>NC_053040.3:367138266-369638266 GCF_002575655.3 Aegilops tauschii subsp. strangulata | reverse complement strand
GTGATTTGATCTTATGCCAAATCTATGTAGATGATATCATTTTTGGTTCTCCTAACATTCATTTGTGCAAGAAGTTTGCGGTGTCCATGACCAAGAATTTTGAAATGTCACTCAATACGGATTTGAAGTTCTTCCTCGGATTTCAAATTCAACAATTTCAAGAAGGAATTTTCTTGTCCCGAGTAAAATATCTCAAGGATATCCTAAAGAAGTTTGGCATGTCTGATGCTAGTCCATGTAAGACACCTATGCCAACCAAAATTGCACTCACTGAAGACACAAATGGTATTTCGTTCGACCCATCTATTTACCGCTCTATGATTGGTTCATTGCTTTCTCTTTGTGCATCTAGACCAGACATCATGTTTAGTGTATGCATGTGTGCTAGATTTCAAGCTTCCCCTAGGGAAAGTCATCATAAGGCGGTTAAGCATATTCTTATATACCTTGTTCACACCCCAAAGTTGGGTCTATGGTACCCCAAGGATGCTAAGTTTGATCTCATTGGCTACACGGATGCGGATTGGGCCGGAGAAAAAGTGGATCATAAGTCCACCTCCGGTGCATGTCAATTTCTTGGACACTCCTTGGTAAGTTGGTCCTCAAAGAAACAAAATTGTGTTGCCCTCTCCACCGCAGAAGCTGAATACATTGCAACCGCCAGTTGTGCAACTCAATTACTATGGATGAGGCAAACTTTGAAGGATTACGGTATTACTTATAGACATGTGCCCCTTCTATGTGATAATGAAAGTGCCATCAATATTGCTGAGAACCCCGAAGATCATACCCGCACCAAGCACATTGATATTAGGTACCACTTCTTAAGAGATCATGTGGAGAAGGGTGATATTGACATTGCTCATGTTGGCACAGATATGCAACTTGCAGATATTTTCACCAAGCCATTGGATGAAGCCAGGTTTTGTCAACTTAGGCGTGACCTTGGTATCTTGGAGCTTGACAATATTATGTGAAATCTAGTACCTATTCATGCATGAACTTAATGTCTTGTCTTGATGTAGGCATGTATTTAGGGGGAGCCACTCAACTCATGAGGTGTCTCACCCTATACAATGCATAAATAAAACAAACACTCTCAAAGCTACCATGTTATTCTAACTATGGTGCTTTAACATGATGGAGTAGTGAGTATGCACCCAAAGTTCCAATTTTTGCAGTGCCATGTCACGTATACTCAAACATGGGTTTGATCAGTGTGATCTAGTGTTGTTATTGTTGTTTTCAGCCTAGAATACTCACTTCATGACATTAGCTAATTCTTCTTGCTACATACTGAAATCATCATTGGTACCCTTACTCATGGGTTAGATCATCATCGTCATCATCTTGTCTCCTTGTCATTGGCAAAAATACCCCTATTGTCTTTTCCAGACAAATTTCTGTGTGTCGGTCGTCCGGTGGTATCCAGACGTCCGTAAAGACTCTTCCGGTCGGTCGTCCGATAGTATCCCACTACAAAAAAAGACACATCCGTGACATTTTGGGCTGAATGAATTTTTTTTCTGTCATACTTATGACACTTCTATGACGATAATTATGACAAAACCCGGTATCATCATAAATGTGGTGGGGTCCTACTTCTATGACAAAAAATCATGACAGGAAATGGGTTTTTCGTCCTGGGCGGGCCAAAGACGCAGCTGCATGACATTCTTTGGGCCGTCCATGACGGGAAAAACCGTGGTAGAAGCGAGGGCGAGGAAAATATCGGGGTGTTCCCGGTTACGGTGGGTGGTCGGGGCCGAGCGATGCGCGTTTCTCTCGTACACGCACGCGCGTGGGTGTGAGGCGTTGGGCTCTAACTGAACCCGAGCGATTGCACTGCAGGCTACCCGTTACTGAACCCGAGCAATCGATCGATGGCTGTTAATAGAACCCGATCGAGCGATTCCTTCGCTACTGCTGCTAACTGAAGCCGATCGATGCTTCCTCTGGATGAACAGTGAGCGTTGCTGGGGGGGTTGGATGAACAGTTCCCGGTGGGGGTGGATGAACAGGACCCCGTGGTGTTGCCTCTGGATGAACAGTGAGCGTTGCTGGGGGTTTGGATGAACAGTTCCCGGTGGGGGTGGATGAACAGGACCCTGTGGTGTTGCCTCTGGATGAACAGGACCCCGATCGATCGAGCCGGTTGGGGCTGGATGAACAGGACCCCGTGGTGTTGCCTCTGGATGAACATGACCCCGATCGATCGAGCCGGTTGGGGTTGGATGAACAGGACCCCGTGGAGGGCTGGATGAATAGGACCACCCCGTGGAGGGCAGGATGAATAATAGACGGTGGAGGGCTGGATGAACAGTAGCCCGTGGAGGGGTGGTTGAACAGGAGCCCATGGAGAGGGCTAGTTGAACAGTAGCTGGTGGAGTAGCGTGCGGTGGAGGCTGGATGAACAGGAGCCCGTGGATGAACAATCGCAGGTGGAGGCTGGAGGAGGTCGACGGTGGATGAACAGTAGCCCGTGGAGGCTGGAGGGGGTCGACGGTGGAGATGAACAGTATCCCGTGGAGTCCTGTTTTGCGGTACGCCACACCCCTCCCGATGAACAGGACCCCCGTTTCGACCGTAGCGCTCCAACACAAGTCCGTTTCCTCCGTTTTGCGGTACGCCACACCCCTCCCGATCAACAGGACCCCCGTTTCGACCGTAGGAGGTCCGTTTCCTCCGTTCTGCGGTACGCCAGACCCCTCCCAACGAACAGGATCCCATTTCGAATGTGGCCAGTCGAACACAAGGCCATTTCCTCCGTTCTGCGGTACGCCAGGCCTCGTTTCCATCGGTTGTTCCGTCCAAGCCCTCCCGATGAACACGACGACGCATTCCGTTCCGACCCAGCCGGTTGGCTCCCCATGAACACGACGACGACGTAGTTTCTCTGTTCCGACCCAGCCATGTACACGAGCCCTGGCCGTACGTATGCGCGAGTAGGCGTTCGAGACCCTACCCGTATGTACGTACGTGGCCGTATTTTCTTTCTTGCACACTGGACGTTGTACGTATGTCTACATGCTACGTGCGCGCCTCTACTACAACACGTGCGCGCCTCTACATCGACCAGTATGTACGTACACGTTCGCGACCAGAATGACAACGCTATGTACGCTTCGACCAGGTGGGTCCCGACTGTCAGGCACTTCCTTGCCTGCGAAGATGTAGCTGGTAGGTCCCAGCAGTCAGGGGCGAATCGTTTTTTTTTTGCCCGGACGCACTTCCTTGCGTGCAAAGATGTAGCTAGTGGGTCCCAGCAGTCAGGGGGAAACGTTTTTTTCGCGAAATACGATGGCCCGTCCGGTGGATCCCCGCTGTCAGGTAGAGGAATAATTATTTTACGCGTAATAAGGAGGCACTTCCTTGCTGCGGCCGTGGACCCAGCTGTCAGCCTCTCCATGTACAGTCCACGTCCGATGGAAGCCGTTCCTTGACCACGTTGACCACACCGCGCCGAGAGCACCAGGGCGGTGGACGACGGCGAGGCCTGGGAAGGGGACGACGCGGAGCCGGGGAAGACGCGGCAGTGGATGCCCATGCGTAGAGGAGTATGAGGGTTCACTGGTTCGCTGCGGTGTGAGGCTGCCGTCATCGCAGAATAACAGGGGGTGTGGGTGAGTAGAGGGATGGCCTGGCCAGCGGTGGGAGTAGTAGGGGCGGTGAGGCCTCCGCCGCATCGCAGCCGGCCATGGGAGGCAGGAGCACGAGGCACGACCGGCGCTGGTTTGGGCGGCTGGAGCAAGAAGACCAGAGGTTGAAGAAGCACTATGGCCGTTGGATGGACATCGTACGATCAAAGGAGCTAGAATCGTGCATATTGACTAAGTTGACAAAGCCCTCCGTCCCCGTCAACTTAATAGGCCCACAAGTCAGCCTGCCACTATACTGGGTCCCAGCTAACAGGGGGAGTATTCATTTTTTTTGCGTAATAAGGAGGCACTTCCTTGCGTGCGAATATATAGCTGGTGGGTCCAAGCTGTCAGCGGCGGTAACGTTTTTTCGCGAAATACAGAGGCCCTTTCGGTGGGTCCCAGATCTCAGGTGGAGGAATCATTATTTTGCGCGTGATAAGGAGGCATTTCCTTGCATGCGGCAGTGGACCCAGCTGTCAGCCCCTCCACGTACATTCCACTTCAGATGCATGTCGGTCATTGATCACGTTGACCAGGCCGCGCCGAGAGCACCAGGGCGGTGGACGACGGCGAGGCCTAGGAAGGGAATGACACGGAGGCAGGGAAGACTCGGCAGTTGTTTCCCACGTGGAGGGGAGTACGACTATATCTCCCACGTGTCGAGGCACGACTTAGAGGCATAACCGCATAGTGGTTTTGTGGCAAGAAGGGTCATCTTCACACAATCCCATGTAATGTATAAGAATGGGATAAAGAGTTGGCTTACAATCGCCACTTCACGCAATACATAAATATAATTCATACATCATCCAAAATACATACATATAGACCGACTACGGTCAAAATCCTGATGAAAATAAGATAACCCCAAATGCTAGATCCCCGATCGTCCCAACTGGGCTCCACTACTGATCATCAGGAAAAGACACATAGTAACGACCACGTTCCTCGCCGAACTCCCACTTGAGATCGACCCCATCATCTGCACTGGCATCGTCGGCACCTGCAACTGTTTTGGTAGAATCTGTGAGTCACGAGGACTCAGCAATCTCACACCCGCGAGATCAAGACTATTTAAGCTTGTAGGAAAGGATGGTGTAATGAGGTGGAGCTGCAGCGGCAATAAGCATATATGGTGGCTAACATACGCAAAGAGAGCGAGAAGAGAAGCAACGGAACGGTCATCATCTAGCAATGACCAAGAAGTGATCCTGAACTCCTACTTACGTCATTCATAACTCAGACCGTGTTCACTTCCCGGACTCCGCCGAGAAGAGACCATCACGGCTACACACGCAGTTGATGTATTTTAATTGGGTCAAGTGACGAGTTCTCTACAACCGGACATTAACAAATTCCCATCTGCCTCATAACCGTGGGCACGGCTTTCGAAAGATAATACCCTGCAGGGGTGTCCCAACTTAGCCCATCATAAGCTCTCATGGTCAACGAAGGATAAACCTTCTCCTGGAAAGACCCGATCAGTCTCGGAATCCCGGTTTACAAGACATCTCGACAATGGTAAAACAAGACCAGCAAAGCCGCCCGAATGTACCGACAAATCCCGATAGGAGCTGCACATATCTCGTTCTCAGGGCACACCGGATGAGCAGTCCGTACAACTAAAACCAATCCTCGAGTTTCCCCAAGGTGGCGCTGCAAAGGGCTCTAGTTTGGACCAGCACTCAGAGGAACACTAGCCCGGGGTTTAAAAGAAAGATGACCCTCGGGCTCTAGAAAACCCGGGGGAAAAGGCTTAGGTGGAAAATGGTAAAACCAAAGTTGGGCCTTGCTGGAGGATTTTTATTCAAGGCGAACTGTCAAGGGGGTCCCATAAATCACCCAACCGTGTAAGGAACGCAAACTCAAGGAACATAATACCGGTAAGACAAAAGCTAGGGCGGCAAGAGTGGAACAAAACACCAGGCATAAGGCCGAGCCTTCCACCCTTTACCAAATATATATATAGATGCATTAATTAAATAAGAGATATTGTGATATCCCAACATATCCATGTTCCGACATGGAACAACTTCAACTTCACCTGCAACTAGCAACGCTATAAGAAGGGCTGAGCAAAAGCGGTAACTTAGCCAAACAACGGTTTGCTAGGAAAAGATGGTTAGGGGCTGACATGGAAATATGGGAGGCATGTTATAACAAGTGATAGGTAGCGCAGCATGGCAATAGAGCGAACAACTAGCAAAGCAAAGATAGAAGTGATTTCGAGGGGTGGTCATCTTGCCTGCAAGGTTCTCAGAGTTGTCGAAAGCTTGATCCTCGTAAGCGTACTCAACAGGTTCCTCATTCACGAACTCGTCTCCCGGCTCTACCCAAGACAAGAACACAAGCAACGTAACCACAATCAAACACGAGAAATGCACAAGCAACATGATGCAAAACATGTATGATATGCAAGATATGATATGCGATCCATATGCGTGCTCCGGAAGGAAAATGATGAACAAAGCAGTAACTTTGCAAACCAAGCATGCCACTGGAAAGATGAGATGATTTCGGTCGAAATCGATATAAATATCACCGAAAACGGATGCACGGTTTGCAAATGGCAAGCAAAACAAGAATGACACGAATCTGCGATTAATAGCAAGATAGCACTTAGAATGCAACAAGTAACAATGCTACAGCAATCCAACATAGCAACAAAGTACATGGCAGTAATCTACAGGTGATGCTTGACAAAAGATGAGCACTGAGCTACGGCTAGATCACAACATAACAAGCTCAAACAAGCATGGAAAAAGTGCAATAGATAACAGGTTCCAGACTTTGTGAAATTACTGGACATGGCAGAAAACAGCATCAGGTAGCAATCTTCAGAGCATGAAATCAACATGCTACAGGAAGTTAACATAGCAAAACAAGGCATGGCAGTGTTCTACTAAATGCACATGCCAAAAGTCCCTTACTGGCCATAAGCCAAAAAGGACCATAAGACATGATGGCAAGCATGTAAACATAGCAAGTTTCGTTATCAGGTTTCAGACTTCGCAGAAAACAGAGCATGGCAGAAATAATAATATGAAGGCATCTTGGTGAGCTTGATGCACTCACCACAAAGCAATGCATGACAAAAAAAGCATACCTACAGCAAGATGGCATGTTTATGAAGCTAACCATGGCAAGAACAAAAGCATAGAATGTATGGATCAACTACAACAAGCTTGGCAAAATTGAATAACACGTAAACAATCTGCCAGAAATATTTTATAGCAAAACTAGAGCAAGATTGAGTCATGCTATGGTACTCCATAATTGCAAACAAGGGCCGGAATGGATCAATTACAACTATAGCTGCAAAACATCCTTAATGAACATCCCCAAAATATGCATGGATCTCTCTGTAGCATCAAGTTTACATGGCAACAAAATAACAGCAGACAAAGACTTAGAGAAATCACCGAGTCCCTGAAATCAGAAACATTACGGAGCCTAGTTTGCATGCTTGTGCTAGTCACCACAGAGATCACAAAAATATATGGCATACACCCTTGGAAAGATGGCATGGCATACAACAAAACACATGTAGAGCTCATGCCCATAAGATGCACAGATTAAATGATACAAAAATGACAAATCTCCAAGTTCTGCTAAGAACCAGAAGATAACAGCAACTAGCACTCTTGCAACAGAGATTTGTGCATCAAGATGGCCTCTAATGGACATGGTACAATTGAACAAAATGTAGAGCATCACGAGGCGAACAATTTGACATATTACACGCGTGAAACGGAGCTATGCACAGAGGGTTATGCACTGATGAACATGGGCACTTATTGTAAGAATAAATGACTTCGTGAAATTCGGGGGCTCGGAAAAGTCAACTTTCGGTCAAGTGGATCGAGATCTGGCCGGGACCGAGCTTGGGCTCGTCGCCGGCGACGGGGAGGAAGGGACGACGCGGCCGGCGTCGGGGAAGAGGAGGAGGCCGGGGGCGCGGGATCTGGCGGCGAGGAGGAGGAGGACGGCGGTGAGGCGCGGCGGGGTCGCGGGCGGCGGAGCCGGTGGTGACGGTGGCGAGGAAAGGCGGCGAGGCGGCGGCGGCGCACGGCGGCGAGGCGCGAGGGCGGCGGCGCGCAGGCCGGCGGCGGGGAGGCGCGCGGGCGCGGCCCGGGTCGGGGCACGGGAGGGCCGCGGATGGGCTCTCCGGGCCGGCGGCGCGGCGAAGGCGGCGGCGACACGTGTCGGCTCCGGATTAGACGGTGGGCGGCGGTGGACGCGTCCGGCTCCGCCCGGACGTGTCCGGCGGCGGAGAGGGAGCGGGTCTAGGGTTTGATCTGCGGGATTTTTCGGGGTCTCACATATAAATAGGTAGACGGAGCTAGGAGGCTCCAAATGAGGTGCGGTTTTCGCCCACACGATCATGATCGAACGACCTAGAGCATGGAGATGACTTGGAGGGGTTTTGGGCTGGTTTTTAGGGGGGGTTTTCTGCAACACACAAATGGACTTTGCGGATGCCCGGTTAACCGTTGGAGTACCAAACGACCTCCAAATGGAACGAAACTTGACCGGTGGACTCCCGGTGGTATACTAGGGCCACTTGACAAGCCTCGGTCCATTCCGAGAACGTTCGACACCCGCACACGAAAGAAAACAAGAGGGGTGCACCGGAGGAGATAGGAGCGCCGGATTGCAAAACGGACAACGGGGAAAATGTTAGGATGCATGAGACGAACACGTATGCAAATGCAATGCACATGATGACATGATATAAAATGCATGACATGAACAAAATGCAAAACGAAAGACAAAACCCGAACACGGAGGGAATATCATAGCACATAGACGAAAATGGCAAGAGTCGGAGTTACAAATATGGAAAGTTACATGCGGGGTGTTAGAACACTCCACCACTACGAGAGGATCTCGTTCCGAGATCTAGGACTGAAAGAACTCCGGATATTCAGAACGGAGATGATCATCGCGTTCCCAGGTGGCTTCCCGGTCGGAATGGTGCGACCACTTCACTTTTAGCAATTTGATTGACTTGTTGCGAGTCTTGCGCTCAGTTTCTTCAAGAATAGCAACGGGGTGCTCATGATAAGACAGATCTTCTTGGAGGTCAATCTCTTCAAAGTTGATAGTGCGCTCAGGCGTCTTGAAGCACTTGCGGAGCTGTGACACGTGGAACACATCGTGCACGTTCGCGAAGTTGGAAGGAAGCTCAAGTTGGTAGGCGAGGTCGCCTCTTTTCCCAATGATCTTGAAAGGACCCACGTATCTAGGGGCAAGCTTCCCTTTGATACCGAAATGACGAGTGCCTTTCATTGGAGAGACGCGGAGGTAGACATGGTCTCCGATCTCGAAAGCCAAATCACGGTGCTTACTATCATAGTAACTCTTCTGGCGCGATTGCGCGGCTTTGAGATTATCACGGATGACTTTACACATTTTTTCAGCTTCAGTGATTAAATCATTGCCAAGAAGTTGGCGTTCACCAGTCTCTGACCAATTGAGAGGAGTACGGCACTTTCTGCCATAGAGAATCTTGAATGGGGCCTTGCCCGAACTCGCTTGGAAGCTGTTGTTGTAGGAGAATTCAGCATATGGGAGACAATCTTCCCATTTCATGCCAAAGGAAATGACACAAGCCCTGAGCATATCTTCAAGAATTTGATTGACTCGCTCGACTTGGCCACTAGTTTGAGGATGGAAAGCTGTGCTGAAGCGAATGTTTGTGCCCATGGCCTTCTGGAAGGAGTCCCAGAACATAGAGGTGAAGATGCTTCCACGATCTGAAGAAATCAATTGTGGAATGCCGTGCAAAGAGACAATTCTGGAGGTGTATAGCTCTGCCAACTGAGCTGCTGTGATGGATTCTTTGATTGGAAGGAAATGAGCCACTTTAGAAAGCTTGTCAATGACAACGAAGATAGCATCATTTCCGCGCTTGGACTTGGGAAAACCAGTCACGAAGTCCATTTCGATATGATCAAACTTCCATTCTGGGATAGCAAGAGGTTGGAGGAGACCAGCTGGTCGTTGGTGTTCTGCTTTCACTCTTCGACAGACGTCACATTCATTCACGAATTGAGCAATTTCTCGCTTCATTCGAGTCCACCAATACGACTGCTTGAGGTCATGGTACATCTTTGTACTTCCAGGATGAATGGACAGAATAGAATTGTGCGCCTCGTTCATTATGACTTTCCTTAGATCACCTTTAGGAACCACAATCCGGCCCTCGAAGAATAAAGTGTCTCTATCATCAATGCGATAGCACTTGTATTTGGAAAGGCCCTTGTCGATACCACGTATCACCTTCTTCACCATGGCATCAAGAAGTTGTGCCTCACGAATTTGATCTTCCAAAGTAGGAGAGACTATGAGGTTGGCAAGAAAGCCTTGAGGAACAACTTGGAGATTCAGCTTGCGGAAAGCTTCACAAAGATCCGGTTGGAATGGCTTGAGGATTAAGCTGTTGCAATAAGCCTTCCTGCTTAAAGCATCTGCAATGACATTGGCTTTGCCTGGAGTATATTCAATACTCGGATTGTACTCTTGAATCATTTCGACCCATCGAGTCTGCCTGAGGTTGAGGTTGGGCTGAGTGAAGATGTACTTGAGACTCTTGTGATCGGTGAAAATGTCCACTTGTCTTCCCAACAAGAGATGTCTCCACGTTATTAATGCATGGACAACTGCCGCCAACTCAAGATCGTGAGTGGGGTAGTTCTTCTCGTTGGGCTTCAACTGATGAGAGGTATAGGCCACAACTTTCTTCTCTTGCATTAACACAGCACCGAGGCCTTGGAGAGAAGCATCACAGAAAACTTCAAATGGCTTGGATTCATCAGGAGGAGTTAAGACAGGAGCTGTGACTAGTTTCTCTTTGAGAGTGTTGAAAGCAACGTCACACTCAGGAGACCAGACATACTTCACATGCTTCTGGAGGAGGTTGGAAAGAGGCTTTGCAATCTTAGAGAAATTCTCAACGAATCTTCGGCAATAGCTTGCAAGACCAAGAAAACTGCGGAGCTGCTTGACATTCTGAGGAGGTTCCCAATTCACAATTGCGTACACCTTCTCGGGGTTAACAGCGATGCCCTTGGCAGAGATGATGTGACCAAGGAAAAGAACTTCATCGAGCCAAAACTCACATTTGGAGAACTTCGCATAGAATTGATACTCTCTGAGCTTGTCGAGCACCAATCGCAAATGTTTGGCATGGTCCTTTTTATTCTTGGAGAAGACCAAGATATCATCGAGATACACCAGGACGAATTCATTGGTATAGGGGTTGAAGATGAAATTCATCATCCGAGAGAAAACTGGAGGAGCATTGACAAGGCCGAAAGACACGACAGTATATTCGTAAGAACCAAAGCTTGTTCTGAATGCTGTCTTGGGAATATCTTCTTCACGAACGCGAATCTGATGATAACCCATACGAAGGTCAAGCTTGGAGAAAACTTTAGCACCTTTGAGTTGCTCGAATAGCTCATTGATGTTGGGAAGTGGATACTTGTTCTTGATTGTCTTCTTGTTCAATGGACGGTAGTCGACGCAAAGTCGGTCCGTGCCATCCTTCTTCTTGACAAAAAGAACTCCACAACCCCATGGAGAAGAACTCGGTCTGATCAAACCCAGACGCTCTTGTTCATCGAGCTATTTCTTCAATTCCTTCAGCTCGTTGGGTCCCAGCTTGTATGGACGCTTGCAAACGGGTTCAGTTCCTGGCTCAAGTTCGATAACGAACTCAACTGGCCGGTGAGGAGGCATACCCGGAAGCTCTTCTGGAAAGACATCTTGATACTCACAAACGACTGGAATTTGAGAGATGGCATTCAATTCGCCCTTCTCATTGAGAGAAAATAGCCGAATGGTTTCATCACGAGCGGCATAAATAATCACATCCTCAGACGAGTGTGTCAATTGAATTTCCCTGGCAGCACAATCAAGTTGAGCCTTGTGCTTAGAAAGCCAGTCCATCCCGAGAATTAGATCAATATCCGAGTCACCAAGAACAATTGGAGAAGACAGAAATTCATAGTCGCCCATCTTGATTGCGGAATCCCGAACGAATGCTCGAGAAGTCAGTTGTCGAGCCGGAGAAACAATAGACAGAGGACTCGGCAATACTTTAGTAACCAGATCATGCATAGCCACAAAAGGTCTAGAAATGAAAGAATGCGATGCACCCGTATCAAAAAGAACTTTTGCAGGAATATCATTAACAGGAAGGTTACCCATTATCACATCAGTAGATTCCTCCGGTTGAGCTGCATTCATCATGTTCACCTTAGCAGACTTTGGATTATGCTTGACCACTGCATTGCTGGAAGATCTGACAGGAGGAGGAGGCGGAAGACGCCTTTGGTTGAAGCACTTGTTCGCATAGTGACCTTTCTGCTGACACTTGTTGCAAGTCACCTCTGAGAGTGGGCGGTGATAAGGAGCATTGGACTTTGGAGCTTGATTCTGAGATTTGTTCTGATAGCCAGAGTTGGAAGAGTTGGAAGAACCATGGCCACCTTTGTTCTTCTGCTGGTAAGACTGACGAAACGGAGGAGGAGGAGGCAACCAGAACTTCTGTTGCTTAGCTGCCACAAGTGAGGAAGAAGAAGACTGAACTGCGTCTCTGACTCTCTTCTTAGAAGCCTCACACTTGAGCTGAGCAGCCTCTTGCTTCAGTGCCATATTGTAGAATTGATCAAACTGAGTAGGCTCAACAAGAACGAGAGCTAACTGCAGATCCTCTCTAAGGCCACCTCTGAAGTGATAGATCATACTCTTTTCATCAGGAACGTCTTGTTTAGCGAAGCGAGCAAGTTTCTGAAACTGGATGTTGTATTGATACACAGACATGTTGCCTTGCTTGAGATTGCGGAACTCCTCACGCTTGCTCTCAACAACACTTTGTGGAATGTGGTGCGCTTTGAAATCCCGATAGAAGTCAGTCCAAGTGATCACACGACCTCCTCTGGAATCTTTGTATTGTTGATACCAATCAGCAGCTTGGTCCTTGAGCTGAAAAGAAGCGAACTTGACATAGTCCTCAGGCCTGACATTGCTACATTCAAAATGCATGTTGATGTCCACGAGCCAATCATCGGCATCCGTGGCCTCGGCACAGTAGCTGAAAGACTTGGACTGATTTGCGAGAAACTGGTTGAGTGTAGCGAAGTGAGGCTGATTGTTGCCTTGACCTTGATTGCCTTGCCCTTGGGTGCGTTCTTGCAAGAGTTGCAGAATCATCTGAGCATTGGCGTTGGTGGCTGCCATGATAGCTTGCCATGCCTCCGGAGGCGGAGGTGGTGGAGGAGGGTTCGCTTGACTCCCTTCGTTGCGTTCCGGATTCTGACGCGTTGGCGGAGCCATCCTGAAGAGGGTGACATCCGTTAGCATCTTGATAGACAAATAGACAAGTAGAATCAACGGATAGAAATTGCAACATATAGTCTTCACAATAAACATTCGAACGAAGATGAACGAATGAATTCCGTAGTAAATCATCACACTTCCATTAAGTTGAGAAGCCACTTAGAAGAAGATATGGAATCAACATATGACTTCGAAGCAACTCGGATACCACAATTCAAAACAAAACAAAGTATTGGCTTGCAGAATAAGCCGGAACAAACATATGATAGAGATTTCGTCTGAAGTTTTCGTGGTGGGGCCCACACGGGCTCGATCGTACAGCACCATCATGTACAAGGCTGTGCACAAGACATACAAAGCGTCCCCGAGTCGGCATAGCCAAGGACTCTTTAAGACACTACGAGACCACTGTAAAACCAACCATGTACAGGCGGACCACTAGACGTCGAACCCCAATCTCATATCATGCGTCTGTCGGAAAGATATCCTAAGGCTACTTGAATTCCCACTTATAAACTCCCGAAACTTTCTGGTTATGCAATCTGGTGTTGGGGATACAGGGGACACAAAATATATCACCCAAACTAGCAATCCCTAGATCCAGCTGTATCCATCCGTCAACACATAACCAAGAAACCTTCGGAAATCGTTTACCTCAACCTTCGAAAAACATCCGTTATACAAGTTATGGCAATACTCCCGAACTCCCGCCCCAGTACTGGGTGGCGTCGAGGTGATCTCACCAACAACTGCATCAAAGATATTTCGATGTCGGCGAAACTCAGGTATTCCAGAACTGCAACGATAAAATTGTGACGACAACACCTCGGAGCTCAACTCCCCGGGACACTGCCACAACCCCTAAATGTCAGGAGGCACCAAGAACAATGTTCTCGTCACAAAACCATCGGAACGATTCCAAGATACCCGCGTGATCCTAAAAAAAAATTTAGTGAAATTTAAGGAGAGAATAGTCAAAACTTCTACGTCAGGAGACCTCACCAGAGCGACGAAGGGGCTGAGGAGTAAAAAGAATCCTACTCTCCGATATATATAATCTTAAGACTCAAAACATTTTTGTTCTAGACTCAACAACGCCAGCGATTCGATCAAGCAGGGGGCTCCTAAGTCGGGGATGGCTCTGATTACCAACTTGTAACGCCCACGATGCGGCTATATCTCCCACGTGTCGAGGCACGACTTAGAGGCATAACCGCATAGTGGTTTTGTCGCAAGAAGGGTCATCTTCACACAATCCCATGTAATGAACAAGAATGAGATAAAGAGTTGGCTTACAATCGCCACTTCACGCAATACATAAATATAATTCATACATCATCCAAAATACATACATATAGACCGACTACGGTCAAAATCCAGATGAAAATAAGATAACCCCAAATGCTAGATCCCCGATCATCCCAACTGGGCTCCACTACTGATCATCAGGAAAAGACACATAGTAACGACCACGTTCCTCGTCGAACTCCCACTTGAGATCGACCCCATCATCTGCACTGGCATCGTCGGCACCTGCAACTGTTTTGGTAGAATCTGTGAGTCACGAGGACTCAGCAATCTCACACCCGCGAGATCAAGACTATTTAAGCTTGTAGGAAAGGATGGTGTAATGAGGTGGAGCTGCAGCGGCAATAAGCATATATGGTGGCTAACATACGCAAAGAGAGCGAGAAGAGAAGCAACGGAACGGTCGTCATCTAGCAATGACCAAGAAGTGATCCTGAACTCCTACTTACGTCATTCATAACTCAGACCGTGTTCACTTCCCGGACTCCGCTGAGAAGAGACCATCACGGCTACACACGCAGTTGATGTATTTTAATTGGGTCAAGTGACGAGTTCTCTACAACCGGACATTAACAAATTCCCATCTGCCTCATAACCGCGGGCACGGATTTCGAAAGATAATACCCTGCAGGGGTGTCCCAACTTAGCCCATCATAAGCTCTCACGGTCAACGAAGGATAAACCTTCTCCCAAAAAGACCCGATCAGTCTCGGAATCCCGGTTTACAAGACATCTCGACAATGGTAAAACAAGACCAGCAAAGCCGCCCGAATGTGCCGACAAATCCCGATAGGAGCTGCACATATCTCGTTCTCATGGCACACCGGATGAGCAGTCCGTACAACTAAAACCAATCCTCGAGTTTCCCCAAGGTGGCGCTGCAAAGGGCTCTAGTTTGGACCAGCACTCAGAGGAACACTGGCCCGGGTTTTAAAAGAAAGATGACCCTCGGGCTCTAGAAAACCCGGGGGAAAAGGCTTAGGTGGCAAATGGTAAAACCAAAGTTGGGCCTTGCTGGAGGAGTTTTATTCAAGGCGAACTGTCAAGGGGGTCCCATAAATCACCCAACTGTGTAAGGAACGCAAACTCAAGGAACATAATACCGGTAAGACAGAAGCTAGGGCGGCAAGAGTGGAACAAAACACCAGGCATAAGGCCGAGCCTTCCACCATTTACCAAATATATATATAGATGCATTAATTAAATAAGAGATATTGTGATATCCCAACATATCCATGTTCCGACATGGAACAACTTCAACTTCACCTGCAACTAGCAACACTATAAGAAGGGCTGAGCAAAAGCGGTAACTTAGCCAAACAACGGTTTGCTAGGAAAAGATGGTTAGGGGCTGACATGGCAATATGGGAGGTGTTGAGGATATAACCATTAGAGTCACCCGCCCAGGAGGGGCCGGGTTACGTCATAATGGTCATCACGTGAAGCCCAGTACCGAGCTTGTAGACGGCGGGTCAATAATGGGCTTAAGACCCGGAGATGGCTTAAGGCCCGTAGTTATAACCGCCATTATGGTGGAACTTGTAGTGTAAGGCAAGAATAGTTGAGAGTCCGAGCCGGACACTCTTATGAGCCGGCCGGGACTCCGAGAGCCGCTGGGCGTCAACCTCTCTATATAAAGGGGCGACCCGGCGGCGGTTCAGGGACAAGAAAGATAAGATCGATAACCAGGCAGGGCGGTTTAACTCCTGGTCGTTGAAACCCTAAGCAATACAACCTCAACTGGACGTAGGCTTTTACCTTCAGCGTAAGGGGCCGAACTAGTATAACCCTCGTGTTCCTTGTCCCGTTAACCCCTTTAAGCTTCCTACTTGCGATGGCTCCATGACTAAATCCTTGCACTAGGACATCTGACGTGACAATTCCACGACAGTTGGCGCCCACCGTGGGGCCAGCGCATGGTGGATTTGAGTTCTTGAAGGGAAGCTTCGAAGGGCTCAAGGGATACGCTGTGGGCCGGATGACCAAGAGTCGTCGCGGCAAGCTCTACATCGACGATGCAACCTAGGGCCCTGACGCCGGCTCAATCGAGTACGGGTACCGGGTCCCCTTCGGTGGAATCCACGTCTTCATTGGCAAGATTGGTGAGCCGGGCCCTGAGCCGAATCTCTGCACCGATCTCATCGAGACGGCTCAGCGTGCACGACCCGCCCGGGCTCTACCTGCCTTGAAGCATGCTTTCGTGGGATGTGTCCATGGAGGATTTTCTGAAGGATCTGGATCTGGTGATGAGACGGCCGCCGGCTCTGACGGCGAGTCGGCTACGGATGAGTCAAATTCGTTATATCAACTTCAAGATGGCAGGCTCAGGGGCTGTTCCGAAGGCGACAGTATTCCGGACCCTTTTGAGCCGCCGAGCCGGGTTGGAATCTCATGGCCGGTGCACAGCCTGTTCAAAACCCCACCGCCGGGTCAGGAAACCCGGTGCCCTCGCCGGCTCAGGTACTAATGGATCTCACGGACAAGATGACGGCCCTGTTGACCGCTACGGTTGCCCCGGCGGATCAAGCTCAGCATGACGCGGAGGTGGCACAGTTAAAGTTGGATTTAGTAAAAGCCAAGGAGGATCTGGCGGCGGAAGGGATCAGGATGGCTGCAGAGAGGGCGGCTCTCGACGCCCAGACTCAGCTGATTCAGGCACAATCTTTCCGGCTCACGATGGATCAAAACGCGTCCAATGAGGTCATGAGAAGGAGGCATCACAAGGCCCAATGTCGACTCCCTCCGGTTTACGATCCTCGAAACCTCTTCAACACGCCTGGTGCAGGGCCTAGTAACCCGCCAGAGATCATAGCGCCCGGGACTGGAACACCAATTCAACCCCAAGTGATGGGGCCTCCCCCGGTGAACCCTACCCCGCCTCAGTACGTACCAATACCCCCGGGTCATTATGCCAACCCGTTGGAAAACATGGTCGCCGCAGTGGCGCGGCTGGCGGCTCTCCCAATTGACGGTGACTCTCCAACGGCGGTTGAAACCCGCCGGGTCAGAGAACTCCTTCAGACGGCTCTGGCGCAGCAAGAGGCGTATTCTTATAGCCGGGACAGGATTCATTCAACCCCTCGTCCAGGCCGGAGCCCGAGTTATAGCAGACACATGGCCTCAGCGACCGGCTCAAGTAATGTCCGACGCAATGACTTGCCTCCTGGCCACGGCCCGGCTCATAATGGAGCTTTTCATGCGGTAGACCAAGATAGAGCACGGCAAGAGGCGGAGCAGGTGCCTCGGTTGACGGCTTACCAGCCGCCCCCGGCTTATCCAACGGCTTCCATCGACGTGGGTATACCTACAAGGACCGGAGGTGTTCCTTGCCTGGTGCCGGCTCTCCGTAACGAACGCGTGCCCAAGGATTTCAAAGGGCCAAGGAAAGTGCCTAACTACACAGCTGATTTACAACCCGGGGCCTGGATCGAGAGTTATGAGATGGCCATGGAGTTGCTGGAGGTCAGCGAAGCGGCAATGGCCAAGTACTTCACCATGATGTTAGATGGGACTGCCCGCACATGGCTGAAAGGGCTGCCACCAAATTCCATCGGGTCTTGGGCTGAGTTGAAAGCCCGGTTCATCCAAAACTTCAAAGATACCTGTAGGCGCTCTATGTCAATTGTGGATTTGACTAACTGTAAACAGCAGGAGGGTGAGTCCACAACCCATTGGGTTCGCCGGGTCAAAGAGATAATACACTCATCTGATAAGATGGATGCCGGTTCTGCAGTCCTAATGTTGGAGCAGAATTGTCGTTTCCTGCCCCTGAAGATGAAACTCGGGCGGCTCAAGCGCGATTGCAATGATATGGGTACACTGATGGCGGCTCTCGTCAAGTATGCCGACTCTGATAGTACCAAGGACCCCGCGTCAGACGATGAAAGGACAGGGAAGGGAAAGAAGAACGGCAATGGCAAGGGTCCTCAGCATAACCCGGCAAACCAAGGAGGTGGCAAGCGTAAGGCCGACGGCAGCCTAGAGTTTGTGGCCAACGCCAGCTCACAGGGTAACAACCAGCGACGCAAGGGGAGGCCACCTCCCCGATCCGGCGGGTCAGGCCCGACGCTTGAGCAGTTGTTGAATGAGCCTTGTCCAAGGCATGGTTCTTGGGAGAAGCCAGCTACTCATTTATGGAAGGATTGCGCGATCATGAAGGCCTTTAAGAATTCCAATGCCTTTAATGGCAACAATGGTTCGGGCGGCGGCTCAGGCGCCGGCGGCTTTCATGGCCTGGGTGGCGGCTCAAATTCTAATCCTCAGAATGTTCGAGGGAGCTTTAACCAGCAGTTCGGCCAGGGTCATCAACAGCAGCAGGGGGGTTACCAGACCAATCCAAAGTAGCTCAATGGTGGACAGTATCATGTGTTTACCACCAGTCTGTGTAAGCAAGATCAGAAGCTTCATAAGAGGGCTGTGAATGCTGTTGAGCCGGCGGTTCCACGCTATTTAAGATGGTCTGAGCAGCTTATCGTGTGGAGTAGGGAGGATCACCCTCCCCGGGTTGATAACCCGGGACACCTGGCCCTGGTGGTGGCTCCTCAGGTGGGAGGATATAAATTCACTAAAGTGCTCATGGATGGAGGCAGCAGCATCAATATCCTCTATTATGAGACTTTCCGTCGTATGGGATTGATTGATAAGAATCTCAGCCAGTCCAATACTGTTTTCCATGGCGTGGTGCCTGGTAAGTCGGCGTATCCAGTGGGTAAGATTGAGCTAGAAGTGGCTTTTGGAGATGAGTACAACTACAGGGTGGAGAAATTAACCTTTGAGGTTGTTAAGATAAGAAGTCCATATCATGCTATATTTGGGCGGCCGGCTTACGCCAAGTTCATGGCACGGCCGTGTTACGTGTATTTACAGCTCAAGACGCCGGGTCACAATGGGACCATTACGGTTCATGGCAGCCGCAAGATAGCCTTGGAGTGTGAGGAAGGCGACACGGCTTATGCAGAATCTGTTTGTGCAACAAAGGAGTTGAAGTTTTACAAGGACAATGTTGACCCAACAGATATGACATCTCTGAAAAAGCCGACCACGGAGCATGAGCCGCAATGAAATTTAAGTCGGCTGATGAGACTAAACTTGTTGATTTCGTTCCAGGTGACTCATCTCAGCAGTTTAGCATCAGTGCCAATCTGGATCCAAAATAGGAAAGCGCGCTCATCGAGTTCATCCATGAGAATAGGGAAATTTTTGCATGGAAACCTTCTGACATGCCAGGTGTACCTAGAGAACTCGCTAAGCACACTCTCAATGTTGATCCGAAATTTAAGCCGGTCAGACAATTCCTTCGGCGGTTTAATGAGGAGAGGCGGAAGGCCATTGGTGAAGAGGTGGCCCGGCTCTTGGCGGCCGGGTTTATTGTTGAAGTCTTTCACCCAGAGTGGTTAGCTAACCCGGTGCTCGTGCTCAAGAAGAATGGCACCTGGCGGATGTGTGTAGACTACACGGACTTAAACAAGGCATGTCCGGCTGATCCTTTTGCCCTCCCCCGTATTGAACAAATCATTGATGCTACGGCGGGTTGTGAGTGCTTAAGTTTCTTGGATGCTTACTCTGGATACCATCAGATTAAAATGGCAGTTAAGGAATAGGAGAAGACGGCGTTCATCACTCCCTTTGGAGCCTTCTGTTATGTGTCTATGCCTTTTGGACTCAAGAGTGCACAGGCGACTTATCAGCGTTGCGTGCAGAATTGTCTTCATAACCAGATTGGGCGCAATGTTCATGCCTATGTGGATGATATTGTGGTTAAGTCCAGGGAGAAGGAGACCTTGATAGATGATCTGAGAGAAACCTTTGACAATCTCCGGGTTTACAAGATGATGCTTAACCCGGCCAAGTGTGTTTTTGGTGTTCCTGCAGGCAAGCTTTTGGGTTTTCTGGTTTCTCACAGAGGCATTGAAGCTAACCCGAAAAAGATCAAGGCAATCACCTCTCTGGCTAAGCCGGCATGTATAAACGACGTCCAGCGCCTGGCGGGTCGTATCGCTGCTTTAAGCCAGTTTATAAGCCGTTTGGGTGAAAAGGCCATGCCACTGTACCAGTTGATGAAGAAAACTGATGACTTCATCTGGAATGATGCTGCTAATGCTGCTTTTGAGGATTTGAAGAGACAGCTGGCTGAGCCCCCAGTCCTTGCTGCTCCGGTTGATAAGGAGCCCTTATTACTGTATGTAGCTGCTAACACATGAGCCGTCAGTGTGGCTGTGGTGGTGGAGCGCAAGGAAGAGGGTAAGGAGTATCCGGTTCAGCGGCCGGTTTACTACGTCAGTGAAGTGCTCATCGAGTCCAAACAGCGGTATCCACATTGGCAGAAGCTTGTTTACGGTGTATTCATGGCAAGCCGGAAGCTTAAGCATTATTTCCAGGGTCACCCCATCACTGTGGTTAGTTCTGCTCCCCTTGGAGATATCATCCAAAATAGAGAAGCCACAGGAAGAGTGGCTAAGTGGGCTATTGAGCTTGGGCCTCATGGTCTGAAGTACATACCACGCACTGCTGTTAAATCTCAAGCTTTGGTGGATTTCATCAACGATTGGACAGAGCTACAGGTGCCTGAAGAAAAGCCGGATAATACATATTGGACTATTCACTTCGATGGGTCTAGGAAATTGGAGGGCTCGGGGGATGGAGTTGTATTGGCTTCCCCTAAAGGTGACAAGTTTCATTATGTGCTACGGTTGATGTTTCCTTGTACTAACAATGCGGCTGAGTATGAGGCTTTGCTCCATGGTCTTCGGATGGCTAAGGAGATGAGCTTGAGCCGGGTAAGGTGCTTCGGCGACTCAGACCTAGTGGCTCAACAAGTATCAGGCAAGTGGGATTCCAAGGACCCTCTCATGGCGGCTTATCGCCGTGAAGTTGATGCCATTGCTGGTCACTTTCAGGGTTACCAAGTAGAGCACATCGATCGCAGGAAGAACGAGGCGGCTGATGCATTAAGCCGGCTGGGCTCTTAGCGAAAGCCGGTGCCGCCTAATACTTTCCTGGACATCTTACATAACCCTTCTGTCAAGTTACCTACAGAGGAAGACTTGGCTGTCCCTGACCCGGAGGCACAGTTGGTGGCGGCTCTCCACATCACCCCAGACTGGACAGTGCCATATTTGGCTTACATGACCTGGGGAGATTTGCCTGAGGATGAAACTTTGGCCAGACAAATAACCTGGCGGTCTAAGTCAATCGCCATTATCAATGGTGAGCTGCATCGCCGCAGTGTTACTGGAACGTTCCAGCGTTGTGTTTCCCCTGAGGAGGGTCAAGAAATCTTACGTGAGATTCACGAAGGGGATTGTGGCCATCATGCCAGCTCAAAATCCCTTGTGGCCAAGGCTTTTCGTCATGGTTTTTACTGGCTGACAGCTCATGCTGATGCGGAGGACTTGGTCAGTAAATGTGACGATTGTCAAAGGTTCTCGCGACGGGCTCATGTGCCGGCTCAAGAGCTCAGGATGATTCCAATTACTTGGCCATTTGCAGTCTGGGGGCTTGATATGGTTGGGCCCTTTAAAAGATCCAAGGGTAAGAAGACCCACCTCTTGGTGGCAGTTGACAAGTTTACAAAGTGGGTTGAGGCAGAGCCCGTTAGCAAGTGTGACGCGGCCACGGCGGTTCAGTTCATGAAAAGGGTGATATTTCGCTTTGGCTTTCCACACAGCATTATAACTGACAATGGGACCAATCTGTCTAAAGGCGCCATGGAGGAGTTTTGTCAACGAGACCATATTCGACTTGATATTTCATCAGTGGCTCACCCTCAATCCAATGGTCAAGCTGAGAGAGCTAATCAGGAGATTTTGAAGGGTATTAAGCCCCGGCTTTTGGTCCCTTTGCAACGGACGCCGGGTTGTTGGGTAGAGGAGTTACCCTCCGTGTTATGGAGCATCAATACTACTCCTAACAGATCTACGGGTTACACGCCCTTCCTCATGGTTTATGGAGCGGAAGCAGTCCTTCCTAGCAACATCCGTCATGACTCACCTCGAGTGGCGGCTTATGTTGAGGTGGATAATGAGCGGGCGCGCCAAGATGCTCTTGACTTGTTGGACGAACAGCGTGATGTGGCAGCAGCTCGTTCGGCGATTTACCAACAAGACCTGCACCGTTATCACAGTCGCCGGGTTAAGTCCCGGGTCTTCCAGGAAGGTGATCTGGTGCTCCAGCTCATCCAAGATCAAACAGATGCACACAAGTTATCCCCGCCTTGGGAAGGGCCCTTTGTGGTCAGCAAGAACTTGCATAACGGGTCATACTACCTTATCGACGTTCGGGAGCACAAAGATTCACGCAAGTCGGAGGAAGAGACCCGTCGGCCGTGGAACATAGCTCAGCTTCGGCCTTATTACACTTGAGCCACCGGCTCTCATAATGTACATATTTCTATAGCCATGTATATATTATGATAAATAAAGCAGGACCTCTGTCCTTTTTCTCTTCCAAAGGTAAACGTGTTATTTCCATTACAAACATCACATGGTCACTTGGAGGTGGATCCGGTTTATGATCGTATTCGAATATAGCCGTAAACAATATGATCACTTGGGGGCTTCCTGTTCAAACATAGGTCGTATTCGAACCAAACAGAACATAGCTGTCGATACCCACTTGATTGGCAAATTGCCGAGCTCATTGGGGAGTTTTCTTTGATCATATTTGAATCATAGCTCAACCCCCTTTGGGAACCGACGTGGATCGTATTCGAATCAGCGTCGTTAAACAGCCCTTAAGGTCATTTGGGGGCTTCCTGTTCAAACATGGGTCGTATTCGAACCAAAGAGAACATAGCTGTCGATACCCTCTTGATCGGCAACGCCAAACCCACTGGGGGCTATATGATCGCATTCGAATCTTAGCTTAACCCCTTTGGGACGGGTCTCTGGTCGTATTCGAACCGGAAGCCCCTAAGCTTTGATCTTCTGATTTGCAACAAGTTCTTCTGGTTGTATTAACAGTGTCCACGGCGGTTCTTACTCCGCCGACTTAACTTTGATACACAATTTTCGTAACACACAGTAAGCATTATCAATACTGGTAAACCGGAGTTGAGGTACGAATCTTATTATCCGGGTTACATAAACCGGAGGTATACTTGAAGGCCTGTAAGTATGCTATTATGGTTACATCAAGGATATAATTGAGGGCCAGTCTTTGGTGACTTTGATTCATATTCCGGGTTATATGTATAAGATCTATGATTCTCAGTGCTGTAAGCCGCCTAGAGACTTGCGACTTGTTTTCTATGCAGAATGGTTAAAGACAGCTATTCGAGCTTAAGGAAAATAAATGATCAATTATGACCCGGAGGAATATAAGGAAGCAACTTCAATGGAGTTAAGCATTCAACACGTGCACGATGGCACGATAAAGTTAAAATGCTTGTCCTATTCTATTACAAGACTCCCTGAGTCCAAAAGGTGAGGCATTGTTCTAAAAGCGTAACCATGGGCCGCCTAAGAGTCAAGATGCTTGCTGGGTCGAAGCTTCCGGCTCATCCCTCTCCGCTCCTCCAGCTGTTCCCATGACCTGGAAGGTTGACGATTTCCAGTCAATGCCGCTCAAAGCTTCAAACTGAGCCTCCTCATCAATTAACCCGGCCGGGTCAACTTCTGGGGCGAAGGTATGCTTACGAGTCGGAGGGATCAAGCTGATTGCTTCGTAGCGTGGAGTGGGGATCCTCTGATTCTCCGAGTCATAGCCCGGCTGATACTTGGTAAGGTCGGTGTCATTCCCAATCAAGGTAGCCACCGGGCGCACACTCTTCACACAATCAGCAAAGTCTTTTTGATCAAAGGGAGTACCGTCTTCCTTCAGACTGGGGTATCCAAGCGCGATCTCTGCCGGGTCTAGCTCCGGGAGGAAAGCCTTGGCCCGGCTCAGAGCAGCTATGGCTCTGGCTCTTGCAGAGGCCCGTCGTAGCTCTTGGAAGCGCTGAGGAAGAACGGCAAGCCGCCGAAGCACGTCCGCCAGGTGAGTCGGAACCTCGTTGGACAGGGCCACAACGGCCAAAGCACGCTGTGACCCGGTGTAGAGTTGCTCCACCAAGGTGTACACGGCCTTCAGCTTGGTCAGCACATTCTGATTAAGGTTGGCGCTTCTGGGACCTGTTTAACAAAGTCAGGTAAGCCGCTAGCAATGATGGGACTTATGAGATATAAAGAATGTAAACTTGTTGAAAGCCTGCAGAATGACTTACCAAAGATTGCGGCGACCATCTGTGACAAATGGCGTTTTAAGCCGGAGAGTTCGGCGGTTCTCTCCGTCAGAGCAGCTTCCGCCTGTTCGGCCTGGCTGACCAAAGCAGCTTTCTCCTCGGCCCAAGTCTTCCTTTCGTTTTCAAACTTCTTCTTCAGCTTCTCTTGTGCAGCAACACTGAATTCAAATTTAGCGTTGGCCTTCCGGGTCTCAGTTTCCTGAGTCTTCAGGCGGTTCTTTAGCTCAGAGATTTCAGTTTCAAATTTTTTGCAAGCAGCCTGTATAAATTCCGGGTTACAGTATGAGTAATGATCATCCAAACATTAAAGTCCCAAGCACTTTGCAAGCAAAGATACTTGGCACTTGGGGGCTAATGTATGCTGAAAGATTCTATTTCTAATTGCTGGTTAATGAAGGTAAGCCGGAAGTTAAGTCTACAACATATTCTATCATAAGTAATAGACTTGGGGGCTAGCACGTAAGGATGACTATGGAGTAAGCAAGAGAGTTGTACCTCAGATTTTTGTTGGATCTGCTTCACCATATCGATCTCCAGATCCCGGCTGTTGTGCACTTGACCAATGTAACCAGAGACAATGTCTCCAATGCTCAAGTTGGCATAATCAGTAATCTCCAGTCTAGCCCGGCGGCGCTCTAGCAGCTCTTCCTTGGCAGAGCATCTGGCCAGCACAGTGGGTCTTCCCGGCTCAACGTATTCAGTCCGGGTAATCACCACATCCGGGTCATCGGCCGGTTGAGCTGAGCTGGGGATCTCCGGGTTAGCAGAAGTCTCTATGACTGGCTCGTCGGTTGGAGCGGTGGCTTCAGGAGCAGAGGCAGATGGCGGCTCTTGAGCTGAAGCCTCCGGTTCAGTCAGGACCGGCTCTTCAACCGGCTTATTTTTCTTGGCCCTTTTGTTGGGCTTGGCTTGGGCACTGAAAGTCAAAGGATTAGTACAAAAAACATAAATAAGATAAGCGTAAATGAGATGATCATCATTACCTGGGTGCGGTCTTGAAAGCCGGCAGGGTAGATTGCATAGAATCGCCAGAGGAAGGTGAAGTTTCCTGATAATTTGAATCAGACGAATTGAGCGGTTGACGAGTGACACCCGCTAAAGGATGAAAAGGGTATAAGTTGGAGATAACCTCAGTCCGGCGCTTTCTTGATGCCTCGGGTAAGCCGGAGGAGAGGTCTGCATCCTTGCTGGCCCGGGTTTGCCTCCGGCTCTCATGAATCTGTTGCTTGAAAAGAAATTGAGGATCTTGATAAGCTAAAGGATGCGAAAATCTTACTTTCCGGGTTACTCTTCGGACTTTCAGCCTTGGCAAGGGGTCCGAGTCGGAGGAAAGTATAGTTACCTCTTCAGTTACCGGGTTACTCGCTCCGGTATCATCCTGCGGATAATCAAGTCAATAAGGTGGTTAATAGACAGACGAAAAGCAGAAGCAAAAGAAGAGCCTAAAGAATCAGGGGTTACCTCTGACTCGGAGCTGTCATCCAACTGAAGCAGCTCTGAGGCAGTAGGCTTGCTTCCCTTTTTGCGGGGAGCAGCTCTTCTGGCGGCTTTCTTAGCCTTTCTGGCTTTTTAAGCCGCCTCATGGTCATATTTGACCTTCCAGAACTTATCATTGGCCTGAAAAGTACAACAAAGATTTCTAAAGGTTCAGATGAAAGCTGTTAAAAGGGAAAGTAAGGTGCTCAGGTCAGTGGCTTACCGCTGGAGCCGGGTTAGCCTTGCAGAAGGGGTTTAAGCCTGTCCTCCCACAGTCGGCTAAGCTCTCATTCAAGAGAGACTTGGTCATGTCGTCCACGACATCTTCAGGAAGATCGTTGGGGCTGTGCCGCAGAGGGTCATCCTTCCGGCCCATGTAATCACACATTAAGCCGGGGCGGCGGCTCAAGGGGATCACCCGCCAAGAGATCCAGACCCGGACCAGATCAATGCCGTTGAGGCCATTTCGCAGGAGAGCCTTAATCTTGTTGATGGTAGGGATCAGTGGTTGACGTTCAGATTGAGATAGTTTGTCTGGCAGGGGTGAGTTGGCTCCAGACGCAGGGCACGAAAGCCGGGCAGAGGGCTCTCGTCAGCCGGAGAAGTATCCTGGCAGTAGAACCATGTCTGGTTCCAGTCCTTTGGATGGCTTGGCGGCTCAGCGTAAGGAAAGAGGCAATCTCTCCGGCGTTGAATGGAGATTCCACCAAGTTCCAGGCTCGGCCCGTTGGCGCACTCATTCTGGCGGTTCAGATAAAACAGCTCTCTAAAGAGCAGTAGGCTGGGCTCTTCTCCAAGATATACTTCGCAGAATACTTGAAAGTTGCAGATATTTGACACGGAATTGGGTCCTATGTCTTGAGGCCGCAGATCGAAGAAGTTCAGAACATCCCTAAAGAATTTTGAGCCGGGCGGTGCGAAGCCCCGGCTCATGTGATCAGCAAATATCACCACTTCGCCATCTCTAGGTTGAGGTCTTTCCTCCGACGGGTCAGGGGCACGATAAGACATGACATCCTTCTTGGGCAGGTAACCCGTCTTCACGAAATCCGCTAAGGTTTCGTCAGTAACATTGGATCTCATCCAGTTGCACGTGATGGGTGCCTTGGGAGATTTGGGTGGCATTGTGAAAGACAAAAGCCTATGACAAAAGGAAATGTCCGGTTCAATTATAAGCCGGAGGAAGTTTACAGTTCAATGTTCAAGATGGCGGCTTATAAAGGGGCCTAATGACATATGGCTAATTGCGTCGGGTTATCTAAGCCGCTGAGGGTATCGTGAGTAATTCAAGTTGTCTAAAGCTTTATTATAAATGAGCCGGAAATTTTACAGCGTGTGGCCTCTTTTAAGCCGGAGATATGAGCCGCCATAGCTAAACAGATGCAATTTTTGACTAAGTGTGGTGCAAACAAGTTTCACAGATCACAGTAATTATTCTGGATCAACCGATCGACTGGAAAGGGAAAATTTCTAGACCTAGAACAGACACAGAAAAAGTTCATAGGTTCGAACGGAGCCTCTATGCAATGAAAAGGTATCTATGTACATTGGGAACGGGTGCGAAACAGCTACCGCAGCAGTTCTGTACAGTCTAAAGATCAAGAAAGGGCGGTAATAATGGAGTCTATCAAGAGTTCATGATGAACGGCGACGAACACCGACGAACTTGAAGATCGCTAATGTGGATCTAAGGAACAGGGAGGAGAAACCTTACAGATGCGGAGTTACTGCGGAGCTTCGTCGCGTTTTTCTGGTCACGTCAGGTTGATGCAGCGGCCTGAGTTGGTGACGACGAGGAGATCCACGGCGGCGGCGGTGGAGCTCGAGCGGCAGCACAGTAGCGAGAGGAGGAAGACGATGGAGGCGACAAGTAACTGGAGGCTCATGGGTCGGGCTATTTATAAGGTGAGGCTCATAAGTGGGCGCGAGAAACGAGGAGGCCACGGCGTGATTATCTCGCCACAAAAGCGCCTCGATTTTCGGGATGGCCATTAAAGATAAGATCCGTTGGGATATGACGGAATAAAAAATGAACTTAGTGGAAGATGACGTCATGGCGGGTTATCAGGAATCCAGAAGATGATGTCACGGCGGGTTACAACCTTCGTACAAATGTAAGCCGGACGATTTTCTCTCAAAGGGATTGAAGATTGACATGAACCAGTTCAAATCAATCTGGGGCCTAATGTTGAGGATATAACCATTAGAGTCACCCGCCCAGGAGGGGCCGGGTTACGTCATAATGGTCATCACGTGAAGCCCAGTACCGAGCTTGTAGACGGCGGGCCAATAATGGGCTTAAGACCCGGAGATGGCTTAAGGCCCGTAGTTATAACCGCCATTATGGTGGAACTTGTAGTGTAAGGCAAGAATAGTTGAGAGTCCGAGCCGGACACTCTTATGAGCCGGCCGGGACTCCGAGAGCCGCTGGGCGTCAACCTCTCTATATAAAGGGGCGACCCGGCGGCGGTTCAGGGACAAGAAAGATAAGATCGATAACCAGGCAGGGCGGTTTAACTCCTGGTCGTTGAAACCCTAAGCAATACAACCTCAACTGGACGTAGGCTTTTACCTTCACCGTAAGGGGCCGAACCAGTATAACCCTCGTGTTCCTTGTCCCGTTAACCCCTTTAAGCTTCCTAGTTGCGATGGCTCCACGACTAAATCCTTGCACTAGGACATCTGACATGACAATTCCATGACAGGAGGCATGTTATAGCAAGTGATAGGTAGCGCAGCATGGCACTAGAGCGAATAACTAGCAAAGCAAAGATAGAAGTGATTTCGAGGGGTGGTCATCTTGCCTGCAAGGTTCTCAGAGTTGTCAAAAGCTTGATCCTCGTAAGCGTACTCAACAGGTTCCTCGTTCACGAACTCGTCTCCCGGCTCTACCCAAGACAAGAACACAAGCAACGGAACCACAATCAAACACGAGAAATGCACAAGCAACATGATGCAAAACATGTATGATATGCAAGATATGATATGAGATGCCTATGCGTGCTCCGGAGGAAAATGATGAACAAAGCAGTAAATTGGCAAACCAAGCATGCCACTGGAAAGATGAGATGATTTCGGTCGAATCGATATAAAGATCACCGGAAACGGATGCACGGTTTGCAAATGGCAAGCAAAACAAGAATGACACGAATCTGCGATTAACAGCAAGATAGCACTTAGAATGCAACAAGTAACAATGCTACAGCACTCCAACATAGCAACAAAGCAAATGGAAGTAATCTACAGGTGATGCTTGATAAAAGATGAACACTGAGCTACGGCTAGATCACAACATAACAAGCTCAAACAAGCATGGAAAAAGTGCAAAAGATAACAGGTTCCAGACTTGGTGAAATTACTGGACATGGCAGAAAACAGCATCAGGTAACAATGTTCAGAGCACGAACTCAACATGCTACAGGAAGTTAACATAGCAAAACAAGGCATGGCAGTGTTCTACTAAATGCACATGATAAAAGTCCCTTAATGACCATAACCCAAAAAGGAACAGAAGACATGATGGCAAGCATGTAAACATAGCAAGTTTCGTTATCAGGTTTCAGACTTGGCAGAAAACAGAGCATGGCAGAAGAAATAATAATATGAAGGCATCTTGGTGAGCTTGATCCACTCACCACAAAGCAATGCATGACAAAACAAGCATACCTACAGCAAGATGGCATGTTTATGAAGCTAACCATGTCAAGAACAAAAGCATAGCATGTATGGATCAACTACAACAAGCTTGGCAAAATTGAATAACACGTAAACAATCTGCCAGAAATATTTTATAGCAAAAGTAGAGCAAGATTGAGTCATGCTATGTTACTCCATAATTGCAAACAAGGGCAGGAATGTGTTAATTACAAATATATCTGCAAAACATCCTTAATGAACATCCTCAAAATATGCATGGATCTCTCTGTAGCATCAAGTTTACATGGCAACAAAATAACAGCAGACAGACTTAGAGAAATCACCGAGTCCCTGAAATCAGAAACATTACGGAGCCTAGTTTGCATGCTTGTGCTAGTCACCACAGAGATCAAAAAAATACATGGCATACACCCTTGGAAAGATGGCATGGCATACAACAAAACACATGTAGAGCTCATGCCCATAAGATGCACAGATTAAGTGATACAAAAATGACAAATCTCCAAGTTCTGCTAAGAACCAGAAGATAACAGCAACTAGCACTCTTGAAACAGAGATTTGGGCATCAAGATGGCCTCTAATGGACATGGTGCAATTGAACAAAATGTAGAACATCACGAGACGAACAATTCGACATATTACACGCGCAAAACGGAGCTATGCACAGAGAGTTATGCACTGATGAACATGGGCACTTATTGTAAGAATAAATGACAGTGAAATTCGGGGGCTCGGAAAAGTCAACCTTCGTTCAAGTGGATCGAGATCTGGCCGGGAACGAGCTTGGGCTCGTCGCCGGCGACGGGGAGGAAGGGACGACGCGGCCGGCGTCGGGGAAGAGGAGGAGGCCGGGGGCGTGGGATCTGGCGGCGAGGAGGAGGAGGACGGCGGCGAGCGCGGCGGTGAGGCGCGGCGGGGTCGCGGGCGGCGGAGCCGGTGGCGACGGCGGCGAGGAAAGGCGGCGAGGCAGCGGCGGCACACGGCGGCGAGGCGCGAGGGCGGCGGCGCGCAGGCCGGCGGCGGGGAGGAGCGTGGGCGCGGCCCGGGTCGGGGCACAGGAGGACCGCGGATGGGCTCTCCGAGCCGGCGGCGCGGAGAAGGCGGCGGCGACACGTGTCGGCTCCGGATTGGTCGGTGGGCGGCGGTGGACGCGTCCGGCTCCGCCCGGACCTGTCCGGCGGCGGAGAGGAAGCGGGTCTAGGGTTTGATCTGCGGGATTTTTCGGGGTCTCGCATATAAATAGGTAGACGGAGCTAGGAGGCTCCAAATGAGGTGCGGTTTTCGCCCACACGATCGTGATCGAACGACCTAGAGCATGGAGATGACTTGGAGGGGTTTTGGGCTGGTTTTTAGGGGGGTTTTGCTGCAACACACAAATGGACTTTGCGGATGCCCGGTTAACCGTTGGAGTACCAAACGACCTCCAAATGGAACGAAACTTGACCGGTGGACTCCCGGTGGTATACTAGGGCCACTTGACAAGCCTCGGTCCATTCCAAGAACGTTCGACACCCGCACACGAAATAAAACAAGAGGGGTGCACCGGAGGAGATAGGAGCGCCGGATTGCAAAACGGACAACGGGGAAAATGCTCGGATGCATGAGACGAACACGTATGCAAATGCAATGCACATGATGACATGATATAAAATGCATGACATGAACAAAATGCAAAACGAAAGACAAAACCCGAACACGGAGGGAATATCATAGCACATAGACGAAAATGGCAAGAGTCGGAGTTACAAATATGGAAAGTTACATGCGGGGTGTTACAAGCAAGAAGACCAGAGGTTGAAGAAGCACTAAGGCCGTTGGATGGACATCGTACGGTCACTAGAGCTAGAATCGTTCATATTGACTAAGTTGACAAAGCCCTCCGTCCCCGTCAACTTAGTAGGCCCACAAGTCAGCCTCCCACTCTGGTGGGTCCCAGCTGGCAGGGGGTATTCATTTTTTGTGTGCAATAAGGAGGCACTTCCTTGCGTGCGAAGATATAGTTGGTGGGTCCAACCTGTCAGCGGAGGGAACATTTTTTTCACGAAATACAGAGGCTGTCGGATCTCGGGTTCCGGCAAAACCCTTAAGGTTCAAACTCTGGGGTGCGCGCGAAGTTCTTTCCCTCCTACCAATCTACGCCCTAGCTCACTAAGTTCTCGCGGACGAACTCGACGAACTCACAACACAGAAAGACACAAGATTTATACTGGTTCGGGCCACCGTTGTGGTGTAATACCCTACTCCAGTGTGGTGGTGCATTGCCTCTCGGGCTGATGATGAACCGTACAAGGGGAAGAACAGCCTCGTGATGTTGAGGTGTTCTTCTGTTTGGTGTGGCTAAGGGTGGCACTTGATCAGATGAGATCCCGTTGCCTCCTCTGGTGGTGGCTAGTCCTATTTATAGAGGCCCTGGTCCTCTCCCAAAATATTGAGCGGGAAGGGAGCCAACAACGGCGGGCAATTTTGAAAGGGGACAGCTAGTACAAGCTATCCTGACAAAAGTGGTCTTCGCCTACAAAAGGCTCTGGTGGTGACGCCGTCTTTGGCTCCACGGTGACCTCCGTCCTGCTGGCCTGCTGGTCTTGGTCTTGTTGCACTAATATGGAAACCCTTGCCTGATGCCTCGGTACTCCGCGCCTGTGCTTGCCCCCTTGGCACCAAAGAGGAAACGAGGACGCTGCGTGTGTTGGCGCCCGCCTGGCACCCACCTGGTGTCGATCATCATGGCTCACGTCATGAGAGCCTCGCGAGGTTTGCCCCGCCTTGATATCTCCGCTCCTCGTGAGCCTGCCTGGAGATCCGCTCTTGAGGAGGTCTTGCGTCGTCTGCCTCGTGAGGCTTGGACCCTCGCGAGGGTCTTGAATGCCTTGTTGATGAAGATGGGTCGTAAGGCCCGCTAGCATAGCCACGCCGTGGGCCGCAGGCAGGCAAGTCTGGGGACCCCCGTTCCTAGAACACCGACAGTAGCCCCCGGGCCCAAGGCGCGCTCGGGCTTGGCTTCGCGGTGAAGCCAAGGGCCAAGCGCGTAGCACCGCGGGACCCAAAAGCCTGCGGCCTTGGTCGACGCGTGGCGGTTGATTGGACGTGGGCGTCTCCACTTCCCCACGCGGCCTCGGCAACTGCTCGATTTGACTAGTCCGTGCGACATGCAAGAAAAATCATCATTACCTGTGATCGTGGGAGGCGCCGGTTGGCCTTCTTCCGATATAAATGGGGAGGGGGGCGGAGCCCCCGTCGCCCATCTCTCCTTGGTTCACTTGCTTCTTCCTCCTTGCTCCACCGCTAGCAGAAATGGCGCCCATCCGAAGGTTCTCCGCTGAAGAGAAAGGGAAGGCCCCCCGCGATGATCCAGGGCCGCTTCCGCCGAAGAAGAGGCCGGTTCACCACCGCGACGAAGCAGCGATGCAGGTGGTAATCATAGGCAGATTAAGCATGGAAGGCAAATCAGCTTGGGTAAATACAGAAAGATACATGCCACTGGGTCAGGCCCGAGTGGCTTGGGGATGATGCTGCCCGAGGGGCGCCCCCAGCAAGGTAAACTAAAGACATAAGCAAAAGGGATACATGCCACAAGGACGGACCCACGCGGCCTGGGAATAATGCAGCCCAAGGGGCGCTCCCAGCTAAATGAACTTGGAGAATGTCACCTGGTCCTGTTGACGAAGGAGAGTTGGGGCAGCTGAAGGTACGCGGCGGAGGAATGGCTCCTCACGAGCCACCGGGGCCCTGAGCCTCGGGAGGCTCTGGGGGCTCAGGGCAGTTCCCTGAAGACCGTCTCCATCTCCGCTAGGACGGCGCGGTGCCTGGCCTCCTGAGCCGCCAGGGCACGCTGCAAGTTGCGCTGGTAGACGAACGACACGCTCGGCAAGCCAAAAGGCATGCGAACGTAGCTGTGCGGTGGACCCTCGCATTGGCCCACGCGCGAAGGCCAGAAGAGCTCCTGAGAAGCGGCCCTGTTGAGCCCTGGAACGTCGATGCAGACGCACAGCCCGGCATCCTCGCCTGGATGGGGAGCTGCGCCTCGTGAGCGGTGGTTGCCGCGCATGGCCCTTGCGTCTTGCAGTACCTGAGTGGTCTTGGTGATGAACTCCTGAGTGGTGGGCACTCCTTGCCCTGTATTCTCCTAAGGGAAACGTGCCGCAAAGCACGCCTCCAAGTGGTGCCCGAGCGCCTCCCTCATGATGTTGGCAAGGTCTGAGGCCCTCCATAAGAGATCCCCCGAGCCCTGCCCGAGGAGGGCGCTGGGCGCACCTTCCTATGCGATGGAGGGAGGCGCCCCTGCAGTGGGCGCTGATCCTGACGAGGTTCTAGCCGCGACGCCACCCTCCTGAGGTCCGGCACGGCGCAACTGCTTCTTCTTCTTGGGGATGGCCTCGGGAGGATCCTCGCTCTTGCTGTCGGGGTCGTCGATTGCGGCAGCTTGAAAGGCGCACTCGAGGGAGCACTCTGCATCTCTTTCTTCGCACGGGACCGTGATGATTCCGCCGCTTCCTGGCATCTTGAGGACATTGTAGCCGTGGTGTGTCACCGCCATGAACTTGGCCTGGGCTGGATACCCGAGGATGGCGTTGTATGGAAGACGGATGTGCGCGACGTCGAAGTCGATGAGCTCGGTGCGGTAGTTCTTGCGTTCCCCGAAGGTGATAGGGAGGCGGACCTACCCTATCGGTGTGGTGGAACCGTCGGTCACTCCTGAGAAAGGCTTGGTAGGCTAAAGCTGCTCATACAGCACTTGGAGGTTGTCGAACGTGTCGACGGACAGGACGTTGAGCCCTGCGCCGCCGTCGATGAGGGTCTTGGTAACTTGCACATTGCTGATGACTGGTGAACAAAGCATCGGGAGGGCGCCAGCGATGGCTGCGCACTTGAGCTGATCTGCCGAGTTGAAGGTGATGGCACACTTGGACCACCTGAGCGGGCGTGTGGCCTCGAGCTTGGGGAGGATTGCATTCACCTCACGAGCGAACTATTTGAAGATACGCTGCGAGGCTGGGGCCTGAGCACCGCCCAAGATGTAGGCGATTGTACGCGGCTCCTGGAAGCCCCCAGCCCCCTCGTCTTGATGGTGATCGTCGTTCCTTCTTGGTGGTGGCGGCAGCGGGGGAAGACCGGCGTTGCCCTGAGGACGATCCTCACGAGGATGATCCCTCCAGGCGCCCTCGCGAGGATGATCTTGCCAGCGGTCCTCATGAGGCCTGTCGCGCCATTCCTGGCGCGGGCCACGGTCGTTCCAGCGTCCGCCTCCACGTCCTCCTGCTCGGCCGTAGCCCCGGTCGATGCGCTCGGGGCGTCGACCGAAGCGTCCCTCGCGAATGGCTCTGAGTTCTTGACAGTCGCTGGTGTTGTGGGTGTTCAGGTTGTGGAAGGCGCAGAACGGTCAGCTGCCCTTGCATGACTTGGGCTGGTCCTTGCCTTGCTTGGTGTCCGGCTCCGCTGCGAGCACGGTTGCTTCCTTGCGCTTCACGTCCTTGGCCTTGGCCTTCTTCTCCTCTGCGCCCACAGCTGGCAGCTCGAGGAGGGAGAGGCGCCCCTCCTCAGCTCTTGCGCACTTGGTCCCCAGGTTGAACAGCTCCTGAGATGTGCACAGCTCCTCGTGGATAGCGAGCTCCTCCTTCATCTTGATGTCGCGGACGCCGTTAGAGAACGCGGAGATGATGGCCTCGTCCATGACCTTGGGGATCTTGAGGCGAGGGTTGTTGAAGCGCTGGATGTACTTCTGGAGGGTCTCTCCTGGCTGTTGCTTGATGCGGCGCAGGTCACCCGCGGCTGGCGGGCGGTCGCGAGTGCCCTGGAAGTTGGCGACGAAGCGATCGCGCATCTCGTCCTAGGAGGAGATCGAACCCTGAGGCAGGTTCAGGAGCCACGAACGGGCACCGTCTTTGAGCACCATTGGGAACCAGTTCGCCATGACTCTCTCGTCGCCATTGGCCGCCTCGATGCTCAGCTCGTAGAGCTGCAAGAACTCCGCGGGGTCGAGGGTGCCGTCGTAGCGACGAGGCAGATCCGTCTTGAACTTACCCGGCCAGGCGACGCTACGCAGCTCGGGCGTGAAGGCGCGGCAGCCGGCCGTTGTTGCCGGGGCCCGTCTCGGAGGTGGAGCTTGGTCTTGATGAGGCCCGCGTGCCGCCACCGCAGGTAGCGCGCGGTCTTGGCGAGGCGGCGCGGGGAGCGCAAGTGGAGCTTCTCGCGGCCGAGGGATTTCTTGGCAGCTTCTCTCTTCGCGCGCGAGCACCAGGCGTGGTGGGTCGCGCCGTGGGGCCGCGCGCCTTGGTGCCAAGGCACCGTCTTGGGGCAGAGGTGGTGGAGGCGCTCCATGAGCCACGTCGTCCGTGGCTGGCGGAGGGTGTGGCAGAGAGAGGGACGGCGCCGGGGAGCCCCCTGCGGGACGGACGAGCTCGGCGACGCGGTCGAGCCAGTCCTCGTAGAGGTCGTCGACCGGGCGGTAGCGCAGGAGCTCGTTCGCCATGAGGAGCGTGGCCCACGCGTCCATGGGAGTGCGACGTGCGTGGGACGAGGAACCGGCCGGGGTCAGCAATGGAGTGGCGGTGCGGCCGTCTTGCCGCACCGACGGGTGCAGCGAGGATGCTTGCTGCTCGTTCCCCGCCAGGCCGGTGGCGGCGTTGGCACGGGCAACGGGGAACGATGAGGTGGCCCGCCGACGGGAGCCGTCTGAGCAACATGGGCGGTGAGGGCAGCCCGACGCTCAGCTCTAGCGCGGCGAGCGTCCGCCATGGAGACGACGGGGCGACGGAGCGCCGATCGAGGGAAGGGAAGCTACGGCGCACCCCTACCTGGCGCGCCAAATGTTGGATCTCGGGTTCCGGCAAAACCCTTAAGGTTCGAACTCTGGGGTGCACGCGAAGTTCTTTCCCTCCTACCGATCTACGCCCTAGCTCGCTAAGATCTCGCGGATGAACTCGATGAACTCGCAACACAAAAAGACACGAGATTTATACTGGTTCGGGCCACCATTGTGTTGTAATGCCCTACTCCAGTGTGGTGGTGGATTGCCTCTCGGGCTGATGATGAACCGTACAAGGGGAAGAACGGCCTCCTGAGGTTGAGGTGTTCTTCTGGTCGGTGTGGCTAAGGGTGGCACTCGATCAGATGAGATCCCGTTGCCTCCTCTGGTGGTGGCTAGTCCTATTTATAGATGCCCTGGTCCTCTCCCCAAATATTGAGCGGGAAGGGAGCCAACAACGGCGGGCAATTTTGAAAGGGGACAGCTAGTACAAGCTATCCTGACAAAAGTGGTCTTGACGCCGTCTTGGGCTCCACGGTGACCTCTGTCCTGCTGGCCTGATGGTCTTGGTCTCATTGCACTGATATGGAAACCTTTGCCTAATGCCTCGGTACTCCGCGCCTGCGCTTGCCCCCTTGGCACCAAAGAGGAAACGAGGACGCTGCGCGCGCTGGCACCCGCCTGGCGCCCACCTGGTGTCGATCGTCATGGCTCATGTCATGAGAGCCTCGTGAGGTTTGCCCCGCCTTGATATCTCTGCTCCTCATGAGCCTGCCTGGAGAGGCCGCTCCTGAGGAGGTCTTGCGTCGTTCGCCTCGCGAGGGTCTTGAATGCCTTGTTGATGAAGATGGGCCGTACAGGCCCGCTAGCATAGCCACGTCATGGGCCGCAGGCAGGCAAGTCTGGGGACCCCCGTTCCCAGAATGCCGACAGAGGCCCTTCTGGCGGGTCCCAGATGTCAGGTGGAGGAATCATTATTTTGCGCGTAATAAGGAGGCATTTCCTTGTGTGCGTCCGTGGACCCAGCTGTCAGCCTATCCACGTACAATCCACTTCCGATGGATGTCGTTCGTTGACCACGTTAACCACGCCGCGCCGAGAGCACCAGGGCGGTGGACGACGGCGAGGCCTACAAAGGGAATGACACGGAGCCGGGGAAGACACGGCAGTGGCTGCCCACACGGTGGAGAGTATGAGGGTTGACTGGTTCGGCTGCCGTCGCCGGAAAATAACAGGATGTGTGGGTGAGTAGAGGGATAGACAGGACAGGGATGCGAGTATATGATGGGGCTGTGAGGCCTGCCCGGCAGCATAGCCGGCCACGGGAGGCGGGAGCAGGCAGTTCCGACGGCGCTGGTTTGGGCGGCTGGGGCAGGAAGATCAGAGACTGAAGAAGCACGATTGACGTTAGATTGACATCTAACGGTCTGACGCTGGTAGAGTCGATTGTTGACTAAGTTTCTTTTTTGATAAACCTTGTGTACGCATGAACTTAGTAGGCCCACAAGTCAGCCTCCAAATCTGTGGTAGACAACATAGAGCCCATTTGCTATTTTTTAATAATTTGCAGCCCATTTGCTAATTCTTAAGTAATTTATTACAGCCCATTTTCTGCCCAGGACCACGGTCAAAAAGTTCAACCTTATTTTGCATATTTCGGTGGAGTCCGAACTTTTGTAATCCTGAAATGATAAACATTTTTTAAGAACTTATTGATTTGCCAAAAATATCGTTTTGTTTTTGTAAGCAAATAAGACGTGGGATAATTGAGTTGGTTCAAGGGAAAACCAGTGGTAAAAAAATCAGCGCTGGGAGGGAAAACAACAACAAAAAAAGGATGTAAATATGAAAAGGGAATTTTATGTACTTTCAATATAATGATACGTGTATATGAACTAGTAAAACTATAGGTAGAGATTAGAAAACGGATGTAGGACATGCGTTTCAAGAGGAAAATAGAACTGGGCTGTGTGTTTGATTCAGTAAAAAAACTGCCTGCGGATGTTGTAAGACAAAATATAACTAACGCTGGCGGGCCAAAGTCCAGTAGATACCTGCTGGATATTTGTGCCCCGTTGTCTTCATGGGTTGGGCCTATTAAAAACAAAACCAAGCCTGGGCAGTCTACAGCCCAGTTGAAACTTGCTTGACCTGAAAAAACAATATACGTGCTCAATAAACGAGAGAATTCTACAAGTACAGACTGATAACTGGGATGTAGTAGGGATATTGTTTTTTCATCGTGATAATAAGAGCATGCACTTGTTTCGAAAATTTTGGAGAACTGGGAATTCAAACGGTAGGTGCTTATGCTACCCATCAAATAAAAATTAGGTGCCTGAAAATTCGTTTTGAAACAAATGATTCAGCTTTATATCCACATCGACCCTCGGCATGATGGTTGGAAGCAAATGCCAAGTTCATACCAAAAGATCGTTAACAACAATACCAACTTGCGGACGACAAGGTAGTACAAGTACCAATACCAAACTAACTTATAATCTTTTTACTCCTGGCCCTAGTGTTCGTCTGGTAGAAAATCTTGCAGAGGACCAGCTCCCGCTCCTTCTCTTGCTCCAGGTCCCCAAGGTGGTACTGGTGCATCACCCAGTTGGTCCTCTGCTGGTCGAAGTTCTTGTTGGTGTGCAGCACCAGAACCTTTTTGTTGCCCGTCTGCCGGCCGTTGACCATCACCGGCAAGGTATTGCCGGTGTTGTGCCACATCGCGTGCATGCCGCACTCCGACTATATCTTGCGACGCGTCCACGTGCCCCTTTTGAATGCCCTGGAATTGCGCAGGAAGAAATGATTGCTTAGGCCACTCAGTGTGATACCTGCAGTATTGTCTAATACAGGTTTTAGTGTACGTAGTTGGCATTTTCATAACATCTTTGGCATGTTGCAGTCACTTCTTTCACTTTTTATTAACTGTCAAATTGTAATTGCTTCACCAGGTCTGTGTCTAAAAAGAAAAATAGAGCTATAAACAAAGGAATATATTTGTGCAAGTAGACGGCCGATCGGTGTCTTACCTGGAAGTTTCTCAGGATGGGTGTAGCATATTCCGTGCTCGCTGTCGATGGTTGGTATGAACAAATCGATGAGAGGGTGAGATCTCGCACTGTCAGCACTCACTTTGGCCTCAAGGTGCTCGATCAGCTCCTAATCCGTGCGATCGAACTTGACGCCAGCCGGCAGCACCGGCCAATCCTTCTTCAACTTGCATGGGTTAATTCCAGTTATATGGTACTCAATGTATGATCAATCGACTGTTTTAAGTGAATGATGAAAGATTTCGACAGATAAGTGGTACTCCAAATCTGAAGTCCAGAATACCCGAACACACCGCCGGGATTCTTGTGTCACCTCACGTGCAGCGTGTTGTCACGTCAATTCAATGTGTGGACATGATGAATAATTTGACCGACGTATACTAGTACTGCTAGTGTACTACTTACTAGTCGTATTTAGTGTCACATTTTAACCATAGGTTTAACTAGAGTCAATTACACCAGTGGTGCTAGAACTTGACACAAATGATCACTTCAGTGCTAGAACTTGTGGTATACATATAAGTGGTTCAAGAACTTGTCTTGATGGTGCAAATACGGTGTTGCATACGCACTTGAAGCCTAAGTGATATATATATATATATATATATATATATTGGTGTTGTTATATATATATATATATACTGCACAGCATCTCGATCATCATTATCAGTACATCCTGCGTAGGTGTTAGTATGCACTTGATCCCAGAAAGGTATCTATCCTTCAAACCAGAGGAGTGCTTAAACTAACAACAGTACATAATATCCAACAAAAGAGGGTCGTGCTACAGCAACAGAATACATGGCTCAGTCTACATACCAATACGAATCAAGTTGTGCATATTTGTTGTTGGCATGAACCACATCGCCGCATGTCGAGTTTGCAAAAGCCATCCATCGCATGGAAGCTTCATGCCTTTCACACACTGAAGATTATCTGGCAACAAGCTGTGTTGACGAATCTCTGGATATGGTGATTCATGAAACCCATGGTATGATGTGTAAACACGGTCCCCCTGGTGAATGGAAGTTGCATAGCATGGTAATCATCGCCGGTGATATGATCGAAGATTGGTTGGATGATCGGATAATTGAGCCCGAGGAACATGGAGTGGTTGCCGAGGCTGTAAACCCGCCTCCAGTTGAATACGCCTGGCCCAACGGAGCTAGGGTCTTTCTCGAACACGAAGCAGCCATAGCCATCAATGTCACAAACGCCCCAGGCATTGTGTAACACCCCGGATGTAACTTTCCATATTTGTAACTCCAACTCTTGCCATTTTTGGCTATGTGCTATGATATTCCATTCGTGGTCGGGTTTTGTTTTTCGTTTTGCATTTTGTTCATTTCATGCATCCCATATCATGTCATCATGTGCATCTCTTTTGCATACGTGTTCGTCTCTTGGATCCGAGCATTTTCCCCATTGTCCGTTTTGCAATCCGGCACTCCCACCTCCTCTGGCGCACCCCTCTTGTTTCTTTTCGTGAGCGGGTGTTAAACGTTCTTAGAATGGACCGAGCCAAGTGGCCTTGGTATACCACCGGTAGACCACCTGTCAAGTTTTGTTCCATTTGGAGGTCGTTTGGTACTCCAAAGGTTAACCGGGTAACCGCAAAGTCCTTTTGTGTGTTGCAGAAAACCCCCCTCCAAACAGCCCACTAACCTAGCAAACTCACCTCCATGCTCTCGGTCGTTCGATCACGATCGTGTGGGCGAAAACCGTGCTCCATTTGGAGTCTCCTAGCTCCCTCTACCTATAAAAACACCTCCCCCTCCGAAATCCGGGTCAGATCCTAGTCCCCTTCCCCTCTCCGCAGGCGGACGTGTCCGTCGCCGCCGGACGAACAGTCGCCGCCGCCGCCCGGCCAACCGCGCAGCGCCACGTGGCGCTTCCCCGCCGACTCCCGCGCCGCGGCCCGCCAGGCCCGTGGCCGGCCCCCGAGCCCGCTCCCCGCAGCCTGCCTCCTCCCGCGGGCGCCCGACGCCGGCGCCTCCTTCCGCCGCCGCCTGGCCCGAGCGCCGCCCCGCCATCGCCGGCGCTCCCCGCCGACCCGCGCCGACGCCGCCACTGCTCCGCCGCCCGCCGCCCGAGGCCGCCCGCCGTCGCCCGCTCCTCGGCGTCCCCGGCGCCTCCTCCTCCTCCCTCGCCCGCTCAGGCCAGCAGCAACTCCGGCGACGACCGAGCCCGCGTCGGCCCCGATCCAGATCTGCCAACGCCTAGGGTTGACTTCCCCACTCTCAAATTTCTCCAAGTCCCGAGCATTTTATATTCTGTGGCATTCTTCATTGCATCATACCTCTCTGCATATAGCTCCATTTCACGAGTGTAATATATTGAAATGTTCGCTACGAGATGCTCTACATTTTGTTCCATTGGGTCATGATCATTTGAGTTCATCTCGATGCCCAAATCTCTGATGCAAGAGTGCTATATGCTGTTAACTGTTGTTACTTATCAGAACTTAGTGTTTTGTTATTTTTGTTGCATTTAATCTGTGCATCGTATGACTAGGAGCTCTACATATGTTTTGATCTAGGCCATGCTATCGTTACAGAGGTGTATGCCATGTATTTTTGTGATCTCTGTGGTGACTAGCACAAGCATGCAAACTAGGCTTCGTGATGTTTCAGATTTCAGGGACTTAGTAATTCCACTAAGTCTGTTTCTGCGGTTATTTTGTTGCTATGTATCCATGTGGCTACAGAGAGATCCATGCTCCTTTTGGTGATGTTCAGTAAGGAGGTTTTGTAGATATAGTTGTTCTCTATCCATCCGTGCCTTTGTTTGCAATTATGGTATGCCCTAGCATGTCTTAATCTTGCTCTACTTTTGCTATAAAATGTTCCTGGCAGATTGTTTACGTGATATTCAATTTTGCCAAGGTTGTTGTAGTGGATCCTTTCATGCTATGTATTTACTCTTGCTATGTATAGCTTCATAAACATGCCATCTTGCTGTAGGTATGCTTGATTTTTCATGCATTGCTTTGTGGTGAGTGCATCAAGCTCACCAAGATGCCTTCATAATACTGTTTCTGCCATGCTCTGTTTTCTGCCAAGTTTGGAACCTGTTAACGAAACTTGCTATGTTTACATGGTTGCCATCATGTCTTCTGGCCCTTTTTGGCTTATGGTCATTAAGGGACTTTTGTTCTATGCATTTAGTAGATTCATTCCATGCCTTGTTTTGCTATGTTAAGTTCATGTAGCATGTGTTTTTCTTGCTCTGAACATTCCGACCTGATGCTGATTCTGCCATGTCCACTAATTTCACAAAGACTGTGAACCTGTTATCTTTTGCACTTTTGCCATGCTTGTTTGAACCTGCTGTGGTGTGATCTAGCCGTAGCTCAGTGTTCATCTTTTGTCAAGCATCTTCTGTAGATTACTTCCATATGCTTTGTTGTTATGTTGGAGTGCTGTAGCATAGTTACTTCGTGTATTTTAAGTGCTATCATGCTGTTAATCACAGATTTGTGTCATTGTTTTGCTTGCCATTTGCAAACCGTGCATCCGTTTCCGGTGATCTTTATATCGATTTCGACCGAAATCATCTCATCTTTCCAGTGGCATACTTGTTTTGCCAAGTTACTGCCTTGTTCATCATTTTTCTTCCGGAGCACGCATATGCATCGCATATCATATCCCGCATATCGTACATGTTTTGCATCATGTTGCTTGTGCATTTCCCGTGATTGATTGTGGTTCTGTCGTGGAATTGTCACGGCAGATGTCCTTAGTGTCAGGACTTAGTCGCGAGGCCAACGCATCTATGTGGTAGCTTGAGAGGGGTTGAGCGAAATCGAGAGACGTAACACAAGACAAGAATTTAGACAGCTTCGGGCCCCGGGAAACATCATCCGGTAACAACCCTACATGCTGTTTGAGGCTAGGTCTCATTATGATCATGGGAGAGTCGCCGGGAACCGGCTCTCGGTGTCTAGCCCTAGAGATTGTTTCTTGTTCCTTGTCCCTCTTTGGGGAGCCCTGCCCCTCCTTATATAAGTTGAAGGGGCGGGTTACATGACTAGTCCTAGTAGGATTAGGATTACTCTATTACAAGTGGAGTCCTAGTCTTGCTTCCTTTATAAGGGAATATTCCTTACGCTTTCCTCTTAAGCCAGCCCACCATAACATGAGCCGGCCTTCTGGGCCTCGGGCCTAGTCTTCTATCTGACCCGCCGTCTGGGTCATCCATGAGTCGTCCGGCTCGTGAGTCGTCTGACCAGTGAGCCGCCAGACCCGTGAGTCGCCAGTCCTCCGGCGGGTCATCGGTGAAGCGCCAAGTCCGGTCGGGTCATACTTCCGGCCGGGTCATACCACGGGGTATATCCCCGACATTAGCCCCCAGTTTAATTTGGATTTATCCATATTAAACTGATCCTGTAAAACAAACACAAGAACAAATTTGACAGATTGTGTTCCGGGTTAAAAAATTCTTGTAAGCCGGCACCTGATCATCCTTAATTCCTTGTGCTCCGAGTTAAATATTCTCTTGAGCCGGGACCTGATTATCCTTAAGTCCAATTGTCATTTCCTTCATCTAGAAAATCCGGTTCAATAAGCTAGCTTCATACTCAATTTGCTGATGTTGGTTTCTCACAGAAAAAATATTGTGAAGAATAATCCACTTGAATCGGCTTCCAAGGCGCTGGCTTAATAAACATATTGGACTCAAGATTCATCTGGTGATCCGCCGGTTTAAAGATGTAGAGGCTGGCGAGAAAAATTGCCGGCTTGTAAATATTGATAACATCGGGTCATAACTGTTGCTGATGCCGGGTTAATCTTATGATGATGCCGGGTCATAAACGTTGCAGATTTCTCTAATAATAATATAATACCTGATTTGCTCCAAACTGATAATTTGAAGTTATTCCTCCCTTATATGCATATCACCTGTAGCCCCCAAGTGCTGGGTTGTCATGCTTGCAGCAACCTGGGACTTGTAATTGCCTTAGGCTCATAAAGATTTCAACAAGTGTAGCCCCCAAGGGCCGGGTCATTATGCAATAATGAGCAGGGACTTTGTAAATATGATCATATAAATCTAGGAAATGAGAGGAACATATAGCAATGATGTGGTTATAGACATACTATATATTCTAAATTTGTAACAATGAAAACAGGCAGTCGTATTCTTAAGGTAAAGATGAGATGAGATAGAACAATTACACGACGATAGATTCCACCAGTATAGGCAGCCAATCTGTGCGTCGACCGCATAAACGATGCCATCGTGCACTATAGCATCAGACAGAAGTGTTAGGTAAAGAGGATCGGCGATGAGCCATAACCATGTATGGCGACCGGATTCCAGATAGACTAATCCCATGTTGAACACGGCGATGAGCTTGTAATCCATGTAGTCTTCTGATGGTGTGGGCACTTCGCAGATTACAACCTTCAGCAAACAGAGGTCGAGCCAAAAGCTCGACGCGTCTCGTGCGTAGTAGGCAGGAGTGTCCGGCGGGCCGCGAGGGTGATCTCTCGTTGGGTGTAGATATCCACGAGACGCCATGGACTATCGGATTGGTGGATGAGGACGATCCAGTTGGCCTTCATGCCCGCCCAGTAGTGGCCGCGCAGGAAGGCCAGGTGGACGGGTAGTGGTAGCATGTCGAGGGGCACCACAGCAACCTCCGTAGGATCGTCAAGTCGATGTCTGGGCCACCTGCGAGGATCGGGCATCAGCAAGCAGGGTGTCTTGAAAAGAGCCGGCCGGTTGCAGACGAGTAGACGGTACAAAGACACCGAGCATGCGGCCAGACGGACGGTGCTGAGTAGGTCCATAAGATTACAGATCTGCTCCAAGAGAACATCGGGGAGGGAATTCCAATCGCGGCTCTGCGTGTCAGTCGGTTCTGCCATTGGGGTTTTCGGTGCCCACGAGCCAGCGGGGAAGTGGATTCGGGCGGGTGAGCGAAGAAGCTTCTCCTCGTGTGGCCGAGCAGTGAGCGGGGGGATATGGTACGCGTGAGCTACCAAGGAAGATAGCGCGGGCGGGCGAGCAGAGAGCGGGGGGAAATGGTGTGCAGCCGACGATGGGGAAGAGAGGAGGAAGAAGAAGAGAGGAGGAAGAAGAGTGGAAGACGGGGAAGAAAGTGCATTAAATCTCAATTCTACTACTACTACCAGGATATACCGTCCTTCGGAGTGTAAATAGTTACACCGATGACATGTGGGTCTACCACAAGAGGGCCCATATGTCAGTTAATGGAGAACAGAAGCGTGCTCTACTGGCAAACATGATGGTAGTACTGGGTAAGGCTGATTTAGTAACACTAACACGCTGGTTCAGCTTATTAATTAAGTGTCCCATCTGCTGCAGCGTGTATTGTCACTTCACTGCGAAGACTAGTTGAATAGTTCTCTCTGACCGAGATGGGGAATAATGGGTCGCGAAGACTTCCTTTCTGCATTATCCCTATGCCTCTACGCTCACTTCACTCATTTTGCTCCGTACATAGTCACTTGTTGAAATCTCTAGAAAGACAAATACTCCGTATTTGGGAACAGAGGGAGGATTTTACTCCGTATTTGGGAACAGAGGGAGTATCACCATATGGAGGGAACAGAGGAAGCTTGAAATATGAACATGTCAATGGGAGGGAGTAAGCCCCATGCATGAATGCATGCATGCAACATGCAACACTCACACGTACACATGGACGCACGCAACACTCATGCACCCATGCGGCACACAGCACACGATGCAACACACACGCTCACGTTCAAGTGCTCAACCTACTCCCTACGTCCGTGAAAGACTGTACATTTAGAGATTTACACATTGACCAGGGCATAATTAACGCCCAAAAGTAGCAGACTTATGTGTGCATGCAACCATTGAGAGAAGAAGATTAAATGAAGGTCGTTGCATGCTGTAATTAAGGATAGACATGTAGCCTATACCTAGAGCACAAGTTGGTGCATTAGTCAATCAATATCGATTTAGATTAAAGGCTAAATGCATTGGAAGTGTAGATGTACCACACTCTTTGTTTTTTAGCTTATTTCTTTGCTCTGCCAACTGACAGGTGGGACCCAGAAACCAGGTGACAATTTAACCAGTCAACAAAGTGCCACGTCGACTATGTGGCCGGTCAGTAGGGTGCAATACGGTGCTCTACGATGAGCTAGTGATCGTATAATCACCGCAAATCTATATATAGTGACCGTAAAGAGCGTATTGTTACATACGTTGACCGCTAGTGTATTTTTCTTGTTTCAAATTAAGCCATATTAACCGGAAAGGACGAAGTATGGACTAGTACTAGTACTGCTTTGATGTGTCATGTCAACTCGCCGAACGAGGAGAAGCTTGCTTACTACGCCTCTCCCTCGCCCACGCGCACGATGGTTTGTAGGACGAGGAGAGGGTTTTGACTACAGCGCCCTCTCCCTCTCCCTCGCCCTCGCCCTCGCCCTCGCGGTGGACGTGCAGCAGTTCAATCGGTGTCAGATTGCCAGAAGCATAATGTGTACTGTAGTATCATCATTGTTGGACCTTCCGAAGAGGCGAAGAGCCAAGTGCAAGGTTCACACGAGTACGAACTGTTGAACCTCCCGAAGAGGCAAAGAGCCAAGCGCAAGGTTTTATAGGAGTTGTCGTCCTAGTAGGAGTGTACTACAACTATAGCGAACGATGCTACTGTATGATGCCGCCACGTCACGTATATCCAAAGTTGTGCCACCTTTTTTTCTCAAAGACCATGTTGGAGCCCGTGCAACAACCACACAAGTTGCACGTACACATAACACATTTACTAGTAATAAATTCTAAAGGACAAATGCCAGTATGCCACACAAGTTCATCTTCAATTCATGTGATAAATTTGTGCACAACTAGTCTACATATATTCACAACGCTACCATTCACAATTTACCGTACTCCACTTACACGTTATAGATGGGCTACATGTCCTCCTCCAGGTTCCAGTCCTAGGTGTTCTTCATGGATGGCACGATCCATAGCGGTGGGCAACGGGAATCATTGTCGCAGCTTTCTAGTCCGGTTCCACACGATGGAGACTCATCCAAGCTGAAGCGGCATAAATCAGGGATAGCGTGTCCCAGCATGTCGTTCATCCGGCGGTGCGCCCTGAACACACAACCATGCTTCATGAACGGCAGGCCTTCCGTGTCGTGCATGGAAGGTGGCATCCGCTTCACAATGGGGTAGCTGTCCCCAATGAAAAGCGAGTACTCTCCAAGAGTGTTCCTCGGCACCCACGTAGCATCACGAGGGTCGAACTCGGCGCCGTTCATTTGGCACACGCGGCATCTCAGATCTGGACACATGGTGACGTACATAGTCAAGGTCCATGCATAATAATGTTGTGCTCAAATATGGCGGTCAGTAATACTGTGCAGCAAATAGTACTACTCCGGTATAGAGGAAGTAAAATAACCGGCTTATTATATATAGCCACTCTTGGCTACATGGATGAGATAGTAAGACATGGAAAAACAAAAATGCTGGCAGCTATTGGGTTCAAGTATTCAAGGGCCTAGCTAGCTATACGCGTCCTCCAAGGTAAAAAGTACTCCTACTAGTACGTAAGTAGAGTACTAGTACAATAATGAAAGAGAAGGCGAGAGGGTTAAAAAATGGAATACCTGGGTAGATGGTGACGGTACGATCGTGGTAGATTGTGTGACCATGTTGCACATCAGTGGTACCATGGGTAACGACTGCTAAGATAGTTGATCCCAATATGCCAAAGTCAGCTACAAGGTTCCAGGTTAGACCGAATCGCGGATGCAAATGCACATCCAGGATCGGCGATCTTATTTTGATCGCGGGATGACTGGTCCCTGCAAAATAATGGAGTACCGTTAGGGACGCAAATGATGGTTTGTGCATTCCGTTTGTAATCTCCCGTACCGTAGGATGGCAACCAGATGAAACAAGTCCCATGGCTTGTCACCACGAAGATGCGGCCTAGATGGCGCACGACGTCTTCGAACGTGTAGGGGTACAAATCTGCCGCCGCCAACATGCGCCGGCCTCTGCCGTTACTGCCTCTTGCATTGATGGCAATCCTTATGTCGAACACCGCGATGAGATAGTAATCGTCGTAGCCGCGTCGCTTTGCCGGCGGGTCCGCAATTGCTATCTTCTTCAATCTCATGTAGGCATCATCATACGTATTCAAACCCAGCCAGTCCGGAAGGCCGATCCCAATGGTGGAGAAGGGGTCTACCGGAATGGCCGCACTGCTGTGGATGTTGTGCAAAATGATGGTGGTATCCGGCCGGAGGTATGCAAGCCAATCTTTGTTGGCACCGACCCAGACCTATATATAAGATGGTGGGCAGCGGAGAAATTACGAGGTGGAAATGGAATAACTAAGTACTACATGATCAAACTCCATTACTGACTTGCTCATCGGACAAAATCCGACTACCTCTCAACGTCGGCAACTCTAGCGGAGTCAACGTGCAACTATGGCCAGGGAGCGGTGGACTGTTCGAAGGATTGTCCCATAGAAGAACCTTCTCCTCGAGGACGCATGGAAGACCAACAAGCATGGCCTTTTCCCAAGCCATTTTAAGCACCATCTTGAAAAAGTTGGTGCAGGAAGCACCGAGTCTTGCGGCGGTGAGGACGTCAGCGCGGCGTGCGATTTCTCCCAGAGGATCGTCGTCCAAGGTCTCCCAGCCCCGACGAGGAGGAGAACCGCCTGGCGAATCCATGGGAGCAGCAACGAACTGCCTTCTCTTCGGGGGGAGGGGAACTGGCGAGGAGGAGATAAGAGTGTAGTAACTGCAGGGCCTCGTCCCTTCCAACTGTAGATCGTTCCTTAGCGAAGGGATGAGGCTATTATTTACTACTAGTACTAGCATTATGGGTCGTTATGGGATTTCATTATACTGTAAATAATAGCACTAGTAAGAAATTTTTGGCACTAGCTAGTAGTTTTTGGCGTGGATTAAGAAATTTTGGGTATGTTTTTGCTATTTTTTGTACATGCCAACTAGTGTCAAAAAACGTCTTACATTATGTGACAAAGGAGTACGTGCTCGTACTGTAGCAGTACTAGTACTACTTTCTCAACTAGTAGTGCGATGTACTGTACTTCTAGTATAGTGCACCAGTTTTGAACTCTTGAATCTCAGGGCCAAGGAGCTACAGTTGGAAGTGGAGGGTACTACTGTTCTCTAGAACCATCGCTGTACTATCAATGCAGGGAAAGTACACCTGCGTAGTGGCCTAGTGGGTACTCTCGGTGCTCTATTCAGCCACTCCTCTCACGTAGCTGGCCTACTCAGCCGCTCCTCTCACGCACACACTAGCAGCCTGTTTATCAGCGACGGTTACTGCGGGGGCAGAACATTTGAGTTATTTGATACAGCAAGACTAGGCTTTTCGCTTCCATCTGTGGAGGTGTAATGGATCTCGTCAAACTATGTTAGTAGTTCCTTCTTTATGAATGAGATGAAGCAAAGCTTTTGCCTCCGTTTCAAAAAAAACACGTCAAGAGGAATTTCTTTTATAGTAGAGCCGATAATGGAGTGAAGTCCATGCGTGCAACGCCACAAGCTACGGAGTAGTAGTAGAGCACTTTACGTACAGAGCCATATTGCACAGTTCCCAACGCCCCGCCAGGCTTTTCCAGTTCCTCGGGCTTAATTGGGAGGCGCTAGTTTAAATATGCTACTAGCAGATGAGGAAGCTGCAAGCGAGGTGCGGCTAGGGCGAGCACGCGAGCCACGAGATGCTGGGAAGGAAAACTCGTTCACGTGGCTAGGCTATCCAGTGCACCCAGATTGTGGTGCCGCACTGTTGGAAATATGCCCTAGAGGCAATAATAAATGGTTATTATTATATTTCTTTGTTCATGATAATAGTCTATTGTTCATGCTATAATTGTGTTATCCGGAAATCGTAATACATGTGTGAATACATAGACCACAACGTGTCCCTAGTAAGCCTCTAGTTGACTAGCTCGTTGATCAACAGATAGTCATGGTTTCCTGGCTATGGACATGGGATGTCATTGATAACGGGATCACATCATTAGGAGAATGATGTGATGGACGAGACCCAATCCTAAGCATAGCTCAAAGATCGTGTAGTTCGTTTGCTAGAGCTTTTCCAATGTCAAGTATCTGTTCCTTAGACCATGAGATCGTGCAACTCCCGGATACCGTAGGAGTGCTTTGGGTGTGCCAAACGTCACAACGTAACTGGGTGACTATAAAGGTACACTACGGGTATCTCCGAAAGTGTCTGTTGGGTTGGCACGGATCGAGACTGGGATTTGTCACTGCGTGTGACGGAGAGGTATCTCTGGGCCCACTCGGTAATGCATCATCATAATGAGCTCAATGTGACTAAGGATTTAGTCACGAGATCATGCATTGCGGTACGAGTAAAGAGACTTGCCGGTAACGAGATTGAACAAGGTATTGGGATACCGACGATCGAATCTCGGGCACGTAACATACTGATTGACAAAGGGAATTGTATACGGGATTGATTGAATCCTCGACATCGTGGTTCATCCGATGAGATCATCGTGGAACATGTGGGAGCCAACATGGGTATCCAGATCCCGCTGTTGGTTATTGACCGGAGAGGCGTCTCGGTCATGTCTGCATGTCTCCCGAACCCGTAGGGTCTACACACTTAAGGTTCGGTGACGCTAGGGTTGTAGAGATATGAGTATGCGCAAACCCGAAAGTTGTTTGGAGTCCCGGATGAGATCCCGGATATCACGAGGAGTTCCGGAATGGTCCGGAGGTGAAGATTTATATATAGGAAGTCCAGTTTTGGCCACCGGGAAAGTTTCGGGGTTATCGGTATTGTACCGGGACCACCGGAAGGGTCCCGGGGGTCCATCGGGTGGGGCCACCTATCCCGGAGGGCCCCATGGGCTGAAGTGGGATGGGAACTAGCCCTTAGTGGGCTGGGGCGCCCCCCATGGGCCTCCCCCTGCGCCTAGGGTTGGAAACCCTAGGGTGGGGGGGCGCCCCACTTGACTTGGGGGGGAAGCCAACCCCCCTTTCCCTTGGCCGCCCCCCCCCCCATGTAGATGGGTCTTGGCCGGCGCCCCCCCCCCCTCCCAGGGGGCCTATATAAATGGGGGGAGGGAGGGCAGCAAGAGAACAGCCTTGGGCGCCTCCCTCCTCCCCTGCTACACCTCTCCCTCTCGCAGAAGCTCGGCGAAGCCCTGCCGAGATCCCGCTACATCCACCACCACGCCGTTGTGCTGCTGGATCTCCATCAACCTCTCCTTCCCCCTTGCTGGATCAAGAAGGAGGAGACGTCGCTGCACCGTACGTGTGTTGAGCGCGGAGGTGCCGTCCGTTCGGCACTCGGTCATCGGTGATTTGGATCACGGCGAGTACGACTCCATCAACCTCGTTCATTGGAACGCTTCCGCTCGCGATCTACAAGGGTATGTAGATGCACTCCTTTCCCCTCGTTGCTAGTATACTCCATAGATGGATCTTGGTGATGCGTAGGAAATTTTAAAATTCTGCTACGATCCCCAACAGTGGCATCATGAGCCAGGCCTATGCGTAGTTACTATGCACGAGTAGAACACAAAGCAGTTGTGGGCGTGGATATTGTCAGTTCTTCTTGCCACTACTAGTCTTATCTTGTTTCGGCGGTATTGTGGGATGAAGCGGCCCGGACCGACCTTACACGTACGCTTACGTGAGACAGGTTCCACCGACTGACATGCACTAGTTGCATAAGGTGGCTAGCGGGTGTCTGTCTCTCCCACTTTAGTCGGAACGGATTCGATGAAAAGGGTCCTTATGAAGGGTAAATAGAAATTGGCATATCACGTTGTGGTTTTACGTAGGTAAGAAACGTTCTTGCTAGAAACCTATAGAAGCCACGTAAAAACTTGCAACAACAATTAGAGGACGTCTAACTTGTTTTTGCAACATGTGCTATGTGATGTGACATGGCCAGAAGATGTGATGAATGATATATGTGATGTATGAGATTGATCATATTCTTGTAATAGGAATCACGACTTGCATGTCGATGAGTATGACAACCGGCAGGAGCCATAGGTGTTGTCTTTATTATTGTGTATGACCTGCGTGTCATTGAATAACGCCATGTAAATTACTTTACTTTGTTGCTAAACGCGTTAGCCATAGAAGTAGAAGTAACCGTTGGCGTGACAACTTCATGAAGACACAATGATGGAGATCATGATGATGGAGATCATGGTGTCATGCCGGTGACGAAGATGATCATGGTGCCCCGAAGATGGAGATCAAAGGAGCAAAATGATATTGGCCATATCATGTCACTATTTGATTGCATGTGATGTTTATCATGTTTTGCATCTTATTTGCTTAGAACGACGGTAGTAAGTAAGATGATCCCTTATAATAATTTCAAGAAAGTGTTCCCCCTAACTGTGCACCATTGCGTAGGTTCGTTGTTTCGAAGCACCACGTGATGTTCGGGTGTGATAGATTCTAACGTTCGCATACAACGGGTGTTGACGAGCCTAGCATGTACAGACATGGCCTCGGAACACACGCAATACACTTAGGTTGACTTGACGAGCCTAGCATGTACAGACATGGCCTCGGAACACGGAGGACCGAAATGTCGAGCATGAGTCGTATAGAAGATACGACCAACATGGAGATGTTCACCGATCTTGACTAGTCCGTCTCACGTGATGATCGGACACGGCCTAGTTAACTCGGATCATGTTTCACTTAGATGACTAGAGGGATGTCTGTCTGAGTGGGAGTTCATTGAATAATTTGATTATATGAACTTAATTATCATGAACTTAGTCTAAAATCTTTACAATATGTCTTGTAGATCAAATGGCCCACGTTGTCCTCAACTTCAACGCGTTCCTAGAGAAAACCAAGCGGAAAGATGATGGCAGTAACTATACGGACTGGGTCCGGAACCTGAGGATCATCCTCATAGCTGCCAAGAAAGATTATGTCTTAGAAGCATCGCTAGGTGAAGCACCAATCCCAGAGAACCAAGACGTTATGAACGCTTGGCAGCAGCGTGCTGATGATTACTCCCTCGTTCAGTGCGGCATGCTTTACAGCTTAGAACTGGGTCTCCAAAAGCGTTTTGAGAAACATGGAGCATATGAGATGTTCGAAGAGCTGAAAATGGTTTTCCAAGCTCATGCCCGGGTCGAGAGATATGAAGTCTCCAACAAGTTCTTCAGCTGTAAAATGGAGGAAAATAGTTCTGTCCGTGAGGACATACTCAGAATGTCTGGATTACACAACCGCTTGTCTCAGCTGGGAGTTAATCTCCCGGATGACGCGGTCATTGACAGAATCCTTCAGTCACTTCCACCAAGCTACAAGAGCTTTGTGATGAACTTCAATATGCAAGGGATGGAAAAGACCATTCCTGAGGTATATTCAATGCTGAAATCAGCGGAGGTGGAAATCAGAAAGGAACATAAAGTGTTGATGGTGAATAAAACCACTAAGTTCAAGAAGGGCAAGGGTAAAAATAACTTCAAGAAGGACGGCAAGGGAGTTGCCTCGCCCGGTAAGCCAGTTGCCGGGAAGAAGTCAAAGAATGGACCCAAGCCTGAGACTGAGTGCTTTTATTGCAAGGGAAGTGGTCACTGGAAGCGGAACTGCCCCAAATACTTAGCGGACAAGAAGGCCGGCAACACCAAAGGTATATGTGATATACATGTAATTGATGTGTACCTTACCAGTACTCGTAGTAGCTCCTGGGTATTTGATACCAGTGCGGTTGCTCATATTTGTAACTCAAAACAGGAGCTGCGGAATAAACGGAGACTGGCGAAGGACGAGGTGACGATGCGCGTCGGGAATGGTTCCAAGGTCGATGTGATCGCCGTCGGCACGCTACCTCTGCATCTACCTACGGGATTAGTTTTAAACCTCAATAATTGTTATTTAGTGCCAGCTTTGAGCATGAACATTGTATCTGGATCTCGTTTAATTCGAGATGGCTACTCATTTAAATCCGAGAATAATGTTTGTTCTATTTATATGAGAGATATGTTTTATGGTCATGCCCCGCTGGTCAATGGTTTATTCTTGATGAATCTCGAACGTGATGTTACACATATTCATAGTGTGAATACCAAAAGATGTAAAGTTGATAACGATAGTCCCACATACTTGTGGCACTGCCGCCTTGGTCACATTGGTGTCAAGCGCATGAAGAAGCTCCATGCAGATGGACTTTTGGAGTCTCTTGATTACGAATCATTTGACACGTGCGAACCATGCCTCATGGGTAAGATGACCAAGACTCCGTTCTCCAGAACAATGGAGCGAGCAACCAATTTATTGGAAATCATACATACCGATGTGTGCGGTCCAATGAGTGTTGAGGCTCGCGGAGGATATCGTTATGTTCTCACTCTCACTGATGACTTAAGTAGATATGGGTATGTCTACCTAATGAAACACAAGTCTGAAACCTTTGAAAAGTTCAAGGAATTCCAGAGTGAGGTTGAGAATCAGCGTGACAGAAAAATAAAATTCTTACGATCAGATCGTGGTGGAGAATATTTAAGTCACGAATTTGGTACACACTTAAAGAAATGTGGAATCGTTTCACAACTCACGCCGCCTGGAACACCTTAGAGAAACGGTGTGTCCGAACGTCGTAATCGCACTCTATTGGATATGGTGCGATCTATGATGTCTCTTACCGATCTACCGCTCTCATTTTGGGGCTATGCTTTAGAGACTGCCGCATTCACTTTAAATAGGGCTCCGTTGAAATCCGTTGAGACGACACCGTATGAATTATGGTTTGGGAAGAAACCTAAGCTGTCGTTTCTAAAAGTTTGGGGATGCGATGCTTATGTCAAGAAACTTCAACCTGAAAAGCTTGAACCCAAGTCGGAAAAATGCGTCTTCATAGGATACCCCACGGAAACTATTGGGTATACCTTCTACCTCAGATCCGAAGGCGAGATCTTCGTTGCCAAGAACGGGTCCTTTCTGGAGAGAGAGTTTCTCTCGAAAGAATTGAGTGGGAGGAAAGTGGAACTTGATGAGGTGATGGTCACCTCTTCCGAACCGGAAAGTAGCGCAGCGCGGGAAGATGTTCCTGTGGTGCCTACACCGACTGGGGAGGGAGTTAATGATGATGATCATGATGCTTCAGATCAAGTTACTGCTGAACTTCGTAGGTCCACAAGGACACGTTCCGCACCAGAGTGGTACGGCAACCCTGTCCTGGAAATCATGTTGTTAGACAACGGTGAACCTTCGAACTATGAAGAAGCGATGGCAGGCCCGGATTCCGACAAATGCCTAGAAGCCATGAAATCCGAGATAGGATCCATGTATGAAAACGAAGTATGGACTTTGACTGACTTGCCCGATGATCGGCGAGCCATAGAAAACAAATGGATCTTTAAGAAGAAGACAGACGCGGATGGTAATGTGACCATCTATAAGGCTCGACTTGTCGCTAAGGGTTATCGACAAGTTCAAGGGGTTGACTACGATGAGACTTTCTCACCCGTAGCAAAGCTGAAGTCCGTCCGAATCATGTTAGCAATTGCCGCATACTATGATTATGAGATATGGCAGATGGACGGCAAAACGGCATTCCTTAATGGCTTCCTTAAGGAAGAGTTGTATATGATGCAGCCGGAAGGTTTTGTCGATCCTAAGAATGCTAACAAAGTATGCAAGCTCCAGCGCTCAATCTATGGGCTGGTGCAAGCATCTCGGAGTTGGAACATTCGCCTCGGAGGCAGCATAGGAAGCAGTCTGGATGGAGTTCATTACCGACCTAGGGGTGATTCCCAATGCGTCGGGCCCGATGACTCTCTTCTGTGACAACACTGGAGCTATTGCCCTTGCGAAGGAGCCCAGGTTTCACAGGAAGACCAGGCATATCAAGCGTCGCTTCAACTCCATTCGTGAAAGTGTTCAAAATGGAGACATAGATATTTGTAAAGTACATACGGACCTGAATGTAGCAGATCCGTTGACTAAACCTCTCCCTAGAGCAAAACATGATCAACACCAGGACGCAATGGGTGTTCGATTCATCACAATGTAACTAGATTATTGACTCTAGTGCAAGTGGGAGACTGTTGGAAATATGCCCTAGAGGCAATAATAAATGGTTATTATTATATTTCTTTGTTCATGATAATAGTCTATTGTTCATGCTATAATTGTGTTATCCGGAAATCGTAATACATGTGTGAATACATAGACCACAACGTGTCCCTAGTAAGCCTCTAGTTGACTAGCTCGTTGATCAACAGATAGTCATGGTTTCCTGGCTATGGACATGGGATGTCATTGATAATGGGATCACATCATTAGGAGAATGATGTGATGTACGTGACCCAATCCTAAGCATAGCTCAAAGATCGTGTAGTTCGTTTGCTGGAGCTTTTCCAATGTCAAGTATCTGTTCCTTAGACCATGAGATCGTGCAACTCCCGAATACCGTAGGAGTGATTTGGGTGTGCCAAACGTCACAACGTAACTGGGTGACTATAAAGGTACACTACGGGTATCTCCGAAAGTGTCTGTTGGGTTGGCACGGATCGAGACTGGGATTTGTCACTCCGTGCGACGGAGAGGTATCTCTGGGCCCACTCGGTAATGCATCATCATAATGAGCTCAATGTGACTAAGGAGTTAGTCACGGGATCATGCATTGCGGTACGAGTAAAGAGACTTGCCGGTAACGAGATTGAACAAGGTATTGGGATACCGACGATCGAATCTCGGGCACGTAACATACCGATTGACAAAGGGAATTGTATACGGGATTGATTGAATCCTCGACATCGTGGTTCATCCGATGAGATCATCGTGGAACATGTGGGAGCCAACATGGGTATCTAGATCCCGCTGTTGGTTATTGACCGGAGAGGCGTCTCGGTCATGTAGGGTGCAATACGGTGCTCTACGATGAGCTAGTGATCGTATAATCACCGCAAAACTATATATAGTGACCTTAAAGAGCGTATTGTTACATACGTTGACCGCTAGTGTATTTTTCTTGTTTCAAATTAAGCCATATTAACCAGAAAGGACGAAGTATGGCTAGTACTAGTACTGCTTTGATGTGTCCTGTCAACTCGCCGAACGAGGAGAAGCTTGCTTACTACGCCTCTCCCTCGCCCACGCGCACAATGGTTTGTAGGACGAGGAGAGGGTTTTGACTACAGCGCCCTCTCCCTCTCCCTCGCCCTCGCGGTGGACGTGCAGCAGTTCAATCGGTGTCAGATTGCCAGAAGCATAATGTGTACTGTAGTATCATCATTGTTGGACCTTCCGAAGAGGCGAAGAGCCAAGTGCAAGGTTCACACGAGTACGAACTGTTGAACCTCCCGAAGAGGCAAAGAGCCAAGCGCAAGGTTTTATAGGAGTTGTCGTCCTAGTAGGAGTGTACTACAACTATAGAGAACGATGCTACTGTATGATGCCGCCACGTCACGTATATCCAAAGTTGTGCCACCTTTTTTTCTCAAAGAGCATGTTGGAGCCCGTGCAACAACCACACAAGTTGCACGTACACATAACACATTTACTAGTAATAAATTCTAAAGGACAAATGCCAGTATGCCACACAAGTTCATCTTCAATTCATGTGATAAATTTGTGCACGACTAGTCTACATATATTCACAGCGCTACCATTCACAATTTACCGTACTCCACTTACACGTTATAGATGGGCTACATGTCCTCCTCCAGGTTCCAGTCCCAGGTGTTCTTCATGGATGGCATGATCCATAGCGGTGGGCAACGGGAATCATTGTCGCAGCTTTCTAGTCCGGTTCCACACGATGGAGACTCATCCAAGCTGAAGCGGCATAAATTAGGGATAGCGTGTCCCAGCATGTCGTTCATCCGGCGGTGCGCACTGAACACACAACCATGCTTCATGAACGGCAGGCCTTCCGTGTCGTGCACGGAAGGTGGCATCCGCTTCACAATGGGGTAGCTGTCCCCAATGAAAAGCGAGTACTCTCCAAGAGTGTTCCTCGGCACCCACGTAGCATCACGAGGGTCGAACTCGGCGCCGTTCATTTGGCACACGCGGCATCTCAGATCTGGACACATGGTGACGTACATAGTCAAGGTCCATGCATAATAATGTTGTGCTCAAATATGGCGGTCAGTAATACTGTGCAGCAAATAGTACTACTCCGGTATAGAGGAAGTAAAATAACCGGCTTATTATATATAGCCACTCTTGGCTACATGGATGAGATAGTAAGACATGGAAAAACAAAAATGCTGGCAGCTATTGGGTTCAAGTATTCAAGGGCCTAGCTAGCTATACGCGTCCTCCAAGGTAAAAAGTACTCCTACTAGTACGTAAGTAGAGTACTAGTACAATAATGAAAGAGAAGGCGAGAGGGTTAAAAAATGGAATACCTGGGTAGATGGTGACGGTACGATCATGGTAGATTGTGTGACCATGTTGCACATCAGTGGTACCATGGGTAACGACTGCTAAGATAGTTGATCCCAATATGCCAAAGTCAGCTACAAGGTTCCAGGTTAGACCGAATCGCGGATGCAAATGCACATCCAGGATCGGCGATCTTATTTTGATCGCGGGATGACTGGTCCCTGCAAAATAATGGAGTACCGTTAGGGATGCAAATGATGGTTTGTGCATTCCGTTTGTAATCTCCCGTACCGTAGGATGGCAACCAGATGAAACAAGTCCCCTGGCTTGTCACCACGAAGATGCGGCCTAGATGGCGCACGACGTCTTCGAACGTGTAGGGGTACAAATCTGCCGCCGCCAACATGCGCCAGCCTCTGCCGTTACTGCCTCTTGCATTGATGGCAATCCTTATGTCGAACACCGCGATGAGATAGTAATCGTCATAGCCGCGTCGCTTTGCCGGCGGGTCCGCAATTGCTATCTTCTTCAATCTCATGTAGGCATCATCATACGTATTCAAACCCAGCCAGTCCGGAAGGCCGATCCCAATGGTGGAGAAGGGGTCTACCGGAATGGCCGCACTGCTGTGGATGTTGTGCAAAATGATGGTGGTATCCGGCCGGAGGTATGCAAGCCAATGTTCGTTGGCACCGACCCAGACCTATATATAAGATGGTGGGCAGCGGAGAAATTACGAGGTGGAAATGGAATAACTAAGTACTACATGATCAAACTCCATTACTGACCTGCTCATCGGACAAAATCCGACTACCTCTCAACGTCGACAACTCTAGCGGAGTCAACGTGCAACCATGGCCAGGGAGCGGTGGACTGTTCGAAGGATTGTCCCATAGAAGAACCTTCTCCTCGAGGACGCATGGAAGACCAACAAGCATGGCCTTTTCCCAAGCCATTTTAAGCACCATCTTGAAAAAGTTGGTGCAGAAGCACCGAGTCTTGCGGCGGTGAGGACGTCAGAGCGGCGTGCAATTTCTCCCAGAGGATCGTCGTCCAAGGTCTCCCAGCCCCGACGAGGAGGAGAACCGCCTGGCGAATCCATGGGAGCAGCAACGAACTGCCTTCTCTGCGGGGGAGGGGAACTGGCGAGGAGGAGATAAGAGTGTAGTAACTGCAGGGCCTCGTCCCTTCCAACTGTAGATCGTTCCTTAGCGAAGGGATGAGGCTATTATTTACTACTAGTACTAGCATTATGGGACGTTATGGGATTTCATTATACTGTAAATAATAGCACTAGTAAGAAATTTTTGGCACTAGCTAGTAGTTTTTGGCGTGGATTAAGAAATTTTGGGTATGTTTTTGCTATTTTTTGTACATGCCAACTAGTGTCAAAAAACGTCTTACATTATGTGACAAAGGAGTACGTGCTCGTACTGTAGCAGTACTAGTACTACTTTCTCAACTAGTAGTGCGATGTACTGTACTTCTAGTATAGTGCACCAGTTTTGAACTCTTGAATCTCAGGGCCAAGGAGCTACAGTTGGAAGTGGAGGGCACTACTGTTCTCTAGAACCATCGCTGTACTATCAATGCAGGGAAAGTACACCTGCGTAGTGGCCTAGTGGGTACTCTCGGTGCTCTATTCAGCCACTCCTCTCACGTAGCTGGCCTACTCAGCCGCTCCTCTCACGCACACACTAGCAGCCTGTTTATCAGCGACGGTTACTGCGGGGGCAGAACATTTGAGTTATTTGATACAGCAAGACTAGGCTTTTCGCTTCCATTTGTGGAGGTGTAATGGATCTCGTCGATCTTTGTTAGTAGTTCCTTCTTTATGAATGATATGAAGCAAAGCTTTTGCCTCCGTTTCAAAAAAAACACGTCAAGAGGAATTTCTTTTATAGTAGAGCCGATAATGGAGTGAAGTCCATGTGTGCAACGCCACAAGCTACGGAGTAGTAGTAGAGCACTTTACGTACAAAGCCATATTGCACAGTTCCCAACGCCCCGCCAGGCTTTTCCAGCTCCTCGGGCTTAATTGGGAGGCGCTAGTTTAAATATGCTACTAGCAGATGAGGAAGCTGCAAGCGAGGTGCGGCTAGGGCGAGCACGCGAGCCACGAGATGCTGGGAAGGAAAACTCGTTCACGTGGCTAGGCTATCCAGTGCACCCAGATTGTGGTGCCGCACTGTTGGAAATATGCCCTAGAGGCAATAATAAATGGTTATTATTATATTTCTTTGTTCATGATAATAGTCTATTGTGCATGCTATAATTGTGTTATCCGGAAATCGTAATACATGTGTGAATACATAGACCACAACGTGTCCCTAGTAAGCCTCTAGTTGACTAGCTCGTTGATCAACAGATAGTCATGGTTTCCTGGCTATGGACATGGGATGTCATTGATAACGGGATCACATCATTAGGAGAATGATGTGATGGACGAGACCCAATCCTAAGCATAGCTCAAAGATCGTGTAGTTCGTTTGCTAGAGCTTTTCCAATGTCAAGTATCTGTTCCTTAGACCATGAGATCGTGCAACTCCCGGATACCGTAGGAGTGCTTTGGGTGTGCCAAACGTCACAATGTAACTGGGTGACTATAAAGGTACACTACGGGTATCTCCGAAAGTGTCTGTTGGGTTGGCACGGATCGAGACTGGGATTTGTCACTGCGTGTGACGGAGAGGTATCTCTGGGCCCACTCGGTAATGCATCATCATAATGAGCTCAATGTGACTAAGGAGTTAGTCACGGGATCATGCATTGCGTACGAGTAAAGAGACTTGCCAGTAATGAGATTGAACAAGGTATTGGGATACCGACGATCGAATCTCGGGCACGTAACATACTGATTGACAAAGGGAATTGTATACGGGATTGATTGAATCCTCGACATCGTGGTTCATCCGATGAGATCATCGTGGAACATGTGGGAGCCAACATGGGTATCCAGATCCCGTTGTTGGTTATTGACCGGAGAGGCGTCTCGGTCATGTCTGCATGTCTCCCGAACCTGTAGGGTCTACACACTTAAGGTTCGGTGACGCTAGGGTTGTAGAGATATGAGTATGCGCAAACCCGAAAGTTGTTTGGAGTCCCGGATGAGATCCCGGACGTCACAGGGAGTTCCGGAATGGTTCGGAGGTGAAGAATTATATATAGGAAGTCCAGTTTTGGCCACCGGGAAAGTTTCGGGGTTATCGGTATTGTACCGGGACCACCGGAAGGGTCCCGGGGGTCCACCGGGTGGGGCCACCTATCCCGGAGGGCCCCATGGGCTGAAGTGGGAAGGGAACCAGCCCTTAGTGGGCTGGGGCACCCCCCATGGGCCTCCCCCCTGCGCCTAGGGTTGGAAACCCTAGGGTGGGGGGAGCCCCACTTGACTTGGGGGGGAAGCCAACCCCCCCTTTCCCTTGGCCGCCGCCCCCCCCCCCCCCCATGTAGATGGGTCTTGGCCGGCGCCCCCCCCCCCCCTCCCAAGGGGCCTATATAAAGGGGGGAGGGAGGGCAGCAAGAGAACAGCCTTGGGCGCCTCTCTCCTCCCCTGCTACACCTCTCCCTCTCGCAGAAGCTCGGCGAAGCCCTGCCGAGATCCCGCTACATCCACCACCACGCCGTCGTGCTGCTGGATCTCCATCAACCTCTCCTTCCCCCTTGCTGGATCAAGAAGGAGGAGACGTCGCTGCACCGTACGTGTGTTGAACGCGGAGGTGCCATCCGTTCGGCACTCGGTCATCGGTGATTTGGATCACGGCGAGTACGACTCCATCAACCTCGTTCATTGGAACGCTTCCGCTCGCGATCTACAAGGGTATGTAGATGCACTCCTTTCCCCTCGTTGCTAGTATACTCCATAGATGGATCTTGGTGATGCGTAGGAAATTTTAAAATTCTGCTACGATCCCCAACACGCACGTCCGTTTGACTTCAAAACTCAAACTACCCGTGTAAAATATTGGCTCGCAGTGAAGTTACTATTTAAAAAAAGGCCGCCGTGCGTTCGGCCGGGATCAAACCCACAAAACAAGGTATACACTCCCGCGACCACTAGTAGTACTCGTTGGAGTACAACGCAACCTAGAATTGCCTTTTGTCGCTAGTAGTACATTGTTCCTTACAAGAAACCCCTAATAATGCAAGAAACCACTAATAATGCCAAGAAACTACTACCACTTGCATACATGGCAGACTTAAGATAAGGCTACCTTATCAACCATTGTACATGCTCTTACCAACCAGCCCTACCAAGAAACGACTACTCTACAAAGTGTCATTATAGGCACGTTTCAACCCATGGCCCTGTTTGGATACATTTGTTGTCAATCTAACCCTGCCATCCAAACACTACTTTGGTTAGAGTTAGTTCAGGGTTAGAATCTAACCTCTAACTTAGAGTATCCAAACAGGGCCCATGTCGCTCATTAAGTCAACGCCTTCTATTCGATCGGGCGTTATGACTTGTGGGGCCTACATGCCAGTCTGCACAAAAATCCTCGAGTGACCACCTACCTCCGGCCCGTCCACCTAGTCATCCTCGGCCATGGGACACAGCTACCGCCGCCGGCAGAAGGCGAGGTCAAAACCGCCGGCGGTGCGGAGCCCATCTTGCGGCAGCCCGGATGCCAGCTCCGTCCGGCGCTCGCGGCCGCTAGCTAGCCAAGATAGCTCCATCCAGCTGCTTGTCTGCAAGGTTTTCTAGCTAGATTGGCACGGCGGCGCGGCGGCTTGCTCGCGCACGCCGCGCTAAGGCCAGCCATCTGGCTCGAGCGAAGGCCAGCGTGGCGGCTTGCTCGCTCATGAGTCATGCTCGGGCCAGCGTGCCAACCCGTGCGGAGGCCAGTGCGGCGTCCGGCCCGTCCGGCGGAGCGGCGGCCAACTCGCTCATCACCGCCGCCACCGACGAACACGCATCTGTACTGTTTGAAGTAATGTTCAGGAAAAATAATGATTTGAGGGGGAATAATGCTACGTCTTGAGCACTGCGTTGGTTTCCCTTGAAGAGGAAAGGGTGATGCAGTAAAGTAGCGTAAGTATTTCCCTCAGTTTTTCAGAACCAAGGTATCAATCCAGTAGGAGATCACGCACGAGTCCCTCGCACCTACACAAACAAACAAGAACCTCGCAACCAACGCGATAAAGGGGTTGTTAATCCCTCAACGGTCACTTACGAGAGTGAGATCTGATAGATATGATAAGATAATATTTTTGGTATTTTTATAAAGATGCAAAGTAAAATAAAAGGTAAAAGAAATAACTAAGTGTTGGAAGATTAATATGATGGAAAATAGACCCGGGGGCCATAGGTTTCACTAGTGGCTTCTCTCAAGAGCAGAAGTATTATGGTGGGTGAACAAATTACTATTGAGCAATTGATAGAATTGAGCATAGTTATGAGAATATCTAGGTATGATCATGTATATAGGCATCACGTCCTTGACAAGTAGACCGACTCCTGCCTGCATCTACTACTATTACTCCACACATCGACCGCTATCCAGCATGCATCTAGAGTATTAAGTTCATCAGAACAGAGTAACGTTTTAAGCAAGATGACATGATGTAGAGGGATAAACTCATGCAATATGATATAAACCACATCTTGTTATCCTCGATGGCAACAATACAATACGTGCCTTGCTGCCCCTGCTGTCAGTGGGAAAGGACACCGCAAGATTGAACCCAAAGCTAAGCACTTCTCCCATTGCAAGAAAGATCAACCTAGTAGGCCAAACTAAACTGATAATTCGAAGAGACTTGCAAAGATAACCAATCATACATAAAAGAATTCAGAGGAGATTCAAATATTGTTCATAGGTAAACTTGATCATAAACCCACAATTCATCGGTCTCAACAAACACACCGCAAAAGAAGATTACATCGAATAGATCTCCACGAGAATCGTGGAGAACTTTGTATTGAGATCCAAAGAGAGAGAAGAAGCCATCTAGCTAATAACTATGGACCCGAAGGTCTGAGGTAAACTACTCACACATCATCGGAGAGGCTATGGTGTTGATGTAGAAGCCCTCCGTGATCAATGCCCCCTCCGGTGGAGCGCCAAAAAAGGCACCAAGATGGGATCTCACGGGTACAGAAGGCTGCGGCGGTGGAATTAGGTTTTTGGCTCCGTATCTGATAGTTTGGGGGTACGTAGGTATATATAGGAGGAAGAAGTACGTTGGTGGAGCAACGCGGGCCCCACGAGGGTGGAGGGCGAGCCCAGGGGGTAGGCGCGCCCCCTGCCTCGTGCTCTCCTTGTTGATTTCTTGACGTAGACTCCAAGTCCTCTGGATCACGTTCGTTCCGGAAATCACGTTCCCGAAGGTTTCATTCCGTTTGGACTCCGTTTGATATTCTTTTTCTGCGAAACACTGAAATAGGCAAAAAAAACAGCAATTTGGGTTGGGCCTCCGGTTAATAGGTTAGTCCCAAAAATAATATAAAAGTGTATAATAAAGCCACTGAACATCCAAACCAGAATATAATATAGCATGGAACAATAAAAAATTATAGATACGTTGGAGACGTATCAAGCATCCCCAAGCCTAATTCCTGCTCGTCCTCGAGTAGGTAAATGATAAAAACAGAATTTTTGATGTGGAATGCTACTTAGCATAATTTTCAATGTAATTCTCTTAATTGTGGTATGAATATTCAGATCCGAAAGATTCAAGACAAAAGTTTAATATTGACATAAAAATCATAATACTACAAGCATACTAACTAAGCAATTATGTCTTCTCAAAATAACATGGCCAAAGGAAGTTATCCCTACAAAGTCATATAGTCTGGCTATGCTCTATCTTCACCACACAAAGTATTTAAATCATGCACAACCCCGATGACAAGCCAAGCAATTGTTTCATACTTTTGGTGTTCTCAAACTTTTTCAATCTTCACGCAATACATGAGCGTGAGCCATGGATATAGCACTATATGTGGAATAGAATGGTGGTTGTGGAGAAGACAAAAAAAGGAGAAGATAGTCTCACATCAACTAGGCGTATCAACGGGCTATGGAGATGCCCGTCAATAGATATCAATGTGAGTGAGTAGGGATTGCCATGCAACGGATGCACTAGAGCTATAAGTATATGAAAGCTCAACAAAAGAAACTAAGTGGGTGTGCATCCAAATCGCTTGCTCACGAAGACCTAGGGCATTTTGAGGAAGCCCATCATTGGAATATACATGCCAAGTTCTATAATGAAAAATTCCCACTAGTATATGAAAGTGACAACATAGGAGACTCTCTATAATGAAGATCATGGTGCTACTTTGAAGCACAAGTGTGGTAAAAGGATAGTAACATTGTCCCTTCTCTCTTTTTCTCTCCCTTTTTTTGGGCCTTTTCTCTTTTTTAGCCTCTTTTTTTTCTTCATCCGGAGTCTCATCCCGACTTGTGGGGGAATCATAGTCTCCATCTTCCTTTCCTCACTTGGGACAATGCTCTAAAAATGATGATCATCACAATTTTATTTACTTACAACTCAACAATTACAACTCAATACTTAGAACAAAATATGACTCTATGTGAATGCCTCCGGCGGTGTACCGGGATATGCAATGAATCAAGAGTGACATGTATGGAAGAATTATGAACGGTGGCTTTGCCACAAATACGATATCAACTACATGATCATGCGAAGCAATATGACAATGATGGAGCATGTCATAGTAAACGGAACGGTGGTAAGTTGCATGGCAATATATCTCGGAATGGCTATGGAAATGCCATGATACATAGGTATGGTGGCTGTTTTGAGGAAGGTATATGGTAGGTGTATGATACCGGCGAAAAGTGCGCGGTATTGGAGAGGCTAGCAATGGTGGAAGGAAGAAAGTGCGTATAATCCATGGACTCAACATTAGTCATAAAGAACTCATATATTTATTGCAAAAATCTACAAGTTATCAAAGCAAAGTATTATGCGCATGCTCCTAGGGGGATAGATTGGTAGGAAAATACCATCGCTCGTCCCCAACCACCACTCATAAGGAAGACATTCAATAAATAAATCATGCTCTGACTTCATCACATAACGGTTCACCATACGTACATGCTACGGGAATCACAAACTTTAACACAAGTATTCCTCAAATCGACAACTACTCAACTAGCATGACTCTAATTTCACCATCTTTATATCTCAAAACAATTATCAAGCATCAAACTTCTCATAGTATTCAACACACTCATAAGATATATTTTTACTAATCTTGGATGCCTATTACTTTAGGACTAATTTCTCAACTTAAGCAAATTACCATGCTGTTTTGTAGGACTCTCAAAATAATATAAGTGAAGCATGAGAGAACAATAGTTTCTATAAAACAAATCCACCACCGTGCTCTAAAATATATAAGTGAAGCACTAGAGCAAAAACTATATAGCTCAAAAGATATAAGTGAAGCACATAGAGTATTCTAATAAATTCCGAATCATGTGTGTCTCTCTCAAAAGGTGTGTACAGAAAGGATGATTGTGGCAAACTAACAAACAAAGACTCAAATAATACAAGACGCTCCAAGCAAAACACATATCATGTGGTGAATAAAAATATAGCTCCAAGTAAAGTTACCGATGGAAGTAGACGAAAGAGGGGATGCCTTCCGGGGCATCCCCAAGATTTGGATTTTTGGTGTCCTTAGATTATCTTGGGGTGCCATGGGCATCCACAAGCTTAGGCTCTTGCCACTCCTTGTTCCATAATCCATCAAATCTTTTACCCAAAACTTGAAAACTTCACAACACAAAACTCAGCAGAAAATCTCGTGAGCTCCGTTGGCGAAAGAAAACAAAACACCACTTCAAGGTACTGTAATGAACTCATTCTTTATTTATATTGGTGTTAAACCTGCTGTATTCCAACTTCTCTATGGTTTATAAACTATTTTACTAGCCATAGATTCATCAAAATAAGCAAACAACACAGGAAAACAGAATCTGTCAAAAACAGAACAGTCTGTAGTAATCTGTAACTAACACAAACTTCTGGAACTCAAAAAAATCTACCAAAATAGGAAGACCTAGATAATTTGTTTAATGATCATCAGCAATTGTAATCAGTATTTTATCACGTTCTGATGATTTTTAACAATTGTTTTCATGAACAGAAAGTTTCTGGAATTTTCAGCAAGATCAAATAACTATCATCCAAGAAGATCCTATAGGTTTAACTTGGCACAAACACTAATTAAAACTAAAAACAAATCTAACCGAAGGCTAGATCAAATATTTATTCCTAAACAGAAGCAAAAAAGCAAAGAAACTAAAAATTGGGTTGCCTCCCAACAAGCGCTATCGTTTAACTACTCACACATCATCGGAGAGGGTATGGTGTTGATGTAGAAGCCCTCCGTGATCAATGCCCCCTCTGGCAGGACACCGGAAAAGGCCCCAAGATGGGATCTCACGGGTACTGAAGGTTGCGGCGGTGGAATTAGGTTTTCGTTGATGCCTCTGATGGTTTGGGGGTACGTAGGTATATATAGGAGGAAGAAGTACGTCGGTGGAGCAACGTGGGCCCCAGGAGGGTGGAGGGCGCGCCTGGGGGGGTAGGCGCGCCCCCCTGCCTCGTGCTCTCCTCGTTGATTACCTTACGTGGACTCCAAGTCCTCTGGATCACGTTCGTTCCAAAAATCACGTTCCCGAAGGTTTCATTCCGTTTGGACTCCGTTTGATATTCTTTCTCTTCGAAACTCTGAAATTGGCAAAAAAACAGCAATTTGGGTTGGGCCACCGGTTAATAGGTTAGTCCCAAAAATAATATAAAAGTGTATAAATAAGCCCATTAAACATCCAAAACAGAATATATATATAATAGCATGGAACAATAAAAAATTATAGATACGTTGGAGACGTATCAAATAACAGGATAGAAGGTCAGATGTGGGTCCCTCGTGTCAACGGTCAAACAAAATGTGTTGGTTTAAGCTGCCTCGTCAGCACGGACGTGTGGGCCAACCCTGTCATAAATAGGTTTAAACTAACCTAATCGGTAGGTAGTAGTTTTTGGCGTGGATTAAGAAATTTTGGGTATGTTTTTGCTATTTTTGTTGGGAATCGTAGCATAATTTAAAAAAAAATCCTACGCTCACCAAGATGCATCTATGGAGTCTACTAGCAACGAGGGGAAAGGAGTGCATCTACATAGCCTTGTAGATCGCGAGCGGAAGCGTTCCAATGAACGTGGATGACGGAGTCGTACTCGCCGTGATCCAAATCACCGATGACCGAGTGCCGAACGGACGGCACCTCCGCGTTCAACACACGTACGGTGCAGCGACGTCTCCTCCTTCTTGATCCAACAAGGGGGAAGGAGAGGTTGATGGAGAGGTGTTGCAGGGGAGGAGGGAGGCGCCCAAGGCTGTAGGTTGCTGCCCTCCCTCCCCCCCCCCCTTTATATAGGCCCCCTGGGGGGCGCCGGCCCTAGAGATGAGATCTCATGGGGGGGCGGCGGCCACAAGGGGGAAAGGGGTTGCCTTGCCCCCCCAAGGCAAGGGGGAACTCCCCCCCCCTAGGGTTCCCAACCCTAGGCGCATGGGGGGAGGCCCAAGGGGGGCGCCCCAGCCCACTAAGGGCTGGTTCCCTTCCACTTTCAGCCCACGGGGCCCTCCGGGATAGGTGGCCCCACCCGGTGGACCCCCGGGACCCTTTCGGTGGTCCCGGTACAATACCGGTAACCCCCGAAACTTTCCCGATGGCCGAAACTGGACTTCCTATATATAATTCTTCACCTCCGGACCATTCCGGAACCTCTCGTGACGTCCGGGATCTCATCCGGGACTCCGAACAACTTTCGGGTTTCCGCATACATATATCTCTACAACCCTAGCGTCACCGGACCTTAAGTGTGTAGACCCTACGGGTTCGGGAGACATGCAGACATGACCGAGACGCCTCTCCGGTCAATAACCAACAGCGGGATCTGGATACCCATGTTGGCTCCCACATGTTCCACGATGATCTCATCGGATGAACAACGGTGTCGAGGATTCAATCAATCCATATGCAATTCCCTTTGTCAATCGGTATGTTACTTGCCCGAGATTCGATCGTCGGTATCCCAATACCTGTTCAATCTCGTTACCGGCAAGTCTCTTTACTCGTACTGCAATGCATGATCCCGTGACTAACGCCTTAGTCACATTGAGCTCATTATGATGATGCATTACCGAGTGGGCCCAGAGATACCTCTCCGTCACACGGAGTGACAAATCCCAGTCTCGATCCGTGCCAACCCAACAGACACTTTCGGAGATACCCGTAGTGCACCTTTATAGTCACCCAGTTACGTTGTGACGTTTGGCACACCCAAAGCACTCCTACGGTATCCGGGAGTTGCACGATCTCATGGTCTAAGGAAAAGATACTTGACATTTGGAAAAGCTCTAGCAAACGAAACTACACGATCTTTTATGCTATGCTTAGGATTGGGTCTTGTCCATCACATCATTCTCCTAATGATGTGATCCCGTTATCAATGACATCCAATGTCCATAGTCAGGAAACCATGACTATTTGTTGATCAACGAGCTAGTCAACTAGAGGCTTACTAGGGACATATTGTGGTCTATGTATTCACACATGTAATACGATTTCCGGACAATACAATTATAGCATGAACAATAGACTATTATCATGAACGAAGAAATATAATAATAACCATTTATTATTGCCTCTAGGGCATATTTCCAACAGTCTCCCACTTGCACTAGAGTCAATAATCTAGTTACATTGTGATGAATCGAACACCCATTGCGTCCTGGTGTTGATCATGTTTTGCCCTAGGGAGAGGTTTAGTCAACGGATCTGCTACATTCAGGTCCGTATGTACTTTACAAATATCTATGTCTCCATTTTGAACACTTTCACGAATGGAGTTGAAGCGACGCTTGATATGCCTGGTCTTCCTGTGAAACCTGGGCTCCTTCGCAAGGGCAATGGCTCCAGTGTTGTCACAGAAGAGAGTCATCGGGCCCGACGCATTGGGAATCACCCCTAGGTCGGTAATGAACTCCTTCATCCAGACTGCTTCCTGTGCTGCCTCCGAGGCTGCCATGTACTCCGCTTCACATGTAGATCCCGCCACGACGCTTTGCTTGCAAATGCACCAGCTTACTGCTCCTCCATTCAAAATATACACGTATCCGGTTTGTGACTTCGAGTCATCCAGATCTGTGTCGAAGCTAGCGTCGACGTAACCCTTTACGACGAGCTCTTCGTCACCTCCATAAACGAGAAACATATCCTTAGTCCTCTTCAGGTACTTCAGGATATTCTTGACCGCTGTCCAGTGTTCCATGCCGGGATTACTTTGGTACCTTCCTACCAAACTTACGGCAAGGTTTACATCAGGTCTGGTACACAGCATGGCATACATAAAAGACCCTATGGCCGAGGCATAGGGGATGACACTCATCTTTTCTATATCTTCTGCCGTGGTTGGGCATTGAGCCTTGCTCAATTGCACACCTTGCAATACAGGCAAGAACCCCTTCTTGGACTGATCCATACTGAATTTCTTCAATATCTTGTCAAGGTATGTACTCTGTGAAAGACCAATGAGGCGTCTTGATCTATCTCTATAGATCTTGATGCCCAATATATAAGCAGCTTCTCCAAGGTCCTTCATTGAAAAACACTTATTCAAATAGGCCTTTATACTTTCCAAGAATTCTATATCATTTCCCATCAATAGTATGTCATCCACATATAATATGAGAAATGCTACAGAGCTCCCACTCACTTTCTTGTAAACACATGCTTCTCCATAAGTCTGTGTAAACCCAAACGCTTTGATCATCTCATCAAAGCGAATGTTCCAACTCCGAGATGCTTGCACCAGCCCATAGATTGAGCGTTGGAGCTTGCATACTTTGTTAGCATTCTTAGGATCGACAAAACCTTCCGGCTGCATCATATACAACTCTTCCTTAAGGAAGCCGTTAAGGAATGCCGTTTTGACGTCCATCTGCCATATCTCATAATCATAGTATGCGGCAATTGCTAACATGATTCAGACGGACTTCAGCTTCGCTACGGGTGAGAAAGTCTCATCGTAGTCAACCCCTTGAACTTGTCGATAACCCTTAGCGACAAGTCGAGCTTTGTAGATGGTCACATTACCATCTGCGTCCGTCTTCTTCTTAAACATCCATTTGTTTTCTATGGCTCGCCGCTCATCGGGCAAGTCAGTCAAAGTCCATACTTTGTTTTCATACATGGATTCTATCTCGGATTTCATGGCTTCTAGCCATTTGTCGGAATCCGGGCCCGCCATCGCTTCTTCATAGTTCGAAGGTTCACCGTTGTCTAACAACATGATTTCCAGGACAGGGTTGCCGTACCACTCTGGTGCGGAACGTGTCCTTGTGGACCTACGAAGTTCAGTAGTAACTTGATCCGAAGCTTCATGATCATCATCATTAACTTCCTCCTCAGTCGGTGTAGGCACCACAGGAATATTTTCCCACGCTGCGCTACTTTCCGGTTCGGAAGGGGTGACTATCACCTCATCAAGTTCCACTTTCCTCCCACTCAATTCTTTCGAGAGAAACTCCTTCTCTAGAAAGGACCCGTTCTTGGCAACGAAGATCTTGCCCTCGGATCTGAGGTAGAAGGTATACCCAATAGTTTCCTTAGGGTATCCTATGAAGACGCATTTTTCCGACTTGGGTTCGAGCTTTTCAGGTTGAAGTTTCTTGACATAAGCATCGCATCCCCAAACTTTTAGAAACGACAGCTTAGGTTTCTTCCCAAACCATAATTCATACGGTGTCGTCTCAACGGATTTAGACGGTGCCCTATTTAAAGTGAATGCGGCAGTCTCTAAAGCATAACCCCAAAATGAGAGCGGTAAATCGGTAAGAGACATCATAGATCGCACCATATCCAATAGAGTGCGATTACGACGTTCGGACACACCATTTCTCTGAGGTGTTCCAGGCGGCGTGAGTTGTGAAACTATTCCACATTTCCTTAAGTGTGCACCAAACTCGTGACTTAAATATTCTCCACCACGATCTGATCGTAAGAATTTTATTTTCCTGTCACGTTGATTCTCAACTTCACTCTGAAATTCCTTGAACTTTTCAAAGGTTTCAGACTTGTGTTTCATTAGGTAGACATACCCATATCTACTTAAATCATCAGTGAGAGTGAGAACATAACGATATCCTCCACGAGCCTCAACACTCATTGGACCGCACACATCGGTATGTATGATTTCCAATAAGTTGGTTGCTCGCTCCATTGTTCCGGAGAACGGAGTCTTGGTCATCTTACCCATGAGGCATGGTTCGCACGTGTCAAATGATTCGTAATCAAGAGACTCCAAAAGTCCATCTGCATGGAGCTTCTTCATGCGCTTGACACCAATGTGACCAAGGCGGTAGTGCCACAAGTATGTGGGACTATCGTTATCAACTTTACATCTTTTGGTATTCACACTATGAACATGTGTAACATCACGTTCGAGATTCATCAAAAATAAACCATTGACCAGCGGGGCATGACCATAAAACATATCTCTCAAATAAATAGAACAACCATTATTCTCGGATTTAAATGAGTAGCCATCTCGAATTAAACGAGATCCAGATACAATGTTCATGCTCAAAGCTGGCACTAAATAACAATTATTGAGGTTTAAAACTAATCCCGTGGGTAGATGCAGAGGTAGCGTGCCGACGGCGATCACATCAACCTTGGAACCATTCCCGACACGCATCATCACCTCGTCCTTCGCCAGTCTCCGTTATTCCGTAGTTCCTGCTTTGAGTTACAAATATGAGCAACCGCACCGGTATCAAATACCCAGGAGCTACTACGAGTACCGGTAAGGTACACATCAATTACTTGTATATCACATATACCTTGGGTGTTGCCGGCCTTCTTCTTGTCCGCTAAGTATTTGGGGCAGTTCCGCTTCCAGTGACCACTTCCCTTGCAATAAAAGCACTCAGTCTCGGGCTTAGGTCCATTCCTTGACTTCTTCCCTGTAACTGGTTTACCGGGCGCGGCAACTCCCTTGCCGTCCTTCTTGAAGTTCTTCTTACCCTTGCCCTTCTTGAACTTAGTGGTTTTATTCACCATCAACACTTGATGTTCTTTTCTGATCTCCCCTTCCGCTGATTTCAGCATTGAATATACCTCGGAAATGGTCTTTTCCATCCCCTGCATATTGTAGTTCATCACAAAGCTCTTGTAGCTTGGTGGAAGCGACTGGAGGATTCTGTCAATGACCGCGTCATCCCGGAGATTAACTCCCAGCTGAGACAAGCGGTTGTGCAACCCAGACATTCTGAGTATGTCCTCACTAACAGAACTGTTCTCCTTCATTTTACAGCTGAAGAACTTGTCGGAGACTTCATATCTCTCGACCCGGGCATGAGCTTGAAAAACCAGTTTCAGCTCCTCGAACATCTCATATGCTCCATGTTTCTCAAAACGCTTTTGGAGACCCGGTTCTAAGCTGTAAAGCATGCCGCACTGAACGAGGGAGTAATCATCAGCACGCTGCTGCCAAGCGTTCATAACGTCTTGGTTCTCTGGGATTGGTGCTTCACCTAGCGGTGCTTCTAAGACATAATCTTTCTTGGCTACTATGAGGATGATCCTCAGGTTCCGGACCCAGTCCGTATAGTTGCTGCCATCATCTTTCAACTTGGTTTTCTCTAGGAACGCGTTGAAATTGAGGACAACGTTGGCCATTTGATCTACAATACATAGTGTAAAGATTTTAGACTAAGTTCATGATAATTAAGTTCATATAATTGAATTATTTAATGAACTCCCACTCAGATAGACATCCCTCTCGTCATCTAAGTGAAACATGATCCGAGTTTAACTAGGCCGTGTCCGATCATCACGTGAGACGGACTAGTCAAGATCGGTGAACATCTCCATGTTGATCGTATCTTCTATACGACTCATGCTCGACCTTTCGGTCCTCCGTGTTCCGAGGCCATGTCTGTACATGCTAGGCTCGTCAAGTCAACCTAAGTGTATTGCGTGTGTTCCGAGGCCATGTCTGTACATGCTAGGCTCGTCAACACCCGTTGTATTCGAACGTTAGAATCTATCACACCCGATCATCACGTGGTGCTTCGAAACAACGAACCTTCGCAACGGTGCACAGTTAGGGTGAACACTTTCTTGAAATTATTATAAGGGATCATCCTACTTGCTACCGTCGTTCTAAGCAAATAAGATGCAAAAACATGATAAACATCACATGCAATCAAATAGTGACATGATATGCCCAATATCATTATGCTCCTTTGATCTCCATCTTTGGGGCACCATGATCATCTTCGTCACCGGCATGACACCATGATCTCCATCATCATGATCTCCATCATTGTGTCTTCATGAAGTCGTCACGCCAACGATTACTTCTACTTCTATGGCTAACGCGTTTAGCAACAAAGTAAAGTAATTTACATGGCGTTATTCAATGACACGCAGGTCATACAAAATAATAAAGACAACTCCTATGGCTCCTGCCGGTTGTCATACTCATCGACATGCAAGTCGTGATTCCTATTACAAGAATATGATCAATCTCATACATCACATATATCATTCATCACATCTTCTGGCCATATCACATCACATAGCACTTGCTGCAAAAACAAGTTAGACGTCCTCTAATTGTTGTTGCAAGTATTTACGTGGTTTGTAGGTTTCTAGCAAGAACGTTTTCTTACCTACGTATGACCACAATGTGATTTGCCAATTTCTATTTACCCTTCATAAGGACCCTTTTCATCGAATCCGTTCCGACTAAAGTAGGAGAGACAGACACCCGCTAGCCACCTTATGCAACTAGTGCATGTCAATCGGTGGAACCTGTCTCACGTAAGCGTACGTGTAAGGTCGGTCCAGGCTGCTTCATCCTACAATGCCGCCGAAACAAGAAACGACTAGTAGCGGCAAGAAGAATTGGCAAACTCAACGCCCACAACTGCTTTGTGTTCTACTCGTGCATAGTAACTACGCATAGGCCTGGCTCATGATGCCACTGTTGGGAATCGTAGCATAATTTTAAAAAAAATCCTACGCTCACCAAGATGCATCTATGGAGTCTACTAGCAACGAGGGGAAAGGAGTGCATCTACATACCCTTGTAGATCGCGAGCGGAAGCATTCCAATGAACGTGGATGACGGAGTCGTACTCGCCGTGATCCAAATCACCGATGACCGAGTGCCGAACGGACGGCACCTCCGCGTTCAACACACGTACGGTGCAGCGACGTCTCCTCCTTCTTGATCCAACAAGGGGGAAGGAGAGGTTGATGGAGATCCAGCAGCACGACGGTGTGGTGGTGGATGTAGCGGGTCTCCTGCAGGGCTTCGCCGAGCTACTGCGAGAGAGAGAGAGGTGTTGCAGGGGAGGAGGGAGGCGCCCAAGGCTGTAGGTTGCTGCCCTCCCTCCCCCCCCCTTTATATAGGCCCCCTGGGGGGCGCCGGCCCTAGAGATGAGATCTCATGGGGGGGCGGCGGCCACAAGGGGGAAAGGGGTTGCCTTGCCCCCCAAGGCAAGGGGGAACTCCCCCCCCTAGGGTTCCCAACCCTAGGCGCATGGGGGGAGGCCCAAGGGGGAGCCCCAGCCCACTAAGGGCTGGTTCCCTTCCACTTTCAGCCCACGGGGCCCTCCGGGATAGGTGGCCCCACCCGGTGGACCCCCGGGACCCTTCCGGTGGTCCCGGTACAATACCGGTAACCCCCAAAACTTTCCCGGTGGCCGAAACTGGACTTCCTATATATAATTCTTCACCTCCGGACCATTCCGGAACCTCTCGTGACGTCCGGGATCTCATCCGGGACTCCGAACAACTTTCGGGTTTCCGCATACATATATCTCTACAACCCTAGCGTCACCGGACCTTAAGTGTGTAGACCCTACGGGTTCGGGAGACATGCAGACATGACCGAGACGCCTCTCCGGTCAATAACCAACAGCGGGATCTGGATATCCATGTTGGCTCCCACATGTTCCATGATGATCTCATCGGATGAACCACGGTGTCGAGGATTCAATCAATCCGTATGCAATTCCCTTTGTAAATCGGTATGTTACTTGCCCGAGATTCGATCGTCGGTATCCCAATACCTGTTCAATCTCATTACCGGCAAGTCTCTTTACTCGTACCGCAATGCATGATCCCGTGACTAACGCCTTAGTCACATTGAGCTCATTATGATGATGCATTACCGAGTGGGCCCAGAGATACCTCTCCGTCACACGGAGTGACAAATCCCAGTCTCGATCCGTGCCAACCCAACAGACACTTTCGGAGATACCCGTAGTGCACCTTTATAGTCACACAGTTACGTTGTGACGTTTGGCACACCCAAAGCACTCCTACGGTATCCGGGAGTTGCACGATCTCATGGTCTAAGGAAAAGATACTTGACATTTGGAAAAGCTCTAGCAAACGAAACTACACGATCTTTTATGCTATGCTTAGGATTGGGTCTTGTCCATCACATCATTCTCCTAATGATGTGATCCCGTTATCAATGACATCCAATGTCCATAGTCAGGAAACCATGACTATCTGTTGATCAACGAGCTAGTCAACTAGAGGCTTACTAGGGACATATTGTGGTCTATGTATTCACACATGTATTACGATTTCCGGACAATACAATTATAGCATGAACAATAGACTATTATCATGAACGAAGAAATATAATAATAACCATTTATTATTGCCTCTAGGGCATATTTCCAACAATTTTTTGTATAATAGATTCTTCCTAGGGCTGGTTGAAAGTGGTAGTTTTTTTGTTAAATACTCTACATATTGTAAGTAGGAGTGAAAGTTAAGCCTTGGAACCCAATAAGCAAGGCTAGTTACATAGTGCATATGTGTACATGATTGAAAGTAAATATCAACCATGAGTGACTAATATCTTGATGGAAAACTCGAAACTATGGAATACTAGGGAAAAAATTGCATGGTTGGAAATACTAGCAATGTTCATGTGCGTTGCAACGAATCATAATTAGAATAATACTTATTCACAAACTTGATACAAAACACTCTAATTTTGATATACATATATCACTAGAGATATATTATGTGTCAATTAGAATATATTCCTTGGGCTGTTTTGGTGAGGTCAGGGAGGGATGTGGTTGGTTTTAAGATACTAATTATGGGTTTTTCTGCAAATTGGTAGACAAGTGGGATGTTTGTGAGAAAAGGCAACAACTTACCTCACAGTCGTTAGCTGTAGATCTAATGGTCACAAACGACGGATGGCAGACACACCATCATCTCCAACTTAGTCTTCTGTAGGAGTACTAGCAAGATCCGTGCATTGCACGGAACATCAAGATGCATTTTTTATAAAAACACTCGTTGTGATTGACCCATGCGGGAGTAATCCCATGTGTAAAAACTAATGATATCTCGAGAAATAGGAGATAAGGTGAAGAGGAGTGGTGCGTGGTGGTGATTGGTGATCGGACTGAGCGGAGGCATGGGGATTGACGATGCCGGCAGCGGCCACCTGGCCAGTTTGTTCCAGAGGCTTCCTTTCTTAATTGCTCAACAATGAGGGGATAAGGATGAACGAGGGAAGGCCTTGTCTGCAAATGTGGAGAGGGGCGCGGGTATCTTTTAGTTTAATTTCCATCAGTCAGATATAGATCGGACGGTCTATATTGCAAGATGGCACGCGTACCATCATCACCAACTCGGATTTTTATAAGAGAAGAAATATAAGTATGGAGATACAAACGTATTATCGATACTTGTTTCTGTAAACTAGCATCTACATTCTATTCAATGCCTCAGCATGTGAGGCCTTAGCACAATGACTTCTCGACTGTGTAAAACAAAGGTTTTCCCGTCGCCGATAAGGAGGGGGTGACGGCAGCGCACTTTTTGGCTTGCTCTAGTCCCAGTAGTCATACTAGGTGGTCTAAGCACGTGTAGATTTATTCTTTTTCACGTCTCGTGTTCGCCGTACTACCACGACTGTTGATGAATAGACGGTAAGTTATTCACGGGGAAACCCTTGTTGAGCGTGTTTGCGAGAGAGAGAGAGAGACAGTGTGCATGTGTGATATGTCTAGAGACTGAGGCAATGATAACAGATTCTTTGTGTCTATGTGTGTGGAGGATAGAGAGAGACATGTACATGGGGCTTTGTGTTGTGTAACGTGGAGACACATATAGATAATTAGAGAGTGAGTGTGCGAGATACACATGCGGACATGGGGAGAGATGAGGATCCAGATTAATGGGTGTTTGTGCGTGTCTGTGTGTGTTTGTGCAAGCGTTTGTGTGTGAGAGGGAGTGTGTGTATGCGGAGTAGAGAGACCACTAATGATGTAAACCTAGTATAAGGGAAGGGGGAATGGTGTGACATGTGTAGTAGCGGGATAGCATGGGTGCGGGCGGGGGGCAGACTATTTGGAAGAGACATCGATTGTGTGTGGGAGAGGGGTGTGAGCGAGAGAGAGAGAGAGAGAGAGCTAGCGACGGAGAGAGAGAGAGAGGGAGAGGAAGAGAGGGGCGAGAGAGGGGGCCTTTGTGTCCATAAATGGCGTATAGATAGGGAGACAATGTTGATGTTGTTTGAAATTGGCCTATGTACGGAGGCGCAAGGGAAGCGAGTCATCGTGTGTGTGATAGGGACTTCATGAGAGATCTAGAATAGATGGTGTAGAGAACAATGTGCGAGATCGAGAACGATGATACATTAGGGAGCTATGGAAAGAGTCACGACATATATGTATACAGGGAGGAGCTGGGGCAGGTCCGCATGTGGGAGAGATAGAAAGAGGAGAGTGGTGCACAAGGAGAAAAAGTGTGCTTGTTTTGCAGTGGGGTGGTGTGTGAGGTGAGTGTGCGAGAACCACATAACTAGGGAGATAGACGTTTGGGGGTGACGTTTTGTGTGTATGGGAAAGATACACTCTACATAGTGCGTGTGCTTGGGAAAGAGAGATGTCGGGAGACCTAGCTAGAGAGTGTGGGAAGAGATGTGTGCATGCCCAAGAGACAAAGTGATAGAGACCTATATTGGGGTCCAGACTTTAGAAGAGAGAGGGGTGTTAATGTGCTCGTGTGTTGGTGTTTGGGGGAGAGAACGACTTCTGTGTGTGTGGGGGGCGACGAGGGGTGGGGGGGTGGGCGACGAGGGGGGTTGGCTTCAGATAAAGAGTGAGGTGTCTATATTTGAGGGACTTTAGCGTAATTGAGATATACATGGTCAATAGTGTGTGCACTCAAGGTTGATCAATTTGTTTCACAGTTTGGACTATGAGATAACGATACTTTTTAACATGCGTGATATACTTTGATGTACCAGAATTACAAACCTAAGATTGGAATTTTGGAATTCGACTCCATCATTAGCTTTTGTAATTCATTTAAACGGAGGTACATTTTTAAGCCGGGATTTCGTGATTTCAAATTCATATATCAAACCTAGAGATATACACATACGGGCATGTTCAAACTTTATAATCATCCACTTTATTCATACACATACACATTTTTGCTTTTGTCATCATATTTAGGATAAACACATTTGGAATTTCATTTGAATTGGACCATATGATGGTATTTGCTTGTAGTAGCTCAATGATCCATATTTGAATTGAATGGACAATCTAAGTTTCGAGTTGGAGAAATTGATTTTCAAAACTTGCACTTTTTTTGCGTGCAAAATAAACAAATTCTCGGCCATGATATCATAGTCGACTGTACAAGAGCAGAATATAATTTCAGGCGCCAAAAGCTTTCAAACTTCCCGCTCACATCGAAATATCTCGCACCCGAAAGTTTAGCCCTGCGATATTCCTGTTTTACCCCTGCCACATGAATGGAAAAGGGCTGCTTTGGTAACTTCATTGTTTTCCCCTCTTTGTCCCCAACATTGTTCCCCAGAGCCCCTCCCCTTTCCCTCCCCGACCCCCCCCCCCAACCACGGCAAGCCGCCGAATCTAGTCCTCCGCCGCAGCGGTGGACCTCACACCCCGACGGATCTACCTTCCGCACCTTGGAACCCCCAACTGCCAACTCACCACTTCACCGGAGCCGCTTCAGCGACTGGCTTGTACACCGCTCCAGATCTCCTTGACCGCCATCATGGTCCACCGCACCGGATCTGCTTAACCGGCGCCCTCGTCCACCACAGTGTAGGCCCTACACTGACTCCCTCGTCCGTCCCTTCGCTGGCCCTTCATACAAGCCCTCGTCCGCCGCAACAGATCCGCCTCACCGAAAGCACTGTACAACGCGCCCGCCGAAGCCTTCGTCCACTACACCGGACCCGCTCCACGGATGCCATATTCAACTCCACCAGCCCTACTTTACCGACGCCGCAGCCTCATCAGGTTATTTCGATCTGTACTCCTTCGGTTTTTCTCTTTATCATGCAACTGTTCACTTACCACAGATGAGCTTTCTTGTATGTCGACAGGCGCCGCAACCGTAGCACCGGAGCCGCTTCAGCGACGGCGACAGCCGGCCCAAACTCAACCGCAACACGAGCACCATCGACGATCCTTAGCTATCAAGTATGCCAACGATACCCATACGTCGCCGAGAATCAGGTACTATTATCCAACGACCGGCGCCTACGTTCACTTTCTTAGCATAAGCACCGCACCTTTGAATTTCTTCAGGGCATCATTCAGTTTTTCATGAGACGCGTTATTCTGCTTGCACCTGTAGGGCCATACTTCTGGCAGTGAACATGTTACATGTGCTAAATTACATACCAGTGCACATATAGTTAATATGCTTTAGTTTTGTCCTGAGTATTATTGTACTTCCTAGATATCACTGCCTACTATTTTACTTCTTGCATGCTATATTTATGATAATGGTGTTGTTCTGATGCCACCTGTTGGTTCCATCAGACCGCTTCATGTTCTCTATGCTTAATTACACATCAGCAAACTAGCATGTGGTTCCGCTGGTTTTTGTTCGTTTTACCCTACATTTTCTGTTGCTAGCTATTACATCACTGCTACGAGCCTTTGTTCATTACTTTTGTGTGTTCTTGATCTTCCCAAGTTGCATGACTAATTCGATGCTTCTATTAATTATGGAGCTACCAACCCCATCAAGCAAAATATTTGTTCTTTTGGGGCTGGCACCTCGAACAAGCATAAAAATAGAGGGAAGCAGATATATTGTCGTGTATGCACACACCCTTCTTTCATTAGTTTAGATGAACCATTGATGATCAATTCGAACCAGTGCATGTGATTAAAATTAATTTTACCTAAATAGAGGGTGCAGAATAAACTACAACAAGTAGATTTGCAACCACGGGATGCTGACGATATCTTCAAAGAACATTGCAACAACAGCGAGGCTTCACAGCAACATATGGTAAGCCAGTGTGTTTTAGTACATGTGAAATGTAATGCGTGTGGGCTGCTTTCTTGGCTTGTGCCCTCAACCTGTAATCCTACTGAATAACAAATAGTTCAGTTGTCTGCTTTGCTGTATTGCTTGATTCAAATGCTTGTTTGTTACTTGTTATGCTATACCTGAGTTGGCCAATATGTCAGCAGTGCCTGTTGTACTATCGTAAAGAAATGCATGCCTAGTTCATTTGAGTCCTTAAATTTTCCTCTAAACTTCATCACAAGACTGTCTTCGTAGTTTATATGAGGCCACACTTTTAAGTGTTTTCTCAGATTATTTCAACTGCTTAGATGCCATGGCAACTTAAATATAGCGGTGGTACACTCCCTTTCAACTAGGGATGTCAACTGGGTCCTGTTTAATCCCGATTAAAGTCCACTAGTGGTATGATAGTTCAAAAGAGTTTTTGTTTTTTGAGGAAAATGAACCAGGGAGCTAGCAAAAACTAACTAGATGGGACTGGCGGATGTCGTTTATTTGCCACTTACATCCCTAGTTTCATCTTACCATTTTAATTTCTTTTCGGCTAATGCTGCTTCGAACCATTTAAATATAGCTTGTCATGCTCGGCAATAATTCGTATGTCATTTACCATGTAAGCTTACTGCCTGGATCATGCGATAACTATCTCTTGCGGAAACCTTTCAGGATGCCGTTCACACTAGGACACAATGTACAACCCCAGAATCTATTTGTGGAAGCAGTGCGCCATCCATGTTACCAGATGGTAGTAGTTCAGAGGCAACACCGCCGGAGAGCATTTTGAGCACAGATATTATAGTTCTTGAGGCTCTACTAGAGGCAGAAAGAGATGGTGTGGCTGCCATGAATGAGGTAATCTCGATCTTGAAGCTGGAAATTATGCAATTAGCTGCACGCATTATGCAAGCAACCCAATAATTGGAGGAAGTAAGATTGTTGCATTTGAAGACGGAGGAGGTCCTGTTGCTTCTGCTATCTGAAGCCCAGGGTAATCCCAGTTCTTCTTTAGATAGCAGTTGAAATTGTCATTAGATTATTGTACTTGCATGTTGTGTCATGTCTCTGAATGGATTATGTTGTAAGACCCCCTATGTTGTCCATGTGTTGTAATGATCCGAATTTTTTAGGCGAGGTAATCCTTAGTACTTGTATGACTGACATAAGGTGAACTGTTTTCGTGTGAGCATATTGTATTGGATGAAATAACTGTTTGACGCAAAGTGTATCCAACCTACTGAATTCGAAGATCACGGCATTTCTAAATCATAATCATATATAAAGGTGGAATAAATCTTTGTTGTGGTTTTGAAGAAATAAATAACAAAACGTAGAATTATCTGTGGATATTCGTAATTGAATAAAAATTGGATTTGGATTTAGTTGCCAGGGCCCAGGGCAAACGTGAATGCTAATTCTCCCAAGTTTTGAACGAAGCGGCTAAACACCCACTATCATTTGTGGGCTGCCCGAAGCAAGTGTTTGCGTGATGGAAATTACTGTCTACCCCTGACACTTGACATCCTTATTGACCGGATTTGCACTGTTGTCGATAGGGGTAGACTAGTAACTTCAATCGGACATGACATGACGGCCTCTGAGCCCATTCAGACACGGTGGGCGCCAAACGTGGGCGGCAAAACACATTTGATTCAAGCTCGTCTGAAAGACATGTGTCTCTCCCTCCATTTCCCCATTCATCCACGGGGGGCTGCAAAACAAACTCTCCCCGTCCGAAATCGATGTAGGCTAATATTTTAAATAGGGGCAGATGTGTAACTTCCCTCAGACGTGACACAACCGCCCTACCTGTCAGCCCCGTTCATACACCGTGGGCGCCAACCGTGGGCGGCAAAACACCCTCTCCTCGCCCGAAATCGTTACCGGCAAATATTTGGGAGATGCGAGATTACCGTCCTATCCCCAACCGATGTGATGTCCGAAATTTTAAACGGGGGATAAGTTCGTAACTTTCCCACATTTCAGACAAGCGCGTCCCAAAGTTTGAGATCCCCCCTCCCCCTCCATTTCCCCATTCATACACTGTTGGCGCCACGACAACCTCCCCACTGCGGCCAGCCTCCTCCGTCCGCCACCCCATCCTCCACCTTGCCGGAGCCGCTACCCCTACCCCGTCGTCCACTGCAAGAGATGGACGTCTCTCATCCACGGCGCCGGACCAGGATCCTTTCATCGCGTCGTCTCGCTTCATCGGCGCCGTCGTCCTCTTTGCTGTTGTCGCTCCTACGACCGCCTTGTCCATGGCAACAGGATTTATCCCCGACCCGGCCGTCTGCCATCTAAAGTCTTCTTCCCCGCCGCCGACAGCCATCGCACCCACAGCACCCTCAACGTATCAGCAGGGGCCTACACGGCGTCGCAAGAGAGGTGGTACTCTTCCATATGTGCTTAAGTTATTGATCTCACCCGGAAAATAGATCTTAAATTGTTTACTGTACTTTTCTTGTCCGTACCAAATCGTAGTGGCTAGTTGAATGCAAACATTGGTTGCGAAGTAGCTTTGTCCGGTTTGCACCTTCAGATCCGCCATGTCACGGTCACTATACTCGTAAAGCTTATGATTTCCCCCCTTTATATTCACTACCATCATTTTAGGTGCTTCACTGCTTCGTGTCGTGCTAGCACTGCTCCTCAAGACCTCAACCCGTCAAGAGAAACAGCATGCCACTCATAATTCCAAAGCTTACGTGTTGAAATACGAATCTGATATGATGCTCATATTACTAAAACAGAGAACGTTTAATTGGTCACCTAATGTTCCTATATTCGTTCCGAAAAGCATGTGCACCACCCACTAGTCCAGCTAGTTCCACTTTCCTGATTTTACTCTTGATGCTTAGGGTTTTCCCCTTTTATCTACTCTACTATGATCTACGTAGGTGCTTTCTGTCATACTAGCATTACTCCACCCTTCAAGCTAAACAACACAACACTCAAAATTCCAAAGATTAGTTGTTCAAATATGATTGTGATAAGATACTGATATTAGTTAACAGACACATTTAATTGGTTAGCTAAAGGTCCCACTTGAGTTTCCAAATGCATGTCGAGACATATAGAGAGACAGCAGAATTGCATTTCTTTGTCACTTGTTGACTGTACTTTATTGTCCATACCAAATCTTAGTTGTTATTTCAAAGCAAATATCGGTTGCTAACTACCCTTTGCGCGGTTTGCAGCTTCAGATCTGCCATCCCACTGCCACGGTCAACACTAACTCATCATGCTTACGGTTTCCCCATTTTATGATGACCACGATCAACCTACGTGGTTCCTGTCGTAATAGCACTGCTCCACCCATCGAGCTAAACAAGCTTAGTTGTATGTAGCGACCAGACCTCAAATGGCCTGTGCTGCTGTGCACCAGTGTCATCCCTGGATCAGTAATGCTGACACGCACAGTACAAATGGAGGATTTATAACAGAGTAGCAATCACACACTTATTACATCGGATATCTCCATAGAGACTAAGTATGATAAACATGGCTTAAGGCCATCTAAAAACGATAACAGCGGAAGACTTGGAAGAATAGTGAGTCCATCAACTCCAGCGGCATCACTGAGTATAAGACCACGACCTAAGGCACCTTACTCGTCGTCTGAAAAGTCTGCAACATGAAACGTTGCAGCCCGAAAACGGGTCAGCACATAGAATATGCTGGCAATGTAACACATAGAGAGCAATGAACAATAATAATGCTATACTACATGCATATATGGCTGGTGGAAAGCTCTATGGTTACATTTTTGCGAAAAGCCAATTTTATCCTACTTCAAAAGGAATAACTTTATTTAACTATCATGGTGGTTGTGAAACATTGAGATGGTTGACAGCATCTCAATCCCAATTAAAAAGTCATTAATAACCCAACAAATTAATTAGAAGTAACATAGTTTTGAGATTCACATGATAATCCAAGTACTAGATACTCAAGTTGTCCATAACCGGGGACACGGCTAATCATGATCAGTTTGTACACTCTGCAGAGGTTTGTGCACTTTTCCCACAAGACTTGATCTCCTCCGTTGGATTACTCGCACTACATGGTGTTTGAGTAACGGATGACCAAGACACAGTCTTTCAGAAGTGTTTGCACCTTACGTATGGGTAGACCGTTACACCTACTTTCCCCTACATCTGCTAGTCTACCACTGTAAGAGTTCACACAACTTAGTCAACTATGCTAGAGCCCATAATAGCTTGCGGCTGCACACGGAAGTTTCTAGCATGAAAAATCTCATGATCCCTTTGAACCTGGGTGGCGGTCCAAAAGAAAAACAGGCAATCCTGGAATACCCAGGTACCTCAATCCACCCAGATGTGAGTTTAAGTTGCCACCTTAAGTAAACCATTAATTAACAATCTCACATCTATCATGAATTTCACTCAAACCCAATCCACGTCTACGAGCATAGCATGGCAATAATAAAAGCAACGTAGAAGTAACTCCCAAGGGTTTGATAGAAAACAGGTAATAGGTACTACCTCATCTACTTCCCAATACCCACAGTTTATTAGATCCTAATCATGCAATGTGTTTGAAGAAATAGATCTAATGCAATAAAACTGGGTATGAACGGGGTATGCTCACAGTGTTACTTGCCTTGCTGATGATCCGCAAAACCTAGCGATTCGAAGTAACAAGCGGCACACTCCGGGTACTCTATCGCAAACAAACAAGCATACAATCAGTACTCAACTAATGCATAGGTAAAACTCGAATGAAAGATCCAACCAGAAAGTTCAACTTAAGAACTCCGGTTTGCAAAAAAAATCAACTCGAAAGAAGCAACGAAAGTCAAACGGCGGAAGAAAGAAACTTTGTTTGCTAATCTGGATCTAGGTCAAATTTTACTGTAGCAAAAACTTGTTTGAGTAGGTTAAACGGAAAGAGAATTTCGAGACGAAACTCTAGGCGCTTGAATCACCTGATTCCGATAAACGAGCGAGAAGTTAAACAGAAACGAAGATTCAATCAGAATTCGAATCTGAGAAAATAACGAGATAATCCGCCGAAAAAGAAAAACGGACGAACGGTTAAAGAACGGACGTTCGTTAACAGAGAAAAAACCGACGAACGCGTTCGTTAAAACGAACGGTTCGGTGAACGCTCGTAAAATAAGAAAACCGAAAAAAACAGATCTAGGGTTTTTTTTTAACGAAGGGTTTTTTTTAGAAAAAAAACCGGTCAACGCAAAACGGCAGTGAGGCAGTACCTCGACGGGGCTACTCCGGCGGGGCGGGGTGCGGGGCTCGGGGGCTCGGCGGGCGAGGGGCGGCGGCGGGGCGGCGAGCGGCGGCGCGTGCGGGCGGCGGCGGCGGGGCGGCGGGTGCGGCGGGCGGCGGCGTTCGGGGGAGGAGGAGAGGGGGGCTATATATGGAGGGGGGGCGAGGGCGGCTTGGGGGAGGGGCAACCGAGGCGGCGGCGGCGTCGTGGCGAGGTCGGACTCCGGCGGCCGTGCGGGAAGAGGACGCCGCGAGGCGGGCCGTCGGCTGGGCCTTTTGGCCCAGTCGGCGCGGGCGTCTATTTTTTTTTAAATAAGTTCCGCGAAGAAAAATGCATAGAAAAATAAATAAAAATCAGAAAAATATGAAATAAATTTTCCCCGTCTAGTTGGAAAATCTAGAATAGGGTGAACATTTGTAAAATCAAAAATAAATATTTTGAAAACATGCATAATTTTAAATGCAATAAAATTTACAAATAAAATCCAAATAAATTCCAAATAATGATTTTAACAATTTTCCTCCAGTATTTCAATATTTTTGGAGAAGTCATGTTTTCTCCTCTCGTTTATTTCAAGAATGAAATATTTTTCCGGAGAGAAAAATAATTAAAATCCCAATCCTCGTTTGAAAAATCAAATAAGAAAATTCGAGAAAATCCCCAACTCTCTCCGAGGGTCCTTGAGTTGCTTAGGATTTATCGAGGATTTTGTCAAAATGCAGTAAAACATGATATGCAATGATGATCTATGTATAACATTCCAAATTGAAAATTTGGGATGTTACAAACCTACCCCCCTTAAGATGAATCTCGCCCTCGAGATTCGGGTTGGCTAGAAAACAGGTGGGAGTGGTTTTTCCGTAGATCTTCCTCTCGCTCCCAGGTGGCCTCATCTTCTGTGTGGTGACTCCACTGAACCTTGCAAAACTTGATAACCTTGCTGCGGGTAACTCGGCTGGCATACTCGAGAATCTTAACTGGTTTCTCCTCATAAGTCAAATCACTTTCCAACTGGATCGCTTCCAGTGGCACGGTATCTCTCAGTGGTATCTCAGCCATCTCTGTGTGGCACTTCTTCAACTGTGAAACATGAAATACATCATGTACTCCAGACAATCCTTCGGGCAATTCCAACTTATAGGCAACTTCTCCCATACGTTCCAACACTCTGTATGGTCCAATAAAACGAGGCGCTAACTTTCCCTTAACTCCAAAGCGCTTCACTCCACGAAGTGGTGATACTCGAAGATACACTCTGTCTCCGATTTCATGAACTGTCTCCTTGCGTTTAGAATCAGCATAACTCTTCTGCCTGGACTGGGCTACCTTGAGCCTATCGTGAATCAACCTTACTTTCTGTTCAGACTCCTTAATCAAATCTGGTCCAAACAACTGACGATCTCCAACTTCGTCCCACAACAACGGTGTTCTACACCTCCTTCCGTACAAAGCTTCGAAAGGGGCCATCTTCAAACTGGTTTGATAACTGTTGTTATAAGAAAACTCCGCATATGGCAAATTGTCGTCCCAACTATATCCATAATCTAGCGCACATGCTCTCAACATGTCCTCCAAAATCTGGTTGACTCTTTCAGTTTGTCCATCTGTCTGTGGGTGAAATGTTGTACTAAATTCCAGCCTGGTTCCCAATGTTTCATGTAACTGCTTCCAAAACTTCGAGGTAAACTGGGTTCCTCTGTCTAATACAATGGTCCTCGGAACTCCATGCAAACATACTATCCTGGTCATGTATATCTTTGCCAACTTGGCACTGGTATAAGTGGTCTTTACTGGAATGAAATGAGCCACTTTCGTCAAACGATCGACTACAACCCATATCGAGTCATAGCCTGAACGGGTCCTTGGTAATCCTGTGATAAAATCCATGCCTATTTTATCCCACTTCCATTCGGGTATCGGCAATGGCTGCAGCAATCCTGCTGGCTTCTGATGCTCTGCCTTCACTCTCTGACATACATCACAAACTGCTACATACTCTGCAATATCCTTCTTCATTCCGGTCCACCAGAAAGTATTCTTCAAATCCAAATACATCTTGGTATTCCCTGGGTGAATCGAGTACGGTGAATCATGGGCTTCTTGCAAAATCAACTTCCTGATCTCCGGATCATTTGGTACATATACACGGTCTTCAAACCATAAGGTATCGTGCTCATCTTCATGAAATCCCTTGGCTTTTCCTTTACTCAACTTTTCCTTTATCTCTTCAATCTCCTTGTCTGTCTTCTGAGCTTCTCTGATCCTTTCCATCAAGGTAGACTGGATCTCCAATGTTGCTAAATAGCCTCTAGGGACTATCTCCAAACATAGCTCGCGTAGATCCTCGGCTAACTCCTGAGGTAACTCTCCTGTCTTGATGTTGTTGACATGACTCTTGCGGCTCAACGCGTCTGCTACTACGTTAGCCTTTCCGGGGTGATAATGCAGTCTCATATCTTAATCCTTGATGAGCTCCAACCATCTCCTCTGTCTGAGATTTAACTCCTTCTGCGTGAAAATATACTTCAAACTCTTGTGATCTGTGTACACCTCACAATGGTTTCCGATGAGAAAATGTCTCCATGTCTTCAATGCATGCACCACGGCTGCTAATTCCAAATCGTGTGTAGCATAATTCTTCTCATGGGGTTTAAGTTGTCGTGAAGCATACGAAACAACTCTTCCTTCCTGCATAAGCACTGCTCCAAGTCCTCGACGAGAAGCGTCGCAATAGACTTCATAGTCCTTGCATTGATCTGGCAGTATCAACACTGGTGATGTAACCAATCGTTTCTTTAACTCCTGGAAACTAGCTTCACATTCCTCAGTCCAATTAAATTTGGTGTCCTTCTTCAATAGCTCAGTCATGGGCTTAGCAATCCTTGAGAAATTCTCGATAAATCTCCGGTAGTATCCTGCAAGTCCAAGAAAACTCCGGATTTCTCCAACTATCGTGGGTGATTCCCAACTTGTCACTGTGTCAACCTTGGCAGGGTCTACTGCTATTCCTTCTCCAGAAATAACGTGTCCAAGGAATCCAACTTCCTTCAACCAAAACTCACATTTGCTGAACTTGGCATATAGCTGATGTTCTCTGAGCTTCTCAAGTACCAATCGTAAATGCTCCTCATGCTCTTCTTCATCCTTGGAAAAGATTAAAATATCATCAATGAACACCACGACGAACTTATCCAAAAACTCCATAAACACTTTGTTCATCAGGTTCATGAAATAGGCAGGTGTGTTAGTCAGTCCAAAAGACATAACGGTATACTCATACAATCCATATCTGGTGGTAAATGCCGTCTTGGGTATATCCTGCTCTCGAATCTTTAACTGATGGTATCCTGATCGTAGATCGATCTTGGAAAATACTTTAGCTCCTTGCAGGCGGTCAAACAAATCATTTATCATCGGCAGTGGGTACTTGTTTTTGATGGTCACTTCATTCAATCCTCGGTAATCAACAACCATCCTTAGTGATCCATCTTTCTTCTCCACTAGAAGTACGGGTGATCCCCAAGGTGACGAACTTGGGTGAATATAGCCTTTATCCAGTAACTCCTTGATCTGTTTCTTAATTTCCTCCAAATCCTTAGCGGGCATCCTGTACGGTCTCTTAGATATTGGCCCTGTGCCTGGCAAAAGTTCAATCAAGAACTCAATGTCTCTATCTGGTGGCATGCCTGGCAACTCTTCTGGAAATACATCCGGATAGTCCTTCACCACTGGTACTTCCTCCTGTACAACTCCTGATAAGGAATTTACTTGAGTCCTCTTCGGCATATGTCGGGATACATACTTGATCCTTTTTCCTTCCGGGGTGGTAAGCAAAATCGTCTTGCTGGCACAATCGATGTTTCCTCCATACAACGATAGCCAATCCATTCCCAAAATCACATCCAAACCTTGCGATTCCAAAACAATGAGGTCTGAGGGGAAAACATGCCTACCAATGGCCAATGGTATCTGAAAACATCCTTGGGTGGCCATATACTCTGCTCCTGGCGAGGTTACTAACATAGGGTTTCTGAGAACTTTGGTGGACATCTTAAACTTATTCACGAATCCCCTTGATATGTATGAATGCGATGCACCAGTATCGAAAAGAACAGTTGCAGTAAATGACTTAACCAAAAACTTACCTATTACTGCATCAGGCTGAGCTTCAACCTCTTCCACGCTCACGTGGTTCACATGTCCTTTGTTGAACGGGTTCGGCTTCTTCCCAGAGCTTCCATTGCCATTTCCATTTTGGGCTTCGGGACATTCGTTGGCATAATGTCCATTCTTCTGGCACTTAAAACAAGTGACTTGGCTCAGGTCCCTCTTGGCTGGGGTAGATGGGTTGGTGCGGTTCTGTCCGTTGCTTCCTCCATTCCCATTCCCATTTTTAGAGCCATTATGGTTGTGCGAACTACCTCCTCCATGGGTATGCTGAAACTGTCCTCCCGGCTTCGGGGTAAAACGGGGCTTCTGCTGGGCTCCTGAGTTGTACTTCCCTTGTCCATACTTCCTCTTGCAGTTTTCAATCTGTTTTTGCTTCCCTTCAATCATGAGAGCTCTATCTACCAGCTCCTGGTAGTTGTTGAAGGTTGCTACCATCAACTGCATACTCAGCTCGTCATTCAGTCCTTCCAGAAACTTTTCCTGCTTGGCTGCATCTGTAGCAACGTCATCTGCTGCATAACGTGCTAGCTTACTGAATTCCTCCACATACTGGCCTACGGTGCGTCCTCCTTGGCGTAGGTTACGAAACTCGCGCTTCTTCATAGCCATAGCTCCTGCTGAAACATGAGTTGTACGGAAAGCTTGCTGAAACTGGTCCCATGTGACAGTGTCAATAGGGTGTGTGGCTGTATAATTCTCCCACCATGATGCTGCGGGTCCATCAAGCTGATGTGCGGCAAAACGCACTCTTTCCGCATCTGTGCATTCTGCAGTGGTCAACTCCCTTCCAACTTTGCGGAGCCAATCATCTGCTACAATCGGCTCGGTGCTACTGGAAAACACCGGCGGGTTTAGCCTTAAGAAACGGGCTAAGTGATCAACAGGTGGTGGTGGCGGTGGGTTGTTGTTGTTGTTGCCTTAGTTCTGAACTAACACTTGCATCAAGGCATTCTGTTGTTGAATCAACTGGGTGATCTCTGGCGGGAAAACAAATCCGGGGTCGCGTCTCGGAGGCATCTGATAGGTTTATAAAAGATGAGAATTAAGAATAGAATGAGGTCTAGAGAGAAAACACTACCCATATGCTCATGAGACAAATTCAATCAATATCACTCAATCAATCCAAACAAGGCAAAACAAACGATCTAACTAGCATTACAAAGTGCTTGAACTATACTACTAAATGGGGGAAAACTACTACTGATATGGTAGTCTACTAAAAATTCTGATCCGTTGAAGACTCCATGATGTCTGCTCCAGCTTCATCAATCCATTCGTCTTCACTTGGTTCCGAGTCGGTGTCGTCGATGATGATGTAGTTATCCGGACAAGTGCATTCGTCGACTTCTGCTTCTGGTACTGGATTTCCCACGGATACTCCAATCTTCTTCTCCAGGTCGTCAATCTTCCCGACTAGTGCGTTGATTTCCTCCAAATAATCTTCACGTGTAGTCTTGAGTTCTTCCTGGAGTTCCTTGATCTTCGTAAATGCCTTCTTCAGTTCTTCCTTGTCCGTGCACATCTGATTTTCCTGGCGTCGAATATGTTGGTTCTGCTCCTGGATGAAAGCTGCAATTGATCCATCCTTCTTGGTCTTGATCATCTCCCATTGCGCGTCTCGACGTCCACAAATTTGATAAATCGTATCCTTAAGCTCCTGGTGGTAGACTTCTCCAATGCGTCCCATGGCGATATGTGCGGCCATGCTCTTCCCTAAGCTCCAAGTTGGTGCTTCAAAAATCAATCTTATGGGTTCCGTAATTGGCGCAAACGTCCTTCCTGGAATGATAATTTGAATCTTCCAGCTCTCCTCTTCAGGAAATGTAGCGTTGTAGGTTCCGGTGACGCTTGGTATTCCTATGTTCAAGTACTTGGTGACTTCCTTCAAATGTCGTCCAAACGGCGTGTCTTCATCTGGTTGCATGAACTTGCTCCTTGCATTCGCCATTCCTAAAGGAGTAGAAAGTGGAGAGGAGTCAGAAATGAGAAGAGAGAAGTTTTTCTAGGGCTTAAGCTTAGTGGTCGTGTCCTATAGTCAGCGTGTGCTCTGATACCAACTTTGTAGCGACCAGACCTCAAATGGCCTGTGCTGCTGTGCACCAGTGTCATCCCTGGATCAGTAATGCTGACACGCACAGTACAAATGGAGGATTTATAACAGAGTAGCAATCACACACTTATTACATCGGATATCTCCATAGAGACTAAGTATGATAAACATGGCTTAAGGCCATCTAAAAACGATAACAGCGGAAGACTTGGAAGAATAGTGAGTCCATCAACTCCAGCGGCATCAATGAGTATAAGACCACGACCTAAGGCACCTTACTCGTCGTCTGAAAAGTCTGCAACATGAAACGTTGCAGCCCGAAAACGGGTCAGCACATAGAATATGTTGGCAATGTAACACATAGAGAGCAATGAACAATAATAATGCTATACTACATGCATATATGGCTGGTGGAAAGCTCTATGGTTACATTTTTGCGAAAAGCCAATTTTATCCTACTTCAAAAGGAATAACTTTATTTAACTATTATGGTGGTTGTGAAACATTGAGATGGTTGACAGCATCTCAATCCCAATTAAAAAGTCATTAATAACCCAACAAATTAATTAGAAGTAACATAGTGTTGAGATTCACATGATAATCCAAGTACTAGATACTCAAGTTGTCCATAACCGGGGACACGGCTAATCATGATCAGTTTGTACACTCTGCAGAGGTTTGTGCACTTTTCCCACAAGACTTGATCTCCTCCGTTGGATTACTCGCACTACATGGTGTTTGAGTAACGGATGACCAAGACACAATCTTTCAGAAGTGTTTGCACCTTACGTATGGGTAGACCGTTACACCTACTTTCCCCTACATCTGCTAGTCTACCATTGTAAGAGTTCACACAACTTAGTCAACTATGCTAGAGCCCATAATAGCTTGCGGCTGCACACGGAAGTTTCTAGCATGAAAAATCTCATGATCCCTTTGAACCTGGGTGGCGGTCCAAAAGAAAAACAGGCAATCCTGGAATACCCAGGTACCTCAATCCACCCAGATGTGAGTTTAAGTTGCCACCTTAAGTAAACCATTAATTAACAATCTCACATCTGTCATGAATTTCACTCAAACCCAATCCACGTCTACAAGCATAGCATGGCAATAATAAAAGCAACGTAGAAGTAACTCCCAAGGGTTTGATAGAAAACAGGTAATAGGTACTACCTCATCTACTTCCCAATACCCACAGTTTATTAGATCCTAATCATGCAATGTGTTTGAAGAAATAGATCTAATGCAATAAAACTGGGTATGAACGGGGTATGATCAAAGTGTTACTTGCCTTGCTGATGATCCGCAAAACCTAGCGATTCGAAGTAACAAGCGGCACACTCCGGGTACTCTATCGCAAACAAACAAGCATACAATCAGTACTCAACTAATGCACAGGTAAAACTCGAATGAAAGATCTAACCAGAAAGTTCAACTTAAGAACTCCGGTTTGCAAAAAAAATCAACTCGAAAGAAGCAACGAAAGTCAAACGGCGGAAGAAAGAAACTTCGTTTGCTAATCTGGATCTAGGTCAAATTTTACTGTAGCAAAAACTTGTTTGAGTAGGTTAAACGAAAAGAGAATTTCGAGACGAAACTCTAGGCGCTTGAATCACCTGATTCCGATAAACGAGCGACAAGTTAAACAGAAACGAAGATTCGATCAGAATTCGAATCTGAGAAAATAACGAGATAATCCGCCGAAAAAGAAAAACGGACGAACGGTTAAAGAACGGACGTTCGTTAACAGAGAAAAAACCGACGAACGCGTTCGTTAAAACGAACGGTTCGGTGAACGCTCGTAAAATAAGAAAACCGAAAAAAAAACAGATCTAGGGTTTTTTTTAACGAAGGGTTTTTTTAGAAAAAAAACGGTCAACGCAAAACGGCAGTGAGGCAGTACCTCGACGGGGCTACTCCGGCGAGGGGCTCCGGCGGGGCAGGGTGCGGGGCTCGGGGGCTTGGCGGGCGAGGGGCGGCGGCGGGGCGGCGAGCGGCGGCGGCGCGGGGCTCGGCGAGCGGCGGCGCGTGCGGGCGGCGGCGGCGGGGCGGCGGGTGCGGCGGGCGGCGGCGTTCGGGGGAGGAGGAGAGGGGGGGCTATATATGGAGGGGGGGCGAGGGCGGCTTGGGGGAGGGCAACCGAGGCGGCGGCGGCGTCGTGGCGAGGTCGGACTCCGGCGGCCGTGCGGGAAGAGGACGCCGCGAGGCGGGCCGTCGGCTGGGCCTTTTGGCCCAGTCGGCGCGGGCGTCTATTTTTTTTTTTAAATAAGTTCCGCGAAGAAAAATGCATAGAAAAATAAATAAAAATCAAAAAATATGAAATAAATTTTCCCCGTCTAGTTGGAAAATCTAGAATAGGGTGAACATTTTTAAAATCAAAAATAAATATTTTGAAAACATGCATAATTTTAAATGCAATAAAATTTACAAATAAATTCCAAATAATGATTTTAACAATTTTCCTCCAGTATTTCAATATTTTTGGAGAAGTCATGTTTTCTCCTCTCGTTTATTTCAAGAATGAAATATTTTTCCGGAGAGAAAAATAATTAAAATCCCAATCCTCGTTTGAAAAATCAAATAAGAAAATTCGAGAAAATCCCCAACTCTCTCCGTGGGTCCTTGAGTTGCTTAGGATTTATCGAGGATTTTGTCAAAATGCAGTAAAACATGATATGCAATGATGATCTATGTATAACATTCCAAATTGAAAATTTGGGATGTTACATTGTACAAATTAAAATATGATATTATGCTGATATTAGTAAAACTGAGAGATGTTTAATTGGTCAGCTAAATGTTCCTACTTTAGTTTCGAAATGCATGTGAGCCACATATGGAGAGACCGGAAGGAATAGTATTTCTCTGTGCGCTCTGGTTCATCATGGGTGGCCAACTGACATTGTATAGAAAGACTTGTAATATCTTCAATCTGCTTGCTCTTCTGCTCTTCTTTAAGATGATCCTCTTCTCTTGCGGTCGACTGGTCAGGTTGAGTTATTCTCCCTTAGTATATTTTGAATCTGTCAGGTCAGGTCGACTTGTTCTTCTTTACTATATGTTGAAGCTGTCATCTGCGAAGTATCATCACTTCTGGAGCTCTCATATTTTGAGTAGTAGGCCACATTATATTAATGCACACAGCAAATTACAGCATGCATGGCACCTCTTAGAAGAATTGCAGAGATAGCACAAAGGGGTTTACAGGGAGGAAGTATTGGATTAGAATCACTTCTGCATTACAAAGATAATCTCACTCGTTTTTATGTTTTCATGCATGTCTGGTATTGAACATTATCAAAATGAATATGAGAATGGGCGCACGAGAGGAATATTGCGGAACAATCCACTGGCTAACAAACTTGGCATGGTGGAGGATGGCCTATCTTATTCACCCATCAAGGTGCATGCTCTAACTTGGCAAGGTTGTATTGGTCGCACATATTTTGCATCTGACCTCTTGCATTACTTCTACTTTGTTACACCATCTGCTTAGTTTAAGCATCATATATGGGTATATGTCATACCTATCCATTTTCTGTACGTATTCCATGTGTCGTCATACTATGTTTTTTCAGTCAAATGTTGTTCTTTCGTAATAGATGTCCAAAAGGAAGAGGGTGATTGCAGATCCACAAGGAGTACAAACTAGGTATTTGGAAAAGGTAGTGATACCTGTTAAATCAGATAGATCAGCAGCCACAGAAAACACAGGCCCAACTGTAACAGACTTTACCCCTACTCCAGTGGCCAAACCCCTATTAGAACTGTTGACAGCCCAGCGTCAGGTACTGTCTATGATATCAATTCAAAATTTGAACTCCTAAATTGCTGCATGTGCCTTACCTTCTCTCTTGTTTGAAAACTAATTTCAGATGAATCTCCTTGCTCAAAAGATTATAGGATCTCACGACAATACTGGGCTCTTCATTGCTCTTGACAGTACCTCTTGCCCTTTGTCAGCATACTTACACTCATTGCTGTTTGATTATGTAGCATCACTGTAAATGTTCACTTCTTTATCCTCCCTTTGCTTGAAATTATAAGACCTATATTTACTCTTAGATAAATGTAGAATTAACACAATGGTTATGAAGTTTTGGATTGCTCATGTAAGTACCTGTTGTCATGTACTCCCTCTGTATCGAATTAATTGTTGATCAATTGGATGTATTTAGAACTTAATAGTGCTAGATACATCCATTTGAGCGACAACTAATAACGGATGGTGGTGGTATTACTGTACATGCATCGCGAGATAGTTGATTGTCTAGCATTACTCTGCATCTTATCTGCCATGTGATACCACAAGTATAGGGGGTCAATTGTAGCCTCTTTCGATAAGTAAGAGTGTCGAACCCAATGAGGAGCTAAAGGTAGAACAAATATTCCCTCAAGTTCTATCGACCACCGATACAACTCTACGCACGCTTGACGTTCGCTTTACCTAGAACAAGTATGAAACTGGAAGTACTTTGTAGGTGTTTTTGGATAGGTTTGCAAGAAAATAAAGAGCGCTTAAATAAAAAGTAGGGGCTGTTTAGATAAAGACACAATAAAGTAAATATAGCGAGTGTGGAAAAGTGGTGGTAGGAGTTGCGAAATTATCCCTAAGCAATTGACTACTTTACTAGACCGATAGCAAGTTTTATGTGGGAGAGGCCACTGCTAGCATGTCATCCTTGACTTGGAATTCTATGCACTTATGATTGGAAGTATTAGCAAGCATCCGCAACTACTAACGTTCATTAAGGTAAAACCCAACCATAGCATTAAGATATATTGGTCCCCCTTCAATCCTGTATGCATCAATTTCTATGCTAGGTAGAAGCTTCTGTCACTCTTGCCCTCCAATACATAGTCCTATCAACATACAACTAACCCTATGGTGTGATCCACACGCGCGCTCATATGATGGGCACCAAAGGACAGCAACATAACCACAAGCAAATTAAATCAATCATAGCAATTCATCAACCACCGATAGGACAACGAAAATCTACTCAGACATCATAGGATGGCAGCACATCATTGGATAATAATATGAAGCATAAAACACCATGTTCAAGTAGAGGGTACAGCGGGTTGCGGGAGAGTGGACCGCTGTAGATAGAGGGGGGGAGGTGATGGAGATGTTGGTGAAGATGGCGGAGGTGTTGGTGAAGATCGCGGTGATGATGGTGGTGGCCACGGCAGTGTTCCGGCGCCACCGGAAGAGAGGGGGAGAGGGGCTCCCTTCTTCTTCTTCTTCCTTGACCTCCTCCCTAGATGGGAGAAGGGTTTCCCCTCTGGTCCTTGGCCTCCATGGCATGGGAGGGGCGAGAGCCCCTCCGAGATTGGATCTGTCTCTCTCTGTTTCTGCGTTCTGGGATTCAGCCCTTTCACCGTTTCTTATATATCCGGAGATCCGTAACTCCGATTGGATTGAAACCTTCGCCTAGATTTTTCTCCGAAAATTATCATTCTTGCGGCCAAAGAAGAGCAGCAACCACCTTACGGGGGGGCCACGAGGGTCAGGGGCGCGCCCCCCTGCCTTGTGGCCACCTCGGGCACCGTCTCGCGTTGATTCTTCTTCCCATATTTTCCAAATATTCCAAAAATATTCTCCGTCCGTTTTTATCCCGTTTGGACTCCGTTTGATATGGGTTTTCTGCGAAACATAAAACATGCAACAAACAGGAACTGGCACTGGGCACTGGATCAATATGTTAGTCCCAAAAAATAGTATAAAAAGTTGCCAAAAGTATATGAAAGTTGTATAATATTGGAATGGAACAATCAAAAATTATAGATACGACGGAGACGTATCACCCTGCCCTCCACTTTCTCCAAATCATCATATCTACATTTACTCTTACCAAAATGTTGAATAAAGCCAATGCCACTGCACACGTTGATCTCTGCATTCCTCTTATCAGTACCTTTTGCCTTGTAACGCTGTACTTAATTAATTGCTATTTGATTATGTATCATCAGTCTGCACCTGAGCTTCATTATCCTCTATTTCTTCCAATATTATTTGATCTATATTTACTCTTTGCAAAATGTAGAATAATGGCAACGCTTATAAAGATTTTTCTTTGGGAAATTTATTGAATTATCTTTCCATCAACATGGAGAAGGGCTTTGTCCAGCCCGTGTTAACATGTAATGTAAGTTCATCCTTCTCAAGCCTTCAAACTTTGTTCTAGTATAGATTTGGATAGGCATCATTTCCTCCACTGCTGTTTACATCTGATTGGATGTTTGCAACAACTACCAGTTTTAAATTGTAGTTGTAAAAACATGTTCCTTATGCAGAACAGATCCATTTATTTGCTTATATAATTGTGAAACCTGTTACGTGTCTCCTTGTTTCTCTTTCAGAGTCATATCTCTTATGCCAGGCAGAACTTTAGGAAAGATAGTGAGCCAAACCATCTTGAGGACAGCGAGATGACCCCAAGGTCCTGTCTTGATGAAGACAGTGAGTTGAAGCTACTCACCAGCAGGTGTGAGACAACCTCTGTGCAGTCGCTGCCTCAATCAGTTCGACTTCTTCAGTCTCAACTTAAAGCGGAAAGGCTTGCTTCAGCTCAGCTCCGACTTGAAGTCAAAGATGTAATGAAGATGTCAGGGGACTGCCTTGCGCACTATGGTGCCATACAGCTAGGGATGAAGCATCTATCGTTGACACAACTAAGGTCTCATCAGCTTGTTCGGCTGCTTGCGGGGCCCGAGCTTGCCAGGTCTAGTGCCTTCTGAAGTGCTCTCAATTTTGTATATTCTTTTGTCGGCGCGTTTATATGCACTGGTGGCGACCTTTGATGCCCAGTGTATGTAATCCGCGGTCATGTTGCGCTTTATTATCACCGGTAGCGAACTTTGATTCACAGTGGATGTAATATGCCGTAATTTCTTTATTGTATAGTCTAGGTTTATTCTTTGGTCGGTATGCTGTAATTTAGGCCGGAAGGTTCAGTGGATCTCAGTGTTGTCGGTCTTCAGGCCGGCCCGTTACTCATATGGGCCAAAACGTGGGCCTATAATCATCTTGGGCCATTAGCAGGTCTAAACCTATAGTAGTTTCCCGCCTTTAACAGGCCATAGGCTACATATTTACTGTAGTGACACTGGGCTTCCTACGGGCCATAGAAACAATGGGCCTTCTACGGGCCGTAGAAACAATGGGCCTTCTACGGGCCGTATCATCAATGGGCCTTAGACGGGTCGTATGATCGATTGGCCAAACATGGGCCAAAAACAGACCGCATTATGGTCGTAAACGGGCTAGAGTTGGAGTCGTCCGTTCATGGGCGACCATAATGGGTCGTTGTTAATAGGCCGTATTTGATGACGCTATGAAAACGGCCCAACGTATTAACGGGCCACAAACGGGCAGACTGTAACCACATGCTGAATTTGGCCCACAAGCAGAAAATGGCAGTAACGGGCCATAAGTAACCGAATGTTGGAAAGGAGCCCAAGAATAAATGGGCCCTGAGAAGGCCGAAAGATAACATGGGCTGCAAACGGCCCAATGGATTAATGGGCCGTTAATGGGTATAAAGTGATACACTATTCATTACGGGTCAGTTTCACCATGGGCCGTTAATGGGCCAAGAGTTACAAAGGGCCTCATATGGGCCGAAAGACGTCATGGGCCATACATGGGCCAGAACTTAAAATGGGCTGGAATCATATTGGACGGCCCAGATGACCCTACTGGGCCTAATTCGGATAGGTCGTAACGGGCCCTGGGTTTGCAGGCTATAAATGGGCTATATGCGAACAGGCCGTTAACAGGCTTTCCGTGGGCCGGCCCGCCACCTTTTGACCAAGTCAAACGGGTCGGCCTTTTCACAGGAATGGGCCTCTGTTCGGCTGTGCCACATGTCGACGTATCATAGGCGCCTTCGGTCCAATGAGTGGATGACATCTGTCCCAACAGTGAGCCGACACGTGTTTCCTCCAGCCAATGATGATTTTACACGTGTAAATCCTGATACGTCTCCGTCGTATCTACTTTTCCAAACACTTTTGCCCTTGTTTTGGACTCTAACTTGCATGATTTGAATGGAACTAACCCGGACTGACGCTGTTTTCAGCAGACTTTCCATGGTGTTATTTATGTGCAGAAACAAAAGTTCTCGGAATGACCTGAAACTCCACGGAACATCTTTTTGGAAAATATCAAAAATACTGGTATAAAAATCCACGTCAGGGGGCCCACACCCTGACCACGAGGGTGGGGGCGTGCCCCCTGCCTCGTGGGCCCCCTAACGCTCCACCGACCTCAACTCCAACTCCATATATTCACTTTCGGGGAGAAAAAAATCAGAGAGAAGGATTCATCGCGTTTAACGATACGGAGCCGCCGCCAAGCCCTAAAACCTCTCGGGAGGGCTGATCTGGAGTCCGTTCGGGGCTCCGGAGAGGGGGATTCGTCGCCGTCGTCATCATCAACCATCCTCCATCACCAATTTCATGATGCTCACCATCGTGCGTGAGTAATTCCATCGTAGGCTTGCTGGACGGTGATGGGTTGGATGAGATCTATCATGTAATCGAGTTAGTTTTGTTAGGGTTTGATCCCTAGTATCCACTATGTTCTGAGATTGATGTTGCTATGACTTTGCTATGCTTAATGCTTGTCACTAGGGCCCGAGTGCCATGATTTCAAATCTGAACATATTATGTTTTCATGAATATATGTGATTTCTTGATCCTATCTTGCAAGTCTATAGTCACCTACTATGTGTTATGATCCGGCAACCCCGAAGTTACAATAATCGAGACCACTCCAGGTGATGACCGTAGTTTGAGGAGTTCATGTATTCACTATGTGTTAATGCTTTGGTCCGGTACTCTATTAAAAGGAGGCTTTAATATCCCTTAGTTTCCATTAGGACCCCGCTGCCACGGGAGGGTAGGACAAAAGATGTCATGGAAGTTCTTTTCCATAAGCACGTATGACTATATTCGGAATACATGCCTACATTACATTGATGAATTGGAGCTAGTTCTGTGTCACCCTATGTTATGATTGTTACATGATGAACCGCATCCGACATAATTCTCCATCACCGATCCAATGCCTACGAGCTTTTCACATACTGTTCTTCGCTTATTTACTTTTCCGTTGCTACTGTTACAATCACTACAAAACCCAAAAATATTACTTTTGCTACCGTTGCCGTTACTTCCATACTACTTTGCTACTAAATACTTTGCTGCAGGTATTAAGTTATCCAGGTGTGGTTGAATTGACAACTCAACTGCTAATACTTGAGAATATTCTTTGGCTCCCCTTGTGTCGAATCAATAAATTTGGGTTGAATACTCTACCCTCGAAAACTGTTGCGATCCCCTATATTTGTGGGTTATCAAGACTATTTTCTGGCGCCTTCGCCGGGGAGCATAGCTCTATTCTTTGAGTCACTTAGGATTTATATCTGCTGGTCACTATGAAGAACTTGAAAGACGCTAAGACAACAATTTATCCCTCAACTACGAGGGGAGGTAAGGAACTGCCATCTAGCTCTGCACTTGATTCACCTTCTGTTTTGAGTAAGCTTGCGACACCTAAACCTGCTTGTGCTATTCGTTCTGATATGTCGCATGTTATTGATGATGCCACTTCTGCTATGCATGATACTTATGATGAAACTACTTCTATGCTTGATACTACTGTGCCAGTTGGTGAATTTCTTGATGAACAACTTGCTAGGGTTAGAGAGAATGAAATTATTGAAACTGATAACATTGATGAAAGTGATGATGAAGACTCTCCCCCTAATAAATATGAATCGCCTGTTATTCCTGAGGGTTATTTTTTTGAAAAAGAAGCTGCTTTAGCTATTTTAGCTTGCAAAGATAGATACGAGCTCAAGATGTTATTAGCTAAATGAAAGCAGCAATCTCTTAATGCTAGAATGAAACCTGACCCTGCTTTTGCTACTTCACCTATCTGTGTTACTGATAAGGATTATGAATTCTCTGTTGATCCTGATGTAATTACTTTGGTTGAATCTGATCCTTTTTATGGCTATGAATCTGAAACTGTTGTGGCACATCTCACTAAATTAAATGATATAGTCACCCTGTTCACTAATGATGAGAAATCTCGCTACCTTTATATCCTTAAAATATTTCCGTTCTCATTAAAGGGTGATGCTAAGATATGGTTTAATTCTCTTGATCCTGGTTGTGTGCGTAGTCCCCAGGATATGATTTATTACTTCTGCGCTAAATATTTCCCTGCTCATAAGAAACAAGTTGCTTTAAGGGAAATATATAATTTTGTGCAAATTGAAGAAGAGAGTCTCCCACAAGCTTGGGGGAGGCTTCTCCAATTACTTAATGCTTTGCCTGATCATCCTCTTAAGAAAATGAAATACTTGATATCTTTTATAATGGACTAACCGATGCTTCCAGAGATTACCTGGATAGTTGTGCTGGTTCTGTCTTCAGGGAAAGAACGCCGGATGAAGCTGAAATTCTATTGAATAATATGTTGACAAATGAGAATAATTGGACACTTCCTGAGCCAGCTCCTGAGCCAATTCCTGAGCCTATTCCTAAACCAACTCCGAAGAAGAGAGGTGTTCTATTTCTCAGTCCTGAAGATATGCAAGAGGCAAAGAAATCTATGAAAGAAAAAGGTATTAAAGCTGAAGATGTTAAGAATTTACCTCCTATTGAAGAAATACATGGTCTTAATTTACCGCTTGTTGAAGAAATATATGATCCTAATCCATTACCTATTAAAGAAGCTCATGGTCTTGATAACCCGACACAGGTAGTAAAGGTAAACTCTCTCTATAGATTTGATGAAGGTGATATTCCTCACTATAAGTCTGCTAAACAATGCTTAGAAGAGTTTGATAATTTTATTGTCAAACAAGAAAACTTCAATGCTTATTTTGGTAGACAATTGAAATACAATTCCGATATGCTTGAACACTTGGGTGATTATATGTCTAGAGTTAAAGGTGAACTTAAACTCATTACTAAACATGCTTCTATGGTTACCACTCAAGTAGAACAAGTACTTAAAGCTCAGAATGATTTGCTCAATGAATTGAATAGTAAGAATAATGATTATGTTGTTAGAGTGGCTACTAGAACTGGTAAAATGACTCAGGAACCTTTGTATCCTGAAGGCCACCCTAAGACAATTGAGCAGGATTCTCAGAGGAATAATTTAGATGCACCTAGTCCTCCTAAAAGGAAGAAAAAGAAAAATGATAGGACTTTGCATGCTTCTAGTGACCTTATTGCTGAACCACCTGAGAATCCAAATGATATTTCTATTTCTGATGCTGAAACACAATCTGGTAATGAACATGAACCTAATGAAAGTGTTAATGATAATGTTCATGTTGATACTCAACCTAGCAATGATAATGATGTGGAAATTGAACCTATTGTTGATCTTGATAACCCACAATCAAAGAATCAATGTTATGATAAGAGAGACTTTGTTGCTAGGAAACACGGTAAAGAAAGAGAACCATGGGTTCAGAAACCCATGCCTTTTCCTCCCAAACCATGCAAGAAAAAGGATGATGAGGATTTTGAGCGTTTTGCTGAAATGATTAGACCTATCTTTTTGTGTATGCGATTAACTGATATGCTCAAAATGAATCCTTATGCTAAGTATATGAAAGATATTGTTACTAATAAAAGAAAGATACCGGAAGCTGGAATTTCCACCATGCTTGCTAATTATACTTTTAAAGGTGGAATACCAAAGAAACTTAGAGATCCAGGAGTACCTACTATACCATGCTCCATTAAAAGAAACTATGTTAAAATTGCTTTATGTGATCTTGGAGTCGGTGTTAGTGTTATGCCTCTCTCTTTATATCGTAGACTTGACTTGAATAAGTTGACACCTATTGAAATATCTTTGCAAATGGCCGATAAATCAACTGCTATACTTGTCGTTATTTGTGAGGATGTGCCTGTTGTAGTTGCAAACGTTACTATTTTAACGGACTTTATTATTCTTTATATTCCCGAGGACGATAGTATGTCTATTATTCTTGGAAGACCTTTTTTGAATACTGCAGGGGCTCTTATTGATTGCAACAAAGGAAATGTCACTTTTCATGTTACTGGTAATGAGCACACGGTACACTTTCCGAGGAAACAACCTCAAGTTCATAGTATCAATTCTATTGGAAAAAATCCATCGATTATATTTGGAGGTTTTGAATTTCCTCTTCCTGCTGTCAAGAAGAAATATGATATTCTTATTATTGGGGATGTGCATATCCCCGTTGAGGTAACATAGTGTTATTTGAAATTTCTCTGGTTCCATGTTATTCGGAATGAGTTTGTTAACAAGACTTGATCAACCTTGTTAGTGGATTCCTTTTCATGAGCATGAGATGGATGAAACTAGAAAGCACAACCTTCTGTACCCTCTTTCTACTTTCTGTTATTTAGTTGAAATAAAGTAAAAATAGTATTTTTGTGTCCGTTTTCTGATTTATCCATGCAATATAAAAATACCCCGAAAATAAAAGTTCTCCAAATGCCCTGAAAATGAAATATGATTTTTTCTAGAATATTTGAGTATATCTGGCACTGAGAACACAACAGGAGGGGCAAGCACCTGGCCACGAGCGTGGTGGGTGCGCCCTACCCCCCTGGGCGCGCCCCCTGCCTCATGGGCCCACGGTGGCTCCCCTCCACTTATTCCTGCACCCACACACTTCTTCCTCCCAAAAAAATCACCATCCAGCTCAAGCACGAGTTCTAGCTCATTTTGCTGCGATTTTCGATCTCCTTGCTCAAAGCACCTCTCACAAAACTGCTTGGGGGGATTGTTCCTTGGTATGTGACTCCTCCATTGGTCCAATTAGTTTTTTTCTAGTGCTTTATTCATTGCAAATTTGTGCTGCCTAGGTGACCATGTTCTTGAGCTTGCATGTCAAATTTATATGGTTCCAAGTAGTTCTAATGCATGATATAGGCTCTAGGCACTTGTAGGAGTAGTTGCTATCAATTTTGTTGAGCTTGGTTCACTTTTATTCGAAGTTACTAAAAATTTCAGAAATTTTTCAGAGGAAGAAATATGCTTAGGAAAATGTACCAAGGTGGTTCCTCAAGGAAGCAAGGACCCAGGCTTGCAATGCGTGATGCTGACGATGAGCCACCAAGGAACGCTCCAGTGCGGCCTTGTGAATGTCCTTCAGAAAATTTTATGGATTGAGCGGGAATCAAGGAAGAATTTAACGCATATTTGCATAACGCTGATCTTGTGAGCTTTGAGGCAGAAAAATGCCGCCAGTACCACTATCTCACTTGGTCCTTTGTGAGGAGGTTTGAATTTTCATCTTCACGTAATTCTCCAACTGTCCTGTTTGATCTTTATGAAAAATCTTATACGATGGACTTAGAGGATTTTACCACTGCTTGCAAACTTCCGCAATGGGGTAGTGATAGTGAACCCCGCAAATCCGAATTTAGAAATTTTCTTGCTAGTATAACTGTGGGGGAATCTAGAGATATAGCACAAGCTACCATTGGGAGCATTCATTTTCCTGCTATACATTATTTTGCTCTCTTCATAGGTAGATGCATAAATGGTAAAGATGAAGCATGTCATATGTGTGTTCCTGACCTCAGTATTCTTAGGAGTGCTGTGTTAGGAGACAAATCTTATAACTTGGGAGCCATTGTTGCACGTAGGTTGCATAATAATAGATTTAATGGAGATTTCTTCGGTGGAATTTATGCAACCCGCTTAGATGATTTTCTTGGTGTAACCATACGTAATGATGATATTGAATTGCCTCCTGCTTACCTAGACTTTAATGCTATGGTTCACCACCAGTTTGTTGAGAGGAATGAATCACCTCTCCAGTATCGCTTAATCTTTGACAGACGTCGTGCTGTCCATATTACTCTCCTTGCTCCTGCCTTCTTTGATTATCAGGCAAAAGGAAGATATGTTATTACCAGAGAGGAGGCAGATGAGTACGAGAGGAGGGCGGAAGCCGCTCGTCGCCACGGTGCAGCTCAGGAGGCGATAGCCGCTGCATCTCAGTACGACCCCGGCTACAACTATGGATATCCGCCAGGCCATCCGTGGCAATAAACCAACTTAGGCCAAAAGCCTAAGCTTGGGGGAGTACGTATTTCCCACCGACATTACATTTATGTTCACACACTCATTGCTAGATGTCGGTGCTCATACTTTTTCATTGTAATATCCATGCTAGTTTATTTTCTTTTTCTTGCTTTCTTCTTGTGTGTTTGTTAAACCTTAAGAAAAACCAAAAAAATTAGTAGTAGCTTCTAGTTAGTTTACTTTTCTTGTTGTAGTAGTAATAATTAAAAAGAAAACCCAAAAAAAATTCCCGTTCTTCTTTTGCTTGTTGGGAGCTTTCCCGTGTAAATAGTTTTATTTTCTTATCTTTTCTTTGGGGGTCGATAGGAGAAGACCATGATTAAATTGTTGAAGTGGCTCTTATATGCATTATTGTTGATTTAACCAAGAGCCCATATTGCCTTGTCTTCTCTTGTTTATTGAATGCTCGCAGATTCCAGCTTAGTCCAATGCACGTGCACTCTTATTATATTTGACAACGTTCAGTCGTGCAAGTGAAAGGCAATTATGACGATATATAATGGACTGACTGAGATGAGAAAAGCTGGTATGAACTCGACCTCTCTTGTTTTTGTAAATATGATTAGTTCATCATTCATGATTCAGCCTATTATGAATAAACATGTTTGCAATGACAATTAGAGATTATAGTTGCTCGTGCCATGCTTGATTAGCTATGAGTTATAATGGTTTACCTTGCGTGCCAACATGCTATTAAAATGGTTGTGATGTGGTATAGCGGGGTGGTATCCTCCTTTGAATGATTTAAGTGACTCGACTTGGCACATGTTCACACATGTAGTTGAAACAAAATCAACATAGCCTTCACGATATTTATGTTCATGGTGGATTATATCCTACTCATGCTTGTACTCAATGTTTATTAATTTTAATGCATGTACATGACCGTTGTCGCTCTCTAGTTGGTCACTTCCCAGTCTTTTGCTAGCCTTCACTTGTACTAAGCGGGAATACTGCTTGTGCATCCAATCCCTTAAACCCCAAAGTTATGCCATATGAGTCCACTATACCTTCCTATATGCGGTATCTACCTGGCGTTCCAAGTAAATTTGTATGTGCCAAACTCTAAACCTTCAAATGAAATTCTGTTTTGTATGCTCGAATAGCTCATGTATCAACTAGGGATGTCCGTATCTTCCATGCTAGGCAGGTTATTCTCAAGAGGAGTGGACTCCGCTCCTCACTCACGAGAAAATGGCTGGTCACCGGGATGCCTAGTCCCATGCTTTATGCAAACTAAATCAAAATAATTGCAAACAAAACTCCCCCTGGGACTGTTGCTAGTTGGAGGCACTCGTTGTTTCGAGCAAGCCATGGATTGATGCTCGTTGGTGGAGGGGGAGTATAAACTTTACCATTCTGTTTGGGAACCGCCTATAATGTGTGTAGCATGGAAGATATCGGCATCTCTTGGTTGTTATGTTGACAATGAAAGTATGCCGCTCAAAATATTATTTATCTCTGTTTCAAAATCGAGCTCTAGCACCTCTACAAATCCCTGCTTCCCTCTGCGAAGGGCCTATCTATTTACTTTCATGTTGAGTCATCGCCCTCTTATTAAAAAGCACTAGCTGGAGAGCGCAGCTATCATTTGCATCCATTACTATTAATTTATATTGGGTATGACTATGATTGGATCTCTTTTACCATGAATTACAATGTTTAGTCAGTCCTTGATCTTTAAAGGTGCTCTGCATTTATGTTTTGCGGTCTCAGAAAGGGCTAGCAAGATTCCATCCTGTTATATCATATCATGATTGTTTTGAGAAAGTGTTGTCATCCGAGATTTATTATTATGGCTCGCTAGTTGATTATGCTATTGATATGAGTAAATATGAGACCTAAGAGTTATTGTGAATGTGGTTAGTCATAATCTTTGCTGAAAACTTGAATGTTGGCTTTACATATTTACAACAACAAGAGCAAACAAAGTTTGTAAAAGTTTTTCTTTATCACTTTCAGTTTGTCAACTGAATTGCTTGAGGACAAGCAAAGGTTTAAGCTTGGGGGAGTTGATACGTCTCCATCGTATCTACTTTTCCAAACACTTTTGCCCTTGTTTTGAACTCTAACTTGCATGATTTGAATGGAACTAGCCCGGACTGACGCTGTTTTCAGCAGACTTCCATGGTGTTATTTATGTGCAGAAACAAAAGTTCTCGGAATGACCTGAAACTCCACGGAACATCTTTTTGGAAAATATCAAAAATACTGGTAAAAAAAATCCACGTCAGGGGGCCCACACCCTGACCACGAGGGTGGGGGACGCGCCTGCCCCCCTGGGCGCGCTCCCCTGCCTCGTGGGTCCCCTAACGCTCCACCGACCTCAACTCCAACTCCATATATTCACTTTCGGGGAGAAAAAAATCAGAGAGAAGGATTCATCGCGTTTTACGATACGGAGCCGCCGCCAAGCCCTAAAACCTCTTGGGAGGGCTGATCTGGAGTCCGTTCGGGGCTCCGGAGAGGGGGATTCGTCGCCGTCATCATCATCAACCATCCTCCATCACCAATTTCATGATGCTCACCGCCGTGCGTGAGTAATTCCATCGTAGGCTTGCTGGACGGTGATGAGTTGGATGAGATCTATCATGTAACCGAGTTAGTTTTGTTAGGGTTTGATCCCTAGTATCCACTATGTTCTGAGATTGATGTTGCTATGACTTTGCTATGCTTAATGCTTGTCACTAGGGCCCGAGTGCCATGATTTCAGATCTGAACATATTATGTTTTCATGAATATATGTGAGTTCTTGATCCTATCTTGCAAGTCTATAGTCACCATGTGTTATGATCCGGCAACCCCGAAGTGACAATAATCGGGACCACTCCCGGTGATGACCGTAGTTTGAGGAGTTCATGTATTCACTATGTGTTAATGTTTTGGTCCGGTACTCTATTAAAAGGAGGCCTTAATATCCCTTAGTTTGCATTAGGACCCCGCTGCCACGGGAGGGTAGGACAAAAGATGTCATGGAAGTTCTTTTCCATAAGCACGTATGACTATATTCGGAATACATGCCTACATTACATTGATGAATTGGAGCTAGTTCTGTGTCACCCTATGTTATGATTGTTACATGATGAACCGCATCCGGCATAATTCTCCATCACCGATCCAATGCCTACGAGCTTTTCACATATTGTTCTTCGCTTATTTACTTTTCCGTTGCTACTGTTACAATCACTACAAAACCCAAAAATATTACTTTTGCTACCGTTGTCGTTACTTCCATACTACTTTGCTACTAAATACTTTGCTGCAGATATTAAGTTATCCAGGTGTGGTTGAATTGACAACTCAACTGCTAATACTTGAGAATATTCTTTGGCTCCCCTTGTGTCGAATCAATAAATTTGGGTTGAATACTCTACCCTCGAAAACTGTTGCGATCCCTATACTTGTGGGTTATCAAATCCCCATTGGTCGGGGCTGTTAGCGGGTTATCAGATCCAAAACCGGACCCGATAGCTTAACGGTGTTCCGTTACGGTGGATGCCACGTGTCGGTCACCCTTGACGAAAGCACTTCTGTGACGCGCGATTTATCATCATGGAAGTGGACACTTCCGTGATGATAATTTTGGTAATGTCATGGAACACTTCTACGATAGCACAGGTATGACTATCTTGATTCTATCATAAAATTTTCATGGATGTACATGCATGACAAAAAACGCGACCTACTGTGACAAACACATATCATCACGGAAGTGTAAATTTTTTTTTGTAGTGTCCGGACGACCGTAAAATCCCTTTTGTTGCCCTGAGGCCGGTCGTCCAGTCTATCCGGACTTCCGTTAATTTTTCTAGCCCAGGGACCAGACGTCCGTAGAACTCCGGTCGTACGTAAAAAGTCTTCTGTTGCCGTCAGGCCGGTCGTCCGGTCTATCCGGACTTCCGTTAATTTTTTCCCTGGTCCAGGCACCGGACGTCCGTAGAACTCCGGTCGTCTGGGATTTTCTCGGGCACATATATATAGCGCGGGGTGCGGTTCGGGTCATTTTACCATAATCCTTGTTCGCTCCCCTCCTCTGTTCACCGCCGCCGCCCTTGTCTCGCGGCTCCTCGCTGCGGCCACTCGCGGCCCGTGGCCCTCGCCGACGCCACACCGCTTGGGTCGCCCCATCCCCGGCGCGGCCCTCTGGCTGATGTATTTCGGTCGACACCTTCTCCGTGCTCTTCACTCCAAGGTCGAGATGGTGAAGACCAAGCACTCTGCTCGCAAGGAGCCCCCGTCTCGGTCCTCTCATCCATCCCATCGCGGTGATTCCGACAATTCCCAAGAACGGGCTCGTCCTCGGAAGCATGTTCCTCTGCCTCGCCGCTCTCCAAGCGAAGACTCATCGGAGGCCTCTGACTATGAAGATGAGCCGGCTCATATGGAGAGAGGAGAGCCTATCCCTGTTCGCACCACTGCTCCCAAGCCCGGGACTCGGCGGCCCACCTTCAAGCCTCCTCCTCCTCCGGTGCAACCTCACGGTGATGCTCGTCATATCTCTCTTGAACCTCCTTTACCACGCGGCTGTCATGCTAAGCGGTTCAACGAGGTTCCCATTGCTTCCTATCTTAAGTTGCGTCCTGATGTTGATCAATTTACGGTTGCTCGTGACTCTAGGGACAATCGTTTTCGCACTAATGTCCAAGCTGACATTTTTACCACTATCATCCTAAGGGTCTTTCTCTGCATCTGTGCATTGATTTAGAGCATATTCGTACTCATCCAGAGAAATATTTCGGGGCTATTGAGCTCATTGAGTCCTCCAATCTTGCTGCTCCATTTGCATTTCAACATGACTTTAACCAAGCCACCATTCATCAATTCTATGCCACATGTTTCTTCGGTCCAAATAACACTGTTACTTGGACAACCTCCGACACAAAGCTCTCGGCTTCATATTCTCAATTTGTTGCTGCCCTTGGTTTCACTGACACCGGGTTCAAAATTCACAATGATGACCCCGAACATAGACCCAAGGGCACTGATGCATGTGCTGATCTTATCAAACCCATAGCAGAACTTACTGATGAGGAAAAACATAAGGGTTTTAACCAAGTCTTGATTTGGCGCGCTCCTTTCTTCATTATCTATCAATGTGTCATTCGCACCATTTATCCTAAGATGGGTGACAAGGGGTCCTGCAGTAGCTACTGCATCGATCTCATGCATCACCTCTATGCGTCTCCGAAAGGGAAAATCAATGTGCCTCATTTTCTATGGCATGAGATTCGCCTCGCTTCTTTCCAGCACAAGCGGGCCTTTCCTCATGCTCCCTTTCTTCAGACATTTATCGAGAGAGTGGCTCCGTTTCCTATTGTCCGCACTCATTTGCATGAGCGATGGGTCATTACCACACACATGGCCGATGATTATGTTCCCAAGGACTCTTCCTCTTCTGCTCATCCGCACCGCAATGCTGCTAGCATTCCTTGTTCTGCTCCCTCCGGATCTGCACCCTTTGGTCGCATTGCTCGCTTTCTTGGGAAGGCCCACTCTGCCTTGATGAAGGCTGTTACTTTTAACTGCTCCCAAAATCACAATGTTGTCACGCGCCTTATCACCTCCAAAAATGCTCTGAAGGCTCGTCTGAGAGACTCCGGAGTGTTCGATGTGAGTGATGATGACCGTTTTCCTGATGAGCCCCCTTCTGACTTTGGCTTTCCTTCGGGTCCTGAGTGGTCTGATTTCTTTGACGAGGCCGGTGGCAGTGGTGCTCATGATGATGATGATGAGGCAGGTTTCTGATGATGACGATGTTGGTCTGGTTGCTCCTCTTGGCCCCCTTTTGGGTACTTGATGCCAAGGGGGAGTAGCACTTATCCTTTTAGTACTGTGTAATATGGTGATATTAGTTTGTATCATACCATGAACTATGTTATGTAGAACCATGAACTATATTATGTATCGTGCCATGAACCATGTTCTGACTTTGCTTTATGATCTATGATATGAGTGAGGCATCTATTATGGTATTATGGGTTCTTGTGTACTTTGAGTGTTTGGCTGAGTTTTGGTTTGGATGCTTCGATATCAATCTGAGGGGGAGCTCCTCTCATGCTTATTTTAACTATGCACATGGTTAGGGGGAGCTCCACAACAAACTCCTTTGATATTCAAAGTTCTATTATTATTGAGAAGTGCATGTATGTTGTCATCAACTACCAAAAAAGGGGAGATTGAAAGTGCAATCATGCCCTTAATCATATTTTGATGTTGATGACAACATGCATATATGGGACTAATCATGTTTATCAAGTATATCTCATGATTATGTCTCAAAGGCCGTGTGTGGATCATGACTAGGGACAAATGCATATAACTCAAGATTGGAGATACAAGACATTAGCCTTGGCTTTGTTTACGGTTTGTTCTTGAGTATAGGGATCCCGCACTATTAAGAGGGGATCGTTGGATCTAGTGAAAGATTTGCTCAAAACCCACCAACTCCATTTTTCTCCGGACGTCCGGTACCTTACGAACGTCCGATCCCTCTCAGCTGTCCGGACTTCCGGCTCTCCACGGTCGTCCGGTGTTTCGTCAACAGAACAATATTTACGGATGTCCGTGCTTCTCCGGACGTCCGGTCGCCGGATGTCCGTCTCTCTCCGGATGACCGACACCTTCTCTACAGAACGTTATTTACAGATTTCCGGTCACCTCCGGACGTCCGATCAGCGGACGACCGAAACGTCTCGGACGTCCGTTGGCTGAGTGCTGGTTCATGGCTTGTGGTTCTCCAGCGTCCGGACGACCGATGGCTGTCGGACGTCCGGACCTATCTGTGCCACCGGGCGTCCGGTCCTGTCCGGACGTCCGACGTCTCCTGTGCACTTGAGTTGCTCAAAAGGTTACTTTTCCACTTCCACTATATACAGCCTTCTCCCCCCACGGGATAAGGTTGACCATTCACTTTGAGCTTGCCAAGAACACTTTTCACTCTCTCTCTCTCACTCCTCCACACCAAATCTTAGATCCCCAAGGGATTTGAGAGCATTTGAGAGAAGTTGTCCGATCAAGTGATAGATCCACTCCTTCTCCTTCCTTGCACCAAAGGAATTCGTGATTTGAGCAAGTCTTGAGATTTTCCCCATCCTTCTTGTTACTCTTGGAGGTTGGAGACTCCTAGGCGGTAGGAGTCTTTCGGAGAGGAATCGACCTTTGTGATTACCCCCGGAAAAGTTTGTGAGGGTTTGGAGACCACCCCAAGGTCTACCACTAGTGGTTGAGAAACGCCTCCGTGGTGTTTTCTCAAAGGGAGAATAGGGTGAGCCTTCGTGGTAACATCCACCTCTCTAACAGTGACGTAGCTTCCCTCCAAGGAAGTGAACATCGGCATACATCCTCGTCTCCCGGAGTTGTGGTTATTCCTAACCCTAACTCTCTACTTGTGGTTACTTGTCTCTTAGCACTTACTTATATCATATTGTGCGTGCTTACTTACATACTTGTGTTACTTGCTTAGCACTTAGTACTACACTTGCAATTGTTAGGCTCACCTTCATATTCCGCATTATTGCCTAAAATTGCCAAGTAATAATTAAATTTGTAATTGTACCTATTCACCCCCTCTAGGTCCATCTCGATCCTTTCAACTATGAAAAATGGCTCAATGCTATTTCTATTGCTTACAAGCTCTTTTGTATCTCCTCTTTTGCTTAAAAGCCTTTTGCTCTTTCTTTATATGCTTTGCCACTATGCTTGATGCTCGAGCCAAGATATGAGACAAGTATGTAATATATGCACAAGAGAGACTTAAATGGCACAAAGATGATTGTAAGATGATTGCACACTCAAAATAGCTACGCGGAGTAAGCGCATCTCTAAGGTGCACAAATACTGTGGCCCGACAATTATCAACTCGCTAGTCTCGATATGAAAGGTACGCAACAGGCTCAGGGCTATCAATGCAAATACCAAGGGATTTGGACCCCGAAACTCAATTTGGGGCGGAAATAGATGGTTCGTGGGTCAAAATTGATGGTGAAAACAAAAATTTTGGGATGGATTTCGTGGTGAGGAGGCGGGGAGTGCCAAGATCCACTTGCAAAACAACAAAATCTCGCAAGAACCAATAAAATGCAAAAAAATGGTATGCCTATTTTTGGTAAAGATTTTTGAATTGGGATGAAATCAAACAAAAAATGCTGGAAAATGAAGGGAAGGACTCCAAATTCGTGATCAACGTGGCTCATGATACCAAGATAATGTAGGGTGGAACCCTACTTGATGATCTTTCATGATTTGGAGGGTGATCCCATGAAGAACACGGGGAGAACACGAAGAAGCACTCAAGAACAAGTCCAATCACACATCCACTAGACTAACAAACACATGGATCTACAGGGTAGATGAACAATCAAAGGAAAAGATATAAGGTAGAGTTCATCCCAAATCCGAGAGGAGATAAGGTCTTGATGATCTAGATAGACCCTTCTCCCTTAGGAGGTCTTGCATCCACGAGGGATCTTCTCCATATGGAGGCCTGCACTCCAATGGAGTCTTCTCTCTCAAGAGTAATCCCATAAGGGGAGGTACATGAGCTAAGCTCCAATGTGTAGTTCTAATCTTAGCTATCCCTAGAACGAGGAGGGGAAGAGGTATATATAGTGCTAGGGGCGAATGGGTAGGTAGGAGAGGGATACCCGGGCTTCGGGCCTGAAGCTGCACACATGCAGGTGCCGAATGTCCAGGGATCGGGCCGGATGTCTGGCCTGGAGTGGCCTTCGTTGTTGTAGTCCTCGCGCCGGATTTCCGGGGGAAGGCCGGATGTCCGGGCGTTGGGGAGGCGTTGGATGTCTGGGGTCGCGCTGGATGTCCGACCGCTGATGCCTTCGGTCGTCTGTTGATGCAGCTCCTACGCAGCTGCACAGACGCCGGATGTCCGGCCTCTGGCCCGGATGTCCGGCCGTTGTAGCTTCAGCAACACCATCTTCTTCCGTCTCCACTTCCATGCTTCCCTCGCAGATGGTGTAGTTGTTTCTTGACGCTTGCACTCCTCCTCGACATCCGTGAAGCTCCGACAATACCTATGCATGCACACGAGAGAAGTGTCAAGTAGTATACCATCCTCGAAGGGGTCAAGTGAACACGTGTAAAGGAGATGATTCACCTTTATGTATATGGAGTGGATGTCACACGTGTCACTTGCCAAACGGACTCTTGACATGGCGATGTCCGAAAACTAGAACATATGTGTGAGTTGAATTCAAGTTTGAACTATTTTATTTGAAAACTTAGTTGGATTGTATTGTTTAAATAAGAATTACCATCGCATTTGAATATTTTCAATCATCGGCAATTTGATATGTTATTATTTTAAGCTCGCGGACTTAAAAAATAGGTGAAAATTTTAGGGGGCATGGTTAGATGGCGGTGGTGCACCACTGTCCACAGACTGGTCCATTAGTCCGCAAACAAATACCGTATTCGTTTCGGGGTTGGGGGTTAGCATTGGAGATACCCTTATATGATTTTTTGGGCTGTCCGTTATATGGGAGGTATAGAGCAGCTTTTTTTAGCGTGTTGCTTGGGTTGGCGTATGATATAAACAAAAAAAAATGTTTTCCAGCCATTTTGTTTTTCAAATTCGGTCATCAAAATTAGAAAATGAAATCGTGAGCTTAAAACAGCTCACCACAAAATTGATTAACCGACTAATACGGTTATGTTTCTGGCTTATACCGAAAGGCCATGATAAGTTGAGGCTGAAGAACGCGTCAGTGAGCATCCTTCTATAGCCAAAATCCATGCTCATCTCCGCAGCCAGGCAAGGTGGTGCTAATGAAATGCCCGTGATGACGTTACTCACGTAGACCCACACTCTTTCACACATGCATAACATGCTAGTCGCCGGTGACATGGATGCGTCTCACGAGAGAGCTGGTTGTGCCTGCTGGGCTAAATTCAGTTAAACTGGTTAGTTTAGTTTTGGAGCCCAGAATCCGATACTGGTCAAATCAAATTCGGCTTTTCGATTGTGCCAACAGAATTTTGTTGCATTTATTCAACTAACCAAAAATTTAGTTTTGTTTTCGGTTTGGGTTCAGTTTTCGGCTCCTCGGTTTTTATGCCCACCCTGAGCCCGTTGGAGACGCTCACTTTAACAAAAAATACTACTCCCTTCGATTCGAATTAATTGACTCATCCTCTATATTTGTATAGAGGATGCGTCATCGAAGGGAGTAAAAGATTACTAACTGAATGGATAACTTTTATGTAGACCACAAAAAAATTCACAACCAATCAGAAAGCCCAAAATATCATAGGGTGTCAAAATTTTGACAAGGGTGCATTTGGGTACCAACCAAGCACCGTAATTCTTCCTTTTTCCGACTGAAAAACTGAGTTTTCCCCGAAAGAGAAGTCTCAGTGATTTTTTTGTTGATAACTGACCCCAACGAGCTAATGAGTTTCACCCGAAAAAAAAGAGCTAATGATTTTAGCAAGCAATTTGGAAGATAGAAAAAAAAGCAGTACCATCATTTTTGCATCGAGCCACGAGGCCCGTCCAAGCAGCGCGCCCCTGTTACTCGAAAAAAAAAGCAGCGTGCCCCATGGACGTCGTTGGCCACTCGACAGTCGACACAACTGTAGCCACGTCACCTATCCGCGCCGAACCCTGTTCCGAATCTACCTCCATCCATCTCGCATCCGACGGCAACCAACCCCCCTCCCACGGATCGCTCCCTCCGCGCCATCGATCAACAGAAGGAACGCCCCTCGCATCCCAATCCGACGTCTCAAACGAATCCTTCCAACGAAGCCCATCCCGTGAAAACCGAAATCCTCCCGCTCAAACCCCAAACCAGATCCCCACCCCGCCTCCCAAATCCCCCGCTCGCCTATAAATCTCACCCCCAATCCGCATCACCTCCTCACCAAACTCCACAGCGACTCCAAATCTCTCGTGGTAGACAGCTTCCATCTCATCTCCGGCGATGTCTGGGCGTGGCAAGGGCGGCAAGGGGCTCGGCAAGGGCGGCGCCAAGCGCCACCGGAAGGTGCTCCGGGACAACATCCAGGGCATCACCAAGCCGGCGATCCGGAGGCTGGCCAGGAGGGGCGGTGTGAAGCGCATCTCGGGGCTCATCTACGAGGAGACCCGCGGCGTCCTCAAGATCTTCCTCGAGAACGTCATCCGCGACGCCGTCACCTACACCGAGCACGCCCGCCGCAAGACCGTCACCGCCATGGACGTCGTGTACGCCCTCAAGCGCCAGGGCCGCACCCTCTACGGCTTCGGCGGCTGAGCGCCATCAGCGCGCTGCCGCTGGCTGACACTGCTGTTTCCTGCTTTGCTCTGTAGTCTTACTCCCCCCCGTCGTGAATCCAGTGCGCTGGCTATGCTTGTTTCTGTAGTTTGTCTAGTGAGATCCAACTTCTAGTTGTAACTCCTATCGTTTCGTTTCGCTGCAATGAAAAGTTAATTCCAATCTGAGAAAAACATCATGCCTGCTTATGTTTGTTTAATATCGGCTTCTAGTATTGGAGGAATTGAAGAAATCGAGTGACAGCTGAAGTTAAATCTTTTGTGTATAGAGCTGGAAGAACCCTGCAGTTTGGTTCTGCAGAGTGGTAGATTCAATCTCAACGCTTTATGGGTTTGTGTTCCTTTGTTTTACTATGGCTTTGGTCCGCACTGTAGTTGTCTAGTTCTGCATTTTTTTTTCAACCTTGTTTCATTCTGGTAGAAAATATGCAACTGGAACATCATCAACTTTTGTGGGAAATCCTGATCTTGACATTGTGAACAATTCATCCTGGAATTCTTCTCTGATCTCCAATAAAGAGAAAAAAAACTTGGTCCAATTTATTTGTCTGAAAATAATCGGGTGTGACCCACAAAGAATTGCTCTGGTTCCATATTTTTTATGGTGGTTCCTCTTGTTTTTCAAATTTATTTATTTACTGTCGTTGATCCGTCTTTACCAAAGAAATCTCGTTTGCGCATGTATGAACATTCCACTAGAGTTTTAGTTTGCTGAAGCCACAGGCTTACAAATCTGTCACTAGGATAATACTAGTAACCATACGTTTGTTGTCAGTGTTCAGAGGCAGATTAGAAGCGTGTTGACTGGTTCCTGTGGATAACAGTAATCGATTAGTCGCAGTGATGAAGCCGGTCTCCAGCTGTAGGAAACCACAGCTACATATGTAGTACTCATAAGCAGATGAGCAGCCACTAGAACTCTAGAATAGATCGTAAAGCTCGTGCAGCAACAGATGGTTATTTGACAGAAACAAAAGTTAGTAAGAGCAACTCCAACGGGCCGATCCAAACGGACGGCGTTTTTGTCCGCTTTTTGTCTGTTTGGGTCGGCCGCCTGCCCGCCGTCTTTTAGTTTTGGGTCGGCAGTGCGCCCAACGGGCCGACCCATTTCATGACCGCGCGCGTTTTAGATCATGCCGTCGCCCTGGTTTTGGCGCTCCAGCGCGCGGGAAAGGTTCGTGCGCGCGGGGGAAAGCGGCCTAGCGCGCGCTGGTTTTGGCGCTCCAGCGCGCGGGAAAAGTTCGCGCGCGCGCCGCGGCCGGCGCTCGTTATAAAGAAGGCGCTCCCTCCACACTCTGTCCGCCGCCCACTCTCGCCGCCTCTGCGCCACCATGTCGATCCGCCGCCTGCGCGCTTTGGATTTTCGTGGAGTCCGCGAGCGCCGCTCCGGCGCCTTCTACTCCGAGATCTGGTTTCGCGAGAAACGTCTCATCCTCGGTACCGTCGACACCGCAGAGGAGGCGGCCCGCGCGCACGACGCGGCGGCGTGGCGCCTCCTGAGGCCTCGTCGGGATATGAATTTTCCCAACGTGTCGAGCTAGCGGGCCCAGGATCTGGCGCCTCTCCCGCGGCTTTTCACCGACGAGGATCGTCGTGTCCACCGGAGGCGGCAGCGTCGCCTCGCCATCGTGGAGAAGGACGTGGAAGCCTTGGTGGTGTGGCGCGGAGGCTTCCCGCAGGACATCGTCGACGAGCGCCAGTTCTACAAGCAAAGGAGGTTGGAGAGGGACGCGAGGAGGAGGGAGCGAGCCGCCTATCGGGAGGACAAGCGTTCGCGGAAGCAGGCAGCTCAATTGAAACTGAAGCTACGAGAAACGTCGGGTTGGGACTTTGAAGACGAGCAGCTTGCTGACGCCTACATTCAGACGTCGGAGGAAGACATTATCGAGTCGGAGTCAGAAAGCGACGAATAGTGGTCTTTTCTTTTATCTGTGTACGCTAGAACTATCTATGTATCCATTTTTATTTGAAAAAATGGCCGGCGGCGTCAGCGACGTAGCAGGTGGGCGAGGGTGTGAATCCAATGTGCCACCGACCAGCGCGCCCGGTGAGGAAAGAGGGCGAGCGCGCGCGCGTCCGTCTTGTGTCCGCACCGACGCAAATCAGGCTCAAAAATATGCCGGGAATGGGTCGGCAGGCGGACGAAATCGGACGCGCGTCCGTTTGGATCGGCGCGTTAGGCCGACTTTTTTGTCCGCGCCGATCCAAACGGACGGCCGCGGACGAAATGGGTCGTCCCATTGGAGTTGCTCTAAGTGCAGTTACTTATTTGATAGAACAAAAATGTCAGAAACAAATCCGAGTAATTTTTAATGACTATCAACCTTACAGAGTCACATTTAACTGCAATATTGGCAGAACATTATTGAATACTACCATGACATTGGCAGAGATTCTTGGTGCAGAACTTACAAGAACATCCAAGTCTTTAACTGCAACATTAACTTCCAAACACTAACTCTAGTGAATACCTTAACTGTAATTGATTTGGATTTGAGCAGCTTCAGCAGCGCTCTCGCCTTGGACTTCCACCGGCCTTCGTGTCCGTCGCCAACGCGCTGTACACGACAGGACGACCTCGGTGGGGCGGAGGAAGGACTGCACCGGTTTGTTGGACAAGGGGTAGGGGCCTGAGCGAGTCGCAAGCGTGTCGACGGCTCGGAGCAGAGCAGATGCATTCCACCGTTCGCTCCTTCATTTTTTTTATTTTTTATTTGAGAATTGTTCCTTCATGGTAACTGATGGAACCGGATCCTCTAACATTATGAAGGAAAGTCACGGTGCTACATGTTAGTCTGGTACAAAATGAAGAAGGGAAGTGAGGGACTGTCAGTAGGTTGTTTAATGTTGACATCTATTATAAATATAAATAATTTAATTAATTTTATTTCACCATCAATTTGTTTGTATGTAATCTATACCAATATAAAAAGACCCAAAGAGGCAGATCTAATTAATCTCGGCCATCAAATCATGTCAATCCAACGACCTAGACTGCTTCAATGTCGAGCGCTTAACATGTTTAACGTGCAGTTAATTTCATGCCAAAAATAATGCTAATCACATAATAATACACAAATAATATCCTACTTAATATCGACATACACTTAATATACTTCCAAATTAACGTGCATTGCACGTACACATTGACTAGTTACTATAAATGTACACAGTAGATCATCAATTTGCAAATTAATTTAAGTCATTTTACCCATAATCGTATGGATAGAAAGAAGGAAAGTTAGCGTATTATAGCTTCTCTAACTTTCCTTCTCACTGTTAGAGGATCCGGTTCCGTAACTGATATGATATGGTCGTTTCTGTTAGAATTAGTGGGCCTCGCCTAGGGGAATACAGAGTAAATTCAGTAAATTTCCAAAATCACTAGTTGAGGAGTACTCATTGCAAAGATCACTCCAACTTTTCCCAGGTTGCGACAAGTGGTGCGCTGCATGTGCGCCATTTGTCGCAACCCGGGAGTTTTCCCTTTTTCCGTAGATCCATTATTCAAAATGTTTTATCTATTAAATCGTGCGTCCAAATCTCGAACCGCTTTCACTGGTGGATTCCTCGCGTCAAGATCTTCAAAACTAGATCCCATGTTGATAGATTTTGACGAACTTTTTTTTATGAAAAACCTGACGAAAAAACCGGACCAGGAGGACGGGTTTTTTCCTTTCCGAAAGAGTCACGCCCGTGCCTCTCACGAAATCACAACCGTGCCTCTCGCGGAAGCAAAACCGCGACTCTCGCGAAAAAAAAGAAAACACGTTTTTTTTCGTTTCCGAGGAGGCACGACCATACTTCTCACGAAAGCACAACCATGCCTCTCGCGGAAGCAAAACCGTGACTCGTGAAAAAAAAAACAGAAAATGCGTTTTTTTCGTTTTCGAGAGGCACAGCCGTGACACTCGCGAAAGCACCACCGTGCCTCTCACGAAAGCAAAACCGTGTCTCTCACGAAAGAAAGAAAAACAGAAAACACATTTTTTTCGTTTTCGAGAGGCACGGCTATGACTCTCGCGAAAGCACAACCGTGCCTCTCGCGGAAGCAAAATCGTGACTCGCGAAAGGAAAAAAACAGAAAACACATTTTTTCCGTTTCCAAGAGGCACTGCCGTGACTCTCGCGAAAGCAAACCCGTGCCTCTCGTGAAAGCAAAACAGTGGCTCACGCGAAAGAAAAAAAAATGCGTTTTTTGCGCAAAAATTGTTTTTTTCAAAAAATTTATCCAAAAGCTAAGGAAGACAGGTGAAAAACTGAAATGCCAAAACCCCCCAAAAAACCCGTTTAAAAAGCCAAAAACGCATGCGAAAAAAACAAAAAAACAAAATCCAAAGAAAGCACCCAGAACGCGATACGTGGTGAACGGCTGAGAACGCACCAAGTGGCGCTGATCGTTGCGAGGCTCCTGAAGGAGCACTCGTTAACTAGTTGCTCACGTAAATTTCAAAAGCTCATGCATGGCAAGAGGTGTATGTGTAATCTTTAGTCCCTCTTAGAAAGTGATGCCACACGCACACTCTCGCCTCGTCGTGCCATGCACGGGCCGGGGCCAGGGTGATGGATACAGGCATGCACATACATATGATTTTTTCTAATGTTGACATGAGAGCTGTCAAATTCGTTGATCACCCCCATAAAAGAGGAATGCATCGCATAAAAGTAAGTGCAAAAAAAGAAGAAGAAAGGAAAACAGGGCTGGTCAGTTTATTGTGAAAAACCGGGTAAACACCATAGTAGCGCCTAGCTAGACTAGACCTAAAGCACCAGAATACATACAAAACGCCGGAAGGCGAAAACCCATAACACACCCGGTCGATCGCTGCTACCAAAGTGCACACAGACAACCGTCGCATTATACCAAGCTGCCACGAGGATATCCGCAAGCCTCAATGACACTGGAGAGGAATGATAAGTCCGACAGAGCAAAAATCTATGCCGCTCCGATCCCACGAGGCTAGCTGACATAGCTCGCCCGACGCTACTTGTATATGAAGGGTGCCCCTGCTGCTCTCATCTCGACCAAACAACCGACTCCAAACGGAAGCACCACCAACGACTCGACGCTCACCCAAACGCTGCCGGCTCTAGATCCACGGCACCACTAGCAACTAAGTGCTCCATTACCAGACTTGCTCCAAAGCAAAGCTTCCAACGAAGTAATGACACTACACGTGCCACCATTGCATACGGTTTTCACCGGGAGGCAAGAACATGGATCAAGGAGGTGTCAGATCCCCTCGATGGCGCCTCCAACAAGGAAAATCACACCCAAGAGCATCATTCGCCATCAGCCCAGACCGAAGTCGAGCATGACTTTCACCGGGGAACCGAGCACCTCTACCGAGGACGACGACTTCTCCAACACACCACCACCAGACCGGAGCAGCAGACGCCACTTGTTGCACCGCACACAACTAGCGGGAGCACCACCGGTGGTGCAATCCCAGAGCAGCCCGAAGGTCCTGCGAAGACCACTATACCGCAGACCACAATCCTGACCTAGAGCCACCACGCAACCATAAGGAGTCAGTCGCCGACCGAGCCGCCTCTAGGACAACGGCCGCCAGGGCGCCAGATTCGGCCGATAAGGACCCGTCAGATTTGATTGCACCAAGCTAGAGGCTGCCCACCGGGGAGGGGGTGGCGATGGGGGAGCCTGCACCCCCCGCAACACCCCACAACGTGGACGCGCATGACCGCACCGCCCCTAGCCCCCATGCCACATGGGTAGCGCCCATCACCTCCACGTACAGCCAGCACGTGTGCTCGCTGTTGGATGGGCGTGCGGCCCTTCACCTCCACCTCGCTGCTGCAAACACGCATTGAGCAGATCCGGGGCACGCAGATCTCCCCGGCGGGCCAAGTGGCTGCCCTCCTCGTCGTGCCGCATCGTCAAGGGCTAGCGCCCCGCCGCCGCCTTCCTTGGGCCGGGCCGGACTTCGCCGGTGGGCGCCCTCTGGCGGCGACGATACGGGTGGGGGAAGGGAGAGGAGATAAGGTGGAGACACTAGGGTTCCTCCCCCCGTGCCGCCAGAGCAAGGCGACGCGTGGGTCGGAAAGGGGGGGGGTTCCTATGTGTACTGCTTGACATGTGTGTGAATGACTTGTTGAAATTCAGTTTGTGGTCTTGCAAGAGCACGACTTCCTTTTGCATTTACTTTTTGGTTTCTTGGCTGCTGTAGTCTTCGAGTTGGATACCTTGTTTAGATCATGATCGCATTATGAGGCCGATTCTCCTATATATAGACTCATCGGCAACCATCAAAGATATATAAAACCAAGTCAGGGTTTTGCTTGTTGGGGAACGTAGTAATTTCAAAAAAATTCTACGCACACGCAAGATCATGGTGATGCATAGCAACGAGAGGGGAGAGTGTTGTCCACGTACCCTCGTAGACCGAAAGCGGAAGCGTTAACACAATGCGGTTGATGTAGTCGTACGTCTTCACGATCCGACCGATCAAGTACCGAACGCACGGCACCTCCGAGTTCAGCACACGTTCAGCTCGATGACGTCCCTCGAACTCCGATCCAGCCGAGTGTTGAGGGAGAGTTTCGTCAGCATGACGGCGTGGTGACAATGTTGATGTTCTACCGACGCCGGGATTCGCCTAAGCACCGCTACGATATTATCGAGGTGTAATATGGTGGAGGGGGGCACCGCACACGGCTAAGAGATCAATGATCAATTGTGTGTCTAGAGGTGCCCCCTGCCCCCGTATATAAAGGAGCAAGGGGGGGGGGGGTTCAGCCGACCAAGGGGAGAGGCGCGCCAGGAGGAGTCCTACTCCTACCGGGAGTAGGACTCCCCCCCTTTTCCATGTTGGACTAGGAGAGAGAGGGGGAAGAGGTGGAGGGGAGGAAGGAAAGGGGGGGGGGGGGGCGGGCGCCGCCCCCCTCTTCTTGTCCTATTCGGATTGGGGGGGGGAGGGGCGTGCGGCCCTGCCCTGGCCTCCTCTCCTCCCTTCCACCTAGGCCCACTAAGGCCCATTAAGTTACCCGGGGGTTCCGGTAACCTCCCGGTACTCCGGAAAAATCCCGATTTCACCCGGAACACTTCCGATGTCCAAACATAGGCTTCCAATATATCAATCTTTATGTCTCGACCATTTCGAGACTCCTCGTCATGTCCGTGATCACATCCGGGACTCCGAACAACCTTCGGTACATCAAAACATATAAACTCATAATATAATTGTCATCGTAACGTTAAGCGTGCGGACCCTACGGGTTCAAGAACTATGTAGACATGACCGAGACACCTCTCCGGTCAATAACCAATAGCGGAACCTGGATGCTCATATTGGTTCCCACATATTCTACAAAGATCTTTATCGGTCAGACCGCATAACAACATACGTTGTTCCCTTTGTCATCGGTATGTTACTTGCCCGAGATTCGATCGTCGGTATCTCGATGTTGGAAATATGCCCTAGAGGCAATAATAAATGGTTATTATTATATTTCTTTGTTCATGATAATTGTCTATTGTTCATGCTATAATTGTGTTATCCGGAAATCGTAATACATGTGTGAATGCATAGACCACAACGTGTCCCTAGTAAGCCTCTAGTTGACTAGCTCGTTGATCAACAGATAGTCATGGTTTCCTGACTATGGACATTGGATGTCATTGATAACGGGATAACATCATTAGGAGAATGATGTGATGGACAAGACCCAATCCTAAGCATAGCTCAAAGATCGTGTAGTTCGTTTGCTAGAGCTTTTCCAATGTCAAGTATCTTTTCCTTAGACCATGAGATCGTGCAACTCCCGGATACCGTAGGAGTGCTTTGGGTGTGCCAAACGTCACAACGTAACTGGGTGACTATAAAGGTACACTACGGGTATCTCCAAAAGTGTCTGTTGGGTTGGCACGGATCGAGACTGGGATTTGTCACTCCGTTTGACGGAGAGGTATCTCTGGGCCCACTCGGTGATGCATCATCATAATGAGCTCAATGTGACTAAGGAGTTAGTCACGGGATCATGCATTACGGTACGAGTAAAGAGACTTGCCGGTAACGATATTGAACAAGGTATTGGGATACCGACGATCGAATCTCGGGCAAGTAACATGCCGATTGACAAAGGGAATTGTATACGGGATTGATTGAATCCTCGACATCGTGGTTCATCCGATGAGATCATCGTGGAACATGTGGGAGCCAACGTGGGTATCCAGATCCCGCTGTTGGTTATTGACCGGAGAGGCGTCTCGGTCATGTCTGCATGTCTCCCGAACCCGTAGGGTCTACATACTTAAGGTTCAGTGACGCTAGGGTTGTAGAGATATGAGTATGCGGAAACCCTAAAGTTGTTCGGAGTCCCGGATGAGATCCCGGACGTCACGAGGAGTTCCGGAATGGTCCGGAGGTGAAGAATTATATATAGCAAGTCCAGTTTCGGCCGCCGGGAAAGTTTCGGGGGTTATGGGTATTGTACCGGGACCACCGGAAGGGTCCCAGGGGTCCACCGGGTGGGGCCACCTATCCCGGAGGGCCCCATGGGCTGAAAGGGGAAGGGAACCAGCCCTTAGTGGGCTGGGGCGCCCCCCTTGGGCCTCCCCCTGCGCCTAGGGTTGGAAACCCTGGGGGTGGGGGGCGCCCCACTTGACTGGGGGGGGGGGGAAGCCACCCCCCTTCCCCCTTGGCCGCCGCCCCCCTTGGAGATCCCATCTCCCAGGGCCGCCCCCCAGGGGTCCTATAAATAGTGGGGGGGGGGGAGGGAGGGCAGTAGGACCACAGCCCCTGGCGCCTTCCTCTCCCCCTGCAACACCTCTCCCTCCCGCTAGTGCTTGGCGAAGCCCTGCCGGGATCCCGCTACATCCACCACCACGCCGTCGTGCTGCTGGATCTCCATCAACCTCTCCTTCCCCCTTGCTGGATCAAGAAGGAGGAGACGTCGCTGCTCCGTACGTGTGTTGAATGCGGAGGTGCCGTCCGTTCGGCACTCGGTCATCGGTGATTTGGATCACGGCGAGTACGACTCCATCAACCCCGTTCATTGGAACGCTTCCGCTCGCGATCTACAAGGGTATGTAGATGCACTCCTTTCCCCTCGTTGCTAGTATACTCCATAGATGGATCTTGGTGATGCGTAGGAAATTTTAAAATTCTGCTACGATCCCCAACAGTGGCATCATGAGCCAGGCCTATGCGTAGTTACTATGCACGAGTAGAACACAAAGCAGTTGTGGGCGTAGATGTTGTCAATTCTTCTTGCCGCTACTAGTCTTATCTTGTTTCGGCGGTATTGTGGGATGAAGCGGCCCGGACCGACCTTACACGTACGCTTACGTGAGACAGGTTCCACCGACTGACATGCACTAGTTGCATAAGGTGGCTAGCGGGTGTCTGTCTCTCCCACTTTAGTCGGAACGGATTCGATGAAAAGGGTCCTTATGAAGGGTAAATAGAAATTGGCATATCACGTTGTGGTTCTACGTAAGTAAGAAACGTTCTTGCTAGAAACCTATACAAGCCACGTAAAAACTTGCAACAACAATTAGAGGACGTCTAACTTGTTTTTGCAGCATGTGCCTTGTGATGTGATATGGCCAGAAGATGTGATGAATGATATATGTGATGTATGAGATTGATCATATTCTTGTAATAGGAATCACGACTTGCATGTCGATGAGTATGACAACCGGCAGGAGCCATAGGAGTTGTCTTTATTATTTTGCATGACCTGCGTGTCATTGAATAACGCCATGTAAATTACTTTACTTTATTGCTAAACGCGTTAGCCATAGAAGTAGAAGTAATCGTTGGCGTGACAACTTCATGAAGACACGATGATGGAGATCATGATGATGGAGATCATGGTGTCATGCCGGTGACGAAGATGATCATGGCGCCCCGAAGATGGAGATCAAAGGAGCAAAATGATATTGGCCATATCATGTCACTATTTGATTGCATGTGATGTTTATCATGTTTTGCATCTTATTTGCTTAGAACGACGGTAGTAAGTAAGATGATCCCTTATAATAATTTCAAGAAAGTGTTCCCCCTAACTATGCACCGTTGTGAAGGTTCGTTGTTTCGAAGCACCACGTGATGATCGGGTGTGATAGATTCTAACGTTCGCATACAACGGGTGTTGACGAGCCTAGCATGTACAGACATGGCCTCGGAACACACGCAATACACTTAGGTTGACTTGACGAGCCTAGCATGTACAGACATGGCCTCGGAACACGGAAGACCGAAAGGTCGAGCATGAGTCGTATAGAAGATAGGATCAACATGGAGATGTTCACCGATCTTGACTAGTCCGTCTCACGTGATGATTGGACACGGCCTAGTTAACTCGGATCATGTTGCCCTTAGATGACTAGAGGGATGTCTATCTGAGTGGGAGTTCATTGAGTAATTTGATTAGATGAACTTAATTATCATGAACTTAGTCTAAAATCTTTACAATATGTCTTGTAGATCAAATGGCCCACGTTGTCCTCAACTTCAACGCGTTCCTAGAGAAAACCAAGCTGAAAGATGATGGCAGCAACTATACGGACTGGGTCCGGAACCTGAGGATCATCCTCATAGCTGCCAAGAAAGATTATGTCCTAGAAGCACCGCTAGGTGAAGCACCAATCCCAGAGAACCAAGACGTTATGAACGCTTGGCAATCACGTGCTGATGATTACTCCCTCGTTCAGTGCGGCATGCTTTACAGCTTAGAACCGGGGCTCCAAAAGCGTTTTGAGAAACATGGAGCATATGAGATGTTCGAAGAGCTGAAAATGGTTTTCCAAGCTCATGCCCGGGTCGAGAGATATGAAGTCTCCGACAAGTTCTTCAGCTATAAAATGGAGGAAAATAGTTCTGTCAGTGAGCACATACTCAGAATGTCTGGGTTGCACAACCGCTTGTCTCAGCTGGGAGTTAATCTCCCGGATGACGCGGTCATTGACAGAATCCTTCAGTCGCTTCCACCGAGCTACAAGAGCTTTGTGATGAACTTCAATATGCAGGGGATGGAAAAGACCATTCCTGAGGTATATTCAATGCTGAAATCAGCGGAGGTGGAGATCAGAAAGGAACATCAAGTGTTGATGGTGAATAAAACCACTAAGTTCAAGAAAGGCAAGGGCAAGAAGAACTTCAAGAAGGACGGCAAGGGAGTCGCCGCGCCCGGTAAGCCAGTTACTGGGAAGAAGTCAAGGAATGGACCCAAGCCTGAGACTGAGTGCTTTTATTGCAAGGGAAGTGGTCACTGGAAGCGGAACTGCCCCAAATACTTAGCAGACAAGAAGGCCGGCAACACCAAAGGTATATGTGATATACATGTACTTGATGTGTACCTTACCAGTACTCGTAGTAGCTCCTGGGTATTTGATACCGGTGCGGTTGCTCATATTTGTAACTCAAAACAGGAATTGCAGAATAAACGGAGACTGGCGAAGGACGAGGTGACGATGAGCGTCGGGAATGGTTCCAAGGTCGATGTGATCGCCGTCGGCACGCTGCCTCTACATTTACCTACGGGATTAGTTTTAAACCTCAATAATTGTTATTTAGTTCCAGCTTTGAGCATGAACATTGTATCTGGATCTCGTTTAATTCGAGATGGCTACTCATTTAAATCCGAGAATAATGGTTGTTCTATTTACATGAGAGATATGTTTTATGGTCATGCCCCACTGGTCAATGGTTTGTTCTTAATGAATCTCGAACGTGATGTTACACATATTCATAGTGTGAATACCAAAAGATGTAAAGTTGATAACGATAGTCCCACATACTTGTGGCATTGCCGCCTTGGTCACATTGGTGTCAAGCGCATGAAGAAGCTCCATGCAGATGGACTTTTGGAGTCTCTTGATTACGAATCATTTGACACGTGCGAACCATGCCTCATGGGTAAGATGACCAAGACTCCGTTCTCCGGAACAATGGAGCGAGCAACCAACTTATTGGAAATCATACATACCGATGTGTGCGGTCCAATGAGTGTTGAGGCTCGCGGTGGCTATCGTTATGTTCTCACTCTCACTGATGACTTAAGTAGATATGGGTATGTCTACCTAATGAAACACAAGTCTGAGACCTTTGAAAAGTTCAAGGAATTTCAGAGTGAGGTTGAGAATCAACGTGACAGGAAAATAAAGTTCCTACGATCAGATCGTGGAGGGGAATATTTAAGTCACGAGTTTGGCACACACTTAAGGAAATGTGGAATAGTTTCACAACTCATGCCGCCTGGAACACCTCAGCGAAATGGTGTGTCCGAACGTCGTAATCACACTCTATTGGATATGGTGCGATCTATGATGTCTCTTACCGATCTACCGCTCTCATTTTGGGGCTATGCTTTAGAGACTGCCGCATTCACTTTAAATAGGGCTCCGTCGAAATCCGTTGAGACGACACTGTATGAATTATGGTTTGGGAAGAAACCTAAGCCGTCGTTTCTAAAAGTTTGGGGATGCGATGCTTATGTCAAGAAACTTCAACCTGAAAAGCTCGAACCCAAGTCGGAGAAATGCGTCTTCATAGGATACCCTAAGGAAACTATTGGGTATACCTTCTACCTCAGATCCGAAGGCAAGACCTTCGTTGCCAAGAACGGGTCCTTTCTGGAGAAAGAGTTTCTCTCGAAAGAATTGAGTGGGAGGAAAGTGGAACTTGATGAGGTGATAGTCACCCCTTCCGAACCGGAAAGTAGCGCAGCGCGGGAAGATGTTCCTGTGGTGCCTACACCGACTAGGGAGGAAGTCAATGATGATGATCATGAAGCTTCGGATCAAGTTACTGCTGAACTTCGTAGGTCCACAAGGACACGTTCCGCACCAGAGTGGTACCGCAACCCTGTCCTGGAAATCATGTTGTTAGACAACGGTGAACCTTCGAACTATGAAGAGGCGATGGCGGGCCCGGATTCCGACAAATGCCTGGAAGCCATGAAATCCGAGATAGGATCCATGTATGAAAACGAAGTATGGACTTTGACTGACTTGCCTGATGATCGGCAAGCCATAGAAAACAAATGGATCTTTAAGAAGAAGACAGACGCGGATGGTAATGTGACCATCTATAAGGCTCGACTTGTTGCTAAGGGTTATCGACAAGTTCAAGGGGTTGACTACGATGAGACTTTCTCACCCGTAGCGAAGCTGAAGTCTGTCCGAATCATGTTAGCAATCGCCGCATACTATGATTATGAGATATGGCAGATGGACGTCAAAACGGCATTCCTTAACGGCTTTCTTAAGGAAGAATTGTATATGATGCAGCCAGAAGGTTTTGTCGATCCTAAGAATGCTAACAAAGTATGCAAGCTCCAGCGCTCAATCTATGGGCTGGTGCAAGCATCTCGGAGTTGGAACATTCGCTTTGATGAGATGATCAAAGCGTTTGGGTTTACACAGACTTATGGAGAAGCCTGTGTTTACAAGAAAGTGAGTGGGAGCTCTGTAGCATTTCTCTTATTATATGTGGATGACATATTATTAATGGGAAATGATATAGAATTCTTGGAAAGTATAAAGGCCTATTTGAATAAGTGTTTTTCAATGAAGGACCTTGGAGAAGCTGCTTATATATTAGGCATCAAGATCTATAGAGATAGATCAAGACGCCTCATTGGTCTTTCACAGAGTACGTACCTTGACAAGATATTGAAGAAGTTCAATATGGATCAGTCCAAGAAGGGGTTCTTGCCTGTATTGCAAGGTGTGCAATTGAGCACAGCTCAATGCCCGACCACGGCAGAAGATATAGAAAAGATGAGTGTCATCTCCTATGCCTCGGCCATAGGGTCTATTATGTATGCCATGCTGTGTACCAGACCTGATGTAAACCTTGCCGTAAGTTTGGTAGGAAGGTACCAAAGTAATCCCGGCATGGAACACTGGACAGCGGTCAAGAATATCCTGAAGTACATGAGGAGGACTAAGGATATGTTTCTCGTTTATGGAGGTGACGAAGAGCTCGTCGTAAAGGGTTACGTCGACGCTAGCTTCGACACAGATCTGGATGACTCGAAGTCACAAACCGGATACGTGTATATTTTGAATGGAGGAGCAGTAAGCTGGTGCAGTTGCAAGCAAAGCGTCGTGGCAGGATCTACATGTGAAGCGGAGTACATGGCGGCCTCAGAGGCAGCACAGGAAGCAGTCTGGATAAAGGAGTTCATTACCGACCTAGGGGTGATTCCCAATGCGTCGAGCCCGATGACTCTCTTCTGTGACAACACTGGAGCTATTGCCCTTGCCAAGGAGCCCAGGTTTCACAGGAAGACCAGGCATATCAAGCGTCGCTTCAACTCCATTCGTGAAAGTGTTCAAAATGGAGACATAGATATTTGTAAAGTACATACGGACCTGAATGTAGCAGATCCGTTGACTAAACCTCTCCCTAGAGCAAAACATGATCAACACCAGGACGCTATGGGTGTTCGATTCATCACAATGTAACTAGATTATTGACTCTAGTGCAAGTGGGAGACTGTTGGAAATATGCCCTAGAGGCAATAATAAATGGTTATTATTATATTTATTTGTTCACGATAATTGTCTATTGTTCATGCTATAATTGTGTTATCCGGAAATCGTAATACATGTGTGAATGCATAGACCACAACGTGTCCCTAGTAAGCCTCTAGTTGACTAGCTCGTTGATCAACAGATAGTCATGGTTTCCTGACTATGGACATTGGATGTCATTGATAACGGGATCACATCATTAGGAGAATGATGTGATGGACAAGACCCAATCCTAAGCATAGCTCAAAGATCGTGTAGTTCGTTTGCTAGAGCTTTTCCAATGTCAAGTATCTTTTCCTTAGACCATGAGATCGTGCAACTCCCGGATACCGTAGGAGTGCTTTGGGTGTGCCAAACGTCACAACGTAACTGGGTGACTATAAAGGTACACTACGGGTATCTCCAAAAGTGTCTGTTGGGTTGGCACGTATCGAGACTGGGATTTGTCTCCGTGTGACGGAGAGGTATCTCTGGGCCCACTCGGTGATGCATCATCATAATGAGCTCAATGTGACTAAGGAGTTAGTCACGGGATCATGCATTACGGTACGAGTAAAGAGATTTGCCGGTAACGAGATTGAACAAGGTATTGGGATACCGACGATCGAATCTCGGGCAAGTAACATGCCGATTGACAAAGGGAATTGTATACGGGATTGATTGAATCCTCGACATCGTGGTTCATCTGATGAGATCATCATGGAACATGTGGGAGCCAACATGGGTATCCAGATCCCGCTGTTGGTTATTGAGCGGAGAGGCGTCTCGGTCATGTCTGCATGTCTCCCGAACCCGTAGGGTCTACACACTTAAGGTTCGGTGACGCTAGGGTTGTAGAGATATGAGTATGCGGAAACCCGAAAGTTGTTCGGAGTCCCGGATGAGATCCCGGACGTCACGAGGAGTTCCAGAATGGTCCGGAGGTGAAGAATTATATATATGAAGTCCAGTTTCGGCCACCGGGAAAGTTTCGGGTGTTATTGGTATTGTACCGGGACCACCGGAAGGGTCCCGGGGGTCCACCAGGTGGGGCCACCTATCGCGGAGGGCCCCATGGGCTGAAAGGGGAAGGGAACCAGCCCTTAGTGGGCTGGGGCGCCCCCCTTGGGCCTCCCCCTGGGCCTAGGGTTGGAAACCCTGGGGGTGGGGGGCGCCCCACTTGACTTGGGGGGGAAGCCACCCCCCTTCCCCCTTGGCCGCCGCCCCCCTTGGAGATCCCATCTCCCAGGGCCGGCGCCCCCAGGGGTCCTATAAATAGTGGGGGGGGGGGGGGGAGGAAGGGCAGTAGGACCACAGCCCCTGGCGCCTCCCTCTCCCCCTGCAACACCTCTCCCTCCCGCTAGTGCTTGGCGAAGCCCTGCCGGGATCCCGCTACATCCACCACCACGCCGTCGTGCTGCTGGATCTCCATCAACCTCTCCTTCCCCCTTGCTGGATCAAGAAGGAGGAGACGTCGCTGCTCCGTACGTGTGTTGAACGCGGAGGTGCCGTCCGTTCGACACTCGGTCATCGGTGATTTGGATCACGGCGAGTACGACTCCATCAACCCCGTTCATTGGAACGCTTCCGCTCGCGATCTACAAGGGTATGTAGATGCACTCCTTTCCCCTCGTTGCTAGTATACTCCATAGATGGATCTTGGTGATGCGTAGGAAATTTTAAAATTCTGCTACGATCCCCAACACTCGATACCTAATTCAATCTCATTACCGGCAAGTCTCTTTACTCGTTCCGTAATACATCATCCCGCAACTAACTCATTAGTCACAATGCTTGCAAGGCTTATAGTGATGTGTATTACTGAGTCGGTCCAGAGATACATCTCCGACAATCGGAGTGACAAATCCTAATCTCGAAATACGCCAACCCAACAAGTACCTTTGGAGACACCTGTAGAGCACCTTTATAATCACCCAGTTACGTTGTGACGTTTGGTAGCACACAAAGTGTTCCTCCGGTAAACGGGAGTTGCATAATCTCATAGTCATAGGAACATGTATAAGTCATGAAGAAAGCAATAGCAACATACTAAACGATCGAGTGCTAAGCTAACGGAATGGGTCAAGTCAATCACATCATTCTCCTAATGATGCGATCCCCTTAATCAAATGACAACTCATGTCTATGGCTAGGAAACATAACCATCTTTGATCAACGAGCTAGTCAAGTAGAGGCATACTAGTGACACTCTGTTTGTCTATGTATTCACACATGTATTATGTTTCCGGTTAATACAATTCTAGCATGAATAATAAACATTTATCATGATATAAGGAAATAAATAATAACTTTATTATTGCCTCTAGGGCATATTTCCTTCATTGCTTCCTTTTGCCGTGTCGTCATAGTAGTCTACTCCAAAACACCAACGTGCACTGGCGAGCAAGAGAGTAGGTCTTCATAACCTATCACCCTCGTGATCCTATACTGTGGGAGAGCGAATTCGTTTTTTTGTTCCACGGTAAATTTTCATATATCAGAGAAAGCGTAGCCGATATATACAAGTTAAAAATAAAATAAAATAAACAAAATAAAAGGAGCCAGAGCTCAACTTCCAGTCGATTCTTGTCTTAGGCAACATAATCATAAAGATATAAGACAACTAAACTTGAAGGTGACTTTCGATCCAGCTATGCAGAATTGGGATGTACTTGTTCTCGTTTCTCTCGCTCATGATCTGCACGTCTTTTTTAAACAATTTTTTCCAGGAAAGCACACTTGTATAATGTTAGGAAAGATCAAATTGTTCCTTTGCATCCAAATGTTCTAGCTGCCCATTACCAGGATATCCATTTGCAGTTTCAAAGGGGAGTGTGGAGAAAGCCATCACTGTGTCATGGGTAACTGAAGTGCTTCTTGTTCTGTTAAGTATGACTGAATCCTAACAACTTAGAGCAAAACCATAGTCCCAAAAAGATGTAAGGCAGTCTATTCCTTAACATCAGTAAACACCACACAAGAGTAGGAAGCGAGCCATAAGGATTCCCTTTGAAGCAGATTTTTGGTATTTTGCCTGTCATGAAGAAGTAGCTAGAAGAAAATTTGTTGAGGATAGGAGCACTCTTCCACAACATTTTGAAAATGAAATGGGCAGGATTTCCAACTCTAAGGGTCTTATACATTTTGGCAGGGGTATATTTTTGAGAGCTCGACATATATCCAGATTTCATTATCCACCAAAAGAGGCTTATTTAGCATCAACTCCTAGAGCAACACAAATTGCCGATGAGCTTCGGTAGATAGGGGCATGTGGAAGAGCTTATCAAGACTATTGGTATTGCATGCTTGATTTATAAATCTTTTCATTGATAGTAAAATAGTGGAGCTTAGGAAATCCTTTATTGAGAGTAGCATCATTCCAATTATCCGTCCAAAATAAGGTGGACGTGCCTTTTTCAATAGAGCAAGAAGCCACAACTTTAAATTCAAGAATTAAATTGAGAATGCATTTCCACCAGAAGGACCAAACCATACCACCACTAGGGGGCCCATTAGAGTAGTAAGAGTGCTGAAAAATGAACCCAAGGCAAGTCTAGCTTGTTAAAGAATTTGTGCAAGTGCTTGATTAACGAGATTTATTATGTGTGGCAACATGCAACACTCCAAGCCCACCATGATTTTTAGACAAGCAAACCTTGTCCCAAGCAATTATAAAAGATCCCCTATCTTCCATGCCATACTTTCTCCAGAAACAATGCCTCAAGTATTTGTTAATCTGCTCAAGAATAGTCTTGGCCAGTTCTAATGAACACATGAAGAAGGTGGGCAAACTAGTGAACACAGATTTAATAAGATGTAGCCTTTCTCCACAAGAAAGAAAGGTAGAGCACCCCTAGAGCCCGTTTTCAGTCATGTGCATGCAGAGGGCAAAGTATTCAACTCTAGGTTTAGATAAACAAAGATGAATGCCAAGATAAGTGAAGGGTAGTGATCCTTGAACACAACCAAAGATAGTTGTGGCTGCTGAAACATATGATCTGATACATTGGTTGGCACCATTAAGGATTTATTATAGTTTACTCCTAGGCTAGTATAAGCTGCAAAGTGCATGAGTAAGTTCTGAACATGTTGCATTTGGGCTAGACAAGGAGGTAGGACCAAGACTGTCTCATTTGCGTACTGGATAATTGGGTAGTCTATGGAAGCTGTAGAGTCAATGGACAATCTGACTAGATTATTGGTCCCGGCTTCATTGAAAATTGATTGTAATAGATCAATATTAATGAAAAAATGAGGAGGGAGAGGGCCCCTCCTTGCCTGACCCCTTCTTGCAAAGAAAACACTTCCCAGGAATACCATTTATAAGGATAGAAGAATATCCAGAGGGTTAGATCATGTCAATCCACATCAACCATCTATCACCAAATCCCCTTGCTATCATCAGCTGCTTATTTGTTTAATGCCCAATCATGTCAAAGACTTTCTCAAAATCCAATTTAGCAAAACAATATTTGTACCAAAATGGTGACAGTAATGAATATATTCATAGGCCCAAGCCACACAGTCTTGTATGGATCTTCTTTTAATGAAACCATATTGGTTGGCATGCACAATAATATGTATCTTTGAAGCCTACTAGTCAGGAGCTTGGTAATGATTTTGATAGAGCAGTTCAAGAGAGAAGAAGGCTTAAATTCACTAGCTTGAGAGGGGTTTGCCTTTGGAACCAAGGTGATGCATTATTAGTTAATACTTTGAAGATTAACTTTACCCTGGTAAAAATCATTTGTAAGCTCATAGAAATCTTCAACAACAATATGCCAACAAGCTTTAATAAAATTAGTATCGAATCCATCATGTCTAGAGATGCTTTGTTAGCAGGCAGACTCTTAACCATTTCATCTATTTCTTCCTTAGTGAAAGGCTCTTCAAAAGAAGAGAGATCATCCTGCTTATCAATTAGGTTATCCCAATTAAATAGGTTGAAAGTAGGTAGAAGTACCAAGTCTTTGCCTGAATGCTCTCTAGAGAATAAAAACTTTGGCCTCATGACTTGATTGCTCTACCTCCTGATCATCTTACAACATAGAAATCTGGTTATGTCTAAATTTGATGGTAGCTTTGGCCTGTAGAAATTTGGAGTTGATCTCACCAAATTTGGACCATTTGAAAATGGCTCTTTTTTGTTTCCAATAAGCATGCTGCAAGGAGAGAAGAAAAGTTAGATATTCCTTGACATTCATTCCGCCATTCCACTTAGGGAGAGATAGGCCTATGAATTTTTCAACTATATTCTAGAGAAAACGACCTCATTGGTACCTTTGATCCTAGACCAGATTTGAAGTCGTTGTCTAAGCCAGAATCTCACTAACAATGGCTAAGAACACTTAACCTTGGGGCATGGATATGGTTGTTGCAATCACCAGTTCTTCGTTGGCAGGCTTGATGGTGCCACAAATGAAGCTGGCATGAGCAGGATGACTTTCCTGAAGGAAATATGCCCTAGAGGCAATAATAAAGTTATTATTTATTTCCTTATATCATGATAAATGTTTATTATTCATGCTAGAATTGTATTAACCGGAAACATAATACTTGTGTGAATACATAGACGAACAGAGTGTCCCTAGTATGCCTCTACTTGACTAGCTCGTTGATCAAAGATGGTTATGTTTCCTAGCCATAGACATGAGTTGTCATTTGATTAACGAGATCACATCATTAGGAGAATGATGTGATTGACTTGACCCATTCCGTTAGCTTAGCACTTGATCGTTTAGTACTCTGCTATTGCTTTCTTCATGACTTATACATGTTCCTATGACTATGAGATTATGCAACTCCCGTTTACCGGAGGAACACTTTGTGTGCTACCAAACGTCACAACGTAACTGGGTGATTATAAAGGTGCTCTACAGGTGTCTCCAAAGGTACTTGTTGGGTTGGCGTATTTCGAGATTAGGATTTGTCACTCCGATTGTCGGAGAGGTATCTCTGGGCCCACTCGGTAATGCACATCACTATAAGCCTTGCAAGCATTGTGACTAATGAGTTAGTTGCGAGATGATGCGTTACGGAACGAGTAAAGAGACTTGCCGGTAACGAGATTGAACTAGGTATTGAGATACCGACGATCGAATCTCGGGCAAGTAACATACTGATGACATAGGGAACAACGTATGTTGTTATGCGGTTTGACCGATAAAGATCTTCGTAGAATATGTGGGAGCCAATATGAGCATCCAGGTTCCGCTATTGGTTATTGACCGGAGACGTGTCTCGGTCATGTCTACATAGTTCTCGAACCCGTAGGGTCCGCACGCTTAAAGTTCGATGACGATTGTATTATGAGTTTTTGTGTTTTGATGTACCGAAGGTAGTTCGGAGTCCCGGATGTGATCACGGACATGACGAGGAGTCTCGAAATGGTCGAGACATAAAGATCAATATATTGGATGACTATGTTCGGACACCGGAATGGTTTCGGGGAGTTTCGGACATATACCGGAGTACCGGGGGGTTACCGGAACCCCCCGGGGAGCTTAATGGGCCAAGATGGGCCTTAGTGGAGAAGAGGAGGGGCGGCTAGGGCTGGCCGCGCGCCCCCTCCCCCTCTAGTCCGAATTGGACAAGGAGGGGGGGCGCCCCCTTTCCTCCACCCTCTCTCCTTCCCTTCCTTTCCCCCTCCTACTCCAACTAGGAAAAGAGGGAGTCCTACTCCCGGTGGGAGTAGAACTCCTCCCTGGCATGCCCTCCTCCTGGCCGCCGGCCTCCTCCCCCTGATCCTTTATATACAGGGGCAGGGGGCACCTCTAGACACACAAGTTGATCTGTTGATCTATTCCAGCCGTGTGCGGTGCCCCCTCCACCATATTCCACCTCGGTCATATCGTAGCGGTGCTTAGGCAAAGCCCTGCGTCGGTAGCAACATCACCAGCGTCACCACGCCGTCGTGCTAACAGAACTCTCTCGTGAAGCTCTGCTGGATCGGAGTTCGCGGGACGTCATCGAGCTGAACGTGTGCTGAACTCGGAGGTGCCGTACGTTCGGTACTTGGATCGGTCGGATCGTGAAGACGTACGACTACATCAACCGCGTTGTGCTAACGCTTCCGCTTTCGGTCTACGAGGTACGTGGACAACAATCTCCCCTCTCGTTGCTATGCATCACCATGATCCTGTGTGTGCGTACGAATTTATTTGAAATTACTACGTTCCCCAACAGTGGCATCCGAGCCTGGTTTTATGCGTAGATGTTATATGCACGAGTAGAACACAAGTGAGTTGTGGGCGATACAAGTCATACTGCTTACCAGCATGTCACACTTTGGTTCGGCGGTATTGTTGGATGAAGCGGCCCGGACCGACATTACGCGTACGCTTACGCGAGACTGGTTCTACCGACGTGCTTTGCACACAGGTGGCTGGCGGGTGTCAGTTTCTCCAACTTTAGTTGAATTGAGTGTGGCTACGCCCGGTCCTTGAGAAGGTTAAAACAACACTAACTTGACGAACTATCGTTGTGGTTTTGATGCGTAGGTAAGAACGGTTCTTGCTCATCCCATAGCAGCCACGTAAAACTTGCAACAACAAAGTAGAGGACCTCTAACTTGTTTTTTGCAGGACATGTTGTGATGTGATATGGTCAAGGCATGATGCTATATTTTATTGTATGAGATGATCATGTTTTGTAACCGAGTTATCAGCAACTGGCAGGAGCCATATGGTTGTCGCTTTATTGTATGCAATGCAATCGCCCTGTAATGCTTTACTTTATCACTAAGCGGTAGCGATAGTCGTAGAAGCATAAGTTGGCGAGACGACAACGATGCTACGATGGAGATCAAGGTGTCGCGCCGGTGACGATGGTGATCATGACGGTGCTTCGGAGATGGAGATCACAAGCACAAGATGATGATGGCCATATCATATCACTTATATTGATTGCATGTAATGTTTATCTTTTATGCATCTTACCTTGCTTTGATTGACGGTAGCATTATTAGATGATCTCTCACTAAAATTTCAAGATAAAAGTGTTCTCCCTGAGTATGCACCGTTGCGAAAGTTCTTCGTGCTGAGACACCACGTGATGATCGGGTGTGATAAGCTCTACGTTCAAATACAACGGGTGCAAAACAGTTGCACACGCAGAATACTCAGGTTAAACTTGACGAGCCTAGCATATGCAGATATGGCCTCGGAACACTGAGACCGAAAGGTCGAGCGTGAATCATATAGTAGATATGATCAACATAGTGATGTTCACCATTGAAAACTACTCCATCTCATGTGATGATCGGACATGGTTTAGTTGATTTGGATCACGTGATCACTTAGATGATTAGAGGGATGTCTATCTAAGTGGGAGTTCTTAAGTAATATGATTAATTGAACTTTAATTTATCATGAACTTAGTACCTGATAGTATTTTGCTTGTCTATGTTGATTGTAGATAGATGGCCCGTGCTGTTGTTCCGTTGAATTTTAATGCGTTCCTTGAGAAAGCAAAGTTGAAAGATGATGGTAGCAATTACACGGACTGGGTCCGTAACTTGAGGATTATCCTCATTGCTGCACAGAAGAATTACGTCCTGGAAGCACCGCTAGGTGCCAGACCTGCTGCAGGAGCAACACCAGATGTTATGAACATCTGGCAGAGCAAAGCTGATGACTACTCGATAGTTCAGTGTGCCATGCTTTACGGCTTAGAACCGGGACTTCAACGACGTTTTGAACGTCATGGAGCATATGAGATGTTCCAGGAGTTGAAGTTAATATTTCAAGAAAATGCCCGGATTGAGAGATATGAAGTCTCCAATAAGTTCTACAGCTGCAAGATGGAGGAGAATAGTTCTGTCAGTGAGCATATACTCAAAATGTCTGGGTATAACAATCACTTGAGGAGTTAATCTTCCGGATGATAGCGTCATTGACAGAATTCTTCAATCACTGCCACCAAGCTACAAGAGCTTCGTGATGAACTATAACATGCAAGGGATGGATAAGACAATTCCCGAGCTCTTCGCAATGCTAAAGGCTGCAGAGGTAGAAATCAAGAAGGAGCATCAAGTGTCGATGGTTAACAAGACCACCAGTTTCATGAAAAAGGGCAAAGGGAAGAAGAAGGGGAACTTCAAGAAGAACAGCAAACAAGTTGCTGCTCAGGAGAAGAAACCCAAGTCTGGACCTAAGCTTGAGACTGAGTGCTTCTACTGCAAACAGACTGGTCACTGGAAGCGGAACTGCCCCAAGTATTTGGCGGATAAGAAGGATGGCAAGGTGAACAAAGGTATATGTGATATTCATGTTATTGATGTGTACCTTACTAATGCTCACAGTAGTACGTGGGTATTTGATACTGGTTCCGTTGCTAATATTTGCAACTCGAAACAGGGGCTACGGATTAAGCGAAGATTGGCTAAGGACGAGGTGACGATGCGCGTGGGAAATGGCTCCGAAGTCAATGTGATCGCGGTCGGCACGCTACCTCTACATCTACCTTCGGGATTAGTTTTGGACCTAAATAATTGTTATTTGGTGCCAGCGTTGAGCATGAACATTATATCTGGATCTTGTTTGATGCGAGACGGCTATTCATTTAAATCAGAGAATAATGGTTGTTCAATTTATATGAGTAATATCTTTTATGGTCATGCACCCTTGAAGAGTGGTCTATTTTTGCTGAATCTCGATAGTAGTGACACACATATTCATGGGGAAGATGACTAAAACGTCGTTCTCCGGAACTATGGAGCGAGCAACTGATTTGTTGGAGATCATACATACTGATGTATGTGGTCCAATGAATGTTGAGGCTCGCGGCGGGTATTGTTATGTTCTCACCTTCACAGATGATTTAAGTAGATATGGGTATATCTACTTAATGAAACATAAGTCCGAAACATTTGAAAAGTTCAAAGAATTTCAGAGTGAAGTGGAAAATCATCGTAACAAGAAAATAAAATTTCTACGATCTGATAGTGGAGGAGAATATTTGAGTTACGAGTTTGGCCTACATATTAAACAATGCGGAATAGTTTCGCAACTCACGCCACCCGGAACACCACAACATAATGGTGTGTCCGAACGTCGTAATCGTACTTTACTAGATATGGTGCGGTCTATGATGTCTCTTACTGATTTACCGCTATCGTTTTGGGGTTATGCTTTAGAGACGGCTGCATGCACGTTAAATAGGGCACCATCAAAATCCGTTGAGACGACGCCTTATGAACTGTGGTACTTGTTGGGTTGGCGTATTTGGAGATTAGGATTTGTCACTCCGATTGTCGGAGAGGTATCTCTGGGCCCACTCGGTAATGCACATCACTATAAGCCTTGCAAGCATTGTAACTAATGAGTTAGTTGCGAGATGATGCGTTATGAAACGAGTAAAGAGACTTGCGGGTAACGAGATTGAACTAGGTATTGAGATACCGACGATCGAATCTCGGGCAAGTAACATACTGATGAGAAAGGGAACAACGTATGTTGTTATGCGGGTTGACCGATAAAGTGTTGGGGAACGTAGTAATTTCAAAAATTTTCCTACGCACACGCAAGATCATGGTGATGCATAGCAATGAGAGAGGAGAGTGTTGTCCACGTACCCTCGTAGACCAAAAGCGGAAGCGTTAGCACAACGCGGTTGATGTAGTCGTACGTCTTCACGATCCGACCGATCAAGTACCGAACGCACGGCACCTCCGAGTTCAACACATGTTCAGCTCGATGACGTCCCTCGAACTCCGATCTAGCCGAGCTTTGAGGGAGAGTTTCGTCAGCACGACGGCGTGGTGACGATGATGATGCTCTACCGACGCAAAAGCTTGGCCTAAGCACCGCTGCGATATTATCGAGGTGGATTATGGTGGAGGGGGGCATCGCACACGGCTAAGAGATTAAGAGATCAATTGTTGTGTCTATGGGGTGCCCCCTGCCCCCATATATAAATGAGCAAGGGAGGGAGAGGCGGCCGGCCAGGAGGAGGCGCGCTAGGAGGAGTCCTACTCCCACCCGGAGTAGGACTCCCTCCTTATCTAGTTGGAGTAGGAGAAGGGGGAAGGAGGAGGGAGAGAGGAAGGAAAGGGGGGCGCCGCCCCCCTCCTTGTCCAATTCGAACTAGTGGGGGAGGGGGCGCGCGGCCAGCCCTGTACGCCCCTCCTCTTCTCCACTAAGGCCCATGTAGGCCCATTAAACCCGGGGGGGGGTTCCGGTAACCCCCCGGCACTCCGGTAAAATCCCGATTTCACCCGGAACACTTCCGATATCCAAATATAGGCTTCCAATATATCAATCTTTATGTCTCGACCATTTCGAGACTCCTCGTCATGCCCGTGATCACATCCGGGACTCCGAACTATCTTCAGTACATCAAAACACATAAAATCATAATATAACTGTCATCAAACTTTAAGCGTGCGGACCCTACGGGTTCGAGAACTATGTAGACATGTCCGAGACACGTCTCCGGTCAATAACCAATAGCGGAACCTGGATGCTCATATTGGCTCCCACATATTCTACGAAGATCTTTATCGGTCAAACCGCATAACAACATACGTTGTTCCCTTTGTCATCGGTATGTTACTTGCCCGAGATTCGATCGTTGGTATCTCAATACCTAGTTCAATCTCGTTAACGGCAAGTCTCTTTACTCGTTCTGTAACGCATCATCTCGCAACTAACTCATTAGTTACTATGCTTGCAAGGCTTATAGTGATGTGCATTACCGAGTGGGCCCAGAGATATCTCTCCGACAATCGGAGTGACAAATCCTAATCTCGAAATACGCCAACCCAACAAGTACCTTCGGAGACACCTGTAGATCACCTTTATAATCACCCAGTTACGTTGTGACATTTGGTAGCACACAAAGTGTTCCTTCGGTAAACGGGAGTTGCATAATCTCATAGTCATAGGAACATGTATTAGTCATGAAGAAAGCAATAGCAGAATACTAAACGATCGTGTGCTAAGCTAACGGAATGGGTCAAGTCAATCACATCATTCTCCTAATGATGTGATCCCGTTAATCAAATGACAACTCATGTCAATGGCTAGGAAACATAACCATCTTTGATCAACGAGCTAGTCAAGTAGAGACATACTAGTGACACTCTGTTTGTCTATGTATTCACACAAGTATTATGTTTCCGGTTAATACAATTCTAGCATGAATAATAAACATTTATCATGATATAAGGAAATAAATAATAACTTCATTATTGCCTCTAGGGCATATTTCCTTCAGTCTCCCACTTGCACTAGAGTCAATAATCTAGATTACAAAGTAATGATTCTAACACCCATGGAGCCTTGGTGCTGATCATGTTTTGCTCGTGGAAGAGGCTTAGTCAACGGGTCTGCAACATTCAGATCCGTATGTATCTTGCAAATTTCTATGTCTCCCACCTGGACTAGATCCCGGATGGAATTGAAGCACCTCTTGATGTGCTTTGTTCTCTTGTGAAATCTGGATTCCTTTGCCAAGGCAATTGCACCAGTATTGTCACAAAAGATTTTCATTGGACCCGATGCACTAGGTATGACACCTAGATCGGATATGAACTCCTTCATCGAGACTCCTTCATTTGCTGCTTCCGAAGCAGCTATGTACTCCGCTTCACACGTAGATCCCGCCACAACGCTTTGTTTAGAACTGCACCAACTGATAGCTCCACCGTTCAATGTAAACACGTATCCGGTTTGCGATTTAGAATCGTCCGGATCAGTGTCAAAGCTTGCATCGACGTAACCATTTACGACTAGCTCTTTGTCACCTCCATAAACGAGAAACATATCCTTAGTCCTTTTCAGGTATTTTAGGATGTTCTGGACCGCTGTCCAGTGATCCACTCCTGGATTACTTTGGTACCTCCCTGCTAAACTTATAGCAAGGCACACATCAGGTCTGGTACACAGCATTGCATACATGATAGAGCCTATGGCTGAAGCATAGGGAACATCTTTCATCTTCTCTCTATCTTCTGCAGTGGTCGGGCATTGAGTCTTACTCAATTCACACCTTGTAACACAGGCAAGAACCCTTTCTTTGCTTGATCCATTTTGAACTTCTTCAAAACTTTGTCAAGGTATGTGCTTTATGAAAGTCCAATTAAGCGTCTTCATCTATCTCTATAGATCTTGATGCCCAATATATAAGCAGCTTCACCGAGGTCCTTCATTGAAAAACTCTTATTCAAGTATCCCATTATGCTATCCAGAAATTCTATATCATTTCCAATCAACAATATTTCATCCACACATAATATCAGAAATGCTACACAGCTCCCACTCACTTTCTTGTAAATACAGGCTTCTCCAAAAGTTTGTATGAAACCAAATGCTTTGATCACACTATCAAAGCATTTATTCCAACTCCGAGAGGCTTGCACCAGTCCATAAATGGATCGCTGGAGCTTGCACACTTTGTTAGCTCCCTTTGGATCGACAAAACCTTCCGGTTGCATCTTATTCTCTGATTTAAATGAATAACCGTCTCGCATCAAACAAGATCCAGATATAATGTTCATGCTCAACGCTGGCACCAAATAACAATTATTCAGGTCTAAAACTAATCCCGAAGGTAGATATAGAGGTAGCGTGCCGACTGCGATCACATCGACTTTGGAACCATTTCCCACGCGCATCGTCACCTCGTCCTTAGCCAATCTTCGCTTAATCCGTAGTCCTGTTTCGAGTTGCAAATATTAGCAACGGAACCAGTATCAAATACCCATGTGCTACTGCGAGCATTAGTAAGGTACACATCAATAACATGTATATCACATATACCTTTGTTCACCTTGCCATCCTTCTTATCCGCCAAATACTTGGGGCAGTTCCGCTTCCAGTGACCAGTCTGTTTGCAGTTGAAGCACTCAGTCTCAGGCTTAGGTCCAGACTTGGGTTTCTTCTCCTGAGCAGCAACTTGTTTGCTGTTTTTCTTGAAGTTCCCCTTCTTCTTCCCTTTGCCCTTTTTCGTGAAACTGGTGGTCTTGTTAACCATCGACACTTGATGCTCCTTCTTGATTTCTACCTCTGCAGCCTTTAGCATTGCGAAGAGCTCGGGAATTGTCTTATCCATCCTTGCATGTTATAGTTCATCACGAAGCTCTTGTAGCTTGGTGGCAGTGATTGAAGAATTCTGTCAATGACGCTATCATCCGGAAGATTAACTCCTCAAGTGATTGTTATACCCAGACATTTTGAGTATATGCTCACTGACAGAACTATTCTCCTCCATCTTGCAGCTGTAGAACTTATTGGAGACTTCATATCTCTCAATCCGGGCATTTGCTTGAAATATTAACTTCAACTCCTGGAACATCTCATATGCTCCATGACGTTCAAAACGTCGTTGAAGTCCCGGTTCTAAGCCGTAAAGCATGGCACACTGAACTATCGAGTAGTCATCAGCTTTGCTCTGCCAGATGTTCATAACATCTGGTGTTGCTCCTGCAGCAGGTCTGGCACCTAGCGGTGCTTCCAGGACGTAATTCTTCTGTGCAGCAATGAGGATAATCCTCAAGTTACGGACCCAGTCCGTGTAATTGCTACCATCATCTTTCAACTTTGCTTTCTCAAGGAACGCATTATAATTCAACGGAACAACAGCACGGGCCATCTATCTACAATCAACATAGACAAGCAAAATACTATCAGGTACTAAGTTCATGATAAATTAAAGTTCAATTAATCATATTACTTAAGAACTCCCACTTAGATAGACATCCCTCTAATCATCTAAGTGATCACGTGATCCAAATCAACTAAACCATGTCCGATCATCACGTGAGATGGAGTAGTTCAATGGTGAACATCACTATGTTGATCATATCTACTATATGATTCACGCTCGACCTTTCGGTCTTAGTGTTCCGAGGCCATATCTGCATATGCTAGGCTCGTCAAGTTTAACCTGAGTATTCCGCGTGTGCAACTGTTTTGCACTCGTTGTATTTGAACGTAGAGCCTATCACACCCGATCATCACGTGGTGTCTCAGCACGAAGAACTTTCGCAACGGTGCATACTCAGGGAGAACACTTATACCTTGATAATTTAGTGAGAGATCATCTTATAATGCTACCGTCAATCAAAGCAAGATAAGATGCATAAAAGATAAACATCACATGCAATCAATATAAGTGATATGATATGGCCATCATCATCTTGTGCTTGTGATCTCCATCTTCGAAGCACCGTCATGATCACCATCGTCACCGGCGCAACACCTTGATCTCCATCATAGCATCGTTGTCGTCTCGCCAACTTATGATTCTACGACTATCGCTACCGCTTAGTGATAAAGTAAAGCATTACAGGGCGATTGCATTGCATACAATAAAGCGACAACTATATGGCTCCTGCCAGTTGCCGATAACTCGGTTACAAAACATGATCATCTGATACAATAAAATATAGCATCATGCCTTGACCATATCACATCACAACATGCCATGCAAAAACAAGTTAGACGTCCTCTACTTTGTTGTTGCAAGTTTTGCGTGGCTGCTACGGGCTGAGCAAGAATCATTCTTACCTACGCATCAAAACCACAACGATAGTTCGTCAAGTTAGTGCTGTTTTAACCTTCTCAAGGACCGGGCGTAGCCACACTCAATTCAACTAAAGTTGGAGAAACTGACACCCGCCAGCCACCTGTGTGCAAAGCACGTCGGTAGAACCAGTCTCGCGTAAGCGTACGCGTAATGTCGGTCCGGGCCGCTTCATCCAACAATACCGCCAAACCAAAGTATGACATGCTGGTAAGCAGTATGACTTGTATCGCCCACAACTCACTTGTGTTCTACTCGTGCATATAACATCTACGCATAAAACCTGGCTCGGATGCCACTGTTGGGGAACGTAGTAATTTCAAAAAAATTCAACGCACACGCAAGATCATGGTGATGCAAAGCAACGAGAGAGGAGAGTGTTAACCACGTACCCTCGTGGACCGAAAGCGGAAGCGTTAGCACAACGCGGTTGATGTAGTCGTACGTCTTCACGATCCGACCGATCAAGTACCGAACGCACGGCACCTCCGAGTTCAGCACACGTTCAGCTCGATGACGTCCCTCGAACTCCGATCCAGCCGAGCTTTGAGGGAGAGTTCCGTCAGCACGACGGCGTGGTGACGATGATGATGCTCTACCAATGCAGGCCTTCGCCTATGCACCACTACGATATTATCGAGGTGGATTATGGTGGAGGGGGGCACCGCACACGGCTAAGAGATCAAATGTTGTGTCTATGGGGTGCCCCCCTGCCACCGTATATAAAGGATCAAGGGAGGGAGAGGCGGCCGGCCAGGAGGAGGCGCGCCAGGAGGAGTCCTACTCCCACCGGGAGTAGGACTCCCTCCTTTCCTAGTTGGAGTAGGAGAAGGGGGAAGGAGGAGGGAGAGAGGAAGGAAAGGGGGGCGCCGCCCCCCCCCCTTGTCCAATTCGGACTAGAGGGGGAGGGGGCGCGCGGCTTGCCCTGGCTGCCCCTCCTCTTCTCCACTAAGGCCCATGTAGGCCCATTAAACCCCGGGGGGGGGGGGGGGGGGGTTCCGGCAACCCCCGGTACTCCGGTAAAATCCCGATTTCACCCGAAACACTTCCGATATCCAAATATAGGCTTTCAATATATCAATATTTATGTCTCGACCATTTCGAGACTCCTCGTCATGTCCGTGATCACATCCGGGACTCCAAACTATCTTCGGTACATCAAAACACATAAACTCATAATATAACCGTCATCAAACTTTAAGCGTGCGGACCCTACGGGTTCAAGAACTATGTAGACATGACCGAGACATGTCTCCGGTCAATAACCAATAGCGGAACCTGGATGCTCATATTGGCTCCCACATATTCTACGAAGATCTTTATCGGTCAAACCGCATAACAACATACGTTGTTCCCTTTGTCATCGGTATGTTACTTGCCCGACATTCGATCGTTGGTATCTCAATACCTAGTTCAATCTCGTTACCGGCAAGTCTCTTTACTCGTTCCGTAATACATCATCCCGCAACTAACTCATTAGTTACTATGCTTGCAAGGCTTATAGTGATGTGCATTACCGAGTGGGCCCAAAGATACCTCTCCGACAATCAGAGTGACAAATCCTAATCTCGAAATACGCCAACCCAACAAGTACCATCGGAGACACCTGTAGAGCACCTTTATAATCACCCAGTTACGTTGTGACGTTTGGTAGCACACAAAGTGTTCCTCTGGTAAACGGGAGTTGCATAATCTCATAGTCATAGGAACATGTATAAGTCATGAAGAAAGCAATAGCAGAATACTGAACGATCGTGTGCTAAGCTACCGGAATGGGTCAAGTCAATCACATCATTCTCCTAATGATGTGATCCCGTTAATCAAATGACAACTCATGTCAATGGCTAGTAAACATAACCATCTTTGATCAACGAGCTAGTCAAGTAGAGGCATACTAGTGACACTCTGTTTTTCTATGTATTCACACAAGTATTATGTTTCCGGTTAATACAATTCTAGCATGAATAATAAACATTTATCATGATATAAGGAAATAAATAATAACTTTATTATTGCCTCTAGAGCATATTTCCTTCATAAAGATCTTCGTAGAATATGTGGGAGCCAATATGAGCATCCAGGTTCCGCTATTGGTTATTGACCGGAGACGTGTCTCGGTCATGTCTACATAGTTCTCGAACCCGTAGGGTCAGCACGCTTAAAGTTCGATGACGATTGTATTATGTGTTTTTGTGTTTTGATGTACCGAAGGTAGTTCGGAGTCCCGGATGTGATCGCGGACATGACGAGGAGTCTCGAAATGGTCGAGACATAAAGATCGATATATTGGATGACTATGTTCGGACACCGGAATGGTTTCGGGGAGTTTCGGACATATACCGGAGTACCGGGGGGTTACCGGAACCCCCTGGGGAGCTTAATGGGCCAAGATGGGCCTTAGTGGAGAAGAGGAGGGGCGGCTTGGGCTGGCCGCACGCCCCCTCCCCCACTAGTCCGAATTGGACAAGGAGGGGGGGGGGGCGCCCCCTTTCCTTCCCCCTCTCTCCTTCCCTTCCTTTCCCCCTCCTACTCCAACTAGGAAAAGAGGGAGTCCTGCTCCCAGTGGGAGTAGGACTCCTGCCTGGCGCGCCCTCCTCCTGGCCGCCGGCCTCCTCCCCCTGATCCTTTATATACGGGGGCAGGGGGCACCTCTAGACACACAAGTTGATCTGTTGATCTATTCCAGCCGTGTGCGGTGCCCCCTCCACCATATTCCACCTCGGTCATATCGTAACGGTGCTTAGGCGAAGCCCTGCGTCGGTAGCAACATCATCACCGTCACCATGCCGTCGTGCTGACAGAACTCTCCCGTGAAGCTCTGCTGGATCAGAGTTCGCGGGACGTTATCGAGCTGAACGTGTGCTGAACTCGGAGGTGCCGTACGTTCGGTACTTGGATCGGTCGGATCGTGAAGACGTACGACTACATCAACCGTGTTGTGCTAACGCTTCCGCTTTCGGTCTACGAGGGTACGTGGACAATACTCTCCCCTCTCGTTGCTATGCATCACCATGATCCTATGTGTGCATAGATTTTTTTTTAAAAATTACTACGTTCCCAACATTTCCACCTTAGTCGCATGGAAGCCCGCCGGGAGGAATGGCGCATAGACAAAGGGTAAGGTCACCATCGGCGAGCTCACCGGAGAGATTGCTCTGGAGGAGGGGAGCGGGGGAGCCGATGAATGGGGACAGAGTGTGGTGCTAGTAGGTATCTTATAGTAACCAACCTCAACTCACTTTGCAATCGGTCTAGAACGACTCTATTCATCGCTGGCAGGGGCAACTACTGTTGATTACTCCCATTAGTCATAATCTGGGAACAATAGCTTGATTAGGAGCAGCCAAGGAGGAAGCCAAAATGATAATCACAGAATAACCATTCTTGAATTGGCAACTGACAAAAGCATGGCCCCGCCATTTGCAACCCCTGCATTTGATTCGATTTCGGTAGCTAGGGCTCAAATGACCAAAGTCCAAACACCACACACATAAGTCTCTATTATGGGCATCGTCCAGACCAAGAGAAGCAGGTCGGGGCCTTGGAGCATTCGAATTAGAGTTTTGAAAACTCTTAGATCCCGCCCTGCCTAAGGCGTTGTTGTTGGGGGCAGTTAAGACCGATGAAACTGAAATATGATGGCCACCGAGACGTTCATAAATCAAATTCGCTAAATATTAGTTTGATCTAGAAGCCAAGATCTGATCATGGAAAAATCTAGGAACTTACCACATCTTCATAGGAACTACTCCCTCCATTCCCTTATACAAGGCCACAAACTTAAATTACAGGTACCAAGGTAAAATTTAATGAATGCTTTCCATGTCAACTTTTTTCTCGTTAACCGGGATCATTAATACGACCGCATGCATGCAAGGAAGGAATGAGAAGAAAGTAGCATAGTGTCATTATGACTACATGCATGCAAGTATTCAATAAGTTGCTAGTACGAGAAAACATCATTAATTTTGCCTCGGTTACTGTTAGTGGCCTTGTATAGATGCAAAATGTATTTTTCATAGTGGCCTTGTATAAGAGACTGGAGGGAGTACAAGCCTTAGACCTAGAAACCACTGCCCATCCTTTATCAAATTCACTTTGAAAACACTAGAAATCAAACTTAGCATCTGGATCATCCAAACCCCAAAGGAGAAAAATCAAATTGAATAAATCGTTAGAAATATTGCCCACTTTGTTGATAGAAAAGTCCACCTCATGAGAGTGGACCGAGAACTTAAAATACCAATTCTTGAGACTTCGATTTGAAACGAGAAGAATGCCCACCAATACAAGATTGCACAACGAGATTTACCAAGTTTTCTTTCGGTTGGAGTTTGGATCGTGTACCAGCGGAAAACCTTTGAAATTGTCACCTTCAAAGTGATTGATGGGAACTCTGAATTGCTTCCAAATGAACGCCTCAAAAGCCAAACCTAGACTGAAGTTGAGATATGGCAGAGCCATCAGAAGACATTAGGCGTTGGCAAAATGGTCGTCCAGCACATCAGATCAGGAAAAGTGGTGCGACTGCACAATGCTAAGATATGATCAGAAATTAGTTTCTTTTAAAGCGCCACACATGACTTTTCATGGTCATCACCGCGAGTCATGCATCTTTCTGCCAAGTCAGGCAACGTCTCATAGTCATCTCCGCCGCTGTCTCCTTTGACCGGTTTCACCAACGTTGTCGTTAACAACACGACTTCTGTAACAGCTACGGTGACTTCATTTACGAACGATCAGTACGTGCGTCGTGATTGGTTCATCATGTTTTGCGGTGACATGATGCTGTTAGTTTTTTGCGATTTTTTTTTCTGTTTTTTATAGACCAGCATGAAAAAATAAATCTGTCTAGTATATGGCGAATTACATGTTACTGGTATTTGCGTTTGTTAGAGCATCTACAGGCGGACTTGTCAAATCCGCCCCCTATATGTTCGCGGACGTGTCCAAGCACATCTGTGGATGCATTTAGACCACCCCTCATATCTTGTGCCCGTCAGCAACATACCTCAAATGCAGACTCTCAAATCCATGCGCGTTCATCATACATGTCAATGTCGCACGTAAATAACAGATGTTGGTACAAAAATGCATAGTTTTTACATAAATTTATTTTAAGTGCACAACTCAAGCATTAGTCCACTGGTTTCCATTGTGGGTCCACATATGCTCCATAAGATTATTGTGTAGCTGTGCATGCACCCGATGATCTCGAAGATTGTGATGCATTTGCAGAAAGTTCATAAACTGATTTGCATCTTGTTCTTCGGGGATTTGAATTTTTTCTCCATGCGCTTCAAAATTATTGTTTTGGACAATACCATCATCCTCATACTCTACAATCATATTGTACTAAATAACACAACATGTCATCAGCTATCACAAAGTTTTTGATTCCCACATCATTGTAGCTCCACGAACAATTCCCCAACGAGGTTGAAGCACTTCGAATGCCCTCTCTACATCCTTTCTAGCTGCTTCCTGCATTGTCGCAAAATGGCTTTGTTTGCTGTCGTGTGGTTCGAATATGGTCATCACAAATGCCGACCTCTAAGAATAGATGCCATCGGCAAGAGTATCCCATGTTGTAGTCACGGCCCTTGACAGTGTAGTTGCACGGCGGTGATTCCTAATTACAAAGCCTCCTAAACACGGGAGATCACTGAAGCACCTCCTAAACACGGGAGATCATTGAAGCACATCGATGTCGTTGTGAGAACCCGACACTCCAAAGAAAGCATGTCAAATTCATAAGTCATGTGATGCCACTGCTTTCAGTATGATGGTAGCCTCTTTGGTGTGACCTTGATATATTCCCCGCAAACTTTTGGGCAGTTCTTCCATTGCCAATGCATACGATCAATTGAGCCGAGTATTCCTGGAACTCTCTGGCCTCTCCAATAACCAACAACTTTTATGTATCCTGTACATTGAGTTCTCTCAAATACTCTGCTCCAAACACCTGCACCATGGCGCGGGCAAACTTGACATTAGTTTTCAGGCATGTGCTATCCCCCATTTGGATCATCTTATCAACGACATCTGTGGAAGTACCAGGTGCAAGTATCCTCAGAGCAGTCGTGCATTTCTGCTTATCAGAAAAATAAAGTTGGCCGCAACAATCCCTTCTGAGTTGGAAGTAGTCGTCGTGTGCCTCCACTCCCTCCACAATGCGCAAAAACAATGGTTTCTGCATGCCAAAACGGCGATGAAACCATGGATCATCCAGAAAAGTTGGGTTTGGAGCAAAGTAGTCCTTGTGCAGTAGCCGTGCTCTGGAGACCCTGCCCCGATTGATCCCTCTTCTTCCTTTGATTGAGCCCTTGAAGTTCAGAATATGCTCCACCTGCGGGTCCATTTCCTCTTGCATGCTCATGAGCATGATCATGTCCACTTCTTTGTCCGAATCCAATCAAAGAACTCAGCTTCAATCATTTTATCAAGTTCCGTCGGTCCATACTCGTCGTCCGACAAAGCATCAGAATTCATGGCTTTCCCTACCAATAAATCACAAAAAACCGGGTCGGACATTCTGTCGAACACATAGAGCGCAAGGGGTAGCTCGAGAGTTGCCGGACGTACCGCAGTGGCGTCCGGGCTGATGACGATGTCCACGATGGCGAGCACGGGAAAGAGGATTGCCATGCCAGTTCTGGCGGCGTAGAGGCTTGGAACAATTGAGGAGCAAGGGTAGCGTCGGAGCTGCGAGACGTCCGGCACGGAGGAGGAAGAAGACAGGAGAGCAAATGGATCCTACAGGTAGAGGGTAGGCCTGTCGGGTTCGGACCTGCTCGGGCATCCCTAGGCTGGATATGTGAGGTGCCGGTGAGTTCGGACGTTTGAGACCCGTTTACGGCGCATGTATGTATTAATTTTTTTTATCGGTCATTGATCAGATCGTCCATCCGGGAATTTTGGCGGGTTTGGGCGCTTCGGGCTGTAGATGCTCTCATGCGCTTCGGTCGTGCCTCTACTGGCTTGTTTGTGCTAGCATGCTCATTTCCATCTCTTCCGTGCGATCCATCGGGAGGACAGACCTCCGGTACGCACATGAGCCAGTTTACCGGTGTGCACCGTTTTTCTTTTCCCGAGAAATTCAAAGGAAGATTAGTAGAGGATTAGGCCGGAGATTAAGCGGAAGCCCTAGGCCACCTCCTGCTGTCCCGCACGCTTGCCGACCCCGCCACACCACTACACCACGCCACAGGCGCAACGCACCATCGCGCACTCAGCTCGTTCGTACGCGCCCGGCCCCTATTTAACCACCGTCTCCCCTCCAAGCCCTGCGACCTGCGAGCACCGTCAACCCTGGTTTCAGTACTACCTCGTAGCTAAGCTTCCATATGGGTTCGAGAGTCTTTCTTGTCGCGGCCGTGCTGGCCATGGCCGTGGCGGCGGCGGGGGCGGACGTCGCGGCGGACCGGGCGGAGTGCTCCGACAAGCTGGTGGCGCTGGCGACGTGCCTGACGTTCGTGCAGGGGCAGGGGCAGGCGCCGACGCCGGACTGCTGCGGGGGGCTGAAGACGGTGCTGCAGACCAGCCCCAAGTGCCTGTGCGTGCTCGTCAAGGACCGCGACGATCCCGGCCTGGACTTGAAGCTCAACGTCACGAGGGCGCTCGGCCTCCCCGCCGCCTGCAGCGCGCCCGCCAACATCTCCGACTGCCCAAGTACGTCCTCGACCCTTAAAGCTCAAGCACTACGGACTGCTACTATGAAAGAATCTGGAACGATATGTATCATCGTATCATATGGCAAGAGAAGTAGCAACCGCGTTCATGCTCATACGGAGTAGATGCACTTGGTTGATGTTAGTGGGATCATGATGATGTGCTTCAGTTTCAAACGCCACCACCGCTTAAAGCAGCACCCACATTAAAAGATATGCTTGTAGAAACACGCTTTCTAGACCCGTAATTTGTACGTGCTCGACCGCGATATGCTGGTAGCAACGTGTTAGAACATGTTTTTTTTTTCTTTTTCGAATAGAACATGGGGGTTACACCAGTGGCGGAGCGTGAAGCAAAATCAAGCGGGGGCTAAACGGGATCACAAACAAGATATAGCCATGAAGATTAGCAAAGCCGGGGGATTAGAAGCGATATTAGCAGCAGGACGATGCCGAGTTTCTCATGGAAGGGGAGGGGCGGGGGCAGAGCCCGGGATGGTCACGCCGACGCTCCACCAGTGACCAGTGTCTACACGGGAAGAGGAGGAAAATATCTCGCCCACCACCGGGAGCGTCCAAATTAGCGGCCTATCAACATTTCCCTATGCGGTCCATGAATGCTGTTGCCACACCCCTCACTAACGACGGGTATTGTGTAGCTTAAAAAAACAATGCGTACGCTAATAAACATATACATATACTCATCCTGATGAACTTACATGCATATACCCTTATCCCTATGAGCATCTCCGAGAGAGTGAGCTGACGGGTCTTGAGATTGACGCATCACAGACGCCTCACTATCGACGGGAACGTCGTTTCCCATAGAAAGAATATCCTGTCTTTATGAGATACCAACATTGTGAGTGTAGTTGAGATGCATGTGTCGCTATTTGTAACCCCGCAAGAAGAAGAAAAGTTGTTTAGTACCTTGGCGATGATCACCGGTTAAACGCCGTAGGTACGAGCGTTGCAGTCGTTGACATGTGATCATTGTTCATGCATGACATGAAAGAATTACATTATCACATGATAACCTTTTAGTACTAGGACTAGGGGTAGGATTTATAGCGCTGCGGGAAAGTTGTAAGCTCATTTTGTTTGCTGGTATAATTAACAAAGTGTGCTCTTGTTGTGGATTCAACGTTTCGTTTACAGGGCTACTGAACCTGCCGCCCAATTCCAAGGACGCGGAGGTCTTCGAGCAGTTTGCCAAGCAGCAGGCAGCCCAGAGCAGCCCAAGTGAGTTATTCTCCTCCTATCAATTGATTATTTTACAAGGATTTAAATAAAAAAGGAATAGGAAACGGACAATTGTTCCCGTTGAAGAAGGGAGTTGTATAGTGCAGACGCATAATGATGATGTGCATGCACCCGTTCAGTCGAGTTGATCAGCTGAGACTTAATAATTGTGAAGTGATTGATGCAGATTAACATCGCCAACAATCTAATTACAATTAATTTGACGAAAGCCAAAAGAAACTGTAGGACCGCTACTGGACAGCAGTGCCGCTCGGCGTTGGAGCCTGACGCGACGTGCGAAATTTATGTGCTAGAACCAGCCCAACAGTGCTGAAGTAGGAGTGTCATGTGACGTTAGCTAGTAGTACGTAATAGCAATCTAGCATGCCTCCAAAAGCATGGAAGACATATCACTGCACGGCATAAACCTGTAGCATCAACTAATTAAAGATCGGCATAACACACTAGTATAGTCTTCTAAAGATTTTCAACCAGTAGCGATGATTGTCATTTGATTGACGGTTTGCTCTTTGGAATTTGGAGCTAAATAACGTGGTTGATGTGATGTGATGTGATCTCCAGGTGGCGCGTCGAGTGCGCCGAGCACGGGCGCACAGAAGAACGCGGCGGCGAGGATGAGGTGGTTGGGAGTGGGCGGAGTTGGTGTGGCCGCACGCGCAGCGCCGCTCCTCTTCTTCGCCGTGCCTTTCTTGCTCCTTCTGCGCTAAATACAGAAACGGAAGCCTATGCTGCAGGTCATCATTATTGTGTAGATGGACCGAGTGGTTGATGAGTGCATGCTCCATCTGGTGCATGCGTGCGCGTGAGTGCGTGTGTATTGGTATCTCTTAATCTGCGTGTGAAAAGCTGAACCGATATGCAACGAAAACGGTATCCATTATATACATGTTGCCGGCTGGGATTTCTTCTCGGGTTATGCCTGCCTGGTCATTTGTAACAGACATATCATGTCAAGTAATAAAATTCTCTCAAAAGGGATCCATATACTTGCATTGTGTTGCATGTCACTGATCAATCTATCGCCATTTCTAAGGCCAACTCTAGCAGATCCCTCAAAAAATAGAGAAGGATCCGGCCGAGTAATGTTAGTGGAGTAAACTTTTACTCCTCTATGGATGCCCGCACGTAATCGACCCCCCTAAACTTAGTAGAATGAGTTTTTCCCATAGGTTTTGTGTACTAACCGCATGAACTTCAGACACTTCATAATATATATCATTAAACATTCAAATTAAAACATGCATAGCATAACCGTTAAACAAACATATAGTTTTATCATCGCGATCTTCAAATTGAAATATGCATAGTTCATCCAAAACTCATCACTTTAAACACAAAGTTTAATCCAAAATCACCAAACATAACATGTGTATGTTATGGATCGAGCCAACCAATGGCATGCACGAACTCAAACAAAGTCCTCGCCGAAGAATCATCACCGCCATCACCATCACCATCCTCTCTGCCACCATCATCACCTTCACCACCACCACCATCCTCTCGGCCACCATCACCACGGCCACCACGACCACCACCATCCTCTCGGCCACCATCATCACAGCCACCACCACCGTCCTCTGAGCCGCCGCCACCACCACCACCCACCATCATCCTCTGGCCACCATCACCACCGCCACCACCACCACCATCCTCTCGGCCGCCGCTACCACCACCACCCCACCACCATCCTCCCGGCCGCCACCACCACCACCGCCACCACCCCCACCCCACCACCATTTCAAAGAGAGCCTTCCGTTTGGGTCAAGATCTTCCCACGAGTGAGCTCCCAATACTATCTTGCAGTTTCATCCATTGTGATTGGATTCATGAACATGATAGCATGATCTCAGGCTTTCTTAGCATCACACAACCTCTCCTCCTCAAGTGCAAGTCTATGATCCCCCGCCTTCAATTTTATCTCTCCGGCCGCCAACCTGGCCTTCCATTTGTCATCCGCCAACATCTTGAGCTCATTCCACCTCCCCATCTTTTCTTCTTTGCGTTCGTCCGCCATCACCATCTTGGCCTCAATCATGGCCACAAGTTCTTCTTTGTATGTGACACCGTAGGCATTTCTCTTCTTTCTCTCTTTTGCAATTTTGTTCCCTTCCGATCTATTATTGGCCTCTTCGGAGCAGTGGCCGTAGGGGTGGCCGGAGACGCCGCACGAGGCGCCAGATGTGGATGGGGTGCCGGAGTGGCCTTCTTCTTCTTCTTCGCGGCCTCCTTGACGAGGGTCGACACCGTGGCCGTCAGTTTTCTTGTTCTCTTGCCACCGGAGGGAGTGGCGGCCGACCGTCGCCAGAGAGGCAGTCACTACCCCGGCGGCCTTTCGTGCGGCTAGAGCCGGTGCTTGTGGCCGGTGGAGCTTTTCATCCCCAACCTCTTTTTCGACGTGGGCGGCAATGCGGGGGTGGTTTTCGGCGGCGACAAGCGAACACCGGTGGCCAGTGGGGTAGCGGAATGTTGGAAATATGCCCTAGAGGCGATAATAAATAGGTTATTATTATATTTCCTTGTTCATGATAATCGTTTATTATCCATGCTAGAATTGTATTGATAGGAAACTCAGATGCATGTGTGGATACATAGACAACACCATGTCCCTAGTAAGCCTCTAGGAGACTAGCTCGTTGATCAATAGATGGTTACGGTTTCCTGACCATGGACATTGGATGTCGTTGATAACGGGATCACATCATTAGGAGAATGATGTGATGGACAAGACCCAATCCTAAGCCTAGCACAAGATCGTGTAGTTCGTTTGCTCAGAGCTTTTCTAATGCCAAGTATCATTTCCTTAGACCATGAGATTGTGCAACTCCCGGATACCGTAGGAATGCTTTGGGTGTACCAAACGTCACAACGTAACTGGGTGACTATAAAGGTGCACTACAGGTATCTCCAAAAGTGTCTGTTGGGTTGGCACGAATCGAGACTGGGATTTGTCACTCCGTGTAAACGGAGAGGTATCTCTGGGCCCACTCGGTAGGACATCATCATAATGTGCACAGTGTGACCAAGGAGTTGATCACGGGATGATGTGAGTTACGGAACGAGTAAAGAGACTTGCCGGTAACGAGATTGAACAAGGTATCGGGATACCGACGATCAAATCTCGGGCAAGTAACATACCGATAGACAAAGGGAATTGAATACGGGATTGATTGAATCCCCGACATCGTGGTTCATCCGATGAGATCATCGTGGAACATGTGGGAGCCAACATGGGTATCCAGATCCCGCTGTTGGTTATTGACCGGAGAACGTCTCGGTCATGTCTGCATGGTTCCCGAACCCGTAGGGTCTACACGCTTAAGGTTCGATGACGCTAGGGTTATAGGGAAAGCATGTACGTGGTTACCGAATGTTGTTCGGAGTCCCGGATGAGATCCCGGACGTCACGAGGAGTTCCGGAATGGTCCTGAGGTAAAGATTTATATATGGGAAGTCCTGTTTTGGTCACCGGAAAAGTTTCGGGTGATATCGGTAATGTACCGGGACCATCGGGAGGGTCCCGGGGGTCCACCAAGTGGGGCCACCAGCCCCAGAAGGCTGCGTGGGCCAAGTGTGGGAGGGGACCAGCCCCAGGTGGGCTGGTGCGCCCCCCCACCAAGGCCCAAGGCGCATGGGAGAGTGGGAGGGGGCAAACCCTAGTCCAGATGGGCCTTAAGGCCCACCCTAGTGGCGCCCCCCCTCTCCTCCCCTTGGCCGCCCCCCTTGGATGGGATCTAGGGCTGGCCGCCTCCTCTTGGGGTGGGAACCCTAGAGGGGGGCGCAGCCCCCTCACCCCCTATATATAGTTGAGGTTTGGGCTGCCCAAGAAACATGAGAACGTCTCTCTTTCGGCGCAGCCCTACCCCTCTCCCTCCTCCTCCTCTCCGGCGGTGCTTGGCGAAGCCCTGCAGGATGGCCACGCTCCTCCATCACCACCACGCCGTCGTGCTGCTGCTGGATGGATTCTTCCCCAACCTCTCCCTCTCTCCTTGCTGGATCAAGGCGTGGGAGACGTCACCGGGCTGCACGTGTGTTGAACGCGGAGGCACCGTTCTTCGGTGCTTAGATCGGAATCAACCGCGATCTGAATCGCTACGAGTACGACTCCCTCATCCGCGTTCTTGCAACGCTTCCGCATCGCGATCTACAAGGGTATGTAGATGCACTCCCCTTCCCCTCGTTGCTAGGTTACTCCATAGGTTGATCTTGGTGATGCGTAGAAAATTTTGAATTTCTGCTACGTTCCCCAACAGTGGCATCATGAGCTAGGTCTATGCGTAGTTTCTATGCACGAGTAGAACACAAAGTAGTTGTGGGCGTAGATGTTGCCAATTCTTCTTGCCGCTACTAGTCTTATCTTGTTTCGGCGGCATTGTGGGATGAAGCGGCCCGGACCGACCTTACACGTACGCTTACGTGAGACAGGTTCCACCGACTGACATGCACTAGATGCATAAGGTGGCTAGCGGGTGTCTGTCTCTCCCACTTTAGTCGGAACGGATTCGATGAAAAGGGTCCTTATGAAGGGTAAATAGAAATTGGCATATCACGTTGTGGTCTTACGTAGGTAAGAAACGTTCTTGCTAGAAACCTATACAAGCCACGTAAAAACTTGCAACAACAATTAGAGGACGTCTAACTTGTTTTTGCAGCATGTGCTATGTGATGTGATATGGCCAGAAGATGTGATGAATGATATATGTGATGTATGAGATTGATCATATTCTTGTAATAGGAATCACGACTTGCATGTCGATGAGTATGACAACCGGCAGGAGCCATAGGAGTTGTCTTTATTTTTTGTATGACCTGCGTGTCATTGAATAACGCCATGTAAATTACTTTACTTTATTGCTAAGCACGTTAGCCATAGAAGTAGAGGTAATCGTTGGCGTGACAACTTCATGAAGACACAATGATGGAGATCATGATGATGGAGATCATGGTGTCATGCCGGTGACAAAGATGATCATGGTGCCCCGAAGATGGAGATCAAAGGAGCAAGATGATATTGGCCATATCATGTCACTATTTGATTGCATGTGATGTTTATCATGTTATGCATCTTATTTGCTTAGAACGACGGTAGTAAGTAAGATGATCCCTCACTAAAATTTCAAGAGACGTGTTCCCCCTAACTGTGCACCGTTGCGAAGGTTCGTTGTTTCGAAGCACCACGTGATGATCGGGTGTGATAGATTCTAACGTTCGAATACAACGGGTGTTGATGAGCCTAGCATGTACAGACATGGCCTCGGAACACATGCGAAACACTTAGGTTGACTTGACGAGCCTAGCATGTACAGACATGGCCTCGGAACACATGCGAAACACTTAGGTTGACTTGACGAGCCTAGCATGTACAGACATGGCCTCGGAACACAAGAGACCGAAAAGTCGAACATGAGTCGTATAGCAGATACGATCAACATGGAGATGTTCACCGATGATGACTAGTCCGTCTCACGTGATGATCGGACACGGCCTAGTTTGACTCGGATCATGTATCACTTAGATGACTAGAGGGATGTCTATCTGAGTGGGAGTTCATTAATCAGATGAACTCAATTATCATGAACATAGTCAAAAAGTCTTTGCAAATTATGTCATACGCTTTAGTTCTACTGTTTAAGATATGTTCCTAGAGAAAATTTAGTTGAAAGTTGATAGTAGCAATTATGCGGACTGGGTCCGTAAACTGAGGATTGTCCTTGATTGCTGCACAGAAAGCTTATGTCCTTAATGCACCGCTCGGTGTGCTGAACCTCAGCGTCGTCTGTAGATGTTGCGAAACATCTGACATACACGTTTTGATGACTACGTGATAGTTCAGTGAGTAATGCTAATGGTTTAGAATTGTGGCACGAGAGACGTTTTTGAAACGTCGCAGAACATATGAGATGTTCCGAAGACTGAAATTGGGATTTCAGACTAGTGCCCACGTCAAGAGGTATGAGACCTCTGACAAGTTTCTTAAGCCTGCAAACTAAGGGAGAAAAGCTCAATCGTTGAGCATGTGCTCAGATTATCTGAGTACTACAATCACTTGAATCGAGTGGGAGTTGATCTTCCAGATGAGATAGTGATGGTTCTCCATAGTCACTGCCACCAAGCTATTAGAGCTTCGTGATGAACTATAACATATCAGGGATAGACATGATGATCCTTGAGCAACTCGCGATGTTTGACACCGCGAAAGTAGAAATCAAGAAGGAGCATCAATTGTTGAGGGTTAGTAAAACCACTAGTTTCTAGAAGGGCAAGGGCAAGAAGGGATACTTCATGAAACGGCAAATCAGTTGCTGCTCTAGTGAAGAATCCCAAGGTTGAACCCAAACCCGAGACTAAGTGCTTCTGTAATGAGGGGAACGGTCACTGAAGCAGTACTACCCTAGATACTTGGTAGATGAGAAGGCAGGCAAGGTCGACAGAAGTATATTAGATATACGTTATATGAATGTGTACTTTACTAGTACTCCTAGCAGCACCAGGGTATTAGATACCGGTTCGGTTGCTAAGTGTTAGTAACTCGAAATAAAAGCTGCGGAATAAACGGAGACTAGCTAAAGGTGAGATGACGATATGGAAGTGTTTCCAAGGTTGATGTGATCAAGCATCGCATGCTCCCTCTACCATCGAGATTTGGTGTTTGCGTTGAGCATGATTGGATTATGTTTATCACAATACGGTTATTCATTTAAGGAGAATAATGGTTACTCTGTTTATTTGAATAATACCTTCAATGGTCTTGCACCCAAAATGAATCTCGATCGTAGTGATACACATGTTCATGCCAAAAGTAATGATAGTACCACATACTTGTGGCACTGCCATTTGAGTCATATTGGTATAGAACGCATGAAGAAGCTCTATGTAGATGGATCTTTGGACTCACTCATTTTGAAAAGATTGAGACATGCGAACCATGTCTATTGGTATATATGCATGAAGAAACTCCATGCAGATGGATCGTTTGGACTCACTTGATTTTGAATCACTTGAGACATGCAAATCATACCACATGGGCAAGATGACTGAAAGGCCTCATTTTCAGTAAGATGGAACAAGAGAGCAATTTATTGGAAGTAATACATTTTGATGTATGCAGTCCAATGAGTGCCGAGGCATGCAGTGGATATCGTTATGTTCTTACTTCACAGATGATTTGAGTAGATGCTGAGTGTATTTACTTGATGAAACACAAGTCTGAATTATTGAAAGGTTCAAGTAATTTCAGAGTGAAGTTGAAGATCGTCGTGACAAGAGGATAAAATGTCTGTGATATGATCATAGAGATATCTGAGTTACGAGTTTGGCACACAATTAAGACATTGTGGAAAGTGTTTCACAATTAATACCGTCTGGAACACCATAGTGTGATGGTGTGTCCGAACATCATAACTGCACCCTATTGGATATGGTGCATACCATGATGTCTCTTATCGAATTATCATTATCGTTTATGGGTTAGGCATTAGAGACAACCGCATTCACTTTAAAAAGGGGCACCACACAATTCCGTTGAGACGACACCGTTTAGAGAAACCTAAGTTGTCGTTTCTTAAAAGTTTGGGGCTGCGATGCTTATGTGAAAAAGTTTCAGGCTGATAAGCTCGAACCCAAAGCGGGTAAATGCATCTTCTAGAATACCCAAAACAGTTGAGTATACCTCCTATTTCAGATCTGGAAGCAAAAGTAATTGCTTCTAGAAACAGGTCCTTTCTCGAGGAAAGGTTTCTCTCGAAAGAATTGAGTGGGAGGATGGTGGAGACTTGATAAGGTTATTGAACCGTCACTTCAACTAGTGTGTAGCAGGGCACAGGAAGTTGTTCATGTAGCACCTACACCAATTGAAGTGGAAGCTTATGATAGTGATCATGAAACTTCGGATCAAGTCACTACCAAACCTCGTAGGACGACGAGGATGCGTGCTACTTCGGAGTGGTACGTGATCCTGTCTTGAAAGCTATGTTGTTAGACAACAATGATCCTACGAGCTATGGAGAAGCGATGGTGGGCCCATATTCCGACAAATGGTTAGAAGCCATGAAATCCGAGATAAATGGATCTTTAAGAAGAAGACGGACATGGACGGTAATGTTACCGTCTATGAAGCTCGACTTGTGGCTAAGAGTATTTCCACAAGTTCAAGGAGTTGACTACGATGAGATTGTCTCATCCGTAGCGATGCTTAAAGTCCGTCGGAATCATGTTAGCATTAGCTGCATTTATGAAATCTGGCAGATGGATGTCAAAACAAGTTTCCTTGCCAGTTTTCGTAAGGAAAGGTTGTATGTGATACAATCAGAAAGGTTTTGTCGATCCTAAGGATGCTAAAAGGTATGCTAGCTCCAGCGATCCTTCCATGGATTAGAGCAAGCATCTCGGAGTCAGAATATACGCTTTGATGGAGTTATCAAAGTTTTTGGGTTTATACAAAGTTTGTTAGAAACTTGTATTTACAATAAAGTGAGTGGGAGCGCTACAACATTTCTGATAAGTATATGTGAATGACATATTGTTGATCCGAAATGATGTAAAATTTCTGGAAAGCATAAAGGGTTGTTTGAAAGGAGTTTTTCAAAGGAAGACCTGGATCAAGCTGCTTACATATTGGGCATCAAGATCTATAGAGATAGATCAAGACGCCTGATGATACTTTCAAAGAACGCACACCTTGACATGATTTTGAAAGAGTTCAAAATAGATCAACAAAGAAGGAGTTCTTGGCTGTGTTACAAGGTGTGAGTATTGAGTAAGACTCAAGACCTGACCACAACAGAAGAGAGAGAAAGGACGAAGGTCGTCCCCTATGCTTCAGACGTAGACTCTACAGTATGCTATGCTGTGTACCGCACATGAAGTGTGCCTTGCCATGAGTTGGTCAAGGGGTACAATAGTGATCCGGGAATGGATCACATGACAGCGGTCGAACTTATCCTTAGTATCTAGTAGACTAAGGAATTTTCTCGATTATGGAGGTGAAAAGGAGTTCGTCGTAAAGGGTTACGTCGATGCGAACTTTGACACTAATCCGGATGACTCTCAGTAGTAAACCGGATTCGTATAGTAGAGCAATTATTTGAAATGGCTCCAAATAGCGCGTGGTAGCATCCACAAGATGACATAGATATTCGTAAAGCACACACGGATCTGAAAGGTTCAGACCCGTCGACTAATAACCTCTCTCACAAGCATAACATGATCAAACCAGAACTCATTGAGTGTTAATCACATAATGATGTGAACTAGATTGTTGACTCTAGTAAACTCTTTGGATGTTGGTCACATGGTGATGTGACCTGTCAGTGTTAATCACATGGTGATGTGAACTAGATTATTGACTCTAGTGCAAGTGGGAGACTGTTGGAAATATGCCCTAGAGGCAATAATAAATAGGTAATTATTATATTTCCTTGTTCATGATAATCGTTTATTATCCATGCTAGAATTGTATTGATAGGAAACTCAGATGCATGTGTGGATACATAGACAACACCATGTCCCTAGTAAGCCTCTAGGAGACTAGCTCGTTGATCAATAGATGGTTACGGTTTCCTGACCATGGACATTGGATGTCGTTGATAACGGGATCACATCATTAGGAGAATGATGTGATGGACAAGACCCAATCCTAAGCCTAGCACAAGATCGTGTAGTTCGTTTGCTCAGAGCTTTTCTAATGTCAAGTATCATTTCCTTAGACCATGAGATTGTGCAACTCTCGGATACCGTAGGAATGCTTTGGGTGTACCAAACGTCACAACGTAACTGGGTGACGATAAAGGTGCACTACAGGTATCTCCGAAAGTGTCTGTTGGGTTGGCACGAATCGAGACTGGGATTTGTCACTCCGTGTAAACGGAGAGGTATCTCTGGGCCCACTCGGTAGGACATCATCATAATGTGCACAATGTGACCAAGGAGTTGATCACGGGATGATGTGAGTTACGGAACGAGTAAAGAGACTTGCCGGTAACGAGATTAAACAAGGTATCGGGATACCGACGATCGAATCTCGGGCAAGTAACATACCGATAGACAAAGGGAATTGAATACGGGATTGATTGAATCCCCGACATCGTGGTTCATCCGATGAGATCATCGTGGAACATGTGGGAGCCAACATGGGTATCCAGATCCCGCTGTTGGTTATTGACCGGAGAACGTCTCGGTCATGTCTGCATGGTTCCCGAACCCGTAGGGTCTACACGCTTAAGGTTCGATGACGCTAGGGTTATAGGGAAAGCATGTACGTGGTTACCGAATGTTGTTCGGAGTCCCGGATGAGAACCCGGACGTCACGAGGAGTTCCGGAATGGTCCTGAGGTAAAGATTTATATATGGGAAGTCCTGTTTTGGTCACCGGAAAAGTTTCGGGTGATATCGGTAATGTACCGGGACCACCGGGAGGGTCCCGGGGGTCCACCAAGTGGGGCCACCAGCCCCAGAAGGCTGCGTGGGCCAAGTGTGGGAGGGGACCAGCCCCAGGTGGGCTGGTGCGCCCCCCCACCAAGGCCCAAGGCGCATGGGAGAGTGGGAGGGGGCAAACCCTAGTCCAGATGGGCCTTAAGGCCCACCCTAGTGGCGCCCCCCCTCTCCTCCCCTTGGCCGCCCCCCTTGGATGGGATCTAGGGCTGGCCGCCTCCTCTTGGGGTGGGAACCCTAGAGGGGGGCGCAGCCCCCTCACCCCCTATATATAGTTGAGGTTTGGGCTGCCCAAGAAACATGAGAACGTCTCTCTTTCGGCGCAGCCCTACCCCTCTCCCTCCTCCTCCTCTTCCGCGGTGCTTGGCGAAGCCCTGCGGGATTGCCACGCTCCTCCATCACCACCACGCCGTCGTGCTGCTGCTGGATGGATTCTTCCCCAACCTCTCCCTCTCTCCTTGCTGGATCAAGGCGTGGGAGACGTCACCGGGCTGCACGTGTGTTGAACGCGGAGGCACCGTTCTTCGGTGCTTAGATCGGAATCAACCGCGATCTGAATCGCTACGAGTACGACTCCCTCATCCGCGTTCTTGCAACGCTTCCGCATCGCGATCTACAAGGGTATGTAGATGCACTCCCCTTCCCCTCGTTGCTAGGTTACTCCATAGATTGATCTTGGTGATGCGTAGAAAATTTTGAATTTCTGCTACGTTCCCCAACACGGAAGGGTCTTAGCTGTCCATTCCGGTGACGGGGCCGGTCATCGGTGGTGACAAAGGCGCGTGAGGCGGCAGCGACGGGAACGACGGAGCCACGAGGGCGGGAGAAAGAGGCACACAACTTTTACTCGACCGTGCAAGCGCCAAGTATATTTAGGCGGCTTGGAGGGTATTTTCGGCGGGGGAGTAAAAATTATACTCCCTTGTAGATTTTAGGAGTTCGGCTAGGTGCGACATAGAGTAGTAAAACCGAAATTGTACTCCTCTATAGCCGGATAGGGGATCGTCTAGAGTTGGCATAAGGTGCCTACTGCCATATCAATCATGTGTATAAGTTAAACATCGCACAGTTACAATCTAGGAGCATTATAAAGTTTTCATCAAAAAATCGGAAAAAGCTAAGGGGAGATAAGCCAAAAAGAACATAACTGTAATCCCGTAGGCTTCTTTCCACAACTATTTCTGTGAGGCAGCTAAGTTTCAGATATTTCTGAAGAAGCTCCTACGAAAGAGAAGTGTCCATAGTAGGGCGGAGAAAGCTCATAAGTATCTATAACACGTGATTGATCCGGAGCAAAAAGTAAGGAGGAAGTTTTAGATACTTTCAGTAACTCGGGCTTACGTTATGCACCTATCACCCTCCTCCACTCCACATGTCAGTGACGCATAAAAATTGTATTCAATGGTGTATCATATGCCATCGATCCCATTTTGCACTATCTAGTGTGTTGGGATATCCTCCTAGTGTGGGATGTGAGGAGATGGCAAATTGAAGCCTTTAGGTGGCCTAACAGCTATGTAAAAACTCACTGCGCATTAGGGTTGTGACATAGGGTCATTTTAGTGTTTCACAAGGGAAAAGGGAGAGGTTAAGCCTCCTATCCAGTAACTACCACCAAGGGTGGCAAAAATCAGGATAGCCTCAATTGGAGAAGAAGAAGAGAAAACCAAGAGAGAAAGGGAAAGGGAGGGAGATTGAAGTAAGAGCTTGCCACCAAACAATGTGATCTCGTTTCCAAGGCTGTGAAGTCCAGATACACTACCATGTCTCCTTCAATCTGTGATTCTACCGTCTTTGATGAGATTGTTTCAATTCCTAGCTCCTGAGCCACAAATCTTGTTGTTATCATCCAAGATAGCGAAATCTTGATGTATATGAGAGACTCCGGTGCTATATAGAGAAGAAATTGTTGTGTTGGCTTCGGCTAGTGGTTGTACCCCAATTCAGAGTTTTGTTTACGTAAGAATTGGTGTGTTGATTTCTGTTGTTGTTCTATGTGGTTTGCCTAGCACCAAACATATCTGAGTATGGATGTCTGATGTGTAGCATTGGACTGGAAAATTCAAAAGAAGTGTTTAGTTTGGTTCTAAGTTTTGGGTGACCAAACTTACCCTATATGTTGATGTGCATGTTTCTTTCCGTGTTTGAGAAATGATTCGTGAATTAGTGCATAGAGGTGGTGCTGAAGTTACTTTGTTTTGCTGTAGTTTATGAGATCATCATCAAGCATGTGCTAATTTCCAACAGAGTGTTATCAGAGCTTTGGTTGCTCAAGAGGTTTTTCAATCCCGGTTTGTTGATTGTTGCTGGAAGTTTTGCTCACAATGGCTTTGGAAGAAAGCGTTATGATACGTGGCATGATAAAACTTGATCCTCCCAATTATTCATTACGGAAGCCCATGATGTAAGACATCCTTTATTGCAATGATTTCTATGAGTCAATTGTGAAAGATAATATACCCATAGGTGACATGGAAGAAGAATGGGGAGTGTGTGCAGAAAGGCAATAGGTATAATTCGTCTTTACATCAGTCATAATATATTCCACCATGTTGCAAATGAATAAAGTGCATATGAGATATGGTAGAAATTGAAGTATATGTATCAGAGGAAGACATCCGTGAACAAGGCCTCGATAATCAAAGGACTTGCAAAGCTTGAGTACCGAGATGGCATTAGTGTGATTGATCACTTGAATGTCTTTCAGTACCATATAAATCAACTCTCAGTCACGAAGAACAACTTTGAGTAAGGTGCAAACATTGTTGTTGCTGAGTTCCTTGCGTGATAGTTGGAACACACCTTTTGTGTCACTTAGCAATTCAGCTCCAGATGGTAAATTGACTATGGAGATGGTGAAGAATGGTTTGATCGACGCATAGGGGATGGGAAAACAACAGAAATATGGCAACACAACAGGATCCCATGTGACTATGCTACGCGCCCTATAGTTTTCTTGTGACCCGGCCGGCCTCAGCTTGTTAGTGAGTTAACTAATGATATCTCTCAGATGGAAACAAGAGGTAGTTTGAGATGTTTTCTTGCTAATTGATGCCGACCCAATTTTAAACATTCCACTAAGTACCGGATAAATTTCAGATTTTTGGGCATGGGGCCATAAGAAGAAGGGGGAATTCACAGTTTGGCCAGCCTATAGGATATTGATCATGACCAAGATGACCGAGAAGCATGGCTTGATGGTCGTTCTAGTGCATCAAATAATGCTAGAGAACAAAAGGCCTGGATAAATTTTGGCGGGTTAAGGTCCCCTCTAAATTGAAGGTCTTCCTGTGGAGGCTTTTCCAGTGTTCGCTGCTCACGATCGATATATTTAATAATACAAATATGGCATCCACTCATGTCGGGTGATTTGCGGAGCCGAGGACTAGTGGATGCATTCTCTAATTCCATGTGGCTTGATGTGTATGGGCGTTGTCCAGTTCAGAAATTGCTGGATCATATCCTTGCAATGACGGAGCCTGATGCGAGAAGTTGGATCTTCTCCATGATTGATTCTTCACCACATGTGGAGTTCACCAAGCTAGCCATTGCACTCTGGGCGATATGGTATTCATGTCGTAAGTGATACATGAACCAAATTCCTCTGGCCACTCATATTTTTATATTCATATTTTTGTCGGCTCTCGATATGTCACAACCAACAACAGAGTAGACGCAAACAGGGATGCATCAACTTGAAGGTGTTTGAATCTTGCTCTTTCGTTCATGAGGGTCGTCTCTCCAATATGGAGGCATGCAATTTAGCGAAACATGCTCTGCATTAGGAGACGGGAGCCATGTATGGTTTATAAAACCGCATGTTATCTCGTTATTCCTGTAAGCTTCATTATTGATCAATAAAGTGGAGTATGTTTTCCAAAAAAAGTTACATCAACTTCACCGGCCGGAAATGCATCTCAGGAGGTCCTATTTGACACTAACTACGTCAAATGGTCGACCTTTCGCATAGGTAGCGAGCAAGCAGGCCGACCCATTTAGCGCTCCTGATGTAGCGACAAGGTCGAGTCCAGCGATTAGGTAGACTGGGTGTTGTTGCGGCTTGGACACCATATTGATTTTTTCTAGTGGGTTTTATGTTTTCCATTTTTTTTTCCTGTCCTTTTTCTTTAAGAAAAACTCAGGAAACAATTTATTTGAAAAATGAACACTCTTTTGGAAGACGGTCATTTTTTGAAATTTTGAGATCATTTTTGGAAAACATGAAAAAGTAAATGTGATTTTGAAAATTTTGTAGGAATGTAAATGTTTTGGAATTCATAAATAATTTTGAAAATTGCGAACATTTTAAAAATTTTGAGAACATTATTTTGGAAATGCGGGCATTTTTGAAATAGTGAAAAAATCATTTCTGAAAAATGCGGGCATTTCTAAAATTTTGAGAACATTTCTGAAAAATGCGGGCATTTCTAAAATTTTGAGAACATTTCTGAAAAATGCAATCATTTTTTGGAAGTTTCAGTACATTTTTCAAAAACACTATTATTATTGAATTTTTGAAGATGTTTTTATAAAATGGCAACATTTTTTGAAATTCTAAACATTTTTTGAAACCTTTGACATTTAGTGAAAATGTGAACAATTTTGATTTTTGTGAACATCTTTGAAAAAGAAAATGAAACTGAAAAAAATAGGAAAAGGAAAAATAAAACTCAAAAAACCCGAAGGAAATCCGTTACAAACTTGTAAATATAACAGGAAAAACAAAAAGCAAAAAAGACCAAATCGGAACCTTCTAGAAGGTTCGTAAAACTGGATTCCTTACAACTGGGCCGGGCCATCTATCTAACTCGTTCGCTCGCTTCGGCCTATGTGTTTTGGCGATAGTTTGACGCAACGACGGTCAAATAGGTATTACCTTGTATATTTCCTCATGAGTAAAGTATTTTTTAGTTGGAATGAGTATACTTATTTTTGTTGCTCCTTATCACTCTAGCTTACTCTCTCTCTCTCTCTCCTCATATATTTACGAAAATGATAAATCCCGAACGTACGGGATTTGACCATGGCGAATCGAACTTTTTTATGGCAATTTTAGGGATGCGAGGATGACAAGCTTAGTTGACACACATGACAATTCCCTGACAAAAAATACAGTACACACGATTTTGACATGCTTGCTAACTAAAGTTTCCATCATTGCATCGCTAAAATTTACATAAAAACATTCAATTTTCCATAGCCAAATTCCGAATGTTTGGGCGTAATTGGAGTCCTATATTTATGGATAATATGTTCCCAGCTACTACTCCTCCGTAAGTAAAAAAACCCTCAGCCCAATAGACATGAAATCCAAATGAAACAGCTGCCAAAAAAGAATGAAAACAAAGAAAGCCCAAACGACTCAACATAGAAACAGAAAGGGGTGAGTCTCTCTATGTAGGACAACCTCCCCTGGCTCTCGAGGGGCGACATCGAAGCGGCCCCAAACCCTAGCCGCCGCCACCTCTCACCCCTCCCCCTCCTCGCCGCCACTCAAGGAGGCTGTCGGCTGATACGCGTCTCCGGGTGATGGTGTCGGCGAGGATTTGCTGCCTCGCACCGGTGTGAGGGGCTTTGGAGGCCAGGGCGGAGACTTTGGGTGGAGATGGCGGTGTCGATCTCTCCGGTGGATGGCGCGCGTAGGTGATGGCCGTCCCTTACGGCCGCGTGGGCGGTGTGAGGGCAGCGAGGTCTTGCTGCAGCGGTGGGTGGCTCTTCATCATCCCGGCCCCTTCCTCTCGCGGTGGTCTCCTCTTGTCGATCTGGTGGTTGCCCCGTTAGATCTGGCCGGCAAGGATGGGGTGGTGGAGCCTTGTAACGGGGGAAACCCCTGGTCGATTTCGCGCTGACCTCGACGGCGACGGTGCTCCGGTGCCGTTCTCCCTCTTGAGCGGGTCCAGCTTCTTGGTGCGCCCTCTCCTCACCCATCCTTCTCCGGACGAAAGTCTTGGCCTTTTGGCCGGACGGCGAAGGCATTCTGGCATTTTGGTCTTCCCTGGAGGCTCCGTTCAAGGGGTGGTTGGGGGTTGTGGTCCTGGTGCGTGGTGGTTGGTGGCGGCAGCGGTGCTCGGTTCCCCTGGTTGCCGTCGTTGGTGGTGGTGTGTGTGGGTCCTTTCACATCTTTTAGCGGCTACTCTCCTTGTTTGCTGTTTGTCACCGGCCGGTGGTGTTCGTCCGCGTGTATGGCATGGTCTGGACGAAGGGGAGATATCGGTCCCTCCTCCGGCAATGGTCCGAGGCGGCAGACGACGGAGTCGATGTCTTCCTTGAAGCGGTCTGCATCTTCATGTCCACGGCAATTGCTATCGTCGGGTGGCTGCGGTTTTGTCGTTCTGGCTGCGCAGGATATCCGACGGCTTGATCGTTGCCTCTCTTGGTGCTTTGTTCGCTGCTTCTGCTGGTGGTAGTTATATGCGCATGTATTATCTCAGTTTTTGGTCAAGCCTTTGCCTATGTAATTTAGCACCATTGTATCTTAGCCAGCTGATGGCTTCATTAATTTGAAGTCGGGCCTTCATGTCTTTTCTCTAAAAACAAGAAACAGAAAGGGGCCAATGCGAAAAATGACGACGACGCACTAGCCTGCGGTAAAAACAAACTGAGGGCCTCTTTGATTCGCAGGATTTTAAAAACGTAGGAATATGAAAAGTATAGGATTGGAGTGTCATGCTCACTTGAATTTTATAGGATTAGCAAGGAGTATTTGATTTCACATGAAAAGTAAAGGAATTGTAAAAAGTGGTTGGAATGGATGTTAGATTTCCTATGAATGTAGTACAAAAGATTTCAAAGGAAAAAATTCTATGGGATTTAATCCTATGAATTAAAGGACAAACGTAGGAAAAATTCCAAAGGATTTCATTCCTTAAAAAATCCTATTGAATTTCTTTGAATCAAAGGAGGCCTGAATCTGGATGCTTTATATCGGACACTGCAGATGTTTGATGAGAGTTATATAATTCTTACTTTCTTTTAGAAAAGGAGGATGACCCCCGGCCTCTACATCTGGGAGATGCATGCGGCCATTTTATTGATTATTTTCGAGGACTTTACAAAGTAGAACAACAATATGCCTTAATCCACCATCTTGGCAACATCTGCCGCTACTCCTATCCAAATGATGAAGGGGTGCAAGCTAGGCCACATACCCAGACCTCTCACCTAAGCCTAACATCTAAAGCCGGAGGCCCCGACCGAGCCATCTGCCGGGTCCGGGGCTCAAACCGGTCCGACGCACTCACATGTGTCGTCGCCGCCATCTTCCACTGGTCCATCTTCAGAGCAGATTGAGGTGACAACCTTGGCAGGTCCTTCACGATCGGCGCCACCACGACGCCAAACGACGACCTCCACCTACGCGAGCCTTGGCAGGTCCTCCGCCATTGACGCCACCACGACGCCAGACGACGACCTCCACCTACGCGAGTCCATCTCCAAGCAACGGACGTAAATCCATGCTAGGATAGGCCCGCACCACCGCCGTCGCCCACCACCCACAAGCGCCACCCAACCCTAAGGTTCCCAAAGCGGCGCCTTCAAGAAGGGAACATCACCATGAGCGCCGCCGCCGCCCAACAAAGTTAGGGCTTTCGCCCGGGAGACCTAGGGGAAGGGGACGAGAGGAGATCAGTCCATACCGACGCCTCCAAGGAGGGGAACGATGCCCTCAGGCGTCGCCGTCGGCGCGGCCGGTCATGGCCGGCCAGGGATTTCACCCGAACTAGATCCCCGCCACCAGCAGCGCCTCCTGTACAGAACCGGCGACCAAGAGGAAGCGCGGCCCGACAAGGCTGGCCCGCATGCCGACCACGGGAGGAGGGGAGACACCAGATCGCGTGCACCGACCGCCGCAGAAGCCTCCGCCAACGACCACCGAATCCCACCGCTCGCGCGGCCGGGACGCCAGATCCACCACCCGCATGGCTGCTAGCCGGCCGTGTCTTGCCAATGAAGCCGCCGCTCCAGATCCGGGGTTCCCCACGCAGAGCAGGGCAACCGAGGCCCCGCCGCCACCATCCTTGGCGCCCCGGGCTTGCCCGGCGGCTGCCTCAGGCGGCGGCGAGGAAGGGAAGAGAGGGGGCGGGGGGGGGGGGGGGGGGGGTGGTGGTGAGGAGGGGCGGCTATGGTTGGGAGGGGCGGCCAGGTGCAAGGACCATATAATTCTTACTTAGATGAGATTAGAGAATCCAACTCAAGGTTCGGAGTGGTTTGTGGCGATCAAATCTGCAATTTCCGCAGCAGTGCATGTACATGAACCGATCACAAATTTATTTGTTCCAACCCTTTTTATTCATCAACCGACAACAATTTAACAGTCCACACCATAGATCATACGCATACAGCTCACAAGCTTTATTTATTTGTTTTCACTTGAGTACTTTTATTCTACATGCAGTACTCCATCTGCCAGTAGAGTACTTCGCTTGATCGCTTCATTACTTGGGCAATTCGATCGTCATCCATCTGCCGGTCGCACCAAGTGTACTCCCGACTCCCGAGACGGTCGGCAGGTTGCACTCCGCCGCCGTGACCAGCGTGGCGGCGAACTCCCGCTGCGCCTCCCTCGGGCAGTCACGTCTGTCACCAAGGCGGCCCTCCACCACGTGGCCCTCCTCCGCGCGCACCCCATCCATGAGGACGCGCAGTGCCTCGCACCGGCAGTAATCCGGGACGACCGCCAGCTCCCGGCAACACCGCTCCTTCACCAGCATGGGCCGGCTGGGACCGCGGCCGCAGACCCGTTTGATCACGTAGGTGTGGCAGGTGGCTAATGCGTTGTGCGGGAAGGCCACCCCTGGCTGGCACTCGTCCTCAACGCTCTCCAGGGCGGCCACGGCGGCGAGGACTGAGAGCAAGACGGCGCCGGAGAGGAGGAAGCGACGATGGTTGGATGCCATTGATAGTTTATTTGTCGTTGATTCAATCTCTTGGCCTAATGGGCAAGGATAGTGTCCATGATCTGCAGCTAAGCAGCTACATGTATGGATTGAGAGAGGCAAGAGATAAGAGTGCAAAGCGCGCAAGTAATGCTCATTTCTTTCTTGTTGGCGTTTATTTGGAGGTTCTTGCAACTGAATTTGGAACGCTCCTCCAAACTCCGTTTTCCTTCGACACATGTAGTTTACTTTCTGTTTTCTTTGGATAACATTTTTCCTTTTTCCCCTTCCGTTTTCCCTTTTTCTTTTGTCCTAGTCTTCATGTGTTTCAACAATAATTATCCCGCTAATGTTATTTTTAAAATTTTCCAGGAAATAACTAATTTTTGTTTACGGTCTACATTTTTGTTTTGATTGTCATGCTTTTGTTTCACAGAAAAATAGTTAACACGAGCGAGTTTATCATATTTGTTCGTGCAATATGAAACATTTCCAATGTCATGTGAAAATATTTTTCCTTGAATAGATGAACGTATATAACGGACAATGGTACATATTTTTATGAAAGATTTTCTTTTGATATGGAACATATTTTCGTGCAGAAATAATCTTTGAAGTTGTGTGAACATTTTATTTGACAGATATTTTTCCCTGCAGGGGGGGGGGGGGGGGGGGGGGGTATAGATATATACTAAGGGAATTGCTGCAATTTCGATGACCGCTATCCTATGGCGCGAGATCCCTCGCATGTTCGTTTTGAACACTGCCATACAAAAGGAATTTCAGGTGCTTATGAACTAGCTAGGATTGCTAGATTTTCACCCTCTAGCACTTGGTTTGATGATGCCCCTTGTGCATCACCTATTTACTTGTAAATGATGCTATCTTGATCACAAATTAATAAAGGATTGTTGAATTTTCGGAAAAAGGGATTACTCATGTACAAAAAAACATAGATCAACTCACGTGAAATACTTTGTACTTCCGGTGAACTTCTATAATAGATCTGAGTACTTCGCAAAAAAATCACATGGATTTTTTATTTGGGACCCAATAACAAATTTCATAAACTAAATATATCTGAAGGAATATTGTTCTATATAATATATTTATATCACATTGTGTTTTATTTCGCACATGACTACGGTCAATCATATTCATGGAAACATTTTATTTCATATGCATGAATATATTATTTTACGCACAAAAGGAGTTCCCATAGATGATAAAATATATATGAAGGAAAAGGATTTTCCATGTGGAAAATTAATTTTTGAAATAGTTTCTAGAAGTTGTGTGTATTCGATACACACATTATTTTTCGCATAGGTGGTAGAATAAATTATATTGAAACTAATTGAACATGCTTCTCGAGAACATCCCAGTGGGTGAATTAGTTAAATGGATACTACCTCAGTGTCAAAATATAAGACATTTTGATAGGCTATTTTAGCCTACCAAAACTTCTTATATTTTGGAACGGAGGTAGTATTTTTTTAAAGAAGAATCTATGGTTTTTGTGCTGATTCTTGATGTTGTATTTTGGTACTTCTAAAAACTTTATAGCCCGCTCACTTATGTAGGAATTGTGTAGCGAACCAGAAGGATTTTCAAAGTGAGAAATTGTGAAATCATGAAAATGTTTCTTTTAAATGTAAATAGGTGCTTCACACTGCCCGGTCTTGGCTTCTAATCTGGCCAAGGATGCATGCTCATGTAGTCCCTTTGGGTTATGGTGCGATGTAGGATCGTTAAGTATGTCTAGAGGGGGGGGGGGTGTGAATAGACTACTAAAACAAAAGATGGATTCTTTTTCAAAATTTAAATTTCCTTGGCAATTTCAGACTTTTCTACCAATCTATCAACCACCCTACACATGCAAGTCTACAATATTATAGGCAACAGAATGTAAAGACATCCAAGTGAAAGTAAACAATTACAGTTAGAGATACGTAAACACGGGTTATCTCAATGAAGATTTTTCCATTGTTTTGGGTAGTTGGTGCTAACTTACATCCACATTGATGGAGACTACCCAGGAGGGGTCTAAGACCACAAAGATCTCAGTTGCGAGAATCCATAAAGGAACGGTCCGCGAAGGAGCAACCAATCTATTCTACCATAGTGTACGTTGATATGTCTCCAACGTATCTATAATTTTTTATTGTTCCATTCTATTATAGATCAATCTTGGTTGTTTTATATGCAATTATATATCTTTTTTGGGACCAATCTATTAACTTATTGCCCAGTGCCAGCTGTTGTTTGTTGCCTGTTTTTGGCTTTTCAGGAAATCAATATCAAACACAGTCCAAACGAAGAAAAAATTTTGGATCAATTTTTTCTGGACCAGAAGAGACCCTAGAAGGTTCGGGAGAAGGCCAGACGAGCCACGAGGGAGCGACAAGCTCGGGAGGCGTGCCCCGCAGGCTTGTGGGCCCCTCGAGGCACCTCTAACCCTAATTCTACGTCTATAAATTCTCAAAAAAATTCCCCGACATCAGAGAGCCACCCGAAATACTTTTTCCGTCGCCGCTAGTTTCTATTCCCACGAGATCCCATCTGGAGGCCTTCTCCGGTACCCTGCCAGAGGGGGAATCGATCACGAAGGGGCTCTACATCAACCTTGATGCCCTTCCGATGGTGCGTGAGTAATTTGTTGGGAATCGTTGCATGGAAAACAAAAATTCTACGCACACGCAATGATCTATCCATGGAGATGCATAGCAATGAGGGGGAGAGTGTGTCTACGTACCCTCGTAGACTGTAAGCGGAAGCGTTTGACAACGCGGTTGATGTAGTCGAACTTCTTCTAGCTCCGACCGATCAAGTACCAAACGTGTGGCACCTTCGAGTTCTGCACATGTTCAACTCGGTGACGTCCCTCGCCTTCTTGATCCAGCAAGACATCGAGGTAGTAGATGAGTCCCTCGCCTCCCAAGTGGTGCCCCCCTGCCATATTTAGTCGGAGGGGGAAGGAAGGAGAGGAGGTGAGGGAAGGAAGGGGGAATCCTATTCCACTCTTTCCTTTCCCTTCCCCTCTTTCCTTCTCCTCCTAGGCCGGCCCATATGGGGGGTGCATCAGCCCCTTGTGGCTGGTGCGTTTTCCCTCTTTGCCCATAACGCCCATACTTTTGCCGGGGGTGCATCAGCCCCTTGTGGCTGGTGCGTTTTCCCTCTTTGCCCATAACGCCCATACTTTTGCCGGGGGTGCCCGGAACCCCTTCCGGTGACCCGATATGTACCCGGTACCCTCCGAAACACTTCAGGTGTCCGAATACCATCGTCCTATACATCAATCTTTACCTCTCGACCATTTAGAGACCCCTCATCATGTCCGTGATCTCATCCGGGACTCCGAACAACATTCGGTCACCAAATCACATAACTCATATAATACTATATCGTCATCGGACGTTAAGCGTGCGGACCCTACGGGTTCGAGAACTATGTAGACATGACCGAGACACCTCTCCGGTCAATAACTAATAGCGGAACCTGGATGCTCATATTGGCTCCTACATATTCTATGAAGATCTTTATCGGTCGAACCGTTATGACAACATACGTAATTCCCTTTGTCCATCGGTATGTTACTTGCCTGAGATTCGATCGTCAGTATCTTCATAACTAGTTTAATCTCATTACCGGCAAGTCTCTTTACTCGTTCCGTAATACATCACCTCATGACTAACTCCTTAGTCGTTTGCTTGCAAGCTTATGATGTGTATTATCGAGAGGGCCCAGAGATACCTCTTCGATACTCGGAGTGACAAATCCTAATCTTGATCTATGCCAACTCAACAAACGCCTTTGGAGATACCTGTAGAGCATTTTTATAATCATCCAGTTACGTTGTGACGTTTGATATCACACAAGGCATTCCTCCGGTATCCGGGAGTTGCATAATCTCATAGTCGAACGAATATGTAATTGACATGAAGAAAGCAATAGCAATAAAACTGAACGATCACTATGCTAAGCTAACGGATGAGTCTTGTCCATCACATCATTCTCCTAATGATGTGATCCCATTATCAAATGAAAACTCATGTCCATGGTTAGGAAACCTTAACCATCTTTGATCAACGAGCTAGTCTAGTAGAGGCTTCTAGGGACACGGTAGGTTATGTATTCACACATGTATTTAAGTTTCTGATCAATACAATTCTAGTATGAATAATAAACTTTTATCATGAATAAGAAAATATAAAAATAACAACTTTATTAGTGCCTCTAGGGCATTTTTCCTTCAGTCTCCCACTTGCACTAGAGTCAATAATCTAGTTCACATCGTCATGTGATTAATACCCATAGTTCACATTGCCATGTGACCAATACCCAAAGAGTTTACTAGAGTCAATAATCTAGTTCACATCGCTATGTGATTAACACCCAAAGAGTACTAAGGTGTGATCATGTTTTGCTTGTGAGAGAGGTTTAGTCAACGGGTCTGCCACATTCAGATCCGTATGTATTTCACAAAATTCTATGTCTACAACGCTCTGCATGGAGCATAAATAAGACGATCCCTCACTAAAATTTCAAGAAATGTGTTCCCCCTAAGTGTGCACCGTTGCGAAGGTTCGTTGTTCGAAGCACCACGTGATGATCGGGTGTGATAGATTCTAACGTTCGCATACAACGGGTGTAAGCCAGTTTTACACATGCGAAACACTTAGGTTGACTTGACGAGCCTAGCATGTACAGACATGGCCTTGGAACACGAGAGACCGAAAGGTCGAACATGAGTCGTATAGTAGATGCGATCAACATGGAGATGTTCACCATTGATGACTAGTCCATCTCACGTGATGATCGGACATGGCCTAGTCGATTTGGATCATGTATCACTTAGATGACCAGAGGGATGTCTATCTGCGTGGGAGTTCATTAAATAATTTGATTGGATAAACTTAATTATCATGAACTTAGTCTAAAATTGTCTTTACAATCTGTCTTGTAGATCCAATGGCCCACACTAATGTTTCCCTCAACTTCAACGCGTTCCTAGAGAAAACCAAGCTGAAAGACGCTGGAAGCAACTATACGGACTGGGTCGGTAACTTGATGATCATCCTCATAGCTTCCAAGAAAGCATATGTCCTTGAAGCACCGCTAGGTGACGCACCCATTTTCCCAGCAACTCAAGACATTATGAACGCCTGGCAGTCGCGTAGTGATGATTACTCCCTGGTTCAGTGCGGCATGCTTTACAACTTAGAACCGGGGCTCCAAAAGCGTTTTGAGCAACACGGAGCATATGAGATGTTCCAAGAGCTGAGAATGGTTTTCCAAGCTCATGCCCGGGTCGAGAGATATGAAGTCTCCAACAAGTTCTTCAGTTGTAAGATGGAGGAAAACAGTTTTGTCAGCGAGCATATACTCAAAAATGTCTGGGTTGCACAACCGCTTGTCTCAGCTGGTAGTTAATCTCCCAGATGACTCAGTCATTGACGGAATCCTCCTGTCACTCCCACCTAGCTACAAGAGCTGTGTGATGAACTTCAATATGCAAGGGATGGAGAAGTCCATTCCTGAGTTATATTCAATGCTGAAATCAGCGGAGGTGGAGATCGAAAAGGAACATAAGTGTTGATGGTGAATAAGACCACTAGTTTCAAGAAAGGAAAGGGTAAGAAGAACTTCAAGAAGGACGGCAAGGGAGTTGCCGCACCCGATAAGTCAGTTACCGGGAAGAAGCCAAAGAATGGACCCAAGCCTGAGACTGAGTGCTTGTATTGCAAGGGAAATGGTCACTGGAAGCGGAACTGCCCCAAGTACTTAGCGGATAAGAAGGCCGGCAACGCCAAAGGTATATATGATATACATGTTATTGATGTGTACCTTACCAGCGCTCGTAGTAGCTCCTGGGTATTCGATACCGGTGCAGTTGCTCATATTTGTAACTCAAAAAAGGAGCTACGGAATAAGCGGAGACTGGCGAAGGACGAGGTGACGATGCACGTCGGGAATGGTTCCAAGGTCGATGTGATCGCCGTCGGCACGCTACCTCTACATCTACCTTCGGGATTAGTTTTAAACCTCAATAATTGTTATTTAGTACCAGCTTTGAGCATGAACATTGTATCTGGATCTCGTTTGATGCAAGATGGCTACTCATTTAAATCCGAGAATAATGGTTGTTCTATTTATATGAGAGATATGTTTTATGGTCATGCCCCGCTGGTCAATGGTTTATTTTTATTGAATCTACAATGTGATGTTACACATATTCATAGTGTGAATGCCAAAAGATGTAAGGTTGATAATGATAGTCCCACATACTTGTGGCACTGCCGCCTTCGTCACATTGGTGTCAAACGCATGAAGAGACTCCATGCAGATAGACTTTTGGAGTCTCTTGATTATGAATCATTTGACACGTGCGAACCATGCCTCATGGAAAAAATGACCAAGACTCCGTTCTCCGGAACAATAGAACGAGCAAACAACTTGTTGGAAATGATACATACTCACGTATGCGGTCCAATGAGCGTTGAGGCTCGCGGTGGCTATCGTTATGTTCTCACCCTCACTGATGACTTAAGTAGATATGGGTATGTCTACTTAATGAAACACAAGTCTGAGACCTTTGAAAAGTTCAAGGAATTTCAGTGCGAGGTAGAGAATCAACGTGACAGGAAAATAAAGTTCTTACGATCAGATCGTGGAGGAGAATATTTGAGTCATGAGTTTGGCACGCACTTAAGGAAATGTGGAATCGTTTCACAACTCATACCTCCTGGAACACCTCAGCGAAATGGTGTGTCCGAACATCGTAATCGCACTCTATTGGATATGGTGCGATCTATGATGTCTCTTACCGATCTACCGCTATCATTTTGGGGCTATGCTTTAGAGACTGTCGCATTCACTTTAAATAGGGTACCGTCTAAATCCGTTGAGATGACACCGTATGAATTATGGTTGGTAAGAAACCTAAGCTGTCATTTCTGAAAGTTTGGGGATGCGATGCTTATGTCAAGAAACTTCAACATGAAAATCTCGAACCCAAATCAGAAAAATGCGTCTTCATAGGATACTCTAAGGAAACTATTTGGTATACCTTCTACCTCAGATCCGAAGGCAAGATCTTTGTTGCCAAGAATGGATCCTTTCTGGAGAAAGAGTTTCTCTCAAAAGAAGTAAGTGGGAGGAAAGTAGAACTTTATGAGGTACCCCCTCTTGAACCGGAGAGTAGGGCAGCACAGAAAGATGTTTCTGTGGTGCCTGCACCGACTAGAGAGGAAATTAATGATGATCATCATGAAACATCGGATCAAGTTGCTACTGAACTTCGTAGGTCCACGAGGACACGTTTTGCACCAGAGTGGTACGGCAACCCTGTCCTGGAAATCATGTTGTTAGACAACGGTGAACCTTCGAACCATGAAGAAGCGATGGCGGGCCCGGATTCCAACAAAGGGCTTGAAGCCATGAAATCCAAGATAGGATCCATGTATGAGAACAAAGTATGGACTTTGGTGGACTTGCCCGATGACCGGCAAGCCATAGAGAATAAGTGGATCTTTAAGAAGAAGACTGACGCGGATGGTAATGTGACCGTCTATAAGGCTCGACTTGTTGCTAAGGGTTATCGACAAGTTCAAGGAATTGACTACGATGAGACCTTCTCACCCGTAGCGATGCTGAAGTCCGTCTGAATCATGTTAGCAATTGCCGCATTTTATGATTATGAGATCTGGCAAATGGACGTCAAAACGACATTCCTTAACGGGTTCCTTAAGGAAGAACTGTGTATGATGCAGCCGGAAGGTTTTGTCGATCCTAAGAATGCTGACAAGGTATGCAAGTTCCAGCGCTCCATCTATGGGCTGGTGCAAGCATCTCGGAGTTGGAACATTCGCTTTAATGAAGTGATCAAAGCGTTTGGGTTTATACAGACTTATGGAGAAGCCTGTATTTACAAGAAAGTGAGTGGGAGCTCTGTAGCATTTCTCATATTATATGTGGATGAGATACTATTGATGGGAATGATATAGAACTTTTGGAAAGCATAAAGGCCTACTTGAATAAGTGTTTTTCAATGAAGGACCTTGGAGAAGCTGCTTACATATTAGGCATCAAGATCTATAGAGATAGATCGAGACGTCTCATTGGTCTTTCACAAAGCACATACCTTGACAAGATATTGAAGAAGTTCAATATGGATTAGTCCAACAAGGAGTTCTTGCTTGTATTGCAAGGTGTGAGATTGAGCACAGCTCAATGCCCGACCTCGGCAGAAGATAGAGAAAAGACGAGTGTCATCCCCTATGCCTCAGCCATAGGCTCTATTATGTATGCCATGCTGTGTACCAGACCGGATGTTAACCTTGCCATAAGTTTGGTAGGGAGGTACCAAAGTGATCCTGGAATGGAACACTGGACAGCGATCAAGAATATCCTGAAGTACCTGAAAAGGACTAAGGATATGTTTCTTGTTTATGGAGGTGCCGAAGAGCTCGTTGTAAAGGGTTACGTCGATGCTAGCTTTGACACAGATCCGGATGACTCCAAGTCACAAACCGGATACGTGTATATTTTGAATGGTGGGGCAGTCAGCTGGTGCAGTTGCAAGCAAAGCGTCGTGGCAGGATCTACATGTGAAGCGGAGTACATATCTGCTTTGGAAGCGCACAGGAAGCAGTCTGGATGAAGGAGTTTATCACCGACCTAGGAGTGATTCCCAATGCGCCGGGCCCGATGACTCTCTTCTGTGACAACACTGGAACTATTGCCCTTGCCAAGGAGCCCAGGTTTCACAAGAAGACCAGGCACATCAAGCGTCGCTTCAACTCCATTCGTGAATATATTCAACATGGAGACATAGATATTAGTAAAGTACATACGGATCTGAAAGTCGCAGATCCGTTGACTAAACCTCTTCCATGAGCAAAACATGATCAGCACCAGAACTCTATGGGTGTTCGATTCATCACAATGTAACTAGATTATTGACTCTAGTGCAAGTGGGAGACAGTTGGAAATATGCCCTAGAGGCAATAATTAAATTGTTATTATTATATTTCCTTGTTCATGATAATTGTCTATTGTTCATGCTATAATTGTATTAACCGGAAACCGTAATACATGTGTGAATACATAGACCGCAACATGTCCCTAGTGAGCCTCTAGTTGACTAGCTCGTTGATCAATAGATGGTTGTGGTTTCCTGACCATGGACATTGGATGTCGTTGATAGAGGGATCACATCATTAGGAGAATGATGTGATGGACAAGACCCAATCCTAAGCATAGCACAAGATCGTGTAGTTCGTTTGCTAGAGCTTTTCTAATGTCAGGTATCATTTCCTTAGACCATGGATTGTGCAACTCCCGGATGTCGTAGGAATGCTTTGGGTGTATCAAACGCCACAACGTAACTGGGTGACTATAAAGGTGCACTACAGGTATCTCCGAAAGTGTCTGTTGGGTTGGCACAAATCGAGACTGGGATTTGTCACTCCGTATGACGGAGAGGTATCTCTGGGCCCACTCGGTAATGCATCATCATAATGAGCTCAATGTGACTAAGGAGTTTGCCACAGGATCATGTGTTACGGAACGAGTAATGAGACTTGCCAGTAACGAGATTGAACAAGGTATGGGGATACCGACGATCGAATCTCGGGCAGGTAACATACCGGTGGACAAAGGGAATTGTATACGGGATTGATTGAATGCCCGACATCGTGGTTCGTCCGATGAGATCTTCGTGGAACATGTGGGAGCCAATATGGGTATCCAGATCCCGCTATTCTTTATTGGCCAGAGAGGTGTCTCGGTCATGTCTGCATGGTTCCCGAACCCGTAGGGTCTACACACTTAAGGTTCGGTGACGCTAGAGTTGTAATGGGAAATTGTATGTGGTTACCGAAGGTTGTTCGGAGTCCCGGATGAGATCCCGGACGTCAAGAGGAGTTCTGGAATGGTCCGGAGGTAAAGATTTATATAAGGGAAGTCTAGTTTCAGCCGCCGGAAGAGTTTCGGGGGTCATCGGTATTGTTCCGGGACCACTGATGTCGCTTGAAGCTACGTCGGTATTTCCCCAAAGAGGAAGGGACAATGCAGCACAACAGTGGTAGGTATTTCCCTCAGATATGAAACCAAGGTTATCGAACCAGTAGGAGAACCAAGCAAGCACAACGTAAACAACCCCTGCACACAAATAACAACACCTCACAACCCGACGTGTAAAAGGAGTTGTCAATCCCTTTCGGGGTACGGCGCCAGAAATTGCGTGTTGACGGGAGAAAGTTGTAATAGATTGAATAAATAGATCGCAAATAAAATAAAGTGCAGCAAAGTATTTTTGGTTTAGTAAATCTGAATAAAAAGTGCAAATAAAATAGGTCGCAAGGCAAATATATGAGAAAGAAGACCCCGGGGCCGTAGGTTTCACTAGTGGCTTCTCTCAAGAAAGATAGCAAACGGTGGGTAAACAAATTACTGTTGGGCAATTGATAGAACCTCAAATAATTATGATGATATCCAGGCAATGATCATTACATAGGCATCACGTCCAAGATTAGTAGACCGACTCCTGCCTGCATCTACTACTATTACTCCACACATCGACCGCTATCCAGCATGCATCTAGTGTATTAAGTTCATGGAAAAACGGAGTAATGCAATAAGAACGATGACATGATGTAGACAAGATCCGTTTATCTATGGCGGTAGATATAGATCCCATCTTTTTATCCTTAAGTAGGAACGATACATACGTGTCGGTTCCCTTTCTGTCACTGGGATCAAGCACCGTAAGGTCGAACCCACTACCGGGCACCTCTCCCCATTGCAAGATAAATAGATCAAGTTGGCCAAACAAAACCCAAATATCGGAGAAGAAATACGAGGCTATAAGAGATCAAAGAAACACAAATAACTTTCATGGATATAAAAAGATATGACTGGTCATAAACTCAATGTTCATCAGATCCCAACAAACCCACCGCAAAAGAGTTACATCATATGGATCTCCAAGAGACTATTGTATTGAGAATTCAGCGAGCGAGAGAAAGAGCCATCTAGCTACTAACTACGGACCCGAAGGTCTACAAAGAACTACTCACGCATCATCGGAGAGGCACCAATGGAGGTAGTGAACCCCATCCGAGATGGTGTCTAGATTGGATCTGGTGGTTCTAGACTCTACGGCGGCTGGATGAATATTTTGTCGACGCTTCTAGGGTTCTGGGATTTTTGGGGTATTTATAGAGCAAAGAGGCGGTCCGGGGGGCACCCGAGGTGGGCACAACCCACCAGGCCACGCCTGGGCCTCCTGGTGCGCCCTGGTGGGTTGTGCCCCCCTCGGGGCACCCCCTAGGTGCAACCAGAGCCCATTGCCTTCCTTCTGGCCCATAAAAATCATCGTGGAGTTTCGTGGCATTTGGACTCCGTTTGATATTGACTTCCTGCGATGTAAAAAACATGGAAAAAACAGCAACTGGCACTTGGCACTATGTCAATAGGTTAGTACAAAAAATGATATAAAATGGCTATAAAATGATTATAAAACATCCAAGATTGATAATAAAACGGCATGGAACAATAAAACATTATAGATGCGTTGGAGACGTATCAACCACCGAAAGGGTTCCGGGGTCCACCGGGTGGGGCCACCTGCCCCGGAGGGCCTAGTGGGCTGAATATGGGTGGGGAGCAGCCCCTTACTGGGTTGGTGCCCCCCAAGGGCCCAAGGCGCCTAGGGTTGGAAACCCTAGGGGGTGGAGGCGCCCCCACCTGCTTGGGGGTAAATTTCCCCCCTTGGCGGCCGCCCCCCTCTAGATACATCTAAGGGTGCCGGCCCGCTCTCCCCTTCACCCTATAAATAGAGGGGGTGGGAGGGCAGCTGCACCGTTCCCCTGGCGCAGCTCTTCCCCTCCCCCAACTCCTCCTCCTCCGTAGTGCTTGGCGAAGCCCTGCTGGAGAACCACAAGCTCCACCACCACGCCGTCGTGCTGCCGGAGCTCTCCCTCAACTTCTCCTTCCCCCTTGCTTGATCAAGAAGGATGAGACGTCCCTGAGCTGTACGTGTGTTGACCGCGGAGGTGCCGTCCGTTCGGCGCTTGGATCGGATATTTCGCGATTTGAATCGCCGCGAGTACGACTCCATCAACCGCGTTCTTGTAACGCTTCCGCTTAGCGATCTTCAAGGGTATGGAGGTGCACTCCCTCTCTCTTGTTTCTATCATCTCCTAGATTTATCTTAGTGACACGTAGGAAAATTTTGAATTATTACAACGTTCCCCAATAGTGGCATCATGAGCTAGGTCTATGCGTAGATTCTATGCACGAGTAGAACACAAGTGGTTGTGGGCGATGATTTGGTCAATTTGCTTGCCGTTACTAGTCGTATCTTGATTCGGCAACATTGTGGGATGAAGCGGCCCGGACCGACCTTACACATACGCTTACGTGAGACAGGTTCCACTGACTGACATGCACTTGTTGCATAAGGTGGCTAGCGGGTGTCTGTGTCTCCCACTTTAATCGGATCAGATTCGATGAAGAGGGTCCTTATGAAGGGTAAATAGCAATTGGCATATCACCGTTGTGGCTTTTGCGAAGGAAGAAACGTTCTTGCTAGAAACCCGTAGCAGCCACCTAAAATATGCAACAATAATTAGAGGACGTCTAACTTGTTTTTGCAGGGTATGATATGTGATGTGATATGGCCAAAAGGATGTGATGAATTATATATGTGATGTATGAGATTGATCATGTTCTTGTAATAGGAATCATGACTTGCATGTCGATGAGTATGACAACCCGCAGGAGCCATAGGAGTTGTCTTAATTTATTGTATGACCTGCGAGTCAATGAAAAACGCCATGTAATTACTTTACTTTATTGCTAACCATAGTTGACGAGACAACTTCATGAAGACACGATGGTGGAGATCATGATGATGGAGATCATGGTGTCATGCCGGCGACGATGGTGATCATGCCGCGCCTCGAAGATGGAGATCAAAGGCGTAAGACGATATTGGCCATATCACGCCACTTTATCATTTGCATGTGATGTTTGTCATGTTTGCATCTTATTTGCTTAGAACGACGGTAGCATAAATAAGATGATCCCGCACTAAAATTTCAAGAAATGTGTTCCCCCTAAGTGTGCACCGCTACCTCTTGTGCATGCGTTGGTTTTCCCTTGAAGAGGAAAGGGTGATGCAGCAAAGTAGCGTAAGTATTTCCCTCAGTTTTTGAGAACCAAGGTATCAATCCAGTAGGAGGTTACACGCAAATCGCCTAGTACCTGCACAAACAAATAAGAACCTTGCAACTAACGGGATAAAGAGGTTGTCAATCCCTTCATGGGCACTTGCAAAAGTGAGATCTGATAGAGATAATAAGATAAATATTTTTGGTATTTTTGTTGTATAGATTGGAAAGTTATATGATGGAAAATAGACCCAGGGGCCATAGGTTTCACTAGTGGCTTCTCTCAAGATAGCAAATTCTACGGTGGGTGAACAAATTACCGTCGAGCAATTGATAGAAAAGCGCATAGTTATGAGAATATCTAGGCATGATCATGTATATAGGCATCACATCCGTGTCAAGTAGACCGAAACGATTCTGCATCTGCTACTATTACTCCACACATCGACCGCTATCCAGCATGCATCTAGAGAATTAAGTTCATAAGAACAGAGTAACGCATTAGGCAAGATGACATGATGTAGAGGGATAAACTCAAGCAATATGATATAAAACCCATCTTTTTATCCTCGATGGCAACAATACAATACGTGTCGTTTCCCCTGCTGTCACTGGGATCAAGCACCGCAAGATTGAACCCAAAGCTAAGCACTTCTCCCATTGCAAGAAAGATCAATCTAGTAGGCCAAACCAAACTGATAATTCGAAGAGACTTGCAAAGATATCAAATCATGCATATAAGAATTCAGAGAAGATCCAAATATTGTTCATAGATGAACTTGATCATAAACCCACAATTCATCGGTTCTCGACAAACACACCGCAAAAAGTATTACATCAAATAGATCTTCAAGAAGATCGAGGAGAACTTTGTATTGAGATCCAAAGAGAGAGAAGAAGCCATCTAGCTAATAACTATGGACCCGAAGTTCTGTGGTAAACTACTCACACATCATCGGAGAGGCTATGGTGTTGATGTAGAAGCCCTCCGTGATCGATTCCCCCTCTGGCAGAGCGCTGGAAAAGGCCCCAAGATGGGACCTCACGGGTACAGAAGGTTGCGGTGGTGGAAATAGGGTTTCGTGGTGCTCCTGGATGTTTTCGGGGTATATGAGTATATATAGGTGAAAGAAGTAGGTCGGTGGAGCCAGGAGGGGCCCACGAGGGTGGGGGCGCGCCCTCCTACCTCGTGGCCGCCTCATTGCTTCCTTGACGTCCACTCCAAGTCTCCTGGATTGCGTTTGTTCCAAAAACGACTCTCCCGAAGGTTTCGTTCCGTTTGGATTCCGTTTGATATTCCTTTTCTGCGAAACACTGAAATAGGCAAAAAAACAGCAATTTGCACTGGGCCTTTGGTTAGTAGGTTAGTCCCAAAAATAATATAAAAGTGTATAATAAAGCCCATTAAACATCCAAAATAGATAATATAATAACATGGAACAATCAAAAATTATAGATACGTTGGAGACGTATCATGCACCGTTGCAAAGGTTCGTTGTTTCGAAGCACCACGTGATGATCGGGTGTGATAGATTCTAACATTCTCATACAATGGGTGTAAGCCAGATTTACACATGCGAAACACTTAGGTTGACTTTACGAGCCTAACATGTACAGACATGGCCTCGGAACACGAGAGACCGAAAGGTCGAACATGAGTCGTATAGTAGATGCGATCAACATGGAGATGTTCACCATTGATGACTAGTCTGTCTCACGTGATGATCGGACATGGCCTAGTCGATTTGGATCATGTATCACTTAGATGACCAGAGGGATGTCTATCTGCGTGGGAGTTCATTAAATAATTTGATTGGATGAACTTAATTATCATGAACTTAGTCTAAAATTGTCTTTACAATCTATCTTGTAGATCCAATGGCCCACGCTAATGTTGCCCTCAACTTCAACGCGTTCCTAGAGAAAACCAAGCTGGAAGACGATGGAAGCAACTATACGAACTAAGTCCGTAACTTGAGGATCATCCTCATAGCTTCCAAGAAAGCATATGTCCTTGAAGCACCGCTAGGTGACGCACCCATTTTCCCAGCAACTCAAGACGTTATGAACGCCTGGCAGTCGCGTAGTGATGATTACTCCCTGGTTCAATGCGGCATGCTTTACAGCTTAGAACCGGGGCTCCAAAAGCGTTTTGAGCAACACGGAGCATGTGAGATGTTCCAAGCGCTGAGAATGGTTTTCCAAGCTCATGCCCGGGTCGAGAGATATGAAGTCTCCGACAAGTTCTTTAGTTGTAAGATGGAGGAAAACAGTTCTGTCAGCGAGCATATACTCAAAATGTCTGGGTTGCACAACTGCTTGTCTCAGCTGGGAGTTAATTTCCCAGATGACTCAGTCATTGACAGAATCCTCCAGTCACTCCCACCTAGCTACAAGAGCTTTATGATGAACTTCAATATGCAAGGGATGGAGAAGTCCATTCCTGAGTTATATTCAATGCTGAAATCAGCAGAGGTGGAGATCAAAGAGGAACATCAAGTGTTGATGGTGAATAAGACCACTAGTTTCAAGAAAGGCAAGGGTAAGAAGAACTTCAAGAAGGACGGCAAGGGAGTTGCCGCGCCCGGTAAGTTAGTTACCGGGAAGAAGCCAAAGAATGGACCCAAGCCTGAGACTGAATGCTTTTATTGCAAGGGAAATGGTCACTGGAAGCGGAACTGCCCCAAGTTCTTAGCGGATAAGAAGGCCGGCAACGCCAAAGGTATATATGATATACATGTTATTGATGTTTACCTTACCAGCGCTCATAGTAGCTCCTGGGGATTTGATACCGGTGCGGTTGCTCATATTTGTAACTCAAAAAAGGAGCTACGGAATAAGCGGAGACTGGCGAAGGACGAGGTGACGATGCACGTCGGGAATGGTTCCAAGGTCGATGTGATCACCGTCGGCACGCTACCTCTACATCTACCTTGGATTAGTTTTAAACCTCAATAATTGTTATTTAGTACCAGCTTTGAGCATGAACATTGTATCTGGATCTCGTTTGATGCAAGATGGCTACTCATTTAAATCTGAGAATAATGGTTGTTCTATTTATATGAGAGATATGTTTTACGGTCATGCCCCGCTGGTCAATGGTTTATTTTTATTGAATCTCCAACGTGATATTACACATATTCATAGTGTGAATGCCAAAAGATGTAAGGTTGATAATGATAGTCCCACATACTTGTGGCACTGCCGCCTTGGTCACATTGATGTCAAACGCATGAAGAGACTCCATGCAGATAGACCTTTGGAGTCTCTTGATTATGAATCATGTGACACGTGCGAACCATGCCTCATGGGCAAAATGACCAAGACTCCGTTCTCCGCAAAAATGGAGCGAGCAACCAACTTGTTGGATATAATACATACTGATGTATGCGGTCCAATGAGCGTTGAGGCTTGAAGTGGCTATCAATATGTTCTCACCCTCACTGATGACTTAAGTAGATATGGGTATGTGTATTAATGATACACAAGTCTGAGACCTTTGAAAAGTTCAAGGAATTTCAGTGCGAGGTAGAGAATCAACGTGACAGGAAAATAAAGTTCTTACGACCAGATCGTGGAGGAGAATATTTGAGTCACGAGTTTGGCACGCACTTAAGGAAATGCGGAATCGTTTCACAACTCATGCCACCTGGAACACCTCAGCGAAATGGTGTGTCCGAACGTCGTAATCGCACTCTATTAGATATGGTGCGATCTATGATGTCTCTGACCGATCTACCGCTATCAGTTTGGGGCTATGCTTTAGAGACTGTCGCATTCACTTTAAATAGGGCACCATCTAAATCTGTCGAGACGACACCGTATGAATTTTGGTTTGGGAAGAAACCTAAGCTGTCATTTCTGAAAGTTTGGGGATGCGATGCTTATGTCAAGAAACTTCAACCTGAAAATCTCGAACCCAAATCGGAAAAATGCGTCTTCATAGGATACTCTAAGGAAACTATTGGGTATACCTTCTACCTCAGATCCGAAGGCAAGATCTTTGTTGCCATGAATGGATCCTTTCCGGAGAGGTGTCTCGGTCATGTCTACATGGTTCCCCAACCCGTAGGGTCTACACACTTAAGGTTCGGTGACCCTAGAGTTGTAATGGGAAATTGTATGTGTTTACCGAAGGTTGTTCGGAGTTCCGGATGAGATCCCAGACTTCACGAGGAGTTCCAGAATGGTCCGGAGGTAAAGATTTATATAAGGGAAGTCCAGTTTCAGCCGCCGGAAGAGTTTCGGGGGTCATCGGTATCGTACCGGGACCACCGAAAGGGTTCCGGGGTCCACCGGGTGGGGCCACCTGCCCCGGAGGGCCTAGTGGGCTGAATATGGGTCGGGAGCATCCCCTTAGTGGGCTGGTGCGCCCCCAAGGGCGCAAGGCACCTAGGGTTGGAAACCCTAGGCGGTGGGGGCGCCCCCCACCTGCTTGGGGGGTAAGTTTCCCCCCTTGGCCGCCGCCGTCCTCTAGATGCATCTAAGGGGGCGGCCCCCTCTCCCCTTCACCCTATAAATAGAGGGGGGTGGCAGGGCAGCCGCACCCTTCCCCTAGCGCAGCCCTCCCCCCCAACTCCTGCTCCTCCGTAGTGCTTGGCGAAGCCCTGCTGGAGAACCACAAGCTCCACCACCACGTCGTCGTGCTGTCGGAGCTCTCCCTCAACTTCTCCTCCCCCTTGCTGGATCAATAAGGAGGAGACATCCCCGGGCTGTACGTGTGTTGAACGCGGAGGCGTCGTCCGTTTGGCGCTTGGATCGGATCTTCCGCAATTTGAATCGCCGCGAGTACGACTCCATCAACCGCGCTCTTGTAACGCTTCCGCTTAGCGATCTTCAAGGGTATGAAGATGCACTCCCTCTCTATCATTGCTAGCATCTCCTAGATTGATCTTGGTGACACGTAGGAAAATTTTGAATTATTACTGCATTCCCCAACATGTTGCACTATCATTATTAACTTTGTATCTTTCGGCATCAATTTTATGAATATGTGTATCACTACGATCAAGATTCAATAAACCATTCACATTGGGTGTATGACCATATAAGGTTTTATTCATGTAAACAGAACAACAATTATTCTCTAACTTAAATGAATAACCGTATTGCAATAAACATGATCAAATCATATTCATGCTCAACGCAAACACCAAATAACATTTATTTAGGTTCAACACTAATCCCGAAGGTAGAGGGAGTGTGCGATGGTGATTGTATCAACCTTGGAATCACTTCCAACACACATCTTCACCTCGCCCTTAACTAGTCTGTGTTTATTCTGCAACTCCTGTTTCGAGTTACTAATCTTAGCAACTGAACCGATTTCAAATACCCAAGGGCTACTATGAACACTAGCAAGGTACACATCAATAACATGTATATCAAATATACCTTTGTAAACGTTGCCATCCTGCTTATCCGCCAAGTATTTGGGGCAGTTCCGCTTTCAGTGACCATTTCCTTTGCAGTAGAGGCACTCAGTTTCAGGCTTGGGTCCAGCTTTGGGCTTCCTCATGGGAGTGGCAACTTGCTTGCCATTCTTCTTGAAGTTCCCTTTCTTTCCCTTGCCCTTTTTCTTGAAACTAGTGGTCTTGTTAATCATTAACACTTGATGCTCTTTCTTGATTTCTACCTCGCCGATTTCAGCATCGTGAAGAGCTCGGGAATCATTTTTGTCATCCCTTGCATATTATAGTTCATCATAAAGTTCTAGTAGCCTGGTGATAGTGACTAGAGAACTCTGTCAATCACTATGTTATCTGGAAGATTAACTCCCACTTGATTCAAGCAATTGTAGTACCCAGACATTCTGAGCACATGCTCACTGGTTAAGCTATTCTTCTCCATCTTGTAGGCAAAGTACTTGTCAGAGGTCTCATACCTCTCAGCACGGGCAAGAGTCTGAAATACCAATTTCAGCTCTTGGAACATCTCATATGTTCCGTGGCGTTCAAAACATTTTTGAAGTCCCGGTTCTAAGCCGTAAAGCATGGTGCACTAAACTATTAAGTAATCATCATACTGAGCTTGCCAAACGTTCATAACGTCTACATCTGCTCCTATAACAGGTCTGTCACCTAGTGGTGCATCAAGGACATAATTCTTCTATGCAGCAATGAGGATAATCCTTAGATCATGGACCCAGTCCGCATCATTGCTACTATCATCTTTCAACTTATTTTTCTCTAGGAACAAATCAAAAAAACGGAGAGCTACATCGCGAGCTATTGATCTACAACATAATTTGCAAATACTATCCGGACTAAGTTCATGATAAATTAAGTTCAATTAATCAAAGTACTAATGAAACTCTGCCTATGTTGTCTCAACATAGCCGGTCCCAAGCCCGGGTAAAGGAGGAGAGTTGTGATAGGCTTGGCGAGCCAACGTAAAAACTCAGCCACTCTTATGGAGATGAAACCCAAAAGATTTTCGTTGGGGCGTAACCCTCTCAGCGATGCACTACATCGGAACCCGGGTGTGGTGGAAAATGGGCAAGGGCCGGGCCGTCACCCCCAAGGTGGCGCGCCGTATCTTGATTCGGATACGGTGGCAAGTGAGCGAGGATCGGGTCGTCGCATCCTTAGTGTCGCGCTACATCGGCGCCCGGATGTAGTGGAAAATGGGCAAGGGTCTTCGCATTTGACTCGATGAGTGCGAAGGGTAAGGAAGCTAGCCGAGCCTAGGAGGATTCGCGTAGGTAGCTGGAACGTAGGGTCTCTGACAGGGAAGCTTCGGGAGCTAGTTGATGCAGCGGTGAGGAGAGGTGTTGATATCCTTTGCGTCCAAGAAACCAAATGGAGAGGACAGAAGGCGAAGGAGGTGGAGGATACCGGCTTCAAGCTGTGGAACACGGGGACGGCTGCAAACAGAAATGGAGTAGGCTCTTGTTGATTATGGAGTGGTAGACGTCAAGAGACGTGGGGACCGGATTATCCTGGTCAAGCTGGTAGTTGAGGACTTCGTTCTCAATGTTATCAGCGCGTATGCCCCGAAGTAGGCCACAATGAGAACACCAAGAGGGAGTTCTGGGAAGGCCTGGATGATATGATTAGGAGTGTACCGATTGGTGAGAATCTCTTCATAGGAGGAGACCTCAATGGCCACGTGGGTACATCTAACACGGGTTTTGAAGGGGCGCACGGGGGCTTTGGCTATGGCATCAGGAATCAAGAAGGAGAAGATGTTTTAATCTTTGCTCTAGCCTACAACATGATTGTAGCTAACACCCTCTTTAGAAAGAGAGAATCACATCTGGTGACTTTTAGTAGTGGCCAACACTCTAGCCAGATTGATTTCATCCTCTCGAGAAGAGAAGATAGGCGTGCGTGCCTAGACTGTAAGGTGATACCTGGAGAGAGTGTTGGACCCCAGCATAAGCTGGTGGTTGCTGACTTCCGCTTTTGGATTCGTGTCCAGTGGGATAAGCGTGCCAAAGTCGCTAGAACGAAGTGGTGGAAGCTCAAGGGGGAGGTAGCTCAAGCGTTCAAGGAGAGGGTCATTAAGGAGGGCCCTTGGGAGGAAGGAGGGGATGCGGACAATGTGTGGACGAAGATGGCGACTTGCATTCGTAAGGTGGCCTCGGAGGAGTTTGGAGTGTCCAGGGGAAGGAGAAGCGAAGATAAGGATACCTGGTGGTGGAATGATGATGTCCAGAAGGCGATTAAAGAGAAGAAAGATTGCTTCAGACGCCTATACCTGGATAGGAGTGTAGACAACATAGAGAAGTACAAGATGGCGAAGAAGGCCGCAAAGCGAGCTGTTGGTGAAGTAAGGGGTCAGGCATATGAGGACCTCTACCAACGGTTAGGCACGAAGGAAGGCGAAAGGGACATCTATAAGATGGCCAAGATCCGAGAGAGGAAGAGGAGGGATATTGGCCAAGTCAAATGCATCAAGGACGGAGCAGGCCAACTCTTGCTGAAGGACGAGGAGATTAAGCATAGATGGCGGGAGTACTTCGACAAGCTGTTCAATGGGGAGAATGAGAGTTCTACCATTGAACTGGACGACTCCTTTGATGAGACCAGCATGCGTTTTGTGCGGCGAATCCAGGAGTCTGAGGTCAAGGAGGCTTTACAAAGGATGAAAGGAGGCAAGGCGATGGGCCCTGATTGTATCCCCATTGCGGTGTGGAAAGGTCTCGGGGACATAGCGATAGTATGGCTAACCAAGCTTTTCAACCTCATTTTTCACGCAAACAAGATGCCAAAAGAATGGAGACGGAGTATATTAGTACCAATCTTCAAGAACAAGGGGGATGTTCAGAGTTGTACTAATTACCGTGGAATTAAGCTGATGAGCCATACAATGAAGCTATGGGAGAGGGTCATTGAGCACCGCTTAAGAAGAATGACAAGCATGACCAAAAATCAGTTTGGTTTCATGCCTGGGAGGTCGACCATGGAAGCCATTTTCTTGGTACGATAACTTATGGAGAGATATAGGGAGCAAAAGAAGGACTTGCATATGGTGTTCATTGACTTGGAGAAGGCCTATGATAAGATACCGCGGAATGTCATGTGGTGGGCCTTGGAGAAACACAAAGTCCCAACAAAGTACATTATCCTCATCAAGGACATGTACGATAATGTTGTGACAAGTGTTCGAACAAGTGATGTCGACACTGATGACTTCCCGATTAAGATAGGACTGCATCAGGGGTCAGCTTTGAGCCCTTATCTTTTTGCGTTGGTGATGGATGAGGTCACAAGGGATATATAAGGAGATATCCCATGGTGTATGCTCTTTGCGGATGATGTGGTGCTAGTTGACGATAGTCGGACGGGGGTAAATAGAAAGTTAGACTTATGGAGACAAACCTTGGAATCGAAAGAGTTTAGGCTTAGTAGAACTAAAACCGAGTACATGATGTGCGGTTTCAGTACTACTAGGTGTGAGGAGGAGGAGGTTAGCCTTGATGGCCAGGTGGTACCTCAGAAGGACACCTTTCGGTATTTGGGGTCAATGCTGCAGGAGGATGGGGGTATTGATGAAGATGTGAACCATCGAATCAAGGCCGGATGGATGAAGTGGCGCCAAGCTTCTGGCATTCTCTGTGACAAGAGAGTGCCACAAAAGCAAAAAGGCAAGTTCTATAGGACGGCGGTTCGACCCGCAATGTTGTATGGCGTTGAGTGTTGGCCGACTAAAAGGCGACATGTTCAACAGTTAGGTGTGGTGGAGATGCGTATGCTGAGATGGATGTGTGGCTACACGAGGAAGGATCGAGTCCGGAATGATGATATACGAGATAGAGTTGGGGTAGCACCAATTGAAGAGAAGCTTGTCCAACATCGTCTGAGATGGTTTGGGCATATTCAGCGCAGGCCTCCAGAAGCTCCAGTGCATAGTGGACGGCTAAAGCATGCGGAGAATGCCAAGAGAGGGCGGGGTAGACCAAATTTGACATGGGGGGAGTCCGTTAAGAGAGACCTGAAGGATTGGAGTGTCACCAAAGAGCTAGCTATGGACAGGGGTGCGTGGAAGCTTGCTATCCATGTGCCAGAGCCATGAGTTGGTTGCGAGATCTTATGGGTTTCACCTCTAGCCTACCCCAACTTGTTTGGGACTAAAGGCTTTGTTGTTTTTGTTGTAATCAAAGTACTAATGAACTCCCACTTAAATAGACATCCCTCAAATCATCTAAGTGATACGTGATCCAAATCAACTAACCCATATCCGATCATCAAGTGAGATGGGGTAGTCATCAATGGTGAACATCTCTATGTTGATCATATCTACTATATGATTCACGTTCGACCTTTTGGTCTCCAGTGTTCCGAGGCCATGTTTGTACATGCTAGGCTCGTCAAGTTTAACCCAAGTATTCCGCATGTGCAAAACTGTCTTGCACCCGTTGTATGTGAACGTAGAGTCTATCAGACCCGATCATCATGTGGTGTCTCAACACGACGAACTGTCGCAATGGTGCATACTCAGGGTGAACACTTATACCTTGAAATTTAGTGAAGGGATCATCTTATAACGATATCGCCGTACTAAGAAAAATAAGATGCATAAAAGATAAACATCACATGCAATCAAAATATATGACATGATATGGCCATCATCTTCTGCTTTTGATCTCCATCTCCAAAGCATCGTCATGATCTCCATCGTCACTGGCTCGACACCTTGATCTCCATCATAGCGTCGTGGTCTTCTCGCCAACTATTGCTTCTACAACTATCGCTAACTCATAGTGATAAAGTAAAGCAATTACATAGCGTTTGCATTTCATACAATAAAGAGACAACCATAAGGCTCCTGCCGGTTGCCAGATATCTTACAAAACATGATCATCTCATACAATAACGTGTATCACATCATATCTTGACCATTTCACATCACAACATTGATACGTCTCCAATGTGTCTATAATTTTTTATTGTTCCATGCTATTATATATTCTGTTTTGGATGTTTAATGGGCTTTATTATACACTTTTATATTATATTTGGGACTAACCTATTAATCGGAGGCCCAGCCCAAATTGCTGCTTTTTTGCCTATTTCAGTGTTTCGCAGAAAAAGAATATCAAACGGAGTCCAAACGGAATGAAACCTTTGGGAACGTGATTTTTCGAACAAACGTGATCCAGAGGACTTGGAGTGGACGTCAAGCAACAGCCGAGGAGGCCACGAGGTAGGGGGCGCGCCTACCCCCCCAGGGCGCACCCTCCACCCTCGTGGGCCCCTCGTGGCTCCACCGACCAACTTCTTCCTCCTATATATACCCACGAAAACCTAATTCCACCGCCGCAACCTTCTGTACCCGTGAGATCCCATCTTGGGGCCTTTTCCGGCGTCCTGCCGGAGGGGGCATTGATCACGAAGGGCTTCTACATCAACCCATAGCCTCTCCGATGATGTGTGAGTAGTTTACCTCAGACCTTCGGGTCCATAGTTATTAGCTAGATGGCTTCTTCTCTCTCTTTGGATCTCAATAAAAAGTTCTCCTCGATTCTCTTGGAGATCTATTCGATGTAATCTTCTTTTGCGGTGTGTTTGTCGAGATTCGATGAATTGTGGGTTTATGATCAAGATTATCTATGAACAATATTTGAATCTCCTCTGAATTCTTTTATGTATGATTGGTTATCTTTGCAAGTCTCTTCGAATTATCAGTTTGGTTTGGCCTACTAGATTGATCTTTCTTGCAATGGGAGTAGTGCTTAGCTTTGGGTTCAATCTTGCGGTGTCCTTTCCCAGTGACAGCATGGGCAGCAAGGCACGTATTGTATTGTTGCCATCGAGGATAAAAAGATGGGGCTTATATCATATTGCATGAGTTTATCCCTCTACATCATGTCATCTTGCTTAAAGCGTTACTCTGTTCTTATGAACTTAATACTCTAGATGCATGCTGGATAGCGGTCGATGTGTGGAGTAATAGTAGTAGATGCAGAATTGTTTCGGTCTACTTGTCACGGACGTGATGCCTATATACATGGTCATACCTAGATATTCTCATAACTATGCTCAATTCTATCAATTGCTCGACAGTAATTCGTTCACCCACCGTAATACTTATGCTATCTTGAGAGAAGCCACTAGTGAAACCTATGGCCCCCGGGTCTATTTTCCATCATATTAATCTTCCAACAATTAGCTATTTTTATTGCCATTTATTTTACTTTGCATCTTTATTTCTCTTTATCATAAAAATACCAAAAATATTATCTTATCATATCTATCAGATCTCACTCTCGTACCGTGAAGGGATTGACAACCCCTTTATCGCGTTGGTTGCGAGGTTCTTATTTGTTTGTGTAGGTGCGTGGGACTCGAGCGTGATCTCCTACTGGATTGATACCTTGGTTCTCAAAAACTGAGGGAAATACTTACGCTACTTTACTGCATCACCCTTTCCTCTTCAAGGGAAAACCAACGCAGTGCTCAAGAGGTAGCAAGAAGGATTTCTGGCGCCGTTGCCGGGGAGATTCGCGCCAAGTCAAGTCAAGATTTGATTTCCCGTCAACGAGCCATTTCTGGCGCCGTTGCCGGGGAGTCTACGCACAAGTCAAGACATACCAAGTACCCATCACAAACTCCTATCCCTCGCATTACATTATTTGCTATTTGCCTCTCGTTTTCCTCTCCCCCACTTCACCCTTGCCCATTCGCCCTCTCATTCCGTTCCCCTCTTTACCGCTCGCTTTATCTTCATGGCTAGTCCTTTATCTACTCCTTTATCTCCCGAGAATGAAGTTCTTAATTTTAAGCAAAGGGAGGGAGAAAATCTAAAATACGCTTAGTATAGAATTTGCAATGCTCAAAATAGATCTACCAGGAAGCAATCTACTTCCGTTCTTCTTCGCAATTTCCATGTAGGCATCACTCCTTGGAATAGATACATTCTTGATACCATTACCGGAGGAAATTTCTTGGGTAGCCATACTTTTGATTCTTATAATGCTATGATAGATTTGTTTGGCCCACCACCTATTTTGGTTAATGGAACTATGTTAACTTTGGAGCATGTGATGCAAAGATTTGAAATTATTGAAAATAAAGTTGCTACCGTAGAGTTAATTGAAATTTTGGATAAAAAGATCCACAACCAAATTACCCAATATTGATCTAAGGTAGGAGTCACTTTGAATTTTTTTAAAGAAAAGGAACCCATAGTTACTGAAAGAATAAATCAGGATTCCACTAGAATCGATAAACTTGAGGGTATCATTACCAACTTGGGGACCGCCTTTTCTTCCGTAAAGAACACCTCAAGTCCTCCTACAAGGATTTCCAAGCTTATGTATGTTCCTAAAAATAAGGGTGAATCCTCTAGTAAAAAAACTGCGGATCTCAAATCAATAAGTGTTCATCCCAATCTTTTTGCTATCATTAAGGAACCATTTGCTACAAATGATTTTTTTGATTTCGTGCCTAGAAGTTTGATAATTAATAAGAAGAAAGAAACCCCTAAGGGTTATAGGTGTCTTATTGAAGAATTGCCTACCAAAGACGGCAATACCTAGATCTATCCTCGCTTTTATGCCTAGCTAGGGACGTTAACGATAGCGCTTGTTGGGAGGCAACCCAATTTTATCTTTAGTTTTTTTTGCTTTTAGCTTCTGTTTAGGAATAAATCTTTGATCTAGCCTCTGTTTAGATTTGTTTTTGTGTTTTAATTAGTGTTTGTGCCAAGTTAAACCTATAGGAACTTCTTGGATGATAGTTATTTGATCTTGCTGAAAATTCCAGAAACTTTCTGTTCACGAAAACAATTGTTAAAATTACCAGAAAGTGATATAATATTGATTCCAATTGCAGCAGACCAATAAACAAATTATTTAGGTCGTCCTATTTTGGCAGAATTTTTAGAGTTCCAGAAGTTTGCGAGTTACAGATTACTACAGACTGTTCTGTTTTTGACAGATTCTGTTTTTCGTGTGTTGTTTGCTTATTTTGATGAATCTATGGCTAGTAAAATAGTTTATATACCATAGAGAAGTTGGAATACAGTAGGTTAACACCAATATAAATAAATAATGAGTTCATTACAGTACCTTGAAGTGGTGTTTTGTTTTCTTTAGCTAACGGAGCTCACGAGATTTTTTGTTAAGTTTTGTGTTGTGAAGTTTTCAAGTTTTGGGTAAGGATTTGATGGATTATGGAACAAGGAGTGGCAAGAGCCTAAGCTTGGGGATGCCCATGGCACCCCAAGATAATCTAAGGACACCAAAAAGTTAAAGCTTGGGGATGCCCCGGAAGGCATCCCCTCTTTCGTCCTCATCCATCGGTAAACTTACTTGGAGCTATATTTTTATTCACCACATGATATGTGTTTTGCTTGGAGCGTCTTGTATGATTTGAGTCTTTGTTTGTTAGTTTGCCACAATCATCCTTGCTGTACACACCATTTTGAGAGAGACACACATGATTCGGAATTTATTAGAATACTCTATGTGCTTCACTTATATCTTTTGAGCTATATAGTTTTTGCTCTAGTGCTTCACTTATATCTTTTAGAGCACGGCGGTGGTTTTGTTTTATAGAAACTATTGTTCTCTCATGCTTCACTTATATTATTTTGAAAGTCCTACAAAACAGCATGGTAATTTGCTTAAATTGAGAAGGTAGTCCTAATATGATAGGCATCCAAGATTAGTAAAAACTTTCTTATAAGTGCGTTGAATACTAAGAAAAGTTTGATGCTTGATAATTGTTTTGAGATATGAAGATGGTGATATTAGAGTCATGCTAGTTGAGTGGTTATGAATTTGAGAAATACTTGTGTTAAAGTTTGTGATTCCCGTAGCATGCACGTATGGTGAACCGTTATGTGATGAAGTCGGAGCATGATTTATTTATTGATTGTCTTCCTTATGAGTGGTGGTCGGGGACGAGCGATGGTCTTTTCCTACCAATCTATCCCCCTAGGAGCATGTGCGTAATACTTTGTTTCGATAACTAATAGATTTTTGCAACAAGTATATGAGTTCTTTATGACTAATGTTGAGTCCATGGATTATACGCACTCTCACCCTTCCACCATTGCTAGCCTCTCTAATACCGCGCACTTTTCGCCGGTATCATACACCCACCATATACCTTCCTCAAAACAGCCACCATACCTACCTATTATGGCATTTCCATAGCCATTCCGAGATATATTGCCATGCAACTTTCCACCGTTCCGTTTGCTATGACACGCTTCATCATTGTCATATTGCTTTGCATGATCATGTAGTTGACATTGTATTTGTGGCAAAGCCACCGTTCATAATTTTTTATACATGTCACTCTTGATTCATTGCATATCCCGGTACTCCGCCGGAGGCATTCACATAGAGTCATATTTTTGTTCTAAGTGTTGAGTCATAATTCTTGAGTTGTAAGTAAATAAAATTGTGATGATCATCATTATTAGAGCATTGTCCCAAGTGAGGAAAGGATGATGGAGACTATGATTCCCCCATAAGTCGGGATGAGACTCCGGACGAAAAAAGAAGGGAAAAAAGAGGCCATACAAAAATAAAAAGAAAAAAGGCCCAAAAAATGAGAGAAAAAGAGAGAAGGGACAACGTTACTATCCTTTTACCACACTTGTGCTTCAAAAGTAGCACCATGATCTTCATGATAGAGAGTCTCATATGTTGTCATTTTCATATACTAGTGGGAATTTTACATTATAGAATTTGGCTTGTATATTCCAATGATGGGCTTCGTCAAAATGCCCTAGGTCTTCGTGAGCAAGCGAGTTGGATGCACACCAACTTAGTTTTTTTTGTTGAGCTTTCATACACTTATAGCTCTAGTGCATCCGTTGCATGGCAATCCCTACTCACTCACATTGATATCTATTAATGGGCATCTCCATAGCCCATTGATACGCCTAGTTAATGTGAGACTATCTTCTCCCTTTTTGTCTTCTCCACAACCACCATTCTATTCCACATATAGTGCTATGTCCATGGCTCACGCTCATGTATTGCGTGAAGATTGAAAAAGTTTGAGAACATCAAAAGTATGAAACAATTGCTTGGCTTGTCATCAGGGTTGTGCATGATTAAATACATTCTGTGATGAAGATAGAGCATAGCCAGACTACATGATTTTGTAGGGATAACTTTCTTTGGCCATGTTATTTTGAGAAGACATGATTGCTTAGTTAGTATGCTTGAAGTATTATTATTTTTATGTCAATATTAAACTTTTATCTTGAATCTTTCGGATCTGATTATTCATACCACAAATAAGAGAATTACATTGAAAATTATGCTAAGTAGCATTCCACATCAAAATTTCTGTTTTTATCATTTACCTACTCGAGGACGAGCAGGAAGTAAGCTTGGGGTGGTTGATACGTCTCCAACGTATCTATAATTTTTTATTGTTCCATGCTATTATATATTCTGTTTTGGATGTTTAATGGGCTTTATTATACACTTTTATTTTATTTTTGGGACTAACCTATTAACCGGAGGCCCAGCCCAAATTGCTGCTTTTTTGTCTATTTCAGTGTTTCGCAGAAAAAGAATATCAAACGGAGTCCAAACGGAGTGAAACCTTCGGGAACGTGATTTTTGGAACAAACGTGATCTAGAGGACTTGGAGTGGACGTCAAGCAACAGCCGAGGAGGCCACGAGGTAGGGGGGCACGCCTACCCCCCAGGGCGCGCCCTCCACCCTCGTGGGCCCATCGTGGCTCCACCGACCTACTTCTTCCTCCTATATATACCTACGTACCCCCAAACCATCAGAGGCATCCACGAAAACCTAATTCCACCACTGCAACCTTCTGTACCCGTGAGATCCCATCTTAGGGCCTTTTCCGGCGTCCTGCCGGAGGGGCATTGATCACGGAGGGCTTCTACATCAACACCATAGCCTCTCCGATGATGTGTAAGTAGTTTACCTCAGACCTTCGGGTCCATAGTTATTAGCTAGATGGCTTCTTCTCTCTCTTTGGATCTCAATACAAAGTTCTCCTCGATTCTCTTGGAGATCTATTCGATGTAATCTTCTTTTACGGTGTGTTTGTCGAGATCGGATGAATTGTGGGTTTATGATCAAGATTATCTATGAACAATATTTGAATCTCCTCTCAATTCTTTTATGTATGATTGGTTATCTTTGCAAGTCTCTTCGAATTATCAGTTTGGTTTGGCCTACTAGATTGATATTTCTTGCAATGGGAGAAGTGCTTAGCTTTGGGTTCAATCTTGCGGTGTCCTTTCCCAGTGACAGGAGGGGCAGCAAGGCACGTATTGTATTGTTGCCATCGAGGATAAAAAGATGGGGTTTATATCATATTGCATGAGTTTATCCCTCTACATCATGTCATCTTGCTTAAAGCGTTACTCTGTTCTTATGAACTTAATACTCTAGGTGCATGCTGGATAACGGTTGATGTGTGGAGTAATAGTAGTAGATGCAGAATCATTTTGGTCTACTTGTCACGGACGCGATGCCTATATACATGATCATACCTAGATATTCTCATAACTATGCTCAATTCCATCAATTGCTCGACAGTAATTCGTTCACCCACCGTAATACTTATGCTATCTTGAGAGAAGCCACTAGTGAAACCTATGCCCCCGGGTCTATTTTCCATCATATTAATCTTCCAACACTTAGCTATTTTTATTACCATTTATTTTACTTTACATCTTTATTTCTCTTTATCATAAAAATACCAAAAATATTATCTTATCAGATCTCACTCTCGTAAGTGACCGTGAAGGGATTGACAACCCCTTTATCGCGTTGGTTGCGAGGTTCTTATTTGTTTGTGTAGATGCGTGGGACTCGAGCGTGATCTCCTACTGGATTGATACCTTGGTTCTCAAACTGAGGGGAATACTTACGCTACTTTACTGCATCACCCTTTCCTCTTCAAGGGAAAACCAACGCAGTGCTCAAGAGGTAGCAAACATGTTGGAAATATGCCCTAGAGGCAATAATAAAATGGTTATTATTATATTTCCTTGTTCATGATAATTGTGTATTGTTCATGCTATAATTGTGTTATCCGGAAATCGTAACACATGTGTGAACACATAGACCATAACATGTCCCTAGTGAGCCTCTAGTTGACTAGCTCGTTGATCAATATATGGTTACGGTTTCCTGACCATCGACATTGGATGTCATTGATGACGGGATCACATCATTAGGAGAATGATGTGATGGACAAGACCCAATCCTAAGGATAGCACTAGATCGTGTAGTTCGTTTGCTGAAGCTTTTCTAATGTCAAGTATCATTTCCTTAGACCATGAGATCGTGCAACTCCCGGATACCGTAGGAATGCTTTGGGTGTACCAAACGTCACAACATAACTGGGTGGCTATAAAGGTGCACTACAGGTATCTCCGAAAGTGTCTGTTGGGTTGGCTCGGATCGAGACTGGGATTTGTCACTCCGTATGACGGAGAGGTATCTCTGGGCCCACTCGGTATTGCATCATCATAATGAGCTCAATGTGACTAAGTAGTTAGTCACGGGATCATGCATTACGGAATGAGTAAAGTGACTTGCCGGTAACGAGATTGAACGAGGTATTGGGATACCAACGATCGAATCTCGGGCAAGTAACGTACCGATTGACAAAGGGAATTCTATACGGGATTGCTTGAATCCTCGACATCGTGGTTCATCCGATGAGATCATCGTGGAACATGTGGGAGCCAACATGGGTATCCAGATCCCGCTGTTGGTTATTGGCTAGAGAGGTGTCTCGGTCATGTCTGCATGATTCCCGAACCCGTAGGGTCTACACACTTAAGGTTCGATGACGCTAGGGTTATAAGGAAGGTTTGTATGTGATTACCAAATGTTGTTCGGAGTCCCGGATGAGATCCCGGACGTCACGAGGAGTTCCGGAATGGTCCGGAGGTAAAGATTTATATATGGGAAGTCACAATACGGTCACCGGAAATATTCGGGGGTATACCGGTATTGTACCGGGACCACCGGAGGGGTTCCGGGGGTCCACCGGGAGGGTCCACCTGCCCCGGAGGGCCTTATGGGCTGTAGGTGGAAGGGAACCAGCCCTTAGTGGGCTGGGCGCCAACCCCCCTAGGGCCCATGCCCCTAGGGTTTGGGGTTTGGGGGAAACCCTAAAGGGGGGCGCCCCCCCCCCCTTGCTTGGGGGGCAAGCCACCTCCCCCTTGGCCGCTGCCCCCCCTCTAGATCCCATCTAGAGGGGCCGGCCCCCTTCCCCCTTCTCCCTATAAATAGAGGGGTGAGGGGAGGGCTGCAGCACCACATCCAAGGCGCAGCCCCTCCCCTCCCCAACACCTCTCCTCCTCCGCGTGTGCTTGGCGAAGCCCTGCCGGAGAACTGTCACTCCACCACCACCACGTCGTCGTGCTGCTGTTGGAGCCTTCTTCCTCAACCTCTCCATCCTCCTTGCTGGATCAAGGCGTGGGAGACGTCACCGCTCCGTACGTGTGTTGAACGCGGAGGCGCCGTCCGTTCGGCGCTTGGATCATCGGTGATTTGGATCACGACGAGTACGACTCCATCAACCCCGTTCTCTTGAACGCTTCCGCTCGCGATCTACAAGGGTATGTAGATGCACTCCTCCCCTCTCGTTGCTAGTAAACTCCATAGATTGATCTTGGTGATGCGTAGAAAATTTTAATTTCTGCTACGATCCCCAACAGTGGTATCAGAGCTAGGTTTATGCGTAGTTTCTATGCACGAGTAGAACACAAGTTGTTGTGGGCGTTGATTTTGTCAATTTACTTGTCGTTACTAGTCTTATCTTGATTCGGTGGCATCGTGGGATGAAGCGGCCCGGACCGACCTTACACGTACGCTTACGTGAGACAGGTTCCACCGACTGACATGCACTAGTTGCATAAGGTGGCTAGCGGGTGTCTGTCTCTCCCACTTTAGTCGGATCGGATTCGATGAAAACGGTCCTTATGAAGGGTAAATAGAAATTGGCATATCACGTTGTGGTTTTGGCGTAGGTAAGAATCGTTCTTGCTAGAAACCTATAGCAGCCACGTAAAAGTTTGCAACAACAATTAGAGGACGTCTAACTTGTTTTTGCAGCAAGTGTCATGTGATGTGATATGGCCAGAAGGATGTGATGAATGATATATGTGATGTATGAGATTGATCATGTTCTTGTAATAGGAATCGCGATTTGCATGTCGATGAGTTTGACAACCGGCAGGAGCCTAGGAGCTGTCTTAATTTATTTATGACCTGCGTGCCAACTGAAACGTCATGTAATTACTTTACTTTATTGCTAACTGTTAGCCATAGTAGTAGAAGTAATAATTGGCGAGACAACTTCATGAAGACACGATGATGGAGATCATGATGATGGAGATCATGGTGTCATGCTGGTGACGATGATGAACATGGCGCCCCGAAGATGGAGATCAAAAGGAGCAAAATGATATTGGCCATATCATGTCACTATTTGATTGCATGTGATGTTTATCATGTTTTACATCTTATTTGCTTAGAACGACGGTAGCATAAATAAGATGATCCCTCGCTAAAATTTCAAGAAAGTGTTCCCCCTAACTGTGCACCGTTGCGAAGGTTCGTTGTTCCAAAGCACCACGTGATGATCTGGTGTGATAGGTTCTAACGTTCGCATACAACGGGTGTAAGGCAGATTTACACACGCAATACACTTAGGTTGACTTGACGAGCCTAGCATGTACAGACATGGCCTCGGAACACAAGAGACCGAAAGGTCGAACATGAGTCGTATAGCAGATACGATCAACATGAAGATGTTCACCGATGATGACTAGTCCGTCTCACGTGATGATCGGACACGGCCTAGTTGACTCGGATCATGTATCACTTAGATGACTAGAGGGATGTCTGTCTGAGTGGGAGTTCGTTAATAATTTGATTAGATGAACTTAATTATCATGAACTTAGTCTAAAAACCTTTACAATATGTCTTGTAGATCAAATGGCCCACGCTAATGTTGCCCTCAACTTCAACGCGTTCCTAGAGAAAACCAAGCTGAAAGACGATGGTAGCAACTACACGGACTGGGTCCGTAACCTGAGGATTATCCTCATAGCTGCCAAGAAAGCATATGTCCTTGAAGCACCGCTAGGTGATACACCTGTTTTCCCAGCAACTCAAGACGTTCTGAACGCCTGGCAGTCATGTAGTGATGATTACTCCCTGGTTCAGTGCGGCATGCTTTACAGCTTAGAACCGGGGCTCCAAAAGCGTTTTGAGCAGCACGGAGCATATGAGATGTTCCAAGAGCTGAAAATGGTTTTCCAAGCTCATGCCCGGGTCGAGAGATATGAAGTCTCCGACAAGTTCTACAGTTGTAAGATGGAGGAGAATAGTTCCGTCAGCGAACACATACTCAAAATGTCCGGGTTGCACAATCGCTTGTCTCAGCTGGGAGTTAATCTCCCGGATGACGCGGTCGTTGACAGAATCCTTCAGTCGCTCCCACCTAGCTACAAGAGCTTTGTGATGAACTTCAATATGCAGGGGATGGAAAAGACCATTCCTGAGGTATATTCAATGCTGAAATCAGCGGAGGTGGAGATCAAAAAGGAACATCAAGTGTTGATGGTGAATAAAACCACTAAGTTCAAGAAAGGCAAGGGTAAGAAGAACTTCAAGAAAGACGGCAAGGGAGTTGCCGCGCCCGGTAAGCAAGCTGCCGGGAAGAAGACAAAGAATGGACCCAAGCCTGAGACTGAGTGCTTTTATTGCAAGGGAAACGGTCACTAGAAGCGGAACTGCCCCAAGTACTTAGCGGATAAGAAGGCCGGCAATACCAAAGGTATATGTGATATACATGTTATAGATGTGTACCTAACCAGCGCTCGTAGTAGCTCCTGGGTATTTGATACCGGTGCGGTTGTGTAACTCAAAGCAGGAGCTACGGAATAAGCGGAGACTGGCGAAGGACGAGGTGACGATGCGCGTCGGGAATGGTTCCAAGGTCGATGTGATCGCCGTCGGCACGCTACCTCTACATTTACCTACGGGACTAGTTTTAAACCTCAATAATTGTTATTTAGTGCCAGCTTTGAGCATGAACATTGTATCTGGATCTCGTTTAATGCGAGATGGCTACGCATTTAAATCCGAGAATAATGGTTGTTGTATTTATATGAGAGATATGTTTTATGGTCATGCCCCGCTTGTCAATGGTTTATTCTTAATGAATCTCGAACGTGATGTTACACATATTCATAGTGTGAATGCCAAGAAATGTAAGGTTGATAATGATAGTCCCACATACTTGTGGCACTGCCGCCTTGGTCACATTGGTGTCAAACGCATGAAGAAACTCCATGCAGATGGACTTTTGGAGTCTCTTGATTATGAATCATTTGACACGTGCGAACCATGCCTCATGGGAAAAATGACCAAGACTCCATTCTCCGGAACAGTGGAGCGAGCAACCAACTTATTGGAAATCATACATACTGATGTGTGCGGTCCAATGAGCGTTGAGGCTCGCGGTGGCTATCGTTATGTTCTCACCCTCACTGATGACTTGAGTAGATATGGGTATGTCTACTTAATGAAACACAAGTCTGAGACCTTTGAAAAGTTCAAGGAATTTTAGAGTGAGGTTGAGAATCAATGTGACAGGAAAATAAAGTTCTTACGATCAGATCGTGGAGGGGAATATTTGAGTCACGAATTTGGCACACACCTAAGGAAATATGGAATTGTTTCACAACTCACGCCGCCTGGAACACCACAGCGTAATGGTGTGTCCGAACGTCGTAATCTCACTCTATTGGATATGGTGCGATCTATGATGTCTCTTACCGATCTACCGCTATCATTCTGGGGTTATGCTTTAGAGACTGCCGCATTCACTTTAAAGAGGGCTCCGTCGAAATCTGTTGAGACGACACCGTATGAATTATGGTTTGGAAAGAAACCTAAGCTGTCGTTTCTTAAGGTTTGGGGATGCGATGCTTATGTCAAGAAACTTCAAACTTAAAAGCTCAAACCCAAGTCGGAAAAATGCGTCTTCATAGGATACCCTAAGGAAACCATTGGGTATACCTTCTACCTCAGATCCGAAGGCAAGATCTTCGTTGCCAAGAACGGGTCCTTTCTGGAGAAAGAGTTTCTCTCGAAAGAAGTAAGTGGGAGGAAAGTGGAACTTGATGAGATGACCCCTCTCGAACCGGAAAGTAGCGCAGCACAAGAAAATGTTTCTGTGGTGCCTGCACCAACTAGAGAGGAAGTTAATGATGACGATCATGATCAAGTTACTACTGAACTTCGTAGGTCCACAAGGACACGTTCCGCACCAGAGTGGTACGGCAACCCTGTCCTGGAAATCATGTTGTTGGACAACGGTGAACCTTCGAACTATGAAGAAGCAATGGCGGGTCCAGATTCCAACAAATGGCTTGAAGCCATGCAATCCGAGATAGGATCCATGTATGAAAACAAAGTGTGGACTTTGACAGACTTGCCCGATGATCGGCGAGCGATAGAAAATAAATGGATCTTTAAGAAGAAGACGGACGCGGATGGAAATGTTACCATCTATAAAGCTCGACTTGTCGCTAAGGGTTATCAACAAGTTCAAGGAGTTGACTACGATGAGACCTTCTCACCCGTAGTGAAGCTGAAGTCCGTCTGAATCATGTTAGCAATTGCCGCATTCTATGATTATGAAATATGGCAAATGGACGTCAAAACGGCATTCCTTAACGGCTTCGTTAAGGAAGAATTGTATATGATGCAGCCAGAAGGTTTTGTCGATCCTAAGAATGCTGACAAAGTATGCAAGCTCCAGCGCTCAATCTATGGGCTGGTGCAGGCATCTCGGAGTTGGAACATTCGCTTTGATGAGATGATCAAAGCGTTTGGGTTTACACAGACTTATGGAGAAGCATGTGTTTACAAGAAAGTGAGTGGGAGCTCTGTAGCATTTCTCATATTATATGTGGATGACATACTATTGATGGGAAATGATATAGAATTCTTGGAAAGTATAAAGGCCTACTTGAATAAGTGTTTTTCAATGAAGGACCTTGGAGAAGCTGCTTACATATTAGGCATCAAGATCTATAGAGATAGATCGAGACGCCTCATAGGTCTTTCACAAAGCACATACTTTGACAAGATATTGAAGAAGTTCAATATGGATCAGTCCAAGAAGGGGTTCTTGCCTGTATTGCAAGGTGTGAGATTGAGCACGGCTCAATGCCCGACCATGGCAGAAGATAGAGAAAAGATGAGTGTCGTCCCCTATGCCTCGGCCATAGGGTCTATTATGTATGCCATGTTGTGTACCAGACCTGATGTAAACCTTGCCGTAAGTTTGGTAGGAAGGTACCAAAGTAATCCCGGCATGGAACACTGGACAACGGTCAAGAACATCCTGAAGTACCTGAAAAGGACTAAGGATATGTTTCTCAATTATGGAGGTGACGAAGAGCTCGTCGTAAAGGGTTACGTCGATGCTAGCTTCGACACAGATCTGGATGACTCTAAGTCACAAACCGGATACGTGTATATTTTGAATGGTGGGGCAGTCAGCTGGTGCAGTTGCAAGCAAAGCGTCGTGGCGGGATTTACATGTGAAGCGGAGTACATGGCAGCCTCGGAGGCAGCACATGAAGCAATCTGGATGAAGGAGTTCATTGCCGACCTAGGAGTTATTCCCAATGCATCGGGGCCGATGACTCTCTTCTGTGACAACACTGGAGCTATTGCCCTTGCCAAGGAGCCCAGGTTTCACAAGAAGACCAGGCACATCAAGCGTCGCTTCAACTCCATTCGTGAAAATGTTCAAAATGGAGACATAGATATTTGTAAAGTACATATGGATTTGAATGCCGCAGATCCGTTGACTAAACCTCTTCCACGGGCAAAACATGATCAACACCAGAACTCTATGGGTGTATGATTCATCACAATGTAACTAGATTATTGACTCTAGTGCAAGTGGGAGACTGTTGGAAATATGCCCTAGAGGCAATAATAAAATGGTTATTATTATATTTCCTTGTTCATGATAATTGTCTATTGTTCATGCTATAATTGTGTTATCCGGAAATCGTAATACATGTGTGAACACATAGACCATAACATGTCCCTAGTGAGCCTCTAGTTGACTAGCTCGTTGATCAATAGATGGTTACGGTTTCCTGACCATGGACATTGGATGTCATTGATAACGGGATCACATCATTAGGAGAATGATGTGATGGACAAGACCCAATCCTAAGCATAGCACTAGATCGTGTAGTTCGTTTGCTGAACCTTTTCTAATGTCAAGTATCATTTCCTTAGACCATGAGATCGTGCAACTCCCGGATACCGTAGGAATGCTTTGGGTGTACCAAACGTCACGAAGTAACTGGGTGGCTATAAAGGTGCACTACAGGTATCTCCGAAAGTGTCTGTTGGGTTGGCTCGGATCGAGACTGGGATTTGTCACTCCGTATGACGGAGAGGTATCTCTGGGACCACTCGGTATTGCATCATCATAATGAGCTCAATGTGACTAAGTAGTTAGTCACGGGATCATGCATTACGGAACGAGTAAAGTGACTTGCCGGTAACGAGATAGAACGAGGTATTGGGATACCGACGATCGAATCTCGGGCAAGTAACGTACCATTTGACAAAGGGAATTGTATACGGGATTGCTTGAATCCTCGACATCATGGTTCATCCGATGAGATTATCGTGGAACATGTGGGAGCCAACATGGGTATCCAGATCCCACTGTTGGTTATTGGCTAGAGAGGTGTCTCGGTCATGTCTGCATGATTCCCGAACCCGTAGGGTCTACACACTTAAGGTTCGATGATGCTAGGGTTATAAGGAAGGTTTGTATGTGATTACCGAATGTTGTTCGGAGTCCCGGATGAGATCCCGGACGTCACGAGGAGTTCCGGAATGGTCCGGAGGTAAAGATTTATATATGGGAAGTCACCATACGGTCACCGGAAATATTCGGGGGTATACCGGTATTGTACCGGGACCACCGGAGGGGTTCCGGGGGTCCACCTGCCCCGGAGGGCCTTATGGGTTGTAGGTGGAAGGGAACTAGCCCTTAGTGGGCTGGGCGCCAACCCCCCTAGGGCCCATGCGCCTAGGGTTTGGGGGAAACCCTAAAGGGGGGCGCCCCCCCCTTGCTTGGGGGGCAAGCCACCTCCCCCTTGGCCGCCGCCCCCCCTCTAGATCCCATCTAGAGGGGCCGGCCCCCTTCCCCCTTATCCCTATAAATAGAGGGGTGAGGGGAGGGCTGCACCACCACATCCAAGGCGCAGCCCCTCCCCTCCCCAACACCTCTCCTCCTCCGCGTGTGCTTGGCGAAGCCCTGCCGGAGAACTGTCACTCCACCACCACCACGCCGTCGTGCTGCTGTTGGAGCCTTCTTCCTCAACCTCTCCCTCCTCCTTGCTGGATCAAGGCGTGGGAGACATCACCGCTCCGTACGTGTGTTGAACGCGGAGGTGCCGTCCGTTCGGCACTTGGATCATCGGTGATTTGGATCACGACGAGTACGACTCCATCAACCCCGTTCTCTTGAACGCTTCCGCTCGCGATCTACAAGGGTATGTAGATGCACTCCTCCCCTCTCGTTGCTAGTAAACTCCATAGATTGATCTTGGTGATGCGTATAAAATTTTAATTTCTGCTACGATCCCCTACAAAACATACCCTGCAAAAACAAGTTAGACGTCCTCTACTTTGTTGTTGCAAGTTTTACGTGGCTGCTACGGTCTTCTAGCAAGAACTGTTCTTACCTACACATCAAACCACAACGGTGTTTCGTCAAGTTTGCTGTTTTAACCTTCTTCAAGGACCGGCCGCAGTCAAATTCGATTCAACTAAAGTAGGAGAAACAGACACCCACCAGCCACCTTTATGCAAAACTAGTTGCATGTCGGTTGGTGGAACCGGTCTCATTTGTGTGGACATGTAAGGTTGGTCCGGGCCGCTTCATCCCACAATACCGTTGAATCAAAATAAGACATTGGGGGCAAGCAGTATGACTATCACCACCCACAACTCTTTGTGTTCTACTCGTGCATAAGATCTACGCATATACCTGGCTCTGATGCCACTGTTGGCAATCGTTGCATGGAAAACAAAAAAATTCTATGCACACACAATGATCTATCCATCAAGATGCATAGCAACCAAGGGAAGAGTGTGTCTACGTACCCTCGTAGACCGTAAGCGGAAGCGTTTGACAACGCAGTTCATGTAGTCGAATTTCTTCTAGCTTCGACCGATCAAGTACCGAACGAAGGGCACCTCCAAGTTCTGCACACGTTCAGCTCGGTGACGTCCCTCGCCTTCTTGATCCAGCAAGACATCGAGGTAGTAGATGAGTTCCGTCAGCACGACGGCATGGTGACGGTGACGGTGAAGTGATCACCACAGGGCTTTGCCTAAGCACTACGAAAATATGACCGGAGGCGTAAACGGTGGAGGGGGCGCCGCACACGGCTAGGAAATTGTCTGGACTGTGCTAAGGGTGCCCCCCCCCACATATATATAGGTGGGAGGGAGAGGGGAGGCTGCCAGGAGGCACCCCAAGTAGGCCGAGTCCTACTTGGGCTCCTCCCAAGTGGCACCCCTGCGATATTTAATCGGAGGGGGAAGGAAGGAGAGGAGGTGAGGGAAGGAAGGGGGAATCCTATTCCACTCTTTCCTTTCCCTTCCCCTCTTTCCTTCTCCTCCTAGGCCGGCCCATATGGGGGGCGTACCAGCCCCTTGTGGCTGGTGTGTTTCCCCTCTTTGCCCATAAGGCCCATATCTTTTGCCGGGGGTGCCCGGAACCCCTTCCGGTGACCCGATATGTACCCGGTACCCTCCGGAACACTTACGGTGTCTGAATACCATCGTCATATATATCAATATTTACCTCTCGACCATTTCGAGACCCCTCGTCATGTCTGTGATCTCATCCGGGACTCCGAACAACATTTGGTCACCAAATCACGTAACTCATATAATACTATATCGTCATCGAACGTTAAGTGTACGGACCCTACGGGTTCGAGAACTATGTAGACATGACCGAGACACCTCTATGGTCAATAACCAATAGCGGAACCTGGATGCTCATATTGGCTCCTACATATTCTACGAAGATCTTTGTCGGTAAAATCGTTATGACAACATACGTAATTCCCTTTGTCCATCGGTATGTTACTTGCCTGAGATTCGATCGTCGGTATCTTCATACCTACTTCAATCTCATTACCGGCAAGTCTCTTTACTCTATCCGTAATACATCACCTCATGACTAACTCCTTAGTCATTTGCTTGCAAGATTATGATGTGTATTACCGAGAGGGCCCAGAGATACCTCTCCGATACTCGGAATGACAAATCCTAATCTTGATCTAAGCCAACTCAACATACACCTTCGGAGATACCTGTAGAGCATCTTAATAACCACCCAGTTACGTTGTGATGTTTGATAGCACACAAGCCATTGCTCCGGTATCCGGGAGGTGCATAATCTCATAGTCGAAGGAATATGTATTTGACATGAAGAAAGCAATAGCAATAAAACTAAACTATCATTATGCTAAGCTAACGGATGGGTCTTGTCCATCACATCATTCTCCTAATGATGTGATCTCGTTATCAAATGACAACTCATGTCCATGGTTAGGAAACCTTAACCATCTTTGATCAATGAGCTAGTCTAGTATAGGCTTACTAGGGACACAGTATTTGTTTATGTATTCACACATGTATTTATGTTTCCGATCAATACAATTCTAGCGTGAATAACAAACTTTTATCATGAATAAGGAAATATAAAATAACAACTTTATTATTGCCTCTGGGTCATATTTCCTTCATAATTTACCATAGACCTACGGGTCCATAGCTAGTAGCTAGATGTCTTCTTCTCTCTCTTTGATCTTCAATACATTATTCTCCTGGATGTTCTTGGAGATCTATTTGATGTAATGACTCTTTGCGGTGTGTTGTTTGGGATCCGATGAATTGTTAGATCAGATCTATCCATGAATATTATTTGATTTTTCTCTGAACTCTTTTATGCATTATTGTTATAGCTCCCTATTTCCCTCCAGTCTATTGAGTTGGTTTGGCCAACTAGATTGATTTATCTTGCAAAGGGAGAGGTGCTTTGTAATGGGTTCGATCTTGCGGTGCTCAATCCCAGTGACAGAAAGGGACATGACATGTATTGTATCATTTCCATTAAGGATAAAAAGATGGGGTTTATTCATACGTGATCTTACTTTGTCTACATCATGTCATCTTGCTTAAGGCGTTACTCCGTTCTTTATGAACTTAATACTCTAGATGCATGCTGGATAGCGGTCGATGTGTGGAGTAATAATAGTAGACGCAGAATCGTTTCGGTCTACTTGTCTTGGACGTGATGCCTATATACATGATCAGTGCCTTGGATATCATCACAATTATTTGCTTTTCTATGAATTGCCCAACAATAATTTGTTTACCCACCGTATGCTACTTTCAAGAGAGAAGCCTCTAGTGGAAACTATGGCCCCCGGGTCTACTTTTTATCATATATTAATACCAAAAATACCTTTCTGCATTTTTTATTTATTTATTTTATTTTATATTTTTGTTCGATCTATCTATCTATGACCATACAATTTGTTGACAATACCTTGTCCGCGTTGGGCGCAAGGATTTGTTATCTTGTGTGTAGGTACTGCTAACGAGGTGTTGTGTGGTTCTCCTACTCGATCGATAACCTTGGTTCTTAACTGAGGGAAATACTTATCTCTACTGTATTGCCCTACGCAGCTCACAAGTAGCAGGAAGAATTTCTAGCGCCGTTGCCGAGGAGACATCGTCAACATCTATCAAGTATCTTCGCATAAACTTTCATCTCCTTGCATTTACATTATTTGTTATTTGCCTCTCGTTTTCATCTCCCCCACTTCTAAAAAGTTTTACAAAAATATTTTCCTTTTGCCTTTTTGTGTGTTTTCTTGTTTGTTTGCCTGAAGCTTCTATCATGGATGATATTGGCATGGCGGAAAGTGAGGATGGTAAAATTCCTAAAATTGAAATTTCTACCAACATTGATGCTAAAATTTTTGTGATGGGACAAGGGAACGTTATAGGAACTATGGATTGTATCGAGGGGTATAAGCAATGGAGAAGTTAGAATACAATAGGTATAATGCAAAAAAATATGAATGGGTTTGCAACAGTACGTAAAGTAGTGATTTGCTTTGTTATACTAACGGATCTCACGAGGTTTTGTTAAGCTTTGTGTGATTGAAGTTTTCAAGTTTTGGGTGAGATCATGATGGATGAAGCAATAAGGAGTGACAGGAGCCTAAGCTTGGGGATGCCCGAGGCACCCCAAGGTAATATTCAAAGACTCCCAACAAACTAAGCTTAGGGATGCCCCGGAAGGCATTCCATCTTTCTTCTACCAACTATCGGTAATTTTACTTGGAGCTATATTTTTATTCATCACATGATATGAGTTTTGCTTGGAGCGTCATGTATTATATGAGTCTTTGCTTTGTTTGCTTTTTATTTTGTCACAATCATCTTTGCCGGACACACCTTTTTGAGAGGGACACACATTTTCTGTGATTTGTTAGAATACTCTTTGTGCTTCACTTGTATGTTTTGAGCTAGGAAGTTGCTCTACTGCTCCACTTATATCTTTTTGAGCATGGCGGTGATAGTATTTTGAAGAAATAGATGAACTCTCATACTTCACTTATATCTTTTTGAGAGTTGATAATAGTAATGGTAATTTGCACAAGATATGAATTTGGCCCCAAAGTGATGAATATTCAGGAAGGATATAATAAAAACTTCCATATAGATCATTGGATATGATAAGTTTGATTCCTTGCAATAGTTTTGCGATATGGAGATGATAATATGTGAGTTATGCTAGTGAATAATTGTGCTTTAGTAAGAATATTGGTGTTAAGGCTTGTGATTCCCTATGCATGCATGTAAAGTCAGTAGTTATGCAACAAAATTACATCCTACTTATGGTGCATTATTCAATGTTAGTTATTTTTAATGCATGTTGACCATTTTTGTTTTTCGGTTGGTTGCTTCTCAATATATTTGCTAGCCTTCATTTGTACTAAGCGGAAATACTGCTTGTGCATCCAATTCCTTAAAACCAAAGTTATGCCAAATGAGTCCACCATACCTACCTATAAGCGGTATTTACATGTCATCCTAAGTAAATTTGCATGTGAACTCTAATTGTAAAAAAAACCGTTTTGTGTGCCCGTGCCGCTCATGAAGCGGTAGGGGGTGGCCAATATTGTTGGAAATATGCCCTAGAGGCAATAATAAAGTGGTTATTATTACATTTCCTTATTCATGGTAAAGGTTTATTATTCATGCTAGAATTGTATTGACTGGAAACTTAAATACATGTGTGGATACATAAACAAATATCGTGTCCCTAGTGAGCCTCTACTAGACTAGCTCATTTATCAAAAGATGGTTAAGGTTTCCTAACCATAGACATGTGTTGTCACTTGATAACGGGATCACATCATTAGGAGAATGATGTGAGGGACAAGACCCATCCATTAGCATAGCATTTGATCGTTCAGTTTATTGCTACTGCTTTCTTAATGTCAAATACATATTCCTTCGACCATGAGATCATACAACTCCCGGACTCCAGAGGAATACCTTGTGTGCTATCAAACGTCACAACGTAACTGGGTGATCATACAGATGCTCTACAGGTATCTCCGAAGGTGTCTGTTGAGTTGGCGTGAATCGAGATTGAGATTTTTCACTCCGTATGATGGAGAGGTACCTCTGGGCCCTCTCGGTAATAGAGATCACAAGAAGCTTGCAAGCAAAGTGACTAAGGACTTAGTTGCAATATGATGTATTACAGAATGATTAAAGAGACTTGCCGATAAAGAGATTGAACTAGGTATAGAGATACCGACGATCGAATCTCGGGCAAGTAACATACCAATAGACAAAGGGAATTACGCATGTTGTCATAAGGTTCGACCGATAAAGATCTTCATAGAATATGTAGGAACCAATTTGGGCATCCAGGTTCCGCTATTGGTTATTGACCGGAGAGGTGTCTCAGTCATGTCTACATAGTTCTAGAACCCGTAGGGTCTGCACGCTTAACGTTCGTTGACGATATAGTGTTATATGAGTTATGTGATTTGGTGACTGAATGTTGTTCGGAGTCCCGGATGAGATCAAGGACATGACGATGAGCTCCAGAATGGTCTGGAGGTAAATATTGATATATAGGATGATACTATTTGGACACCGGACGAGTTTTGAGAGGTACCGTGTAGTCATCGGATCACCGGAAGGGGTTCCGGGAAGCCTCGGGAGGTATATGGGCCATATGGGACAAGTAAGAGGAGCACACCAGCCCACAAGGGGCTGGCGCGCCCCTCCTATGGCAGCCGGACAAGGGGAGAAAAGGAAGGAGGGGGGTTCGGCCTCCCCCTGCCTTCCTCTCCTTCCCCTTCCTTTTCCCCTCCGGCAAATATGGTAAGGGGGCGGCCAAGGGCAGGAGCCCAAGGCAGATTTGGCCACCCTTGGGGCGCCTCCTGGCTGCCTCCCCTCTCCCCCCACCTATATATATGAGGGAGGGGTGCCACACAAGACCACGACAATCTCTTAGCCGTGGGTGGCGCCCCTCTCCACAGTTTCATCCCTCGGTCATATTTTCGTAGTGCTTAGGCGAAGCCCTGCGGAGATAGCATCACCACCACCGTCACCACGCCTTCGTGCTGCTGGAACTCATCCACTACTTCGCCCGTCTTGCTAGATCAAGAAGGCGAGGACGTTATCGAGCTGAACGTGTGCTGAACGCGGAGGTGTCGTACGTTTGGTACTTGATTGGTTGGATCGTGAAGAAGTTTGATTATATCAACCGTGTTAATTAAACGCTTCCGCTTACGGTCTACGAGGGTACGTAGACATACTCTCCCCTCTCGTTGTTATACATCTCCATAGATAGATCTTGCGTGTGCGTAGATTTTTTTTGTTTTCCATGCAACGTTTCCCAACAAATACTTTCCATACTAGGCGTGTTATTCTCACAATGAGTGTTTATTCACTTGTCATTGCACGAGAAAGTGGCAAGGTAACAGGGATGCCCAGTCCCGAAATGAAAATTATAATAATAATAAATTCCTTGGAAAGTGTTCGTATGGAAGGCACCCGTGGATACAGCTAGCCATGGATTGTGAAAGAATGGTGGAAAGGAAATAAACTTTATTTTCTGTTTGGGAACCGCCTATAATGTGTTTAGCATGGAAGATAGTGGGAATTCTCGGTCGTTTTCATTGACAGGAAAAGCATGTCTCTCAAAATAAATCTTTCTCTCTACCATAAAACTTTGAGCTCTGGCACCTCTGCAAATCTCTACTTCCCTCTGCAAAGGGCCTATCTATTTTACTTTTACGCAATTTTTTTATTTTGAGTCTCCATCTTCTCTTATAAAGCACCAACTGGGGAGCACTATTGTCATACTTGTGCATTGGGTGTAGCTAATATTGAGTGTATTTCATGAATGGATCAATGCTTGAGCATAATGGGCTAGGGATAACTTTCTTTAGCATTGATATTTTGAAAGACATGGTTGCTTGTTGGTATGCGTTTCATGTCAAACTATAGACTATTGCTTTGAATCACTCAAGTCCAAATATACATGCCATAAAAAAGATTATATGATGAATATGATAGGTAGCATTCCACATCAAAAATTATATTTTTATCATTTACCTACTCAAGGACGAGCAGGAATTAAGCTTGGGGATGCTTGATACGTCTCCAACGTATCTATAATTTTTTTATTGTTCCATGCTATTATAGTATCAATCTTGGATGTTTTATATGCAATTATATATTATTTTTTGGGACTATCTTATTAACTTAGTGCCCAGTGCCAGTTGCTGTTTTTGCCTGTTTTTGGCTTTTTAGGAAATCTATAGACGAGCCATGAGGGAGCTACAAGCTTGGGAGGCACGCCCCCAGGCTTGTGGGCCCCTCGTGGCACCTCCAACCCTAATTCCACCTCTATTAATTCTCAAAAATTCCCCTGACATCAGAGAGCCACCCGAAATACTTTTTCCGTTGCTGCAAGTTTCTGTTCCCATGAGATCCCATCTGGAGTCCTTCTCTGGTACTCTGCCGGGGGGGAATCAATCACGGAGGGGCTATACGTCAAACTTGTTGCCCTTCCAATGACGCGTGAGTAGTTTAGCACAGACCTACGGTCCATAGCTAGTAGCTAGATGGCTTCTTCTCTCTCTTTGATCTTCAATACAATGTTCTCCTTGATGTTCTTGGAGATCTATTTGATGTAATGACTTTTTGCAGTGTGTTTGTTGGGATCAGATGAATTGTGAGTTTATGATCAGATCTATCCATGAATATTATTTGAGTTTTCTCTGAACTCTTTTATGCATGATTGTTATAGCTTCATATTTCTCTCCGATCTATTAATTTGGTTTGGCCAACTAGATTGATTTATCTTCAATGAGAGAGGTGTTTTGTAATGGGTTCAATCTTGCGGTGGTCAATCCCAATGACAGAAAGGGACATGACACATATTGTATCGTTGCCATTAAGGATAAAAGGATGGGGCTTATTCATACGTGAGTTTACTTTGTCTACATCATGTCATCTTGCTTAAGGCGTTACTCTGTTCTTTATGAACTTAATACTCTATATGCATGCTGGATAGCGGTCGATGTGTCGAGTAATAGTAGTAGATGCAGAATCATTTCAGTCTACTTGTCTCGGACGTGATGTCTATATACATGATCATTGCCTTGGATATCGTCATAATTATTTGTTTTTCTATCAATTGCCCAACAGTAATTCGTTTACCCACCGTATGCTATTTTCAAGAGAGAAGCGTCTAGTGAAAACTGTGGGCCCTGGGTATATTTTTTATCATGTATTAAAACCAAAAATACCTTGCTGCAAATTTTTATTTTATTTTCTATTTTTGTTCGATCTATCTATCTATATCACCATACAATTTAATCTTGCAAGTAACTGCCGAGGGATTGACAACCCCTTGTTCGCATTGGGTGCAAGGATTTGTTATCTTGTGTGTAGGTACTGCTAACTGAGGGAAATACTTATCTCTACTATACTACATCATCCTCTCCTCTTCGAGGAAATCCCAACGCAGCTCACAAGTAGCATATGCCCACGAAGAACTAACCTCACTAGGGTAGGTATTCATGAAGTAGGCAATCTAGAAGCCCTTCAAAAAAATCAGTTCTTCACAAACTTGAAGAATTTCAAGAACCTAGCTAATCTAGGAGGAGCACACCCTCCAAAAGTAACAAGATAGAGGTTATTTGGTGATGAATCCCTTGCTCTTGTGATTCAAAAGTTAATCTCGTAAACCATCAGAACTCTCTCAAGATATGGCTTGTGGGTTGGAGAGGAAGGAGCGGAAAGCAAGAGGGAATAAGATCTCAATGGATTGGCTTGAGTGGTTGGATTAGAAAGCCCACTGAAATCGTAACAAGGAGGTGGAGTTCTCTCTCAAAATATATGATGGGAGCAGAGTTTGCTTCAAGTAAACTGGTGGGACAGGTGGGGGTATAAGTAGGAGGTACCAAAATATGATTGTTACCAACTTTATTACACAGCTCAGAAGCTTCGAAGTGATCAATTTAGAAGCTCCAGCGTAAACAAAGGTAGCAACTTTCAGACGGCTTGGAATGTCCGACTAAAGATCACTCGAAGGCTCCCAGAGATACACTTGGGCAGTGGGACACTCTCTATTGTCACCTCAGAAATTCGGATCAGTTTGCTTTAGTAATTAAGACATGGCGACATAAGATTTGCAAGATACATCAATGATTCCAAATTGAGCATTCGGAAGCTCCGAATGGGAAGGTTTTTGCAGCGGCTATATCGGGTGAATGGTTTGGCGATTCCGACTAGAATAGCTCAAAATCTCCGAAGTGAATGGAACTAGGTAGATATAGTGGAATCTCTAAAGGAAATTGTGGGGTTTCGGAGTTTGATCTTTAAGCACATGGAGCAAGAAGCGCATCACAATGTACTAATGCCCTTTTGATAGTATCATCATGCATATGGAGTGTGATCTTGGATCACCAAAACTAAAAACAGGAATCCTTCAACTTAGCCAACATTTCACTTGATGCAATATGTAGGGGTTACCTTCTATTCTTGAGATATGTTGACATTAATTACAAAAATCCATCAAGGGGATTAGATGCACTTTCAATCTCCCCCTCTTTGGTAATTGTTAGCAATATGGATCAAAGCTTCGACATAAGATAAAATTGTGGTAAAATGATGCTTTGGGAGCCATATGGTATACAAGTACTCCCCTAAATTTGTGCATTGTTGAAGATTTGTGTTTGAATGCAAAAGCATAATCGATTAGGTACAGGAGAAACTCTTCTATAACACATGAATCTTGGTGGGGAGCACATATGAGATACGAATAAAATATGATGCACACACATGAAATGAATATGTCAATGACCTCATGGATGCACTAAAGCATAAGCATGTAGCATAAGTGCAATTACTAACAATGAACTTATGATTGGAACTATTAGCAAGCATTCGCAACTACTGAGGGAGAGGCCTCTGCTAGCATGTCATCCCTTACTTGGAATTCTATGCACTTATGATTGAACTATTAGCAAGCATCCGCAACTACTAACAAGTTCTTTAAGGTAAAACCCAACCATAGCATTAAGATATATTGGTCCCCCTTCAATCCCATATGCATGAATTTCAATACTCAGCCCCGATAGTATATGTCACTCCGTCCGGCCTATGCATAGTCCTATCAACATACTGCTAGCCCAAAGACGTGATCCACATGCGCGCTCATATGATGGGCACCAAAGGACAACATCATAACAGCAAGAAACTCAAACAAATCATACCAATTCACTAATTAACCCATAGGACAAAATAATCTACTCAAGCGATGACACAAATCATTGAATAATAATTCATAGCATCAAACACCATGTTCAAGTATGGGATTATAGTGGGTTGCATGAGAGTGGACCACTGGAAAGAGGTGAGTAAGGTGATTGATATGTCGGTGAAGATGATGATGTTGTGTGAAGACGATCGCCGAGATGATGGTTCCCCTGGAGGCACTCCTGGGCCACCGGGAGACAGGAGGAGAAAGACTCCCCTTTTGGCTTCCTCCTCCATGGCCTCCCCCCTAGATGGGGGGGGAGGTTCTCCCCTCTAGTCCTTGGTCACCATGGCTCCCGGAGGGGCAGGAGCCCCTCTGACATTGGATCTCTTCTCTCAGTCTCTCTGTTTTTTGGTACGGTTTCCTAGCCAAACACCATTTCTTGTATAGACGGAGATCCGTAATTCTGATCAGGCTAAAATGTTGAGGGGATTTTCCTCCAGGCATTTTCTTTCGTGTGAAAAAACAAGGGCTCCAACCGACTTAAGGGTTGGCCACAAGGGGCCATGCCGCAGCCAGGGGTGTGGTTGCGCCCCTGCCCTTGTGGGGCCCTCGGGCATCGTTTTGCGTTGATTCCTTCGCCCAGAAGTCACATATATTCCAGAAAATCCTATTAAATCACCGGGGTATTTTTGAACTTCCTAGATTTTGATTTTCTGTAAACCAAAAATAAGTAGAAAACAGGAACTGACACTAGGCACTAGATTAATAGGTTAGTCCAAAATAATAATATAAAAGTGCACCAAAACCATTAGTAAATGATGTAAATATAACATGAATACTCCAAAAAAATTATGATGGAGACGTATCAGCAGCCCCAAGCTTAATCCCTATTCGTTCTCGAGTAGGTATATGATAAAAAGAATAATTTTGAAGTGTGAATCCGATAATAGAACAGACCATTGATAACATATGGAATGATAATTCTAATAACAAGTACTCCATCCGTTCTACAATGTAGTGTAGATTTTTTTCAAAAGTCAAGCATTACAAACTTTGACCATATTTATGGAGAAACTAGGTACATCTAGAATACCAAATGCACATCATTGGATACATCATAAGTTATATTTTCAGAATGTACATGTTTGGTATTGTAGGTGTAGAGAGGTTTCTCTATACACTTGGTCAAAGTTGACAATGTCTGACTTTCATAAAAATCTATAGGCACTACATTGTGGAATGGAGGGAGTAGCATAATTCCATTACGTTCAACATGTCATAAAGTGGTAATAAAGTATCTCACAAATCATTCAAGATTATATTGCAAACATAAAGTAACCAATGAAGTGGAGATGATGAGTAGATGCCCAATTTGAATATAACCATCATACTTATACACTGCTCAAAAAATTAGTATTAGAAGAATGCGTACAAAGCTAAGAGTTATCCATGTGCTCAATACATGGTGCCACAAGAAAGAAAGATGGAATTGATTCAACAATAAAAGTAATAGATAGGCCCTTCACAGAGGAAAATAGAGATTAACATATGCCAGAGCTCATTTAGTTAAAGTGGAGATATATTTATTTTGAGAGGTGTATTTTTCCTATCGAAGGTTTAGCGACAAGGTTTTCAATATCTTCCATGCTAAACATGTTAATGGCGATTCCAATGCTTTTACACTCCCCGTCAACCATACTAACACAAACCATGGCTAGCCGAACCACGGGTGCCTGCCAACTTTCAACATTCTAGGGGAGTGTCCTTTTCCAAAAAAAATATTTCTGATCGGGCATCCCTATTACCATCCTCTCTCATAAATTTGATAAGTAGAATAAACTCTCTACGTGAGTGAAACACATTTAGCATGGAAAATAATGACTACCCCACCGCTTCATGAGCCGTACGGGCACACAAAACAGAAATTTATTTGAAGGTTTAGATGTGGCACATGCAAATTTACTTGGAATGGCAGTGAAATACCATGTATAGGTAGGTATGGTCGACACTTTGTGGCATAAACTTATTTCAAGGATTGGATGCACAAGGATTAATTCCACTTAGTATAAAAAAGGCTAGAAAAACTGGGGGCAACCACTTTACCAAGTACAAAAACCACAATCATACATTTTCTAGTAGTAACATTATTGAGAAAATATAATAATGACGATAACCTGCAAACATGAATACCACAAACACTGAGCTGGAATTTATCAAACATGTGTAAACATGTGCCAAGCCAATCATCCATCCTTCACTGAGAGATACTTACCACCACAACTCGATAGATTAAACTTAATAAAAATAATGATCATTGTCATTGTAATATAAATCCCTTACTTGATTAAAGATATGCACTATCATAGTCTCACTTCTATTTTAACAGATTAAATAGAGGATGCATGTTTACTTCTCAAAATACTTTATTACTAATGTAATGCTTTGTCACTAATATTTATAACCCTGTTGTACCTAGATTATTGTTATTGTTATTTATTCACCTATTGATTTCATTTGAGGCTTCATTTGATATGTGAAGAAAATCTTGGAGGTATGTATTTTTCGGTTTTTTCAGCTAAATGCTAATGTGCATGTGTGCCGTTTTTGTGTTATCACGTGCTTGCGCATTTTGCAAGTTAAATAGTAAGAATTATATCGATATGAATGGGTAAGGTGGTTAGCAGTACATTAACAATTGCATTCATTTACTAGAGTGTTGATAAATGTGATAGCTGAAAGTGCTAGTTATCGACTAGAGGGGGGGTGAATAGGCGATTTTTATGAAAGTCTTCAAAACATGGGAGTTTCGAAGACAGACAATAGAAATGAACCTATTGATATGCAGCGGAAGGTAGACAACACTAGACAAGCCATAGTCAAGCAAGTAATGAAGTGAAAGCAAGAAGACTATTAGCAGGTAGGTAGTATAGATCAGGATGGAAGATAGTATGAAGCCAAACAACAATAGTCGTCACACAGTGAAGTCAATCATATAAAGCAAGCAGGCAATGACTTCACGAAGACAAACTGTAAGTAAAGAGAGGGAGAAGATAGAACCAGTAGCTTGGAGAGGACAGGGATTTGTTGGACCAGTTCCAGTTGTTGTGACAACTGTACGTCTGGTTAGGGAGGCTGAGATTCAACTCAGAAGACCGCGTCTTCACCTTATTCCCCTTGAGCTAAGGACACCTATAGTCCTCGCCCAATCACTCTGGTAAGTCTTCAAGGTAGACTTCCAAACCTTCACAGACTTCGTTCACCGGCAATCCACAATGACTCTTGGATGCTCAGAACGCGACGCCTAACCGGCTGGAGGATTCACAGTCCTCAATTGTAATAAGTCTTTTTCAGATCACGCGGACAGAAAGCCTTCAGTGATGCCTAACACTCTTTGGCTCTGGGTGTTTTGGGCTTTGTCCTCGCAAGGATCTCTCTCTCAAATGCTTCGGAGATGGGTTGCTCTCAAACAACAAAAGTCGTGCACTAACTCTGAGCAGCCACCAATTTATGGTGTAGGGGGTGGGCTATTTATAGCGAGGAGGCAACCCGACCTGATTTGTCCGAAATGACCCTGGGTCACTAAGGAACTGACACGTGTCCAGCGGTCAGATTTCAAACACACGCGGCAGCTTGACTTGGGCTACAAGTAAAGCTGACTTATCCAGCTCCGGATAAGTTTTGCTCTCATTGTCTTTGCTCGAAGACATAGGATTTGGTTGAGCATCACTTCAGTCACTCTGACTTTGTTCACTTGGACCCCACTTATCAGTGCGGTGGTTCCTATGACTCAACAAAGAAGAAAAGGAAACTACGAAACAACTATGTCTTCGCACTTCATAGTCTTCATGCGGTGTCTTCTCATGTCATAGTCTTCATTGTGAATATCTTCACAGACCACCATTGTCTTCAATGTCTTCACACATTTTTAGGGGTCATCTCCGGTAGGTAAACCGAATCAATGAGGGACTACTACTTGTGTTATCCTGCAATTCTCACAAACACATTAGTCCCTCAACCAGGTTTGTCGTCAATACTCCAAAACCAAATAGGGGTGGCGCTAGATGCACTTACAATAGCTAATGATTTTTTTTCGTTTTTGCAATTTTCATACATCACAAATGTTATAAAAAACAACATTTTTTGTGTTCTCTAATTTCTAGCCCGGAGCTATTATTCTCAGGTTCTTGATGTTGATATTGATGGGCTATCTTCCATCTGCTAGGGAGATGTTTTTTTGCTAATGTTTCATTTAAATGTGCTAGCAAAGAGTTGAAGCTGGAAAAAGTCAAAGTGTCACATAATGGTTTGTCTCCAAAGTCTTGTGCTTAGTAAGAGATGACACAAAATGTGAGCTTTTTTCTGACAAAATAGTTTTGGTGTCTGGTTGTAGAACATATTTTCGTATTACAGGAGAGAAAAAGAGGAAGTAAAAAGGGTAAGCTAAGGGCTAGCCTAAAATCCCAAAAGGACTAAGGAGGCTGACGATCAGATGATTTTGGGTCTGTGCTAGCTATTTCTGATTTTGAAACCATTCCTTCAGGGCACATGATTGCATTACATTATACTGAAGTTGGAAAAACCGTGCAAAGTGGAAGTTGGTACTAAAGCGGATTGCTATTTTTGATCTGCACACAAATTTTAGTCATAATATGTGCCAGTCATTTTCTTATCAAAAGTTGGGATGATTTTTACCACTTTGTTTAATTACATAATTCCCATGATCATCTAATATCCTCTCGGACTCCTTTCCATTCCAACAAATTCATGGTACAGAAGTTTATGCATAATGATGAAAACTTCTACGGTAGCATGTCAAATGCATTTTAGTATATTCCCGTTGGTACTTTAGTGATTTTTTATAGCTCCAATGGTTTTCTCTTTAATTTTGTTTCAAGATCTACTTTTTTATGTCTTTAATCATGTATTTCCTTGAAAATGAAAGATGAGATAGAAGTTAAACAACAAATCATGTTTTTAACAGTTTTCTCTCTGCCATTGGTGTGATGACAAGCTCATCGTCTTGGGACCGATCACATTCATCATGAATAGGTGGACAATGTGACCATAGTCAACAACAGTGGCGAACAGGAGAAGTGAAAGTGGACAATGTGACCATCATCAATGACAGCGGCGAACAAGAGAAGTGAAAGTGGACAATGTGACCATCATCAATGACAAGGGCGAACAGGAGAAGTGAAAGTGGACAATGTGACCATAATCAATGACAGCGGCGAACAGGAGAAGTGAAAGTGGACAATGTGACCATCATCAATGACAGCTGCGAACAGGAGAAGTGAAAGTGGACAGTGTGACCATAATCAATGACAACGGCGAAGAGGAGAAGTGAAAGCACATACTAGGACATGTGAGGATTTGTTTCTTCCGTTGCAACGCACGGGCGCTTTTGATGGTATATATAAAATATATAAATAGTGTTTGTTTTCCTGCCGATAGAGACACTTTCGTCCAACTTCCCCGTACGCTGATAGCCCCTTCAATCACCCTACCATGTAAAGCAAGGGAGTAACCGATTTTTTTCCTTGCAATAATGGCTTGATTTTTTTTCCCGATAACTCTGCAATTACTGTTATGGGATCACCTCCTAATAACCAATGTCACAAATCAATTTCAAATAAATACCAATCTCGAATATATAGTTCCTTAATCAGAATTTGTGTGAAACCACCAACATATTTTGACACCATAGCAACGAGTGAGCAATTTTTTTTAGGGAAAGCAAAGCTTTATAACTTAACGGTGCTTGGGCAAATCACCCGATACACAAAGCGCCACACGGGGAGGTACATCAGTGTTCCAGGTAACAGACTCATTAGGTAAACAAACACGCCCAGCCTGGGCCAACTCATGCGCTACAGAATTAGCTTGACGGCGACACAACACCACTTGTAGTTTCGAAAACCACATCTTGAGCTGGAACTTGGAGTCCTCAATCAGAGCCGCGTACGGTGAGGAGTCGACCTTGGTGAATCAAGAGCTTCTTGCAGAAGTTTGGAATCCGTCTCGAAGACCACCCGGAGCGCTCCCAAGTCAGTCGCCATGTTGATGGCCTCTTTCATGGTTGTGACCTCTTCACCAAATGGATCGGCCACATGTTTGGTTCTACCTGCAGGCGCTGTGACAACATCTCCCGCCTCATCTCTTATGACAACTACCCAAGTAACAAAGGACTTGCCGGGCCTATAAGCCCCATCCAAATTTTCTTTAAGCATGTCATTCCTCGGCGGTTGCCATTTGAGTTCCTCCTTCCTTCTCGCTCCAGGTTTGAAAAGTTGTATGTATTCCATCAAGTTGCAGAGAACCCGTCTTGTCAATTCGTCGCTAGGCACGAGCAACTCCCCCTCCCTTATTTTATTCCAGTTATTCCACCAGTGCCACCACATGGTGAGAATCTGCACCCGCACCTTTTCATCTAGGCCCCATAGATAGTCCAACATTGCATGCACGAACCTGATGCTTTTGAGCTCACCCCTCGCCTTTTCTAGCTCCAACGCTCGCCACACCACCTTCAGAGATTTACATTTAATAAACAGGTGTGTGCCATCTTCGTCTGCACAGTTGCAAAATAGGCACTTCGTGCTCTCTACCTTGACCCCTCTTCTCTCAAGATTAGTTCGGAAGGCCAGGGATTCATGCTTTAAGCGCCATGTAAACATCTGGATTTTCCACGGACATGGAAGCTTCCTTAAACGTTTCCAGGACTAGTCATCCCATCTGTCCAGGTTGCCTATGGTTGCATTACTACTCCCTGCATCTCCCTGAGTGTTGGTCTTGCCTATATGTACCTGCAGCTTGTACGCACTTCTGACAGAATGATGGCCTTTGTTGTCATAATGCCAAGCCGTGAAATCACTCACCCCCTCACGTAGAGGAATCTGCGGAATATGTCGTGCATCATCAGGCCAGAACGTGTCTCTCACAATTTGCTCGTCCCATGTGCCTGTAATAGGGCATATCAACTCACTCACATATGTCAACAGGTTCTGACCCCTAGGAGTAATTACTTGTCTTGACCAAGCCTGTGGGATCCAAGGGTTCGACCATATTTTCACCTGGGTGCCATCACCGATTTACCATATATAGCCTTGCTTGACCAGCTCTAGACCATGTAGAATACTCCTCCACGAAAAGGCGATGCCATCCCTTGGCACAACTTCAAGTATTGAAAAGTGAGAGAAATACCGAGCTTTCAACGTACGAGCACATAGGCTGTGAGGGTTTTGTAGGAATCGCCACCCCTGTCGTGATAGCATCGCGATGTTGAAGTCGTGCATGTCTCGGAATCCTAGTCCTCCCATTCCTTTGGATCGGGTTAGAGTTTCCCAGCTGATCCAGTGCAAAGTCCTTTCTTTGTCCTGTTGGCTCCACCAGAATTTAGCCATGAGGGTGTTTAGCTCCTTGCAAAAACCCTTCGTCAGATCGAAGCAAGACATAGCAAAGGTCGAAATTGCCTTGGCCACCGCTTTGACTAGAGTCTCCTTACTGGTCTTCGCTAATAGCCGCTCCTGCCATCCGTGGACCCTGCCCACATGGACCAGCAAGCCAAGGTACCTATCATTCCAGTTTTCGTTGTTTATGCCAAAAGCTCCCTTCACTGTGTTTTTTGCCTGTAGCTCCGTATTCTGAGAGAACATGAGCGCAGACTTTTCCAGATTAATCACTGCCCGGAGCAATTTTCATACTAAGGGCCACTGCCTCTTCCTGTTTTGCCTTCAGCAATATCATTGAGTCATCGGCAAAGAACAAATGTGACACACTTGGTGCGGATCCCCTAGACGCAAACCATGCGAAGGACTGAACTGGTCAGTGAGGACACCGTTGATTTTAATCTGATATCTCACTGTTCTTACGCATTTCATGACAAGGTTGATCCACGCGTGACTAAATCCCATCTTTGCCATCACTGCTTCAAAAAAGTTCCACTCCACCCTATAATATGCTTTACTCATATCGGCCTTAACCGCCGTAACACCCTCTTGGCCGCTTCTCTTATTCCTTAGGAAGTGCGAGATTTCATATGCTACCGGTACATTATCTAGTCAGCTTTAGAAAATGATACGCTTTCTTTAAAACAGGAATTGAGCCGGCAATTTTTCCGTTATTCCTTCTTGTGTAGCACCAGAGCCCGCAGGAGTACAAAGGAGCGATGATAGGCACGGTAGCTTTCATAAATAAAGTACAGACCAGATGGGGATGCCACGCTGCCAGGTCATTCGAAAAGGCAAAGTCCTACTGGCCGCTAGCACTAGCCACCCTCCCCGCCCCAGCTGGCTTCTCGCCAGTCGTCGCAAACCCCAGAGTCCCAGAGCAAGTGGACTCGGGAAACCCGCGTGGCGCGGCGCAGGCGAAATTCAAGTGTGTGGACCATCACCTGCCGAAGCGACCAAGCACAGCCGCGCAGGCACAGTCATCCAAGGCCGAGCCAGAGAGCACACGCGGCTCCCAACGCTGCGCGGTGGGAAACCATGTGGAGGCCTTATCCTCTCCCACTCCCCCGCCGCGCGCCGCGTCCCTCTCCGCGCAAAGCTAAACAAAAGCCCCACACGAGTAAAGAGAACGAAGGGAGGAGATAATGCCGAGTCTACCAATCGGCGCCATTTACTTGGGCGTGAATAAACCGGGCCGCTTTTATCTCCTCCGCTCGCCCCGGCCCGCGCCCACGTCCCCACGCTATTTGTAGCCGCGCCCCTCCTCCCTCCTTATCCTCCCAGTGACTCATCACCCTCCCCTCCTCCTCCTCCTCCTCTCTCCCTTTATAGCCGCTGCGCCGCGTTTGATCCTCCATCGCCAACGCACCAGCACAACCGATCGCTGATCTCAGATTACCTGCTGCTTCTCTCCTTCGTTCCTTGGTTTGGTCTGCTCTGATCGGCATGGCGACCCAGATGGACGCGTACGTGATGTTCCGCCGCGCCGCGGAGATGATGATGGTGGCGCCGCCCGGGGCCGCCTACGACGAGCAGGACGAGGACATCGGCTCCGCGTCCGACTCCGAGTGCACGTCGACGTCCTCCTCCTCCGACCTCGCCGACGACGCCAGCTCCTCGTCCTCCTCCTCCAGCTCCGGTGACCACTTCGAGATGTCCGCCCTCATGACGCAGCTCCCCATCAAGTACGTGCGCGCGAATGCGAGTGTTGACGGTTGTTTACGTTCCTGATCTATTCTAAGGAGAGAGAAGATGCTGACCTGCCTTTTCTGTGCTGTGCAGGAGGGGATTGTCCATGTTCTTCGACGGCAAGTCGCAGTCGTTCGCGTCGCTGGCGGCCGTGGCCTCCCTGGAGGACTTGGCCAAGCCGGCCAAGAAGCGCCTCAAGCCGTCGCGGAGCTGCGAGGGCGGCCTGGACGCGCACCGTGGCAGGTTCCTCTCGCCGCGCCGGCATTGCTCCAAGGCCGCCGCCGCAAGTAAGGCGTCCGCGAGGGCCGCCCTCTCAGTGCTCGGCACCTCGCCGAGGACCGCGAGGCTGGCCGCCAACTCCCTCATGTTTAGCTAGGTTCTGTACCACTGTTAGGTGTTCGTGTTCTTCGTAGAGGGAGATGTATTAGGATCCCATAATGGAAATACCATCCACCTTCAGCACATTTGAATCTGAGAAGTTGGGTTTTCAACATCATTCAAAGGCCAAAGTATAAATGGGAACCATGGATCCATTCTTAAGAAACAGTCAAACAGGGATGGAAATGTAACCGCACCAACGGCTCCAGCCACTTGCATTAACAGCAAACGGCAACAAGTGAAAAGGCGGCGCTGGTGCACATTGAACAACAGCAAATAAAGAAAATCATTCGATCTTGACTAGCAGTACTGCGTAATTAAGTTACAGTGCAAGTATGACCATTCTGACAAGCCAATCAAGTGGACTGATAGCCCAAAACATTTCGGCATTCCCCCTACTACAGCAACAACTAACACACCTCTCGAGTACCATGCAAAATTGAGCGCTTAATTTTCCATTCACCAGCGTGATGCTTCCAACAATTGAAAAATAGGGAGATTGTTTTGCAAAAATCACAATAATAATAGGTCATTGCCCTTCTTGTCCTCCGAAAGATGGGGAATGGAAAATGATTTCTCGCCAGCGGATCGTAGTGCCAAAACAAATATTCCTGAACCTCGATGAGATAGTAGTGTCGGCAGCTCCAAACTTCACTTAAACAAGCATTTTGGTTCATGACAAAATTCCTTCACCCCAACAGACTGACGATTTGAGAGACATCACACAAAGTTCAGACAGCTCGGTATTCAATAAACAAGCTCAACTTCTGAACCAACACAGCACGTGAACCATATATAGGTTTTCTTCCTTCACTGATCCAATTCTTCTCCAAACTCGAAGCTTTTGCATTTGCCCGCATGTCATCCAAGAAGGCTGAGACTATCTGATAAATTGAAGTCCGGAAAACATCAGCCATTGAATGAGCTTTGGTGTGCAGACCACCTCTTTGTGTGCTTGCGATGGCAGTTACATTGCCTTTTCTTGCAGTGGAGAAGTTACCCCACCTAATGCTTGCTGGACCCAGTGAGTGCGCAGGTTGTGGGTTAGTTTTCTTCCCCAAACATGCTTCAACGGCAACTAGAGCAGACAGCAAAGTAGACATCACAGCAGCATTGCAGCCAGTGAGTTGAGCAACTCCATACCGATCCTCTTGTCGTGAGCGTGCAGTTAATGTTGCCAATGTCCGAGCACACCATGAGCATATCTACATTCAAAGGTCATACAGAACAATCTATCATTAGGCATTAGTGCACAAAGTAACATTTGGACTATTATGATTTGGCAATGATACACCATCTGACACATAAAAACATTTCCAGGCCTTAAACAATGACAAGGCTATTAAAGCTTAGGCATGTGGACAATTGACCTTACTCTGAAGGACACCTACGGACATTAATGAAGTTTCTGAATGCTATGAAATCACAAGAATCATGTTAAGCTATATTCACCCCAGATGCACAATGGAAATAAGCTAAATCTTCAAAATGTTAACTGATTATTTAATTTGTGTTAGTAGTCATAATAAGCTCAACCATGTAGTTGATCCTGAATATAGATAAATTCAGGCTGCTATTAAACTGGACATCATGTTTCACAAATTTGGCTTCCACACTGTCAGAACTCGTCACACCAGCTATCAGCTAAGCAGTCTCCATTTTTTACTTCTAGCCTTGTACTCCCTCCGTTCCGAATTACTTGTCGCAAGTATGGATGTATCTAGATGTATTTTAGTTTTAGATACATCCATTTCTGCGACGAGTAATTTGGAACAGAGGGAGTAGTTGTTGTATGTTTGGTTTCTGGCCAAAATGTACCTTACCAAAAATTTGGTTTTTATTTGGATGGTTACAAACTTATTGGCATGCCAATGGCTCCTTACCCAACTCTACTTCATTTTTTTAGCCAAAGTTGGCCAACTCATGGGCACACAAAACTTGGTCAAATATTTGGTGGGGTTGGTGGGGCCTTCTCCGGCTGGTGGAACAGGGCAATCAAGAGATTGGACAAGGAGCACCGAAAAGGCCTCAATACCTTGATAATATAGTAGCTTGGGACATTTGGAAACACCGAAACGATAGCAGTATCTTTTGATAATGAAATGAGATTGGATACGAAAGTGGAATCTGAGGTAGCCCTAGGGCATTTTTAGTAGTGCGGGTGGTAGAGGAGGAGGGAGCCCTATGGCGTACAGCCAGGGCCCATGGCCTTCAGACCCTGTTCTAGGGTCAGCGTTCTGGTGCTTTGGTCGTATCCTTTGTTCAAGCATGGCTCATAAGGTCTAGTGTGTTTGGGTTTCGGGCGTGTTGTGTGTGTGTGTGTGGCGTTGTACTTTTAATCCTCTTTCTTATTAATGAAATGACACGCAGGTCTCCTGCGCCGTTCGAGAAGAAAAATGGTGGGGCAAATTTGGGCTCAAAACAAACACAATCTTGGTACTACAGAATTGCTCCAAACGGAACAGAGCTTCTTCTGCTACAATCTATCCATTGGTTCTGAGGAAAAGCATGATTCAGAACTTAATGGTGAGCTACTATTTACTATAACACTTGCATCAAACAGACCACAGGTCAACTATGTGCGTGTAAAAAAAATTGACATCTCCACCACATGTGCCATATTCCATAATCAAACCAACTTTCCCATATTACAGAAAGCATGCCCCATAGCTAATATTCAAAACTGTTGCATGTGGTCCATGTGCATATGGCATACTTATTATGTCATTTGCAATCAAACACAATGATAGTTAATGCACCTCAGTATCCAATTACTTTATACTAGAAGAATACATTTGGTACTCATATGAAAGCTGTCAATAATAACCTGTCAGCTCCAAAAGGCCTAAACACTTGAAATTACCAACTTCCAAATAAAAGGTTTGAGCAGTTCAACTTAAGCTATTAAACCTTCCTGGGGGAGATTACATGTGGATGCTCGCATACTCATATTCCATAACATATCTAAAATAATATGATCAACAGTTATCATGCAAAATCTTCCGGATCGTGTGATGCTTGATGCAAATCTTGAATTCATTATGTGTAACTGTGACTAACCAATCATTATGCATGTATGCTTCAACTATACCCAACTCAGCATCTTTAAAGCATGGCCTCTCCTTATTCAACTCTAAAATATTTTATCATGGATGTCAAACAAAAAATGCAGGCACCAACTTAACAGTAGGTTCAATTAACGGGAAGCAGATTTCATTAGTTACAAAAGAAGAGACAGACAAGATTAAAAACTGGAAACACACTGAAGAACCTACAACAGAAGTAAATGAAATGGTTATAAAATTACCTGTGAATCACTAAATGCACCATAGAGCTTAGACTGTTGTAACAATAGTTCTGGCCTTTCACTAGTAAACCCTTCAAGTGCTTCAGCAATTTTTGAAGTGAACTCCTCAAGTGGCTTCAAACAGGCTGTCACAATTCTTTTGTAAGTTTCACCAGATTCCTCAAATAAGGCAGCTCGACGCCAAGGTTCGATGTTACATTCAGATACTGCACACAAATCTTGGAATGCAAGATATTGAATCAGCGACCGTGGATTACTTAGTTCCAAAGTCTCGAGGATATAATCAGTCGGATTAGTCTCTGCAGCAGCAGAGCTCTGAGGTGGAGTAAAACTGCATCTTCTTGTGTGCACAACCTAAGATTTGTTGAAAACAGTTGTATTAAAGTTCCAGGAATGTCAAGCTGCAGAGTACATACGGCGGAAACAAGTGTGCATCTAAAAGCATGTTGTTTGATTTGGATTGTAAAGGAGAAAACAAACCTGGACAAAATGATGGCTTATTTCCCAACAGAAGGAAACACCTGTGGTCACTATAAAAATAGCGATTTGGGTGATAATTTGACTTCCAATGGATCCTCCCATTCTGAATTGCCGAGGAAGAAAAAGAATCAGGACAAGTGAAAGCAAGAAGACCTGAAGCGACATCTTTAGAGCCCTTTTAATAGATGGTAGAAGCCCCATCTTTAATCCATAGAACATAGGTCTCTGGACAATAAAACAAGTTAACAAAGTTAAAACCAAGCGGCCACATACTCAAGTGAGTGCTGGAAGAACTGTAAGATAGCAAATGAACATGCAACTAAGCGAGCAAATCTAAGACTATTAAGGGATCAAAATTAACTAAACTTAGCTTTGAAAATTACAACTGATTGCCCTACGTTCTGATTAATCCCCACCATGTTCACACCTAAATAAAAAAAAGTAGAGTAGAGGCAAACAATGTCTACGAATAAACAGTGAATAAAAACGAAGCTTCTGACTGGATATTTGACCATAAAACATGATATTCTCGGGAAATTGCACAGTGCTCGTAATAAAACCATCTATTATCTGATTCGAATGTCTAACTTGAGAACAAACTGTGTGTCCAATAGTGCAGAATGGCCCTCTCCTCTGATCAAACACCCTAGGGTAAAATACCAATAGTTCAAGCCACAGTTAAGATAACATCACTCCTATGTTTTAAGAACAATAGTCATCTGCACAGCAAATCATTGCTGAGAAGTTAATCTTAGTCGTGGTAATATGAACTCTAAGACAACGAATTCAAACCCAATCTACAATTTCGGATGAATCAAGCAGCATATGCAGAAACCCTAACTTTCCCCCACTCCACTCACCTGCACGACGGGGAACTGGAGCAGCCACCTCCCCCGCCCAAAGTAGTGAGCGGCGAACACCGCGCCCAACACAGCGCCGCGGACTCCCAGCCCGGCGACGGCAGCCCATCCGGCGTCCTTGGGGACCAGAGACGCGGCGGCGGCCACGCAGAGCGCACCGGCCGAGGCGAAGAGGGAGGCCGCGAGGGCGAGCTTCGGCACGGGCGGTGGGCCGGGGTGGGGCGAGGCGGAGATGAGGAAGGCGAGCGCGAGGAGCCCCGTGCCGGCGGAGGAGAGGGGCGGGTGCAGCCCGAGGAGGAAGGGCGGGGGCACCCCGAGGTTAGGGTGGCGGCGGCTCGGGGAGACCGCGAGGTGGAGTACGGAGGCGGCGGCCCAGAGAGCGGCCTGGAAGGCGAAGACGGCGAGCCACCGCTGGCCGACGGCGTCGCGAGGAGCGCCGCGCGGTGGGGCCCTGTCCATGGCGGCGGTGGACGAGGGGTTTGGGGGGGAGGTTTTGAATATTTTTTTTCTCTCCCCTTCTCTATTTGTGAGGGACCGAGCGTTTCTTCGCGTCCGAAGGGAAAAGAGAAGGGGAACGAGTGAACCGTGTGGTTTGAATGCGCGTCTTTTGTTTTCCTGTCCTCTTCGAGACCGGCGACACCTTTCATCGGGTCCGTTCGTAGCTTAGTGGTTAAGCTAATCCCAGCTCGGAGATTAGGAAGACACGGGCATATACAAATGTAGTAGTAGATGCAACGTGCTTATCAGCTTGAATAAGATGAGGGCAGCGTAGTAGGTCAAGAGGACCTGATCTCATATATCATATACGTATTTCAAATTATTATAGAAAAAGTTAACTGGGCGACCAATTGTTGGGAGAAGGATGGCAAGCAAACCTTTTTTGATGGCAGTTTTAGTTCTAAGACTAGATCAAACCATGGCAGTTTAGAAACGAAAATTGCCTTCTCTGGCCGAAACTAACATGTCACTCTGAAGAAACCGCCGTCCCCTCAAACTAAAAATGCCACTAAAATCATTCGCAAATACCACCTCCTTCTGGCGACCGTTTGCCAGGGTCCATTATTATAAGAAGCTTTTCGGATCGCTGTTGTCTATTTTCATGTCTTTGGATGAAGACATGGTGGAGGATATTCTGCAGCTCTCTCCCTTTACATAGAAGGAGGTTAATGCGGAAATATTGCAGATGAAAAACAATAAAGCACCTGGCCCTGATCGATTCCCGGTGAAATTTTATCCAAAATGTTGTGGGACGATTAAGGGCGACTTATCACCCATGTTTCAGGATATGTTTAACGGAGAGCTTCGGTTATTTAAGCCAAATTTTGGAACCATTACTTTACTTCGTAAGAAGGAAGAGGCGATGATAATTGAGCAATTTAGTACTATTTGCTTGTTTAATGTTAGTTTCAATTCGACTAACAGAGATTGCTCATACAGTCATCTGTCCTACACAAACTGCCTTCATGCCGGCCCGACATATCCTAGACGGCGTGGTCACATATCCTAGACGGGGTGGTCATTATATATGAAACTATGCATGAAATTCATTCGAAGAAACTCGAGGGAGTTGTCTTTAAAGTGGACTTCAAGAAGGCTTAGTGTCTACGTGTCTTTGGATGAAGACATAGCGGGGGATATTCCAGAGCTCTCTCCATTTACATAGAAGGATATTTATGCGACAATATTACAGATGAAGAATAATAAGACGCGTGGCCCTGATAGATTCTTGATGGATGGATTCCCGGCGGAATTTTACCGGATGCGTTGGGGGATGATTAAGGGAACTTATTACCAATGTTTTAGAGATTGTTTAATAGAGAGCTTAAGTTATTTAAGCTAAATTTCAGAACCACTACTTTGCTTCCTAAGAAGGAAGAGGTGATGAGAATTGAGAAATTTAGGAGTATTTGCTTGATAAATATTAGTTTTGAGAATTTTACCAAAGTGGGTATAAACCAATTAACATAGATAGCTTTTACGGTCATCCGCCCTACGCAAACTGCCTTCATGCCAAGTCGACACAGCCTAGAGGGCCGGAGTGGTCATTCTAACTATGCATGGGATTCATTTGAAGGAACTCGACGGAGTTTTCTTTAAAGTGAATTTCAAGAAGGCTTACGACAAAGTTGAGTGGCCTTTCTTGCAACAGCCATTACGTATGAAGGGCTTTGATCCCGCTTGGAGGCGACAGGTTCAGACTTTTGTTTATGGAGGAAGTGTGAGGATCAACGTGAATGATGATGTTGGTTATTATTTTAACACTAGGAAAGGTTTATGACAAAGTGATCCTTTGTCTCCAGTACTTTTTAATATAGTCATTGACAGGCTGGAAGTCCAATTAGTAGGGCTAAGGTGGATGGTAAGATAGGTGTGTTGATCCCACATCTAGTGGATGGGGGTCTTCATCCTACAAAATGCGGATGACACGATAATCTTTATTGATCATGATATGGACAAAGTGGTGAATATGAAATTGGTCTTGTGTCTTTTCGAACAAAAGTCAAGCCTTCAAATTATTTTTCATAAGGGCGAACTGTTCTGCTTTGGACGTGCCAAAGAACACGGGATCAGTTATAAACAGTTGTTCAGTTGAGAGATTGGTAAGCTCCCATTTACCTATCTCGAAATACCGATTCACCATCGTAAACTAGGTTATAAAGAGTGAAAGTGTATTGAGGAAAGATTAGAAAAAAAATTGAGTTACTGGAAAGGTAAACTGGTGTCTTATGGTGGACGATTGATCCTTGTGAATGCGGTACTTATGAGTTTACCTATGTTTATGCTTTCGTTCTTCAAAGTGCCTATAGAGGTGCAGAAAAGACTTGATTTCCATTGCTCTACATTTTTGTGGCAGAGTAATGAACATAAGGCCAAGTACTACCTTGCGAGGTGGGATATCTTGCGCCAACCTAAAGACCAAGGAGGGTGGCATTGAGGATCTTGAGATTAAGAACAGATGGTTGCTAAGTAAAAGGATCTACAGGCTTGCTACGGGGGGATGGAGTGTAGATTCAGTTATTGCATAACAAATAGCAGTTACGATGCAACCAGCCAACTGGCTCTTTTGGAAGGGTGTGATGTGGATGTTCTTTAACAGGGAAAGTTTTAAAATTGTGGATGATCGAACCACGTGCTTTCGGGAGGAAACCTAGCTTGGGGATGTGCCTTTAGCCTTATACTATTCGTCCTTGTACAATATTATGCAACACAAGGAGAGTTTTGTGAGCATAGTATTCGGTCAACTCTCTTGAATATCCCATCGGAAGAGCTCTGAGTGGCGATAAATAGACTGCTTGGCTTCATTTAGTACGTAGGTTGATGGGGTCACCTTAACTAATGAGCCAGACACGTTCCCTTGGAGGTTGACATCTTCTAGAGTATTTCTATTAAATCTATGTATATAGATCAATTTAGTTATGGGTCGGTTTTACGTTCGAAGGACATCTGGAAAGCCAAAGTACCATTACAGATTTAAATATTCATGTGGTTTGTGCATAGGGGGTTGTTCTCACTAAGTATAATCCGACAAAACGTAGATAGTAAGGTAGTAAACAATGTTGTTTATGTCATTAAGAGAAAACAGTGCACAATTTGTTTATTGCATGTCTGTTGGCTATTTTATTGTAGCATACAATTCATGTGGCATTTTACTTGTCTCCCCCCAATAGTATTGTGGCGTGCAATTGGTTGGGTAGGGTTGAGGCTAGAACTAAGGCATGGAGTTTGTGTCTCGTTGTAGGTAGTATGAAAACTATCGAAATGATTGTATTTTTAACAAAGTAAAGCTACGCAATTTTTTGCAGGTTAATTTCCATGTTACAGGATGGATTCGTACATGGTCGTTACTACATCATGCAGAAGTATGGGCGCTTATGGTATATAGGTGCAACCAATGAGAGATGATAGCACATGATACGTACAATCGATTTGGATGGCGGTTTAATAGTAGGTTATTTGTGTACGCATATATCTTTATTTATGCCGGTTGTGCCTTTTTTGGCAATTTTATACTTCACTACTCGATCTTCTTACTCATATTTTAATAAATATGGGCGTGTGCATCAAAATGATGCAGAGACCAGGATATGCCCCTTTTTGAAGAAAAAATATGTTCCATAATCACACTTTATGATGCATAACATCAAGAAAAGTCAAGACGAAGGCCAGAGGTACGAGATGCAACCCCCTGCTCAAAGGAAAACCAGGGTTCTCCTCTGCCGGTAGATTGTCAACCTTCTTCTCCCCCGCCAGCTCTGCTGGTGGGGTGTACAGGAAGTCTTAGTCATGCTCATTTAAATTACATCCAAATTAGCATCATCACAACATTGCTGACATGACAGATCACATACGACAGAGTAGAAACATCTAGCATGTAAGCATATGACACATGTCAACGGAGAAAGGTTCAGACCGTACGAGGACACCGGAAACATCGATGCAACTACATGTCTAACCATGGTGGTGAAAATGAGGTGGTCGTCTGTTGTACAAAATGTAGTCGAAGCAGGCGGGGACGAATGTTGAGAATCTAACCAAACTTGAGCGAACAGTCGCACCAAGACGCTTCCCAAAAATCTTATTGCCCTGAACCTGGTGTGGGTGGAAACGACACCTATGGAATCACTGGGACCCCTTCTACGGTTGGCGGGCGCGAGGTTGTGCAAAGAGCGGGTCTGGTAGCCAGCACAAAGATCGTTTACCCAGGTTCAGGCCGCAAGGATGCGTAATACCCTAGTCCTGCTTTGGTGTATATTTGAGTGTTCTTGAGCTTTCGAACTAGCTGTGGTGCGGGCGTTGTCCAAAAGATCCGAATCCCCCTCATGTACGCCTCGGGCCTCCTTTTATAGACAAAAGGGGTCTCCACAGTGGCACACAGGAGGTGGAAAGGTATACAGTGGCTAAGTTTATCCTCTGGCACCGTCGGATAAACACATTTAATGCGCTGCCGACGTGCCCTCTTTGCTTTATCGGGGACGGCGAGGAAGCTCGTCCCAGCTGTCGCCGCCTCATTTGGCTCCGACGCGCGTCCGAGCTAATGAGGCGTTGTAGCGCCACGTTGGCTGGCTGCTGGGCTGGCGCGGTGGCAGAGTCTTCACAAAGATCTGCATGCTGCCACGCAGGTGCTTGCTGAGTTGGCCTGGGGGCCGCGCGTCGCCACGCAGGTGCCTGCCCAGTTGGTTGGGCTGACAGCTGGATGGGAACGGCGGTGGAGTCTTGGCAGATGTGGACCTGGCTATGACCCCGCGAGCGTCCTCAGCAAGGGTCTTGCTGCGGCATCGCGGTCGTCCCCGCCAAGGATCTTGCCGGGGGTCTCGTGGATTTCCTTGGCCAGGATCTTGCCGAGGATCATCGTCTTATGGTCCTCATCTGATCTCGTGTGTTTATGATCTTGACAAAGATCTGCATGCCATCATGGAGGTGCCTCCCGAGCCTTGGTTCCAATGTGGTTGATGGTGTTGGAACCCTTGGGCTCAAGGGTGGCGCGCTCTGCTGGTGTTGGGCAAGTTGCCCCGACAAGGTTCTTGCCGGGGCTGCGGAGGCCGCCCCGGCAAGGGTCTTGCCGGGGGAGTCCACCTCGCCCTCTTGTTCTTTGCGTCTCTGGTCTTGGCATTGTTTTAGTTGTCTTGTGGTTCTGCTTCCTCCCTTTGCCCTGCTAAGTGTGGTCGCAGGCGTGGCTCTAACTGCCCGTGCACAAGTAGAGGGTTCAAAAGGAGAGCCCCTACTTTTGTACACCGATAGGAGCCCCCGGGCCTGGGCCACACATAAGCGCAACGCGTTGTTGGGCTAGGCCCAGAACGGTGCGCGGCCAGGCGGGGCGGATTTTTACCGCAGTAACTCCTTCGCTCGCTTGCGCTCCCCCACGACCCGCGTTGAATGCGCGTCGTGGAGGGCCGTGCGTGACGTGGGGATCGTGCGTGGGGCAACCGCTGCCCTCATGCGTCACATCGTGGTAAATGGTAACGAAGCGTCCCGCGCCTTCCCCATAAAAAAGGAGAAACTGCGGGCGCGACGCCCATTTACCCCCCGTGCTCTCTCCAATCTTGGAACCGTCGTCCCTCCCTTCTCCCTTCTCAAGCTCTTGCTTTCGCTCGCCGCCGTCGCGCCTTTGCTGTCCCTCATACTTCGTCTCCCTCAACCGCCATGGCACCCAAAACCAGTAAAGGCAAGGGAGTGGCCAAGGATGCCGGGGGGAAGGAGGCACCGAAGAGCGAGTTGGTAGCGCGGTGGACGTAGTTCGCCTACTTTCCTTCGACGGTCGACGCGGTCCACCTCCGGGACTACTTCAAGCCCCTGTGGGGGTGCAAGACGAAGGGGCACCCTGCCACGCGCATCATCTCCGCCGGTTTCGCCGAGGCCGGCTCGAATCGGTACCCATTCTTCCTTGACTATTTTTCCTGCGGGCTCTGCCCCCCTTTCTTCGATTTCTTCAATGACGTCGTGCACACCTACGGCTTCCACCTTCTGGATTTCACTCCAAATCCCGTGGCGTGCATGGCCCTTTTTGCCCATCTCTGTGAGGGCTTCGCCGGAGTGCATCCCAGCACGACACTTTTCCGCCACTACTTCTATCCTCGTATCCAAAAGGGAGGTGCCATCTCCGGTTGTGTCGCCTGGATCCCAAGGAACCAGGAGAATGGGACATAATCGGAGGGCGCTCAGAAGGAGAGGTGGGAGGAGTGGCGGGGCCGGTGGTCCTAGATTGAGGAGGAGGATCCGCAGGAATTTTGCCGGGTTCGCCAGGCGCCGCCGGTTCGCAGAGATGATTGGAGCAATGTCGACGCTGATGATGAGAAGCTCACGATCTCCGCCACCAGGATTCATCGCCTCACTGTGGCCGGGCTCACCCTTGAGATGATTGGGGCGGATTTCATCCGTCACCGAATTGCTCCACTGCACAACAAGGGGAGGCCGGCCTGGCTCTTCACGAACGCAGCCGACATCATGAGGCTTCGCCCTGGCTTGGACCACAACCTTGTTGGAAATATGCCCTAGAGGCAATAATAAAATGGTTATTATTGTATTTCCTTGTTCATGATAATTGTCTATTGTTCATGCTATAATTGTATTAACTGGAAACCGTAATACATGTGTGAATACATAGACCACAACATGTCCCTAGTAAGCCTCTAGTTGACTAGCTCGTTGATCAATAGATGGTTATGGTTTCCTGACCATGGACATTGGATGTCATTGATAACGGGATCACATCATTAGGAGAATGATGTGATGGACAAGACCCAATCCTAAGCATAGCACAAGATCGTGTAGTTCGTTTGCTAAGAGCTTTTCTAATGTCAAGTATCGTTTCCTTAGACCATGAGAGTGTGCAACTCCCGGATACTGTAGGAATGCTTTGGGTGTACCAAACGTCACAACGTAACTGGGTGGCTACAAAGGTGCACTACAGGTATCTCCGAAAGTGTCTGTTGGGTTGGCACGAATCGAGACTGGGATTTGTCACTCCGTATGACGGAGAGGTATCTCTGGGCCCACTCGGTAATGCATCATCATAATGAGCTCAATGTGATTAATGAGTTAGCCACGGGATCATGCGTTACAGAACGAGTAAAGAGACTTACCGGTAACGAGATTGAACGAGGTATTGGGATACCGACGATCGAATCTCGGGCAAGTAACATACCGATAGACAAAGGGAATTGTATACGGGATTGATTGAATCCCCGACATCGTGGTTCATCCGATGAGATCATCGTGGAACATGTGGGAGCCAATATGGGTATCCAGATGCCGCTATTGGTTATTGGCCGGAGAGGTGTCTCGGTCATGTCTGCATGGTTCCCGAACCCGTAGGGTGTACACACTTAAGGTTCGGTGACGCTAGAGTTGTTATGGGAAATAGTATGTGGTTACCGAAGGTTGTTCGGAGTCCCGGATGAGATCCCGAACATCACGAGGAGTTCCGGAATGGTCCGGAGGTAAAGATTTATATATGGGAAGTCACCATACGGTCACCGGAAATATTCGGGGGTATACCGGTATTGTACCGGGACCACCGGAGGGGTTCCGGGGGTCCACCGGGAGGGTCCACCTGCCCCGGAGGGCCTTATGGGCTTAGGTGGAAGGGAACCAGCCCTTAGTGGGCTGTGCGCCTAGGGCCCATGCGCCTAGGGTTTTGGGGGAACCCTAAAGGGGGGGCGCCCCCTTGCTTGGTGGGCAAGCCACCTTCCCCTGGCCGCCGCCCCTCCCACCAGATGGGATCTAAGGGGGCCGGCCCCCCTCTCCCTTGCCCCTATATATAGTGGAGGGGTGGGACGGCAGCCAGACCTTTCCCAAGGCGCAGCCCTCTCCTCCTCCAACTCCTCCTCCTCCTCCGTAGTGCTTAGCGAAGCTCTGCCGGAGAACCACGAGCTCCATTGCCACCACGCCGTCGTGTTGCTGGAGTTCTCCCTCAACTTCTCCTCTCCCCTTGCTGGATCAAGAAGGAGGAGACGTCCCCAGGCTGTACGTGTGTTGAACGCGGAGGCACCGTCCGTTTGGCGCTAGATCGGATCTTCCGCGATTTGAATCGCCGCGAGTACGACTCCATCAACCGCGTTCTTGTAACGCTTCCGCTTAGCGATCTTCAAGGGTATGAAGATGCACTCTCTCTCTCTCATTGCTAGCATCTCCTAGATTGATTTTGGTGACACGTAGGAAAGTTTTGAATTATTACTATGTTCCCCAACAGTGGTATCAGAGCTAGGTCTATGCGTAGATTCTATGCACGAGTAGAACACAAAGTAGTTGTGGGCGATGATTTGTTCAATTTGCTTACCGTTACTAGTCTTATCTTGATTCGGCGGCATTGTGGGATGAAGCGGCCCGGACCGACCTTACACATACTCTTACGTGAGACAGGTTCCACCGACTGACATGCACTTGATGCATAAGGTGGCTAGCGGGTGTCTGTCTCTCCCACTTTAGTCGGATCGGATTCGATGAAGAGGGTCCTTATGAAGGGTAAATAGCAATTGACATATCACCGTTGTGGCTTTTGCGTAGGTAAGAAACGTTCTTGCTAGAAACCCTTAGCAGCCACGTAAAACATGCAACAACAATTAGAGGACGTCTAACTTGTTTTTGCAGGGTATGCTATGTGATGTGATATGGCCAAAAGGATGTGATGAATTATATATATGTGATGTATGAGATTGATCATGTTCTTGTAATAGGAATCACGACTTGCATGTCGATGAGTATGACAACCGGCAGGAGCCATAGGAGTTGTCTTAATTTATTGTATGACCTGCGTGTCAATGAAAAATGCCATGTAGTTACTTTACTTTATTGCTAACCGTTAGCCATAGTAGTAGAAGTAATAGTTGGCGAGACAACTTCATGAAGACACGATGATGGAGATCATGATGATGGAGATCATGGTGTCATGCCGGTGACGAAGGTGATCATGCCGCGCCTCGAAGATGGAGATCAAAAGGCGCAAGATGATACTGGCTATATCATGTCACTTTATGATTTGCATGTGATGTTTGTCATGTTTGCATCATATTTGCTTAGAACGACGGTAGCATAAATAAGATGATCCCTCACTAAAATTTCAAGAGATGTGTTCCCCCTAAATGTGCACCGTTGCGAAGATTCGTTGTTTCGAAGCACCACGTGATGATCGGGTGTGATAGATTCTAACGTTCGCATACAACGGGTGTAAGCCAGATTTACACATGCGAAACACTTAGGTTGACTTGACGAGCCTAGCATGTACAGACATGGCCTCGGAACACAAGAGACCGAAAGGTCGAACATGAGTCGTATAGTAGATACGATCAACATGGAGATGTTCACCGTTGATGACTAGTCCGTCTCACGTGATGATCGGACACGGTCTAGTCGATTCGGATCATGTATCACTTAGATGACTAGAGGGATGTCTATCTAAATGGGAGTTCATTAAATAATCAGATGAACTTAATTATCATGAACATAGTCAAAAGGTCTTTGCAAATTATGTCGTAGCTTACGTTTTGGTTCTACTGTTTAAGATATGTTCCTAGAGAAAATTTAGTTGAAAGTTGATAGTAGAAATTATGCGGACTGGGTCCGTAAACTGAGGATTATCCTCATTGCTGCGCAGAAGGCTTATGTCCTTAATGCACCGCTCGGTGTGTGAACCTCGAGCGTCGTCTGTGGATGTTGCGAACATCTGACATACATGTTTTGATGACTATGTGATAGTTCAGTGCGTAATGTTAAACGGTTTAGAATTGAGGCACCGAAGACATTTTGAAACGTCGCGGAACATATGAGATGTTCCAAGAGCTGAAATTGGGATTTGAAGCCCGTGCCCACGTCAAGAGGTGTGAGACCTCCGACAAGTTTCTTAAGCCTGCAAACTAAGAGAGAAAAGCTCAATCGTTGAGCATGTGCTCAGATTGTCTGACTACTACAATCGCTTGAATCGAGTGGGAGTTGTCTTCCACATGAGATAGTGATGGTTCTCCAAATTCACTGCCACCAAGCTACTAGAGCTTCATGATGAAATATAACATATCAGGGATAGATATGATGATCCTTGAGCTATTCGCGATGTTTGACACCGTGAAAGTAGAAATCAAGTAGGAGCATCAATTGTTGATGGTTAGTAAAACCACTAGTTTCAAGAAAGGCAAGGGCAAGAAGGGATACTTCATGAAACGGCAAATCAGTTGCTGCTCTAGTGAAGAAACCCAAGGTTGAACCCAAACCCGAGACTAAGTGCTTCTGTAATGAGGGGAACGGTCACTGAAGAAGAACTACCCTAGATACTTGGTAGATGAGAAGGTAGGCAAGGTCGACAGAAGTATATTGGATATACATTATATTAATGTGTACTTTACTAGTACTCCTAGTAGCACCAGGGTATTAGATACCGGTTCGGTTGCTAAGTGTTGGTAACTCGAAATAAAAGGCTACGGAATAAATGGAGACTAGCTAAAGGTGAGATGACGATATGTGTTGGAAGTGTTTCCAAGGTTGATATGATCAAGCATCGCATGCTCCCTCTACCATCGAGATTGGTGTTAAACCTAAATAATTGTTATTTGGTGTTTGCGTTGAGCATAGACATGATTGGATTATGTTTATCGCAATAGGTTATTCATTTAAGGAGAATAATGGTTACTCTGTCTATTTGAATAATACCTTCAATGGTCTTGCACCTAAAATGAATGGTTTATTGAATCTCGATCATAGTGATACACATGTTCATGCCAACAGATATAAGATAGTAATGATAATACCACATACTTGTGGCACTGCCACTTGAGTCATATTGGTATAAAACGCATGAAGAAGCTCCATGTTGATGGATCTTTGGACTCACTCGTTTTTGAAAAGATTGAGACATGCGAACCATGTCTATTAGTATATATGCATGAAGAAACTCCATACAGATGGATCGTTTGGACTCACTTGATTTTGAATCACTTGAGACATGCAAATCATAACACATGGGCAAGATGACTGAAAGGCCTCATTTTCAGTAAGATGGAACAAGAAAGCAACTTGTTGGAAGTAATACATTTTGATGTGTGCAGTCCAATGAGTGCTGAGGCATGCAGTGGATATCGTTATGTTCTTACTTCACAGATGATTTGAGTAGATGTTGAGTATATTTACTTGATAAAACACAAGTCTGAATTATTGAAAGGTTCAAGTAATTTCAGAGTGAAGTTGAAGATCGTCGTGACAAGATGATAAAATGTCTGTGATATGATCATAGAGATGAATATCTGAGTTACGAGTTTGGCACACAATTAACAAATTGTGGAAATTGTTTCACGACTAATACCGCCTGGAACACCATAGTGTGATGGTGTGTCCGAACATCATAACTGCACCCTATTGGATATGGTGCATACCATGATGTCTCTTATCGAATTACACTATCGTTTATGGGTTAAGCATTAGAGACAACCGCATTCACTTTAAATAGGGCACCACACAATTCCGTTGAGATGACACCGTATGAACTATGGTTTAGAGAAACCTAAGCTGTCGTTTCTTAAAAGTTTGGGGCTGCGACGCTTATGTGAAAAAGTTTCAGGCTGATAAGCTCGAACCCAAAGCGGATAAATGCATCTTCATAGAATACCCAAAACAGTTGGGTATACCTCCTATTTCAGATCTGGAAGCAAAGGTGATTGTTTCTATAAACGGGTCCTTTCTCGAGGAAAAGTTTCTCTCGAAAGGATTGAGTGGGAGGATGGTGGAGACTTGATGAGGTTATTGAACCGTCACTTCAACTAGTGTGTAGCAGGGCACAAGAAGTTGTTCCTATGGTACCTACACCAATTGAAGTGGAAGCTTATGATAGTGATCATGAAACTTCAGATCAAGTCACTACCAAACCTCGTAGGACGACAAGGATGTGTACTACTTCAGAGTGGTACGTAATCCTGTCTTGGAAGTCATGTTGCTAGACAACAATGAACCTACGAGCTATGGAGAAGCGATGGTGGGCCCAGATTCCGACGAATGGCTCGAGGCCATAAAATCCGAGAGAGGATCCATGTATAAAAACAAAGTACAGACTTTGGAAGAACTACTTGATGGTCGTAAGGCTGTTGGGTGCAGATGGATTTTAAAAGGAAGACAGACAATGATGGTAAGTGTCACCATTAAGAAAGCTCGACTTGTCGTTAAGATGTTTTCCGACAAGTTCAAGGAGTTGACTGCGATGAGACTTTCTCACTTGTAGCGATGCTAATAGTCTGTTGGAATTATATTAGCAGTTACTGCATTATTTATGAAATCCTGTAGATAGGATGTCAAAACATTGTTTCCTCGACGATTTTCTTGAGGAAAGGTTGTATGTGATACAACCAGAAGGTTTTGTCAATCCTGAAAGATGCTAACAAGTATGCAAAGCTCCAGCAATCCTTCTAAGGACTGGAGTAAGCATCTCGGAGTTGGAATGTACGCTTTGATGTGATGATCAAAGATTTTGGGTTTTTACAAAGTTTATGAGAAACTTGTATTTCCAAAGAAGTGAGTGGGAGCACTATAGAATTTCTGATGAGTATATGTTGTTGACATATTGTTGATCAGAAATGATGTAGAATTTCTGGAAAACATACAGGGTTATTTGAAAAGTGTTTTTCAATGCAAAACCTGGATTAAGCTACTTTAACATTGAGCATCAAGATCTATAAGGATAGATCGAAAACGCTTAATAGTACTTTCAAATGAATACATACCGTGACAAGATTTTGAAGGAGTTCAAAATAGATCAGCAAAGAAGGAGTTCTTGGCTGTGTTTCAAGGTGTGAGTATTGAGTAAGACTCAAGAGCTGACCACGGCAGAAGAGAGAGAAAGGACGAAGGTCGTCCCCTATGCTTTAGACGTAGGCTCTACAATATGCTATGCTGTGTACCGCACCTGAAGTGTGCCTTGCCATGAGTTAGTCAAGGGGTACAATAGTGATCCAGGAAGGGATCACATGACAGCGGTCGAACTTATCCTTAGTATCTAGTGGACTAAGGAATTTTCTCGATTATGGAGGTGGAAAAGGAGTTCGTCGTAAAGGGTTACGTCGATGCAAACTTTGACACTAATCCGGATGACTCTGAGTAGTAAACCGGATTTGTATAGTAGAGCAGTTATTTGGAATAGCTCCAAGTAGCGCGTGGTAGCTGCATCTACAAGATGACATAGAGATTTGTAAAGCACACACGGATCTGAAAGGTTCAGACCCGTTGACTAAAACCTCTCTCGTAAGCATAACATGATCAAACCCTAGAACTCATTGAGTGTTAATCACATGGTGATGTGAACTAGATTATTGACTCTAGTAAACTCTTGGGTATTAGTCACATGGCGATGTGAACTTTGAGTGTTAATCACATGGTAATGTGAACTAGATTATTGACTCTAGTGCAAGTGGGAGACTGTTGGAAATATGCCCTAGAGGCAATAATAAAATGGTTATTATTGTATTTCCTTGTTCATGATAATTGTCTATTGTTCATGCTATAATTGTATTAACTGGAAACCGTAATACATGTGTGAATACATAGACCACAACATGTCCCTAGTAAGCCTCTAGTTGACTAGCTCGTTGATCAATAGATGGTTATGGTTTCCTGACCATGGACATTGGATGTCATTGATAACGGGATCACATCATTAGGAGAATGATGTGATGGACAAGACCCAATCCTAAGCATAGCACAAGATCGTGTAGTTCGTTTGCTAAGAGCTTTTCTAATGTCAAGTATCGTTTCCTTAGACCATGAGATTGTGCAACTCCCGGATACTGTAGGAATGCTTTGGGTGTACCAAACGTCACAACGTAACTGGGTGGCTATAAAGGTGCACTATAGGTATCTCCGAAAGTGTCTGTTGGGTTGGCATGAATCGAGACTGGGATTTGTCACTCCGTATGACGGAGAGGTATCTCTAGGCCCACTCGGTAATGCATCATCATAATGAGCTCAATGTGACTAATGAGTTAGCCACGGGATCATGCGTTACAGAATGAGTAAAGAGACTTACCGGTAACGAGATTGAACGAGGTATTGGGATACCGACGATCGAATCTCGGGCAAGTAACATACCGATAGACAAAGGGAATTGTATACGGGATTGATTGAATCCCCGACATCGTGGTTCATCCGATGAGATCATCGTGGAACATGTGGGAGCCAATATGGGTATCCAGATGCCGCTATTGGTTATTGGCCGGAGAGGTGTCTCGGTCATGTCTGCATGGTTCCCGAACCCGTAGGGTCTACACACTTAAGGTTCGGTGACGCCAGAGTTGTTATGGGAAATAGTATGTGGTTGCCGAAGGTTGTTCGGAGTCCCGGATGAGATCCGGACGTCACGAGGAGTTCCGGAATGGTCCGGAGGTAAAGATTTATATATGGGAAGTCACCATACGGTCACCGGAAATATTCGGGGGTATACCGGTATTGTACCGGGACCACCGGAGGGGTTCCGGGGGTCCACCGGGAGGGTCCACCTGCCCCGGAGGGCCTTATGGGCTTAGGTGGAAGGGAACCAGCCCTTAGTGGGCTGGGTGCCAACCCCCCTAGGGCCCATGCACCTAGGGTTTTGGGGGAACCCTAAAGGGGGGGCGCCCCCTTGCTTGGGGGGCAAGCCACCTTCCCCTGGCCGCCGCCCCTCCCACCAGATGGGATCTAAGGGGGGCGGCCCCCCCTCTCCCTTGCCCCTATATATAGTGGAGGGGTGGGAGGGCAGCCAGACCTTTCCCAAGGCGCAGCCCTCTCCTCCTCCAACTCCTCCTCCTCCTCCGTAGTGCTTAGCGAAGCTCTGCCGGAGAACCACGAGCTCCATTGCCACCACGCCGTCGTGTTGCTGGAGTTCTCCCTCAACTTCTCCTCTCCCCTTGCTGGATCAAGAAGGAGGAGACGTCCCCGGGCTGTACGTGTGTTGAACGCGGAGGCGCCGTCCGTTTGGCGCTAGATCGGATCTTCCGCGATTTGATAGTACGACTCCATCAACCGCGTTCTTGTAACGCTTCCGCTTAGCGATCTTCAAGGGTATGAAGATGCACTCCCTCTCTCTCATTGCTAGCATCTCCTAGATTGATCTTGGTGACACGTAGGAAAATTTTGAATTATTACTACGTTCCCCAACAAACCTCACGGTGATCAGGCACGCCCACTTGTGCCAGAGGCTTTTCTAGCTCGACATGCACTGCGACGGCAGGGCCGAGATGTCCGGCAAGGCCGCGAAGGCCGGCAAGGTCGTTAAGGGGCCCCTGTTTGGGTTGCTGGCGGGGGTGGTCCCGCTGAGCAACAACTCCCGCCGAACCAACATCATCGCCATGATGCCAGACTTCAATGCGCACGGCCTTGACCCGAATTGGGCCGAGCCGGGGGTGGATCAGGTGCAGGAGTTCTTCGACAACCTGTCGGAGAAGTACGTCCATGCCAAGCCGCTGCTCATCCAGGACACGTCCCAAGTGGAGCTGGATTACATCACCGCCAGGGCGGCGGAGGCGGAGCTCGCCAAGGGGGCCGGCAGCGCCGGCCACGTGGAGGACGAGGCCTAGGCTGCCGCGGAGGAGAAGGAGCTTGTCAGATGGGCGGAGTTTGCTGGGGAGGCCAGCAGCGCCCACACCGGGCCCCCTCTCATCGAAGACGTGGTCGACGAGTCGACCGAGGAAGAGGCCGAGGCTGACGACCCTTCGGCCTTGGAAAAAAGGCGTGTCCTGCGGCGGGCCAGCTTTGGTGAGCCGGTCCGGCCCGGCAGGATCGAGCAGCGGCAAGAAGTCCAGGGGAGTCCGTGCGCCTGACGAGGGCCACGGCAGCAAAGAAGGTGGTGAAGGCCGCGATGGCGAAGAGGAAAGCGACTGCCTCTTCTTCGTCCAGGCGCCCTCGGACTCCACCCGCTTCTCCTCCTCCCGCAGATGACGACACGGAGGTCGTCTTCGACTTCGGGTCCCTTAGCCCGAGGAGGAAGAGGAAGGCAACGGAAGAGGAAGCGGAAGATGAGTAACATCTTGTCTTTTGTCATCTCCGTCCCCTCAGTCCGTGCCGCTTTTCTTGACTCGTTTTCATCTTTGCAGGGACGTGGAGACGCTGGCCCAGAGGGTGGCGAAGAGAGCCAGGGCCTCGTTGGGCGGCCAGCCCCCGACGGGCACCTCGAGCACGCCGCTGGTGGTTGAGAGCAGCCCGGAGAGCAGCCACCGGCGTAGACCCCGCGTCAGCCCCCAGCGTAAGTCTATCACTCACTCCTTCATTGATGAACTTTGGGGGGTGTACCTTTGATGCCGATCTTGCCGGGTTTGCAGGAGAAGAACGGCAACGGGAGGAGCCGCCGAGGGCTACCCCCAACATGCCGCCCCTCTCGACCACGCCACCCCGGGGGGCGTCCCCGGCAAGGGCATCCACCACCGAGCCCACGCCGATGGAGGAGGAGGAGACGAACTTGGGTGCCGGCGGCCCCACCCTGGCAACGAACGTTGGCGGGGAGGGCGCCACTTCTTCCCAGCCCGGTGCGAGTAAGTTTGTTCGCATTCTGTCCTTGTTCTTCTTTCTTTCTTTTTCTCGGGCCCTGACCTTGGCTCTGCCTCATTGCCTTTCTTGGTGTCCAGGCCCCTCCTCGGCGGACCAGGAGGATATCGACACCGTCATCGGGGAGGTCGCCAGGGACGCCGAGGCCGAGGCCAAGAAGATCGCCGCCGAGGAGGCCGCCAAGGGTGTCGGAGTCAAAACCGGCGGATCTCGGGTAGGGGGTCCCGAACTGTGCGTCTAGGATTGATGGTAACAGGAGATGGGGGACACGATATTTACCCAGGTTCGGGCCCTCTCTATGGAGGTAATACCCTACTTCCTGCTTGATTGATCTTGATGAATATGAGTATTACAAGAGTTGATCTACCACGAGATCGTAATGGCTAAACCCTAGAAGTCTAGCCTATGTGAATATGGTAATGAATCTGTCCTATCCGGACTATGCTCTCCGGTTTATATAGACACCGGAGAGATCTAGGGTTACATGGGGTCGGTTACATAAGAAGGAATCTTCACAGCTGGTCGCCTAGCTTGCCTTCCACGCCAAGGAAAATCCAACCCGGACACGGGTATGGTCTTCGGCTTTCGTATCTTCATAGCTCCTCAGTCCGGCCTAATGAGTAACAGGCCGGACGCCCGAGGACCCCTTAGTCCAGGACTCCCTCAGTAGCCCGTGAACCTGGCTTCAATGATGAGGAGTCCGGCGCGCAGATTGTCTTCGGCATTGCAAGGCGGGTTCCCCTTTTTTCCGAACTCCAAGATAGTCTTCAGATGTGATGATTGTATCCGGACCTGTTATACACCACACACAACCGCAGAGGGAATATAATATTTGCACGAATCTAATTTTTTGACAGCTTCTTTACAACACGACATCGCGTCTGTCCGGTTATAATTTCGAACCGTTTTTCTTCTGCCATCCCATGTTTCGAGACGCGGTTGCTATTGGCATGTCTTGTCGAAGCAGAGATCGTGTCCCCTTATTGCGGGATTCTCATCGATGCGGGCATGGGTAACCCAACCGTGCCGTTCACACAGCCCTTGGGAATAGGCAATTCTTAAGGCGAGTGAGGAGGCATCTAATGTTTGCTGCCTTTATAAGAGGATAAGGATTCCCTCTTCCTCTTCTCACGCTTTCTCTCCGTCTCCGCCTTCCCGATCTCGAGCTCCAGCGCCCAAGTTCTCATCTCCTTTCCACTCAAGCAACCATGTTCGGATTCGGCGGTCAGGGCAAGTGGATGGTCTCCTCCGTCAAGGAGGAGGACATTACTGAGCTCCGAGCGGCCGGATATCTGGCGAAGGGAATAACCCACCGCTTGCCGGCCAAGGGACAAATCGTCCCAACGCCAGAGCCCGACGAGAGGGTAGTATTCCCTCCTCATTTCTTCCGCGGGTTGGGGTTTCCACTCCACCCTTTCTTCCGCGCGCTGATGTATTATTACGGGATAGATTTCCATGATCTGTCCCCGAATTCCTTCCTCAACATCTCGGCGTTTATCGTCGTGTGCGAGGCCTTCCTCCACATCCATCCCCACTTCGGGCTGTGGCTCAAAGTCTGCAACGTGAAGCCGAAGGTGGTGGACGGCCAGCACGCGGAGTGCGGGGGAGCCATGGTGAGCAAGCTATCCAACGTCTCCTGGCCCAAAGGCACTTTTGTGGAGACAGTAAAGGAATGGCAGAAGCAGTGGTTCTACATCACAGAACCTCGCGGCACCACCTGGGCCGCGACTGCCGAATTCCGCTCCGGGGCTCCCATGCGACTCACCTCCTGGGTCGAGAAGAGTCCGGACTAGTGTTCACCTGACGAGCTGATAGCACTGCAGACGCGCATTCAAATCATGGTGACCAAGAACGTCAAGCTCGTTGACGTCATCCAGGTGATGCTGGTCCGCCGGATTCTTCCGTGCCAGCGCCGAAGCCGCCCTTTGTGGGAGTTCAATTCAAAGAAGCACCAGACCTTGGTAAGGCTCTTCGAGACTACTCACGAAGGCGCCTGGAAGTTGCTTTTTAAGGGCAACGAGAAGCCACCGGCCACGGATTCAGACTGTGGCCACGATTGTACACACCACGCCAGCAAGGTATGTTATTTCTGATGTATCCCCAACCTCATCATTTCGAGGGTGATGTCTGAGCTTTTATTATGGTTCCTTTAGGATTGGATGGAGAGGGCGAAGCAGATCCAGTGTCCGGCTCCGCTGCCCGAAGAATCGGTCATCCCACGCCTAGCGGAGATGCTGGTGCCGGCGCCATACAAGGCACCGGAGAAGAAGGCCAAGAAGAAGGCCAAGGGGGCCAAGAGTGGCCCCCGTCGCAAGGGCACTTCGGACGCGACGTCCGAAGACGACGAGGCCCATTCCTCCGTCCCTGAGGACAACGACAAGGAGGAGGAGGAGGAAAACAACCCTCCCGAGGACAAGAAGAAGAAGAGGGCGGCCTCAGCACATCCGGAGGCGAAAGCGCCCAAAAAGGGGAAGGGTGCCCCCGCGGTCAACACCGCGTGGGACGTTGACAGTAGTCCGGAACGGCGCCCCCGCACTAAGCCCCAGGCCGCGTCGTAAGTGACAGGGCTCGCTCATGCGCACATCCAACCCTTTCTCTCCATTGTCTTGATGTAATTAACTGTACTATTGCAGTCCGGCCCGCGACCTTAATCGAGCGATCCTCGTCTGGAGGTTCATTGGCTCCGTCGGAGATGGCGAGCCCGTCGCCACCGCCTGCTTACTCCCCCGGGGCCAGGGACGACACCGAAGTGTTGTCCCGGAGGGCCGATCCGAACCATGGAGGAGCCCAGGACGCTGTCGGGGAGGCACCACGAGGCGAAGCCTCCACTGCCGGACACATGGAGGAGACGATCCCCATGGAAACTGGCGAAGAGGGCCGCATCCAGCTTGGCCCTCAACCGAATACGATTCCGGAGACCCATATGGCTCCGGAGTCGGGCGAGCAGCCCCCTTTGAAGGAGGGGGCGTGCCGCTTCCGCCGGTGGTCCCTGTCCATCCAGGGGCGCCGGACAACCTGATGGAGGCGCTGCGAGGCGCCTCCATTATGGACGAGCACCGTGTCCTTATGGGCGCGGTGATTGAGAAGGTTCAGTCCGCCAAGAGTGGACTGAACGAGGCCTGCAGCAACCTGTTGACAGGTTTTGAGGTAAGTGACATAGAAAGAGAAAAAAACCTGTAGTCAGTAGCCCCTGAGACACTGTCCGGCAAGAAGAGCCGGACAGAGGATCTATTGTAGGAGACTAACATAGCATGTATGTGATACGTCTCCGTCGTATCTACTTTTCCAAACACTTTTGCCCTTGTTTTGGACTCTAACTTGCATGATTTGAATGGAACTAACCCGGACTGACGCTGTTTTCAGCAGAATTGCCATGATGTTATTTATGTGCAGAAACAAAAGTTCTCGGAATGACCTGAAACTCCGCGGAACTTATTTTTGGAAAATAATAAAAATACTGGAAGAAGAATCCACGTCAGGGGGGCCTCCACCTATCCACGAGGGTGGGGGGCGCGCCCCCTGCCTCGTGGGCCCCCTGACGCTCCACCGACCTCAACTCCAACTCCATATATTCATGTTCGGGGAGAAAAAATCAGAGAGAAAGATTCATCGCGTTTTACGATACGGAGCCGCCGCCAAGCCCTAAAACCTCTCGAGAGGGCTGATCTGGAGTCCGTTCGGGGCTCTGGACAGGGGAATCATCATCCATCACCAATTTCATGATGCTCACCGCCGTGCGTGAGTAATTCCATCATAGGCTTGCTGGACGGTGATGGGTTGGATGAGATTTATCATGTAATCGAGTTAGTTTTGTTAGGGTTTGATCCCTAGTATCCACTATGTTCTGAGATTGATGTTGCTATGACTTTGCTATGCTTAATGCTTGTCACTAGGGCCCGAGTGCCATGATTTCAGATCTGAACCTATTATGTTTTCATGAATATATGTGAGTTCTTGATCCTATCTTGCAAGTCTATTGTCACCTACTATGTGTTATGATCCGGCAACCCCGAAGTGACAATAATCGGGACCACTCCCGGTGATGACCGTAGTTTGAGGAGTTCATGTATTCACTATGTGTTAATGCTTTGGTCCGGTACTCTATTAAAAGGAGGCCTTAATATCCCTTAGTTTCCATTAGGACCCCGCTCCCACGGGAGGGTAGGACAAAAGATGTCATGCAAGTTCTTTTCCATAAGCATGTATGACTATATTCGGAATACATGCCTACATTACATTGATGAATTGGAGCTAGTTCCGTGTCACCCTGTGTTATGGTTGTTACATGATGAACCGCATCCGGCATAATTCTCCATCACCGATCCAATGCCTACGAGCTTTTCACATATTGTTCTTCGCTTATTTACTTTTCCGCTGCTACTGTTACAATCACTACAAAACCCAAAAATATTACTTTTGCTACCGTTACCGATACTATCATATTACTTTGCTACTAAATACTTTGCTGCAGATACTAAGTTATCCAGGTGTGGTTGAATTGACAACTCAACTGCTAATACTTGAGAATATTCTTTGGCTCCCCTTGTGTCGAATCAATAAATTTGGGTTGAATACTCTACCCTCGAAAACTGTTGCGATCCTCTATACTTGTGGGTTATCAAGACTATTTCTGGCACCGTTGCCGGGGAGCATAGCTCTATTCTTTGAGTCACTTGGGATTTATATCTGCTGGTCACTATGAAGAACCTGAAAGATGCGAAAACAAAAATTTATCCCTCAACTACGAGGGGAGGTAAGGAACTGCCATCTTGCTCTGCACTTGATTCACCTTCTGTTTTGAGTAAGCTTGCGACACCTAAACCTGCTTCTGCTATTAATTATGATATGTCGCATGTTATTGATGATGCCACTTCTGCTATGCATGATACTTATGATGAAACTACTTCTATGCTTGATACTACTGTGCCACTTGGTGAATTTCTTGATGAACAACTTGCTAGGGCTAGAGAGAATGAAATTATTGAAACTGATAATATTGAAGATAGTGATGATGAAGACTCTCCCCCTAATAAATATGAATTGCCTGTTGTGCCTGAGGGTTATGTTCTGGATGAAGAATCTGCTAGAGCCATTCTTGCTTGCAATGATAGAAGTGATCTTAAGAAATTATTAGCTAAATGGAAGCAGCAATCTCTTAATGCTAGAATGAAACCTGACCCTGCTTTTGCTACTTCACCTGTCTGTGTTACTGATAAGGATTATGAATTCTTTGTTGATCCTGATATAATTACTTTGGTTGAATCTGATCCTTTTTATGGCTATGAATCTAAAACTGTTGTGGCACATCTTACTAAATTAAATGATATAGCCACCCTGTTCACTAATGATGAGAGAACTCGCTAACTTTATATCCTTAAAATATTTCCGTTCTCATTAAAGGGTGATGCTAAGGTATGGTTTAGTTCTCTTGATCCTGGATGTGTGCGTAGTCCCCAGGATATGATTTATTACTTCTCTGCTAAATATTTCCCTGCTCATAAGAAACAAGCTGCTTTAAGGGATATATATAATTTTGTGCAAATTGAAGAAGAGAGTCTCCCACAAGCTTGGGGGAGGCTTCTCCAATTACTTAATGCTTTGCCTGATCATCCTCTTAAGAAAAATGAAATACTTGATATCTTTTATAATGGACTAACCGAAGCTTCCAGAGATTACCTGGATAGTTGTGCTGGTTCTATTTTCAGGGAAAGAACACCGGATGAAGTTGAAATTCTATTGAATAATATGTTGACCAATGAAAATAATTGGACACTTCCTGAGCCAGTTCCTGAGCCTATTCCTAAACCAACTCCGAAGAAGAGGGGTGTTCTATTTCTCAGTCCTGAGGATATGCAAGAGGCAAAGAAATCTATGAAAGAAAAAGGTATTAAAGCTGAAGATGTTAAGAATTTACCTCCTATTGAAGAAATACATGGTTTAAATTTACCGCCTGTTGAAGAAACATATGATTTTAATCCTTCACCTATTGAAGAAACTCATGGTCTTGATAACCCGACACAGGTAGTAAAGGTAAATTCTCTCTATAGATATGATAAAGCTGAAATCCCTCCTATTAAGTTTGCTAGCCAATGTTTGGATGAGTTTGATAACTTTAATGCTTATTTTGGTAGACAATTAAAACAAAATGCTTATATGATCGAATACTTGGGTGATTATATGTCTAGAGTTAAAGGTGAACTTAAACTCATTAGTAAACATGCTTCTATGGTTACCACTCAAGTAGAACAAGTACTTAAAGCTCAAAATGATTTGCTCAATGAATTAAATAGTAAGAAAAATGATTTTGCTGTTAGAGTGGCTACTAGAACTGGTAAAATGACTCAGGAACCTTTGTATCTTGAAGGCCATCCTAAGAGAATTGAGCAAGATTCTCAGAGAAATAATATAGATGCACCTAGTCCTTCTAAAAAGAAGAAAAAGAAAAATGATAGGACTTTACATGCCTCTAATGAACCTATTGCTGAAACACCTGAGAATCCAAATGATATTTCTATTTCTGATGCTGAAACACAATCTGGTAATGAACATGAACCAAGTGATAATGTTAATGATGATGCTAAACCTAGCAATGATAATGATGTAGAAGTTGAACCTGCTGTTGATCTTGATAACCCACAATCAAAGAATCAACGTTATGATAAAAGAGACTTTGTTGCTAGGAAACATGGCAAAGAAAGAGAACCATGGGTTCAGAAACCCATGCCTTTTCCTCCCAAACCATCCAAGAAAAAGGATGATGAGGATTTTGAGCTCTTTGCTGAAATGATTAGACCTATCTTTTTGCGTATGCGTTTGACTGATATGCTTAAAATGAATCCTTATGCTAAGTATATGAAAGATATTGTTACAAATAAAACAAATATACCGGAAGCTGAAATTTCCACCATGCTTGCTAATTATACTTTTAAGGGTGGAATACCTAAGAAACTAGGAGATCCAGGAGTACCAACTATACCATGCTCCATTAAAAGAAACTACGTTAAAACTGCTTTATGTGATCTTGGAGCCGGTGTTAGTGTTATGCCTCTCTCTTTATATCGTAGACTTGATTTGAATAAGTTGACACCTACTGAAATATCTTTGCAAATGGCTGATAAATCAACTGCTATACCTGTCGGTATTTGTGAGGACGTGCCTGTCGTGGTTGCAAAAGTTACTATTTTGACGGACTTTGTTATTCTTGATATTCCCGAGGACGATAGTATGTATATTATTCTTGGAAGACCTTTTTTGAATACTGAAGGGGCTGTTATTGATTGCAACAAAGGCAATGTCACTTTTCATGTTAATGGTAATGAGCATACGGTACACTTTCCGAGGAAACAACCTCAAGTCCACAGTATCAATTCTATTGGAAAAATTCCATCGATTATTTTTGGAGGTTTTGAATTTACTCTTCCTACTATCAAGAAGAAATATGATATTCTTATTATTGGGGATGTGCATATCCCCGTTGAGGTAACATAGTGTTATTAGAAATTTCTCCGGTTCCATGTTAGTCAGAATGAGTTTGTTAACAAGACTTGATCAACCTTGTTAGTGGATTCCTTTTGATGAGCATGAGATGGATGAAACTAGAAAGCACAACCTTCTGTACCATCTCTCTACCTTCTGTTATTTAGTTGAAATAAAGTAAAAATAGTATTTTTTTGTCTGTTTTCTGAATTATCCGTGCAATATAAAAATACCCCGAAAATAAAAGTTCTCCAAATGCCCTGAAAATGGAATATGGTTTTTTCTGGAATATTTGAGAATATCTGGCACTGAGAACACATCAGGGGGAGCAAGCACCTGGCCACGAGGGTCCAGGGCGCGCCCACCCCTACAGGGCGCGCCCCTGCCTCGTGGGCCCATGGTGGCTCCCCTCCACTTATTCCTACACCCACACACTTCTTCTTCCTCCCAAAAAAAATCACCATCCAGCTCAAGCACGAGTTCTAGCTCATTTTGCTGCGATTTTCGATCTCCTTGCTCAAAGCACCTCTCACAAAACTGCTTTGGGAGATTGTTCCTTGGTATGTGACTCCTCCATTGGTCCAATTAGTTTATGTTCTAGTGCTTTATTCATTGCAAATTTGTGCTGCCTAGGTGACCATGTTCTTGAGCTTGCATGTCAAATTTATATGGTTCCAAGTAGTTCTAATGCATGATATAGGCTCTAGGCACTTGTAGGAGTAGTTGCTATCAATTTTGGTGAGCTTGGTTCACTTTTATTTGAAGTTACTAAAAATTTCAGAAATTTTCCATAGGAAGAAATATGTTTAGGAAAATGTTTCATGGTGGTCCTTCAAGGAAGCAAGGACCCAGGCTCGCAATGCGCGATGCCGATGATGAGCCACCAAGGAACGCTCCAGTGCGGCCTTGTGAATGGCCTTCAGAAGACTTTATGGATCGAGCGGGAATCAAGAAAGAATTTAACGCATATTTGCGTAACGCTGATCTTGCGAGCTTCGAGGAGGAAAAGTGCTGCCAGTACCACTATCTCACTAGTTCATTTGTGAGGAGGTTTGAATATTCACCTTCACGTTATTCTCAAACTGTCCTATTTGATCTCTATGAAAAATCTTACACTATGAACTTAGAGGATTTCACCAATGCTTGCAAACTTCCACAATGGGGTAGTACTAGTGAACCTCGCAAATCTGAATTTAGAGAATTTCTTGCTAGTATAACTGTGGGGGAATCTAGAGACATAACACAAGCTACAATAGGGAGCATTCATTTTCCTGCTATACATTATTTTGCTCTCTTCATAGGTAGGTGCATAAATGGTAAAGATGAAGCATGTCATATGTGTGTCCCTGACCTCTGTATTCTTAGGAGTGCTGTGTTAGGAGACAAATCTTATAATTTGGGAGCCATTGTTGCACATAGGTTGCATCACAATAGATTTAATGGAGATTTCTTTGGTGGAATTTATGCAACCCGCTTAGCTGATTTTCTTGGTGTAACCATACGTGATGATGATATTGAACTGCCTCCTACTTATCTGGACTTTAATGCTATGGTTCACCATCAGGTTGTCGAGAGGAGTGAACCACCTCTCCAGTACAGACTAATCTTTGACAGGCGTCACGCCGTCAACATTGTTCTTCCTGCCCCTACTCTCTTTGACTTTCAGGAAAAAGGGAGACGTTACATAACCAGAGAGGAGGCGGAGGATTATAGGAGGAGGGCTGAGATAGCTCGCCTCCAAGCTGCAGCACACGATGCAATGACTGTTGCATCTCAGTACGACCCCAACTATAACTTTGGATATCCGCCAGGCCATCCGTGGAAATAAACCAACTTAGGCCAAAAGCCTAAGCTTGGGGGAGTACGTATTTCTCACCGACATTACATTCATGTTCACACACTCATTGCTAGATGTCGGTGCTCATACTCTTTCACTGTAATATCCATGCTAGTTTATTTTCCTTTTTCTTGCTTTCTTCTTGTGTGTTTAATAAACCTTAAGAAAAACAAAAAAAATTCGTGTAGCTTTTAGTTAGTTTACTTTTCTTGCTGTAGTAGTAATAATTAAAAGAAAACCCAAAAAGATTTCCCGTTCTTCTTTTGCTTGTTGGGAGATTTCCTGTGTAAATAGTTTTATTTTCTTTTCTTTTCTTTGGGGGTCGATAGGAGACGACCATGATTAAATTGTTGAAGTGGCTCTTATATGCATTATTATTGATTTAACCAAAAGCCCATATTGCCTTGTCTTCTCCTGTTTATTGAATGTTCGCAGATTCCAGCTTAGTCCAATGCACATATACTCTTATTATTTTCAAAACGTTCGCAATTATGACGATATATGATGGACTGATTGAGATGAGAGAAGCTGGTATGAACTCGACCTCTCTTGTTTTTGTAAATATGATTAGTTCATCGTTCCTGATTCAGCCTATTATGAATAAACATGTTTGCAATGACAATTATAGATCATAGTTGCTTATGCCATGCTTGATTAGCTATGAGTTATAATGGTTTACCTTGCGTGCCAACATGCTATTAAAATGGTTGTGATGTGGTATAGTGGGGTGGTATCCTCCTTTGAATGATTTAAGTGACTCGACTTGGCACATGTTCATACATGTAGTTGAAACAAATCAACATAGCCTTCACGATATTTATGTTCATGGTGGATTATATCCTACTCATGCTTGCACTCAATGTTTATTAATTTTAATGCATGTTCATGACTGTTGTCGCTCTCTAGTTGGTCGCTTCCCAGTCTTTTGCTAGCCTTCACTTGTACTAAGCGGGAATACTGCTTGTGCATCCAATCCCTTAAACCCCAAATTTATTCCATATGAGTCCACTATACCTTCCTATATGCGGTATCTACTTGCCGTTCCAAGTAAATTTGTATGTGCCAAACTCTAAACCTTCAATTGAAATTCTGTTTTGTATGCTCGAATAGCTCATGTATCAACTAGGGCTGTCCGTATCTTCCATGCTAGGCGGGTTATTCTCAAGAGGAGTGGACTCCGCTCCTCACTCACGAGAAAATGGCTGGTCAACGGGATGCCCAGTCCCATGCTTTATGCAAATCAAATCAAAATAATTGCAAACAAAACTCCCCCTGGGACTATTGTTAGTTGGAGGCACTCGTTGTTTCGAGCAAGCCATGGATTGATGCTTGTTGGTGGAGGGGGAGAATAAACTTTACCATTCTGTTTGGGAACCGCCTATAATGTGTGTAGCATGGAAGATATCGCCATCTCTTGGTTGTTATGTTGACAATGAAAGTATGCCGCTCAAAATATTATTTATCTCTGCTTTAAAATTGAGCTCTGGCAACTCTACAAATCCCTGCTTCCCTCTGCGAAGGGCCTATCTATTTACTTTTATGTCGAGTCATCACTCTCTTATTAAAAAGCACCAGCTGGAGAGCATTGCTGTCATTTGCATCCATTATTATTAATTTATATTGGGTATGACTATGACTGGATCTCTTTTGCCATGAATTACAATGTCTAGTCAGTCCTTGATCTTTAAACACTACAGGAATCAACTACTTTGCCGTCTGCCACGGCAGACGGCAAAGGCAAGGATGGCGGACGGCAAAAGGCTCCGGCAAAGTAGGGATCGGTAAAGAGCTTCTTTGCTGTCTGCTTTTTGAAGCGGACGGCAAAGGGGCCTTTGCTATCAGCGGCTGACGGCAAAGAAAGCCGACGGCAATAAATGCATTGTTAGTCCGTTAGGCGGCTAACGGCAGCCTTTGTCGTCCGCCGCTGACGGCAAAGAAACAAAGGTCTTTGCCGTCTGCCAGCAGACGGCAAAGTGTCCAAATATGATTAGCAATTCATATTCATATGTATAGCCCATGCATATATCACAAGTACCTAACACAGACCACAGGAAAAAAAGAACATCACAAGATCATCCATAAAAACATATATATATCATACAACCTGTAGCACAAAGTAAGACGAGATCACACAAGTGTCGACAAATAAGGTCACAAAGGTTGGCCTCCATATAACACAAAACTTAGGTGAGCATCATGGGATCTAGCAGCAACAACACCTAACCTACTAGATGGACACAGCAGTCCAGACCCAACTCCACAAGCACACTACATACTGATTTGCGACCGCGACGGTGATGCAACCACCACAACCAAAATTAAAAAGGCAAGCGAGGTGGGTGGTCCAGGTTGCTATCTCCACGCCGCCTGCGTTTGCCATCTCTAAATGCCAACATGTCCAGGTTGTGGTCATCAGCCTTCTTCATGCCCTCAGCATGATCACCATTGCCTTCCGCACCCCGTCATCATCAGTCTGATTTGCTGCTGCTGCTCGTCCTCCTACTCCATCTGCATGGACAAGAGCAAGTTAGTTGAATGGCATGCACGATAAAACTGCAAGGCATATATATTCATCTACATTAATTGTACTACAAGACAGATTTTGCATGGATGGGTTTGACTTCAACAGAGACTGAAGGAAGAGCATTTTCCCCTCCCAATCCAAAACCTGCTGTACAAGTACAGCTCTAAGAGAAGGAACCGTGGTACAACAAGAGGCGCTCCAAATCAAACTAAATCTCAGTTTCTTTATTTACCTAAGAAACAACACAACCATAACTTCTGCCAAGCAAGCAGTTATCATACTATCAGCTAAAGAAAAGCAAAGGAAGATCACGTGTCACTTTCATGGAAAACATCAGAAGTAGATGATAGGCAAAAGTAGATGATCATCGAATTCCCTCACACTCAACAGTGCATAATACTACTACAATTGATAGCAAGGACTAATTATTCCCACTACCTGGATGCAGCGTCCTTCATTTTGCAAACATAAAAAGAGCACATTATCCAACTCCTTCACATACATAAATGAATAGCAGCAACCAAATTCGACGGTACTACCAAAATCAAATTACTAATATAATAGCTGGACGCCCATCATCAAAATTCGTAACATAATCCAAGAAGTTTAGTAGCTAGTATTAATTAATATAATATAGTTGATTAAGAGGAGCAATCACGGATTGGGTTTGAAGCAGTCAACTTACATCTAGTGCTGCTTGAGGATGGTCTCCTACAAGGGTCCAGACCTCATCTTCTCGTCCATCTTGAGGATGGTCTCCTACAAGGGTCCTACGAGTAGCCTTTTTTTCATGAAAGGAGTACAAGTAGCATGGCTTTGATTCTAATTGTAATTCCTAGTTGATTATCAAAATTCTGTATGAGCAAATATCCATTGCCAAATACTCCTACATGACAGATCTAGCACATGACCAAAAGAAGTGCTCCATAGCCACAACCGGACTGACCAAAATGCAACTAAATATGACCAATAAAAACCAATTCATGGATGGTCTGAACCTGTACTCGCCGATGCTCGCCATCGACTCCACCATCAGCACCGAGACGCCGCCGTTGAGAATCTTGAAGGGCTGCGACCATCCCGACCACGCCGACGTCGCTGTGCCCGCAGCAACAGCAGCTCGACGCCGCCGGGGCCTCCTCTAAACAAGACTGAAATAAAAAGCATGTATCTGCATGTAGAGACATTTGAAGTTCGTTTCATCAGTAGGAGGAGTGCAAGTGGCAGCCCGCTTCGTCCCACGAAACTCATCCATTAGTTCAAAATTTGCTCAACATTTGCCTAAAAGTAACACTACATGTGTACTACTATGTTACTGTCCACTAGCCCGCCACACTTGCATTGCATCCTTAATCTGAAGTGATTGATGAGCTAGCTAATGAATGTTGTTTTGCTTGTACCACATAACTAGTCAGTTTTGTGCTGCCTTTTGATCCCTAACCTGTGACACGAAGGCTTTCTGGAGCTGCTGCCGAAGCAGTGCTCTGAACTGGCGGGCTGCAGCCAGGGTCTCATCCAGCTTGGCCTTCTTAGCCATGAGGTAGGCCTTCCAGGTTTCCGCAGCCCCGATCCCGACGTCGTCCGAGTGCAACCCGCAGCTCTGCAGCTCCTGCAGGGCTGCCTCCACGCTGAACTTAACCTACAAAGCAGCACACCATGACCATCAGAATCAAGCATCAATTCATTAGTTTATCCCCTAATCTAGTCTACTCATCGCACAGAAACTGAGACAACATCCCACATTACAGAATTACGCGACTCTCCAACTCATATACAACCAGAGAGGCAGTTAATTGAGCAAGCTCGGGGCTAACACTTGAGTTGGGCTGCGGCGTCATGACGGAGTCTCCACCACCCGCGGCGGCCTCGCGGAGCTCTACGGTGGCCGAGGCGACGGGGAGTCGTCGCCTCTGGGACCACCAGGTGGAGGCGGAGGTGGACAGGGACCGGGAGGAGGACGGTGATGAGGAACTAGGCCAGGAGGCTACTCGTGGGGTTGAGAAGTGGCTGCGGCCGTGGTGGATGGAGGCTGTGGAGACGACGGTCGGAACTCCTCCATCTCCATCCTCTTGGACTCGTAGAAGCGGTCCCACTCCTCCGCCTTCCGCTGCGCGTCCTCGATCTCGCCGTTGGTCGAGCTGATGTCGTGGGCGACGATGAGGCGGCGCGCGTGGGTGGCGTCGATGTCAGCACGGGCGGCAAGGGCGCGGAAGGCGAGGTCTGCGGCGCGGCGCTCGAGGAGGAGGCGGCGCCGCTCGAGGCGGCGGGCGGCGGCGGCCTTGGCGGCAAGGAGGCGGGACTCTCCTGGGCAAGGAGAGAAACCGGTCGGTGGAGATGGTGAGCGGGGAGAGGTGACCTCGGGGAGGAGAGCTGGGCGGTGGGGAACGGCGGGGATCGCTGAAATCTGGCGGCGGCGTGGGGTGGAGAAAGGGGATCGAGGAAGACAAGAGAGATGGGATCCAACGTGGGTGTGTGTGCGCGTGGGTTGGGCGTGTGTGCATCGTGGGTGGGGCCCGGGGCTGTGTGGGTCGTGGGTGGGTGTGTGCCAGGGGCGGCCGTTAGATACGTTAGGTTATTTTCTTTGCCATCTGCTTTCGGGCTCTTTGCCGTCTTCTAGCAGACGGCAAAGAAAGTGGTCGTTAGGTCGTTCTTGTTAATGGGCCACCCATCCTCTTTGCCGTCTGCTAGCAGACGGCAAAGATTTTATGCCGTCAGCTAGCTGACGGCAAAGAGCAGGCTGACGGCAAACACCCTCTTTGCCATCTGCTCTTTCTTTGCCATCAGCTTTCTGTAAGATGATGGCAAAGACCTTCTTTGCCGTCAGCTAGCAGACGGCAAGGAACTAGCTGACGGCAAAGTTCCTGATTCCAGTAGTGAAAGGTGCTCTGCATTTATGTTTTGCAGTCTCAAAAAGGGCTAGCGAGATACCATCCTGTTATATAATATTATGATTGTTTTGAGAAAGTGTTGTCATCCGAGATTTATTATTATTGCTCGCTAGTTGATTATGCCATTGATATGAGTAAACATGAGACCTAAGAGTTGTTGTTAATGTGGTTAGTCATAATCTTTGCTGAAAAATTGAATGCTAGCTTTACATATTTACAACAACAAGGGCAAACAGAGTTTTTAAAAGTTTTTCTTTATCACTTTCAGTTTATCAACTGAATTGCTTGAGGACAAGCAAAGGTTTAAGCTTGGGGGAGTTGATACGTCTTCGTCGTATCTACTTTTCCAAACACTTTTAACCTTGTTTTGGACTCTAACCCGCATGATTTGAATGAAACTAGCCCGGACTGACGCTGTTTTCAGCAGAATTGCCATGATGTTATTTATGTGCAGAAACAAAAGTTCTTGGAATGACCTGAAACTCCACGGAACTTATTTTTGGAAAATAATAAAAATACTGGAAGAAGAATCCACGTCAGGGGGGCCTCCACCTGTCCACGAGGGTGGGGGGCGCGCCTGCCCCCCTGGGCACGCCCCCTGCCTCGTGGGCCCCCTGACGCTCCACCGACCTCAACTCCAACTCCATATATTCGTGTTTGGGGAGAAAAAAATCATAGAGAAAGATTCATCGTGTTTTACGATACGGAGCCGCCGCCAAGCCTAAAACCTCTCGGGAGGGCTGATCTGGAGTCCGTTCGGGGCTCCGGAGAGGGGAATCCATCGCCATCATCATCATCAACCATCCTCCATCAACAATTTCATGATGCTCACCGCCGTGCGTGAGTAATTCCATCGTAGGCTTGCTGGATGGTGATGGGTTGGATGAGATTTATCATGTAATCGAGTTAGTTTTGTTAGGGTTTGATCCCTAGTATCCACTATGTTCTGAGATTGATGTTGCTATGACTTTGCTATGCTTAATGCTTGTCACTAGGGCCCGAGTGCCATGATTTCAGATCTGAACCTATTATGTTTTCATGAATATATGTGAGTTCTTGATCCTATCTTGCAAGTCTATAGTCACATACTATGTGTTATGATCCGGCAACCCCGAAGTGACAATAATCGAGACCACTCCCGGTGATGACCGTAGTTTGAGGAGTTCATGTATTCACTATGTGTTAATGCTTTGGTCCGGTACTCTATTAAAAGGAGGCCTTAATATCCCTTAGTTTCCATTAGGACCCCGCTGCCACGGGAGGGTAGGATAAAAGATGTCATGCAAGTTCTTTTCCATAAGCACGTATGACTATACTCGGAATACATGCCTACATTACATTGATGAATTGGAGCTAGTTCTGTGTCACCCTATGTTATGATTGTTACATGATGAACCGCATCCGGCATAATTCTCCATCACCGATCCAATGCCTACAAGCTTTTCACATATTGTTCTTTGCTTATTTAGTTTTCCGTTGCTACTGTTACAATCACTACAAAACCCAAAAATATTACTTTTGCTACCGTTACCGATACTATCATATTACTTTGCTACTAAATACTTTGCTGCAGATACTAAGTTATCCAGGTGTGGTTGAATTGACAACTCAACTGCTAATACTTGAGAATATTCTTTGGCTCCACTTGTGTCGAATCAATAAATTTGGGTTGAATACTCTACCCTCGAAAACTGTTGCGATCCCCTATACTCGTGGGTTATCAGTATGCATAAGAAGGCGTCGCTGTTGGCCGCAACCTCGCATGCTGCCGAAGTCTCTGAATTGAGGCAGAGGCTGGAGCGGACTGAGAACGAGCTCGGCGAGGTTAGGGTTCGGCTGCAGGAGATGCAAGGTGAATAACGACTTGTTGTATGTTCGGAAAGCGTAGGCGATGTATATTGACTGTAGTGTCGTAATATGTGCAGGAGCCGCGACCGATGTCGAGGCCCTGAGGAAGGCCCTGGGCGAGGTCGAGGAGAAAGCTGTCCAGCGGCAAGCCGCCCGTAAGAAGCTCGAGGCCCGGGTCAAGGAAATCTAGCAGGAGCTCCAGGATGCGGTGAAAAAATGTGAGACCTTGGAAAATGATGCACCGGCTCAAGAGGCCGAGCTCACCAAGGCTCGTCAGAGCGCGGAGGCCGCACGAAATGAGGCCCAGGCCGCCCTCCAGGAGATTCAGGAGGCCAAGAAGATCACGGCGGGTAAGGCATTTAAGATGCAAAGCAAGTATGCGGAGAAGCAGTACCTTTTACTAACCCGAGTTCAGAGTTCCCCAGGGGCTTTTGCGGATCTACCACGCTGCGTATCAGACGCTGCAAAATTCTACCGAGCTGAAGGAGGAGGTTCTACAGAGAAGCTATTCTGGTCGCAGTACGCGATGCCAGAGCATCCCGTGTCCTTCACCAATCAGCTAAAGCAGCTGGTGGATCTGCACAGGGTGGCCGAACTAGCCATGAAGGATTTGACAATCCGGCTATGGCCAGCCGAAGCTATGCCCGGCAGCTACTTCAGACTCGTGAGGCGTCTGGTGGAGGCCTGTCCGCGGCTGGACGTCATCGAGCGCTCCGCCTGTATTGAAGGTGCCCGTATGGCCTTCGCTCGCTACAAGATGTGGTGGGCGAAGATGAACGTTGTTGAAGTTGCCAGTGGTCTGCCGGAGGGCAAGGAACACCGCACACCCGAACGATATTTCGCGGATGTCATAGAGGGGTCTCAACTTGTGGCGGTGCAATGTTCGCAGGACATTGTATTTGAATAAATGTTGCCTTTGCCTTGTATTACGGGAACAAAAGCCGGTTTTTGTAAAATAGTTTTATTATGCTTTGAATTGTTTCCTCCTGTGCAGCCGTGTTATTTGTAACCTGAGGGTTGGCCAGTCGTCGGCTTCTGCCCTCGTGTAGGTAGTACGGAGGTGTTCGGGATGGATTCTAAACAATCTTGATCCAATTATATGGTCCTTTGGAGGAGTTGTTTAGCGCAACGAACAAGGCAATCAGACTGTACGGCTTAAACGCCCTCACTTAGCCATAGGAGTTTTATAATTAAGCAGGTGTGCAGCCCCTGGTCCAAGCCAGGGTGCTGTCAGCATCTGATCAGGAAGTGCCGATCCTTCGCATGACGTGGAAAAAATCTCCAACGATTTTGTGACCCTCGAACAGCTGACCAGCTCTCGCCGTATCATGACAGTCAGTTTTCGGCTTTCTCTACTGAGGTGCTCATCCGGTCAAGGCCAGGGTACAATCGCAGTAGTTCTCCCTTTACTACCCTAGCCGATAGAGCGGAACGTAGGGTAGCAAGCACAGGAGCCGGGCAACCCAACTATTGACCAAAGACATGATTCGGAGCCAATGCATATAATGCTAAATTCGGGGTGCCGAACTTATATATAAGAAGTGTTCAGACTTTGCTGCCGTATTATGGGGCGATAAGTAGCCCCTGGCGAATATGAAACGTACAAAAGAGTACTGATGCAGCTGATAAGCAGATCGAAATAAAATGAAGTAAGAGGCGAAAACCACATAAACTGGGCCGCAAGCCATTTTCATTATAACTGGGTGGATACGTCCAGGCGTATCTTGTACAAATAGTGCGATAAGCCTCCGGGCTATTTAACATGCCGGAATCAAGAGGGCGCATCGTGCGGGTCCTGGGAAATAAATATAAATACCGTCAAGAAGACGTATAGAGGTTACTCTATGCACCTAAGCTGCTTGCATCCTTTGTATGCCGATCCTTCAAAGGGACTGGTCAGCAGGCCCATGGGAAAAGGAACCTGGAAAAAAAAGAAAAGGGTGAAAAGTGTGAGTGTCCGAGATCGGTCTAGCCGAGCTATATATCCCGGGATTTTGAGTGCGTAATTATGTACGCGTGGTGCGTATGCCACTACTTCGTCGGGACTGGGACGGAGGCCGAATTGCTAATCAAGCTCTTGACGAGCCGCGCTGTCCTGCTGCAGTGTAGTACGGAATCTCTTGATGATGTCCAGGGGCTCGACAGCCGCGCTATGGTGCTGCTTGAGAAGGCCGCTCTGTACCTCTGCTGCTAGGGCGGCGGTGTGCTCCTCTGTTCGGAGGGAGCGTTCCGTGTTGCCATTGTCTGTTATGACGCCGCGTGGACTGAGCATCTTGAGCTTGAGATAAGCGTAGTGTGGTACTACATTGAATCTAGACAACGCTGTTCGTCCGAGCAGTGCATGGTAGCCGCTGCGGAAGGGGACGATGTCGAATATTAACTCCTCGCTTCGGAAGTTGTCCGGAGAACCGAAGACCACTTCCAGCGTGATTGAGCCCGTACAGCGGGCCTCTACGCCTGGTATGACTCCTTTAAAGGTAGTCTTTGTTGGTTTGATTCGTGATGGGTCAATGCCCATCTTCCGCACTGTGTCTTGATAGAGCAGGTTGAGGCTGCTACCACCGTCCATCAGGACTCGTGTTAGGTGAAACCCATCAATAATGGGGTCATGGACTAGTGCGGCTGAACCGCCGTGGCGGATACTAGTTGGGTGGTCTCGACGATCGAAGGTGATCAGAAACGACGCCCACGGATTGAATTTTGGGGCGACTGGCTCTACCACGTAGACGTCCCTAAGCGCTCGCTTATGCTTCCTTTTGGGGATGTGTGTAGCGTATATCATGTTCACCGTTTTGACTTGAGGGGGAAATTTCTTCTGCCCCCCAGTGTTCGGCTGCCGGGGCTCTTCGTCCTCGTCCTCATTGTGTGACCCCTTTTCTTTGTTTTCGGCATTTAACTTGCCAGCCTGCTTGAAAACCCAACAATCCCTGTTGGTGTGATTGGCTTGCTTGTGCGAGGTGGCGTGTATCTGGCACGGACGGTCGAGTATGCGATCCAGGCTGGAAGGTCCTTCATTGTTTCTTTTTTAGGGCTTCTTCCGTTGGCCGAACTTAGAGCCAGTGAATCCAGCGTTGACTGTGGTGTCATCAGTGTTGTTGTCATTTCTTTGGTGTTTGTGTCTATTGCGCCGGAGCTTGCCAGTGCTATTCTTGGCCTCAGAGGGGCCTGTCTCGCTGGCTGTGTTGTTACTATGAGCCAGCCAACTGTCCTCTCCCGCGCAAAAGCGGGTCATGAGTGCCGTGAGGGCTGCCATGGACTTTGGCTTTTCTTGGCCGAGGTGCCGTGCTAGCCATTCGTCACGGATGCTGTGTTGAAGGCTGCTAAGGCCTTGGCGTTTGGACAATCAACAATCTGGTTCTTTTTGGTGAGGAACCTAGTCCAGAATTTTCTGGCTGATTCTCCAGGTTGTTGAACTATGTGGCTTAAGTCATCGGCATCCGGTGGCCGGACATAAGTTCCTTGGAAGTTATCAAGGAAAGCTTCTTCCAAGTCCTTCCAGCTGCCGATGGAATTCTCAGGCAGGCTATTTAACCAGTGTCGAGCTGGTCCTTTGAGCTTTAATGGGAGATATTTGATGGCGTGGAGGTCATCTCCTCGAGCCATATGGATATGGAGAATAAAATCCTCGATCCATACTGCAGGATCGGTTGTGCCGTCGTATGATTCAATGTTGACAGGCTTGAACCCCTCGGGGAATTCGTGATCCAGTACTTCATCTGTGAAGCAGAGAGGGTGTGCGGCACCTCTGTACCGGGCCGCATCGCGGCGCAGCTCTGATGAAGTCCGTCTGCAGGATTCGGCCCGGGTGTGGTTAGGTTTGTCACGTCCGAATAGGTAGCCGTCGTCGTGCCTCGAGGCACGTCCTCGCGATCCGTAGGTCGATCTTGTATTTCCTGCTCTACTGTCCAGGGTCTGCCAGAGGTCGTACGTATGACCCCAAACTCTTTTGTCTTTATTTTTGCGGGGCGGTGGTGCAGGCTGCTGCTCGGCTTGAGTTGCCGCTTTATCTCGACCGCGGGGTGGCCGGTCGACCGCCCTGTCTCGGCCACGTGGTGGTCGTTCCGCATTACACGAGGGAGATGTGTGCTCCGGTGCCTCCTCATCGAATTGAGGTAGCAGTCTTCATTTCGGGTAGCTCTTGGCTGGGCGCTTGAGGCCGTATTCTTCGGCTGTTAGGACGTTAGTCCATCTGTCGACGAGCAGATCTTGTTCGGCTTGAAGTTGCTGCTGTTTCTTTTTCAGGCTCCTTGTAGTGGCTATGAGCTGAAGCTTAAAGCGCTCCTGCTCCAGAGGATCCTCAGGCATGATGAAATCGTCGTTGCCGAGGCTTGTCTCCTCCTCGGAGGGTGGATGGTAACTATCGTCCTCCGAGTCATCTTCTACAGCCTGTTCATCGGGGTTATCTTGCCCGTTGTCCTTTTCATCCTGTTCGGATGTAGCTCCAACAGGGTCTTCATTGTTTTCGGCGTTGTTCGGAGTACTATTTTCTCCGGTGCCAGTGTTGCTATCTTTTGAGCGACGCGGCTTAGAACGGCGTTTGGGGCGCCGGCGCTTGGACTGCGTCTCAGAGGGTTTATTCGCGTCTGGCCCTTCTTTGTCGTCGCCAGATCCTTTAGGTGTATCAACCATGTACACGTCGTACGAAGAGGTGGCCATCCAGCGTCCAGTAAATGGCGGGTCTTGGCCTTGCTCCTTATCGGCATCGTCGTCCATATCGCCGGTGTCTTCGGAACCATAGTCAAGCACGTCGGTTAGGTCATCGACGGTGGCTACGAAGTGGGTGGCGGGTGGGAAGCAAAATTCCTCGTCGTCCGCCTCTAGCTCGAACCGAACATAGTTCGGCTGTGAGTTTTCCTCCAAGGACAAGTTCTTCAAAGAATTTAGTACGTCATCCAAAGGCGAATGCTGGAAGATGTCTGCGGCGCTAAATTCAAAAATCGCTAACCGATCCAGCTCGGTGTCCGCAGGCGTGCCTAGTCCGGAACGTGTATCCGGAGATGAGTCCGGAGTTCCATTGACGCAAGCATTGTAGGATGTCGAGTCCGTGTGCGGCTCCAACACCGCGGACTTTGTGACCTCGGAGGGCACGATCTGCTTCGGTCATGAGGCCGTTGCAGCAACAGGATCCATCTCCTGGATGTGATCCGATGACAGATTTAAGTCATGTTCATTGGAGAGAGGGGGAGCGATCGCCATAGTCTCAAATCCATCGAAGATCAAGTCTCCACGGATATCCGCGACGTTGTTCAAGCTTCCGAATCTGACCCGATGGCTAGGGGCTTAGCTGTCGATCTGCTCCAGATGGCCAAGCGAGTTGGCCCGTGCTACCTCTTGAGCACTGCGTTGGTTTTCCCTTGAAGAGGAAAGGGTGATGCAGCAAAGTAGCGTAAGTATTTCCCTCAGTTTTTGAGAACCAAGGTATCGATCCAGTAGGAGGCTACGCGTGTGACGCCCGGATAATTAGGCTACAGTAATCCCACGTTAATGATGCCACATCACCACGGTTACTATTGTTAATCTCGTGTTAGTTCAAAATCGATTCAAAATTCAAACTTAAAATAAAGTCAAACGGTAAAGATTTTCAAATATTAAAACTAAAATGTTGGGGTGTTGCCAAATAATGCATAGGTAATTATTGTGGAGAAACCACACTTTTATAAAATGTTTAAAGGCTCTAAAGTAATTAAAACAGCAGCTATGACAATTAATTAAATGCCTTTTAAAAATAATAATAATGCAAACTATTTTAATTAGGTGTCAAACTTTTTGGGGCAGTAGAATAAATTATAACATTAATTTAGGAGTTGTATTTATATTTTATAAAACAGGAATTAAAAGAATAAAATAGAAAAGAAAGTAAATAAAAGAAAAGAAATTACAAAAGAGAAAACAAACAAACAAACAAAAAAAAACAGAACAAAAGACCCCCCCCCCCCCCCGCTGGGCCTCCTGGCCCAGCTGACCATCCAACCAGGGCCGGCCCACCTAACCCCCTCCATAACCCCCCACCGACAGAACCCTATCCCACGATCCCCACTCTCCCCGATCCCCTCTCTCTCTCGCCCTTCCCCATCTGGATCGGGGTGGCGTTCGACCGCCCCGCCGCCGCCCGGGGAACCCCATCGCCCACGCCGTCGCTGTCCTCGGCTCCTCCTCGCCAGCTCCACCAACCCTCACCGCCTCGCCGGAACGTCGTCCCAGTCACCCTCCTCGACCCCCGCTGCCTAACCCCTACGGCCACCGTGAGCCTCCTCCCTTCCCCTCTCTATTGCCGGCACCGGCGACCTCCTGTGGCCGTGCCCCACACGCGCTCACCCCGCGCCACCCTGCTCTGCCGTGGCCGTCCCATCCCGCGTGCTCCCGCCGAACTTGTTGCCGCCCCGTGGCCGCGTCCTCCTCCCCGCGTCGCGACTGGACCGACGTCCCGCGCGCGCCCACCGTGGCCGGGTCCTCGCACGCGCGCCCTGCCTCGCTCCGGGGACACGTCCTGCCTCGCTCCGGGGACGCGCTCGTCGCGCCCACGACCTCCCGTGGCCGCGCCCGGAGTTCTTCTCCCCCTGCGCATGCTCCACTCCCTCCGCGCCCTGGCCGCACCCACCGGCGCCCAGCCGCGCGTGCCCGTCTCGCTCCACCGTGGCCGTGGTCGCCGACCGGGTTCGCCGCCTCGTCGCCTCGGGTCCGCCCGATGGGTGCCTCGCCTGCAACGGTGCCCGTTGCCCAGCGCCCGCTCGGGTGACACCCGCACCCGAGCGCCCGAACCCGTTAAGGCCCCTGGCCCAATGACAGGGGGCCCCGCCCCTAAAACGTTTTAAAAAAGGAATTAAAAAAATAATAAAAATATTAATTAATTAATTAATTAACTTAATTAATTGAGTTTGATTAACTTAATCAATTAACTAAACTAATTAATCATGATTAGTTAGTCTAGTGTATGACATGCGGGACCCACATGTCAGGTTGACCAGGTCAACTGCTGACGTCATGCTGACGTCATGATGACGTCAGTAAACACTATTCTGCATAATGTTGAATTAAATTAATTAAATAAATTCTAAAAATGATTTAAATATTTTAAAAATCGTATAAAATAAACCGTAGCTCGGATGGAAAAACTTTGTACATGAAAGTTGCTCAGAACGACGAGACGAATACGGATACGCAGCCCGTTCGTCCGCCACACATCCCTAACATATTGAACTCGCAACTTTCCCCCTCCGATTCATCTGTCCGAAAATGCGAAACATCGGGAATACTTTCCCGGATGTCCCCCCCTTCGTCGGTATCACCTCCTACCGCGTTAGGGCATACCTAGCACCGCGTTTTGCCTCCTTATGTTTTGTGATGCTTTGTTTGCTTCGTATTTACTGTTTCTTCCCCCTCTCCTTCTCCGGTAGACTACGAGACCGACGTTGCTGCTGCCCAGTTCGACTACGGAGTTGATGACCCCTCCTTCTTGCCAGAGCAACCAGGCAACCCCCCTTGATCACCAGATATCGCCTACTCTTCTCTATACTGCTTGCATTAGAATAGTGTAGCAATTGTTACTGCTTCCGGTAATCCTATTCTGATGCATAACCTGTCCTTGCTCCTACTATTGATACCTTTACCTGCAATCCTACTTGCCTAGTATAGGATGCTAGTTTTTCATCAGTGGCCCTACATTCTTGTCCGTCTGCTGTGCTATACTATCGGGCCGTGGTCACTTGGGCGGTGATCACGGGTATATACTTATATACTCTATACATGACACCTGTGGTGACTAAAGTCGGGTCGGCTCGTAGGAGTACCCGCAAGTGATTCTGATGAGGGGGCTGAAAGGACAGGTGGCTCCATCCCGGTAGAGGTGGGCCTGGGTTCCTGACGGCCCCCGACTGTTGCTTTGTGGCAGAGCGACAGGGCAGGTTGAGACCACCTAGGAGAAAGGTGGGCCTGGCCCTGGTCGGCGTTCGCGGATACTTAACATGCTTAACCAGATCTTGGTATTTGATCTGAGTCTGGCCATTTGGTCTATACGCACTAACCAGCTACGCGGGAACAGTTATGGGCACTCGACGTCGTGGTATCAGCCGAAGCTCTTCTTGATGTTAGCGACGGAGCGGCGCGCGCCGGATTGGACTGGAACGCCTGCTAGGCTAGGTCTGCTTCCGGCCGCCCTCGCAACGTGCAGGTGTGCAATGGGCGATGGGCCCAGACCCCTGCGCGGATAGGATTTAGACCGGTGTGTTGACCTCTCTGTTGAGCCTAGGTGGGGCTGCGACGTGTTGATCTTCCGAGGCCGGGCATGACCCAGGAAAGTGTGTCCGGCCAAATGGGATCGAGCGTGTTGGGTTATGTGGTGCACCCCTGCAGGGAAGTTTATCTATTCGAATAGCCGTGTCCCTCGGTAAAAGGACGACCCGGAGTTGTACCTTGACCTTATGACAACTAGAACTAGATACTTAATAAAACACACCCTTCCAAGTGCCAAATATAACCCGGTGATCGCTCTCTAACAGGGCGACGAGGAGGGGATCGCCGGGTAGGATCATGCTATGCGATGCTACTTGGAGGACTTCAATCTACTCTCTTCTACATGCTGCAAGATGGAGGTGGTCAGAAGCGTAGTCTTCGACAGGATTAGCTATCCCCCTCTTATTCTGGCATTCTGCAGTTCAGTCCACTGATATGGCCCTTTACTCATATACCCATGCATATGTAGTGTAGCTCCTTGCTTGCGAGTACTTTGGATGAGTACTCACGGTTGCTTTTTTTCCCTCTTTTCCCCTTCCTGTACCTGGTTGTCGCAACCCGATGCTGGAGTCCAGGAGCTAGAGATCCCGAGGATGATTCTACATGGAGTTCGGCTTCGAGGAGTAGTTAGGAGGTCCCAGGCAGGAGGCCTTGCCTTTTCGATCGTTGCTACTTTTGTGCTAGCCTTCTTAAGGCAGACTTGTTTAACTTATGTCTGTACTCAGATATTGTTGCTTCCGCTGACTCGTCTATGATCGAGCACTTGTATTCGAGCCCTCGAGGCCCCTGGCTTGTATTATGATGCTTGTATGACTTATTTATGTTGTAGAGTTGTGTTGTGATATCTTCCCGTGAGTCCCTGATCTTGATCGTACACATTTGCGTGCATGATTAGTGTACGGTCAAATCGGGGGCGTCACAAGTTGGTATCAGAGCCAACTGCCTGTAGGAATCCCCCTTTCCAACTCCTTGGCCGAAGTCGAGTCTAGACATTGCAAAAACTTTTACTAACATGGCTGTGTGTCTTACGGGCCCACGTCGCCATTGGGTGGTATTAGGATCTTTTACTCCTTGTCTATACTCTGGGACTCTGATCTCTCTTCTATTCGGGTTAAGTGAATTTTGCTAAATCTAACATTAGGATCTCGTTATCACTTTCGCCCGGAGAGCCCCTTATTACTGATGATCGTGTGCTGCACGTGAAGACCCTGAAGATACTCTCCGCTGATAACCCGAGAACTTGTGTTCATCGCTTTTGCAATTCCCTTTCATCGATAAACTCCTATGGATAACCACGTATACTCGCCATTCATACAATGTTTCCTAGTTGATCTTGTTATTACAAGATACCCCGAAATTCTCTTTGCTGCTCCGAGAATCCTTTGAGCTTACTGCCTTGCTGTTCTTTGCCACATGAATACCACTATGGATAATTTCTAGCACTCACCGGATATTTGCTCATCCCCAGTTGATTCAGGTATTTCACTATAGTCCTCAAAATACTATTCGATCTTCCGAAAATCCTCAGGAGCCTATTGCTCTTGAAATTCTTGTTTGCTTGCATTATGGTTAATCCCATAAGTCTCGTAATCTTATTGGCATCTTTTGTCATTATCATTTTGAGTCCGTTGATTCAATTTGTTGCGAATGCTCGCAATCCTCAATCATATCCTAGAATTCATCCTTCCGGCTCAGACGTCATTTTAAACGTGAGCTGGATCTCGACCTATCAAATTGCCATCGATTGTACCCCTAAGCCTACTCAACTTATCCATCCTTGATCAGAGCGTTGCTTCTGACCCCCTGATTTGGAAATCATAATTCTTTTGCATTTGAACTTTGAGTTAGTCAGTTGTTTCTATAATCAGATCTCCTTGCATTCTTCTTCCTCTGGTTGAGTACCGATGCTCACATCAGATCCCTTGTGGACCATCGGTTCCTTTGTTGGATTTTAACCGAAAGTGTCCTTCCTATTGAATAACCTTGTGAGCCTTTACATGGGTATATAATGCCTTTGGTAAATTGTATCCTCTGTTTTCTCAACCATGCTCTGTTTTCGAGCTGGTGGTATTTACTATTGAAGCTGGTGGTATATGTTTCCACGATACCCTGACGGGTTGAACCTATGCCTTCCTTAATATGTGTGAACTCAGAAGTTTTCACGAGTCATACTCATCTGGTATTTCACCAGGTAAAACTTTCAACACTAATGCCTTTATCAAAGCGAGGAGTGAATGGAAGGTTATACATTGAAGAAGTGGGAGTCGACCTTGAACCTTGCGTTCATGCCCATGGACACGATGTATAACTTATCATGGAAGCTGCTTGTAAAAATAATTAACCCCCTTGTTATAAGTTCATGTTGTATCCGTGGTTCGATCATTTATGATCGTGGTTTCTGACCATGTTCTCCTTTAAATACCATTTCTCGTGCAAGTTTAAGCACTTGTCTTCTGCAGAGTAATACCCCAGTCCAACCTCTACTTTGATTCGTCGTCGAGTATTACCCCCATGGTATCTCAAGATTATCACGGAACTGCATAACTTCTTATGAGTTCTTCATCAAGTGCTACATTCTCACTGATTCCAATTTTCCACGGGCTCTGAGTTATTAATCACGCAAAGACACCGATAACTGAACCGAGTCCGCACTACGGTTCAACAACTCTTAGTAATCTTCTTTAAGTATGAGTTTGTACCCGATCACGCCATTCCTAGCCTGTTTGGCTATATCATTATCTTGATGATTTTAACTGTGCTACCTGGACCTTCCCAGCGCACAAATTTCGACAGTGAGCTAATCTTGCGTCGATCTTCCTCGTCATATCACCTCTCCTTGAATAGCAAACTTGATTTCGAGTTTGTGCCCTACCCGTGGTTCCAATAACCTTTCGCTTTCATCATTCCTTTGACTTGATGTCATCGTCGATCAATTACATCTTCTTGAAAACCTCTCGACAAATTTGTCGTGATCATTGTCAACAATTTGACTTCTTCCAAGTTGTGTGTCAAAATTCAGGATGAGAAATACCATCCTTGCCCCTCGATGAATTGTGTTATCATCGACAACATTCTTGCCTCCCCTCAACACAAACTTGTTCATATTTTGTGTTGTATCTTGATTTCCCTGCTATCCAACCTATGTTATGTTCTACCGTGGAGTATTACCATCTTTGATGTCAAGAATGTCGTGAGCATTACTCCACCTCTTAAGAATTCTTGGTACAGTGATACTTCTCACCATCACCATTCTTTCTTGGTCCCCGTGTTGTTTCTAAACGAAATACCGAGAAATGGTCTGTGACGTGTAAATTCTAAACTTCTAGCAACCCTATTGCTTTGAAGTTATTGGTCTATAGTTTCATTCTACGTCTATGGCTTAATGAATCATCATTCGAACATTGATCGTGCTACCTAGCCCATATTTCGGGTGCACATTTCAACCAATGTTTAACTGTGTATGTTTTCCTCGAGCATACATCATTAAGTCATTCGATCTAGCTAATGTTATCTCCTTGTTCACATAGTTGTGGAAATCCATCTTTTGGAAATCTCAATGGAATGTCGTTGAGTCCATCAGCCACCTCCTAACCCTCTCTTTGGTTTAATGATGAACTCTGGTTTCGGAACTTGCTTTCATAGTTCATTTCCCGAGAATCTTACAATGTCATCCCATCAATTTGTGTTGCACTTTTCTTCTCAGACATCCTGAGTCTGAGGTATCCTGACACCAATCAGATCTGAATCTCGGTCAGATATGATGGTTGGAACATATTTCCAAGAGTTGTAACATTGGTCTATTTATGACCCGGTAAAGTGATGTCATGCCTAACACACCTGGCCGCAGGACCTATTGTTATAAGTTTTCCTTTTTAGCAAGGTTAGCTATTCTTCCATGAGGAAATTGTAAGACTTATTCTATAAGTTGTTCCTGATGGATCCTTTTTGTTTCCAAATTCTGATCTTCACCCGTTGACCATGCCAATGCTATCTCAAAGCATGTCTATGGTACTCCGATTTTCAACAAGAACATTTGAAGCCCAATACTAAATGTTTCTTGCTCAATTATCCAAACACCGCTGTATGGGTTATGTCATGAAATTCCTCTCCCCTTACCTAAATGGTTTTCTACATTATATCCTGTCATGGATATCATGCTCAGCTTGTCCTTGGGAAGGATATACCCTTGAAATATGTGTTTAAACACATTTTCCTTTCCATTCTTCTGTTTAATCTGATAATCATATTTTCCTTTCCATTGTTTGGTTTAACCTTTCTAGTGATCTATATGATCTAAGCAGTAATATTCTCCTGCTTATGTAAACACCTCGGTGTACAACTCTGTCAGTAAGACCCTGTTACTATTGTTGGTGACATTTCGGTAACCACCGATGGACGAGAACTTTGCCTAATGGTCTGCCTCGTTTCAACGAGCAGGAAAATGGTTCTCTTCGTCCCTCGCCCTTGGTACCGACGATGTTGCTGACATATAACTAACAGGCTACCCTCTGACATGCCTTGCTATCATGATCGTGCAAGATGTCACCGCCCTTCCTACTTTTAACCCACATGGTGGGCCCATAATCCACAGTTCCACAGGATCAAAACCTGACTCTCCTGTGCAACCCCTGTTCCCAAATTTATTCATCGCGCGTGGCCTCGTATGTAATTCACGGACCACCGTCCTACTGATCTATACTAGCATCAGACATAATACTTATTCCGATTGCTTTGAACCCTTTCACACTTTGTTTCAGGCTTCGAACGATTGCCTACCCGTTGAAACTTCTCATGGTACTTTCTTACTTGCTCTCGGCTTTTCTTAAGATTTAGTTCGAGAGTTACTTTCCGCCACCTTCCCCGATGATATTGACCAGATAGTAAACCTTGCAGAGGTCCGTTCTTCCAGAATACCCCCTTACTCTGTCGTAAGTACGATGGAGTTCCCGAAGAAAGGATGCCAGCTTCATCATGATGACCTGAAGCAGGAAAATGAAGACATCAACGTAATGGATCAACCACTTCGAGAAGAGCAACCAAGACCGAGAACGCTCGTTAGAATTAAGTGACCAAATCCCTTTCCCGTCACTTCCCCTCTTAAATCTCGGGACGAGATTTCTTGTAGTGGAGGAGAATTGTGACGCCCGGATAATTAGGCTACAGTAATCCCACGTTAATGATGCCACATCACCACGGTTACTGTTGTTAATCTCGTGTTAGTTCAAAATCGATTCGAAATTCAAACTTAAAATAAAGTCAAACTGTAAAGATTTTCAAATATTAAAACTAAAATGTTGGGGTGTTGCCAAATAATGCATAGGTAATTATTGTGGAGAAACCACACTTTTATAAAATGTTTAAAGGCTCTAAAGTAATTAAAACAGCAGCTATGACAATTAATTAAATGCCTTTTAAAAATAATAATAATGCAAACTATTTTAATTAGGTGTCAATCTTTTTGGGGCAATAGAATAAATTATAACATTAATTTAGGAGTTGTATTTATATTTTATAAAACAGGAATTAAAAGAATAAAATAGAAAATAAAATAAATAAAAGAAAAGAAATTACAAAAGAGAAAACAAACAAACAAAAAAACAAAAACAAAAAACAGAACAAAAGACCCCCCCCCGCTGGGCCTCCTGGCCCAGCTGACCATCCAACCAGGGCCGGCCCACCTAACCCCCTCCATAACCCCCCACCGACAGAACCCTATCCCACGATCCCCACTCTCCCCGATCCCCTCTCTCTCTCGCCCTTCCCCATCTGGATCGGGGTGGCGTTCGACCGCCCCGCCGCCGCCCGGGGAACCCCATCGCCCACGTCGTCGCTGTCCTCGGCTCCTCCTCGCTGGCTCCACCAACCCTCACCGCCTCGCCGGAACGTCGTCCCCGTCACCCTCCTCGACCCCCGCTGCCTAACCCCTACGGCCACCGTGAGCCTCCTCCCTTCCCCTCTCTATTGCCGGCACCGGCGACCTCCCATGGCCGTGCCCCGCACGCGCTCACCCCGCGCCACCCTGCTCTGCCGTGGCCGTCCCATCCCGCGTGCTGCCGCCGAACTTGTTGCCGCCCCGTGGCCGCGTCCTCCTCCCCGCGTCGCGACTGGACCAACGTCCCGCGCGTGCCCATCGTGGCCGGGTCCTCGCACGCGCGCCCTGCCTCGCTCCGGGGACGCGCTCGTCGCGCCCGCGACCTCCCGTGGCCGCCCCTGGAGTTCTTCTCCCCCTGCGCATGCTCCACTCCCTCCGCGCCCTGGCCGCACCCACCGGCGCCCAGCCGCGCGTGCCCGTCTCGCTCCACCGTGGTCGTGGTCGCCGACCGGGTTCGCCGCCTCGTCGCCTCGGGTCCGCCCGATGGGTGCCTCGCCTGCAACGGCGCCCGTTGCCGAGCGCCCGCTCGGGTGAAACCCGCACCCGAGCGCCCGAACCCGTTAAGGCCCCTGGCCCAATGACAGGGGGGCCCCGCCCCTAAAACGTTTAAAAAAAGGAATTAAAAAAATAATAATAATATTAATTAATTAACTAAATTAATTGAGTTTGATTAACTTAATCAATTAACTAAACTAATTAATCATGATTAGTTAGTCTAGTGTATGACATGCGGGACCCACATGTCAGGTTGACCAGGTCAACTGCTGACATCATGCTGACGTCAGCAAACACTATTCTGGATAATGTTGAATTAAATTAATTAAATAAATTCTAAAAATGATTTAAATATTTTAAAAATCATATAAAATAAACCGTAGCTCGGATGGAAAAACTTTGTACATGAAAGTTGCTCAGAACGACGAGACGAATCCGGATAAGCAGCCCGTTCATCCGCCACACATCCCTAACATATCGAACTCCAACTTTCCCCCTCCGATTCATCTGTCCGAAAATGCGAAACATCGGGAATACTTTCCCGGATGTCCCCCCCCTTCGTCGGTATCACCTCCTACCGCGTTAGGGCATACCTAGCACCGCGTTTTGCCTCCTTATGTTTTGTGATGCTTTGTTTGCTTCGTATTTACTGTTTCTTCCCCCTCTCCTTCTCCGGTAGACTACGAGACCGACGCTGCTGCTGCCCAGTTCGACTACGGAGTTGATGACCCCTCCTTCTTGCCAGAGCAACCAGGCAAGCCCCCCTTGATCACCAGATATCGCCTACTCTTCTCTATACTGCTTGCATTAGAATAGTGTAGCAATTGTTACTGCTTCCGGTAATCCTATTCTGATGCATAACCTGTCCTTGCTCCTACTATTGATACCTTTACCTGCAATCCTACTTGCCTAGTATAGGATGCTAGTTTTTCATCAGTGGCCCTACATTCTTGTCCGTCTGCTGTGCTATACTATCGGGCCGTGGTCACTTGGGCGGTGATCACGGGTATATACTTATATACTCTATACATGACACCTGTGGTGACTAAAGTCGGGTCGGCTCGTAGGAGTACCCGCAAGTGATTCTGATGAGGGGGCTGAAAGGACAGGTGGCTCCATCCCGGTAGAGGTGGGCCTGGGTTCCTGACGGCCCCCGACTGTTGCTTTGTGGCGGAGCGACAGGGCAGGTTGAGACCACCTAGGAGAAAGGTGGGCCTGGCCCTGGTCGGCGTTCGCAGATACTTAACACGCTTAACGAGATCTTGGTATTTGATCTGAGTCTGGCCATTTGGTCTATACGCACTAACCAGCTACGCAGGAACAGTTATGGGCACTCGACGTCGTGGTATCAGCCGAAGCTCTTCTTGACGTCAGCGACGGAGCGGCGCGCGCCGGATTGGACTGGAACGCCTGCTAGGCTAGGTCTGCTTCCGGCCGCCCGCGCAACGTGCAGGTGTGCAATGGGCGATGGGCCCAGACCCCTGCGCGCATAGGATTTAGATCGGCGTGTTGACCTCTCTGTTGAGCCTAGGTGGGGCTGCGACGTGTTGATCTTCCGAGGCCGGGCATGACCCAGGAAAGTGTGTCCGACCAAATGGGATCGAGCGTGTTGGGTTATGTGGTGCACCCCTGCAGGGAAGTTTATCTATTCGAATAGCCGTGTCCCTCGGTAAAAGGACGACCCGGAGTTGTACCTTGACCTTATGACAACTAGAACTAGATACTTAATAAAACACACCCTTCCAAGTGCCAAATATAACCCGGTGATCGCTCTCTAACAGGGCGACGAGGAGGGGATCGCCGGGTAGGATCATGCTATGCGATGCTACTTGGAGGACTTCAATCTACTCTCTTCTACATGCTGCAAGATGGAGGTGGTCAGAAGCGTAGTCTTCGACAGGATTAGCTATCCCCCTCTTATTCTGGCATTCTGCAGTTCAGTCCACTGATATGGCCCTTTACTCATATACCCATGCATATGTAGTGTAGCTCCTTGCTTGCGAGTACTTTGGATGAGTACTCACGGTTGCTTTTTTTCCCTCTTTTCCCCTTCCTGTACCTGGTTGTCGCAACCCGATGCTGGAGTCCAGGAGCTAGAGATCCCGAGGATGATTCTACATGGAGTTCGATTTCGAGGAGTAGTTAGGAGGTCCCAGGCAGGAGGCCTTGCCTTTTCGATCGTTGCTACTTTTGTGCTAGCCTTCTTAAGGCAGACTTGTTTAACTTATGTCTGTACTCAGATATTGTTGCTTCCGCTGACTCGTCTATGATCGAGCACTTGTATTCGAGCCCTCGAGGCCCCTGGCTTGTATTATGATGCTTGTATGACTTATTTATGTTGTAGAGTTGTGTTGTGATATCTTCCCGTGAGTCCCTGATCTTGATCGTACACATTTGCGTGCATGATTAGTGTACGGTCAAATCGGGGGCGTCACAACGCGCGAGTCCCTCGCACCTACACAAAACAAATAAATCCTCGCAACCAACGCGATAAGGGGTTGTCAATCCCTACACGGTCACTTACGAGAGTGAGATCTGATAGGATAATATTTGTGGTATTTTTGTGATAAAGATGCAAAGTAAAATAAAAGCAAAGTAAAAAAGCAAAGAAAATAACAAAGTGTTGGAAGATTAATATGATGAAGATAGACCCGGGGGCCATAGGTTTCACTAGTGGCTTCTCTCAAGAGCATAAGTATTTTACGGTGGGTGAACGAATTATTGTTGAGCAATTGACAGAATTGAGCATAGTTATGAGAATATCTAGGTATGATCATGTATATAGGCATCACGTCTGAGACAAGTAGACCGACTCCTGCCTGCATCTACTACTATTACTCCACTCATCGACCGCTATCCAGCATGCATCTAGAGTATTAAGTTCATGAAAACAGAGTAACGCCTTAAGCAAGATGACAGGATGTAGAGGGATAAATTCATGCAATATGATAAAAAAAACCATGTTGTTATCCTCGATGGCAACAATACAATGCGTGCCTTGCTGCCCCTACTGTCACTGGGAAAGGACACCGCAAGATTGAACCCAAAGCTAAGCACTTCTCCCATTGCAAGCAAAACCAATCTAGTATGCCAAACCAAACTGATAATTCGAAGAGACTTTCAAAGATAACCAATCATACATAAAAGAATTCAGAGAAGATTCAAATATTGTTCGTAGATAAACTTGATCATAAACCCACAATTCATCGGTCTCAACAAACACACCGCAAAAAGAAGGTTACATCGAATAGATCTCCACAAGAGAGGGGGAGAACATTGTATTGAGATCCAAAAAGAGAGAAGAAGCCATCTAGCTAATAACTATGGACCCGAAGGTCTGAGGTAAACTACTCACACTTCATCGGAGGGGCTATGGTGTTGATGTAGAAGCCCTCCGTGATGGATGCCCCCTCCGGCGGAGCTCCGGAACAGGCCCCAAGATGGGATCTCGTGGGTACAGAAGGTTGCAGTGGTGGAATTAGGTTTTTGGCTCCTGTTCTGATCGTTTGGGGGTACGTAGGTATATATAGGAGGAAGAAGTACGTCGGTGGAGCAACATGGGGCCCACGAGGGTGGAGGGCGCGCCCTGGGGGGTGGGCGCGCCCCCTACCTCGTGGCCTCCTGGAAGCTTCTCTTACGTAGGGTCCAAGTCTCCTGGATCATGTTTGTTCCAAAAATCACGCTCCCGAAGGTTTCATTCCGTTTGGACTCCGTTTGATATTCTTTTTCTGCGAAACTCTGAAATAGGCAAAAAACAGCAATTCTAGGCTGGGCCTCCGGTTAATAGGTTAGTCCCAAAAATAATATAAAAGTGGATAATAAAGCCCAATATTGTCCAAAACAGTAGATAATATAGCATGGAGCAATAAAAAATTATAGATACGTTGGAGACGTATCAAGCATCCCCAAGCTTAATTCCTGCTCGTCCTCGAGTAGGTAAATGATAAAAACAGAATTTTTGATGCGGAGTGCTACTTGGCATAATTTCAATGTAATTCTTCTTAATTGTGGTATGAATATTCAGATCCGAAAGATTCAAGATAAAAGTTCATATTGACATAAAAATAATAATCTTCAAGCATACTAACTAAGCAATTATGTCCTATCAAAATAACATGGCCAAAGAAAGTTCATCCCTACAAAATCATATAGTTTAGTCATGCTCCATTTTCGTCACACAAGAATGCTCTCATCATGCACAACCCCGATGACAAGCCAAGCAATCGTTTCATACTTTAGTAATCTCAAACCTATAAACTTTCACGCAATATATGAGCGCGAGCCATGGACATAGCACTATGGCTGGAATAGAATATGATGATGGGGGTTATGTGGAGAAGACAAAAAAGGAGAAAGTCTCACATCAACGAGGCTAATCAATGGGCTATGCAGATGTCCATCGATTGATGTTAATGCAAGGAGTAGGAATTGCCATGCAACAGATGCACTAGAGCTATAAATGTATGGAAGCTCAACAAAAGAAACTAAGTGGGTGTGCATCCAACTTGCTTGCTCACGAAGACCTAGGGCACTTGAGGAGGCCCATTGTTGGAATATACAAGCCAAGTTCTATAATGAAAATTCCCACTAGTATATGAAAGTGACAAAACAAGAGACTCTCTATCATGAAGATTATGGTGCTACTTTGAAGCACAAGTGTGGAAAAGGATAGTAGCATTGTCCCTTCTCTCTTTTCTCTCTCTTTTTTTGGGCCTTCTCTTTTTTTATGGCCTTTCTCTCTTTTTTTATTCCTCACTTGGGACAATGCTCTAGAAAAATGATGATCATCACACTTCTATTTATTTACAACTCAATGATTACAACTTGATACTAGAACAAAGTATGACTTTATATGAATGCCTCCAGCGGTGTACCAGGATATGCAATAAACCAAGAGTGACATGTATGAAAGAATTATGAATGGTGGCTTTGCCACAAATACTATGTCAACTACATGATCATGAAAGCAATATGACAATGATGAATGTGTCATGATAAACGGAATGGTGGAAAGTTGCATGGCAATATATCTCGGAATGGCTATGGAAATGCCATAATAGGTAGGTATGGTGGCTTTTTTGAGGAAGATATAAGGAGGTTTATGTGTGAAAGAGCGTATCATATCATGGGGTTTGGATGCACTGGCGAAGTTTGCACCAACTCTCAATGTGAGAAACGGCAATGCACGGTATCGAAGATGCTAGCAATGATGGAAGGGTGAGAGTGCGTATAATCCATGGACTCAACATTAGTCATAAAGAACTCACATACTTATTGCAAAAATCTACAAGTCATCAAAAACCAAGCACTACGTGCATGCTCCTAGGGGGGTAGATTGGTAGGAAAAGACCATCGCTCTTCCCCGACCGCCACTCATAAGGACGACAATCAAAGAACACCTCATGTTTCAAATTTGTTACATAACGTTTACCATACGTGCATGCTACGGGACTTGCAAACTTCAACACAAGCATTTCTCAAATTCACAACTACTCAACTAGCACGACTTTAATATTATTACCTCCATATCTCAAAACAATCATCAAGCATCAAACTTTTCTTAGTATTCAACACACTCATAAGAAAGTTTTTACTATTCTTGAATACCTAGCATATTAGGATTATTTAAGCAAATTACCATGCTATTTAAGACTCTCAAAATAATCTAAGTGAAGCATGAGAGATCAATAGTTTCTATAAAACAAATCCACCACCGTGCTCTGAAAGATATAAGTGAAGTACTAGAGCAAAACTATATAACTCAAAAGATATAAGTGAAGCACATAGAGTATTCTAACAAACTCCAAATCATGTATGGCTCTCTCAAAAGGTGTGTACAGCAAGGATGATTGTGGCAAACTAAAAAGCAAAGACTCAAATCATACAAGACGCTCCAAGCAAAACACATATCATGTGGTGAACAAAAATATAGCTCCAAGTAAAGTTACCGATGGCAGTAGACGAAAGAGGGGATGCCTTCCGGGGCATCCCCAAGCTTTGGCTTTTTGGTGTCCTTAGATTATCTTGGGGGTGCCATGGGCATCCCCAAGCTTAGGCTCTTGCCACTCCTTGTTCCATAATCCATCAAAATCTTTCACCCAAAACTTGAAAACTTCACAACACAAAACTCAACAGAAATCTCGTGAGCTCCGTTAGAGAAAGAAAACAAAAGACCACTTCAAGGTACTGTAATGAACTCATTCTTTACTTATATTGGCGTTAAACCTACTGTATTCCAACTTCTCTATGGTTTATAAACTATTTTACTAGCCATAGATTCATCAAAATAAGCAAACAACACACGAAAAACAGAATCTGTCAAAAACAGAACAGTCTGTAGTAATCTGTAACTAACGCAAACTTCTGGAACTCCAAAAATTCAGCCAAAATAGGAAGACCTAGGAAATTTGTTTATTGATCAGAAGCAATTGGAATCAGTATTTTATCACGGTCTGGTGGTTTTTAACAATTGTTTCGTGAACAGAAAGTTTCTGGAAATTACTGCAAGATCAAATAACTATCATCCAAGAAGATCCTATAGGTTTAACTTGGCACAAACACTAATTAAAACATAAAAACACATCTAACCAGAGGCTAGATCAAGGATTTATTCCTAAACAAAAGCAAAATAAAAAAAACTAAAAATAAAATTGGGTTGCCTCCCAACAAGCGCTATCGTTTAACGCCCCTAGCTAGGCATAAAAGCAAGGATAGATCTAGGTATTGCCATCTTTGGTAGGCAATCCATAAGTGGCTCTCGTGATAGATTCATATGGCAATTTTATTTTCTTCCTAGGGAAGTGTTCCATGCATTTTTTAATGGAAATTGGAATCTAATATTCCCTTCCTTCATATCAATAATTGCACCAATCATTCTAAGGAAAGGTCTACCAAGAATAATAGGACATGAAGGATTGCAATCTATATCAAGAATGATAAAATCTACGGGCACATAATTCCTATTTGCAACAATAAGAACATCATTACTTCTTCCCATAGGTTTCTTAATAGTGGAATCCGCAAGGTGCAAGTTTAGAGAGCAATCGTCAAAATCACGGAAATCTAGCAAATCGCACAAAGTTTTGGGAATAGTGGAAACACTAGCACCCAAATCACATAAAGCATAGAACTCATGATCCATAATCTTAATTTTAATAGTTGGTTCCCACTCATCATAAAGTTTTCTAGGGATAGAAACTTCCAACTCAAGCTTTTCTTCATAAGATTGCATCAAGGCATCAACGATATGTTTAGTAAACGCTTTATTTTGACTATAAGCATGAGGAGAATTTAGCACGGATTGCAACAAGGAAATACAATCAATCAAAGAGCAATTTTCATAATTAAATTCCTTGAAATCCAAAATAGTGGGTTTAGCAACATCTAGGGTTTTGATTCCTTCAATCCCACTTTTATCAAATTTAGCATCAAGATCTAAAAACTCCGAATTCTTGGAACGCCTTCTAGGTAAAGGTGGATCATATTCAGTCCCATCATTATCAAGATTCATATTGCAAAACAAAGATTTAATAGGGGACACATCAATAACTTTTAGATCTTCATCTTTATTTTCATAGAAATCCGGTTTAGCGGCCATCTTATTAACTAAGGTAGCCTGCTTATCCGATATTTCAGCAGTCAACTTCTCAAGGCGAGAAATTTGGGATCTTAAACCATCAAATTCTTTAGACATATCATCGAGCTCTTTATTCATGTAACTAATAAAACTTTTTTGTTCCTTAAGCTCGTTTCTGAAGAAATTATTATGCTCAAATTGCAAAACCATAAAACTCCTGACGTTGCTTTCGATCTCTTCTAACCTTTTAAGGTGAAGATCACCAAATCTAGGTAGAGCCATCGTGACAAACAAGCAATCCAACACACGAGCAAACAAAAAGCAAGCGAAAAAGAGAGGGCGAATAAAACGGCAAGGGTGAAGTGGGGGAGAGGAAAACGAGAGGGAAATGGCAAATAATGTAGTGCGGGAGATAAAGGATTGTGATGGGTACTTGGTATGTTGACTTTTGCATAGACCTCCCCGGCAACGGCGCCAGAAATCCTTCTTGCTACCTCTTGAGCACTGCGTTGGTTTTCCCTTGAAGAGGAAAGGGTGATGCAGCAAAGTAGCGTAAGTATTTCCCTCGGTTTTGGAGAACCAAGGTATCAATCCAGTAGGAGGCTACGCGCGAGTCCCTTGCACCTACACAAAACAAATAAATCATCGCAACCAACGTGATAAGGGGTTGTCAATCCCTACACGGTCACTTACGAGAGTGAGATCTGATAGATATGATAGGATAATTTTTTTGGTATTTTTGTGATAAAGATGCAAAGTAAAAAGCAAAGGCAATAACAAAGTGTTGGAAGATTAATATGATGAAGATAGACCCGGGGGCCATATGTTTCACTAGTGGCTTCTCTCAAGAGCATAAGTATTTTACGGCGGGTGAACGAATTACTGTTGAGCAATTGACAGAATTGAGCATAGTTATGAGAATATCTAGGTATGATCATGTATATAGGCATCATGTCCGAGACAAGTAGACCGACTCCTGCCTGCATCTACTACTACTACTACTCCACTCATCGACCGCTATCGAGCATGCATCTAGAGTATTAAGTTGATGAAAATAGAGTAACGCCTTAAGCAAGATGACATGATGTAGAGGGATAAATTCATGCAATATGATAAAAACCCCATCTTGTTATCCTCGATGGCAACAATACAATGCGTGCCTTGCTGCCCCTACTGTCACTGGGAAAGGACACCGCAAGATTGAACCCAAAGCTAAGCACTTCTCCCATTGCAAGAAAAACCAATCTAGTAGGCCAAACCAAACTGATAATTCGAAGAGACTTGCAAAATAACCAATCATACATGAATTCAGAGAAGATTCAAATATTGTTCATAGATAAACTTGATCATAAAACCACAATTCATCGGCCTCAAAAAACACACCGCAAAAAGAAGGTTACATCGAATAGATCTCCACGAGAGAGGGGGAGAACATTGTATTGAGATCCAAAAAGAGAGAAGAAGCCATCTAGCTAATAACTATGGACCCGAAGGTCTTAGGTAAACTACTCACACTTCATCGGAGGGGCTATGGTGTTGATGTAGAAGCCCTCCGTGATGGATGCCCCCTCCGGCGGAGCTCCAGAACAGGCCCCAAGATGGGATCTCGTGGGTACAGAAGGTTGTGGCGGTGGAATTAGGTTTTGGCTCCTGTTCTGATCGTTTGGGGGTACGTAGGTATATATAGGAGGAAGAAGTACGTCGGTGGAGCAATGCGGGGCCCACGAGGGTGGAGGGCGCGCCCTGGGGGGGGGGGGGGTTGGCGCGCCCCCTACCTCGTGGCCTCCTGGAAGCTTCTCTTACGTAGGGTCCAAGTCTCCTGGATCATGTTTGTTCCAAAAATCACGCCCCCGAAGGTTTCATTCCGTTTGGACTCCGTTTGATATTCTTTTTCTGCGAAACTCTGAAATAGGCAAAAAAACAGCAATTCTGGGTTGGGCCTCCGGTTAATAGGTTAGTCCCAAAAATAATATAAAAGTGGATAATAAAGCCCAATATTGTCCAAAACAGTAGATAATATAGCATGGAGCAAGCAAAAATTATAGATACGTTGGAGACGTATCAGCCCGCAGTACGAAGCTGCCGAACACGAAGATCTGTCCGGGGAGAAAGGTTTCTCCCTGGACAGCGTCATCATCGACGATTGAAGGGGCCATCAAACCTTTTAACGACGGCACAGTGGAACTCTCAATGAAAGCACCAATGTCGGTGTCAAAACCGGCGGATCTCGGGTAGGGGGTCCCGAACTGTGCGTCTAGGATCGATGGTAACAGGAGTCGAGGGACACGATGTTTACCCAGGTTCAGGCCCTCTCTATGGAGGTAATACCCTACTTCCTGCGTGATTGATCTTGATGAATATGAGTATTACAAGAGTTGATCTACCACGAGATCGTAATGGCTAAACCCTAGAAGTCTAGCCTATGTGAATATGGTAATGAATCTGTCCTATCCGGACTATACTCTTCGGTTTATATAGACACCGGAGAGATCTAGGGTTACATGGGGTCGGTTACATAAGAAGGAATCTTCACAGGTGGTTGCCTAGCTTGCCTTCCACGCCAAGGAAAATCCAACCCGGACACAGGTATGGTCTTCGGCTTTCGTATCTTCATAGCTCCTCAGTCTGGCCCAATGAGTAACAGGCCGGACGCCCGAGGACCCCTTAGTCCAGGACTTCCTCAAAGGGAGCTGCTTTGGATGCCGCCAAGGGGCCCGACGAGGAGGCCGGCAAGGCCGCTGCCGAGGAGGCCGACAAGGGGCCGGCCGGAGAGGCCGGCAAGGCCGCTGCCGAGGAGGGGACAGTTGATGACCAGCCTTCCTCCTCTGCTGCCTCCGGCTCGGGCAAGTACCTGAAGGTGAGTGACGATCTGTTCGCCCACCTCCCAGGGACGGCGAGCACCAGGGTGCCCATCGAGGGGGAGGTGTTCGTCGACGAGGTGCTCGCCGCCGCCGGGCTTGAGGTTGTCGACGAACCGGGCGCTGGTGGCGGCGGTTCCCAGGAGGAGCAGCTCCTTCGGGGCATGAGCACCGACTTCCAAAAGCTCCTGGCGCTCCACCGTGCCCGCCTGGACAAGGCGAAGTCCAGGATGGCGGCGGTGGACAAGGCGGAGGCGGACCTCGTGGGGCGTGTCACTGAGACGCAGGCTTGGTTTCGCCAAGCCCATGAGGAGCTGAAGGTTGCCTAGGACCTGCTGGCCGAGCGCAAGCTGGAGCTCGTCATGAAGCAGGCCGACATCGAGAAGGCCCAGGAGCTGGCGAAGGAGCAGGCCGCCAAAGATGAGGCCGCTCGGCACCAGCACTAGGCTGAGCTAAAATCCGAGGAGGAGGACCTTGCCGTTCACGAGGAGAAGCTTGCCGCAACACTCCGCGGCAAGGACGAGGAGGTGGAGAAGCTTGTCGTGCAGCGGACCCAGGAGCTGGAGCAGTGGCACGAGGAGGCACTCAATGCTCAGGCCCAGGTCCAAGCCGGCAAGGTGAAAGAGCTGGAGGTGGAGCGGGACGGGATGAAGGAATAGGCCCTGAAGCTGGCGAAGGAGAAAGACACACTCAACGGTGCCCTGGTGGAGGCGCAGGGCGCAGTCCTCGGCAAGGTTGAGCAACTCTCCAAGGCCAACGACTCCATCAAAGACCTGAAGCTGAAGCTGGAGGGTCTTGAGGGGACGCTTTCGGAGGTCAGAGCCCGGGAGGAGACCCTGACCAAGATTCTGGAGAAGGAGAGGCAACTGCGGAAGAACGACGCCGCCAACCACGCGGATTTTCTGAAGGGCGAAAACCTCTGGATCAGCCGCCTCGCCGACGCCGCCGGCAGGATCACCACGCAGCTGGCTACTATGGGGATGCCGCACGTGAGGTACGCCCCAGAGCCAAATGCGAGCCCCAATACCAAACTGACCCTGTTCTTCGAGGGTGCTCTTGGAGCCCTGGAGCAGTTCCGCTCCAACCGGGCGGCCTCTCTGGCCGATGAGGCCCGGAGGCTTTGCCGGGGTGCCATGACCAAGGTCCTCACCAAGCTGGCGTACTGGAACCCCAACCTCGACTTCGACGCGGTGGAGAGCTTGCCGGAGGATGTGGACCTCGCGACGCTCGAGGAGCGTATCAAGCCCATCATCAGCCGTATCGATGGAATCCAGAGGGTAAAGGGCCAACACCAGGACTAGGCACCCCTTTTTTAATCGCCGCTGTAGGTTCATGACCAAGACAATTTTTATCTTTAGTTAGAACCGCAGCAACAATTGATGTAATATAACTCTGCAGTACTTTTGAAACAATGCATGTTATCTTCCTGTTTGATCCCCCCTTGTATGTCCACCCTACGTTAATCGGGTGGGCTTGCTGGCACGTAAACCCAGGCCACGGCGCCTTGAGGACGGATCCCCAATAGCCTGCCGGGTGTGCGTGCTGCCAGGCAAACCACCTTACCGCTCTTAACGCGGCCGCTCGAACTGTCGAGCGGACTCGAGACAGGACGAGAGCGTTGCCAATTGCGGAAGGCCACCCTGCCGCTCTCGACGCAGCCGCTCGAACTGTTGAGCAGACTCGAAACAGAGCAAGGGCGTTGCCAATAGTGGAAGGGCCCCATCACGTGCATGTTTTCCATACATAGGGCAAGATCTTCGAGGATGATAACCATATATATACAAAGGAATTGCTCAAAGCTTTGCATGACTTAGCTTTTCTGTCGTTGGACGGGTGTCCACTGCATCTGCAGATGGCGCCGCCCGTCTGGTCGTCTTCTTCCTTGGAGTGACGGCCACGACGAAGCCGCTGCTCCAGTCAGAACAGATTTCCACAACTGCGCTCCCCTACCTGGCGCGCCAAAGATGTCGATGGAAACGACACCTATGGAATCACTGGGACCCCTTCTACGATTGGCGGGCGCGAGGTTGTGCAAAGATCAGGTCTAGTAGCCAGCACAAAGATCGTTGACCCAGGTTCGGGCCGCAAGGATGCGTAATACCCTAGTCCTGCTTTGGTGTATATTTGAGTGTACTTGAGCTTTCGAACTAGCTGTGGTGCGGGCGTTGTCCAAAAGATCCGAATCCCTCTCCTATACGCCTCAGGCCTCCTTTTATAGACAAAAGGGGTCGCCACAGTGGCACACAGGAGGTGGAAAGGTATACAGTGGCTAAGTTTATCCTCTGGCACCGTCGAACAAACGCATTTAATGCGCTGCCGACATGCCCTCTTTGCTTTATCGGGGACGGCGAGGAAGCTCGTCCCAGCTGTCGCCGCCTCATTTGGCTCCGACGCGCGTCCGAGCTAATGAGGCGTTGTAGCACCACGTTGGCTGGCTGCTGGGCTGGCGCGGTGGCAGAGTCTTCACAAAGATCTGCATGGCGCCATGCAGGTGCTTGCTGAGTTGGCCTGGGGGCCGCACGTCGCCACGCAGGTGCCTGCCCAGTTGGTTGGGCTGACAGCTGTATGGGAATGGTGGTGGAGTCTTGGCAGATGTGGACCTGGCTGTGACCCCGCGAGCATCCTTAGCAAGGGTCTTGCCGGGGCCCCGGCAAGGGTCTTGCCGCGGCATCGCGGTCGTCCCCGGCAAGGATCTTCACTAAAAAAAATACACTTCCGTGATGATACATGTTTGTCACAGTAGGTCGCGTTTTTTGTCATGCATGTACATCCATGACAAATTTATGACAGAATCAAGATAGTCATACCTGTGCTGTCATAGAAGTGTTCCATGACATTACCAAAATTATCATCACGGAAGTGTCCACTTCCATGACGATAAATCGCGCGTCACAGAAGTGCTTTCGTCAAGGGTGACCGACACGTGGCATCCACCGTAACGGAACGCCGTTAAGCTATCGGGTCGGGTTTTGGATCCGATAACCCGTTAATAGCCCCGACCAATGGGGATTTTCCACGTGTAAAATCATCATTGGCTGGAGGAGACACGTGTCAGGTCCGCGTTGGCACAGGTGTCACTCATCCAATGGGCGAGACGCGCCTATGATATGTTGACACGTGGACCGGCCCATCAAGTTTAAATGGGCCGGCCCAACTGAAGGCCCACAAGATTTTGCGGACCATAATGGGCCGGCCCAGCTAAAGGCCCACGAGATTTTGCGGACCATAATGGGCTGGCCCAGCTAAAGGCCCACAAGATTTTGCGGGCCATAATGGGCCGGCCCAGGTAAAGGCCCACAAGATTTTTGTGTGCCATAATGGGCCGGCCCAGGTAAAGGCCCACAAGATTCTTGCGGATCATAATGGGCCGGCCCAGCTAAAGGCCCATAAGATTTCGCCGACATTAATGGGCCGGCCCAGCTGTAGGCCCACAAGATTTTGAGGACCCTAGTAGGCCGGCCCATTAACTGGCTGCCATGTTTTGGGCCAAATGCCGGCCCATATTTGATCCGGTCCATTAATGGCCTGCCACGCTCCGGGCCTAATAGTGGCCCATATGAGATCCGCCCCGTTAAAAGCCTACCACGTTCTGGGCCAAATTACGGCCTAGATCAGGTCCGGCCCTTTAAGAGGCTTTGGGCTCAATTATGGCCCATATCAGATTCGGCCCGTCAACTGGACACTATGCTTTTGGGCCCACTTGCTAAAGGCCCACTTAGTAATTCAGCCTGATATTAGTTTTGGCCTCTTAAAGGCCCGTTTAACATTTCGGCCTATATTAATTTCGGCCTGTTAAAAGCCCGTCATATAGTTGGGCCTAACTACGGCCCGGTTTGCATCCGGCCTGCTCGCAGCCGATATCTGATTGGGCCAAACAAGGACCGAAACAATTTTGGCCAGTTAAAAGCCCGTGATTTGATTCGCACAATCATGGGCCGGGGTTCATTTCAGGCTGCTGCCGGCCCATGAGCTGTTCGGCACATTTATGCCCAACCTACATCGTGATTGCATGACAGCCCGATTATGTACCGTAATTTTACGGTTTGGCCGGTTTACTGCGAAGACATGATATATATATATAGTAAAATAACTGCAGCATCGTGAATAAGAAAAAACCTAGACTATACAATAAAGAAATTACGGATATTACATCCACTAGGCATCAAAGTTCGCCACTATGATAATAAAGCACAAGCAGACAGCAGATTACATACACTGGGCATCAAAGATCGCCACCAGTGCAAATAAACACGCCGACAAAATAATATACAAAACCGACAACACTTCAATAGAGTTCAAGAAAGGTTAGCCCTGCTGGGGAGCTGCAGCGCAAGCAGCTGAGCAAGATGATGAGACTGCGCTTGTTCAACACTTATATCTTCCTCACTCTGAAAGATAAACAAGCAGACAGATGACAGGTTTTGCACATAAAAGTATCAGTGCTGACAATTCATCACATTTCTTACTGACGAATAAAGTGACACAGTTTAAAATTGCATTAACACAATATGGTATTGTTCAGGTCAAGACATGGCAGGAAATGACATTGTGAAGGAGTTGGCAGCTTCACGATGCAGCGACGTCCAGTGCAGCGACGTCTCCTCCTTCTTGATCCAGCAAGGGGGAAGGAGAGGTTGATGGAGATCCAGCAGCACGACGGCGTGGTAGTGGATGTAGCGGGATGCCGGCAGGGCTTCGCCGAGCATATATGAGAGAGAGAGGTGTTGCAGGGGGAGAGGGAGGCGCCCAAGGCTGTAATGTTGCTGCCCTCCCTCCCCCCCTATATATAGGCCCCTGGGAGGGGGGGGGGGCGCCGGCCAGAACCCATCTAGGGTGGGGGGCGGCGGCCAGGGGGGGTAACTTACCCCCCAAGGCAAGTGGGAAGCCCCCCACCCTAGGGTTCCCAACCCTAGGCGCATGGGGGGAGGCCCATGGGGGGCGCCCAGCCCACTAGGGGCTGGTTCCCTTCCCACTTCAGCCCACGGGGCCCTCCGGGATAGGTGGCCCCACCCGGTGGACCCCCGGGACCCTTCCGGTGGTCCCGGTACAATACCGGTAACCCCCAAAACTTTCCCGGTGGCCGAAACTTGACTTCCTATATATAATTCTTTACCTCCGGACCATTCCGGAACTCCTCGTGACGCCCGGGATCTCATCCGGGACTCCGAACAACTTTCGGGTTTCCGCATACACATATCTCTACAACCCTAGCGTCACCGAACCTTAAGTGTGTAGACCCTACGGGTTCGGGAGACATGCAGACATGACCGAGACGCCTCTCCGGTCAATAACCAACAGCGGGATCTGGATACCCATGTTGGCTCCCACATGTTCCACGATGATCTCATTGGATGAACCACGATGTCGAGGATTCAATCAATCCCGTATACAATTCCCTTTGTCAATCGGTATGTTACTTGCCCGAGATTCGATCGTCGGTATCCCAATACCTTGTTCAATCTCGTTACCGGCAAGTCTCTTTACTCGTACCGCAATGCATGATCCCGTGACTAACGCCTTAGTCACATTGAGCTCATTATGATGATGCATTACCGAGTGGGCCCAGAGATACCTCTCCGTCACACGGAGTGACAAATCCCAGTCTCGATCCGTGCCAACCCAACAGACACTTTCGGAGATACCCGTAGTGCACCTTTATAGTCACCCAGTTACGTTGTGACGTTTGGCACACCCAAAGCACTCCTACGGTATCCGGGAGTTGCACGATCTCATGGTCTAAGGAAAAGATACTTGACATTGGAAAAGCTCTAGCAAACGAAACTACACGATCTTTTATGCTATGCTTAGGATTGGGTCTTGTCCATCACATCATTCTCCAAATGATGTGATCCCGTTATCAATGACATCCAATGTCCATAGTCAGGAAACCATGACTATCTGTTGAACAACGAGCTAGTCAACTAGAGGCTTACTAGGGACACGTTGTGGTCTATGTATTCACACATGTATTACGATTTCCGGACAATACAATTATAGCATGAACAATAGACAATTACCATGAACAAAGAAATATAATAATAACCATTTATTATTGCCTCTAGGGCATATTTCCAACAGTCTCCCACTTGCACTAGAGTCAATAATCTTGTTACATTGTGATGAATCGAACACCCATTGCGTCCTGGTGTTGATCATGTTTTGCTCTAGGGAGAGGTTTAGTCAACGGATCTGCTACATTCAGGTCCGTATGTACTTTACAAATATCTATGTCTCCATTTTGAACACTTTCACGAATGGAGTTGAAGCGACGCTTGATATGCCTGGTCTTCCTGTGAAACCTGGGCTCCTTCGCAAGTGCAATAGCTCTAGTGTTGTCACAGAAGAGAGTCATCGGGCCCGACGCATTGGGAATCACCCCTAGGTCGGTAATGAACTCCTTCATCCAGACTGCTTCCTGTGCTGCCTCCGAGGCTGCCATGTACTCCGCTTCACATGTAGATCCCGCCACGACGCTTTGCTTGCAACTGCACCAGCTTACTGCTCCTCCATTCAAAATATACACGTATCCGGTTTGTGACTTCGAGTCATCCAGATCTGTGTCGAAGCTAGCGTCGACGTAACCCTTTACGACGAGCTCTTCGTCACCTCCATAAACGAGAAACATATCCTTAGTCCTTTCCAGGTACTTTAGGATATTCTTGACCGCCGTCCAGTGTTCCATGCCGGGATTACTTTGGTACCTTCCTACCAAACTTACGGCAAGGTTTACATCAGGTCTGGTACACAGCATGGCATACATAATAGACCCTATGGCCGAGGCATAGGGGATGACACTCATCTTTTCTATATCTTCTGCCGTGGTCGGGCATTGAGCCGTGCTCAATTGCACACCTTGCAATACAGGCAAGAACCCCTTCTTGGACTGATCCATATTGAACTTCTTCAATATCTTGTCAAGGTATGTACTCTGTGAAAGACCAATGAGGCGTCTCGATTTATCTCTATAGATCTTGATGCCTAATATATAAGCAGCTTCTCCAAGGTCCTTCATTGAAAAACACTTATTCAAATAGGCCGTTATACTTTCCAAGAATTCTATATCATTTCCCATCAATAATATGTCATCCACATATAATATGAGAAATGCTACAGAGCTCCCACTCACTTTCTTGTAAACACAGGCTTCTCCATAAGTCTGTGTAAACCCAAACGCTTTGATCATCTCATCAAAGCGAATGTTCCAACTCCGAGATGCCTGCACCAGCCCATAGATTGAGCGCTGGAGCTTGCATACTTTGTTAGCATTCTTAGGATCGACAAAACCTTCCGGCTGCATCATATACAACTCTTCCTTAAGGAAGCCATTAAGGAATGCCGTTTTGACGTCCATCTGCCATATCTCATAATCATAGTATGCGGCAATTGCTAACATGATTCGGACGGACTTCAGTTTCGCTACGGGTGAGAAAGTCTCATCGTAGTCAACCCCTTGAACTAGTCGATAACCCTTAGCGACAAGTCGAGCCTTATAGATGGTCACATCACCATCCACGTCTGTCTTCTTCTTAAAGATCCATTTGTTTTTTATGGCTCGCCGATCATCGGGCAAGTCAGTCAAAGTCCATACTTCGTTTTCATACATGGATCCTATCTCAGATTTCATGGCTTCTAGCCATTTGTCGGAATCCGGGCCCGCCATCGCTTCTTCATAGTTCGAAGGTTCACCGTTGTCTAACAACATGATTTCCAGGACAGGGTTGCCGTACCACTCTGGTGCGGAACATGTCCTTGTGGACCTACGAAGTTCAGTAGTAACTTGATCCGAAGCTTCATGATCAGCATCATTAACTTCCTCCCCAGTCGGTGTAGGCACCACAGGAACATCTTCCCGTGCTGCGCTACTTTCCGGTTCGGAAGGGGTGACTATCACCTCATCAAGTTCCACTTTCCTCCCACTCAATTCTTTCGAGAGAAACTCCTTCTCTAGAAAGGACCCGTTCTTGGCAACGAAGATCTTGCCTTCGGATCTGAGGTAGAAGGTATACCCAATAGTTTCCTTAGGGTATCCTATGAAGACGCATTTTTCCGATGGGTTCGAGCTTTTCAGGTTGAAGTTTCTTGACATAAGCATCGCATCCCCAAACTTTTAGAAACGACAGCTTAGGTTTCTTCCCAAACCATAATTCATACGGTGTCGTCTCAACGGATTTCGACGGAGCCCTATTTAAAGTGAATGCGGTAGTCTCTAAAGCATAGCCCCAAAATGAGAGCGGTAAATCGGTAAGAGACATCATAGATCGCACCATATCCAATAGAGTGCGATTACGACGTTCGGACACACCGTTTCTCTGAGGTGTTCCGGGCGGCGTGAGTTGTGAAACTATTCCACATTTCCTTAAGTGTGTACCAAACTCGTGACTTAAATATTCTCCACCACGATCTGATCGTAAGAATTTTATTTTTCTGTCACGTTGATTCTCAACCTCACTCTGAAATTCCTTGAACTTTTCAAAGGTTTCAGACTTGTGTTTCATTAGGTAGACATACCCATATCTACTTAAATCATCAGTGAGAGTGAGAACATAACGATATCCTCCGCGAGCCTCAACACTCATTGGACCGCACACATCGGTATGTATGATTTCCAATAAGTTGGCTGCTCGCTCCATTGTTCCGGAGAACGGAGTCTTGGTCATCTTACCGATGAGGCATGGTTCGCACGTGTCAAATGATTCGTAATCAAGAGACTCCAAAAGTCCATCTGCATGGAGCTTCTTCATGCGCTTGACGCCAATGTTTCCAAGGCGGTAGTGCCACAAGTATGTGGGACTATCATTATCAACTTTACATCTTTTGGTATTCACACTATGAATATGTGTAACATCACGTTCGAGATTCATCAAAAATAAACCATTGACCAGCGGGGCATGACCATAAAACATATCTCTCAAATAAATAGAACAACCATTATTCTTGGATTTAAATGAGTAGCCATCTCGAATTAAACAAGATCCAGATACAATTATTGAGGTTTAAAACTAATCCCGTGGGTAGATGCAGAGGTAGCATGCTGACGGCGATCAGATCGACCTTGGAACCATTCCCGACGCGCATCGTCACCTCGTCCTTCGCCAGTCTCCATTTATTCCGTAGTTCCTGTTTTGAGTTACAAATATGAGCAACCGCTCTGGTATCAAATACCCGGGAGCTACTACGAGTACTGGTAAGGTACACATCAATTACATGTATATCACATATACCTTTGGTGTTGCCGGCCTTCTTGTCCGCTAGGTATTTGGGGCAGTTCCGCTTCCAGTGACCATTTCCCTTGCAATAAAAGCACTCAGTCTCGGGCTTGGGTCCATTCTTTGACTTCTTCCCAGTAACTGGCTTACCGGGCGCGGCAACTCCCTTGCCGTCCTTCTTGAAGTTCTTCTTACCCTTGCCCTTCTTGAACTTAGTGGTTTTATTCACCATCAACACTTGATGTTCTTTTCTGATCTCCACCTCCGCTGATTTCAGCACTGAATATACCTCAAGAATGGTCTTTTCCATCCCCTGCATATTGAAGTTCATCACAAAGCTCTTGTAGCTCGGTGGAAGCGACTGAAGGATTCTGTCAATGACCGCATCATCCGGGAGATTAACTCCCAGCTGAGACAAGCGGTTGTGCAACCCAGACATTCTGAGTATATGCTCACTAACAGAACTATTCTCCTCCATTTTCCAGATGAAGAACTTGTCGGAGACTTCATATCTCTCGACCCGGGCATGAGCTTGAAAAACCAGTTTCAGCTCCTCGAACATCTCATATGCTCCATGTTTCTCAAAACGCTTTTGGAGACCCGGTTCTAAGCTGTAAAGCATGCCGCACTGAACGAGGGAGTAATCATCAACACGTGATTGCCAAGCGTTCATAACGTCTTGGTTTTCAGAGATTGGTGCTTCATCTAGCGGTGCTTCTAAGACATAATCTTTCTTGGCTACTATGAGGATGATCCTCAGGTTCCGGACCCAGTCCGTATAGTTGCTGCCATCATCTTTCACCTTGGTTTTCTCTAGGAACGCGTTGAAATTGAGGACAATGTTGGCCATTTGATCTACAAGACATATTGTAAAGATTTTAGACTAAGTTCATCTAATCAAATTACTCAATGAACTCCCACTCAGATAGACATCCCTCTAGTCATCTAAGTGAAACATGATCCGAGTTAACTAGGCCGTGTCCGATCATCACGTGAGACGGACTAGTCAAGATCGGTGAACATCTCCATGTTGATCGTATCTTCTATACGACTCATGCTCGACCTTTCGGTCCTCCGTGTTCCGAGGCCATGTCTGTACATGCTAGGCTCGTCAAGTCAACCTAAGTGTATTGCGTGTGTTCCGAGGCCATGTCTGTACATGCTAGGCTCGTCAACACCCGTTGTATTCGAACGTTAGAATCTATCACACCCGATCATCACGTGGTGCTTCGAAACAACGAACCTTCGCAACGGTGCACAGTTAGGGGGAACACTTTTCTTGAAATTATCATAAGGGATCATCTTACTTACTACCGTCGTTCTAAGCAAATAAGATGCAAAAACATGATAAACATCACATGCAATCAAATAGTGACATGATATGGCCAATATCATCATGCTCCTTTGATCTCCATCTTCGGGGCACCATGATCATCTTCGTCACCCGCATGACACCATGATCTCCATCATCATGATCTCCATCATTGTGTCTTCATGAAGTCGTCACGCCAATGATTACTTCTACTTCTATGGCTAACGCGTTTAGCAACAAAGTAAAGTAATTTACATGGCGTTATTCAATGACACGCAGGTCATGCAAAATAATAAAGACAACTCCTATGGCTCCTGCCGGTTGTCATACTCATCGACATGCAAGTCGTGATTCCTATTACAAGAATATGATCAATCTCATACATCACATATATCATTCATCACATCTTCTGGCCATATCACATCACATAACATATGCTGCAAAAACAAGTTAGACGTCCTCTAATTGTTGTTGCAAGTTTTTACGTGGTTTGTAGGTTTCTAGCAAGAACGTTTCTTACCTACGTATGACCACAACGTGATTTGCCAATTTCTATTTACCCTTCATAAGGACCCTTTTCATCGAATCCGTTCCGACTAAAGTAGGAGAGACAGACACCCGCTAGCCACCTTATGCAACTAGTGCATGTCAGTCGGTGGAACCTGTCTCACGTAAGCGTACGTGTAAGGTCGATCCGGGCCGCTTCATCCTACAATGCCGTCGAAACAAGAAACGACTAGTAGCGGCAAGAAGAATTGGCAACATCAACGCCCACAACTTCTTTGTGTTCTACTCGTGCATAGTAACTACGCATAGGCCTGGCTCATGATGCCACTGTTGGGAATCGTAGCATAATTTTAAAATTTTCCTACGCTCACCAAGATGCATCTATGGAGTGTACTAGCAACGAGGGGAAAGGAGTGCATCTACATACCCTTGTAGATCGCGAGCGGAAGCGTTCCAATGAACGTGGACAACGGAGTCGTACTCGCCGTGATCCAAGTCACCGATGACCGAGTGCCGAACGGACGGCACCTCCGCGTTCAACACACGTACGGTGCAGCGACGTCTCCTCCTTCTTGATCCAGCAAGGGGGAAGGAGAGTTTGATGGAGATCCAGCAGCACGACGGCGTGGTGGTGGATGTAGCGGGATGCCGGCAGGGCTTCACCGAGCATATACGAGAGAGAGAGAGGTGTTGCAGGGGGAGAGGGAGGCGCCCAAGGCTGTAATGTTGCTGCCCTCCCTCCCCCCTATATATAGGCCCCCTGGGAGGGGGGGGGGGGCGCCGGCCAGAACCCATCTAGGGTGGGGGGCGGCGGCCAGGGGGGGTAACTTACCCCCAAGGCAAGTGGGAAGCCCCCCACCCTAGGGTTCCCAACCCTAGGCGCATGGGGGGAGGCCCATGGGGGGCGCCCAGCCCACTAGGGGCTGGTTCCCTTCCCACTTCAGCCCACGGGGCCCTCCGGGATAGGTGGCCCCACCCGGTGGACCCCCGGGACCCTTCCGGTGGTCCCGGTACAATACCGGTAACCCCCGAAACTTTCCCGGTGGCCGAAACTTGACTTCCTATATATAATTCTTTACCTCCGGACCATTCCGGAACTCCTCGTGACGTCCGGGATCTCATCCGGGACTCCGAACAACTTTCGGGTTTCCGCATACACATATCTCTACAACCCTAGCGTCACCGAACCTTAAGTGTGTAGACCCTATGGGTTCGGGAGACATGCAGACATGACCGAGACGCCTCTCCGGTCAATAACCAACAGCGGGATCTGGATACCCATGTTGGCTCCCACATGTTCCACGATGATCTCATCGGATGAACCACGATGTCGAGGATTCAATCAATCCCGTATACAATTCCCTTTGTCAATCGGTATGTTACTTGCCCGAGATTCGATCGTCGGTATCCCAATACCTTGTTCAATCTCGTTACCGGCAAGTCTCTTTACTCGTACCGCAATGCATGATCCCGTGACTAACGCCTTAGTCACATAGAGCTCATTATGATGATGCATTACCGAGTGGGCCCAGAGATACCTCTCCGTCACACGGAGTGACAAATCCCAGTCTCGATCCGTGCCAACCCAACAGACACTTTCGGAGATACCCGTAGTGCACCTTTATAGTCACCCAGTTACGTTGTGACGTTTGGCACACCCAAAGCACTCCTACGGTATCCGGGAGTTGCACGATCTCATGGTCTAAGGAAAAGATACTTGACATTGGAAAAGCTCTAGCAAACGAAACTACACGATCTTTTATGCTATGCTTAGGATTGGGTCTTGTCCATCACATCATTCTCCAAATGATGTGATCCCGTTATCAATGACATCCAATGTCCATAGTCAGGAAACCATGACTATCTGTTGAACAACGAGCTAGTCAACTAGAGGCTTACTAGGGACACGTTGTGGTCTATGTATTCACACATGTATTACGATTTCCGGACAATACAATTATAGCATGAACAATAGACAATTACCATGAACAAAGAAATATAATAATAACCATTTATTATTGCCTCTAGGGCATATTTCCAACATATTGGTGAAGGCAGGCTCTATAAAGGCCTTGTCCATGCTGATGGGGGGGGGGGCAATTCAAGAAGTTTACCACAGAATCTTCTTCAAAAGCATTGCCTTTATTCTACATTTTGTTAAGAGTAAATATAGATGTGATAATATACGAAAAAATGGAGAATATTTAAGATAAGATGAGGAGTGATGCTACATAACCAAGTAGCTATATATGTAAGTGCAGCGATACAGGCAAAAGGTACAGCCAAGAGCAATGCACAACTAAACTTCTTCAGTACCAATATTATGGTAAGAGTAAATATAGATCTGATGTGTAGAAAATGGAGGGCAAAGGAAAATAAGCTGCAGAGTGATGGTACATGAACAACTACCTGTCATTATAAGTACACTGATAAAGGACAGCATGTACTTACAAGAACAATGCAGAGCTAAAAAAACATTGGCATTGGATATATTCTACACTAATGTAACCATTCATACAGATCGGATAATTTGGAGCGAACAATTGATAAGCAAGCTATCATGCATACTGCTGTCACATAATGAACCAGGTATGTATGCAAGTATAGTGATACATGACAACAGGTACTAACAAGAGCAAAGTAGTGGGCAGCATATTTGCGATATCCTGTCATTCTTGTCAAACCGGAATACTTCTTCGAGCAGATTTCCTGCAAAAAAGATCCATAAGGCACATGCGGAAAAGTAGAAGTTCAAATTGTCATGTGATTTCATAGACAATACCTCATCCTGGGAACCAGACCAGTGCATAACAAGGTTTTTCCATTCAATGTCTTCTAAATTTAGCACAGGAGACTTCACCAGAAATTCGTTTATAGACTTGCCATCAAAGTGTGATTTCCTCAGGTAACACCGATACTGCTGCAATGCTTCCTTGAAAAGCACAAGCAAGCTTTGCTCGTCATGACTATCCAGATTGACCCTCGCCTAGTTACAACAATGTAATGTAAATCATTGATGTGTTCAATCAGCAGAAAACAAGAAAATAATAACCATGAATAATAGCACTTACACGTAAGTTGGACAGGAAGATGTGAAAATGGTTTTTGTCTTCACAATAATCTTCCCATGATGGGAATATATGCACGTAGTCCCTAACAACATTGAAAGCATTGTCTTTTAAACTGGGAATAAATGGAATGGGGTTCCAATCTGCAGGAATTGGCCGTCTCTGTAGTTGGGATAGGTCTTCAGCCGGTGGACTTGCTGTACTTTTTGCTGGAGTGGGATTTTTCTGTGGTACAACTGGTGCTATGGCAAATGAAATCGGTATACCTTTTGCTGGAGTGCAGGTCCTGTGTGGTGGGGCTAGTGGTGTGGCCAGTGAAGTATGGGTACAGTTTGCTGGAGTCGGTCCTACGTTTTGTGTCACTGGTTGTACAACCAATATAAGTGGGGTGCTGTCTGATTTCTCCGGCACCACCACGTTTTTCAAGGACTTTGCTGGTGCTCCTTCAGGTTCGGCAATCACCCTCTTCCTTTTTGATGTCTGATGCACAAGAACAACATTTGAGTGGAAAAACATGGTATGATGACAGATGGAATATGTATTGATAATGGATGGGCATGGCATCTCGACATATATGATGAGTAAACTAAGAAGATGGCGGTGCAACAAAGTAGAAGAAATGCAAGACAACATATGCAAGATACCCGCAATCAATAAAACATTGCCAAATTAGAACAGGTACCTTGATGGGTGAACAGGACAGGCCATCTGCCTTTGACTCCTCGAGGTTAGAATAGTCATTAGGATCATATTCTGAACAAGAATCAACAGGTGGGGAGCGTATGAGTTTCATTGCATCCAGAATGGCACTCAATGCCTTGGTGCCAATTTTGTAAGTCATTGCAGTGTTTAGCTTCAAGAGTGGACTGCTGCTAGTGTGACACAAAGCAGCTACACAGATCATAGTGTAGATATAACGGGAAAACCTTAAGCATCAGAGTAAAATCAGCAAAGTGGAACTTGCTGGAATATATGTGCTAGTATTGCCGGTACGGCTAGAAAGGCTTCGGATACCAGCTCTCTTCAAGTGAAGGTGCGGTACTGTTAATATCAGTGTAACTCTCAAAGGCGACACAGCTCCCCGCATTTCCTTGCTATTCTTATAGGATTCAAGTGGGCAGGCCACTACAAATCCTATTCCTATGTTTACAAGATCCTATGAATCAAAGAGGCTCAAAGTGTCCATCACAACCGACCGTATAGACCTCTACACTGCAAATGTCCCTGCTCATCTTCAGTACAAGGAACATACTGTACTACTATCATACTCCCTCCGTTCCAAAATATAAGTCTTGGTAGAGATTTCCACTATGGATCACATACAGATGTATCTAGATACATTTTAGAGTGTAGATTCACTCATTTTGCTCCATATGTAGTCCATGGTGGAATCTATACAAAGACTTGTATTTAGGAACGGAGAGAGTACATATTAAAGAAGAACGGAAGAGGAACATGGTAAAGAAGAGCAAGCAGATTTTGGATAATAAAATGTTGGTTGCGCAGTACCCACACATGATGAACCAGAGCGCATTAAGAATGCAACTCCCAGCTGTCTCTCGACCATTTGAGGCGGTTGGATGAAGATCCTACGTCTCCTAACTCTTCTTCTTCCTCGTCTCTGATTCTTCCCATACAGAACATCGCACGGGCCGCCGGCCGGACCACTGGCCCCCACCGCCTGTATTCCTCCGCCACCCCCACCCCCACCCCCGCCCCAACCCCCACCCGCGTCGAGTTTTCTTCGTTCGGCGAGGCCCCACAACCACCCGAGCCCCTTCGATCGCACCGGCAAACTCCGGCGAGCTCTGAAAAATCGACTGACCCAATTTTGAAATTTAGTCTACTGTGATTTAACTAGTGTGGAATATTAAAGGGGAAAACCATAAGCATTGGGAGTATAGTGTTGAGCGTGCCATGACGGATCTGAAGGGGCAAACCGGTCAAAGGCAACTTCGCAACCAAGACAAGAAATCAGAGTAAAGCAGTGGCGATCTATTTTCTAGCTGCGATAAATAAGTTGAGCAGATACGAAAGAGTACCGCCTCTGGTGCGGCGCCGTGTACGCATCTGCTGAGAATTTGACGGTGCTGCGGTAGCGATGGCTGTCGGTGGCGTGGAAGCAGATATAGGAGGGTAGACGGTGGTGGCGGGGCATGTTGGAATAAGCCATGGCATGTGTGGTCGGGCTCGTCGGGCGCGTCGGGTGCGCGCGGGACGGGCGGGACACACTTGTGCCGTCGGGCTCGTCAGGTTCGTCGGGCGCGTCGGTGGCGCGCGGGATGGGCGGGACGCGCGGGACGCAGCGGCGACGTGGCGTAGGTGTGCGTGTGTGTGTGACGTGGTGGTGTGAGTTAGCTAGCTAGACGGGCATGCATGCATGTATTAGTTGCTGTTTAGTAGTCTGGCTGTTAGCAGCGGCGGCCGCGTCATGCGCAAAGACCGAGCGGATCGCCTGCATGTAGCTGGGCACGTTCGTGGGTGCGTAGGAAGCGTAGGCGTTGCGTTGCTGCTGGGCTACAAAGCCAGCCGGTTTGTACATGTTTGAAGTGACTTGGTATCGTGAGAAGAAAAGAACACACGCCGGGGCGTTGGTCACTAAAAGTGCTCCTTCTTCTATCTTCATCCATCCGTGTGAGAGAGCGGTTACAACAATTGGTATTCAGAGCCACAGGTTCGGGGGGCGGCCGTGGCGCGGGGCGCCGTCCGCGGCGTGCGCGGCGCGTGGCGGACATGAAGGTCTCGGCAACGCGCGGTGAGTCCACGGCGGTGTGGCGTGATGCCGGGCGCGCGGCGAGCGCGTGGCGTCGGCAACGCGCGGCGAGTCCACGGCGGTGTGGCGTGATGCCGTGCGCGCGGCGAGCAGCGGCGGTCGCAGAGGACCTGCGTGGTGTCGCAGAGGCCGCGGCGGCTCGGCGCGACGACCGTGGAGGCGCTGCGCTGCGGTTGACGGCACAGCGGTGCAGGGCAATAAGCAAGGCGGCGAGCCGGGCGCGACCGGTGCGTGTTATGGGTGCGCACCGGACGCGTCGGGACCGCGGGAGTGGACCGCGTCGAGGCGCTGGACCTGGTTGCGCAGACCGCGTACGTGCTCGGCGGGAGCGCGGGCCAGGAGCACGGGGACGTGGGGAGTGCACGCGAAGGGCACGACGGCACGGTGGCAGGCTACAACAACGTCGACGGCACGGCGGAGGCCGCAGCAGTGTGGTGCGACGACCATGGAGACATCGACGACGACGGACTCCTCTAGGCCGTGGCTTAGGGGGTGTGTGTTGGAATAAGCCACAGCATGTGTGGTCGGGCTCATCGGGCGCATCGGGTGCGCGCGGGACGGGCGGGACATACTTGTGCCGTCGGGCTCGTCGGGTTCGTCGGGCGCGTCAGTGGCGCGCGGGACGGGCGGGACGCAGCGGCAACGTGGCGTAGGTGTGCGTGCGTGTGTGACGTGGTGGTGTGAGTTAGCTAGCTAGACGGGCATGCATGCATGTATTAGTTGCTGTTTAGTAGTCTGGCTGTTAGCAGCGGCGGCCGCGTCGTGCGCGAAGACCGAGCGAATTGCCTGCATGTAGCTGGGCACGTTCGTGGGTGCGTAGGAAGCGTAGGCGTTGCGTTGCTGCTGGGCTACAAAGCCAGCCAGTTTGTACATGTTTGAAGTGAGCTGGTATCGTGAGAAGAAAAGAACACACGCCGGGGCGTTGGTCACTAAAAGTGGTCCTTCTTCTACCTTCATCCATCCGTGTGAGAGAGCGGTTACAACAATTGGTATTCAGAGCCACAGGTTCGGGGGGCGGCTGTGGCGCGGGGCGGCGTCCGCGGCGCGCGCAGCGGACATGAAGGTCTCGGCAACGGGCGGTGAGTCCATGGCGGTGTGGCGTGATGCCGGGCGCGCGGCGAGCGCGTGGCATCGGCAACGCGCTGCGAGTCCACGGCGGTGTGGCGTGATGCCGTGTGCGCGGCAAGCAGCGGCGGTCGCGGAGACGAGGAGGTCGCGGAGGACCTGCGTGGTGTCGCAGAGGCCGCGGCGGCTCGGCGCGACGACCGTGGAGGCACTGCGCTGCGGTTGACGGCGCAGCGGTGCAAGGCAATAAGCGAGGCGGTGAGCCGGGCGCGACCGGTGCGTGTTATGGGTGCGCACCGGACGCGTCGGGCGCGTCGGGACTGCAGGAGTGGACCGCGTCGAGGCGCTGGACCTGGTTGCGCAGACCGCGTACGTGCGCGGCGGGAGCGCGGGCCGGGAGCGCGGGGACGTGGGGAGTGCACGCGAAGGGTACGGCGGCACGGTGGCAGGCTACAACTACGTCGACGGCACGGCGGAGGCCGCAGCGGTGCGGTGCGACGGCCATGGCGACGTCGACGACGACGGACTCCTCTAGGCCGTGGCTTAGGGTGTGTGTGTTGGAATAAGCCACGACATGTGTGGTCGGGCTCGTCGGGCGCGTCGGGTGCGCGCGGGACGGGCGGGACACACTTGTGCCGTCGGGCTCGTCGGGTTCGTCGGGCACGTCGGTGGCGCGCGGGATGGGCGGGACGCGTGGGACGCAGCAGCGATGTGGCGTAGGTGTGCGTGCGTGTGTGATGTGGTGGTGTGAGTTAGCTAGCTAGACGGGCATGCATGCATGTATTAGTTGCTGTTTAGTAGTCTGGCTGTTAGCAGCGGCGGCCGCGTCGTGCGCGAAGACCGAGCGGATTGCCTGGATGTAGCTGGGCACGTTCGTGGGTGCGTAGGAAGCGTAGGCGTTGCGTTGCTGCTGGGCTACAAAGCCAACCGGTTTGTACGTGTTTGAAGTGAGCTGGTATCGTGAGAAGAAAAGAACACACGCCGGGGCGTTGGTCACTAAAAGTGCTCCTTCTTCTGCCTTCATCCATCCATGTGAGAGAGCAGTTACAACAGGGCGCGGTGGATGAGACGGTCGTAGGAGTGGCGCCGGCAAGGTGGACGACGGCGGGGATGAAGCGAGAGGACGGGATGCAAGGATCCCGATCCGAAGCCGTGGATGAGAGAGGTCGATCTCTTGTAATGGACAGCGGCGTTGGGGTATCAGCTCCGGCATGGTGGAGGAGGATGGCGGTGGATGGGGTGGCGGACGGCGGCGGACGGAGGAGGGTGGGGTGGAGAGGGTGTTTTGGGGCCCACGGAGTACGAATGGGGAAAAGGGAGGTAGAGAGGAAGGGGGGAACCATGTATTCAGGGCGCGCTTGTCTCAAATGCGAGGAAATTTACAAACTTAGCCCCCGTTTCAAATTTCTACTACATCACAGCAACATTAGTCAGTTGGGGATAGGACGGTAATCTCGCATACACCGAATATTTGCCGACGAGAGTTTGTTTTTGGCGCCCACCGTGTATGAATATGAATCGGGGAGGGAGTCGATTTCGGCCGAGGACACACTGTGTTTTGGCGCCCACCGTGTATGAATCCGGGTGAGAGGCGGTTACGTCACGTTTGGGTGAAATTACAAACCTACCCCTATCGAAACCTATAGAAATCCAGCAGATAGGCTTTGCGTGGCAGGGATAGGCAGTAGTGATTTCCATCTCGCAGATTTTGGTTTCGGGCGGTTACTGCGACTTTTCCCGCTTCGTTCAAATTTTGCAGAGTGCATGTTTACCGTGCCAACTCAATTCGAATCCCGTTTGTATTCTATTTTTTTCGGGCGGGATCCATTTTCAATTGGAATTACATTCTATATACATCATTTTTTATATATACTTTCAAAAGCACAACACCATTTATACATAAATATGGTTTACAAATGGCATGATCTCAGATTCATAAGGTTGTATCCATCAATTTGGATTTTCAAATATTTGAAACCACTTTATGTTGAAATCCAATGTATGCATTCCTCGCTAACTGTCTCCAATTAATGTGTGTTTCATGCGGTTTTTTTTACTTCTCAAACATGTATAATGTGTTTCACACACGCAACATATAGTGTAATCCCATTTAGACATTAATTGCATATAAACCATGCATTGTTTGTAATTGAAGAATCTATGGATCACCAATATTGATAAACTATATAACATTACACGTGTGCCCAAATTCAAATGAATATGCATGTTTGATACACCAATTTGCGTTATGATATTATCGATGTCGTGATCTCCAGTTTAAATATTTGAATCCCCTTTAATCCAGATATTCGTCTCATATAGCTATCACTCATGCTTATATAGGACTATCTCTCTGGACCTATACGCGTTCATCGTCTCTCAGGTATTTCTCGTGCTACCTGTATGTCGACAATGATCTTTTATCTTCGTAACACACTGACGGTACTCTCTCCCTCGACCTTCATCACTCTATCTCTCTCTAAGTATATCTCGCTCCCTGCTATGTGTCTCTAACTATGATTCTCCATGTGGAATCTCTTTCTCTCACACAAACACAAAACTTTGTCTCCCGGGGTCTCATTTCTCTCTACTATTCCCATGTGTGCCACTCGCACACCCCTCATACAGAGATGTCTTTCGCTCCTTAGATATGAGAACCTACGACTCTTCCTCTTCAATATCTCTTTCTCACACACAAACACAAACTCTGTCTCCCAGGGTCTCATATTTCTCCATTGTTCTCTTGTATGTCGCTCATACACACCCTCTCTCCCTAGAGATATTTTGCGTTCCCTCGTATGTCTCTCTAGCTATCACTCTCGTTGTGAAATATCTTTCTCTCTCGCAGACACAAAACTCCGTCTCTCTGGATCTCATTTCTCTCTGATATCTGTTTGTATGTGACTCACATGCACCCTCTCTCTATCTCTCTCACACCCACACACATAACCCAGCCTTCTGATCCACTCGACTCCTATCTCTAACGCACACTAGCTAGCATCTTTATCTTTCTATTTATCTGTTTCTCCATCAACCTTCTTTCTCGCCCACACTCTTGATTCCTATCACGCACACTACATATGTTTCTCTCTACATGCAATCAAGTGCCCTCTCACACACATATATAACTTCACCCTTTGAACCACCCAACGGTCATCTCCAACACCCAAACTAGCGGATGTCCCTCTAGCTAGCATCTCCATCTCTGTATCTATCTATAGTTTCTCCGTCAACATTTCTTTCTCGCACGGAGTCTTGCTTCCTATAACCCACACTATATATGTCTCTCCATACATATGCATTTATAGGTTGGTCTCTTTTGCACAATCGTTGCGCCTCACTCCGTCTGCTCGCCATAGATGCATGCTCCAGCCCACGCCACTATCTCTTAAAGACAAAAACACGTGCTCAATTGTCGGGCCTTCTTCCCTGCATTCCCACATGCATGCATATTGTCATACCGATCCGTCTCTCCCATGTCGTTGATCTTATGACTTATGTCTTCTTTCTTTTATCTCGATCATGCGCGCGCGCACACACACACATCCCACGTATACATGTATACCTCTCACACATGCACGTTCAAGGTCTCTATGTCTCCATACGTTTAATTACCCTCAATCCTAACGCCACATCGAATCGTTCTCCTCTTTTGTGCACATAACTTCCGCCTGGATGGGTAAAACACACACTCACACTTAACAATCTCCTTCTAGCTACCCCCCCGCCTCTCACTCTTCCCCTATATCCCCGAAACCAATAAGACCATCCCTTTGTTTAATTCCCGCCTACATGCACCATCGATATATAGTAGTCTTCCTCGGTGTCTCTCGAACAAACACGTTCTCTCGATGTCGACTCCTCTCACGCGCACACACCTTCTCTTCCCTCTCTACGGGCATTTTCTCTCTCGCACCCATCGTTGGTGGCCTCTGCCATACACATCACCTCTCTATGATGAAGCCATGCACACTTAAATTACATCCTCCACAGAGGACCCCGCGACACACACACACACACACACACGCACCCCCACACACACACGCACACTAAGACTCCATCTCTCTCTCTCTCTCTCTCACACACACAACACACACACACACACACACGCACGCACGCACGCACACCCCCCCACACACACTAAGACTCCATCTCTCTCTCTCTCTCACACACACACACAAACTAAGACTCCATCTCTCTCTCTCTCCTCTCTCTCTCTCTCTCTCACACACACACACACACTAAGACTCCATCTCACACACACATGCTCTAGGCGGAGCATTTGTTCCTACCACCCTTCATCCAACCTTACCCGTATGATAAACAATCACCTTTATTTACTTGCATAACATGGACAAATTCCACTTTACTTTAGTAGTCAGCAAACTTATCATCTGTACCCTTATAAAAAAACGAGTTGGCGGTGATGGTGTGCCTGCCATCTTGTAATACAGACCGTATGATCTATATCTGAGGATAGAAAGCAAACTATGATAATTTTACAAAAGATACCCGCACCTCTCTCCACATCATTATCTCCCGCAATCTCATTGCTCAGCAATTAAAAAAGGAATAAGTCTCTGGAACAATCTAGCATGCATGGTGGACGCTGTCGCCTACTGGCGCCGTCCATCCCCATGCCTCCGCCCATTCCGACCACCAGTCACCACCACGCTCCACTCCTCCTCGCCTTATCTCTCATCTTCCATTTTTTCGATGACATTCTCGAGATACCAGTTTTCCGATAAAATTCTTGAGATATCATTAGTTTTTACACACGGGATTACTCCTGCATGGGTCAATCACAATAGGTGTTCTCTAAAAAAATGCATATTGATGTTCCGTGCAATGCACGAGAATCTTGCTTGTAATTATATAACGCAAATCACGAGCAGGAAGTGACATTTTTTGACACAACCACGTTAACATGGCCACGTAAATCACTAGCTAAAGTAAATACCATTATACTTATATCCCGATGCAAAAGGTTGAGTACATGTCCGAAGAGTAGAGTCGCACACACGCACTCTGTCACTCAGAATCTCTCTCACACACACACCAGTTACGTGACGCCCACTTAAGCAGACACGTATGTTACAATTTGTGCACCCGCGGGTACACGTGATGCTGCGCATTTATTTAAGCCAGAAGGCGAACCCAAATAGTAGCTGCATTCATTCCCCTCCCGCCGCCTCTTCTCTGGTCGCCGTCGCCCGGTAGCCATGGGCCGGCCGAAGGTAACAACATACGCCATACTCCCGCCGGAGCGGCGCTTTAATATGGAAATTTTAGTGGTCATGCATGCATCTTTTTGTGCTAGCACTCCTATATAAGGGTTGACCGGTCGCTTCCCGCGGACGTGCGCGGGCGGTGGAAGAGGAAGGAGAAGGGAAGCGGGCTGTGGAGTAACGTTTTTTACCACAATTTCTTAGGAAACCGAGTGCAATAATTGAGTAGTTTTGCAAACTACCAGTACTACACCTGAAACGGTTCAAAACTTATACTCCCTTGCCAGCGCGCGCTTCCCGCGTGAAATGGTCAGCGTCGCCCTGGAGCGTCAGTGCCGCATTAATGCCCCGCCAGAGCGGAGGCGACCTCTCACTGGCGCCGGCTTTGAAGTGGCGCGACGGCCGAGAGAGCGCTACTTCCCGGTGCATGCGACTGCTCCGCGTCGAGACTGGCCATAGGCCCTGTTTGGATCCATGGGTTAGAGTTAGTTTGAGCTAGTTGGGGCTCAAACAGCCCTAAAGTATCCAAGCATGAGGGTTTAAATTGGAGCAAGTTGCACCGAACCCACCAAAAAAACTATCCCACCCAAGAGGTGCTAACTGGAGATACTTCTCATTGGGACCACTGAAAAATCACTTTTCTCTCTCCATGAAGTGCATTTATTGTCAATCTAACCCTGTCACCCAAACACCTCTTTTTCTACAGTTAGTTCAGGGTTAGTCATGAGTTAGTCTAACCACTAGCTAAGTTAGAGTATCAAACAGGAGCAGTATAGGACATGCAAGTTGCTCAAAGCATACAGGCAAATTCGTACGTGAAAGGTTTTTTTTTCTTTTTGAAAATGGAACGTGAAAGGAATTTTTTTAGAATGCTCTTGGCATGTCGCTAACATGTGATAGTTAACCGACCTCAATAGACGGCAGAAACGCCAGCCCGCCGCACTTTGATAGAGACGAGGAGGGAGAAGCGATACAGGCTGCTGGATTACTAGAGATAGGTGTCACACGGAAGCCAAGAAATATGGTGATAGCGTGGGTTAGCCATGTACTAGTATGATGTAACTACACTGGGCTACCGTGTTTCGTACTCTTCCAGTCCACTGTGGAGATGATTGGTTAATTTTATATCGCTGAATAATATTAAATATTATGAGTGCAGACGCTCCACCACGAGGTTCCTTGCTCCTTCTCGGTCGTCCGGAATCTATGTTCTTCCACTCTATTTTTTTACGTGAGCTTTGTTCATCCTTTTGCCAACACGCGAGACATCTAGCATCAAGGTGCACGTGTTATGCAAGGATCGTTCCATCTATATGAAGAACACGTGGGACTGGAACTACAAGACGGACATGTACCTAGGAGTGGACGTACGAACCTGAGTAATGTAGCGCAGTGAGTGAAGTAGAAAGGCACAAATGGTATGAACATGCGTGGCATATAGGGTGTGTTTGGTTGCGTTCTCGTCTCAGCATAGTTGTTCCCTCTTCATGCATGCTCAACTCAACACCCCTCTTCATGCATGCTTCTAGTGTATTTGTGCTAAACTAGTGTGGACTCATCCACCCTCCATACACTCTACCAAACACCCAAAAGTAGGTCGAGAAGGGATCTCTTGGGCGGAATTTGTCTCTTACTATGTACTACCACTAAATGTTGTACGTGCAATGCACGGTGATGTTATGGAGTACGTGCCTAAGTACTCTACTACTACTATATTAGTTGGAGGCACATATTAACTTTTATATTTGTTTACGTGTATGCCCCGAGACCTTCCAACTAGACGTGTCTTTCTCTCCAGGTCGCACTTTGTATCGTTCATACCACTAAGTACTACTACGTGTGGTCCCCGAACCAGAAGAGGAAGAAGTGGAGACGCTCTACCACACTGTTTTTTTTACGCTGGGCTCTACCACGCTGTTCATGTCCCACTCCTTTCGCTGCCGTGTGGGACATCCAGCACGTGCCGTGTTTGGCACCCTTCGTCGTAAGAGTTGAAACTCTAGCATTCATCAGAAATAAAAAAATAATTATAAATCGGCAGTGATACTAATTTTTTGCGAACCAATCAGCAGTGATACTATACCACGCGGTTTCCTTGCTCCTCGATATCGGAAAGAATACTTCCGTTCGCCAACATGTGGGACGTCGACCATCCTGGTCCACTTGCCATGCACGCAGAACTCCAAGGGAGACTCACCCAGGTCGTCGCGCCGCAGTAACAATGACTAATGAGCCGTCAAATCACATGCCCACTTCCCACTTTGAAGTTGCTCGGACGAAGGAACCATCATGACTTCATTGAATTCTGCTTCTTGAAGAAAACTACTGTACCAGCAGTACTGCTAGCTACAATAGTTACTCCAACAGAGGCCTCCTTTCGTTCATAGGATAGGAATATGAAAATCATAGGAAGTGAGATGACATGCATCTCAATTCCTATAGAGAAAGAGATGCCATTTGATGCTTAGGATAGGAATTTTTCCATTTAGTCTAGGCTAATGTACTGGTAATTTGCTCTAAAAACTACAGTAGTAACTAGTAGTATTGGTACATGCTCGTACTCAGACACAGACACACACACTAACTACTAGTACTACTACTTGTCACATGCTGGCCAGACGCCGTCGTTCTCCTTCCCGGCTTTGTCGGCGACACCCCACCGTGCTTGGATCTCCACCGACCTCTCCGCAGCAGCGCGTGCGTCCTTTTCTTTCTTGCAGCGGTGGGCCTCTCTTTTCTTGAGTGCTTTCTGACTTTTCCGCTCCCTCTGTGCGGCTTTGGCCGCCTCTTGATCTACCGCCCATTCGGCCTTGGCATCTTCAAATTCATCCCACATAGTTGTGAGGTCGCGAGCGGCGATGAACTCGGCACGGCGGGATGCCATCGCTTCCCTACCATTTTGTGTGCGGTCGTGGGCGGCGAGGAACTCGGCGCGGCTGGATGCCATCGCTGCCTTACCGGTTAGTGTGCGGCGCGGTGGCATGAACGACGCTTGGTGAGAGCTCTGGGGTGGAGTTGCCGGACAACCGTATAGTGCATTGGTTTGTCAAGAGCTCAAGGACAGAAGACGAAGCAAATTTGGATTCCCCTTCAATCATGGTCATTTATTACCGAGTAAAATGCATTGGCGGTCATCGAACTTGTCTTGATAGCTCACTTTGATCATTGTATACGAGATATGGTGATTATACGGTCACTGGCTCAGCGTATAGATCCGTATTTGTCTGGTTGACCAGTCAAACAGTCCGCATGCGCCTCATCAGCTCGTGTTCTTTATCTATCTACGCGAGCCTACCTGTCAATGGAGAAAGAAATACTGTAAAAACCAAAATTATGCGTATGTGGGGAATCAAGCCACGGACTCGTCGCTGCAACGCACCCTCGTCAGCCAAATGAAAATGAAATACTTCGCGTCAGACACTCACGCTCATGCAGTCAGAGCATGCTAATGCATGCACGTCGCCCTCTAAATCAAATTCCTGCTCATGGCGCAACGCAAACGGCGAGCCCATCACCTGCGTGCCCCGGCGGTGCCTGACATTACTGTTTAGACGTTTGATGGAGGCCTACGCGAACGCCGAGCATGTATTCACCTGGCTCAACACCAACGGTCATACTCGGACCGCCTTGCTCATGTATATCGTCCATCACAATGACAATCTATAAAACAACCTAAGCTAGAGAGGGTACTATGGTAGTATGGTACGGAGTATGTACTATCGTGAGCGACCGATCTTAGTGCCACTGCACACCGAAACCCCTTCCATCGCTAGCGCGCGCTTCCCGCCTGAAACGGTCACCGTCTCTCCAGAATGTCAATGCTGCATTCACCGGACTTAACTGCAGGTGCAATTGGTGTGTCACTGACATGCGGGCCAGATGCCCGTTGGGCCCACATGTCAGTAACCCAAACGCATATGCAGTTAAGTCACTGAAGCAGCGTCCGCATTCACGCCCGACGAACCTACTCCGGCGCCAGTTGTCCATCCGTCTGCCGCGGCTCATTGCCATTCGCCCGCTATATTAACTTGAGCCCCAGCTCCCAGCCATAGCCAAAGACCCACACTTATTCTCCTCCGGTCCCTTCCTTCTGTCGGCACCACTTCAACCATGGCCTCCTGGCGCTCCGAAGCTCTCTTGGACGTACTGTCGCAGGAGCAGACGAGGGACATCGGTGGCTCCGCTCCAGGCGCGCTCCAAAGCTCTCTTCGATGTATTGTCGCAGGAGAAAATGAACGAGATCGCCGGCACCCCCCGACCGCCCTCCGCTGCCACGACCACGAAGCCGGCGCGCATGCGCGGGTGCAGCCGGCAGCGAGGAAGAGTAGTACACGGTAGGTCGCCGTCGCTCTGGTCCCGGGAAGGCCACCGCTACTCCACTCAGTCGACGCCAAGCTTGGTGGGGTAAACATCGGCTGCCGATTAGCCGCTTGACGGCGACGTGGAGGCGGAAATCTTCAGAACCTTGTGCTCCGGAGGAGGAGGTTATCAAGGCAGATGAGGAGGAGGCAAAGGCAATGGCCGGCTTTCTCGGGTTCATGGCCGGACATGGTGGTCGGGCGCCGGCGATCGTTTAGATTAGGTTACCAGTAGGTTTTAGTACGGTTTGTGCAAAATATGTAATGAATTTCGTCCAGTTTGTAGGAAAAGTTTTTGAAATGTAATGAATTTCATCCGGTTAATTTGAAATTTGCTTTGTTTGCACGAATTTCGTCCGGTTAGTTCATATAGTTGTCGAAAGGTATGCGGGCAGCATCAGATGGTCCATCAGTGTCCTCGGACAGATGCCGGTGTAAATTTGTGGGCTAGCGCTGGAGATGCCCTAACTATCATGCTATAATCGCTAACAATCCTCCATTATTTGGCAGGGAACAGTTATCCCTCGATCAAAATCAGATCCGCGGTGTTTCGCACTCCTCCCGCGTAAGAGTGTAAACTCTTGCTTACATAAACTGGAGCAAGTGGACGGCACTGTAGCACGTCATATCTCTCGAACTAGCCCGCCTAACGAGCGGGAAAGCACCGCCCTCGTCATTTTGTTCTGGATTTCTATCGATCGATCGCGCGAAAATGTTACGCTTCGCAAGTTCTAAAGGAAAAGGCAGCACACTTACGACTCGTACGCGTCGCAACCCCGACAGTCCGGCTTGCACGCCGCTCACCAGAGGGGACACGCGTTGTCTTGCAATTTCACTGACATGTGGGACCGTAATTGAATAAACCGTCGATAGCCGAAATCTAATCGCTCGGCGGGCGTCGGCTGAGAAGAGAGAAACGGGGGAGGGAGAAGAGATCGCCCGCCCGCCATGCACGGACTCCAAGAAATATATGGTGATAATGTGAGGTGGGCCATGCTGGAGTCCGGACCACTTCCGGAGCCCGCTCTCACCGCCCTGGCCCCTCAAGACGCCAGCTGCCCGCCGCATGCATCCATAGCAAGTAGTACTCCTTATGTGGAGGAGAGAGAGGCATTGACAAAGTCAAGGAGTGGGCTCTGCAAGAGCCCGTCTCTACACGTGCTCCTAGGTATAAAAAAATAATTCTAAAAAAGGCATAAAAAACAATTGTGTCTTAAAAAAAGAAAGGTAAAAAACATTTGAGAGGAAATAGATAGAGAGAAAGTGAGAAAAAGCTGTAACCTGGGCATTACATAAGGAATGAGGGAGTGGTGCACATGCCAAGTTCACTGGGCTACCGTGTTTCACACTCCTCCATCGTAACAGTGGAGACAATAGCTTTCATCAAAAATAAACAATGAATACTCGTTGCTCGTCCTCTATATCGGAAAGAATACTTTCATTCGCCGACATGTGGGACGTCGACCATCCTGGTCCACCTGCCATGCACAAAATTATCCTGGTCTACCCCGGTCGTATCGCAGGTCCAACCTTTCCCACTGTAAGTTGTTCGGACGAAGGAACCATCATGACTTCGTTGAATTCCGCTTCTTCAAGAAAACTTACTGTACCCACAATACTGCTACCACACGCGAAGACTAGACGGCACTGTACCACGTCATATCACTGAAACCCACTAGGCCAAACTAGCCCGCCTAGGTCATCTATTTTGGAACGGAGGGAGTACGTCTCTGCACTGCTATGATTTTGTGTTGCACGTTCTCTGTACTTTTGCTATGATTTTCCTACCCTATGAACCAAATGAGGCCTGAATGTATGTTGACTATTGTCTGATCGATCACTAAGCCTACAATTTTAGGAGCTAGGGCTATTGGTCAATCGACGAGGGATAAGTATAAGCGTACCACGAGCACATCAGCCCCAACGTTTCTCTTCGGTGAGTGTTTTGCAAGTACTATAGCTCGCACAGTAGCTAGCCTACTAACACCAAGAATCATCAAACAAGCCCTGCTGATATGATAAAAATTTCAAACTTACATCTAAGCACGCTATATATTACATCAAAAGCTGGTGAGGATACATCTGTTTCCATAACTCAGAGAGGGTTCGCATGATTCATCGCATGATTCACTATCAAAAAAAGTAGCAAGATCCGCCCACACAAGACAGTGCACTAGCCCTAAGATGGTTTGATAACATGCATCGTTCTGGTAATTAAACACAGTGCAATGCAAACTACCTTGAAGGATTAGCGCGACCAACTATTTCTTGTCATCGATCTCTCGGGCAATGACCACTGCACGGACAGCGGCATGGGAATCGATTTCTGGGGCGATGTCCACAGGACTGACCGTGACATCGGAATCGATCTCTGGGGCGATGTCCACAGGATGGACAGCGGCATCGGAATCGATCTCCGGGGTGATGCCAACAGGATGGGCCACGACATCGGAATCATCAAGGAAGTCCACCGGCACCTGCACAACCCTAATATATTAGCAAGCACATTGCAAATAATCAAAAACCACAACTATGGTAATAAGCCATTATTTTTTACCTTGTGCAGCTCACCAGGGGATCTCATCCCTCCGGGGGCCATCTCCTCGTCCTCGATGGGGGCCATCACCTTGCCAGGGGAATAGTGCTTCTCAACGGCGACTATCTCCTCAAACTCGGTCTTGAGCCTCACATAGGTGGGAATTAGAGTTCCTGGGGTAGGCACGGTGGGGCCCTTGCTGTTCTTCCAACTTTCTTTGAGGAGTTCGTCCGCCAACGTCCTCAACTCTTTGGCCAGTGCTTGTTTCTTGGAGTTCTTCGTCTCCATGGGTTGGCCCGCCAACATGGTCAACTCGTTGGTCGGTGCTCGCTTCCTGGAGATCGCTGTCTCAAGTGGGTTGTTCGCCGGCAACTCTTTGCCTAGTGCTCCAGGATCCATCAATGAACTGACAAACAAAAAGCAATCGAAAGGAAACCACAATCGCAATGAAAACGGGAAAAGAATAGGATGTGAGAATCGGTCGGTGCTTGGCAAAAAGAAGATTCTTGGAATGAAAATATGGCAGCATAACTGATTCGCCCACCTTTCCTTCGTCGGTACAGAAGAAAAATGGCAGAAGTGAGTAGCCTGGAGTGAGGTTTTCTTCAAGAAAGGGAATAAAGGGCTTGAACGAGCGCTCCAGTGAAATGATGGTTGCTTCGTACAGTCCAACTTGGAGGCCACCTTACCACTGCTGGTAAAGGTGTGGGTTTTGTGATATGACGGGTCATGATGGCCACACCGGGGTGACAGGTGAGTCTCGACTGTAGCACCTCGCCGTGATTTGGTGGATGGCACGCGGGCCCGTATGCTTTGAAATGTCCCGCATGTAGATAGAGCGGCTAGTCATATAGGAGTGCTCAATATTGTGCACCACGACCAAGGCGGAGAGGAAAACGAGAGAACTACGTAATTAATGCATGAGTTTAATTAGGGTAGTTTTGTAAAGTACGAGATACATTCCTCCAATCGCAAAATGCCTTGGTTCATGAGATTTGAGATTTGAGCCCTATAAACCGGAAGGGAGGGAGTACTGCACACAGTGTAGTCTAGTCACTTGTTGAAATCTCTAGAAAGGCAAATACTCCTTTCCGGTTTACATGGCTATACTACTCCCTCCGTCTAGGTGTGTAAGTCATCTTACGAAAACCAAATAGTCCCAAAACACTTAGGCGCGGTGCATTAACTTCTACCTTGTTTCTTGTTTCTTGACATATCAACCAATAAGAGATGAGAGGTGTGCATGCTTTTAATGACTTGCAATGGCTAGTTCATTGCATGCAATGCTATTAATTAGCAAATAAACATTGGTGACCCGGAGGAAACGGTGCTAAGCGCGTGGACCTATGCAGAATGAGTATCAACCAATGGATAATGGAGTTTAATTGTTAAACAATAGCAATTTTGTCTCATGCAAGAGCCTGGCTAGTACTCCAAGGAACTGCACCACGCGAGCGTTCGCAACTGCCACGTTCGGGTTGCGCTTGGCTCTTTGCCTCTTCAAGAAGACGAACAATGATGTTACTCCTACTTCTACAGTATCGAATCCACTGCTGCATGTCCGTCCACCTCGTGCGGGAGGGATAGCGTGTAGCGAAAGCTTCTACTTACTGCTCCTGCCTTTGCGTCTATGACAGGTGGGCCCAACAGGTGGTTGGCCCTCCTGTCATGCAGCCAAAGGCAGGTGCAGTTAAGGCACCGGAGCTCAGTCCGCGAGGGAGAGGGCGTTTTAGTAATCAAATTTCTCGGTCTTGTACGAGTTGACGCGACACATCAAAGCACTGCACTCGATATAAGTCTTTTTACACATTTCAAAAGGGCTACTTCGTATGTAGGAGTAGACATATTCTGCTTCGTATGTAGTCACTTGTTGCAATCTCTAAAAAGACTTATATTTGGAAACAGAGGGAGTACAACACATGCATGCATGCCGTGACTTTCCTTTTGATACTTGCATGTGTTGATTTGATGCACCTTGCCAAATTTTGGCTATAAATTTAACTAACCAAATTTTCATGCATGTCACAAAAAATTACGGGGCTATTTGGATTGTGACTATGTTTGTCTTATGTTGCCACATTATTTTTCCCACACTTGCCACACTTGCCTAACCCGAGTTGCTCAAATTGTTAGACACACTTTGGCTTGCCTAAGGGAATCTTGCCACAATTTTTGTGTCTATGACATGTGGGGTTCACTGCTAATATAAAAATTCTTGTCTTAGGTGTGGCTTATAAAAAAGACTTATATTTAGGAACGGAGGGAGTAGAAAATATAAATAATAATGCATGTTGGGGCAACCCACGTTTCCGCTAATTTTAGCCATGGGCTTGTTCACAATTTTTACGAGGGGGTGGTTGTTCATTTAATGGAGGGACTTGTAGTACCAGACTTGAACGATACAAAGTGCGACCTGGCACACCGTAACACCACTTGGAACAAGCGGGTAGCTATCTCAAAAAACAATAAACAACTAAAAAAAACCGCAACCTGGCATGTAGTAGTACACAATTTTAAACTATTGTTTTGATGGAGTGAAAAAGGAAAACTACCCCACTACGTATATATAGGCCGGACCCTCCGCGCTTGCTTGCTAGGGTTGCTCTGTTCACACACTCTCATCCTCTTGAGATCTAAACAAGATAGGGTAGTAACACTGTCTATCTCCCTTCAAAGAACACTGGCTTTCTATCCTCACCGCTGGTTACAGATCCGGACGTATCCCCCCCCCCCCCCGCCGGTGAAGGGGAGGAGGGGCAGCGTTTAGGCCGTCGTCGACAGCGAGGAAGGAGACCCACTGCCGGCCGCACCGTTATCTCTGGCCGAGCGCCGGCGCGGGAGGTCCTCCGATCCCTTCGTCATTGCCTATGGGCGGATCCGGCCTCCCGCCGCCCACCTATCCACATCCCGACGACCTTCAGGTATATCTTCGTTCGAAACCGCCTTAGCTCTACTTCCCCAGCTCGCTACGTCGCTGCATGTGCATCATTTTCTACCTCTCAGCCCCTCTCGATCGGATGGTCCAACGTCACATATTTCTTCTTCTTCTATTGTTAGAGGTAAAGCTACTTCATGGAGTCGAATCTTGTACTCCCTCCGTCCGAAAATACTTGTCATTGAAATGGATGTATCTAGATGTATTTTAGTTCTAGACACATCCATTTTGATGACAAGTAATTCCGGACAGAGGGAGTACTTGGTTCAAACAAGAAATAAAGTGGGGGTGGGGGAATTTAGTATGTACATCGGACTTGGTACAAACAGGAAGGAAAGGGGGTGAAAGTAGTACAGACTGGTCATCCAACCGGTCTCTTGGTCGAAAAGGGAAATATAGGGGTAACGCTGTGCATAGTGGTATGACCAGGACTAGATTTGCTATCCACACATAGGAGTAGGTGGCTAGCGTGAACAAAAATGGGACCAACCCAGATATGTTTCTTGGACGTTTGTTTCTCGGGGCAACAAACTATGAATCACCACTTTATGCCCCTGTTTACGTACATGGTGCTAGACTGCTGGTGCACCCACTGTCCCATGCCCTTATACCAAATATTTAGGCTCCATTCAGAATAAAGGGGCAGAAAACATAGGTCTTCATGAAAATAGAGGAATAGGAAAGGAATGTAGGTATAAAACTATGGAACAGCGAACCGGAGGAAACTCTCAAGAGAATGTGTTCGGATGGACTACGAAATGTACAGATTTGTTTCTTTAGAGTAGCATGCTTGGCAGTATGAGATGCTATTTGTTTATTCAGCTGCACAGTGACTACTCTTGTCCTCACCTCACGTACCACACATAGGTTGATTTTTTTATTCCGGCAACACAGCACAACAACCTGTCTAACACATGGCAGCAAGCGCCTGCCTCGGGCTTCCACCCAAAAAATGAGCAGCGCATGGATGTTTCTAATCCCATGGAATCAGTACTACCAGACCAGCTTTCCTATGAAACACTATTCACCTTTCCCGTGTTCCGAATGGTTGGAAGGGAAAGAATACCGTAGGAATTGTGTTCCTACAAAAATCCTGCACCAAACCTATGAACCGAACGCAGCCTTAGTTGTTCTTAATCTAATGTCCCTGGTAAAAATGAAGCCATGCCACTGTTATAAGCCATGACAAGTTTAGCCAAATGTTTTTGCCTGTAATTGTTTGAGACTCTGACTGTTTCCTCTGTGCCTTTTTGTGCAAACAGGGATATCCAATTCACCTGGTTGCTGTTGTGACCTTTTGGTGCACTGCACAAAACTCTTCTTAAAAGAAGTGACTTTTGTGCTGTTTAACTGGAATGTCAGAATGGAACAGTTGGTTCATTTTCGTGGAACTGCACAAAGGGAGATCTGTGTTCCAATCCTCATCATCCATATTGGCGCCATAACCTTCCTTTAGGTAAGAATGATATTTAATGCATGTGTTCATCTCTATTTTCCGACTGCCATGAGAAAATAATGCTGTTTTTTACTAGTACACTTGTACTCCCTCACTGACAAAACCAATTCTGAATTAGAAGGCCAATCATGTACTTGGTTTCACCAACTGGTGAGGAGAAAGAGAAACAGAGCATGAAGAGGAAGAAGAACAAGAATAAACAGTGCCAAGGCGATCTTGCTGAAGCCAGAGGCCTCAGTCGAGGCCATTCAAGGGCTCCGGCAATGACTACCTTACATGTGAGACGATCCTCCAGGGAGCCCTTCCACTTCTGCTGTCTCACTTAATTAATTAGGAGTACTTAAGTACCACTAATTTATTACTGCCTAATTTTCCTGTTGGAGTTAAACAAATCTTTAGTAGGACCCTATGCTGAATCATGTACGTGTGTATGTTTGTCTTTGGAGGTGAATCATGTGGTGGAGCAGGGAGGGAATATTATTGGTGTCATGACATAACAGTGCTATTGTTTTGCATGTCAATTTATTGCCATTGGTTCAATGAGGCAACGTTTTGCGTATTGTACATCATGAATTTGATGCTACTGTTTGACTAATATGCTAATGTCTTCCTATCCTTTCTCACTAAGCTAATGAAGGTTTCACCTTGTTCCTACTTGTGCAGACAGGGATCATGTTGTGCCAATCATACATTTTAGTGGAACTACACAAGACAATACAATGAACTGTATCCCAGCCAGTGCTTTAACTCTGCCGGCAGTTCTTGATAATCTTTCGATATAATCTTAGCACTGGTAAACAAGAGTGATTTCAACCATACATTTGAAGTGCACAAAAATATATACTATTGTGTGATTCCAGTGAGTGCTTTATCATCTCTTATGGGACTACATGAATAAGCTTTTTTTTCTCAGGTTGGTACGGGCCTAAGGCCTTCATCCATATTAGTTTGTTGTCATCTCTATTTGTATCATGCTACTGTCATGAGAAACTCCTTTATCTTTGCACGTTAAAGTTTTCCAACCTATGATAAATGGCAATGCTTTGAGTGTTGAGTTGAGCTAATTGGCACTGATTAAATAAACTAATACCTCTCTTTAAGCAAGACTACTATGTTGCTAACTTTACCCATTAAGATAATGAGGGTGCTTCTATTTGTTAGTGTATGTTTCATCAACTAGTCCCACTATTACAGTAATCTCACTCTCTCAATATATGTGCCAACAGGGATGCTCGATTTTGGTGGAACTGCACAAAAACTTTGGGTGCTTCATTGCCTCGACAACTTCCGTCCATTCCTGCCAGTCGCTAATCTCCGCTCGCTTTCTTCCTTTGCTGCTAGTCGCTTGGCTTATCTCGGCTTCCAGTCAAAGGAAATAGTAATTGATATGCTACCTCACACAGGTTGGTACTGGTCTTTATCCTGATTATTGTGCCTGTCATATGTATTGGCAATTTGGTATTGTGCTACTGTTTGCCGATTTCATAAAGGAGTAATTTGGAGCCTGAACTCGCAGGCAAATCATTACATCGGGTGATTTCAGTAGAACTGCACAAAATGATCAGATGGACAGGTACTTATGCTGCTGCTATGTACTCCAAAGTTCACTCAGACAAGCATCGATGTTGACAAGAAGTGCCTATATTCATTCGAGTATCAACCGGTGTCAACCAATTGTCAAACTCCAAGTATTTGGAGAGTGAACGCCAAAAATATTGCTTGGTGCATTGCCCTGAAAAACGCAGTCCAGTCTTTGGTCCCAACTTGTGCCTTTTGGTTATCGACACATATGGTAGCGAACTATATGGCATGGAGTCTAAAGATTCCAGACAAGTTGGTTGACGCGTATATTCATCTGGCACTTAATCAGTCTGCACGCCAAGGATGCTCCATTTTAGTTGAACTGCACAAAAAATTTGGGTGGTTCATTTTCTCAACCGCCTCCTTTCTCATCTGCAATGTAGAATTTTGGCGAGATACAGGACCAAGATGAGCCAGTAAACTAGTTGGATGAAAGTAGTGGCCAAGTTGCTCAAACCTCCCTCGGCACGAGGCCACTATTTGAGGATAAACCTACATGCAAAGTTCAGATTGTCTGTGCTGCCTCTTTTGTACTCGAAAGTTTACTCGTACAAGAACTAATTTTAGCAAGAAGTACCTCCGATTGAACACCATTTACCAGTCTGTACCCTAGGTAATTAAAGTTCGTCCATGGATCATATTGCCTGTGATCTCAATCATTTGGATGCATAAAAGTACTGAACATGTGTATATCTGAATCTTTTTGTGAATTATGTATGAATATTGTCATGTGATCTATCAATCATTTGGATGCATAGATATGCTGAGCTTGTGTATATATGAATCTTTTGAGTTGTTGATAGTGAATGTTGGCTATGAATATGAACGTGTCCTGTGAACCTGAGTTTGATATGAATGTTTACCTTTTCTGTTGTATTTGTGTGTGAACTTGTTAGTATGCCTACTGTGGGGTATAAAACAGAGGTCTCTTATAAAAGTAATGTTGTGTCCAATTTATGTTTTCCCTTCTAACCACATTATATATATTTATATTATTACTATTATCGTATATTTTATAGAGACTTATATATATATTATAAAAACATTCCACGTGTTATTAACTTATAAAAGTAAATGTTTAACGGAAGTTGGCAAGGAAAATCCTGGTTGTTTTTGACTCACAGGCAAGGAAAATCCTGGTGATTGCGTACAAAAGCTTGCGAAGATTTTAAGGACCAATTTAATAATAACGCGCTCATTTTTATTTTGAGCAATAAGTCGCTAATTTCTTAATTATATATATAAAAAATGTGCCTCTCCGGTTTATTCTGTGATATTAATTGCTCCTTCTAACATAACATTATATATATAACGAGCCCACCTAATACGTGTATTTCAAGGAAGTGCAAATGGGCTGGGATTTCTTAGAAAATATAAATGGGCCTGATTGACGTGAAATTATATGTTCACCCAGCCCAGCAAATGGACTGTACATTCTAGAAAACATGGGTTAAATATATGCCACATTTTTGCTGACATGTGGGCCAATAGGTCGAAGCCTACGCAGGGCGTTGTCAACTTGGTCAACAAATGATTGTGTCATCCACAGCCATTGGATTTATATCCAACGGCCGGCATGCACCTTCAATCTCTCGTCTTCTTCCTCCAGCGTCGTCGGGACTGCCTGGTCCGGCCTCCGGCGGCTAGCGGCTCTGCTTAGCACGCATCGTTGCGAAGCGCTACCCCACCGCCGGCCAGGCTATCCCTCCACCCCTCGACACTTCCTGTTATTCTCCACAGACTACAGCCCCACGCCGTAATAGAACCAGTTATAACCCTTCTCCTCCTCTCAATCTGCGACTCCACTGCCGCGTTTTCCCATCTCCGAGTCGTTCTCGTCCGGGGCCTCGCCGTCGTCCACCGCCTCGCTGCGTTCGGTGCGGCGTGGTCAACAAACGAGAGTCATCGGAAGAGGACTGTACGTGGAGAGCCTGATGGCTGGGACCCACGAGGTCCATGGTCGCACGCAAGGAAAGTTCCTCCTTATTAAGCTGAAAAAAAATGTTTCCTCCACCTGACAGCTGGGACCCACCGGCTGTATCTTCGCACGGAAGGAAGTGCCTCCTTGTTTTGAGAAAAAAATTATTCATCCCGTTGACAGCTGGGACCCGTCAGATTTGGTGACTGACTTGTGGGCCTACTAAGCGGACGTGTATGCACGGCTTTGTCAACTTAATCAACAAATGATTCTAGCAGCTGGGCCGTTGGATGTTAATCCAACAACCGTGCTCCTTCTTCAACCTCTGTTCTTGCTCCTGTCTCCCGTGGGCGGCACCGCGGCTGTGCTGCCGCGCACCCGAACCAGTGAAGTTTCCCACTCCTCTCCATCTGCGACTCCACTGCCCCGTCTTCCCCATCTCCGGGTCGTTCCAGTCTGGGTGCGCTCGGCACGGTGTGGTCAACGTGGTCAACAACCGAGAGTCATCGGAAGATGACAGTACGTGAGAGGATGACAGTGGGGACGCACCACGCCCATGGATGCATGCATGCAACGGAACGCGGCAAAGTCCACGTGGTCAAGGAACGACTTCCATCGGAAGTATACTGTACGTGGAGAGTCTCAGCTGGGTCCACGGCCGCAGCAAGTAAGTGCCTCCTTATTACGCGAAAAATAATGATTCCTCCAACTGACAGCAGGGACCCACTAGACGGGCCACCGTATTTTGCGAAAAAAACTTTTGCCCCCTGACTGCTGGGACCCACCTCACGGGCCACCATATTTCGCGAAAAAACCGTCCCCCCCCGCTGTCAGCTCGGACCCACCGGAAGTGCCTCCTTATTATGCACAAAAAAAGAATACTCCCCCGGCTAGCTGGGACCCACCTTGGTGGGAGGCTGACTTGTGGGCCTACTAAGTTGACGGGGACGAAGGGCTTTGTCAACTTAGTCAATATGAACGATTCTAGCTCCAGTGACCGTACGATGTCCATCCAACGGCCGTAGTGCTTCTTCAACCTCTGGTCTTCTTGCTCCAACCGCCCAAAGCAGCGCCGGTCGTGCCGCATGCCCAGCCCCCCGTGGCTGGCTGTGCTGCAGCGGAGGCCTCACCGCCCCCTACTATTCCCACCGCTTGCCAGGCCCTGCGGCGACGGTAGCCTCACACCGCAGCCGAACCAGTGAACCCTCGTACTCCTCTCCGCGCGGGCTTCCACTGCCGCGTCTTCCCCAGCTCCGCGTCGTCCCCTTGCAAGGCCTCGCCGTCGTCCACCGTCGTGGCGCTCTCCGCGCGGCGTGGTCAGCGTGGTCAAGAAACGACTTCCATCGGAAGAGTACTGTACGTGGAGAGGCTGACAGCTAGGTCCACGGCCACAGCCCAGTTTTTTTGTGATTTGCCAAGTAAGTCGCTTTTCCAGGTCTGTTGGGCTGCAAATCTTTCAAGACGAGGAGAGCTTTCATTCGGCTGGCCGAGAAAATGGCCCATCAGTAATGAGAAATGGGCTGTACATTTTTAAAACACATCAAACCGGCAATTAGTTTCAAATATCTTTTTTTTTCATTTCGAGATTTTAAATTACATTAATTTTTATGCGTGGAGAATTTGTTGGATTTTATATTGATATACATTTATTTTTAAAATCAGTTTGAATGTGAGTCGAAATTTCAGGATTAAAAATAGTTCGGACCGCACCGAAATATGCAAAATTTCGTATAATTTTTTAACCGTGGCCACAATATGGGCTGTAATGCTAACAAAAAGAATATGGGCTCCAAAAAAACCTTAATAATTAGCAAATGGGCTGTAAATTATTAGAAATAATGGCAGATGGGCTGTATGCTGTTTTCCACAGATTTGAGGCTTTCCTAAAAAAAGGTTGACGCACAAGCAGTGACTATTGGATGGCCATCCAACGGCCGTCGTGCTTCTTCAATCTCTGCTCTTCCTGCTCCAGCCGCTCAAACAAGCGCCGGCGGGACTGCCTGCTCCCTCCTCCCCGCGGTCGGCTCTGCTGCCGCGCAGGCCTCACCGCCCCACCGTACTCCCATCGCTGGCCTAGCCATCCCTCTACTCACCCACACCTGTTGTTATTCTCCGGCGACGGCAGACGAACCAGTAAACCCTCGTACAGTCGTACTCCCCTCCGCATGGGAAACAACTGCCGAGTCTTCCCTGCCTCCGTGTCGTTCCCTTCCTAGGCCTCGCCGTCGTCCACCGCCCTGGTGCTCTCGGCGCGGCCTGGTCAACGTGGTCAACGACCGACATGCATATGAAGTGGACTGTACGTGGAGAGGCTGACAGCTGGGTCCACGACCGCACGCAAGGAAATGCCTCCTTATTACGCGCAAAATAATGATTCCTCCACCTGACATCAGGAACCCACCGAAAGGGCCTCTCTATTTCGCGAAAAAAACGTTACCGCCGCTGACAGCTCGGACCCACCAGCTATATCTTCGCACGTAAGGAAGTGCCTCCTTATTACGCAAAAAAAAAGAATACTCCCCCTGTTAGCTGGGACCTAGTATAGTGGCAGGCTGACTTGTGGGCCTACTAAGTTGACGAGGACGGAGGGCTTTGTCAACTTAGTCAATATGCACGATTCTAGCTCCAGTGACCGTACGATGTCCATCCAACGGCCGTAGTGCTTCTTCAACCTCTGGTCTTCTTGCTCCAGCCGCCCAAACCAGCGCCGGTCATGCCTCGTGCTCCTGCCTCCCGTGGCCGGCTGCGATGCGGCGTAGGCCTCACCGCCCCCTACTACTCCCACCGCTGGCCAGGCCATCCCTCTACTCACCCACACCCCCTGTTACTCTGCGACGATGACAGCCTCACACCGTAGCGAACCAGTGAACCCTCGTACTCCTCTACGCGTGGGCATCCACTGCCGCGTCTTCCCCGGCTCCGCGTCGTCCCCTTCCTAGGCCTCGCCATCGTCCACCGCCCTGGTGCTCTCGGTGCGGCGTGGTCAAGGAACGGCTTCCATCGGACATGGACTGTACGTGGAGAGGCTGACACCTGGGTCCACGACCACAGCAAGGAAGTGCCTCCTTATTGTGTGCAAAATAATTATTCCTCCATCTAACAGCGGGGACCCACCGGACGGGCCATCGTATTTCACGAAAAAACGTTTGCCCCTGACTGCTGGGACCCACCAGCTACATCTTCGCATGCAAGGAAGTGCGTTCGGGCAAAAAAATGATTCGCCCCCTGACTGCTGGGACCCACCAGCTACATCTTCGTAGGAAAGGAAGTGCCTGACAGTCGGGACCCACCTGGTCGAAGCGTACGTAGCGTTGTCATTCTGGTCGCGAACGTGTACGTACATATATACTGGTGGATGTAGAGGCGCGCACGTGTCGTAGTAGAGGCGCGTATGTGTCGTAGTAGAGGCGCACACGTAGCATGTACACGTACGTACAACGGACAGGGTGTAAGAAAGAAAATACGGCCACGTATGTGTACATATGGGCGGGGTCTCGAACGCCTACTCGCACATACGTACGGCCAGGGCTCGTGTACATTGCTGGGTCGGAACGGAGAAATAGCGTCGTCGTCATGTTCATGGGGAGGCAACAGAATGCGTCGTGTTCATGGGGAGGCAACGGAATGCGTCGTGTTCATCGGGAGGCAACGGAACGCGTGGGAGCCAACCGGCTGGGTCGGAACGGAATGCGTGGTCGTGTTCATCGGGAGGGCTTGGACGGAACAGGCGATGGAAACGAGGCCTGGCGTACCGCACAATGGAGGAAACGGACCTCCTACGTTCGGAACGGGGTCCTGTTGATCGGGAGGGGTGTGGCGTACCGCAAAACGGAGGAAACGGACCTCCTACGGTCGAAACGGGGGTCCTGTTGATCGGGAGGGGTGTGGTGTACCGCAAAACGGACGAAACGGACCTCCTACGGTCGAAACGGGGGTCCTGTTGATCGGGAGGGTTGTGGCGTACCGTAAAACGGACGAAACGGACCTCCTACGGTCGAAATGGGGGTCCTGTTCATCGGGAGGGGTGTGGCGTACCGCAAAACGGGACTCCACGGGATACTGTTCATCTCCACCGTCGACCTCCTCCAGCCTCCACGGGCTCCTGTTCATCCAGCCTCCATCGCGCGCTACTCCACCGGCTACTGTTCAACCACCCCTCCACGGGCACCCCTCCACCGTCTACTGTTCATCCAGCCCTCCACACCACGGGGTCCTGTTCAACCACCCCTCCACGGGCACCCCTCCACCGTCTACTGTTCATCCAGCCCTCCACCACCCCACGGGGTCCTGTTCATCCAGAGGCAACGCCACCGCTCACTGTTCATCCAACCCCCCCGCAACACTCACTGTTCATCCTAGAGGCAGCATCGATCGGGTTCAGTTAGCAGCAGTAGCGAAGGAATCGCTCGATCGGGTTCAGTTAACAGCCATCGATCGATCGCTCGGGTTCAGTAACGCGTAGCCTGCAGTGCAATCGCTCGGGTTCAGTTAGAGCCCAACGCCTCGCTCGGGTTCAGTTAGAGCCAATGCCTCACACACATGCGCGTACGTGTACGAGAGAAACGCGCATCGCTCGGCCCCCGACCTCCCATCGTAACTGGGAACTCCCTGAAATTTTCCTCGCCCTCGCTTCTACCACGGTTTTTTCCGTCATGGACGGCCCAAAGAATGTCATGCAGCTGCGTCTCCGGCCCGCCCAGGACGAAAAGCCCATTTTTTGTCATAGAAGTAGGAGCCCAGCACATCTATGATGATACCGGGTTTTGTCACAATTATCATCATAGAAGTGTCATATGTATGACAGAAATTTTTTTCGTTCGGCCCAAAATGTCACAGATGTGTCTTTTTTTTGTAGTGCTTGCTGGGGGTCTCGTGGAATTCCTTGGCCAGGATCTTGCCAAGGATCGTCGTCTTCTGGTCCTCATCTGATCTCGTGTGTTTATGATCTTGACAAAGATCTGCATGCCAGCATGGAGGTGCCTCCCGAGGCTTGGTTCCAATGTGGTTGATGGTGTTGGAACCCTTGGGCTCAAGGGTGGCGCGTTCTGCTGGTGTTGGGGAAGTTGCCCTGGCAAGGTTCTTGCCAGGGCTGCGGAGGCCGCCCCGCAAGGGTCTCGCCGGGGGAGTCCACCTTGCCCTCTTGTTCTTTGCGTCTCTGGTCTTGGCCTTGTTTTGGTTGTCTTGTGGTTCTGCTTCCTCCCTTTGCCCTGCTAAGTGTGGTCGCAGGCGCGGCTCTGACTGCCCGTGCACAAGTAGAGGGGTCAAAAGGAGAGCCCCTGCTTTTGTACACCGACACTTGGTGAAGATTCTCAAGGAACATGATTTGGGGGCCTGCTCTTCCGGATGGTTATGCGGGCAGTCATCGGGATGGGTTCACCGGAGAAGCGCTCGACACAAGAAACTCGGCCAGAGTGTGTGTGGTATGTTTATTGTCGTGTCTGTTTTGTATAGCCTCTCTCCTCTACATACATAGAGGGGTGACGTGGCTTAGATCTACGTCGGTATTTTCCCAAAGAGGAAGGGATGATGCAGCACAGCTACGGTAAGTATTTCCCTCAATTATGAAATCAAGGTTATTAATCCAGTAGGAGAACCAAGCAACACTATGTAAACGGAACTGGACATAAAGAACATATACTTGCAACTTGATACGTCCATTTTGCATCATGCTTTTATATTGATATTTATTGCATTATGGGCATTTATTACACATTATAGTACAATACTATGCCTTTTCTCTCTTATTTTAGAATGTTTAAATAAAGAGGGAGAATGCCGGCATCTGGAATTCTGGACCGGAAAGGAGCAAATCTGAGAGACCTATTCTGCACAACTCCAAAAGCCCTAAAAATTTACGGAGAATTATTTTGGAATATATAAAAAGTATTGGGTGAAGAAAATACCAGAGGGGACCCACCAGGAGGCCACAAGCCTGGGGGGCGTGCCCCACCCCCTGGGCACGCCCCTGTGGCTTGTGGGCCCTGTCGTGGAATTGTCACGGCAGATGTCCTCGAGATAGGACTTAGTCGTGGAGCCATCGCAGCTAGGAAGCTTGAAGGAGTTAATGCGGGACAAGGAACACGAGGGTTTATACTGGTTCGGCCCCTTACGGTGAAGGTAAAAGCCTACGTCCAGTTTGAGGTGATATTGATTAGGGTTGCGATCACCAGGGAGCTAAATTGCTATGCCCGGCTCTCGATGAGATTGTTCTTGTCCCTAAACCGCTGCCGGGTCGTCCCTTTATATAGGGAGGCTGACGCCCAGCAGCTCTCAGAGTCCCGGCCGGCTCATAAGAGTGTCCGGCTCGGACTCTCAACTATTCTTGCCTTACAGTACAAGTTCTACCATAATAATGATTGCAACTACGGGCCTTAAGCCATATCCGGGTCTTAAGCCCATCTTTGGCCCACCGTCTTTAAGCTTGGCGCCGGGCTTCTGGTAATGACCATATGAGTAACCCGGCCCCTCCTGGCGGGTGACTCTAAGGTCTATATCCTCAACGTTAGGCCCCAGATTGATTTGAGCTTGCTCATGTCAATCTTCCATTCCTTCGACAGAAAAACTCCGGCTTACAATTGTGTGAAGGCCATAACCCGGCGTGACGTCATCCTCTGGACTCCGGATAATCCGCCGTGACATCATCTTCCATTAATCCCGTTTTTTACTCCGCCAGATTCGCAACGGATCTTTACATTTACTGTCATCCCGAAAATCAAGGCGTTTCATGGGGAGATAACCACGCCATGGTCTCCTTGATTCTCGCGCCCGCTTTATGAGTTTGCCTTATAAATAGGCCGGCCCGACGGCCCTTTCTCACTCTCCTTCCTCTGTCGTCTCCTTCCTCTCACTGTCCCGTGCTGCTCGAGCTCCGCCGCCGTCGCCGCCGCGGGTCTTCTCGTCGTCACCAGCTCAGGCCGCTGCATCACCCTAATCTGACCAGAGAAATGCGACGACCTCCGCGACTCTCCAGCTCCTGTAAGTCCTGCTTGTCCTGTAGAGTAGATCTGCCGTAGAGTTCGTCCGCGTTCTTCGTGTTCGTCGCCATTGCCACAAACTCCGGTAGTTTTCTTTCTTACCGCCCCTTTGTGATCTTAGCTCTGTAAAAACTCACTGCGGTAGATGTTTAATACCATTCACATGCAAACAACCCTCTGTTTTATTGCATAAGAACCTTGTTCGAGTTCAAGATCCTCCTCGCGTCTGTTTCTAGGTCTAGAATTTTTTTCTTTTACCCGACCATTTTGATCCGAAATTTTTACTGCGATGTGCGAAACCTGTTTTACCGCACTTAGTAAAAATTGCAATCATTGAATCTCGGCGGTTCACAGTTCCGGTTTAAAGAAACCACGCGCCATAGAACCTTCCGGCTTAAAGAAAACCGTGCGCCATAAAATTTCCGGCTTAGCTGTGATAAAGCCTGTAGACAATCAAATTACTCTCAATCCCTCGGCGGCTTAAATAGCCCGATGCACTTAAGTGTATACCATTAGTCCCCTTATAAGCCGCCACCTTGATTTTGAACTGTAGATTGCTTCCGGCTCATAATTAACCCGGACGTTTTTCCTTTTATCATAGACTGCCGACATTCACCATGCCTCCCAAAGCTCCCATTACTTGCAACTGGATGAGGTCCAATGTCACCAATGAGACCCTAGCAGATTTTGTTAAGGCCGGATATCTGCCCAAGAAGGATGTCATGTCCTACCGTGCCCCTGACCCGTCAGAAGAGAGACCACAGCCAAAGGACGGGGAGGTAGTGATTTTTGCGGATCACATGAGCCGGGGCTTCGCACCGTCCGGTTCAAAGTTTCTCAGAGACATTCTGAACTTCTTCGACTTGCGGCCTCAAGATATAGGACCCAACTCAGTGTCCAACATCTGCAATTTCCAAGTCTTCTGCGAGGTTTATCTTGGAGAAGAACCTAGTCTGCTACTCTTCAGAGAGCTTTTTTACTTAAACCGTCAGAATGAGTGCGCCAATGGACCAAGTCTAGAGCTAGGTGGCATCTCCATTCAGCGGCGAAGAGACTGTCTTTTCCCTTATGCCGAGCCGCCGAGCCACCCAAAGGACTGGAACATGACTTGGTTCTATTGCCAAGATACGTCACCGGCTGATGAAAGTCCGCTGCCCGGCTTTCGCCCATCACGTCTGGAGTCAACACACCCATTGTCAGACAAACTGACTCCAACGGAGCGCCAGCCTCTGCTTCCCACCATCAACAAGATCAAGGCTCTCCTGGGCAATGGTCTAAATGGAATCGACCTGGTTCGGGTCTGGATCTCATGGCGGGTGATCCCATTGAGCCGCCGCCCCGGCTTAATGTGTGAGTACACGGGCCGAAAAGACGACCCTCAGAGACACAGCCGCAATGATCTTCCTGAAGACGTTGCAGAGGAGATGACCAAGGCTCTCTTGAACGAGAGCCTGGCAGACTGTGGAAGGACCGGGTTAGCCCCCTTCTGCAAGACCAACCCAGCCCCGGCGGTAAGCCGCCAATCTGATCATCCTATCTTGTTCTGTATATAACCTTCATCTGAATCGTTTGAAGAAATCATCATTGTATTTTTCAGGCTGACGACAAGTTCTGGCGGGTCAAATATGACCATGAGGCGGCCAAGAAGGCCAGAAAGGTGAAGAAAGCCGCCAAGAAAGCCGCTCCCCGTAAGAAGGGAAGTAGGCCCATTGCTTCGGAGCTATTGCAGCTAAGTGACAGCTCCGAGTCTGAGGTAATTCCTAAACCTGTAAGCTCTTGTTATACTTGTCGTTTATTTCTGTCTTCCTTATCAATGCTGTTTATCGACAGGAGGACACCGGAGCCAGTAACCCAGTGGCTGAAGAGGTAACAATACTTTCCTCCGACTCGGAGCCCTTGCCAAGGCTGAAAACCCGAAGAGTAACCCGGAAAGTAAGCTTTTCCCATCCTTTAGCTTACCAAGATCCTCAATTTATTTTGAAGTGACAGGTTCATGAGAGCCGGCGGCACACCCGGACCAGCAAGGACACTGACCTCTCCTCCGGGTTACCTGATGCATCAAGGAAACGCCGGACCGAGGTGATCGCAAAATTATACCCTTTTCATCCTTTTGCGGGTGTTATACGCCAACCGCTTAATTCTTCTGACTCAAATTATCAGGAGACTTCCCCTTCTTCCGGCGACTCTATGCAGTCGAATCTGCCGGCTTTCAAGACCGCGCCCGGGTAACGATAATCATCTCATGTTGTTCTGATCGTTACTCATATTTTTTGTACTAACCTTTGTTGTTCTTTCAGTGCCCAGGCAAAGCTCACCAAGAGGGTGAAGAAAACCCAAGTCGGCCGGAGTGCCGGATTTGCCTGAGCCGGAGGTGACGGTCCAAGACCCGCCAGCTGCCTCCGCCCCCGAAGCCACCACTCCAATGGACACGACGCCTGCAGAAGCTTCTGCCGACCCGGAGGCCTCCGGCTCAGCCCAACCAACAAATGACCCGGATGTGGTAATCACCCGGACGGAGTTCGTTGAACCGGGGAGACCTACCGTGCTGGCCAAGTGTTCCGCTAAGGGGGAGTTGCTGCAGCCCCACCAGGTGAACCTGGACCTCTCCGACTACACCAACTTGAGCATTGGAGAGCTCGTCTCTGGCTACATCAGCCAAGTGCACAAGAGCCGGGACGCCGAGGTTGCCATGGTGACCCAAATCCAGCAGAAGTCTGAGGTAACATCATTTTGTCCTCTTATTTACTCTTTTGTCCTCTTATTTACTGCGTAGTTACCTGTACCATGCTAGCCCCCAAGTCGACGACTTATGACTGAGTACGTTGTAGACTTAGGTTCCGGCTTACTCCATTTGAACCGGCAATATGTAGATAGAAAACGTTCAATATGCATTAGCCCCCAAGTGCCAAGTGTCTTTGCTTGGAAAACGCTTGGGACTTTAAATTTGTAGAGTAATTGTTCATGCCATAACCCGGAAACTTATACAGGCTGCTGGCAAGAAGCTGGAGACTGACCTTGGTGATCTCACGAGCCGACTGAAGATGCAAGAAATGGAGACCCGGAAGGCAAACGCCAAGTTCGTGTCCAGCATCGCCACGCAAGAGAAGCTGAAGACGGAGTTCGACGCTGAGCGGAAGGCATGGGCCGAAGAAAAGGCCGCATTGGTGACCCGGGCTGAACAGGCGGAGAAGACTCTCTCCGAGAAGACCGCTGAGCTCTCCGGCCTAAAGCACCAAGTGTCCCAAATGGTGGCCGCAATCTTCGGTAAGTCGTCTCGCCGGCTTTCATCAAGTTTTAGAATGTGTATATCTCATAATTTCATCCTTGTCGGCGGCTTATCTGATTCTGTTAAACAGGTCCCAGAAGTGCCAACCTCAACCAGAGCGTGGTCACCAAGCTGAAGGCCGTGTATACCCTGGTGGAGCAGCTCTACACCGGGTCACAGCGTGCCTTAGCTGTGGTGGCCTTATCCAACGAGGTGCCGACTCACTCGGCAGAAGTCCTTCGCCGGCTCGCTGTACTACCTCAACGGATTCAAGAGCTGCGACGGGCCTCTGCAAGAGCCGGAGCAATCGCCGCACTGAGCCGGGCCAAGGCATTCCTGCCGGAGTTAGACCCGGCGGACATCGCCCTTGGTTATCCAAGCCTGAAGGAAGACGGCTCCGCTTTCGATCAGAAGGACTTCGCAGCTTGCGTGAAGGCCGTACGCCCGGTGGCTACTCTTATCGGCAACGATACAGATCTGACCAAGTACCAGCCGGGTTACAATGCGGAGAATCAGAGGATCCCGACCCCTCGCTATGAAGCTCTCAACTTGATTCCGCTGGCTCGTCAGCACACTTTCGCCCCGGAGATCGACCCTTCTGGGTAAATTGACGAGGAAGCCCAGTTCGAAGCTCTCAGCGGCATCGACTGGAAGTCATCAACCTTCCAGGTCTTGGGATCAACCGGAGGAGAAGGAAGAGATGAGTCGGAGACTTCCACCCAGCAAGCGTCTTAACTTCCGCAGCCGGTTTACTAAACAATGCTCCACCCTTTTAGACTTGATGAGGTTTGTAATAGAGTAGGTGCAACAGTTTATCTCTGCCGTGCCATCGTGCACGTATTAAATGCTGAAGTCTTTTGAAGTTATCTCTTTGATGTTTCTCCGTGTCATAATTAATCCTTTGTTTTTCTTAACCTCAAAAGAGGTGCCTTTAATTATCCTGCATAGAAAGGCAAATCACAAATCTTGAGGCGGCTTACTGCCCTGAGAATCATAAGTTTTAGATAACCCGGAATATGAATCAAAAAGGACTTGTCTCCAATGATATCCTGAATACAGCCGTAAGAACATACTTAACGGCCTGCAAGCATACTTCCGATTTAAATAACCCGGATAAAAAGGTTGGTACTACAACTCCGGTTTACCTGCCTTATAACACCCATTGCGTTCAGCAATACTGTAAACCAAAGTTAAGCCGGCAAAGTGAGACCCGGCTGTACACACCTTGACATAATCAGAGAAAACTTGTGATAAAGCGGAAGAACTTAGGGGCTTTCGGTTCGAATACGACCAGAGACCCGGCCCAAAGGGGTTAAGCTAAGATTCGGATACGATCATATAGCCCCCAGTGGGTGTGGCGATGCCAATCAAGAGGGTACCGACAGCTATGTTCTCTTTGGTTCGAATACGACCCATGTTTGAACAGGAAGCCCCCAAGTGATTTTAAGAATTGTTTAACGACGCTGATTCGAATACGATCCACGTCGGTTCTCAGAGGGGTTAAACTATGATTCAAATATGACCAAAGGTAACCTCCCAATGAGCTCGGCACTTTGCCAATCAAATGGGTATCGACAGCTATGTTCTCTTTGGTTCGAATACGACCCATGTTTGAACAGGAAGCCCACAAGTGACCTTATTGCTTACGGCTAGATTCGAATACGATCATAAGCCGGATCCTCCTTTAAGTCATCATGTAATCTTGCAATGAAAACAATACGTGCATATGTGGAGGAGAAAAAAGGACAGAGGTCCTGCTTTATTGCTTATCATAATATATACATGGCTGAGAGAAATATGTACACCACGAGAGCCGGTGGCTCAAGTGTAGTAAGGCCGAAGCTGAGCTATGTTCCACGGCCGACGGGTCTCTTCTTCCGACTTACGTGAATCTTTGTGCTCCCGAATGTCAATGAGGTAATATGACCCGTTGTGCAAGTTCTTGCTGACCACAAAGGGCCCTTCCCAAGGCGGGGATAACTTGTGTGCATCTGTTTGATCCTGGATGAGCCGGAGCACGAGATCGCCTTCTTGGAAGACCCGGGATTTAACCCGGCGGCTATGATAACGGCGCAGGTCTTGTTGGTAAAACGCTGAACGGGCTGCTGCCACATCACGCTGTTCGTCCAACAAGTCCAGAGCATCTTGGCGCGCCTGTTCATTATCCGCCTCAACGTAAGCCGCCACGCGAGGTGAGTCATGACGGATGTCACTGGGGAGGACTGCTTCTGCTCCATAAACCATGAAGAAAGGCGTAAAACCTGTAGACCTGTTAGGAGTAGTGTTGATGCTCCATAACACGGAGGGCAACTCCTCCACCCAACAACCCGGCGTCCGTTGCAAAGGGACCAAAAGCCGGGGCTTGATGCCCTTCAGAATCTCCTGATTAGCTCTCTCAGCTTGACCATTGGATTGAGGATGAGCCACTGAGGAAACATCAAGTCGGATATGCTCTCGTTGACAAAACTCTTCCATGGCGCCTTTGGAGAGATTGGTGCCATTGTCAGTTATAATGCTGTGCGGAAAACCAAAGCGGAAAATCACCTTTTTCATAAATTGAACCGCCGTGGCTGCATCGCACTTGCTAACTGGCTCAGCTTCTACCCAGTTTGTGAATTTGTCAACTGCCACCAAGAGGTGGGTCTTCTTATCTTTGGACCTCTTAAAAGGCCCAACCATATCAAGCCCCCAGACCGCAAAGGGCCAAGTGATTGGGATCATCCTCAGCTCCTGAGCCGGCACGTGAGCCCGTCGTGAGAACCTCTGGCAACCATCACACTTACTGACCAAGTCCTCCGCATCAGCATGAGTCGTCAACCAATAAAAACCATGACGAAAAGCCTTAGCCACAAGAGACTTTGAGCCGACATGATGGCCACAATCCCCTTCATGGATCTCACGCAAGATTTCTTGACCTTCCTCAGGGGAAACACAACGCTGAAACGCTCCCGTAACACTGCGGTGATGCAACTCTCCGTTGATAACAATCATTGACTTAGCCCGCCGGGTTATTTGCCTGGCCAAAGTTTCGTCCTCAGGCAACTTGCCCCGGGTCATGTAAGCTAGATATGGCATCGTCCAGTCTGGTATGATATGAAGAGCCGCCACCAGTCGGGCCTCCGGGTCAGGGACAGCCAAGTCTTCCTCTGTAGGCAACTTAACAGAAGGGCTATACAGGACGTCCAGGAAAGTGTTGGGCGGCACCGGTTTTTGCTGAGAGCCCAGCCGGCTTAAAGCATCCGCTGCCTCGTTCTTCCTGCGATCGATGTGTTCCACTTGATAACCCTGAAAGTGCCCAGCAATGGCATCAACCTCGCGACGATAAGCCGCCATGAGAGGGTCCTTGGAATCCCACTTTCCTGATACTTGTTGAGCCACCAAGTCTGAGTCGCCGAAGCACCTTACCCGGCTTAAGCTCATCTCCTTAGCCATCCGAAGACCATGGAGCAAGGCCTCGTACTCAGCCGCGTTGTTAGTGCAAGGAAACAACAACTGTAGCACATAATGGAACTTGTCACCTTTAGGGGAAGCCAACACGACTCCAGCCCCCGAGCCCTCCAACTGCCTGGACCCATCGAAGTGGATAGTCCAATATGTGTTATCCGGCTTCTGCTCGGGCACTTGTGACTCTGTCCAGTCATTGATGAAATCCACCAAGGCCTGAGATTTAACAGCAGTGCGTGGCACGTACTTGAGACCATGAGGTCCGAGCTCTATAGCCCACTTAGCTACTCTCCCTGTGGCCTCCCTGTTTTGAATGATATCACCAAGAGGGGCAGAACTGACCACAGTGATGGGATGACCCTGAAAATAATGCTTGAGTTTCCGGCTTGCCATGAACACACGATAAACAAGCTTCTGCCAATGCGGATATCGCTACTTGGACTCAATGAGCACGTCGCTGACATAATAAACCGGCCGCTGAATCGGATGCTCCTTGCCCTCCTCCTTGCGCTCCACCACCATAGCCACACTGACGGCTCGTGTGTTCGCCGCCACGTACAGTAAAAAGGGCTCCTTATCAACCGGGGCAGCAAGGACTGGGGGCTCTGCCAGCTGCTTTTTCAAATCCTCAAAGGCAGTATTAGCCGCATCATTCCAGACAAAGTTATCAGTTTTCTTCATCAACTGATATAATGGCATGGCTTTCTCACCCAAACGGCTTATAAACCGGCTTAAAGCAGCGATGCGACCCGCCAAGCGCTGAACGTCATTTATACACGCCGGCTTAGCCACGGAGGTGATGGCCTTGATCTTCTCCGGGTTAGCTTCAATGCCTCTGTCAGAAACCAAAAAACCCAAGAGTTTGCCTGCAGGAACACCAAAAACACACTTGGCCGGGTTAAGCATCATCTTGTAGATCCGGAGGTTATCAAAGGTCTCCCTTAAATCATCTATCAGGGTTTCCTCTTTTATGGACTTAACCACAATATCGTCCACATAGGCGTGAACATTGCGCCCAATCTGTTTATGAAGACAGTTCTGTACACAACGCTGGTAAGTCGCCTGTGCACACTTGAGTCCAAAGGGCATAGACACATAGCAGAAGGCTCCAAAGGGAGTGATGAACGCCGTCTTCTCCTGGTCCTTAACTGCCAGCTTAATCTGATGATATCCAGAATAAGCATCCAAGAAACTTAAGCGTGCACAACCTGCCGTAGCATCAATGATTTGATCAATATGGGGGAGGGCAAAAGGATCAGCCGGACACGCCTTGTTTAGGTCCGTGTAGTCCACACACATCCGCCAGGTGCCGTTCTTCTTGAGTACGAGCACCGGGTTAGCCAACCACTCTGGGTGAAAGACTTCAACAATAAACCCGGCCGCCAAGAGCCGGGCCACCTCTTCACCAATAGCTTTCCGCCTCTCTTCATTAAACCGCCGAAGGAACTGCCTGACCGGCTTAAATTAGGATCAACATTGAGAGTGTGCTCAGCGAGCTCTCTAGGTACACCTGGCATGTCAGAAGGTTTCCATGCGAAGATGTCCCTATTCTCACGGATGAACTCGATGAGCGTGCCTTCCTATTTTGGATCCAGATTGGCACTGATGCTAAATTGCTGAGATGAGTCTCCTGGAACGAAGTCAACAAGTTTAGTCTCATCAGCTGACTTAAATTTCATCGCCGGCTCATTCTCCGTAGTCGGCTTCTTCAGAGAGGTCATATCTGTTGGGTCAACGTTGTCTTTGTAAAACTTCAACTCCTCTGTTGCACAAACAGATTCTGCATAAGCTGCATCGCCTTCCTCACACTCCAGAGCCACTTTCCGGCTGCCGTGAATCGTAATGGTCCCATTATGACCCGGCATCTTGAGCTGTAAGTATACATAACACGGCCGTGCCATGAACTTGGCGTAAGCCGGCCGTCCAAATATAGCATGGTATGGACTTCTTATCTTGACCACCTCAAAGGTCAATTTCTCCACCCTGTAGTTGTTCTCATCTCCAAAGGCCACTTCCAACTCAATCTTGCTGACTAGATAAGCCGACTTACCAGGTACCACCCCGTGGAAAATAGTGTTGGACTGGCTGAGGTTCTTATCAATCAACCCCATACGACGGAATGTCTCATAATAGAGGATGTTGATGCTGCTGCCTCCATCCATGAGCACCTTAGTGAACTTATATCCTCCCACCTGAGGAGCCACCACCAGGGCCAAGTGACCCGGATTATCCACCCGTGGAGGGTGATCCTCCCTACTCCACACTATAGGCTGCTCAGACCACCGCAAGTAGCGTGGAACCGCCGGCTCAACAGCATTCACAGCCCTCTTGTGAGGCTTCTGATCTCGCTTGCACAAACTAGTGGTAAACACATGATATTGTCCACCGCTAAGCTGCTTTGGATTGGTCTGATAACCCCCCTGCTGCTGTTGATGACCCTGGCCAGACTGTTGATTAAATCCCCCTTGACCGTTCTGAGGACCGGAATTTGAGCCGCCGCCCGGGCCATGAAAGCCGCCGGCGCCTAAGCCGCCGCCCGGGCCATTGTAATTCTTAAAGGCCTTCCACAGATGAGTCGCTGGCTTCTCTCTAGAGCCATGCCTTGGACAAGGCTCATTCAACAGCTGCTCCAGTGTCGGACCTGACCCGCTGCCTCGGGGAGGGGGCCTCCCCTTACGTCGCTGGTTATTCCCTTGTGAGCTGGCGTTGGCCACAAACTCTAGGCTGCCTTCGGCCTTGCGCTTGCCTCCTCCTTGGTTCCCTGGGTTATGCTGAAGACCCTTGCCGTTGCCGTTCTTCTTTCCCTTCCCTGCCCTTTCATCATCTGAAGGGGGATCCTTGGTACCATCAGAATCGGCGTACTTAACAAGAGCCGCCATTAGTGTACCCATATCACTGCAGTCGCGCTTAAGCCGCCCGAGTTTCATCTTCAGGGGCACGAAACGACAATTCTGTTCCAGCATTAAGACTGCAGAGCCGGCATCCATCTTATCTGACGAATGTATGATCTCCTTGACCCGGCGAACCCAATGTGTCGTGGATTCACCCTCCTACTGCTTACAGTTAGTCAAATCCACAATTGATATCGACTGCCTGCAGGTATCCTTGAAGTTTTGGATGAACCGGGCTTTCAGCTCAGCCCAAGACCCGATGGAGTTCGGTGGTAGCCCTTTCAACCAAGTGCGGGCAGTCCCATCCAACATCATGGTGAAGTACTTGGCCATTGCCGCCTCACTGACCTCCAGTAGTTCCATGGCCATCTCGTAACTCTCGATCCAGGCTGCGGGTTGTAAGTCAGCTGTGTAATTAGGCACCTTCCTAGGGCCCTTGAAGTCCTTAGGTAGACGTTCATTATGGATAGCTGGCACTAAACAAGGGACACCCCCGGTCCTGGTAGGGATGCCCACGTCGACTGAAGTCGTCGGATAAGCCGGGGGGGTCTGGTAAGCCGTCAATTGAGGCACTTGCTCCGTCTCTTGCCGCGCTCTGTCCTGGTCTGCTGCGTGAAAGGCTCCATTATGAGCCGGGCCGTGGCCAGGGGGCGGGTCATGGCGTCGGACGTTACTTGAGCCGGTTGCTGAGACCATGTGCCGGCTGTAACTCGGGCTCTGGCCTGGACAAGGGGTCGAGTGGATCCTGTCCCGGCTGTAGGAGTACGCCTCTTGCTGCGCCAGAGTTGTCTGAAGGAGTTCCCTGACCCGGCGGGTTTCAATAGCCGTCGGAGAGTCGCCGTCAACTGGGAGAGCCGCCAGCCGTGCTGCCGCAGCGACCATGTTCTCCAGCGGGTTATTATAATGACCCGGGGGTATTGGCACGTACTGAGGCGGGGCAGGGGGCACCTGGGGAGGCCCCATTACTCGTGGCTGAATAGGGGCTCCAGACCCGGGCACTATGACCCCTGGCGGGTTACTAGATCCTGCACCTGGCGTGTTGAAAAGGTTGCGTGGATCGTAAACCGGAGGGAGTCGAGATTGGTTCTTTTGAGGCCTCCTTCTCATGACCTCATTGGACGCGTTCTGACCCATCGTGAGTTGGAAGGACTGCGCTTGGATCAGCTGAGTTTGGGCATCGAGAGCCGCCCTCTCTGCAGCCATCCTGATTCCTTCCGCTGCAAGCTCCTCCTTAGCTTTCACTAGATCCAATTTTAACTGTGCCACCTCTGCATCATGCTGAGCTTGATCCGCCGGGTCAACCGTGGCGGTTAACAGGGCCGTCATCTTGTCTGTGAGATCCATCAGTACCTGATCCGGAGAAGGCACCGGGTTTCCCGCTCCGGCAGCGGGGTTCTGAACAGACTGTGCGCCAGCCATAAAGACTCCAACCTGACTTGGCGGCTCAAACGGGTCCGGAATACTGTCACCATTGGAACAACCCATGAGCCTGCCATCTTGAAGTTGATACAACGAGTTTGACTCATCGGTGGCCGACTCGCCGTCAGAGCCGGTGGCCGCCTCATCACCAGCCCCAGATAGATCAGAGGGCCCTCCATGGATACATCCCACAAACGCGTGCCTTAAGGCAGGCCAGGCCCGGGCGGGTCGTGCACGCTGAGCCGTCTCAATGAGATCGGCGCAGAGATCCGGCTCAGGGCCTGGCTCACCAATCTTGCCAATGAAAACATGAATTTCGCCGAAGGGGACCCGGTACCCGTACTCAATTGAGCCGGCGTCGGGGCCCCAGTTTGCATCGTCGATGTAGAGCTTGCCGCGATGACTCTTGGTGATCCGGCCCACAGCGTATCCCTTGAGCCCTTCGAAGCTGCCCTTTAAGAACTCAAATCCACCGTGCGCTGGCCCCACGGTGGGCGCCAACTGTCGTGGAATTGTCACGGCAGATGTCCTCGAGCTAGGACTTAGTCGTGGAGCCATCGCAGCTAGGAAGCTTGAAGGGGTTAATGCGGGACAAGGAACACGAGGGTTTATACTGGTTCGGCCCCTTACGGTGAAGGTAAAAGCCTACGTCCAGTTTGAGGTGATATTGATTAGGGTTACGATCACCAGGGAGCTAAATTGCTATGCCCGGCTCTCGATGAGATTGTTCTTGTCCCTAAACCGCTGCCGGGTCATCCCTTTATATAGGGAGGCTGACGCCCAGCAGCTCTCAGAGTCCCAGCCGGCTCATAAGAGTGTCCGGCTCGGACTCTCAACTATTCTTGCCTTACACTACAAGTTCTACCATAATAATGATTGCAACTACGGGCCTTAAGCCATATCCAGGTCTTAAGCCCATCTTTGGCCCACCGTCTTTAAGCTTGGCGCCGGGCTTCTGGTAATGACCATATGAGTAACCCGGCCCCTCCTAGCGGGTGACTCTAAGGTCTATATCCTCAACAGGCCCCCTGTCAGGTCTCCGGTGCCCATCTTCTGCTATATGGAGGGTTTTGACCTAGGAAAAATCAGAAGGAAACTTTTGGGATGAAGCGCCGCCGTCTCGAGGCGGAACCTGGGCAGAAGTAATCTAGGGCTCTGGCGGAGCTGTTCTGCCGGGGGAACTTCTCTCCCGAAGGGGGAAATCAAAGCCATCATCATCACCAACGATCCTCTCATCGAGAGGGGGTCAATCTCCATCAACATCTTCACCAGCACCATCCCCTCTCAAACCCTAGTACATCTCTTGTATCCGATCTTTGTCTCAAAACCTCAGATTGGTACCTGTGGGTTGCTAGTAGTGTTGATTACTCCTTGTAGTTGATGCTAGTTGGTTTCTTCAGTGGAAGATCATATGTTCAGATCCTTAATGATATTTATTACTCCTCTGATCATGAACATGAATATTCTTTGTGAGTAGTTTGTTCCTGAGGACATGGGAGAAGTCTTGTTATAAGTAATCATGTGAATTTGGTATTCGTTCGATATTTTGATGAGATGTATGTTGTCTTTCCTCTAGTGGTGTTATGTGAACGTCGACTACATGTCACTTCACCATTGTTTGGGCCTATGTGAAGGCATTGGGGAGTAATAAGTAGATGATGGGTTGCAAGAGTGAGAGAAGCTTAAACCCTAGTTTATGCATTGCTTTGTAAGGGGCTGTTTTGGATCCATATGTTTCATGCTATGGTTAGATTTATCTTAATTCTTCTTTCGTAGTTGCGGATGCTTGCGAGGGGGGTTAATCATAGTGGGAGGCTTGTCCAAGTAAGGACAACACCCAAGCACCGGTCCACCTACATATCAAATTATCAAAGTAACGAACGCGAATCATATGAGCGTGATGAAAACTAACTTGCCAATAATTCCCATGTGTCCTCCGGAGCGCTTTGCTTTATATAAAAGTTTGTTTAGGCTTGTCCTTTGCTACAAAAAGGATTGGGCCACCTTACTGCACCTTAGTTACATTTGTTACTTGTTACCCGTTACGAATTATCCTACCACACAACTATCTGTTACCGATAATTTTAGTGCTTGAAGAGAACCTTACTGAAAACCGCTTGTCATTTCCTTCTGCTCCTCGTTGGGTTCGACACTCTTACTTATTGAAAGGACTACGATAGATACCCTATACTTGTGGGTCATCAAGACTCTTTTCTAGCGCCGTTGCCGGGGAGTGAAGCGCCTTTGGTGAGTGGAATTTGGTAAGGAAACATTTATATTACATGCTGAAATTTACTGTCACTTGTCACTATGGAAAATAATCCTTCGAGGGGCTTGTTCGGGGTATCTTCACCCCGACCGGAAGAGCAAAGAGTTGATTCTCAGCCTACTGAACAAAGTTGAAATATTTATTATGAAATTCCTTCGGGTATGATAGAGAAACTGCTAGCTAATCCTTATGCCAGAGATGGAACCTTACATCCTAATATGCATCTAATCTATGTGGATGAAGTTCGTAGATTATTTAAGCTTGTAGGTTTGCCCGAGGATGAAGTCAAGAAGAAGGTCTTCCCTTTATATTTGAAGGAGAAGGCATTGACATGGTATAGGCTATGCGATGATATTGGGACCTGGAATTACAACCGATTGAAATTGGAATTTCATCAGAAGTTTATGCATCTAGTTCATCGTGATCGGAATTATATTTATAATTTTTGGCCTCGTGAAGGAGAAAGTATCGCTCAAGCTTGGGGGAGGCTTAAGTCAATGTTATATTCATGCCCCAATCATGAGCTCCCAAGAGAAATTATTATTCAGAATTTTTATGCTCGGCTTTCTCGTAATGATCAATCCATGCTCGATACTTCTTGTACTGGTTCTTTTACGAAGAAGACTATTGAATTCAAATGGGATTTATTGGAAATAATTAAACGCAACTCTAAATATTAGGAACTCGACGAAGGTAAGGAGTCAGGTATAAACCTCAAGTTTGATTGTGTTAAATTTTTTATGGATACCGATGCTTTTCATGAATTTAGCACTAAATATGGACTTGACTCTGAGATAGTAGCTTCTTTCTGTGAATCATTTGCTACTCATGTTGATCTCCCTAAGGAGAAGTGGTTTAAATATCATCCTCCCATTGAAGTAAAAGTAGTAGAACCTATTAAAGCTGAAGAAGAAACTATTACTTATAATGTTCATCCTGTTATTCCTACTACTTATATTGAGAAACCACCTTTCCCTATTAGAATAAAGGAACATGTTAAAGCTTCAGCTGTGGTTCGTAAGAGTTATACTAGAACAACTACACTCCCTGAACAAATTAAGTTGAATCTAGTATTGCTATGGTTAAAGATCTCTTGTCGATAATATTGATGGGCATGTTATTTATTTCTGTGATCAAGTTGCTAGAATTGCCAGACCCGATACTAAAGATAAACATAGACCTATTGTTGGCATGCCTGTTGTTTCTGTTAAAATAGGATATCATTGTCATCATGGCTTATGTGATGTGGGTGCTAGTGTGAGTGCAATTCCCTTTACTTTATATCAATAAATTATGAATGATGTTGCACCTGCTGAAATAGAAGATATTGATGTCACTATTAAGCTTGCTAATAGAGATCCTATATCACCAACTCGGATTGTTACAGATGTCGAAGTCTTGTATGGGAAAATAAAATACCCTACCGATTTTCCTGTTCTTGGTTCCCCACAAGATGATTTTTGTCCCATTATATCTGGTAGACCTTCCTTGAACACTGTTAATGCTAAAATAGATTGCGAAGAAGAAATTGTTAATGTAAGTTTTGGGGATGTGGCTCATGATTTTAATTTCTCTAAATTTCATAGACAACCCCATGATAAAGAATTGCCTAGTAAAGATGAAATTATTGGTCTTGCTTCTATTGTTGTGCCTCCTATTGATCCTTTAGAACAATATTGGCTAGACCATGAAAATGATATGTTCATGAAAGAAAGGAAGGAATTAGATGAAATATTCTTTAACCAATGCATGTTTTGAAACACAACTTGCCTGTTGAGATTCTTGGGGATCCTCCTCCACCCAACGGCGATCCCGTGTTTGAGCTTAAACAATTACCTGATACTCTGAAATATGCTTATCTTGATGAAAAGAAGATATATCATGTTATTATTAGTGCAAACCTTTCAGAGCATGAAGGAAAGAAATTATTGAAAACTCTAAAGAAGCACTGTGCTGCTATTGGATATACTCTTGATGATCTTAAGGGCATTAGTCCCACTCTATGTCAGCATAAATTAGTACGGAGCCTGATGCTAACCCAGTTGTTGATCATCAACGGTGGTTAAATCCTAAGATGAAAGAAGTGGTAAGAAATGAAATTCTAAAACTTCTAGAGGCAGGTATAATTTATCCTATTGCTGATAGTAGATGGGTAAGTCCTGTTCATTGTGTCCCTAAGAAGGGAGGTATTACTGTTGTTCCTAATAATAAGAATGAATTGATTCCACAAAGAACTGTTACAGGTTATAGAATGGTTATTGATTTAGAAAGTTGAATAAAGCTACTAGGAAAGATCATTATCCTCTACCTTTTATTGATCAAATGCTAGAAAGACTATCAAAACATACACACTTTTGCTTTCTAGATGGTTATTCTGGTTTCTCTCAAATACCCGTGTCAAAAGAGGATCAAGAAAAAACTACTTTTACTTACCCTTTTGGTACATTTTCTTATAGACATATGCCTTTTAGTTTATGCAATGCTCCTGCTACCTTTCAAAGATGTATGACTGCCATATTCTCTGACTTTTGTGAAAAGATTGTTGAGGTTTTCATGGATGATTTCTTCGTTCGGAACTTCTTTTGATGACTGCTTAAGCAACCTTGATCGAGTTTAGCAGAGATGTGAAGAAACTAATCTTGTCTTGAACTGGGAGAAGTGCCACTTTATGGTTAATGAAGGTATTGTCTTGGGGCATAAAATTTCTGAAAGAGGTATTGAAGTTGATAAAGCTAAAGTAGATGCTATTGTAAAGATGCCGTGTCCTAAATATATCAAAGGTATAAGAAGTTTCCTTGGTCATGCTGGTTTCTATAGGAGGTTTATTAAAGAATTCTCTAAAATTTCTAGGCCTCTCACTAATCTCCTGCAAAAAGATGTTCCATTTGTTTTTGACGATGATTGTGTAGAAGCATTTGAAATTCTTAAGAAAGCCTTGATTTCTGCACCTATTGTTCAACCACCTGATTGGAACCTACCCTTTGAAATTATGTGTGATGCTAGTGATTATGATGTTGGTGCTATTCTAGGACAAAGAGTTGATAAGAAATTAAATGTTATCCATTATGCTAGTAAAATCCTGGACAATGCTCAAAGAAATTATGCTACTACTGATAAAGAATTTTTAGCAGTTGTCTTTGCTTCTGATAAGTTCAGATCTTATATTGTTGATTCTAAAGTAACTGTTCACACTGATCATGCTGCTATTAAATATCTTATGGAAAAGAAATATGCTAAACCTAGACTTATTAGATGGGTTCTCTTGCTACAAGAATTTGATTTGCATATTATTGATAGAAAGGGAGCTGAGAACCCCGTAGCAGACAACTTGTCTAGGTTAGAAAATATTCTTGATGACCCACTACCTATTGTTGATAGTTTCCCTGATGAACAATTAGCTGTCATAAATGCTTCTCGTAGTGCTCCTTGGTATGCTGATTATGCTAATTACATTGTTGCTAAATTTATACCACCTAGTTTCCTTACCAGCAAAAGAAAAAGTTTTCCTATGATTTAAGACATTACTTTTGGGATGACCCACACCTTTACAAAGAAGGAGTAGACGGTGTTATTAGACGTTGTGTACCTGAGCATGAACAAGAACAGATCCTATGCAAGTGTCACTCTGAAGCTTATGGAGGACACCATGCTGGAGATAGAACTGCACACAAGTTACTACAATCTGGTTTTTATTGGCCTACTCTCTTCAAAGATGCTCGTAAGTATGTCTTGTCTTGTGATGAATGTCAAAGAATTGGTAATATTAGTAGACATCAAGAAATTCCTATGAATTATTCACTTGTTATTGAACCATTTGATGTTTGGGGATTTGATTATATGGGACCATTTCCTTCCTCTAATGGGTATACTCATATTTTGGTTGCTGTTAATTATGTTTCTAAGTGGGTAGAAGCTATTCCAACTAGTAGTGCTGATCATAACACCTCCATTAAATTGCTTAAAGAAGTTATTTTCCCGAGGTTTGGAGTCCATAGATATTTAATGACTGATGGTGGTTCTCACTGTATTCATGGTGCTTTCCGTAAATTGCTTGTTAAGTATGATGTTAACCATAGAATTGCATCTCCTTATCATCCTCAGTCTAGTGGGTAAGTAGAATTGAGCAATAGAGAAATTAAATTGATCTTGCAAAAGACTGTTAATAGATCTAGAAAGAATTGGTCTAAGAAACTTGATGATGCATTATGGGCTTATAGAACTGCTTATAAAAATCCTATGGGTATGTCTCCATATAAAATGGTTTATGGAAAAGCATGCCACTTACCTCTTGAACTAGAACATAAAGCTTATTGGGCAAATAAAGAGCTCAACTATGGTTTCAAACTTGCCGGTGAAAAGAGGTTATTTGACATAAGCTCACTTGATGAATGGAGAACCCAAGCCTATGAGAATGCTAAGTTGTTTAAAGAAAAAGTTAAAAGATGGCATGCCAAAAGGATACAAAAGCGTGAATTCAATGTAGGTGACCTTGTCTTGCTATACAACTCTCGTTTAAGATTTTTTGCAGGAAAGCTTCTCTCTAAATGGGAAGGTCCTTATATTATCGAGGAGGTTCACCACTCTGGTGCCATAAAAATCAACAACGCCGAAGGCACCAACCCGAAGGTGGTAAACGGGCAAAGAATCAAACATTATATTTCAGGTACTCCCATAAATGTTGAAACCAATATTATTAATACCATAACACCGGAGGAGTACATAAGAGAACTTTCCAGAATGTTTCAGACTCCGAAAAGGAATAGGTATGTGGTACAGAAAGTAAACCGACTTCAAAACTTTTCCAATGGCAATTTTACTCCGTTTTGGAATAATTAAAAAATTAGGAAAATAAAAAGTAGTCCGAAAAGTGCACGAGGAGGCGACAAGCCTTGGGGGCGCGCCCTACCCCCTGGGCGCGCCTCCCTAACTTGTGGCCACCTCGTGTGCCCTCAGGACTCCATTTTCACTTCTTTTGGTCGGTAAAAATTCATTATAATCTCTCGAAGGTTTTGACCACCGTACCCCGGCAAAATCCTCTGTTCTTGTTTCAAGCTGTTTTTCTGACAGATCTAGATCGCTATGACATCCCCAAACACTTTGAAGGACAAGTTCTTCCAGAAGGTCATCAATACCTACCTTGTGGAGGTGCTGCAACACCCTCAAACCATTGAGATGCGTGAGGGGGTACTGCACATCTGCGATGTTGAAGGGTCAAAGAGGAACGGAAGCGTGGAGACAAGGCTCGAAACAATGGAGCAGCAAGTCTTCAAGTGCCAAGGGATGGTGGAACGTGGACTCAACGCTAATCACTTGATGATCGCTGAATTTACCCATGATCACAAGCTGGATGCCAAGAACATTGGGGAGGCCATCTTCAAGCTTCATGAGAAAATCGAGCATCTCCAAGCCCAGATCTATGACCTGCAAAACCGAAACTGTGAGTATGAATGCAGATTTAAGAGGATGAGTTTGGCTGCAGATTTGAGGATCCCGGGGACTCATTCATATATTTATGATGGTGAACCTAGCCTTGGAAGACAGAGGATAAGATTCTTTCACATCAACAACTCCCTCATCACCACCTCCGAAGAAAGAGATCTAAATACATGGGTATGGGCACTCCCATTGGCAACTGCCAAGCTTGCGGGAGGTGCCCCGGTATTGTATCACCATCACATCTTTATCTTTATAGTTTTCCTTAATTCAATCCTTTTGGTTATATCTTGGTTTAGTAGAATAAAGTTTTAGTATGATCTAGCTTTGAGTTTTTGCTTTGTGTTCCATCTGTGTAATCGAGTCCGAGAGTTATATAATAAAGATTATTTTTGAGTTGAGGGCTTTACTTTCTTGCTATGATCTTGAGAAAAAGAAAAGGAGAGAATAAAAAGAAATAAAAAGACTATATAATGATCTTATGGGGAGTGATGACTTCACATATAAGAAGTATGATGAATATTTTTTTTGGGAGTTGACAAACATAGTTTTGGTCATTGTTGCAATTAACAGGAAGTAATAAAGAAAGAGAGGTTTCACATATAAATATATTATCTTGGACATCTTTTGTGATTGTGAGCACTCATTAAAATATTATATGCTAAAAGGTTGATGTTGGACAAGGAAGACAATGTAATGGGTTATGTTTCTTTATATATGAATAGAAGTTATATTATCATGGATCCTCCAACATGTTGAGCTTGCTTTCCCCATTATGCTAGCCAAATCTTTTGCACCAAGTAGAGATACTACTTGTGCATCCAAACATCCCTTAAACCAGTTTTGCCATGAGAGTCCACCATACCTACCTATGGATTGAGTAAGATCCTTCAAGTAAGTTGTCATCGGTGCAAGCAATAAAAATTGCTCTCTGAATATGTATGATCTTTTAGTGTGAGGAAAATAAGCTTTCTACGAATTTTTGATATGGAAGAAATAAAAGCGACAGACTACATAATAAAGTTCTTTATCACAAGCGGCAATATAAACTGACGTTCTTTTGCATTAAGATTTTGTGCATCCAACCCTAAAAGAGCATGACAACCTCTGCTTCCCTCTGCAAAGGGACTATCTTTTACTTTTATCTTCTACCCTTATACAAGAGTCATGGTGATCTTCACCTTTCCTTTTTACTCTTTATCTTTTTGGCAAGCACTATGAGTTGGAGAAAGATCCAGATACATATATCCACTCGGATGTAGGTTACCATAAAGCATTATTGATTGACATTACCCTTGAGGTAAAAGGTTGGGAGGCGAAACTATAAGCCCCTATCTTTCTCTGTGTCCGATTGAGGCATTCAACTCATAAGTATCGCGTGAGTGTTAGCAATTATAAAAGACTAAAAGATGGTTGAGTATGTGAACTTGCTACACAAAAGCTCTTACATTGACTCTTTCCGATATTATGATAAATTGCAATTGCTTCAATGACTGAGATCGTAGTTTGTTAGTTTTCAATGAGGCTTTCGATTCATACTTCACCTTGTGAACGAATTGTTACTTTAGCATAAGAAATTATATGTCATTATATGTTGTTGTGTTAAAGATGATCATGATGCCCTCATGTCCGTATTTTATTTTATCAACACCTCTATCTCTAAGCATGTGGACATATTTATCAATTTCTGCTTTCGCTTGAGGACAAGCGAGGTCTAAGCTTGGGGAAGTTGATACGTCCATTTTGCATCATGCTTTTATATTGATATTTATTACATTATGGGCTGTTATTACACATTATAGTACAATACTTATGCCTTTTCTCTCTTATTTTACAAGGTTTACATAAAGAGGGAGAATGTCGACACCTGGAATTTTGGACCGAAAAGGAGCAAATCTGAGAGACCTATTCTGCACAACTCCAAAAGCCCTGAAAATTTATGGAGAATTATTTTGGAATTAAAAAAATATTGGGCGAAGAAAATACCAGAGGGGACCCACTAGGAGGCCACAAGCTTGGGGGGGGCCCACCCCCTGGGCGGCCCCTGTGGCTTGTGGGCCCCCTGTCAGGTCTTCGATGCCCATCTTCTGCTATATGGATGGTTTTAACCTAGAAAAAATAATAAGGAAGCTTTCAGGATGAAGCGCCGCCGTCTCGAGGCGGAACCTGTGCAGAAGTAATCTAGGGCTCCGACGGAGCTATTATGCCGGCGATCCTTCCCTCCCGGAGGGGGAAATCAAAGCCATCGTCATCACCAACGATCCTCTCATCAAGAGGGGGTCAATCTCCATCAACATCTTCACCAACACCATCCCCTCTCAAACCCTAGTTCATCTCTTGTATCCGATCTTTGTCTCAAAACCTCAGATTGGTAGCTGTAGGTTGCTAGTAGTGTTGATTACTCCTTGTAGTTGATGCTAGTTGGTTTATTCAGTGGAAGATCATATGTTCAGATCCTTAATGATATTGAACATGAATATGCTTTGTGACTAGTTACATTTGTTCCTGAGGGCATGGAGAACTCTTGTTATAAGTAATCATGTGAATTTGGTATTCGTTTGACATTTTGATGAGATGTATGTTGTCTTTCCTCTAGTGGTGTTATGTGAACGTCGACTACATGACACTTCACCATTGTTTGGGCCTAGGTGAAGGCATTGGGAAGTAATAAGTAGATGATGGTTTGCAAGAGTGTATAGTAAAAAAAATTATAGTAAAAAAAGAGTGACAGAAGCTTAAACCCATTTTATGCATTGCTTTGTAAGGGGCTGATTTGGATCCATATGTTTCATGCTATGGTTGGATTTATCTTAATTGTTCTTTCGTCCTTGCAGATGCTTGCGAGAGGGGTTAATCATAAGTGGGAGGCTTGTCCAAGTAAGGACAACACCCAAGCACTGGTCCACCCACATATCAAATTATCAAAGTAACAAACGCGAATCATATGAGCGTGATGAAAACTAACTTGCTAATAATTCCCATGTGTCCTCGGGAGCGCTTTGCTTTATATAGGAGTTTGTCCGGGCTTGTCCTTTGCTACAAAAAGGATTGCGACACCTTGCTGCACCTTAGTTACATTTGTTACTTGTTACCCCTTACGGATTATCCTATCACACAACTATCTGTTACCGATAATTTCAGTGCTTGGAGAGAATACCTTGCTGAAAACCGCTTGTCATTTCCTTCTGCACCTTGTTGGGTTCGACACTCTTACTTACCGAAAGGACTACGATAGATCCCCTATACTTGTGGGTCATCACGAGCCAACGTTGAAGATGGGTTGTCAATCCCTCTACGGTAGAAAGATAGATAAAATTGTGGTAGATTGGATAAATAGATCTTGCAAAAACACGGAATAAAATAAGTAAAGAAAAAGTCCAGCATGGTATTTTTGGGTTTTGAAAATATAGATCTGATTTTTTTAATAAAAGATAGACCCGGGGGCCGTAGATTTCACTAGTGGCTTCTCTCAAGAAAATAGCATACAGTGGTAAACAAATTACTATTGGGCAATTGATATAAGAACAAATAATTATGACGATATCCATGGCAATGATCGTGCATATATGCATCACGTCTAAGATTAGTAGACCGAAACGATTTTGCATTTACTACTTTTACTCCACACATCAACCGCGATTCAGCATGCATCTAGTGTATTAATTTCATGGAGAAATGGAGTAATGCAATAAGAACGATGACATGATGTAGACAATATCTATTCATGTAGGAATAGACCCCATCTTTTTATCCTTAATAGCAACGATACATGCGTGCCTCGCTACCCCTTCTGTCACGAGGTGAGGACACCGCAAGATCGAACCCATCACAAATCACCTCTTCCCATGACAGGAAAAATCAATCTAGTTGGCCTAACTAAACTAAAGATTCGGGGAAGAAATGCGAGGCTATAAAAATCGTGCATATAAGAGATCAAAGAAGACTCGAATAATATTCATAGATAGGTCTGATCATAAACTCGCAGTTCATTGGATCCCAACAAACACACTGCAAAAAGTCATTGCATCAAATAGATCTCCAAGAACATCGAGGAGAAGATTGCATTGAGAATCAAAAAGAGAGAAGAAGCCATCTAGCTACTGCCTACGGACCCGTAGCCTTAGGTCTATGGTGAAATACTCACGCGTCATCGGAGGAGCACCAATGAGGATGATGAACACCTCCATGATTGTTTTCTCCCTCTGGCAAGGTGCCAAAATAGGGCTCTAGATTGGATCTCGTGGTTCTGGAACTTGCGGTGGCTGGAATTGTGTTTCGTCGACTCCCCTAGGGTTTCTAGAATATTTGGGTATTTATAGATCTGAGAGGCGGTGCAACGGAGCTCCATGGGCCCCACCACCCATTGATGACCCACAAGTATAGGGGATCAATCGTAGTCCTTTTGATAAGTAAGAGTGTCGAACCCAACGAGGAGCAGAAGGAAATGACAAGTGGTTTTCGGCAAGGTAATTTCTGCAAGCACTGAAATTGTTGGTAACAGGTAGTTTGATAGCAAGATAATTTGTAACGAGCAAGTAACAGTAATGGTAAATAAAGTGCAGCAAGGTAGCCCAATCCTTTTGTGGCAAAGGACATGCCAAAACGGTCTCTTATGATAAGCAAAGCGTTCTTGAGGGTACATGGGAATTTCACCTTGTCACTTTCATCATGTTGGTTTGATTTGTGTTCGCTACGTTGATAATTTCATATGTGGGTGGAATGGTGCTTAGGTGCTATTCTTACTTGAACAAACCTCCTACTTATGATTAACCCCCTCGCAAGCATCCGCAACTACGAGAAAAGTATTAAGATAAAATCTAACCATAGCATTAAACTTTTGGATCCAAATCGGTCCCTTACGAAGTAGCGCATAAACTAGGGTTTAAGCTTCTGTCACTCTAGCAACCCATCATCTAATAACTACTCCACAATGCATTCCTTAGGCCCAAATATGGTGAAGCGCCATGTAGTCGACATTCACATGACACCAGTAAGGGAACCACAACATACATATCATCAAAATATCAAACACATATCAAGTTCACATGATTACTTGCAACATGACTTCTCCCGTGACCTCAAGAACAAAAGTAAATACTCAAAAATGATAATCATGCTCAAGATCAGAGGGGTATTAAATAGCATAATGGATCTGAACATAAAATCTTCCACTAAATAAACCATATAGTGATCAACTAGAAAATGTAATCAACACTACTAGTCACCCACAAGTACCAATCTGAGGTTCCGGTACAAAGATTGAACACAAGAGATGAACTAAGGTTTGAGAGGAGGTGGTGTTGTCGAAGATGTTGATGGAGATTTCCCTCCCAAAGATGAGAGAGTTTTTTGGTGATGATGATGGCGTTGATTTCCCCCTTCGGGAGGGAAGTTCCCCCGGCGGAATCGCTTAGCTGGAGGGCAAAAGTGCTCCTACCCAAGTTCCGCCTCGAGACGGCGGCGCTTCATCCTGAAAGTCCCCTCCTGATTTTTTATAGGTCAAAGTGACCTATATACCAGAAGATGGGCACCGGAGGTGGGCCATGCTGGGCACAACCCACTGATGTTTGCTTGAACTACGTCAGTATTTCCCCAAAGAGGAAGGGATGATGCAGCACAGCAACGGTAGGTATTTCCCTCAGTGATGAGACCAAGGTTATCGAACCAGTAGGAGAACCATGCAATGCCACGTAAACAACTCCTGCACACAAAGAACAAATACTTGCAACCCGACGTAAGAGAGGGGATGTCAATCCCTCACGGGTAAAAGGATATGTAAAATTGTAGTAGATTGGACAAATAGATCTTGTGGGAATGCGAGATAAAATAAATAAATAAAAATTGCAGCAAGGTATTTTTGTGTTTTTGGATTAATAGATCTGAAAATAAAAGCGAATAAAAATAGATCTCGAAGGCAAATATAATAAAGAAGAGACCCGGGGGCCGTAGGTTTCACTAGTGGCTTCTCTCGAGAAAAATAGCATACGGTGGGTAAACAAATTACTGTTGGGCAATTGATAGAACTTCAAATAATCATGACGATATCCATGCAATGATCATTATATAGGCATCACATCCAATATTAGTAGACGGACTCCTGCCTGCATCTACTACTATTACTCCACACATCGACCGCTATCCAGCATGCATCTAGTGTATTAAGTTCATGGAAAAACGGAGTAATGCAATAAGAACGATGACATGATGTAGACAAGATCTATTCATGTAGGAATTAGAACCCATCTTGTTATCCTTAATGGCAACGATACATATGTGTCGTTTCCCCTTCTGTCACTGGGATCAAGCACCGTAAGATCGAACCCATCCGAAAGCACCTCTTCCCATGGCAAGAAAAATCGATGTAGTTGCCCTAACTAAACCAAATATTCGAAGAAGAAATACGAGGCTATAAGTAATCATGCATATAAGATATCAAAAGACTCAAATAACTTTCATGGATAAAAACATAGATCTGATCATAAACTCAAAGTTCATCGGATCCCAACAAACACTCCACAAAAAAGGGTTACGTCAAATAGATCTCCAAGAGACCATTCTAGTGAGAATCAAGAGAGAGAGAGAGAGAGGAAGCCATCTAGCTACTAAATACGGACCCGAAGGTCTACAATGAACTACTCACGCATCATCGGAGAGGCACCAATGAGGATGATGAACCCCTCCGTGATGGTGTCTAGATTGGATCTGTGGTTCTAGAAATTGCGGTAGCTGGAATTGATTTTCGTCGACTCCCCTAGGGTTTCTGGAATATTGGGGTATTTATAGAGCAAAGAGGAGGTGCGGGAGGCGGTCGAGGTGGGCACAACCCACCTGGGCACGCCTGGGCCCCCAGGCGCGCCCTGGTGGGTTGCGCTCCCCTCGGAGCCCCCCTCAGGTACTTCCTTGGCCCATCGTGTGTCTTCTGGTCCAGAAGAAATCACCATTTTTTTTGCTGCATTTGGACTCCGTTTGGTATTGATTTCCCGCGAAGTTAAAAACAAGCAAAAAAAACAGCAACTGGCACTGGGCACTATGTCAATAGGTTAGTCCCCAAAAATGATATAAAGTTGCTATAAAATGATTATAACATCCAAGAATGATACTATAACAACATGGAACAATAAAAAATTATAGATACGGTGGAGACGTATCAGCATCCCCAAGATTAATTCCGTCTTGTCCTCAAGTAGGTAAATGATAAAAATAGAATTTTTGATGTGGAATGTCGCCTAACATGTTCATCACATATTCTTTTCTTTATAGCATGGACATTTGGACTTTTACATTATTCAAAGCAATAGTCTAGTTTTGACATGAAGATTTCAATACTCAAGCATATCAACAAGCAACTATGTCTTTCAAAATATCAACACTAAAGCAAGCTATCCCTAGCCCATTATGCTCAATCATTGATCCATTCATGAAACACACTCCATATTAGCTACACCCAATGCTCAAGTACGATCATAGTGCCCCTTAGTTGGTGCTTTATAAGAGAAGATGGAGACTCAAATAAAAATAAAAATTGCATAAAATAAAAGAAAGGCCCTTCGCAGAGGGAAGTAGGGATTTGTAGAGGTGCCAGAGCTCAAAGCGAAAAAGATAGAGATAAAACATTTTGGGTGGCATGCTTTTCCTGTCAACGAAAACGATCGAATAGTTCCCAATACTTTCCATGCTAGATATATCATAGGTGGTTCCCAAATAGAAAATAAAGTTTATTACCTTTTCCACCATACTTTCACATTACACGGCTAACCGAATCCACAGGTGCCGTCCATACCAACACTTTCCAAGGAATTTATTATTTGACAACATAAAGTAAATTCATATTTCATTTTGGGACTGTACATCCCTAATACCTTTGCCGTACTCTCGTGCAATGACAAGTGAATAAACACTCATCTTGAGAATAACATATCTAGCATGGAAAAATATCAGCCATACCGTTTCATGAGTGGTACGAGCACACAAAAGAGAAATTTATTTTGAAAATTAGAGATGGCACAGACAAATTTGCTTAGAACGGCGTGGAAATACCGCATATAGGTAGGTGTAGTGGACTCATGTGGCAAAACTGGTTTAAGGATTTTGGATGCACAAGTACTGATCATACTTAGTGCAAATGAAGGCTAGCAAAAGATTGGGAAGAATCCAACCAAGAAACAAAAAATCTCATAAGCGATGTTGGGGAACGCAGTAATTTCAAACAAATTCCTACGCACACGCAAGATCCATCTAGGTGATGCATAGCAACGAGAGGGGAGAGTGTTGTCTATGTACCCTCGTAGACTGGAAGCGGAAGCGTTATGACAACACGGTTGATGTAGTCGTACGTCTTCACGATCCGACCGATCCTAGTACCGAAAGTACGGCACCTCCGCGATCTGCACACGTTCAGCTCGATGACATCCCACGAACTCTCGATCCAGCTGAGTGTCGAGGGAGAACTTTGTCAGCATGACGGCATGATGACGGTGATGATGAAGTTACTAGCGCAGGGCTTCGCCTAAGCACTACGGCGATATGACCGAGGTGGATTATGGTGGAGGGGGGCACCTCACACGGCTAAGACAGTTGTCTATTGTGTGTTCTAGGGTGCCCCCTGCCCCCGTATATAAAGGAGAAAGGGGGAGGCCGGCCGGCCCTAGGGCGCGCCAAGGAGGGGAGGAATCCTCCTCCTAGTAGGAGTAGGATTCCTCCTTTCCTAGTCCTAATAGGAGGGGGAAGGAAGGAGTGGGAGAGGGGAAGGAAAGGGGGGGCGCCACCCCCCTCCTAGTCCAACTCGGTCTCAAGGGGGAGGGGGCATGCGGCCTACCCTGGCAACCCCTCTCTCTCTCCACTAAGGCCCATCTAGGCCCACTAGTTCCCCGGGGGGTTCCGGTAATCCTCCGGCACTCCGGTTTTCTTCGAAATCACCCGAAACACTTCCGGTGTCCGAATATAGGTATGTTACTTGGTCAAACCGCATAACAACATACATTGTTCCATTTGTCATCGGTATGTTACTTGCCCGAGATTCGATCGTCGGTATCTCAATACCTAGTTCAATCTCATTACCGGCAAGACTCTTTACTCGTTCCGTAATGCATCATCCCGCAACTAACTGATTAGTCACATTGCTTGCAAGGCTTATAGTGATGTGCATTCTCGAGAGGGCCTAGAGATACCTCTCTGACAATCGGAGTGACAAATCCTAACCTCAATCTATGCCAACTCAACAAACACCATCGGAGACACCTGTAGAGCACCTTTATAATCACCCAGTTACATTGTGACGTTTGGTAGCACACTAAGTGTTCCTCCGGTATTCGGGAGTTGCATAATCTCATAGTCATAGGAACATGTATAAGTCATGAAGAAAGCAATAGCAAATAAACTAAACGATCAAAATGCTAGGCAAACGGAATGGGTCAAGTCAATCACATCATTCTCTAATGATGTGATCCCGTTAATCAAATGACAACTCATGTCTATGGCTAGGAAACTTAACCATCTTTGATTCAACGAGCTAGTCAAGTAGAAGCATACTAGTGACACTCTGTTTGTCTATGTATTCACGCATGTACTAAGTTTCCGGTTAATACAATTCTAGCATGAATAATAAACATTTATCATGATATAAGGAAATATAAATAACAACTTTATTATTGCCTCTAGGGCATATTTCCTTCAGTCTCCCACTTGCACTAGCAATAATGTAGATTACATAGTAATGATTCTAACACCCATGGAGTCTTGGTGCTGACCAAGTTTCGCTCGTGAGAGAGGCTTAGTCAACGGGTCTGCAACATTCAGATCTGTATGTATCTTGCAAATCTCTATGTCTCCCTCCTTGACTTGATCGCGGATGGAATTGAAGTGTCTCTTGATGTGCTTGTTCTCTTGGGAAATCTGGATTCCTTTGCCAAGGCAATTGCACCAGTATTGTCACAAAAGATTTTCATTGGACCCGATGCACTAGGTATGCCACCTAGATCGGATATGAACTCCTTCATCCAGACTCCTTCATTTGCTGCTTCTGAAGCAACTATGTACTCCGCTTCACACGTAGATCCATCCACGACGCTTTGCTTAGAACTGCACCAACTGACAGCTCCACCGTTCAATATAAACACGTATCCGGTTTGAGACTTAGAGTCATCCGGATCAGTGTCAAATCTTGCATCGACGTAACCATTTACGACGAGCTCTTTGTCACCTCCATAAACAAGAAACATATCCTTAGTCCTTTTCAGGTATTTCAGGATGTTCTTGACCGCTGTCCAGTGATCCACTCCTGGATTACTTTGGTACCTCCCTGCTAAACTAATAGCAAGGCACACATCAGGTCTGGTACACAACATTGAATTCATGATAGAACCTATGGCTGAAGCATAGGGAATGACCTTCATTTTCTCTCTATCTTCTGCAGTGGTCGGGCATTGAGTCTGACTCAACTTCACACCTTGTAACACAAGCAAGAACCCTTTCTTTGCTTGATCCATTTTGAACTTCAAAAACTTTATCAAGGTATGTGCTTTATGGAAGTCCAATTAAGCGTCTTGATCTATCTCTATAGATCTTGATGCCCAATATATAAGCAGCCTCACCGAGGTCTTTCATTGAAAAACTCTTGTTCAAGTATCCTTTTATGCTATCCAGAAATTCTATATCATTTCCAATCAACAATATGTCATCCACATATAATATTAGAAATGCTATAGAGCTCCCACTCACTTTCTTGTAAATACAGGCTTCTCCAAAAGTCTGTATAAAACCATATGCATTGATCACACTATCAAAACGTTTATTCCAACTCCAAGATGCTTGCACCAGTCCATAAAAGGATCGCTGGAGCTTGCACACTTTGTTAGCATCCTTTGGATTGATAAAACCTTCAGGTTGCATCATATACAACTCTTCTTCTAGAAATCCATTCGGGAATGCAGTCTTTACATCCATTTGCCAAATTTCATAATCATAAAATGCAGCAATTGCTAACATGATTCGGACGGACTTAAGCATCGCTACGGGTGAGAAAGTCTCATCATAGTCAACTCTTTGAACTTGTCGAAAACCTTTCGCAACTAGTCGAGCTTTGTAGACAGTAACATTACCGTCAGCGTCAGTCTTGTCTTGAAGATCCATTTATTCTCGATTGCTTGCCGATCAACAGGCAAGTCAACCAAAGTCCACACTTTGTTTTCATACATGGATCCCATCTCATATTTCATGGCCTCAAGCCATTTTGCGGAATCTGGGCTCATCATCGCTTCCTCATAGTTCATAGGTTCGTCATGGTCAAGTAACATGACCTCCAGAACAAGATTACCGTACCACTCTAGTGCGGATCTTACTCTGGTTGACCTTCGAGGTTCAGTAGTAACTTGATCTGAAGTTATATGATCATCATCATTTGCTTCCTCACTAATTGGTGTAGGAGTCACAGGAACTGATTTCTGCGAGGAACTACTTTCCAATAAGGGAGCAGGTACAGTTACCTCATCAAGTTCTACTTTCCTCCCACTCACTTCTTTAGAGAGAAACTCATTTTCTAGAAAGGATCCATTCTTAGCAATGAATGTCTTGCCTTCGGATCTGTGATAGAAGGTGTACCCAACAGTCTCCTTTGGGTATCCTATGAAGACACATTTCTCTGATTTGGGTTCGAGCTTATCAGGTTTAAGATTTTTCACATAAGCATCGAAGCCCCAAACTTTAAGAAACGACAACTTGGGTTTCTTGCCAAACCACAGTTCATAAGGTGTCGTCTCAACGGATTTAGATGGTGCCATATTTAACGTGAATGCAGCCGTCTCTAAAGCATAACCCCAAAACGATAGCGGTAAATCAGTAAGAGACATCATAGATCGCACCATATCTAGTAAAGTACGATTACGACGTTCGGACACACCATTACGTTGTGGTGTTCCGGGTGGCGTGAGTTGCGAAACTATTATGCATTGTTTCAAATGAAGACCAAACTCGTAAATCAAATTTTCTCCTCCACGATCAGATCGTAGAAACTTTATTTTCTTGTTACGATGATTTTCCACTTCACTTTGAAATGCAACTCGTAAATCAAATGTTTCAGACTTATGTTTCATTAAGTAGATATACCCATATCTGCTCAAATCATCTGCGAAGGTGAGAAAATAATGATACCCTCCGCGAGCCTCAATATTCATCGGACCACATACATCAGTATGTATGATTTCCAACAAATCTGTTGCTCGCTCCATTGTTCCGGAGAACGGAGTTTTAGTCGCACATGAGGCATGGTTCGCAAGTACCAAGTGATTCATAATCAAGTGATTCCAAAAGTCCATCAGAATGGAGTTTCTTCATGCGCTTTACACCAATATGACCTAATTGGCAGTGCCACAAATAAGTTGCACTATCATTATCAACTCTGCATCTTTTGGCTTCAATATTATGAATATGTGTGTCACTACTATCGAGATTCAACAAAAATAGACCACTCTTCAAGGGTGCATGACCATAAAAGATATTACTCATATAAATAGAACAACCATTATTCTCTGATTTAAATGAATAACCGTCTCGCATCAAACAAGATCCAGATATAATGTTCATGCTTAACGCTGGCACCAAATAACAATTATTCAGGTCTAAAACTAATCCCGAAGGTAGATGTAGAGGTAGCGTGTCGACGGCGATCACATTGACTTTGGAACCATTTCCCACGCGCATCGTCACCTCGTCCTTAGCCAATCTTCGCTTAATCCATAGTCCCTGTTTCGAGTTGCAAATATTAGCAACAGAACCAGTATCAAATACCCAGGCACTACTGCGAGCATTAGTAAGGTACACATCGATAACATGTATATCACATATACCTTTGTTCACCTTGCCATCCTTCTTATCGGCCAAATACTTGGGGCAGTTCCGCTTCCAGTGACCAGTCCCTTTGCAGTAGAAGCACTCAGTCTCAGGCTTAAGTCCAGACATGGGCTTCTTCACTTGAGCAGCAACTTGCTTGCCGTTCTTCTTGAAGTTCCCCTTCTTCCCTTTACCCTTTTTCTTGAAACTGGTGGTCTTGTTGACCATCAATAATTGATGCTCTTTCTTGATTTCTACCTCCGCAGCCTTTAGCATTGCGAAGAGCTCGGGAATTGTCTTATCCATCCCTTGGATATTATAGTTCATCATGAAGCTCTTGTAGCTTGGTGGCAGTGATTGAAGAATTCTGTCAATGACACTATCATCAGGAAGATTAACTTCCAGTTGAATCAAGTGATTGTTATACCCAGACATCTTGAGTATATGCTCACTGACAGAACTATTCTCCTCCATTTTGCAGCTGTAGAACTTATTGGAGACTTCATATCTCTCAGTCAGGGCATTTGCTTGAAATATTAACTTCAACTCCTGGAACATCTCATATGCTCCATGACAACGTCATTGAAGTCCCAGTTCTAAGCCGTAAAGCATGGCACACTGAACTATCGAGTAGTCATCAGATTTGCTCTGCCAGACGTTCATAACATCTGCCGTTGCTACCATCATCTTTCAAGTTACGGACCCAGTCCATGTAATTGCTACCATCATCTTTCAACTTAGCTTTCTCTTGGAACGCATTAAAATTCAATGGAACAACAACACGGGCCATTTATCTACAACAACATAGACATGCAAAATACTATCAGGTACTAAGTTCATGATAAATTAAAGTTCAATTAATCATATTACTTAAGAACTCACACTTAGATAGACACCCCTCTAATAATCTAAGTGATCACGTGATCCAAATGAACTAAACCATGTCCGATCATCACGTGAGATGGAGTAGTTTTCAATGGTGAACATCACTATGTTGATCATATCTACTATATGATTCACGCTCGACCTTTCGGTCTCAGTGTTCCGAGGCCATATGTGCATATGCTAGGCTCGTCAAGTTTAACCCGAGTATTTTGCGTGTGCAAAACTAGCTTGCACCCGTTGTATGTGAACATAGAGCTTATCACACCCGATCATCACGTGGTGTCTCGGCACGACGAACTTTCGCAATGGTGCATACTCAGGGAGAACACTTGTACCTTGAAATTTAGTGAGAGATCATCTTATAATGCTACCGCCGAACTAAGCAAAACAAGATGCATAAAGGATAAACATCACATGCAATCTATATAAGTGATATGATATGGCCATCATAATCGTGTGCCTTGATCTCCATATCCAAAGCACCGTCATGATCACCATCGTCACCGGCTTGACACCTTAATCTCCATCGAAGTATCGTTGTCGTCTCGCCAACTATTGCTTCTACGACTATCGCTACCGCTTAGTGATAAAGTAAAGCAATTACATGGCGATTCATACAATAAAGCGACAACCATATGGCTCCTGCCAGTTGCCGATAACTCTGTTACAAAACATGATCACCTCATACAATAAAATTTAGCGTCATGTATTGACCATATCACATCACAACATGCCCTGCAAAAACAAGTTAGACATCCTCTACTTTGTTGTTGCAAGTTTTACGTGGCTGCTAAGGGCTGAGCAAGAACCGTTCTTACCTACGCATCAAAACCACAACGATTTTTCGTCAAGTGTGCTGTTTTAACCTTCAACAAGGATCGGGCGTAGCCACACTCGATTCAACTAAAGTTGGAGAAACTGACACCCGCCAGCCACCTGTGTGCGAAGCACGTCGGTAGAACCAGTCTCACGTAAGCGTACGCATAATGTCGGTCCGGGCCGCTTCATCCAACAATACCGCCAAATCAAAGTATGACATGCTTGTAAGCAGTATGACTATTATCGCCCACAACTCTTTGTGTTCTACTCGTGCATATAACATCTACGCATAGACCTGGCTCGGATGCCACTATTGGGGAACGCAGTAATTTCAAAAAAAATCCTACGCACACGCAAGATCCATCTAGGTGATGCATAGCAACAAGAGGGGAAAGTGTTGTCTACGTACCCTCGTAGACTGGAAGCGGAAGCATTATGACAACGCGGTTGATGTAGTCGTATGTCTTCACGATCCGACCGATCCTAGTACCGAAAGTATGGCACCTCCGCGATCTGCACATGTTCGGCTCGGTGACGCCCACGAACTCTCGATCCAGCTGAGTGTCGAGGGAGAGCTTCGTCAGCACGACGGCGTGATGACGGTGATGATGAAGTTACCGGCGCAGGGCTTCGCGTAAGCACTACGGCGATATGACCGAGGTGGATTATGGTGGAGGGGGGCACCGCACACGGCTAAGACAGTTGTCTATTGTGTGTTCTAGGGTGCCCCTGCCCTCGTATATAAAGGAGCAAGGGGGAGGCCGGCCGGCCCTAGGGCACGCCAAGGAGGGGAGGAATCCTCCTCCTAGTAGGAGTAGGATTCCTCCTTTCCTAGTCCTACTAGGAGGGGGAAGGAAGGAGTGGGAGAGGGGAAGGAAAGGGGGGCGCCTCCCCCCTCCTAGTCCAATTTGGACTCAAGGGGGAGGGGGCGCGCGGCCTGCCCTAGCAGCCCCTCTCTCTCTCCACTAAGGCCCATCTAGGCCCACTAGTTCCCCAGGGGGTTCCGGTCACCCTCCGAACTCCGGTTTTCTCCGAAATCACCCGTAATACTTCCGGTGTCCGAATATAGCCGTCCAATATATCAATCTTTATGTCTCAACCATTTTGAGACTCCTCGTCATGTCCGTGATCATATCCGGGACTCCGAACTACCTTCGGTACATCAAAACACATAAACTCATAATACCGATCGTCAGGGAACGTTAAGCATGCGGACCCTACGGGTTCGAGAACTATGTAGACATGACCGAGACACGTCTCCAGTCAATAACCAATAGCGGAATCTGGATGTTCATATTGGCTCCCACATATTCTACGAAGATCTTTATCGGTCAAACTGCATAACAACATACATTGTTCCATTTGTCATCGGTATGTTACTTGCCCGAGATTCGATCGTCGGTATCTCAATACCTAGTTCAATCTCGTTACCGGCAAGTCTCTTTACTCGTTCTGTAATGCATCATCCCGCAACTAACTGATTAGTCACATTGCTTGCAAGGCTTATAGTGATGTGCATTCTCGAGAGGGCCCAGAGATACCTCTCTGACAACCGGAGTGACAATTCTAGCATGAATAATAAACATTTATCATGATATAAGGAAATATAAATAACAACTTTATTATTGCCTCTAGGGCATATTTCCTTCAAGCGAGCATTAAGCATAACTAACACCGAATAGTGCACCACAAGTAGGATGTAATTTCATTGCATAACTATTGACTTTCGTGCTTGCATAGGGAATCACAAACATTAACACCAATATTCTTACTAAAGCATAATTACTCATCAACATGACTCACATATTATATCAACATATCACAAAACTATTACAAGGAATCAAGTTTATTTTGTCCAGTGATCTTCATGAAAGTTTTTATTATATCCCTCTTGAATATCTATCACTTTGGGACTAATTTCATATGTTCCTTTTGATATCTCAAACAAATCTAAGTGAAGAACATGAGCATAAAATTTTCTTCTCTCAAAATAGTTTAAGTGAAGCAAGAGAGAATTTCTTAATTTTTTTACTAACTCTCAAATAAATCTAAATGAAGCTTGAGAGCATTTCTTCAAAAATACTAAAGCACACCATGCTCAAAAAGATATAAGTGAAGCACTAGAGAAATTACATAGCTGATAAAGATTTAAGTGAAGCATAGAGAGCAATTCAAACAAGTCATAGCATATTTTTGGCTCCCTAAAATTGGTGTGTCCAGCAAGGATAGATGACTTAAAATAAAAATCAAAACAAGAAAAGACTCATATCATACAAGATGCTCCAAGCAAAACTCATGATATGTGACGAATAAAAATATAGCTCCAAGTAAAATGCCGATGGTCTTTAGAAGAAAGAGGGGATGCCACTCGGGGCATCCCCAAGCTTAGTTGCTTGCTTCTCTTTTAGATAATAGCTTGGGATGCCATGGGGCATCCCCAAGCTTAGGCTCTTCTTACTCCTTATTCCTTCATCCATTGTGATCTCACCCAAAACTTGAAAACTTAAATCACACAAAACTCAACAAAACCTTTGTGAGATCCGTTAGTATAACAAAGAAAATCACTACTCTAAGTACTGTTGCAAACCAATTCTTATTTTTGCATTATATCTACTATATTCCAACTTTTCTATGGCAAAAACTCTTCAAAGAAAACCATAGAATCATCAAAACAAGCACATAACGCAAAGAAAACATAATCTGTCAAAAATAGAACAGTCCGTAGTAATCAGGGAACTTCGTATACTTCCGTAACTCCAAAACTTCTGAAACATTAGGACAACGTGAGCAATTTGTATATCAATCTTGTGTAAGAAATTTAGAGCAAAATCACGTTTCTGTGATTTATGAAAATTATTTTTCTGAGCGCAAAAGTTTCTGTTTTTCAACAAGATCAAATCAACTATCACCCAACATGATCCCAAAGGCTTTTCTTGGCACAAATACTAATTAAAACACAAAAAACACAATCATAACAGTAGCATAATTGTGCAAACACTCAAGAACAGAAAGGAAAAGACAAAAATAAATTTTATTCATTGGGTTGCCTCCCAACAAGGGCTATCGTTTTACGCCCTTAGGTGGGCATAATGCAAAGGATCTAAGTATTGTCATTTGTAGTTTTAGCAACTTTTGTAAGGGCTTTATCAAACTTGGGAGGCTCTTTGCGCTTCCCTAAATTCTCAGTAAAAGAGACCATCTTGAGATCTAAGATATCCAACCACTTATTGCAAAGAGTAATCAGAGTATTAATTCGATTGAGGTTCCCACTAATATGCTTGAGGGTTTCATTATATTTTTGAAACTCGACCATATGTTTATGCAAATCACCCAACTTGTCTAAGATTTGAACCCCTTCTTGAGTAAAAGAAATCCCCTTTTTGGTGGGTGGAATTCCCAAGATCCCCTCTAAGATCTCATAAGCAGTATTAGCATCAAGTTAGGTAAAATTTCCTTTAGCGGCAAACTCCAGAAGTTGCCTATGATGCAAGGCTAATACTATATAAAAATTTCAAAGCAAAATCTTTGCATCCCCTTTTAGGTTGCTAATGTGATAAGATTCCATTAGCCTATACCAAGCATCTTTCAAAATTTCTCCTTGTCTCTGCTTGAAGTATAAAACTTCAAAATCCGGAGACAAAGAAGGAGTAGTCGTGCTAGCCAAAGTGACAAGGTGAGAAAGCAAAGATCACACACATAAACAGATCTGATGAGAAAACGGTGAACGAAAAAAAGAGGGCGAATAAAATAGCAAATTTTTGTGAAGTGGGGGAGAGGAAAACAAGAGGCAAATGGAAAATAATGTAAATTGGAAGAGATGAGATTTGTGATTAGGAACCTGGTAGATGTTGATGATGCCTCCTCGGCAATGGCGCCAGAAATTGGTGAGTTGTCGGGAGACTATCTTTACTTCATCCTCCCCGGCAACGACGCCAGAAATTCCTTTTGATGTTTGCTTGAACTACGTCGGTATTTCCCCAAAGAGGAAGGGATGGTGTAGCACAGCAATGGTAGGTATTTCCCTCAGTGATGAGACCAAGGTTATCGAACCAGTGGGAGAACCACGCAACACCACGCAAATAGCTCCTGCACACAAAGAACATATACTTGCAACCCGACATAAGATAGGGGTTGTCAATCCCTCACGGGTAAAAACATAGGTAAAATTGTAGTAGATTGGATAAATAGATCTCACGGGAATGCGAGATAAAATAAATAAATAAAAATCGCAGCAAGGTATTTTTGTGTTTTTGGATTAATAGATCTGAAAATAAAAGCGAAGAAAAATAGATCTCGAAGGCAAATATAATAAAGAAGAGACCCGGGGGTCGTAGGTTTCACTAGTGGCTTCTCTCGAGAAAAATAGCATACGATGGGTAAACAAATTACTATTGGGCAATTTATAGAACTTCGAATAATCATGACGATATCCAGGCAATGATCATTATATAGGCATCACGTCCAAGATTAGTAGACCGACTCCTGCCTGCATCTACTACTGTTACTCCACACATCGACCGCTATCCAGCTTGCATCTAGTGTATTAAGTTCATGGAAAAACGGAGTAATGCAATAAGATCGATGACATAATGTAGACAAGATCTATTCATGTAGGAACTAGACCCCATCTTGTTATCCTTAATGGCAACGATACATACGTGTCGTTTCCCCTTCTGTCACTGGGATCAAGCACCGGAAGATCGAACCCATCACAAAGGACCTCTTCCTATGGCAAGAAAAATCGATCTAGTTGGCCTAACTAAACCAAAGATTCGAAGAAGAAATACGAGGCTATAAGTAATCATGCATATAAGAGATCAAAAGATTCAAATAGCATTCATGGATAAAAACATAGATCTGATCATAAACTCAAAGTTCATCGGATCCCAACAAACACACCGCAAAAAAGAGTTAAATCAAATAGATCTCCAAAAGACCATTGTATTGAGAATCAAGAGAGAGAGGAAGCCATCTAGGTACTAACTACGGACCCGAAGGTCTATAATGAACTACTCACGCATCATCGGAGAGGCACCAATGAGGATGATAAACCCCTCCGTGATGGTGTCTAGATTGGATCTGTGGTTTCTCGAACTTGCGGCGTCTGGAATTGATTTTTGTCGACTCCCCTAGGGTTTCTGGAATATTGGGGTATTTATAGAGCAAAGAGGCGGTGCGGGAGGCGGCAGAGGTGGGCACAACCCACCTGGGCGCGCTTGGGCCCCCAGGCGCGCCCTGGTGGGTTGTGCTCCCCTCAGAGCCTCCCTCAGGTACTTTATTGGCCCATCGTGTGTCTTCTGGTACAGAAAATATCACCAAAAAGTTTCACTACATTTGGACTCCCTTTGGTATTGATTTCCTGCGAAGTAAAAAAACAAGCAAAAAACATGAACTGGCACTGGGCACTATGTCAATAGGTTAGTCCCAAAAATGATATAAAGTTGCTATAAAATTATTTTAAAACATCCAAGAATGACAATATAACAACATGGAACAATAAAAAATTATAGATACATTGAAGACGTATCACCCACCAGGGCGCGCCCTGGTTTCTTGTGCTCACCAGGTGGCCCCCCTCCGGTAGTTATTTGCTCCAGTATTTTTTATATATTTCAAAATAATTATTTGTAGATTTTCAACTCATTTGGAGATGCGCAGAATAGGTAACTCTAACGTAGCTTTTTCAGGCCCAGAATTCCAGCTGCCGGCATTCTCCCTCTTTGTGTAAACCTTGCATATTATGAGAGAAAAAGCATTAGAATTACTCCATAAGGCATTATTATGCATAAAATATTATAAATAACAGTAGAAAAACATGATGCAAAATGGACGTATCAACTCCCCCAAGCTTAGAGCTCGCTCGTCCTCAAGCGAAAAACCGAAATCGAAAAACATGTCCACATGCTTACAGAGAGAGGTGTCGATAAAAACAAAATACGGACATAGAAGTATCATGCTTATTATTATAACAGCAAAGAACTTTATTATAAAACTTTATCATGCAACTTTTATCATATAACTTCTTATAAACAAGTAACAATTCATCACAACATTAAAGTATAAAGCATAAACCTTATTGAAAACCAACAAACTATATTCTAACTCAACTTTGCAACTACAATTCATCTTTTTTCAGGAAGGGTCACGTGTCGAAGCCTTTAGGCAAGTCCAGATACTCAATCATAATTTAACCTTTTATGATTTCTAACACTCACAACATACCATGAACAAAAAGTTTCAACCGGACACATAGGAAGATAGGGGCTTATTGTTTCGCCTCCCGACGTATTCACCTCAGGGGTGATGTCAACAATAATAACTCATGTTCACTCATATCCAACTGGATATATGTGCCTAGATCTTTCCTCCCACACGGTGCTTGTAAAAGAGAAAAATAAAAGGAATAGGAAAGAACACTTTGACTCTTGCATAAAAGTAAATACAGAAAAGTAAAAGATAGGCCCTTCACAGAGGGAAGCAGAGGTTGTCATGCGCTTTTTGTTTGTATGCCAAATCCCTTAATGCAAAAGAATGTCATGTTGTATTTCCCCCTTATAATAGCAACCTTTATTGTGCAGTTTGTCGCTTTTATTATTTTGCCATCACAAGTTTGCACAACGCTCAATTTTCTTTTACACTAAATGATCCAACACATTTAGAAGCAATCTAACATTCTTAAGAAGTTGATACCCACTATTACCTATTGTCTCACCATGCACATTGTCCACATCATCAATCAACATGCAACCATCCACATCTTTCCACCTCAGCAGTCTAGCCACATAATCTATTCCCTCTTATGATTTAGTTTTTCTTTGTTACGCTTCCTCTTCCTTCTCTAACCGATGAGAGAGTATCTTAAGAGCCATCCATTCATCATGTTAGCAGCAGGAGAACCCACCACAGGCTATGGGAGTTTATCTCCTGACAACCCATCGTTCCCTTTCCCCTCGATACAGTCCGGCGCGGCTGCCAGGGCCCGTCTCGTGCCCCTCCGACAGAATCTTTTGCCTGGCTCCCCTTTGCGATTCTCCCGATCCGATTTGGTGACGAGGAAAGATCATTTCCCCCTGTCCACAAAACAGCTTGGCGGCAGGATCCGATGTCTGCGTGATGGCGCTCTACCGGCACGACCGAACGGTGCAGCTCGTTGCAGCGGCTCTCCGGGATTATCTCCTGTTATTTCCCATGCCTGTGTCGTGCCTGCGTCCCCGAGGCGGCGTCCGTGTGCCATGCTCCTCCTCTCCCTTCTCGATGTTAATTCCGATGAAGGTAACTCTGACGTGGCTGAGAAGGTTGGATTTGATCAGTTTGCCGGATCGGACCGGCCATTGGGGTCCGGAGCAGGTTTATTTCCGGCCGGGGAGGAGGCTCTGGTAGCCACGCTGACCTCAGCCAGTTCTCTGGAGCATGTATTGTCGTAAGTTCACCTGTCTCTCTCCCTTCCGTCCCTCAGTTTCTTTTCTCATAATCGGTAACATAGCACATGATTTAATCCCTTGCATTCATGTTGATCAGGCTATTCCCCTTCTCAGTGTGGCTCCTGCGTCCATGGTCACATGGTCCTCCTCAGTTGCCGATCATATTTCGTGGTGCCATTGTAGAGAGCCGGCCTCATGGACCGGATGCGGGTGGTGGTCCAGCTCTTTGGTCAGTTCACCGGAATCCTCTGTTATGGAGTGGATGCGACGCAGGGCAGGACCTGTGTTTGACAGAGACAACTTGCAGGGGCCTCCTCACGTGCTTCCCGTCGACGGCATCGGCAGTCACGAGGAGATAGAGCAGAAGGTGTGGCTGAGGCTAGGACCGGCGCGACGGTGCCACGCGGTGAGGAACCTGCGGTCGCTGTCCTTGGAAGACCTACCGCAGACTCCGGTCACGACGAGCCTGCACGCCTAACCCTGGACGAGCTCAGGTCAGTGTCAGTAACAAATTCACGTCCGGGCCTTCGTCCATGGCGGCCTCTGACCCGGCCTTGTCCCACAGCATCTCACCGTCAAGTACCTCGACCTCTATAGCGACGGCATCCAGGGGCCGCAAGTGGCTGGTACGTCAATGTTCTTTGGTGCCCCAGAGAGTCCAGTCACCAAGCACAGATCGTTGGTTCGTTAATTGATTCCGTGATGACTGATTCATTTTTTGTGGTCCAACAGGCGTATGTGGTGTATCTAGGGATGCTGAGACACCCGCACTTGCCGCAATGGTATCCATTCTCTGTGAAAGCTGGGCTCCTTCGTGTGAGGCTGTGAGCAGGAAGTCCTGCTCCTGTATTTTGTTTGCGGCAAGGGCGACGAACTTCCGAGTACGACGACAGGTTCTGTACTCCATCCTTCAGGATTAGTTTTTCCCTTCATTATTTCCTTCTTATGTCATCTAGGATTAAAAAGGTCAAATTAAGTGTACAGAACCGATCGAAATTAGCACTATCGTGCCTTCGGTTCCAGCCGTAACCCATCGACTGATTGAGCCAAAAAAGGATCCCACCGCAGACTTCCTGTCTCCATTGCTCCTCGCTACGTCCTATACCCGTTTCTCATCTCCCCCACTTAGATTTTCATTATGTCTTTTAATAAACATCAATGCTAACAATAGCAGTTATTAACAAGTTACATATCTTTTCCCATTGACTCCCTCCCACATTGATCTGAAACAGTTCTCCACCACCATTAAATCCCTCTGCAGAAACTGCTCTACGAGTTTATAGTTTCTGCTTCAGGTTAATTCATCTCTTTAAACTGAGCCACGAGAAGAAGGAACAACCAAAGTTGGGGACGCATGTATATCACCCCTGGCCATTAATTCATAGTTAGAAACATGTACATAGTGCAATCATCTGATTCGCCCACCTGCTCCAGTCGTTGTCTCTTCCACCGGCATGTATTCTCGAATAGCTATCTGCTCCCAGTTTTCATCTTCCCATGCTTCCTCTTATCCCTGAGGTTATGGCTTTGAATTTATCAGGTTATGCTCTGACTCGAAAGGTGCTTGAGGTTTTGTCGGCAAGGGCCACCACTGCTTCATTGTTTCTTAGTTATCTTTCTATTCACACTCATCTCATAATTTGCTTATTGACACTGAATGAGCACATGCATCTTTGAGTCTTCTATTATGTTAATTTTGCTGTTCGCATGAAACTCCCATCTATGAATTTAAGTAGTTAGAGTGGATAAGCATGCAAATTCTGCTTGGAGTAGATAGCATAATAATTTGCTCCTATGGATTCCTCCATGTAATATATTTCTTCAAAAATATTAGCTATAAACTAAATTGACAATTTCTAATTCCTTTAATGCAATTTTTCTTTGTATGATTTGCAAAGATGGATAGAGCTCAAAAATTTTCCGGGCCATCCTATTAGTCCTTTAGTCGCATGTTTCGTTTCTCGCTAGGCTGACTCTACAAGTTTAACCACTTCAATAATGTTGCTTTTTCGCCGCATGCAGGACGGTGACTACTCTGCCTTCTTCTATATTGATGAACTTCAATTGTAGTTAAGAAGAATACTCTCAATTCATGATGATCCAATGCATGAATAAAAATATGTCTTTTGGATAGTTTATATTTGATTCTTTATTATCAATTTATTATTCATGTTTAAGCAAACAAAATGTTACAACCATGCCGAGAAGGCCATAAGGCACTACAAATGTATTCATTATTTTGTAAAACTTCAAGTACCTATGTATGATTCACATATATATAACATGAGTAAAATTACACTCCCTCCGTTTTAAACTAAAACCATGACATTATTTTGGAACATAGGAAGTAAGTCTTTGGGACTATGAACACATTGTTTGGATGTTGGCTCCACCACCGCTACAGTTCATATATGACGAGAATGTAGAGATCTATTATTCGCCAAATTTTATTCTAAACAAATTAATACTAGAAATTCTCGCAGCAACGCGCGGGGTATTAGCTAGTTTTTATTGCCTTATTGCACCGATGACAACTTACTTGTCCAACGTCAACAATTTTGACATATAATATTTAATGGGTGCTCACAATCATAAAAGATGTCCAAGATAGTGTATTCGCATGTGAATCTTCTCTTCCCTTATTAATTCTTTCATGAATTGCATTATTGACCAATGCTACGTTTGTCAATTTCCAACAAATTTTACCACTTAAACTTTTCCTTATGTGATGTCATTACTTACCATAAGATTAGCATATGATCTTTTTCATTTAATTCTTTTCTTTTTATTGCAACAAGGAAGTAAAGAAACAAAAACTCAAACTAAACTTTATTATATATCTCGCACACAATTACATAGATAGATAGATCACTCAGCAAGCACTTGCAAGGATATTATTGCTAAATTTATTCAACTAAATCATAAGGTAACTAAAGATAGAACTAAAATAGATAAAGGTAAAGGTAGTGGTGGTCATACGATACCGGGGCACCTCCCCCAAGCTTGGCACAAGCCAATGGGAGTTCCCATACCATGAACTCAAGTCTCCTTTGTTGGGGAAGATGATGATGGTGGTGGTGATGAGGTAGTATCGAGCTTGCGTTGGAGGCTAATGTTGTTTTCCCTCAGAACCTCATTCTCCAGCTCAAGCTTTAATACCTTCTTGCATAACGCTTTATTGCTTTCCTGCATGAAACGAGCATGGATAGATTCGGTTTCATCCTCCTCATCTGTGAACCACACATAGGGAAAAGTATCCTTGAAGATATTTGGGTCTAGAGGCTGGTAAGAAACAAGGCACTCTCCCCCGAATCTTCAGATGAAATATTTTCAGATCTGCCAGAAAAACAACATGAAACAAGAACAGAGGATTTCTCTGCGATACAGTGGTTAATACGTTTGGGGGGGTATATAAAGATTTTTTATCTTGGGAAACAAGCAAACGGGAGGAAAACGAAGTTGAGAAGGTTCCCGAGGTGGGCACAACCCACCTGGGCGCGCCAGGCAAGGCAGGCGCGCCCTGGTGTCTTGTGCCCTCCTCGGTTGCCTTCCTGGTTGTTTCTTATTTTCCTAATTTTTGTAATATTCCAAAACTGACAAAATATATTTTTGCGGATTTTTAGGAGTCCGTTTACTTACCGTATCACGTACCTCCTCTTTTTCAGGATTCTGGAGTGTTCCGGAAGGTTTCTTTTATGTGTTCCTCCGGTGTCATGGTTTGAATAATATTGCTTTCAACATTAATAGGCGTACCTGAGATATAGTGCTTAATTCTTTGCCCATTGACTACCTTTGGATTAGTGCCTTCAGCATTATTGACCTTGATAGCTCCAGAACGATAAACCTCCTCGATGATATATGGTCCTTCCCATTTAGAGAGAAGTTTTCCTGCAAAGAATCTGAAACAAGAGTTGTACATGAGGACATATTCTCCCACTTTCAATTCCCGCTTTTGGATTCTTTTGTCATGCCATCTTTTAACTTTTTCTATAATTTGGCATTTTCATAGTCTTGGGTTCTCCATTCATTTAATGAGCTAATATCAAATAACCTCCTTTCACCAGCAAGTTTGAAATCATAGTTGAGTTCTTTAATTGCCCAATATGCTTTATGTTCTAACTCAAGAGGCAAATGACCAGCTTTTCCATAATCCATTTTATATGGAGACATACCCATAGGATTTTTATATGCTGATCTGTAGGACCAAAGTGCATCATTCAATTTCTTAGACCAATTCTTTCGGGACCTATTAACAGTTTTTTGTAGTATTAGTTTTATTTCTCTATTGCTAAGTTCAACTTGACCACTAGATTGAGGGTGATAAGGTGATGTAATCTATGGTTAACATCATATTTAGCAAGCATTTTATGGAAAGCGCCATGAATAAAGTGTGAACCGCCATCACTCATTAAATATCTAGGGACTCCAAACCTTGGGAAAATAACTTCTTTAAGCATTTTAAGGGAAGTGTTATGATCAACAATACTAGTTGGAATAGCTTCTACCCACTTAGTAACATAATCAACAACAACCAAAATATGAGTATACCCATTAGAGGAAGGAAATGGTCCTATGTAATCAAAACCCCAAACATCAAATGGTTCAACAACAAGTGAATCATTCATAGGCATTTCTTACGCTTACCGAGATTACCAATTCTTTGACATTCATCACAAGATAAAACAAACTTCTGGGCATCCTTGAAGAGAGTAGGCCAATAAAAACCAAATTGCAACACCTTATGAGCAGTTCTATCTCCCGCATGATGCCCTCCATAAGCTTCGGAGTGACATTTCCGTAGTTTTTGTTCCTGTTCATGCTGAGGTACACAACGTCTAATAATACCATCTAATCCTTCTTTATAAAGATGTGGGTCATCCCAAAAGTAATGTCTTAAATCATAGAAGAATTTTTTATTTTGTTGGTATGTGAAACTAGGTGGTATGTATTTAGCAACAATATAATTAGCATAGTCAGCATACCGAGGAGTATTATGAGAAATATTTATTGCAGCTAGTTGTTCATCAAGAAAGCTGTTATCTATAGGTAGTGGGTCATCAAGAATATTCTCTAAACTAGACAAGTTATCAGCTAGGGGGTTCTCAGCTCCCTTTCTATCAGTAATATGTAAATCAAATTCCTGTAGCAAAAGAACCCACCTAATGAGTCTAGGTTTAGCATCTTTCTTTTCTATAAGATATTTAATAGCAGCATGATCCGTGTGAACAATTACTTTGGAATCAACAATATAAGATCTGAATTTTTCACAAGCAAACACAACTGCTAAAAATTCCTTTTTAGTGGTAGCATAATTTCTTTGGGCACTGTCTAGAGTTTTACTGGCATACTGAATAATATTCAATTTATTATCAACTCTTTGTTCTAGAACAACACCAACAACATAATCACTAGCATCATACATAATTTCAAAAGGCAAATTCCAATCAGGTGGTTGAATGATAGGTGCAGAAGTTAAGGCTTTCTTAAGCGTTTCAAAGGCTTCTACACAATCATCATCAAAAACAAATGGAACATCCTTTTGTAAAAGATTTTTAAGAGGCCTAGAAATTTTAGAGAAGTCTTTAATAAACCTCATATAGAAACTAGCATGACCAAGGAAACTACGAATACCTTTGATATCTTTAGGACATGGCATTTTCTCAATTGCATCAACTTTAGCTTTATCCACCTCAATACCTCATTCAGAAATTTTATGCCCCAAGACAATGCCTTCATTAACCATAAAGTGGCACTTCTCCCAATTCAAGACAAGATTAGTTTGCTCACATCTCTGCAAAACTCGATCAAGGTTTCTCAAGCAATCATCAAAAGAAGTTCCGTAAACAGAAAAATCATCCATGAAATCCTCAACAATCTTTTCACAAAAATCAGAGAATATAGTAGTCATACATCTTTGAAAGGTAGCAGGTGCATTGCGTAAACCAAAAGGCATACATCTATAAGCATAATTTCCAAAAGGGCAAGTAAAGGTGGTTTTCTCTTGATCAGATTGTGAAACAGGTATTTGAGAAAAACCAGAATATCCATCAAGGAAACAAAAGTGTGTGTGCTTAGATAATCTTTCCAACATTTGATCAATAAAAGGCAAAGGGTAATGATCTTTTCTAGTTGCTTTATTTATATTTTCTGAAATCAATTACCATTCTATAGCCAATAACAACTCTTTGTGGAATAAGTTCATTTTTATCATTAGGAACAACAGTAATACCTCCCTTCTTCGGGACACAATGAACGGGGCTTACCCATCTACTATCAGCTATGGGATAGATTATACCTGCTTCCAGAAGTTTTAGTATTTCAGTTCTTACCACTTCTTTCATCTTATTCAAACATCATTGATGATCAACAACAGGTTTAGAATCAGGTTCCATATTAATCTTGTGCTGACAGAGAGTGGGACTAATGCCCTTAAGATCATCAAGAGTATATCCAATGGCAACACGGTGCTTCTTTAGAATTTTCAATAATCTTTATCCTTCATGTTCTGAAATGTTAGCGCTAATAATAACAGGATATATCTTTTTCTCATCGAGATAAGCATATTCAAAGTGTCAGGCAATTGTTTTAATTCAAACACAGGATCACCTTTAGGTGGAGGAGGACTTCCTAAAGTTTCAATAGGCAAATTGTGTTTGAGAAGGGGTCGTTGTTCAAAGAAAATTTATCTATTTCATTTCTTTCATGCATATGAATATCATTTTCATGGTCTAGCAAATATTGTTCTAATGGATCAGTAGGTGGCACGAAAATAGAAGCAAGAACAATTATTTCATCCTTACTAGGTAATTCTTTCTTATGAGGTTTTCTATTAAACTTAGAGGAATTAAATTCATGAGACTCAGCACCATAGCTAACACTGACAGTTTGTTTATGGCAATCTATAGTAGCATTGACGGTGTTCAAGAAAGGTCTACCAAAGATAATGGGACAAAAGTCATCTTGTGGGGAACCAAGAACTAGAAAATCAGTAGGGTATTTTATTTTTCCACACAAGACTTCAACATCTCTAACAATCCCAAGTGGTGTGATGGTGTCTCTATTAGCAAGTTTAATAGTAACATCTATGTCTTCTATTTTAGCGGGTGCTATGTCATTCATAATTTCTTGGTGTAAGGTAAAAGGAATTGCACTCACGCTAGCACCTAAGTCACATAAAGCATGATAACAATGATTTCCTATTTTAACTGAGACAACAAGCATGCCAACAACATGTCTATGTTTGTCTTTTTCATCGGGTTTGGCAATTCTAGCAGCTTCATCACAGAAGTAAATAACATGCCCATCAATATTTTCTACTAGGAGATCTTTAACCTCAACACTAGGTTCTACTTTAATTTGCTCAGCAAGTTTAGGTGCTTTAACATTACTTTTGTGAACCACAGTTGATACCTTAGCGTGTTCCTTTATCCTAAGAGGGAAATGTGGTTTTTGAATATAAGCAGTAGGCACAACTGGATCAACATTATAAATAATAGTTTCATCTTTGACTATGACCGATTCTTCAGTTTCTTCTTTGATAGGTGGATGATATTTAAACCACTTCTCATTAGGGAGATCAATATGAGTAGCAAATGATTCACAAAAAGAGGCTACTATCTCAGAGTCAAGTCCATATTTAGTGCTAAACTTGTAAAAAGCATCAGTATTCATAAAAGATTTAACACAATGAAACTCAAGCTTAATACCTGACTCTTTACCTTCATCGAGTTCCCAATCTTCAGAGTTGCGTTTAATTCTTTCTAAAAGATCCCACCTGAATTCAATAGTATTCTTCATAAAAGAACCAGTACAAGAAGTATCGAGCATTGATCGATCATCATGAGAAAGCCGAGCATAATTTTTTTGACTAATAATTTCTCTTCAGAGCTCATTATGGGGGCATGAATATAACATTGACTTAAGCCTCCCCCAAGCTAGAGCGATACTTTCTCCTTCACGAGGCCAAAAATTACATATATAATTCCGACCACGATGAACTAGATGCATAGGATTTTTTTTGGTGAAATGCCAATTTCAATCGATTCTAGTTCCAATATCCAATATCATCGCATAGCCTATAGGTCAATGCTTTTCCCTTTAAGGATAAAGGGAAAACCTTCTTCTTAGCTTCATCTCTGGATAAACCTGCAAGCTTAAATAATCCACAAATTTCATCCACATATATCAAGTGCATATCAGGATGTTTAGTTCCATCTCCTGCATAAGGATTAGCTAGCAGTTGTTCTATCATACCCGAAGGAATTTCATAAAAAATAATTTCAGTAGGTGTAGTAGGTTGAGGGGAAACTAATTGTGCTTCCAGTCGAGGTGAAGATACCCCGAGCAAACCCCTCAAAGGATGTTCTCCATAGTAACAAGTGACAATAAATTTCAGCATGTAGTAATAATTTTTCCTTACCAAGAGCGCTTCACTCCCTGGCAACGACGCCAGAAAAGAACCTTCATGACCCACAAGTATAGGGGTTCAATCATAGTCCTTTCGATAAGTAAGAGTGTCGAACCTAACGAGGAGCAGAAGGAAATGACAAGTGGTTTTCAGCAAGGTAATTTCTGCAAACACTGAAATTGTAGGTAACAAGTAGTTTGATAGCAAGATAATTTGTAACGAGCAATTAACGGTAATGGTAAATAAAGTGCTACAAGGTAGCCCAATCCTTTTGTGGCAAAGGACTGGCCAAAACAGTCTCTTATGATAAGCAAAGCGTTCTTGAGGGTACACGGGAATTTCACCATGTCACTTTCATCATGTTGGTTTGATTTGTGTTCGCTACTTTGATAATTTGATATGTGGGTGGAACAGTGCTTATGTCGGCGTTCTGGGAACGGGGGTCCCCAGACTGGCTCTGCGAGCGGGCCCGTACGGACCATCTTCATCAACAAGCATTCAAGACCCTTGTGAGGGACCAAGCCTCGCGAGGCAGACGACGCAAGACCTCCTCGGGAGCAGCCTCACCAGGCTGGCTCACGAGGGGCGGAGAGATCAAGGCAAGGCAAACTTTGCGAGGTTCTCATGACGTGAGCCATGACGACCATGGCCAGGCGGGCGCCAGCGCGCACAGTGTCCTTGTTTCCCCTTTGGTGCTAAGGGGGCAAGCGCAGGCGAGGAGTACCGAGGCGTAAAGCAAAGGTTTCCCTATCGATGCAACGAGACCAAGACCAGCAGGACGGCAAGACGGAGGTCACCGTGGAGCCCAAGGCAGCGTCACCACCGGAGCCTTTGGCAGGCGAAGACCACTTTTGTCAGGATAAGTTGTACTAGCTGTCCCCTTTCAAATTGGCCGTTGTGGAATCCCTTCCCGCTCAATATTTGGGAAGAGGACCAGGGCCTCTATAAATAGGACTAGCCACCACAGAAGGGAGGAGAGATTTCGGATCGAATCCACACACCCTCAAGTTCACCAAGCACAAGAACACCTCTCCTCAAGAGGCTATTCTTCCCCTTGTACTGTTCATCCTCAGCCCAAGAGGCAATCCACCACCACACACTGGAGTAGGGTATTACACCACATCGGTGGCCCGAACCAGTATAAATCTTGTGTCCCTTGTGTTGCAAGTTCGTCGAGCTATCCTAGAGATTGCGAAGCGTGTGAGGGTGTGATCTGTGAGGGAGAGATCTTCGCGCGCACCCCAGAGTTCAAACCTTAAGGGTTTTGCCGGAGCCCGAGATCCGACATTTGGCACACCAGGTAGGGGTGCGCCGAAGCTTTCCTTCCGTCGCTCCGCGCCCCGTTGCTTCGTCATCTCCATGGCGGACGCCCGCCGAGCCCGCACCGAGCGCAGGGCTGCCCTAGCCACCTGCGTCGCCCAGACGGCTCCCCTCGGCGGGCCACCTCATGATTCTTCGTCACCTGCCGCCAACGCCGCCACCGGCCCGGCGGGGAACGAGCAGCAAGCCTCCTCGCTGCACCCCTCGGTGCAGTGTGACGGCCGCACCGCTACTCCGTCGCTGACCCCGACCGGTTCGTTGTCCCACGCTCGCCGCACTCCCATGGACGCGCAGCCCACGCTGTGCATGGCACGTGAGCTCCTGCGCTACCGCCCCGTCGACGACCTCTACGAGGACTGGCTGGACCGCATCGCCGAGCTTGTCAGCGCCGCAGGGGGCTCCCCTGCACCGTCCCTCTCGCTGCCTCGTCCACCACCAGCTATAGACGACGTAGCCTACGGAGCACCTCCACCACCTCTACACCAAGACGGCGCCCTGGCGACAAGGCGCGCGACTCCACGGCGTGACCCACCGCGTTCGGCGCCCGTGCGCAAAGAAGGAAGCTGCCAAGAAGACCCTCGCCCGCAAGAGAATGCTCCACCGCTCCCCGCACCGCTACGTCAGGATCGCTTGCTGTGGCAGGGCCCTGCGCCACTCGCCCTGGTGGCGTGCGGGCGCCAAGACCAAGCTACACCTCCAAGACGGGCTCCGGTGACCACGGCCAGTTGCCGCGCCTTCACCCCCGAGCTGCGTAGCGTCGCCTGGCCGGGCAAGTTCAAGCCGGATCTGCCTTCTCGTTACGACGGCACCCCCGACCCCGCGGAGTTCTTGCAGCTCTACGAGCTTAGCATCGAGGCGGCCAACGACGATGAGAAAGTCACGGCGAACTGGTCCCCCATGGCGCTCAAAGACGGCACTCATTCGTGGCTCCTGAACCTGCCCCCAGGCTCGATCTCCTCTTGGGATGAGATGCGCGACCGCTTCGTCGCCAACTTCCAGGGCACTCGCGACCGCCCCCCCAGCTGCGGGTGATCTACGCCGCGTCAAGCAACAACCAGGAGAGCCCCTCCAGAAGTTCATCCAGCGCTTCAACAACATTCGTCTCAAGATCCCCAAGGTGACGGACGAGGCCATCATCTCCGCGTTCTCCGATGGAGTCTGCGACGTCAAGATGAAGGAGGAGCTCGCCATCCACGAGGAGCTGTGCACATCCCTGAAGCTGTTCAACCTGGCGACCAAGCGCGCAAGGGCTGAGGAAGGGCGCCTTTCCCTTCTCGAGCTCCCAGCTACCGACCTAGAGGAGAAGAAAGCCAAGGTCAAGGACGTGAAGCGCAAGGGAGCAGCCGTGCTCGCGGCAGAGCCAAACACGAAGCGCGCCAAGGACCAGCCTGAGTCATCCAAGAGTAGCCGACCGTTCTGTGCCTTCCTGATACGTCTCCGTCGTATCTATAATTTTTGATTGTTCCATGCCAATATTATACAACTTTCATATAGTTTTGGCAACTTTTTATATTATTTTTAGGACTAACATATTGATCCAGTGCCCAGTGCCAGTTCTTGTCTGTTGCATGTTTTATGTTTCGCAGAAACCCCATATCAAACGGAATCCAAACGGGATAAAAACGGACGGAGATTATTTTTGGAATATTCAGAGAATATGGGAAGGAAAATCCACACGAGACGGTGCCCGAGGGAGGCACGAGGCAGGGGGCGCGCCCCACCCCCCTGGGCGCGCCCCTGACCCTCGTGGGCCATCCGTAAGGCGGTTGATGCCCTTCTTTGGCCGCAAGAAAGCTAATTTTTAGGAAAAAATCACGGCGAAGATTACAGTCGAATCGGAGTTACGGATCTCCATATATATATATATACGAAACGGTGAAAGGGCAGCCGAACAGAACGCAGAAACAGAGAGACAGAGAGACAGATCCAATCTCGGAGGGGTTTCGCCCCTCCCATGCCATGGAGGCCAAGGACCAGAGGGGAAACCCTTCTCCCATCTAGGGGGGAGGTCAAGGAAGAAGAAGAAGGGGCCCCCTCTCCCCTTCTCTTCCAGTGGCGCCAGAACGCTGCCGTGGCCACCATCATCATCACCGCAATCTTCACCAACAACTTCACCGCCATCATCACCAACTCTTCCCCCCTCTTTGAAGCGGTGTAACCTCTCTCTTACCCGCTGTACTCTCTACTTAAACATGGTGCTCAACGCTATATATTATTTCCCAATGATGTATGGCTATCCTATGACGTTTGAGTAGATCCGTTTTGTCCTATGGGTTAATTGATGATCGTGATTGGTTTGAGTTGCATGTTTTATTATTGGTGCTGTCCAATGGTGCTCTCCGTGTCGTGCAAGCGTGAGGGATCCCCGCTGTAGGGTTTGCAATATGTTCATGATTTGCTTATGGTGGGTGGCGTGAGTGACAGAAGCACAGACCCGAGTAAGTAGGTTGTTTGCGTATGGGATAAAGGGGACTTGATACTTTAGTGCTATGGTTGGGTTTTACCTTAATGATCTTTAGTAGTTGCGGATGCTTGCTAGAGTTCCAATCATAAGTGCATATGATCCAAGTAGAGAAAGTATGTTAGCTTATGCCTCTCCCTCATATAAAATTGCAATAATGATTACCGGTCTAGTTATCGATTGCCTAGGGACAAATAACTTTCTCGTAACAAAAAGCTCTCTACTAAAACTAACTTAGTTGTGTCTTCATCTAAACAGCCCCAAATTTTTATTTACGCGTTCTTTATTATCTTGCAAACCTTTCCAACAACACTTACAAAGTACTTCTAGTTTCATACTTGTTCTAGGTAAAGCGAACGTCAAGCGTGCGTAGAGTTGTATCGGTGGTCGATAGAACTTGAGGGAATGTTTGTTCTACCTTTAGCTCCTCGTTGGGTTCGACACTCTTACTTATCGAAAGAGGCTACAATTGATCCCCTATACTTGTGGGTTATCACTTCCACAACGTGCACAGTCACAACACCAACGATTGTCAGGAGCTCAGGACCATTCGCGATGGACGCTTCGGTCGACGCCCCGAGCGCAGCGACCGAGGCTACGGCCGAGGAGGAGGACGTGGCGGAGGACGCTGGGACGACCGTGGCCCATGCCAGGAGTGGCGCGACCGGCCTCGTGAGGACCACTGGCAGGATCAGCCTCACGAGGGTGCCTGGAATGATCAGCCTCGCGAGGACCGTCCTCAGGGCAATGATGGGCTTCCTCCGCTGCCACCCCCACCAAGAAGGAACGACGACCACCATCAAGACGAGGGGGCTGGGGGCTTCCAGGAGCCGCGTGCTATCGCCTACATCTTGGGCGGAGCTCAAGCCCCAGCCTTACAGCGAATCTTCAAGGAGTTTGCCCGCGAGGTGAACGCAGTCCTCCCCAAGCTCGAGGCCACTCGCCCGCTCAGGTGGTCCAAGTGCGCCATCACTTTCAGTTCGGCAGATCAGCTCAAGTGCGCGGCTACCGCTGGCGCTCTCCCAATGCTTTGTTCACACGTCATCAGCAACGTACAAGTCACCAAGACCCTCATCGACAGCGGCGCAGGACTCAACGTCTTGTCCGTCAACACGTTCGACAACCTTCAAGTGCCCTACGACCAACTTCAGCCTACCAAGCCTTTCTCAGGAGTGACCGACGGTTCCACCACACCGATAGGGCAGGTCCGCCTCCCTTTCACCTTCGGAGAACGCAACAACTACCGCACCGAGCTCATCGACTTCGACGTCGCACACATCCGTCTGCCGTACAATGCCATCCTCGGGTATCCAGCCCTGGCCAAGTTCATGGCGGTGACGCACCATGGCTACAACGTCCTCAAGATGCCAAGGAGCGGCGGGATCATCACAGTCCCCTGCGAAGAAAGAGACGCGGTGTGCTCCCTCGAGCGCGCCTTCCAAGCAGCGTCAATCGAAGACCCCGACAACAGCGCAGCTCGATACCCTCCTGAGGTTGTCCCCAAGAAGAATAAGCAACTGCTCCGTGCAGGACCTCAGGAGGGTGGCGTCGCGAGTGGTACCTCGTCAGGATCAGCGCCTACACCTGGGGCGCCTCCCTCCTTCGCATAGGAAGGCGTGCCCGGTGCCCTCCTCGGGCAGGGCTCGGGGGCTCTCTTCTGGAGGGCCTCAGACCTCGCCAACATCACGAGGGAGGCGCTCGGGCACCACTTGGAGGCGTGCTTCGCGACACGTCTCCCTCAGGAGGACACAGGGCGAGGGGCGCCCAACGCTCAGGAGTTCATCGCCAAGACCACTCAGGAACTGCAGGACGCGAGAGCCATGCGCGGCGACCGCCGCTCACCGGGCGCAGCTCCCCATCCAGGCGAGGATGTCGGGCTGCGCGTCTGCATCGACGTCCCAAGGCTCAACATGGCCGCAACTCAGGAGCCCTTCTGGCCTTCGCGCGTGGGGCGCTGCGAGGGTCCACCGCATAGCTACGTTCGCATGCCGTTCGGCCTGCCGAGCGTGGCGTCCGCCTTCAGCGCAACCTGCGGAGCATCCTGGCGGCTCAGGAGGCCAGACACCACGCTGTCCTGGCGGAGATGGAGACGGTCCTCAAGGAACCGCCTGGGCCCCCGGAGCCTCCTGAGGCTCAGGGTCCCGGTGGCTCGTGAGGAGCAACCCCTTCGCCACGCCTCTTCAGCTGCCCCAACATTTCTTCAACGATAGAACCAGTTGACATTTTCCAAGTTTATTTAGCTGGGAGCGCCCCCAGGGCTGCATTATTCCCAGGCCGCGTGGGTCCGTCCCTGTGGCACATATCCTTTTTTATGTCGTTAGCTTACCTTGCTGCGGGCGCCCCTCGGGCTGCATCATCCCCAAGCCGCTCGGGCCTGACCCAGTGGCAATTATCTTCTCTGCATTTACTTGAGACAGTTTGCTTTCCATGCTTAATCTATCTATGACTATCACCTGCTCGATTGTCACCCACCGCAGGAGCCGCGCGCCGGTCGTCTTTCTTCAGGACCCTTCGCGTGAGAGGGTTAGGCACGGTATTTGTGCTCGGGCCCGTCCCTACATCATCGATAAATCCAACGGCTAAGCTCTGTCTGGCGGGCCGGCCCCGTTCACGTCACCTCCTGGGGCTATTGGTGCTTGGCCTTCTCACGCGATAACCTCAGGAGATTCGTTCGGCGCAGGTTGTCTGACCACCTCGCAAGACCAACACAGCGTACAAGAACCAATACGAGGCGCAACCCGCCTTGAGGTAGGGCCTCGTGAGTCCCACGCTGGCTCACGAGTGCCCAGACACACCTCGTCTAGCCCTGTCATATAAGCCACGTGTCAGGGCGGGGCTGTACACGCCCCGGGGGCTCTCCGCAGTAGGGAGTCCCCTCCCACGTACCAGTGGAAGCACCATGCTCCGCGCTGGCCGTCGACACTACCGAGTAGCGGCTATGCCCGTGCAAGTGTGGAAGCGCTATGCTCCACGCTGGTGATAAACAACTGAGGGCGGCCCCACAGCCGCATCAACCTCAGGGAGCCCCTGAGCTCAGTGTCCGGCCTCACCGCAACACCTCCCCTCGGGAAAGTCGCGCGAGGGGGCTGGGCACGGGGGCTGCGGTCGGGTCACGCCCAAGCGTACGCCACCCAACCAGGTTCCCCGGACCTGGTCGTCGCGCGCCCCTCCCGAGCCGAGCCTCGGCGAGGGCAAAGGTATGAAGGGTGTTTGCACGTCAAGGGGGACTCCTGAGCATCGCGACTCAGGAGCCTAACTGGTCACGTAGCCCCTCACTCCTTGGTTCCGTCCTGGTCTCCAGTCGGCCCAACGGCGGTTGAGGTATGCGCGGGGCCGGGCTCTTCCGACATACAACACTAAACCCACCCTCGTGTCTCCTTCCTATAAGCTGTTTGCGCGTCAAGGGGGACTCCTGAGCATCGCGACTCAGTATCCTAACTGGTCACGTAGCCCCTCACTCCTTGGTCTCGTCCTGGTTTCCGGACGACCCAATGGCGGCTGAGGTATGCGCGGGGCCGGGCTCTGCCGATGCAGAACATAAAGCAAATAGGAAGAAAATCGCAAAATCTCAAAGCAAATATTACAAGCCATATTGTTCTCCCAAATACCAAACACAAGTTTAAACGCCTCCACGAGGCATGATGCATGTTGTAGGAATAAAACAGGAAAGCAGCCGCAGGTCACCCCTGGACACCGCCGTCGCCCACAAGAGGTGCTCCTTCCTTGGTGGCATCGCCTCCACCTGCACCGCTGGTCGAAGACGCGAGAGCGAAGCCGCGGAACTTCTTCAGCAGGGCCTCCACCTGGCCCTTCACGGCTGCGGCAGCGGCCGCATAACGCTCCTCATCCACAGGCTCCAGCAGCTCGTCAATGCGGGCGGAGGGGTCGCGAAGATGGAGGTGGCTGAAGACCCGCGTCAGCAAGGCTGAGGAAAGAACGCGGGCCTCTTCCTCTGCCATGGGACCGAGGCCGATCACGACTTCCTCGAGCGCGTCAACCAAGTAGATAAGCAGCTTGGCGGGGCCGTCCTCGTCGGTGGTCAGCGGCCTCTCCAAGCCCTTCTCGTAGAGCGCCTTCAGCATCGTGAGGGACCTCTTCTCGAGAAGTACGAAGGCCTCGTGGTCTTCAGCCAGGACCTTCACCTTGGCGTCAAGATCGACCTCCCTCGCCTCCACCTTCCGCACCAGCTCCTCCAGCCGGCTGCGTTCCGTGGCCTGCGCCTTCGCCAGCTCCCCCAACTCAGCATTGCGATCCTTGATGGCGTCCTCCCGGGCCCTCATCTTCTCCTCCTCCTCCTAGCGGACACTTCACGAGCAGCTGCAGCTTGGGAGGTGGCTTGCTTCTCCTTTTCGGAGGCCGCCACGGCTTGGCTCAGCGTCGCTCGTACGGACACGTCGGAATGAAGCCAGCCGGAGACAAGCTCCAGGCGCCCGGCTACCAGGTGGGAGTCGGCGCCCTGGAGATCTTCTCGCAGCTGGGCCATCTCCAAAAGGGCGTGATCCAAGATGTCAGGAGAAACAGAGGGACCTGGAAGCACTGGCACAGCAGGAGGAGGCGACGTCATCACCAGGGCCTGGGAGACTAAGGGCTCTTGAGCCTTTGGGACCTCCGCAGCCGAACCGGACATCAGCACTTCCGGAGCCAGCGGGGCCTCGGGGGCTGACTCCTCCCGACGACACCCCTCCTGGCCTCGCGAGGGCGACCGGACCGGGGAGGTGCAAGTGTTGTGGCTTCCCTTCTTCGCGGAGGGGGGTGCGGCCGCTGCAGATGGTTCAGTCCCAGGCGTGGTTGTTGCATCCTCCTTCCTCTTCTTCACCGCAGGCGGCGGCCTGGTCAACCAAGGACGAACGTCAGGAAGCAGCAGTATAAGCAAGAACAAGGCGAAGCTCGAGCACTTACTGGTCCACCGCAACGTAGTCCACCCTCCGCTTGGTAAGCTTGAAACCTGAGAGCTTCGAAGCCTGAGGAGCGCGCAGACTCCGGGAGCAGAAGACGGCGCAGCAGAGGGGCCAGAAGCAGCTTCAGGCGGCGTCAAGGCGGGAGTAACATCTCAAGAGACCACCGACGACCTGCCCCTTGTCGGGATAACAGGCAGCTCCCCCTTCTCCTGGCGGGTGCCGACCATGTCGTCATCCGGCAGGGTGCGGAGGATGTCGGCCTTGCTCAAAGGGGAGGTCTCCCCCATCCCCTCGGGGGTCACCCCCGAGTCGTGCTCCTCGCCCTCCCCTTCTTCCTCCTCGCGGGACTCATCGGAAGACAGCTCCACCGGCGGCGGCGGCGCAGGGGCTCCGGAGAGCGCAGGCGGCACCAGCCCGCGCCCATTGATGGTAGGCCTGGCGGCCACGACCTGCTCCCAGTCCTTGCGGTGGAACAAGGGAACGAAGGCGCTCGGCGGGTACTCTTGATCGTCCCCGACCAAGAGGCGCAAAGCTGCAGCGAGCTCATCGTCAGGCAAGGCTTCCGGGCTCAGGCGAACCTTGTCCCCTTCATCCCCAAGCCACCACAGGGGGCGCGTACGCGCCTGAAGCGGGGCAACACGCAGCATCAAGAATTCCCTCAAGAGCATGGCCCCTGTCACCTTCGCCGCCTTCGCATTGCCCGGCTTCAGGTCAGATTTCATCTGCTCCAACACCAACGTCGCCCGCTCATCAGTGAGCTTCGCGCAAGACCACCCATTGTCAGACTGGGGCATCTCCGTTGGCAGCACCAAGCGTGGGTGGACGCACTTGGCGTCCATCATGACCCACTTGCTCCTGAAGCCGTCGGCCTTCTTCCTAGCCTTCGAGATTGAGTTGGCCTTGCCGGCCGCGATGAAGTTGGCGCACCCGGAGGTATGACCCTCTTTGACGCGGAGGAAGAAGAAGTGGCGCAGAAGAGTCACGAACGGCATCACGCCGAGGTACGCCTCGCAGTAGTAGGCGAAGATGGACAAAAGAAGGACATAGTTGGGATGAAGATGCAGTGCCTGCAGCCCATAGTGGCCAAGGACCTCATAGAAGAAGTCGGAGAAAGGGGGGAACCAGCCCCGCCATGATGCTGCTCGTGAAGAAGGGGAAGAAGGTGCTTCCCTCGGGCTCCGGCACGGCGAAACTAGCCCGGAGCTCAGTCTTCCCCCTCTCATTGCTCTCCCCCGCCACCAGCAGGCGAGTGGCGGCGAGGCTCTTCTCCGAGACGTTGGGAGTGTTGAGAGCCGGCTCGTACCAGGCCGGCGACAAGGAAGGCTTGACCTTCCGGGGCGCCATTGGTCGCCGATGCGGAAGGGGACGGGAGCAACTCTGGAGATTTCGGCAGCAAGGAGCGAGAAAGGGGATCTGGAGCAAGACGAAAGGGAGCAATGAAGGCAAGCACTGTCTTTGCCAACCTTTTGACAGTCGGGCAGTTGCCGAGGCAGCGTGGGGCAGCGGAGACGCCCACGTCCAATCAACCGCCATGCGTCGACCAAGGCTGCAGGCTGTTGGGGCCCGCGGCGCTTCGCACTTGCCCTTTGGCTTCGCCTCGAAGCCAAGTCCGAGCGCGCCTTGGGCCCGGGGGCTACTGTCGGCGTTCTGGGAACGGGGGTCCCCAGACTTGCCTGCCTGCGGCCCACGGCGTGGCTCTGCGAGCGGGCTCGTACGGCCCATCTTCATCAACAAGCATTCAAGACCCTCGCGAGGGGCCGAGCCTCGCGAGGCAAATGACGCAAGACCTCCTCAGGAGCGGCCTCACCAGGCTAGCTCGCGAGGGGCGGAGAGATCAAGGCAAGGCAAACCTCACGAGGTTCTCGTGACGTGAGCCATGACGACCAAGGCCAGGCGGGCGCCAGCGCGCACAGTGTCCTTGTTTCCCCTTTGGTACTAAGGGGGCAAGCGCAGGCGAGGAGTACCAAGGCGTCAAGCAAAGGTTTCCCTATCGGTGCAACGACACCAAGACCAGCAGGACGGCAAGACGGAGGTCACCGTGGAGCCCAAGACGGCGTCACCACCAGAGCCTTTGGCAGGCGAAGACCACTTTTGTCAGGATAAGCTGTACTAGCTGTCCCCTTTCAAATTGGCCGTTGTGGAATCCCTTCCTGCTCAATATTTGGGAAGAGGACCAGGGCCTCTTTAAATAGGACTAGGTACCATAGAAGGGAGGAGAGATTTCGGATCGAATCCACACACCCTCAAGTTCACCAAGCACAAGAACACCTCTCCTCAGGAGGCTGTTCTTACCCTTGTACTGTTCATCCTCAGCCCAAGAGGCAATCCACCACCACACACTGGAGTAGGGTATTACACCACATCGGTGACCCAAAACAGTATAAATCTTGTGTCCCTTGTGTTGCGAGTTCGTTGAGCTAGCCTAGAGATCGTGAAGCGTGTGAGGGTGTGATCTGTGAGGGAGAGATCTTCACGCGCACCCCAGAGTTCGAACCTTAAGGGTTTTGCTAAAACCCGATATCCGACAGCTTAGGTGTTGTTCTTACTTAAACAAACCCCCTACTTATGATTAACCCCCTCGCAAGCATCCTCAACTACGGGAAAAGTATTAAGATAAAATCTAACCATAGCATTAAACTTTTGGATCCAAATCGGTCCCTTACGAAGTAGCGCATAAATTAGGGTTTAAGCTTCTGACACTCTAGCAACCCATAATCTAATAACTACTCCACAATGCATTCCCTTAGGCCCAAATATGGTGAAGCGCCATGTAGTCGACGTTCACCTGACACCACTAAAGGAATCACAACATACATATCATCAAAATATAGAACACATATCAAGTTCACATGATTGCAACATGACTTCTCCCGTGACCTCAAGAACAAAAGTAACTACTCACAAATGATAATCAATGCTCAAGATCAGAGGGGTATTAAATAGCATAATGGATCTAAACATAAAATCTTCCCCCAAATAAACCATATAGTGATCAACTACAAGATGTAATGAACACTACTAGTCACCCTTAGGTACCAATCTGAGGTTCCGGTACAAAGATTGAACACAAGAGATGAACTAGGGTTTGAGAGGAGATGTTGCTGTTGAAGATGTTGATATGTCCATTTTGCATCATGCTTTTATATCCATATTTATTGCATTATGGGCTGTTATTACACATTATGTCACAATAATTATGTCTATTCTCTCTTATTTTACAAGGTTTACATGAAGAGGGAGAATGCCGGCAGCTGGAATTCTGGGCTGGAAAAGGAGCAAATATTAGAGACCTATTCTGCACAGCTCCAAAAGTCTTGAAACTTCACGGAGGTAGTTTTTGGAATTAATAAAAATACTGGCAAAAGAATCAACCAGAGGGGGGCCACCCACCATCCACGAGGGTGGGGGCGCGCCCTACCCCCCTGGGCGCGCCCCCTGCCTCGTGGGCCCCCGGTGCCCATCTTCTGCTATATGAAGTCTTTTACCCTGGAAAAAATCATAAGCAAGCTTTCGGGACGAAACACCGCGGCCACGAGGCGGAACCTTGGCGGAACCAATCTAGGGCTCCGGCGGAGCTATTCTGCCGGGGAAACATCCCTCCGGGAGGGGGAAATCATCACCATCGTCATCACCATCGATCCTCTCATCGAGAGCGGGTCAATGTTCATCAACATCTTCACCAGCACCATCTCATCTCAAACCCTAGTTCATCTCTTGTATCCAATCTTTGTCTCAAAACCTTAGATTGGTACCTATGGGTTGCTAGTAGTGTTGATTACTCCTTGTAGTTAATGCTAGTTGGTTTATTTGGTGGAAGATCATATGTTCAGATCCTTTATGCATATTAATACCCCTCTGATTATGAACATGAATATGATTTGTGAGTAGTTACATTTGTTCCTGAGGACATGGGAGAAGTCTTGCTATAAGTAGTCATGTGAATTTGGTATTCGTTTGATATTTTGATGAGATGTATGTTGTCTTTCCTCCAGTGGTGTTATGTGAACGTCGACTACATGACACTTCACCATTGTTTGGGCCTAGAGGAAGGCATTGGGAAGTAATAAGTAGATGATGGGTTGCTAGAGTGACAGAAGCTTAAACCCTAGTTTATGAGTTGCTTCGTAAGGGGCTGATTTGGATCCATATGTTTCATGCTATGGTTAGGTTTACCTTAATACTTCTTTTGTTGTCGCGGATGCTTGCAATAGGGGTTAATCATAAGTGATATGCTTGTCCAAGGAAGGGCAGTACCCAAGCACCGGTCCACCCACATACCAAATTATCAAAGTAACGAACACGAATCATATGAGCGTGATGAAAACTAGCTTGACGATAATTCCCATGTGTCCTCGGGAGCGTTTCCCTTCATATAAGAGTTTGCCCAGGCTTATCCTTTGCTACAAAAAGGATTGGGCCATCTTTATGCACCTTATTTACTTTCATTACTTGTTACCTGTTACAAATTACCTTATCACAAAACTATCTGTTATCGATAATTTCAGTGCTTGCAGAGAATACCTTACTGAAAATTGCTTGTCATTTCCTTCTGCTCCTCGTTGGGTTCGACACTCTTACTTATCTAAAGGACTATGATAGATCCCCTACACTTGTGGGTCATCAAGACTCTTTTCTGGTGCCATTGCCGGGGAGTGAAGCGCCTTTGGTAAGTGGAATTTGGTAAGGAAAAATTTATATAGTGTGCTGAAATTTACTGTCATTTGTTACTATGGAAAGTAATCCTTTGAGGGGCTTCTTCGGGGTATATTCACCCCAACTAGTAGAGCAAAGAGTTGCTCCTCGACCTATTGAACCTACTGAAAATGTTTACTTTGAAATTCCTTCGGGTATGATAGAGAAACTGCTAGCTAATCCTTTTACAGGAGATGGAACATTGCATCCCGATTTGCACCTAATCTATGTGGATGAAGTTTGTGGATTATTTAAGCTTGCAGGTATGCCAGAGGATGTTATCAAGAAGAAGGTCTTCCCTTTATCTTTGAAGGGAAAGGCATTGACATGGTTTAGGCTATGTGATGATATGGGATCATGGAACTACAACCGATTGAAATTGGAATTTCATCAGAAGTTTTATCCTATGCATCTTGGTCATCGTGATCGTAATTATATATATAATTTTTGGCCTCGCGAAGGAGAAAGCATCGCTCAAGCTTGGGGGAGGCTTAAGTCAATGTTATATTCATGCCCCAATCATGAGCTCTCAAGAGAAATTATTATTCAAAATTTTTATGCTCGGCTTTCTCTCAATAATCGCTCCATGCTCGATACTTCCTGTACTGGTTCTTTTATGATGAAGACTATTGAATTCAAATGGGATTTATTGGAAATAATTAAACGCAACTCTGAAGATTGGGACCTCGACGAAGGTAAGGAGTCAGGTATAACACCTAAGTTTGATTGTGTTAAATCTTTTATGGATACCGATGTTTTCCGTGAATTTAGCACTAAATATGGACTTGACTCTGAGATAGTAGCTTCTTTCTGTGAATCATTTGCTACTCATGTTGATCTCCCTAAGGAGAAGTGGTTTAAATCTAATCCTCCCATTGAAGTAAAAGTAGTTGCACCGATTAAAGTTGAAGAAAAGACTATCACTTATAATGATCCTGATGTTCCTACTGCTTATATTGAGAAACCACCTTTCCCTGTTAGAATAAAGGATCATGCTAAAGCTTCGACTGTGGTTCGTAAGACTAATACTAGGACACCTACACCCCCTGAGAAAATTAAAGTTGAACCTAGTATTGCTATGGTTAAAGATCTCTTGGCTGATAATATTGATGGGCATGTTATTTACTTCTGTGATGAAGCTGCTAGAATTGCTAGACCCGACACTAAAAGTAAACATAGACCTATTGTAGGCATGCCTGTTATTTCTGTTAAAATAGGAGATCATTGTTATCATGGCTTGTGTGATATGGGTGCTAGTGCAAGTGCAATACCTCATTCCTTATACAAAGAAATTATGCATGATATTGCACCTGCTGAGATAGAAGAAATTGATGTTACAATTAAGCTTGCCAATAGAGATACTATTTCACCAGTTGGGATTGTTAGAGATGTTGAAGTTTTGTGTGGGAAAGTTAAATATCCTGCTGATTTTCTTGTTCTTGGTTCCCCACAAGATAACTTTTGTCCCATTATATTTGGAAGGCCCTTCTTGAATACTGTTAATGCTAGGATAGACTACAAAAAGGATGTTGTTACTATTGGCTTGGGGGATATGTCTCATGAGTTTAATTTTGCTAAATTCCGTAGACAACCCCATGAGGAAGAATTGCCTAGTAAAGATGAAATTATTGGTCTTGCTTCTATTGCCGTGCCTCCTAATGATCCTTTAGAACAATATTTGCTCGACCATGAAAATGATATGTTTATGAATGAAAGAAGGGAAATAGATGAAGTATTATTTAAACAGGGACCTATTTTGAAACACAACTTGCCTGTTGAAATCCTAGGGGATCCTCCTCCACCCAAGGGTGATCCCGTGTTTGAGCTTAAACCATTACCTGATACTCTTAAATATGCTTATCTTGATGAGAAAAAATATATCCTGTTATTATTAGTGCTAACCTTTTAGAGCAGGAAGAAAAGAAATTATTCAAAACTCTGAAGAAGCACTGTGCTGCTATTGGATATACTCTTGATGATCTTAAGGGCATCAGTCCCACTCTATGCCAACATAAAATAAAATTGGAGAAAGACGCTAAACCGATTGTTGATCACCAACGACGGTTAAATCCTAAGATGAAAGAAGTGGTAAGAAAGGAAATACTAAAGCTTCTGGAGGCAGGTATAATTTATCCCGTTGTTGATAGTCAGTGGGTAAGTCCTGTCCATTGTGTCCCTAAGAAGGGAGGTATTACTGTTGTTCCTAATGATAAAGATGAATTGATCCCACAAAGAATCGTTATGGGTTATAGAATGGTAATTGATTTCCGCAAATTAAATAAAGCTACTAAAAAGGATCATTACCCTTTACCTTTTATTGATCAAATGCTAGAAAGATTATCCAAACATACACATTTTTGCTTTCTAGATGGTTATTTCGGTTTCTCTCAAATACCTATGTCAAAAGAGCATCAAGAAAAGACCACTTTTACTTGCCCTTTCGGTACCTTTGCTTATAGACGTATGCGTTTTGGTTTATGTAATGCACCTGCTACCTTTCAAAGATGTATGACTGCTATATTCTCTGAATTTTGCTAAAAGATTGTTGAGGTTTTCATGGATGATTTCTCCATTTATGGAACTTCTTTTGATGATTGCTTAAGCAACCTGGATCGAGTTTTGCAGAGATGTGAAGAAACTAATCTTGTCTTGAATTGGGAAATGTGCCACTTTATGGTTAATGATAGTATTGTCTTTGGGCATAAAATTTCTGAAAGAGGTATTGAAGTTGATCAAGCTAAAGTTGATGCTATTGAAAAGATGTCGTGTCCTAAGGACATCAAAGGTATAAAAGTTTCCTTGGTCATGCCGGTTTTTATAGGAGGTTCATTAAGGACTTCTCAAAAATTTCTAGGCCTCCGACTAATCTCTTACAAAAAGATGTGCCTTTTATCTTTGATGATGATTGTGTAGAAGCATTTGAAATACTTAAGAAAGCCTTGATTTCTACACCTATTGTTCAGCCACCTGATTGGAATTTACCCTTTGAAATTATGTGTGATGCTAGTGATTATGCTCTATTCTAGGACAAAGAGTTGATAAGAAATTAAATGTTATCCAATATGCTAGTAAAACTCTAGACGGTGCCCAGAGAAATTATGCTACTACTAAAAAAGAATTTTTAGCAGTTATATTTGCTTGTGATAAGTTCAGACCTTATATTGTTGATTCCAAAGTAACTATTCACACTGATCATGCTACTATTAAATATCTTATGGAAAAGAAAGACGCTAAACCTAGACTTATTAGATGGGTTCTCTTGCTACAAGAATTTGATTTGCATATTATTGATAGAAAGGGAGCTGAGAACCCCGTTGCGGACAACTTGTCTAGGTTAGAAAATGTTCTTGATGACCCACTACCTATTGATGATAGCTTTCCTGATGAATAATTGGCTGTCATAAATGCTTCTCATACTGCTCCATGGTATGCTGATTATGCTAATTACATTGTTGCTAAATTTATACCACCTAGTTTCACATACCAGCAAAAGAAAAAGTTTTTCTATGATTTAAGACATTACTTCTGGGATGACCCACACCTTTACGAAGAAGGAGTAGATGGTGTTATTAGACGTTGTGTACCTGAGCATGAACAGGAACAGATCCTACGCAAGTGTCACTCCGAGGCTTATGGAGGACACCACACTGGAGATAGAACTGCACATAAGGTATTGCAATCCGGTTTTTATTGGCCTACTCTCTTCAAAGATGCCCGTAAGTTTGTCTTGTCTAGTGATGAATGTCAAAGAATTGGTAATATTAGTAGACGTCAAGAAACGCCTATGAATTATTCACTTGTTATTGAACCATTTGATGTTTGGGGCTTTGATTATATGGGACCGTTTCCTTCCTCTAATGGCTATACTCATATTTTAGTTGCTGTTGATTACGTTACTAAGTGGGTAGAAGCTATTCCAACTAGTAGTGCTGATCATAACACCTCTATTAAGATGCTTAAAGAAGTTATTTTTCCGAGGTTTGGACTCCCTAGATATTTAATGACTGATGGTGGTTCACATTTTATTCATGGTGCCTTTCGTAAAATGCTTGCTAAGTATGACGTTAATCATATAGTTGCATCTCCATACCACCCACAATCTAGTGGCTAGGTAGAATTGAGTAATAGAGAGATCAAATTAATTTTGCAAAAGACTGTTAATAGATCTAGAAAGAATTGGTCCAAGAAACTTGATGATGCATTATGGGCCTATAGAACTGCATATAAAAACCCTATGGGTATGTCTCCGTATAAAATGGTTTGTGGAAAAGCATGTCACTTACCTCTCGAACTGGAACATAAGGCATATTGGGCCATTAAAGAGCTCAATTATGATTTCAAACTTGCCGGTGAGAAGAGGCTATTTGACATGAGCTCGCTTGATGAATGGAGAACCCAAGCTTACGAGAATGCCAAACTGTTTAAAGAAAAAGTTAAAAGATGGCATGACAAATGGATACAAAAGCGTGAGTTTAATGTAGGTGATTATGTGTTGCTATTCAACTCTCGTTTAAGATTTTTTGCAGGAAAGCTTCTCTCTAAATGGGAAGATCCTTACATTATCGAGGAGGTCTATCGTTCCGATGCCATAAAAATCAACAACTTCGAAGGCACAAATCCGAAGGTGGTTGTCAGTGTACAAAAGTAGGGGCTCTCCTTTTGACCCCTATACTTGTGCACGGGCAGTCAGAGCCGCGCCCACGGCCACACTTAACAAGGCAGAGGAGGGAAGCCGGAGAGAAGTCGGAGCACGAGACAATCGAGGCAACGCCAAGACTAGTAACACAAAAGAGCAATGGGGCGAGGTGCACTCCCCCGGCAAGACCCTTGCCGGGGCGACCTCCGCGGCCCCGGCAAGAGCCTTGCCGGGGCAACTTGCCCAACACCAGCAGAGCGAGCCACCCTTGAGCCCAAGGGTTCCAAACGTCGCCAACAACTACATTGGAACCAAGGCTCGGGAGGCACCTCTCTGGTGGCACGCAGATCTTTGTCAAGATCGTAAATACACGAGATCGGATGAGGACCAGAAGACGACGACCCTCGGCGGGATCCCAGCCGAGGAAATCCACAAGTCCCCCGGCAAGATCCTTGCCGGGGACGACTACGACACCACGGCAAGATCCTTGTCGGGGCCCCGACAAGACCCTTGCCGAAGACATCAGCAAGGTCACAGCCAGGCCCGCGCCTGCCAAGACTCCACCGCCATCCCCATGCAGCTGCTGACCCAACCAGCTGGGCAGGCACCTGCGTGGCGACGAGCGGCCTCTACGCCGACTCGGCAAGCACCTGCGTGGTGGCATGCAGATCTTCGTGAAGATCCTCCCTCCATGCCATCTCAGCTGCCTGCCAACCTACGTGGCGCTGCATGCCTCGCTGGCCTGGATGAGCGTCGGAGCGGGGCGGAGCGGCGACGGATGGGACGGGCGCTGTTCCCGTCCCCGATAAAGCGGGGGGACACCTAAGCAACGCATTTAATGTGTCTTGTCCCGTAATGCGAGTGATAAGCTCGTGTACTATACATCTTTCCACCTCCTATGTGCCACTGTGGCGACCCCTTCGACCTATAAAAGGAGGCCCGAGGTGACCAGGAGAAGGATTCGGATCTTTTGGGCAAGTTATACCCCGTAGCTAGCTCAAGAACACAAGAACACCGAAATACAATCCACCAAAGCAGGACTAGGGTATTACGCATCTTCACGGCCCGAACCTGGGTAAACGATCCGTGTGCTTCCCGTCAGACCCGCTCTTTGCACAACCCCGCGCCCGCCAACCGTAGAAGGGATCCCAGTGATTCCATAGATGTCGATTTCCCCCGACATCTTTGGCGCGCCAGGTAGGGGGCGCAGTTGTGGAAATCTGATCTGATCGGAGCAGCAGCCTCATCGTGGCCGTCGTTCCAAGGAAGAAGATGACCAAGCTTGGCGGCACCATCTGCAGATGTGGTGGACGCCCGTGCGACCACAGAAAAGCTAAGTTTCTTGTCCGCTCAACAGCCCAAGTGGCCACGTCGAGAACGGCAGGGTAGCCTTCCGCAATTGGCAACGCTCTCGATTCTGACTCGAGTCAAGCTCGACAGTTCGAGCAGCCGCGTTGAGAGCGGTAAGGTGGTTCGCCTGGCAGCAAGCACACCCGCCAGGCCATTGAGGATCCATCCTCAAGGTGCCGCGGCCGCGTTGAGAGCGGTAAGGTGGTTCGCCCGATTAACGTAGGGTGGACATACAAGGGGAGATCTAACGGGAAGATAGCATGCATGATATCAAAAGTGCTGCAGAGTTATTTTACATCAGTTGTTGCCACGGTTCTAACTAAAGATAAAAACTGTCTTGGCCATGAACCTGCAGTGGCAATGAGAAACGGGGTGCCTAATCCTAGCATTGGCCCTCCACCCTCTCGATTCCGTCGACGCAGCTGATGATGGGCTTGATACGCTCCTTGAGCGCCGTGAGGTCAGCACCCTCCGGCAAGCTCTCCAGCACGGCGTCAAATTCGAGGTCGGGGTTCCAGTACGCCACCTTGGCGAGGACCTTGGTCATGGCACCCCGGCAAAGCTTCCGGGACTCATCGGCCAGAGAGGCCGCCCGATTGGAGTGGAGCTGCCCCAGGGCCCCGAAGACACCCTCAAAGAATAGGGTCAGCTTGGCGTTGGGACTCGCGTTGCGCTCCGGGGTGTACCTCACATTTGGCATCCCCATGGTAGCCAGCTGCGCGGTGATCTTGCCGGCGACGTCTTCGAGGTGGCTGATCCAGCGGTTCTTGCCCTCCACAAAGTCCTTGTGGTTGGCAGTTTCGTTCATCCGCAGCTGCTTCTCCTTCTCCAGATTCTTGGTCAGGGTCCCCTCCCGGGCCCTAACCTCCGAAAGTGTCCCCTCAAGGGCCTCCAGCTTCAGCTTCAGGTCCTTGATGGAGCCGTTGGCCTTGGAGAGCTCCTCGGCCTTGCCGAGGACTGCGCCCTGCGCCTCCACCAAGGCACCATTGAGGGTGTCCTTCTCCTTGGCCTGCTTCAGGGCCTGATCCTTCAGCCCGTCCCGCTCCACCTCCAGCTCTGTCGCCTTGCCGGCGTGAACCAGAGCCTGGGCATTGAGTGCCTCCTTGTGCCTCTGCTCCAGCTCCTGGGTCCGCTGCACGAAGAGCTTCTCCACCTCTTCATCCTTGTCGCAGAGCGTTGCGGCGAGTTTCTCCTCACGCGCGGCAAGGTCCTCCTCCTGGGAGTTCGACGCGGCCTGCTGCTGGTGCCGAGCAGCCTCAGGCTGGACAGCCTGCTGCTCCGCCAGTTCCTGGGCCTTCTCGATGTCGGCCTGCTTCATGACGAGCTCCAGGTCGCGCTCAACCAGCACGTCCTGGGCGGCCTTCAAGTCCTTGTGGGCCTGGCGGAACCAAGCCTGCGCCTCAGCAACAAGCCCCTCGAGGTCCGCCTCCGCTTTGTCCACCACCGCCATCCTGGACTTGGCTTTGTCCAGGCGAGCACGGTGAAGCGCCCGGAGCTTCTGGAAGTTGGCGCCCATGGCCTGGAGGAGTCGCTCTTCCTGGGAACCGCCGCCACCGGTGCTCGGCTCGTCAACAACCTCAAGCCCGGCGGCGGCGAGCACTTCGTCATCAAACACCTCCCCCTCGACGGGCGCCCCGGTACTCGCCGTCCCTGGTAAGTGGACGAACAGGTCGTCGCTCACCCTCAGGTACCTGCCTGAGCCAGAGGCAGCAGAGGAGGAAGGTTGGTCGTCAACCACCTCCTCCTCGGCAGCGGCCTTGCCGGCCTCCCCGGTGGGCCCCTTCTCGGCCTCCTCGGCAGCAGCCTTGCCAGGCTCCCCGGCAGGCCCCTTGGCAGCGTCCTCAGCAGCGCCCTTGGCGGCCTCCTCGGTGGCGATCTTCTCGGCCTCCGCCGCGGCGGCTTTGGCGACATCCTCGATGATGGTGTCTATGTCCTCCCGGTCCGCCGAGGGAGGATCTAGATATCGAGAAGGGGATGCGGCGAAGCCGAGACCAGGATTCAGAAAGAAAAGAGAAAGAACAGGGACTGAAGGCAACTGACTTACCCGTGCCGGGCTGGGAAGAAGAGGCCCCTCCCCACCAACATTTGGCGCTGAGGCGAAGCCACCAGCGCCCGAGTTCGCCTCCTCCTCCTCCGTGTGCATGGGCTCGGTGCTTGGCGCCCTTGCAGGAGACGCCCCTCGGGGCGGCATGGTCGATGGGGGCGGCGTGTTGGGGGTAGCCCTCGATGGTTCCTCCTGCTGCCGTCCTCCTCCTACGACCACGGCAAGGTCAGCACCAAGGGATCGTGCCCCCAACACACGTCGACGAGGGGTGAGTGGTGAATTTACACTGGGGGCTATGCCGGGGGCTGCTGTGCGGGCTGCTCAACACCACCAGCGGTGTACCGGAAGCGCCTGCCGGGGGCTGACCGCCCGCCAAAGCCCTGCCCCTCTTCACCCTCTGGGCCAACGTCTCCACATCCCTGCAAAGATGGAAACAAATCAAGATAAGCGGCACAGTTTGAGGAGACGGAGATGACAAAAAAAGAGAAAAAGCAAGATACTTACTCATCCTCCACCTCCTCCTCTACTGCCTTCCTCTTCCTCCTTGGGCTGAGGGACCAGAAGTCGAAGACGACCTCCGCGTCGATGTCTGTCGGAGGAGGGGAAGAAGGTGGAGTCTGGACACGCTTGGATGAAGAAGAGGCAGTCGCTTTCTTCTTCGCCACCGCGGCCTTCACCAACTTCCTCGCCGCCGTGGCCCTTGTCTGGCGCACGGACCCTCCTGGGTCTGCTGCAGTTGCGCAGCCCTGCCAGGCCGGACCGGCTCGCCGGAGCTGGCCCGTCGCAGGACTTGCCCTCTCCCCGTGGACGGGGGATCGACAGCCTCGGCCTCCTCCTCTAATGACTCGTTGACCACATCCTCAATGAGAGGGGCCCCGATGCCGGCGCTGCTGGCCTCCCCGGCGGACTCCGCCCATTGGGCAAGCTCCTTTTCCTCCGCGGCTACCACGGCCTTGTCCCCCATGCCATCAGCGCTGCCGGCCTCCTTGGCGAGCTCCGCCTCCGCCGCCCTGGCGGCGATGTAGTCCAGCTCCGCCTGGTTGGTGTCCTGGACGAGCCGCGGTTCGGCGCGGACGTACTTCTCCTCCAAGGTGTCAAAAAATTCTTCCACCTGATCCGCTGGCGGCTCGGCCCAGTTTGGGACGAGGCCGTGCGCGTTGAACTCCGGCATCATGGCGATGAAGTCGTTTCGGCGTGAGTTATTGCTCAGTGGGACCACCCCCGCCGACAACCCAAACAAGGGCCCCTTGGCGACCTTGCCGGCCTTCGCGATAGCCTTCGCGGCCTTGCCGGACCGCTCGACCTTGCCGTCGCGGTACATGTCGAGCTGGAAGAGCCGCTGGCAGAAGTGGGCGTGCCCCATCACCGTGAGGTTGTGGTCCAAGCCGGGGCGAAGCCTCATAATGTCGGCCGCATTCGTGAAGAGCCAGGCCGGCCTCCCCTTGTTGTGCAGCGGAGCGATTCGGCAACGGATGAAATCCACTCCGATCATCTCAAGGGTGAGCCCGGCCTCGGTGAGGCGAAGAATCCTGGTGGTGGCGATCGTGAGCTTCACGTCGTCGGCGTCAACATTGCTCCAGTCGTTTCTATGAACCGGCGGTGCCTGGCGAACCTGGCAGAATACTGGTGGATCCTCCTCCTCAATCCAGCACCACCGGCCCCACCACTCCTCCCACCTCTCCTTCTGAGCGCCCTCCGGGTATGTCCCCTTGGACCTTGGGATCCAGGCGACGCAACCGGAAATGGCGCCCCCTTTTGGATCCGAGGGAAGAAGTAGTGGCAGAAGAGCGCCGTGTTGGGATGCACCCCGACGAAGCCCTCACAGAGATGTGCAAAAAGAGCCATGCACGCCACGGCGTTTGGAGTGAAATCCAGAAGGTGGAAGCCGTCGGTGAGCATGACGTCGTTGAAGAAATCAGAGAAGGGGGCAGAGGCCGCAGGAGAAGTAGTCGACGAAGAATGGGTACCGGTTCGTGCCGGCTTCGGCGAAAGCGGCAGGGATGACGCGCGTAGCCGGGTGCCCCGTCGTCTCCCCCCCTGTCTTGCACCCCCATAAGTACTTGAAGTAGTCCCGGAGATGAATCGCGTCGACCGCCATGGGGAAGTAGGCGGACTGCGTCCGCCGTACCGCCAACTCGCTCTCCGGCGGCTCCTCCGCCCCGGCATCCTTGGCCACTCCCTTGCCTTTACTGGTTTTGGGCGCCATGGCGGCTGCAAGATATAAAGAGGGAAGAACGACGAGGACGCGGCGGCGGCGAGCAAAGGCAAGAGCTTGAGTGGAAGGAAGAAGGGGACGGCGGTTCCGAGATTAGAGAAAGCGCGCGGGGGGGGGGGGTAAATGAGCAGCGCGCCCACGGTTATTCCTTTTTACGGGGAAGGCGCAAGCCGCCTCTTTACCATGATGTGACGCATGCGTGCGGAGACCGCCCCACGCATGACCCCCACGTCATGCACGACCCTCCACGTTGCGCGTTCAACATGGGTCGTGGGGAAGCGCAACGAATGAAAAATTACTGCGGTAAAATCCGCCCCACCTGCCCGCGCACCGTTCTGGGCCTAGCCCAACAACGCGTCGCGCTTATGTGTGACCTAGGCCCAGGGGCTCCTGTCGGTGTACAAAAGTAGGGGCTCTCCTTTTGACCCCTATACTTGTGCACGGGCAGTCAGAGCCACGCCCACGGCCACACTTAAGAAGGCAGAGGAGGGAAGCCGGAGAGAAGCCGGAGCACGAGACAATCGAGGCAACGCCAAGACTAGTAACACAAAAGAGCAAAGGGGTGAGGTGGACTCCCCCGGCAAGACCCTTGCCGGGGCGACCTCCGCGGCCCCGGCAAGAGCCTTGCCGGGGCAACTTGCCCAACACCAGTAGAGCGAGCCACCCTTGAGCCCAAGGGTTCCAAACGTCGCCAACAACTACATTGGAACCAAGGCTCAGGAGGCACCTCTGTGGTGGCATGCAGATCTTTGTCAAGATCGTAAATACACGAGATCAGATGAGGACCAGAAGACGACGACCCTTGGCGGGATCCCAGCCGAGGAAATCCACAAGACCCCCGGCAAGATCCTTGCCGGGGACGACCACGACGCCACGGCAAGATCCTTGCCGGGTCCCCGGCAAGACCCTTGCCGAAGACATTAGCAAGGCCACAGCCAGGCCGGCGCCTGCCAAGACTCCACCGCCATCCCCATGCAGCTGTTGACCCAACCAGCTGGGCAGGCACCTGCGTGGCGACGGGCGGCCTCTACGCCGACTCGGCAAGCACCTGCGTGGTGGCATGCAGATCTTCGTGAAGATCCTCCCACCGCGCCGTCTCAGCTGCCTGCCAACCTACGTGGAGCTGCATGCCTCGCTGGCCTGGACGAGCGTCAGAGCGGGGACGGATGGGACGGGCGCTGTTCCCGTCCCCGATAAAGCGGGGGGACACCTAAGAACCACATTTAATGCATCTTGTCCCGTAATGCGAGCGATAAGCTCGTGTACTGTACATCTTTCCACCTCCTGTGTGCCACTGTGGCGACCCCTTCGACCTATTAAAGGAGGCCCGAGGCGACCAGGAGAAGGATTCGGATCTTTTGGGCAAGTTATACCCCGTAGCTAGCTCAAGAACAAAAGAACACCGAAATACAATCCACCAAAGCAGGACTAGGGTATTACGCATCTTCGCGGCCCGAACCTGGGTAAACGATCCGTGTGCTTCCTGTCAGACCCGCTCTTTGCACAACCCCGCGCCCTCCAACCGTAGAAGGGATCCTAGTGATTCCATAGATGTCGATTTCCCCCGACAGTGCTAAACGGTCAAAGAATCAAACATTATATCTCAGGTAATCCCATAAATGTTGAAACCAATGTTATTGAAACCGTAACCCCGGAGGAGTACATAAGGGACACTTTCCAGAACGTTTCAGACTCCGAAAAGGAATAGGTATGAGGTATGGTAAGTAAACCGACTCCAAAACAGTTCGAATGGTAATTTTTCTCCAATTTGGAATATTTAAGAAAATAGGAAAATAAGAAGTAGTCCGGGAAGGACACGAGGCGTCCACGAGGGTGGAGGGCGCGCCTTACCCCCCTGGGCGCGCCCCCTGCCTCATGGGCACCTCGTGTGCCCTCTGGATTCCGTTTTCTTGCATGATACTTCTTTTGGTCGGTAAAAATTCATTATATAATCTCCCGATGGTTTTGACCCTTGTATCAAGCAAATATCCTCTGTTTTTGTTTCGAGCTGTTTCTACCGCAGATTAGAGCAAGATGTCTTCTCAAGAGTCAGTCGGGGAGAGTCGGGTGTCTCATCCAACACCCGGTCTAGGAGCAAACAGCGATGCTGACCACTTTGGGCCATGAACGGAGGAAGAGATGGAGGCCGACTTGAAAAGGATAGATGCCATGGAGGAGGATCAAGAAGTTACTTCTCGCTTCCGAGCCGGATTCACGATGGGGGAACTACAGAGCTCAGCTATTCCAAACTCGGTTATCCCTTCCAATGTTAGATTCCTTTCTTATGAAAATATGAAAAAGAGTGTCACTTGTTCTCCCGCAGCTATGCAACATCCATGGGTGAAAGGAGCTTTAGCCGTCACGGGTAAGCTCTGTAAGGAAATAATGGACCTCAAGCAGCAAGTCAATAAGCTCGAGGAGGAGAATCGTATCCTGAGGGGCATCACCGCCAAGAATATCACATCACCATCTCCGAAGAAAGAGACATAAACACATGGGTATGGGCACTCCACTTGGCAACTGCCAAGCTTGGGGGAGGTGCCCCGGTATCATATCACCATCACACTCCTATCTTTACCGTTTTTCTTAGTTCGATCATTTTAGTAATATCCTGATCTAGTAGCATAAAGTTTTAGCATGATCTAGTTTTGAGTTTTGCTTTATGATCCTTCTATGTAATAGAGTCCGTGAGCTATATATAATAAAGATTAGTTTTGAATCAAGGGCTTGGTTATCTTGCTATGATCGTGAGGGAATAAAAGAAAAAGAAAGAATAAAAAGAAATAAAGAGATCATATTGATTTTATGGAGAGTAATGACTTCACATATAAAAGAGTATGATGAATAAAAGTTGTTGAGAGTTGAAAAACATAGTTTTGGTCATCATTGCAATTAATAGGAAGTAAAAAAGAAAGAGAGGTTTTCACATATAAATATACTATCGTGGACATCTTTTATGATTGTGAGCACTCATTAAAATATGACATGCTAAAGAGTTGATGTTGGAGAAGGAAGACAACGTAATGGGTTATGTTCTCTTATATCCAAAATAAAGTATATTGTCATGGATCATCCAACATGTTGAGCTTGCCTTTCCCCTCATGCTAGCCAAATTCTTTGCACCAAGTAGAGATACTACTTGTGCTTCCGAATATCCTTAAACCCAGTTTTGCCATGAGAGTCCACCATACCTACCTATGGATTGAGTAAGATCCTTAAAATAAGTTGTCATTGTTGCATGCAATAAAAATTGCGCTCTAAATATGTATCATTTATTAGTGTGGAGAAAATAAGCTTTATACGATCTTGTGATGTGGAAGAAATAAAAGCAACGGACTGCATAATAAAGGTCCATATCACAAGTGGCAATATAAAGTGACGTTCTTTCGCATTAAGATTTTGTGCATCCAACCATAAAAGCACATGACAACCTCTGCTTCCCTCTGCGAAGGGCCTATCCTTTTCTTATCTTATAATTTATACATGAGTCACGGTGATCTTCACCTTTCCTTTTTACATTTTATCCTTTGGCAAGCACATTGTGTTGGAAAGATCCTGATATATATATATATATATATCCAATTGGATGTAAGTTAGCATGAATTATTATTGTTGACATTAACCTTGAGGTAAAAAGTTGGGAGGCAACACTATAAGCCCCTATCTTTCTCTGTGTCCGATTAAAACTCCATAACCATAAGTATTGCGTGAGTGTTAGCAATTGTGAAAGAATAAATGATAGTTGAGTATGTGGACTTGCTGAAAAGCTCTTATATTGGCTCTTTCCGATGTTATGATAAATTGCAATTGCTTCAATGACCGAGATTTTAGCTTGTTAGTTTTCAATGAAGTTTCTGATTCATACTTGACATTGTGAATAGATTGTTACTTGAGCATAAGAAATCATATGACAATATTTATATATGTTGCTGTTATAAGAATGATCATGATGCCCTCATGTCCATATTTTACTTTATCGACACCTTTATCTCTAAACATGTGGACATATTTTTCGTTATCGGCTTCCGCTTGAGGACAAGCGGGGTCTAAGCTTGGGGGAGTTGATATGTCCATTTTGCATCATGCTTTTATCTCCATATTTATTGCATTATGGGCTATTATTACACATTATGTCACAATACTTATGCCTATTCTCTCTTATTTTACAAGGTTTACACGAAGAGTGAGAATGCCGCCAGCAAGAATTCCGGGCTGGAAAAGGAGCAAATATTAGAGACCTATTCTGCACAGCTCCAAAAGTCCTGAAACTCACGGAGGCAGTTTTTGAAATTAATAAAAAATACTGGCGAAAGAACCAACCAGAGGGGGGCCACCCACAATCCACGAGGGTGGGGGGCGCGCCCTACCCCCTGGGCGCCCCCCCCCCCCCCCGCCTCATGGGACCCCTATCAGGACTCCGGTGCCCATCTTCTACTATATGAAGTCTTTTACCCTGGAAAAAAATCACAAGCAAGCTTTCGGGACGAAACACCGCGGCCACGAGGCTGAACCTTGGCGGAACCAATCTAGGGCTCCAGCGGAGCTGTTCTACCGGGGAAACATCCCTCCGGGAGGGGGAAATCATCACCATCGATCCTCTCGTCGAGAGGGGGTCAATCTTCATCAACATCTTCACCAGCACCATCTCATCTCAAACCCTAGTTCATCTCTTGTATCCAATCTTTGTCTCAAAACCCCAGATTGGTACATGTGGGTTGCTAGTAGTGTTGATTACTCCTTGTAGTTGATGCTAGTTGGTTTATTTGGTGGAAGATCATATGTTCATATCCTTTATGCATATTAATACCCCTCTGATTATGAATATGAATATGATTTGTGAGTAGTTATGTTTGTTCCTGAGGACATGGGAGAAGTCTTGCTATAAGTAGTCATGTGAATTTGGTATTCGTTCGATATTTTGATGAGATGTATGTTGTCTTTCCTCTAGTGGTGTTATGTGAACGTCGACTACATGACACTTCACCATTGTTTGGGCCTAGAGGAAGGCATTGGGAAGTAATAAGTAGATGATGGGTTGCTAGAGTGACAGAAGCTTAAACCCTAGTTTATGAGTTGCTTCGTAAGGAGCTGATTTGGATCCATATGTTTCATGCTATGGTTAGGTTTACCTTAATACTTCTTTTGTAGTCGCGGATGCTTGCAATAGGGGTTAATCATAAGTGCGATGCTTGTCCAAGGATGTAACATCCCAAATTTTCAATTTGGAATGTTATACATGGGTCATTCATGCATATCATATATTATTGCATTTTGTTTTGCGATCCTCGAAATCCTAAGCAACTCAAGGACCCACGGAGAGAGTTGGGGATTTCACGTTCTTCATATTTGAATTTTATCAAATGTTGAAACAAGGATCACTTTGGTTTTAATTATTTTTCTCTCCGAAAATATTTCGTATTAAAATATATGAGAGGAGATAATATGACTTCTCCAACATAAATGAAATATTGGAGGAAAAATATTAATATCAAATAAATAAATTTTATTTGCAATTTTATTTGAATTAGGAAAAAATATGCATTTTCAAAATTGCATTTTAGGACCAAGAAAATGTTCATCTTGTTCTAAATATTTTATTTAGACGGCGAAAATTTGTTTTGGTATTTTTAGATTTTTATTTATTTTTCTAGGATTTTTCCAACGAAATCCGTTTAAAAAAAATAGTGCACCGACCTACCGGGCCGTGTCCGACCTGGACACTTGAACCAGTCGGCCTTATAAGCCGCGCCCACGCGACCCCGAGGCCCATCGAGCCGCCAGCCCCGCCCGCGAAACCCTAGCACCGCCCCGCCCGCCAAACCCTAGTGCCGCCCCGCCGCCGCCTCGCGCTGCCGTCCACCGCCCGCCGGCCGGAGCCGCCGCCGTCGCCCCTCGCCGCCCGCCGGAACCTCGCCGGAGGTAGCCGCCGCCGCCATTCGTTGGTTTTCTCAGAAAAACCGCTCGGTTTGTTTAAACCCTAGATCTAGTTTTTTTTAAATAGATCGGTTTTTCTCGGTTCGGTTAAATAGCGGACGTTCGTCTGTAAGTTCGTTTTAACGAAAGTTGTTCGTCTGTTAGACACAGACAGCGAACGTTCGTCTGTTAGCCTGTTCGTCAGTTTTTCTTTTTCCAGGGTTTTTCCGTGATTATTTTCGATCGCGATTTCTGCCCTAATCTTCGATCTAGTATAACTTTTCGCTCATTTATCCAAATCAGGTGAAACAAGCACCTAGATCTTCGTCTCGAAACCCTCTTTCTGTTTAACCAACTTGAACAAGATTTTGGTACTGTAAATTTGACTTTAGTCCAGATTAGTAATCGGACCTTGTTTCTTTCGCAGTTTGAGTTTCGTTGCTCCGTTTGATTTGATTCCTTTTGCAAACCGGAGTTCTTCAGTTGAACTTTCTGGTTAGATCTTCTTATTTGAGTTTTACCCGTGCATATTTTCTTGAGTTCCTATGTATGCTATTGTTTGTTTGCGATAGAATTCCCGGAGTGCAAAGCGTGCTACTACGAGTCTCTAGGTTTTGCGGATCGTCAGCAAGGCAAGTAACACATTGATCATACTCTTTTCATACCCAGTTTTTATGCATTAGTTACAATCCTCAAACACTGCATGATTAGGATGTGATTAACTTGTGGGTATTGGGAAGTAGATGATGAGGTAGAACCTATTACCTGTTTTATTATAAAACCCTTGGGAGTTACTTCTACGTTATGCTTATATTGCCATGCTATGCTCGTAGACGTGGATTGGGTTTGAGTGAATCCATGACAGATGTGAGTTTGTTAATTAATGGTTCAATTTAAGGTGGCAACTTTAATACACATCTGGGTGGATTGTTGGTTTTGGGCACCTGGGGTTATACCAGTGTTGTCCTAGGAGATCTCGGGGTTATACCGTGTGATCCTCCTATGGTCCGCCACCCAGGCTCAAAGGGATCATAAGATTATTCATGCTAGAAACTTCCGTGTGCAGCCACAAGCCATTATGGGCTCTGGCATAGTTGAGTATGTTGCATGACCTCTTCCAGTGGTAGGCTAGCAGATGTAGGGGATGTAGGTTGGTACTGTCTACCCGGGGTTAGAGCTAATGCTTCTGAAAGACTGTGTCTCGGTCATCCGTTTCTCAAACATCATGTAGTGCTAGAAATCAAACGGAGGAGATCGAGTCTTGCGGGGAAAAGTGCGCAAACCTCTGCAGAGTGTACAAACTAATCATGGTTAGCCGTGTCCCCGATTATGGACATCTTGAGTATCTGGTATTTGAATTATTGATTTGATCTCATCACTCTAAATTAATTTGTTGGGTTGATAATTACTTTCTAATTGGGATTGAGATGGGGGTACCATTCTCAATGTTTCAACCACCATGATAGTTAAATAAAATATATTCCTTTGTTGTAGGAAAAAAATTGGCTTTTTCACAAAATATTATAACCTTAGAGCCTCCACCAGCCATATATGCATGTAGTGATAGCATTTATCTGTTCATTGCTCTACTGTGTTATATTGCCAGCATATTCCATGTGCTGACCCGTTTTCGGGCTGCAACATATCATGTTGCAGACTTTTCAGGCGACGAGTAAGGTGCCATAGGTCATTTGTCATGCACTCAGCTATGCCGTTGGAGTTGATGGACTCACTTTATCTTCCAAGCCTTCCACTATTATCTTATTTAGATGGCCTTAAGCCATATTTATTGTAATAAGTTCTCTTTGGAGACATTCGATGTAATAAGTGTGTGATTGCTACTCTGTAATAAATCCTTCGAGTACTGTGTGTGTCAGCATTACCGATCCAGGGATGACACTGAACACAGAGATTTGACCGTCTGAGGTCAGAGTGCTAGAAGATGGTATCAGAGCACACGCTGAATGTAGGACACGACCACTAAGAAAAGCCATAGATCACTCTTCTCCACTCATTTCTGACTCCTCTCCATTTTCTACTCTTTAGGATGGCGGACTCGAGGAACAAGTTTGCACAACCGGATGAAGACACACCCTTTGGACGACACTTGAAGGAAGTCACTAGGTACCTGAACATCGGAATACCAAGCTTCACCGGGACCTACACTGCTACTTTACCAGAAGAGGAGCGCTGGATGATTCGAGTTCAAGTTCTAGGAAGAACATTCACGCCAGTTACGGAGCCCATAGAGTTTTCCTTTGATGCACCCACCTGGAGTCTAGGAAAGAGCATGGCAGCACACATCGCCATGGGACGCATCGGCGAAGTCTACAACAAGGATCTCAAGGATACTATCTACCAAAGATGTGGGCGCCGACACGAGCAATGGGAGATGATCAGCACCAGGAAGGACAGGTCCATTGCAGCTTTCATCCAGGAGTTAAACCAACACATTCGACGCCAGGAGAACCAGATGTGCGCAAGCATGATAGATTTAAAGAAGGTGATGACTAGGATCACTGAGCTAGAAGAGGAACTCAAGTCTACACGCGATGGATATGAGGAGGAAATGACGATACTCGTGGAGAAGAATGACGACTTGATAAGAAAGATAGGAGTATTCCTGGGAGACCCCGCGCCAGGAGGAGAAGATGACGAACCCAAGGAAATACGTTCTGAAGACTAGATCATCATCGACGACACCGACTCCGACCCTGATGGTAGTGATGATGATTATGAAGACGAAGCTGGAGAGGATATCATGGAGTCTTCCACCGATCAAAATTTCTAGAATGACCACCATATGATTAGTAGTCTTTTCCCATGTATATAGTAGTAGTCCGAGCACTTTTGTGACGTTAGTTCTAGACCGATTGTATGCCCTTGCTTGATTGATTGAGTGATATGATGTGATTGTGTTTGTCTCATGGGCATATGGGTAGTGCTTTCCCACTAGACCTCATTCTATTCTAATCTCTCCCCTCTAAACCCATCAGATGCCTCCGAGACGTGACACCAGATTTGTTTTCCCACCGAAGATCACCCAGTTGATCCAGCAGCAGAATGCCTTGATGCAGATATTAGTCCAGAACCAAGGCAACAACAACAACCCACCACCACCGCCTCCAATTGACAACTTAGCCCGGTTTTTGAGGTTGCAGCCGCCGGTGTTCTCCAGTAGCACCGAGCCAATAGTTGCGGATGACTGGCTATGCAAGATTGGAAGGGAGTTGACCACCGCAGGTTGCAAAGATGCTGAGAAGGTGCATTTTGCCGCACACCAGTTGGATGGACCAGCAGCCTCATGGTGGGAGAATTACACAGCCACTTTCCCTATAGCCAATATCACTTGGGATCAGTTTCAGCAAGCATTCCGCATAGCCCATGTCTCAACTGGAGCTATGAGCATGAAGAAGCGCGAGTTTCGCAACTTGCGCCAGGGAAATCGTACTGTAGCTCAGTACGTAGATGAGTTTAGTAAGCTATCTCGTTATGCCCCTGATGATGTGGCCACAGATGCCGCGAAGCAGGAGAAGTTTATGGAAGGGCTGAATGATGAGATGAGCATGCAGTTGATGGTGGCAGCATTTAACAACTACCAGGAGTTGGTAGACAAGCCTCTTATGATGGAAGGGAAGCAACAGCAGATTGAGAGCCACAAAAGGAAGTATGGACAAGGAAAGTACAATTCAGGAGCTCAGCAGAAGCCTTGTTTCACCCCGAACTCGGGAAGATTGACCCATAACCATGGAGGCCACACTCACAATGGAGAAAGTTCACATAATCACAGTGGCCCCAAGAATGGAAATGGGAATGGAGCAGGCAGCAATCAGAACCGCTCTAACCCTGCCACACCCGCCAAGAAGGATCAAAGTCACATTACCTATTTCAATTGCGGAAAGACTGGGCACTACGCCAATGATTGTCCGGAATTGAAGAACGGAAATGGCAATGGAAGCGCTGGGAAGAAGCCCAACCCTTTGAACAGGGGACAAGTGAACCACGTGAGCGTGGAGGAGGTTGAAGGGCAGCCTGATGCAGTTATCGGTAAGTTTTTGGTTAAGTCATTTACCGCCCTTGTTTTATTTGATACTGGTGCATCGCATTCATACATCTCAAGGGGATTTGTGGACAAGTTTAAGTTACCCACCTTAGCCCTGAGGACACCCTTGCTAGTGAGCTCACCCGGTGCAGAGTATATGGCCAGCCGATGGTGCGATTGGATACCCTTAACCATTGGTAGCCATGTTTTCCCCTCAGACCTAATAATTCTGGAGTCACAAGGATTGGATGTGATACTAGGAATGGACTGGTTATCGAAGTATGGAGGAAACATTGACTGTGCTAGTAGGTCTATTCTACTCACCACCCTGGAGGGAAAAGGATCAAGTATGTATCTAGGCATGTGCCTAGGAGGACTCAAGTAAATTCTCTCATGGGAGTTGTTCAGGAGGAAGTGCCTATAGTGAAGGATTACCCAGATGTATTTCCAGAGGAATTACCAGGCATGCCGCCAGATCGAGACATCGAGTTTTTGATAGAGTTGTTGCCAGGCACCGGACCGATATCGAAGAGACCATACCGGATGCCCGCAAATGATCTGGAGGAGATTAAGAAGCAGATTAAGGAGTTATTGGAGAAAGGTTACATTCGACGAAGTTCATCACCATGGGGAGCCCAAGTGCTTTTGGTTGAGAAGAAGGATGGATCGTTAAGAATGGTTGTTGATTATCGTGCGTTGAATGAAGTGACAATCAAGAACAAGTACCCACTGTTGATGATCAATGATTTGTTTGACCAGCTGCAAGGAGCTAAAGTGTTTTCAAAGATCGATCTGCGATCAGGATATCACCAACTGAAGATTCGAGAAAAGGATATACCTAAAACAGCTTTCACCATGACGTATGGGTTATATGAGTATACGGTTATGTCATTCAGACTGACTAACGCCCCTGCCTATTTCATGAGTATGATGAACAAGGTGTTCATGGAGTTCTTGGATAAGTTTGTCGTGTTGTTCATTGATGATATCTTGGTGTACCCGAAGAATGAAGAGGAACACAAGGAGCATTTGCGTTTAGTTCTTGATGACCCACAAGTATAGGGGATCTATCGTAGTCCTTTCGATAAGTAAGAGTGTCGAACCCAACGAGGAGCAGAAGGAAATGATAAGCGGTTTTCAGCAAGGTATTCTCTGCAAGTACTGAAATAAGTAGTAACAGATAGTTTTGTGATAGGATAATTTGTAACGAGCAACAAGTAACAAAAGTAAATAAAGTGCAGAAAGGTAGCCCAATCCTTTTTGTAGCAAAGGACAAGCCTGGACAAACTCTTATGTAGAGAAAAGCGCTCCCGAGGACACATGGGAATTATCGTCAAGCTAGTTTTCATCACGTTCATATGATTCGCGTTCGGTACTTTGACAATTTGATATGTGGGTGGACCAGTGCTTGGGTGCTGTTCTTACTTGAACAAGCATCCCACTTATGATTAACCTCTATTGCAAGCATCCGCAACTACAACAAAAGTATTAAGGTAAACCTAACCATAGCATGAAACATATGGATCCAAATCAGCCCCTTACGAAGCAACGCATAAACTAGGGTTTAAGCTTCTATCACTCTAGCAACCCATCATCTACTTATTACTTCCCAATGCCTTCCTCTAGGCCCAAATAATGGTGAAGTGTTATGTAGTCAACGTTCACATAACACCACTAGAGGATAGACAACATACATCTCATCAAAATATCGAACGAATACCAAATTCACATGACTACTAATAGCAAGACTTCTCCCATGTCCTCAGGAACAAACGTAACTACTCACAAAGCATATTCATGTTCATAATCAGAGGGGTATTAATATGCATATAGGATCTGAACATATGATCTTCCACCAAATAAACCAACTAGCATCAACTACAAGGAGTAATCAACACTACTAGCAACCTACTAGTACCAATCCCGGACTTGGAGACAAGAATTGGATACAAGAGATGAACTAGGGTTTTGAGAGGAGATGGTGCTGGTGAAGATGTTGATGGAGATTGCCCTCTCCCGATGAGAGGAGCGTTGGTGATGACGATGGCGATGATTTCCCCCTCCCGGAGGGAAGTGTCCCCGGCAGAACAGCTCTACCGGAGCCCTAGATTGGTTCCGCCAAGGTTCCGCCTCATGGCGGCGGAGTCTTGTCCCGAAAGGTTGCTTATGATTTTTCCCTTGACGAAAGACTTCATATAGCAGAAGATGGCCACCGGAGAGCCAACAGGGGGCCCACGAGGCAGGGGGCGCGCCCCCACCCTCGTGGGCAGGTGGTGGCCCCCCTGACGTATTTCTTCTGCTCAGTATTTTTTATTATTTCCAAAAATAACTTGCGTGGAGTTTCAGGACTTTTGGAGTTGTGCAGAATAGGTCTCTAATATTTGCTCCTTTTCCAGCCCAGAATTCCAGCTACCGGCATTCTCCCTCCTTATGTAAACCTTGTAAAATAAGAGAGAATAGGCATAAGTATTGTGACATAATGTATAATAACATCCCATATTGCAATAAATATCGATATAAAAGCATGATGCAAAATGGACGTATCAACTCCCCCAAGCTTAGACCTCGCTTGTCCTCAAGCGGAAGCCGATAACGATAAATATGTCCACATGTTTAGAGGTAGAGGTGTCGATAAAATAAAATACAGACATGAGGGCATCATGATTATTCTCATAACAGCAACATAGATGGATATTGTCATATGATTTCTTATGCTCAAGTAATAATCTATTCACAATGCAAAAGTACGAATCAAAAACTTTATTGAGAACTAACAAACTATAATCTCAGTCATTGAAGCAATTGCAATTTATCATAACATCAGAAAGAGTCTATGTCAGAGCTTTCTAGCAAGTCCACATACTCAACTATCATTTAGTCTTTCATAATTGCTAACACTCACGCAATACTTGTGGTTACGGAGTTTTAATCGGATACAGAGAAAGATAGGGGCTTATAGTTTCGCCTCCCAACCTTTTACCTCAAGGGTAATGTCAACAATAATAACTCATGCTGACTTACATCCAATTAGATATATCTATCAGGATCTTTCCAACACCCTGTGCTTGCCAAAGGATAAAATATAAAAAGGAAAGGTGATGATCACCATGACTCTTGCATAAGGTAGAAGGTAATAATAAAAGATAGGCCCTTCGCAGAGGGAAGCAGAGGTTGCCATGTGCTTTCAGGGTTGGATGCACAAAATCTTAATGCGAAAGAACGTCACTTTATATTGCCACTTGTGATATGAACCTTTATTATGCAGTCCGTCGCTTTTATTTCTTCCACATCACAAGATCGTATAAAGCTTATTTTCTCCCACACTAATAAGTCATACATATTTAGAGAGCAATTTTTATTGCTTGCACCGATGACAACTTACTTGAAGGATCTTACTCAATCCATAGGTAGATATGGTGGACTCTCATGGCAAAACTGGTTTAAGGGTTTTTGGAAGCACAAGTAGTATCTCTACTTGGTGCTAAGAATTTGGCTAGCATGAGGGGGAAAGGCAAGCTCAACATGTTGGATGATCCATGACAATATACTTTATCTCAGATATAAGAAAACATAACCCATTACGTTGTCTTCCTTGTCCAACATCAACTCTTTAGCATGTCATATTTTAATGAGTGCTCCCAATCATAAAGATGTCCATGATAATATATTTATATGTGAAACCTCTCTTTCCTTATTACTTCCTATTAATTGCAACGATGACCAAAGCTATGTTTGTCAACTCTCAACAATTTTTAATCATCATACTCTTTCTATGTGAAGTCATTACTCTCAATAAGATCAATATGATCTCTTTGTTTCTTTTTATATTCTTTTCTCTTTTCTTTTATTCACTCAAGATCATGGCAAAATAATCAAGCCCTTTACTCAACAGTAATCTTTATTATATAGCTCACGGACTCGATTACATAGAGAGATCATAAAGCAAAAACTCAAAACTAGATCATGCCATAAACTTTATTCTAGTAAATCAGGATACTACTAAGAGGATCGAACTAAGAAAAACGGTAAAGATAGGAGTGTGATGGTGATACGATACCGGGGCACCTCCCCCAAGCTTGGCAGTTGCCAAGGGGAGTGCCCATACCCATGTGATTATATCTCCTTTGTTGGTGAGGAAGGTGGCGGTGATGATGGATAGTCGCACATCGAGCATAAGAGGTCCTCCAGCTTGCGGATAATGCCCTTGAGTGCAACGATATGCCCCTTCAACAAAATATTTGCACGTGTGAGATATTTGTTTTGTATACGAGCTAACTCAATCATCTTGAAAGCTTCGATCTCAGTTGGGGTAAGGAGATTGTGATCAAGTTGAAGGATGTCTTCTATTGCCGGACCTTGGTCCTCCGTGGCCTTCTTGATCCCTTCATCCTTGTTGATCTCCATGGGTTCTTCCCTCTTCAGCTCTATCTTCATTAGCCAAGCATCATTGTCACCATTGTTGGAGGAGGCGGACGACATGATGCCTGGCTTTCATAACCCTGACAGAAAACAGCTCGAAACAAGAATAGAGGACAATTGCATGAAACGTAGGTCAAAACCTTCGAGAGATTATATAATGAATTTTTACCGACCAAAATACGTATCGTGCAAGAAAACGGAGTCCGGAGAGCGCACGAGGTGCCCACGAGGTAGGGGGGCGCGCCCAGTAGGGTAGGGCGCGCCCTCCACCCTCGTGGAGCCCTCGTGTCCTTCCCGGACTGCTTCTTATTTTTCTATTTTTCTAAATATTCCAAAACGGAGAAATATTGCCTTAAAAACTGTTTTGGAGTCGGTTTACTTACGTTACCACATACCTATTCCTTTTCAGAGTCTGAAACGTTCCGGAAAGTGTCCCTTATGTATTCCTCCGGGGTTACGGTTTCAATAACATTGGTTTCAACATTTATGGGATTACCTGAGATATAATGTTTGATTCTTTGACCGTCCACCACCTTCGGATTTGTGCCTTCGAAGTTGTTAATTTTTATAGCACCGGAACGATAAACCTCCTCGATAACGTAAGGGTCTTCCCATTTAGAGAGAAGTTTTCCTGCAAAAAATCTTAAACGAGAGTTGTATAGCAATACATAATCACCTACGTTAAACTCACGCTTTTGTATCCTTTTGTCATGCCATCTTTTAACTTTTTCTTTAAACAACTTGGCATTTTCATAAGCTTGGGTCTCCATTCATCAAGTGAGCTAATATCAAATAACCTCTTCTCGCCGGAAAGTTTGAAATCATAGTTGAGCTCTTTAACAGCCCAATAAGCCTTATGTTCTAGTTCGAGAGGTAAGTGACATGCTTTTCCATAAACCATTTTATACGGAGACATACCCATAGGATTTTTATATGCAGTTCTATAGGCCCATAATGCATCATCAAGTTTCTTGGACCAATTCTTTCTGGATCTATTAACAGTCTTTTGCAAAATTAATTTGAGCTCTCTACTACTCAATTCTACTTGACCACTAGACAGTGGGTGATAAGGAGATGCAATTCTATGATTAACATCATACTTAGCAAGCATTTTACGGAAAGCACCATGAATAAAATGTGAACCACCATCAGTCATTAAATATCTAGGGACTCCAAAGCTCGGAAAAATAAGTTCTTTAAGCATTTTAATAGAAGTGTTATGATCAGCACTACTAGTTGGAATAGCTTCTACCCACTTAGTAACGTAATCAACAGCAACTAGAATATGTGTATATCCATTGGAGGCAGGAAAAGGTCCCATATAATCAAAGCCCCAAACATCAAATGGTTCAATAACAAGTGAATAATTCATAGGCATTTCTTGACATCTACTAATATTACCAATTCTTTGACATTCATCACAAGATAAGAAAAACTTACGAGCATCCTTGAAGAGAGTAGGCCAATAAAAACCGGATTGCAATACCTTATGTGCAGTTCTATCTCCAGCGTGGTGTCCTCCATATGCCTCGGAGTGACACTTGCGTAGGATTTGTTCCTGTTCATGCTCAGGTACACAACGTCTAATAACACCATCTACTCCTTCTTTATAAAGATGTGGGTCATCCCAAAGTAATGTCTCAAATCATAGAAAAACTTTTTCTTTTGCTGGTATGTGAAACTAGGTGGTATAAATTTAGCAACAATATAATTAGCATAATCAGCATACCATGGAGCAGTACGAGAAGCATTTATGACATTTAATTGTTCATCAGGAAAGCTATCATCAATAGGTAGTGGGTCATCAAGAACATTTTCTAACCTAGACAGGTTGTCTGCAACGGGGTTCCCAGCTCCCTTTCTATCAACAATATGCAAATCAAATTCTTGTAGCAAGAGAACCCATCTAATAAGTCTAGGTTTAGCATCTTTCTTTTCCATAAGATATTCAATAGCAGCATGATCAGTGTAAATAGTTACTTTAGAATCAACAATATAAGGTCTGAACTTATCACAAGCAAATACAACTGCTAAGAATTCTTTTTCAGTAGTAGCATAATTTCTTTGAGCATTGTCTAGAGTCTTACTAGCATATTGAATAACATTTAATTTCTTATCAACTCTTTGCCCTAGAACAGCACCTACAGCATAATCACTAGCATCACACATAATTTCAAAGGGTAAATTCCAATCAGGTGGTTGAACAATAGGTGCAGAGATCAATGCTTTCTTAAGTATTTCAAATGCTTCTACACAATCATCATCAAAGACAAATGGTATATCTTTTTGTAATAAATTAGTCAGAGGCCGAGAAATTTTTGAGAAGTCCTTAATGAACCTTCTTTAAAATCCGGCGTGACCAAGGAAACTCCTTATACCTTTGATGTCCTTGGGACATGGCATCTTTTCAATAGCATCAACCTTGGCTTTATCAACCTCAATACCTCTTTAAGAAACTTTATGCCCCAAGACAATACCTTCATTAACCATAAAGTGGCACTTTTCCCAATTCAAGACAAGATTAGTTTCTTCACATCTCTGCAAAACTCGATCAAGGTTGCTCAAGCAATCATCAAAAGAGGATCCATAGACGGAAAAGTCGTCCATGAAAACCTCACAAATCTTTTCACAAAAGTCAGAGAATATAGCCATCATGCATCTTTGAAAGGTAGCAGGTGCATTACATAAACCAAAAGGCATACGTCTATAAGCAAAAGTACCAAAAGGGCAAGTAAAAGTAGTCTTTGATTGATCATTGGCTGACACAGGTATTTGAGAGAAACCAGAATAACCATCTAGGAAGCAAAAATGTGTATGTTTAGATAATCTTTCTAGCATTTGATCGAAAAAAGGTAAGGGGTAATGATCTTTCTTAGTGGCCTTATTTAATTTGCGGAAATCAATTACCATCCTATAACCTGTAATAATTCTTTGCGGAATCAATTCATCTTTATCATTAGGAACGACGGTAATACCTCCCTTCTTAGGGACACAATGGACAGGACTTACCCACTGACTATCAGCAACGGGATAAATTATACCTGCCTCAAGGAGATTTAGTAGTTCCTTTCTTACCACTTCTTTCATCTTTGGATTGAGCCTTCGTTGATGATCACGAACTGGTTTGGCATCTTCTTCCAAATTTATTTTATGTTGACATAGAGTGGGGCTAATGCCCTTAAGATCATCAAGAGTATATCCAATAGCAGCACGGTGCTTCTTCAGAGTTTTCAATAATCTCTCTTCTTCATGCTCTGAAAGGTTAGCACTAATAATAACAGGATATATATTCTTTTCATCAAGATAAGCATATTTAAGAGTATCAGGCAATGGTTTAAGCTCAAACACGGGATCACCCTTGGGTGGAGGGGGATCCCCTAGGATTTCAACAAGCAAATTGTTTTCTGGATAGGGTCCTATTTAGAGAACACTTCATCTATTTCCCTTCTTTCATTCATAAACATACCATTTTCATGGTCTAGCAAGTATTGTTCTAAAGGATCACTAGGAGGTACGACAATAGAAGCAAGACCAATAATTTCATCCTTACTAGGTAATTCCTCTTCACGGTGTTGTCTACTAAATTTAGAGAAATTAAACTCATGAGACATATCACCCAAGCCAATAGTAACAACACTCTTTTCGCAGTCTATCCTAGCATTAACTGTGTTCAAGAAGGGTCTACCAAATATAATGGGACAAAAGCTATCTTGTGGGGAACCAAGAACAAGGAAATCAGCAGGATATTTAGTTTTCCCACACAAGACTTCAACATCTCTAACAATTCCAATGCGTGATATTGTATCTCTATTAGCAATTTTGATGGTAACATCAATACCTTCTATCTCAGCAGGTGCAATTTCATGCATAATTTCTTTGTATAAGTCATGAGGTATAGCACTAGCACTAGCACCCATATCACATAAGCCATGATAACAATGATCTCCTATTTTAACAGAAATAACAGGCATGCCTACCATAGGTCTATGTTTATCTTTAGCACAAGGTTTGGCAATTCTAGCTGTTTCACCGCAGAAATAAATAACATGCCCATCAATATTATCAGCCAAGAGATCTTTAACAATAGCAATATTAGGTTCAACTTTGATTTGCTCAGGAGGTGTATAAGTTCTAATATTGCTTTTACGAACCACAGTTGAAGCTTTAGCATGATCCTTTATCCTAACAGGGAAAGGTGGTTTCTCAACATAAGAAGTAGGAACAACAGGATCATTATAAGTAATAGTCTTTTCTTCAACTTTAGTAGGTGCAGCTACTTTTACTTCTATGGGAGGATGATATTTAAACCACTTCTCCTTGGGGAGATCAACATAAGTAGCAAAAGATTCACAGAAAGAAGCTACTATCTCATAGTCAAGTCCATATTTAGTGCTAAATTTACGGAAAACATCAGTATCCATAAAAGACTTAACACAATCAAACTTAGGTGTCATACCTGACTCCTTACCTTCGTCGAGATCCCAATCTTCAGAGTTGCATTTAATTCTATTCAATAAATCCCATTTGAATTCAATAGTCTTCATCATAAAAGAGCCAGCACAAGAAGTATCGAGCATGGTGCGATTGTTTTCAGAAAGCCGAGCATAAAAACTTTGAATAATTATCTCTCTTGAGAGCTCATGATTGGGGCATGACTATAACATTGATTTAAGCCTCCCCCAAGCTTGAGCGATGCTTTCTCCTTCGCAAGGACAAAAATTATATATATAATTGTGATCACGATGAACAAGATGCATAGGATAAAACTTCTGATGAAATTCCAATTTCAATCGTTTGTAGTTCCATGACCCCATATCATCACATAGCCTATACCATGTCGATGTGTATCCCTTCAAAGATAAAGGGAAGACCTTCCTCTTAACAACATCATCGGGCACACCTGCAAGCTTAAATAATCCACAAACTTCATCCACATATATTAGGTGCTCAACAGGATGCTTTGTTCCATCGCCTGCAAAAGGATTAGCTAGTAGTTTTTCTAACATACCCGAAGGAACTTCAAAGGGAACATTTTCATTTTTAGTAGGTTGAGGAGAAACTCTTTGCTCTACTGGTCGAGGTGAAGATACCCCGAACAAGCCCCTCAGAGGATTACTTTCCATAGTAACAAGTGACAGTAAATTTCAGCACACTATATAAATTTTTCCTTACCAAATTCCACCTACCAAAGGCGCTTCACTCCCCGGCAACGGCGCCAGAAAAGAGTCTTGATGACCCACAAGTATAGGGGATCTATCGTAGTCCTTTCGATAAGTACGAGTGTTGAACCCAACGAGGAGCAGAAGGAAATGATAAGCGGTTTTCAGCAAGGTATTCTCTGCAAGTACTGAAATAAGTAGTAACAGATAGTTTTGTGATAGGATAATTTGTAACGAGCAACAAGTAACAAAAGTAAATAAAGTGCAGCAAGGTGGCCCAATCCTTTTTGTAGCAAAGGACAAGCCTGGACAAACTGTTATATAGAGAAAAGCGCTCCCGAGGACACATGGGAATTATCGTCAAGCTAGTTTTCATCACGTTCATATGATTCGCGTTCGGTACTTTGATAATTTGATATGTGGGTGGACCGGTGCTTGGGTGCTGTTCTTACTTGAACAAGCATCCCACTTATGATTAACCTCTATTGCAAGCATCTGCAACTACAACAAAAGTATTAAGGTAAACCTAACCATAGCATGAAACATATGGATCCAAATCAGCCCCTTACGAAGCAACGCATAAACTAGGGTTTAAGCTTCTGTCACTCTAGCAACCCATAATCTACTTATTACTTCCCAATGCCTTCCTCTAGGCCCAAATAATGGTGAAGTGTTATGTAGTCGACGTTCACATAACACCACTAGAGGATACACAACATACATCTCATCAAAATATCGAGCGAATACCAAATTCACATGACTACTAATAGCAAGACTTCTCCCATGTCCTCTGGAACAAACGTAATTACTCACAAAGCATATTCATGTTCATAATCATAGGGGTATTAATATGCATATAGGATCTGAACATATGATCTTCCACCAAATAAACCAACTAGCATCAACTACAAGGAGTAATCAACACTACTAGCAACCTACTAGTACCAATCCCGGACTTGGAGACAAGAATTGGATACAAGAGATGAACTAGGGTTTTGAGAGGAGATGGTGCTGGTGAAGATGTTGATGGAGATTGCCCTTTCCCGATGAGAGGAGCGTTGGTGATGACGATGGCGATGATTTCCCCCTCCCGGAGGGAAGTGTCCCCGGCAGAACAGCTCTGCCGGAGCCCTAGATTGGTTCCGCCAAGGTTCCGCCTCGTGGCAGCGGAGTCTCGTCCCGAAAGGTTGCTTATGATTTTTCCCTTGACGAAAGACTTCATATAGCAGAAGATGGCCACCGGAGAGCCAACAGGGGCCCATGAGGCAGGGGGCGCGCCCTGGGGGGTAGGGCGCGCCCCCCACCCTCGTGGGCAGGTGGTGGCCCCCCTGACGTATTTCTTCCGCTCAGTATTTTTTATTATTTCCAAAAATAACTTTCGTGGAGTTTCAGGACTTTTGGAGTTGTGCAGAATAGGTCTCTAATAGTTGCTCCTTTTCCAGCCCAGAATTCCAGCTGCCGGCATTCTCCCTCCTTATCTAAACCTTGTAAAATAAGAGAGAATAGGCATAAGTATTGTGACATAATGTATAATAACAGCCCATATTGCAATAAATATCGATATAAAAGCATGATGCAAAATGGACGTATCAGTCTCGAGAAGCTCATGGAACATCAGTTATATGCCAAGTTCAGCAAATGTGAGTTTTGGTTGAAGGAAGTTGGATTTCTTGGACATGTTATATCAGGAGAAGGTATAGCAGTGGATCCCACCAAGGTCCAGTCAGTCACTGAGTGGTTGGCACCCACCTCCGTTGGAGAGATCCGCAGTTTTCTTGGACTCGCGGGATACTACCGGAGATTCATTGAGAATTTTTCCAAGATTGCGAAGCCTATGACGACATTGTTGAAGAAGGACACCAAGTTCCATTGGACTGAAGAATGTGAAGCAAGTTTCCAGGAGTTGAAGAAACGTTTGACTACAGCCCCAGTGCTGATTCTGCCGGATATACGCAAGGATTTCCAAGTGTATTACGACGCCTCTCGCTTAGGACTTGGAGGAGTGCTTATGCAAGACGGAAGAGTTGTTTCGTATGCCTCACGTCAACTTCGACCGCATGAGTTGAATTATGCCATGCATGATTTGGAGTTAGCAGCCGTAGTGCATGCGCTCAAGATCTGGAGACATTATCTTATTGGAAACCGTTGTGATGTGTACACGGATCACAAGAGTTTGAAGTACATTTTTACCCAGAAGGAGCTGAACCTCAGGCAGAGGAGATGGTTGGAGCTCATAAAGGATTATGATATGAAGTTGCACTATCGTCCAGGAAAGGCCAATGTCGTAGCAGACGCTTTGAGTCGGAAGAGTTATGCCAATACCCTCGTAAACGGAGGAATGCCAAAGGAGTTAGCAGAAGATCTCAGGGAGCTACATTTGGAGATAGTCCCTAGAGGTTTTGTTGCAGCATTGGAGGTTCAATCAACGTTATTGGGAAAGATTCGAGAAGCTCAGAAGGATGACAAAGAAATTTCCGAGATAAAGGAGAAGATGAGGGAAGGAAAAGCCAAAGGTTTTTGTGAGGATGAGCACGACACCTTGTGGTTTGAGGACCGTGTATATGTGCCCAATAATGCAGAGATCAGGAAGTTGATACTACAGGAAGCTCATGACTCACCATACTCGATACACCCCAGAAACACCAAGATGTATTTGGATTTGCAGGAGCATTTCTGGTGGACTGGAATGAAGAAGGATATTGCCGAGTATGTAGCCGTATGTGATGTATGTCATAGAGTGAAGGCAGAACATCAGAAGCCAGCAGGATTACTGCAGCCTATGCCGATACCCGAATGGAAGTGGGACAATCTTGGCATGGATTTTATCACCGGATTACCCAGGACCCGATCGGGATATGATTCTATCTGGATAGTAGTGGATCGTTTGACCAAAGTAGCTCACTTTATCCCAGTGAAAACCACTTATACCAGTGCAAAGTTGGCCAAGATATACATGACCAGGATCGTATGTCTGCATGGAGTTCCGAGGACCATCGTATCAGATAGAGGAACATAGTTTACTTGAAAGTTTTGGCACCAGCTGCACCAGACATTGGGTACCAGGCTAGAGTTCAGTACAGCTTTTCACCCGCAGACAAATGGACAGACCAAGAGAGTCAATCGGATTCTGGAGGACATGTTAAGAGCTTGTGCATTAGATTATGGATCTATTTGGGATGACAACTTGCCCTACACGGAGTTCTCATACAACAACGGTTACCGGGCCAGTTTGAAGATGGCACCTTTCGAAGCCCTATATGGAAGAAGATGCCGAACACCGTTGATGTGGGATTAAGTTGGAGACCGCCAGTTGTTTGGACCGGATTTGATTAAGGAGTCCGAAGAGAAGGTTAAGCTGATTCGAGATAGACTGAAGGTAGCTCAGTCCAGACAGAAGAGTTATGCAGATTCAAAACACACGGAGGTAGTCTATGAAATCGGAGACAGAGCATATCTCCGTGTGTCACCACTACGAGGTGTTAAACATTTTGGAGTTAAGGGAAAGTTAGCCCCGAGATTTGTAGGACCACACCGAGTTTTGGAACGCATGGGAGAGGTTGCCTACAAGTTGGGGTTACCCGAAGGACTGTCAGGAGTTCATGATGTGTTTCACGTTTCCCAGTTAAAGAAGTGCCATGCAGAGATGGCCGATATTCCTTTGAGAGATACAGTGCCCCTGGAAGCAATTCAGTTGGATAGTGATTTGACATATGAGGAAAAACCTGTCAAGATTCTCGAGTTTGCCAGCCGAGTTACTCGCAGCAAGGTTATCAAGTTTTGCAAAGTTCAGTGGAGCCACCACGCCGAGGATGAAGCCACTTGGGAACGAGAGGATGATCTACTTAAGGACCACCCACACCTATTTTCTAGCCAACCCGAATCTATACATAGGTCATTCATGCATATCATATTTTATTGCATTTCATTTTGCGATCCTCGAAATCCTAAGCAACTCAAGGACCCACGGAGAGAGTTGGGGATTTCACGTTCTTCATATTTGAATTTTATCAAATGTTGAAACAAGGATCACTTTGGTTTTAATTATTTTTCTCTCCGAAAATATTTCGTATTAACATATATGAGAGGAGATAATATGACTTCTCCAAAATAAATGAAATATTGGAGGAAAAATATTAAGATCAAATAAATAAAGTTTATTTGGATTTTATTTGCAATTTTATTTGAATTAGGGAAAAATATGCATTTTTCAAAATTGCATTTTAGGACCAAGAAAATGTTCACCTTGTTCTAAATATTTTATTTAGACGGAGAAAATTTGTTTTCGTATTTTTAGATTTTTATTTATTTTTCTAGGATTGTTCCGGCAAAATCCGTTTAAAAAAATAGTGCACCCACCTACCGGGCCGTGTCTGACCTGGACACTTGAACCGGCCGGCCTTATAAGCCGCGCCCCCGCGACCCCGAGGCCCATCGAGCCGCCAGCCCCGCCCGCAAAACCCTAGCGCCGCCCCGCCGCCGCCTCGCGCTGCGCCGCCGCCGCCGACCGCCCGCCCGCCGAAACCTCGCCGGAGGTAGCCGCTGCCGCCGCCGTTCGTCGGGTTTCTCAGAAAAACCGTTTGTTTTTTTAAATAGATCGGTTTTGTTTCGGTTTTTCTCGGTTCGGTTAAATAGCGGACGTTCGTCCGTACATTCATTTTAACGAACGTTGTTCGTCCGTTAGTCACAGACAGCGAACGTTCGTTCGTTAGCCTGTTCGTCGGTTTTCTTTTTCAAGGGTTTTTCCGCGATTATTTTCGATCGCGATTTCTGCCCTAATCTTCGATCTAGTATAACTTTTCGCTGGTTTATCCAAATCAGGTGAAACAAGCGCCTAGATCTTCGTCTCGAAACCCTCTTTCTGTTTAACCAACCTGAACAAGATTTTGGTACTGTAAATTTGACTTTAGTCCAGATTAGTAATCGGACCATGTTTCTTTCGCAGTTTGAGTTTCGTTGCTCCGTTTGATTTGATTCTTTTTGCAAACCGGAGTTCTTCAGTTGAACTTTCTGGTTATATCTTCTTATTTGAGTTTTACCCGTGCATCTTTGCTTGAGTGCTTATGTATGCTATTGTTTGTTTGCGATAGAATTCCCGGAGTGTGAAGCATGCTACTACGAGTCTCTAGGTTTTGTGGATCGTCAGCAAGGCAAGTAACACATTGATCATACTCTTTTCATACCCAGTTTTTATGCATTAGTTACAATCCTCAAAAACTGCATGATTAGGATGTGATTAACTTGTGGGTATTGGGAAGTAGATGATGAGGTAGAACCTATTACCTGTTTTATTACCAAACCCTTGGGAGTTACTTCTACGTTATGCTTATATTGCCATGCTATGCTCGTAGACGTGGATTGGGTTTGAGTGAATCCATGACAGATGTGAGTTTGTTAATTAATGGTTCAATTTAAGGTGGCAACTTTAATACACATCTGGGTGGATTGCCGGTCTTGGGCACCTGGGGTTATACCAGTGTTGTCCTAGGAGATCCCGGGGTTATACCGTGTGATCCTCCTATGGTCCGCCACCCAGGCTCAAAGGGATCATAAGATTATTCATGCTAGAAACTTCTGTGTGCAGCCACAAGCCATTATGGGCTCTGGCATAGTTGAGTATGTTGCATGACCTCTTTCAGTGGTAGGCTAGCAGATGTAGGGGATGTAGGTTGGTACTTTCTACCCGGGGTTAGAGTTAATGCTTCTGAAAGACTGTGTCTCGGTCATCCGTTTCTCAAACACCATGTAGTGCGAGAAATCAAACGGAGGAGATCGAGTCTTGTGGGGAAAAGTGCGCAAACCTCTGCAGAGTGTACAAACTAATCATGGTTAGCCGTGTCCCCGGTTATGGACATCTTGAGTATCTGGTATTTGAATTATTGATTTGATCTCATCACTCTAAATTAATTTGTTGGGTTGATAATTACTTTCTAATTGGGATTGAGATGGGGGTACCATTCTCAATGTTTCAACCACCATGATAGTTAAATAAAATATATTCCTTTGTTGTAGGAAAAAAATTGGCTTTTTTGCAAAACATTATAACCTTAGAGCCTTCACCAGCCATATATGCATGTAGTGATAGCATTTATCTATTCATTGCTCTACTGTGTTATATTGCCAGCATATTCCATGTGCTGACCTGTTTTCGGGCTGCAACGTATCATGTTGTAGACTTTTCAGACGACGAGTAAGGTGCCATAGCTCGTTTGTCATGCACTCAGCTATGCCGTTGGAGTTGATGGACTCACTTTATCTTCCAAGCCTTCCGCTGTTATCTTATTTAGATGGCCTTAAGCCATATTTATTGTAATAAGTTCTCTTTGGAGACATTCGATGTAATAAGTGTGTGATTGCTACTATGTTATAAATCCTTCGAGCACTGTGTGTGTCAGCATTACCGATCCAGGGATGACACTGAACACAGAGATTTGACCGTCTGAGGTCGGATCGCTACAAAGGAAGGGCAGTACCCAAGCACCGGTCCACCCACATACAAAATTATCAATGTAACGAACGCGAATCATATGAGCGTGATGAAAACTAGCTTGACGATAATTCCCATGTGTCCTCGGGAGCGTTTTCCTTCATATAAGAGTTTGTCCAGGCTTGTCCTTTGCTACAAAAAGGATTGGGCCATCTTGCTGCACCTTATTTACTTTCATTACTTGTTACCCGTTACAAATTACCTTATCACAAAACTATCTGTTACCGATAATTTCAGTGCTTGCAGAGAATACCTTACTAAAAACCGCTTGTCATTTCCTTCTGCTCCTCGTTGGGTTCGACACTCTTACTTATCGAAAGGACTACGATAGATCCCCTACACTTGTGGGTCATCAAATTTCCCTCCCAAAGATGAGATAGTTGTTGGTGAAGGAAATATGCCCTAGAGGCAATAATAAAGTTTTTTTATATTTCCTTATTCATGATAAAGGTTTATTATTCATGCTAGAATTGTATTGATCGGAAACTTAAATACATGTGTGAATACATAAACAAATACCGTGTCCCTAGTAAGCCTCTACTAGACTAGCTCGTTCATCAAAGATAGTTAAAGTTTCCTAACCATGGACATGTGTTGTCATTTGATAACGGGATCACATCATTAGGAGAATGATGTGATGGACAAGACCCATCCGTTAGCTTAGCATTATGATCGTTCAGTTTTATTTTTATTGCTTTCTTCATGTTAAATACATATTCCTTCGACTATGAGATTATGCAACTCCCGGATACCGGGGGAATACTTTGTGTGCTATCAAACGTCACAACGTAACTGGGTGATCATAAAGATGCTCTACAGGTATCTCCGAAGGTGTTTGTTGAGTTGGCATAGATCGAGATTAGGATTTGTCACTCCGAGTATCGGAGAGGTATCTGTGGGCCCTCTCGGTAATACACATCATAAGCTTGCAAGAAAATGACTAAGGAGTTGGTCACGAGGTGATGTATTACGGAACAAGTAAAGAGACTTGCTAGTAACAAGATTGAACTAGGTATAGAGATACCGACGATTGAATCTCGGGCAAGTAACATATCGATGGACAAAGGGAATTACGTATGTTGTCATAACGGTTCGACCTATAAAGATCTTTGTAGAAATATGTAGGAGCCAATATGGACATCCAGGTTCTGCTATTAGTTATTAACCGGAGAGGTGTCTCGGTCATGTCTACATAGTTCTCGAACCCGTAGGGTCCGCACGCTTAACGTTCATTAACGATATAATATTATATGAGTTATGTGATTTGGTGATTGGATGTTGTTCGGAGCCCCGGATGAGATCACAAACATGACGACAAGTCTCGAAATGGTTGAGAGGTAAAGATTGATATATAGGACGATGGTATTCGGACACGGGGAGTGTTTTGGAGGGTACCGAGTACTTATCGGGTCACCGGAAAGGAGTTTCGAGCACCCCCGGCAAAGACATGGGCCTTATGGGCCAATTTTGGGAATGTCGGCGTCCTAGGAACGGGGGTACCCAGACTTACCTGCCTGCGGCCCGCAACGTGGCTTCATCAACGACCCGGTACGGCCCAGCTTCAGCAGCAACAACTCAAGACCCTCGCGAGGGGCCAAGCCTCGCGAGGCGGGCGACACCAAGACCTCCCTGGGGGCAGCCTCACTTGGCTGGCTCCCGAGGAGCGGAGATATCTATGCAAGGTGCACCTCGTGAGGTTCACGTGACGTGAGCTATGACAACCAAGGCCAGGCCGGCGCCAGCGGGCGCAGTGTACCAGTTTCCTCTTTGGTGCTAAGGAGGGAAGCGCATGCGCGGGGTCCCGAGGAATCAAGCAAAGGTTTCCTTATCGGTGCAACAAGACCAAGACCGCCAGGACGGCAGAACAGAGTTCATCACGGAGCCCACCGCAGCGTCACCACCAGAGCCTTTGCAGGCGAAGACTACTTTTGTCAGGATAGCTTGTACTAGTTGTCTCCCTTCAAATTTAGCTGTTGTGGGATCCCTTCCCGCCTACATTTGGGAAGAGGACCAAGTCCACTATAAGTAGGACCTAGCCACCACCATAGCAGGGGAGTACGAACGGATCATTCAGAGCATCCTCACACCCACCAGCTCATCGAGCTCAAGAACACCTCACCTCCTGAGGTTGTTCATCCACGGGGTAGATTCGCCTCCCTGTCACTTTCAGCCAGTGCGACAACTACCGCACCGAGCTCATCGACTTCGACGTCACCCACATCCGCCTGCCGTACAATGCCATCCTTGGGTATCCGGCCCTGGCCAAGTTCATGGCGGTGACCCACCACGGCTACAACGTCCTCAAGATGCCAGGAAGCTGCGGCATCATCACGGTTGCCTGCGAGGAGAAGGACGCAGTGTGCTCCCTCGAGCGCGCCTACCAAGCTGCAGCAATTGAAGACCCAGACAACAAGGCGCCATCTACTCTCCTGAGGCAGTCCCCAAGAAGAAGAAGCGGCTGCGCCGCCAAGAGCCTCAGGAGAGCGTTTTCTCCAGCGGCACCACCTCAGGACCAGCGCCCACGGATGGGGTGCCTCCCTCTCTCGCATAGGAAGGCGCGCCCGGCGCCCTCCTCAGGCTGGGCTCGGGGGCTCTCTTCTGGAGGGCCTCTGACTTAGCCAATGTCATGAGGGAGGCGCTCGGGCACCACATGGAGGCATGCTTCATCACACGCTTCCCTCATGAGGGCACAAGGCATGGAGTGCCTGGTACTCAGGAATTCATCACCAAGGCGACCGAGGAGCTTCAAGAGGCAAGAGCCATGCGCGGCGACCGCCACCCACCACCTGGCGCAGCTCCTTGTCCTGGCGAGGATGACGAGCTGCGCGTCTGTGTCAACATCCCAGGGCTCAACAGGGACACATCCTAGGAGCGCTTCTGGCCTTCGCGCGTTGGCCGATGCGAGGGTCCACCTCATAGCTATGTTCGCATGCCATTCGGCTTGCCGAACGCGGCTGTTACCTTCCAGCGTCACCTGCGGATCGTTTTGGCGGCTCAGGAGCCCAGGCATCACGCAGTCCTGGTGAAGATGGCGACGGTCCTTCATGAGCCTCCCGATCCCCCAGAGCCTCCCGAGGCTCAGGACCCAGGCGGCCCGTAAGGAGCGGCTTCTTCAACACACGTCTTCGGCTGCTCCAACCTCTCTCCAGCAACGGTGCCAGGTGACTCTTTTCCGTTTATTCAGTTGGGGGCGCCCCTCGGGCTGCATTATCCCCAAGTCGCATGGGCCTGTCCCTGCGACATGTATCCTTTTGCATCTTTAACTTACTCTGTTGGGGGCGCTCCTTGAACTGCATCATCACCAGGCCGCGTGGGTCCGTCCCTGGTGGGTTGTGCCCACCTCGGGTGCCCCCCGGACCGCCTCTTTGCTCTATAAATACCCTAATATTCTAGAAACCCTAGGGGAGTGGACGAAATATTTATCCAGCCGCCGCAGAGTCCAGAACCACCAGATCCAATCTAGACACCATCTCGGATGGGGTTCACCACCTCCATTGGTGCCTCTCCGATGATGCGTGAGTAGTTCTTTGTAGACCTTCGGGTCCGTAGTTAGTAGCAAGATGTCTTTCTGTCTCTTGTTGAATTCTCAATACAATGGTCTCTTGGAGATCCATATGATGTAACTCTTTTGCGGTGTGTTTGTTGGGATCTGATGAACTTTGAGTTTATGATCAGTCATATCTTTTTATATCCATGAAAGTTATTTGAGTTTCTTTGATCTCTTATATGCATGATCTCTTATAGCCTCATATTTCTTCTCCGATATTTGGGTTTTGTTTGGAAAACTTGATCTATTTATCTTGCAATGGGAAGAGGTGCCCGGTAGTGGGTTCGATCTTACGGTGCTTGATCCCAGTGACAGAAAGGGAAACGACACGTATGTATTGTTGCTACTAAGGATAAAACGGTGGGGTCTATCTCTACATAGATAGATCTTGTCTACATCATGTCATCGTTCTTATTGCATTACTCCGTTTTCCATGAACTTAATACACTAGATGCATGCTGGATAGCGGTCGATGCGTGGAGTAATAGTAGTAGATGCAGGCAGGAGTCGGTCTACTAATCTTGGACGTGATGCCTATGTAATGATCATTGTCTGGATATCATCATAATTATTTGAGGTTCTATCAATTGCCCAATAGTAATTTGTTTACCCACAGTTTGCTATCTTTCTCGAGAGAAGCCACTAGCGAAACCTACGGCCCCCGGGTCTTCTTTCTCATATATTTGCTTTACGATCTATTTTATTTGCACTTTATATTCAGATATATTAAACCAAAAATACAAAAATACTTTGCTGCACTTTATTTTATTTGTGATCTATCTATCAATCTACTACAAATTTACCTCACATCTGTTTGCCTATCTTGAGGTGTCGTACCCGAAAGGGATTGACAACCCCTTTTACACGTCGGGTTGCGAGGTGTTGTTATTTGTGTGTAGGGGTTGTTTACGTTGTGTTGCTTGGTTCTCCTACTGGTTCGATAACCTTCGTTTCATATCTGAGTGAAATACCTACCGCCGCCGTGCTGCATCATCCCTTCCTCTTTGGGGAAATACCGACGTAGCTTCAAGCGACATCAAAAGGAATTTTCTGGCGCCGTTGCCGGGGAGGATCTTCAACATATACCAGGTTCCTAATCACAAATCTCATCTCCTCGCAATTTACATTATTTGCCATTTGCCTCTCGTTTTCCTCTCCCCCACTTCACAAAAATTTGCCGTTTTATTCGCCCCTCTTTTCCGTTCGTCGTTTTCTTGCCGGATCTGTTTTTGAGTGCAATCTTGTTGTGTGGTCATCATGACTCAAGAGAACACCAAATTATGTGAGTTGTCAAATACCAACAACAATGGTTTTATTGGCACTCCGCTTGCTCCTCCCGCCACTGGTGCGGAGACTTGTGATATTAATACTGCTTTGTTGAATCTTGTTATGAAAGATCAATTTTCCGGTACTCCTAATGAGGATGACGCGTCCCATCTTAATACCTTCGTGGGATTATGTGATATGCAAAAGAAAAAAGATATGGACAATGATGTGGTGAATATGAAATTATTCCCGTTTCCTTTGCGTGATTCTGCAAACATTTGGTTCTCTTCTTTGCCTCGCAATAGTATTGATTCTTGGAATAAGTGCAAAGATGCTTTTATCCCTAAGTATTTTCCTCCCACAAAAATTATTTCCCTTAGAACCCAGATCATGAATTTCAAGCATCTTGAACATGAGCATGTTGCACAATCTTGGGAAAGGATGAAAATGATGTTAAGGAATTGTCCAACTCATGGGTTAAATCTTTGGATGATCATACAAATTTTTTATGCGGGATTGAATTTTGTTTCTTGTAATCTTTTAGATTCCGCCGCGGGTGGTACTTTTATGGAAATTACTTTGGGAGAAGCCACCAAATTTCTTGACAATATCATGGCAAATTATTCACAATGGCATACCGAAAGGGCTTCTACTAGTAAAAAAGTTAATTCGGTTGAAGAAATTTCTTCTTTGAGTGAAAAAGTTGATGCTCTTATGAAATTGGTTGCTAGTAAAAGTGCTCCTATTGATTTTAATGATATGCCTTTGTCTACTTTGATTGAGCAAAATAGTGATGCCATTGATGTGAATTTTATCTCTAGAAATAATTTCAACAACAATGCTTATAGAGGTAATTTTAATCCTAGGCCTTTTCTTAGTAATTCCTCCAATAATTATGGTAATTCCTATGGAAATAAATCTTATAATAATAATAGGAACACCTCTGATATTGAGAATAATATTAAGGAATTTATCAATACACAAAAAGTTTTCAACACTTCCATAGAAGAAAAGTTGAATAAGATTGATGATTTGCCTAGAAGTGTTGATAGAATTGCTCTTGATGTGGAAAATCTCAAGATGAAAATTTTTGTGCCTAAAGTAGATGAATCAATTAAAGCTCTTTATGTTTCTATGGATGAAAATAAGAAAAGAACCGCTATGCTTAGAGCTAAAAGAGAATTTTTAGAAAAAACGTTTTCTAGTGATTTCTTTCGCAAAAGTGATGAAGATCTTAAAATGATTGGTGTTTCTTCTATTGATTCCTTGTTTAGTAAAATTAATATTGATGCAAAAGGCACTGGAGAACAGTCAACTTTAGGTAGAAGGCGTCCCAATATTTCGGAGGGTGAAAATCTTGATAAGAAAATTGATGAAAGTGGGTTTGGAGAGGTCAAAACTTTAGCTAGTGATGCACCCACTCTTTTGGATTACAAAGACTTTAATTATGATAGTTGCTCTATCATTGATTGTATTTCTTTGTTGCAATCCATGCTAAATTCACCCCATGCTTATGAACAAAATAAAGCTTTTACTAAACATATTGTTGATGCTATGATGAAAGCTTTGGAAGAAAAGCTGGGATTAGAAGTATCAATTCCTAGAAAATTGCATGATGAGTGGGAACCTACTATCAAAGTCAAAATTAAAAATTATGAGTGTTTTGCTTTGTGTGACTTGGGTGCTAGTGTTTCTACAATTCCAAAATCTTTATGTGATGTGCTTGGACTTACTAATCTTGAAGAATGTTCTTTAAATTTGCACTTGGCGGATTCTACTATTAAAAAGCCTATGGGAAGAATTAATGATGTTCTTATTCTTGCAAATAGGAATTATGTGCCCATAGATTTTATTGTTCTTGATATTGATTGCAATCCGTCTTGTCCAATTATTCTTGGTAGACCGTTTTTACGCACTATTGGTGCCGTGATTGATATGAAAGAAGTCACTATTAAGTTTCAATTTCCTTTGAGGAAGGGTATGGAACACTTTCTTAGAACAAAAATTAGGCCACCTTATGAATCAATCATGAGGGCATCTTATGGATCTCGAACCAAAGATAACAAAACTTAGATCCTTGCTTTATGCCTAGCTAAGGGCGTAAAACTATAGCGCTCGTTGGGAGGCAACCCAATGAATAAATTTTATTTTTGCTTTTTGCTTTCTGTTCTTGAGTGTTAGACAAATTATGCTACTATTATGATTGTGTTTTTTGTGTTTTAATTAGTGTTTGTGCAAAGTAAAGCCTTTAGGATCTTCTTGGGTGATAGTTGTTTGATCTTGCTGAAAAAGACATAAACTTTGCGCTCACGAAAATAATTTTCATAAATCACAGAAAAGTTATTTTGCCCTGATTCTTTTTGCAGAAGATTAATGTACAAATTACCCTGGTCGTCCTAATTTGGTAGATGTTTTGGAGTTCCAGAAGTATTCGCAAAAGTCAGATTGCTACAGACTGTTCCGTTTTGACAGATTCTGTTTTCTTTGTGTTGTGTGCTTATTTTGATGGCTCTATGGTTTTCTTTGATGAGTTTTTGCCGTAGAAAAGTTGGAATACAGTAGATATAATACAAAAACAAAATAAGAATTAGTTTGATACATCACTTATAGTAGTGATTTATTTTTCTTACACTAACGGATATCACGAAGGTTTTGTTGAGTTTTGTGTGATTGAAGTTTAAGTTTTGGGTTATCTTACGATGGATGAAAGAAGGATAGAAGAGCCTAAGCTTGGGGATGACCCAGCATCCCAAGCTATAATCCAAAAATGAGCAACCAACTAAGCTTGGGGATGCCCCCGAGTGGCATCCCCTCTTTCTTCTAACAACTAACGGTATTTTACTCGAAGCTATATTTTTATTCGTCACATGATATGTGTTTTGCTTGGAGCGTCTTGTATGATATGAGTCTTTTCTTGTTTTAGTTTATGTTTTAGGTCATCAATCCTTGCTGGACACACCTATTTGAGAGAGCCAAAATTATGTCATGACTTGTTAGAATTGCTCTCTGTGCTTCACTTAAATCTTTTATGAGCTAGGACTTGCTCTAGTGCTTCACTTATATCTTTCTAAGCACGGTGTGCTTAGTATTTTTCAAGAAATGCTCTCTTGCTTCACTTAGATTTATTTGAGAGTTAGTAAATTTTTTGAAGAAATTCTCTCTTGCTTCAGTTAAATTATTTTGAGAGAAATAAAAAAATTATGCTCATGATCTTCACTTATATTTGTTTGAGCTTATGAAAACCAACACATGAAAATTAGTCCCAAAGTGATAGATATCCAAGAAGGATAATTAAAAAATCATGAAGATCATTGGACAAAATAAACTTGATTCTTAGTAATAGTTTTAAGATATGATGATGTGATATGTGAGTTATGTTGATGAGTAATTATGTTTTAGTAAGAATGTTGGTGTTAAGGTTTGGGATTCCCTATGCATGTACGAAAGTCAATAGTCATGCAATGAAATTATATCCTATTTGTGGTGCATTATTCGGTGTTAATTATGCTTAGTGCTTGCTTATGAGATTATTCGTTTCTTGGTTGGTCACTTCTCAATCTTTTGCTAGCCTTCATTTTGCACCAAGTATGACCTCTACTTGTGCATCCAAAATCCTTTATACCAGTTTTGCCAAATGAGTCCACTATATCTACCTATATGCGGTATTCTTTTTCCGTTCTAAGCAAATTTGCATGTGCCATCTCTAATTTTGAAAATAAACTTCTCTTTTGTGTGTTTGTTTCGCTCGCGGAACGGTAACGGGTGGCTAATATTTTCCATGTTGGATGTGTTATTCTCACGATGAGTGTTTATTGACTTGTCATTGCACCCGAGTAAGGCAAAGGTTTTAGGGATGCCCAGTCCCGAAATGCAAAAATGAATTTACTTTATGTTGTCAAATAATAAATTCCTTGGAACGTGTTGGCATGGAGGGCAACCGTGGATACGGCTAGCCATGGAAAGTGAAAGAATGGTGGAAAAAGGAATAAACTTTATTTTCTGTTTGGGAACCGCCTATGGCATATCTAGCATGGAAAGTGTTCGGAACTCTGAGTCGTTTTCGTTGGTGGGATGGATACACCTCCCAAAATGTTTTTATCTCTATTTTTTTTTGCTTTGAGCTCTCGTACCTCTACAAATCCCTACTTCCCTCTGCGAAGGGCCTTTCTATTACTTTATGCAATTTTTATGTTTGAATTTGAGTCTCCATCTTCTCTCACAAAAAGCACCAACTAAGAGGCAATATGATTGTACTTAAGTATTGGGTGTAGCTAATACTCGAGTGTGTTGCATGAATGGATCAATGTTTGAGCATGATGTGCTAGGGATAACTTATTTTAGCATTGATATTTTGAAAGACATGGTTGCTTGTTGATATGCTTGAGTATCTAAATTATTATGTCAAAACTAGACTATTGCTTTGAATCACATAAAAGTCCAAATGTCCATGCTACAAACAAAAGAATATGATATGATATGGTAAACAGCACTCCACATCAAAAAATTTGTTTTTATCACTTACCTACTCGAGGAGGAGCAGGAGTTAAGCTTGGGGATGCTGATACGTCTCCAACGTATATATAATTTTTGATTGGTCCATGCTGTTTTATTATCAATCTTGGATGTTTTATAATCATTTTATAGTCATTTTATATCATTTTTGGTACTAACCTATTGACATAGTGCCAAGTGCCAGCTGCTGTTTTTACCATGTTTTTTTCACATCGCAGGAAATCAATATCAAACGGAGTCCAAATGCCACGAAACTTCACGGGGATTTTTTATGGACCAGAAGGAAGCTATTGGGCCCTGCTTGCACCTGGGGGGAGTCCCGAGGAGGGGACAACCCACCAGGGCGCGCCAGGAGGCCCAGGCACACCCTGGTGGGTTGTGCTCACCTCGGGTGCCCCCCGGACCGCCTCTTTGCTCTATAAATACCCCAACATTCCAGAAACCCTAGGGGAGTCGACGAAATATTCATCCAGCCGCCGCAGAGTCCAGAACCACCAGATCCAATCTAGACACCATCTCGGATGGGGTTCACCACCTCCATTGGTGCCTCTCCGATGATGCGTGAGTAGTTCTTTGTAGACCTTCGAGTCCATAGTTAGTAGCTAGATGGCTTTCTCCCTCTCGCTGAATTCTCAATACAATGGTCTCTTGGAGATCCATATGATGTAACTCTTTTGCGGTGTGTTTGTTGGGATCTGATGAACTTTGAGTTTATGATCAGTCATATCTTTTTATATCCATGAAAGTTATTTGAGTTTCTTTGATCTCTTATATGCATGATCTCTTATAGCTTCGTATTTCTTCTCCGATATTTGGGTTTTGTTTGGCCAACTTGATCTATTTATCTTGGAATGGGAAGAGGTGCCCGGTAGTGGGTTCGATCTTACGATGCTTGATCCCAGTGGCAGAAAGGGAAACGACACGTATGTATCGTTGCTACTAAGGATAAAACGATGGGGTCTATCTCTACATAGATAGATCTTGTCTACATCATGTCATCGTTCTTATTACATTACTCCGTTTTTACATGAACTTAATACACTATATGCATGCTGGATAGCGGTCGATGTGTGGAGTAATAGTAGTAGATGCAGGCAGGAGTCGGTCTACTAATCTTGGACGTGATGCCTATGTAATGATCATTGCCTGGATATCTTCATAATTATTTGAGGTTCTATCAATTGCCCAACAGTAATTTGTTTACCCACCATTTGCTATCTTTCTCGAGAGAAGCCACTAGCGAAACCTACGGCCCCCGGGTCTTCTTTCTCATATATTTGCTTTACGATCTATTTTATTTGCACTTTTTATTCAGATCTATTAAACCAAAAATACAAAAATACTTTGTTGCACTTTATTTTATTTCTGATCTATCTATCAATCTACTACAAATTTACCTCACGTCTGTTTGCCTATCTTGAGGCGCCGTACCCTAAAGGGATTGACAACCCCTTTTACACATCGGGTTGCAAGGTGTTGTTATTTGTGTGCAGGGGCTGTTTACGTTGTGTTGCTTGGTTCTCCTACTGGTTCGATAACCTTGGTTTCATATGTGAGGGAAATACCTACCGGCGCTGTGCTGCATCATCCCTTCCTCTTTGGGGAAATACTGACGTAGCTTCAAGCGACATCAGCTGGCGGGTGTCTATTTCTCCTACTTTAGTTGAATCGAATTGGACTACGGCCGGTCCTTGAAGAAGGTTAAAACATAAAACTTGATGAATCACCGTTGTGGTTTTATACCGTAGGTAAGAACGGTTCTTGCTAGAAGCCTGGCAGCCACGTAAAAACCTGCAACAACAAAGTAGAGGACCTCTAACTTGTTTTTGTAGGGCATGTTGTGATGTGATATGGTGAAGACATGATGTGATAAACGTTATTGTATGAGATGATCATGTTTTGTAAGTTATCGGCAACCAGCAGGAGCCTTATGGTTGTCTCTTTATTGTATGAAGTGCAAACGCCATGTAATTGCTTTACTTTATCGCTATACGTTAGCAATAGTTGTAGAAGCAATAGTTGGCAAGACGACCACGACGCAACGCTGGAGATGAAGGTGTCGAGCCGGTGACGATGGAGATCATGACGATGCTTTGGAGATGGAGATGAAAAGCATGAGATGATGATGGCCATATCATGTCACATATTTTGATTGCATGTGATGTTTATCTTTTATGCATCTTATTTTTCTTAGAACGACGGTAGCATCATAAGATGATCCCTTCACTAAATTTCAAGATATAAGTGTTCTCCCCGAGTATGCACCATTGTGAAAGTTTGTCATTTCGAGACACCACGTGATGATCGGGTGTGATAGACTCTACGTTAACATACAACGGGTGTAAGACAGTTTTGCACATGCAGAATACTTGGGTTAAACTTGACGAGCCTAGCATGTACAGACATGGTCTCGGAACACTGGAGACCGAAAGGTCAAATGTGAATCATATAGTAGATATGATCAACATAGAGATGTTCACCATGACTACCCCATCTCACGTGATGATCGGACATGGGTTAATTAAGTTGGATCACGTAACACTTAGACAACTTGAAGGATGTTGATTTAAGTGGGAGTTCATTAGTAATTTGATTAATTGAACTTAATTTATCATGAACTTAGTCTTATAGTTTTGCATATCTATGTTGTAGATTAATAGCTCGCGATATAGCCCCATATATTTTTGATATGTTCCTAGAGAAAACTAAGTTGAAAGATGATAGTAGCAATGATACGGACTGGGTCCGTGATCTGAGGATTATCCTCATTGCTGCACAGAAAAATTATGTTCTTGATGCACCGCTAGGTGACAAACCTGTTGCAGGAGCAAATGCAGACGTTATGAAAGTTTTGCAAGCTCGATATGATGACTACTTGATAGTTTAGTGCGCCATGCTTTACGGCTTAGAATCGGGACTTCAAAAATGTTTTAAACGCCACAGAGCATATGAGATGTTCCAAGAGCTGAAAATTGGTATTTCAGATTCCTGCCCGTGTCGAGAGGTATGAGACCTCAAACAAGTACTTTGCCTACAAGATGGAGGAGAATAGCTCAGCTAGTGAGCATGTGCTCAGAATGTCTGAGTACTACAATCGCTTGAATCAAGTGGGAGTTAATCTTCCAGATAAGATAGTGATTGACAGACTTATCTAGTCACTATCACCAAGCTACTAGACTTCGTGATGAACTATAATATGCAAGGGATGACATAAACGATTCCCGAGCTCTTCGCGATGCTAAAATCGGCAAAGGTGGAAATCAAGAAAGAGGATCAAGTGTTGATGGTTAACAAGACCACTAGTTTCAAGAAAAAGGGCAAGGGAAAGAAAAGGAACTTCAAGAAGAATGGCAAGCAAGTTGCCACTCCCATGAAGAAGCCCAAAACTAGACCCAAGCCTGAAACTGAGAACTTCTACTGCAAAGGAAATGGTCACTTGAAGCGGAACTGCCCCAAATACTTGGCGAATAAGAAGGATGGCAAAGTGAACAAAGATATATTTGATATACATGTTATTGATGTGTACCTTACTAGTGTTCGTAGTAGTCCCTGGGTATTTGATACCGGTTCAGTTGCTAAGATTAGTAACTCGAAACGGGAGTTGCAAAATGAACAGAGACTAGTTATGGGCGAAGTGACGATGTGTGTTGGAAGTGATTCCAAGGTTGATACGATCACCATCACACACTCCCTCTACCTTTGGGATTAGTGTTGAACCTAAATAAATGTTATTTGGTGCTTGCGTTGAGCATGAATATGATTATGTAACATCCCAAATTTTCAATTTGGTATGTTATACATAGATCATCATTGCATATCATGTTTTATTGCATTTTGACAAATCCTCGATAAATCCTAAGCAACTCAAGGACCCTCGGAGAGAGTTGGGGATTTTCTCGAATTTTCATATTTGATTTTCATCAAATAATAAGACGAGGATTTTGGTTTTAATTATTTTCTCTCCGGAAAAATATTTCATTAAGCAAAATAAATGAGAGGAGGAAATATGACTTCTCCAAAACAATTGAAATACTGGAGGAAAAATGTTAAAATCATTTATTGGATTTTATTCGGATTTTATTTGCAATTTTTATTGCATTAAAAATATTGCATGTTTTCAAAATATTTATTTTGTGTTAAAAAAATGTTCACCCTATTCTAGATTTTCTAACTAGACGGGGAAAATTTATTTTATATTTTCTGGACTTTTATTTATTTTTCTACGAATTATTTTCCACGGAACGTATTTAAAAAAAACTGCGCCGCGCCGACTGGGCCGAGCCCGGTCGAGCCGCAGGCCGGCCCGCCCGCGTCGTCCTCCTCGCGCACGAGCGCGCGCCGCCGCGCCGTGTCCGCCATGGACACGGGAGTCTGAGCCCCGCCGCCGGAGCTTGCCCCCTCCTCCAAGCCGAGCGCCCCCCCCCCTTTATATACCCCCGCACCCCCCCTCTCACCTCACCCCCGCCGCCGCCGCACTTGCCCGCCGCCGCCGCCCGCACGGGAGCCGCCGCCCCTCGCCCTTCCCCGAGTACCCCGCACCCCGCCGCCCTCGCCGCCTCTCGCCGGAGCCGGCCAAGCCCCGCCGGAGCCCCGCCCGACGAAGTACTGCCTCGCCTCGTTTTGCCGGTTTTCTTTTTAAAAAAACCATTCGTTTAAAAAAAACCCTAGATCGGTTTTTTTTCGGTTTTATTGCGAGCGTTCACCGAACTATTCGTTTTAACGAACGCGTTCGTCGGTTTTTTTTCTCTGTTAACGAACGTCCATTCTTTAACCGTTCGTCCGTTTTTCTTTTTCGTCGGATTTTTTCGCGATTATCTCAGATCTCGATTTCTGATCGAATCTTCGTTTCTGTTTAACTTTTCGCTCGTTTATCGGAATCAGGCGATTCAAGCGCCTAGAGTTTCGTCTCGAAATTCTCTTTCCGTTTAACCTACTCAAACAAGTTTTTGCTACTGTAAAATTTGACCTAGATCCAGATTAGTAAACGAAGCTTCTTTCTTTCGCCGTTTGACTTTCGTTGCTTCTTTCGAGTTGATTCTTTTTGCAAACCGGAGTTCTTAAGTTGAACTTTCTGGTTGGATCTTTCATTCGAGTTTTACCTGTGCATTAGATGAGTACTTATTGTTTGCTTGTTTGTTTGCGATAGAGTACCCGGAGTGTGCCGCTTGTTACTTCGAATCGCTAGGTTTCGCGGATCATCAGCAAGGCAAGTAACACTTTGATCATATACCTTCCATACCCAGTTTTATTGCATTAGATCTATTTTCCTCAAACACTTGCATGATTAGGATCTAATTAAATTGAGGGTTTTGGGAAGTAGCTGAGGTAGTACCTATTACCTGTTTTATTTATCAAACCCTTGGGAGTTACTTCTACGTTGCTATTATATTGCCATGCTATGCTCGTAGACGTGGATTGGGTTTGAGAGATTTTCCATGACAGATGTGAGATTGTTAATTAATGGTTTACCTAAGGTGGCAACTAAAACTCACATCTGGGTGGATTGAGGTACCTGGGTATTCCAGGATTGCCTGTTTTTCTTTTGGACCGCCACCCAGGTTCAAAGGGATCATAAGATTATTCATGCTAGAAACTTCCGTGTGCAGCCGCAAGCTATTATGGGCTCTAGCATAGTTGACTAAGTTGTGTGAACTCTTACAGTGGTAGACTAGCAGATGTAGGGGAAAGTAGGTGTAACTGTCTACCCATACGTAAGGTGCAAACACTTCTGAAAGACTGTGTCTCGGCCATCCGTTACTCAAACACCATGTAGTGCGAGTAATCCAACGGAGGCGACCGAGTCTTGTGGGGAAAAGTGCACAAACCTCTGCAGAGTGTACAAACTAATCATGGTTAGCCGTGTCCCCGGTTATGGACAACTTGAGTATCTAGTACTTGGATTATCATGTGAATCTCATCACTATGTTACTTCTAATTAATTTTGTTGGGTTATTGATGACATTTAATTGGGATTGAGATGCTGTCAACCATCTCAATGTTTCACAACCACCATGATAGTTAAATAAAATTTATTCCTTTGAAGTAGGATAAAATTGGCTTTTCGCAAAACTGTAACCATAGAGCTTTCCACCAGCCATATATGCATGTAGTATAGCATTATTATTGTTCATTATTCTCTATGTGTTATATTGCCAGCATATTCTATGTGCTGACCCGTTTTCGGGCTGCAACGTTTCATGTTGCAGACTTTTCAGACGACGAGTAAGGTGCCTTAGGTCGTGGTCTTATACTCAGTGATGCCACTGGAGTTGATGGACTCACTTATCTTCCAAGTCTTCCGCTGTTATCGTTATTAGATGGCCTTAAGCCATATTTATCATACTTATTCTCTTTGGAGATATTCGATGTAATAAGTGTGTGATTGCTACTCTGTTATAAATCCTCCATTTGTACTGTGCGTGTCAGCATTACTGATCCAGGGATGACACTGGTGCACAGCAGCACAGACCATTTGAGGTCTGGTCGCTAGATCATGTTTATTGCAATACGGTTATTCATTTAAGTCAGAGAATAATTGTTGTTCTGTTTACATGAATAAAACCTTCAATGGTCATACACCCAATGTGAATGGTTTATTGAATCCCGATCGTAGTGATACACATATTCATAATATTGATGCCAAAAAGATGCAAAGTTGATAATCATAGTGCAACATACTTGTGGCACTATTGTTTCGGTCATATTGGTGTAAAGCGCATGAAGAAACTCCATGCAGATGGACTTTTGGAATCACTTGATTCTGAACCATTTGATACTTGCGAGCCATGCCTCATGGGCAAGATGACTAAAACTCCGTTCTCCGGAACAATGGAGTGAGCTAATGACTTATTGGAAATAATACATACCGATGTATGCGGTCCGATGAGTGTTGAGGCACGCGGTGGGTATCGTTATTTTCTGACCTTCACAGATAATTTGAGTAGGTATGGGTATATCTGCTTGATGAAACACAAGTCTGAAACATTTGAAAAGTTCAAAGAATTTAGAGTGAAGTGGAGAATCATCGTAACAAGAACATAAAGTTTCTACGATCTGATCGCGGAGGCAAATATTTGAGTTACGAGTTTGGCCTTCATTTAAAATAATGTGGAATTGTTTCACAACTCACGCCACCTGGAACACCACAGCGTAATGGTGTGTCCTAACATCGTAACCGTACTTTATTGGATCTGGTACGTCCTATGATGCCTCTTACCGATTTACCACTATCGTTTTGGGGTTATGCATTAGAGAAAGCCGCATTCACGTTAAATACGGCACCATCTAAATCCATTTAGACGACACAGTATGAACTATGGTTTGGCAAGAAACCTAAGCTGCCGTTTTCTTAAAGTTTGGGGATGCGATGCTTATGTCAAAAGGCTTCAGCCTGATAAGCTCGAACCTAAATCGGAGAAGTGTGTCTTCATAGGACACCCTATGGAAACACTTGGGTACACCTTCTGTTGGAAATATGCCCTAGAGGCAATAATAAAATGGTTATTATTATATTTCATTGTTCATGATAATTATCTATTATTCATGCTATAATTGTGTTATCCGAAAATCGTAATACATGTGTGAATACATAGACCACAACATGTCCCTAGTGAGCCTCTAATTCACTAGCTCGTTGATCAATAGATGGTTACGGTTTCCTGACCATGGACATTGGATGTCGTTGATAACGAGATCACATCATTAGGAGAATGATGTGATGGACAAGACCCAATCCTAAGCATAGCACAAGATCGTGTAGTTCGTCTGCTAAAGCTTTTCTAATGTCAAGTATCATTTCCTTAGACCATGAGATTGTGCAACTCCTGGATACCGTAGGAATGCTTTGGGTGTGCCAAATGTCACAACGTAACTGGTGGCTATAAAGGCACACTACGGGTATCTCCGAAAGTGTCTGTTGAGTTGGCACGAATCGAGACTGGGATTTGTCACTCCGTGTAACGGAAAGGTATCTCTGGGCCCACTCGGTAAGACATCATCGTAATGAGCTCAATGTGACCAAGGAGTTGATCACAGGATCATGTGTTACGGAACGAGTAAAGAGACTTGCTGGTAACGAGATTGAACAAGGTATAGGGATACCAACGATCAAATCTCGGGCAAGTATCATACCGGTAGACAAAGGAATTGTGTACGGGATTAATTGAATCCCTGACATCATGGTTCATCCGATGAGATCATCGTGGAGCATGTGGGAGCCAACATGGGTATCTAGATCCCGCTGTTGGTTATTGGCCGGAGAGATGTCTCGGTCATGTCTACATGCCTCCCGAACCCGTAGGGTCTACACACTTAAGGTTCGATGACGCTTGGGTTATAGGGAAAGTTTGTACGTGGTTACCGAATGTTGTTCGGAGTCCCGGATGAGATCCCGGACGTCACGAGGAGTTCCAGAATGGTCCGGAGATAAAGATTTATATATGGGAAGTCCTTATTCGGTCGCCGGAAGTGTTCGGGGGTTTATCGGTATTGTATTGGGACCACCGAAAGGGTTCCGGGGGTCCACCGGGAGGATCCACCTGCCCCCGAGAGCCCTATGGGCTGAATATGGAGGGGAACCAGCCCCTAGGTGGACTGGGCGCCAAAACCCCCTAGGGCCCATGCGCCTAGGGTTTGGGGGAAACCCTAAAAGGGGCGCCCCCTTGGCTTGGGGGGCAAGCCTTCCCCCCTTGGCCGCCCCCCCCCCCCTCTAGATCCATTTGGAGGGGGCCGGCCCCCCTCTCCCTTGCCCCTATAAATAGAGGGGAGGTGGGAGGGCAGCCGCACCACATCCAAGGTGCAGCCCTCCCCCTCTCCAACACCTCCTCCTCCTGCGGTGCTTGGCGAAGCCCTGCCGGAGTACCACGCTACTCCAACACCACCACGCCGTCGTGCTGCTGCTGGAGTTGTCTTCCCCAACCTCTCCCTCTCTCCTTGCTGGATCAAGGCGTGGGAGACGTCACCGGGCTGCACGTGTGTTGAACGCGGAGGCGTCGTAGTTCGGCGCTTAGATCGGAATCAACCGCGATCTGAATCGCTACGAGTACGACTCCTTCATCCGCGTTCTTGTAATGCTTCCGCATCGCGATCTTCAAGGGTATGAAGTGCACTCCATAGATTGATCTTGGTGATGCGTAGAAAATTTTAATTTCTGCAACGATCCCCAACAGTGGCATCATGAGCTAGGTCTATGCGTAGTTTCTATGCACGAGTAGAACACAAGTTGTTGTGGGCGTCGATTTTGTCAATTTACTTGCCGTTACTAGTCTTATCTTGATTCGGCGGCATCGTGGGATGAAGCGGCCCGGACCGACCTTACACGTACGCTTACGTGAGACAGGTTCCACCGACTGACATGCACTAGTTGCATAAGGTGGCTAGCGGGTGTCTGTCTCTCCCACTTTAGTCGGATCGGATTCGATGAAAAGGGTCCTTATGAAGGGTAAATAGAAATTGGCATATCACGTTGTGGTTTTGGCGTAGGTAAGAAACGTTCTTGCTAGAAACCTATAGCAAGCACGTAAAAACTTGCAACAACAATTAGAGGACGTCTAACTTGTTCTTGCAGCATATGCCGTGTGATGTGATATGGCCAAAAGGATGTGATGAATGATATATGTGATATATGAGATTGATCACGTTCTTGTAATAGGAATCACGACTTGCATGTCGATGAGTATGAAAACCGGCAGGAGCCATAGGAGTTGTCTTAATTTATTGTATGACCTGCGTGTCAATGAAAACGCCATGTAATTACTTTACTTTATTGCTAACTGTTAGCCATAGTAGTAGAAGTAATAGTTGGTGAGACAACTTCATGAAGACACTATGATGGAGATCATGGTGTCATGCCGGTGACGATGATGATCATGGCGCCCCGAAGATGTAGATCAAAAGGAGCAAAATGATATTGGCCATATCATGTCACTTTTTGATTGCATGTGATGTTTATCATGTTTTTACATCTTATTTGCTTAGAACGATGGTAGCTTAAATAAGATGATCCCTCGCTATAATTTCAATAAAGTGTTCCCCCTAACTGTGCACCGTTGCGAAGGTTCGTTGTTTTGAAGCACCACGTGATGATCGGGTGTGGTAGATTCTAATGTTCGAATACAACGGGTGTAAGCCAGATTTACACAAGCAAAACACTTAGGTTGACTTGACGAGCCTAGCATGTACAGACATGGCCTCGGAACACGGAAGACCGAAAGGTTGAACATGAGTCGTATAGAAGATACGATCAACATGAAGATGTTCACCGATGATGACTAGTCTGTCTCACGTGATGATCGGACACGGCCTAGTCGATTCGGATCATGTATCACTTAGATGACTAGAGGGATGTCTAACTGAGTGGGAGTTCATTAAATAATTTTATTAGATGAACTTAATTATCATGAACATAGTCTAAAAATCTTTGCAATATGTCTTGTAGATCAAATGGCCCACGCTAATGTTGCCCTCAACTTCAACGCGTTCCTAGAGAAAACCAAGTTGAAAGACGATGGTAGCAACTACACGGACTGGGTCCGTAACCTGAGGATTATCCTCATGGCTGCCAAGAAAGCATATGTCCTTGAAGCACCGCTAGGTGACGCACCTGTTTTCCCAGCAACTCAAGACGTTATGAACGCCTGGCAGTCGCGTAGTGATGATTACTCCTTGGTTCGGTGCGGCATGCTTTACAGCTCAGAACCGGGGATCCAAAAGCGTTTTGAGCAACACGGAGCATATGAGATGTTCCAGGAGCTGAAAATGGTTTTCCAAGCTCATGCCCGAGTCGAGAGATATGAAGTCTCTGACAAGTTCTACAGTTGTAAGATGGAGGAGAACAGTTCTGTCAGCGAGCACATACTCAAAATGTCTGGGTTGCACAACCGCTTGTCTCAGCTAGGAGTCAATCTCCCGAATGACGCGGTCGTTGACAGAATCCTTCAGTCGCTTCCACCTAGCTACAAGAGCTTTGTGATGAACTTCAATATGCAGGGGATGGAAAAGACCATTCCTGAGGTATATTCAATGCTGAAATTAGCGGAGGTGGAGATCAAAAAGGAACATCAAGTGTTGATGGTGAATAAAACCACTAAGTTCAAGAAAGGCAAGGGTAAAAAGAACTTCAAGAAGGATGGCAAGGGAGTTGCTGTGCCCGGTAAGCAAGCTGCCGGGAAGAAGCCAAAGAATGGACCCAAGCCTGAGACTGAGTGCTTTTATTGCAAGGGAAACGGTCACTGGAAGCGGAACTACCCCAAGTACTTAGCGGATAAGAAGGCCGGCAATACCAAAGGTATATGTGATATACATGTTATTGATGTGTACCTAACCAGTGCTCGTAGTAGCTCCTGGGTATTTGATACCGGTGCGGTTGCTCATATTTGTAACTCAAAACAGGAGCTGCGGAATAAGCGGAGACTGGCGAAGGACAAGGTGACGATGCGCGTCGGGAATGGTTCTACGGTCGATGTGATCGCCGTCGGCACGTTACCTCCACATTTACCTACGGGATTAGTTTTAAACCTCAATAATTGTTATTTAGTGCCAGCTTTGAGCATGAACATTGTATTTGGATCTCGCTTAATGCGAGATGGCTACTCATTTAAATCTGAGAATAATGGTTGTTCTATTTATATGAGAGATATGTTTTATGGTCATGCCCCGCTGGTCAATGGTTTATTCTTATTTAATCTCGAACGTGATGTTACACATATTCATAGTGTGAATGCCAAAATATGTAAGGTTGATAATGATAGTCCCACATACTTGTGGCACTACCGCCTTGGTCACATTGGTGTCAAACGCATGAAGAAACTCCATGCAGATGGACTTTTGGAGTCTCCTGATTATGAATCATTTGACACGTGCGAACCATGCCTCATGGGCAAAATGACCAAGACTCCGTTCTCCGGAACAATGGAGCGAGCAACCAACTTATTGGAAATCATACATACTTATGTGTACGGTCCAATGAGCGTTGAGGATCGCGGAGGTTATCGTTATGTTCTCACCCTCACTGATGACTTAAGTAGATATGGGTATGTCTACTTAATGAAACACAAGTCTGAGACCTTTGAAAAGTTCAAGGAATTTCAGAGTGAGGTTGAGAATCAACGTGACAGGAAAATAAAGTTCTTACGATCAGATCGTGGAGGGGAATATTTGAGTCACAAATTTGGCACGCACTTAAGGAAATGTGGAATTGTTTCACAACTCACGCCGCCTGGAACACCTCAGCGTAATGGTGTGTCCGAACATTATAATCGCACTCTATTAGATATGGTGCGATCTATGATGTCTCTTACCGATCTACCGCTATCATTTTGGGGTTATGCTTTAGAGACTGCCGCATTCACTTTAAATAGGGCTCCGTCGAAATCTGTTGAGACGACACCGTATGAATTGTGGTTTGAGAAGAAACCTAAGCTGTCGTTTTTGAAAGTTTGGGGATGCGATGCTTATGTCAAGAAACTTCAACCTGATAAGCTCGAACCCAAATCAGAAAATGCGTCTTCATAGGATACCCTAAGGAAACTATAGGGTATACCTTCTACCTCAGATCTGAAGGCAAGGTCTTTGTTGCCAAGAATGGATCCTTTCTGGAGAAAGAGTTTCTCTCGAACGAAGTAAGTGGGAGGAAAGTAGAACTTGATGAGGTATTGCCTCTTGAACTGGAGAGTAGCGCAGCTCAGGAAGATGTTTCTGTGGTGCCTGCACTGACTAGAGAGGAAGTTAATGATGATGATCATGAAACCTCGGATCAAGTTACTACAGAACTTCGTAGGTCCACAAGGACATGTTCCGCACCAGAGTGGTACGGCAACCCTGTCCTGGAAATCATGTTGTTAGACAATGGTGAACCTTCGAACTATGAAGAAGCGATGGCGGGCCCGGATTCCGACAAATGGCTTGAAGCCATGAAATCCAAGATAGGATCCATGTATGAAAACGAAGTATGGACTTTGACTGACTTGCCCGATGATCGGCGAGCCATAGAAAATAAATGGATCTTTAAGAAGAAGACAGACGCGGATGGTAATGTGACCATCTATAAGGCTAGGCTTGTCGCTAAGGGTTATCGACAAGTTCAAGGGGTTGACTATGATGAGACCTTCTCACCCGTAGCGAAGCTGAAGTCCTTACGAATCATGTTAGCAATTGCCGCATTCTATGATTATGAGATATGGCAAATGGACGTCAAAACGGCATTCCTTAATGGTTTCCTTAAGGAAGAATTGTATATGATGCAGCCGGAAGGTTTTGTCTATCCTAAAAATGCTGACAAGGTATACAAGCTCCAACGCTCAATCTATGGGCTGGTGCAAGCACCTCGGAGTTGGAACATTCGCTTCGATAAGATTATCAAAGCGTTTGGGTTTACGCAGATTTATGGAGAAGCCTGTGTTTACAAGAAAGTGGGTGGGAGCTCTGTAGCATTTCTCATATTATATGTTGATGACATACTATTGATGGGAAATGATATAGAATTCTTGGAAAGCATAATGGCCTACTTGAATAAGTGTTTTCAATGAAGGACCTTGGAGAAGCTGCTTACATATTAGGCATCAAGATCTATAGAGATAGATCGAGACGCCTCATTGGTCTTTCACAAAGCACGTACCTTGACAAGATATTGAAGAAGTTCAATATGGATCAGTCCAAGAAGGGGTTCTTGCCTGTATTGCAAGGTGTGAGATTGAGCACAGCTCAATGCCTGACCACGGCAGAAGATAGAGAAAAGATGAGTGTCATCCACTATGCCTCGGCCATAGGGTCTATTATGTATGCCATGCTGTGTACCAGACCTGATGTAAACCTTGCCGTAAGTTTGGTAGGAAGGTACCAAAGTAATCCCGGCATGGAACACTGGACAGCGGTCAAGAATATCCTGAAGTACTTGAAAAGGACTAAGGATATGTTTCTCGTTTATGGAGGTGACGAAGAGCTCGTCGTAAAGGGTTACGTCGATGCTAGCTTCGACACAGATCTAGATGACTCCAAGTCACAAACCGGATACGTGTATATTTTGAATGGTGGGGCAGTCAGCTGGTGCAGTTGCAAGCAAAGCGTCGTGGCGGGATCTACATGTGAAGCGGAGTACATGGCAGCCTCGGAGGCAGCACATGAAGCAATCTGGATGAAGGAGTTCATTACCGACCTAGAAGTTATTCCCAATGCGTCGGGCCCGATGGCTCTCTTCTGTGATAACACTGGAGCTATTTCCCTGGCCAAGGAGCTCAGGTTCCACAAGAAGACCAGGCATATCAAGTGTCGCTTCAACTCCATTCGTGGAAGTGTTCAAGATGGAGACATAGATATTTGTAAAGTGCATACAGACCTGAATGTTGCAGATCCGTTGACTAAACCTCTTCCACGAGCAAAACATGATCAACACCAGAACTCTATGGGTGTTCGATTCATCACAATGTAACTAGATTATTGACTCTAGTGCAAGTGGGAGACTGTTGGTAATATGCCCTAGAGGCAATAATAAAATGGTTATTATTATATTTCATTGTTCATGATAATTGTCTATTATTCATGCTATAATTATGTTATCCGGAAATCGTAATACATGTGTGAATACATAGACCACAACATGTCCCTAGTGAGCCTCTAGTTGACTAGCTCGTTGATCAATAGATGGTTACGGTTTCCTGACCATGGACATTGGATGTCGTTGATAACGGGATCACATCATTAGGAGAATGATGTGATGGACAAGACCCAATCCTAAGCATAGCACAAGATCGTGTAGTTCGTCTGCTAAAGCTTTTCTAATGTCAAGTATCATTTCCTTAGACCATGAGATTGTGCAACTCCCGGATACCGTAGGAATGCTTTGGGTGTGCCAAACGTCACAACGTAACTGGGTGGCTATAAAGGCACACTACGGGTATCTCCGAAAGTGTCTGTTGAGTTGGCATGAATCGAGACTGGGATTTGTCACTCCGTGTAACGGAAAGGTATCTCTGGGCCTACTCGGTAAGACATCATCGTAATGAGCTCAATGTGACCAAGGAGTTGATCACGGGATGATGTGTTACGGAACGAGTAAAGAGACTTTCCGGTAACGAGATTGAACAAGGTATAGGGATACCGACGATCGAATCTCGGGCAAGTATCATACCGGTAGACAAAGGGAATTGTGTACGGGATTGATTGAATCCCCGACATCGTGGTTCATCCGATAAGATCATCATGGAGCATGTGGGAGCCAACATGGGTATCCAGATCCCGCTGTTGGTTATTGGCCGGAGAGATGTCTCGGTCATGTCTACATGCCTCCCGAACCCGTAGGGTCTACACACTTAAGGTTCGATGACGCTTGGGTTATAGGGAAAGTTTGTACGTGGTTACCGAATGTTTTTTGGAGTCCCGGATGAGATCCCGGACGTCACGAGGAGTTCCGGAATGGTCCGGAGATAAATATTTATATATGGGAAGTCCTTATTCGGTCGCCGGAAGTGTTCGGGGGTTTATCGGTATTGTACCGGGACCACCGAAAGGGTTCCGGGGGTCCACCGGGAGGGTCCACCTGCCCCGGAGGGCCCTATGGGCTGAATATGGTGGGGAACCAGCCCCTAGGTGGGCTGGGCGCCAAAACCCCCTAGGGCCCATGCGCCTAGGGTTTGGGGGAAACCCTAAAGGGGGCGCCCCCTTGGCTTGGGGGGCAAGCCTTCCCCCCTTGGCCGCCCCCCCCCCCTCTAGATCCATCTGGAGGGGGCTGGGCCCCCTCTCCCTTGCCCCTATAAATAGAGGGGAGGTGGGAGGGCAGCCGCACCACATCCAAGGCGCAGCCCTCCCCCTCTCCAACACCTCCTCCTCCTCCTGCGGTGCTTGGCGAAGCCCTGCCGGAGTACCATGCTGCTCCAACACCACCACGCCGTCGTGCTGCTACTGGAGTTGTCTTCCCCAACCTCTCCCTCTCTCCTTGCTGGATCAAGGCGTGGGAGACGTCACCGGGCTGCACATGTGTTGAACGCGGAGGTGCCGTAGTTCGGCGCTTAGATCGGAATCAACCGCGATCTGAATCGCTACGAGTACGACTCCTTCATCCGCGTTCTTGTAACGCTTCCGCATCGCGATCTTCAAGGGTATGAAGATGCACTCCCCTCTATCTTGTTGCTAGTATCTCCATATATTGATCTTGGTGATGCGTAGAAAATATTGATTTCTGCAACGATCCCCAACACCTTCTACCACAGATCCGAGGGCAAGATCTTTATTGCTAAGAATGGGTCATTTCTAGAGAAGGAGTTGCTCTCGAAAGAAGTGAGTGGGAGGAAAGTAGAACTTGATGAGGTAATTGTACCTTCTCTCGAATTGGAGAGTAGCACATTAGAGAAAATCGTTCCCGTGATGCGTACACCAACTAGAGAGGAAGCTAATGATGATGATCATGAAACTTCAGATCAAGTTACTACAGAACTTCGTAGGTCAACTAGAACACGTTCTGCACTAGAGCGGTACGGTAATCCTGTCCTCGAAGTCATGTTATTAGACCACGGAGAACCTATGAACTATGAAGAAGCTATGATGATCCCAGATTCCGACAGATGGCTTGAAGCCATGAAATCTGAGATAGGATCCATGTATGAGAACGAAGTGTGGACTTTGGTGGACTTGCCCGATGATCGGCAAGCCATTGAGAAAAAATGGATCTTCAAGAAGAAGACTAACGCTGAATGTGATGTCACTATCTACAAAGCTCGACTTATCGCAAACGGTTTTTCAACAAGTTTAAGGAATTGACTACAATGGGACTTTCTCACCCGTAGCGATGCTTAAGTCTGTCCGAATCATGTTAGCAATAGACATATTTTATGATTATGAAATCTGGCAAATGGACGTCAAAACTGCATTCCTTAATGGATATCTTAAGAAGAGTTGTATATGATGCAACCAGAAGGTTTTGTCGGTCCTAAAGGTGCTGACAAAGTGTGCAAGCTTCAGCGATCCATCTATGGACTGGTGCAAGCATCTCGGAGTTGGAATATACACTTTGATAAGGTGATCAAAGCCTGTATTTACAAGAAAGTGAGTGGGAGCTCTGTAGCATTTCTGATATTATATGTGGATGACATATTATTGATTGGAAATGATATAGAATTTCTGGATAGCATAAAAGGATACTTGAATAACAATTTTTCAATGTCAGACCTCGATGAAGCTACTTGCATATTGAGCATCAGGATCTATAGGGATAGATCAAGACGCTTAATAGAACTTTCAAAAAACACATACCTTGATAGGATTTGAAGAAGTCCAAAATGGTCCAGTCCAAGAAGGGGTTCTTGCCTGTATTACAAGGTGTGAAGTTGAGTAAGACTCAAAGCCCGACCACGACAGAAGATAGAGAGAGAATGCAAGTCATTCCCTACACCTCAGCCATAGGTTCTATACGATATGCCATGTTGTGTACCACACCTGATGTGTGTCTTGCCACTTATCTGGCAAAGAGGGTACAAGAGTGATCCAGGAGTGGACCATTGGACGACAGTCAAAATTATCCTTAGGTGCCTTAAAGAGGACTAAGGAAATGTTTCTCGGTTATGGAGGTGATAAAGAGTTCGTTGTAAAGAGTTACGTCGATGTAAGCTTTGACACTGATCTAGATGACTCTAAGTCTCAATCTGGATACATATTGAACGTGGGAGCAATTAGCTAGAGTAGCTCCTTGCAGAGCATTGTAGACATAGAAATTTGCAAAATACATACGGATCTGAATGTTGCAGACCCATTGACTAAAACCTCTCTCACAAGCAAAACATGATCACACCTTAGTGCTCTTTTGGGTGTTAATCAGATGACGATGTGAACTAGATTGTTGACTCTAGTACACTCTTTGGGTGTTGATCACATGGCGATGTGAACTATGGGTGTTAATCACATGGCGATGTGAACTAGATTATTGACTCAAGTGCAAGTGTGAGACTCAAGGAAACATGCCCTAGAGACAATAATAAAGTTGTTATTTTATATTTCCTTATTCATGATAAAGGTTTATTATTCATGCTAGAATTGTATTGATCGAAAACTTAAATACATGTGTGAATACATAAACAAATACCGTGTCCCTAGTAAGCCTCTACTAGACTAGCTCGTCGATCAAAGATGGTTAAGGTTTCCTAACCATGGACATGTGTTGTCATTTGATAACGGGATCACATCATTAGGAGAAGATGTGATGGGCAAGACTCATCCGTTAGCTTAGCATAATGATCGTTCAGTTTTATTGCTATTTCTTTCTTCATGTTAAATACATATTCCTTCGACTATGAGATTATGCAACTCCCAGATACCGGAGGAATATTTTTTGTGCTATCAAACGTCACAACGTAACTGGGTGATCATAAAGATGCTCTACAGGTATCTCCGATGGTGTTTGTTGTGTTGGCATAGATCGAGATTAGGATTTGTCACTCCGAGTATCGGAGAGGTATCTCTGGGCCCTCTCGGTAATACACATCATAAGCTTGCAAGCAAATGACTAAGGAGTTGGTCACGAGGTGATGTATTACGGAACAAGTAAAGATACTTGCCGGTAATGAGATTGAACTAGGTATAGAGATATCGACGATCGAATCTCGGGCAAGTAACATACCGATGGACAAAGGGAATTACGTACGTTGTCATAACGGTTCGACCGATAAAGATCTTCGTAGAATATGTAGGAGCCAATATGGGCATCCAGGTTCCGCTATTGGTTATTGACCGGAGAGGTTTCTTGGTCATGTCTACATAGTTCTCGAACCCATAGGGTCCGCACGCTTAACGTTCGTTGACGATATAGTATTATATGAGTTATGTGATTTGGTGACCGAATGTTGTTCGGAGTCCCGAATGAGATCACGGACATGACGAGGAGTCTCGAAATGGTCGAGAGGTAAAGATTGATATATAGGACGATGGTATTCGGACACCGGAAGTGTTTCGGAGGGTACCGGGTACTTATCGGGTCACCGGAAAGGAGGGCACCCCCGGCAAAGATATGGGCCTTATGGGCCAAGTGAGGGAACACACCAGCCCACAAGGGGCTGGTGCGCCCCTATAGTGGCCGGCCCTATGAGGAGGGGAAGGAATGAGGGGAGGGAAAGGAAACTGCAGAGTAGGACTCCCCTTCCTTCCCTCTCCCCCCTCTTTCCTTCCACCTTGTTGATACAAGGAAAGGGGGCACAGGGCAAGGCAGGGGCCCTAGGGGCCGACGGCCAGCCCTAGGGTGCGCCTGGCTGCCTCCCCTCCCCTCCCACCTATATATATATATGGGGAGGGGCGCCACACAAGGAGACACAACATTGTCTTAGCCGTGTGCGGCACCCCCGTCCACCGCTTACTCCATCGGTCAAATTTTCCTAGTGCTTAGGCGGAGCCCTGCGGAGATCACATCACCATCACCGTCACCACGCCGTCGTGCTGCCTGAACTCATCTACTACCTCGTCGTCTTGCTGGATCAAGAAGACGGAGGACGTCACCGAGCTGAATGTTTGCAGAATGCGGAGGTGTCGTACGTTCGGTACTAGATCACCTGGAGCGCGAAGAAAGTTCGACTACATCAACCGCATTGTGAAACGCTTCCGCTTACTGTCTACGAGGGTACGTACACATACTCTCCCCCTCGCTGCCATGCATCTCCATGGATAGATCATTGCGTGTGCGTAGAAATTTTATGTTTTCCATGCAACGTTCCCCAACAGTTGGTGATACCGATGGCGATGATTTCCCCCTCCGGGAGGGAAGTTCCCCTGGCGAAATCACTCCACCGGAGGGCAAAAGTGCTCCTGCCCAAGTTCCGCCTCGAGACGGTGGTGCTTCGTCCCGAAAGTCCCCTCCTGATTTTTTCTAGGTCAAAGTGACCTATATACCAGAAGATGGGCACCGGAGGTGGGCCGTGCTAGGCACAACCCTGGTTTCTTGTGCTCACCAGGTGGCCCCCCTTCCGGTAGTTATTTACTCCAGTATTTTTATATATTCCAAAATAATTATCCGTAGATTTTTAGCTCATTTGGAGATGTGCAGAATAGGTAACTCTGGCGTAGCTTTTTCAGGCTCAGAATTCCAACTGTCGGCATTCTCGCTCTTTGTGTAAACCTTGCATATTATGAGAGAAAAGGCATTAAAATCATTATAAATAACAGTAGGAAAACATGATGCAAAATGGACGTATCACCCACCAGGGTGCGCCTGGGGCCTCTACCGCGCCCTGGTGGGTGGTGGGCCCCACGGGCCTTCCTCGTCCACTTCCTTGGTTCCCAAGTTGTCTTCTGGTCCAAAAAAAATCTCCAAAAAGTTTTGTCGCGTTTGGACTCCGTTTGATATGGATATTCTGCGAAGTAAAAAACAAGCAAAAAACAGCAACTGGCACTTGACACTATGTCAATAGGTTAGTCCCAGAAAATGACATACAGTTGCTAGAAAATGAATTTAAAACATCCATGAATGATAATATAACAGCATGGAACAATAAAAAATTATAGGGATAATTAATTCTGTGCCCTTAGTTTTGTCCCCCTCGGCCGGTTTACCCCTAGTTTCCGAAAACACTCATTCCTGCCCAAACCAGTTTGCTCGTCTTATGCTTTTACCCTTTTACCGTTTGACCATCACTTAAAAAAGTCATAACAAATTCATACTTACTTAGAAAAATGTGAATAAGATATCAAAATTTTAATAAAAACATCACCTATATGTGCATGTCATTTGCATTCATGACAAATGTGTTAGGAGGTCCCCATCTCAGATTGAGCTCCTATGATCTCAGCTTGAACAGTAAAATTTGAAAAAAAAATGAAAAGTAATTCTAGAATTTCTAAATATTTTAGGTGGCAAACATTGACCAATGTTTTGAGTTCCTGCCAAGTTTCATAAGGGAATGGCATTCGTGGAAGTCGTGGTAAAAAAACAAAACTGATGCTCGAAAACAAAAGCATTTTGGAGTGCTAATTTTGTTATTTGACCACGACTTCCATGAATGTCATTCCCTGATGAAACTTGGCACAAAAAATATAAGAATTTTTTGAATTTGTTTTAAAAAAATTCAGAAATTAATGTTCGTGCTGAGATCATATGAGCTCAGACTGAGATGGGACTTCCCAACGATTTTTTCATGAGTGTAAATAACATGCACATATAGATGATTTTTTTCTTAACATTTTGATACCTTATTCACATTTTTCTGAGTTAGTATGAATATGTTATGAGTTTTTTTAATTCATGGTCAAACGGTCAAAGGGCAAAAGTACAAGACGAACAAAGTGGTTTGGATGTGAACGAGTGTTTTTGAAAATCAGGGGTAAACCTTCCGAGTGTGACCCAACTAGGGGCATAAAATCAATTATCCCAAAATTATAGATACGTTGGAGATGTAAGGTGCACATGGGAGAGTGAAGAGATGCAACTAACATGCGGTGGAAGAACTCTCGAGAAGTATAAAACGCATTCGTAACAAGCTCAAGTATTGACACATACACCCAGAGCTAGACAATGCATTGTTGTGCAAAAAATTATTTCTTCCAGCAAGGCGCATAAAGCCATAAACATTAGCTCGAACTCAAATCACGAGCCGCGACGTAGGCGTGTTCAATGGCGTGGCGTGAACTGAGTGAATGAGTGCGCGGTGTTGCTCTATTTTCTCGTGCTACAAGAAGTAGTGGAACAACCCACCTTTTTTATTGGTGTCACTCTTCCTCAACTAGCAATATAATACTCAACTTATACACTTACCATTCAACTCAAAAGGGCCTTTCAGTTTCAATAATTTTTACTTGGCCGAGGCACAAGATTTAGTGGGTCGAGGCCCATAAGATATAATAATTCCCATCAGATCTAATAGACATATCGGATTGCATTCGTTTCAATTGTATTATTTGATATTAACTGCATGACTGACAACTCAAGCAACTAAAATTATTCACAACCAAACGATGGACTAGGCCTTAAATTGTCAGTCCTGTACTAACAAATTTTACTGAATGTCGCTACCGGTGTCATGGCTACCATGCATGTGGAGCATATAAGTCGTACTCTTGTCTTTTCATGAGTTTATTAAAGATTACTCGATCTCATAGACTATGACCAGTAGTCTAGCTCATATAGGCGTGCTCTTTAAAGACAACCCTATAGGTTGGCATCTTCACTTTCATAAGCAAACATAACACATATCAACGTGTCTTACAGTATTAGCGAGAAAATTGCATCTTCAACGAAGTGAGTTTATTAAATGTTCTCTCCAACTGCAAAGATCACATTAGTTGTGTTTCCCTTTCGACAACTGTTGTGAGTCTCAAACACATCTCCTTTGATGCAAAGTCTATCACATTCCTTGATAAACCTTCTGTAAAAGGATCTGCCAGACTTTTTAGTAGTTGGAACATAATCCAGCGTCATTACTCTGGAGAGTTCAACATTATAATATATTATAATATTATTTTCACATGTCTTGAACTCTTCACCTTATCATTTGAATTGTTCACTTTGACAATTATAGTTTGATTATCACAGTTCATAAGGATAGCTGACGTGGGTTTCTCAATCACCGACAAGTCCATAAAGTGTTCACGAAGCCATACCGCTTTAACTGTAGTTGTGTCTAATTTTGTGAGTTATGCTCACATTGTTGACTTTCATGATTGTATGTAAGATGGTCTACTTGCAAGACTTTCATGAACCAACGCCATCACACGAATAAACTCCTTGTTGCTGAGATCCAGTCATTGATGGGAGATAAGGAGTTTATTCCATCAAAGTTTCGTAAGGAACAAATACGGCGGCACAGAGCCTTGTATTGAGGAGCTTTTATCTCTTAACTGTAACCCTATACTTCTTGTACAAAGCATGTCACATTGTAAAATGATAAAAGGTCGAGTTTCAACATATTATAACATACTAATAGGATATAGGTGCAAGCATGGTTCATTTTACTTTGCATGAAATGCATGCATAGAATGTATGGAACTCTCTAGACTGGAAGGAGAGAGGGCGAAATATGAACTCTCAAAAATACTTTGCACTATTCGCGCTTTAAAGAAGTGTTTAAAAAAAGCAATGCTACACACACGACACTATCTGTACGATTTATGCACAATGACTGGGCTGAGCCTTTCATTACGTCTGATGCATGGATTAGCACCCTTGGATCAGTCTTTGTGCAAGGGTCGGCTAGCAAACTGTCGTCCATAAAGTAGTTTCGTTAAAAAAAACTTAGTACTATTCGAATTCACCCTCAATCAGTTGACGGTTAGGATTTGATTCTCCATCTTTTAGTACTCCCCTCTACTCGTCCTATTCGATGCGGCTGCCGGGAAGCTGAAACGTGCAAACGCGTAATCAACCTTAAGCGTTTGGCTCTTCGCATCCCAACCCAGAATTAATTGGCAGGCAGACGGAATTTCACTGGCCTGCTCCCGTGCGTGCGTGCGTGCGTGCCCTTTTATATATCCATCATCGACGGCGATACACCTTGCTGCAATCTGAAACCTAGCCCCACGCATTTGCAAAGCCTGCGACCGATCAAAAGCTTCTCTCGCCGGAGCCCGGCGGCGCGGGAGTGGCAAGATGAGCTTCTACAGCTACGACAGTGACGATGACGACGACGACCTCGTGCTCGTGCGGCAGGGAAGCGAATTGACGGCACGGGCGGCAAATGATAGCAGGTACAGCATGTGGACGCAGACCGAGATGGAGAAGCAGATGTTCTCGTGGTCACTTGAGGAGGTGCGCAACAGGAATCTTCTCAAGAAAAAGGTAATTCTTCTCAGTTGGCTTGTTCTACCTGTTTATCTTCCTTTGTTTTCCAGATGATTGCCTAGGTGTTACATAGGAAAGTTAGCAGATGCCTCTTCTACTTCTGAATAATCAACCCATGTTCGATCGTCAAAAAATAAGCATGTATCTTTTGTGCAGACAGATTTGTTATAGGTGTTTTAGTGTCAAAGCATGCACTTCGTTTCCGTTAGAATTTTCAGTACATCTTTTAGAGGATTATGTAAAATGCTTTGGTTTTTGTTAGAAAATAAGTATCTGAAATGCGTCGTGCCAAAATACCAGTGTACGTCTGAAAGGAAACATAACTGGTCAATAAGGCTTGATAAAAGATCTATCAATCTGAGCATAGTATGTTCATCAAACTGTAAAGTTCAAATACACATTCATGGAACAAATATAAATATATTCGCCCTGAAGCCCATACAATTCATGGACCAGCTAGGTTTCTTCTTATGTATCTCCTATATTTTGTTCTTCAATCGTTCTCTTGGATCTATTAAGCTTTTCTTAATAGCTGTAAATATGTTAGTTTTCTTAATAACTGTAAGGAGTACTACTGTTTTGTTGTGCACAGTTGGCTCAGTCCGGCATTCTGTGTTATGTGCTCTAGCCTTATTCTGTTGCATTTACATCAGGTTAAGAAGGTACCAAGAACTTTCACTTCACTAGAGGAGTACATGGGATCATTTACCCTACCACTGATTGAAGAAACTCGTGCCGATCTCTACTCTGCGCTGGAGTGTATCAAACACGCACCAGCCACCGAAGTGAAACGGATCAACGAGCTTTGTTCAAAGCAGTCCATCTTCAGCATCTTGGTCAAGAAGGCTGACCCTATGAACACAAACCCGGGGGAAGTTTATGCCCTCAAGGATGCAGACATACTTGTGTTCTTGGATCGGAAGCCGAGGCACATCTCGGACTTGGGTCGCAGCAAGGTGCCCTACGTGATTGCCTCGGTACTGAAAGCAGAGGATGCCAACGGCAATGCGATAGTGAGGCTGTCAGGCGGGAAACGAGACCTGGTGCCGCCCCTCGTCGCGGTGTTCCTGATCAACATGACAACGTACAATCGTATATGGAATGCACTGGACATGCATGTTGCTGGCCTTAGCAACACCAGCATCATTGAGAAGATTGTCAATTATGCACCAAAGGTTTGTACTCCAATTTACCTTCGACATGCTTTATTTTCATCTTTTAGGAACTACATCTTCTGAGCTATGTAATGTGTGTTTTCTTTTCTGTTGGTTGGTTGGCCAGGATGACAGTTCAGAACTACCTCTACATTTGCCAGACAGATCACTTGGCCTTGAGAAATTTAGGCTAAACAAGTCACAGCAGATGGCAGTACTTGACTGTGTTTCAGCAATGGAGCAGCAGGGTACATATCCGGTGCGTCTGATATGGGGGCCTCCCGGCACAGGGAAGACGAAGACGATCAGCACCCTCCTGTTGTCCATGATGGTCAAGAACCACAGAACGCTGACCTGCGCTCCGACCAACACTGCGGTGGTGGAGGTGGCTTCTCGGATCCTCAGCCTCATCGAGGAATCCTCCGCCGGCGGTGGAAATGGCTGCTTTCTGAGTGATGTTGTGCTGTTCGGAAACGAGGACCGGATGAACGTCGACCAGGACCTCACGAAGATCTTCCTGGAGAAGCGTGTTCGCCGTCTCCAGAAGTGCTTGATGCCAAGTTCAGGGTGGACCAGTTGCCTGAGCTCCATGGTACGGATTCTCGAGGAACCTTTGGTTCAGTATGCTTCCTACGTTGAGGAGACTAAAAGGCTGATCGAGGAACTTGCCAAGAAGGAAAAGGAGGAACTTGCGAAGAAGAAGGCGAAGAACAAAGTGGTGGAGATGAAGGAGGATCTTACTAAGAAGGAAGCAGATAAGAAGAGCATAAAGATACAGTCGTTCAAAGAATATTTCATGAGTAGCTACAAACGAATCAAGGATGATCTGCGCACCTGCATCGATACTTTCTGCGACGATCTCCCAAGATCCGCCACATCTAGACAGAATTTCCGTTGCATGACGGAGGTTCTGCACCTGCTTACAGACTTTGGGAAACAAGTGCAGTCCGAACCAGAGAAGCAGCTGCAGACGCTGTTCAGAGATACGTCGGACGGGAAGAACAGCTGCCTGTTTCAGAGTCTGGTGTCATACGCGGAAGACAGCGTGCGCTCAGAGCTTAAGCAGGCGAGAGCCCAGTGCATCGAGAAGCTGAATTACCTGTCCAACAACTTCGACCTCCCGGACATTTTCGACAAGCGGTCCATCGAGGAGTTCTTGCTGCAGAAGAGCAAGAGCGTGCTCTGCACCGCGTCCAGCTCCGCCCGCCTGCACTACCTGCAGAAGGCGGAGCCGTTCGACATCCTCGTCGTCGACGAGGCGGCGCAGCTCAAGGAGTGCGAGTCGATGATACCTCTGCAGATTCCTGGGATCCGGCTCGCTGTTCTCATCGGCGATGAATACCAGCTGCCGGCGCTCGTGAAGAGCCAGGTGATCCGGCATTGTCCTTGGTGCTTTTGTTGGTTGTTTTGGCCGTTGATCGCTAGCTAACTCTTTCGTTGCGTGCAGGTGTGCTATGAAGCCGACTTCGGGAGGAGCCTGTTCGAGAGGCTGAGTTCGCTGGGGCACCCCAAGCACCTTCTTAATGTGCAGTACAGGATGCACCCGGGGATAAGCAAGTTCCCGGTCTCGAGCTTCTACGGCGGCCAGATCGACGACGGTGAGAACGTCCTGCGCAGAGACTACGAGCGCAAGCACCTGACCGGCCCGATGTACGGGTCCTACTCCTTCATCAACATCGAAGGTGGAAAGGAGAGCTCCGGCAAGCACGACAAGAGCCTCATCAACACCATCGAGGTCGCCGCCGTGACCCGGATCGTGCAGAGGCTCTTCCGAGGTACGCACGCTGGTACCTAGCTAGCTTCACTCTGAATCCATGGATGAATTCTTTCACCATCCAAGATTTGTGCATGCGCGTAGAGTCGGTGGAGACGAGGAGGAAGCTGAGCGTGGGCGTGGTGTCGCCGTACAAGGGCCAGGTCCGCGCCATCCAGGAGAAGCTGGGCAAGACGTACGAGACGCACGGCGGGTTCTCGGTGAAGGTCCGGTCGGTGGACGGGTTCCAGGGCGCCGAGGAGGACATCATCATCTTCTCCACCGTGCGGAGCAACAGCACCGGCTCCGTCGGCTTCCTCAACAACGTGAACCGCACCAACGTGGCGCTCACACGGGCCAAGTGAGTCGAGTCGAGCTCCCCGTCCCCGGTTTGCCTGCAGCATTTTTCTCCATGAGTAAGTAGCATGTGATTTTGTGTTGTCGTTGTGTTTGATTGCGCAGGCACTGTCTGTGGATCGTGGGGAACGCGACCACGTTGGTGAGCAGCAAGACGGTGTGGCAGAAGATAGTGGCGGACGCCAAGGAGAGGGGCTGCTTCTTCAACGCCAACGACGACACGGACCTCTCGGGCGCGATCGTCAAGGCCGTCATCGAGCTCGATGAAGTGGAGAGCGCGCTGAGCATGGAGATGGGCAACCTCCGCATCGGCGGGTCACGGTCTGGGGTACGCAACAACCTAGCCCGTGCACAAATCCTAGTGCCAATTAGCTGACGGCGTTTTTTTTTCACTTCAGACATTTCTTCTCTCTCTAAATAAACGCCATGTTTTCCCTGCAGAAATCCAAGACAAAGTACGTATGAAGTTCTGGTCGTCGGCGAGCAGAAGGAATTACCAGCCATGTGCTCTGCAAGACGGTAGTAGTAACTCTTGGGTGCAGCGACGACTGCAACCAACCTTTACCTAGTGTCTGTCTTGTACTGATGTGTCCCAAGACTCCTAAAATTGTCTCAAGAACATGCTTCTTTGTCACAACTATTTACACTTCTTAATGCAGCAATCTTTATTAATACTGATATATGTGTTGAAGGGCGGATGACGAGCATCCACGCAAATATCCTAACTGTCGCGTCAAAGCCCACTGGCGCATCTTAAGCGCCGGGTTTCAGTGAACGATGCACGCTCATACTAAGGTGGTGTTTGGTTCTCTAGTCCTAAGACTTTTTCTAGTCTCAACTAAAAAGTCCCTAATCCCTAAAAAGTCCATCCCTGTTTGTAAAGTCCCTAGTTCCTTCTTAGAGGTTATTAAATGACCATGTTGCCCCTAGTATATAGAAAAATAACAATCAAACAACACCATGGGGTGGCGGGCCAATGGGTGCATGGAGGGGCATTATTGGAAAAGTCCCAAAAAGACTCTCCTTGAGAGTCTTCTTCCTTTAGTCCTAAATGCCTAGTTTAGTCCCTAAAAAGTCCCTCCCGTTTGGTAAAAAAGTCTCTAAGAGGGACTTTTTCTAGTCCCTACATAAAAAAGTCCCTGGAAACAAACACCACCCGGACTTTTTCTAGTCCCTACAAAAAAAGTCCCTGGAAACAAACACCCCCTAAAAGTCCTCAAGTCTACCAATCGCCACCATTGAGCCGTTGAATCACGAGATTCCTACTTGAGCCCATCTTACTTTGCTCACCTGTCAAGCAACACTCCAGTTCTGACTGATGTCCAAAGACCCTGCATGCTGTTCCAAACTGTGAGCTGTGAGGCGAGGTTGGACTATGAACATTTTTTAGCAGTAAAAAGATAATGGGATAGCGCAGCTTCTATAAAAGCATCATCCTCGTTACAAACACAAGAAGAGACGTTTTGAGTTTCCAGTTTGTGCTGCTTTAGCTGCTGGATCATGCGCAGCATGGACTACGACATGTCTAGGAAACCTAGAGATCAGCAGCACAAGAGCTGCAGGTCCAGGGCCCTGGTTCTACTTATCGTCGTCGCCACCAACACAGCCACCTTCCTCCTCTTCTCCGACGCCAGCTCCGCAATCGGCATTCGCTCCGGTGAGCACCACCGATGCATTGCCTTCTGGAACTCGACTAAGCTGTCGCTCCGCGACATCAACATCACGGAGTATGCGCTGGCCGCTGGCCGCGACGAGCTCCTGCACCTGCACGACCGCCTCGCCACGGCAAGCTCCCTCGTCGTGACGCTCCTGGGCATAAACGACACTTCCAGCAACATGGCAGCAGCCAGGGACGAGCAGAAGCATGCGGGAGCCGTCGGACTGTGGCAGCCGGAGCTCACCGGAGAGCTCCAGCTGGCCGTCGGCCCCCACAAACTGCCATTAGGCTTCACGAAGAACCTGGGTTCCGATCAGCTGTTCCCGGCGGTGGGCAAGCGTGCCGCCTTTTCCGGCACGAGCTGGAGCGCTATATGAACTACAAGCCCGGCGGCGAGTGTCCGTCTGACGAGCAGTTCGCACAGCGGCTCATGCTCAAGGGCTGTGAGCCACTGCCACGGCGGCGGTGCCGGACACGCAGCCCGGCAGGGTACGCTGAGCCCACACCACTGCCGGCGAGCCTGTGGTCCATGCCGCCGGACACCAGCATCATGTGGGACGCGTACACGTGCAAGAACTACTCCTGCCTTGCTAATCGCAGCAAGAGCAAGGGATCTACGACTGCAAAGACTGCTTCGACCTGCTCAACGGGCGGGAGAAGGGCCGGTGGATGCGCGACGACGGTGCGCTCTCATACTCCATCGACGCGGTGCTTGCGACGAAGCCCAACGGCACAGTGCGCATCGGGCTCGACATTGGCGGCGGGTCGGGCACGTTCGCTGCACGGATGCAGGAGCGTGGGGTGGCCGTGGTGACCACTTCCATGAACTTCGATGGCCCATTCAATAGCTTCATAGCTTCGCGGGGTCTTGTCCCCATGCACCTCAGCATCGCGCACCGGCTACCGTTCTTCGACGGCACACTCGACATCGTGCACTCGATGCATGTGCTCAGCCACTGGATCCCTGATGCCATGCTTCAGTTCGCGTTGTTCGACATCTACAGAGTGCTGAGGCCTGGAGGATTGTTCTGGTTCGACCACTTCTTCTGCCTCGGCACGCAAATGAACACAACGTATGTGCCCATGTTCAATCAAATCGGTTTCAACAAGGTGCGGTGGAATGCGAGACGGAAGCTGGACCGAGGGATCGAGATGAACGAGTGGTACCTCTCAGCGCTGCTCGAAAAGCCCACTACCTAGGTGACCATTTGCTATTTCACTCTCTGACATTATACTCCAGCAGTTTCATCATGATGCAAGAGAACAAGTAAATGAAGCAATGTACCCATTCCACAAATTAGTGGTGTGCACTGTGCAGCATAAGCATAGACTGTACTTATCAACACTCTCAAAATGGATCACCTTGCCATGATCGTTTCAACTTATTCTCAGACCATGTAAATTGCATAATTCTTAGCCTGCATATCAGAACTGCAAAACAGGAATTGCCGTTTCGAATTTCTCTCTGTTTGTATGATTCTATTGTACCATGAGAGCATCATGGTGTTCCATCCTATATTTCTCCTTCAATTCAACAGAAGGGACCAAATGCCTACCTTATTTGGTGATTCCGAATCCACTGCACTCACATTTTCTTCCCCTCCGCCTCTGTTTCCATCTTCTCTGTCACAGACTCTCCCGATCGGCATTGTTAAATTGGCGCTGAATTTGTCGCCGGCCATCACGAGCAGAGGGAATTACCAGCCATGTGCTCTGCAAGACGGTAGTAGTAACAATTATGCAGCGACGACTGCAACCAACCTTTACCTAGTGTCTGTCTTGTGCTGATGTGTTGGAAGACTCTTTAAGATTGCCTCAAGAACATGCTTCATTGTCACAACTATTTACACTTCTTAGTGCAGCAATCTTTATTATTAGTATGATATATATGCCTTGAAGGGCGGATGACGAGCATCCACACAAGTATCCTAACTGTCGCGTCAAAGCCCACTGGCTCATCTTAAGCGCCGGGTTTCAGTGAACAATGCACGCTCATACTGAAAGTCCATGAGCCTAGCCGAATCACCAGCATTGAGCCGTTGAATCACGAGATTCCAACTTGAGCCCATCTACTTTTCTCACCTGTCAAGCAACACCCCAGTTCTAAACTGTCAACTGTGAGGTGAGGATAGCACAGTTTCTATAAAGCATCATCCTCTTTACAAACACAAGAACAAGAAGAGGCATTTTGAGTTTCCAGTTTGTGCTGCTTTAGTTGTTGCAACATGCGCAGCATGGACTACCACATGTCCAGGAAACCTAGAGATCAGCAGCACAAGAGCTGCAGGTCCAGGGCCCTGGTTCTACTTATCGTCGTCGCCACCAACACAGCCACCTTCCTCCTCTTCTCCAATGCCAGCTACGAAGTCGACAATGGCTCCGGCGAGCACGACCGCAGCGTCCCCTTCTGGAACTCCGGTAACATCACGGACTACGCTCTGGCCGCGAGCCACGACAAGCTCATGCACCTGCACGACCACCTCGCCACGGCAAATTCCCTTGTCGAGACGCTCCTGGGCCTAAAGGCCACTGCGAGCGACATGGCAGCCGCCAGGGATGAGCAAAAGCATGTGGGGGTTGATGGACTGTGGCAATGGGAGCTCACCGGCGAGCTCCACCTGGCCGTCGACCCCCACAAACTGCCATTAGGCTTCACGAAGAACCTGGGGTCCGATCAGCTGTTCCCGACAGTGGGGCAAGCGTGCCGCCATTTCCCGGACGAGCTGGAGCGCTATATGGACTACAAGCCCGGTGGCGAGTGTCCGTCCGATGAGCAGTTTGCACAGCGGCTCATGCTCAAGGGCTGCGAGCCATTGCCACGACGGAGATGCCGGCCACGCCGCCCGGCAGGGTATGTTGAGCCCACACCACTGCCGGCGAGCCTGTGGGCCACGCCGCCAGACACCAGCATCGTGTGGGACGCGTACACGTGCAAGAACTACTCCTGCCTTGTTAACCGCCGCAAGACCAAGGGTTCCTACGACTGCAAAGACTGCTTCGACCTGCTCAGCGGCCGGGAGAAGGGCCGGTGGATGCGCGACGACGGTGCACTCTCATACTCCATCGACGCGGTGCTTGCGACAAAGCCAAATGGCACAGTGCGCATCGGGCTCGACATTGGGGGTGGGTCAGGCACGTTCGCTGCGCGGATGCAGGAGCGTGGGGTGACCGTAGTGACCACGTCCATGAACTTCGGTGGCCCATTCAATAGCTTCATAGCTTCGCGGGGTCTTGTCCCCATGCACCTGAGCATCGCGCACCGGCTACCGTTCTTTGATGGCACGCTCGATATTGTGCATTCGATGCATGTGCTTAGCCACTGGATCCCCAATGCCATGCTCAGAGTTCACCTTGTTCGACATTTACAGAGTGCTGAGGCCTGGAGGATTGTTCTGGCTCGACCACTTCTTCTGCCTCGGCACACAAATGAACACGACATATGTGTCCATGATCAATCAAATAGGTTTCAACAAGGTGCGGTGGAATGCCAGACGGAAGCTGGACCAAGGGATCAAGAGGAAACGAGTGGTACCTCTCAGCGCTGCTCGAGAAGCCCACGGCCTAGGTGACCATTTCCTATAGATTTTTCACTCCCTGACATTATATTCCAGCAATTTCATCATGATGTAAGAGAACAAATAAATGAAGCAATGTATCCATTCCACAAATTAGTGGTGTACAGCATAAGCATAGACTGTACTTATCAACACTATCAAAATCGATCACCTTGCCATGATCGCTTCAACTTATTCTCAAACCATGTAAATTGCATAATTCTTAGCCTACATATCAGAACTGCAAAACAGGAATTGCCGTTTCGAATTTCTCTCCGTTTGTATGATTCTACTGTACCATTAGAGCATCATGGCGTTCCATCCTATATTTTTCCTTCAATGGAAGGGAGCAAATGCCTACCTTATTTGGCGATTCCAAATCCACTGCACTCACAGCTTCTCCCCCTCCGCCTCTGTTTCCGTCTTCTCTGTCACGGGCTCAGCATCTGCCTCCTCTCCTGCTTCCACCTCCTTGGTCGCCGAGATCGGCATTGTCAAATTGGCGCTTAATTTGTCGCCGGCGATCGCCTGGCAGCGCTCGAGCATCGACTCCGACTCCGCCGCCCTGCCCAGAACAGAGTACAGGACGTACTGGCAGAACAGGGGGCGGTAGTCGCCGGGGTCCTCCCGCGCGAGCTCCTCGAAGGCGGCGATCGCCTCGTCGGCCTTGCCGTCCACGAAGAGCGACTGCGCCGCGAGGAGCCGGGCATGTTGCTCGCCGCCTCCGGCGGCAGAGAGGCGGGCCCGCGCGGCCTCCGCGCCGCCGAAACGGGAGAGGGCGGCGGTCTCGACGATGAGCTTCTCGAAGGGGTGGGAGTCGTCCTGGATGGCGTCCTCGGGCGAGACCGTGACGGTGAGCGCGGGGGGCGGAGGCGGGGACGGTGTGCACGCGATGGCCGGTGAGGTAGCCGCGAGGAGGACCGCGGCGGAGGCGGCGAGGCGGAGGGAGGAGATGATTGGGTGGGGAGGAACCGAATTCGAATTGGTGGTGGCCTTCACGGCCGTGGGTAGATCGTACCGGCGCCGGGAGGAGGAGACGAGGGCGAAGGGGCTGCGGATGGAGGCTGCGCCGGCGAGGAAGGCCATGGCGGCGGCTAGGGTTTTCTTTTGCGGCGCGGAGATTACCAAGGTTTGAGTTTGCAAGTCACGAACGAACAGAGGTGGAGAGAGCAACGGCGGAGTTTTGTTTTGTTTGCTGGAGAAAAGAATTAAAATTTCGGTTGGTACGCTGTTTGGTAGCCTGGCGGTTGGTGGCGTCGGCGCCTCCGACTATTCTTTACTTCTGTTTTTATTTCCTTTTTCTCTTTCGATGAAAACCGACTAAAACTGAATAGTACTCCTCTACTGTGTCATGCACACAAAATTGAATTTTTTTAGGGGTACACAAATTAAAAATACCTAAAATGGACATAAGATTATTTAATTTTTCTGCACATGATTTAACATTTCGTCCTTACATTTTTCAGTTGAACTTTTCGACTGAATACACTTACACTTTTCTTTTGAGTTGTCCTAAGGTATGATAACGGCAAATTCATTGCTAGAGGAAATTGGAAAATTGATTGGTGCGCGAACATCCTGATAGCCGAAGCCTTGGCTAACTTTTGGCCTATCCCTTGCATAAAAGATGGGGTGTAATCGCCTCGTTATTAACTTTGATAATCATGAAGAATGGAGGACGTTCTGATAGAGCGGCGGTGACTGTTTTTAACGTTTTCTATTTCATTGCTTGTGATTTTTCTCTCACTACTTTCAAACATTGTAATAAGGAAGCTAATAAGGTTGCCTTGAGTGAAATTGTACCCCCTCTTTGTGTTTTGATTGGTTTGAGGAACATTTAAGCAAAATTGTACCCCCTCATAAACTATGCAAACTGTTATTTTGAATGAATAAAGCTTTGTGTTTTTCAAAACAAAAAAAGCTTCATGAGGAATTTTGCCTGCTCAACAAGTGAAGATGCTTGATTTCTAATCACACCAACAGTAATTAAGTGAGATAATTGCACGTATAGTCCTGAAAGTTGGTGGCGAGGTCCAACATGGTCCTGGATGTTGAGAAGTAATTCAATACGGTCCTGATACAAGGAAATACGTTGCCAATATGGTCCTGGATTTTGGACCGACAGTCCTGGCTCTACATGTCGCATATGTATCGCGTATTCTATCGTATGACACGTCAGTACGCGGCCACGCCTGCCTAGAACCCACGTGTTAATGGCGTGAGAAATAACAAAAAGACAAACGCGTCGTGAGGTTTCGAACTCGCGACCACGGGCCGAACTTCCGAGCTGTAGCTACCACAGTAATTATGTTTAACTGGTTTCTATAGGACTGCACGGCCTAGTATATAAATCACGTTACCTTTTCCGCTGTAGCACGCACATACTTGTTTTTTTTGTTGCGAAAAACAGTAGGACTTTGCTACTAATAAGGTGCACATGGTCTTTTTGAGCCGGACGAGCCTGTTTTCTTTTTCTAAGCTATGGCCCAGATGAAAGACGGCAGCACACGCGTACGTTACAACAAACGAAACAGAAGGATCCTATTCTTGCGATTTGTTCTACGCATGCTAGGATAGCCGCGAAATAAATCATTTTATGAAAAGGGGAACATTTTGTCAATTGCTGAACAAAAATTGAGGTTCACAACAAGATTTTAAAACCGAGGACAATTTGAAAATCCGAAAAAAAATTGTAATTTTTTTTTTGAATAGCTCAACATGTTGTGAATAATGGCTTTGGAGCACGGGGCACATTGCACCTGTTATTTTTCACTAAAAAAATGGATTTTTACTGCCTGAAAAATTCCAAAAGTTTTATGTATATGCGTGTATAGAATATAGTAGTGTAATATAATTGTGCAAAATTTTATCAATATACGTGTGCTTGCATGTGAGAGATACAAAAAAGACAAATATATGAAAAAAAGACTTGTTGAACGAAAATTTATCGAAAACACTAACATTATTTAAATTACGAATCATTTTATGAATTGCTGAACAAAATTTGACATTCAGAACAAGAATTTATAACCGAGAACAATCTGGAAATCCAAAAAAAATTGCAAATATTTTTTCAATTGCTCAACATGTTGCAAATAATGGCTTTGGAGCATGAGCACATTGCGCCTGTTATTTCTAATTAAGAAAAATGGATTTTAATGCCTGAAAATTTCTAAAATTTTATGTATATGCATTTATAGTTGTGTAATGTAACTATGTAAAATTTCATCAATATATGTGCTTGCATGTGAGAGATACAGAAAAGATAAATACATGAAAAAAGAATTGTTGAACAAAAATTCATCAAAAACACTAATGTTATTTTAAATTCCGGATCATTTTTTGAAAAGGGGGCATTTTTAAAATTGCTGAACAAAATTTGAGATTCAGAACAAGAATTTATAACTGAGAAACATTTGAACATCCAAAAAATAAAAAATTGAAATATTTATTGATTGCGTGAACAAAAATTTGGAAATGGAGACATTTTTTAAAGTTCTAATATTTTCGTATACTGTGACCAAATTTTGAAACTTCAACTATTTTCGAAAAATGTGATTTGTTAAAAAAGGACTGTGATATTTGGCACACATGTGCCATATAAGCAAAACTGTCACACCTCTACTTCTTTCATTTTTAAGTACCACACGATCCCCCGTCCTTTGACCTCGCCTCCTCCCAAACGACCCCGCAAGCTCGCCCGAGAAACCTGCTTCTCCCGCACATCTCGTGCGCCCACCCCCGAGAAAACTGCCACTTCTTCACGTCTACCACATGATTTCTCCTCGGGACAAAGTTACCATTGTTGGGGAACGTAGTAATTTCAAAAAAATTCTACGCACACGCAAGATCATGGTGATGCATAGCAACGAGAGGGGAGAGTGTTGTCCACGTACCCTTGTAGACCGAAAGCGGAAGCGTTAACACAACGCGGTTGATGTAGTCGTACGTCTTCACGATCCGACCGATCAAGTACCGAACGCACGGCACCTCCGAGTTCAGCACACGTTCAGCTCGATGACGTCCCTCGAACTCCGATCCAGCCAAGTGTTGAGGGAGAGTTTCGTCAGCACGACGGAGTGGTGACGATGATGATGTTCTACCGACGCAGGGCTTCGCCTAAGCTCCGCTACGATATTATCGAGGTGTAATATGGTGGAGGGGGGCACCGCACACGGCTAAAAGATCGTTGATCAATTGTGTGTCTAGAGGTGCCCCCTGCCCCCGTATATAAAGGTGCAAGGGGGAGGCCGCCGGCCTAGGAGGTAGAGGCGCGCCAGGAGGAGTCCTACTCCTACCGGGAGTAGGACTCCCCCCCTTTCCATGTTGGACTAGGAGTGGAAGGGGGAAGAGGCGGAGGGAAGGAAGGAAGGGGGGCGCCGCCCCCCTCTCCTTGTCCTATTCGGACTGGGGGGGGAGGGGGGCGCGGCCCTGCCCTAGCCTCCTCTCCTCTCTTCCACCAAGGCCCATTAAGTTACCGGGGGGGTTCCGGTAACCTCCCGGTACTCCGGAAAAATCCCGATTTCACCCGGAACACTTCCGATGTCCAAACATAGGCTTCCAATATATCAATCTTTATGTCTCGACCATTTCGAGACTCCAAGTCATGTCCGTGATCACATCCGGGACTCCGAACAACCTTCGGTACATCAAAACATATAAACTCATAATATAACTGTCATCGTAACGTTAAGCGTGCGGACCCTATGGGTTCGAGAACTATGTAGACATCACCGAGACACCTCTCCGGTCAATAACCAATAGCGGAACCTGGATGCTCATATTGGTTCCCACATATTCTACGAAGATCTTTATCGGACAGACCGCATAACAACATACGTTGTTCCCTTTGTCATCGGTATGTTACTTGCCCGAGATTCGATCGTCGGTATCTCGATACCTAGTTCAATCTCGTTACCGGCAAGTCTCTTTACTCGTTCCGTAATACATCATCCCGCAACTAACTCATTAGTTACAATGCTTGCAAGGCTTATAGTGATGTGCATTACCGAGTGGGCCCAGAGATACCTCTCCGACAATCGGAGTGACAAATCCTAATCTCGAAATACGCCAACCCAACAAGTACCTTTGGAGACACCTGTAGAGCACCTTTATAATCACCCAGTTACGTTGTGACGTTTGGCAGCACACAAAGTGTTCCTCCGGTAGACGGGGGTTGCATAATCTCATAGTCATAGGAACATGTATAAGTCATGAAGAAAGCAATAGCAACATACTAAACGATCGAGTGCTAAGCTAACGGAATGGGTCAAGTCAATCACATCATTCTCCTAATGATGTGATCCCGTTAATCAAATGACAACTCATGTCTATGGCTAGGAAACATAACCATCTTTGATCAACGAGCTAGTCAAGTAGAGGCATACTAGTGACACTCTGTTTGTCTATGTATTCACACATGTATTATGTTTCCGGTTAATACAATTCTAGCCTAATAAACATTTATCATGATATAAGGAAATAAATAATACTTTATTATTGCCTCTAGGGCATATTTCCTTCAACCATGGTATTCGTATGCAAGTTATCAGGCCTATGTTGCGTAACTTACCGTGCTATTTACATAGAACGTACTAGGTACTATGCTTCAACAACTACACCCCTTCAAAGTTACCACTGTGTTTTGTACACAAGTTATAAGGTCTTTGATGTGTAAAATACCGTGGTACTTACACATAAGTTATCAGGGTATATGTACATCAACCTCCCCCCCCCCCCCCCCCCGGTCAAAGTTACCATGGGAGATTGTACATGAGTTACCGGGTCTACAGTTCGTATATTATCATGGTACTTGCACCTAAAAACCTGGGTGTGTTTCGGTAGCTTTTTCCATAGGTCAAAAATTACCACGATGTTTTTGCGTAACTTATCATGCCTATAGCACGTGTTCCCTTCATGACACTAAACATTATGTGACTTTCCGGTGGCACGCCATGTGTTGTGTTCATCCAAGAGGCCCACGCGCAAGGCGAGTGTATGTTTTTAACAACTTATTTTTCTTCGGTAAAAAAGTTACCATCATGTTTATATTGCAAGTTATCGGTTATGCGGTGCTTATATTATCATGTTATTTACACAAAAAATATTGGGGATGTTTTAAATAACTTTTTCCTGGGACAAAAAGTTATCATGGTGATTCTAGGTAGACTATCAAGCCCGTAGTGCTAAAATATCATGTTATTTACACAAAATTTATCAGGGGTATGTTTCAGCAAATTCCCCTCCCCCCCCCCAGGTCAAAAACTTATCATGGTGTTTAGTTATCGCAGTGCATATGTTTTTCATGCTATTTACACATAAAAATGCCAGGGGAGGGAGGTATATATACTACCGTGCTATTTACACAGAAGATACTGGAGTATCTTTTCAAAAAAAATCCCTACGGTCAAAGTTACCATGGTGTTTTTACCTCAGTTATCAGATGTGCGCTGCGTATATTATCATCTATTTACACATAAATTATCGGGTATCTTTTCACATTTGTCTTCCGCGATGGTTAAAGTTATCACGATGTTTGTATCTAAATTATCAGGTCTATGGCGTGAATGTTATCGTGCTATTTACAGAAATTACCGGGGGGCGGGTTCAACAAATTTATTCCCAGTAATCAAAGTTACCACGATGCTTGAAACAAAAAGTTTTTCAGTGCTAACATATTAAAGGCAAAAACATGTCAAAAACAGTATTTCTCTTAGCTTGTTCAACAATGAGTGTCATAGGCGAGGTGCGTGCGGGAAAGGAAGGAGATCGGGAGGCGTGCGGGAAAGGAAAGAAATCGGGAGGTCGGTCAGGGAGGACGTGCGGGAAAGAAATGAGATCGGGAGGGAACTGACGGAGCTGGATGCGTGTGGCAGTTTCGCAATCTACCACACGGTTACCATATAAATATTTCGTTAAAATAAACAGAAAAGGAAGTAAATAAAAATGAAGCAGAAAAAACGGAAAAGAAAAAAATTATGGTTCGAAACCATGTGCATCTACAAGTCTGTGCGTGCTACAGCGAAAAAGACTACGCGATTTATTTACTAGGCGGTGCATCCTATATTGAACAGAGAAATATACTTTGTGCGGTGGCTAGCGCAGGGCGAAGTTTAGCCCGGGGTCGCCAGTTTGAGATCCTCGCCAAGCCGGCCCATATTATTTTTGTTATTTCTGGCGCCACTGACATGTGGGTCCCTGGCAGGCATGGCCCCGTACAGACATGTCATACGAGAGAATACGCGATATGTATGCGACAAGTAGAGCCAGGACTGTCGGTCCAAAATCAAGGACCGTATTGGCAACGTATTTCCTTGTATCAGGACCGTATTGGATCACTTCTCAACATCCAAGACCATGTTGGACCTTGCCGCCAACTTCCGTGACTATACGTGCAATTATCTCTAATTAAGTACATGGAATTAGCACCCTTAAACTACCAAGTTAGCGGCTACACAAGGTAAGTTAACGCGTAGATTTCAGATCCCTGTCTGTACACATTTTGAACGATCAGACCATAGACCAGCCTTTTTTAAGTCTTGGGGTCGCAATCAGCTATGTTTGCAGCAACATCTCTATATTTCAGCTCAGAAGGGGACACCGCTTTTATCTCTAGCCGCTGCTGAGGGGATGGTAATGTGCGAGCTTTAGCTTCGAAGGGATCCTCCGCAGAATGTACAGGACAAGAGCCGAAGGAACAATTTCGACAAGCTGTAGAAAAAAGAGGTTAACATCAATGCCAATGATGGTTTCAATTTATAGACTAGGCAAAAAATAAAACGAGGTGGTGACTATGGGCTGCAAAAGTCACACATACGAGGTAATATATGAAATTCAGAATTGGATGGTCAAGAACATCCAGATCAGCATCTTTATTGAAGGCAGCGAAACACATCTGCAGAAAAACAAAAGTGCGTCAGCAAAAGTGAGAAATGAACCATATGACTTGCAATCTCGTTCAAGGATCGGAGGACAGACATCCTTACCATTACGCATCTTGCCAAGAAGCAACAGGAACAAATAGTGGCCACTCTGCCGACCTCGCTCAGCTTTTGTTGCCTCCCTTTAGACTCGATAGGGAAACGCTTCAACATGAGGAATAGCCTGCCAAACAAATCAGAAGCACACGGATACAGTTAGTAACCATAGTGTTATAGTTGTATTGTATAATTAAATAGATCAAACCCTGAACCAAATGGGTATAGTCTACAGTACCAAACTACAGAACCGTTACTAGACTGCGGCTAGCCTCACTAATTAATTTGACTGTAAACATGATCTAAATGAATCATAATTCAAACTTTATGAAAGAGGTATTCTTACCTCCCTCCGTACAGCAGAAAACCCAGGGCAGCGGAAAATGACAGTCCCGCAATGAATAACTTTGAAAGCACAAGCATAGATGGATTTGGATTCAACCACAACAATACCCACACCAAAACCTGAAAGCAAATGTATTCGAGTATTTTCAGCCAAGGCAGTCAAACGGTGATTGAGCACACATAATAAAAACAGATGAACAGAGCAGTTAGTTAAGTGAGAAGAACTCATGTAGAACAGGCATGTGAGGGGTCAGTATTTAATTAAAAAACATCAACCATCAAAGACTACAATAAATGACTAAGTGCAAACTATTTCCCTATTACCTTCATGCATTGTTTCTGTTATACTGTTCCAGATATCCACTACTCCCTCTGACAAAACATACGGCATCCACACATAACTTTGACCACCAATATAATTTATCTGCCTCAATGCTATAATTTCCATTGCAGATAAGTACAGAACCCATATATATTATCGGTCTCATTGATGGTCAAAGTTAAACCTCGAAATGCATGACATACATGACCCACATATACTATTGGTCTAACCGATGGTCAAGTGTATCATAGTTTTTCATATTAAAAAGAGTTTTCACAAATAAACCAGTACGATAAAAGGGAAAACATCCTGACATGTATAGGGTTTAGGGTCAGACAGTTCTCGTATAACTATACAAAATACTACTACCTCTATACCAAAATATAAGACGTTTTTGCAGTTCAATTTGAACAACAAAAACATCTTATATTTTAATACGGAGGGAGTACCTATGTACCAAAATATAAGACATTTTTGCAGTTCAAAAGACGTTACATACGTCTTATATTTTGGTACAGAGGGAGTAACAAATAGTGCAAATTTATATTAAAAAAACTACTTTACCTGCATTGCATAAACGACACCATTAATAATATAGAAACCTGATCTGAGGCCATCAGTGTCTAGACCACGTGCTTGATAAGATATTTCAGCCCAGAAAAGTGCCAACATTGCATAGGTAGTGAAGAATGCAAGCCCCGGCAGATCAAGAATAACATGCTGAAAGATCTGAAATAAAATAAACACGATTAGAACTCTGGTCAATCAAATTGAATATTTCATTCGAGTGACAGAAAATAATGAAGGCATCCAAACCTGAGGGTTCACTAGTTGCACTTGGCGACGAAAAGCAAAGATGGAACACCTTGCTGCAGATTAGCAACGGAGTAAAATTAGCATTACACAGGATATAAATGAGGATGCAACTTTTACCCCAGTTGAGACTGAACAATGTACCTCCATTAACCAAGAAATTAAGGAACTGGAAGACCTTTTGTGTTGTCCATCCATATTCAGGCACTCTGTGCTGTATTCTGGCAACTTGGATCTGCATATACACAAACATAGCTCAGTTTTAATATTGCCTTCTCTTCCTCGAGTAAATTTATTCATCAAGCTGTAAACATTGGCATGTGCACGTGGCAAGTATAAACCTTACTAGTAGAACCTAAGATATTTATTTATTCATTTGCAAGGAACCGAGGTATTTACAGTTGACAGTTCATAGAATTATATGCATAATTCGGATGATATCAACGCATTCTTATCCGCCAAGGTTTTCATGGATTAGAGAGATAAGCATGAAAGCAACACAGGTCCTTGGCCACCAATCCGTATTCGGAATCACAGTTTTCCCTTGATTGATCTAAAGCTCTGTGAGATGCTATTCGTTGGCACTATCGGCTTTAACACAAAACACTAGTATTATGCTGAAGCGACAAAGCAAATAAAAACAGCCTTTATTCTCTAGTGAAATCGCTGGTTGTGACATCACAAATTTATTCATCGGTACTCCTGCCAAATATTCTCTTGCCTTGCCACCAGGGCACCAACCTAGCAGTAGAAGGGGTACAGGTTTGTTCCGAGGACAGATTGGATGCTTACGAAGGAGGAGGCGGCGATGAGGCCGTAGAGTGCGGCGAGGGCCCAGAAGATCCCGTCCTGCCACGCCGGCGAGCCGTTCACGTGCTCCCACCACCCCGCGAAGGCCGCCGGCAAGGGCACCGGCGCCAGAGCCGGTGCCAGCGCCGCCGCCGCCATCGCCGCCAGGCTGCACGGAGATCCCTGGAAAAGAGAGACAGACGGCCTTCCTCTCCGGTAGTAGAATCAAAAAAATTGGGTGGCTTGGGGAATCTGGTGGTGCCGCTGGCGGCGACGTGGATTTGTAGGGGCGGCTCGCGTCACCTTCGTAGCTCGGACGGGAGGGGGAACACAGGTTGGATCGGAGCCGACGTGTTTGGTACAGTTTTGTAGTGCAGGTACAGCCGCGCTCTGCTTATATCTGCGCCCGCGTTCTTGGCTAGAATTAGGACTCCGGCTCGGGAGCCCATCCGAGTCCGGGGAAACATCAGCTTTTATGTTCTTGTTGTCCTAAAAAGAAAAGAAAAGGAAAGAATCCTCAGGTACGTCGGATCCTGATCAAACGAGTACAATTATTTACTGTAGCACGACAATTTTCCTGATAATTTTTTACACTACATGATAGTTTTATTTTAGAACTTGGTAAATTTTACACGGCGGCGTGATAAATTTATCTGTTTCATATGTCAAATCTAGATGTTCGCTGGCAAAAGCTAAAAATCCGACGTCGAATTTTTAACATTTAGAAGAAGAAATAAACAGACCAACTCAGTGTGCGAGAGATTCGAAAGCGAAATAAGGAGTGTCTGCAAGAGGCCCCTCTCCCCGCCGCATGAGGAAGCGGATCCCTGCCTTCCCCGCTTGCTTCGGCGGCGGGAGGAGGTGAGGATCTCGCTCATCTTCTTTAGGCGTGTAGATAGGGTAGGATTAGGCCATGTCAGTGTCGATTTGGAGAAGGGTTCGTCGTCGATCTGGAGAAATAAATCTGCCACTTCCCTTCTCCCGTGTCGGTGTTGGTGGTGCCGTCATGAGGGCGGCGTTGCTCTCCGTTGATCTGTGTATCAAGCGGTAGTTTGGATCCCATGTCCGCTGGTGGTAGCGACGTACACCAGGATAAATTTGCTCCTCGTGAGTCTCTGGATCGCCCTGGTTCTTTCTTTTTCTTTTTGCGAGAAAACTTTCGGTCTATTCATTTTCGATCATGGCAGTACAACGAACACAAAAAATAAAAAAAATACATCCAGATCCGTAGACCATGCTAGCGACGACTATAAGCACTGAAGCGAGTCGAAGACGCGCCGCCGTCATTGCCCCTCAATCGCCGGAGCCAGGCAAAACTTGTTTTGATAGACAGTCGGGAAGTTGTCGTGCTAAGGCCCCGTAGGATCAGCGCAGCAGAACAACAATCGCTTGGGTTCTTTGATCAAACAGGGCGGCGAAGCGGCGTCGACGTCTTGGCCTTGTGAGTTTTGTTCTCCCTTCCCTCCCCGTCGTGGTGCCGGCGTATTCCCCATCATCACCGTGGTGGTAGGGTCCTGGTGTGCAAGTGTGGGAGGATCTATGGATTTGCGTGTTGATTCCTCGGCGATGGCTATTGCTCTGGTGTGCTGGTCCTTGGTGGCCAAAGTTGAAGACTTCCCATCTGCCATGGTTGTCTTCAAGAAGGTGTTGGCTCCAGGAGAAGTGGCAGCGGCACGCCCTCAACTCGCTCGGGTGAGGGTAGTCTTCGTGAGGTGGTCTGAGGACCTCGTTGTAAATTTATTTACTTTTCGGGTGCTTTGTATTTACATCTAAATCATCAATATAATCCTAAGGTCCTTTTCGCAAAAAAGAAGAAGAAGAAATAAGCATTTGGATACTTGTTGGCGGGGCGAGTCATGAAAACACCCGTTTTTGTGTTTGGTTATTATAATCCGACGCGGTCAGGTCCAGGGTCCAGCTTAATTGGATATTTGTTGTCTCTTTCATGTATTGGTTGGCCAAAAAAAGGAAATTAGACAGCGTCCAGTCCACTGTCCACAGATTTACGGAGTACTATAGTTGATAAGTAACACTCACCTTAATTATGATCATACTACTTTGTTTTTTAGCAGGTAACTCGCGATTACCTACCATGTGTTGATTGATTTTGTTCGCATGTAGCACGCCCGCAACTCGCCAACCTCCTAACCTACCACAAACCTCAGTATCTACAGCGTGTTAGCAATGCAGGTCAAACCTGATGAGCATCGTGCCAATATTCTACGGCACTTGCGTTGTTGTTGGTGTAGCAGCCAGTGCGATGGGAGACGGACCTTGTCGCCAGGCGACTCGTGAACTGCTGAATTGTTCTGCTACATGTTGCCAAGTTGTTTGTTTCGGGGGTTTTTTTTTTGGAGTGCTGAAAGTTCCGAAGGAGTATTCAGCACAGAGGTTACCATCTCACCGGTCTGTGTCACCGTCGGCACACATTCAGACAAAACCAACGATCAACTAACCAGAACGAGAAGATACGTAACTTTCATATGCAAAAGCCACTTTCGACTAGTTAGGCCTGTCTTTGTGACCACAGAACAAGAATCATTCGAGCTTCGGTTCTCCCTTGTATTGTTTTGTGTTAATGGTAGGATTCAGCATTAATTGCTCCATCCTCGGCCCACCTCCGGTGCCCATCTTCTGGTATATAAGTCATTTATTAACTTGGAAAAATAATAAGAGGAGGACTTTCGGGACGAAGCGCCGCCATCTCGAGGCGGAACTTGGGCAGGAGCACTTTTGCCCTCCAGCGGAGCGATTCCGCCGGGGGAACTTCCCTCCCGGAGAGGGTAATCATCGTCATCATCATCACCAACAACCTTTCCATCTTTGGGAGGGCAATTTGCATCAACATCTTCAACAACACCATCTCCTCTCAAACCCTAGTTCATCTCTTGTGTTCAATCTTTGTATCGGAACCCTAGATTGGTACTTGTGGGTGACTAATAGTGTTGATTACATCTTGTAGTTGATTACTGTATGGTTTATTTGGTGGAGGACTATATGTTCAAATCCATTATGCTATTTAATACCCCTCTGATCTTGAGCATGATTATCATTTGTGAGTAGTTATTTTAGTTCTTGAGGTCATGGGAGAAATTTTATTACAAGTAATCATGTGAACTTGATATGTGTTCGATATTTTGATGATATGTATGTTGTGATTCTTTTAGTGGTGTCAGGTGAACGTCGACTACATGGCACTTCACCTTATTAGGACCTAATGGAATGCATTGTGGAGTAGTTATTAGATGATGGGTTGCTAGAGTGACAGAAGCTTAAACTCTAGTTTATGCGCTGCTTCATAAATGACTAATTTGGATCCACAAATTTAATGCTATGGTTAGATTTTTATCTTAATACTTTTCTTGTAGTTGCGGATGCTTGCGAGGGGGTTAATCATAGGTAGGAGGTTTGTTCAAATAAAAACAGCACCTAAGCACCGGTCCACTCACATATCAAATTATCAAAGTAGCAAACACAAATCAAACCAGCATGATGAAAGTGACTAGATGAAATTCCCGTGTACCCTCAAGAACGATTTGCTTATCATAAGAGACCGTTTTGGCCTGTCCTTTGCCACAAAAGGATTGGGCTACCTTTCTGCACTTTATTTACCGTTACCGTTACTTGCTCGTTACAAATTACCTTGGTATCAAACTACTCATTACCGACAATTTCAGTGCTTGCAAAAATTATCTTGCTAAAAACCACTTGTCATTTCCTTCTGCTCCTCGTTGGGTTAGACACTCTTACTTATTGAAAGGAGTACGATTGATCCCCTATACTTGTAGGTCATCAAGGAGAACTAGACATGGCTGGCGCCACGGAAGATCATCGAACAAACAACCTGTTGCCCTTCATCGTACGCCACTGGGACCCGCCACCGCAGCTTTGACTTCACAGTAACAAACCAGCCAAGGCAATCCCGCGGACACGCCAGAGAAGAGCCAACTACCTCAACCATAGCCACGTGCCCGACATTGCTCCCCCATCATCGTTGCCACAGAGGCCTCGACGCCAACACCACCATCTTCCACTGGCCCGCTCGCCAATACTCGGCTGCAAAGACAAAACCCCCAAGGAGGAATAGGGCACCAAGGCAGCGACATCGTCCGATCAAACAAGATCAAAGTTTTCCTCCAGAGTGCAACGATCCGCGTGGGAGGGGTGTGGAACGATGCCTCCAAGAAGGTAAGCGACGACCATGGGCACCGCCAACGCTGGTCATGGCGACAACCGATATAGGCTCTTCACCCAAGCTCACGACATCACCTCATCCACGCATCATCTCACCATGGCGTCCACCTAGCACCACCACCGAGCCAACTCACAGTTGAAGAATCCCATCGTCGGAGCAGCCGACCGCACCTTGCAAAGGCCACCGGCCAACACTAGTTGCTAGATCCCCCAACCGCCGATAGAAGTCGGGTCACCGGACGCAACACGAACCATCTATCCTTGCCGAGTACCACGCCGACAGGGACCAAAGATAAGCCGACCGATGCCATGAACTACCTTGGTTCACAGCCGTGACCAAGATCCCACGCGCACGTGCACCCGCTGGAGAACGCAGAAGAACCAACAGCCGCATGCGCGCTCCTGTTCCATCACTACGCATTGCTCCACCACGCCACCCACTGGCTGCCCCGCCGCCCAAGCAGCAGCCTCTCACCGCACATTTGTCCAACCTCACGACGACAGATCCTCGCCGCCGGACCCTTGTGCCGCACCTCCCCATGCAAACTCAGCGTGACCCGGCCAGGGCCAAAGCACCTCATAAGACCACCTCAGAGCAGCCACAAAACGGATCCGCCACAACCAACCCTCCAAGCCGCTCCCACCGACGCCGCCACTCGCTACCAACACCAATGACGACTGCCATGATCAGGCCCGCCCTGCCGTGCCACTGTAGGACTCCTGCGCCATCAGCCCTAGGGCATGCCACCATGTCACCGAGCAGCAGCAGTGCCACAGAGTGGGTGTTGCTGCAATGTCTCGAGCAGCCGCCGCCACCACCCCTCATGCCCGTAACTGCTGCATCCACCATGCGGAAGGAGATGCCCTACTGCCACCGTCCTGGGGACCAGCCGAGCTTCGCTGGCGGCTCCTATGGTGGTGGCAAGACGAGGGAAATGGCGGGAGGTCGCTCGTGGGTGGCAGCATGCGGCTAGGGTTCCCCGTGGAACCGCCAGGGGAGGGCGGCGCGGGCGGGGGGAGGGGTGGGGGAGTACCACTCTTAGGCCAGTTGCGCGATGAAAGATCGTGGGATGTCGCCTAGAGGGGGGGGTGAATAGGCGCTTTAAAATAATTACAGTTTAGGCTTGAACAAATGCGGAATAAAACTAGCGTTTAATTTGTGAAGCACAAAACCTAAAACAGCTAGGCTCACCTATGTGCACCAACAACTTATCTAAGAAAGATAAACAACTAACTGATAACAAGATATATATCATGAAACACTATGGCTATCACAAGGTAAAGTGCATAAGTAAAGGGCTCGGGTAAGAGATAACCGAGGCACGCGGGGACGATGATGTATCCTGAAGTTCACACTCTTGCGGATGCTAATATCCGTTTGGAGCGGTGTGGAGGCACAATGCTCCCCAAGAAGCCACTAGGGCCACCGAAATCTCCTCACGCCCTTGCGCAATGCAAGATTCCATGATTCCACTAAGGTACCCTTGAGGGCGGTCACCAAACCCGTACAATTGGCAACCCTTGGGGGCGGTCACGGAACCCGTACACTTTGGCAACCCTTGGGGGCGGTCAACGGAACCCGTACAAATTGCTCAGGGCAATCTCCACAACCTAATTGGAGACCCTAACGCTTGCCCGGAGCTTTACCCCACAATGATTGAGCTCCGAGACATCACCAACCTTCTAGGGCTCCCAAGTGAGGGAGTCCTGGATTAGGGGGTCCTCGGGTGTTTGGACTATTTGATATGGGCCGGACTGATGGGTTGTGAAGATAAAGGCAGAAGACTTTCCCCCATGTCCGGGTAGGACTCCTATATGCGTGGATGGCAAGTTTGGTGTCTGGATATGTTATTTCCTTCCCTACTTACTGACTCTGTACAACACTAGGCCCCTTTGGTGTGTATATAAACCGGAGGGGTTAGTCTGTAGAGGCTATTAGAATAATCATAGGCTAGACAGTTAGGGTTTAGCCATTACGATCTCGAGGTAGATCTACTCTTGTAACCTTCATACACACCGAATATAATCAAGCAGGACGTAGGATTTTACCTCCATCAAGAGGGCCCAAACCTGGGGTAAACATCATGTCCCTACTGTCCCTTGTTACCATCCATCCTCAGACACACAACTTGGGACCCCCTACCCGAGATCTGCCGATTTTGACACCGACATTGGTGCTTTCATTGAGAGTTTCGTTGTGTTGTCGATAGAAGGATCGATGGCTCGCCTTGTCATCAATGATGACGCTGTTTTCGGGGAGACTTTTCTCCCTGGTCAACTCTTTGTGTTTGGCGGCTTCGTGCTATGTGCCAACTGGACCGGTCACCTTGAGCAGGTCGACAGCTACGCCCCTGGTCACCAGATCAGGTTTGGAAGTTTGAACTACATCACCGATATCCGAGGGGACTTGATCTTCGAGGGGTTCACGACCTCAGCCGCCGCTCCCCACCCGTACGAAGAAGGCCCTTCGGATTCATCATTGAATCCCGTTCAGGGGTCGACTCCCATGCCCGCCCTGGCCTTAGATCCGGGGCGGACCACTCTGTCCGAAGATGGTGTTGGAAATATTCCCTAGAGGCAATAATAAAATGGTTATTATTATATTTCCTTGTTCATGATAATTTTCTATTGTTCATGCTATAATTGTATTAACCGGAGACCGTAATACATGTGTGAATACGTAGACCACAATATGTCCCTAGTAAGCCTCTAGTTGACTAGCTCGTTGATCAATAGATGGTTACGGTTTCCTGACCATGGACATTGGATGTCGTTGATAACGAGATCACATCATTAGGAGAATGATGTGATGGACAAGACCCAATCCTAAGCATAGCACAAGATCGTGTAGTTCGTCTGCTAAAGCTTTTCTAATGTCAAGTATCATTTCCTTAGACCATGAGATTGTGCAACTCCCAGATACCGTAGGAATGCTTTGGGTGTGCCAAACGTCACAACGTAACTGGGTGGCTATAAAGGCACACTACGGGTATCTCCGAAAGTGTCTGTTGGGTTGGCACGAATCAAGACTGGGATTTGTCATTCCGTATGACGGAGAGGTATCTCTGGGCCCACTCGGTAATGCATCATCATAATGAGCTCAATGTGACTAAGTAGTTAGTCGCGGGATCATGCATTAAGAAACGAGTAAAGTGACTTGCCGGTAACGAGATTGAACGAGGTATTGGGATACCGACGATCGAATCTCGGGCAAGTAACGTACCGATTGACAAAGGGAATTGTATACATGATTGATTGAATCCCCGACATCGTGGTTCATCCGATGAGATCATCGTGGAACATGTGGGAGCCAACATGGGTATCCAGATCCCGTTGTTGGTTATTGGCTAGAGAGCTGTCTCGGTCATGTCTGCATGATTCCCGAACCCGTAGGGTCTACACACTTAAGGTTTGGTGACGCTAGAGTTGTTATGGGAATTAGTGTGCAATTACCGAATGTTGTTCGGAGTCCCGGATGAGATCCCGGACGTCACGAGGAGTTCCGGAATGGTCCGGAGGTAAAGATTTATATATGGGAAGTCCTATTTTGGCCACCGGAAAATGTTCGGGATTTTTCGGTATTGTACCAGGAAGGTTCTAAAAGGTTCCGGAGTGGGGCCCACCTGCATGGGGGACCCACATGAACGTGGGTAGTGGGGGCAAGGCCCCACACCCCTGGTCAAGGCACACCAAGATCCCCCCTTAGAAGGAATAAGATCATATCCTGAAGGGATAAGATCAAGATCCCTAAAAGGGGGGATAACAATCGGTGGGGAAGGGAAATGATGGGATTTCTTTCCCCCACCTTTGCCAACGCCCCAATGGACTTGGAGGGCAAGAAACCAGCCCCTCCACCCCTATATATAGTGGGGAGGTGCATGGGATCCACAGCCCTCTCCCTCCCCAACACCTCCTCCTCCTCCGTAGTGCTTGGCGAAGCCCTGCCGGAGAACTGCAAGCTCCACCACCACGCCGTCGTGCTGCCGGAGCTCTCCCTCAACTTCTCCTCTCCCATTGCTGGATCAAGAAGGAGGAGACGTCCCCGGGCTGTACGTGTGTTGAACGCGGAGGCGCCGTTGTTCGGCGCTTAGATCGGAATCAACCTCGATCTGAATCGCTGCGAGTACGACTCCTTCATCCGCGTTCTTGTAACGCTTCCGCATCGCGATCTTCAAGGGTATGAAGATGCACTCCCTTCTCTCTCGTTGCTAGTCTCTCCATAGATTGATCTTGGTGATGCGTAGAATTTTTTTTAATTTCTACAACGATCCCCAACAGATGGGAGGGTGAACCCCGCCGGACTCTCTCCCGTCAAGGAGCTCCCAGTCGGATACCCAGACGTGATCACGTCGTCAACAGACCCGGACTCAAACGGGGCTCTCCCCATCATCAGGAAGCCGGATTTGCCTCTAGACGTCAACTCCGATCTCTTGAGGCCTGCACCTATCAGGCTCGGCCAAGTGGTTGTCACCAAACCTAGCCCCGCAGACCTCCAGACGCCTGTCCAGCTTTCACTCTTAAACGAAACACTGGACCTAATGCGATCTCTCACCATCACGGAAGTATCACCTCCGAACTACGCCCAGCTTGAGACGGGGGGCTGATAGTGGGGAATTATACGTCCCACCCACCACCCACTTAATAGCCACTATCGAGGATTTAATCGACATGCTAGACTACGCCTCCGAAGACATCGATGGCATGGACGACGATGTCGTAGCCGAGCCAGGTCAAAACCCGCCGGTCACTGGGCGTTGGACGGCCACTTCTACTTACGATGCATACATGGTGGACACGCCTGAGAAGAAGGACGACGATGGCACTCAAGATCCAGATGAGGACAAGCCCGTCGATGAACCACCAAAACGCTGGCGTCAACAGCGCCGCTCATGATCGTGTTGGGCAAGAGAAAGCAATACCCGCACCGGAGATAATGACACTCCAGAGAACGCCGAAGACCCCGATCACCCGGCTGAGCCTGCGTTCGAGCAGGATGAAAGGGAAGAGGGTCAATACAGCCCCGGACACGCCGATCACGAGGATTCAGAGGATAGTAACTACTTACCTGTCTCCGAAGGGATGTTAGCCTCGGTGACGAAGAATTCATCGTCCCAGAGGAACCCCTCGAACAAGAATGCTTCAAGCGACGGCTCATCGCTACTGCACGGAGCCTAAAAAAGAAGGAGCGGCAGATTCAAGCCAAACAGGATATGCTCAACGACAGATGGACCAAAGTCCTAGCCACCGAAGAAGGATATGGCTTTGAGCGCCCAAAAAAATCTATCCAAAGCGTAGGCTACTGCCACAATTCGACAACGAGGCCTTTGAGCCAATACCATCAAAACACAATCAGGATGATCAACCGGACCGACCACCACGTGGACGGGACAAAACGGCTAATTATGCCGAACACCAGCCCGCACCCCCTCGCCATAGAGGCAAGGAGACAGCGGCTCCGGGATACACGTATGACCTACGTCAGGACCTGGATAATAGAGCCGGCCAGACCAGATCAACCTACGGATCAAGAGGACGTGCCCCAGCACGAGATGACGACCATCAAGCCTGGCGCGATAAGCACAACCAAGTCCAGGATCAGCACCGAACACAGACGTCATCCGAACTCCGTCGCGATGTCGCCTGATACAGAGGTGCCGCACACCCTATGTGCTTTACCGATGAGGTAATGCATCACCAGTTTCCGAAAGGGTTTAAACCCATAAACATCGAGCCATACGATGGAACGACAGATCCCGCCGTATGGATTGAGGATTTTCTTCTCCACATTCACATGGCTCGCGAAGATGATCTCCACGCTATTAAATACCTCCCTCTAAAGCTAAAAGGACCAGCACGACACTCGTTGAATAGCCTCCCAGAGAACTCCATTGGCAGCTGGGAGGACTTAGAGGACGCTTTTTGGGACAACTTTCAGGGCACTTATGTCCGGCCACCGGACGCTGATGACCTGAGTCACATAGTCCAGCAACCCGGAGAGTTAGCCCGCAAACTTTGGACTCGGTTCTTAATTAAAAGAACCAAATCGTCGACTGTCCGGACGCTGAAGCCTTAGCGGCATTTAAGTATAGCGTCCATGACGAATGACTCGCCCGACACCTCGATCAGGAAAAGCCAAAGACTATGGCAGCTCTTACTGCACTTATGACCCGCTTTTGTGCGAGCGAAGATAGCTGGTTAGCTCGTAGAAGCAACAGTACCACCGACCCCGGCACCTCCGAGGCTAGGGATGGCAATGGAAGGCCACGACGCAGCAAAAACAAGCGTCGGAACAACAATGAAGAAACAGAGGATACGACAGTAAACACCGGATTCAGTGGCTCTAAACCTGGTCAGCGGAAGAAGCCGTTCAAAGGAAATAGGGACGATCCATCTAATTTAGACAAAATACTGGATAGGCCCTGCCAGATCCATGCCCCCCTAACAAGCCTGCCAACCACACCAACAGAAACTGTTGGGTTTTTAAACAGGCCGGTAAATTAAACACCGAACATAAGGGGAAGGGACCTCAAAGCGAGGACGATGATGAGCCTCGCCCTCCGAACACTGGGGGACAGAAGAAGTTTCCCCCTGAGGTGAAAATGGTGAACATGATATATGTCACCCACATCCCCAAGAAGGAGCGCAAGCGCGCATTAAGGGACGTCTACGCCGTAGAGCCTGTCGCCCCAAAATTCAACCCATGGTCGGCTTGTCCGATCACCTTTGATCGCAGGGACCACCCAACCAGTATCCATCACGGAGGTTTGGCGGCCCTGGTGCTCGATCCTATCATCGACGGATACCATCTCACTAGAGTCCTTATGGACGGCGGCAGCAGCCTCAACTTGATCTATCAAGATACTATCCGTAAGATGGATATCGACCCGTCAATAATCAAGCCTAGTAACACTACCTTTAAAGGACTGATACCCGGCGTGGAGGCCCGTTGCATGGGTTCCTTAACACGGCTCTCTGGACAACTTCCGAAGTGAGGACTTGATCTTCGACATCGTCCCTTTTCGCAGTGGTTATCATGCACTGCTTGGGCGAACTGCTTTCGCCCGCTTCAATGCAGTCCCGCACTATGCTTCTTTGAAGCTCAAAATGCCCGGACCATGTGGCGTCATCACAGTAAATGGAAATATGGAGCACTCCCTCCGCATAGAGGAGCACACTGCGGCCCTAGCAGCCGAGGTACAAGGCGGCCTTATCAAGCCGAACAGCTCATCGGTCATCAAGACCCAGGACACTGCTAAGAGAGTCCAATCCGCATTATAGTGCGGCAGCTCGGTGGATCCCGAGATTGAATAGCAGTTTAGCCTCCGCCGATTGCCCTATAAGGTTGCCGCATACATACCAGCGTACATAACTACGCACTTAAAATACCTTGGGCAGCGCCGGAGGCACAGTAAGGAAAAGGTCCATAGTACGGCTTGACCCTATTCGAACCTTAATTTTTTTTCCAATTGCAGGTTCGTTAAAACCTGCCTACTATACGATTGTATAGGGGCTCTTTTCTAGGTCCCTCTTTATTGTAGATGACCATTGACTACTCCTCTCAAAGGATTTCTCACCAAGGAGAAACGGCACAGACGTGCAACAGGGCATCATTGGGATCTTCAAACCACTATTTTTTAAGCCCTGTATAAACCTTTCCCTTGTGTAAACTTTTGGCATGTAAAATGGCCTCGGATTTATGGCATTATCTGTAATAACACGTCTCGACATATTAATCAGGGCATAAAGGAAGCAGTTGAGCACCACTTTTGTTTGGTACTCATTTATTTTATATTATCATCTATATTCCCTCCCTACTTCAGACTGCCACACGTGCTTTAGTCCGGCCTTCACCAGGGGCTGTATTCGGCCCTGCACAGTTTCAAGTCCGTACACCTACGGGGTACTCTTCAGCGTCCCGGATATTGCATTATATGCATCGACTCCGAATCATGTCTTTGGTCTATAGTTGGGTTGCCCGGCTCCTGTGCTTACCACCTTACGTTCCGCTCGTTCGGCTAAGGTAGTAAAGGGAGAACTACTGCGATTGTAATTCTGGTTCGTCCGGTCAAGTACCTCAGTAGAGAAAGCCGAAAACTGACTGTCATGATAAGCGAGAGCTAGTCGGCGATTCGGCGACTTAGTATTATACTACAAATCATTAGCGATTCACTCTGTGTTATATGAGGGGCTGGTCTTAGTCCAACCGCGTGGAAAAGGCACCACAGTCCAGATTGCAGCACACCCACTAGGGGCTAGTACTTAGCTCCACAATCAAACTCCTATGGCTAAGTGAAAGCAATAAAGCCGCATAGTCTGATTGCCTGGTTCACCTTGTGGACACCTCCTTGGCGGACCAAGACGTTGGGTAAAGCATGGCCCCACGTTACGTCGAACACCCCCGTAACATCTACGTGGGGGCTGAAGCCGACGACTGGCAACTTTCAGAGATAAACGACCACACAGGAGAAAAAATCGCTTGAAACAAAAGGCGCAAACATAGATATATTACAAGCATGGGTTCATAACATAGTTTTTACAACCGAACACATCTAATCAAATATTACGTCCTTAGAACATTGGCCTCTACTATTCGGGCCCCTTCTAGGACGTCGTCGAAGTACCTCTCCGGCTTCAGATGATCTTTGCCTTCGGGCGGGCCTGCGCTTGCCACTTCGGTGGCCTTCATCTTTGCCCATTGCATCTTGACATGGGCGAAGGCCATCCAGGCACCCTCTATACAGGCCGAGCGCTTCACAGCATCAATCCGAGGCCGCGCGTCGATGAGCCGCTTCACCAAAACCGAAGTAGCTACTGGGAATTGGCTCGGCCGGCCAAAGCTGGACTAGTAGATCCTTCATGGCCACATCTGCCACCCTATGCAGCTCCATCAACTGCTTCAGCTGGTCGTTCAGAGGTGTCGGGTGCTCCGGCGCAAGAAATTGCGATGAGAATAGCTTCTCGGTCGAGTTCCCCTCCTGGGCTCGGAAGAACTATGCGGCATCGACAGCACTCCTCGGAAGATTCGCAAACGCGTCTGGAGAACTCCATATTCGAGTGAGCAAAGCAAATCTTTGACCTTCAAAAATACTCTGCAAAAGAAAGGCCTTACTAGCCGCTATCTGCCTCGCCTGAAGGATCTCTTTGCGACCACTCCAGGACTCGATCCGCGCCTCTTTGGCATCATGGAGATCCTTGGCAAGTTCGGACGACTGGGCCGAAGTCTTCTCCTCCAGGGTCTCGCATTTGCTGATGGCATCCTTCAGCTCCTGCTCGACTTCGGCCACCCGAGCTTCGTGTTGGCAGCGGGCAGCCTGCTCGGTCTTCAGTTCTGCAGCCGCTTTGTCAGCGGCTGCCTTATTCGCCTCCGCCTCTTTCTTGGCCTAGGCGAGGGCGCCTTTGAGGGTTTCGACCTCGGCTGCGCCAACTATGCCCATAATCAAAACACTACATAAGTTAACCTCTACATATACATATCAATTCTGATATACAACTAAGTTTTTAACATAGTATGCATACCTTGCGTTTCGTCGAACCGCTTATTAATGCGGTCGATTTCCTCATCTGCCACCTGAATCTTCCGATTGAGTTCGAAAACTTCTGCGGCCTGGGCAGTGGCCGCCAACAGGGAAGCCTGTCACAATAACAACACGGCATGTTACTCTCCCGAATACTATGCGGATCCTTTGACTGGTTTCTTCAAACCGGACGCTATTGTCTATACACAGGTACATTCATTTATATATAAAAAAGTTCTTAGAACATTACATCGCATACCTCAAAGCCTATCAGTAGGCTGGTGAAGGCGTCGTTCAGTCCGCTCTTAGCAGACTGAACCTTCTCCATCACCGCACCCATCAGGGTGCGGTGCTCCGCCACGATGGAAGCACGCTGCAGTGCTTCCTCCAGGGTGTTGGGCGCCTCCAGATTAGTGGAGGTCGCCGATGGAGCTGATGCTCCTCTCCCCTCTTTCAAAGGGGGCTGCTCACCCGATCCCAAAGCCGTGTTGGTCTCCGAAACGGTGTTCGGCTGGGGCCCGGATAGTTGGGGCTCCCCGCCGTCGGTTGTCATAGGGGCCGCCACCCCTAGGTCTTCGGCAACTGAGGTATTAACCTCGGGCGCCTTCTCGACGGCCCCGCTCGTCCCTCCTCGGCTAGGAGAGCTCCTTTGGGACAACACCTCGGTGTCCTCTATGGTGATAGGCGAGGAGGCTCGCGGTGGCGTTTCACTCTCTGCCATTTTGGGTGGCAGAGAGTTCCCCTCTGACAATGGAGTTTGCGGGAGCTCGCGAGGAGGGCTGAAAGGCAAATGACAAAATAACTTATATAATGAAAGTGGGAAGACCAAAGAACAAGTAAGTTTCCTAATACTTATGATTCGGCCAGGGGCTTCACCCTGGGAGGTCTCTTGGAGACTAGTTCAGAATCTGAATCCAAACTATCTGGGAGGGTCACCTTCCCTCTTTTGGGCGCCTCCCCCTTCGGGTCTTCGGAGGCCGCCCTCTTCTTCTTCTCCCCTTACGCGGGGAGTCGCTTTCCACCTCCTCCTCCTCTTCTTCCTCGTCTCCGTCGTGGGAAGAGAGGGCTTCGATCTCTCCGGACATCGTGTCCGAAGGACCTTTATGGCAGGGCCCACCCTTGGCCTCCTTGCCTTTCTTCTTCTTGGCCTTCTTCTCCGGCGCTTGATAGGGCGCCGAGACCAGCATCTTCGTTAGCTGTGGTGTGGCCGGGTTCTCGGGCAGCGGTGCCGGACAGTTGATCCTCTCCGCCTTCGCCGTCCAGCCCTGTATAGAAGGCAGGCAATATGATCTTTATTATATTCGACGTATTGACCGAACAAGTCTTCGGAAGGATTATGCTTACCGCTGAGGCCGGGTTCTCAATGTCGAGTCCGATGTCCTGTGACTTCTTCGGCCAATTTTTCTGGGCCTTGAATAGCCGCTTCCATATATCTTCGTCCGTGGTGTCGAAGAAGCGCTTCAGGGTCCACGGCTCCTCCGGATTGAACTCCCACATGGGGGAGGCCCGGAGCTGGCAGGGAAGAATGCGGCGGAAGAGCATCACTTGAATTACATCGGTGAGACCGACGCTTTTGCTCAACATATTGGAGACGTGTTTCTGTAGCATCTGCACCTCTGGTTGGGACCCCCAGTCAAGGCCCTTGGCGGTCCATGAGGTGAGTCTCGTGGGGGGGGGGTCTGGATCTGAAGTTGGGTGTGGCCGCCCAGTTGGCGTTGCGGGGTTCGGTGATGTAGAACCACTCTTGTTGCCACACCTTGACTGTCTCCACAAATGCCCCAGCCGGCATTGGGGAGATTGCTTACCATGGCTCCGCCATAGTCCGCATGTTGTCCGTCGACCACCTTTGACTTCAGATTGAAAACCTTGAGCCATAGGCCGAAGTGTGGCGGGATGTGGAGAAGAGCCTCGCACACGATGATGAACGTCGATATGTGGAGGAAGGAATTTGGGGCTAGATCAAGGAAATCTAGCCCGTAGTAGAACATGAGTGTCGGTGTCAAAACCGGCAGATCTTGGGTAGGGGGTCCCGAACTGTGCATCTGAGGATCGAAGGTAACAGGAGGCGGGGGACACGATTTTTACCCAGGTTTGGGCCCTCTTAATGGAGGTAATACCCTACTTCCTGCTTGATTGACTATGATGTGTATAGGGGTTACAGGAGTTGATCTACCTCGAGATCGTAATAGATAAAGCCCTAGATGTCTAGCCTGTATGATTATGATTGCCCCTATGGACTAAACCCTCCGGTTTATATAGACACCGGAGGGGGCTAGGGTTGAACAGAGTCGGTTTACAGAGAAAGGAATCTTCATATCCGAACGCCAAGCTTGTCATCCATGCCAAGGAGAGTCCCATCCGGACACGGGGAAGAGCCCTCTATCTTGTATCTTCACGGCCCACCAGTCCGGCCCATGTCACATAGCCCGGACGCCCGGGGACTCCCTCAGTAGCCCCTGAACCAGGCTTCAATGACGATATATCCGGCGCGTAGATTGTCTTCGGCATTGCAAGGCAGGTTCCTCCTCCGAACACTTCAAGGTAGTTGATCAAAAGAACTATATCCGGCTCTGTTTAACAGTTACAATACACAACCGCGAGGGCATAATACTTAATCAAAAAACATGGTATGTCTTCGCTGACAGCTTTGCTAGTGAGACGTTACGTCCGGCCACTTCATTATTTCAAATCGTTTTTCGACCTCCCATTTCGCGTCTCGAGACGCAACCTCTGGTGACACGTCTTGTCAAAGCAAAGATCGTGCCCCCTTATTACGGGATTCTCATGAATGAGGGCCTGGGTAATCCAACCGTGCCATCCGCACGACCCCTTGGCAGTAGGCAAATTTTAAGGCCGGGGAGGGGGCGCTTGACATTCACTGCCTTTATAAGAGGATAAGGATCCACCTTTTTACCCCACGCCTTCTTCCTCCTCAGCCCCTCCGCCCTCGAGCTCCAGCGCCCAAGCTTCAATCCTTTTCGTTCCTAGCAAACACTCCAGCCGTGTCCGGATCTGGAGCGCAGGGCAAGTGGATGGCCTCCTCCGTCACGGAGGGAAACATCAAGGAACTCCGGGAAGCGGGGTACCTAGCCAAGGAAATCGCCCACCGGCTTCTGGCCAAAAAGCAGATTGTCCCCACTCCTGAGCCCAACGAGAGGGTAGTATTCATCCCCCACTTTCTTTGTGGATTAGGGTTTCCCCTCCATCCTTTCACCCACGGTCTCATGTTTTACTATGGGCTAGATTTCCATGATCTAGCCCCGAATTCCTTCCTCAACAATTCGACGTTTATCGTCCTGTGTGAGGCATTCTTCTGCATCCCCCCACTTCGGCCTATGGCTCAAGTTCTTCATGTGAACCCAAAAGTGGTTGACGGTCAACACGCGGAGTGCGGTGGCGCTATGGTGAGCAAGCTTCCCAACGTCACCTGGCCCAAGGGCACCTTTGTGGATACCATAAAGGGATGGCAACAGGAGTGGTTCTATATCACGGAACCTCGTGACGCCACATGGGCCGCCCCTCCCGAGTTTAAGTCTGGGCCTCTGAGGGAGTCCCGGATTAAGGGGTCCTCGGGCGTCCGACCTGTTATACATGGGCCGGACTGATGGGCCGTGAAGATATGAAGACCGAAGACTCTCTCCCGTGTCCGGATGGGACTCTCCTTGGCGTGGAAGGCAAGCTTGGCGACCGAATATGAAGATTCCTTTCTTTGTAACCGACCTTATGTAACCCTAGATCCCTCCGGTGTCTATATAAACCGGGGGGCTAGGTCCGTAGAGGCCAATCATCATAATCATAGTCATACAGGCTAGACTTCTAGGGTTTTAGCCATTACGATCTCGGGGTAGATCAACTCTTGTAATACTCATATTCATCCAGATCAATCAAGCAGGAAGTAGGGTATTACCTCCATAGAGAGGGCCCGAACCTGGGTAAACATTGTGTCCCCCGTCTCCTGTTACCATCGACCTTAGATGCACAGTTCGGGACCCCCCACCCGAGATCTGCCGGTTTTGACAACGACATTGGTGCTTTCATTGAGAGTTCCACTGTGACATCAAAGACAGGGTTGATGGCTCGCCTTGTTGTCAAGGATAATATCACCTCCGGAGGAGCCCTGGCTCCGGGCCAAACCCTCTGACTTGGCGGCTTTACCATGACCGCCTGTTCGGCCCTAAAGCCGACGATGACCTCTCGAGTCATCAAAAATCGTCTCCGTGTTGACTCCGAATACTCCAAACGGATGGATCCGACGGAGTTGTCGTCTTTAAACGAACTCCTAGATCGCATCGCCGCCTTGGGGGTCGCTACAGACTATGATCGGATTGGGCTTAAACCTGACCAGAGAGAAATCAGATCTCCGCCGATCACCCATCATATAGCGGTAGTGGAGGAGCAAGACAATAGCTCTTCCTCTATATTGGGGACGAACTATGTTCGGATTTCCGAGCTTGAGGAGCCGGATACCTATCCGCGGAACGACATGCCCTGCCCTCTGAACCTAGAATCGGACGACGGGCCTAAAACATCAGTTGATATCCCGGAGTCCGAACCATTAAGTTCGGAAGATTTACAAACTCCGGATCCCAAATTGGGTCAGGGTTCAGATTTAAAACCACCCACCCACCCAGCTATACGCGATCTTATGTACATACGACAGCAGTCTTAGGAAACGGTCCATCACTTTTGGGCCAGATTCCTCCTTGTCAAAGACAAGATTAGAGATTGCCGTGATGAAGACGCGATCTCAGTATTCTGCAACAATTGCACGGACGAAGGAATCCTCAACGCCATCAACCGCCATCGCGTATTACACTTCGCTGACTTGGCAACCATAGTACAGAAGTACTGCGCAATGGAAAGCACCTGGAAAACCCAGGCAGCTCGTTGGGAACCACCGGTTTCAACTCAGCCCCTCGTCCGGGCAAAAAGGACGCACCCTCGTGGGGCGCCTGACCCAATAGTAAAGAAATCAAAGCCCGTTATGGGGCACAGAACTGTTCTGGAAGGATGGCTCGATAGGCCATGCAAAATACATACAACACCGGATACCACACCGACCCACAGCCTTAGAGCATGTTGGATACTCCGGCAAGTGGCCAAGAGTGGCGAAGATCTCCTCACCAAAGATACCCCAGAACAACACCCCCTGGAAGACGACGACCTCAGAGTATTGACGGTCTTCAAGACCTTTGCTTCAAAAAATCAGCGTAAAAGGGCACTCCGCGACCTCGCCGAAGTCTGCCAAGTTGCAGCAATAAACCCCTGGAACGACACGGCCATAACTTTCAATGCCGATGACGAACCAAAATTCAGGACAGTCCGAGCACCAGCCGCCTTGGTCCTCAGTCCAATCGTGGACGGCTTCCAGCTCACCAAAGTGCTCATGGACGGCGGCAGTGGACTAAACCTCATCTACGAGGACACACTCATAAAAATGGAAATAGATAGGAGCCGCATTGAGCAAAGTAGCATGACCTTCCGGGGAATCATTCCCAGTCGGGAGGCGCGATGCGCGGGAAAAATCACGCTCGGCGTGGTATTCAGCACGCCGAAGAATTATCGGTCTGAAGAGATAACCTTCCAAGTGGCCCCTTTCAATAGCGGATATCACGCCCTACTAGGGCGAGACGCATTCACACGCTTCCAAGCTATACCTCATTACGGGTACATGAAGCTCAAGATGCCCGGGCCCAACGGCACCATCACTCTTGCCAGTGATCCAGACATAGCACTGCCTGCCGAAAATAAAACCGCATCCCTAGCCCTCGAGGCATTGTCTGAAGCCCTCGCGGCCGAAGAGCTGACCGTGCTGCGCTCCACTGTGGATAGGGATGACTTAATCCTGGACAAGCGACCCAAATCCACCTCCTTTAAACCAGCAGACGAAATAGTCAAATTTCAAGTCCACCCGACGGACCCCAAGAAGACAGCAACCATCAGGGCATAAGTCGACCCGACGATCGATGCCGCGCTACGAGAGTTCCTGTGTGAGAACTGGGACATATTCGCTTGGCACCCTTCTGATATGCCAGGAATCCCACGCAGGTTGGCCGAACACAGCCTCAATATCTTAAAGGGATATAAACTGGTCAAACAAACACTGCGGCGTTTTTCCAAGCCCAAACGACAAGCTATGGGAGAGGAGCTAGCCAAGTTACCCGAAGCCGGATTCATCAGAGAAATAAAACACCCGGACTGGCTAGCAAACCTGGTGATGGTACCAAAGAAGGATAAATCCTGGTGCCTATGCATCGATTTCAAAGACCTCAACAAGGCTTGCCCTAAGGATCCCTTCCCCCTCCCTCGCATCGATCAGATTATTGACGCAACCGCAGGACACGACTCACTGTGTTTCCTCGACGCGTACTCCGGATACCATCAAATCAAGATGAAGGAGTCCGATCAAGCCGCAACGGCATTCATTACCCCATATGGGCCTTTCTGCTTCAACACTATGCCTTTCGGGCTAAAAAATCATTGGCGCCACCTACCAACGCATGATTCAAACATGCCTGGAGAAACAGATCGGCAAGACAGTTGAAGCATATGTGGATGACATCGTCATCAAAACTAGGCACGTCGAGTCATTGATAGATGATTTACGTCTTACATTCGACAACCTCCGTACATATGACATCAAGCTCAACCCAGAAAAGTGTGTTTTTGGCGTGCCCACCGGAAAACTGCTGGGCTTCATCGTTTCTAATAGAGGAATTGAGGCAAATCCGGCCAAAATCCGAGCTTTGTCACAATTGGCTACGCCAACAGACCTTAAACAGGTCCAAAAACTCGCGAGATGCGTGGCAGCTTTAAGCCGCTTTATCTCCAGACTGGGAGAAAGAGCGTTGCCACTCTATCGACTTCTCCGACGCACCGACCACTTCGAGTGGACGGACGCGGCAACAGCCGGACTAGAGGAAATAAAGGCCCTTTTAGCGAGCAACCCAATCCTGGCCGCACCGAACGTCGACGAACCCATGTTATTATACATATCGGCAACACACCAGGTGGTGAGCGCCGTGCTCGTCGTCGAGCGAGAGCAGGACGGACACAAGTTCCCACTCTAAAAACCGGTATACTACGTATCCACTGTCCTCACAGCATGCAAATCCGGTACCCTCACTACCAAGAAATAGCATACGCGGTCTTCATGGCATCCCGGAAGCTACGACACTACTTTCAAGAGTGCTCAATCACGGTGGCCTCCGAAGTACCACTCAATGACATAATAAACAACCGCGATGCGACAGGCCGGATTGCTAAGTGGGCCATTGAGCTCCTTCCATTTGACATAACATACAAAACACGCTGGGCCATCAAATCCCAAGTACTGGCTGACTTCATCGCCGAATGGACAGAGGTCGAACTCCCTAAAGAGTACGACACGTATTCCAACTGGGTTATGTACTTCGATGGTTCCAAAATGTTGGCGGGGTTAGGGGTGGGCGTTGTCTTAACGTCCCCCACTGGAGAAGTAGTTCAGTACATACTCCAAATATTATACACAGACTCCAACAATGCAGCCGAATATGAGGCCTTGTTGCATGGGCTTCGGATGGCTGTCTCCATGGGCATACAACGCCTGGAAGTGCGCGGGGACTCAAACCTCGCAATATCTCAAATAAATGGAGATTTTGATGACAAAGATCCGAAAATGGCGGCTTACCGCAACGCCGTTCTTAAAATCTCGGCCCGCTTCGAGGGGCTCGGGTTTCATCACATGGCTCGAGAAAGTAATCAAGTGGCAGACGTCCTTGCTCGCATCGGCGCCAAGCGCGACCCCGTCCCACCTAACATCTTTCTGGAAAGGCTTTTCAAGCCGTCCGTGGTGTGGCAAGGGGAGAACGGCAACAACAGTCCGGACCCGACTATAACCTCATATGCCGAACACACCGATATCATCGGGGGCTCAGCCACCGAAATAACACCGCCGGCCCATCTCATAATGGCAGTCATTGCCCCATGGACCGAACCCTTCTTGGCCTACCTTAATAGGCAAGAACTCCCTGAGGATCAGAATGAGGCTCGCCGCATTGTCCGGCGCTCTAAAGCCTACAAGGTTCACGATGGAGAACTCTACAAGAAAAGCGCTACCGGAGTACTCCAAAGATGTATCTCCGAGGAAGAGGGGCGGTAGCTCTTGGCTGAAATTCATGCCGGTCTCGGTGGTCACCACGCCGCGGCTTGGTCCCTTGTAAGCAAGGCTTTCCGTACAGGTTTCTATTGGCCGACGGCCCGAGCAGATGTACATGACCTTGTCCAACGTTGCGTCGGATGCCAGCTTTTCGCCAACCAGAGCCATATGCCACCCACCACTCTGCAAACAATCCCCATCACTTGGCCTTTTGCGGTCTGGGGGCTTGATATGGTTGGACCCCTTAAAGGAGAAGCCATAAGAAAAATTATCTGCTGGTCATGGTGGATAAATTCACTAAGTGGATAGAGGCCAAACCAGTTAGAACGGCCGAAGCCGGACCAGTGATAGACTTTATATCCGGCGTTGTACACCGTTATGGTGTCCCACACAGCATCATCACCGATAACAGCTCCAATTTCACAGCCGATGAGGTGAAAACCTGGTGCGCCAATCTGGGCATTAAGCTCGATTACGCCTTCGTCTATCACCCGCAAACAAACGGTCAAGTCGAACGAGCCAATGGTCTTATTATGAGCGGCATCAAGCCTAGACTGGTGCGGTCTTTGAAAAAATCAGACAAGCACTGGGTTGAGGAGCTCGACTCCATACTCTGGGGGCTGCGTACCACGCCCAATCACACCACCAGATATACACCTTTCTTCATGGTGTACGGCGCAGAGGCTGTGTTACCCCGCGACATTATTCATGACTCACCTCGAGTGCGCATGTACGAAGAGAGAGAGGCCGATCTTGATCGGTAGGACAACTTAGATGCCCTGGAGGAGGAGTGCGACGTTGCAAAAGCCCGTTCCGCATTTTATCAACAACAGGCTCGCAGGTATCAAAGCAGAGAAGTGCGGGCCAAGACTTATAATGTTGGCGAACTTGTTCTACGCCTGCCGGAGAAGAAAAAGGACAAACTCAAGCCCAAGTGGGAGGGTCCCTTCATCATCGACGAAGTTCTCACCGGAGGAGCGTACCGCCTGCGTGATGCGTCAAACAATCGCCTAGAGCCGTACCCCTCGAATGCGGCCAGACTCCGAAGATTCTATGCCTAGCGCCAAACTCTTTGTTCGTCTCCTTCTCCCTATTGTTTCCATTACTTTTTCCTCTTTTTTCGCTTTTTCCTTTTTAGCCTTAAAGCTTTTCGTGCGGCTAAACCGTGCACTTGTGACATACACATCCTCAAATATATATGTCAATTATACCTGGGGGCTTCTTTGATAAAAGCTTATTATTGTTATTTTTCGAGCATCAAGCTCATCACATATGCGCGTTTTCCCCATATGTACCTTTTCTTCATCATTATATGCATCGATATGACTTAAGTTTTTGCCAAGCTGGGTTACCTGGCTCCTGTGCTTATGCCCTACGTTCCCGTTAGTTCGGCTAGGGCATAAAGGGAGCACCTCTGCGATTGTTACTACCGGGTCATCCGGATGTGTACCTCAGACTGGGTGAAGCCGAAAGCTAGCGTTCTTAAGGGAATATTTGGTCAGCGAACTAAAGATGTTTTTACAATCGTTAAAATATGAACCCCCGAATGTTGCATATACTGCGATTTTTTCAATCACAGTTTGGACATGCACGTTAACGCATGTACACCTAGGGAAAGGAACCCTTAACGGAACTATTCTCTCTGGAAGATGTTTCTTACAATCACAATGTAATATAACATAGCTAGCAGGATACAACTTGTCTGTTCAAGCAACTATGACCCCTACCCCTGGTTTCCACACGTGCCCCAGTATATTTTGCCGCTCAGGTATTCGGAAACACTCTGCACCTTCGGGTCCAGAGGTCGAAGCGAAAAGGCCTTCCATGACAATCGTTTTACAATCCGGCTAGGGACAAATACGTCAAGGAAAGTACATAGTCACTTGGACTCATAAATTTCCTCCTCTATACCGTCTAACAGGCTGTCTAACTTACAATCCTGTTGGGAATATCTGGTGGCTACTTCTACTTGGTCATATACCAAATTCACGGGAATTTCTTTCCCATCTGACCCTAGAGGTCCGACCCGGGCCATATGATTTGGATCAAGCTTGGTATACCGTGTTTTCACCATGGCCCAGTCTTCTCGTGCACTTTCCCGGCACGCCGATATCTTCCATAATCGAAAGCGCTGCCGCGCTCCCTTTAATAGCTGTATAAGCTCCTCCATCCTTCCTGGAGGGGAGGCGGATGGCCATAAAGCCTTGGCAACACTTCGCATTGCCTGCCGAGCTTGCTCGTGCATTTGCGACAGCTCTTGTAGCAGATCGCCCGAGATTCCGGACATCTCTCCAAGACGGCCGGTCAGCATACCTACAGATATAATTCTGTCAGTCCCTTTCATCTCCGAACTACACGGAGGTAAGTGTGACCACATACCAAATATGCTGCCGCGCAGCCTCTTATTTTCCTTCATGGAATCAGCCAGCTGGGCCCGTACATCTTTCAGTTCTTCGCCCAGCTGGGTGTGGGCATCCTACAGCTTGTTTTCTCATCTCTGACTCGTGTCAGCACACGTTCGCCCACGGCCAGCAGTCTTTTGGCTTCTTGTTCTTCCGCTTGGGCGGCTTTCAGTTGCTCCTTCAGTTGATCTGACGATCTTGCCATAAGATGAGCAACAGTGTTAGCATTGCCGGTATATAATTATGTTTTCTCGATGGAGGGGAACATTACCAGGTGATGCCTTCTTGGATTTCTCAAGTTCGGCGGTAGCAGCAATTAGCTGGGTCCGACACTTTTCTAGTTCCTGAGACAACAGGTTGTTTTTCTCCGACAACACCTGGTTATACAGTGATCCTTAAATCAGTTGTATCAACTGCTTCAAGTCTCAGGGACTACTGGTATATAATTATCAGTTTTGTACAATAAACTTACCCGTATATCTTTTACATGTTGGTCTGTGGCTCTGGCAAGCCCGTCTCGAGCAGCTTGGATATATGCATCAGCCGAGCTGAAGGCATTGAATGCCTCGTTCGTAAAGCCGGGGTCGCGTAGAACGGCTCTCCGGCGCCGATGATTCATGGCGCTCTCCACTTCCGAGTTTGTGACGGATACATCATCCGACTCCTCTGCCGAAGGACAATCTGGCGTCACTCCCGTATCAGCCCTTGCCTTTAAAGCAGGGTCGGGAACCTGACTTGTGGAGGCACGGCCGGTAAGATTCCCGGACATAGTCCGGCAAACGCTTTTCCTGATAAGACACAGCGGATAATGTCACAATTGGATGTGACTGCCAAGGGGCATATTTACAAAGCCATACCTCTTCGATGAAGGCTTGGTCGTATCTTTATTTGCCTTCCTCTTCGAAGGCTTGACGGGCGTGGGCACCATTCTCTTTGGAGTTGGTGTAGCATGACGCGCCGAGCGTCTCCCCTTTGGAGCACAAGACAGTGCGGTGGGTGAGGCAGAATGAGGAGGCTCTTTCAGAGGATATATCTCCTGATTACTTACGTGCGAGGCGGGGAGAAGACCGGGATATATAGTCGGCGATGATGGCCACTTCTGTGCCGTCATAGCTCGCCTGGTAGAACACCCCATCCTCGAGCTCCACATATATGTCCGCATCCTCTTCGAATCCAGGGTCAAGGTCCTGGTTATGGTTCTCAGGCTGTGGGGCGGGGCAGTAGCCCCTTGGTGATTTTTCGCCATTCCTGTTACGAATGGACGGAGTAATGTTCATTAAAAGTGACTCAGGGAGTAGATTGAATGGAATAATGGGATTGGAACTCACCCAGCTAGGAGGGTTGTACATGGAAAATCCATCCCGGCGCTTAATGCGAAGGAGTTCGTCTTCCTCCCCTTTGAATAGTTCAGCCAATATCTTGGACAAAGCAGCGGGGGTGTCCGGACCTTTTCGACCGCAACGGGAGGCGTCATCTTCCCCATTGTAGTGCCACATAGGAAGCTGTATTGGAGTGGCTGAACCCCTCGCACCATGGAAGTCGCCATTACCTCTACTATTGATAATCCGGACTGGGCAAGCGTCTTTATCTTGCTCATCAGTTGACAGACTTCCGCACTATCTTCCTCCTCGAGGCTCCGAGGGCGCCAGCTGTGGCGTTTCTTCAACGGAACCCTTGTAAATTCGGGAAGACCCATTCGAACTGGGTCAGGAAGGGTGACGTCCTCGATATAGAACCATTCGGAAGGCCACTCTTCGTATGCCTTCTTCGGCGTGCCGGACAGGTATCCGGTCCCGGCGATGCGCCATACTTCGGCTCCGCCCACTTCAAATATTGATCTGTCTTGGTTGCGAGGGACGAGGCGGAATAGCTTCCTCCACAAATCAAAATGGGCCTCGCAACCCAGGAATAGCTCACAAAGAGCGACGTAGCCCGCGATGTGCAGGATGGAGGCAGGAGTGAAGTTGTGCAGTTGAAGGCCATAATACTCCAGAAGCCCTCGAAGGAACAGATGGATTGGAAATCCGACACCTCTTAGCAAGTAGGAGACAAAGCACACTCACTCCCCCTGTATGGATTGGGGAAATTCTCAGCCTGAGCCCCGCCATTGAAGGAATTCAATCCTGCTCGAACGGGGACTAGATCCGCAGGGGGAAGGAAACCCTATGTTTGCAGCTTCGCCAACTGACCGTGAGATACGGAACATCTCTCCCGATTGCCTTTTTCTGGGCCGTGGGGACGGGAGGAAGAGCTGGGAGCGCTGGCCATGTTGGAATGGTTTTTCCTAGCAAGCTCTGAGGATTTTTTGCGTGATGTGGAACGGATCTGAGATCCAATCCCGTTAAGTAGACGTTGTTCTTACATGGCCGGGGTGTTATGTGCAAAAATACCCCGACCTCTCGCATTCGCTCGACACGTGGAAGCTGAAATTGTTGACGCACAGAAGCCAAGGGGCACAACATTAAATGGAGTGCCGAATACATCTCTTTGAAAGTCATCGGAGGCAGAACCCGCCTTGCAATGCCGAAGACAATCTGCGCGCCGAACACATCGTCATTGAAGCCTGGTTCGGGGGCTACTGAGGGAGTCCTGGATTAAGGGGTCCTCGGGCGTCCGACCTGTTATACATGGGCCGGACTGATGGGCCGTGAAGATACGAAGACCGAAGACTCTCTCCCGTGTCCGGATGGGACTCTCCTTGGCGTGGAAGGCAAGCTTGGCGACCGAATATGAAGATTCCTTTCTCTGTAACCGACCTTATGTAACCCTAGATCCCTCCGGTGTCTATATAAACCGGGGGGCTAGGTCCGTAGAGGACAATCATCATAATCATAGTCATACAGGCTAGACCTCTAGGGTTTTAGCCATTACGATCTCGTGGTAGATTAACTCTTGTAATACTCATATTCATCAAGATCAATCAAGCAGGAAGTAGGGTATTACCTCCATAGAGAGGGCCCGAACCTGGGTAAACATTGTGTCCCCCGTCTCCTGTTACCATCGACCTTAGAAGCACAGTTCGGGACCCCCTACCCGAGATCCGCCGGTTTTGACACCGACAGCCTCCAATGCGACTCACATCCTGGCTCAATAAGGGCCTGAATTGGGCGTTGTCCGACGAGGTGATGACGCTGCAGAAGCGCGTCAAGAGTGTGATAGACAAGAACACCAGTCTTTCCAGCATGATCCAGGTGATGCTTTTTCGCCGGATTCTCCCCTGCCAACGTCGGACTCAGTATCTGTGGGAGTTCAATCCGGCCGGTCCTCGGACCCTGCAGCGGTTCTTCGGCACAACGCACAAAGACATATGGAAGCTGCTTTTCAAGGCCCAGAGGTCATGGCCGAAGATGACCGAAGACCTCGGCCTCGACCGCACTCATCCGGCCACTCCCGTAAGTTTTCTGATAGTCTTAATTTGTCGACCCGAGGAGTATACTGAGCTTTCCGTTCTCCTCACAGGGCTGGACGAAGAAGGCGGAGCGGATCCACTGCCTGGCTCCACTACCCGAAGACCCAACCATTCCTCTGCTAACTAGGATGATGGTTCCGGCGCCGTATCAGGCGCTGGAAAAGAAGGCCAAGAAGAAGGGCAAGGAGGCTAAAGGTGGCCTCCGCCGTAAAGGCGCTTCAGACATAGTGTCCGAAGATACCGAAACTCTCTCCTCCCATGACGACGATGAAGAGGAGGAGGAAGAGAGAAATTCTCCCCTTAAGGGGGAAACAAGAAAAGGGAGGCTTCCGTGGATCTAGAGGCAGAGGCGTCCAAGAAAGGGAGAATCTCCCTTATGGATGATTCCGAATCGGACGCCGACAACATCCCCGAGTGGCGCCCCAGGCCGAAGCCCCTGGCCGGATCATAAGTATTCAAAGGTACTGTACATATATCCGACTTTTCGCCTTGTGGTTTTAACACATTGAATTGCGTGCTACAGTCCGACTCGTAACCTCCCCCAGCGATCCTCATCTTCTGGGAATTCGCTGGGTCTGAACATGATGGAGAGCGAGTCACCTCCGCCGGCCTCCCCCCACTGCTACGGACAACACCGAAGTGTTGTCCCGAAGGACTCTTCCGGGTCAGGGAGAGGTGCGGGAAGCCGTCAAGGCTGCGCCAGAGGGTAATACCCCTGCTACCGAGAACATGGGGGAACCGACCCCCATGGAGACTGGCGACGGGGGGCATGTCCAATTTGGCCCCCAACCAAATGTCATTCCGGAGGCCCACACGGCTCCGGAATCAGGTGAGCAGCCTCCTTCGAAAGAAGGGGGTGCGTCAACTCCACCAGCGACCTCTATCAATCCGGAGGCGCCGGACGCTCTGGTGGAAGCGCTTCAAAGCGCCTCCATTATGGAGGAACATTGTACCCTTATGGGTACGGTGGTTGAAAAGGTTCAGTCCGCTAAAAGAGGATTGAACGAGGCCTATACTAGCCTTCTGAGAGGCTTTGAGGTATGTGATGTAATACTTTTTAGCTATATAAAAGGAATGCCTGTGTATAGATAGTAGCCCCCGAGTCCCGAGACTCTGTTCGGTGTTCGGAAACAAAGGCCGAACAGAGGATCGAATAGTTATCGCAGGAGATTAACATACATGTCTATTTGAACAAACAGTCTGCGATGTTGGCGGCAGCTTTCCATGCCGCCGAAGTGTCTAAACTGAAGCGGAAATTAGAGGAAAGGAAAGGTATGTGATACCAAAACACATCTGAAATGATATTAGTTCTGATTTGTTATCTGAATGAGTTTTCTGATTATGCTCATAGCTGACGCGTGTGAGGTCGAGACCCTCAAGAGTGCGCTGGCTGAGGCCAAGAAGGAGGCGGAGGAGGAACGAGCTGCCCGCCTAAAACATGAATCAAGGGTGGAGGAAGTCCAACAAGAGCTCAAGGATGCCATAAGAAAATGTGAATCCTTGGAGCGCAAGATTTCGGATCAAGATTCTGAACTTGCTAAGGCCCTTCAAAGCGCGAAGGAAGCCCGGGTTGAAGCCCAAGGCACCCGCCGGGAGATCCAAGAGGCTAAGAAGATCGCGGCGGGTAAGGCCTTTAATATGCAGAGCAAATTTGTAAGGAGAAGGTACATCTTACTGACCCGCGTTTGGAGTTCTCCAGAAGTGTTTGTGGATCTACCCCGGAGTATTGCTGATGCTGCGGAGTTCTACCAAGCCGAAGAGGGGAGCTTGACGGAGAAGCTATTCTGGTCGCAGTACCTTGTGCCAGAGCATCCAGTGCCCTTCAGTGATCAGCTGAAACAGCTAACCGATCTGCATAGGGTGGCCGAATTGCCCATGAAGGATGTTATAGTCCGTCTTTGGCCAGCCGAACCCATACCCAGCAGTTATTTCGGGCTCGTGAAGCGGCTAGTCAGTGCCTGCCCCTGGCTTGATGCCATAAAGCGGTCGATCTGCATCTAAGGTGCCCGGATGGCCTTCACCCGTGTCAAGGTGCAGTGGGCGAAGATGAATGCCGTCAAGCTTGCAACCGAGGGACCGCCCGCAGGCAAGGAGCATCGCATGCCGGAGCGGTATTTTGATGATGTCTTGGAAGGATCCCGCATTGTAGAGGGCCAATGTTCGAAGGACATTATTTTTGAATGAATGTATCCATGCTGCCCGAACTTTGTATTATGAAACAAGGCTTATGTATAATATGTTGCTTGTTTACCACAAATTCTTTTCCTCCTGTGCGGCCGTTTACAGTATTTGAGAGTTGGCCAGTCGTCGGCTTCAGCCCCCACGTAGGTAGTACGGGGGTGTTCGGAATAGCACATGAACACAGTTGACCCAACGATTTGGTCCTTGAAGGAGGTGTTAGTGCAGCGAACCAAGCAATCAGACTATGTGGCTTTATCACTCTCACTTAGCCATAGGAGTTTGACAATGAGATTGTAGGCGCAGCCCCTGGTATTATTCGATTATCCGAATTTGGGTGCTGTAGATGCCTGACAGGGTAAAAACTGGCCCTTCGCGTAATGCGGAAAAAGTCACAAGAGATTTATAATTAGTCACCGAATAGATGACCAGCTCTCGCTGAGGGAGTCCTGTACTAGGGGGTCCTCGGGCGTCCGACCTGTTAGACATGGGCCGGACTGATGGGTTGTAAAGATACGAAGACCGAAGACTCTCTCCCGTGTCCGGATGGGACTCTCCTTGGCGTGGAAGGCAAGCTTGGCGTCTGAATACGAAGATTCCTTTCTCTGTAACCGACTTTGTACAACCCTAGTCCCCTCCGGTGTCTATATAAACCGGAGGGCTTAGTCCGTAGAGGATGAACCATCATAATCATAGTCATACTGGCTAGACTTCTAGGGTTTTAGCCATTACGATCTCATGGTAGATCAACTCTTGTAATACTCATATTCATCAAGATCAATCAAGCAGGAAGTAGGGTATTACCTCCATAGAGATGGCCCGAACCTGGGTAAACATTGTGTCCCATGTCTCCTATTACCATCGACCTTAGACGCACAGTTCAGGACCCCTACCCGAGATCCGCTGGTTTTGACACCGACACTCACCGCACCATGACAGTTAGTTTTCGGCTTTCTCTACTGAGGTGTTTATCTGGATGAACCAGAAACACAATGGCAGTAGTTCTCCCTTTACTACCTTAGCCGAACGAGCGGAACGTAAGGCAGTAACCACAGGAGCCGGGCAACCCAACTATTGACCAAAGACATGATTCGGAGCCAAGGCATATAATGCGATATTCATGACGCCGAATTGTACTATAAAAGTGTTCGGACTTATTTTATGTACGTGGCTGAATGGAGCCCCTGGCGATTTAAGCCGTACCAAGGTGTACATGGAAATTGGACAAAAAGAGGGAAGACAGATTAGGAAATAAGCCAGTACCGAATAGGTCGGGCGAAAGAACTGTTTCCATTATAGTCTGATTGATAAGTCAAAACGTATAAATAATGCGATAAGCATCGAGGCTATTTTACATGCCCAACACAAGGGAAAGCTGTGTACGGGTCCTAAAAAAGGAAGAGGTGATTTTTAAAGATTCTTTAGATACTCCACCGCACGTCCACGCTGCTTTTCTCCTTGGTGTATTATCCTTTGAAAGGATCAACGAGCGGGTTTTCATGAGGGGCCTGGGAAAAGGGCCCTTGGTACCGTCGAAAGGTGATGTGGGTTGTAAGGAACCTAAAAAAGAAAAAAAAGGATATGCGTGTCCGGATAGGTCGAGCCGTATTGTGGACTTTATCTTTACTATGCCTCCATCTTTGCCCATGGTATTTTTAGTGCGTAGTTATGTACGCATGGTACATACGCCGCAATGCGGTTGGGGTTGAGACGGAGGCCGAATTGCTAATCAAGCTCCTGACGAGCTGGACTGTCGTTCTGCGAGGTAGTCCGGACTCGTTTAACAGTGTCCGGGGGTTTGACTGCCGATGTAGTATTTGGCTTGATAAGGCCGCCCTGTACCTCTGCTGCGAGGGCCGCGGTGTGCTCTTCAGTGCGGAGGGAGCGCTCCATGTTGCCATTGACTGTTATAACACCGCATGGTCCGGGCATCTTGAGTTTGAGATAGGCATAGTGCGGGATCGCATTAAAGCAAGCGAACGCGGTTCCGAGTAGTGCGTGATAGCCACTGCGGAAAGGGACGATGTTGAAGATCAAATCTTCGCTTAGGAAGTTGTCTAGCGAGCCGAAGACGACTTTGAATGTGATTGAGCCCGTACACCGGGCCTCTACACCAGGTATTACTCCTTTAAAGGTAGTTTTGGTGGGCTTGATTCTTGACGGATCAATACCCATTTTGCGGACTGTGTCCTGATAGAGCAGGTTAAGGTTGTTGCCGCCGTCCATGAGGAATCGCATGAGGTGAAATCCATCAATAATTGGATCAAGGACCAGCGCGGCCGAACCTCCGTGACGGATACTGGTCGGATGGTCTCTGTGATCAAAAGTGATCGGACAGGCTGACCATGGGTCGAATTTTGGGGCGACTGGCTCTATCGCATAGATGTCCCTTAACATGCGCTTGCGCTCCCACTTGGGGATGTGAGTAACGTATATCATATTCACCGTTTTGACTTCGGGGTGAAATTTCTTCTGTCCTCCTATGCTCGGTGGGCGAGGGTCCTCATCATCGTCCTCGCTGGGCAACCCTTTCTCCTTATGTTCGGTATTTAACTTACCGGCCTGTTTGAAGACCCAACAACTTCTGTTGGTATGGTTGGCAGGCTTGTCGGGGGTGCCGTGAATCTGGCAAGGTCGATCAAGTATTTGGTCCAAGCTAGGTGAACCGTCTTTGTTTCTTTTGAATGGCTTCTTCAGCTGACCGGATTTGGAGCCACTGAATCCGGTGTTGACCGCCGTGTCTTCGGTATTGTCATTGGTGCTTCGACGCTTGTGTTTGTTGCGCCGGGGCCTGCCGTTGCCGTTTCTAGCTTCTAAAGTGTCGGGGTCGCTGGTACTGTTGCTGCTACGGGCTAGCCAGCTATCTTCGCCCGCGCAAAAGCGGGTCATTAGTGCTGTAAGGGCTGCCATACACTTCGGCTTCTCTTGGCCGAGGTGTCGGGCGAGCCATTCGTCGCGGATGCTATGTTTAAAGGCCGCTAGGGCTTCGGCGTCCGGACAGTCGACAATCTGGTTCTTTCTAATTCAAAACCTGGTCCAGAATTTTCTGGCTGACTCTCCGGGCTGTTGGACTATATGACTCAGGTCATCGGCGTCTGGAGGTCGGATATAAGTGCCTTGGAATTTGTCTCTAAAGGCGTCTTCCAAGTCTTCCTAGCTTCCGATAGAGTTTTTTGGGAGGCTATTTAACCAGTGCCGAGCTGGCCCCTTAAGTTTTAAGGGGAGGTATTTGATGGCATGTAGATCGTCACCGCGAGCCATGTGAATGTGGAGAAGAAAATCTTTGATCCATACTGCGGGATCTGTTGTGCCATCGTATGATTCAATGTTCACGGGTTTAAATCCTTCTGGGAACTGGTGCTCCATTACCTCATCGGTGAAGCATAGGGGGTGTGCGGCGCCTCTGTATCGGGCCACTTCACGACGCAGTTCGGATGAAGCCCGTATGCGGTTTTCGGCCCGGGTGAGGTTATGTCTGTCGCGCCAGGCCTGATAGTCGTCTTCCCCTCATGTTGGAGCACGTCCCTTTGATCCATAGATTGATCTTGGCTGACCAGCTCTATTGTCCAGGTCCTTGCATAAGTCGTAGGTATAGCTCGGGGCCGTTGCCTCCTTGCCTCGACGGCGGGGTGGCGCAGGCTGGTGTTCGGCATGAGTAGCCGGTCTGTCCCGTCCACGTGTTGGTCGATCGGGCTCATCAGCAGTTTTGTGCTTTAGCGGTATTGGCTCAAGGGCCTCGTCGTCAAATTGTGGTAGTAGCTTGCGCTTCGGGTAACTCTTAGTTGGGCGCTTGAGGCCGTATTCCTCGGCAGCCAGGACATTAGTCCATCTGTCATTGAGTAAATCCTGCTCAGCTTGAAGCCGCTGCTGCTTCTTTTTCAGGCTTCTCGCAGTGGCGATTAGCCGACGCTTAAAGCGCTCTTGTTCAAGGGGTTCCTCTGGCATGATGAATTCTTCGTCACTGAGGCTCACCTCCTCTTCGGAGATCGGTAGGTAATTACTATCCTCTGATTCCTCATTCCCGACCGGATCGTTGGGGTTAACTTGCCCTTCCTCCCAATCATTCTGTTCGGATGTTGGCTCGACAGGGGCTTCAGGGTCTTCGGCATTCTCCGGAGTGTTATTCTCTCCGGTGCCGGTGTTCCTCTCTTTGTCGGGACGTGATTTTGAGCAGAGCCACTGACGTCGACGCTTCGGAGGGGCTTCGGCAGGCTTGTCCTCAACCGGATCCTCCTTGCCGTCATCGCCATCCTCTTTGGGTGTGTCCACAATGTACATGTCGTATGTGGAAGTGGCCATCCAGCGTCCGGTGAACGGCAGGTTTTGGCCTTGCTCATCTCCGGCATCGTCATCCATACCGTCGATGTCTTTAGAGGCGTAATCGAGCATTTCGGTTAAATCCTCGACAGTGGCTATGAAGTGAGTGGCGGGTGGGACGTAAAACTCCCCGCTCTCAGCCCCAAGCATGGACTGAGGGTAGTTCGACAGTGATTCATCTGCAATGGCGAGGGATCGCATTAGGTCCAGGGCCTCGCTTAAAGGCGAGGGTTGGACGGGGAGGCAAAAGCCTTTGGTGCTAGGTGAGGGAAAGGCCTTTGGGGTCGCGCCCGCTTGCCGCAGTCCTCCGGGGTCCGAAATTAGGATCTGGGGATGAGTCCGGCCCTTCAGTGATGAGGGGAGTTCGGCTAGTCTCCTGACCTGCCGATAACACAGTCCTGTCCAGATCTGTGGTAGTGAGTCCCGTAATTGTGGAGAGTCCGGTGGGATCCGCACTCCCATCTTCGGACCCAGCAGTTTGCTACGGATCTAAGGCGAAAGCGCCGGTCGCCGTCGCGAACCCCTCGAAGATCAAGTCTCCTCGGATATCGACGACGTAGTTCAGATTTCCAAAACTAATTTGATGAACAGGGGCGTAGCTGTCGATCTGCTCTAGGTGTCTGCTACCTCTTGAGCACTGCGTTGGTTTTCCCTTGAAGAGGAAAGGGTGATGCAGGAAAGTAGCGTAAGTATTTCCCTCAGTTTTTGAGAACCAAGGTATCAATCCAGTAGGAGGCTACGCGTGAGTCCCTCGTACCTACACAAAACAAATAAATCCTCGCAACCAACGCGATAAGGGGTTGTCAATCCCTTCACGGTCACTTACGAGAGTGAGATCTGATAGATATGATAGCATAATATTTTTGGTATTTTTATGATAAAGATGCAAAGTAAAATAAAAGCAAAGTAAAAGCAAAGGAAATAACTAAGTGTTGGAAGATTAATATGATGAAGATAGACCCGGGGGCCATAGGTTTCACTAGTGGCTTCTCTCAAGAGCATAAGTATTTTACGGTGGGTGAACGAATTACTGTTGAGCAATTGACAGAATTGAGCATAGTTATGAGAATATCTAGGTATGATCATGTATATAGGCATCACGTCCGAGACAAGTAGACCGACTCCTGCCTGCATCTAATACTATTACTCCACTCATCGACCGCTATCCAGCATGCATCTAGAGTATTAAGTTCATGAAAACAGAGTAACGCCTTAAGCAAGATGACATGATGTAGAGGGATAAATTCATGCAATATGATAAAAAAACCATCTTGTTATCCTCGATGGCAACAATACAATACGTGCCTTGCTGCCCCTACTGTCACTGGGAAAGGACACCGCAAGATTGAACCCAAAGCTAAGCACTTCTCCCATTGCAAGAAAGATCAATCTAGTAGGCCAAACCAAACTGATAATTCGAAGAGACTTGCAAAGATAACCAATCATACATAAAAGAATTCAGAGAAGATTCAAATATTGTTCATAGATAATCTTGATCATAAACCCACAATTCATCAGTCTCAACAAACACACCGCAAAAAGAAGATTACATCGAATAGATCTCCACGAGAGAGGGGGAGAACATTGTATTGAGATCCAAAAAGAGAGAAGAAGCCATCTAGCTAATAACTATGGACCCGAAGGTCTGAGGTAAACTACTCACACTTCATCGGAGAGGCTATGGTGTTGATGTAGAAGCCCTCCGTGATGGATGCCCCCTCCGGCGGAGCTCCGGAACAGGCCCCAAGATGGGATCTCGTGGGTACATAAGGTTGCGGCGGTGGAATTAGGTTTTTGGCTCCTGTTCTGATCGTTTGGGGGTACGTAGGTATATATAGGAGGAAGGAGTACGTCGGTGGAGCAACAGGGGGCCCACGAGGGTGGAGGGCGCGCCCTGGGGGGTAGGTGTGCCCCCTACCTCGTGGCCTCCTGGAAGCTTCTCTTACGTAGGGTCCAAGTCTCCTGGATCTTGTTCGTTCCAAAAATAACGCTCCCGAAGGTTTCATTCCGTTTGGACTCCGTTTGATATTCTTTTTCTGCGAAACTCTGAAATAGGCAAAAAAACAGCAATTCTGGGCTGGGCCTCCGGTTAATAGGTTAGTCCCAAAAATAAAATAAAAGTGAATAATAAAGCCCAATAATGTCCAAAACAGTAGATAATATAGCATGGAGCAATCAAAAATTATAGATACGTTGGAGACGTATCAAGCATCCCCAAACTTAATTCCTGCTCGTCCTCGAGTAGGTAAATGATAAAAACAGAATTTTTGATGCGGAGTGCTACTAGGCATAATTTCAATGTAATTCTTCTTAATTGTGGTATGAATATTCAGATCCGAAAGATTCAAGATAAAAGTTCATATTGACATAAAAATAATAATACTTCAAGCATACTAACTAAGTAATTATGTCTTCTCAAAATAACATGGCCAAAGAAAGTTCATCCCTACAAAATCATATACACACAAGAATGCTCTCATCATGCACAACCCCGATGACAAGCCAAGCAATTGTTTCATACTTTAGTAATCTCAAACTTATAAACCTTCACGCAATATATGAGCGCGAGCCATGGACATAGCACTATGGGTGGAATAGAATATGATGATGGGGGTTATGTGGAGAAGACAAAAAAGGAGAAAGTCTCACATCAACGAGGCTAATCAATGAGCTATGGAGATGCCCATCGATTGATGTTAATGCAAGGAGTAGGGATTGCCATGCAACGGATGCACTAGAGCTGTAAATGTATGAAAGCTCAACAAAAGAAACTAAGTGGGTGTGCATCCAACTTGCTTGCTCACGAAGACCTAGGGAACTTGAGGAGGCCCATTGTTGGAATATACAAGCCAAGTTCTATAATGAAAAATTCCCACTAGTATATGAAAGTGACAAAACAAGAGACTCTCTATCATGAAGATTATGGTGCTACTTTGAAGTACAAGTGTGGCAAAGGATAGTAACATTGTCCCTTCTCTCTTTTTCTCTCATTTTTTTGGCCTTCTCTTTTTTTATGTCCTTTATCTCTTTTTTTTTCTTTTTTTATTCCTCACTTGGGACAATGCTCTAGAAAACTGATGATCATCACACTTCTATTTATTTACAACTCAATGATTACAACTCGATACTAGAACAAAGTATGACTCTATATGAATGCCTCCGGCGGTGTACCGGGATATGCAATGAACCAAGAGTGACATATATGAAAGAATTATGAATGGTGGCTTTGCCACAAATACTATGTCAACTACATGATCATGCTAAGCAATATGACAATGATGAACGTGTCATGATAAACGGAATGGTGGAAAGTTGCATGGCAATATATCTCGGAATGGCTATGGAAATGCCATAATAGGTAGGTATGGTGGCTGTTTTGAGGAAGATATAAGGAGGTTTATGTGTGAAAGAGCGTATCATATCACGGGGTTTGGATGCACCGGCGAAGTTTGCACCAACTCTCAATGTGAGAAAGGGCAATGCACGGTACCGAAGAGGCGAGCAATGATGGAAGGGTGAGAGTGCGCTTAATCCATGGACTCAACATTAGTCATAAAGAACTCACATACTTATTGCAAAAATCTACAAGCCATCAAAAACCAAGCACTACGCGCATGCTCCTAGCGGGATAGATTGGTAGGAAAAGACCATCGCTCGTCCCCGACCGCCACTCATAAGGAGGACAATCAAAGAACACCTCATGTTTCAAATTTGTTACATAACATTTACCATACGTGCATGCTATGGGACTTGCAAACTTCAACACAAGCATTTCTCAAATTCACAACTACTCAACTAGCACGACTTTGATATTATTATCTCCTTATCTCAAAACAATCATCAAGCATCAAACTTCTCTTAGTATTCAAAACACTCATAAGAAAGTTTTTACTAATCTTGAATACCTAGCATATTAAGATTATTTAAGCAAATTACCATGCTATTTAACACTCTCAAAATAATCTAAGTGAAGCATGAGAGATCAATAGTTTCTATAAAACAAATCCACCACCGTGCTCTAAAAGATATAAGTGAAGTACTAGAGCAAAACTATATAGCGCAAAAGATATAAGTGAAGCACATAGAGTATTCTAATAATTTCCAAATCATGTATGGCTCTCTCAAAAGGTGTGTATAGCAAGGATGATTGTGGTGAACTAAAAATCAAAGACTCAAAACATACAAGACGCTCCAAGCAAAACACATATCATGTGGTGAATAAAAACATAGCTCCAAGTAAAGTTACCGATGGAAGTAGACGAAAGAGGGGATGCCTTCCGGGGCATCCCAAGCTTTGGCTTTTTGGTGTCCTTAGATTATATTGGGGGTGCCATGGGCATCCCCAAGCTTAGGCTCTTGCCACTCCTTGTTCCATAATCCATTAAATCTTTCACCCAAAACTTGAAAACTTCACAACACAAAACTTAACAGAAAATCTCGTGAGCTCCGTTAGCGAAAGAAAACAAAAGACCACTTCAAGGTACTGTAATGAACTCATTCTTTATTTATATTGGTGTTAAACCTACTGTACTCCAACTTCTCTATGGTTTATAAACTATTTTATTAGCCATAGATTCATCAAAATAAGCAAACAACACACGAAAAATAGAATCTGTCAAAATCAGAACAGTCTGTAGTAATCTGTATCAAACGCAAACTTCTGGAACTCCAAAAAATCAGCCAAAATAGGACGGCCTAGAAATGTTTTTTATTGATCAGCAGAAATTGGAATCACTATTTTATCAGGTTCTGGTGATTTTTAGCAATTGTTTTCGTGAACAGAAAGTTTCTGGAAATTACAGCAAGATCAAATAACTATCATCCAAGAAGATCCTATAGGTTTAACTTGGCACAAACACTAATTAAAACTTCAAAACACATCTAACCAGAGGCTAGATCAAATATTTATTCCTAAACAGAAGCAAAAAGCAAAAAATAAAAAATAAAATTGGGTTGCCTCCCAACAAGCGCTATCGTTTAACGCCCCTAGCTAGGCATTGATAATTTTAATGATGCTCACATGAAAGTCAAGAATTGAACCGCAAAAGGAGCATCATAAGTCATGTGACAAACAAATCTAAGTCTAACATACTTCCTATGCATAGGCATCTTATAGGCAAACAAATTATCATAGCAACCAAAAACTAGCATATGCAAGGAAGTGAAAAGAAACAATAGCAATCTCAACGTAACGAGAGGTAATTTAGTAACATGAAAATTTCTACAACCATATTTTCCTCTCTCATAATAATTACATGTAGGATCATAAGCAAATTCAACAATATAGCTATCACAAAACATATTCTTAACACGATCCACATGCATGCAAAGTTGACACTCTTCCAAAATAGTGGGATTAACATTAACTAAAGTCATGACCTCTCCAAACCCACTTTTATAAAAAAAATCATAAGATTGAACATGCTCCAAATATGTGGGATCTAAAGTTGACACTCTTCCAAACCCACTTTCAATATTATTGCAAACACTATTATCAATCTCATATTCATCATGGGGCTTAAATAAATTTTCAAGATCATAAGAAGAATCACCCCAATCATGATCATTGCAACAAGTAGCAGACATAGCAAAACTAGCATCCCCAAGCTTAGGGTTTTGCATATTATTAGCACAATTTACATCAATAGAATTTATAGTAAAATCATTGCAATCATGCTTTTTATTCAAAGATCTATCGTGAATCACTTTATAAAGCACTTCATCACAATTTTTAGATTCACGAATTTCAAGCAAAACCTCATAAAGATAGTCTAGTGCACTCAATTCACTATCCATCGAGATCGTAATGGCTAAACCCTAGATGTCTAGCCTATATGATTATGATTGCCTCTACGGACTAAACCCTCCAGTTTATATAGACACCGGAGGGGGCTAGGGTTCAATAGAGTCGGTTTACAGAGAAAGGAATCTTCATATCTGAATGCCAAACTTGCCATCCACGCCAAGGAGAGCCCCATCCGGACACGGGGAAGAGCCCTCTATCTTGTATCTTCACGACCCACCAGTCCGGCCCATGTCACATAGCCTGGACGCCCGAGGACCCCCTAATCCAGGACTCCCTCAATGAGGCCTTAGACGAAGGGGTGAAGGGGAAACCCTAGCCCTTGGAGGAAATGGGGGATGAACACGACCCTCTCACCAGGCTCCGAAGTGGGGATAACATGATCTTTGTCAGGGACCATGTGCGCGATATCCACGGACAGATAGCTCGCTTTCCGGAGCTCCTTGATGTCCTTCTCAGTGATGGAGGAGGCTTCCCACTTGACCTTGGAACCGTACCCGACCATTGCTAGGGAGGGTGGCAGTGGTGAGAAAGATTGGAGTTTTTGGGCTCTAGAGGTTGAAGGTTGGAGGACAGAAGCTAGAGGAAGGCATGGGGGAAAAAGAAGGGATTTTTTACCCTCTTATAGGTGGTGAAATACCAAACACCCCCCCTCTCAAGCTTTAAAACTCACATGTTCCCAAAGAGATCGTGAGAAAGGCGCGGCTGGATTACCCAAAACCGTATTGATGAGAATCCCATAATGGACGGGCACGATCTCTGTTTTGACAAGACGTGCCAATGGAGGCTAATCCTGGAAACGCAAAATGGGAGGCGTGAAAACGGTTCGAAATGTTAAAGAGCCAAGTGTCACGCTTCGCCGAAAAAGTTGTCAGTAAAAGACACTGTTTTATTTTGACATCTTGCCTTCGTGGCTAAGGGTTGTATTAATTATACAGAGTCGGATACAGTTCCTTTGTGCAGGGAGTTATCGTAAAATATTCAGGAGAAGGAACCCGCCTTGCAATGCCGAAGATAATCCGTGTGCCGAACACATCATCATCGAAGACTGGTTCAGGGGCTATTGAGGGTGTCCTGGATTAGGGGGTCCTCGGGTGTCCGGACTATTTGATATGGGCCGGACTAATGGGCCATGAAGATAAAAGCAGAAGACTTTCCCCCATGTCCGGGTAGTACTCCTATATGCGTGGATGGCAAGTTTGGTGTCCAGATATGTTATTTCCTTCCCTACTTACCGACTCTGTACAACCCTAGGCCCCTTTGGCGTGTATATAAACCAGAGGGGTTAGTCTGTAGAGGCTATCAGAATAATCATAGGCTAGACAGTTAGGGTTTAGCCATTACGATCTCGAGGTAGATCAACTCTTGTAACCTTCATACACACCGAATATAATCAAGCAGGACGTAGGGTTTTACCTCCATCAAGAGGGCCCGAACCTGGGTAAACATCGTGTCCCTACCGTCCCTTGTTACCATCCATCCTCAGACGCACAACTTGGGACCCCCTACCCGAGATCTGCCGGTTTTGACACCGACACCAAGCACCCAAGAGGAATAAGCACTAGGGTACCAAGCACCCGAGAGTAATAAGCTTCTCAACTTTTCACTTCCATGAATCACCATGGAGAACTCAAACCGATGCAACTAATGCAATGGCAAGAACGCACGAAGTGGTAAAGTCCCTCACTCCGAAATCCCACCAAAGAAACAAAAGCTATGGAGGAATATGAGAGGAAGAACAAGGAGATCACCAAGAACTCCAAGATCTAGATCCAAGGGGTTCCCCTCACATAGAGCAGAAAGTGATTGGTGGAAATGTAGATCTAGATCTCCTCTCTCTTTTCCCTCAAGAACTAGCAAGAATCATTGGATGGATTGAGAGATAGCAAGTTCGAAGAAGGTCAACAATGGGGGCAAACACACGAGCTAAGAAATAAGGTCCATTAGAGAAGAAGTCCCCCTTTTATAGGTGGGGGGAAAATCCAACCGTTATGCCCTCTGCCCGTGCACAAGCGGTACTACCGCTCCTAGGAGCGGTACTACCACTTCAGGCGACAGTACCAAAAGGTACCGCGATACTAAGTTGGTTGCCAGAGCGGTAGTACCACATGAAGCGGTACTACCGGGACCGGGCAGTACTACCGCCCTAGTACCGTGAAAGCTGCGAGGGACTACAAAGGCAAAAATAAAAGCGGAAGTGCAAGCGGAGACAGAATGCGGCAGTACCGCACAAGCGGTACTACTACTCTACCTCAGCAGTACTACCGCTTAAATTCCTAGGGCTACAACAAGAGTTGCGGTAGTGAGGAAGAAGTGTGAGCCTTAGTGCCGCTTGAGCGGTCCTACCGCTCGCCACTACCGCCCTACTACCACTAAATCATCCAGTAGCTCGAAAACAAGCAGTAGTGCCCGCGACACTACATCGCAGAAGTACCGCACAAGCGGTACTACCGCTACCCAGGCCGGTACTACCGCTAGTGAGCTTCAAAATAGCCCAAGCAAAACAGATGGATGCAAGAAAACCAGAACTGCCATAACTTCTGCAAATGAGCTCCGAATAAGAACTCAAGCTTGTTGGATACATGACGACAAGTACTATCCAACATCGATGTGAAACCTCCATCAGTGAAGAACCGGCATAAACTCCATCATCGAAAACATCATAGAAGATGCATATAAACTCCGTTTTTGATGAACTCGAGCTTGTCATGAAGATGACTACTAGCTCAGAAACTCACAAAGAGGAAACACCAAACAAGGACCAAGAAAGATGATGCAAGGATGCAATGGTTTGAGCTCTGTACGAACGATATGATCAAGCTAATCACTTAAGAGTCCCCCTTGATAGTATGGCAATCGGTCCTATAACCCGGTCTCCCAATTACCATCGTGAGACCGGTAAAATAGAAAACCTACCAAGGGAAAACCTTTGCCTTGTGCATAGTCCACTTGATCCAGATGATGACGATCTTGTCATCCTCAAGTAGGACCTATTGGGAAACGTAGCTTGCAATTTCAAAAAAAAATCCTACGCTGATGCAAGATCTATCTAGGAGATGCATAGCAATGAGAGGGGAGAGTGTGTCTACGTACCCTCGTAGACCAAAAGTGGAAGCGTTTGACAACGCGGTTGATGTAGTCAAACTTCTTCTCGTTCCGACCGATCAAGTACCGAACGTACGGCACCTCTGAGTTCTGCACATGTTCAGCTCGATGACGTCCCTCGAACTCTTGATCTAGCAAAGTGTAGAGGAAGTAGATGAGTTCCATCAGCACGATGGCGTGGTGACGGTGATGGTGAAGTGATCCGCGCAAAGCTTCGCCTAAGCACCGCGAGAATATGACCGAGGGTGTAATCTGTGGAGGGGGGCGCCGCACACGGCTAACAGATGTTGTTGTGTGTTCTAGGCACCCCTCCCCATGTATATATAGGTGGGAGCAGGAGGGGAACAGCAAGGGGGCGCCCCAAGTAGGAGGAATCCTATTTGGGCGCCTCCCCAATTCGGTCTCCCCCCTTCCATAAGTTCCGGAGGGGGAAGGAAGGAGGAGGGAGGAGGGAAGGAAGGGGGAGGACGAATCCCTCCCCTGCCTTCTCTCTTGCCCTCTTTCCTTCTCCTCTGGTTCGACCCGTATGGGGGGCGCAACAGCTCCTGTTGGCTGCTGCGTTTCCCCTCTTGGCCCATTAGACCCATATCTTTTGCCGGGGGTGCCCGGAACCCCTTCCGGTGCCCTGATATGTACTCGGTACCCTCCGGAACACTTCCGGTGTCCGGATACTATCGTCCTATATATATCAATCTTTACCTCTCGACCATTCAGAGACTCCTCATCATGTCCGTGATCTCATCCGGGACTCCGAACAACATTGGTCACCAAATCACATAACTCATATAATACAAAATCGTCATCGAACGTTAAGCGTGCGGACCCTACGGGTTCGAGAACTATGTTGACATGACCGAGACACCTCTCCGGTCAATAACCAACAGCTGAACCTGGATGCTCATATTGGTTCCTACATATTGTATAGAGATCTTTATTGGTCGAACCGTAATGACAACATACGTTATTCCCTTTGTCATCGGTATGTTACTTGCCCGAGATTCGATCGTCGGTATCTACATACCTAGTTCAATCTCGTTACCGGCAAGTCTCTTTACTCATTCCATAATACATCATCCTGTGACTAACTCATTAGTCATTTGCTTGCAAGGCTTATTATGATGTGCATTACCGAGAGGACCCAGAGATACCTCTCCGATACTCGGAGTGACAAATCCTAATCTCGATCTATGCCAAACCAACAAACACCTTCGGAGATACCTATAGAGCATCTTTATAATCACCCAGTTACGTTGTGACGTTTGATAGCACACAAGGTATTCCACCGGTATCCGGGAGTTGCATAATCTCATAGTCGAAGGAATATGTATATGACATGAAGAAAGCAATAGCAATAAAACTAAACAATCAATATGCTAAGCTAATGGATGGGTCTTGTCCATCACATCATTCTCCTAATGATGTGATCCCGTTCATCAAATGACAACACATGTCTATGGTTAGGAAACTTAACCATCTTTGATTAACGAGCTAGTCTAGTAGAGGCTTACTAGGGACACGGTGTTTTGCTATGTATCCACACATGTATCAAGTTTCTGGTTAATACAATTCTAGCATGAATAATAAACATTTATCATGATATAAGGAAATATAAAACAACAACTTTATTATTGCCTCTAGGGCATATTTCCTTCAGTCTCCCACTTGCACTAGAGTCAATAATCTAGTTCACATCGCCATGTGATTTAACACCAATAGTTCACATCTTTATGTGATTAACACCCACAGTTCACATCGCCATGTGACCAACACCCAAAGGGTTTACTAGATTCCATAATCTAGTTCACATCATTTATGTGATTAACACCCAAAGAGTACTAAGGTGTGATCATGTTTTGCTTGTGAGAGAAGTTTAGTCAAAAGGCCTGACACATTCAGATCCGTATGTACTTTGCAAATTTCTATGTCTACAATGCTTTGCATGGAGCTACTCTAGCTAATTGCTCCCATGTTCAATACGTATCTAGATTGAGACTTAGAGTCATCTAGATTAGTGTCAAAGCTTGTATCGATGTAACTCTTTATGACGAACTCTTTATCACCTCCATAACCGAGAAACATTTCCTTAGTCCTCTTTAAGGTAACTAAGGATAATTTTGACCGTTGTCCAGTGATCTATTCCTGGACCACTATTGTACCCCCTTGCCAAACTCATGGCAAGGTACACAACATGTTTGGTACACAACATGGCATACTTTATAGAACCTATGGCTGAGGCATAGGGAATGACTTTCATTCTCTCTTTATCTTCTGCGTGGTCGGGTTTTGAGTCTTTACTCAACTTCACACCTTACAATACAGACAAGAACTCCTTCTTTGACTGATGGTATGTACTCATTAAAAGTTTTATCAAGCGTCTTGATCTATCTCTATAGATATTGATGCCCAATATGTAAGCAGCTTCACCGAGGTCTTTCAGGAAAAATTCTTATTCAAATATCCTTTTATGCTATCTAGAAATTCTACATCATTTCCAATCAACAATATGGCATCCACATATAATATCAGAAATGCTACAGAGCTCCCACTCACTTTCTTGTAAATACAGGCTTCACCATAAGTCTGTATAAAACCATATGCTTTGATCACCTTATCAAAGTGTATATTCCAACTCAGAGATGCTTGCACCAGTCCATAGATGGATCGCTAGAGCTTGCACACTTTGTTGGCACCTTTAGGATTGACAAAACCTTTTGGTTGCATCATATACAACTTCTTATTTAAGAAATTCATTAAGGAACGCAGTTTTGACATCCATTTGGCAGATTTCATAAAATGCGGTAATTGCTAACATGATTCGGACAGACTTAAGCATCGCTACGAGTGAGAAAATCTCATCATAGTCAACACCTTGAACTTATCAAAAACCTTTTGCGACAAGTCAAGCTTTGTAGATAGTAGCACTACCATCAGTGTTCGTCTTCCTTTTGAAGATCCATTTATTCTTAATGGCTTGCCGATCATTGGGCAAGTCCACCAAAGTGCACACTTTTTCTCATACATGGATCCTATCTCAGATTTCATGGCCTCAAGCCATCTGTCAGAATCTGGGCTCATCATAGCTTCTTCATAGTTCGTAGGTTCGCCATGGTCTAATAACATGACTTCCAGGACAGGATTACCGTACCACTCTGGTGCGGAATGTGCTCTGTTCGACCTATGAGGTCCAGTAGTAACTTGACCCAAAGTTTCATGATCATCATCATTAGCTTCCTCTCTAGTTGGTGTAGGCATCACGGGAACGGATTTCATTGATGTTCTACTTTGCAATTCGAGAGAAGGTACAATTACCTCATCAAGTTCTACTTTCCTCCCACTCACTTCTTTTGAGAGAAACTCCTTCTCTAGAAATGACCCATTCTTAGCAACAAAGATCTTGCCTTCGGATCTGTGGTAGAAGGTGTACTATTGGTGTCAAAACCGGCAGATCTCGGGTAGGGGGTCCCGAACTGTGCGTCTAGGGATCGAGGGTAACAGGAGGCAGGGGACACGATGTTTACCTAGGTTCGGGCCCTCTTGATGGAGGTAATACCCTACTTCCTGCTTGATTGACTTTGATGAGTATAGGGGTTATAAGAGTTGATCTACCTCGAGATCGTAATGGCTAAACCCTAGATGTCTAGCCTATATGATTATGATTGCCTCTACAGACTAAACCCTCCAGTTTATATAGACACCGGAGGGGGCTAGGGTTGTACAGAGTCGGTTTGCAGAGAAAGGAATCTTCATATCCGCACGCCAAGCTTGCCTTCCACGCCAAGGAGAGTCCCATCCGGACACGGGGGAAAGTCTTCCGTCTTGTATCTTCATGGCTCATCAGTCCGGCCCACATCACATAGCCCGGACGCCCGAGGACCCTGTAATCCAGGACTCCCTCAGTAGCCCCTGAACCAGGCTTCAATGACGATGTGTCCGGCGCGCAGATTTGTCTTCGGCATTGCAAGGCGGGTTCCTCCACCGAATAATTCAAAGCATCTGAACCGTAGGGCTATATTCGGCCCTTACATCTTCGGTCTTGGTAAGGTGAATTCTTCGAACAGCTTGGTTTTACATTAAATGTCATATCCTTCGGCTTCTGTGCTTCCGTCGCCTCAGCTTCCACGTGGCAAACGAATACGAAGGGTCCAAGCAGATAACCCCTCGACCGCGCAGGGATGGTGTCTATTTAAGGACATTAGATCTCAGATGCCATTCCATTCCAGGTGAAAATCCTTCGAACTTGCCTCAAGAAACCACGCAATCATGGCCATCGCTCCTAGTTCTTCCTCCCGCCCCCACTGTCGGAGTAAATAGCCACGGGTAGCCTAACCGACTGCCCCTGGCTCTTCAGAAAATTATCAGGCCTTTGGGCCTTCAAGCATTTCAAGCACTGGGCCGCCTTCCCTGGCCGGCTACCTTTGAAGCCGGCTCTCGGAAGACGAACCAGCATTAGCAACCTCCCCTCCAAGATAACCACGGGATGGCCGACTCCAGGGAGCCGACCATAGCGGATGCCGACTCCCCAGAGCCGGCCATGAAGAACGCCGACTTCCCTGAGCCGGCCACGAAGAGCGCCGACTCCAAGAAGCCGGCCAAGACCGCAACCACCAAAACCACACCCACATAATGGTGACAAGACGGGGCGTGGCCACAGTACGACCCACTACCCCCGAAGCCCGAGGCAGGCAGGGCCACAGGACGCCGTACGGGACGGCCATCTCCCGTCCGGCTCGGCACTGTAGCCATGCTAGCCTCAACGTCACCCACGACAGACGCCAGTACGGCCCACGGGCGGCGGGCCCCTTCAGCCAGAGAGAGGCGCGAAGGCGGCCCGGCCTCCCCCAGTCGGCCAAGGGTGTAGCCGGCCCCCAGAAGGCGGCTACTCCCTTCCTCGAAGCAGGAGCCACATTAAGGAGACAAGACGAGGTAAGGCTACAGTGAGAGCCCTCGAGGCGGCACACTGTAGCCACGCTTACCACGACGAAGCCCTCGTCATCAAGGATGAGGCTACAGTAAGCAGCCGCCGACAAGTACCTAGGCGGTGGGGCCGGCCTGTCGACCAAGAGGCCGACAGCCGGCGGGACCCACCAGTCGGCGGGCCCCAACGGCCGGCGGAGAAGCCGGCGAGCATAGACACTGACGGCTGGGACCAGCGCCCAGCCGGATTACAATTGTACCCCCGGGGGGTAGGCCTATATAAACCCCTCGGGGCACCCATGCAAAGGGTTGGCTTCTGAGCATAGCACACACACCTTAGAGAGAGAAGCAAGAGCTAGCCTTGTTCTTCTTCTCCCTTGAACCCAACAGCTCTAGGAGCGATTGTAGCTACTTTTCCTGATCTAGTGATCACGCGGAGACCCCGCAGAGCAGGACTAGGGGTGTTATCTCCTCGGAGAGCCCCGAACCTGGGTAAGATCCGCCGGCGTGCATGTCTTCGCCTCATCCCGTTTCCAGGCACCGGCGACGTCTTACTGGCACCCACTATGATAAGCCACCCGCTGGCATATGTCGCACCTACCACCCGACACCCACGGCCCTCAAAAGGGCGATTGGGAGAGCTGCTCTGTATCCCATGCCCAGCTGACCAAGCTCCAAGTGCAGGGATATCTCCCCCTGTGGATCTAGTCCCCATTCGGGCGGGATTAACTTCTTTTACTAGGGAAGCCCTGGCAGAAAATTTCCCGAATCCCTCAAAGGGGAGCGAGTGTGCTTCGTTTCCTTTCTCTTAAGAGGTGTTGGGTTTCCAATCCATCCTTTCCTCCGAGGTCTCTTGGAGTACTACGGCCTCCAATTGCACAATCTTACGCCGGGCTCCATTCTACACATCGCGGGTTTCGTCGCTCTTTGCGAGCTGTTCCTAGGCTGCGAGGCCCATTTCGAGCTTTGGAGGAAGCTTTTCTGCCTCGTCCCCCACTCCCAAAAGGGATTCATATTCGAGGTGTGTTGAGGATATGGACCTTAGAGTCACCCGCCAGGAGGGGCCGGGTTACTCGTACGGTTGTTGCCAGAAGCCCGGAGCCAAGTTTCAAGACGATGGGCCAGAGATGGGCTGAGACCCGGATATGGCTCAAGGCCCGTAGTTATAATTATTATTGTAGAACTTGTAGCGTAAGGCAAGTATAGTTTAGAGTCCGAGCCGGATATTCTTATAAGCCGGCCGGGACTCTAAGGGCTGCTGGGCGTCAGCCTCCCTATATAAAGGGACGACCCGGCAGCGGATTGAGGACAACAATCTCATCGAGAGCCGGGCATAGCAGTTTAGCTCCCTGGTGATCGTAACCTTAATCAATACCACCTCAAACTGGACGTAGGCTTTTACCTTCACCGTAAGGGGCCAAACCAGTATAAACCCTCGTGTTCCTTGTCCCGCATTAACCCCTCCAAGCTTCCTAGCTGCGATGGCTCCACGACTAAGTCCTAGCTCGAGGACATCTGCCGTGACAATTCCACGACAGTTGGCGCCCACCGTGGGGCCAGCGCACGGTGGATTTGAGTTCTTGAAGGGCAGCTTCGAAGGGCTCAAGGGATACGCTATAGGCCGGATGACCAGGAGTCGTCGCGGCAAGCTCTACATCGACGATGCGGACTAGGGCCCCGACGCCGGCTCAATTGAGTACGGGTACCGGGTCCCCTTCGGCGGAATTCATGTCTTCATTGGCAAGATTGGTGAGCCGGGCCCCGAGCCGGATCTCTGCGCCGATCTCATCGAAACGGCTCAGTGCGCACGACCCGCCCGGGCCCGGCCTGCCTTAAGGTGCGGTTTTGTGGGATGCATCCATGGAGGGCCCTCTGATCCATCTGGGTCTGGTGATGAGGCGGCCACCGGCTCTGACGGCGAGTCGGCCACCGACTCTGACGGCGAGTCGGCCACCGATGAATCAAACTCATTGTACCAACTTCAAGATGGCAGGCTCATGGGTTGTTCCGATGGCGACAGTATTCCGGACCTTTTTGAGCCGCCAAGTCAGGTTGGAGTTTTTATGGCTGGTGCGCAGCGTGTTCAGAACCCCGCTGCTGGATCGGGAAACCCGGTGCCTTCTCCGGCTCAGGTGCTGATGGATCTCACGGACAAGATGACGGCCCTGTTAACTGCCATGGTTGACCCAACGAATCAAGCTCAGCATGATGCGGAGGTGGCACAGTTAAAATTGGATTTGATAAAAGCTAAAGAGGATCTTGCAGCGGAAGGGATCAGGCTGGCTGCGGAGCGGGCAGCTCTCGACGCCCGGACTCAGCTGATTCAGGCGCAGTCCTTCCAACTCACGATGTTTCAGAACGCGGCCAACGAGATCATGAGAAGGAGGCATCAGAAGGCCCAGTCTCGGCTTCCACCGGTTTACGATCCACGCAATCTCTTCAACACGCCGGGTGCAGGGTCTAGTAACCCGCCAGGGGTCATTGCGCCCGGGTCTGGACCCCTTATTCAGCCACGAGTGATGGGGCCTCCCCAGGTGCCCCCTGCCCCGCCTCAGTATGTGCCAATACCCCCGGGTCATTATGATAACCCGCTGGAGAACATGGTGGCTGCGGCAGCGCGACTGGCGACTCTTCCCGTTGACGGCGACTCTCCGGCGGCCATCGAAACCCGCCGGGTCAGGGAACTCCTGCAGACGGCACTGGCACAACAAGAGGCGTACTCCTACAGCCGGGACAGGATCCACTCGACCCCTCGTCCAGGCCAGAGCCCGAGTTACAGCCGGCACATGGTCTCAGCAACCGGCTCAAGTAATGTCCGACGCCATGACCCGCCCCCTGGCCATGGCCCGGCTCATAATGGGGCCTTTTATGCGGCAAACCAAGCGCGGCAAGAGGCGGAGCAGGTGCCTCAATTGACGGCTTACCAGACCCCCCGGCTTATCCGACGACGTCCGTTGATGTGGGTATTTCTACCAGGACCGGGGGTGTCCCTTGTTTGGTACCAGCCATCCGTAATGAACGTCTACCTAAGGACTTCAAGGGCCCTAGGAAGGTGCCTAACTATACGGCGGACTTACAGCCTGCAGCCTGGATTGAGAGTTATGAGATGGCTATGGAATTGCTGGAGGTCAGTGAGGCGGCCATGGCCAAATATTTCACCATGATGTTAGATGGAACTGCCCGCACGTGGTTGAAAGGGCTACCGCCGAACTCCATTGGGTCTTGGGCTGAGCTAAAAGCCCGGTTCATTCAAAACTTCAAAGATACCTGCAGGCAGTCTATGTCAATTGTGGATCTGACTAACTGTAAGCAGCAGGAGGGTGAATCCACGACCCATTGGGTTCGCCGGGTCAAGGAGATCATACATTCATCAGATAAGATGGATGCCGGCTCTGCAGTCTTAATGTTGGAACAGAACTGTCGCTTTGTGCCCCTTAAGATGAAACTCGGGCGGCTTAAACACGACTGCACCGATATGGGTACCCTAATGGTGGCTCTTGTCAAGTACGCCGATTCTGATGGTACCAAGGATCCCCCTTCAGACGATGAAAGGACAGGCAAGGGAAAGAAGAACGGCAATGGCAAGGGTCCTCAGTTTAACCCGGGGAACCAAGGAGGAGGCAAGCGTAAGGCCGATGGCAGCCTAGAGTTTGTAGCCAACGCCAACTCCCAAGGTAGTAACCCGCGACGCAAGGGGAGGCCCCCTCCCCGAGGCGGCGGGTCAGGTCCAACGCTGGAGCAGCTGTTGAATGAACCTTGTCCAAGGCATGGCTCTAGAGAGAAGCCAGCGACTCATCTGTGGAAGGATTGCGCGATCATGAAGGCCTTTAAGAGCTACAATGGCCCGGGCGGCGGCTCAGGCGCCGGCGGTTTTCATGGCACGGGCGGCGGCTCAAATTCCGGTCCTCAAAACGGTCAAGGGGGCTTTAATCAACAGTCTGGTCAGGGTCATCAACAGCAGCAGGGGGGTTATCAGACCAACCCAAAGCAGCTTAGCGGTGGACAGTATCATGTGTTCACCACTAGTTTGTGCAAACGAGATCAGAAGCTTCACAAGAGGGCTGTGAATGCTGTTGAGCCGGCGGTTCCACGCTACTTGCGGTGGTCTGAGCAGCCTATAGTGTGGAGTAGGGAGGATCACCCCCCCGGGTGGATAACCCGGGCCACTTGGCCTTAGTGGTAGCTCCTCAGGTGGGAGGTTATAAGTTCACAAAGGTACTCATGGATGGAGGTAGCAGCATCAACATCCTCTATTATGAGACTTTTCGCCGTATGGGGCTGGTTGATAAGAACCTCAGCCAGTCAAACACTATCTTCCATGGTGTCGTACCTGGTAAGTCGGCTTATCCAGTCGGCAAGATCAAATTAGAAGTGGCTTTTGGTGATGAGAACAACTACAGGGTGGAGAAATTGACCTTTGAGGTGGTCAAGATAAGAAGTCCATACCATGCTATATTTGGACGGCCGGCTTACGCCAAGTTCATGGCACGGCCGTGTTATGTGTACTTACAACTCAAGATGCCGGGTCACAATGGGACCATCACGGTTCACGGCAGCCGGAAAGTGGCTCTCGAGTGTGAGGAAGGTGATGCAGCTTATGCAGAGTCTGTTTGTGCAACAGAGGAGTTGAAGTTTTACAAAGACAATGTTGACCCAACAGACATGACTTCTTTAAAGAAGCCGACTACGGAGGCTGAGCCGGCGATGAAATTTAAGTCGACTGATGAAACTAAGCTTGTTGATTTTGTTCCAGGAGATTCATCTCAGCAGTTTAGCATCAGTGCCAATCTGGATCCAAAATAGGAAAGCGCGCTCATCGAGTTCATCCGTGAGAATAGGGACATCTTTGCGTGGAAGCCTTCTGACATGCCAGGTGTACCTAGAGAACTCGCTGAGCATACTCTCAATATTAATCCAAAATTTAAGCCAGTTAGACAGTTCCTTCGACGGTTTAATGAGGAGAGGCGGAAAGCCATTGGTGAGGAAGTGGCCCGACTCTTAGCGGCCGGGTTTATTGTTGAAGTTTTTCACCCAGAATGGTTGGCTAACCCGGTGCTCGTGCTCAAGAAGAACGGCACCTGGCGGATGTGTGTGGACTACACGGATTTGAACAAGGTGTGTCCGGCTGATCCTTTTGCTCTCCCCCGTATTGATCAAATCATTGATGCTACGGCAGGTTGTGCACGCTTAAGTTTCTTGGATGCTTATTTCGGGTATCATCAGATTAAGATGGTAGTTAAGGACCAGGAGAAGACGGCATTCATCACTCCCTTTGGAGCCTTCTGCTATGTTTCTATGCCCTTTGGACTCAAGTGTGCATAGGCGACTTACCAGCGTTGTGTACAGAATTGTCTTCATAAACAGATCAGGCGCAATGTTCACGCTTACGTGGACGATATTGTGGTTAAATCCATCAAGGAGGAAACCCTGATAGATGACTTAAGGGAAACCTTCGATAATCTCCGGGTCTACAAGATGATGCTTAACCTGGCCAAGTGTGTTTTTGGTGTTCCTGCAGGCAAACTGTTGGGCTTCTTGGTTTCTGACAGAGGCATTGAGGCCAACCCGGAGAAGATCAAGGCCATCACCTCCCTAGCTAAGCCGGCATGTATTAAATGACGTTCAGCGTTTGGCGGGTCGCATCGCTGCTTTAAGCCGGTTTATAAGCCGTTTGGGTGAGAAGGCTATGCCCTTATATCAGTTGATGAAGAAAACTGATAACTTTGTCTGGAATGATGCAGCTGATACCTCTTTTGAGGATTTGAAAAAGCAACTGGCAGAGCCCCCCGTCCTTGCTGCTCCGGTTGATAAGGAGCCCTTGCTACTGTATGTGGCGGCAAACGCACGAGCCGTCAGCGTTGCTATTGTGGTGGAGCGCAAGGAGGCGGGTAAGGAGCATCCGGTTCAGCGGCCGGTTTATTATGTCAGCGAGGTGCTCATTGAGTCCAAGCAGCGGTACCCGCATTGGCAGAAGCTCGTATATGGTGTGTTCATGGCGAGCCGGAAGCTCAAGCATTATTTTCAGGGTCATCCCATCACTGTGGTCAGTTCTGCCCCTCTTGGTGATATTATCCAGAACAGAGAGGCTACAGGGAGAATTGCTAAGTGGGCTATAGAACTTGGACCTCATGGCCTCAAATATGTGCCACGCACTGCTGTTAAATCTCAGGCTTTGGTGGATTTCATCAATGATTGGACGGAGTCTCAAGTGCCTGAGCAAAAGCCGGATAACACTTATTGGACTATCCACTTCGATGGGTCCAGACAGTTGGAGGGCTCGGGGGCTGGTGTTGTATTGGCTTCCCCTAAAGGTGACAAGTTCCATTATGTGCTACGGTTGATGTTTCCTTGCACTAACAATGCGGCTGAATACGAGGCTTTGCTCCACGGTCTTCGGGTGGCTAAGGAGATGAGCTTAAGCCGGGTAAGGTGCTTTGGTGACTCAGACCTGGTGGCTCAACAAGTATCAGGCACCTGGGATTCTAAGGATCCTCTCATGGCGGCTTATCGCCGTGAGGTTGATGCCATTGCTGGGCACTTTCAGGGATACCAAGTGGAGCACATTGATCGCCGGAAGAACGAGGCGGCTGATGCTTTAAGCCGGCTAGGCTCTCAGCGAAAACCGGTGCCGCCTAACACTTTCTTGGATGTCCTATATAACCCTTCGGTTAGGTTGCCTACGGAGGACTTGGCTATCCCTGACCCGGAGGCACGACTGGTGGCGGCTCTTCATGTCATACCAGAGTGGACAATGCCGTATCTGGCTTATATAACCCGGGGAGAGTTGCCTGAGGATGAAACTTTGGCCAGACAAATAACCCGGCGGGCTAAGTCAATGATCGTCATCGATGGCGAGTTACATCATCGCAGTGTTTCAGGGGCATTTCAACGTTGTATCTCCCCTGCGGAAGGCCAAGAGATCTTGCGGGAGATCCATGAAGGGGATTGTGGTCATCATGCCGGCTCAAAATCTCTTGTGGCCAAGGCTTTCCGTCATGGTTTTTATTGGCTGACGGCTCACGCTGATGCAGAGGACTTGGTCAGTAAATGTGATGGTTGCCAAAGGTTCTCACGACGGGCTCATGTGCCAGCTCAGGAGTTGAGGATGATCCCAATCACTTGGCCCTTTGCGGTCTGGGGGCTTGATATGGTTGGGCCTTTTAAACGGTCCAAGGATAAGAAGACCCACCTCTTGGTGGCAGTTGATAAATTCACAAAGTGGGTGGAAGCTGAGCCAGTTAGCAAGTGCGATGCAGCCACGGCGGTTCAATTTATGAAAAAGGTGATTTTCCGCTTTGGTTTTCCGCACAGCATTATAACTGACAATGGCACCAATCTCTCCAAAGGCGCCATGGAAGAATTTTGTCAACGAGAGCATATCCGACTTGATGTTTCTTCAGTGGCTCATCCTCAATCCAATGGTCAGGCTGAAAGAGATAACCAGGAAATTCTGAAGGGTATCAAGCCCCGGCTTTTGGTCCCTTTACAACGGACGCCGGGTTGTTGGGTGGAGGAGTTGCCTTCCGTCTTATGGAGCATCAACACTACTCCTAACAGGTCTACAGGCTTCACGCCTTTCTTCATGGTTTATGGAGCAGAAGCAGTCCTCCCCAGTGACATCCGTCACGATTCACCTCGCGTGGCGGCTTATGTTGAGACGGATAATGAACAGGCACGTCAAGATGCTCTGGATTTGTTGGACGAACAGCGTGATGTGGCAGCAGCCCGTTCAGCGATTTACCAACAAGACCTGCGCCGTTATCATAGCCGCCGGGTCAAATCCCGGGTCTTCCAGGAAGGCGATCTTGTGCTCTGGCTCATCCAGGATCAAACAGATGCACACAAGTTATCCCCACCTTGGGAAGGGCCCTTTGTGGTCAGCAAGAACTTGCACAACGGGTCATATTACCTCATTGATATTCGGGAGCATGAAAATTCGCGTAAATCTGAGGAGGAGACCCGTCGGCCGTGGAACATAGCTCAGCTTCGGCCTTACTACACTTGAGCTACCGGCTCTCGTGGTGTACATATTTATCTCAGACATGTATATATTATGATAAGCAATAAAGCAGGACCTCTGTCCTTTTTTCTCCTCCAAATATGCGTGTGTTGCTTTTTACATGCTGACTTAAAGGAGGATCCGGCTTATGATCGTATTCGAATCTAGCCGTAAGCAGTAAGGTCACTTGGGGGCTTCCTGTTCAAACATGGGTCGTATTCGAACCAAAGAGAACATAGCTGTCGATACCCACTTGATTGGCAACGTGCCGAGCTCATTGGGAAGTTGCCTTTGGTCATATTTGAATCACAGCTTAACCCCTCTGAGAACCGACGTGGATCGTATTCGAATCAGCGTCGTTAAACAATTTTAAGAATCACTTGGGTTCAAACATGGGTCGTATTCGAAACAAAGAGAACATAGCTGTCGGTACCCTCTTGATTGGCATCGCCACACCCACTGGGGGCTATATGATCATATCCGAATCTTAGCTTAACCCCTTGGGGCCGGGTCTTTGGTCGTATTCGAACCGGAAGCCCCTAAGTTCTTCTGCTTTTTCACAAGTTTATTCTGAGGTATGCATGGCCGGGTCTCACTTGCCGGCTTAACTTTGGTTTACAGTGTTAGTTGCTCGTCATGGGTGTCATTAAAGCAAGTAAATCAGAGGTAAGGTGTCAACCTTACTGCCCGGGTTATTTAAACCGGAAGATGTCTACAGGCTGTTAAGTGTGTTATTTTGGCTATGTTCAGAGTATAATTAAGGACCAACCTTTTTTGATTCATATTTCGGGTTATTTATCTCAAACACCTGTTTCTCAGGGCGGTAAGCCGCCTCGAGACTTGTGATTTGCCTTTTCTATGCAGATATTTAAAGGCATCTTTTGAGGTTGAGAAAAACAAAGGGATGATTATGACCCGGAGAAACATCAAAGAGACAAATTCAAAGGGCTTTTGCATTCAAAACATGCACGATGACACGTCAGAGATAAATTGTTGCACTTACTCCATTACAATAATTTTTCAAGTCTAAAAGATGGAACAATGTTTGATAAGCCGCCAGCTAACTTATGATGCCCGCTGAGTTGAAGTCCCCGGCTCATTTCTGTCTTCTCCTCCGGCTGATCCCAAGACCTCGAAGGTCGATGATTTCCAGTTGATGCCGCTGAGAGCTTTGAACTGGGCTTCTTCGTCAATTAACCCGGCCGGGTCAATCTCCGGGGCGAAGGTGTGCTGACGAGCCGGAAGGATCAGATTGAGGGCTTCATAGCGAGGGGTTGGAATCCTCTGATTCTCCGCATCATAACCCGGCTGGTACTTGGTTAAGTCGGTGTCGTTCCCGATGAGGGTGGCCACCGGGCGTACAGCCTTCACACATGCCGCGAAGTCCTTCTGGTCGAAGGCCGAGCCGTCTTCCTTCAGGCTTGGGTAACCCAGGGCGATGTCTGCCGGGTCTAGCTCCGGCAGGAATGCTTTGGCCCGGCTCAGCGCGGCAATTGCTCCGGCTCTCGCGGAGGCCCGTCGTAGCTCCTGGATCCGCTGCGGCAGAACAGCGAGCCGGCGCAGGACTTTGGCCAGATGAGTTGGCACCTCGTTGGATAGGGCCACCACAGCTAAGGCACGCTGTGACCCGGTGTAGAGTTGTTCCACCAGGGTGTACACGGCCTTTAACTTGGTGACCACGCTCTGGTTGAGGTTGGCACTCCTGGGACCTGTTTAACAAGATCAGATAAGCCGATGACAAGGATGAATCATGACATATACAGACTTGTTGAAAGCCGGTGAGGCGACTTACCGAAGATAGCAGCCACCATTTGGGAAACCTAGCGCTTTAGGCCGGAGAGCTCAGCGGTCTTCTCAGTAAGGGCCTTCTCCGCCTGTTCTGCCCGGGTTACCAGTGCGACCTTCTCTTCGACCCAGGCTTTCCTCTCAGCATCAAACTCAGTCTTCAACTTTTCTTGAGAGGCAATGCTGGATACAAACTTGGCGTTTGCCTTCCGGGTCTTCGTCTCCTGCATCTTTAGCCGGCTCTTGAGATCCGCAAGGTCCGCCTCTAGTTTCTTGCCAATAGCCTGCATGTATTTCCGGGTTAAGTAACAGTTGTTATATAAGTCCCAAGCGCTTTCCAAGCAAAGGCACTTGGCACTTGGGGGCTAATGCATATTGAACGTATCTATCTACGTACTGCCGGCTCAGTTGCGTAAGCCGGAACCTAAGTCTACAACATATTCAAGTATAAGTCATCGACTTGGGGGCTAGCATGGCAAAGGTAACTATGCAGTAAAGTAAGAAGACAACAGAAGGGTACCTCGGATTTTTGTTGGATTTGGTTGACCATGGCAACCTCGGCGTCCCGGCTCTTGTGGACTTGGCTGATGTAGCCAGAGACGAGCTCTCCAATGCTCAAGTCGGTGTAGCCGGAGAGATCCAGGTTCACCTGGTGGGGCTGCAGTAACTCCCCCTTCGCGGAGCATTTGGCCAACGCGGTCGGTCTCCCGGCTCAACGAATTCCGTCCGGGTGATGATCACGTCCGGGTCGTCTGCTGGTGGAGCTGAGCCGGAGGCCTCCGGATTAACCGAAGCTTCGGTTGTTGTCTTGGTAGTCGGGGCAGGGGCCTCAGGCGCCGTGTCCATTGGAGTGGTGGCTTCGGGGGCGGAGGCAGTTGGCGGCTCTTGAGCCGTCGCCTCCGGTTCAGGCAAGTCTGGCACTCCGGCTGACCTGGTCTTCTTTGCTCTTTTGGTGAGCTTTGCCTGGGCACTGAAAAGGCAGAAGTGTTAGGCACACAAAGAGTAAGTACAGACAGATAATGTAAGGAGATTGTTATTACCCGGGTGCAGTCTTGAAGGCCGGCAGACTTGACTGCATGGAGTCACCCGAAGAGGGGGAGGTCTCCTGATAATTGGAGTCAGAAGAGTTGAGTGGCTGACGGATAACACCCGCCAACGGATGAAAAGGGTACAGGTGAGAAAAAACCTCAGTGCGACGCTTCCTTGTTGCGTCAGGTAACCCGGCGGAGAGGTCGGTGTCCTCGTGGGCCCGGGTGTGACGCCGGCTTTCGTGAACCTGTTGCTTCAAAAGAAATTGAGGGTCTTGATGAGCTAATGGATGTGAAAAGCTTACTTTCCGGGTTACTCTTCGGACTTTCAGCTGTGGCAAAGGCTCCGAGTCGGAGGAAAGTGACGTTACCTCTTCAACCACCGGGTTACTGGCGCCGGTGTCATCCTGTCAATAAGCAAAGTGTTGATAAGGCGGACAGCAACAAACAGCAAATATAGCAAGAATTTAAAGGTTTAAGGATTACCTCTGACTCGGAGCTGTCGCTTAATTGCAGTAGCTCCGAAGCAGTGGGTCTGCTTCCCTTTTTGCGAGGGGCGGTTTTCTTGGCGGCTTTGTTTGCCTTCCTGGCCTTCTTGGCCGCCTCATGGTCATATTTGACCCGCCAGAATTTATCATCAGCCTGAGAGATACGATGATTGATTCTTAAAACGGTTCAAGGTTATATGCAGATGAAGATAAAAGTTAAAGTCAGCGGCTTACCGCTGGGGCTGGATTGGTCTTGCAGAAGGGGGCTAGCCCGGTTCTTCCGCAGTCTGCCAAGCTCTCATTTAGAAGAGCCTTGGTCTCTTCTTCTGCAACGTCTTCTGGAAGATCATTGCGACTGTGCCTCTGCGGGTCATCCTTTCGCCCGGTGTACTCACACATTAAGCCGGGGCGGCGGCTCAATGGGATCACCCGCCATGAGATCCAGACCCGGACCAGATCAGTTCCGTTCAGACCGTTGCCTAGCAGGGCCTTGATCTTATTGATCGTTGGAAGCAGAGGCTGGCGTTCCGCGGCAGTCAGTTTGTCGGATAGCGGATGAGTCGGCTCTAGGCGCGTTGGGCGAAAGCCGGGCAGCGGGTTCTCGTCAGCCGGGGACGTATCTTGGCAGTAGAACCAAGTCATATTCTAGTCCTTGGGGTGGCTTGGCGGCTCTGCGTAAGGGAACAGACAGTCCCTACGCCGCTGGATGGAGATGCCGCCTAATTCCAGACTTGGCCCGTTGGCACACTTGTTTTGGCAGTTTAAGTAGAACAACTCTCTAAAGCAGTAAACTGGGCTCTTCTCCAAGGTACACTTCACAAAAGACTTGGAAGTTGCAGATGTTGGATACGGAGTTGGGTCCTATATCCTGAGGCCGTAGGTCAAAGAAGTTGAGCACGTCCCTGAAGAACTTTGAGCCGGGCGGTGCGAAGCCCCGGCTCATATGGTCTGCGAAGATCACTACCTCCCCGTCCCTTGGCTGTGGTCTCTCTTCCGACGGGTCAGGGGCACGGTAGGACATGGTTTCCTTCTTAGGTAAATATCCGGACTTAACGAAATTGGCCAGGGTCTCGTCGGTGACGTTGGACCTCATCCAGTTGCAAGTGATGGGAGCCTTGGGAGGCATGGTGAAAGTTGGTGGTCTATGATAAAGAGAAAAGTGTCCGGGTTAAATATAAGCCGAAGATCTATTGTTCAAACTAAGATGGCGGCTTATGAAGGGGACTAATGATATATATTCAGATACAGTGGGTTATTTAAGCCGCAGGGGGACTCAGAGTAAGTTGGTTATCTATGGTTTTACCACAGTTAAGCCAGAGAATTCTACAGAGCATAGTTCTCTTTAAAACCGGAAAGTTCTATGGCGCATGTTCTCTTTAAGCCGGAAATGTAAGCTGCCAAGATTCAGTGGTTGCAGTTTTTACTAAGTGTGGTAAAACAGGTTTCACATATGGCAGTAACTTTTTTGGATCAAAATGGTCGGGTGGAATGAAAACTTTCTAGACCTAGAGACAGACGAGCGGATGTTTTTTGAGCTCGAACGAAGCATCTATATAGTAGAAGGAGATCTACTGGTACTTGAAATGAGGCCTAAACAACTACCGTGCTAGTTCTATGCAAGGCTAAAGATCAACCAAGTGCGGTGACTACGAAAGCTACTGAGGTTTGCGGCAATGGCGATGAACGCGAAGAACACAAGACGAACCCTACAGCAGATCTATCTGACAGGGCAAAGGAGACTCACTGGAGTTGGAAAAGAGCGGAGGTCGCTGCCGTAAATCTGGTCCGGATCAGGGTGATGCAACGGCCGGGTTGATGAAGACCAGGGGCGCGACGGCGGCGGCAGTGGCGGAGCTCGGGCAGAAGAGCGACGGCGCGAGGAGGAAGAAGAGAGCGTGAGAAGAACCTGTTGGGCCAGCCTATTTATAAGGCAAGGTCATAAGTGGGCGCGAGATTCAAGGAGACCGTGGCGTGATTATCTCCCCCCCCACGACGCCTCGATTTTCGGAATGACAGTAAAGCAAAGATCCGTTGCGGATCTGGCGGAGTAAAAAACGGACTTAATGGAGGATGACGTCATGGCGGATTATCCGGAGTCCAGAGGATGACGTCACTCCGGGTTATGGCCTTCCCATGAATGGTAAGCCGGAGATTTTTTCTGTCAGAAGAGTTGAAGATTGACATGAGCCGGCTCAAATCAATCTGGGGCCTAATGTTGAGGATATGGACCTTAGAGTCACCCGCCAAGAGGGGCCGGGTTACTCGTACGGTTGTTGCCAGAAGCCCGGAGCCAAGTTTCAAGACGATGGGCCAGAGATGGGCTAAGACCCGGATATGGCTCAGGGCCCGTAGTTATAATTATTATTGTAGAACTTGTAGCGTAAGGCAAGTATAGTTTAGAGTCCAAGACGGATATTCTTATAAGCCGGCCGGGACTCTAAGGGCTGCTGGGCGTCAGCCTCCCTATATAAAGGGACGACCCGGTAGCGGATTGAGGACAACAATCTCATCGAGAGCCGGGCATAGCAATTTAGCTCCCTGGTGATCGTAACCTTAATCAATACCACCTCAAACTGGACGTAGGCTTTTACCTTCACCGTAAGGGGCCGAACCAGTATAAACCCTCGTGTTCCTTGTCCCGCATTAACCCCTCCAAGCTTCCTAGCTGCGATGGCTCCACGACTAAGTCCTAGCTCGAGGACATCTGCCGTGACAATTCCACGACAAGGTGGGCGGCGCCGAAGTATGGCGCATAGCCGAGACAGGATACCTATCCGGCACTCCGAAGAAGGCATCCGAAGAGTGGCCCTTGGAGTGGTTTTATATTGAAGACGTCATTCTCTCGGAGCCAATCCGACGAGGCCTTCCCGAATTTTCCAATGCTCCGTTAAAAAAGCGCCATAGCTGGCGCCCCCGGAGCCTTGAGGAGGCAGATAGTACGGAGGTTAAGATGTTAATGAACAAGATAAAAATACTCACCCAATCCGGACTGTCCATAATTGAAGTCATGGCGATTTCCCTAACGCGAGGTGTTCAGCCACTCCAATCCAGAGGACTCCCCATGTGGAACTACAACAAGGAGGATGATACATCTCGCTATGGGCGCAAGGGTCCGAACAACTTCGCCGCCCTAGCCGCCATGTTAGCTGATCTTTATAAAGGGGAGAAAGAGGAATTCACTCGCCTTAAGTGCCGAGAGGGATTTTCCATGTACAGCCCCCCTAGTTGGGTAAGCTTTTAATCCAGAACCTCACTCAATCCTCTTCCTGAGTCGCAACTAGTCGAACTTAACCCGACCAGTTTTAACAGGAATGGAGGAAGGCCACTGCGGGGATCTATAGCCCTGCTCTGCAGCCGGAGGACCATATTTGGGACCTAGATCCCGGATTTGAGGAGGATCCGGATATATCTGTGGAGCTCAAGGAGGGGGTCTTCTATCAGGCGAGCTACGACGGCACAGAAGTGGCCATTGTAGCCGATTACCCCGGCCTTCTCCCATAAGTGCCTAGGGAGCGTCTCCTCCAAAAGAGTTTTCCCATCACGCCTCACCCACTGCACTGTCTCGTGCTTCAAAGGGGCGGCGCTCGTCTCGCCATGCCGTATCGGGATCGTCCCTTAAGGAGGGGACGCCGACACAAGGCGGGTCTTCGAAAAGAAAGGCGGACGGTGATATTTCCAAGCCCCTACCTTCGTCAAAAAGGTATGATTTTGAATACGTCCTGCAGCAAACAACAGAACTGTGACGTTTTCTGCTGTGCCATATTTCAGGAAGAGCATTCACCGGACTGTATCCGGAGACCCTGCCGGACATATGTCCACCAATCCAACCCCGGACCCTGCCTCAAGGGCTAGAGTTGATACGGGTGCAATGCCGGATTGTCCTCTCTCCGACGATTCAGATAATGTATCCGTCACCAACTCCGAAGTGGAGAGTGCAATGAACCATCGGCGCCGGAGGGCAACTATGCGCGACCCCAACTTCACTGAAGAGGCATTCAATGCCTTCAGCTCGGCGGATGCATACATCCGAACTGCTCGGGATGGGCTTGCCGGAGCCACTTACCAGCTTTCAATGGATATGCGGGTAAGATCAATTTGTATAGATTTAATAGTCAGATACCAGTAGCCCCCAATACTTAAAATAGTTGAAGCAACTGATTTTAAGGCTCGATGTATAATCAGGTACTCACGGAGAAGAACAACATGCTGTCTTAGGAGCTGTAGCAGTGTCAGACCCAGCTGACTGCTGTTACCACTGAACTGGAGAAGTCCAAGGAGGCACCGACTGGTAATGTCCCCTTCTGTCCGGAAAATATAATCATATGCCTGTAATGTTGATGCAATTAAACACTGTTGCATTTACGATGGAAGGATCGCCGGATCAGCTGGAAGAGAAACTAAAGGCCGCACAGGCGGATAAACAACATGCTGAAAGGCTAGAGGCCGCTGGTCAACGTTTGCTGGCACGGACCAGGGATGAGAAGAACAAGCTGCAGGACACCAATCACCCAGCTAGGCGAAGAGCTGAAAGACGTGTGAGCCCAACTGGCGGATGCCTTGAAGGAGAACCGAAAACTGAGAGGCGACATATTCAGTATGCCCTTTAGCTTACCGTCAAACAATTTGCTGATGCGAATCCTAACAAGTTTATTTCTGTAGGTGTGTTGACTGGGCGGCCCAAAGAAGAGGTGTCCGGATTTCAAGGCGACCTGCTACAAGAGCTGTCCAAGGTGCATGAGCGAGCGCGGAAGGCAATGAGAAACATCGCCAAGGCTTTATGGCCAGCCGATTCTCCTCCAGGAAGTATGGAGGAACTCGTGAATTTATTCAAGGGAGCTCGGCGCCGCTTTGGGCTGTGGATCAGCATGCCGAGAAGGTGCTCGGGAAGCTTGGGCCATGGTAAAAACACGGTACACCAGACTTGATCCAAACCATATGGCGCGGGTTGGACCTCGAGGATCCGATGGACAAGAAATTCCGGTCAGCCTAGTGTACGACCAAGTGAAGGTGGCCGCCAAGTTTTCACAACAAGATTGTATACTAGACATCTGTTAGAGGGTCTAGAGGAAGAAGAAGTTTTTGAGTCCAAGTAGCAATGTACTTTTATCAATAAAATTGTCTCCAGCCGAATTTGTAAAACGATTGTCATGGCAGACTTTCTGATTTGACCTCCGAAAACCCTAGGTTTGGAGTGTTTCCGAATACTATACCGTAGGTAAATACCAAAGTATGTTCGGAGACCGGGAAGTCCGGTCATAGTTGCTTGAACAGACAAGTTGTATTCGGGGAGTTATGTTATATTACATTTGATTGTAAGAAACATTTTCCAGAGAGAATAGTTCCGTTAAGGGTTCCTCTCCCTAGGCCGGTATGCAGTTTTTTTGTGCATACCGAAGCTGTGATGCTAAAAAATCACAGTACGCATTATAGTCTGGGGGTTTCGTATTGCAACGAGGGCAGTTCGTCTTTTGCTCACCGACCAATCATTCCCTTAAGAATGCTAGCTTTCGGCTCCACCCATATGAGGTACACGTCCGGATAACCCGGCTGTAACAATCGCAGAGGTGCTCCCTTTATGCCCTAGCCGAACAAGCGGGAACGTAGGGCATAAGCACAGGAGCCAGGCAACCCAGCTTGGCAAAAACTTAAGTCATATAGGTGCATATAATGGCGAGGAAGAGACATATATGAATAGATGACACATATATATGGTGAGCTTGATGCTCAAAAAATAATAATAAGCTTCTTGTGAAAAGAAGCCCCCAGGTATTGTGGGGTATGTACATTTAAGGATCCAGTCACAGACGTGTAGATATATTTTGTGCGTGGGAGGAAGAGAGGTCAATCGATCACATAGGGTCGTCGTGCGATCGAAAGAGTGAGACAGGTTGGAGAGAGTGACCTAGATAGACAATGTGCGTGAGAGAGTATACAATGTGAATAGGTCGAATTGGGCTCAAACATGGTGATATATCGTTTTTGTCCGAGAAAGAGTGAGGTCAATCGAGACATACAAAGAGAGAGAGAGAGAGAGGGAGAGAGAGAGAGAGATTGAGCGAGCGTGGCCCACCATGAGGTCAAAAGAGTGGGGCGGCTTGAATGGACTGACCTAGATAGACAATCTGCGTGAGAGAGTATAGAGTGTGTCGATCGAGGCCCGACAGGGAGATATATCATTTGTGTGTGAAAGAAAATGAGGTTAAACGAGACTCAGATAAAGAGAGCGAGATTGAGCGAGTGTGGCCCGCCGTGCGGAAGAAAGAGTGAGACAGTCTCGAGGGAGTGACCTAGATAGACAATGTGCGTGCGTGCGCACGAGAGGTTGGGGGCTAGATAGGCAATGCATGTATTTAGCGCGAGAGGGTGAGAGGGAGAGGGAGAGAGAGAGCTCGGCATGGGGTGCAATGGCGGGTGTGTGAGGTAAATATATTTGGTAACAGAGTGGAAAAAGGGGGTTGTGTAGTTGAGAGAGTTAGAGATCGAAACATGGAGAGAAAAAATGAATGTGTGTTGGAAACCGATAGCTTCCTAAGGTGGTTAGGAGAGGAAGATTGACCGATACAGGAAGTATGTAGCGTGTGTGCGGGGGGGGGGGGGGGGCTAAAAACAACATTTGAATGTAGATAGTACGAGACTTAATATCGATGTTTCAATTCGGTGTACATTGTAAGATTTGAACTGAGGACCATGCATATGGGTAATTATTTCGAATTCATGCCATACTAGGTTTCGGAAAGTTGACATTGACTCGATTTGTTGTGCTATTTTGTAGGTCATATGTTTGAATCCATCCAAAAGTTTTCTCACTACCATGGTGTTCATCATATACATATGAATTTGTATGAAAAAAGTAGCGTGGATACAGTGAAATGCGAAATCCATGTTAGAATTGGAGATCGCTATGTGACACACACTCTAATTCAAATAACTAATTATGTGACACGCACTCTAAACCACATTAGTGTGGATACCGTGGATACCATTTCGTTTTTTTAAATAACTCCTCATTAATTAATTTATAGTATCTCGTTTCGAATGACTAATTATTTGCAAGGAAAACACGGGCATGGTAATACATACAGATTCATTTGCAAATGAAAGAAGATTCGTTTGCATTCTCAAATCTCCTCTCAAATGTAGGCGCACCAGGCAGACCAGGGTCGTGTCATGGTGGTCGCGTGTGTCGTACGGTGGCTTAGCACCCAGCCACCCACCCGGATGATGCTTCGGTGCCTTAAGGCACCTACCTTTGTGTCTATGACATGTGGGCCCAACAGGTGGCTGGCCCACATGTTAGTGACCCAAAGGCAGGTGACTTTAAGGCACCGAAGCTGCGTCCCACCCACCCCCTCCCTCCCCCCCCCCCCAAAAAAGGACGACAACAAAATAAGTTCGCGCTTCCACGTTTCAGATTGAAATATCTAGCGGCCCCAATTCCAGCCCTGCAAAATCTCCCTTCTCCACCGTCCCCTTCTGCACCCAGATTGCTCAAATCCCTAATTCGCCACCAACCCAAGCAAAGTTCGAATCGCCCCTCGTCTCGTCTCTTTCCCCACCTCTGTGCCGGACGACGACGACGAAGACGACGGTCGCGCTTCACCACCGCACCAGAGCTACCTCATCTACGCCCTCGTCCACCGCACCGGGTGGTCCACCAACAACGTCGGCCGCCGCAACCAACATGCCTCACAAACACCGACTTCCACCGCATCAGGTGCGCTTCACCGACGCCGTCTCCCAGCTCACCGGGGCTACTTCACCGAGCACATCGTCGCACCTCCACCCCCCGAGGCCGCTGGGGCTTCACCAACGGTCTCGTCCACCACATCGTAGCGCTCCGCTGCCACTCAAGATCTGCATCCGTGCGTGGCCAGCCAACGCCAACGCATCACCCTCAACGGCTCTGAAGTGACCCGCACTCTAGCTAGGCGAGCATGCCCAAACGCCGGCCCGAACTAGGTATCCACACATCACTCCCTTGTGCACTGTTCCGACGATGTTTGGATATCCTTTCACTGCTCTCTTAGCTTACACGCCTATGCAACTCTGACTTTAACTCTTATTTCTTCTGGAGATATCATCTGAAACAAGCAAATCCATTTTTTAGCGAAGCATGACGGCGCTACGGGATCTGGTACACATCCTGCACACCTGTATAACCTTGTAAGTATCTGTCCTCCGGTACAACAGCAAGGTCGATTCCTCTTATTTGATCAACCATTCGCCGTGTCAAAAATGCAGAGGGGGGGGTGCAAGGAGCACAAGGCCTGCACATCCAAGCAAGTGGTAACATGGACTTGTACATGGAACATTCCAAGCGCAAGCAGAGCTGCAGTGAGCCTGTGCAATGAGCTAGCGTAAGTCCCTGCATTTCATTTAATTCGTACTGGCATTCGTGTATGATTTGTGTGCAGTGGCGGATCCACGAATTCAAGTTACCAGGGGCGAACATTTAACTTAAAAAATACGAAGGCACTTGCACTCCGGAAATCAACATAACTTGAGAAATGTGAAGCTACACCCACCAAATGGACGATAACGAGGCTAACATGTGTAGTGATGCTACATAATCAAACAGCTATGAAAGTAAGTATGGTCATACAGGGCAAGAGGTACTCACAAGAGCAATGCAGTGTGCAGTATAGTTGCGAGATTCTGTGGTCCCTTGAGAATGAATGTTCTTCTGCTATCAGTTTTCGTACAAGTGAGACGTTAAGGCAAATGCAGAAATGTAGTTCAAATTGTGATGTGATATCATAGACAGTACCTTACACTGCAGCCGAGACCAATGTGTAACAAGATTATTCCAGTCACCGTCGGATAAATGTAGCACCAGAGACTTTACAGAAATTTTGTTTAGAGGCTTTCCATCGAAGTGCGCTTGCCTCAGGTAGGAACGATACTTCATCAACGAGTGCTTGAAAAGCGCAACCAACCCTTGCTCGTCTTCACAATCCAGTTTGGTCCTCGCCTATTTAAAAGAATGAAATCTTGTGTCTTCTGTCAGCAGAAACATATGCAGTAATGACCATGAATAACATTAGTACATTACTTACAGGTAAGTTGCGGAGGAAGACTGGAAATTGTTCTGTGTCTGCGGTATAATCTTTCCATGAAGGAAAGATGCGCACAAAGTTCTTGACAACAATATAAGCTTCGTCTTCTAAACTAGGAAGAAATGGAACAGGGTTCCTATTTGCTGCAATTGGGGCTCTCTCTGGTTCGAAAAGGGATTTGGCAACTGGATTTGGTGTACTCTTTGCTGGAATGGGGGTTTTGCGTCGTAGAGCTGGTGCTATGTCAACTGGCATAATCATACTGTTTGCTGTAGTTGGGGTCTGCTGAGTTGGGGCATCAGAAATGACCAGTGTAGTAGGGCTAGAGTCTGCTAGAGTTGGGGTGTTTTGTGGGTCAGGTGATATTGCAACTACACCTAATGGGCTATTTGATTTATCAGGCTTTTCCAAATACTTTGCTTGTGCTCCTACACGATCAGCAATCGCCCTCTTCCTTTTGAATGTCTGATACACAAGAACAACATTTGAATGGATAAATATGGTATGATGACAGAGGGAATATGTACTGAAAATGGATAGGCAGGGCGTATTCACATACACGATGTGTAAACTAAGCTAATGGCAGTTCAACAAAGTAGAAGCAATGCAAAGAATCAGTTGCAATATATGTGCGACCAATATAACCTTGGAAAATTAGAGCAAGCACCTTGATGGGTGAATAAGATAGGGCATCTTCCTCTAACTCCTCCACTAGGGAGCTACATTGACTTAGGTCTCCCTCTAGCTCAGAATCACTATTAGGATCATATTCTGAGCATGAATCTGTAGGTGGAGAGGGTTTGCATTGCATTGCATCCAGACTTGATTTCAGTCCCTTAATGCCAAGTTTGACAGCCATGGCATTGTTCTGCTTTATTCTTTTCATGCGTGCAAGCTCATAATCATTATGATGCTGTTCAGAATCTGAGATTCATGAAAACATAAAAAGTAGTTAGATTATCTATGGAATGCATTGCGGATTCAACTCGAAGAGTGTCTCCCTATAAACCCCTGCATATGCAAAGTTCACCCCAAACCGTGTTGACCAGACCACACACAGAAATACAAACCCCTTATGTCTCTATAACAGGCAGACACACATTTCAAAACTGAAGTAGGAACATTAGAATCATATGAAATTCGTATTTGAACAAATAAACTAAGGAATTATGAGTGGCATAATGTTTAGCTTCAAGGGTGGAGTGTTGGTAGTGTGACACAAAGCAAGTAGGCAGATTGTATTCCATGTAAAAGATCGAAGCCTATGTAAAAGCTGGAAATGACACTTTCTTTCTATACAATGCAGTGTTCATTGCCCACACATGATGGAAGAGATCACATAGAGAAATACTATTCACTCATGTCTACGGTTCCAGTATTTAGAAACAGGGTGGTCCACCCTAAAAGAATATTGACAACAAATATGACAAGGCAAGCATAGATGTAGTGAATCAATCATTTACTTGTGAGCTTACTAGGACAAGTATGCAGAATTGTAAATGCAGTAAGAGACCGTCCAAAATCTGAATCAAGAAGTTTGTCTAGCACTTATTGTTTGCAACTAATCGACGTGAATAATTGGATATTATATCGAATGAGTAAGAAAGACAAGTAAAATTGTCAACAAACTTGGCTTGCAGTAGTAATCTGGGTCAATGTCACTACGACCAACAGTCCAAAATGACTAGTGTCTGTTCCTAGGGCCGGAATTTTCAAGACCCTGTGAACTTTACAGGTACTAAAGATTACCGAAACACATCTGAACCATTAAGTGTAGGTAGCACTGAGCACACAACAAACCCTAATGACAGTCTTGCCTAATGAGTAATGAATCAATTAGAAAATGGGTGATGAGGAGTGGCTGCTGAGTGTTGAGGACGTATCTCAGGATAAATCGGGTTGCCTTAGTGGGTGCTGCATGCCTGAGCCCTGAATGGACTGGGAAGGTAGGCACGGCGGCGCGCCCGGGCAGCGGTGACGCTGTTGGGCGAGCGGCTCCTGACCTCCTGTTAGTCCGGCGTCTCCTGCTAGAGTCATGCCATCCGAGGACGGCAAGTCGCCGGCGAGGCAGGCGGCTGGGGGCGAGTAGAGATCGGAAACACGCAGCAGAACAGAGGGGAATCGGGGCCTGGGACGACCCAAAATCCCAGGGTGGGCCGGCCCACCATGGGCACCCTGTAGAGATACACACCCGAGCGGCGAACATGCATTTTCAAAACTAATTTAGGAACATTTAGCTGACCAATTAAACGACTCTATTTTAATAATATCATATTTGTATTTGAACAACTAAGCTTGTTTAGCTTGATGGGTGGGGCAGTGCTATTATGACACGAAGCATGTATTCTGGTCGTATAGTGATCAAAAAAGGGGGAAACTCTAAGCATATTTTTTTAGCAAAAGTGGGTTTCCCCTCCGATTTCTATTAAAGAAACCACCACGGAACCAACATGATCAATTAAACCGTATTATGACTGTGCCATGGCAGATTTGAAGCTGCAAACCGAAGAAATGATATTTAGCAGCCATTGTTTGCTTCAAACTAAGAACTAAATTCTAAGAGCTGAAAAGAAAGTAGAGTAACCAAGTTAAGATCTATTTTCTGGTTGAGATCAAAAAGTTGAGGAGATATGAAGTACCACCTCTCTTGCGGCGCCGTGTAGGCATCGGGGGTGCGATGGCTGTCGGTGGCGCTGAAGTAGATCTGCGACAGTAGACGGGTGCATCGGGGGATAAGTCCCGTTGCGGTGGAAGAGAAGGTCGTGTGAGCGGCCCCGACAAAGAGGACGACAGCGCCGATGAAGCGAGAGGACGTGATGCAAGGCTCTTAGTCTGTCGTCGTGGATGAGAAACGTCGATCTCTAGCAGTGGACGACGCGGTCTTGGTAGGCGCTCCGCATGGTGGAGGACGGTGGCGATGGATGTGGTGGAGGACGGCAGCGATAGATGGGGTGGAGGACGGCGACGATGGATGGGGTGGCGGACGGAGGCTGGTGTGGGGATGGTGTTCTAGCGCAGACGGTGTATGAATGGGAAAATGGAGGGAGAGGTACGGGGAACCATGTTTTTGGGACGCGCCTATCTGAAATATGGGAAAGTTACGAACTTAGCCCCCATTTAAAATTTGGACGCCTCGTCGGTTGGGGATACGACGGTAATCTCGCATCTCGCCAATATTTGCCCAGAGCGATTTCGGGCGAGGAGAGGGTGGTTGGCGCCCATGGTTGGCACCCACGGTGTATGAACGGGGCTGACAGGTAGGGTGGTTGTGTCACGTTTGAGTGAAGTTACAAACCTGCCCCTACTGAAAATATTTGCCTACATCAATTTCGGCCGAGTCGAGTTTGTTTTGCCGCCCACCGTGTATGAATGGGGAAATGGATGGAGAAACAGAGGTCTTTCGGACGAGCTTGAATCAAATGTGTTTTGCCGCCCATGTTTGGCACCCACCGTGTCGGAATGGGCTCAGAGGCGGTCGTGTCACGTCTAATTGAAGTTACTAACCTACCCCTTTTTAGAGCAGTGGGAATCGGGCCGATGGATTGTCCGTGTAGACAGTAATTTCCATCTCCCTAACACTTGGCTTCGGGCAGCCGACGTGGGAGTGAGACATTTTGCCGCTTCTTTCGAATTCTGGGACAATAAGCATCCACGTTTACCCTGGCAACTAAATTCAAATCCATTTTGTATTCCTATACGAATCTTTATAAATCATTCTATGTGTTTTTATATATCTTCAAAAGGACGACAAAGATGTATTCCACTGTCATATATGAATATGGTTTACAAATGCCGATACTCAAATTCAGAAGCTAGAATCCAGTTTAAGGTGAATTCGAATATTGGAACACTTCATGTCCAACTCTAATGTCACACGCAGCATAATGTGTACTCCCATTTAGATATGTACACAAGCGATGTATCAAGATTCAAATACCGAGTCAATCAACCAAGAATGTACAGAACTAACAGACATATAAACACTTATAGAGTATATGGATCAATAATATCAACTAACATACATAAGCCAGGCCGCTGTACTTTTTTTTGCTACAACAGCATCCTTTTTTAGCCAAGCTACTATAGCATCTTGGCCATTTCCGATGCGTGCCACTTATGGTCCATCTATACTACTATTATTGTTGAATGCACATTCAGCCCGATTGGCATATTTGTAGGTCTAGCACAGCAATCAAAATGAAATTTCTCCAGTCTTATCAATTAATACAGACTTGTGCTCAAATAAAATTACAAACCGAAAAACAAAAAACAAAAAACAATTATTACATGATCTCTAAAACAAATGGTTTGATTGATTACATGAACAAACAACACAAAGGTTATTCAACGATGGAAAGAACATTTCACCTATGATTTACCAAGTGGGAATTTAATTTCCTTTTTTCCTTCAGGACCTTAACAATGTGGTCAGTCTCAGCTTGCTTCGTTTTGAAATCCACCAAATATTTAATGGTTGTCTTGAGTACTGCTAGTGATTGTGCTGTTTGCTTCCTCAACATGTCAACTTCATCTCTAAGTGCAGAAGCAGAATCTCTTTCTACCACTAGTTTAGCCTCTAGAGCATCAGCAGTTGGCAATTCATAATGCACGATTGGGCTGGTGCCACTGCTGTGGGATGATACAACGTCCATGGGGACCTCGCTCTTTGATCTTGGGCTAACCTGTTTTGCCATTAAAGTTTCGATTGGATTCAGAAAAGTTGAAGTTAGCAAAACATCTCAACTGGGAGTTATAATAGCAAACCAGTTAAACAAATAAGGAATTAAAGAGTTTCAATTGGATGCTGAAAAGTAGTTATTAACATCATTGTAACCCGTTGTTGCAGCAGCAAAGCAGTTAAACAAACAAGTAGCTATTTAAGTTTAGGCAAACAGGTAATTCTTAACAGTAAGTATCAAACACATAGATAGGCGCAGTCTATAATAGGATTAACAGGCTGTGGCATTATGTAATCAGTAGCAAACTAAATTAAGCCAAGCAATGTAATTGAACAATTGTGCAATAAGTGGCTAACTAAAATTCCAAGAAGCAGGTAACTGAACTTATGCTAGTTCTTTGTACAGGCACACTGCAACTTCTTTTTAGCTTACAAGGTTGTACGAAGGAGTCCATGGCATCAATTGCTTGGATACGCAATCCCAATACTTCTTTCTTCCCACACTGCATTGGCAAGTCGAATGGTTAATCTGGTAAGATGGTGCGTCCTTGATATGTTATATGAGGACGTGTAGTCAGACTAGTTGTAGCCACACACATCACACTGGCTTTTACTGTATATTTTTCATGCGATTACTTTTGGCATAACGAGATCTAAGAAATCTACAATAGGATGAAAAGACTGGCATCCTTCACATTATTGGCGAACTCAGTTCATAGAAACAAGCAATTCAACCATTCTGTGGGTAAATCAAAAGCGACACTGGAATATTTTTCACTACCCCAATCATACATGCAAAAAGGGGCGACGCCACCATAGGGGCTAGTATAGGCGGCCGCCTCGGGTGGCTAGAAAGTGTGCACCTAGTTTGAGTCGTCCAGGTTGGCCCAGGCTAGTTTTGTTCGTCCCAACGCACGAGAAGGCAATGTAAATAATGAAGAAAAATGTTTCAATTTGGATGGGCCAATAACATAAGTGCAAGGCAGGCCCTATAGCAGGCTCGCGGCCCAAACGAGCGCCTCCCATATCGATCGACAGCAGGAAAAATCCCAATTCATTCGCTCCAGCCTCCAGTCTGGTTCACTCCTAACCTAGCCGCCGTTGGATAGACCGACACAGCACTTCCTCACGCCCTCGTTGGAGGGCGGTCGCCGGGCTTCAAGCGAACGGAAGGACAAGAAGACGAAGATCCAATCCTGGGTGTAGCCTGCGTGGGAGGCAGCGGCGGCAGCACGGGCATGGCATCGATCTTGCGCAAACGGACAGTCGCAGCTTGCAAGAGTAGCATGTGCAACGAGCAGGTACATCACATCCCTCATTATATCTAATTCAACTCTTCAATTTCTGGCCAATAGTTAAACCTGACGGTGTTGTAAAACTGCTTGTATGTAGGGAATCTATGAGAAAATGAAACCAATTTCTACTTATTTTATAACTCCCCCAATCAATACTGAACTGACTGAATCTGATGTATCTAATCAAGTTTCCGGTGAAAACATCCAAGTTCATGTTGTTCTTGAGCCTGAAGTGTCTAATGAACAGACTGCTAATGAAGGATTTGATGCAAACATTTTACATGCTCCTGGTGATGAACATATAGTGTGTAATGAGGGATCTAATGCAAGCATTTTGCAAGCTTCCATTGAAGGATTTAGTGTCTAATGATGATCTGCTATGTTGAGAGAGACATAGAGATTTGCAGGCATTGATGACAAGCAAATTATAGTGCATTTTCATGGCTTGAGGAAACGTCGAGGTCATCTACTAGAAAGTCCCCGTATCATGACAACGTAGCATAAATACTTTTCTAATCTGTTGTTTGAAACTATTGGCATACTTGTGCAGGATAGATATATTGATATTCAGTTTGCGCACTGGTTATAGGTGAAATTACACTTGGATATTTTCAGCCAGAGAACGAATAATTCAAGCAGGTACAGACCATGTTTGTAGTCCTTGTACACCATGTTGCATTTTGTGTTTTTTGGTGCTTGCATCATTTAGTGTTTATAATCTGAACTACTTTGGATCATTAGCTGGTTTTCAAAGTGCATGTAGCTTCACATTTCTCAAGTTATGTTGATTTCCGGAGTGCAAGTGCCTTCGTATTTTTTAAGTTAAATGTTCGTCCCTGGTAACTTGAATTCGTGGATCCGCCACTGCACACAAATCTTACACGAATGCCAGTTCGAATTAAATGAAATGCAGGGACTTACGCTAGCTCGTTGCACAGGCTCACTGCAGCTCTGCTTGCGCTTGGGATGTTCCATGTACAAGTCCATGTTACCACTTCCTTGGATGTGCAGGCCTTGTGCTCCTTGCACCCCCCCTCTGCATTTTTGACACGGCGAATGGTTGATCAAATAAGAGGAATCGACCTTGCTGTTGTACCGGAGGACAGATACTTACAAGGTTATACAGGTGTGCAGGATGTGTACCAGATCCTGTAGCGCCGTCATGCTTCGCGAAAAATGGATTTGCTTGTTTCAGATGATATCTCCAGAAGAAATAAGAGTTAAAGTCAGAGTTGCATAGGCGTGTAAGCTAAGAGAGCAGTGAAAGGATATCCAAACATCGTCGGAACAGTGCACAAGGGAGTGATGTGTGGATACCTAGTTCGGGCCGGCGTTTGGGCATGCTCGCCTAGCTAGAGTGCGGGTCACTTCAGAGCCGTTGAGGGTGATGCGCTGGCGTTGGCTGGCCACGCACGGATGCAGATCTTGAGTGGCAGCGGAGCGCTATGATTTGGTGGACGAGACCGTTGGTGAAGCCCCAGCGGCCTCGGGGGGCGGAGGTGCGACGATGTGCTCGGTGAAGTAGCCCCGGTGAGCTGGGAGACGGCGTCGGTGAAGCGCACCTGATGCGGTGGAAGTCGGTGTTTGTGAGGCATGTTGGTTGCGGCGGCCGACGTTGTCGGTGGACCACCCGGTGTGGTGGACGAGGGCGTAGATGAGGTAGCTCTGGTGCGGTGGTGAAGCGCGACCGTCGTCTTCGTCGTCGTCGTCCGGCACAGAGGTGGGGAAAGAGACGAGACGAGGGGCGATTCGAACTTTGCTTGGGTTGGTGGCGAATTAGGGATTTGAGCAATCTGGGTGCAGAAGGGGATGGTGGAGAAGGGAGATTTTGCAGGGCTGGAATTGGGGCCGCTAGATATTTCAATCTGAAACGTGGAAGCGCGAACTTATTTTGTTGTCGTCCTTTTTTTGAGGGGGGAGGGGGAGGGAGGGAGGGGGTGGGTGGGACGCAGCTTCGGTGCCTTAAAGGCACCTGCCTTTGGGTCACTGACATGTGGGCCAGCCACCTGTTGGGCCCACATGTCATAGACACAAAGGTAGGTGCCTTAAGGCACCGAAGCATCATCCGGGTGGGTGGCTGGGTGCTAAACCACCGTACGACACACGCGACCACCATGACACGACCCTGGTCTGCCTGGTGCGCCTACATTTGAGGAGATTTGAGAATGCAAACGAATCTTCTTTCATTTGCAAATGAATCTGTATGTATTACCATGCCCGTGTTTTCCTTGCAAATAATTAGTCATTCGAAACGAGATACTATTAATTAATGAGGAGTTATTTGAAAAAAACGAAATGGTATCCACGGTATCCACACTAACGTGGATTAGAGTGCGTGTCACATAATTAGTTATTTGAATTAGAGTGTGTGTCACATAGCGATCTCCAATTCTAACATGGATTTTGCATTTCACTGTATCCACGCTACTTTTTTAATACAAATTCATATGTATATGATGAACACCATGGTAGTGAGAAAACTTTTGGATGGATTCAAACATATGACCTACAAAATAGCACAACAAATCAAGTCAATGTCAACTTTCCGAAACCTAGTATGGCATGAATTCGAAATAATTACCCATATGCATGGTCCTCAGTTCAAATCTTACAATGTACACCGAATTGAAACATCGATATTAAGTCTCGTAATATCTACATTCAAATGTTGTTTTTAGCCCCCCCATGCCGAGCTCTCTCCCTCCCTCTCCCTCTTACCCTCTCGCGCTAAATACATGCATTGCCTATCTAGCCCCCAACCTCTCGTGCGCACGCACGCACATTGTCTATCTAGGTCACTCCCTTGAGAATGTCTCACTCTTTCTTCCGCACGGCGGGCCACACTCGCTCAATCTCGCTCTCTTTATCCGTTGGCCCGTTTGAATGTGCGTGCGCACGAGAGGTTGGGGGCTAGATAGGCAATGCATGTATTTAGCGCGAGAGGGTAAGAGGGAGAGGGAGGGAGAGAGCTCGGCATGGGGGGGCTAAAAACAACATTTGAATGTAGATAGTACGAGACTTAATATCGATGTTTCAATTCGGTGTACATTGTAAGATTTGAACTGAGGACCATGCATATGGGTAATTATTTCGAATTCATGCCATACTAGGTTTCGGAAAGTTGACATTGACTCGATTTGTTGTGCTATTTTGTAGGTCATATGTTTGAATCCATCCAAAAGTTTTCTCACTACCATGGTGTTCATCATATACATATGAATTTGTATGAAAAAAGTAGCGTGGATACAGTGAAATGCGAAATCCATGTTAGAATTGGAGATCGCTATGTGACACACACTCTAATTCAAATAACTAATTATGTGACACGCACTCTAAACCACATTAGTGTGGATACCGTGGATACCATTTCGTTTTTTTAAATAACTCCTCATTAATTAATTTATAGTATCTCGTTTCGAATGACTAATTATTTGCAAGGAAAACACGGGCATGGTAATACATACAGATTCATTTGCAAATGAAAGAAGATTCGTTTGCATTCTCAAATCTCCTCTCAAATGTAGGCGCACCAGGCAGACCAGGGTCGTGTCATGGTGGTCGCGTGTGTCGTACGGTGGCTTAGCACCCAGCCACCCACCCGGATGATGCTTCGGTGCCTTAAGGCACCTACCTTTGTGTCTATGACATGTGGGCCCAACAGGTGGCTGGCCCACATGTTAGTGACCCAAAGGCAGGTGACTTTAAGGCACCGAAGCTGCGTCCCACCCACCCCCTCCCTCCCCCCCCCCAAAAAAGGACGACAACAAAATAAGTTCGCGCTTCCACGTTTCAGATTGAAATATCTAGCGGCCCCAATTCCAGCCCTGCAAAATCTCCCTTCTCCACCGTCCCCTTCTGCACCCAGATTGCTCAAATCCCTAATTCGCCACCAACCCAAGCAAAGTTCGAATCGCCCCTCGTCTCGTCTCTTTCCCCACCTCTGTGCCGGACGACGACGACGAAGACGACGGTCGCGCTTCACCACCGCACCAGAGCTACCTCATCTACGCCCTCGTCCACCGCACCGGGTGGTCCACCAACAACGTCGGCCGCCGCAACCAACATGCCTCACAAACACCGACTTCCACCGCATCAGGTGCGCTTCACCGACGCCGTCTCCCAGCTCACCGGGGCTACTTCACCGAGCACATCGTCGCACCTCCACCCCCCGAGGCCGCTGGGGCTTCACCAACGGTCTCGTCCACCACATCGTAGCGCTCCGCTGCCACTCAAGATCTGCATCCGTGCGTGGCCAGCCAACGCCAACGCATCACCCTCAACGGCTCTGAAGTGACCCGCACTCTAGCTAGGCGAGCATGCCCAAACGCCGGCCCGAACTAGGTATCCACACATCACTCCCTTGTGCACTGTTCCGACGATGTTTGGATATCCTTTCACTGCTCTCTTAGCTTACACGCCTATGCAACTCTGACTTTAACTCTTATTTCTTCTGGAGATATCATCTGAAACAAGCAAATCCATTTTTTAGCGAAGCATGACGGCGCTACGGGATCTGGTACACATCCTGCACACCTGTATAACCTTGTAAGTATCTGTCCTCCGGTACAACAGCAAGGTCGATTCCTCTTATTTGATCAACCATTCGCCGTGTCAAAAATGCAGAGGGGGGGGGTGCAAGGAGCACAAGGCCTGCACATCCAAGCAAGTGGTAACATGGACTTGTACATGGAACATTCCAAGCGCAAGCAGAGCTGCAGTGAGCCTGTGCAATGAGCTAGCGTAAGTCCCTGCATTTCATTTAATTCGTACTGGCATTCGTGTATGATTTGTGTGCAGTGGCGGATCCACGAATTCAAGTTACCAGGGGCGAACATTTAACTTAAAAAATACGAAGGCACTTGCACTCCGGAAATCAACATAACTTGAGAAATGTGAAGCTACACCCACCAAATGGACGATAACGAGGCTAACATGTGTAGTGATGCTACATAATCAAACAGCTATGAAAGTAAGTATGGTCATACAGGGCAAGAGGTACTCACAAGAGCAATGCAGTGTGCAGTATAGTTGCGAGATTCTGTGGTCCCTTGAGAATGAATGTTCTTCTGCTATCAGTTTTCGTACAAGTGAGACGTTAAGGCAAATGCAGAAATGTAGTTCAAATTGTGATGTGATATCATAGACAGTACCTTACACTGCAGCCGAGACCAATGTGTAACAAGATTATTCCAGTCACCGTCGGATAAATGTAGCACCAGAGACTTTACAGAAATTTTGTTTAGAGGCTTTCCATCGAAGTGCGCTTGCCTCAGGTAGGAACGATACTTCATCAACGAGTGCTTGAAAAGCGCAACCAACCCTTGCTCGTCTTCACAATCCAGTTTGGTCCTCGCCTATTTAAAAGAATGAAATCTTGTGTCTTCTGTCAGCAGAAACATATGCAGTAATGACCATGAATAACATTAGTACATTACTTACAGGTAAGTTGCGGAGGAAGACTGGAAATTGTTCTGTGTCTGCGGTATAATCTTTCCATGAAGGAAAGATGCGCACAAAGTTCTTGACAACAATATAAGCTTCGTCTTCTAAACTAGGAAGAAATGGAACAGGGTTCCTATTTGCTGCAATTGGGGCTCTCTCTGGTTCGAAAAGGGATTTGGCAACTGGATTTGGTGTACTCTTTGCTGGAATGGGGGTTTTGCGTCGTAGAGCTGGTGCTATGTCAACTGGCATAATCATACTGTTTGCTGTAGTTGGGGTCTGCTGAGTTGGGGCATCAGAAATGACCAGTGTAGTAGGGCTAGAGTCTGCTAGAGTTGGGGTGTTTTGTGGGTCAGGTGATATTGCAACTACACCTAATGGGCTATTTGATTTATCAGGCTTTTCCAAATACTTTGCTTGTGCTCCTACACGATCAGCAATCGCCCTCTTCCTTTTGAATGTCTGATACACAAGAACAACATTTGAATGGATAAATATGGTATGATGACAGAGGGAATATGTACTGAAAATGGATAGGCAGGGCGTATTCACATACACGATGTGTAAACTAAGCTAATGGCAGTTCAACAAAGTAGAAGCAATGCAAAGAATCAGTTGCAATATATGTGCGACCAATATAACCTTGGAAAATTAGAGCAAGCACCTTGATGGGTGAATAAGATAGGGCATCTTCCTCTAACTCCTCCACTAGGGAGCTACATTGACTTAGGTCTCCCTCTAGCTCAGAATCACTATTAGGATCATATTCTGAGCATGAATCTGTAGGTGGAGAGGGTTTGCATTGCATTGCATCCAGACTTGATTTCAGTCCCTTAATGCCAAGTTTGACAGCCATGGCATTGTTCTGCTTTATTCTTTTCATGCGTGCAAGCTCATAATCATTATGATGCTGTTCAGAATCTGAGATTCATGAAAACATAAAAAGTAGTTAGATTATCTATGGAATGCATTGCGGATTCAACTCGAAGAGTGTCTCCCTATAAACCCCTGCATATGCAAAGTTCACCCCAAACCGTGTTGACCAGACCACACACAGAAATACAAACCCCTTATGTCTCTATAACAGGCAGACACACATTTCAAAACTGAAGTAGGAACATTAGAATCATATGAAATTCGTATTTGAACAAATAAACTAAGGAATTATGAGTGGCATAATGTTTAGCTTCAAGGGTGGAGTGTTGGTAGTGCGACACAAAGCAAGTAGGCAGATTGTATTCCATGTAAAAGATCGAAGCCTATGTAAAAGCTGGAAATGACACTTTCTTTCTATACAATGCAGTGTTCATTGCCCACACATGATGGAAGAGATCACATAGAGAAATACTATTCACTCATGTCTACGGTTCCAGTATTTAGAAACAGGGTGGTCCACCCTAAAAGAATATTGACAACAAATATGACAAGGCAAGCATAGATGTAGTGAATCAATCATTTACTTGTGAGCTTACTAGGACAAGTATGCAGAATTGTAAATGCAGTAAGAGACCGTCCAAAATCTGAATCAAGAAGTTTGTCTAGCACTTATTGTTTGCAACTAATCGACGTGAATAATTGGATATTATATCGAATGAGTAAGAAAGACAAGTAAAATTGTCAACAAACTTGGCTTGCAGTAGTAATCTGGGTCAATGTCACTACGACCAACAGTCCAAAATGACTAGTGTCTGTTCCTAGGGCCGGAATTTTCAAGACCCTGTGAACTTTACAGGTACTAAAGATTACCGAAACACATCTGAACCATTAAGTGTAGGTAGCACTGAGCACACAACAAACCCTAATGACAGTCTTGCCTAATGAGTAATGAATCAATTAGAAAATGGGTGATGAGGAGTGGCTGCTGAGTGTTGAGGACGTATCTCAGGATAAATCGGGTTGCCTTAGTGGGTGCTGCATGCCTGAGCCCTGAATGGACTGGGAAGGTAGGCACGGCGGCGCGCCCGGGCAGCGGTGACGCTGTTGGGCGAGCGGCTCCTGACCTCCTGTTAGTCCGGCGTCTCCTGCTAGAGTCATGCCATCCGAGGACGGCAAGTCGCCGGCGAGGCAGGCGGCTGGGGGCGAGTAGAGATCGGAAACACGCAGCAGAACAGAGGGGAATCGGGGCCTGGGACGACCCAAAATCCCAGGGTGGGCCGGCCCACCATGGGCACCCTGTAGAGATACACACCCGAGCGGCGAACATGCATTTTCAAAACTAATTTAGGAACATTTAGCTGACCAATTAAACGACTCTATTTTAATAATATCATATTTGTATTTGAACAACTAAGCTTGTTTAGCTTGATGGGTGGGGCAGTGCTATTATGACACGAAGCATGTATTCTGGTCGTATAGTGATCAAAAAAGGGGGAAACTCTAAGCATATTTTTTTAGCAAAAGTGGGTTTCCCCTCCGATTTCTATTAAAGAAACCACCACGGAACCAACATGATCAATTAAACCGTATTATGACTGTGCCATGGCAGATTTGAAGCTGCAAACCGAAGAAATGATATTTAGCAGCCATTGTTTGCTTCAAACTAAGAACTAAATTCTAAGAGCTGAAAAGAAAGTAGAGTAACCAAGTTAAGATCTATTTTCTGGTTGAGATCAAAAAGTTGAGGAGATATGAAGTACCACCTCTCTTGCGGCGCCGTGTAGGCATCGGGGGTGCGATGGCTGTCGGTGGCGCTGAAGTAGATCTGCGACAGTAGACGGGTGCATCGGGGGATAAGTCCCGTTGCGGTGGAAGAGAAGGTCGTGTGAGCGGCCCCGACAAAGAGGACGACAGCGCCGATGAAGCGAGAGGACGTGATGCAAGGCTCTTAGTCTGTCGTCGTGGATGAGAAACGTCGATCTCTAGCAGTGGACGACGCGGTCTTGGTAGGCGCTCCGCATGGTGGAGGACGGTGGCGATGGATGTGGTGGAGGACGGCAGCGATAGATGGGGTGGAGGACGGCGACGATGGATGGGGTGGCGGACGGAGGCTGGTGTGGGGATGGTGTTCTAGCGCAGACGGTGTATGAATGGGAAAATGGAGGGAGAGGTACGGGGAACCATGTTTTTGGGACGCGCCTATCTGAAATATGGGAAAGTTACGAACTTAGCCCCCATTTAAAATTTGGACGCCTCGTCGGTTGGGGATACGACGGTAATCTCGCATCTCGCCAATATTTGCCCAGAGCGATTTCGGGCGAGGAGAGGGTGGTTGGCGCCCATGGTTGGCACCCACGGTGTATGAACGGGGCTGACAGGTAGGGTGGTTGTGTCACGTTTGAGTGAAGTTACAAACCTGCCCCTACTGAAAATATTTGCCTACATCAATTTCGGCCGAGTCGAGTTTGTTTTGCCGCCCACCGTGTATGAATGGGGAAATGGATGGAGAAACAGAGGTCTTTCGGACGAGCTTGAATCAAATGTGTTTTGCCGCCCATGTTTGGCACCCACCGTGTCGGAATGGGCTCAGAGGCGGTCGTGTCACGTCTAATTGAAGTTACTAACCTACCCCTTTTTAGAGCAGTGGGAATCGGGCCGATGGATTGTCCGTGTAGACAGTAATTTCCATCTCCCTAACACTTGGCTTCGGGCAGCCGACGTGGGAGTGAGACATTTTGCCGCTTCTTTCGAATTCTGGGACAATAAGCATCCACGTTTACCCTGGCAACTAAATTCAAATCCATTTTGTATTCCTATACGAATCTTTATAAATCATTCTATGTGTTTTTATATATCTTCAAAAGGACGACAAAGATGTATTCCACTGTCATATATGAATATGGTTTACAAATGCCGATACTCAAATTCAGAAGCTAGAATCCAGTTTAAGGTGAATTCGAATATTGGAACACTTCATGTCCAACTCTAATGTCACACGCAGCATAATGTGTACTCCCATTTAGATATGTACACAAGCGATGTATCAAGATTCAAATACCGAGTCAATCAACCAAGAATGTACAGAACTAACAGACATATAAACACTTATAGAGTATATGGATCAATAATATCAACTAACATACATAAGCCAGGCCGCTGTACTTTTTTTTGCTACAACAGCATCCTTTTTTAGCCAAGCTACTATAGCATCTTGGCCATTTCCGATGCGTGCCACTTATGGTCCATCTATACTACTATTATTGTTGAATGCACATTCAGCCCGATTGGCATATTTGTAGGTCTAGCACAGCAATCAAAATGAAATTTCTCCAGTCTTATCAATTAATACAGACTTGTGCTCAAATAAAATTACAAACCGAAAAACAAAAAACAAAAAACAATTATTACATGATCTCTAAAACAAATGGTTTGATTGATTACATGAACAAACAACACAAAGGTTATTCAACGATGGAAAGAACATTTCACCTATGATTTACCAAGTGGGAATTTAATTTCCTTTTTTCCTTCAGGACCTTAACAATGTGGTCAGTCTCAGCTTGCTTCGTTTTGAAATCCACCAAATATTTAATGGTTGTCTTGAGTACTGCTAGTGATTGTGCTGTTTGCTTCCTCAACATGTCAACTTCATCTCTAAGTGCAGAAGCAGAATCTCTTTCTACCACTAGTTTAGCCTCTAGAGCATCAGCAGTTGGCAATTCATAATGCACGATTGGGCTGGTGCCACTGCTGTGGGATGATACAACGTCCATGGGGACCTCGCTCTTTGATCTTGGGCTAACCTGTTTTGCCATTAAAGTTTCGATTGGATTCAGAAAAGTTGAAGTTAGCAAAACATCTCAACTGGGAGTTATAATAGCAAACCAGTTAAACAAATAAGGAATTAAAGAGTTTCAATTGGATGCTGAAAAGTAGTTATTAACATCATTGTAACCCGTTGTTGCAGCAGCAAAGCAGTTAAACAAACAAGTAGCTATTTAAGTTTAGGCAAACAGGTAATTCTTAACAGTAAGTATCAAACACATAGATAGGCGCAGTCTATAATAGGATTAACAGGCTGTGGCATTATGTAATCAGTAGCAAACTAAATTAAGCCAAGCAATGTAATTGAACAATTGTGCAATAAGTGGCTAACTAAAATTCCAAGAAGCAGGTAACTGAACTTATGCTAGTTCTTTGTACAGGCACACTGCAACTTCTTTTTAGCTTACAAGGTTGTACGAAGGAGTCCATGGCATCAATTGCTTGGATACGCAATCCCAATACTTCTTTCTTCCCACACTGCATTGGCAAGTCGAATGGTTAATCTGGTAAGATGGTGCGTCCTTGATATGTTATATGAGGACGTGTAGTCAGACTAGTTGTAGCCACACACATCACACTGGCTTTTACTGTATATTTTTCATGCGATTACTTTTGGCATAACGAGATCTAAGAAATCTACAATAGGATGAAAAGACTGGCATCCTTCACATTATTGGCGAACTCAGTTCATAGAAACAAGCAATTCAACCATTCTGTGGGTAAATCAAAAGCGACACTGGAATATTTTTCACTACCCCAATCATACATGCAAAAAGGGGCGACGCCACCATAGGGGCTAGTATAGGCGGCCGCCTCGGGTGGCTAGAAAGTGTGCACCTAGTTTGAGTCGTCCAGGTTGGCCCAGGCTAGTTTTGTTCGTCCCAACGCACGAGAAGGCAATGTAAATAATGAAGAAAAATGTTTCAATTTGGATGGGCCAATAACATAAGTGCAAGGCAGGCCCTATAGCAGGCTCGCGGCCCAAACGAGCGCCTCCCATATCGATCGACAGCAGGAAAAATCCCAATTCATTCGCTCCAGCCTCCAGTCTGGTTCACTCCTAACCTAGCCGCCGTTGGATAGACCGACACAGCACTTCCTCACGCCCTCGTTGGAGGGCGGTCGCCGGGCTTCAAGCGAACGGAAGGACAAGAAGACGAAGATCCAATCCTGGGTGTAGCCTGCGTGGGAGGCAGCGGCGGCAGCACGGGCATGGCATCGATCTTGCGCAAACGGACAGTCGCAGCTTGCAAGAGTAGCATGTGCAACGAGCAGGTACATCACATCCCTCATTATATCTAATTCAACTCTTCAATTTCTGGCCAATAGTTAAACCTGACGGTGTTGTAAAACTGCTTGTATGTAGGGAATCTATGAGAAAATGAAACCAATTTCTACTTATTTTATAACTCCCCCAATCAATACTGAACTGACTGAATCTGATGTATCTAATCAAGTTTCCGGTGAAAACATCCAAGTTCATGTTGTTCTTGAGCCTGAAGTGTCTAATGAACAGACTGCTAATGAAGGATTTGATGCAAACATTTTACATGCTCCTGGTGATGAACATATAGTGTGTAATGAGGGATCTAATGCAAGCATTTTGCAAGCTTCCATTGAAGGATTTAGTGTCTAATGATGATCTGCTATGTTGAGAGAGACATAGAGATTTGCAGGCATTGATGACAAGCAAATTATAGTGCATTTTCATGGCTTGAGGAAACGTCGAGGTCATCTACTAGAAAGTCCCCGTATCATGACAACGTAGCATAAATACTTTTCTAATCTGTTGTTTGAAACTATTGGCATACTTGTGCAGGATAGATATATTGATATTCAGTTTGCGCACTGGTTATAGGTGAAATTACACTTGGATATTTTCAGCCAGAGAACGAATAATTCAAGCAGGTACAGACCATGTTTGTAGTCCTTGTACACCATGTTGCATTTTGTGTTTTTTGGTGCTTGCATCATTTAGTGTTTATAATCTGAACTACTTTGGATCATTAGCTGGTTTTCAAAGTGCATGTAGCTTCACATTTCTCAAGTTATGTTGATTTCCGGAGTGCAAGTGCCTTCGTATTTTTTAAGTTAAATGTTCGTCCCTGGTAACTTGAATTCGTGGATCCGCCACTGCACACAAATCTTACACGAATGCCAGTTCGAATTAAATGAAATGCAGGGACTTACGCTAGCTCGTTGCACAGGCTCACTGCAGCTCTGCTTGCGCTTGGGATGTTCCATGTACAAGTCCATGTTACCACTTCCTTGGATGTGCAGGCCTTGTGCTCCTTGCACCCCCCCTCTGCATTTTTGACACGGCGAATGGTTGATCAAATAAGAGGAATCGACCTTGCTGTTGTACCGGAGGACAGATACTTACAAGGTTATACAGGTGTGCAGGATGTGTACCAGATCCTGTAGCGCCGTCATGCTTCGCGAAAAATGGATTTGCTTGTTTCAGATGATATCTCCAGAAGAAATAAGAGTTAAAGTCAGAGTTGCATAGGCGTGTAAGCTAAGAGAGCAGTGAAAGGATATCCAAACATCGTCGGAACAGTGCACAAGGGAGTGATGTGTGGATACCTAGTTCGGGCCGGCGTTTGGGCATGCTCGCCTAGCTAGAGTGCGGGTCACTTCAGAGCCGTTGAGGGTGATGCGCTGGCGTTGGCTGGCCACGCACGGATGCAGATCTTGAGTGGCAGCGGAGCGCTATGATTTGGTGGACGAGACCGTTGGTGAAGCCCCAGCGGCCTCGGGGGGCGGAGGTGCGACGATGTGCTCGGTGAAGTAGCCCCGGTGAGCTGGGAGACGGCGTCGGTGAAGCGCACCTGATGCGGTGGAAGTCGGTGTTTGTGAGGCATGTTGGTTGCGGCGGCCGACGTTGTCGGTGGACCACCCGGTGTGGTGGACGAGGGCGTAGATGAGGTAGCTCTGGTGCGGTGGTGAAGCGCGACCGTCGTCTTCGTCGTCGTCGTCCGGCACAGAGGTGGGGAAAGAGACGAGACGAGGGGCGATTCGAACTTTGCTTGGGTTGGTGGCGAATTAGGGATTTGAGCAATCTGGGTGCAGAAGGGGATGGTGGAGAAGGGAGATTTTGCAGGGCTGGAATTGGGGCCGCTAGATATTTCAATCTGAAACGTGGAAGCGCGAACTTATTTTGTTGTCGTCCTTTTTTTGGGGGGGGAGGGGGAGGGAGGGAGGGGGTGGGTGGGACGCAGCTTCGGTGCCTTAAAGGCACCTGCCTTTGGGTCACTGACATGTGGGCCAGCCACCTGTTGGGCCCACATGTCATAGACACAAAGGTAGGTGCCTTAAGGCACCGAAGCATCATCCGGGTGGGTGGCTGGGTGCTAAACCACCGTACGACACACGCGACCACCATGACACGACCCTGGTCTGCCTGGTGCGCCTACATTTGAGGAGATTTGAGAATGCAAACGAATCTTCTTTCATTTGCAAATGAATCTGTATGTATTACCATGCCCGTGTTTTCCTTGCAAATAATTAGTCATTCGAAACGAGATACTATTAATTAATGAGGAGTTATTTGAAAAAAACGAAATGGTATCCACGGTATCCACACTAACGTGGATTAGAGTGCGTGTCACATAATTAGTTATTTGAATTAGAGTGTGTGTCACATAGCGATCTCCAATTCTAACATGGATTTTGCATTTCACTGTATCCACGCTACTTTTTTAATACAAATTCATATGTATATGATGAACACCATGGTAGTGAGAAAACTTTTGGATGGATTCAAACATATGACCTACAAAATAGCACAACAAATCAAGTCAATGTCAACTTTCCGAAACCTAGTATGGCATGAATTCGAAATAATTACCCATATGCATGGTCCTCAGTTCAAATCTTACAATGTACACCGAATTGAAACATCGATATTAAGTCTCGTAATATCTACATTCAAATGTTGTTTTTAGCCCCCCCATGCCGAGCTCTCTCCCTCCCTCTCCCTCTTACCCTCTCGCGCTAAATACATGCATTGCCTATCTAGCCCCCAACCTCTCGTGCGCACGCACGCACATTGTCTATCTAGGTCACTCCCTTGAGAATGTCTCACTCTTTCTTCCGCACGGCGGGCCACACTCGCTCAATCTCGCTCTCTTTATCCGTTGGCCCGTTTGAATGTGCGTGCGCACGAGAGGTTGGGGGCTAGATAGGCAATGCATGTATTTAGCGCGAGAGGGTAAGAGGGAGAGGGAGGGAGAGAGCTCGGCATGGGGGGGCTAAAAACAACATTTGAATGTAGATAGTACGAGACTTAATATCGATGTTTCAATTCGGTGTACATTGTAAGATTTGAACTGAGGACCATGCATATGGGTAATTATTTCGAATTCATGCCATACTAGGTTTCGGAAAGTTGACATTGACTCGATTTGTTGTGCTATTTTGTAGGTCATATGTTTGAATCCATCCAAAAGTTTTCTCACTACCATGGTGTTCATCATATACATATGAATTTGTATGAAAAAAGTAGCGTGGATACAGTGAAATGCGAAATCCATGTTAGAATTGGAGATCGCTATGTGACACACACTCTAATTCAAATAACTAATTATGTGACACGCACTCTAAACCACATTAGTGTGGATACCGTGGATACCATTTCGTTTTTTTAAATAACTCCTCATTAATTAATTTATAGTATCTCGTTTCGAATGACTAATTATTTGCAAGGAAAACACGGGCATGGTAATACATACAGATTCATTTGCAAATGAAAGAAGATTCGTTTGCATTCTCAAATCTCCTCTCAAATGTAGGCGCACCAGGCAGACCAGGGTCGTGTCATGGTGGTCGCGTGTGTCGTACGGTGGCTTAGCACCCAGCCACCCACCCGGATGATGCTTCGGTGCCTTAAGGCACCTACCTTTGTGTCTATGACATGTGGGCCCAACAGGTGGCTGGCCCACATGTTAGTGACCCAAAGGCAGGTGACTTTAAGGCACCGAAGCTGCGTCCCACCCACCCCCTCCCTCCCCCCCCCCAAAAAAGGACGACAACAAAATAAGTTCGCGCTTCCACGTTTCAGATTGAAATATCTAGCGGCCCCAATTCCAGCCCTGCAAAATCTCCCTTCTCCACCGTCCCCTTCTGCACCCAGATTGCTCAAATCCCTAATTCGCCACCAACCCAAGCAAAGTTCGAATCGCCCCTCGTCTCGTCTCTTTCCCCACCTCTGTGCCGGACGACGACGACGAAGACGACGGTCGCGCTTCACCACCGCACCAGAGCTACCTCATCTACGCCCTCGTCCACCGCACCGGGTGGTCCACCAACAACGTCGGCCGCCGCAACCAACATGCCTCACAAACACCGACTTCCACCGCATCAGGTGCGCTTCACCGACGCCGTCTCCCAGCTCACCGGGGCTACTTCACCGAGCACATCGTCGCACCTCCACCCCCCGAGGCCGCTGGGGCTTCACCAACGGTCTCGTCCACCACATCGTAGCGCTCCGCTGCCACTCAAGATCTGCATCCGTGCGTGGCCAGCCAACGCCAACGCATCACCCTCAACGGCTCTGAAGTGACCCGCACTCTAGCTAGGCGAGCATGCCCAAACGCCGGCCCGAACTAGGTATCCACACATCACTCCCTTGTGCACTGTTCCGACGATGTTTGGATATCCTTTCACTGCTCTCTTAGCTTACACGCCTATGCAACTCTGACTTTAACTCTTATTTCTTCTGGAGATATCATCTGAAACAAGCAAATCCATTTTTTAGCGAAGCATGACGGCGCTACGGGATCTGGTACACATCCTGCACACCTGTATAACCTTGTAAGTATCTGTCCTCCGGTACAACAGCAAGGTCGATTCCTCTTATTTGATCAACCATTCGCCGTGTCAAAAATGCAGAGGGGGGGGTGCAAGGAGCACAAGGCCTGCACATCCAAGCAAGTGGTAACATGGACTTGTACATGGAACATTCCAAGCGCAAGCAGAGCTGCAGTGAGCCTGTGCAATGAGCTAGCGTAAGTCCCTGCATTTCATTTAATTCGTACTGGCATTCGTGTATGATTTGTGTGCAGTGGCGGATCCACGAATTCAAGTTACCAGGGGCGAACATTTAACTTAAAAAATACGAAGGCACTTGCACTCCGGAAATCAACATAACTTGAGAAATGTGAAGCTACACCCACCAAATGGACGATAACGAGGCTAACATGTGTAGTGATGCTACATAATCAAACAGCTATGAAAGTAAGTATGGTCATACAGGGCAAGAGGTACTCACAAGAGCAATGCAGTGTGCAGTATAGTTGCGAGATTCTGTGGTCCCTTGAGAATGAATGTTCTTCTGCTATCAGTTTTCGTACAAGTGAGACGTTAAGGCAAATGCAGAAATGTAGTTCAAATTGTGATGTGATATCATAGACAGTACCTTACACTGCAGCCGAGACCAATGTGTAACAAGATTATTCCAGTCACCGTCGGATAAATGTAGCACCAGAGACTTTACAGAAATTTTGTTTAGAGGCTTTCCATCGAAGTGCGCTTGCCTCAGGTAGGAACGATACTTCATCAACGAGTGCTTGAAAAGCGCAACCAACCCTTGCTCGTCTTCACAATCCAGTTTGGTCCTCGCCTATTTAAAAGAATGAAATCTTGTGTCTTCTGTCAGCAGAAACATATGCAGTAATGACCATGAATAACATTAGTACATTACTTACAGGTAAGTTGCGGAGGAAGACTGGAAATTGTTCTGTGTCTGCGGTATAATCTTTCCATGAAGGAAAGATGCGCACAAAGTTCTTGACAACAATATAAGCTTCGTCTTCTAAACTAGGAAGAAATGGAACAGGGTTCCTATTTGCTGCAATTGGGGCTCTCTCTGGTTCGAAAAGGGATTTGGCAACTGGATTTGGTGTACTCTTTGCTGGAATGGGGGTTTTGCGTCGTAGAGCTGGTGCTATGTCAACTGGCATAATCATACTGTTTGCTGTAGTTGGGGTCTGCTGAGTTGGGGCATCAGAAATGACCAGTGTAGTAGGGCTAGAGTCTGCTAGAGTTGGGGTGTTTTGTGGGTCAGGTGATATTGCAACTACACCTAATGGGCTATTTGATTTATCAGGCTTTTCCAAATACTTTGCTTGTGCTCCTACACGATCAGCAATCGCCCTCTTCCTTTTGAATGTCTGATACACAAGAACAACATTTGAATGGATAAATATGGTATGATGACAGAGGGAATATGTACTGAAAATGGATAGGCAGGGCGTATTCACATACACGATGTGTAAACTAAGCTAATGGCAGTTCAACAAAGTAGAAGCAATGCAAAGAATCAGTTGCAATATATGTGCGACCAATATAACCTTGGAAAATTAGAGCAAGCACCTTGATGGGTGAATAAGATAGGGCATCTTCCTCTAACTCCTCCACTAGGGAGCTACATTGACTTAGGTCTCCCTCTAGCTCAGAATCACTATTAGGATCATATTCTGAGCATGAATCTGTAGGTGGAGAGGGTTTGCATTGCATTGCATCCAGACTTGATTTCAGTCCCTTAATGCCAAGTTTGACAGCCATGGCATTGTTCTGCTTTATTCTTTTCATGCGTGCAAGCTCATAATCATTATGATGCTGTTCAGAATCTGAGATTCATGAAAACATAAAAAGTAGTTAGATTATCTATGGAATGCATTGCGGATTCAACTCGAAGAGTGTCTCCCTATAAACCCCTGCATATGCAAAGTTCACCCCAAACCGTGTTGACCAGACCACACACAGAAATACAAACCCCTTATGTCTCTATAACAGGCAGACACACATTTCAAAACTGAAGTAGGAACATTAGAATCATATGAAATTCGTATTTGAACAAATAAACTAAGGAATTATGAGTGGCATAATGTTTAGCTTCAAGGGTGGAGTGTTGGTAGTGCGACACAAAGCAAGTAGGCAGATTGTATTCCATGTAAAAGATCGAAGCCTATGTAAAAGCTGGAAATGACACTTTCTTTCTATACAATGCAGTGTTCATTGCCCACACATGATGGAAGAGATCACATAGAGAAATACTATTCACTCATGTCTACGGTTCCAGTATTTAGAAACAGGGTGGTCCACCCTAAAAGAATATTGACAACAAATATGACAAGGCAAGCATAGATGTAGTGAATCAATCATTTACTTGTGAGCTTACTAGGACAAGTATGCAGAATTGTAAATGCAGTAAGAGACCGTCCAAAATCTGAATCAAGAAGTTTGTCTAGCACTTATTGTTTGCAACTAATCGACGTGAATAATTGGATATTATATCGAATGAGTAAGAAAGACAAGTAAAATTGTCAACAAACTTGGCTTGCAGTAGTAATCTGGGTCAATGTCACTACGACCAACAGTCCAAAATGACTAGTGTCTGTTCCTAGGGCCGGAATTTTCAAGACCCTGTGAACTTTACAGGTACTAAAGATTACCGAAACACATCTGAACCATTAAGTGTAGGTAGCACTGAGCACACAACAAACCCTAATGACAGTCTTGCCTAATGAGTAATGAATCAATTAGAAAATGGGTGATGAGGAGTGGCTGCTGAGTGTTGAGGACGTATCTCAGGATAAATCGGGTTGCCTTAGTGGGTGCTGCATGCCTGAGCCCTGAATGGACTGGGAAGGTAGGCACGGCGGCGCGCCCGGGCAGCGGTGACGCTGTTGGGCGAGCGGCTCCTGACCTCCTGTTAGTCCGGCGTCTCCTGCTAGAGTCATGCCATCCGAGGACGGCAAGTCGCCGGCGAGGCAGGCGGCTGGGGGCGAGTAGAGATCGGAAACACGCAGCAGAACAGAGGGGAATCGGGGCCTGGGACGACCCAAAATCCCAGGGTGGGCCGGCCCACCATGGGCACCCTGTAGAGATACACACCCGAGCGGCGAACATGCATTTTCAAAACTAATTTAGGAACATTTAGCTGACCAATTAAACGACTCTATTTTAATAATATCATATTTGTATTTGAACAACTAAGCTTGTTTAGCTTGATGGGTGGGGCAGTGCTATTATGACACGAAGCATGTATTCTGGTCGTATAGTGATCAAAAAAGGGGGAAACTCTAAGCATATTTTTTTAGCAAAAGTGGGTTTCCCCTCCGATTTCTATTAAAGAAACCACCACGGAACCAACATGATCAATTAAACCGTATTATGACTGTGCCATGGCAGATTTGAAGCTGCAAACCGAAGAAATGATATTTAGCAGCCATTGTTTGCTTCAAACTAAGAACTAAATTCTAAGAGCTGAAAAGAAAGTAGAGTAACCAAGTTAAGATCTATTTTCTGGTTGAGATCAAAAAGTTGAGGAGATATGAAGTACCACCTCTCTTGCGGCGCCGTGTAGGCATCGGGGGTGCGATGGCTGTCGGTGGCGCTGAAGTAGATCTGCGACAGTAGACGGGTGCATCGGGGGATAAGTCCCGTTGCGGTGGAAGAGAAGGTCGTGTGAGCGGCCCCGACAAAGAGGACGACAGCGCCGATGAAGCGAGAGGACGTGATGCAAGGCTCTTAGTCTGTCGTCGTGGATGAGAAACGTCGATCTCTAGCAGTGGACGACGCGGTCTTGGTAGGCGCTCCGCATGGTGGAGGACGGTGGCGATGGATGTGGTGGAGGACGGCAGCGATAGATGGGGTGGAGGACGGCGACGATGGATGGGGTGGCGGACGGAGGCTGGTGTGGGGATGGTGTTCTAGCGCAGACGGTGTATGAATGGGAAAATGGAGGGAGAGGTACGGGGAACCATGTTTTTGGGACGCGCCTATCTGAAATATGGGAAAGTTACGAACTTAGCCCCCATTTAAAATTTGGACGCCTCGTCGGTTGGGGATACGACGGTAATCTCGCATCTCGCCAATATTTGCCCAGAGCGATTTCGGGCGAGGAGAGGGTGGTTGGCGCCCATGGTTGGCACCCACGGTGTATGAACGGGGCTGACAGGTAGGGTGGTTGTGTCACGTTTGAGTGAAGTTACAAACCTGCCCCTACTGAAAATATTTGCCTACATCAATTTCGGCCGAGTCGAGTTTGTTTTGCCGCCCACCGTGTATGAATGGGGAAATGGATGGAGAAACAGAGGTCTTTCGGACGAGCTTGAATCAAATGTGTTTTGCCGCCCATGTTTGGCACCCACCGTGTCGGAATGGGCTCAGAGGCGGTCGTGTCACGTCTAATTGAAGTTACTAACCTACCCCTTTTTAGAGCAGTGGGAATCGGGCCGATGGATTGTCCGTGTAGACAGTAATTTCCATCTCCCTAACACTTGGCTTCGGGCAGCCGACGTGGGAGTGAGACATTTTGCCGCTTCTTTCGAATTCTGGGACAATAAGCATCCACGTTTACCCTGGCAACTAAATTCAAATCCATTTTGTATTCCTATACGAATCTTTATAAATCATTCTATGTGTTTTTATATATCTTCAAAAGGACGACAAAGATGTATTCCACTGTCATATATGAATATGGTTTACAAATGCCGATACTCAAATTCAGAAGCTAGAATCCAGTTTAAGGTGAATTCGAATATTGGAACACTTCATGTCCAACTCTAATGTCACACGCAGCATAATGTGTACTCCCATTTAGATATGTACACAAGCGATGTATCAAGATTCAAATACCGAGTCAATCAACCAAGAATGTACAGAACTAACAGACATATAAACACTTATAGAGTATATGGATCAATAATATCAACTAACATACATAAGCCAGGCCGCTGTACTTTTTTTTGCTACAACAGCATCCTTTTTTAGCCAAGCTACTATAGCATCTTGGCCATTTCCGATGCGTGCCACTTATGGTCCATCTATACTACTATTATTGTTGAATGCACATTCAGCCCGATTGGCATATTTGTAGGTCTAGCACAGCAATCAAAATGAAATTTCTCCAGTCTTATCAATTAATACAGACTTGTGCTCAAATAAAATTACAAACCGAAAAACAAAAAACAAAAAACAATTATTACATGATCTCTAAAACAAATGGTTTGATTGATTACATGAACAAACAACACAAAGGTTATTCAACGATGGAAAGAACATTTCACCTATGATTTACCAAGTGGGAATTTAATTTCCTTTTTTCCTTCAGGACCTTAACAATGTGGTCAGTCTCAGCTTGCTTCGTTTTGAAATCCACCAAATATTTAATGGTTGTCTTGAGTACTGCTAGTGATTGTGCTGTTTGCTTCCTCAACATGTCAACTTCATCTCTAAGTGCAGAAGCAGAATCTCTTTCTACCACTAGTTTAGCCTCTAGAGCATCAGCAGTTGGCAATTCATAATGCACGATTGGGCTGGTGCCACTGCTGTGGGATGATACAACGTCCATGGGGACCTCGCTCTTTGATCTTGGGCTAACCTGTTTTGCCATTAAAGTTTCGATTGGATTCAGAAAAGTTGAAGTTAGCAAAACATCTCAACTGGGAGTTATAATAGCAAACCAGTTAAACAAATAAGGAATTAAAGAGTTTCAATTGGATGCTGAAAAGTAGTTATTAACATCATTGTAACCCGTTGTTGCAGCAGCAAAGCAGTTAAACAAACAAGTAGCTATTTAAGTTTAGGCAAACAGGTAATTCTTAACAGTAAGTATCAAACACATAGATAGGCGCAGTCTATAATAGGATTAACAGGCTGTGGCATTATGTAATCAGTAGCAAACTAAATTAAGCCAAGCAATGTAATTGAACAATTGTGCAATAAGTGGCTAACTAAAATTCCAAGAAGCAGGTAACTGAACTTATGCTAGTTCTTTGTACAGGCACACTGCAACTTCTTTTTAGCTTACAAGGTTGTACGAAGGAGTCCATGGCATCAATTGCTTGGATACGCAATCCCAATACTTCTTTCTTCCCACACTGCATTGGCAAGTCGAATGGTTAATCTGGTAAGATGGTGCGTCCTTGATATGTTATATGAGGACGTGTAGTCAGACTAGTTGTAGCCACACACATCACACTGGCTTTTACTGTATATTTTTCATGCGATTACTTTTGGCATAACGAGATCTAAGAAATCTACAATAGGATGAAAAGACTGGCATCCTTCACATTATTGGCGAACTCAGTTCATAGAAACAAGCAATTCAACCATTCTGTGGGTAAATCAAAAGCGACACTGGAATATTTTTCACTACCCCAATCATACATGCAAAAAGGGGCGACGCCACCATAGGGGCTAGTATAGGCGGCCGCCTCGGGTGGCTAGAAAGTGTGCACCTAGTTTGAGTCGTCCAGGTTGGCCCAGGCTAGTTTTGTTCGTCCCAACGCACGAGAAGGCAATGTAAATAATGAAGAAAAATGTTTCAATTTGGATGGGCCAATAACATAAGTGCAAGGCAGGCCCTATAGCAGGCTCGCGGCCCAAACGAGCGCCTCCCATATCGATCGACAGCAGGAAAAATCCCAATTCATTCGCTCCAGCCTCCAGTCTGGTTCACTCCTAACCTAGCCGCCGTTGGATAGACCGACACAGCACTTCCTCACGCCCTCGTTGGAGGGCGGTCGCCGGGCTTCAAGCGAACGGAAGGACAAGAAGACGAAGATCCAATCCTGGGTGTAGCCTGCGTGGGAGGCAGCGGCGGCAGCACGGGCATGGCATCGATCTTGCGCAAACGGACAGTCGCAGCTTGCAAGAGTAGCATGTGCAACGAGCAGGTACATCACATCCCTCATTATATCTAATTCAACTCTTCAATTTCTGGCCAATAGTTAAACCTGACGGTGTTGTAAAACTGCTTGTATGTAGGGAATCTATGAGAAAATGAAACCAATTTCTACTTATTTTATAACTCCCCCAATCAATACTGAACTGACTGAATCTGATGTATCTAATCAAGTTTCCGGTGAAAACATCCAAGTTCATGTTGTTCTTGAGCCTGAAGTGTCTAATGAACAGACTGCTAATGAAGGATTTGATGCAAACATTTTACATGCTCCTGGTGATGAACATATAGTGTGTAATGAGGGATCTAATGCAAGCATTTTGCAAGCTTCCATTGAAGGATTTAGTGTCTAATGATGATCTGCTATGTTGAGAGAGACATAGAGATTTGCAGGCATTGATGACAAGCAAATTATAGTGCATTTTCATGGCTTGAGGAAACGTCGAGGTCATCTACTAGAAAGTCCCCGTATCATGACAACGTAGCATAAATACTTTTCTAATCTGTTGTTTGAAACTATTGGCATACTTGTGCAGGATAGATATATTGATATTCAGTTTGCGCACTGGTTATAGGTGAAATTACACTTGGATATTTTCAGCCAGAGAACGAATAATTCAAGCAGGTACAGACCATGTTTGTAGTCCTTGTACACCATGTTGCATTTTGTGTTTTTTGGTGCTTGCATCATTTAGTGTTTATAATCTGAACTACTTTGGATCATTAGCTGGTTTTCAAAGTGCATGTAGCTTCACATTTCTCAAGTTATGTTGATTTCCGGAGTGCAAGTGCCTTCGTATTTTTTAAGTTAAATGTTCGTCCCTGGTAACTTGAATTCGTGGATCCGCCACTGCACACAAATCTTACACGAATGCCAGTTCGAATTAAATGAAATGCAGGGACTTACGCTAGCTCGTTGCACAGGCTCACTGCAGCTCTGCTTGCGCTTGGGATGTTCCATGTACAAGTCCATGTTACCACTTCCTTGGATGTGCAGGCCTTGTGCTCCTTGCACCCCCCCTCTGCATTTTTGACACGGCGAATGGTTGATCAAATAAGAGGAATCGACCTTGCTGTTGTACCGGAGGACAGATACTTACAAGGTTATACAGGTGTGCAGGATGTGTACCAGATCCTGTAGCGCCGTCATGCTTCGCGAAAAATGGATTTGCTTGTTTCAGATGATATCTCCAGAAGAAATAAGAGTTAAAGTCAGAGTTGCATAGGCGTGTAAGCTAAGAGAGCAGTGAAAGGATATCCAAACATCGTCGGAACAGTGCACAAGGGAGTGATGTGTGGATACCTAGTTCGGGCCGGCGTTTGGGCATGCTCGCCTAGCTAGAGTGCGGGTCACTTCAGAGCCGTTGAGGGTGATGCGCTGGCGTTGGCTGGCCACGCACGGATGCAGATCTTGAGTGGCAGCGGAGCGCTATGATTTGGTGGACGAGACCGTTGGTGAAGCCCCAGCGGCCTCGGGGGGCGGAGGTGCGACGATGTGCTCGGTGAAGTAGCCCCGGTGAGCTGGGAGACGGCGTCGGTGAAGCGCACCTGATGCGGTGGAAGTCGGTGTTTGTGAGGCATGTTGGTTGCGGCGGCCGACGTTGTCGGTGGACCACCCGGTGTGGTGGACGAGGGCGTAGATGAGGTAGCTCTGGTGCGGTGGTGAAGCGCGACCGTCGTCTTCGTCGTCGTCGTCCGGCACAGAGGTGGGGAAAGAGACGAGACGAGGGGCGATTCGAACTTTGCTTGGGTTGGTGGCGAATTAGGGATTTGAGCAATCTGGGTGCAGAAGGGGATGGTGGAGAAGGGAGATTTTGCAGGGCTGGAATTGGGGCCGCTAGATATTTCAATCTGAAACGTGGAAGCGCGAACTTATTTTGTTGTCGTCCTTTTTTTGGGGGGGGAGGGGGAGGGAGGGAGGGGGTGGGTGGGACGCAGCTTCGGTGCCTTAAAGGCACCTGCCTTTGGGTCACTGACATGTGGGCCAGCCACCTGTTGGGCCCACATGTCATAGACACAAAGGTAGGTGCCTTAAGGCACCGAAGCATCATCCGGGTGGGTGGCTGGGTGCTAAACCACCGTACGACACACGCGACCACCATGACACGACCCTGGTCTGCCTGGTGCGCCTACATTTGAGGAGATTTGAGAATGCAAACGAATCTTCTTTCATTTGCAAATGAATCTGTATGTATTACCATGCCCGTGTTTTCCTTGCAAATAATTAGTCATTCGAAACGAGATACTATTAATTAATGAGGAGTTATTTGAAAAAAACGAAATGGTATCCACGGTATCCACACTAACGTGGATTAGAGTGCGTGTCACATAATTAGTTATTTGAATTAGAGTGTGTGTCACATAGCGATCTCCAATTCTAACATGGATTTTGCATTTCACTGTATCCACGCTACTTTTTTAATACAAATTCATATGTATATGATGAACACCATGGTAGTGAGAAAACTTTTGGATGGATTCAAACATATGACCTACAAAATAGCACAACAAATCAAGTCAATGTCAACTTTCCGAAACCTAGTATGGCATGAATTCGAAATAATTACCCATATGCATGGTCCTCAGTTCAAATCTTACAATGTACACCGAATTGAAACATCGATATTAAGTCTCGTAATATCTACATTCAAATGTTGTTTTTAGCCCCCCCATGCCGAGCTCTCTCCCTCCCTCTCCCTCTTACCCTCTCGCGCTAAATACATGCATTGCCTATCTAGCCCCCAACCTCTCGTGCGCACGCACGCACATTGTCTATCTAGGTCACTCCCTTGAGAATGTCTCACTCTTTCTTCCGCACGGCGGGCCACACTCGCTCAATCTCGCTCTCTTTATCTGAGTGTCGTTTAACCCCGTTTTCTTTCACACACAAATGATATATCTCCCTGTCGGGCCTCGATTGACACACTCTATACTCTCTCACGCAGATTGTCTATCTAGGTCAGTCCATCCAAGCCGCCCCACTCTTTTGACCTCATGGTGGGCCACGCTCGCTCAATCTCTCTCTCTCCCTCTCTCTCTCTTTGTATGTCTCGATTGACCTCGCTCTTTCTCGGACAAAAATGATATATCACCATGTTTGAGCCCAATTCGACCTATCACATTGTATACTCTCTCACACACATTGTCTATCTAGGTCACTCTCTCCAACCTGTCTCACTCTTTCGATCGCACGACGACCCTATGTGATCGATTGACCTTGCGCCATTGTTGGCGTACTCCTGGACGTTGGCCTAGCTTCAAGGAAGGCCAAAATGTTCTGGACTTCAGAGCGACTCAACTGGCGGGAGGAGGCGACTGGCGTTGGTGCAAGGAAGCGGTCGACGGCGGCCATCCATGCCGCTGAGGGGGGCACTGGCACCCACGCGGGGACATGCGTTGTCAACGGCACGGCGGAGACATTCGTGTGCACGGGCACCGGCACGGGCGCCCACGTCAGTGCACACGCAGGCGCATGCGCTGGCAGGTGCACGGGCACTGGCACAGGCGTGCGTGTCAGTGCACGCACAGGCGCATGCGCTGGCGGGTGCATGGGCGCGTGAAAGTCGGCGGGGACCTCGTGGAACCCCGTGGCATCAAGCTCGGCGACAATGTGCGGCTCCCAGCCCATCAATGCCACGGGGATGGGCGCTGGCGTAGTCGGGGCGATGGGAGTCGGAACGAGAGCGGGGACAGGCGCGACGTCTTCCCGCAAGGCCAGTTCAAGCTCGTCCTAAAACGCCTTGTGTTCTTGAGACTCCGGCTGGGTGTCTTCTTCAGGAAACTGGAAGACTAAGGGCAGATCATCGTGATGCGGCATGGCGTACGTTTAGGTCAGGCTGGCTGGAGGTAGACGACATGAGAATCGGAGAGGAAGAGAGAAGATTGTAGCGATACCGGGTAGTGCGGGGTTGATTTTAAACTGCGGCGCCGGCGACATTAAAAGTGGGAGCAGTTGGGACAAAGGTGGGCGGCGGAGCCTGGTCAAAGGGCTTGCTACCTCTTGAGCACTGCGTTGGTTTTCCCTTGAAGAGGAAAGGGTGATGCAGTAAAGTAGCGTAAGTATTTCCCTCAGTTTTTGAGAACCAAGGTATCAATCCAGTAGGAGGCCACGATCGAGTCCCACGCACCTACACAAACAAATAAGAACCTCGCAACCAACGTGATAAAGGGGTTGTCAATCCCTTCACGGTCACTTACGAGAGTGAGATATGTTAGAGATGATAAGATAATATTTTTGGTATTTTTATGATAAAGACTAAAAGTAAAGAAAGCAAAATAAATGGTAATAGAAATAACTTGTTGTCGGGAGATTAATATGATGGAAAATAGACCCGGGGGCCATAGGTTTCACTAGTGGCTTCTCTCAAAATAGCATAAGTATTATAGTGGGTAAACAAATTACTGTCGAGCAATTGATAGAATTGAGCATAGTTATGAGAATATCTAGGTATGCTCATGTATGTAGGCATCACGTCCGTGACAAGTAGACCGAAACGATTCTGCATCTACTACTATTACTCCACACATCGACCGCTATCCAGCATGCATCTAGAGTATTAAGTTCATAAGAACAGAGTAACGCTTTAAGCAAGATGACATGATGTAGAGGGATAAGCTCATGCAATATGATATAAACCCCATCTTTTTATCCTCGATGGCAACAATACAATATGTGCCTTGCTGCCCCTGCTGTCACTGGGAAAGGACGCCGCAAGATTGAACCCAAAGCTAAGCACTTCTCCCATTGTAAGAAAGATCAATCTAGTAGGCCAAACCAAACTGATAATTCGAAGAGACTTGCAAAGATAACCAATCATACATAAAAGAATTCAGAGGAGATTCAAATATTGTTCATAGATAATCTTGATCATAAACCCACAATTCATCGAATCTCGACAAACACACCGCAAAAAGAAGAGTTACATCAAATAGATCTCCAAGAGAATCGAGGAGAACTTTGTATTGAGATCCAAAGAGAGAGAAGAAGCCATCTAGCTAATAGCTATGGACCCGAAGGTCTGAGGTAAACTACTCACACATCATCGGAGAGGCTATGGTGTTGATGTAGAAGCCCTCTGTGATCAATGCCCCCTCCGGCAGGACGCCGAAAAAGGCCCCAAGATGGTATCTCACGGGTACAGAAGGTTGCGGCGGTGGAATTAGGTTTTCGTGGTGCTCCTCGATGGTTTGGGGGTACGTAAGTATATATAGGAGGAAGAAGTAAGTCGGTGCAGCCACGAGGGGCCCATGAGGGTGGAGGGCGTGTCCAGGGGGGTAGGCGCGCCCCCCTACCTCGTGTCTTCCTCGTATGTTGCTTGACGTCCACTCCAAGTCCTCTGGATCACGTTTGTTCTGAAAATCACGTTCCCGAAGGTTTCATTCTGTTTGGACTCCGTTTGATATTCTTTTTCTGCGAAACACTGAAATAGGCAAAAAAACAGCAATTTGGGCTGGGCCTCCGGTTAATAGGTTAGTCCCAAAAATAATATAAAAGCGTATAATAAAGCCCATTAAACACCCAAAACAGAATATAATATAGCATGGAACAATCAAAAATTATAGATACGTTGGAGACGTATCAAGCATCCCCAAGCTTATTTCCTGCTCGTCCTCGAGTAGGTAAATGATAAAAACAAATTTTTTGATGTGGAATGCTACTTAGCATAATTTTCAATGTAATTCTCTTATTTGTGGTATGAATATTCAAATCCGAAAGATTCAAGATAAAGTTTAATATTGACATAAAAGTAATAATACTTCAAGCATACTAACTAAGCAATTATGTCTTCTCAAAATAACATGGCCAAAGAAAGTTCATCCCTACAAAATCATATAGTTTGGTCATGCTCCATTTTCGTCACACAAGAATGTTCTCATCATGCACAACCCCGATGACAAGCCAAGCAATTGTTTCATACTTTAGTAATCTCAAACTTTTTTCAACTTTCACGCAATATATGAGTGTGAACCATGGATATAGCACTATGGGTGGAATAGAATATGATGATGGGGGTTATGTGGAGAAGACAAAAAAGGAGAAAGTCTCAAATTGACGCGGCTAATCAATGAGATAGGGAGATGCCCATCGATTGATGTCAATGCAAGGAGTAGGGATTGCCATGCAAGGGATGCACTAGAGCTATAAATGCATGAAAGCTCAACAAAAGAAACTAAGTGGGTGTGCATCCAACTTGCTTGCTCACGAAGACCTAGGGCATTTGAGGAAGCCCATTGTTGGAATATACAAGCCAAGTTCTATAATGAAAAATTCCCACTAGTATATGAAAGTGACAAAACAAGAGACTTTCTATCATAAAGATCATGGTGCTACTTTGAAGCACAAGCATGGGAAAAAAGATAGTAACATTGCCTCTTTTTATTCTTTTTTTGTGGCCTTTCCTTTTTTTTATTTGGCCTTTCTCTTTTTTTTTGGGACAATGCTCTATGAATGATGATCATCACACTTCTATTTATTTACAACTCAATGATTACAACTCGATACTAGAACAAAGTATGACTCTATATGAATGCCTCCGGCGGTGTACCGGGATGGGCAATAAATCAAGAGTGAAATGTATGAAAAATATGCTTGATGGCTTTGCCACAAATACGATGTCAACTACATGATCATGCAAGGCAATATGACAATGATGAAACATGTCATGATAAACGGAACGGTGGAAAGTTGCATGGCAATATATCTCGGAATGGCTATGGAAATGCCATAATAGGTAGGTATGGTGGCTGTTTTGAGGAAGATATAAGGAGGTTTATGTGTGATAGAGCGTATCGTATCACGGGGTTTGGATGCACCGGCGAAGTTTGCACCAACTCTCAAGGTGAGAAAGGGCAATGCACGGTACCGAAGAGGCTAGCAATGATGGAACGGTGAGAGTGCATATAATTCATGGACTCAACATTAGTCATAAAGAACTCACATACTTATTGCAAAAATCTAAAAGTCATCAAAAACCAAGCACTACGCGCATGCTCCTAGGGGGATAGATTGGTAGGAAAAGACCATCGCTCGTCCCCGACCGCCACTCATAAGGAGGACAATCAAAGAACACCTCATGTTTCAAATTTGTTAGACAACGTTTACCATACGTGCATGCTACGGGACTTGCAAACTTCAACACAAGTATTCCTCAAATTCACAATTACTCAACTAGCACAACTTTAATATCACTACCTACATATCTCAAAACAATCATCAAGCATCAAACTTTTCTTAGTATTCAACGCACTTATAAGAAAGTTTTTACTAATCTTAGATGCCTATCATATTAGGACTAATTTCTCAATTTAAGAAAATTACCATGCTGTTTTTAGTGCTCTCAAAATGATATAATTGAAGCATGAGAGAACAAAAGTTTCTATAAAACAAAACCACCACCGTGCTCTAAAAGATATAAGTGAAGCACTAGAGCAAAAACTATATAGCTCAAAAGATATAAGTGAAGCACATAGAGTATTCTAATAAATTCCGAACCATGTGTGTCTCTCTCAAAAGGTGTGTACAGCAAAGATGATTGTGGTAAACTAAAAAGCAAAGACTCAAATCATACAAGACGCTCCAAGCAAAACACTTATCATGTGGTGAATAAAAGTATAGCTCCAAGTAAAGTTACCGATGGACGAAGACGAAAGAGGGGATGCCTTCCGGGGCATCCCCAAGATTTGGCTTTTTTGTGTCCTTAGATTTACCTTGGGGTGCCTTGGGCATCCCCAAGCTTAGGCTCTTTCCACTCCTTGTTCCATAATCCATCAAATCTTTACCGAAAACTTGAAAACTTCACAACACAAAACTTAACAGAAAATCTTGTGAGCTCCGTTAGCGAAAGAAAACAAAACACCACTTCAAGGTACTGTAATCAACTCATTCTTTATTTATATTGGAGTTAAACCTAATGTATTCCAACTTCTCTATGGTTTATAAACTATTTTACTAGCCATAGATTCATCAAAATAAGCAAACAACACACGAAAAACAGAATATGTCAAAAACAGAACAGTCTGTAGTAATCTGTAACTAACGCAAACTTCTGGAACTCAATAAAATCTACCAAAATAGGAAGACCTAGATAATTTGTTTATTGATCTATTGCAATTGGAATCAGTATTTTATCACGTTCTGGTGATTTTAAACAATTGTTTTCGTGAACAGAAAGTTTCTGGAATTTTCAGCAAGATCAAATAACTATCATCCAAGAAGATCCTATTGGTTTAACTTGGCACAAACACTAATTAAAACACAAAAACAAATCTAACCATAGTCTAGATCAAGTATTTATTCCTAAACAGAAGCAGAAAGCAAAAAACTAAAAATAAAATTGGGTTGCCTCCCAACAAGCGCTATCGTTTAACGCCCCTAGCTAGGCATAAAAGCGAGGATAGATCTAGGTATTGCCATCTTTAGTAGGCAATCCATAAGTGGCTCTCATAATAGATTCATATGGTAATTTAATCTTCTTTCTAGGTAAGTGTTCCATGCCTTTCCTTAATGGAAATTGGAATCTAATATTTCCTTCCTTCATATCAATAATTGCACCAATCGTTCTAAGGAAAGGTCTACCAAGAATAATAGGACATGAAGGATTGCAATATATATCAAGAACAATAAAATCTACGGGCACATAGTTCCTATTTGCAACAATAAGAAGATCATTAATTCTTCCCATAGGTTTCTTAATGGTGGAATCCGCAAGATGCAAGTTTAAAGAACAATCATCAAAATCACGGAATCCTAGCAAATCACACAAAGCATAGCATTCATGATCTTTAATTTTAATTTTAATAGTAGGCTCCCACTCATCATAAAGTTTTCTAGGGATAGAAACTTCCAACTCAAGTTTTTCTTCATAAGATTGCATTAAAGCATCAACAATATGTTTAGTAAAAGCTTTATTTTGACTATAAGCATGAGGAGAATTTAGCACAGATTGCAACAAGGAAATACAATCTATCAAAGAGCAATTATCATAATTAAATTCCTTGAAATCCAAGATAGTGGGTTCATTGATATCTAAAGTTTTGACCTCTTCAATCCCACTTTTACCAACTTTTGCATCAAGATTAAAAAACTCCGAATTTTTGGGATGCCTTCTAACTAAAGTTGACTCATCTCCAGTCCCATCATTATCAATATTCATATTGCAAAACAAAGATTTAATAGGGGACACATCAATAACTTTTAGATCTTCATCTTTATTATCATAAAAATTAGAAGAACACGCTTTCACAAAGCAATCTTTCTTAGCACGCATCCTAGCGGTTCTTTCTTTGCACTCATCAATGGAAATTCTCATAGCTTTGAGAGACTCATTGATATCATGCTTAGGTGGAATAGATCTAAGCTTCAAAGAATCGACATCAAGAGAAATTCTATCAACGTTCCTAGCCAATTCATCAATCTTAGGCAATTTTTCTTCAAGCAAAGCATTGAAATTCTTTTGGGAAATCATAAATTCTTTAACACTAGTTTCAAAATCAGAGGACATCTTATTAAAATTTCCATAAGAGTTGTTGTAGGAATTACCATAATTATTAGAGGAATTACTAGGATACGGCCAGGGATTAAAGTTTCGTCTATAAGCGTTATTACCAAAATTGTTCCTACCAGCAAAGTTCACATCCATAGATTCATTTTTATTCTCAATCAAAGTAGATAAAGGCATATCATTAGGATCAGAAGAAACACTCTTATTAGCAAATAATTTCATAAGTTCATCTATCTTTCCACTCAAAACATTAATTTCTTCTATCGCATGCACTTTTTTACTAGTAGATCTTTCGGTGTGCCATTGAGAATAATTAACCATAATATTATCTAGGAGTTTAGTAGCTTCTCCTAAAGTGATTTCCATAAAAGTGCCTCCCGCAGACGGATCTAAAAGATTTCTAGAAGCAAAATTCAATCCGGCATAATTTTTTTGTATAATCATCCACAAATTCAAACCATGAGTAGGACAATTACGTATCATTAACTTCATCCTCTCCCAAGCTTGTGCAACATGTTCATGATCAAGTTGCTTAAAATTCATAATATCGTTTCTAAGGGAGATGATTTTAGCGGGAGGAAAATACTTAGAGATAAAAGCATCTTTGCACTTATTCCAAGAATCAATACTATTTTTAGGCAAAGACGAAAACCAAGTTTTAGCACGATCTCTAAGAAAAACGGAAATAGCTTCAATTTAACAATATCATTGTCCACATCTTTCTTCTTTTGCATATTACACAAATCAACAAATCTATTTAGATGGGTAGCGGCATCTTCACTAGGAAGGCCGACGAATTGATCTTTCATAACAAGATTCATCAAAGCATCATTAATTTCACAAGATTCAGCATCGGTAAGAGGAGCAATCGGAGTGCTAAGAAAATCAATGTTGTTGGTATTGGCAAAGTCACACAATTTAGTATTATCTTGAGGCATCGTGACAAGAAAGCAATCCAACACACAAGCAAACAAGAAGCAAGCGAAAAAAGTGAACGAAAAAGAGAGGGCGAATGAAACGGCAAGGGTGAAGTGGGGGAGAGGAAAACGAGAGGCAAATGGCAAATAATGTAATGCGAGGGATAAGAGTTTGTGATGGGTACTCGGTATGTCTTGACTTGTGCGTAGACTCCCCGGCAACGGCGCCAGAAATCCTTCTTGCTACCTCTTGAGCATTGCGTTGGTTTTCCCTTGAAGAGGAAAGGGTGATGCAGTAAAGTAGCATAAGTATTTCCCTCAGTTTTTGAGAACCAAGGTATCAATCCAGTAGGAGGCCACGCTCGAGTCCCACGCACCTACACAAACAAATAAGAACCGCGCAACCAACGCGATAAAGGGGTTGTCAATCCCTTCACGGTCACTTACGAGAGTGAGATCTGATAGAGATGATAAGATAATATTTTTGATATTTTTATGATAAAGACTAAAAGTAAAGAAAGCAAAATAAACGGTAATAGAAATAACTTGTTGTCGGGAGATTAATATGATGGAAAATAGACCCGGGGGCCATAGGTTTCACTAGTGGCTTCTCTTAAAATAGCATAAGTATTACGGTGGGTAAACAAATTACTGTCGAGCAATTGATAGAATTGAGCATAGTTATGAGAATAGCTAGGTATGATCATGTATATAAGCATCACGTCTGTGACAAGTAGACCGAAACGATTCTGCATCTACTACTATTACTCCACACATCGACCGCTATCCAGCATGCATCTAGAGTATTAAGTTCATAAGAACAGAGTAACGCTTTAAGCAAGATGACATGATGTAGAGGGATAAACTCATGCAATATGATATAAAACCCATGTTTTTATCCTCGATGGCAACAATACAATACGTGCCTTGCTGCCCCTGTTGTCACTGGGAAAGGACACCGCAAGATTGAACCCAAAGCTAAGCACTTCTCCCATTGCAAGAAAGATCAATCTACTAGGACAAACCAAACTGATAATTCGAAGAGACTTGCAAAGATAACCAATCATACATAAAAGAATTCAGAGGAGATTCAAATATTGTTCATAGATAATCTTGATCATAAACCCACAATTCATCGGATCTCGGCAAACACACCGCAAAAAGAAGAGTTACATCAAATAGATCTCCAAGAGAATCGAGGAGAACTTTGTATTGAGATCCAAAGAGAGAGAATAAGCCATTTAGCTAATAACTATGGACCCGAAGGTCTGAGGTAAACTACTCACACATCATCGGAGAGGCTATGGTGTTGATGTAGAAGCCCTAAGTGATCAATGCCCCCTCCGGCAGGACACCGGAAAAGGCCCCAAGATGGGATCTCACGGGTATAGAAGGTTGCGGCGGTGGAATTAGGTTTTCGTGGTGCTCCTCGATGGTTTGGGGGTACGTAAGTATATATAGGAGGAAGAAGTAGGTCGGTGGAGCTACGAGGGGCCCACGAGGGTGGAGGGCGCGCCCCCCTACCTCGTGGCTTCCTCGTCTGTTGCTTGACGTGCACTCCAAGTCCTCTGGATCACGTTTGTTCCAAAAATCACATTCCCGAAGGATTCATTCTGTTTGGACTCCGTTTGATATTCTTTTTCTGCGAAACACTGAAATAGGCAAAAAACAGCAATTTGGGCTGGGCCTCCGGTTAATAGGTTAGTCCCAAAAATAATATAAAAGTATATAATAAAGCCCATTAAACATCCAAAATAGAATATAATATAGCATGGAACAATCAAAAATTATAGATACGTTGGAGACGTATCAGGGCTCTCCTCCCGGTGAGCCTGCACAGTAGTGTGCTCGCACGCCTCCCTGTCAGCCTGTGGAGCGGTCTGCTCGCACGCCTCCCATCGACTCACACGCTTGCTCGGACAGCACCTGCCGATGAGAAGCGGGACTCTTGGCGGCACGTAAACGTCCACGGTTTCAATAGTGAAAGCGTTTGCCTTAACGTGACAGGTCTTCGTTCCGAAATACCTTGGCTCTTCATTTGTGAACTTGTCATAAGCAGCTTGTCTCAAATTGAATAAAAAAATTACGAAGTAATATTTGTGCCATATCACGTGACCATGGTCAGTTTCAAGAATTTATGGTCACTTTTGGGTTTTCTAAAATTTAAGATCCAGGATTCGAAACAATATCATAACCTGCATCATGCAATAAATTTTCAAGCCATACATCTGTCCTGTTGTGTTTCTTAAGAAAGGATTTGGTCAAACATTTTGCTTACTTAGACTTCAGACAAGTTATATATGCAGAGTAAAAGGATAATCCCTCCGTACCAGTGCATTACCTGATATATTAACTCAAGTACTAGGCACAAACAAACGGGCTCAATTCTGTGCTCATCCTAGTGTAGTAGTAGTAGTCGTAGTAGTACTAGGCAATGCAGTTGACGGGTGACCTTGGCGAGCGGCGACCGAGGGAATTGAACCGTGCTCGGCACGGTAGGCAACGTCGTCTAGTTACTAAAGCATCCCTCCGTTGTTCATCGGTAGTCATTATGGACCGGGGACATGAGGGGAATTTCCTAGGGCTGGAATTCTGGCCGCCGGATATTTCGACTCGAAACGCGGGGGCTCGACTGGTTGGTGTTGCCTAATGTGCGTACCACGCACACCACCAGAAGGACATGAGCCCTTTTTTTTAATTTTTTTTTAGGATCAACACGAGCCAAGGTCTGGCTGGTAAGCCGTTGGGTCCTACCATTCGAGAATACGAAAGGAACCTTTTAAATTGCCGAACGAATCTATGTGTATTACAATGCCCGTATTTTCCTTGCAAATACTAATCTCAACGTGGTAATTTATTTATGACGAGTTGTTGAATTAGAGTGAGTTTGTGATATAGTGATCTCAACGTGGATTTCACATTTCATGGTATCCCTAGTAAGTTTTTCAATGCAAATTCAAATTTAAAAGATGAACAATATGGAGGTGAGAAAACTTTGTATGTATCAAGCATATGACCACACACACACACACACACACACACACACACAGAGACACACACACTCACTCGAACACAACAACAATCCAATAAGTATAGTGCATCTATTTTTCCAAACCATGCATGTATGACACGAATTCAAAAATACTCCTTCTGTTCCTAAATATTAGTCTTTTAGAGATTTCAACAAGTGACTACATACGGAGCAAAATGAGTGAATCTACACTCTAAAATATGTCTATATACATCCGTATGTGCCAGTCAATTTGAAATCTCTAAAAAGACTAATATTTAGGAACGAAGGGAGTAAAATGTAAGACATGCATGGTCCTCAATTCAATATTTAAAATCAACATGAAACTGAAACATGAATATTAAGTCTAGTACTACAGTACATGCAAATGTTGTGTTTAATTAGGCGGAGCTATGATTGTCGGGGGTCAACCCCTCGACCTTAGATAAAATTGTGATGCTCTGTTTAGGGTTGTTTAGATTATATTTGTCCCCACCCTCCCAACCACCGATTGGTTGTGCACCCCCACCCCTCCTCCCCGGGAGAATATCATGTGCCCCCATACCTTAGATGTTATATGCCGATACGAGTTGCTTGGAGCTTGTAGATCTGAGATATAGCAGCTCACATGATGTCTTAATATTTTTACAGGAAACCTTGATGAGTTTGAGAATTGCACACAATTTGTACAAAAACTACTCAGATGCCCTTGGATCCCATATCCAACTACCTCGAAGGTCGTATCACCGTAGCATCTAAGATGAAGGAGGACATCATATTCTCATGTATGTAAGAATATCATGTGCTACCACACCTTAGATGCTTTGGTGATACAAGCTCTTCGGAGCCGTTGGATTTGTGACCCAACACCTCCTCGGTGGTTCGAATGTTTTTTTGCAAAAAAGCCCCCAAAGAGTTCGGCCACTGCTTACAAGCACAAAGACTGCTCAGATGCCATTGGATCTCAGATCAAACGACCTCGAAGCTCATATCACCGTAGCATCCAAGCTGCGAGAGCACCTTATGTTTTCTCGCACGGGAGAATATGAGGTGCTCCCGCACCGTAGATTCTATGGTGATACAAGTTCACGGAGATCTAACGGCCCACAGTAGGAGGTTTGAATGTTTTTGCAATATACGGCTGAGAGAGTTTGGGAATTGCGCAGAAAGTACAAGTACTACGCATGTGACATCTGATCACTGATCATACGACCTAGATTCTCATATCACCGTAGCGGGTAATTAAGCTACGGGGAGCACCTAATATGAGCAACGGGGAGCCGTTGGATCCAAGATGCAGCGGCACACACGAGGCCTGAATGTTTTATTTGCAAAAAAAACATTGGAGAGTTTGGAAATTGCGCATAATTACAAAGACTACTCCCAAGCCATTGGATCTCAGTTCCAACGGTGTAAAAACTCGTATCACCATAGCATCTAAGCTGCGGGGTGGATGTGATATTCTATGCCGCTGTCATTTTTGTTTGTAAACTTGCAAAATACGTGTAACTCGTGCCGTTACTTATCTAACCGCGCAAAGTGTTTGTTCAAAAAAACCATCCTACACTGAAATATCGGAACAACACACGGGGGTCCCACTTGTCATTAATCAAATTTGGACCTAAAACTAACAAATCTGAAAGACGAGATTCGAACTGGCAACCTGGACTACAAAGCGTAAGTCGATAGCCTGAAACAACAACGGTTGTTGGCTTTGTCCCATTACTTGATTTTATACAGTATTACGTTGAGTAGAGTAGAGGGAGTGCCTCGTCAACATGTGCATGACCGTTGACTCACTTACTGGTGGGTCCCAGGTCTGCGATCTCTCTCTTCTCTCCATCGTCTAACCTTTGCACGGGCACACAGGAAGAGCGGCGCTAGCTTGCCGTGGTGTTATTACAACTAAAAAAAGCTTGGAAAATACAAGAATCGCCTAGAACAAGAGACATTGTGGCTGGTCGAGACGAAGCTAACCACACCTATCCTCCGTGCCATGTTAGCATGATGAAGCTGTGTGGCTAGTGGGGTGTTTTCGACCAACTGGTTGGGTCCCGAGGTTGAACCATAGGTACTACGTCTGATACAGTATATTTTTCCACGCACATTTTTCCTCCGTGCCGAGACATGGCACACCCTACCGTGCGGTTTCGTGGTCCTCCCGGGTGGTGCATGCATATATTCTTCCTGATGTGGGACGCTGTGACGCCCCCGATTCGACCGTACACTAATCATACACACAAATGTGTACGACCAAGATCAGGGACTCACGGGAAGATATCACAACACAACTCTAGACACAAATCAAAATAATACAAGCTTCATATTACAAGCCAGGGGCCTTGAGGGCTCGAATACAAGCTCGATACACAAGAGTCAGCGGAAGCAATAATATTTGAGTACAGACATAAGTTAGACAAGACTGCCGTAAGAAGGCAAACACAAAAGCAACAATGATCGAAGAGGCAAGGCCTCCTGACTGGGACCTCCTAACTACTCCTGGTCTTCGGCGGCCTCCATGTAGTAGTATCCATCGGCGATGGCATCTGCCTCCAAGGATCCACCATATGGTTGCATCAACCGGAAAGAAGAAAGAAGGGGGAAAGGGGTAGCAAAGCAACCATGGGTACTCATCCAAAGTACTCGCAAGCATCAGATCTATACTAAGTATGCATTGGTATCAAATGGAAGGGCTGTATCTGTGGACTGAACTGCAGAATGCCAGAATAGAGGGGAAGGCCTAGCCTATCGAAGACTAGCATCTTCAAGCAGCTCCAAGCATCTTGCAGCATGTAGAAGAGTAAAGAATAGCAGTTTATAATTAACAAGCATGTTGTAGCATTAATGCCCAGAGATCCTTCCTCGACTCCCTGCGAGAAAGCAATCCCGGAGCCACATATCCATCACATATCTCAAGTATCCATTTCTAGTTATATAAGATCAGGATACAAATCTGAACGTCCATTACCGTGGACACGGTATTCGAATATATATCTTCCCTGGAGGGGGCACCACGTTTTCCAACACGCTCGATCACTCCGGCCGGACACACCTTTCTGGGGTCAATGCCCGGCCTCGGAAGGTCAACACGTCGCAGCCCTACCTAGGCTCAGCAGAGAGGTCTCCGCCGGTCTACATCCTAAGCACTCCGGGGTCAGGGCCCATCGCTCGTTGCACTCCGGGTCGTTGTGTGCAGGGTGGATACCAGCACCACCCGTGTAGTGGATGGCACGATCCGACCGTGCCACAATGCTGAACTGGACATCTGACAAAGCTTCGGCTGATACCACGACGTCGAGGCCCATAACTATTCTCGCGTGGTGGTTAATGCGTAAAGGCCAAAGGCCAATTCAGAACAAATACCCGAACCTGTTTGTGCATTAACAATTAAAGTAGGGACGTCTGTCGGGACAAGTCCGGAGCTATCACCCCCTCCCGGGTGATACCGCTAAACAGCCAGCCGCCACTGTCACATCGCACGGGTGCTCTCCGGGCCCGCCCGGCTTTCACATCAACTCGCGGGTACCCCTCAGGGCCGACCCGACTTCCACAATGGTCTCAAGTAAAGTCAAGGTAACTGTGTGTCCAAAACATCTAGGAAGAAAACCCGAGGAATCACCCCCAGTGGATTCCACTCAATGTAATCATCAAGGTGGACGTAAGAGGGACCACCCTCGAGGTTCACACTTGAGGTGTTGCACGACAGAGCCGTATCGGGAATGGTGAAAGAGGAACCACCCTCGGTGACCACACCGAATAGCTACACTACATAATTATCATCAGGAGTGCATTATGAGGGATCACGCTCGACACTAGATAGTAGCTCTGCAGAGTCGAGCAACTAAAGGGGCGTGATGTGATGTGAGGTGTCAGGCTCTGGTCGTCGATCATGTTGATCGAGTCATTGATGATGAAGCAGGGGCAACAAGGACAAGGTGGAGGTCACTGATGGATCACTAACCAACCTATACTAAGCAAATTAGGATAAGCAGGTAGGTAACAATAGCAGGTACAAAAGCAGGCTATGCATCAGAATAGGAGCAATCAATAATAGTAGCAAAATCTAATGCAAGCATGAGAGAATGGAATGGGCGATATCGGGATGATCAAAGGGGGGGCTTGCCTGGAAGCTCCGCTGAAAGGGAAGAAGGGTCGTCGTCGACGTAGTCAATCACAGGGGCATCAACAGCGGTCTCGGGGTCTACCGGGGAGAAGAGGGGGAAGAAACAGTAAATATAATGCAAATAGATGCAACACGGATGCATGACGGCGGTAACACGTAGGGCTAGGGGTGTTCTAACGCGGTGCTACACGATACCGGCGAAGGGGGAAAACATCCGGAAAGTTTTCCCGAAGTTAGGCTTTTTTTGGGCAGATGAAACGGAGGGGGAAAGTTGCATGTTATCTATGCTAGGGATGCGTGGCAGACGAACGGACCACGTATTCAGATTCATCATATTTTTCTGAGCAACTTTCATGTATAAAACTTTCTCATCCGAGCTACGAATTATTTCATATGATTTTTCAAAGTTTTAACAATATTCTGCAATTTTAATTTAATTCGAATTAAATAGCTAAAATGCTAAGCGCACCCAGCACAGCGTACACAAAAGTGCACATAGTGGCTGACAGGTGGGCCAGGGGTCCCAGTTGACCAGTCAACGTTTGACTGGTCAACAGGGGGTGGGGCCCCCTGTCATTGACTGAGCTAGTTAACTAATTCGGTTTTAACTAATCCAGTGATTAGGCTAATTAATCCCAAGTTAATTAAGTTAACTAACTTTTTAATTAACTAATTAATTAATTAATTTTTAACTTTTTTACAGGAAAGGGGCTGGTGGGGCCTACTGGGCAGTGGCCCATAGGCCAAGCGGGCGTGGTTAACGGGCAGCGGGCGCCCGTGCCCGATGGGCGGTACGCCCGGGCGCGGGGCGAGGCCAGCGGGGGAGCCGACGCGGCGCGGCCAGGGGGCCACGACCGGCCGGAGCAGGCGCGGCGGACCGATGCGGTGCGGCCCCGAGGACGCGCGGTTGGGCGCGGGCAAGCGGCGCGGTGCCGGGAAGCGAGGCCGGCTGCAGCAAGGCGAGTGGGCGGGGCCGGCGGCGGCGTGGCTTGGCAGGTGCAGCCAGTCGCTGGCGGGGCAGAGGGCGCGAGCGGCGGGGCGCAGCGGGGCTGCAGGGCTGCGGCGCCTGGCTGAAGCGAGGCAGCGGCGCAGGACGGGCGCGGCCGCGGCAAGAGGAGCTGCAGGGGGCGGCAACGACGAGCGAGGCGGGCGGTGGCCGCGTCGCGTAGGCGACAGTGGTGTCGGGCGCGGGCTCGGCCGGCGAGCAGCACGCGGGCCGGAGCCGTGAGTGGCTGCGGGGAGGCGGGCGTGGTGGTCGGTGACAGCGGTGAGCAGCTGGTGGAGGAGGCATGCGGCGGCTTTCATCGACGCGCGAGAGCGCAGCAGGCCGGGCGGCAACTACGGGCGGGAGCAGCGCTAGGCGGCGGGGCGGCGAGCGGGACCGACGACGGCGTGCAACGGCAAATGGCGGCGGCAATTTACGACGACTACGGCGTCCGACAGGGAGGAAGAGGGGAAGGGGAAGAGGGCTCACCCTCCGTTGATGGGAAGAGGGCGGTGAAGCGTGAGGGAGTCGGGTCGGGGAGGTCCGGCGACGACGTGGTGAGGCAGCGGAGTGACGGGGCGGAGGTAGATGACGACGAGGATTCGGCGATGGAGTGGCCTCCGGCTTGTTCTCGACGGCGCAGAGGACATAGAAGAGCACGGCGGGGTTGTGGGGCACGGTCTCTGGGCATGAGGACGACGGAGAGCTCGGGGCGGCGTCGCGGGGCGCCCGGATCCTTGTAGCTCGTCGTAGAGGAACAATAGGACGAGGCGGGGCCTGTGGGCAACCTGGCAGCGCTCGAGGTGGCCGGTGGCCGCGGCAACGGCGACGGCATGGCGACACAGCGGGAAAACGAGCTCGGGGAAGGGGATCTGGCGAGGGGGAGAGGCTGAGAGGGAGGAGGGAGTGGGAAGCGAGCTGGCAAGTGGGAGGAGTGGGTGGAGGTAGGTGGGGTGGAGGCCCGAGGCGTCGGCCTCGCCCTTATCCTACCCGGGTGTCGCCGGCGAGGTGGTGCGGTGACGCCTGGATGCGCCCCTGCCCCGCGGTCGGAGGAACGGGAAGGGGAGCGACCGGGAGGCTAGGTGTGGGCTGTGGGGTTGGGCCGCCCAGATGGCTAAGGTCTAGGGGCAGTGGGCCTCTCTCACGCTTTTGTTTCTTTCCTTTTTCTTATTTTTCTTTTCTGTTTTGTGCTTTGCAAAATGTTTGGCCACAAAATTTCTCTTGGAAAATATGAAGTGGTGCCACATAATTACTTTACAATATTTAGTGCTGCCATAAAAAGTTTGGTGCAATGATAAAACACTTTGCATAATTTTATTATTTAAAAGGCTTCTAATTAATTGTTTTAGCTACTGTTTTATTTATTTGTGTACTTAAGTATTTTATAAAATTTTGGTTTCTCCACCAATAACACCTATGAATTATTTTCCCGAGTTTGCACATTTTAGATTTGATTTTTGAAAACTTTTATTTTTGACTTTCCTTTTAAATTTGAATTTAGACCGTTTTGAATCTAAACGAGATTAGCAACAGTAACAGTGGTGATGTGGCCTCATTAGCGTAGGATTACTGTAGCTTAATTATCCGGGCGTCACAGATGCCCTACCGCACGTTTTCGCCGAAGCAAGTAAATGAGTCGTCAAATCACGAAAGACCACCTTTCCCGCCGAGTACATCAGTGAAGCACGGTGGCTAGCTAGTTGGGCTAGTTCGACCGATTAGTTAGGCCGCCGCCACATTTGTTTTTTTCACCCCTTTTTTTATCTACTTGCCGGCAGGTAAATTTAAATATCCACCGCGGCGTTGCACTGGTGTTTGGGTGCGGCAGGATTTTTAATTTTTTGATTGACGGGAGCAGGCGCGACAGGATTTTTAATTTTTTGATTGACGGGAGCAGGCGCGACAGCAATTAGTCACGATGACTCTGTCTGTAAAACCCACTGCTCCCTGTTGTGAGAAGTCATCGACTGGTGTTTTACCATGGTGAAAACCAAAAGATTCCCCGCTCCTCGGCTGGCTCCCTCCGCCTTCCCGTAGATTGCATTGCCTTTCAGCCGTTTTGCCCCCTGCATCACCAGCATCGTGCGCCTCGAGAAGCAGAGGGACTTCGGTGGTGTTTAGGCGCCCTCTGCATGGGCATGTCCATGTCTCGGCGCGACATGACCGTTGGATCAAACTCAGACGATGCAGATCAGTCACTGTAGCACAAAGCGTGTGGGTGTGTTTGGTTGCATTCTCATCTCAATATAGTTGTTTCCTCTTCGTGTATTTGTGTTAACCTACTAGTGTGGACTCATGCACCCTTGATGCACTCTGCCAAACACCCAAAAGTGGGTCGAGAAGGGAACTTTTGCTCCCATCCCATGCACCCTTCATACACCCTGCCTAACACTATTCGTGCTTCATATGGTTCATGTTTCATGGAGTACTGTAGCACCGTACTCTCCGTGCGCTGTGACCTAGTTCTGTTAACATTGATCTCACATTTCATTCTCGACCGGACAATCGAAAAAGCGGTACTATGTTACTACATTACTGTTCATATCGTCGACATGCGCACAACATCATTTGTTGTCGTCATATCTTACTACACTAGCAACAAGATTATGTAGTATTGACGTATGAACCACTGCACATGCCTAGTAGTAGGAGCACTGTGTATGTTCAAGTGGCTGCCGTGTTTCGCACTCCTCCGTCGTAAGAGTGAAAACGCTTGCTGTAATCATTTTTTTCTTCAGAAAAATAGTCGACACGCTCTACCGTGCGGATCCTCCTCTAGCCATGCACTAAATTACTCACTTTCGCCGACGTGTGGGACAGCCAGCATCGCGGTCCACCAGCCATGCACTAAATTACTCCGTAGTAGAGTGACGGTAGACTACCCCGATATAAGCACCGCAGTAATGCTCAATGAGTCGTCAAATCACAAAACCCCCTCCTTTCCAGCAGTAAGTTGGACGGACGAAGCAACCATCATTTCACTCTTCTCTCTCAGCTTCCTCTCTACCCAACTCGCTTCTCCCTCATCTTGTTCCTCATTTCTTCAAGAAAACCCCGACCTGCTTCTGCCATTGTTCTTCTCTCCCAAAGAAGGAAAGGTGAGCGCATCAATGGTGTTGATTCTGGCCAAGGCCCGGTCTTGCAACGCCGAGACTGATCCTATAACTCCCTCTCTGTTCTTCTTTTGGGTTTGTGATTATGGTTTCTTTTCTTTTATTTCTATTTGACAGTTTCTTGATGGACGCTCGAGCACCGGCCGAAGTGATGTCTATGGCTCTGGCCAAAACCGTCGAGGCTCATGGTATGAAGAAGCGCAAGCACCCCGCCGAGACTACCGCAGACAAGCTCAAAGCCATGGCCCTGTCCAAGCCCCCCTCTCCGGGATCCCTCATTAAGCAAGTCCAGGTAATATCTCTTCTTGACGATCTTTTTCTCGATCTTGATCGTGTTTTTTCATCTAACACGCAGTACTAGTACTAGTAGTACAACTTTCTGGGTGATCTTGCATGTGATTTTTGTGTGCCAAATGACGGTTCTAAATTCCTATTTTGACCAAAACATGTGAGAGGTTGACACTGATTTCTTATAGATTACTTTCAACTAGTACTTTATGAACATCAATGCTACCTTTGAAGAGGGTATATTTGCCTCAGTAACTTGTGTTATGGATATTGCAAGTAATCCCTCTGCTCTCATGCCTTTGAAGACATGTTCTAGTGTCTTTGTTCAGTCATTTCTGTGCGTATATGTAGTCATATATGGAGTATAATATCGAAAATCATCTTATATTTCTAAACGGAGGTAGTAATAAAATATGGTTTCTGTTTGAATTAGAACCAGGTCCACGGTGGAGATGAAGTTCTCAAAGTCATGCCGTGTGAACTGGAAGACCTGAGGATGAGTTCTACTACTAAACTATCCAGCTGTTGTGTCCTTGTCGCCACGTGTCCTGAACTAGTGTTTTCCTGTAGCATTGTTCTCAGGCGTGTTCTCGAGGCTGTACTTGACCACAACAATTTCCTGGCTGTGCCTTCTATTACGAAGGGTGTGGTTCTTGTAAAGCTTCCCAACAAATCTGATGCGGCATGTGTTCATCATCATGTTTATGAGTGGAAAGACCACTCTGTTAGGTTCTCCAAGGTTGACGAGATGGTGATGGTGCATGTAGACATCTCTCACGAAGTCCATGGCCTAGTCAGTTATGCGGGATTCATCCCGTAGGTCGGTGGCAAGAAATAGTCTGCAGAGTTTAATTAGTGCAACTTTGCTTGTCTGTAGTAAGTACTATTGTTCAGTACTTGATTTGTGTTTGTGAACCCTGTATTGTTTATTAGTACTGCCGCTTTTGGTGTGTGGTCAATCCTGAGAATGGTCTATGTTAATGTCTGTCCACTCAATTCAGTCTGTATATTTTGAAGTATCCAGATCATCTTTTTTGTGAGGACGGTTTATCAATTATGGTTACACTCCAATATCTGTATGCATTGCAGGGTTTATCGCACCCACCAGGATTTCCAGTCCCATGGATGTTCGGTCCATACGATTTGTCACGACCTTTGGACTGTCCTGCTTGTGGGAGTAGGCGGGCCCCCTGCATGCCACCCATAGTTGGGTGATCAATCTTCTGTTTAGTACTTCAACATAGTGATTTCCTGGTAAGGATTCACTCGTGTCACATCAAATAAATCTTATTGATTTACTGTCTAAATCTTATTGATTTAATGTCATGTTTTCTTTCTTTTCCTGCAATTTTACGATGCAGGTTTTGCCATGTGACATTCATCACAGAATAAACCGCTTGGTTTGCTCTACGATGGCTATTTTTGCAGGTTTCACTTCTTATGTCGTGTTAGTAACGAAGGCACTGTCCATCACTTATATTACTGGAAAAAATTGGATCAGTCTGTTGTCTGAGTACAAGCTGAATCCCTATGATGAACTGCAGTTTGGTTTAACAAAAACGCCACAATTAGTCCATCCGCGTTTAAAAGAAATGAAGCAAAAAACTGGATCATGGTCACGGAGCCTAATCAAGTTAGAAAGCTGATCATAGCAGACCAGACACGATCACCGCTGTCTCGCACATCGGTACCACCTTCAGCAATGGATCGAGCACCGGCAGTTGCTCTAGCACTGACAGTGGCAGCAGCTCAGTGTGATCCAGCTGAGGATTGGGCACCGACCGCGTCAGCGGATCAGGCTGATCTACCGGGGGATGAGGCATCGACACCGGCACCTGCTCCGACACCGTCACCAGCTCTACAAGGAGCACCATCTCCAGCAGCAGCGGCGGCTTCAGCACCTGCACCAACACTTGCACTTGCATCTGCTCCGGCCCATGCAGCGGCAACCGAACGAGCAGTTGCACCGGCAACAGACTAGGCTGCAGTTCGCACTTCATATACCAAAGTCCTTACAAAAACCGACATGTCCACCTTCTTGGTAAGCATTGGCCGCCCAAGTGCTTCATTCTTTTTTCTTTCCATGTTGTTTCGCATGATTCACTGTGTTGATCTAACTGTTTGGGTATGTCTTCTTGTTTGCAAACAGAGAATTCCTAGAGCAACGAGGGAGTCGTTCAACAATCCGGGCTACAGCGGCCAAGTTTCTCTTACCATGCGCAGCCTTGGTGTGAATGAACCTGCTCAATATACCGTAAGTACAAAGGATGGTCGCATGATGATTGATGCTAAAGGATGGTCAAGGTTCAAATCTAAATCATATCTTGCAGTAGGGGATGATCTCAAAATAGAACTTTCTCGGCAAGGAGAGCTGGTCCAAATCAACTTTGAAATTCTTTAGTAGCAACACACAACTGCCGAACTGATCTATCCTCCGAGAGATTTTGATGTAATAATCTGGCATGGTGAAACAAGTGTCCTGTGTTTATAAGTAATACGACAGTATTATTTATCACATGGTATATCGTTGATAGAATTGCAACTCTCATTGCTGGTTAGGAACTGTCGTTCGACTTCATTCCAACAGCTGCCATGCTTTATTCAATTTTGTGTATTCGCCTTGCGACAGCATCTAAAACCAGCGCCGTACTGATCGCTTGCAATATGAAAAGCGCTGAGGTAGAACACATGGGGCCCCAAACATGCAGGGTGGGCCTGCGGCCCAAAGTCCAGAACCGTGAGCCTGTCTGAGTATTATATTCTCAGCTGAACCCCCATAATGCCCGTGCATTGCACGTAACATCAAGATGTATTTGTATGAGTATTTTATCTTGTGAGAGAAAAGGATGAATGAGGGAAGGCCTTATTTGCAAATGTGGAGAGGTGTGTGGGTACCTTTTTGCAAAATTGCCATAGTTTCCTTCCTATCCGTCAGATATAAATCGGACGACCTATATTGTAGGATGGCAGGCACACCATCATCACCAACTCGTCTATACTGTGTTAAAAACAACTCTGTTTCTTTATAATTATATATGTTATATATATTCCCCTTGATTTTTCTTATGTATAAAGTTGTGATATAAAAGATTTGTATATTTCTTTACAGAGGGAGTATCTCTCTGTCAAAAATATATTTATGTGTAACTAGTTACTCCTGTCTTTCTACTTCCTTTCGCTGATATGTGGGGCATCCGGCAACGCGGTCCATGTGCCATATGCACAAATTAGAGTGCACAACTGCACGATAGACACACCCCGGTCGTAGCGCCGCAGTAATGCCCAATGAGCCGTCAAATCACAAAACCCCCCCTTTCCAGCTTTAGCAGTAAGCTGGACGGACAAAGCGGCAATATTTCACTGGGCCTGAATCCCCTTCTCCCTCGTCTGCTTGTTCGGAGAAAAACCCCTCTCGGCGATTGCATAGGGTTTTCTTATGGAGAACCAGGTATGAATTCTTCATCCATCCCCGGTAAATCCAAGTCCCTTGGTCGCGGGTAATCCTAGGATAGCAGCCGCCGCCGTTGATGCATTTTTCTTCCTACTGAATCTAGTGTGTTTCATTTGTAGTGCCCAAAGTGCGAGGACCCTACAGGTTTCTGCGCCCTCTGCGAGACGCCACACTTGTTCCTTCTCATCCTAACACATGATTTTAAAACGCGCACAGTATGTTCCTAGAATCCTCTTTTCTATCCGGGAGGGTGGGGATTTTTTGAACATGCTGGCGACTAATTTGGAAATTTGGATTGCTATATTTGGATAAAAGGTACTACCAGTACGATGGTCAACACTGACGTGAAGGAGGAAGTTATTTCTAGATTTGGATAGGGAATACATTGTGTTCTCATATTATTTTTCCTGCAGTGCATTATTTGCTCTGCCAGAACACATGTACTCAAGATGATCGGCCTTGCCATAACTGAATACACCAGTTTAATGGTCACAGTGAAGACAAGCCATGGATATAAGTTCCGAGTTGGGTTCATGAACCAAGAAGATCGCTGCTTTTTTATGGCCGAACTTGGATAAACTTTCTCAAGTGTTACGGACTGAAAGTTGGCGCACGAATGTTGATGGAAATAGCAGAACCTGGTCTCATCTTCACTACGATATTCCACCCCGACGTCGTTCCAATTGTTCATCCATGTTAGTTTTGTATCTGGTTCTTGCTTGTTGCCTCGATTACTTCTTAATCCACCTATTCCGTCTAACTAATCACAATTTAACTTTAGAAGTAGCAACGAATCTCTCACGAAGATGCTACTTCTAACTAATATTTTCTTATAATTGGTGGCACGTGTAGGTTTTTTCAGAGTTAAGCAGGCTGCTCATTTGTTATTCTGTAACAACTCGGCTGTTACTGATGGCACTGAAGTTGACTGGGACGACATCCACAAGTTCCTACACTTTATTGATCGTCTTGAGGTCCTTGTGGGGCGTTTCAATGGTGGAAGGCCACGTGGGATATGTGTGCCACTGCTGCACTCGTTGAACATGTCCAACTGTGTCGAGAAACTTATGCTACGAGTTGTTTTCTGTTATATATGTTGTTCATAAACTATTGCTTATACATAGTTTTACAGCTGTGATCTTCTTGAAACAGAAGCTGCCCAGTTCTATTGTTCCTATACAGATGCCTGACCATGGTCGGGTCAGACTTGCGCTTGGTCACAACATGATGTTTATGTCGACCTACTCCATTCCCCTTGGAGGTGAAAAGATACTTATTCATGGGTGGTCTCAAATAATGAAGGCCCGTCCATCTTGGAGAATAGAACAGAAGATTATGTTCCTGCTTTCCCATGGCTCTAAAGCGAATATCCTGTTTATTGACCACATTGCGAGATGAAGCCGCTTTTAGAAGGTTGTGGATGCGCGGGGTGGCTCCTGGGCCTTGTCCTGGGGCTTGGCGGCCTCACCCTTAGTTAACTGTAGGCAAAGTAGCACTGTTCGAGGCGTCTTTGTACGATTGAACCTGTATAAGTACTCATACTGCTTTCAGCTATGGTTGTTAAGTGGCCCTACTAGTTTCAGTTAAGGTTGTTAAGTACTCCTGCTGCTTTTACAGTCTGTCGTGTTTCTTCAGCCATGTCTTCCTCCAGCCGCCAAAACCGAACCAGCGCCGGCGGGGCCGCCTGCTTCCGCCTCCCACGGCTGGCTGCGCCTCAGTGCACGCATCGCCGCCCCACCGTCTCCTAAATCGTTAACGCCGACGTCCGAGGCCTCGCCATCATCCTCCGCGCTCTTTGGTGTGCTCGCCGCGGCGCCGCCCTCTCGCGTTGTCAACATGGTCAACAAACAACAGGAATCGGCAGAAGTACGTGGAGAGGATAACAGTAGGGGCCCACCATGTCAACGTATGGAAAAATAAAATGCTTCCTCCTAGTGTTTTCCTGACATCTGGGACCCACGACATTGTGAGCGTATATAGTCAATAGACAAGAGAACAGCACAAGATCGGCTGACACCTGGGACGTAGCTGATCGAGCAGTATTTTTTTTGTTATTGTTGAGACGGAGGAGGGTTTGAACTGGGCTGTGGCCCGTCTAGCCCAAGCTTATATTTTATGTTCACCATGTGACCAGCCCAGCTATTTTTTCTTTGTGAAAATGAGCCCAGTTTATTTTTCTGAAGAATACCCAATCCAGGCCTACTTATTTTTCTATGCCCTGATGGGCTGCAACTCTTTCAAGACGCCTACAAATCTTGAAAGTAATATGAAATGGGTTGTAAATATAAAAACAGATGACAAATTGGCAATTACTTTATAATTTCTGAATTTTTTCACATTTTCAAATTCCTATTTCATTGGGCATTAACCTAATTTAAATATATCTTCAAAGTACTTTAAATCTGGCTCGACATTTCGGTATTAAAAATAGTTTGGAACCCACAGAAATATGCAAAATTGGCCCTGGCCAACCAAAAAACGGACTGCAATAAATTGCATAAGAAGTCGCAATGAGCTATATATAAATTATTAAAAAAAGAGGGAATGGTCTGACTTGTGGGCCTATTAAGTTGACGCGTATGCAAGATTTTTTTAGTTATTATATACGTCAACAAACGATTCTAGCAGACGTAACCATTGGATGTCAATCCAACGGCCGTCATGTTTCTTCAATCTCTGATCTTCTTGCTCCAGCCGCCAAATCCAGCGCCGGCGGGACCGCCTGCTCCCGCCTCATGTGGCCGGCTGTGCTGCCGCGCAGGCCTCACCGCCCCCTACTACTCCATCGCTGGCCAGGGCATCCCTCTACTCACCCACACCCTCTGTTATTCTGCGGCGATGGCAGCCTCACACCGCAGCCGAACTAGTGAACCCTCGTACTCCTCTCCGCGTGGGCATCCACTACCGCGTCTTCCCCGGCTCCGCGTTGTCCCCTTCCTAGGCCTCGCCGTCGTCCACCGCCATGGTGCTCTCGGCGCGAACGTGTACATACATACTGGTCGATGTAGAGGCGCGCACGTGTCGTAGTAGAGGCGCGCACGTAGCATGTACACGTACGTACAACGGCCAGGGTGCAAGAAAGTAAATACGGCCACGTACGTACATACGGGCGGGGTCTCGAACGCCTACTCGCGCGTACGTACGGCAGGCTCGTGTACATGGCTGGGTTGGAATGGAGAAACTGCGTCGTCGTCGTGTTCATCGGGAGGCAACAGAATGCGTCGTGTTCATCGGGAGGCAACGGAACGCATGGGAGCCAACCGGCTTGGACGGGATAGCCGATGGAAGCGAGGCCTGGCGTACCGCACAACGGAGGAAACGGCCTTGTGTTCGACCGGCCACATTCGAAACGGGATCATGTTCGTCGGGAGGGGTCTGGCATACCGCAAAACGGAGGAAACGGACTTGTGTTGGACCTCCTACGGTCGAAACGGGGTCCTGTTGAGCGGGAGTGGTGTGGCGTACCGCAAAACGGAGGAAATGGACTTGTGTTGGAGCGCTTGGTCGAAACGGGGGTCCTGTTCATCGGGAGGGGTGTGGCATACCGCAAAACGGGACTCCACGGGATATTGTTCATCTCCACCGTCGACCCCCTCCAGCCTCCACGGGCTACTGTTAATCCACCGTCGACCTCCTCCAGCCTCCACCTGCGACTGTTCATCCACGGGCTCCTTTCATCCAGCCTCCACCGCGCGCTACTCCACCGGCTACTGTTCAACCAGCCCTCTCCACGGGCTCTTGTTCAACCACCCCTCCACGGGCTACTGTTCATCCAGACCTCCACCGTCTACTGTTCATCCAGCCCTCCACGGGGTCGTCCTGTTCATCCAGCCCTCCATGGGGTCCTGTTCATCCAGCCCCAACCGGCTCGAACGATCGGGGTCCTGTTCGTCCAGAGGCAACACCACGGGGTCCTATTCATCCACCCCCACCGGGAACTGGTCATCCAAACCCCCCCAGCAACGCTCAATGTTCATCCAGAGGCAGCATCGATCGGCTTCAGTTAGCAGCAGTAGCGAAGGAATCGCTCGATCGGGTTCAGTTAACAGCCAGCGATCGACCGCTCGGGTTCAGTACCGTGTAGCCTGCAGTGCAATCGCTCGGGTTCAGTAGGCGAACGCCTCGCTCGGGTTCAGTTAGAGCCCAACGCCTCGCACCCACGCGTGTGCGTGTACGAGAGAAACACGCAAACCTCCGTGCATCGCTCGGCCCCGACCACCCACCGTAACCGGGAACACCCCGATATTTTCCTAGCCCTCGCTTCTACCACGGTTTTTTCTGTCATGGACGGCCCAAGGAATGTCATGCAGCTGCGTCTCCGGCCTGCCCAGGATGATAAGCCTATTTTCTGTCATGATTTTTTGTCATAGAAGTAGGAGCCCACCACATCTATGATGATATCGGGTTTTGTCACAATTATCGTCATAGAAGTGTCATAAGTATGACAGGAAAAAAATTCGTTCGGCCCAAAATGTCACGGATGTGTCTTTTTTTGTAGTGGTATCCGGTGCAACGGGCTCGGAAACCCGAACATAGTTCATCCTCAATGTTGGAGAAGAGTTATTGTTGGCCTGTTCCTCCACAACCGCCACAAGATGGGTGATCGGCGGAGATTTGATTTCTCTCTAATCGGGTTTAAGCCCAATCCGATCATAGTCGGTTGCGACTCCCAAGGCGGCGATGCGATCTAGCAGCTCATTCAAAGATTTTGTATCTGCCAGAACCATCTTTCGTAGTATTCGGGGCCGATGCGGAGACGATTTTTGGTGACTTGGGGGGCGCCTTTGGCTTAATGGCCGAACAGGCGCCCATGGTGAAGCTGCCGAGTCGAAGGGTCTGCCCTGAAACTAGGGCTCCTCCAGAAGTGATGTTGTCATTGATGACAAGGCGAGCCATCAATCCCTCTATCAACGACATAGAGGAACTCTCAATGAAAGCACCAATGTCAGTGTCAAAACCGGCAGATCTCGGGTAGGGGGTCCCGAACTGTGCGTCTAGGGATCGAGGGTAACAGGAGGCAGGGGACACAATGTTTACCCAGGTTCGGGCCCTCTTGATGGAGGTAATACCCTACTTCATGCTTGATTGACTTTGATGAGTATAGGGGTTACAAGAGTTGATCTACCTCAAGATCGTAATGGCTAAACCCTAGATGTCTAGCCTGTATGATTATGATTGCCTCTACGGACTAAACCCTCTAGTTTATATAGACACCAGAGGGGGCTAGGGTTGTACAGAGTCGGTTTACAGAGAAAGGAATCTTCATATCCGCACGCCAAGCTTGCCTTCCACGCCAAGGAGAGTCCCATCCGGACACAGGGGAAAGTCTTCCGTCTTGTATCTTCACGGCCAATCAGTCCGGCCCACGTCACACAGCCCGCACGCCCGAGAACCCTGTAATCCAGGACTCCCTCATGTACCCAATTGTTTCCTTAGGGTATCCTATGCAGATGTACTTCTTGGATTAGGGTTCGAGCTTATCAGGCTTAAGCCTTTTGACATAAGTGTCGCAACCCCAAACTTTAAGAAACGACAACTTAGGTTTCTTGCCAAACCACAGTTCATACAGTGTCGTCTCAACGGATTTAGACGATGCCCTATTTAACATGAATGCAGATGTCTCTAATGCATAACCCCAAAACAATAGTGGTAAATTGGTAAGAGACATCATAGATCGCACCATATCTAATAAAGTGCGATTACGACATTCGGACACACCATTATGTTGTGGTGTTCCAGGTGGCGTGAGTTGTGAAACAATTCCACATAGTTTTAAATGAAGGCCAAACTCGTAACTCAAATATTCGCCTCCGCGATCAGATCATAGAAACTTTATTTTCTTGTTACGATGATTCTCCACTTCACTTTGAAATTCTTTGAACTTTCCAAATGTTTCAGACTTGTGTTTCATTAAGTAGATATACCCATATCTGCTCAAATCATTTGTGAAGGTCAGAAAATAACGATACCCGCCGCGTGCCTCAACACTCATCGGACTGCATACATCGGTATGTATTATTTCCAATAAGTCATTGGCTCGCTCCATTGTTTCGGAGAACGGAGTTTTAGTCATCTTGCCCATGAGGCATGGTTTGCAAGTATCAAATGATTCCAAAAGTCCATCTGCATGGAGTTTCTTCATGCGCTTTACACCAATATGACCTAAACGGCAGTGCCACAAATATGTTGCACTATCATTATCAACTTTGCATCTTTTGGCATCAATATTATGAATATGTGTATCATTACGATCGAGATTCAATAAACCATTTACATTGGGTGTATGACCATAGAAGGTTTTATTCATGTAAACATAACAACAATTATTCTCTGACTTAAATGAACAACTGTATCGCAATAAACATGATCCAATCAAATTCATGCTCAACACAAACACCAAATAACATTTATTTAGGTCCAACACTAATCCCGAAGGTAGAGGGAGTGTGCGATGGTGATCTTATCAACCTTGGAATCACTTCCAACACACATCGTCACCTCGCTCTTAACTAGTCTCTGTTCATTTTGCAACTCCTGTTTCGAGTTACTAATCTTAGCAACTGAACCGGTATCAAATACCCTGGGGTTACTATGAACACTAGTAAAGTACACATCAATAACATGTATATCAAATATACCTTTGTTCACTTTTCCATCCTTCTGATCTGCCAAGTATTTGGGGTAGTTTCGCTTCTAGTGACCATTCCCTTTGCAGTAGGAGCACTCAGTTTCAGTCTAAGGTCTAGCTTTGGGCTTCTTCACAGGAGTGGCAACTTGCTTGTCATTCTTCTTGAAGTTCCTTTTATTTTCCTTTGCCCTTTTTCTTGAAACTAGTGGTCTTGTTAACCATCAACACTTGATGATCTTTCTTGATTTCTACCTTCGCCGATTTTAGCATCGCGAAGAGCTCGGGAATCTTTTCCGTTATCATTTGCACATTATAGTTCATCACGAAGTTCTAGTAGCTTGGTGATAGTGACTAGAGAACTCTGTCAATCACTATCTTATCTGGAAGATTAACTCCCACTTGATTCAAGTGATTGTAGTATCCAGACATTCTGAGCATATGCTCACAGGCTGAGTGATTCTCCTCCATCTTGTTCGCAAAGTACTTGTCAGAGGTTTCATACCTCTCGACACGGGCATTAGTCTGAAATACCAATTTCAGCTCTTAGAACATCTCATTTGTTCCATGGCGTTCAAAACGTTTTTGAAGTCCCGGTTCTAAGCCGTAAAGCATGGCGCACTAAACTATCAAGTAGTCATCATATCAAGCTTGTAAAACATTCATAACGTCTGCATTTTCTCCTGCAATCGGTCTGTCACCTAGCGGTGCATCAAGGACATAATTCTTCTGTGCAGCAATGAGAATAATCCACAGATCACGAACCCAGTCCGCATCATTATTGCTACTAACATCTTTCAACTTATTTTTCTCTAGGAACATATCAAAGATAGTGGAGCTATAACACGAGCTATTGATCTAAAAGATAATTTGCAAAAACTATCAGGACTAAGTTCATGATAAATTAAGTTCAATTAATCAAATTACTTAAGAACTCCCACTTAGATAGACATCCCTCAAGTCATATAAATGATACGTGATCCAAATCAACTAAACCATGTCCGATCATCACGTGAGATGGAGTAGTCATCAATGGTGAACATCTCTATGTTGATCATATCTACTATATGATTCACGTTCGACCTTTCGGTCTCCAGTGTTCCGAGGCCATGTCTGTACATGCAAGGCTGAAAGTGCATGTGGCACTTAACTATATTTTGGTGTGATGACAATATGATTAGAGGAACTAATATCGGTTGCTAAAATCTATCCCAGGATATTGGTTCTATGGAGATTCCGTTGGAGTTGTCTGACCCCCCCCCCCCCAAATTCAAAAAGGTTAAGGCATGGTTGACCGACGACTTGAAGGTTTTCGTTTGGTTTGTTTTGAGTCGTAGGAAAAACCGCACTATCAAGAGGGGTCATTGTGGAATAAATGTCGTGTGGGAATGCCTCCTATATTCATACACCTGCCCTCCTACACCTCCTTTTTATTCCTCTTTGAGTTGTGCTTTGTCGCAGTGTCCTAGTGGTTCTTCAGTAAGTTTCTGGACACCCCGTGTACACGGGGTCTCTGACCCCCGTGCACATGGGGTACCACGAAAGTTACTGGACACCCCATGCGCACGGGGTCATGGACCCCCGTGCGCACGGGGTGGGAGAAAATCGTTGGGCACCGCGTGCACACAGGGTCCTGGACCCGCGTGCGCACAGGGTGGTTGGATTTCCCCTGGACAGCCCATGCGCACGGGGCTAACTTGGCCCGTGCGCACGGGGTCCAACGGGCAGAAATCCCCACCCGGCCAAGAACACTATAAAAGCCCCTTCTTCCACCTCCAACCCCTAACTCTAATGTCTTGTTGAGCTCCACCATTGCTACACCTCCTTTTGCTCATTACTCTCAATCCCTCCACCCAAACTTGTTGAAACTTTCGGGATTGGGAGAGCAAGACCCGATCTATACTTTGACCAAACCAAATCATGTTCCCCACAATATTTGTCCACCATTGACTTGTTACTCTTGGAGCTTGGGCTCCTAGGCGGTTAGAGGTTCCTCTGGAAGCTTCCTTGCTTGTGGTGTGCCCCGGAGAAGTTTGTAAAGGTGTGGTGGTCGCCTTCAAGACCAACCCCGAGTGATTCGAGGCTCATCCATTGGGGGTGATTCGAAGGAGATTACGGTGAGCCTTCGGTGGCGTTCCGCAAGCTTTGGCTCCGGCATCGCTCCAAACGAAGAGTAGCTCTTCCCCAAGGAAGAGTGAACTTCGGGTTAAAATCCGCGTCCTCATCTCACTTGTGGTTAATCCTTTCCCGCGCCTTACTTTGCTTTATATGCTTGTTAGCTTGCTACTTAGATTATTGCCTAGCATATTTATCTTGGAGCTTGCTTGTCATATAGGTTGCATTCACCTAGTTGCATATCTAGTGAACCCTATTTATCCGCTAAGCCTTAAAATTGACAAGAAAGATTAAAATTTGTAGTCTCCTATTCACCCCTCCTCTAGTCGACCGTATTGAACCTTTCAATTGGCATCAGAGCGTCGTGCTCTAATATAAGGTTTTACAACCTTAGAGGATATGGTCGATCTAGGCAATGAGGGAGGTGGCGCACCCGTTGCGGAGGATGGTCAAAACCTACCCCCCCCCCCCCCCCCCGCCGCGCCCGAGGCACTTGGTGCCCCGGTCGTTGCTCCCACCGCTCCTCTTAACCCGGGTGCCCCTTTGACCATGACCGATATTCTTTCAATGTTTGTGGACCTCAAAGCCTCTATGCTAAAAGAAGTTTGGTCCTCAGTCAAGGAGGAAATTGATGCTCGCTTAAAGCCCTCGACATCCACATCAAACTCATTTGATCCAAATGCCATTCATGATGCGGATGACTCGAGAGAACCTCTTGCTTCTCTGGCTCCTACTCAAGTTCCCAAGTACAATGTCATGGAACCCTTTTACTCACCTCAACCTTTGCAACATCCTCGCATTAATCCTGTTGGGCCCCCGCCCCCTTTGAAAGCTAATGTGTTTGCTAAGTGGAAGCTAGATATGGAGTCCTACATGCGCAGTGCTTCAACTCAACTGTGGTGGATTGTGGTCAATGGATTCAACCCCAAGGACCCAATGAATCTCACTCCAAGAGAAGCGGTTGATGACCAACTCAATGCAACCGCACACAACATGTTGCGCACCGCTGTGACCGAAGACTATGGTGACTCCATTACTCTCCTCAAAACTGCAAAGGAAATTTGGGATTGCCTTGAGGAGGCTCTCGAAGGAGATGAAGCAATTCGAAGATCTCGATTGGCTTTGCTCAAGAAAGAAGTCATTCTCTTTGTGAGGAATGAGGGTGAGTCCGCAGAAGAGGTCTACCAAAGGTTGAAGTCCCTTGTGCTCAACTTGAGAACCTTTGGGTGCACTTGGGCAAATGATGACTTCATCAAGGACAAGTTCATAGATGCTATGGTACTCACGGAACATACCATGGTCATGATGATACATCAAAGTCCGGATTATCATAAGTTGACCGCAGCTCAAGTTGTTTCCACGTTCTCAACTCATGTTCTTTCGGAGACCAAGTCCAAGAAGACCTTTGCAATTGTTCAAGCAACCAAGAACTCCAATCTTGCCTTAAAGGCCAAGAAAGTGATAAGCCAACCCTCAAGGGAGGAAGAAGTGAGTGAAGAGATATCTAAGGAAGATGTTGACACCTCTTGCCCGGCAAATGACTTTGCGGAAGACTTGGCCCTTTTAGTCAAAAAGTACTCTGGGACCATGGCAAACAAAGGAAATAATCTTCAAGGAAGATCGTTTGGACGAAGGAAATGCTACAATTGTGATAGCCCAAGACACTTTGTTCATGATTGTCCATATGAGATATGTGAAGACAAATCCGAGAATCTTGTGCTCAAGAAGAAGAAGTTCACCAAGTTTGCAAAGAGGAAGGATGACAAGGCTCTTGTTCATGAAGAATACATGTCCGGAGATGAAGATGATGGTGATGATGATCAAGTGGGCTCAGCCGCCATTGCCATGCATGCCACTACCTCCTCCTCCACCACCGGACTCTTCGACTCTCCAAACGAGGACAAGCCTTTCACTCATCGGTGCCTTATGGCCAAAGAGGTAAAAACAAAGTCCAAATCTAAGAAACCCGACATCTACACTCCCAATGTCTCATGTGAGATAGTGGAGGATGAGTGTGATGGGAGCATGGATAATGATGAGTAATCCTTAATGGCTTCCATGAAAACTCTTCATGGTGAAGCTCGTGCTCGTTTTGGCGATCTCCTTAAGTCACTTGCCGAACGCGATGACTTTATTGAGAATGTTGAAAACCTCCTCATAGAGGAAAAAGAGAGAGTCGATCTCCTCGAGCACGAACTAAATGAAGAGAGTGTCATGAGAGCATCACTTGAGGAAGCCTTGTCGGCGCATCAAATTGACTTTGTTAAAACCAATGATGCTTTGCAACTTGCTCTTGAGAACAAAGATGCTCTTAATGTTAGAGTTGAAAAGCTTCTAGTTGATCACACGAGACTTGTTGAGGAACATGAGTTCCTTGTGACTAGTTCCAAGGTTGTCAAAGGTGACCTCATTGCCCTCACCGATTCTTATGCTCAACTTAAAGCTACAACCATTAAGGCTCTCACTTCCATAACTCATATGGATTTAAATGACGATGCTTGTATGGCTAACTTTGTTCATGATTGCACCTCTCTCCAAGAGAAGAATAAGAAGTTGAAGGCTCAATTTGAGAAAGGGCTTGTATCATGCATCCAAGGGGAGAAAAACCTTAATGACCTCTTGAGTAACCAAAAGGAGTGTGTTGCCAAGGAGGGAATTGGGTTTGATCCCGCATCCAAGAATGGTAAGAACAAGAACAAGATCGGTCCGACTCCTTCCCCTCCCCAAAAGGTAGTGTTTGTGCAAGAAGGAAAAAGGGGTTGTTGGGAGTGTCAAGGTCACCAGGGACAAGGCCATTCCCAAGAATTTTTCCGGCAAGAACAATCCATCTTATGTCCTCATGAGAGGAGATGATGGCTATACATTTGCAAAATTTGTTGGCACTAACTATGATGATTATGCTTGGACTATTTGGGTTCCCAAGACCCTTGTTGCTAACTCTCCAGGACCCATTGCAAAATGGGTACCTATAACTAAAGCTTGATTCTTGTAGGAATATGTCTCCAGTGGAAAACAATGGGTGATCGATAGTGGATGCACCAATCATATGACCGGAGAAAGGGAGATGCTTGTGGAGTTCGTTGATTCACTCAAGGCCTCTTCGAACATCTCCCCTTGGATGCTTTTGGTGACAATAGCAAGGGCAAGGTATTGGGGTTGGGCAAAGTGGTAATCTCTAATGATTCCTCACTTTCTAATGTTATGCTTGTCCAATCCCTTCACTACAATTTACTTTCAACTATTCAATTGGCACGTGCCGGTTATGATTCGCATTTTGGTGAATTCCATGTGACCGTATTTAAGAGAAGCAATCTCAAAGTGGTCTTTGTTGGGCATGTTTTGAAGACAACCTTTACGTGGTTGATTTCTCAAAAGAGAAAACTCATCTTGCAACATGCCTAATGGCCAAGGCCGACATGGGGTGGCTATGGCACCGTCGGCTAGCCCACATTGGCATGAGAAATTTACAAGCTCTCTTAAAGGGGGAGCACATCCTTGGACTAACCAATGTGTCTTTTGCCAAAGATCATCCTTGTAGTGCTTGCATTGTTGGAAAGCTTCATGAAAAAGCTCATAAAGTGAAGACTATCATCACCACCTTGAGGCCCCTTGAGCTTATCCATTTGGATCTTTCTGGGCCTCCAACTTATGATAGTTTGGGAGGGAGGAGGTATTGCCTTGTCATTGTTGATGACTTCACAAGATATACTTGGGTGTTCTTTCTCAAGACCAAAGATGAAACTTAAGAAATCTTCATCAACTTTGCCAAAGAAGCTCAACATCAACACAATTGTGAGATCAAGGCAATTCGAAGTGACAATGGCACCGAGTTCAAGAACTACACGATGGATGAATTCTTGAGTGATGAGGGGATAAAGCATTAATATGCCGTGCCATATACTCCCCAAAACAATCGTGTTGCGGAGAGGAGGAATCGGACTCTTATTGAGATGGCTAGGACCATGCTTGACGAGTACAAGTCTCCATACAAGCTTTGGGCCGAAGCCATCAACACCGCGTGTCATGCTTCAAACTAGATTTATCTTCGCAAGCTCAAGAATAAGACCCCATATGAGCTCCTAATCGGGAGAAAGCCTAACGTCAAATACTTTCGGGTATTCGGTTGTAAGTGTTTCATTTTAAACAAGAAATCCCGATTAGCTAAGTTTGAGTCTAGAACTTATGAGGGCATATTTGTTGGATATGCATCAAACTCTCATGCTTACCGAGTTCTCAATAAATCCACCAGATGCATTGAGGAAACGGTAAATGTGGAGTTTGATGAAGATAATGGCTCCTGAGTGGAGCAAATTGTTCCTAGTGTTGTAGGTGATGAGGCTCCTTCACAAGCTATAAGGACAATGGGGATAGGCCACATTCTTCCACAAGAAACACCCAAAGTCCAAGTAGAAGAAGAAGGAGTAAGAGCCCCTCTTGTGGAGTCTCCACAAGGGAAATCATCACCGACACCTCTTGAACAAGATGCTACAGGAGATCATGTACCTATCCAAGAACAAGATCAAGTTCCTCATTTTCCCAAGCAAGATCAAGAGCAAGCTCATTCAAATGGTGAAGAACCAATTATTGAGGCTCAAGATCAAGCTCAAGTTCGTGATCAAGATCAAGATCAACCCCAACCGCAAGTTTCTTCATCATCGTCCCTTCCCAATGAGCAAGAACTTGTGGTTGCGAAGAGAAGGGTGTCTCCGAGGCCAAAACATTCTCAAGGTCAAGCTTCTTCATCAAGTCCAAAACCAAGTGAAGAAGAGCTTGCAATTAAGGGGCAAAAAGTGGCCGCCAAGCTAAAGTATCTTCAACATCTCATCGAGAACATCTATGGAAGCATCAAAAAGGGGGTAACTACTCGTAGATGTTTGGCAAATTTTTGTGAACATCACTCGTTTGTCTCTTGTGTTGAGACACTTAAGGTGGAATATGCACTTGACGATCTGGATTGGATTGATGCCATGCATGAAGAACTCAACAATTTCACCCGCAACAAAGTGTGGACCCTTGTGGAAAGACCCAAAGAGCATCATAATGTCATTGGAACAAAGTGGATCTTCAAGAACAAACAAGATGAACATGGACAAGTAATAAGAAACAAGGCAAGGTTAGTGGCACAAGGTTTCACCCAAGTTGAAGGTTTGGACTTTGGTGAAACTTTTGCCCCCATTGCTCGTGTCGAATCCATTCGCATCTTGCTTGCTTATGCCTCTTATCATGATTTTAAATTATATCAAATGGATGTGAAGAGTGCATTTTTTAATGGTCCTCTTAAGGATTTTGTGTATGTCAAGCAACCTCCCGGGTTCGAAGACCCCGATCACCCCTCTCATGTTTATGAACTCCATAAGGCACTTTATGGACTCAAACAAGCACCTCGTTCTTGGTATGTTCACCTTACGGCGTTCCTAAGTGAGAAAGGGTTCCAGATTGGGGTAATAGATTCCACTCTCTTCACAAAGAGGGTAAAAGGAGAATTGTTTGTTTGTCAAATATATGTTGATGACATTATCTTTGGTTCCACTAACCATGCTATTAACGTTGAGTTTGAGAATCTTATGACTAAGGAATTTGCTATGAGCATGATGGGAGAGTTGAAGTTCTTCCTCGGTTATCAAGTGAAGCAATTGAGAGGAGGAACCTTCATCAATCAATCTCACTATATTCAAGACATGCTCAAGAGGTTCAAAATGCAAGATGTCAAGCCAATGAAGGCACCCATGCCCACAAATGGTCAACTTCATCTTGATCCCAATGGTAAAGAAGTGGATCAAAAGGTATATCGCTCCATGATCGGTTCCTTGCTTTACCTTTGTGCATCTAGACCGGATATTATGTTCAGTGTGTGTATGTGTGCAAGGTTTCAATCCGCTCCTAAGGAGAGCCACTATTTGGCAGTGAAAATAATCCTTCGATATTTGGTTCATACCCCAAACTTGGGCCTATGGTATCCCAAAGGATCATTGTTTGAGTTAATGGGTTACTCAGATTCGGATTGGGCCGGTGACAAGATTGACCGCAAGTCCACTTCCGGTTCATGCCGATTCCTAGGGAGATCGTTGGTAAGTTTGTCTTCAAAGAAGCAAAATTGTATATCTCTCTCGACGGTCGAAGCCGAGTATATTGCCGCCGGAAGTTGTTGTGCTCAGTTATTATGGATGAGGCATGATACGTCTCCGTCGTATCTATAATTTTTGATTGTTCCATGCCAATATTATACAACTTCCATATACTTTTGGCAAATTTTTATACTATTTTTGGGACTAACATATTGATCCAGTGCCCACTGCCAGTTCCTGTTTGTTGCATGTTTTATGTTTCGCAGAAACCCCATATCAAACGGAATAAAAACGGATGGAGAATATTTTTGGAATATTTGGGAAATATGGGAGGAAGAATCAACGCGAGATGGTGCCTGAGGTGGCCACGAGGCAGGGGGCGCGCCTGCGCCCCTGGGCGCGCCCCTGACCCTCGTGGGCCCCTCGTAAGGTGGTTGCTGCTCTTCTTTGGCTGCAAGAAAGCTAATTTTCGGGGAAAAAAACTTGGCGAAGGTTTCAATCCAATCGGAGTTACGGATCTCCGGATATATAAGAAATGGTGTGAGGGCAGAATACCAGAACGCAGAAACAGAGAGAGACAGATCCAATCTCGGAGGGGCTCTCGCCCCTCCCATGCCATGGAGGCCAAGGACCAGAGGGGAAACCCTTCTCCCATCTAGGGAGGAGGTCAAGGAAGAAGAAGAAGAAGAAGAAGAAGGGGGCCCCTCTCCCCCTCTCTTCCGGTGGTGCCGGAACGCTGCCGTGGCCACCATCATCATCACCGCGATCTTCACCAACACCTCCGCCATCTTCACAAACATCTCCATCACCTTCCCCCCTCTATCTACAGCGGTCCACTCTCCCGCAACCCGCTATACCCTCTACTTGAACATGGTGCTTTATGCTTCATATTATTATCCAATGATGTGTTGCCATCCTATGATGTCTGAGTAGATTTTCGTTGTCCTATCGATGGTTGATGAATTGCTATGATTGATTTAATTTGCTTGTGGTTATGTTTCTGTCCTTTGGTGCCCATCATATGAGCGCGCGCGGATCACACCATAGGGTTAGTTGTATGTTGATAGGACTATGTATTGGAGGGCAAGAGTGACAGAAGCTTCTACCTAGCACAGAAATTGATGCATACGGGATTGAAGGGGGACCAATATAACTTAATGCTATGGTTGGATTTTACCTTAATGAACGTTAGTAGTTGCGGATGCTTGCTAATAGTTCCAATCATAAGTGCATAGAATTCCAAGTCAGGGATGGCATGCTAGCAGTGGCCTCTGTTGGGGAACGTAGTAATTTCGAAAAATTTCCTACACACACGCAAGATCATGGTGATGCATAGCAACGAGAGGGGAGAGTGTTGTCCACGTACCCTCGTAGACCGAAAGCGGAAGCGTTAATACAATGCGGTTGATGTAGTCGTACGTCTTCACGATCCGACCGATCAAGTACCGAACGCACGGCACCTCCGAGTTCAGCACACGTTCAACCCGATGACGTCCCTCGAACTCCGATCCAGCCGAGTGTTGAGGGAGAGTTTCGTCAGCACGATGGTGTGGTGATGATGATGATGATGTTCTACCGACGCAGGGCTTCGCCTAAGCACCGCTACAGTATTATCGAGGTGGACTATGGTGGAGGGGGGCACCGCACACGGCTAAAAGATCAAGAGATCAATTGTTGTGTCCATGGGGTGCCCCTGCCCCCGTATATAAAGGAGCAAAGGGGGAGAGGTGCGGCCAGCCTTGGGGCGCGCCAGGAGGAGTCCTACTCCCACCGGGAGTAGGACTCCCCCCTTTTCCTAGTTGGATTAGGACTTGGGAAGGGGGAAAGAGGAGAGGGAGAAGAAGGAAGGGGGGCGCCGCCCCCTTCTCCTTGTCCTATTCGGACTAGGGGGGAGGGGCGCGTGGCCCAGCCCTAGCCGCCTCTCCTCTCTTCCACCTAGGCCCACTAAGGCCCATTATGTTGCCGGGGGGTTCCGGTAACCTCCCGGTACTCCGGTAAAATCCCGATTTCACCCGGAACACTTCCGATATCCAAACATAGGCTTCCAATATATCAATCTTTATGTCTCGACCATTTCGAGACTCCTCGTCATGTCCGTGATCACATCTGGGACTCCGAACAACCTTCGGTACATCAAAACATATAAACTCATAATATAACTGTCATCGAAACGTTAAGCGTGCGGACCCTACGGGTTCGAGAACTATGTAGACATGACCGAGACACGTCTCCGGTCAATAACCAATAGCGGAACCTGGATGCTCATATTGGTTCCCACATATTCTATGAAGATCTTTATCGGTCAAACCGCATAACAACATACGTTGTTCCCTTTGTCATCGGTATGTTACTTGCCCGAGATTCGATCGTCGGTATCTCAATACCTAGTTCAATCTTGTTATCGGCAAGTCTCTTTACTCGTTCCGTAATACATCATCCCACAACTAACTCATTAGTTGCAATGCTTGCAAGGCTTAAGTGATGTGCATTACCGAGAGGGCCCAGAGATACCTCTCCGACAATCGGAGTGACAAATCCTAATCTCGAAATACGCCAACCCAACAAGTACCTTCGGAGACACATGTAGAGCACCTTTATAATCACCCAGTTACGTTGTGACATTTGGTAGCACACAAAGTGTTCCTCCGGTAAACGGGAGTTGCATAATCTCATAGTCATAGGAACATGTATAAGTCATGAAGAAAGCAATAGCAACATACTAAACGATCGAGTGCTAAGCTAACGGAATGGGTCAAGTCAATCACATCATTCTCCTAATGATGTGATCCCGTTAATCAAATGACAACTCATGTCTATGGCTAGGAAACATAACCATCTTTGATCAACGAGCTAGTCAAGTAGAGGCATACTAGTGACACTCTGTTTGTCTATGTATTCACACATGTATCATGTTTCCGGTTAATACAATTCTAGCATGAATAATAAACATTTATCATGATATAAGGAAATAAATAATAACTTTATTATTGCCTCTAGGGCATATTTCCTTCAGTCTCCCACTTGCACTAGAGTCAATAATCTAGATCACATCGCCATGTGATTTAAGATCAATAGTTCACATCACCTTGTGATTAACACCCATAGTTCACATCGTCATATGACCAACACCCAAAGGGTTTACTAGAGTCAATAATCTAGTTCACATCGCTATGTGATTAACACCCAAAGAGTATTAAGGTGTGATCATGTTTTGCTTGTGAGATAATTTTAGTCAACGGGTCTGTCACATTCAGATCTGTAAGTATTTTGCAAATTTATATGTCTACAATGCTCTGCACGGAGCTACTCTAGCTAATTGCTCCCACTTTCAATATGTATCTAGACCGAGACTTAGAGTCATCTAGATTAGTGTAAAAACTTGCATCAACGTAACCCTTTACGACGAACCTTTTGTCTCTTCCATAATCGAGAAACATATCCTTATTCCACTAAGGATAATTTTGACCACTGTCCAGTGATCTACTCCTAGATCACTATTGTACTCCCTTGCCAAACTCAGTGGTAGGGTATACAATAGATCTGGTACACAGCATGGCATACTTTATAGAACCTATGGCCAAGGCATAGGGAATGACTTCCATTCTCTTTCTATCTTCTGCTGTGGTCGGGCTTTGAGTCTTACCTTGTAACACAGGCAAGAACTCTTTCTTTGACTGTTCCATTTTGAACTACTTCAAAATCTTGTCAAGGTATGTACTCATTGAAAAACTTATCAAGCGTCTTGATCTATCTCTATAGATCTTGATGCTCAATATGTAAGCAGCTTCACCGAGGTCTTTCTTTAAAAAAACTCCTTTCAAACACTCCTTTATGCTTTGCAGAATAATTCTACATTATTTCCGATCAACAATATGTCATTCACATATACTTATCAGAAATGCTGTAGTGCTCCCACTCACTTTCTTGTAAATACAGGCTTCACCGCAAGTCTGTATAAAACTATATCCTTTGATCAACTTATCAAAGCGTATATTCCAACTCCGAGATGCTTGCACCAGTCCATAGATGGATCGCTGGAGCTTGCATATTCTGTTAGCACCTTTAGGATTAAAAAAACCTTCTGGTTGCATCATATACAACTCTTCTTTAATAAATCCATTAAGGAATACAGTTTTGTTTATCCATTTGCCAGATTTCATAAAATGCGGCAATTGCTAACATGATTCGGACAGACTTAAGCATAGGTACGAGTGAGAAACTCTCATCATAGTCAACACCTTGAACTTGTCGAAAACCTTTTTGCGACAATTCTAGCTTTGTAGATAGTAACACTACTATCAGCGTCCGTCTTCCTCTTGAAGATCCATTTATTTTCTATGGCTTGCCGATCATCGGGCAAGTCAACCAAAGTCCACACTTTGTTCTCATACATGGATCCCATCTCAGATTTCATGGCCTCAAGCCATTTTGCGGAATCTGGGCTCACCATCGCTTCCTCATAGTTCGTAGGTTCGTCATGGTCAAGTAACATGACCTCCAGAACAGGATTACCGTACCACTCTGGTGCGGATCTCACTCTGGTTGACCTACGAGGTTCGGTAGTAACTTGATCCGAAGCTTCATGATCATCATCATTAACTTCCTCACTAATTGGTGTAAGCATCACTGGAACTGATTTCAGTGATGAACTACTTTCCAATTCGGGAGAAGGTACAGTTACCTCATCAAGTTCTACTTTCCTCCCACTCACTTCTTTCGAGAGAAACTCCTTCTCTAGAAAGGATCCATTCTTAGCAACGAATATCTTGCCTTCGGATCTGTGATAGAAGGTGTACCCAATTGTCTCCTTTGGGTATCCCATGAAGACACATTTCTCCGATTTGGGTTTGAGCTTATCAGGATGAAACTTTTTCTTATAAGCGTCGCAACCCCAAACTTTAGGAAACGACAACTTTGGTTTCTTGCCAAACCACAGTTCATACGGTGTCGTCTCAAACGGATTTAGATGGTGCCCTTTTTTACGTGAATGCAGCTGTCTCTAATGCATAACCCCAAAACTATAGTGGTAAATCGGTAAGAAACATCATAGATTGCACTATATCCAATAAAGTACGGTTATGACGTTCGGACACACCATTATGCTGTGGTCTTCCAGGTGGCACGAATTTGTGAAACTATTCCACATTGTTTTAATTGAAGACCAAACTCGTAACTCAAATATTTGTCTCTGTGATCAGATCGTAGAAACCCTATTTTCTTGTCACGATGATTTTCCACTTCACTCTGAAATTCTTTGAACTTTTCAAATTCTTCAGACTTATGTTTCGTCAAGTAGATATACCCATATCTGCTCAAATCATCTGTGAAGGTCAGAAAATAACGATACCCGCCGCGAGCCTCAACACTCATCGGATCGCATACATCAGTATGTATTATTTCCAATAAGTCAGTTGCTCGCTCCATTGTTCCGGAGAACGGAGTCTTAGTCATCTTGCCCATAAGGCATGGTTCGCAAGCATCAAGTGATTCCAAAGCCCATCATCATGGAGTTTGTTCATGCGCTTTACACCAATATGACCTAAACGGCAGTGCCACAAATAAGTTGCACTATCATTATTAACTTTGCATCTTTTGGCTTCAATATTATGAATATGTGTATCACTACGATCGAGATCCAACGAACCATTTTCATTGGGTGTGTAACCATATAAGGTTTTATTCATGTAAACAGAACAACAATTATTCTCTAACTTAAATGAATAACCGTACTGCAATAAACATGATCAAATCATATTCATGCTCAACGCAAACACCAAATAACACTTATTTAGGTTCAACACTAATCCCGAAAGTATAGGGAGTGTGCGATGATGATCATATCAATCTTGGAACCACTTCCAATACACATCGTCACTTCATCCTTAACTAGTTTCTGTTCATTATGCAACTCCCGTTTCGAGTTACTACTCTTTAGCAACTGAACCAGTATCAAATACCGAGGGGTTGCTAGGAACACTAGTAAAATACACATCAATAATCTGTATATCAAATATACCTTTGTTCACTTTGCCATCCTTCTTATCCACCAAATACTTGGGGCAGTTCCGCTTCCAGTGACCAGTCCCTTTGCAGTAGAAGCACTTGGTCTCAAGCTTAGGTCCAGACTTGGGCTTCTTCACTTGAGCAGCAACTTGCTTGCCAATCTTCTTGAAGTTCCCCTTCTATCTCTTTGCCCTTTTCTTGAAACTAGTGGTCTTGTTAACCATCAACACTTGATGCTCTTTCTTGATTTCTACCTTCGTCGATTTCAACATCGCGAAGAGCTCGGGAATTACTTTCGTCATCCCTTGCATACTATAGTTCATCACGAAGTTCTACTAACTTGGTGATGGTGACTAGAGAATTCTGCCAATCACTATCTTATCTGGAAGATTAACTCCCACTTGATTCAAGCGATTGTAGTACCCAGACAATCTGAGCACATGCTTACTGCTTGAGCTATTCTCCTCCATCTTTTAGCTATAGAACTTGTTGGAGACTTCATATCTCTCAACTCGGGTATTTGCTTGAAATATTAACTTCAACTCCTGGAACATCTCATATGGTCCATGACGTTCAAAACGTCTTTGAAGTCCCGATTCTAAGCCGTTAAGCATGGTGCACTAAACTATCAAGTAGTCATCATATTGAGCTAGCCAAACGTTCATAACGTCTGCATCTGCTCCTGCAATAGGTCTGTCACCTAGCGGTGCATCAAGGACATAATTCTTCTGTGCGGTAATGAGGATAATCCTCAGATCACGGATCCAATCCGCATCTTTTCTACTAACATCTTTCAACATAATTTTTCTCTAGGAACATATCAAAAATAAACACAGGGAAGCAACAAACGCGAGCTATTGATCTACAACATAATTTGCAAAATACTATCAGGACTAAGTTCATGATAAATTTAAGTTCAATTAATCATATTACTTAAGAACTCCCACTTAGATAGACATCCCTCTAATCCTCTAAGTGATCACGTGATCCATATCAACTAAACCATGTCCGATCATCACGTGAGATGGAGTAGTTTCAACGATGAACATCACTATGTTGATCATATCTACTATATGATTCACGCTCAACCTTTCGGTCTCTGTGTTCCGAGGCCATATCTGTTATATGCTAGGCTCGTCAAGTTTAACCTGAGTATTCCGCCTGTGCAACTGTTTTGCACCCGTTGTATTTGAACGTAGAACCTATCACACCCGATCATCACGTGGTGTCTCAGCACGAAGAACTTTCGCAACGGTGCATACTCAGGGAGAACACTTATACTTTGATAATTTAGTGAGGGATCATCTTATAATGCTACCGTCAATCAAAGCAAGATAAGATGCATAAAAGATAAACATCACATGTAATCAATATAAGTGATATGATATGGCCATCATCATCTTGTGCTTGTGATCTCCATCTCCGAAGCACCGTCATGATCACCATTGTCACCGGCGCGACACCTTGATCTCCATCGTAGCATCGTTGTCGTCTCGCCAATCTTATGCTTCTACGACTATCACTACCGCTTAGTGATAAAGTAAAGCATTACAGGGCGATTGCATTGCATACAATAAAGCGACAACCATATGGCTCCTGCCAGTTGCCGATAACTCGGTTACAAAACATGATCATCTCATATAATAAAATTTAGCATCATGTCTTGACCATATCACATCACAACATGCCCTGCAAAAACAAGTTAGACGTCCTCTACTTTGTTGTTGCAAGTTTTATGTGGCTGCTACGGGCTTAGCAAGAACCGTTCTTACCTACGCATCAAAACCACAACGATAGTTTGTCAAGTTGGTGCTGTTTTAACCTTCGCAAGGACTGGGCGTAGCCACACTCGGTTCAACTAAAGTTGGAGAAACTGACACCCGCCAGCCACCTATGTGCAAAGCACGTCGGTAGAACCAGTCTCGCGTAAGCGTACGCGTAATGTCGGTCCGGGCCGCTTCATCCAACAATACCGCCGAACCAAAGTATGACATGCTGGTAAGCAGTATGACTTGTATCGCACACAACTCACTTGTGTTCTACTCGTTCATATGACATTTACGCATAAAACCAGGCTCGGATGGCACTGTTGGGGAACGTAGTAATTTCAAAAAAATTCCTACGCACAGGCAAGATCATGGTGATGCATAGCAACGAGAGGGGAGAGTGTTGTCCACGTACCCTCGTAGACCGAAAGCGGAAGCGTTAATACAACGCGGTTGATGTAGTCGTACGTCTTCACAATCCGACCGATCAAGTACCGAACGCACGGCACCTCCGAGTTCAGCACACGTTCAGCCCGATGACGTCCCTCGAACTCCGATCCAGCCGAGTGTTGAGGGAGAGTTTCGTCAGCACGACGGCGTGGTGACGATGTTCTACCGACGCAGGGCTTCGCCTAAGCACCGCTACAGTATTATCGAGGTGGACTATGGTGGAGGGGGGCACCGCACGCGGCTAAAAGATCAAGAGATCAATTGTTGTGTCCATGGGGTGCCCCCTGCCCCCGTATATAAAGGAGCAAAGGGGAGAGGTGCGGCCAGCCTTGGGGCGCGCCAGGAGGAGTCCTACTCCCACCGGGAGTAGGACCCCCCCCCCTTTCCTAGTTGGATTAGGACTTGGGAAGGGGAAAGAGGAGAGGGAGAAGAAGGAAGGGGGGCGCCGCCCCCTTCTCCTTGTCCTATTCGGACTAGGGGGGAGGGGCGCGCGGCCCAGATCTAGCCGCCTCTCCTCTCTTCCACCTAGGCCCACTAAGGCCCATTATGTTGCCGGGGGGTTCCGGTAACCTCCCGGTACTCCGGTAAAATCCCGATTTCACCCGAAACACTTCCGATATCCAAACATAGGCTTCCAATATATCAATCTGTATGTCTCGACCATTTCGAGACTCCTCGTCATGTCCGTGATCACATCCGGGACTCCGAACAACCTTCGGTACATCAAAACATATAAACTCATAATATAATTGTCATCGAAACGTTAAGCGTGCGGACCCTACGGGTTCGAGAACTATGTAGACATGACCGAGACACATCTCCGGTCAATAACCAATAGCGAAACCAGGATGCTCATATTGGTTCCCACATATTCTACAAAGATCTTTATCGGTCAAACCGCATAACAACATACGTCGTTCCCTTTGTCATCGGTATGTTACTTGCCCGAGATTCGATCGTTGGTATCTCAATACCTAGTTCAATCTTGTTATCGGCAAGTCTCTTTACTCGTTCCGTAATACATCATCCCACAACTAACTCATTAGTTGCAATGCTTGCAAGGCTTAAGTGATGTGCATTACCGAGAGGGCCCAGAGATACCTCTCCGACAATCAGAGTGACAAATCCTAATCTCGAAATACGCCAACCCAACAAGTACCTTCGGAGACACCTGTAGAGCACCTTTATAATCACCCAGTTACGTTGTGACATTTGGTAGCACACAAAGTGTTCCTCCGGTAAACGGGAGTTGCATAATCTCATAGTCATAGGAACATGTATAAGTCATGAAGAAAGCAATAGCAACATACTAAATGATCGAGTGCTAAGCTAACGGAATGGGTCAAGTCAATCACATCATTCTCCTAATGATGTGATCCCGTTAATCAAATGACAACTCATGTCTATGGCTAGGAAACATAACCATCTTTGATCAACGAGCTAGTCAAGTAGAGGCATACTAGTGACACTCTGTGTGTCTATGTATTCACACATGTATCATGTTTCCGGTTAATACAATTCTAGCATGAATAATAAACATTTATCATGATATAAGGAAATAAATAATAACTTTATTATTGCCTCTAGGGCATATTTCCTTCAGCCTCTCCCACATAAAACTTGCTATCGATCTAGTGAAGTAGTCAATTGCTTAGGGACAATTTCGCAACTCCTACCACCACTTTTCCGCACTCGCTATATTACTTTATTGTGTCTTTATCTAAACAGCCCCTAGTTTTTATTTATGCGCTCTTTATTATCTTGCAAACCTATCCAAAAACACCTACAAAGTACTTCTAGTTTCATACATGTTCTAGGTAAAGCGAACGTCAAGCGTGCGTAGAGTTGTATCGGTGGTCGATAGAATTTGAGGGAATACTTGTTCTACCTTTAGCTCCTCGTTGGGTTCGACACTCTTACTTATCGAAATAGGCTACAATTGATCCCCTATACTTGTGGGTTATCAAGACCTTTTTCTGGCGCCGTTGCCGGGGAGTCATAGCGTGGGGTGAATATTCTCGTGTGTGCTTGTTTGCTTTATCACTAAGTAATTTTTATTTGCTATTCTTAGTTGTTCTTTATCTTTAGTTATGGATATGGAACACGAAATACCAAAAAAATTAGGTGTACTTGCTACTCATGGAGATGGGGAACCTCCTAAAACCCTCGATGACCATTATGTGAAAAATATTATGTACTACTTTGATAATCCCGAGAAAACCTCATTCAATTATGTAATGGGAGACACGTTGGACCAACGTGAGTACTTAAGGGATTATCGCTTGACTCAAAAAGGGAAACAATTATGGGATCAAATTTATATGTTGAAGTGGTATGCTAGGCAACTATGCTTGAGATATGATTATACTTGTTGCTCTAGGATGAAGTCTCCACACCTTCCCTTTTCATGCAAATTTAATGATAATGAAACCTTGGCTTCTTATGCTAGAGGTATATGTGATTACTATGATGTGGAACAAATAGAAGAATTTGTTGCTTTTATGGGTGCTTATGAAATTGAATCTTTGTTTAAAGAGTGTGAAAACCTTTATGATGCTGTTTATAGACCTGAAAATTTAGCTATCCTTAAATATTTCTATGAGAATTATGAATACAATGCCGATATTTATGCATTTATTGAGAAAGTCTCCGCTTTCCAAGAAGAGATTAATATTTTGCAGGAGTCTATGGAAGAAGAAATTGATGAAACTGTGAGCTCATTGGATGAAAAAGATGGGGAGGAGAGCGAAGAACAAAAGGAGGAAGAGCGGATTGATCACCCATGCCCACCTTCTAATGAGAGTAACTCTTCAACTCATACATTGTTTAATTTCCCTTCATGCTTACCGAAGGATGATTGCTATGATGACTGTTATGATCCCGTTGATTCTCTTGAAATATCCCTTTTTGACAATGCTTGCTATGCTTGTGGCCAAGATGCCAATATGAATTATGCTTATGGAGATGAACTTGCTATAGTTCCTTATGTTAAACATGAAATTGTTGCTATTGCACCCATGCATGATAGTCCTATTATCTTTTTGAATTCTCCAAACTACACTATATCGGAGAAGTTTGTGCTTATTAAGGATTATATTGATGGGTTGCCTTTTACTAATACACATGATGATTTTTATGAATATAATATGCATGTGCTTGCTGCTCCTACTTGCAACTATTATGAGAGAGGAACTATATCTCCACCTCTCTATGCTTCCAACATGGTAAAATTGCAAGAAACTGTTTATACTATGCATTGGCCTTTACTATGTGTGCATGAATTGTTTTTTATGACATGCCGATGCATAGGAAGAGAGTTAGACTTCATAATTGCATGATATATGTTGCCTTGTGCTCACTACTAAATGCCAAATCATTGCTAATTAAAATTGGCTTTGATATACCTTGGGATCCGGGTGGATCCATTACTTGAGCACTATATGCCTAGCTTAATGGCTTTAAAGAAAGCGCTGCCAAGGAGACAACCCGGAAGTTTTAGAGAGTCATTTATTTGTGTTGAGTGCTTTTATATAGTTTAAAAACAAAAAAATAAAGAGGGGAACCCGAAACTTTTCGAAAAGGAAAGTGAAAGTGAGAAAGACAAGCATTGTTGAAGTGGGAGCTAGCCTTGAACTTTGTTCATGCTCACGGAAACTTTGTGAATCTTGATTACAGAAAATTTCCAACAAAAATAATTATCCCCTTGTACAATTTCATTGTATTATAAAAATAATGTGCCAAGGTTTGCCTTTAGGATGTTTACAATGCTTGTTGGTTTGTGTGGTGCAGGACAGAAACTTTGTCTGTAGTGCGCGATTTTAAATTTTTTACTGGAACGTCAAATGGTTCTAAAACATTTTGCACTGTCTTTCTATACAAATCGTTTATTTTTCCTAATTTTGGCAGAATTGTTCAACTATCAGAAGTATGGTGAATGTTCATATTATTACAGACTGTTTTGTTTTAGACAGATTCTGTTTTTGATGCATAGTTTGCTTGTTTTGATGAAACTATTGATTTATATCAGTGGATTAAGACATGAAAAAGTTATATTACAGTAGCTACAATGCCAAAACAAAATATGAATTGGTTTGCAACAGTACTTAGAGTAGTGATTTTCTTTATTATACTAACGGGTCTTACCGAGCTTTCTGTTGAAGTTTTGTGTGGATGAAGTGTTCGAATATCGAGGAGGTCTCGATGTGAGAAGAAGGAAGAGAGGCAAGAGCTCAAGCTTGGGGATGCCCAAGGCACCCCAAGTAAATATTCAAGGAGACTCAAGCATCTAAGCTTGGGGATGCCCCGGAAGGCATCCCCTCTTTCTTCAACAAGTATCGGTATGTTTTCGCATTCGTTTCATTCATGCGATATGTGCAATCTTGGAGCGTCTTTTGCATTTAGTTTTCACTTTTCTTTTATGAACCATGCTGGTATGAGAAAGTACTTGGTTGATTTATAGAATGCTCATTGCACTTCACTTATATTCTTTGAGTATGGCTTTATAGAATGCTTCATGTGCTTCTCTTATATCATTTGAAGTTTGGATTGCATGTTTCTCTTCACATAGAAAACCGCCATTTGTAGAATGCTCTTTTGCTTCACTTATATTTGTTAGAGCATGGGCATATCTTTTGTAGAAAGAATTAAACTCTCTTGCTTCACTTATATCTATTTAGAGAGTTGACAGGAATTGGTCATTCACATGGTTAGTCATAAAATCCTACATAAAACTTGTAGATCACTGAATATGATATGTTTGATTCCTTGCAATAGTTTTGCGATATAAAGATGGTGATATTAGAGTCATGCTAGTGGGTAGTTGTGGATTGTAGAAATACTTGTGTTGAAGTTTGTGATTCCCGTAGCATGCACGTATGGTGAACCGTTATGTAACGAAGTTGGAGCATGAGGTATTTATTGATTGTCTTCCTTATGTGTGGCGGTCGGGGATGAGCGATGGTCTTTTCCTACCAATCTACCCCCCTAGGGGCATGCGTAGTAGTACTTTGCTTCGAGGGCTAATAAACTTTTGCAATAAGTATATGAGTTCTTTATGACTAATGTGAGTCCATGGATTATACGCACTCTCACCCTTCCATCATTGCTAGCCTCTTCGGTACCGTGCATTGCCCTTTCTCACCTCGAGAGTTGGTGCAAACTTCGCTGGTGCATCCAAACCCCGTGATATGATACGCTCTTTCACACATAAGCCTCATTCAAAACAGCCACCATACCTACCTATCATGGCATTTCCATAGCCATTCCGAGATATATTGCCATGCAACTTCCATCATCATCATATACATGACTTGAGCATTTATTGTCATATTGCTTTGCATGATCGTAGGATAGCTAGCATGATGTTTTCATGGCTTGTCCGTTTTTTTGATGTCATTGCTACGCTAGATCATGGCACATCCCGGTACACCGCCGGAGGCATTCATATAGTCATATCTTTGTTCAAGTATCGAGTTGTAATATTGAGTTGTAAGTAAATAAAAGTGTGATGATCATCATTATTAGAGCATTGCCCAAAAAAGGGGGGGCCAAAGAAGCCCGCAAAAAAAGAGAGAAAAAGGGGCAATGCTACTATCCTTTTACCACACTTGTGCTTCAAAGTAGCACCATGTTCTTCATATAGAGAGTCTCTTGAGTTATCACTTTTATATACTAGTGGGAATTTTCATTATAGAACTTGGGTTGTATATTCCGATGACGGGCTTCCTCAAATGCCCGAGGTCTTCTTGAGCAAGCAAGTTGGATGCACACCCACTTAGTTTCCAGTTTGAGCTTTCATACACTTATAGCTCTTAGTGCATCCGTTGCATGGCAATCCCTACTCCTCACATTGACATCAATTGATGGGAATCACCATAGCCCGTTGATTAGCCACGTCGATGTGAGACTTTCTCCTTTTTTGTCTTCTCCACATAACCCCCACCATCATATTCTATTCCACCTATAGTGCTATGTCCATGGCTTGCGCTCACGTATTGCGTGAGGGTTGAAAAAGCTGAAGCGCGTTAAAAAGTATGAACCAGTTGCTCGGCTTGTCATCGAGGCTGTGCATGATGTGAATATTTTGTGTGGTGAAGATCGAGCATAGCCAGACTATATGATTTTGTAGGGATAACTTTCTTTGGCCATGTTATTTTGAAAAGACATGATTGCTTTATTAGTAGGCTTGAAGTATTATTGTTTTTATGTCAAATGATAGACTATTGCTTTCAATCACTCGTGTCTTAATATTCACGCCATGATTAGATTATGTGATCAAGATTATGCTAGGTAGCATTCCACATCAAAAATTATCTTTTTTATCATTTACCTACTCGAGGACGAGCAGGAATTAAGCTTGGGGATGCTGATACGTCTCCGTCGTATCTATAATTTTTGATTGTTCCATGCCAATATTATACAACTTCCATATACTTTTGGCAACTTTTTATACTATTTTTGGGACTAACATATTGATCCAGTGCCAGTTCCTGTTTGTTGCATGTTTTATGCTTCGCAGAAATCCCATATCAAACGGAATCCAAACGGAATAAAAACGGACGGAGAATATTTTTGGAATATTTGGGAAATATGGGAGGAAGAATCAACGCGAGACGGTGCCTGATACGTCTCTAACGTATCTATAATTTATGAAGTATTCATGCTATTATATTATCCATCTTGGATGTTTTATATGCATTTATATGCTATTTTATATGATTTTTGGGACTAACCTATTAACCTAGAGCCCAGTGCCAGTTTCTGTTTTCTCCTTGTTTTAGAGTATCGCAGAAAAGGAAAACCAAACGGAGTCCAATTGACCTGAAACTTGACGGAGCTTATTTTTGGACCAGAAGAAAGCCAAGGAATCAAAGAGTTGGGCCAGAAGAGTCCCGGGCTGCCCACGAGGGTGGGGGGCGCGCCCACCCCCCTGGGCACGCCTCCCTACTTCGTGGACGGCCCGGAGACCCCCCCTGACTTGTTCTCGATGCCAACACCTCTCATATATACCCAAACTTCCAGAAAGAAACCTAGATCGGAAGTTACGCCGCCGCAAGCCTCTGTAGCCACGAGAAATCAATCTAGGCCCTCTCTGGCACCCTGCCGGAGGGGGCCATCATCACCGGAGGCCATGGAGGAGGATCCCGGAGGGGCCATAATCGCCATGAAGGCCAAGGACCAGAGGGAGGCACAAGGGGGAGAACCTCTCCTCCTCTCTCTCAGGGGCGCCGGAGTGCCATCGGGAGGGGAATCATCGCCGTGGTGATCGTCTTCATCAACATCACCATCATCATCACCATCCTCATCTCTTTTATGTGGTCCACTCACCCGCACCCCGTTGTAATCCCTACTTGAACATGGTGCTTTATGCCACATATTATGATCCAATGATGTGTTGCCATCCTTTGATGTTTTGAGTAGATATCCTTTGTCTTTGGGTTGATTGATGATCTAGATTGGTACGAGTTGTATGTCTTATTTTGGTGCTGTCCTATGGTGCCCTCCGTGTCGCGCAAGCGTGAGGGATTCCCGCTGTAGGGTGTTGCAATACGTTCATGATTCGCTTATAGTGGGTTGGTGAGTGACTGAAACACAAACCCGAGTAAGGGGGTTGTTGCGTATGGGAATAAAGAGGACTTGATGCTTTAATGCTATGGTTGGGTTTTACCTTAATGATCTTTAGTAGTTGCGGACGCTTTCTAGAGTTCCAATCATAAGTGCATATGATCCAAGTAGAGAAAGTATGTTAGCTTATGCCTCTCCCTCATATGAAATTGCAATGACGACTATCGGTCTTGTTAACAATTGCCTAGGACAATTCCGCACACCAATCCATCAGTATTCCACACTCGCTATTTATAATATTTAGTAGTATATTCTAACTTTATGATAACAGCAACTACTTTTATATTTTAGCTCTACGATATCATGCAAAGTTATCCTCTTCATACCCACAACGCAGTTTTATTTCTCGTTTCTAGTTGGAAGCAAACATTCGGTGTGCGTAGAGTCGTATCAGTGGCAGATAGGGCTTGAGAGAATATTGATCTTACCTTAAGCTCCTTGTGGGTTCGACACTCCATACTTATCACTTCCACCTTTGGAAATTGCTACGATGATTCCCTGCACTTGGGGATTATCAAGCTTATTTCTGGCGCCGTTGCCGGGGAGCAACAGCGTGGGGTTGATATTCTCGTGTGTGCTTGTTTGCTTTCTTCACTAAGTAGATTTTGTTTTTCCTTTTGGTTTCTGTTTAGTTGTGGGTGAAACATATTTTTTTTAAGAATGAAATACAAAAAAAATTACTTGCCTCTCATGCCTAAAAAGTTTTTCAAAAAAGAGAAGTGATTGGAAAGTTATGCATTGAAGAAGTGAGGGTCGACCTTGTGCACTTGTGTTCATGCTCGCGGAAACAATGTAGAATTTTTCATGGAATTTTCTCTGTAAATAATTATCCCCTTGTGTATATCCATTGTATTATAAAAATAATGTGCCAAGCTTTGGTTTTAGGATGATTAGATTGCTTGTTTACTATGTGCAGAACAAAAACAGAAACTTTGGTTTTAGTGTGTGATTTTACATTTTTTACTGGAAGGTCAAATGGGTCTGAAACTTTTTTCACATTACTTCTGTACAAATTTTTCAAATTTTCAAATTTATTTCATATTTTTTGGAGTTACAGAAGTTTGCTAAACTTCCAGATTACTACAGACTGTCCTGTTTAAGACAGATTCTGTTTTTGATGCATTGCTTGCTTGTTTTGATGAAACTATCGATTTCTATCAGTGGATTAAGCCATGGAAAAGTTATATTACAGTATCTATAATGCAAAAACAAAATATGAATTGGTTTGCAACAGTACTTATAGTAGTGACTTGCTTTGTTATACTAACGGATCTCACAAGTTTTTGTTAAAGTTCTGTGTGGATGAAGTGTTCGAAGATCGAGGAGCTATCAATATGAGAAGAATAAAGAGAGGCAAGAGTTCAAGCTTGGGGATGCCCAAGGCACCCCAAGTAAATATTTCAAAGGATACTCAAGCATCCAAGCTTGGGGATGCCCCAGTTGGCATCCCATCTTTCTTCTTCAACAAATATCGGTATACCTCGGTTTTTGTTTTGTTCACATGATTTATGTCCTTTGTGTTTTTGTTTAAGAACCATGATAGTATGAGATAGTCCTTCATTTTATTTATAGAATACTTCATGTGCTTCACTTATATCTTTTAAGTATGATCTTATAGAATTGCTCTTTGTGCTTCACTTAAATCATTTGAGTATGGTTTTATAGAATGCTTCGTGTGCTTCACTTATATATTTTGAGCTTGGATATTGGTTAGTCTATATTAATTGTAGAATGCTCCATGCACTTCACTTATATCTTTTGGAGTATGAATAATACTGTCGTCTAAAGTGGGTTTGGAAGAGTGTCAACTTTAGGAATTAGTGATCCCACTATTCCGAATGAGAAGAATTTTGCTTATGTGGAGAGTAGAAAATTTCTATGCTTGTAGATCATGAAAAGAATGCTTTATGTGATGTTTATATTGTTGAATTCATTCATGATGCTACTGAAAATTATTATGAGGGAGGAATATATGCTTGTAGGAGTAGCAATAATACCAAGTTTCCTCTCCATGTGCTTAAAGTTTTGAAGTTATACTTGTTTTGCCTTCCTATGCTAGTTGATTCTTGTTCCTATAAATTATATGCTCACAAAATCCCTAGGCATAGGAAGTTGGTTAGATTCAACTGTGTTAGTCATATTCTTCATGATGCTCTCTTTATGTTTCAATTCTTATCTTTTATGTGAGCATCATTGAAATCATCATGCCTAGCTAAAAGGCATTAAAGAAAAGCGCTTGTTGGGAGACAACCCAATATTTACCCTTACTGTTTTTGTGTGTTTACATGATTAAGCTACTGTAGTAATCATGTTTTATAGCTTTTTTTCAATAAAGTGCCAAGTAAGACCTTTGGGAAGACTTGGGTGAGAGTTAATGTGATCTTGCTGTAAAAAACAGAAACTTTGCGCTCACGAGATTAGCTACCATTTTTTACAGAAGAGTGATTTTGAGTTGATTCTTTTTGCAGAAGATTAATAGACAAATTCCTCACGTCCACCAATTTATTTCATAATTTTTGGAGTAGAAGAAGTATGGTTGCTGTTCAGATCGTTACAGATTGTTCTGTTTCTAACAGATTCTGTTTTCATTGCATAGTTTGCTTGTTTTCTAGTTTCTATGGCTTATATTTCTCAATATAAATTGTAGAAAGGATATGGTACAGTAGACATTGTGTGGGAACAATTATGAACCTTGTCTTTGACAGTACCAAAGTGAATGGTTTACTCTTTATCATACTAACCTATCTCACGAAGTTTCGTTAAGTTTTGTGTGATTGAAGTTTTCAAGCTTTGGGTGAGATATCGATATGAGGAGAATAAGGAGTGGAAAGACCCTAAGCTTGGGGATGCCCAAGGCACCCCAAGGTAATATTCAAGGAAGACTCAAGCGCCTAAGCTTGGGGATGCCCTGGAAGTCATCCCCTCTTTCGTCTTCAAAACTATCGGTATACCTTACTCGGAGCTATATTTTTATTCATCACATGATATGAGTTTTGCTTGGAGCGTATTTTCAATTTTACTTGCTGTTTGAATAAAATCATTGGATCTGAAATCTTGAATGAAAAAGAATTCTCCCATGGCTAGTTACTTATTTGACTACTCAGTGTTCTTCACTTATATCTTTTTGGAGTAGTTTGTCATTTACTCACGTGCTTCACATATATCCTATGAGTAAATGGTTGAATGAATTGAATATCATAAATCTGAATTTATATATGTTTCATATGCTTATAACATGGGGAGTAATGACTTCACACATAATAAGTATAGGTAGTAAACTTATTGAAAGTTAGCAAACGCAGAATTGGTCACTTGAACAATTCATGAAAGAATATTGAACGAAGAGAGATTTCACATATAAATATACTATCTTGGACATCTTTTGTAATTGTGAGCACTCATTAAAATATGATATGCTAAAAGGTTGATGTTGGACAAGGAAGACAACTTAATGGGTTATGTTTTCCTATATCCGAAACGTTATATTGTCTTGGATCATCCAACATGTTGGGCTTGCCTTTCCCTCTCATGCTAGCCAAATTCTTTGCACCAAGTAGAAATACTACTTGTGCTTCCAAACATCCCTTAAACCAGTTTTGCCATGAGAGTCCATCATACCTACCTAAGGATTGAGTAAGATCCTTCAAGTAAGTTGTCATTGGTGCATGCAATAAAAATTACTCCTTAAATATGTATGATCTATTAGTGCGAAGAAAATAAGCTTTATACGAACTTGTGATAGGGAAGAAATAAAAGCGACGGACTGCATAATAAAGGTCTTTATCACAAGGGGCAATATAAAGTGATGTTCTTTTGCATTAAGATTTTGTGCATCCAACCATAAAAGTGCATGACAACCTCTACTTCCCTCTGCGAAGGGCCTATCTTTTACTTTTACCTTCTACCCTTATACAAGAGTCATGGTGATCATCACCTTTCCTTTTTACACTTTTTTCCTTTGGCAAGCACTTTTGTGTTGGAGTGATCCGGATATATATATCCACTTGGATGTAGGTTTTCATGAGTTATTATTGTTGACATTACCCTTGAGGTAAAAGGTTGGGAGGCAAGACTATAAGCCCCTATCTTTCTCTGTGTCCGATTAAAACTTTGAACCCATAAATATCACGTGAGTGTTAGAAATTGTGAAAGATTAAATGATAGTTGAGTATGTGGAGTTTGCTGAATCAAAGCTTTGACATAGACCCTTCCTGAAAATAAGATGAATTGCAATTGTTTGATGACTGAGAATATTGTTTGTTAGTTTTCAAGAAAGTTTATGATCTATACTTTAACATGTGAATAGCTTGTTACTTGATCATGAAAAGTTTTATGAGATGAGCTACTGTTATGACATATAATGATGCTAGAAAAGGTGATTGAAATTATTGTTGATCAAACTTGTGCGCCTGCTAGCATTCACACTTCATAAATTATTATTTTTATCATTTACCTACTCGAGGACGAGCAGGAATTAAGCTTGGGGATGCTGATATGTCTCCAACGTATCTATAATTTATGAAGTATTCATGCTATTATATTATCCATCTTGGATGTTTTATATGCATTTATATGCTATTTTATATGATTTTTGGGACTAACCTATTAACCTAGAGCCCAGTGTCAGTTTCTGTTTTCTCCTTGTTTTAGAGTATCGCAGAAAAGGAAAACCAAACGGAGTCCAATTGACCTGAAACTTGACGAAGCTTATTTTTGGACCAGAAGAAGGCCAAGGAGTCAAAGAGCTGGGCCAGAAGAGTCCCGGGCTGCCCACGAGGGTGGGGGCGCGCCTCCCTGCCTCGTGGACAGCCCGGAGACCCCCTGACTTGTTGTCGACGCCAACACCTCTCATATATACCCAAACTTCCAGAAAGAAGCCTAGATCGGAAGTTCCGCCGCCGCAAGCCTCTGTAGCCACGAGAAATCAATCTAGGCCCTCTCTGGCACCCTGCCGGAGGGGGCCATCATCACCGGAGGCCATGGAGGAGGATCCCGGAGGGGCCATCATCGCCATGAAGGCCAAGGACCAGAGGGAGGCACAAGGGGGAGAACCTCTCCTCCTCCTCTCTCGGTGGCGCTGGAGTGCCATCGAGAGGGGAATCATCGCCGCGGTGATCATCTTCATCAACATCACCATCATCATCACCATCCTCATCTCTTTTACGCGGTCCACTCTCCTGCACCCCGCTGTAATCCCTACTTGAACATGGTGCTTTATGCCACATATTAAGATCCAATGATGTGTTGCCATCCTTTGATGTTTTGAGTAGATATCCTTTGTCTTTGGGTTGATTGATGATCTAGATTGGTACGAGTTGTATGTTTTATTTTGGTGCTGTCCTATGGTGCCATCCATGTCGCGCAAGCGTGAGGGATTCCCGCTTTAGGGTGTTGCAATACGTTCATGATTCGCTTATAGTGGGTTGGTGAGTGACTGAAACACAAACCCGAGTAAGGGGGTTGTTGCGTATGGGAATAAAGAGGACTTGATGCTTTAATGCTATGGTTGGGTTTTACCTTAATGATCTTTAGTAGTTGCGGATGCTTGCTAGAGTTCCAATCATAAGTGCATATGATCCAAGTAGAGAAAGTATGTTAGCTTATGCCTCTCCCTCATATGGAAATGCAATGACGACTATTGGTCTTTTTAACAATTGACTAGGACAATTCCGCACACCGATCCATCATTATTCCACACTCGCTATTTATAATATTTAGTAGTTTATTCTAACTTTATGATAACAACAACTACTTTTATATTTTAGCTCTCCGATATCATGCAAAGTTATCCTCTTCATACCCACAATGCAGTTTTATTTCTCGTTTCTAGTTGGAAGCAAATGTTCGGTGTACGTAGAGTCGTATCAGTGGCAGATAGGGCTTGAGAGAATATTGATCTTACCTTTAGCTCCTTGTGGGTTCGACACTCCATACTTATCACTTCCACCTTTGGAAATTGCTACGATGATTCCCTGCACTTGGGGATTATCAGTGCCCGAGGTGGCCACGAGGCAGGGGGCGCGCCCCTGACCCTCGTGGGCCCCTCATTTTCGGAAAAAAAATCTTGGCGAAGGTTTCAATCCAATCGGAGTTACGGATCTCTGGATATATAAGAAACAGTGTGAGGGCAGAATACCAGAACGCAGAAACAGAGAGATACAGAGAGACAGATCCAATCTCGGAGGGGCTCTCGCCCCTCCCATGCCATGGAGGCTAAGGACCAGAGGGGAAACCCTTCTCCCATCTAGGGAGGAGGTCAAGGAAGAAGAAGAAGAAGGGGGCCCCTCTCCCCCTCTCTTCCGGTGGTGCCGGAACGCTGCCGTGGCCACCATCATCATCACCGCGATCTTCACCAACACCTCCGCCATCTTCACCAACATCTCCATCACCTTCCCCCTCTATCTACAGCGGTCCACTCTCCCGCAACTCGCTGTACCCTCTACTTGAACATGGTGTTTTATGCTTCATATTATTATCCAATGATGTGTTGCCATCCTATGATGTCTGAGTAGATTTTTGTTGTCCTATCGGTGGTTGATGAATTGCTATGATTGATTTAATTTGCTTGTGGTTATGTTGCTGTCCTTTGGTGCCCATCATATGAGCGCGTGCGTGGATCACACCATAGGGTTAGTTGTATGTTGATAGGACTATGTATTGGAGGGCAAGAGTGACAGAAGCTTCTACCTAGCATAGAATTGATGCATACGGGATTGAAGGGTGACCAATATAACTTAATGCTATGGTTGGGTTTTACCTTAATGAACGTTAGTAGTTGCGGATGCTTGCTAATAGTTACAATCATAAGTGCATAGAATTCCAAGTCAGGGATGACATGCTAGCAGTGGCCTCTCCCACATAAAACTTGCTATCGGTCTAGTAAAGTAGTCAATTGCTTAGGGACAATTTCGCAACTCCTACCACCACTTTTCCGCACTCGCTATATTTACTTTATTGTGTCTTTATCTAAACAGCCCCTAGTTTTTATTTACGTGCTCTTTATTATCTTGCAAACCTATCCAAAAACACCTACAAAGTACTTCTAGTTTCATACTTGTTCTAGGTAAAGCGAACGTCAAGCGTGCGTCGAGTTGTATCGGTGGTCGATAGAACTTGAGGGAATATTTGTTCTACCTTTAGCTCCTCGTTTCGTTCGACACTCTTACTTATCGAAAGAGGCTACAATTGATCCCCTATACTTGTGGGTTATCAAGGCAAACTTTGATGGATTTTGGTGTCAAATGTGACAAAGTGCCTCTTTGGTGCGACAATGAAAGTGCAATCAAGATCATCGAGAATCCCGTTCAACACAGCAAGACCAAGCATATTGAGATTCGGCATCACTTCATTAGGGATCATGTGGCCAAGGGAAACATTGAATTACTCCATGTCAACACCGAGAATCAACTAGCCGATATCTTCACCAAGCCACTTGAAGAAGCAAGCTTCCGCGAGTTAAGGCATGAGCTAAATATCGTGGATATAAGTAACTTGGGTTGAAACTCTTGCTCATACACACATACCCATGTAATATCTTGTTTGGATGTGGGAACCTATGTAGGGGTAGCTAGTTCAACTCATGAACTATCTTATCCTACTAGTGCATAAATTGAACAAAACCTTTCACATTCGTCATTTTTAAATGACACTTGTGCTTCAAAGATGAGTATTGGTCTTGGGCCCAAGGTTCATATCTTCGCGATGCCATACCAAGTAAACTAAAACATGGTGGCTACGGCCACCGCCCTCTCTTCGAGGTTGGTTCGTCTTTTGTCTCTCTCTTGAGTTTTGTTTTCCTCGTGTGATTTCTCGTCGTTTCGAGGTTTGGAGTTTTTCATCTAGTGCAAGTGCCACTCATATACCTTTCTAGTAGAGTAGGGTTTCTCTTGCGACGAGTTCAAAAGTGAGATGGGAACGCATATTGAGTTCTGGTAAGGGTCTACACCCAGCCGGAACTCAATATGAAGTTGACTGTCAAAACCATCTGGGTAACCCCGTGCCCACGGGCTTGTACCGTGCGCACGGGGTCCCCGTGTGCACGGGCTTTTTATCCCCATGCGCATGGGGTGTGCAATTCCTGACTTAAACGAGGTGGGGCGTGGGGGGTTAGGGTTCATTCCCACCCAGTTGCCTCCCCACACCCCAGAAAACCTCCAGGTCGCCGCCGTCGCCTTCGTGCACCGTGAAGCCGTCCCTCTCCGTGGATCTCTCCAAGGATGGGGTCCTCCTCCGGTATGCCATCCGATCCCTTTCTCCTCCATTGGTTCTCTCCTTTCTAAGGGATCACCATTTTTCTAGATCGGTCCTCATTTTCTCGTGATGTAGAGTAAAACGTGGGTAGAAAATCAGTATAGCTTAACTAGGCACACTCACTCCCAGATTTCGATCTGGAAGTGGCTGCCGCTGGGAGACCCCCCGTGTGCACGGGCCTGTACTGTGCGCACGGGGCCCCGTGTCCATGGTGGTATGACCCCGTGCGCATGGGGTGTACAGAGATTTCTGACCATTTTTTGTTTTGTGTCACTCCATGCCATATCTTCGAGCACTTGCACTCATTCGTTTTGCGTGTGCTGTTTGGTTGGTTGTGTTTCTCAGACTCCGCTGACAAGGTAGCGGCCGCTCGTCGCAAGCGCAGTAAGGCAGGTGAAGATCGGTTGGTAGCAGCTTCTCGTCAGCCATCAGATGGGATTGGGCAGAGTTCTATGAATGCTAATCGTGCTCGTCATGCTGCGTCGAAGAAGCCCGTGATCGAAGCCTCTGATGATTCCGAGGATGAGTATGATTCTCAGGATGATGATCACTCTGAGGAAGAGCCTGCAGATGCATCTGATGATGATGATGATGTTGAGGAAGAAGGAGATGAGAGCCCAGTGGAACATGTTCTTCCAGGAGGTCGTAATGTCAAGAACCTTCCTCTCTCTAAGTGGACCAAGCCTGAACTTTGGGCTCGCAGGCAGAATTTCCCCTATGTGCCAAATACAGGTACAGGAAATGACCCAAGATTCAAGAATGATTTTTAGCACCGTGTGTTCTTTGAGCTGATCGTGACCAAGAAGAACAAGTTTTCCCCCCACTATAACATCCCAAATTTTCAATTTGGAATGTTATACATAGATCATCTTTGCATATCATGTTTTACTGCATTTTGACAAAATCCTTGATAAATCCTAAGCAACTCAAGGACCCTCGGAGAGAGTTGGGGATTTTCTCGAATTTTCTTATTTGATTTTTCAAACGAGGATTGGGATTTTAATTATTTTTCTCTCCGGAAAAATATTTCATTCTTGAAATAAACGAGAGGAGAAAACATGACTTCTCCAAAAATATTGAAATACTGGAGGAAAATTGTTAAAATCATTATTTGGAATTTATTTGGAATTTATTTGTAAATTTTATTGCATTTAAAATTATGCATGTTTTCAAAATATTTATTTTTGATTTTAAAAATGTTCACCCTATTCTAGATTTTCTAACTAGATGGGGAAAATTTATTTCATATTTTTTGATTTTTATTTATTTTTCTATGCATTTTTCTTCGCGGAACTTATTTAAAAAAAAATATAGACGCCCGCGCCGACTGGGCCAAAAGGCCCAGCCAACGGCCCGCCTCGCGGCGTCCTCTTCCCGCACGGCCGCCGGAGTCCGACCTCGCCACGACGCCGCCGCCGCCTCGGTTGCCCCTCCCCCAAGCCGCCCTCGCCCCCCCCCTCTCCTCCTCCCCCGAACGCCGCCGCCCGCCGCACCCGCCGCCCCGCCGCCGCACCCGCGCCGCGCCGCCGCCACTCGCCGCCCCTCGCCCGCCGAGCCCCGAGCCCCGCACCCCGCCCCGCCGGAGCCCCTCGCCGGAGTAGCCCCGTCAAGGTACTGCCTCACTGCCGTTTTGCGTTGACCGGTTTTTTTTTCTAAAAAAAACCCTTCGTTTAAAAAAAAACCCTAGATTGTTTTTTTTTTTGGTTTTCTTATTTTACGAGCGTTTACCGAACCGTTCGTTTTAACGAACGCGTTCGTCGGTTTTTCTCTGTTAACGAACGTCCGTTCTTTAACCGTTCGTCCGTTTTTCTTTTTCGGCGGATTATCTCGTTATTTTCTCAGATTCGATTTCTGATCGAATCTTCGTTTCTGTTTAACTTCTCGCTCGTTTATCGGAATCAGGTGATTCAAGCGCCTAGAGTTTTGTCTCAAAATTCTCTTTCCGTTTAACCTACTCAAACAAGTTTTTGCTACAGTAAAATTTGACCTAGATCTAGATTAGCAAACGAAGTTTCTTTCTTCCGCCGTTTGACTTTCGTTGCTTCTTTCGAGTTGATTTTTTTTGCAAACCGGAGTTCTTAAGTTGAACTTTCTGGTTGGATCTTTCATTCGAGTTTTACCTGTGCATTAGTTGAGTACTGATTGTATGCTTGTTTGTTTGCGATAGAGTACCCGGAGTGTGCCGCTTGTTACTTCGAATCGCTAGGTTTTGCGGATCATCAGCAAGGCAAGTAACACTTTGATCATACCCCGTTCATACCCAGTTTTATTGCATTAGATCTATTTCTTCAAACACATTGCATGATTAGGATCTAATAAACTATGGGTATTGGGAAGTAGATGAGGTAGTACCTATTACCTGTTTTCTATCAAACCCTTGGGAGTTACTTCTACGTTGCTTTTATTATTGCCATGCTATGCTCGTAGACGTGGATTGGGTTTGAGTGAAATTCATGACAGATGTGAGATTGTTAATTAATGGTTTACTTAAGGTGGCAACTTAAACTCACATCTGGGTGGATTGAGGTACCTGGGTATGCCAGGATTGCCTGTTTTTCTTTTGGACCGCCACCCAGGTTCAAAGGGATCATGAGATTTTTCATGCTAGAAACTTCCGTGTGCAGCCGCAAGCTATTATGGGCTCTAGCATAGTTGACTAAGTTGTGTGAACTCTTACAGTGGTAGACTAGCAGATGTAGGGGAAAGTAGGTGTAACGGTCTACCCATACGTAAGGTGCAAACACTTCTGAAAGACTGTGTCTTGGTCATCCGTTACTCAAACACCATGTAGTGCGAGTAATCCAACGGAGGAGATCAAGTCTTGTGGGAAAAGTGCACAAACCTCTGCAGAGTGTACAAACTGATCATGATTAGCCGTGTCCCCGGTTGTGGACAACTTGAGTATCTAGTACTTGGATTATCATGTGATTCTCAACACTATGTTACTTCTAATTAATTTTGTTGGGTTATTAATGACTTTTTAATTGGGATTGAGATGCTGTCAACCATCTCAATGTTTCACAACCACCATGATAGTTAAATAAAGTTATTCCTTTTGAAGTAGGATAAAATTGGCTTTTCGCAAAAATGTAACCATAGAGCTTTCCACCAGCCATTTATGCATGTAGTATAGCATTATTATTGTTCATTGCTCTCTATGTGTTACATTGCCAGCATATTCTATGTGCTGACCCGTTTTCGGGCTGCAACGTTTCATGTTGCAGACTTTTCAGACGACGAGTAAGGTGCCTTAGGTCGGGGTCTTATACTCAGTGATGCCGCTGGAGTTGATGGACTCACTATTCTTCCAAGTCTTCCGCTGTTATCGTTTTTAGATGGCCTTAAGCCATGTTTATCATACTTAGTCTCTATGGAGATATCCGATGTAATAAGTGTGTGATTGCTACTCTGTTATAAATCCTCCATTTGTACTGTGCGTGTCAGCATTACTGATCCAGGGATGACACTGGTGCACAGCAGCACAGGCCATTTGAGGTCTGGTCGCTACAAAGTTGGTATCAGAGCACACGCTGACTGTAGGACACGACCACTAAGCTTAAGCCCTAGAAAAACTTCTCTCTTCTCATTTCTGACTCCTCTCCACTTTCTACTCCTTTAGGAATGGCGAATGCAAGGAGCAAGTTCATGCAACCAGATGAAGACACGCCGTTTGGACGACATTTGAAGGAAGTCACCAAGTACTTGAACATAGGAATACCAAGCATCACCGGAACCTAGAACGCTACATTACCTGAAGAGGAGAGCTGGAAGATTCAAGTTATCATTCCAGGAAGGACGTTTGCGCCAATTACGGAACCCATAAGATTGATTTTGAAGCACCAACTTGGAGCTTAGGGAAGAGCATGGCCGCACATATCGCCATGGGACGCATTGGAGAAGTCTACCACCAGGAGCTTAAGGATACGATTTATCAAATTTGTGGACGTCGAGACGCGCAATGGGAGATGATCAAGACCAAGAAGGATGGATCAATTGCAGCTTTCATCCAGGAGCAAAACCAACATATTCGACGCCAGGAAAATCAGATGTGCACGGACAAGGAAGAACTGAAGAAGGCATTTACGAAGATCAAGGAACTCCAGGAAGAACTCAAGACTACACGTGAAGATTATTTGGAGGAAATCAACGCACTAGTCGGGAAGATTGACGACCTGGAGAAGAAGATTGGAGTATCCGTGGGAAATCCAGTACCAGAAGCAGAAGTCGACGAATGCACTTGTCCGGATAACTACATCATCATCGACGACACCGACTCGGAACCAAGTGAAGACGAATGGATTGATGAAGCTGGAGCAGACATCATGGATTCTTCAACGGATCAGAATTTTTAGTAGACTACCATATCAGTAGTAGTTTTCCCCTATTTAGTAGTATAGTTCAAGCACTTTGTAACGCTAGTTAGATCGTTTGTTTTGCCTTGTTTGGATTGATTGAGTGATATTGATTGAATTTGTCTCATGAGCATATGGGTAGTGTTTTCTCTCTAGACCTCATTCTATTCTTAATTCTCATCTTTTCTAAACCTATAAGATGCCTCCGAGACGCGACCCCGGATTTGTTTTCCCGCCAGAGATCACCCAGTTGATTCAACAACAGAATGCCTTGATGCAAGTGTTAGTTCAGAACCAAGGCAACAACAACAACAACAACCCACCGCCACCACCACCTGTTGATCACTTAGCCCGTTTCTTAAGGCTAAACCCGCCGGTGTTTTCCAGTAGCACCGAGCCGATTGTAGCAGATGATTGGCTCCGCAAAGTTGGAAGGGAGTTGACCACTGCAGGATGCACAGATGCGGAAAGAGTGCGTTTTGCCGCACATCAGCTTGATGGACCCGCAGCATCATGGTGGGAGAATTATACAGCCACACACCCTATTGACACTGTCACATGGGACCAGTTTCAGCAAGCTTTCCGTACAGCTCATGTTTCAGCAGGAGCTATGGCTATGAAGAAGCGCGAGTTTCGTAACCTACGCCAAGGAGGACGCACCGTAGGCCAGTATGTGGAGGAATTCAGTAAGCTAGCACGTTATGCAGCAGATGACGTTGCTACAGATGCAGCCAAGCAGGAAAAGTTTCTGGAAGGACTGAATGACGAGCTGAGTATGCAGTTGATGGTAGCAACCTTCAACAACTACCAGGAGCTGGTAGATAGAGCTCTCATGATTGAAGGGAAGCAACAGCAGATTGAAAACCGCAAGAGGAAGTATGGACAAGGGAAGTACAACTCACGAGCCCAGCAGAAGCCCCGTTTTACCCCGAAGCCGGGAGGACAGTTTCAGCATACCCATGGAGGAGGTAGTTCGCACAACCATAATGGCTCTAAAAATGGGAATGGGAATGGAGGAAGCAACGGACAGAACCGCACCAACCCATCTACCCCAGCCAAGAGGGACCTGAGCCAAGTCACTTGTTTTAAGTGCCAGAAGAATGGACATTATGCCAACGAATGTCCCGAAGCCCAAAATGGAAATGGCAATGGAAGCTCTGGGAAGAAGCCGAACCCGTTCAACAAAGGACATGTGAACCACGTGAGCGTGGAAGAGGTTGAAGCTCAGCCTGATGCAGTAATAGGTAAGTTTTTGGTTAAGTCATTTACTGCAACTGTTCTTTTCGATACTGGTGCATCGCATTCATACATATCAAGGGGATTCGTGAATAAGTTTAAGATGTCCACCAAAGTTCTCAGAAACCCTATGTTAGTAACCTCGCCAGGAGCAGAGTATATGGCCACCCAAGGATGTTTTCAGATACCATTGGCCATTGGTAGGCATGTTTTCCCCTCAGACCTCATTGTTTTGGAATCGCAAGGTTTGGATGTGATTTTGGGAATGGATTGGCTATCATTGTATGGAGGAAACATCGATTGTGCCAGCAAGACGATTTTGCTTACCACCCCGGAAGGAAAAAGGATCAAGTATGTATCCCGACATATGCCGAAGAGGACTCAAGTAAATTCCTTATCAGGAGTTGTACAGGAGGAAGTACCAGTGGTGAAGGACTATCCGGATGTATTTCCAGAAGAGTTGCCAGGCATGCCACCAGATAGAGACATTGAGTTCTTGATTGAACTTTTGCCAGGCACAGGGCCAATATCTAAGAGACCGTACAGGATGCCCGCTAAGGATTTGGAGGAAATTAAGAAACAGATCAAGGAGTTACTGGATAAAGGCTATATTCGCCCAAGTTCGTCACCTTGGGGATCACCCGTACTTCTAGTGGAGAAGAAAGATGGATCACTAAGGATGGTTGTTGATTACCGAGGATTGAATGAAGTGACCATCAAAAACAAGTACCCACTGCCGATGATAAATGATTTGTTTGACCGCCTGCAAGGAGCTAAAGTATTTTCCAAGATCGATCTACGATCAGGATACCATCAGTTAAAGATTCGAGAGCAGGATATACCCAAGACGGCATTTACCACCAGATATGGATTGTATGAGTATACCGTTATGTCTTTTGGACTGACTAACGCACCTGCCTATTTCATGAACCTGATGAACAAAGTGTTTATGGAGTTTTTGGATAAGTTCGTCGTGGTGTTCATTGATGATATTTTAATCTTTTCCAAGGATGAAGAAGAGCATGAGGAGCATTTACGATTGGTACTTGAGAAGCTCAGAGAACATCAGCTATATGCCAAGTTCAGCAAATGTGAGTTTTGGTTGAAGGAAGTTGGATTCCTTGGACACGTTATTTCTGGAGAAGGAATAGCAGTAGACCCTGCCAAGGTTGACACAGTGACAAGTTGGGAATCACCCACGACAGTTGGAGAAATCCGGAGTTTTCTTGGACTTGCAGGATACTACCGGAGATTTATCGAGAATTTCTCAAGGATTGCTAAGCCCATGACTGAGCTATTGAAGAAGGACACCAAATTTAATTGGACTGAGGAATGTGAAGCTAGTTTCCAGGAGTTAAAGAAACGATTGGTTACATCACCAGTGTTGATACTGCCAGATCAATGCAAGGACTATGAAGTCTATTGCGACGCTTCTCGTCAAGGACTTGGAGCAGTGCTTATGCAGGAAGGAAGAGTTGTTTCGTATGCTTCACGACAACTTAAACCCCATGAGAAGAATTATGCTACACATGATTTGGAATTAGCAGCCGTGGTGCATGCATTGAAGACATGGAGACATTTTCTCATCGGAAACCATTGTGAGGTGTACACGGATCACAAGAGTTTGAAGTATATTTTCACGCAGAAGGAGTTAAATCTCAGACAGAGGAGATGGTTGGAGCTCATCAAGGATTATGATATGAGACTGCATTATCACCCCGGAAAGGCTAACGTAGTAGCAGACGCGTTGAGCCGCAAGAGTCATGTCAACAACATCAAGACAGGAGAGTTACCTCAGGAGTTAGCCGAGGATCTACGCGAGCTATGTTTGGAGATAGTCCCTAGAGGCTATTTAGCGACATTGGAGATTCAGTCTACCTTGATGGAAAGGATCAGAGAAGCTCAGAAGACAGACAAGGAGATTGAAGAGATAAAGGAAAAGTTGAGTAAAGGAAAAGCCAAGGGATTTCGTGAAGATGAGCACGATACCTTATGGTTTGAGGACCGCGTATATGTGCCAAATGATCCGGAGATCAGGAAGTTGATTTTGCAAGAAGCCCATGATTCACCGTACTCGATTCACCCAGGGAATACCAATATGTATTTGGATTTGAAGAATACTTTCTGGTGGACCGGAATGAAGAAGGATATTGCGGAGTATGTAGCAGTTTGTGATGTATGTCAGAGAGTGAAGGCAGAGCATCAGAAGCCAGCAGGATTGCTGCAGCCATTGCCGATACCCGAATAGAAGTGGGATAAAATAGGCATGGATTTTATCACAGGATTACCAAGGACCCGTTCAGGCTATGACTCGATATGGGTTGTAGTCGATCGTTTGACGAAAGTGGCTCATTTCATTCCAGTAAAGACCACTTATACCAGTGCTAAGTTGGCAAAGATATACATGACCAGGATAGTATGTTTGCATGGAGTTCCGAGGACCATTGTATCAGACAGAGGAACCCAGTTTACCTCGAAGTTTTGGAAGCAGTTACATGAAACATTGGGAACCAGGCTGGAATTTAGTACAGCATTTCACCCGCAGACAGATGGACAAACTGAAAGAGTCAACCAGATTTTGGAGGACATGTTAAGAGCATGTGCGCTAGATTATGGATCTAGTTGGGACGACAATTTGCCATATGCGGAGTTTTCTTATAACAACAGTTATCAAACCAGTTTGAAGATGGCCCCTTTCGAAGCTTTGTACGGAAGGAGGTGTAGAACACCGTTGTTGTGGGACGAAGTTGGAGATCGTCAGTTGTTTGGACCAGATTTGATTAAGGAGTCTGAACTGAAAGTGAAGTTGATTCGCGATAGGCTCAAGGTAGCCCAGTCCAGGCAGAAGAGTTATGCTGATTCTAAACGCAAGGAGACAGTTCATGAAATCGGAGACAGAGTGTATCTTCGAGTATCACCACTTCGTGGAGTGAAGCGCTTTGGAGTTAAGGGAAAGTTAGCGCCTCGTTTTATTGGACCATACAGAGTGTTGGAACGTATGGGAGAAGTTGCCTATAAGTTGGAATTGCCCGAAGGATTGTCTAGAGTACATGATGTATTTCATGTTTCACAGTTGAAGAAGTGCCACACAGAGATGGCTGAGATACCACTGAGAGATACCGTGCCACTGGAAGCGATCCAGTTGGAAAGTGATTTGACTTATGAGGAGAAACCAGTTAAGATTCTCGAGTATGCCAGCCGAGTTACCCGCAGCAAGGTTATCAAGTTTTGCAAGGTTCAGTGGAGTCACCACACAGAAGATGAGGCCACCTGGGAGCGAGAGGAAGATCTACGGAAAAACCACTCCCACCTGTTTTCTAGCCAACCCGAATCTCGAGGGCGAGATTCATCTTAAGGGGGGTAGGTTTGTAACATCCCAAATTTTCAATTTGGAATGTTATACATAGATCATCTTTGCATATCATGTTTTACTGCATTTTGACAAAATCCTTGATAAATCCTAAGCAACTCAAGGACCCTCGGAGAGAGTTGGGGATTTTCTCGAATTTTCTTATTTGATTTTTCAAACGAGGATTGGGATTTTAATTATTTTTCTCTCCGGAAAAATATTTCATTCTTGAAATAAACGAGAGGAGAAAACATGACTTCTCCAAAAATATTGAAATACTGGAGGAAAATTGTTTAAATCATTATTTGGAATTTATTTGGATTTTATTTGTAAATTTTATTGCATTTAAAATTATGCATGTTTTCAAAATATTTATTTTTGATTTTAAAAATGTTCACCCAATTCTAGATTTTCTAACTAGACGGGGAAAATTTATTTCATATTTTTCTGATTTTTATTTATTTTTCTATGCATTTTTCTTCGCGGAACTTATTTAAAAAAATATATAGACGCCCGCGCCGACTGGGCCAAAAGGCCCAGCCGACGGCCCGCCTCGCGGCGTCCTCTTCCCGCACGGCCGCCGGAGTCCGACCTCGCCACGACGCCGCCGCCGCCTCGGTTGCCCCTCCCCCAAGCCGCCCTCGCCCCCCCCCCCCTCCATATATAGCCCCCCCTCTCCTCCTCCCCCGAACGCCGCCGCCCGCCGCACCCGCCGCCCCGCCGCCGCCCGCACGCGCCGCCGCTCGCCGAGCCCCGCGCCGCCGCCACTCGCCGCCCCGCCGCCGCCCCTCGCCCGCCGAGCCCCGAGCCCCGCACCCCGCCCCGCCGGAGCCCCTCGCCGGAGTAGCCCCGTCGAGGTACTGCCTCACTGCCGTTTTGCGTTGACCGGTTTTTTTTTCTAAAAAAAAACCCTTCGTTTAAAAAAACCCTAGATTGGTTTTTTTTTGTTTTCTTATTTTACGAGCGTTCACCGAACCGTTCGTTTTAACGAACGCGTTCGTCGGTTTTTCTCTGTTAACGAACGTCCGTTCTTTAACCGTTCGTCCGTTTTTCTTTTTCGGCGGATTATCTCGTTATTTTCTCAGATTCGATTTCTGATCGAATCTTCGTTTCTGTTTAACTTCTCGCTCGTTTATCGGAATCAGGTGATTCAAGCGCCTAGAGTTTCGTCTCGAAATTCTCTTTTCGTTTAACCTACTCAAACAAGTTTTTGCTACAGTAAAATTTGACCTAGATCCAGATTAGCAAACGAAGTTTCTTTCTTCCGCCGTTTGACTTTCGTTGCTTCTTTCGAGTTGATTTTTTTTGCAAACCGGAGTTCTTAAGTTGAACTTTCTGGTTGGATCTTTCATTCGAGTTTTACCTGTGCATTAGTTGAGTACTGATTGTATGCTTGTTTGTTTGCGATAGAGTACCCGGAGTGTGCCGCTTGTTACTTCGAATCGCTAGGTTTTGCGGATCATCAGCAAGGCAAGTAACACTTTGATCATACCCCGTTCATACCCAGTTTTATTGCATTAGATCTATTTCTTCAAACACATTGCATGATTAGGATCTAATAAACTATGGGTATTGGGAAGTAGATGAGGTAGTACCTATTACCTGTTTTCTATCAAACCCTTGGGAGTTACTTCTACGTTGCTTTTATTATTGCCATGCTATGCTCGTAGACGTGGATTGGGTTTGAGTGAAATTCATGACAGATGTGAGATTGTTAATTAATGGTTTACTTAAGGTGGCAACTTAAACTCACATCTGGGTGGATTGAGGTACCTGGGTATTCCAGGATTGCCTGTTTTTCTTTTGGACCGCCACCCAGGTTCAAAGGGATCATGAGATTTTTCATGCTAGAAACTTCCGTGTGCAGCCGCAAGCTATTATGGGCTCTAGCATAGTTGACTAAGTTGTGTGAACTCTTACAGTGGTAGACTAGCAGATGTAGGGGAAAGTAGGTGTAACGGTCTACCCATACGTAAGGTGCAAACACTTCTGAAAGACTGTGTCTTGGTCATCCGTTACTCAAACACCATGTAGTGCGAGTAATCCAACGGAGGAGATCAAGTCTTGTGGGAAAAGTGCACAAACCTCTGCAGAGTGTACAAACTGATCATGATTAGCCGTGTCCCCGGTTGTGGACAACTTGAGTATCTAGTACTTGGATTATCATGTGATTCTCAACACTATGTTACTTCTAATTAATTTTGTTGGGTTATTAATGACTTTTTAATTGGGATTGAGATGCTGTCAACCATCTCAATGTTTCACAACCACCATGATAGTTAAATAAAGTTATTCCTTTTGAAGTAGGATAAAATTGGCTTTTCGCAAAAATGTAACCATAGAGCTTTCCACCAGCCATTTATGCATGTAGTATAGCATTATTATTGTTCATTGCTCTCTATGTGTTACATTGCCAGCATATTCTATGTGCTGACCCGTTTTCGGGCTGCAACGTTTCATGTTGCAGACTTTTCAGACGACGAGTAAGGTGCCTTAGGTCGGGGTCTTATACTCAGTGATGCCGCTGGAGTTGATGGACTCACTATTCTTCCAAGTCTTCCGCTGTTATCGTTTTTAGATGGCCTTAAGCCATGTTTATCATACTTAGTCTCTATGGAGATATCCGATGTAATAAGTGTGTGATTGCTACTCTGTTATAAATCCTCCATTTGTACTGTGCGTGTCAGCATTACTGATCCAGGGATGACACTGGTGCACAGCAGCACAGGCCATTTGAGGTCTGGTCGCTACACCCACAAGCAAATCAATGTGGAGGGTCTTCAGGACAATGCTCATATCTATCCCGGTGTGTATGATGCACTTGGGAGGCTTGGATTGATCCCGTTCGTCATCTTCCATCATCCGTTCAATGAAGATCTTGTGATGCAGTTCTTTGCCACCGTATACTTCCACAGTGATGAGGCTCGTACTATGACTTGGATGTCTGGCACATATGAGTGTGAGGCCCCCATGGCCAAGTTCTCTGACATCATTCCGTACCAGTTCTTTGCTGAGGAGGATCCTGAGTATGGCCGTGCTCGTGAGACTGGAAGAGATAAGGATGAGATTGCCTTTGCATATAAGCCAGAGAGGCTTTCACCACCGGTTCTATCAAGCACTTGAAGCCTACCTATGATACTATGCGTCACATTCTTAGGTACACACTTAATCCTAAGGCCGGGGACTCTCACAATCTGAGGAGCTCCATGTTGGACATCTTTGTCTACCTTCATGACAAGAAGAAAGTGGATGTTCTAGACTTCATGTTCTTTGATCAGGCAGTGTGTTCAGGAGAACAAGTCATGCATCTATGCTCCGTTCATCCAGGCTTTGATTGAGTCTGTCTGCCCCGACAGATACATGGCGAAGTACCGCACCTCCATTCCGAAGCGTGATGCTAACTGGCTTCCAGCTGCTCCTCCACCATATGCACCCTCCAAGAAGGGGCGCAATCCGAGGCCTGAGGATCATGCTACCTTCACTGAGGGTTGTTACTCCATTGCACAGATTCCGCGTGGCAAAGGGGTGCAGGCTCCTTCTGATGCCAGTTTCACTAGAGAGGAGAAGAGGTCTCTTCTGAAGACAGTGGGCAACATGTTCAAGATGTGTCAGTCCATTCAGCACCGTCAGATCAAGGAGATCAATAGGGACAAGCTTGAGAGGCGGCAGAAGAAGGTTGAGCGTGCTGTAGCAGGCGAGCAGGTTGGCCCAGGGTCTGTGGACTTTGATAGTGTGGCCACTCCTCGTTCCTTTCCCATGGCAGGATGGCGCTTTGATGAAGATGATGATGCTTCGAGTGCGCCTCCTCTTGTCTAGGGTCTCGTTAGCATTGCCTTTTCCCTTTTTGTTGTCTTGATGACAAAGGGGGAAAGTGTTATATTAGGAGTGTTTGCAGTTGGGTTGAGATCTCAAGGCCTCGTTTTATTTGGTGGTGTTTAATTGGCTTGAGATACTCTTTTGGTTCGTGGTGTGGTTGTGAGCTACCTTCTTTTAGTTTGGGAGACTAATCATCTTATGCTATGTCATCATGTTATTATTATGCTATCTCTCGTTACTTGCTCACCACACCTTTGCATGAGATATAGGCACCGTTATAGGTTTTATGTTGTTGATATCATGCATTTACAATATTGATCTAAGGGGGCCCTCATATGTGTGTGCTTTATGCATACTCAAGCATATCATTCTATCCTTGCACACATATAGGGGGAGCTCTCGTGATCAGCTATTGTCTCATGGCTATTCTCGTTGTTATATCTTTTTTGCCATGTCCTAATCATGTTGTCATCAATGCACCAAAAAGGGGGAGATTGAAAGTGCATGTGGCACTTAAGTATATTTTGGTGTGATGACAATATATAGGAACTAATATCGGTTGCTAAAGTCTATCTTAGGATATTGGTTCTATGAAGATTCCCTTGGAGTTGTGTAACCCCCCCAAATTCAAAAAGGTTAAGGCGTGGTTGACCGACGACTTGAAGATTTTCGTTTGGTTCGTTTTGAGTCGTAGGAAAAACCGCACTATCAAGAGGGGTCATTGTGGAATGAATGTCGTGTGGGAATGCCTCCTATATTCATACACCTGCCCTCCCACACCTCCTTTTTTATTCCTCTTTGAGTTGTGCTTTGTCGCGGTGTCCTGGTGGTTCTTCAGTAAGTTTCTGGACACCCCGTGTGCACGGGGTCTCTGACCCCCGTGCGCACGGGGTACCATGAAAGTTACTGGACACCCCGTGCGCACAGGGTCCTGGACCCCCGTGCGCACAAGGTGGTTGGATTTCCCCTGGACACCCCGTGCGCACGGGGCTAACTTGGCCCGTGCGCATGGGGTCCAACGGGCAGAAATCCCCACCCGGCCAAGAACACTATAAAAGCCCCTTCTTCCACCTCCAACCCCTAACTCTAATGTCTTGTTGAGCTCCACCATTTCTACACCTCCTTTTGCTCATTACTCTCAATCCCTCCACCCAAACTTGTTGAAACTTTGGGGATTGGGAGAGCAAGACCTGATCTACACTTTGACCAAACCAAATCGTGTTCCCCACAATATTTGTCCACCATTGAATTGTTACTCTTGGAGCTTGGGCTCCTAGGCAGTTAGAGGTTCCTCCAGAAGCTTCCTTGCTTGTGGTGTGCTCCGGAGAAGTTTGTAAAGATGTGGTGGTCGCCTTCAAGACCAACCCCGAGTGATTCAAGGCTCATCCGTTGGGGGTGACTCGAAGGAGATTACGGTGAGCCTTCGGTGGCGTTCCGCAAACTTTGGCTCCGGCACCGCTCCAAACGGAGAGTAGCTCTTCCCCAAGGAAGAGTGAACTTCGGGTTAAAATTCGCGTCCTCGTCTCACTTGTGGTTAATCCTTTCCCCCACCTTACTTTGCTTTATATGCTTGTTGGCTTGCTACTTAGATTGCTGCCTAGCATATTTAGCTTGGATCTTGCTTGTCATATAGGTTGCATTCACCTAGTTGCATATCTAGTGAACCCTATTTATCCGATAAGCCTTAAAATTGACAAGAAAGATTAAAATTTGTAGTCTCCTATTCACCCCCCTCTAGTCGACCGTATTGATCCTTTCACAGACTCGTCAAGTTTAACCTGAGTATTCCGCATGTGCAAAACTGTCTTGCACCCGTTGTATGTGAACGTAGAGTCTATCACACCCGATCATCACGTGGTGTCTCAACACGACGAACTGTCGCAACAGTGCATACTCAGGGAGAACACTTATACCTTGAAATTTTAGTTAAGGGATCATATTATAATGCTACCGCCGTACTAAGCAAAATAAGATGCATAAAAGATAAACATCACATGCAATCAAAATATGTGACATGATATGGCCATCATCATCTTGTGCTTTTGATCTCCATCTCCAAAGCATCATCATGATCTCCATCGTCACCGGCTCGACACCTTGATCTCCATTGTTGCGTCGTGGTCGTCTTGCCAACTATTGCTTCTACAACTATCGCTAACGCATAGTGATAAAGTAAAATAATTACATGGCATTTGCATTTCATACAATAAAGAGACAACCATAAGGCTCCTGCCAGTTGCCGACAACTTTTACAAAACATGACCATCTCATACAATAACGTATATCACATCATGTCTTGACCATATCACATCACAACATGCCCTGCAAAAACAAGTTAGACGTCCTCTACTTTGTTGTTGCAAGTTTTACGTGGCTGCTACGGGCTTCTAGCAAGAACCGTTCTTACCTAAGCATCAAACCACAATGGTGATTTATCAAGTTTGCTGTTTTAACCTTCAACAAGGACCGACTGCAGTCAAATTCGATTCAACTAAAGTAGGAGAAACAGACACCCGCCAACCACCTTTATGCAAAACTAGTTGCATGTCTGTCGGTGGAACCGGTCTCATGAACGTGGTCATGTAAGGTTGGTCCGGGCCGCTTGATCCAACAATATCGCCGAATCAAATAAGACATTGGTGGTAAGCAGTATGACGATCACCGCCCACAACTCTTTGTGTTCTACTCGTGCATATCATCTACACATAGACCTAGCTCGGATGCCACTGTTGGGAAACGTAGAATGCAATTTCAAAAAAAAATCCTACGCTCACGCAAGATCTATCTAGGAGATGCATAGCAATGAGAGGGGGAGAGTGTGTCTACGTATCCTCGTAGACCGAAAGCAGAAGCGTTTGACAACGCGGTTGATGTAGTCAAACTTCTTCTCGCTCCGACCGATCAAGTACTGAACGTACGGCACTTCCAAGTTCTGCACACGTTCAGCCCGATGACGTCCCTCGAACTCTTGATCCAGCAAAGTGTCGAGGAAGTAGATGAGTTCCGTCAGCACGACAGCGTGGTGACGGTGATGGTGAAGTGATCCGCGCAGGGCTTCGCCTAAGCACCGCGAGAATATGACCGAGGGTGTAATCTGTGGAGGGGGGCGCCGCACACGGCTAACAGATGTTGTTGTGTGTTCTAGGCGCCCCCTCCCCATGTATATATAGGTGGGAGAGGGAGGGGAGCAGCAAGGGGGCGCACCAAGTAGGAGGAATCCTACTTCGGTGCCTCCCTAATTCGGCCTCCCCCCTTCCATAAGTTCCGGAGGGGAAGGAAGGAGGAGGGAGGAGGGAAGGAAGGGGGAGGCCGAATCCCTCCCCTTCCTTCTCTCTTCCCCTCTTTCCTTCTCCTCTGGTTCGGCCCATATGGGGGGCGCAGCAGCCCCTGCTGGCTGCTGCGTTTCCCCTCTTGGCCCATTAGGCCCATATCTTTTGTCGGGGGTGCCCGGAACCCCTTCCGGTGACCCGATATGTACCCGGTACCCTCCGGAACACTTCCGGTGTCCGAATACTATCGTCCTGTATATCAATCTTTACCTCACGACCATTTTGAGACTCCTCATCATGTCTGTGATCTCATTCGGGACTACGAACAACATTGGTCACCAAATCACATAACTCATATAATACAAAATCGTCATGGAACGTTAAGCATGCGGACCCTACGGGTTCGAGAACTATGTAGACATGACCGAGACACCTCTTCGGTCAATAGCCAACAACGAAAACTGGATGCTCATATTGGTTCCTACATATTCTACGAAGATCTTTATCGGTCGAACCGTAATGACAACATACATTATTCCCTTTGTCATCGGTATGTTACTTGCCCGAGATTCGATCGTCGGTATCTACATACCTAGTTCAATCTCGTTACCGGCAGGTCTCTTTACTCGTTCTGTAATACATCATCTCGTGACTAACTCATTAGTCATTTGCTTGCAAGGCTTATTATGATGTGCATTACCGAGAGGGCCCAGAGATACCTCTCCGATACTCGGAGTGACAAATCCTAATCTTGATCTATGCCAACCCAACAAACACCTTCGGAGATACCTGTGGAGCATCTCTATAATCACCTAGTTAAGTTGTGATGTTTGATAGCACACAAGGTATTCCTCCGGTATCCGGGAGTTGCATAATCTCATTGTCGAAGGAATATGTATATGACATGAAGAAAGCAATAGCAGCAAAACTGAACGATCAATATGCTAAGCTAACGGATGGGTCTTGTCCATCACATCATTCTCCTAATGATGTGATCCCGTTCATCAAATGACAACACATGTCTATGGTTAGGAACTTAACCATCTTTGATTAACGAGCTAGTCTAGTAGAGGCTTACTAGGGACACATTGTTTTGTCTATGTATCCACACATTATCAAGTTTCCAGTTAATACAATTCTAGCATGAATAATAAACATTTATCATGATATAAGGAAATATAAAATAACAACTTTATTATTGCCTCTAGGGCATATTTCCTCCAGGACCACCTTTCTTGATTGCACTGGATCGATAAAGACTAGTAGATTGCTCTCCCATACTCCACTATGGATGAGCCACTCTTCAGCACATCTTCACAAGTCCATTGTCACCACAATGGACGGCAAACTTCAAGCATGATATCTTCGTGATGCTCCACTTGAACTTGCACACCGCAATCTTGATGACGATCACCACTTGATGTCATCCTTCATGGGTTTTATGCGATCTTCCTCTTGACGCAAGCCCATGGAAACAGACCTAACCCCACATAGAACTCTCACGTAGGCCATGGGTTAGTACACAAAGCGTAATGGACAATGCTTATCATATCATGGGATCACTTGATCCTTCTCGGTACATTTTCTACCCTTTGTGTGTTGATCAACTTGATTCACTCTTTGACTTAGTCATGATCAACCTTGTATCATGTCTTCTCTATGACCAATCTTTGGATAATTCCTTGAATAACACCTTGGTCATCACATAATCTCCTTGAAACCAAAAATGGACTTCAAGAAATGCCTATGGACAGATCCTTCGAATATAACTCAAGGCAACCATTAGTCCATAAAAAATGTCACCAATTACCAAAACCACACATAGGGGCACAATGCTCTTTCACGCTGGATCCCGACGGGAACCTTGATTTTTCCCTGGACGAGAAAAGCACGGGCCAGATCGAGCCAAGGAAATCGTGCGCGTTATTTGGGCGCATTCCTTGGGGAGGGATCCCTTCCCGACCCGCGCCTTTTCCCTGGGGAAACGTTCCACGCCCCAGGGGTCGGGGAGAGAAGCCACCGAAAGGCGACGGTGACCAAGATTTAGTCTTTCGCCTTCGAGCTTCTCTGCCAGCGAGGGGTTACCTTCTCTCCCCTTGTTCTCATTTGGACACCTGAGGTAGAGGGAACATGCCCCGCGTGGTGGGAGGGATCCCATATGCACATGGAAATGTCTCCCTAGTGGTTTACTGCCCTGGTTTACTCCTCCCCAACAACCAAATGAGGCCTTAGGGCATCTCCAATGGAAACCTGCAAATTTCCTCCCGCATTCAGTCGCGGATAGGGGGACCAGTCCGTGGACACGGATGCGGGAGGCCGCCATCCAACACTAGCCGCATACATTTTGACAACAACTCAAACTGATCAGACGAAATTCGATCAAACACGATCTAATTTCATATAAACACAACCGAATTTCATATAAACATGATGGATTTCATTTAAACTTGAAGGATTTCATCTATACATGACAAATGTTATTACATTTACATCAACTAAGCGGAGCTCATCTGGCTAGGTCTAAATGGTCGACGACGCCCATTCCCCATGTCCGGCCATGAACCAAGAGAACTAAAGCTTCGACGCTCTCCAGCTCTGCCTTCATAACGCCTGCCTCCGAAGGCCCGTAAAGTGAAGTTGTCCGCCTCCACATTGCCACCAAGCAACTAATCGGCTAAAGATGCTCATCCCACCAAGCTTGGCATCGACGGGAGGGGAGGAGCGGTGGCCTTCCTGGGACCAGAGCGGCAGCGACCTACCACGCACTACTCTTCCTCGCTGCTGGTGGCGCCCGCAGACGTGCCGGCTTCTTCGTGGTGGCGACGGGGCATGGCCTTGGCGTTGTCCTCCTCCTCCTCGCCTGTCTCGACGAACAATGCCTTGCTCGTGTCGTCGTCGCACTCATTGCCGGCGACCGCCACCTCTGCCACCCGTTGTCGGTACCGCTAGCGGGCGGGGCGGATCTCGCGGGCGGAGCGGCAGGACTCGAGCAATGCCTCCTGCTCCGCCAGGTCCGCGTCCGGCGCGACCATCCTGCTGGCGGCGACCTAATCCTCCGCATGCAGATGCTCCTGGAGGAGGTTGTCGTTGTAGTTGGTGTTGGCATGCGCCTCCCAGAACTGCTCCTCCCCCTCCTCCCGCACCATGTCCATGGTCATGGTGTAATGCACCGGCGAGGGTGGAGTGGAGGAGGAGGGTGGCGCTGGCTCGTCGGAGGAGGCGTCCTCCATTTGCACGTCGTCGTCGGAGGCGTCCTCCGGCTGCCTACCAGCCTGCCAGTCGACAGCAATGGTGGCCAGCTCCTTCTTCTGCTCCGACGTCAGCCCGTCCCAACTAGCTTTGGCGGCGGAGGGATCCATGGCGGGGAGTGGTACAGAGAGGGATGACTGTGGCTATGGCCGGGGCACCGGGGCAGCGGTTTATATAGCACCGGTGGGTGGGAGAGGGACCGTCAGTTGGCGCCGGAGGAGACGCCTCGGCAACCGCGTGCCATCAATGCGGGTGGCAGACGGACGAGCGGGCGGCCGTTGTGTCGTTTGAACGTGCGACAGTCGCCTGCAGAGGGAAGTGGCGCGGGCCGCGTTCTCTCGGCCGGCGCGCGGCTTCAATGCCGGCGCCAGTGAGCGATCGCGTCTGCTCTGGCCGGACATGAATGCGGGCGCTGACGCTCTGGAGCGGCGCTGACCGAAAACGCGCGGGAGGAGGGAGGGGTTTTTGGTGGGTCAGGGCGGTCAGAAGCGGGCTTAGGATCGGCCCGGACTCCCGCAAACCTCCCTCACATTTGTCTTCGGTTTGCCGGAGAAAACGCATCCTGACTATGCCACGGACCGATACAGGACCGCATTGGATGACTTCCATGGTTCGAACAGTTGACGGAGCTTAGAGGGTCAGTGTTGGAGATGCCTTTAGGAACTGTATTCTTCCTTGTATTATATGCATCTGCCTCTACGCCTTAACTCTGCAATACTCCGTCCGTCCGGAAATACTTGTTCTACAAATGGTTGTATTTAGACTCATTTTTAGTTATAAATACATCCATTTTATCCATTTTCAGGACAAGTATTTCCGGACGAAGGGAGTATATAGATAACGAAAATATTCGTGCCACCCTTATGAATCTGTGGATCGTCACATCTGGGTTGGACACATTGGACAACTTGAACAGAGAGCATCTTTTTCTAGTCCCTCCGCATGTTGTCCAATCCAGAGACAAGATTAAATTACAGAAGATACCTTAGCGAGATCGTCCACTAGCTTCGAATAATTCGATTTTTCGCAGCACTTTTTTCCTTCTGCGATGTAAAACAGCATCGTCTAGATTATATATGTTCCTATCCGGTGGTCAAGTCCAAAGGATAGCATATTCCCCTTGCCCTAGATTAGCTAGAAACACTTGACGTGTGTTCTTCGTCCTATATTAATAGCATTTTTGTTGTTGTAAATTTCTTTCGGAGGAATGGAGGATCACATGACGGTGCAGGCGTGTACGTTGTCGTCGTTGAAGAGCGCGAGCGCGCGGTCGTCGAGGACGTGCGTGAAGGCGTGGCCGGGGTAGTAGCCCACCACCGGATCGTTGTAGCCGTGGAGGTGGTACTTGTGCGTGGGCAGGTACGTGTCGTCCTCCAGGTACTGTATCGCGAACGGGTAGTACCCGGCGTCGTACGGCCACGGCCAGAACTCGGCCGCCCTCCCCGTGCGCCGCGCCGCCCGGAGCACCCTCCGCCGGTCCACGTACCCCGTCACTGTCACCTTCTGCGTGTCCATGTCGATCTCCACCGTGCTCACTCCTGCACGTACGAGAGTTGGATCGCACGTCTGTGTTTCTGCTGAATGAGGATATATAATACGTGCCTTCGAGCCGGGACATGGCCTTCCTTATTCTCTTCTCGCAGCCCTCGCAGTCCATGTGGACATTCATCTCCACGATCTTGCATTTCAAGCCCAAACAAGCAATGATCAAACTGAAATGAAGTTAACAATGGCATGATATCATGTAAAGTAATACTCCCTCCGTCTGGAATTAGTTGAGCTCAAATGGATTCGAGCGTCAACTAATACGTTTAGATGCATCCGATTTGAGCATCAACTAATTTTGAATGGAGGAAGTATCTGTTTCCTTTTTTACTTACGGACAGGGCGTTCGACGAGGCAGTGCTCCTCCGCGTCCTCCAAAAGCGTAGCATGCTCACTCCAACAGCCGGCAACGTAGGAACGGCCTGGTGTGGATGAAAGAAGGCTGCAGGCTGGAAGTCCATAAATACTGCATGAGCAGACGCCAATGCACGGTGGATATCATATCAACTCGACATGGCATGAGAGAACATTAAGATGCAGAGATGCTCGGGCATTGGCATCGATGCCTCCGAGCTCGAGGAGATGTATACGCGAGACGGGTCGATGCAGGACCAATTCCTTCTGGTTAATCTGTTGGCCGTACGTGGAAGGTTTAGACATGTCGGACAGGAATCATGTTATCCTCGTTAAGATTTTTGATAAATCACACATAAAAAGAATTAACGAAATCAAGACAAAATGCAGGGTGTGACTCGCCTCTTTATTATTCAGATTTCAAGAGAGACTGCTAAATACTCATGTGTTGCATCGGGAGCAACTTCATTCTAGTGGTTCAATAAAATATTGATTCGGTTGAGATTGAGGTACATTGCGGGAAGAGAATCCATAGGCAAGGTAAAGAAATATATGATATGATTGAGATTGTGTACGTACAACGAGTTGATTTTGTTGTTTACTTGCAAGAGATTTTATGTTATCAAGGATTTATTTGATTTATGTTGATTGCTTTTGAAAGTGATTTCTTTCCTGAAAAACGAGGAGATTGGGGGTCAGTTATGAAAATATTAATGAGGGTGATCATATGGTTTAGATAAAAAATCGGTGGGAGTGAACATGTATCGATGGTAGGATGAAAGTGAAACCAACAAACTCTCCTTGAATAGTAGAGATTAGCTTCACCCTCGTCTCACACACATGGACCGAACCAAAAGCGCTTTGATATGTTTTTTCTCCTATTTTTCCTCTTGTTTTCTGTTTATTTCCTTCTTATTTTTTTTCATTTTCTTATTTTGCCTTTTTTCCATTTATTCTTTTCCTTTTGACATTTGTAAATAATAAAAAATGATTTTATTTGGTATATATGTATGACTTTTTTTCAAAGATAGATGAAAAATTCTCATTTATTTTAAAACTTTATTTACATTTTATATTTTTATAGTTTTCAATGTTAATAATTTTAAATTTTCTTTTTTGGTAAATACATGAATATTATTAGAAAAGATTGAACAAACGAAATTATGAACATCTCTTTAAGGAACATGCACATTTTTCTCACATGTGAACATTTCTAAAAAAACATGAACACTGAGTTAAACGATTTTTTGGGGTCAAGATATGAACATATCTTTAGGATATATGCAAAAAAATCACATAAATTAGCATCTACTAAATGCATATTTAAAAAAAAATACACAAACATGTCGACATAGATGAACATTTTCAAAATACATGACAAAATAGATGAAATTTTGTTTTTGTGAAACCATGTGCACCAAAACTTGGTAAAAAATTATGGCAGCTTCAGATAGCTTTGGCGACCACCAATCCAACTCCTCTCCGCTTTGCCAGCCACCACCGGCGCTGGCCACGCTCTCAGCACCTCGCTCAATCCCTGGCTCCCAACCACAACTTACGGGCTTAGTGTGGAGAATGGAAGACGAAGGTGTGCGCGTGTTTTCTGTTCGCATTCATCCATGCCGGCGATGAGGATCAAGTCGGCTCTGCCGCCCACCCCCTTTACCGATGAAGCCCTCGGTGGATCCCTGAAGGTTCCCTTGCTCAATCTAGCTCATTCGGATTAGGATCCCATCCCTTTGTCTCGTCAAATCCATGCGGGTGGTGAAGAGATGGAGTTGGCCCTAGTTTTGTCGCCGACGGTTGTCGTGCTTGGCTTGTATCCTACGTCGCGAAGCTCAAACCTTGTTGCTCCATAATTAGGGATGGGGAAGGTGTGGATCTCCCGGTTTGGTGCCGCCTATGATGAATATATTGAGGTGGTGCCTCAGATGAATATATTGAGGTGGTGCCTCAGATGCCTCTGTGCTCCTCCTCCATTGCAGGAGGCCTCGATTCTGAAGTTGCTCATGGCACCGACGATGCAGGCACGAGCTGGTGCCGCAGGCGACCACACCTGTTTGTGGATTGCCCTAATGTTGGTGCCGATTCAGTGCCGCCTACTTGCGATCCGGTGGAGGCTGTGGGTGCTTTGCCAGGGGCTGGTCCCTGGATTTTTGTGGGAGGGAGGTGTCACCCCCTTGGCCATGGGGCTTGCAACCAAGCTTCCAATTCGTCCCCACTACATTGTGCGAGGATTGAGCAAACCGCCACCTTCAGATGAATAACTCATGGTCGATGCTTTTGTTGCTTTGCTGCTATTCGTGGTGGGCTGAGACATGACACTAGGTGAGCGGCATATGACTCATAATAACATGCATATAAGGACCTCCTATTTGGTGCATTGTGCGTCCAAATCTGCATAAACGCATTTGCAGGGCCACCTGGGCCGCATTAGCGAGCGCTGATGAGTTATTTTCACTAATCTATATCTTTCATGTTTATTTCGTTTCTTCGTTTATTTTGTTTTAAGTCTTTTTTTAACATGAACATCTTTTCTCATGTGAATATAGCTACAAAACATTTTAAGGCAAAAATGTATGAACATTTTAGAATTACAGGGATGTTTTATACAAATGTGTGTGTTTTAAAAGAATTGGTCATTTAAAAAAATTGTCAACTTGTTTAAAAAGAGTATGAACATTTTAAAAAAGATGGAACAATTTAAAAACATGATTTTGTAAAAGAATTGTGAATATTTTTTAACAAACATGATTTGTTTTAATTTTACGAACATCTTTTTAAAGCTTGGGAGTGCGTGCAACTGGGCCGGCCCATCGCGCAGGAGGCCACAGGCCACAACCTCGTTTTTTTTCTGATTTTTTCCATGTTGTTGTTTCTGTTTTTTGCATTCTTTTTTGTTAACTTTTGTTTATACTTCCAAATAATCTAAATATATATATTACAGAAAATATTTTACGTAAACCTTGAAAAAATGTTAGTCAGACATTTGAAAAATGTTAAATATGTTTGCAAAATGTTTCAAATTTATACAAAAATACAATGTGTAAGAAAAAATTTGATCATGTATTTTAGAAAAATTAATCAAGCAATTCGAAAATGTTAATCAAGTATTAAAACATGTACAAGCGTTTAACAAATGTTAAATGTGTATGATATTTTCTCAGATATACAAAAACTATGTAATGTGTATAAACATGTAATCATATATTTAAAAAATGCGAAACATGTATAACAAAAGTTCTTGATATATATTACAAATATACATTAAATAAACGAAATATGTATATGGCAACCGTGTAGCAGATTGCAAAAACGATCACACCCATCCAACACCGTCAGATCCCAATCTCCCTCAAAACACGTCCGCTCCTTTCGATAAATAATCATGACGAGTGCTCCACCATGAATCCCCTTCTTCCCACTGCCACCTCCCTGTTTCTCACGCGCCTACATCGATGAAGCTCCAATCCATGTTATGCTGCTGACCATCCCTACATCAGCATGGTGCCGTTGTCCGGGGGAGACGCCGATAAGGAGGGGGAGCCGCGGGAACGGCGCCGCCGACAGAGATGAGCTGCGGCAGCGAGGTGCGGTCCAAGGGTGGTAGAGGAGGCCGTTCCATGGACGACGAGAAACGATTGGGTTCATGGTCGTCCGGGGCGGCGACCGAGCGCGCGCCACGAGCTCCCGACATCGCTGCCGATAGGCATAGGTTGGAAGTGCGGCGGCCATGGCTAGACCTCCTTGGCGTCGGGGACCACGAACAGGAGCGCTTCTGCGGCGGACGCGCGTGCTGATCCAATTCTGAAACAGGAGCACTTCAGCGGCGGTCAAGCGTTGGGCCCAGGCGCACGCCGGAGCCGCAGAAGCAGCCCTACTCGCTGGCCATCGGCATCGGCAGCGGCATGTCGCTCCTATACCCGAAGCAGCCGCAGACCTCCGCCGACGAGAGCCTCCACGGCCTCCACGGACTCACGCCCGAGCCACCAGGTCCTGCACACAACGTCGTCACTCCGCTGTTGCTACTGAATGCGTCAGTGAATATGGTGTGTTCTCCTTGGTTCAGTTTACCTTACTGAACTAGTTCAGTGGCTGGTTCCAGCAGCGCCTACTAACCACTCGTGATGAATCCCTCAAGGTGGTGATGATGATTGAATGAACAATCTATTTTTCGCAAGAACGGTTCATTAAGATGAAGACATGGTTAGTATACAAGTAGTACTTACTACTACCTCCGTTCGGAAATACTTGTCTTCGAAATGGATAAAAAGGATGTAACTAGAACTAAAATACATCTAGATACATCTATCTCTTGAACAAGTATTTCCGGATGGAGGAACATTGTAGGCAAACTTTGCTGAAAAAAACGAAGCAAAAATATTTGCATGTTTTTTAACAAATTCCCCATGCCTTGCTTCAGTTTAATTGTTAACATCACCTAAGATAGAAGAAGTAAGTGGCACAGTATGCTGACGAGCAAGAAGAACTCAGAGAGGTGGACGTGCAATAACCAAAAGAAACTGATCGGCAGATTTTTGGCTTCCTTTTCCCCACTTTTGTTGGGGTCAGGATCATGTATTACCATGATCTATAATCTTTGGGCACATGAGTTGGTCACTGGGTTTTGAGGATTCTCACATTTTTGTGTTAGTGATTAGCATTTGGAATTTCCTTGGACGTATTTTAGGGGCTTCTTTTCGGAGACTATTTTCAAGTATGAATTATGATTTATGAGGCACCTCTTTTGTTGACCTTTTACATCTCATCTGTGAGCAGTATATTTTGCTTAGTTCATATGGAAGAGCTCCAATAGAGAGTGTGTCCTGCAACACTAATTAATGTTCATGTTGATTAAGCTTTTTCTAAAATACATTTATTTAGAACTATTACAAAACATTTACCCATTTGAATCGAAAGATCTGATCAAGGGTAATAGGGAACTTGTATTCTAATCGGGAGGGAGCAGAATAGAGTAGCAGGTCTTTTTAGCCAAATTAGTGTGGTAATTTTTGTGTACATTGCTCATGATCAAACAATGTGGTAACTTTTGAACCGGGGGTAGTTATTGAAAACATGCCTTTGTAACTTCTTTGCAAATAGCATAATAATATACACACCATGACCTGATAAATTACATACAAGCACCACGGTAATTTGACCCAAGAAAAAATTTATTGAAAAATATACCCCAGTAACTCATGTGTAAAATAACATGGTAATATACACACAATAAAGCTGATAACTCATATATAAATAACACGGTAACTTTTGACTCGGGTAAAAAATGTTGAAAAAGCATATCCTCCCCCGATAACTTCTATGCAAATAGCATGATAATATACTCACTGCAGATGTGATAATTTGGACACAAATAACACGGTAACTTTGACCAAACGAAATTTTTTTGTTAAAAATATACCCCGGTAACTTATGTGAAAATAGCACGGTAACATATTATCTGCATACCCGTTAACTTACGTACAAACAGCGCGATAATTTTGATCAAAGGGAAAAATGTTGTTGAAAAATATACACCCCCAGTAACTTATGTGATAAATAGCACCGCGTTCCCGATGACTTACATACAAACATCATGGTAACTTTGACCAAAGAAAAACAAAGTTGTTAAAAAATATTCCCACAGTTGATGTGAAAATAGCACAGTAATACGCGTACCCAATTTTTTACGTACAAACACTGCGGTAACTTTGACCAAAGGGAAAAAGTTGTTGAAAAACCATACCCCGGTACTTATGTGAAAATGACACGGTAATATAAGAACCACATAGTGGATAATTTATGTACAAACATCGCGGTAACTTTGTCCAAAGGGGAAAAAGTTATTGAAAACTGCACCCCGGTAATTTATTTGAAAATAGCACACGGTAATATATGAACCACATATCTGACAATTTAGTACAAACACCACGGTAAACTTAACCGGGGGGAAATAGTTATTGAAAAGATTGCCCCCGATAACTTCTATGTAAATAGTATGATAATATACAAACTGCATACCTCATAACTTAAGTACAAACAACATGGTAACATTTTTTACTAGGGTGGGGGGGGGGGGGGGGGGGTATTGAAAAATATCCTCGGGTAACTTCTATATAAATAGTATGATAATATACGAAGCTCACACAATAACTTAAGTACAATCACCACGGTAACATTTGACAAAGGGAAAACGTTGTTTACGAACATACCCCGGTAATTTCTATGTAAATAGTGTGGTAATATATGACCCTCATTTCTGATAACTTGAGTGCAAACACCGTGGTAATTTGCATCTGAAAAGGAGGGAAGGGGATTTCTGGGTTTGTGGACCGTGTGAACCGATATGAAACATGCAGAAAAAAAGATAGAACTAGAATGCATAGTCCAAAACCCAAACAAATGAGGCTGGTGTTTTGGATTTTTAGTTACTGTTGGTTGTCTTTTTTTTGTTTAATCTCGTCTTAGGTAGATACATCTAGCATGTAGATTGAATCTAATCAATAAAGGTGGCTAGCACAGCTGGATGTCATTACATTCAGTATATTTGACGGTGTGGGTTTGGTCCCACGTTTGTTCCCTTTTTGTGCCTATTTTTAAATAGCTGACTGCCTAGAAAATCGGGTGGACCCCGCAACCTCAGAGTTGGTTTGTTCGAGGGGAGGTGGGATCTTGACAAATATCACAGTCCTTAAATAAAAGTCGACATCAGAAACATATATCTTTAAAAACTTAATTTATATTTAAGAATTGTTAAACATGTATATAAAAATGTTCCTAATGTATACCAAAACTGTACATTGTGTGTGAAAAACTGTTTATTGCCAACAACAAAAATTAACGTGTATTTACAAAGTGTTAACCATGTATTTAAAAAAATGTACAATACATGCATTTAACAAAATGTACATTGTTTACTTAAAAAATGTTTAATGTGTATAAAAAAAATTGTATGTGTACACTTAAAATTTACATTATGTACAAAAAAAGTATATACATGCTAATAAAAGAAACCGATGAAACCAGAAAAGAAACAAAAGCAGAGCGAAGAAAACAAATAAAGGAACAAAGAAAATCTAAGTAAAACGGAGGAAAAAATAAAAACCAAATGAAAACCAAAGAAAATCGATGGAAAAGAGTGGAAACAATGAAAATAGTAACAAACAAAGAAACCAAAGGAAAACAAAGAGGCAATTAAAAATAAAAAACAATGAAAACCAAAGAAAAAGAAGAAAACCAGGAAAAAACCGTTGAAAATAGAGAAGAATGGTGAAAATAGCCGAAAATCAAAGAACAGAAAAATGTTGAAAAATAAACAGAACAGAAAAACTGAAGAAAAACAGAAAAGCAACAAAAAAACTGAAAGAAAAAACTGCCGAAAACCGTCGAGAGAGCAGCGACGGACGAAACATCGCTGAGACTGGGCCGGCAAAGTACTGTCATCCACAAAAAAGCTTCAGACGAGATGAGAGCTACTCTTGCATTAAGCGTAATGTGGGGGAGCTCCTATGGACGCTCTCTGCGTCAAAGAGCCGACGCTTCGCACAGAGCACGCCTAACCTGGGCTGGCCCATATTGGAGTGGCAATTCTCGAGGTGGAGAAAACGGACGCTCTCTGCGTCAAAGAGCCGACGCTTCGCACAGAGCACGACTCACCTGGGCTGGCCCATATTGGAGTGGCAATTCGCGAGGTGGAGAAAACGGCAAAAACTGGAGCGCTACACATGGGTATCAAACTCTTTTTTTTAGGGGGGTATCGAACTCTAGACTTCGCAGTAATGTGCGTGTTGTACTAGCCACTCCAACAGACAAGCTTCTATGATGGATAAGCAACGGAGAGTTTAAACAAGCAAACAACATCGACAAAATCTAAATCGAACCAACGACCTGCTGCCCGTGAACCAAAAATCGCTAGCCACTGAACTCCTAGAAATTTGTACGTAAAAAAGCAACCCGGTGCATATGAACTATAAAATCAAATAGATTTAATGAAATTTCAAAAGTTATTTAGATTTTGAAAAATCTAAATATTTTTTGAAACACAAAAATTTTGAAATTCAGGAACAAAAATTTTCATAACACAAACATTTCATTAAAAACGTGAACATTTTTGGAGTTTCTCAAACATTTCTTGAAAAAAGGACCAAAATGGATAATGAAACAGTTTTTGAAATTACAAACAACCGTTTAAAAAATAGAAATTTTTTCTGAAAAATAGGAACAACATTTCAAAACGCAAACATTTTTAGAAATTATGAACAAATTATTCAAAATGCAATCATTTCTCAAAAATTCTCTAAAATTTGGTTGAATTTGCGATCAAATTTTGAAAACCTGAACAATTATTGAATATGTGAACAAATTTGGAAAAGCTAGAATATTTTTTGAAATTCCCAAACATTTAATGAATTTGTGAGTTTTTCTTGAAAACAATAACATTTTTCAGAATTACGAACAAATATTTTCAAAATGCGAACATTTTGTGAAACTACGAACAATTTTTCGAACATTCTTCGAATTTGCGAACAAAAATTTGAGAAAACAAACATTTTTATAAAATGTGAACAAATATCGAAATGCTAGATTTTTTAAATTCCTAATCATTATTTGAATATTTGAACAAATTTTTAAAATGCGAACATTTTTTAAATTCACTACACATTTCTTGAATTAGTGAACAAAATTTCAAAAACATGAACAGTTTATGATATTGGAGAACAAATTTTTCAAACTGGAACTTTTTTGAAACTCCTGCAAAAACAGAAACGTAAACATTTTTGAAATTTCTGAGCAATTTCTGAAAATAGAAACATTTTATGAAATCGTGAATATTTTTTAAATGCTGTGAAAATTTTGAAAAAAAACATTGTGAACAACTTTAGAAAACCAGGAACATTTTGTGAAATTCGCGAACATTTTTTGAAAAATACAAACATTTTTTGAATTTAATAACAATTTTTTTAAATAGTTTCATCTTTTAATAACATTTTAAAAAAATTTGGAACAATTTTGGAAACATGAACTTAAAAAAGGAAATATAAACTTTGAAAATATTAAAAGAAAAAGGAAAACAACCCGAAAAAGAAAAGAAAAAGGAAAAAGAAACAGAAACAGTAAAACAAAAAAAACAGAAAAACAGTTTAAAAACAAAAAAAACTGGTTCACGGTACCTCCTAGAAGTTTCCTAAAACCATAAAAATCCCGGCCAGAAACCACGAGAAGGTTCGCAAAACCATAATAAGGGATTAAACGGGCCGGGCCAAGTCTATCTCCCGCTCGATGTCTTTGTGCGAAAGGTGGACAACTTGCCGTATCGGATTTCCTATTTGCCGCACGATGCGTCAAAGTGTCGACGAATCGCACAGGGGGGATTTGACTAGCGAGCGGTTTGGGCCGGCCCATCTTTAGCGTAGGTTTTGGGATCTTTCTAGAGCGTTCCCAGCCGGTTCTTACTGGTTTTGGGAACCATCTAGAAGGTTCCTGAACCGGTTTTTTATTTTTCCTTTTTTACTTTTTCTATTTTTTCTTCTTCCCTTTTCTGCTTCTTTTTTCTTTTCTTTTTGTTATTTTTTTGTTTTCTTTCAGTTTTCCTTTTCAAGTTAATTTCTCTTTTCAACAAATTTTCTTTCTTTATTTTTCATTTATTTTTATTTGCTTCTCTTTTTGCAAAAATATTCAAGTTTTGTTCATGTTTCCAAACAAATGTTCAGTTTTCAAAAAAATGTTCTCAAAATTCAAAAATTGTTCTCTATACACAAAAAAGTTCAAAACTTTCGAAATTCAGAAAATGTACCAGATTTAAAATTTTTGTTCATGTATTCAAAACAAAATCACGGTTCCAATTTTTTTTGGGATTTTCAAAAATTGTTCTCTGTTTCAAAATTTGATCTCAAGATTCAGAAAATGTTTGTGTTTAAAAATTTGTTCGCGCTTCGAAATTTGTTCTCCGTTTGAAAATTTGTTCTCAGGGTTCAAAAAATGTTTGTGCTTTAAAAATAATTTCACAAAATCCAAAATGATCAGTTAGCAAAAAATTGTTCTCATTACAAAAAGAAAGTTCAAAACTTTCGAAATTCAGAAAATGTACCGGATTTCAATTTTTTTTCACGTATTCAAAAATATTCACGCTTCCAAATTTATTCAGGATTTTTGAAAATTAATCTCCGTTTCAAAATTTGTTCTTGAAATTAAAAAAATGTCCGTGGTTTAAAAAATTGTTCGCGCTTTGAAATTTGTTCTCAAGATACAAAAAGTGTTCATGCTTTAAAAAATTATGCACTTATTCCAAAACCTTCGTGTTTTCAAAAAATGTTTGGGAAATTCAAAATTTGTTCGTGTGCAAAAGTAGTTCGTGTTTAAAAAATTCGTTTCGGAATTTGAAAAATGTTCCTGTTTAGTTTTTTGGGTAGTTTATAAATGTTCCGTTTTAAAAAAAGGTTCACTTCTCCAAAATTCATTTGCGTGTTTAAATATGTTTGAGTTTTCTCAAAATTCTTCACAAATTTGAAAAATGTTCCAGTTTGATAAAACATTCTCGTTTTGTTTCTCAAAAAAAATTGCGTTTGAATTTTTAAAGACATTCAGATCGGCGTTTGGGTTTCTTAAGTTGTTGCGCTGTACTGTAATCATTAAAGTCACAAGCTCAACTGGTAAGAGTCTTATGCTCTCAAGCAGCCTGTCCTGGGTTCGAACCACGGCAGCGCAACCTTTTTTAACTCCAGCGTTACCTAATTGTCGCTAGTGAGGTGGGCCCACTAAGCCCGTGAACGAGCAGCCCTATGCGAACGCCCAGCAATTTGACGCAAAGTGCGGTGCATAGGACCTCCCTTGCTGCATAATGCGGCGAATAGGATTTTCCGTAATGTGGCTCTCGTGGTCTTGGTGAGAAGGCCTTGCCTCAAGGGAGCCTCTAAAGGGCCGGCAAAGGAGGAAGCCCTTCCAGTGTTGATACGTTACGCACGTATTGGTTTGTAAGCTTTTTTACTTTTATTTATATTTTGAAATATTTTAAGTATACGTATTCCAAAAAGTTACTTAAAAATGTCATCAAACATTAATATTTTTTAATGAAATTTAAATAGAAATGTTTGTGACATTTCAGAAAATGTTACACGTTTAGAAACATGTTCATCACATTTATTTATTTTTGTTTATGGCACAGTAAAAAATGTCCGCATAATGCGGCGAATAGGATTTTCCGTAATGTGGCTCTCGTGGTCTTGGTGAGAAGGCCTTGCCTCAAGGGAGCCTCTAAAGGGCCGGCAAAGGAGGAAGCCCTTCCAGTGTTGATACGTTACGCACGTATTGGTTTGTAAGCTTTTTTACTTTTATTTATATTTTGAAATATTTTAAGTACACGTATTCCAAAAAGTTACTTAAAAATGTCATCAAACATTAATATTTTTTAATGAAATTTAAATAGAAATGTTTGTGACATTTCAGAAAATGTTACACGTTTAGAAACATGTTCATCACATTTATTTATTTTTGTTTATGGCACAGTAAAAAATGTCCCCATAATTTGTTATTATTTTTAGCATTTCAGAAAAATCTTCACACGTATAAGTTATAAAAATATGTTCATTACATTTTATAAAAAGTTTCATAAAAAAATTTGTTCTTGCAATTTGTTAAAACTATCTGTATTATTATAAAAATTTCTCATGACATTTAAACTATTTACACATTTTAGAATTTTTTTGGTACAATGCTAAAATTAGTTCACGTAATTTTGAGAAAAATTTCGTACCATATAAAAAAGTTCATAGATCTTAGAATCATTCGCATGTTTTGAAAACAAATGTTCATACCATTTCTGAAAATCTTTTAGCGTGTTTTTATAAATTCTTCACCTTGTATTTAATAAATGTTGAACGTGCATTTGAGAAATGTTCAATATGTATTCGAATGAATCTTCGTCATGTATTAAATTTTTTCTCATCATGTATATAAAAATTGTTCCAAATGTATAAAAACATGTTCAAAATGTATGTATACAAAAAGGTTGACATGTATTTGAGAAATAGAAAAAGGAAAAAAGGGAAAATAAAAAAAACAAAAAAAGTTGAACAGAAAGTCAGAAAGTCATCAAAACCAATAAACAAAAAAAAAGGAAAACCCATGTAGAAGGTTCCAAAAACCGATGGGCCGGTTCATAGAAACTTCACAAAACCGCTGGCTAATACAAGTATTGGGCTGACCAACTATGTCGATCTTTTTACGTGGGCTTGAATTATGTTCGACAGTAAACGATTTTAAGCACTTTGCGGGATTTGCTGGTATAAATGGCATTCACCTTGGATGACAGACTGACACAATGGACTGGGGATGGGGTGCGGCGAAGTGCCTCCCGCAGCGAGTTGCACGGTATTGTTGTGTGCAGATAGCTGGTAATGGGTCAATCTAGTTACGACATGGTCCGATCACGCTGATGTCATGAATGTTTTTTCCTTTTTATATTGAAAAAACATATATTAGGAAAACAATAGTAAATGTAGTGTACAAAAAATGTTTGCCCCACTTTTAGAAAAAAATCCACCACTAAAAACAATGTGAACATTTAAAAAAATTTCACATATTTCAAAAATGTGTACATGACATTTAAGAAATGTTATACAATAAAAAATCTTCGTGTAATTAAAAATATTCGCATTACAATCAGAAAACAATGTTTGCACGTATGAAGCAAAATGTTTGTGATTTTTCTAAAAATGTTTATCCAATGTTAAAAAAAATGTGTGGACAGTTAAAAAAAATCTTCATAGCATACAAAAAAAATGTTCAGCGTGTATTTGGAAACAATGTTTAACACCTACTCAAAAGAATGTTCAAAAGAAGTAATTAAATAAAAATGTGAAATCCTGTATTTACGAATGTTAAACATATATAGAAAAAATGTTTTAGATCTACACAAAAATGTACAATGCGCATAAAAGAAGTAGACAAGAAAACATATATTTCTCATAAATGTTAATAATATATTTGGTAAAATTTAAACGAGTAGAACAAAAATGTTCCTGCTATATACGCAGAATATACAACGCTTATGTAAAATGTAGACATGCGTTGAAAAAAGGGAAGAGAGACAAAAAGGAAAAGAATAGATTGAAACTGAAGAAAGAAACCAAAAAAAAAATCAAATGACAACCAAAGAGAGAAACAAAATAAAATAAAAAAACTAAAAAGAAAAAAAAACAAAGAAAAACCAAGGAAACCGGAGGAAAACTGTAGTACAAGTAGTATAAAAAACAGGGAAAAACATTGTTCACGCTTGCTACGGTTTGGGACAGCCTGATAGTCGTCCGCCCGTAGGCGATTCCATATATTTTCTAAAAAAACATTGTTTTGCTCAAAAAGAGACAACATTGATTTGTTCTAAAAAATGCATCGATTTGGCTTTTTCATCTAAACAAACAAAAGGACATTTTCTCTGTTCCCGCATACGGAACAGGAGCCAAAGCTCAATTCTCTTGTGTCTTATATACACAGTAATGCTGTAGCAGCAGCAGCAACGCATCCTACTTACTATGCGGATGACCATGAGCGTCAGAGGCCCCTATTGCACAGCTCAGGGAGAGAGCGTACCCAACCGCACGACACTGTAGCTTGGCCTCCTTCCGATTTTTTTCTAGCTAATATAAAGGGCGCTTCCAGGCTATAGCTAGCTCCGTGTATATGGTTCGTATTCCATAGTCCTATGCAAAACTCGCATCATATATGCTACTCCCTCCGTCCAATAATATAAAAGCGTTTTTATTAAAAAGCGCTCTTATATTGGTTATATCGGGATGAAGGGGGTAGACGACACGGAGTGTATACGTATATCGCTAGCTAGCAAGCAGCTACCCGCTCCATGATTCCACTTTTCATTCGCTCGGCGGCCAGCGGCGTGCGTGTGGATATTCTCCGTCCACGACTAGCTGCCGGCTGGCCGGCCATGTAGCGGTTGTGTCGTTGTCAGTTTGTCACGTACGCTCGGGGCTGGTTGGGGTTGGGGTGCCGATCGCTCCAACGGAAGCACATGCGCCGCGGTGATTGGGGTGAGGGGGAGAGATAGAGACAGAGGGAGGGAGACGGATAATGGGGGCGAAGGGCCGTCGAAAGCGACGGGACGAGGGGATCCCAACGGTTTGGACAGGGTGACGAACCGAGTGCGCTTGAGACCCTTCTCGCTCCCATGCATCATGCAATGATGCTGCTGCATGCACCCGTCGCCAGTGCACCCTACTACTAATCATCAACTGATCACTGGTGCACTGCTCGCACTCGCCCTTCCGGTGTGGTGGCCATCTTTATTTTGTTTCGCCGGACGGCCAGATCTTTGTTGGTTCGTCATCTTTCTCCCTCCTGTTGTAAATGCCACACAAAGCCCAGACCATATGAATCTGGCACCTTGCCTTTATCTGATCGAGCGCGCCCTAATGGGAGCATGGCGTGTTGCGTTCTGGTTGGATATGGGTGGTTCCATCTCACATGCGCCAATTAAGCTCCAAGGGGCCGGGTGAATCGAGTGATGAGCTGCAGGCGTATAGCCGTGCATGGACTGCTAATGAGGAGATACATTGGGATACATACAACTGTAGTATATGTCTTTTCCCTTTAGAAATGCCGGTGCGTTGCAATGAAAACAAATAATATGTGGTTAATTTAAGAGAATTGTATGTGCAGGTACAACGTCATGTGACCGAAACGCTACTCACTCCGTCTAGGTGCATAGGACACTTAAGGAGGAGGTACGGCGCCCCAATCATGTTTAATTGGCCATAACAGCGTGCATGAGAGCCGATTTAAATCGGCGGGATCTCCTCTCTCATTAAATCCACACCATACATGCCCCACAAATTCCCCTCTCGAAAGAAGCTTTTGCTCCGCTTTATATATATAATAACTACCAAAAAGGTACATGGTTGAACGATACAAGAAGGTGAGGTAACCCTCTTACAGAGCCGATCTTAGGATAGACGGCTCATGCAGAACACATGCGGCTACGCTACCGAAAGAGAGGACCAGAAGAACTGAACACAACGCCACACTACGCCATAGTGCACCTAAGCTCCATGACAACATCCACAGGAGGGAGAACAACGCAAAGCGTCGCCGCTGCCGAGTCCACCATGAACAAAGGTCTTCACCCAGAGCCAGGACACAGAGAGAACAATCACGACGACGTCTTCAAGAAGAGAGAGGCACCCGCGGGCATCACCGTCGTCGGTTTCAAGGCACAGTGATTTCGCTCGGCAACTCACCCGTGCCACCACGAGGTCTCCAGGACAAGCGCGACGAGAACAGAACCCCAGATCTCCGTCAGGGCATCACCCTGTGATACAAATAGCACGCCCGAGCCACCCACCGCCACACCTCTCGTCGCCCACACAACCTGGAAGGAGAGCCACGACGGCCGCGATGTTGCCGGCCGGAGAGCAAACCATGCGGACCGCCATTCGGGGCCGCCACCTCGGCATCCCCGTCGCAAGACACCTACACCGCGCACTTCACAACAAAACTCAACCGTGGTAGGAATAGCAGAGGCGCGCTATCCACGGACGCCACCCACTCCCTTCCCGGGATTAGTCACCGAGTCTAGGTAAGCGCCTCCATAGTAGGAGCTTCCCCCACCTGCGTCCCCAGCCAATCCCGGTTGACTAGGGGGGACACGACTCTGTGACTGCCGACGGTCGTCGGTGAGCATGCCCCAAGCGTTGGCCCAAGTGAGCTCACACGATGCCATGTCCGTGGCCGCGATGCCGACCCGTGCACCGATGCAACGGTATCACGACCACCACCACCAACCACCGCATCCTTGAGAAGGGCATGAGCACCACCCGCGAGCACCATCCGGACCAAACCTAACCCCACCTACCCGGAGCAGCACAAGCTCCGATCTGCCTCGGGCCCAGATCTGGTCAGCCCGAACACAAACCTTAGGTCGTAGCCACCTTGATGAGCACGAGATGCACGCTGCTGACCCGTACCCAGGAGAAGGGAGGTCGCAACCGCCATCCACACCCCGTCGTCAAGCACCAAAAGTCGTATCACGCCCACGCCGATGACCCGTGCAACCCCCACGAGCAACCACCACTGCGCCGACCCGAAGCACCGGTGAGACCTAGCCGGAGCCAACACCTGCCACCGGAGGAAAGCCCCAGCCAAGGATCGCCACCGCCGCCAATGGGGAGCCCAGCGCCACCCGAGGTGTCGGTGGCCAAATCAGGTCGCACCTGATCGAGCCACGACGGCCAGCATGGGCGCGCAATGGACATCCACCAGGAGTCGTCGTGGCTGCGCGTCACGTGCGAGACCCCATCGCCGACACCCATGGTCGCGCCGCCGCGCCTCGTCGCCAATGCATCGCCACCTGCTGGAGTCGCCTGCCCGCAGTAGACCCACCATCCATGGGGTGAGGAGCTCCCATCGCGGCCGCCGCTGATCGGGCTTCGCTTGACGACGCTCCCGGGCGGCGGCGAGGAGAAGGAATGGAGAGGAGGTACCCCTGCCAGCGGCTAGGGTTGGCACGCCCTGGCCGCCCGCAGGAGTGACGCGGGTGGGAAAAATGAATAGTCGTCACCTTCCCACAAATTCCTCTCTCCCATTAATTGCATCATGCATGTCACTATGCATCGTGTTTAATTAGCCAACATACATCCATTTAAGGGCATCTCCAATGGTGGTAAGATAGTTGTTGGTAGATTTTGCCACCTATGATTTTTGATGATGTGGCATACAATAAATAAGGAGAGAGAGGAATGTTGTATGTACATGAACCAACATCCTTGCACAAGCTCCAATGTAGAATGAGAGAGCATCTTATTTATTATCTCATATTCTATTGGGCAAACTAGATATAACCTATTTGAGTTGTTGTATGTTAAGGTGTTGGTTGATGACATGGCATATTTTATCAGCAAGCTAATATACAAACTGTTGGAGATGCCCTAATTAGCATAGTAGATAAGGTCTCTCTCCCATGCAAGTCGCCATACACATCCGTTTAATTAGCTAATATATGTACATATGGTCCCTCTCCCATGCAAGTCACATATGTATCCGTTTAATTAGCCAACACATAGGATGTCTCTCCCATGCCATTCACATATGCATCCGCTTAGGCTGGTAACCAGCATGGAACCTAGCGCATTGCAAGACAAATTTATTTATGTGGCATGTAGTTAATGAGGAGACATGTGTTTAGAATAACATAAAACAACCCAAAGCAAAATGAGTCTACCATCTAATAAATACAATCATATATGATACTACTTCTATATTACTTTGCATTATGAAGGCAGTAACATAAACTAGTGTCATTCTATGTTACTCACCACTATGACTATCTTAATTAACTAACATATCTCTCCCATGCAAGTCACATATGCATGCCGTTTAATTAGCCAACATATAGGGCCTCTCTCTCCCATGCAAATCACATATGCATCCCGTTTAATTAGCCAACATATAGGGTCTCTCTCCCATTAGTGCCTTCCTTTTGAGAAGTTGTTCTCTCTAGGGATAAATGGACCCACTCCTTGATTTGAGATGTCTTATTGATTTCAAGTTGCAGACATATTTGAATTGGTGAGATTGCGTGTAATTAAGGAAAGTGGGAATATCTATTATATAAGGGCATCTCCAAAGGAGACCCTCAAAGCTCTCGTAAGATTGTTGTCCGGACCATTTGTATCAACTTTTGTCATCCAATGGGGACTGCATCGGTCCACGAAGTGGCCTGGTCGTCCATTTTCCTGCATCAAAAGTAAAGTATTCACGTGGTTCTCCTCTCTTTTCTCTCTCTTCACATGCATGCTCCTCCTCTCTCTCCTCCCAACCGGACAACCACATCACAAATTCCACCACATGCATGGTCCCCTCTACTCTATGTCCTCCCAACCGGATTAATTTGTGAATAGCTTTGGATGTTTCCGACATCTTGTACGCGAACCACGTCCGGACATAAAAACAGACGTATATCGAAGCCATTTGCGGGTTTGCTTTTGAGATGTCCTAAGAACCTTCTCTTTTTTACATAAACATTGGTTAGATCAGTTGAATGCAATAGGGCACGACAGACCAAGGCCTAGATTTATGACAGGCTAAAACGGATGAACGTTGTATAAAACCTTCCTCCTTTTAATATTAGGTATAGATTAGAACCATATTAGGCACAATTTTGTCCCAATTTTTTTGTTTCGGAGAATCAACTTATACTTTGGATGATAGGAGGATGATTGTATACCTAATACACCAGGATCAAACATCGAGTGTGATTGACGCCTTGCGTGTTTCATCAAGGTGGGATATCCTTCCAATGAGAGACAAGATACCTGTTGATACGTCTCCAACGTATCTATAATTTATGAAGTATTCATGCTATTATATTATCTGTTTTGGATGTTTATGGGCTTTATTAAACACTTTTATATTATTTTTAGGACTAACCTATTAACCCAGAGCCCAGTGCCAGTTTCTGTTTTTCCCTTGTTTCAGTTTTTCGCAGAAAAGGAATATCAAACGGAGTCCATGTTAGAAATATGCCCTAGAGGCAATAATAAATTGGTTATTATTATATTTCCTTGTTCATGTTAATCGTTTATTATCCATGCTAAAATTGTATTGATAGGAAACTCAGATACATGTGTGGATACATAGACAACACCATGTCCCTAGTAAGCCTCTAGTTGACTAGCTCGTTGATCAATAGATGGTTACTGTTTCCTGACCATGGACATTGGATGTCGTTGATAACGGGATCACATCATTAGGAGAATGATGTGATGGACGAGACCCAATCCTAAGCCTAGCACAAGATCATGTAGTTCGTTTGCTAAGAGCTTTTCTAATGTCAAGTATCATTTCCTTAGACCATGAGATTGTGCAACTCCCGGATACCGTAGGAATGCTTTGGGTGTACCAAACGTCACAACGTAACTGGGTGGCTATAAAGGTGCACTACAGGTATCTCCGAAAGTGTCTGTTGGGTTGGCACGAATCGAGACTGGGATTTGTCACTCCGTGTAAACGGAGAGGTATCTCTGGGCCCACTCGGTAGGACATCATCATAATGTGCACAATGTGACCAAGGAGTTGATCACCGGATGATGTGTTACGGAACGAGTAAAGAGACTTGCCGGTAACGAGATTGAACAAGGTATCGGGATACCGACGATCGAATCTCGGGCAAGTACTATACCGATAGACAAAGGGAATTGTATACGGGATTGATTGAATCCTTGACATCGTGGTTCATCCGATGAGATCATCGTGGAACATGTGGGAGCCAACATGGGTATCCAGATCCCGCTGTTGGTTATTGGCCGGAGAACGTCTCGGTCATGTCTGCATGGTTCCCGAACCCGTAGGGTCTACACACTTAAGGTTCGATGACGCTAGGGTTATAGGGAATAGATATACGTGGTTACAGAATGTTGTTCGGAGTCCCGGATGAGATCCCGGACGTCACGAGGAGTTCCGGAATGGTTCGGAGGTAAAGATTTATATATGGGAAGTCCTGTTTTGGTCACCGGAAAAGTTTCGGGTGCTATCAGTAACGTACCGGGACCACCGGGAGGGTCCCGGGGGTCCACCAAGTGGGGCCATCGGCCCCAGAGGGCTGCGTGGGCCAAGTGTGGGAAGGGACCAGCCCCTAGGTGGGCTGGTGCGCCTCCCACAAGAGGCCCAAGGCGCAGGGAAGGGGGAAGGGGGGAAACCCTAGGCTCAGATGGGCCTAAGGCCCACCTAGTGGTGCGCCCCCCCTCTCTCCCCTTCTGGCCGCCCCCCTAGATGCATCTAGGGCTGGCCGCACCCCTTGGGGGGAACCTGTTGGAAATATTCTCTAGAGGCAATAATAAATGGTTATTATTATATTTCTTTGTTCATGATAATAGTCTATTGTTCATGCTATAATTGTATTGTCCGGAAATCGTAATACATGTGTGAATACATAGACCACAATATGTCCCTAGTAAGCCTCTAGTTGACTAGCTCGTTGATCAACAGATAGTCATGGTTTCCTGACTATGGACATTGGATGTCATTGATAACGGGATCACATCATTAGGAGAATGATGTGATGGACAAGACCCAATCCTAAGCATAGCATAAAAGATCGTGTAGTTTCGTTTGCTAGAGCTTTTCCAAATGTCAAGTATCTTTTCCTTAGACCATGAGATCGTGCAACTCCTGGATACCGTAGGAGTGCTTTGGGTGTGCCAAACGTCACAACGTAACTGGGTGACTATAAAGGTGCACTACGGGTATCTCCGAAAGTGTCTGTTGGGTTGGCACGGATCGAGACTGGGATTTGTCACCCCGTGTGACGGAGAGGTATCTCTGGGCCCACTCGGTAATGCATCATCATAATGAGCTCAATGTGACTAAGGCGTTAGTCACGGGGTCATGCATTGCGGTACGAGTAAAGAGACTTGCCGGTAACGAGATTGAACAAGGTATTGGGATACTGACGATCCAATCTCGGGCAAGTAACATACCGATTGACAAAGGGAATTGCATACGGATTGATTGAATCCTCGACACCGTGGTTCATCCGATGAGATCATCGTGGAACATGTGGGAGCCAACATGGGTATCCAGATCCCGCTGTTGGTTATTGACCGGAGAGGCGTCTCGGTCATGTCTGCATGTCTCCCGAACCCGTAGGGTCTACACACTTAAGGTTCGGTGACGCTAGGGTTGTAGAGATATATGTATGCGGAAACCCGAAAGTTGTTCGGAGTCCCGGATGAGATCCCGGACGTCACGAGAGGTTCCGGAATGGTCCGGAGGTGAAGAATTATATATAGGAAGTCAAGTTTCGGCCACCGGGAAAGTTTTGGGGGTTACCGGTATTGTACCGGGACCACTGGAAGGGTCCCGGGGGTCCACCGGGTGGGGCCACCTATCCCGGAGGGCCCCGTGGGCTGAAAGTGGAAGGGAACCAGCCCTTAGTGGGCTGGGGCGCCCCCCTTGGGCCTCCCCCCATGGGCCTAGGGTTGGGAACCCTAGGGGGGGAGCTTCCCCCTTGCCTTGGGGGGCAAGGCACCCCTTCCCCCCTTTTGGCCACCGCCCCCCTTGGAGATCCCATCTCCCTGGGCCGGCGCCCCCCCAGGGGGCCTATATAAAGGGGGGGAGAGCAGCAACACACAGCCTTGGGCGCCTCCCTCCTCCCCTGCAACACCTCTCTCTCTCTCTCTCTCTCTCTCTCGCAGAAGCTCGGCAAAGCCCTGCCGGAGACCCGCTACGTCCACCACCACGCCGTCGTGCTGTTGGATCTCCATCAACCTCTCCTTCCCCCTTGCTGGATCAAGAAGGAGGAGACATCGCTGCACCGTACGTGTGTTGAACGCGGAGGTGCCATCCGTTCGGCACTCGGTCATCGGTGATTTGGATCACGGCGAGTACGACTCCGTCATCCACGTTCATTGGAACGCTTCCGCTCGCGATCTACAAGGGTATGTAGATGCACTCCTTTCCCCTCGTTGCTAGTAGACTCCATAGATGCATCTTGGTGAGCGTAGGAAAATTTTAAATTATGCTACGATTACCAATAGTGGCATCATGAGCCAGGCCTATGCGTAGTTACTATGCACGAGTAGAACACAAAGCAGTTGTGGGCGTTGAGTTTGCCAATTCTTCTTGCCACTACTAGTCGTTTCTTGTTTCGGCGGCATTGTAGGATGAAGCGGCCCGGACCGACCTTACACGTACGCTTACGTGAGACAGGTTCCACCGACTGACATGCACTAGTTGCATAAGGTGGCTAGCGGGTGTCTGTCTCTCCTACTTTAGTCGGAACGGATTCGATGAAAAGGGTCCTTATGAAGGGTAAATGGAAATTGGCAAATCACGTTGTGGTCATACGTAGGTAAGAAAACGTTCTTGCTAGAAACCTACAAACCACGTAAAAACTTGCAACAACAATTGGAGGACGTCTAACTTGTTTTTGCAGCAAGTGCTATGTGATGTGATATGGCCAGAAGATGTGATGAATGATATATGTGATGTATGAGATTGATCATATTTTTGTAATAGGAATCACGACTTGCATGTCTATGAGTATGACAACCGGCAGGAGCCATAGGAGTTGTCTTTATTATTTTGCATGACCTGCGTGTCATTGAATAACGCCATGTAAATTACTTTACTTTGTTGCTAAACGCGTTAGCCATAGAAGTAGAAGTAATCGTTGGCGTGACGACTTCATGAAGACACAATGATGGAGATCATGATGATGGAGATCATGGTGTCATGCCGGTGACGAAGATGATCATGGTGCCCCGAAGATGGAGATCAAAGGAGCATGATGATATTGGCCATATCATGTCACTATTTGATTGCATGTGATGTTTATCATGTTTTTGCATCTTATTTGCTTAGAACGACGGTAGTAAGTAAGATGATCCCTTTATTAATTTCAAGAAAGTGTTCACCCTAACTGTGCACCGTTGCGAAGGTTCGTTGTTTTGAAGCACCACGTGATGATCGGGTGTGATAGATTCTAACGTTCGAATACAACGGGTGTTGACGAGCCTAGCATGTACAGACATGGCCTTGGAACACACGCAATACACTTAGGTTGACTTGACGAGCCTAGCATGTACAGACATGGCCTCGGAACACGGAGGACCGAAAGGTCGAGCATGAGTCGTATAGAAGATACGATCAACATGGAGATGTTCACTGATCTTGACTAGTCCGTCTCACGTGATGATCGGACACGGCCTAGTTAAAGTCGGATCATGTATCACTTAGATGACTAGAGGGATGTCTATCTGAGTGGGAGTTCATTAAATAATTTGATTAGATGAACTCAATTATCATGAACTTAGTCTAAAATCTTTACACTATGTATTGTAGATCAAATGGCCAACGTTGTCCTCAATTTCAACGCGTTCCTAGAGAAAACCAAGCTGAAAGATGATGGCAACAACTATACGGACTGGGTCCGGAACCTGAGGATCATCCTCATAGTAGCCAAGAAAGATTATGTCTTAGAAGCACCGCTAGGTGAAGCACCAATCCCTGAGAACCAAGACGTTATGAACGCTTGGCAGCAGCGTGCTGATGATTACTCCCTCGTTCAGTGCGGCATGCTTTACAGCTTAGAGCCGGGTCTCCAAAAGCGTTTTGAGAAACATGGAGCATATGAGATGTTCGAGGAGCTGAAACTGGTTTTTCAAGCTCATGCCCGGGTCGAGAGATATGACGTCTCCGACAAGTTCTTCAGCTGTAAAATGGAGGAGAATAGTTCTGTTAGTGAGCACATAGTCAGAATGTCTGGGTTGCACAACCGCTTGTCTCAGCTGGGAGTTAATCTCCCGGATGACGCGGTCATTGACAGAATCCTCCAGTCGCTTCCACCAAGCTACAAGAGCTTTGTGATGAACTTCAATATGCAGGGGATGGAAAAGACCATTCCTGAGGTATATTCAATGCTGAAATCAGCTGAGGTAGAGATCAGAAAAGAACATCAAGTGTTGATGGTGAATAAAACCACTAAGTTCAAGAAGGGCAAGGGTAAGAAGAACTTCAAGAAGGACGACAAGGGAGTTGCCGCGCCCGGTAAACCAGTTACCGGGAAGAAGTCAAAGAATGGACCCAAGCCCGAGACTGAGTGCTTTTATTGCAAGGGAAGTGGTCACTGGAAGCGGAACTGCCCCAAATACTTAGCGGACAAGAAGGCCGGCAACGCCAAAGGTATATGTGATATACATGTAATTGATGTGTACCTTACCAGTACTCGTAGTAGCTCCTGAGTATTTGATACCGGTGCGGTTGCTCATATTTGTAACTCAAAACAGGAACTACGGAATAAACGGAGACTGGCGAAGGATGAGGTGACGATGCGCGTCGGGAATGGTTCCAAGGTCGATGTGATCGCCTTCGGCACGCTACCTCTGCATCTACCTACAGGATTAGTTTTAAACCTCAATAATTGTTATTTAGTGCCAGCTTTGAGCATGAACATTGTATCTGGATCTCGTTTAATTCGAGATGGCTACTCATTTAAATCCGAGAATAATGGTTGTTCTGTTTATTTGAGAAATATGTTTTATGGTCATGCCCCGCTGGTCAATGGTTTATTTTTGATGAATCTCGAACGTGATGTTACACATGTTCATAGTGTGAATACCAAAAGATGTAAAGTTGATAACGATAGTCCCACATACTTGTGGCACTGCCGCCTTGGTCACATTGGTGTCAAGCGCATGAAGAAGCTCCATGCAGATGGACTTTTGGAGTCTCTTGATTACGAATCATTTGACACGTGCGAACAATGCCTCATGGGTAAGATGACCAAGACTCCGTTCTCCGGAACAATGGAGCGAGCAACCAACTTATTGGAAATCATACATACCGATGTGTGTGGTCCAATGAGTGTTGAGGCTCGCGGAGGATATCGTTATGTTCTCACTCTCACTGATGATTTAAGTAGATATGGGTATGTCTACCTAATGAAACACAAGTCTGAAACCTTTGAAAAGTTCAAGGAATTTCAGAGTGAAGTTGAGAATCAACGTGACAGAAAAATAAAATTCTTACGATCAGATCGTGGTGGAGAATATTTAAGTCACGAATTTGGTACACACTTAAGGAAATGTGGAATAGTTTCACAACTCACGCCGCCTGGAACACCTCAGAGAAATGGTGTGTCCGAACGTCGTAATCGCACTCTATTGGATATGGTGCGATCTATGATGTCTCTTACCGATTTACCGCTCTCATTTTGGGGCTATGCTTTAGAGACTGCCGCATTCACTTTAAATAGGGCTCCGTCGAAATCCGTTGAGACGACACCGTATGAATTATGGTTTGGGAAGAAACCTAAGCTGTCGTTTCTAAAAGTTTGGGGATGCGATGCTTATGTCAAGAAACTTCAACCTGAAAAGCTCGAACCCAAGTCGGAAAAATGCGTCTTCATAGGATACCCTAAGGAAACTATTGGGTATACCTTCTACCTCAGATCCGAGGGCAAGATCTTCGTTGCCAAGAACGGGTCCTTTCTAGAGAAGGAGTTTCTCTCGAAAGAATTGAGTGGGAGGAAAGTGGAACTTGATGAGGTGATAGTCACCCCTTCCGAACCGGAAAGAAGCGCAGCGCGGGAAAATGTTCCCGTGGTGCCTACACCGACTGGGGAGGAGGTTAATGATGATGATCATGAAGCTTCGGATCAAGTTACTGAACTTCGTAGGTCCACAAGGACACGTTCCGCACCAGAGTGGTACGACAACCCTGTCCTAGAAATCATGTTGTTAGACAACGGTGAACCTTCGAACTATGAAGAAGCGATGGCGGGCCCGGATTCCGACAAATGGCTAGAAGCCATGAAATCCGAGATAGAATCCATGTATGAAAACAAAGTATGGACTTTGACTGACTTGCCCGATGAGCGGCGAGCCATAGAAAACAAATGGATCTTTAAGAAGAAGACGGACGCAGATGGTAATGTGACCATCTACAAAGCTCGACTTGTCGCTAAGGGTTATCGACAAGTTCAAGGGGTTGACTACGATGAGACTTTCTCACCCGTAGCGAAGCTGAAGTCCGCCCGAATCATGTTAGCAATTGCCGCATACTATGATTATGAGATATGGCAGATGGACGTCAAAACGGCATTCCTTAACGGCTTCCTTAAGGAAGAGTTGGATATGATGCAGCCGGAAGGTTTTGTCGATCCTAAGAATGCTAACAAAGTATGCAAGCTCCAGCGCTCAATTTATGGGCTGGTGCAAGCATCTCGGAGTTGGAACATTCGCTTTGATGAGATTATTAAAGCGTTTGGGTTTACACAGACTTATGGAGAAGCCTGTGTTTACAAGAAAGTGAGTGGGAGCTCTGTAGCATTTCTCATATTGTATGTGGATGACATACTATTGATGGGAAATGATATAGAATTCTTGGAAAGTATAAAGGCCTATTTGAATAAGTGTTTTTCAATGAAGGACCTTGGAGAAGCTGCTTATATATTAGGCATCAAGATCTATAGAGATAGATCAAGACGCCTCATTGGTCTTTCACAGAGTACATACCTTGACAAGATATTGAAGAATTTCAGTATGGATCAGTCCAAGAAGGGGTTCTTGCCTATATTGCAAGGTGTGCAATTGAGCAAGGCTCAATGCCCGACCACGTCAGAAGATATAGAAAAGATGAGTGTCATCCCCTATGCCTCGGCCATAGGGTCTATTATGTATGCCATGCTGTGTACCAGACCTGATGTAAACCTTGCCGTAAGTTTGGTAGGAAGGTACCAAAGTAATCCTGGCATGGAACACTGGACAGCGGTCAAGAATATCCTGAAGTACCTGAAGAGGACTAAGGATATGTTTCTCGTTTATGGAGGTGACGAAGAGCTCGTCGTAAAGGGTTACGTCGACGCTAGCTTCGACACAGATCTGGATGACTCGAAGTCACAGACCGGATACGTGTATATATTGAATGGAGGAGCAGTAAGCTGGTGCAGTTGCAAGCAAAGCGTCGTGGCGGGATCTACATGTGAAGCGGAGTACATGGCAGCCTCGGAGGCAGCACAGGAAGCAGTCTGGATGAATGAGTTCATTACCGACCTAGGGGTGATTCCCAATGCGTCGGGCCCGATGACTCTCTTCTGTGACAACACTGGAGCTATTGCCCTTGCGAAGGAGCCCAGGTTTCACAGGAAGACCAGGCATATCAAGCGTCGCTTCAACTCCATTCGTGAAAGTGTTCAAAATGGAGACATAGATATTTGTAAAGTACATACCGACCTGAATGTAGCAGATCCGTTGACTAAACCTCTCCCTAGGGCAAAACATGATCAACACCAGGACGCAATGGGTGTTCGATTCATCACAATGTAACTAGATTATTGACTCTAGTGCAAGTGGGAGACTGTTGGAAATATGCCCTAGAGGCAATAATAAATGGTTATTATTATATTTCTTTGTTCATGATAATAGTCTATTGTTCATGCTATAATTGTATTGTCCGGAAATCGTAATACATGTGTGAATACATAGACCACAATATGTCCCTAGTAAGCCTCTAGTTGACTAGCTCGTTGATCAACAGATAGTCATGGTTTCCTGACTATGGACATTGGATGTCATTGATAACGGGATCACATCATTAGGAGAATGATGTGATGGACAAGACCCAATCCTAAGCATAGCATAAAAGATCGTGTAGTTTCGTTTGCTAGAGCTTTTCAAAATGTCAAGTATCTTTTCCTTAGACCATGAGATCGTGCAACTCCCGGATACCGTAGGAGTGCTTTGGGTGTGCCAAACGTCACAACGTAACTGGGTGACTATAAAGGTGCACTACGGGTATCTCCAAAAGTGTCTGTTGGGTTGGCACGGATCGAGACTGGGATTTGTCACTCCGTGTGACGGAGAGGTATCTCTGGGCCCACTCGGTAATGCATCATCATAATGAGCTCAATGTGACTAAGGCGTTAGTCACGGGATCATGCATTGCGGTACGAGTAAAGAGACTTGCTGGTAACGAGATTGAACAAGGTATTGGGATACCGACGATCGAATCTCGGGCAAGTAACATACCGATTGACAAAGGGAATTGCATACGGATTGATTGAATCCTCGACACCGTGGTTCATCCGATGAGATCATCGTGGAACATGTGGGATCCAACATGGGTATCCAGATCCCGCTGTTGGTTATTGACCGGAGAGGCGTCTCGGTCATGTCTGCATGTCTCCCGAACCCGTAGGGTCTACACACTTAAGGTTCGGTGACGCTAGGGTTGTAGAGATATATGTATGCGGAAACCCGAAAGTTGTTCGGAGTCCCGGATGAGATCCCGGACGTCACGAGAGGTTCCGGAATGGTCCGGAGGTGAAGAATTATATATAGGAAGTCAAGTTTCGGCCACCGGGAAAGTTTCGGGGGTTACCGGTATTGTACCGGGACCACCGGGTGGGGCCACCTATCCCGGAGGGCCCCGTGGGCTAAAAGTGGAAGGGAACCAGCCCTTAGTGGGCTGGGGCGCCCCCCTTGGGCCTCCCCCCATGCGCCTAGGGTTGTGAACCCGAGGGGGGGGGGGAGCTTCCCCCTTGCCTTGGGGGGCAAGGCACCCCTTCCCCCCTTTTGGCCGCCGCCCCCCCTTGGAGATCCCATCTCCCTGGGCCGGCGCCCCCCCAGGGGGCCTATATAAAGGGGGGGGGTAGGGCAGCAACACACAGCCTTGGGCGCCTCCCTCCTCCCCTGCAACACCTCTCTCTCTCTCGCAGAAGCTCGGCAAAGCCCTGCCGGAGACCCGCTACATCCACCACCACGCCGTCGTGCTGTTGGATCTCCATCAACCTCTCCTTCCCCCTTGCTGGATCAAGAAGGAGGAGACGTCGCTGCACCGTACGTGTGTTGAACGCGGAGGTGCCGTCCGTTCGGCACTCGGTCATCGGTGATTTGGATCACGACGAGTACGACTCCGTCATCCACGTTCATTGGAACGCTTCCGCTCGCGATCTACAAGGGTATGTAGATGCACTCCTTTCCCCTCGTTGCTAGTAGACTCCATAGATGCATCTTGGTGAGCGTAGGAAAATTTTAAATTATGCTACGATTACCAACAGAACCCTAGATGGGGGCGCAGCCCCCCCTCCCCTATATATAGTGGGGGTTTTGGGGCTGCCATGGACATGAGTCATCCTCTCTCTTTGGCGCAGCCCTACGCCTCTCCCTCCTCGTCTCTCGCAGTGCTTGGCGAAGCCCAGCTGGAGTGCCACACTCCTCCATCACCACCATGCCGTTGTGCTGCTGCTGGACGGAGTCTTCCCCAACCTCTCCCTCTCTCCTTGCTGGATCAAGGCGTGGGAGACGTTACCGGGCTGCACGTGTGTTGAAAGCGGAGGCGCCGTGGTTCGGCGCTTAGATCAGAATCAACCGCGATCTGAATCGCTACGAGTACGACTCCTTCATCCGCGTTCTTGCAACGCTTCCGCATCGCGATCTACAACGGTATGTAGATGCACTCCCCTTCCCCTCGGTGCTAGATTACTCCATAGATTGATCTTGGTGATGCGTAGAAAATTTTGAATTTCTGCTACGTTCCCCAACAGTGGCATCATGAGCTAGGTCTATGCGTAGTTTCTATGCACGAGTAGAACACAAAGTAGTTGTGGGCGTCAATTTTGTCAATTTACTTGCCGTTACTAGTCTTATCTTGATTCGGCGGCATCGTGGGATGAAGCGGCCCGGACCGACCTTACACGTACACTTACGTGAGACAGGTTCCACCGACTGACATGCACTAGTTGCATAAGGTGGCTAGCGGGTGTCTATCTCTCCCACTTTAGTCGGATCGGATTCGATGAAAAGGGTCCTTATGAAGGGTAAATAGAAATTGGCATATCACGTTGTGGTTTTTTGCGTAGGTAAGAAACGTTCTTGCTAGAAACCCATAGCAGCCACGTAAAACATGCAACAACAATTAGAGGACGTCTAACTTGTTTTTGCAGGGTATGCTATGTGATGTGATATGGCCAAAAGGATGTGATGAATGATATATGTGATGTATGAGATTTATCATGTTCTTGTAATAGGAATCACGACTTGCATGTCAATGAGTATGACAACTGGCAGGAGCCATAGGAGTTGTCTTAATTTATTGTATGACCTGCGTGTCAATGAAAAACGCCATGTAATTACTTTACTTTATTGCTAACCATTAGCCATAGTAGTAGAAGTAATAGTTGGCGAGACAACTTCATGAAGACACGATGATGGAGATCATGATGATGGAGATCATGGTGTCATGCCGGTGACGAAGGTGATCATGCCGCGCCTCGAAGATGGAGATCAAAGGCGCAAGATGATATTGGCCATATCACGTCACTTTATGATTTGCATGTGATGTTTGTCATGTTTACATCTTCTTTGCTTAGAACGACGGTAGCATAAATAAGATGATCCCTCACTAAAATTTCAAGAGACGTGTTCCCCCTAACTGTGCACCGTTGCATAGGTTCGTTGTTTCGAAGCACCACGTGATGATCGGGTGTGATAGATTCTAACGTTCGAATACAACGGGTGTTGACGAGCCTAGCATGTACAGACATGGCCTCGGAACACATGCGAAACACTTAGGTTGACTTGACGAGCCTAGCATGTACAGACATGGCCTCGGAACACAAGAGACCGAAAGGTCGAACATGAGTCGTATAGTAGATACGATCAACATGGAGATGTTCACCGATGATGACTAGTCCGTCTCACGTGATGATCGGACACGGCCTAGTTTGACTCGAATCATGTATCACTTAGATGACTAGAGGGATGTCTATCTGAGTGGGAGTTCATTATATAATCAGATGAACTTAATTATCATGAACATAGTCAAAAGGTCTTTGCAAATTATGTCATAGCTTACGCTTTAGTTCTACTGTTTAAGATATGTTCCTAGAGAAAATTTAGTTGAAAGTTGATAGTAGCAATTATGCGGACTGGGTCCGTGAACTGAGGATTGTCCTCATTGCTGCACAGAAGGCTTATGTCCTTAATGCACCGCTCGGTGTGCCGAACCTCAGCGTCGTCTGTAGATGTTGCGAAACATCTGGCATACACGTTTTGATGACTACGTGATAGTTCAGTGTGTAATGCTAACGGTTTAGAATTGTGGCACCAAAGACATTTTGAAACGTCGCAGAACATATGAGATGTTCCGAAGACTGAAATTGGGATTTCAGACTAGTGCCCACGTCAAGAGGTATGAGACCCCTGACAAGTTTCTTAAGCCTGCAAACTAAGGGAGAAAAGCTCAATCGTTGAGCATGTGCTCAGATTGTCTGAGTACCACAATCGCTTGAATCGAGTGGGAGTTAATCTTCCAGATGAGATAGTGATGGTTCTCCATAGTCACTGCCACCAAGCTATTAGAGCTTCGTGATGAACTATAACATATCAGGGATAGATATGATGATCCTTGAGCGACTCGCGATGTTTGATACCGCGAAAGTAGAAATCAAGTAGGAGCATCAATTGTTGATGGTTAGTAAAACCAATAGTTTTAAGAAGGGCAAGGGAAGAAGGGATACTTCATGAAATAGCAAATCATTTGCTGCTCTAGTGAAGAATCCCAAGGTTGAACCCAAACCCGAGACTAAGTGCTTCTGTAATGAGGGGAACGGTCACTGAAGCAGAACTACCCTAGATACTTGGTAGATGAGAAGGCAGGCAAGGTCGAAAGAAGTATATTGGATATACATTATATTAATGTGTACTTTACTAGTACTCCTAGTAGCACCAGGGTATTAGATACCGGTTCAGTTGCTAAGTGTTAGTAACTCGAAATAAAAGCTGCGGAATAAACGGAGACTAGCTAAAGGTGAGATGACGATATGTGTTGGAAGTGTTTCCAAGGTTGATGTGATCAAGCATCGCATGCTCCCTCTACCATCGAGATTGGGGTTAAACCTGAATAATTATTATTTGGTGTTTGCGTTGAGCATAGACATGATTGGATTATGTTTATCGCAATACGGTTATTCATTAAAGGAGAATAATGGTTACTCTGTCTATTTGAATAATACCTTCAATGGTCTTGCACCTAAAATGAATGGTTTATTGAATCTCGATCGTAGTGATACACATGTTCATGCCAAAAGACATAAGATAGTAATGATAGTACCACATACTTGTGGCACTGCCACTTGAGTCATATTGGTATAAAACGCATGAAGAAGCTCCATGTTGATGGATCTTTGGACTCACTCGTTTTTGAAAAGATTGAGACATGCGAACCATGTCTATTAGTATATATGCATGAAGAAAGTCCATACAGATGGATCATTTGGACTCACTTGATTTTGAATCACTTGAGAGATGCAAATCATACCACATGGGCAAGAGGATTGAAAGGCCTCGTTTTCAGTAAGATGGAACAAGAGAGCAACTTGTTGGAAGTAATACATTTGATGTGTGCAGTCCAATGAGTGCTGACGCACGCAGTGGATATCGTTATGTTCTTACTTCACAGATGATTTGAGTAGATGCTGAGAATATTTACTTGATGAAACACAAGTCTGAATTATTGAAAGGTTCAAGTAATTTCAGAGTGAAGTTGAAGATCGTCGTGACAAGAGGATAAAATGTCTGTGATATGATCATAGAAATGAATATCTGAGTTACAAGTTTGGCACACAATTAAGAAATTGTGGAAATTGTTTCACGACTAATACCGCCTGGAACACCATATTGTGATGGTGTGTCCGAACATCATAACTGCACCCTATTGTATATGGTGCATACCATGATGTCTCTTTACCACTATCGTTTATGGGTTAGGCATTAGAGACAACCACATTCACTTTAAATAGGGCACCACACAATTCCGTTGAGACGACACTGTTTAGAGAAACCTAAGTTGTCGTTTCTTAAAAGTTTGGGGCTGCGATGCTTATGTGAAAAAGTTTCAGGCTGATAAGCTCGAACCCAAAGCGGATAAATGCATCTTCATAGAATACCCAAAACAGTTGGGTATACCTCCTGTTTTAGATCTGGAAGTAAACAGGTCCTTTCTCGAGAAAAGTTTCTCTCAAAAGAATTGAGTGGGAGGATGGTGGAGACTTGATGAGGTTATTGAACCATGACTTCAACTAGTGTGTAACATGGCACATGAAGTTGTTCCTGTGGCACCTACACCAATTGAAGTGGAAGCTTATGATAGTGATCATGAAACTTCGGATCAAGTCACTACCAAACCTCGTAGGTCGATAAGGATGCGTACTACTTCAGAGTGGTACGTAATCCTGTCTTGGAAGTCATGTTGCTAGACAACAATGAACCTACGAGCTATGGAGAAGCGATGGTGGGCCCGGATTCCGATGAATGGCTCGAGGCCATAAAATCCCAGAGAGGATCCATGTATAAAACAAGGTATAGACTTTGGAAGAACTACTTGATGGTCGTAAGGCTGTTGGGTGCAGATGGGTTTTAAAAGGAAGACAGACAATAATGGTAAGTGTCACCATTAAGAAAGCTCGACTTGTCGTTAAGATGTTTTCCGACAAGTTCAAGGAGTTGGCTACGATGAGCTTTTTCTCACTCGTAGCGATGCTAAGAGTCTGTTGGAATTGTATTAGCAGTTACTGCATTATTTATGAAATCTTGCAGATAGGATGTCAAAACATTGTTTCCTCGATGATTTTCTAGAGGAAAGGTTGTATGTGATACAACCAGAAGGTTTTGTCAATCCTGAAAGATGCTAACAAGTATGCAATGCTCCAGCAATCCTTCTAAGGACTGGAGTAAGCATCTCGGAGTTGGAATGTACGCTTTGATGAGATGATCAAAGATTTTGGGTTTATACAAAGTTTATGAGAAACTTATATTTCCAAAGAAGTGAGTGGGAGCACTATAGAATTTCTGATGAGTATATGTTGTTGACATATTGTTGATCAGAGATGATGTAGAATTTCTGGAAAGCATATAGGGTTATTTGAAAAGTGTTTTTCAATGGAAAACCTGGATTAAGCTACTTGAACATTGAGCATCAAGATCTGTAAGGATAGATAAAAAACGCTTAATAGTACTTTCAAATGAATACATACCGTGACAAGTTTTTGAAGGAGTTCAAAAATGTCAGCAAAGAAGGAGTTCTTGGCTGTGTTACAAGGTGTGAGTATTGAGTAAGACTCAAGACCTGACCACAGCAGAAGAGAGAGAGAGGACGAAGGTCGTCCCCTATGCTTTAGACGTAGGCTCTACAGTATGCTATGCTGTGTACCGCACATGAAGTGTGCCTTGCCATGAGTTAGTCAAGGGGTACAATAGAGATCCGGGAATGGATCACATGACAGCGGTCGAACTTATCCTTAGTATCTAGTGGACTAAGGAATTTTCTCGATTATGGAGGTGGAAAAGGAGTTCGTCGTAAAGGGTTACGTCGATGCAAACTTTGACACTAATCCGGATGACTCTGAGTAGTAAACCGGATTCGTATAGTAGAGCAGTTATTTGGAATAGCTCCAAGTAGCGCGTGGTAGCTGCATCTACAAGATGACATAGATATTCGTAAAGCACACACGGATCTGAAAGGTTCAGACCCGTTGACTAATAACCTCTCTCACAAGCGAGATATGAACAAACCCCATGGGTGTTGGATTCATTACAATCACATGGTGATGTCAACTAGATTATTGACTCTAGTAAACTCTTGGGTATTAATCACATGGCGATGTGAACTAGATTATTGACTCTAGTGCAAGTGGGAGACTGTTAGAAATATGCCCTAGAGGCAATAATAAATTGGTTATTATTATATTTCCTTGTTCATGTTAATCGTTTATTATCCATGCTAAAATTGTATTGATAGGAAACTCAGATACATGTGTAGATACATAGACAACACCATGTCCCTAGTAAGCCTCTAGTTGACTAGCTCGTTGATCAATAGATGGTTACGGTTTCCTGACCATGGACATTGGATGTCGTTGATAACGGGATAACATCATTAGGAGAATGATGTGATGGACGAGACCCAATCCTAAGCCTAGCACAAGATCGTGTAGTTCGTTTGCTAAGAGCTTTTCTAATGTCAAGTATCATTTCCTTAGACCATGAGATTGTGCAACTCCCGGATACCGTAGGAATGCTTTGGGTGTACCAAACGTCACAACGTAACTGGGTGGCTATAAAGGTGCACTATAGGTATCTCCGAAAGTGTCTGTTGGGTTGGCACGAATCGAGACTGGGATTTGTCACTCCGTGTAAACGGAGAGGTATCTCTGGGCCCACTTGGTAGGACATCATCATAATGTGCACAATGTGACCAAGGAGTTGATCACGGGATGATGTGTTACGGAAGGAGTAAAGAGACTTGCCGGTAACGAGATTGAACAAGGTATCGGGATACCGGCGATCGAATCTCGGGCAAGTACTATACCGATAGACAAAGGGAATTGTATACGGGATTGATTGAATCCTTGACATCGTGGTTCATCCGATGAGATCATCGTGGAACATGTGGGAGCCAACATGGGTATCCAGATCCCGCTGTTGGTTATTTTCGGAGAACGTCTCGGTCATGTCTGCATGGTTCCCGAACCCGTAGGGTCTACACACTTAAGGTTCGATGACGCTAGGGTTATAGGGAATAGATATACGTGGTTACCGAATGTTGTTCGGAGTCCCGGATGAGATCCCGGACGTCATGAGGAGTTCCGGAATGGTCCGGAGGTAAAGATTTATACATGTGAAGTCCTGTTTTGGTCACCGGAAAAGTTTTGGGTGCTATCGGTAACGTACCGGGACCACCGGGAGGGTCCCCGGGGTCCACCAGGTGGGGCCACCGGCCCCAGAGGGCTGCATGGGCCAAGTGTGGGAAGGGACCAGCCCCTAGGTGGGCTGGTGCGCCTCCCATAAGAGGCCCAAGGCGCAGGGAAGGGGGAAGGGGGGAAACCCTAGGCTCAGATGGGCCTAAGGCCCACCTAGTGGTGCGCCCCCCTCTCTCCCCTTCTGGCCGCCCCCCTAGATGCATCTAGGGCTGGCCGCACCCCTTGGGGGGGGGGAACCCTAGATGGGGGCACAGCCCCTCCCCCTCCCCTATATATAGTGGTGGTTTTGGGGCTGCCATGGACATGAGTCATCCTCTCTCTTTGGCGCAACCCTACCCCTCTCCCTCCTCGTCTCTCGCAGTGCTTGGCGAAGCCCAGCTGGAGTGCCACGCTCCTCCATCACCACCATGCCGTTGTGCTGCTGCTGGACGGAGTCTTCCCCAACCTCTCCCTCTCTCCTTGCTGGATCAAGGCGTGGGAGACGTTACCGGGCTGCACGTGTGTTGAACGCGGAGGCGCCGTGGTTCGGCGCTTAGATCGGAATCAACCGCGATCTGAATCGCTACGAGTACGACTCCTTCATCCGCGTTCTTGCAACGCTTCCGCATCGCGATCTACAATGGTATGTAGATGCACTCCCCTTCCCCTCGGTGCTAGATTACTCCATAGATTGATCTTGGTGATGCGTAGAAAATTTTGAATTTCTGCTACGTTCCCCAACAGTCCAAACGGAATGAAACCTTTGGGAGCGTGATTTTTGGAACGAACGTGATCCAGGAGACTTGGAGTTGAAGTCAAGGAAGCTTCAAGGTGGCCACGAGGTAGGGAGGCGCGCCTGCCCCCTGGGCGCGCCCCCACCCTCGTGGGCCCCTCGTGGCTCCCCTGACCGACTTCTTTCGCCTATATATATCCATATACCCTAAAAACATCGGGGAAGAGAATAGATAGGGAGTTCCGCCGCCGCAAGGCTCTGTAGCCACCAAAAACCAATCGGGACACTGTTCCGGCACCCAGCTGGAGGGGGGAACCCTCACCGGTGGCCATCTTCATCATCCCGGCGCTCTCCATGACGAGGAGGGAGTAGTTCACCCTCGGGGCTGAGGGTATGTACCAGTAGCTATGTGTTTGATCTCTCTCTCTCATGTTCTTGAGGTGATACGATCTTGATGTATCGCGAGCTTTGCTATTATAGTTGGATCTTATGATGTTTCTCCCCCTCTACTCTCTTGTAATGGATTGAGTTTTCCCTTTGAAGTTATCTTATCGGATTGAGTCTTTAAGGATTTGAGAACACTTGATGTATGTCTTGCATGTGCTTATCTGTGGCGACAATGGGATATCACGTGATCTACTTGATGTATGTTTTGGTGATCAACTTGCGGGTTCTGTGACCTCGTGAACTTATGCATAGGGGTTGGCACAAGTTTTCGTCTTGACAATCTGGTACAAACTTTGGGGCACTCTTTGAAGTACTTTGTGTTGGTTTGAATAGATGAATCTGAGATCGTGTGATGCATATCGTATAATCATACCCATGGATACTTGAGGTGACATTGGAGTATCTAGGTGACATGTAGCGACCAGACCTCAAACAGTTTGATCTCTGTGCATCAGTGTCATCCCTGGATCGGTAATGCTGACACACACAGTACTTGAGGATTTATAACAGAGTAGCAATCACACACTTATTACATCGAATGTCTCAAAAGAGAACTTATTACAATAAATATGGCTTAAGGCCATCTAAAACAATAACAGCGGAAGGCTTGGAAGATAAAGTGAGTCCATCAACTCCAACGGCATCACTGAGTGAAAGACAACGACCTATGGCTCCTTACTCGTCATCTGAAAAGTCTGCAACATGAACGTTGCAGTCCGAAACGGGCCAGCACATGAAATATGCTGGTAATGTAACACATAGAGAGTAATGAACAGAATAATGCTATCCTACATGCATATTTGGCTGGTGGTAAGCTCTATGGTTACAGTTTTGCATAAAGCCAATTTCTCCCTACAACAAAGGAATAAATTTTATTTACCTATCATGGTGGTTGTTAAACATTGAGATGGTTCCTCCAACTCAATCCCAATTAAGCATCATCATTAAACCCAATCAAATTATATTAAGAGTGATGAGATCAACATGGTAATCCAAGAACCAGATACTCAAGATGTCCATAACCGGGGACCCGGCTAACCATGATTAGATTGTACACTCTGCAGAGGTTTGCGCACTTTTCCCCACAAGACTCGAATACATCCATGGTCGGAGATTCGAGACACAGTCTTTCTGAAGCATTAACTCTCTACTCTGGGTAGACAGTACCACCTACAACCCACTACATCTGCTAGTCTACCTCTTCAAGAGCTTCACGCAACTTACTCAACTATGCCAGAGCCCATAATGGCTTGTGGCTGCACACGGAAGTTTCTAGCATGAATATTCTTATGATCCCTTTGAGCCTGGGTGGCGGGCCGTAGGTTGATCACACGGGTCCTCCGGGATATCCTAGGACAACACTGGATTCTCCAGGTGCCCACAAGCAATCCACCCAGATGTGTATTTAAGTTGCCACCTTAAGTTGAACCATTAATTAACAATCTCACATCTATCATGAATACACTCAAACCCAATCCATGTCTACGAGCATAGCATAGCAATATAAGCAACGTAGAGGTAACTCCCATAGGTTTGAAAATAAACAAGTGAATAGGTACTACCTCATCTACTTCCCAAAACCCACAAGTTAATCAAATCCTAACCATGTAATTGTTTGAGGATTGATCTAATGCAATAAAACTGGGTAGTAAAGGGGTATGATCGAAGTGTTACTTGCCTTGCTGATGATTCGTGAAACCTAGAGACTCGTAGTAGCACGCTTCGCACTCCGGGTACTCTATCGCAAACAAACAAGCATACAATAAGCACTCAACTAGAAGCACAGGTAAAACTCAAATAAGAGATCTAACCAGAAAGTTCAACTTAAGAACTCCGGTTTGCAAAAAGAATCAAATCAAACGAAGCAACAAAACTCAAACTGCGAAAGAAACAAGATTTGATTACTAATATGGACTAAAGTCAAACTTTACAGTAGCAAAATCTTGTTCAAGTTGGTTAAACAGAAAGAGGGCTTCGAGACGAATATCTAGGCGCTTGAATCGCCTGATTCTGATAAACGAGCGAAAAGTTATACTAGAACGAAGATTAGGGCAGAAATCGCGATCGAAAATAACCGCGGAAAACCCTAGAAAAAGAAAAACTGATGAACAGGCTAACGAACGAACGTCCGCTGTCTGCGGTTAACGGGTGAAAACCGTTCGTTAAAATGAACGTACGAACGGGTGTTCGCTAAATAACAAAACCGGGGAAAGAACGAATCGATCCAGATCTAGGGTTTCAAAAAAAACTGATCGGTTTTCCGACGAAAACCGGCGGCGGCTACTACCTCGGGACGCGTGACGGCGGCGGCGACGGGCAACTCCGGCGAGGCGGCAACGGCGAAGCGGCGGCGACGGGCGCTAGGGTTAGGGTTTGGCGCGGGCGGCGGCTTGGGCTGCGGCGGCTCGGGCCTTCGGCTTATAAAGGCCGCCCGGGCGCAGTGTCCAGGTCGGACACGGCCAGGTAAGTCGGTTGACTATTTTTTAAAATAATTCCACGCAGAAAAAGGAAGAAAAGAAATACTAAACGGACTCCAAAAATCCTGAAATAAATTTTCCCCGTCCTCTAAAAATCTACCGGACATGGTGAACATTTATTTGAGCCCCTAATGCAATTTTGAAAAACGCATATTGTTCCTAATTCAAATAAAATAGCGATAAAAACTCTGAATGAAATCTTATTTGATTTTAATATTAAATCTCCAATATTTCTTTATTTTGGGGAAGTCATTTTATCCCCTCTCTTTTATTTTTATAAAACAAATATTCGAAGAGAAAATAATTAAAATCAAACGATCCTCTTTTCAAAATTTGAGAAAACTCAAATATGAAAGTAACGAAATCCCCAACTCTCTCCGTGGGTCCTTGAGTTGCGTAGAATTTCTAGGATCAAGCCAAAATGCAATAAAATATGATATGCAGTGATGATCTAATGTATAATATTCTAAATTGAAAATTTGGGATGTTACAAACCTACCCCCCTTAAGATGAATCTCGCCCTCGAGATTCGGGTTGGCTAGAAAATAGGTGAGGGTGATCCTTCCGTAGGTCTTCCTCTCGTTCCCAGGTGGCTTCATCCTCGGTATGATGGCTCCACTGAACTTTGCAGAACTTGATAACCTTACTGCGTGTGACTCGGCTGGCAAACTCAAGAATCTTGACTGGTTTCTCCTCGTAGGTCAAGTCGGTATCCAACTGAACTGCTTCCAGTGGCACTGTATCTCTCAGAGGAATGTCAGCCATCTCTGCGTGACACTTCTTCAACTGAGAAACGTGGAACACATCGTGAACTCCTGACAATCCTTCTGGCAATTCCAACTTGTAAGCAACTTCCCCATATGTTCCAAAACCTTATATAGTCCCACAAAACGTGGTGCTAATTTTCCCTTAACTCCAAAACGCTTCACTCCTCGAAGTGGTGATACACGAAGATACACTCTGTCTCCGACTTCGTAAACTGTCTCCTTGCATTTAGAATCCACATAGCTCTTCTGCCTGGACTGGGCTACCTTGAGTCTATCGCGAATCAGTTTAACCTTCTCTTCAGACTCTTTAATCAAATCTGCTCCAAACAACTGACGGTCTCCAACTTCATCCCACAACAACGGTGTCCTGCACCTCCTTCCGTACAATGCTTCGAAAGGGGCCATCTTCAAACTGGCTTGATAGCTGTTATTGTAAGAGAACTCTGCATAAGGAAAATTGTCGTCCCAACTAGATCCATAGTCTAGCGCACAAGCTCTCAACATGTCCTCCAGAATCTGATTGACTCTTTCAGTCTGTCCATCTGTCTGTGGGTGAAAGGCTGTACTGAACTCTAGCCTGGTTCCCAAAGTCTCATGCAACTGATTCCAAAACTTTGAGGTAAACTGGGTTCCTCTATCTAATACAATGGTCCTTAGAACTCCATGCAGACATATGATCCTGGTCATGTATATCTTTGCCAACTTAGCACTGGTGTAAGTGGTCTTAATTGGGATGAAATGAGCTACCTTCGCCAAACGATCGACTACAACCCATATCGAGTCATAGCCTGGACGAGTCCTGGGTAATCCCGTGATGAAATCCATGCCTAGTTTATCCCACTTCCATTCGGGTATCGGCAATGGTTGTAGCAATCCAGCTGGCTTCTGATGTTCTGCCTTCACTCTCTGACATACATCACAAACTGCTACATACTCCGCAATATCCTTCTTCATTCTGGTCCACTAGAAGCTATCCTTCAAATCCACATACATCTTGGTATTTCCTGGGTGAATCGAATACGGCGAATCATGGGCCTCTTGCAGAATCAACTTCCTGATCTCCGGATCATTTGGCACATATACGCGGTCCTCAAACCATAGGGTATTGTGCTCATCCTCACGAAATCCCTTAGCTTTTCCTTTGCTCATCCTCTCTTTTATCTCGGCAATCTCCTTGTCCGTCTTCTGAGCTTCCCTGATCTTATCCATCAAAGTAGACTGAATCTCCAATGCTGCTACATAACCCCTCGAAACTATTTCCAAACATAGCTCACGAAGATCCTCTGCTAACTCCTTGGGTAACTCTCCGGTCATGAGTGTATTGACATGGCTCTTGCGGCTCAACGCATCGACTACTACGTTAGCATTTCCGGGATGATAATGCAACTTCATATCATAATCCTCAATGAGTTCCAACCATCTCCTCTGCCTGAGATTCAACTCCTTCTGCGTGAAGATATACTTCAAACTCTTGTGATCCGTGTACACCTCACAATGGTTTCCGATGAGAAAATGTCTCCATATCTTCAACGCATGCACTACGGCTGCTAACTCCAAATCATGGGTAGCATAATTCAACTCATGGGGTTTAAGCTGTCGTGAGGCATATGAGACAACTCTCCCTCCTGCATAAGCACTGCTCCAAGTCCTCGACGAGAAGCATCGCAATACACCTGGTAATCCTTGCGTTGGTCTAGAAGAATCAACACTGGAGCTGTAACCAAGCGTTTCTTCAACTCTTGAAAACTGGCCTCACATTCCTCAGTCCATCTGAACTTGGTGTCCTTCTTCAACAACTCCGTCATGGGATTTGCAATCTTCGAGAAATTCTCGATGAACCTCCGGTAGTATCCTGCGAGTCCAAGAAAACTCCGGATCTCTCCAACTGACGTGGGTGCTTCCCAATTTGTCACAGTGACAACCTTGGTAGGGTCTACTGCTATCCCTTCTCCGGATATAACATGTCCGAGGAATCCAACTTCCTTCAACCAAAACTCACACTTGCTGAACTTGGCATATAACTGGTGTTCTCTGAGCTTCCCAAGTACCAGACGCAAATGCTCTTTATGCTCCTCTTCATTCTTCGAGTAGACTAGAATATCATCAATGAACACCACGATGAACTTATCCAAAAACTCCATAAACACCTTGTTCATCATGTTCATAACATAGGCAGGTGCGTTAGTCAGACCAAATGACATAACGGTATACTCATATAGCCCGTACCTTGTGGTAAAAGCTGTCTTATGTTTATCCTGCTCTCGAATCTTCAGCTGGTGGTACCCTGATCGCAGATCGATCTTGGAAAACACCTTATCTCCTTGCAGCTGGTCAAACAAATCATTTATCATTGGCAGTGGGTACTTGTTCTTGATTGTTACCTCATTCAACCCTCGATAATCAACAACCATCCTCAACGATCCATCCTTCTTCTCCACTAGAAGCACTGGTGATCCCCAAGGTGACGAGCTTGGGTGAATATAGCCTTTATCCAGTAACTCCTTAATCTGCTTCTTAATTTCCTCTAAATCCTTAGCGGGCATCCTGTACGGTCTCTTAGATATTGGCCCCGTGCCTGGCAAAAGCTCGATCAAAAACTCAATGTCTCTATCCGGCGGCATGCCTGGCAACTCTTCTGGAAATACATCCGGGAAATCCTTCACCACTGGTACTTCCTCCTGTACAACTCCTGATAAGGAATTCACTTGAGTCCTATTCGGCACATGCCGGGATACATACTTGATCCTTCTTCCTCCTGGGGTGGTAAGCAAAATCGACTTACTGGCGCAGTCAATATTCCCTCCATACTTCGATAACCAATCCATGCCTAATATCACATCCAGTCCTTGTGACTCCAATACTATTAGGTCTGAGGGGAACAGGTAGTTACCAATCCTTAATGGTAACCGATCACACCATAGTCTAGCCATATACTCTGCTCCTGGCGAGGTTACTAACATGGGTGACCTAAGGGCTTGGGTTGGCAGTTTAAACATATCCACAAATCCCCTTGATATGTATGAATGCGATGCACTAGTATCAAAAAGAACGATTGCAGTAAATGACTTAACCAAAAACTTACCTATTACTGCATCGGGTTGCGCTTCAACCTCCTCCACGCTAACGTGGTTCACTTGTCCCCTGTTGAAAGGGTTGGGCTTCTTCCCAGAGCTTCCATTGCCATTCCCATTCTTTGCTTCAGAACACTCCGTGGCATAATGTCCATTCTTTCCGCACTTGAAACAAGTAATGTGACTTAGATCCTTCTTGGCGGGCGTTGTTGGGTTGGTATGGTTCTGGCCATTGCTTCCTCCATTACTTCCCATTCCGGGGGTCACTATGGTTGTGCGCAATCCCTCCATTGTGATTGTGACCTCCATGGTTATGTTGAAGGGGTCCTCCCGAGTTCGGGGTAAAACGGGGTCTCTGCTGAGCTCCAGAATTGTACTTCCCTTGTCCATACTTCCTCTTGTGGTTGTCAATCTGCTGTTGCTTCCCTTCAATCATGAGAGCTCTATCTACCAGCTCCTGGTAGTTATTGAAAGTTGCCACCATCAAGTGCATGCTCAACTCATCATTCAGTCCTTCCAGAAACTTCTCCTGTTTAGCTACATCCGTAGCGACGTCATCTGGGGCATAACGTGCTAGCTTACTAAAGTCATCCACATACTGGCCAATGGTGCGTCCTCCTTGGCGTAAGTTGCGAAACTCGTGCTTCTTCATGGCCATAGCTCATGCTGATACATGGGCAGTGCGAAAAGCCTGCTGAAACTGATCCCATGTAACAGTGTCGATGGGGTAAGTGGCTGTGAAATTCTCCCACCATGATTCTGCGGGTCCATCAAGCTCATGTGCGGCAAAACGCACTCTCTCCGCATCTATGCATCCTGTAGTGGTCAACTCCCTTCCAATCTCGCGGAGCCAATCATCTGCAACTATCAGCTCGGTACTACTGGAGAACACCGGCAGATTCAGCCTTAGAAAACGGGCTAAGTGATCAACAGGTGGTGGTGGTGGTGGGTTATTGTTGTTGTTGTTCCCCTGATTCTGATTCTGGACTAGTATCTGCATCAATGCATTCTGCTGCTGGATCAACTGAGTGAGCTCCGGTGGGAAACAAATCCATTGTCGCGTCTCGGAGGCATCTGCTGGGTTTAGAAAAGGTGAGAAAACAGAGTAGAATGAGGTCTAGGGGGAAAACACTACCCATATGCACATGAGACAAACACAATCATATCACTTCAATCAATTCAAACAAGGGAATACAATCGGTCTAACTATCGTTACAAAACTGCTCGGACTAAGCTATATACATGGGGGAAATTTCTACTACTGATATGGTGGTCGACTAGAAAAATTGATCGGTGGAAGATTCCATAATATCTGCTCCAGCTTCATCAACAAAGTCATCATCGCTATCGTCGGGGTCTGAGTCGGTGTCGTCGATGATGATGTAGTTCTCCGGGCAAGTGGAATCATCGTCTTCTCCTCCTGGCGCGGGGTCTCCCATGAATACTCCTAGCTTCCTTGTCAGATCGTCATTCTTCTCCACGAGTATCGTCATTTCCTCCTCGTATCCATCGCATGTGGACTTGAGTTCTTCCCCCAGCTCCATGATCCTCGTCTTTGCCTTCTTCAGATCTATCATGCCTGCGCACATTTGGTTCTCCTGGTGACGAATGTGCTGGTTTAACTCCTGGATGAAAGCTGCAATGGATCTATCCTTCCTGGTGCTGACCATCTCCCATTGCTCATCTCGGCACCCACAAATCTGGTAAATAGTATCCTTGAGATCCTTGTGGTACACTTCTCCAATGCGTCCCATGGTGATGTGGGCTGCCATGCTCTTTCCTAGACTCTAGGTGGGTGCATCAAAGGAAAACTCTATGGGCTCAGTAACTGGCGTGAACGTCCTTCCTGGAACTTGAACTTGAATCATCCAGCGCTCCTCTTCTGGTAAAGTGGCGTTGTAGGTCCCGGTGAAGCTTGGTATTCCGATGTTCAGGTACCTAGTGACTTCCTTCAAGTGTCGTCCAAAGGGTGTGTCTTCATCCGGTTGAGCAAACTTGTTCCTTGCATCCGCCATCCTATAGAGTAGAAAAAGGGAGAGGAGTCAGAAATGAGAAGAGAGTAGTGATCTAGGGTTTTAGCTTAGTGGTCGTGTCCTATAGTCAGTGTGTGCTCTGATACCATCTTGTAGCGACCAGACCTCAAACAGTCTGATCTCTATGCATCAGTGTCATCCCTGAATCGGTAATGCTGACACGCACAGTACTTGAGGATTTATAACAGAGTAGCAATCACACACTTATTACATCGAATGTCTCAAAAGAGAACTTATTACAATAAATATGGCTTAAGGCCATCTAAAACGATAACAGCGGAAGGCTTGGAAGATAAAGTGAGTCCACCAACTCCAACGACATCACCGAGTGAAAGACAACGACCTATGGCTCCTTACTCGTCGTCTGAAAAGTCTGCAACATGAACGTTGCAGCCCAAAACAGGTTAGCACATCGAATATGCTGGCAATGTAACACATAGAGAGTAATGAACAGAATAATGCTATCACTACATGCATATTTGGCTGGTGGCAAGCTCTATGGTTACAGTTTTGCATAAAGCCAATTTTCCCCTACAACAAAGGAATAAATTTTATTTAACTATCATGGTGGTTGTTAAACATTGAGATGGTTCCTCCAACTCAATCCCAATTAAGCATCATCATTAAACCCAATCAAATTATATTAAGAGTGATGAGATCAACATGATAAACCAAGAACCAGATACTCAAGATGTCCATAACCGGGGACACGGCTAACCATGATTAGATTGTACACTCTATAGAGGTTTGCGCACTTTTTCCCACAAGACTCGAATACATCCATGGTCGGAGATTCGAGACAGTCTTTCTGAAGCATTAACTCTCTACTCTGGGTAGACAGTACCACCTACAACCCACTACATCTGCTAGTCTACCTCTTCAAGAGCTTGACGCAACTTACTCAACTATGCCAGAGACCATAATGGCTTGTGGCTGCACACGGAAGTTTCTAGCATGAATAATCTTATGATCCCTTTGAGCCTAGGTGGCGGGCCGTAGGATGATCAAACGGGTCCTCCGGGATATCCTAGGACAACACTGGATTCTCCTGGTGCCCACAAGCAATCCACCCAGATGTGTATTTAAGTTGCCACCTTAAGTTGAAGCATTAATTAACAATCTCACATATGTCATGAATACACTCAAACCCAATCCACGTCTACGAGCATAGCATAGCAATATAAGCAACGTAGAGGTAACTCCCATTGGTTTGAAAATAAACACGTGAATAGGTACTACCTCATCTACTTCCCAAAACCCACAAGTTAATCAAATCCTAACCGTGCAATTGTTTGAGGATTGATCTAATGCAATAAAACTGGGTAGTAAAGGGGTATGATCAAAGTGTTACTTGCCTTGCTGATGATTCGTGAAACCTAGAGACTCGTAGTAGCACGCTTCGCTCTCCGGGTACTCTATCGCAAACAAACAAGCATACAATACGCACTCAACTAGAAGCACAGGTAAAACTCAAATAGGAGATCTAACCAGAAAGTTCAACTTAAGAACTCCGGTTTGCAAAAAGAAGCAAATCAAACGAAGCAACAAAACTCAAACTGCGAAAGAAACAAGATTCGATTACTAATCTGGACTAAAGTCAAATTTTATAGTAGCAAAATCTTGTTCAAGTTGGTTAAACAGAAAGAGGGCTTCGATACGAAGATCTAGGCGCTTGAATCGCCTGATTTCGACAAACGAGCGAAAAGTTATACTAGAACGAAGATTAGGGCAGAAATCACGATCGAAAATAATCGCGGAAAACCCTGGAAAAAGAAAAACTGACGAGCAGGCTAACGAACGAACGTTCGCGGTCTGCGGTTAACGGGTGAAAACCGTTTGTTAAAACGAACTTACGAACGGGCGTTCGCTAAATAACTAAACCGGAAAAAAACCGAACCGATCTAGATCTAGGGTTTCGAAAAAAACCGATCGGTTTTCCGATGAAAACCGGAGGCGGCTACCTCGGGACGCGCGACGGTGGCGGCGGCGGGCAACTCCGGCGAGGCGGCGGCGACGAAGCGGCGCGGTGGCGGCGGGCGGCTCCGGCGGCGGCGGGCGCTAGGGTTAGGGTTTGGTGCGGGCGGCGGCTTGGGCTGCGGCGGCTCGGGCCTTCGGCTTATAAAGGCCGCCCGGGCGCAGTGTCCAGGTCGGACACGGCCAGGTAAGTCAGTTGACTTTTTTTTAAAATAATTCCGTGCAGAAAAACAAAGAAAAGAAATACTAAACGGACTCCAAAAATCTTGAAATAAATTTTTCCCGTCCTCTAAAAATCTACCGGACAAGATGAACATTTATTTGTGCCCCTAATGCAATTTTGAAAACGCATATTTTTCCTAATTAAAATAAAATAGCGATAAAAACTCCGAATAAAATCTTATTTGATTTTAATATTAAATCTGCAATATTTCTTTATTTTGGGGAAGTCATTTTATCCCCTCTCTTTTATTTCATGAAAGAAATATTCGAAGAGAAAATAATTAAAATCAAACGATCCTTTTTTCAAAATTTGAGAAAACTCAAATATGAAAGTAACGAAATCCCCAACTCTCTTTGTGGGTCCTTGAGTTGCGTAGAATTTCTAAGATCAAGCCAAAATGCAATAAAATATGATATGCAGTGATGATCTAATGCATAACATTCCAAATTGAAAATTTGGGATGTTACATGACATTAGGGTTTTGGTTGATTTGTGTCTTAAGGTGTTATTCTAGTACGAACTCTATGATAGATCGAACGGAAAGAATAGCTACATGTTATTTTACTACAGACTCTTGAATAGATCGATCAGAAAGAATAACTTTGAGGTGGTTTCGTACCCTACCATAATCTCTTCGTTTATTCTCCGCTATTAGTGACTTTGGAGTGACTCTTTGTTGCATGTTGAGGGATAGTTATATGATCCAATTATGTTATTATTGTTGAGAGAACTTGCACTAGTGAAAGTATGAACCCTAGGCCTTTATTCCTAGCATTGCAATACCGTTTGTGCTCACTTTTATCACTTGCTACCTTGCTGTTTTTATATTTTCAGATTACAAAAACCTATATCTACCATCCATATTGCACTTGTATCACCATCTCTTCGCCGAACTAATGCACCTATACAATTTACCATTGTATTGGGTGTGTTGGGGACACAAGAGACTCTTTGTTATTTGGTTGCAGGGTTGCTTGAGAGAGACATCTTCATCCTACGCCTCCCACGGATTGATAAACCTTAGGTCATCCACTTGAGGGAAATTTGCTACTGTCCTACAAACCTCTGCACTTGGAGGCCCAACAACGTCTACAAGAAGAAGGTTGCGTAGTAGAGATCACCTGTTGATGAAACGGCCGGTGGTGACTTCGTCAATCTTAAATCACCATGACTCCAGTCTTGAGTAAATGTTGTGTTGGCGTGCACTTTGTGGTGTTGGTGTGAGTGTATCATTGTTCTTGGTGTCTATACATAACCCTATCCATAACCTAGCTCGGTACCAAGTTGGTTTCGCCATTGCCACATGAGTGTCTAAGTTAAAGTTTGATGGTACTAGTGCCCCCGGCTAGTGCAGAGTCTAAGGGGGAAAAGCAGATCTGGTTGAAGGGGGGGTGGGGGGGGGGGTGGGGGTGGGGGGGGGGGGGTTGTATTGGTTGATGGAATCCGGCATAACCAATTGTGTGACAAAAGAGATAGTACATGTTTTGGATTTTTTTTTCACTTAGACCCTTGGTGACATTGCAGTAGTCTAAGCTCGTATCGAAGCTCCCCATTCTTCATGCTCTAAGGGCCACCTTTTCGCTTAAGAAGAACTTCTATAGCACATGCCGGCTGTCCTTATATATCCTTTGCACCAAACATATATGCTTGCTGTAGCGAATATAGTTCAAAGTTGTGTCTGGTTTGATACCTGATTTAGGCATGTCTAGAGTTTGGACTTTGGAGCACAGTTAATTTTGAGGCAAAATAAATTCGTCTAAGATTGAGCTAGACAAACTAATCAATCTGCTCACTTCCCAATTTTGAGGGAGTAGGTGATATTTGTGCAGGAACCTTCTACATGCATTTTCTATTCCCCCTGTTTTGGTATGAGAACGGACATGTACCCACGCAATTCACTTTCTACCAGTATGGAATTGACTGTGCTACCAACCGAATGTATTTCTACTTTGCGTGCTAGTAGTTAGCTGCAATGCATTAAACAAGGTTCAATTTTTCCAATGGAAAGGACCGAAGGAATATTGATCACGAGGAGGCTGGTTGGACCACGGAAGCATGCTCGCGTATGGGATGATAAAGTCTCGGGGTCCTTGCACTAAACGAGTAACGAGATGGCTTGGAAGCAAGCCCCCCCGTACCCGAACAAGCCTGACCTGGTCTGACCATTGGCCAGACAAGGTGTACACTCGTAGTACGCACTGTACATCCATGGAGAGAGAGAGAGAGAGAGAGAGAGAGAGAGAGAGAGAGAGAGAGAGAGAGAGAGAGAGAGAGATGCCAACAGGTCATGTGCGTGTCTTGTTTGGTGTTGGCCGGAGGCGTGGGTCGTCTCCCACCCGCCATGCGGGGAGCGCGCCGAGGCTGTAGGCCTTTCCGCTGTCCATGCCGCGCCTGCGTTATGCTCCTCTGCAGCCGCCACGCTGCGAGACGAGGGAGAGAGGGGTCCAGCCCCAGTTTTGCGTATCTGTAAAGAACACATGCATGTGATTCATTCATACTTTGATGACGAGGCCGAGCTAATTACCAGCGGCCGCACAATAAATTACCTTAGCTACGTGGCCGTACGTTCATTTAAACCCACCAATCAAACGACGGGGGCTTAAAACTTCTTCGGTGACGGGTTCAACGCTGGTCAGAGCATCTTCAACCCAACCTCCCTTCCCCTATATGTCCGGACGGATAGCTTGGAAACGGCCCACATAAAAAAACGCTATCCAACCGAATTCAGTATACACAGGTAGAAAAATCCTTATGATTGAGAAAGTTAGTGGCGCCGATCAAATTTCGAACGCCATTGGTATTTTATGAAAATACCAGCAGCTACCAGGCAGTGTATGCTTTGCCGCACTACATCCGGAAATCACCAGTCGCACTGGACATGTAGCTGGACGCCTTTGTTAACTTGGCCGTCAAATTTGGCAAAAATTCTCATAATTCTTGAATATATCGCTGTAAAATCTAAAATTTGACACATGCACACGTACGAAATGAAGTTGAAGTCGATTATATAGACATATATAACTTATAGTTTATTACATTGATCGGTCCCAAAATATATATGATGTGTCGATTTTGATCAAGGCTATGAACGACTTCGAGTCGCGTGGTCGTAGCTCCAAAATGTGTCATATCTAGCTAGACTATGCTACATGCACTACTACTAAGCTCGCTAGTCGCTCTAGAGCGGGACCACATTGTTAGAGTTATATTAGCGATGTCTTCTGGCCTTTTGCATTCTTGTCTCTTGGCATCCTTTTGTAGCCTCTTGGCATCCTCATGTATATGTATATATGTTGGCTTTGACCTCCTAATAATACAGGTTGCTATTCCAACATGGTATTAGGGTACAGTTTTTAGGGTATTCACTGCACGTAGCAACCTGTTTACCAAGCGTACAACCCTGACACCGCAAAGAGACATGTCTTGAGACGGACCCTAGAAGACCACGACGAACTAAAGACGATAGCCGAGAACCACAAAGGTGACCAAGTCGATGATGCCACTGCTGGAAGGAGCTGGTAGCTGAAGCGGCGATGGCAGTACTGGCGAGAGTGGTGGGAGCGGAAGGAACATGAAGCTAGTCTAACTCCCAAAGCCCCTAGGAGTCAAGGCGTCGAGGGCCAACCCCAACCAGAGCCTTCGGGTGACGATCCTGGACAGTGCAAGAATCAACGTCAAGAATGACGCGGCAACCAGAATCAGTAAGCTGACTTGCAGAAAATAAGTTCATGGTAAGGCGAGGAACATGAGAAACATCTGGAACATGAAATGAAGAAGTGGAAAGAATGCCTCGACTAGCAACAAGGAGAGGAGTATCATCAACAGTAAGAACATTAATAGGAAAATCGAGATATCTAAGAGAGGACAAGGCAGAGGAATGTCGGTGGGAACGACACCTATGGGATCACAAGAATCCCTACTACGGTTGCCGGGGCGCGGGGTCGTGAGGAGAGCAGGATTAACAGTCAACACAAGGATCGTTTACCCAGGTTCGGGCCGCGAGGATGCGTAATACCCTAGTCCTGCTTTGGTGGGTGTATTGAGTGTTCTTGAGCTAGCTACGGGGTGCAACTTGCCCAAAAGAGCCAAATCCCCCTCCAGTACGCTATGGGCCTCCTTTTATAGTCGAAAGGGGCTGCCACAGTGGCACACAGGAGGTGGAAAGGTATACAGTGCTGCGAGCTTATCGCCCGTGTTACAGGACAAGACGCATTTTATGCGTAGCTTAGGTGTCCCTTAGCTTTATCGGGGACGGGAACGAGGCCCGTCCCGTCCGTTGCCGCCTCGCCCTGCTTCGACACGCGCCCAGGCCAGCGATGCATGCGGCGCCATGTAGGCAGGCAGGCAGCTGAGGTGGCGCGGTGGTAGGGTCTTCATGAAGATCTGCATGCCACCACGCAGGTGCTTGCTGAGTTGGCGTATAGGCCGCCCGTCGCCACGCAGGTGCCTGCCCAGCTGGTTGAGCTAGCAGCTGCATGGGGACGGCGGTGGAGTCTTGGTCGACGTGGGCCTGGCTGTGGCCCCGCTGACGCCCTCGGCAAGGGCCTTGCCGGGGCCCCAGCAAGGGTCTTGCCGTGGCGTTGCAGTCGTCCCCGGCAATGGATCTCCTCGGCAAGGATCCCGCCGAGGGCCACCGTCTTCTGATTCTCATCTGATCTCACATCTCTATGGTCTTGACAAAGATCTGCATGCCACCACGGAGGTGCCTCCCGAGCCCTAGTTCCAATGTAGTTGGTTGGGTCAGAGTCCGCGGGCTAAGGGTGGCTCACTCTGTTGGCGTCGGGCGTGCCGCCCCGGCAAGGCTCCTGCCGGGGCTGCCCCGGCAAGGGCCTTGCCGGGGGAGTCTGTTTTGCCCTTCTGTCCTTTGTGTTCTTGGTCTTGGCGTTGCCTTGGCCGTCTTGTGCGTCGGCTTCTCTCCGGTTTCCCTCCTTTGCCCTGCCACGTGCGGCCGTGGCGCGCGGCTCTGACTGGCCGTGCACAAGTAAAGGGGTAAAAAGGAGAGCCCCTACTTTTGTACACCGACAGGAGCCCCCGGGCCTGGGCCACACATAAGCGCGGCGCGTTGTTGGGCCAGGCCCAAAACGGTGCGCGGGCAGGCGGGGCGGATTTCCACTGCAGTAACTCTTCGTCCTCTGTGCATCCCCACGACCCGCGTTGAACGCGCGACATGGAGGTGCGTGCGTGACGTGGGGGTCATGCGCGATGCGGTTTCCACATGCATGCGTCACATTGTGGTAAAGAGGCGGCTCACACCTTCCCCATAAAAAGAGGGAGGCGTGGAGGCGCGGCTCATTTACTGGATGGACTCGGGTCGCAGCCTTTAAGGCGCCCCCCGATCACGGGGCGGGGAACGGTCGCCTCACCCCTCCTTTCGACCCTGCTCGCCCGCCACGCATCCTTCATGCAAGTGGCGGGCGGTGGAGGCGGGAAACCGGGCCGTCGCTGATTGGGACAGCGGGTCGGTTCTGATTCCCTGCGCCTCCGATGGCTGGATTGGCTGTGTGGGGCGGCCGAGCCTCGACCCCGCCCCTTTATAAGGAGGGGGAGGGGGGGCGTCGTCCCACATTCCTTCAGTACTCATCCTCCTCCACCTCCGCTCCTTTCTTCCACCCGCCATGGAGAGAGGAGGTGCTGGGCCTTCGACGGTGGCGGCGAGGGTTGCTGCTCGTCAGCGCGTCCCTCCTTCCCACGAGCCCGCGGTGGCGGAGCCGCCCACGAGAGGAAGGGGGAGGGGGCGTGGCCGAGGTCGCTGCGGCGGTCGGGGGAGAGGGGGACGAGGCGGCGCGATGGCCGTGCCTCCGCCAGCGGTGCCTCCCGCGGCGGAGGGTCACGTCGGGGACCAGCCCCACGAATTCTTCATCAGGCTGCGCCGGCCACCGCGTCGTCGTCTCCGTCTCCCCACACCCTTTGCTGAGGAGATGGAGCTCGATCCGCCCCGGACCCTCAGATTGCACATGAGGAGCTGCGGGACCGGCGGCACGCGGGTCGACGTCGACTTCCCCGCTCCTCATGTCATGTATCTTTGTCGCGGATGGAAGACATTTGCTCGCATCCATAGCCTGACGGTGGGGCTCGTCCTCTACTTCAAGTTAATGTAGGGCGGCCTGCTCTCCGTCAAGGTCTTCGGAGATCTTGGAACTCGCCTGAAGTGCTGCGTGGAGAGCTCCTCCGACGATGAAGATTCCTTCTCGAGCGGGAGTGACGAGGAGGATAGCGACCACGACGACGAGGGAGTCGGGCGGCAGGATGCCAACCCCGACTCCGACTGACCGCGTCGTCCCTCCCTCGGCCTCGCGCCCTGCCGAGGGCCTTCCTCGTCAAGCTCTCCATCGGAGCGTTCCCCATCGCCTCCTTGGGCGGCTGGCGTAGGAGGGCCGGAGAAGGCGAAGAAGGCGGGCGGCGGCCGTCAACTCGGAGTACGCGGGCACCGACGCCTTCGACGCGTATTGTCGGGCTGTTGCCTCATCTTCCAGCCCCTCTGCCGGCACCAGGATGTTCTCTTGGTGCCTTATGCTTCTCGCACCTCTCCTAGGCGCTCCTTTCACCCTCCTGCTGTCTTGTTTCACCTTCTGAGGAGAGGGACAAGAAAGGGATCACGGGCACCTTATCTCTTTTTAGTTTGTAAGCCCGCGGGCACTTGTTAGATTTAAAGCCTGTCATCCCCTTGCTCATGTTTTTCATTCCGTACGAACTGTACCTGTATGGGATGTTTTTAATGAAAAAGGGTGTTTGCCGGGTTCTTTGTGCATGAGCAAGGCCCATGCCAAGGAGGAATCCTTGTTATGTTTAAGATAAACATTGTTGCCCGGCAACAGGCCTTGCCGTTTCCCCACTCCAGTCGACCATTCTCGCGCTCTTGGCGGAGGCACGGGCGAAGTAGAGTTAGGCCCCTCGTTCATCTCCTCGCCATCGCGACTACTACCAAATTCCGACCCAGGAGGTAGCTCTCGGGTACAGGAAAGGGGGAGCACAGTGGTTTTAAGAACATAAATGAGGTTTCACATGTCCTAGTTCCATACAGAAGTGCATAACAGGGGATGAAAGACTTATCTGAATCCGCAGCCCCCGGCAACCTTGGCTTGCCGTGGTTGGATCCTCGTGTCTTCAGCCCCCGGCAATCCTGGCTTGCCGGGGCCGGACCACCGGTCCGTCCTCTTTCTCCCAAGCGGCTCAGGAGAAGTGTCCACGTGCCCTGCGAACCAAAGAGGACAGAAAGACGCACACTCGACCTCTAGGCTAGGGGTTAGTCGCCGCTAAGCACTATCAACCCTAACCGAGGGAGAGACTCAACCTAGCATGCATGCTATAACTTAGGGCGCCAGCGCTTCATTTATCTATGCTCAGGGTCTGCGCCTGGCTTTGTACAGAGGGTTACATGCCTTGCCGGCAAGGCTTGTACAAAAGGTGGCTTGCCGGGAAGCCCGACAAGCCGCGCCTTATGGGTAAAACTTGTGAAGGTGCTCGATGTTCCAGGAGTTGCTCACTGGGACAGCATCTTCCGTCTCCAGGCGGACCGCGCCAGGCCTGGTGACTCGTATTACCTGATAAGGACCTTTCCACTTCGGCGTCAACTTGTTGGAATTCTTGGCCGACTGAACGTGCCGAAGGACAAGGTCGCCTTCCTCAAAGCTTCGGGCATGAACCTTGCGGCTATGGTAGCGGCGCAAGGCTTGCTGGTAGCATGCTGTTCTCACAGCCGCCCGAAGACGATCTTCCTCAAGGAGCATTGCGTCATCTTGCCGCAATTGCTCTTGCTCAAGCTCGTCGTAAGCGAGCACTCGAGGTGACCCGTATATGAGTTCTGTGGGGAGAACTGCTTCTGCCCCGTATACCAGGGCAAAGGGTGTCTGGCCAGTGGCTCGATTTGGCGTCGTCCTGATCGACCAAAGAACCACCGACAACTCATCAATCCAGCGCCTTTCGCTCTTGTGCAGCTTGTCAAAAGTCTTTGTCCTCAGGCCTCGCAACACTTCAGCATTTTCCCTCTCCTCTTGGCCGTTGCTCCGTGGGTGTGCCACGGAGGCAAAACAGACCTTGGTGCCGAGGTCTTGGATGTATTGCATGAAGGTGTGGCTTGTGAACTGCGTGCCGTTGTCGGTGATGACTCTGTTTGGCACACCAAAACGGCAGACTAGTCCCTTGAAGAATTTGATGGCTGACTGTGCTGTCACCTTCCTCACTGCTTCCACCTCCGGCCACTTTGTGAACTTGTCGATTGCAACTTACAAGTACTCAAAGCCCCCGACAACACGGGGGAAAGGGCCCAGTATGTCGAGCCCCCAGACCGAAAATGGCCAGGAGAGAGGGATTGTTTGAAGGGCTTGAGCTGGTTGATGAAGCTTCTTTGAATGGAACTGACATGCTTCACACTTAGTTACTAATGCCGTTGCATCCTGGAGGGCAGTGGGCCAGAAGAAACCCTGCCGGAACGCCTTGCCGGCAAGGGCCCTCGACCCTATGTGGGAGCCACATATGCCTCCGTGTATCTCCGCCAATAGCTCCAGTCCTTCCTCCCGGGGAATGCACTTCAATTTCACACTGTTCGGTCTCTTCCTGTACAGGACGTCATCGACAAACTGGTACAAGGAAGACCGACGGGCTACTTTCTCCGCTTCTTCATGTTCCTCAGGAAGTTCCCCTGTTTGGAGGAATCGGACGGTATGCTGTGCCCATGCCGGAGCCTGGGGCTCGACGGCAAGGACCAAAGGCATCTCTTCTGCCATGGGAGCGACCGTCTCTATGACCAGGGCTTGACGGCCTGCCGGAGTCGGGCGCTCCTCGGCAGGCTCAGGGTCCACGGCAACACCCTTGCCGGCAGCCCCTAGGGGCTCGGCAGGAAAGTACTTGCCGGGGCCTGATTTCCTCCGCTTGTTCTGCCCTGTTGATGGTTCGACGGATGGTTGAGTCAACCGAAGCAAAAAGGTACCTGGTTCCACAGGTAGTTTGAATGCAGCGCGCTTTGACAGGTAGTCAGCGATGTCGTTCTCTGCTCGGGGAACGTGCTCCGCTTGTATACCATCAAAACGCTCCTCCAGCTTCCTCACCTCATCTACGTAGGCCTCCATCAACGGGCTCTGATAATCTTTGTTGACTTGTCCGACGACGAGCTGCGAATCACCCCTGACGATGAGCTTTTTAACTCCGAGGTCTGCCGCGATCCTGAGACCGACAAGCAACCCCTCGTACTCAGCTGTGTTGTTGGTGGACATCTCCCTGGGAAAGTGCATCTGGAATACATACTTGAGGTGCTCTCTGGTGGGTGCGACGAGCAGCACACCAGCACCGGCGCCTTGCAGCGAGAAAGCCCCGTCAAAGTACATAATCCAGTCGCGAGCTGTTTCCTTGCCGGGGAGAGTGGTCTCCTGTATCTCTTCATCAAGTGTTGAGGTCCATTCTGCAATGAACTCCGCCAGGACTCTACTCTAGATTGTTGAAGTACTTTCGAACTTCAGCCCAAAGCCCACTCCACAATCCTTCCGGTTGCGTCTGGGTTGTGCAGTATCCGTTGCAACGGTAGGCGGGTGACGACAGTGATCTCGTGGGCTTGGAAGTAATGACGCAGCTTCCTCGAGGCCATAAGGAGGCCGAAGAGCAATTTCTGCACACCGAAATACCTTGACCTAGCCCCCTGCAAGAGGAAGCTGACAAAGTAAACCGGGTGCAGCATCATCTTCTTCTTCTGCACCACTCCACTTGACTGCGCGGGCTCTATCCTGACGGCGTCAGACTCTGCCGGGAGCCTTGCCTTGTCGGCACCAGGCCCTGCCAGGGGAGTCTCTGACTTGCCATCTGCCGGCCCCACCGTCGCTACTACTCCTTCGTCAACCTCCCTCTGCGCCACTAGCGCGGCACTGACCACTTGATTCGTCGCCGCCAAGTACAGTAGCAACGGCTCTTGTGGTTTAGGCGCAACTAGTATCGGCGTAGAGGAAAGGTATCTCTTCAGGTCTTGCAACGCCGCTTCGGCCTCTGGGGTCCACTCCATTGGGCCCGCCCGCCTTCTTCAGGATCTTGAAGAAGGGAAGGGCGCGCTCGGCAGACTTGGAGATGAACCGGCTCATGGCGGCAATGCAACCAGTGAGCCGACGCACATCCTTGATCCGCTTGGGCGCCTCAATCTGCTCAATAGCCTTGATCTTGTCTGGGTTTGCCTCGATCCCACGCTGCGACACAAAGAACCTGAGAAGTTTGCCATATGGAACGCCGAAGACGCACTTCTTAGGGTTCAGCTTGAGGTTGATCTTGCGCAGGTTGGCAAACGTCTCTTCTAAGTCTTGTACAAGAGTTGCCCTGTCCTTGGTTTTGACCACTATGTCATCCATGTAGGCTTCCATATTTCTATGTAGCTGGGGTTCAAAACCAATCTGGACTGCCCTTGGAAATGTTGAGCCAGCACTCTTGAACCCGAAAGGCATCCGTAAAAAGCAGTACGTACCACATGGGGTGATGAGTGATGTCTTCTCTTCGTCTTCTCTTGTCATGAAGATCTGGTGGTAGCCCGAGTAGGCGTCGAGGAATGATAACAGATCACATCCGGCCGTGGAGTCAACAATTTGGTCGATGCGCGGTAACGGGAAGGGGTCCTTAGGACAAGCCTTATTGATATCTGTGTAATCAATACACAGCCTCCATTTCCCGTTTGCCTTGCGCACCACCACCGGATTGGCCAACCACGTCGGATGGAGCACTCCCCTCACCAATCTTGCTGCTTCCAACTTCATGATCTCCTCTGTGATGAACTCCTGCCGTTCCAGAGCCTGCTTCCCGACCTTCTGTTCGACGGTTCGCGCATGGGGACACACAACAAGATGGTGCTCAATCACTTCCCTGGGAACGCCGGGGATGTCAGATGCTTGCCATGCAAACACATCAACATTCGCCCACCGGAAAGTGATGAGCGCGCCTTCCTATTTGCTGTTGAGGGTGGAGCTTATGGTAAAAGCCCCTCCCATGCCATCCTCCCTGACGGACACCTTCTTGGTCTCTGGTGGCGCAGCTCTGGATTTCTTGCTCTTGCCGGAGGAGCTCTCTAGCACGTCCTTAACGGTAGCACAACACTCCGAAGAGGTGCGCTTGCTGGAGTGAGTGCGAGAGGTCTTGCCGGTCTTCTTCTTCCCTCCCGGGGCTTCAGCGGCAGGAGCAAGTGCCTTGGCGGTAGCAGCTGCAACTGCTTCCCGGTAGAGTAGGTCGGTGCAGATCAGCGCTTCCTTCTTGTAGGAGGGGACGGTGATGATGTTCATCGGCCCAGGCATCTTCAGCGTGCTGTAGGCGTAGTGCGCCGCCGCCATGAACTTGGCTAGTGCCGGGCAGCCGAGGATCCCGTTGTAGGGCAAGGGGATCTCGGCTACGTCAAAGACAATCCTCTCGGTCCTGTAGTTCAACTCGCCTCCAAACGTCACAGGCAACGTGACCTTCCCCTTTGGTTGGCTCCTTCCCGGGTTGACCCCTTGAAACGTGCCCGTTTCCTCGAGGTCTCCATCAGGAATTTGCAGCCTTTTGATCACAACGGGTGAGATCAAGTTCAGACCGGCCCCGTCGTCAACCAGCATCTTATTCACCTTGAGGTTGCGTATCGTTGGTGAGACCAACAACGGCAAACACCCGACCGCAGTTGTGCGGTCAGGGTGGTCCTCGGCGTCAAAGATGAGGGGCATGCTGGACCACTTCAGCGGCTTCTGAGCGTCGAACGAGGGCTCCGCTGCTGTAATCTCACATGCCCACTGTTTGAGCTGGCGGTGAGAAGTATGCAGCGAGGCGCCACCATCAACGCACATGGCCTCTGTAGCCTTCTGAAACTCTTGCTCGCCGGACTCATCGTCCTCATCATGATCATCGTCTTCTTGCTTCTTGTCGCGGCCCTGAGCGGGCTTCTCTTGCTGGTTGTCCTTCCCGCGGCGGCCCCCTTGGCCGCCATGCTTCTTGTCAGATCATTCGGCACCATCTTGGCCCTTCTCCTTGTCCCGCCTCTCATACTCGGCCTTTTGCTTCTCAGCAAGCAGCTCGACTTGTCGGTAGTTCTGGAGGTCGTGGCCCTTGGTGCGATGGATCTTGCAATACTGCTTGTCGGAGCCCCTCGGCTTGTCGGCAGCCGCCAAGGCCCGGCAAGCGGTGCACCCGGCAATTTCCTTGCCGGGGTCGTCTGCCTTAGCCTTCTTGGTGGCGCCGGTGCTGTCGGATCCCTCGATGGCAAGCACGGTCTTGCCCTTGCATTTCCTGTTGCGACACCGACTCTTCTTCGTCGGGGCAGCGGTGTCTTCATCAGTAGAGTCGGTTTCCGCGCCGGCGTCCTCGCCGGGGTACTTCCTTCCCTCTTCAGCCCGGGCGCACCTATCGGCCAGAACATAAAGTTTGGCCACATCCTTAACCTTGTTCATCGCCAGCTCTTCGCGCATCTTGCGGTTGCGCACGTTCTGATGGAACGCGCTGATCACAGCGGCGGGATGAACATCGGGGATGTTGTACTGCACCCGGCTGAACCTCTGGATGTACTTTCGCAGGGTTTCCCCTTCCTTCTGGGGAATGATGTGCAAATCACTGGCCTGGCCATGAGCTTGGTGGCCCCCGGTGAAGGCACCAACGAACTCATGGCACAGATCCGACGAAGAAGAAATGGAATCCGCCGGCAAGTGCATCAACCAAGACATGACGTTGGGCTTCAGTGCCAACGGGAAGTAATTGGCAAGCACCTTGTCGTCGCGAGCTCCGGCAGCTTGCATCGCGATGGTGTAGATGCTGAGGAACTCTGACGGATGGGTCTTGCCATTGTACTTCTCGCTGACGTCGGGCTGGAATGTGTGGTGGGACGGCCACTGGAACTGCCGCAGCTCACGGGTAAAGGCCGGGCAACCCACCTCGTAAGGTAGCCTGCCGGAGCCCACCGGTGCTGGGTGGTCCATAGCGGGTCCCGCCCGTTTGTCCGACTGGTGGCGTGTATCGCGCTGGCGCTTGATAGTGGTTCAAGCATCTTCATGGGCTCATTCTCGAAGAACTTGGCGTTGGTCGCGGTGGGTCAGACGACGCTATGGAAATATTATCACAAGCGTCATCACGACGGACCGACACCCGCGGTGGCTGGCGTGGAGGAGGAGAGTGCACCGTGGCCGCAGCACCCCCGACCCCTCCACCGCTGGCATGCGGTGGTTCGACGGAGTGCCGGCCCGAGGGCCCCGCCGGTCGCGGATCATCTTTATTGGCGATGGCGACGAGGCTCCGGATGGTGGCTCTCCACTCGTCGAGCTTCTCCGCAGCAGGAGGGAAGTCGAGGAGCAGCTGCGCGCGCGCCAAAGCTTCTGCTGGTGTGGGTGGCGGCGACAGCTGCGTGGACTGTGGCGCGCTTTGACTTCTCACCATGTTAGAAGGAGCTCTATCACGGCCCAACGGCTGCGTGCCATTTTCGCCAGCACTTCGGCGGACATGTTGGACTCCTTCGTCCCACAGATGATGCACATGACTCTTCCCACGGTGGCGCCCGGGGTCTCCAGCATGGTGGCGCTGCTCGTCGCGCGCACCCTGGGAAGAGCGCGTTGTGGGCGCCAGCGTAGGCGTCTTGGAGGTCGCTGCATCGCCCGTGGGTGGTACAGCGACACTCCTGGAGGGCCCCGCGCCACCTACGGGGGGCCCAGCCCCGTCTTTGGATTTGGCGATGCGCGGCCCGTCGTCTAGCACACGAACGACGCCGCTCGCGAGGCTCTGACTGCCAGAGCGATGCTGGTGCTAGCGGGCCGCGGCTCGGGTTCTGTCCGCGACCGGCCCGCTGCTCGTCCGCACCGGCATGGGTCGTTCGGCTCCCGACGAGCCGATCGCCGTGATCGTCTTCTTCTTGGGAGCCATGGCGATGACGAATTGCTAGGCTAACTGCTAGACCAGATTCTCACAACTGCGCCCCTACCTGGCGCGCCAAAGATGTCGGTGGGAACGACACCTATGGGATCACAAGAATCCCTACTATGGTTGCCTGGGCGCGGGGTCATGAGGAGAGCAGGATTAATAGTCAACACAAGGATCGTTTACCCAGGTTTGGGCCGTGAGGATGCGTAATACCCTAGTCCTGCTTTGGTGGGTGTATTGAGTGTTCTTGAGCTAGCTACGGGGTGCAACTTTCCGAAAAGAGCCGAATCCCCCTCCAGTACGCTATGGGCCTCCTTTTATAGTCGAAAGGGGCTGCCACAGTGGCACACAGGAGGTGGAAAGGTATACAGTGCTGCGAGCTTATCGCCCATGTAACAGGACAAGACATATTTAATGCGTAGCCTAGGTGTCCCTTAGCTTTATCGGGGACGGGAACGAGGCCCGTCACGTCCATTACCGCCTCGCCCTGCTTCGACACGCGCCCAGGCCAGCGATGCATGCGGCGCCATGTAGGCAGGCAGGCAGCTGAGGTGGCGCGGTGGTAGGGTCTTCACAAAGATCTGCATGCCACCACGCAGGTGCTTGCTGAGTTGGCGTAGAGGCCGCCCGTCGCCACGCAGGTGCCTGCCCAGCTGGTTGAGCTAGCAGCTGCTTGGGGACGGCGGTGGAGTCTTGGTCGACGCGGGCCTGGCTGTGGCCCCGCTGACGCCCTCGGCAAGGGCCTTGCCGGGGGCCCGGCAAGGGTCTTGCCGTGGCGTTGCAGTCATCCCCGGCAAGGCGCTTGCCGGGGGTCTTGTGGATCTCCTCGGCAAGGATCCTGCCGAGGGCCACCGTCTTCTGATTCTCATCTGATCTCACATCTCTATGGTCTTGACAAAGGTCTCCATGCCACCACGGAGGTGCCTCCCGAGCCCTAGTTCCAATGTAGTTGGTTGGGTCGGATTCCGCGGGCTAAGGGTGGCTCACTCCGTTGGCGTCGGGCGTGCCGCCCCGGCAAGGCTCCTGTCGGGGCTGCCGAGGCTGCCCCGGCAAGGGACTTACCGGGGGAGTCTGTTTCGCCCTTCTGTCCTTTGTGTTCTTGGTCTTGGCGTTGCCTTGGCCGTCTTGTGCTTCAGCTTCTCTCCGGCTTCCCTCCTTTGCCCTGCCACGTGCGGCCATGGCGCGCGGCTCTGACTGCCCGTGCACAAGTAAAGGGGTCAAAAGGAGAGCCCTTACTTTTGTACACCGACAAGGAATCAGAAGACATATGAAATGAAGCTCTAGAATCGAGAACCCATGGGGATGCTGAAGGAAATGTGCCCTAGAGACAATAATGAAGTTGTTATTTATATTTCCTTATATCATGATAAATGTTTATTATTCATGCTAGAATTGTATTAACCGGAAACTTAGTACATGTATGAATACATAGACAAAACTAAGTGTCCCTAGTATGCCTCTACTTGACTGGCTCGTTAATCAAAGATGGTTAAGTTTCTTGACCATAGACATGTGTTGTCATTTGATGAACGGGATCAGATCATTAGAGAATGATGTGATGGACAAGACCCATCCGTTAGCTTAGCATTATGATCGTTTAGTTTTATTGCTATTGCTTTCTTCATGACTTATACATATTCCTCTGACTATGAGATTATGCAACTCCTGAATACCGGAGGAACACTTTGTGTGCTATCAAACGTCACAACGTAACTGGGTGATTATAAAGATGCTCTACAGGTGTCTCCGAAGGTGTTTGTTGAGTTGGCATAGATCAAGATTAGGATTTGTCACTCCGTGTATCGGAGAGGTATCTCTGGGCCCTCTCAGTAATGCACATCACGATAAGCCTTGCAAGCAATGTGACTAATCAATTAGTTACGGGATGATGCATTACATAAAGAGTAAAGAGACTTGCCAGTAACGAGATTGAACTAGGTATGATGATACCGACGATCGAATCTCGGGCAAGTAACATACCGATGACAAAGGGAATGACGTATGTTGTTATGCGGTTTGACCGATAAAGATCTTCGTAGAATATGTAGGAGCCAATATGGGCATCCAGGTTCCGCTATTGGTTATTGACCGGAGATGTGTCTCGGTCATGTCTACATAGTTCTCGAACCCGTAGGGTCCGCACGCTTAACGTTTGATGACGATTTGTATTATGAGTTATGTGTTTTGGTGACCGAAGTTTGTTCGGAGTCCCGGATGAGATCACGGATATGACGAGGAGTCTCGAAATGGTCGAGGGGTAAAGATTGATATATTGGAAGGTTATATACGAACACTGGAATAGTTCCGATAAGGTTCGGGGATTTTTTGGAGTACCGAGAGGCTACCGGAACCCCCTGGGAAAGTTAATGGGCCTATTGGGCTATAGTGGAGAGAGGGAGGCTGCCACAGGAGGTGGTGTGTGCCCCCAAGCCCAATCCGAATTGGACAAGGGGTGGGGGCGTGGCCCCCCTTTCCTTCTCCCTCTGCCCACTTTCCCCTTTCCCCTCTCCGTTGGAAGGAAGGGGGGGGGGGGCGAATCCTACTTGGACTGGGAGTCCAAGTAGGACTCCCCCCTTGGCGCCCCCCTGGGCCGGCCACCTCCTCCTCCCCTCCTTTATATACGTGGGCTGGGGGCACCCAAAAGGCACAACAGTTGTTTCTTAGCCGTGTGCGGTGCCCCCATCCACAGTTTGCTCCTCTGGTCATAGCGTTGTAGTGCTTAGGCGAAGCCCTGCACGAATCACATCAACATCACCGTCATCATGCCGTCGTGCTGGTGGAACTCTCCCTCGACCCTCTACTGGATCAAGAGTTCGAGGGATGTCATCGAGCTAAACGCGTGCTGAACACGGAGGTGCCATAAATTTGGTACTTTGATCGGTTGGATTGTGAAGACGTTCGATTACATCAACCGCGTTAACATAACGCTCCCGATTTTGGTCTACGAGGGTACGTGGATACACTTTTCCCGTCTCGTTGCTATGCATCTCCTAGATAGATCTTACGTGATCGTAGGATTTTTTTTGAATTGCTACGTTCTCCAACAGTGGCATTCGAGCCAGGTCTGTGCGTAGATGATATGCATGAGTAGAACACAAAGAGTTGTGGGCGATAATAGTCATAGTGCTTACCACCAACGTCTTAGTTTGATTTGGCGGTATTGTTGCATGAAGCGGCCCGGACCGACATTACATGACCACGTTCATGAGACTGGTTCTACCGACGTGCTTCGCACACAGGTGGCTGGCGGGTGTGTGTTTCTCCAACTTTAGTTGAATCGAGTTTGACTACGGCTGGTCCTCGTTGAAGGTTAAAACAACACACTTGACAAAAAATCGTGGTGGTTTTGATGCGTAGGTAAGAACGGTTCTTGCTGGAAGCCCGTAGCAGCCACGTAAAACTTGCAACAACAAAGTAGAGGACGTCTAACTTCTTTTTGCAGGGCATGTTGTGATGTGATATGGTCAAGACGTGATGATATATAAATTGTTGTATGAGATGATCATGTTTTGTAAAAGTTATCGGCAACTGGCAGGAAACTAATAGTTGTCGCTTTATTGTATCAAATGCAATCACCATGTAATTGCTTTACCTTATCACTAAGCGGTAGAGATAGTCGTGGAAGCAATAGTTGGCGAGACGACAACGACGCTACGATGGAGATCAAGGTGTCAAGCTGGTGACGATGGAGATCATGACGATGCTTTGGAGATGGAGATCAAAGGCACAAGATGATGATGGCCATATCATGTCACATATTTTGATTGCATGTGATGTTCATCCTTTATGCATCTTATTTTGCTTAGTGCGGCGGTAGCATTATAAGATGACCCCTCACTAAATTTCAAGGTATAAGTGTTCTCCCTGAGTATGCACCGTTGCTACAGTTCGTCCTGCCGAGACACCACGTGATGATCGTGTGTGATAAGCTGTACGTTCACATACAACTGGTGCAAGCCAGTTTTGCACATGCATAATACTCAGGTTGAACTTGACGAGCCTAGCATATGCAGATATGGCCTCGGAACACTGTGACCGAAATGTCGAACGTGAATCATATAGTAGATATGATCAACATAGTGATGTTCACCATTGAAAACTACTCCATCTCACATGATGATCGGACATGGTTTAGTTGATATGGATCACGTGATCATTTAGATGACTAGAGGGATGTCTATCTAAGTGGGAGTTCTTAAGTAATATGATTAATTGAACCTTAATTTCTCGTGAACTTAGTACCTGATAGTTTTTGCATGTCTATGTTGTTGTAGATCAATGGCCCGTGCTACCGTTCCCTTGAATTTTAATGCGTTCATTGAGAAACCTAAGTTGAAAGATGATGGTAGTAACTACACGGACTGGGTCCGTAACTTGAGGATTATCCTCATTGCTGCACAGAAGAATTACGTCCTGGAAGCACCGCTAGGTGCAAGATCCGCTGTAGGAGCAACTCCGGACGTTATGAACGCCTGGCAGAGCAAAGCTGATGCCTACTCGATAGTTTAGTGTGCCATGCTTTACAGCTTAGAATTGGGACTTCAAAGACGTTTTGAATGTCATGGAGCATATGAGATGTTCCAGGAGTTGAAGTTAATATTTCAAGCAAATGCCCGAGTTGAGAGATGTGAAGTCTCCAACAACTTCTATAGCTGTAAGATGGAGGAGAATAGTTCTGTCAGTGAACACATACTCCGAATGTCTGGGTACCATAACCACTAGACTTAGCTGGGAGTTAATCTTCCTAATGATAGTGTCATTGACAGAGTTCTTCGATCACTGCCACCAAGCTATAAAGGCTTCTTGATGAACTATAATATGCAAGGGATGGAAAAGACAATTCCCGAGCTCTTCGTGATGCTAAAGGCTGCAGAAGTAGAAATCAAGAAGGAGCATCAAGTGTTGATGGTTAACAAGACCACTAGTTTCAAGAAAAAGGGCAAAGGGAAGAAGGGGAACTTCAAGAAGAATAGCAAGCAAGGTGCTGCTCAAGGGAAAAAGCCCAAGTCTGGACCTAAGCCTGAAACTGAGTGATTCTACTGCAAAGGGACTAGTCACTGGAATCGGAACTGCCCCAAGTATTTGGCGGATAAGAAGGATGGCAAACTTAAAGGTATATTTGTACATGTTATTGATGTGTACCTTACTAATGCTCGTAGTAGTGCCTGGGTATTTGATACTGGTTCTGTTGCTCATATTTGCAACTCGAAACAGGGGCTACGGATTGAACGAAGATTGGCTAAGGACGAGGTGACGATGCGCATGGGAACTGGTTCCAAAGTCGATGTGATCGCCATCGGCACGCTACCTCTACATCTACCGTCAGGATTAGTTTTAAACCTCAATAATTGTTATTTGGTGCCAGCATTGAGCATGAACATTATATCTGGATCTTGTTTGATGCGAGACGGTTATTCATTTAAATCAGAGAATAATGGTTGTTCTATTTATATGAGTAATATATTTTATGGTCATGCACCCTTGATGAGTGGTCTATTTTTGTTGAATCTCGATTGTAGTGACACACATATTCATAATATTGAAGCCAAAAGATGCAAAGTTAATAATGATAGTGCAACTTATTTGTGGCACCGCGGTTTAGGTCATATTGGTGTGAAGCGCATGAAGAAACTCCATGCTGATTGGCTTTTGGAATCACTTGATTATGAATCACTTGATGCTTGCGAACCATGCCTCATGGGCAAGATGATTAAGACTCCTTTCTCCGGAACAATGGAATGAGCAACTGACTTATTGGAAATAATACATACTGATGTATGTGGTCCGATGAGTGTTGAGGCTCGTGGCGGGTATCATTATTTTCTGACCTTCACAGATGATTTGAGCAGATATGGGTATATCTACTTAATGAAACATAAGTCTGAAACATTTGAAAAGTTCAAAGGATTTCAGAGTGAAGTGGAAAATCATCGTAACAAGAAAATAAAATTTCTATGAACTGATCGTGGAGGTGAATATTTGAGCTATGACTTTGGTCTTCATTTGAAACAATGTGGAATAGTTTCGCAACTCACGCCACCTGGAACACCACAGCGTAATGGTGTGTCCGAACATCGCAACCGTACTTTATTAGATATGGTGCAATCTATGATGTCTCTTACCGATTTACCGCTATCTTTTTGGGGTTATGCTTTAGAGACGGCTGCATTCACATTAAATAGGGCACCATCTAAATCCGTTGAGACGACGCCATATGAACTGTGGTTTGGTAAGAAACCTAAGCCGTCATTTCTTAAAGTTTGGGGCTCCGATGCTTATGTGAAAAAGCTTCAACCTGATAAGCTCGAACCCAAATCAGAGAAATGTGTCTTCATAGGATACCCAAAGGAAACTATTGGGTACACCTTCTATCACAGATCCGAAGGCAAGATATTCGTTGCTAAGAATGGATCCTTTCTAGAGAAGGAGTTTCTCTCGAAAGAAGTGAGTGGGAGCAAAGTAGAACTTGATGGGGTAATTATACCTTCTCCCGAATTGGAAAGTAGTTCATCACAGAAATCAGTTCAAGTGATTCCTACACCAATTAGTGAGGAAGTTAATAATGTTGATCATGAGACTTCAGATCAAGTTACTACCGAACCTCGTAGGTCAACCAGAGTACGTTCCGTGCCAGAGTGGTACGGTAATCCTGTTCTGGAAGTCATGTTACTGGACCATGACGAACCTACGAACTATGAGGAAGCGATGATGAGCCCAGATTCCTCAAAATGGCTTGAGGCCATGAAATCTGAGATGGGATCCATGTATGAGAACAAAGTGTGGACTTTGGTTGACTTGCCTGATGATCGGAAAGCCATAGAGAATAAATTAATCTTCAAGGAGAAGACGGACGCTAATGGTAATGTTATTGTCTACAAAGCTCAACTTGTTGCGAAAGGTTTTCGACAAGTTTAAGGAGTTGACTACGATGAGACCTTCTCACCCGTAGCGATGCTTAAGTCTGTCCGAATCATGTTAGCAATTGCCACATTTTATGATTATGAAATTTGGCAAATGGATGTCAGAACTGCATTCCTTAATGGATATCTTAAAGAAGAGTTGTATATGATGCAACCAGAAGGTTTTGTCGATCCTAAAGGTGCTAACAAAGTGTGCGAGCTCCAGCAATCCATTTATGAACTGGTGAAAGCCTCTCGGAGTTGGAATATATGCTTTGATAGTGTGATCAAAGCATATGGTTTAATACAGACTTTTGGAGAAGCCTATATTTACAAGAAAGTGAGTGGGAGCCCTGTAGCATTTATAATATTATATGTAGATGACATATTGTTGATTGGAAATGATACATAATTTCTGAATAGCATAAAAGGATACTTGAATAAGAATTTTTCAATGAAAGACCTCGGTGAAGCTGCTTATATATTGGGCATCAAGATCTATAGAGATAGATCAAGACGCTTAATTGGCCTTTCACAAAGCACATACCTTGATAAAGTTTTGAAGAAATTCAAAATGGATTAGTCAAAGAAAGGGTTCTTGCCTGTGTTAAAAGGTGTGAAATTGAGTCAGGCTCAATGCCTGACCACTGCAGAAGATAGAGAGAAAATGAAAGTCATTTCTTATACCTCAGCCATAGGTTCTATCATGTATGCAATGCTGTCTACCAAACCTGATGTGTGCCTTGCTATAAGTTTAGCAGGGAGGTACCAAAGTAATCCAGGAGTGGATCACTTGGCAGCGGTCAAGAACATCCTGAAATACCTGAAAAGGACTAAGGATATGTTTCTCATTTATGGACGTGACAAAGAGCTTGTCGTAAGTGGTTACGTTGATGCAAGCTTTGGCACTGATCCGGATGACTCTAAGTCACAAACCGGATACATATTTATATTGAATGGTGGAGCTGTAAGTTGGTGCAGTTCCAAGCAGAGTGTTGTGGCGGGATCTACGCGTGAAGCGGAGTACATAGCTGCTTCGGAAGCAGCAAATGAAGGAGTCTGGATGAAGGAATTCATATCCGATCTAGGTGCAATACCTAGTGCATCGGGTCCAATGAAAATCTTTTGTGAGAATACTGGAGCAATTGCCTTGGCGAAGGAATCCAAATTTCACAAGAGAACTAAACACATCAAGAGACGCTTCAATTCCATCCGCGATCAAGTCAAGGAGGGAGACATAGAGATTTGCAAAATACATACGGACCTGAATGTTGCAGACCCGTTGACTAAGCCTCTTCCACGAGCAAAACATGATCAGCACCAAGACTCCATGGGTGTTAGAGTCATTACTGATTATTGACTCTAGTGCAAGTGGGAGACTGAAGGAAATGTGCCCTAGAGGCAATAATAAAGTTGTTATTTATATTTCCTTATATCATGATAAATGTTTATTATTCATGCTAGAATTGTATTAACCGAAAACTTAGTACATGTGTGAAAACATAGACAAAACAGAGTGTCCCTAGTATGCCTCTACTTGACTAGCTCGTTAATCAAAGATGGTTAAGTTTCCTGACCATAGACATGTGTTGTCATTTTATGAATGGGATCACATCATTAGAGAATGATGTGATGGAAAATACCCATCCTTTAGCTTAACATTATGATCGTTTAGTTTTATTACTATTGCTTTCTTCATGACTTATACATATTCCTCTGACCATGAGATTATGCAACTCCTGAATACCGGAGAACACTTTGTGTGCTATCAAACGTCACAACGTAACTGGGTGATTATAAAGATGCTCTACAGGTGTCTCCGAAGGTGTTGAATTGGCATAGACCAAGATTAGGATTTGTCACTCCGTGTATCGGAGAGGTATCTCTGGGCCCTCTCGGTAATGCACATCACGATAAGCCTGAAGGAAATATACCCTAGAGGCAATAATAAAGTTGTTATTTATATTTCCTTATATCATGATAAATGTTTATTATTCATGCTAGAATTGTATTAACCGGAAACTTAGTGCATGTGTGAATACATGCTACCTCTTGAGAATGCGTTGGTTTTCCCTTGAAGAGGAAAGGGTGATGCAGCAAAGTAGCATAAGTATTTCCCTCAGTTTTTGAGAACCAAGGTATCAATCCAGTAGGAGGCCACACGCAAGTCCCTCGTACCTACGCAAACAAATAAGAACCTTGCAACCAACGCGATAAAGGGGTTTGTAAATCCCTTCACGGCCACTTGCAAAAGTGAGATCTGATAGAGATGATAAGATAATATTTTTGGTATTTTTATCATAAAGATTAAAAGTAAAGATTGCAAAATAAACAGCGACAGAAATAGCTAGTTGACAGGAGATTAATATGATGGAAAATAGACCCGGGGGCCATAGGTTTCACTAGTGGCTTCTCTCAAGATAGCATAAGTATTACGGTGGGTGAACAAATTACTGGGTACAGAAGGTTGCGGCGGTGGAAATAGGGTTTCGTGGTGCTCCTGGATGTTTTCGGTGTATATGGGTATATATAGGAGGAAGAAGTAGGTCGATGGAGCTACGAGGGGCCCACGAGGGTGGGGGGCACGCCCAGGGGGGCAGGCGCGCCTCCCTGCCTCGTGGCCTCCTCGCTTCTTTCTTGACGTCCACTCCAAGTCCTCTGGATCACGTTTGTTCCAAAAATCACTCTCCTGAAGGTTTCATTCCGTTTGGATTCCCTTTGATATTCCTTTTCTGCGAAACACTGAAATAGGCAAAAAAACAACAATTTGCACTGGGCCTTGGGTTAGTAGGTTAGTCCCAAAAATAATATAAAAGTGTATAATAAAGCCCATTAAACATCGAAAATAGATAATATAATAGCATGGAACAATAAAAAATTATAGATACGTTGGCGATGTATCAAGCATCCCCAAGCTTAATTCCTGCTCGTCCTCGAGTAGGTAAATGATAAAAACAGAATTTTTGATGTGGAATGCTACCTAACATATTCTTCAATGTAATTTTCTTTATTGTGGCATGAATGTTCAGATCCGAAAGATTCAAGATAAAATTTTAAAATTGACATAAAAATAATAATACTTCAAGCATACTAACTAAGCAATCATGTCTTCTCAAAATAACATGGCCAAAGAAAGTTCATCCCTACAAAATCATATAGTTTGGTCATGCTCCATTTTTGTCACACAAGAATGCTCTCATCACGCACAACCCTGATGACAAGCCAAACAATTTTTTCATACTTTAGTAATCTCAAACTTTTTTCAACTTTCACGCAATACATGAGCGTTAGCCATGGATATAGCACTATGGGTGGAATAGAATATAATGATGGGGGTTATGTGAAGAAGACAAAAAAGGAGAAAGTCTCACATTGACGTGGCTAATCAACGGGCTAGGGAGATGCCCATCAATTGATGTCGATGCAAGGAGTAGGGATTGCCATGCAACGGATGCACTAGAGCTATAAATGTATGAAAGCTCAACAAAAGAAACTAAGTGGGTGTGCATCCAACTTGCTTGCTCACGAAGACCTAGGGCATTTTAGGAAGCCCATTGTTGGAATATACAAGCCAAGTTCTATAATGAAAAATTCCCACTATTATATGAAAGTGACAAAACAAGAGACTCTCTATCATAAAGATCATGGTGCTACTTTGAAGCACAAGTGTGGAAAAAAGAGGATAGTAGCATTGTCCCTTTTTATTTCTTTTTTTGGGCCTTTCCTTTTTTTTATTTGGGACAATGCTCTATTAATGATGATCATCACACTTCTATTTATTTACAACTCAATGATTACAACTCGATACTAGAACAAAATATGACTCTATATGAATGCCTCCGGCGGTGTATCGGGATGGGCAATGAATCAAGAGTGACATGTATGAAATAATATGCATGGTGGCTTTGCCACAAATACGATGTCAACTACATGATCATGCAAGGCAATATGACAATGATGAAGCGTGTCATAATAAACGGAACGGTGGAAAGTTGCATGGCAATATATCTCGGAATGGCTATGAAAATGCCATAATAGGTAGGTATGGTGGCTGTCTTGAGGAAGATATAAGGAGGTTTTTGTGTGATAGAGCGTATCGTATCACGGGGTTTGGATGCGCCGGCGAAGTTTGCACCAACTCTCAAGGTGATAAAGGGCAATGCACGGTACCGAAAAGGCTAGCAATGATGCAAAGGTGAGAGTGCGTATAATCCATGGACTCAACATTAGTCATAAAGAACTCACATACTTATTGCAAAAATCTACAAGTCATCAAAAACCAAGCACTACGCGCATGCTCCTAGGGGGATAGATTGGTAGGAAAAGACCATCGCTCGTCCCCGACCGCCACTCATAAGGATGACAATCAAAGAACACATGATGTTTCAAATTTGTTACACAACGTTTATCATACGTGCATGCTACGTGACTTGCAAACTTCAACACAAGTATTTCTCAAATTCACAACTACTCAACTAGCACAACTTTAATATCACAATCTCCATATCTCAAAACAATCATGAAGTATCAAACTTCTCATAGTATTCAACGCACTTATATGAAAGGTTTTATTATATCCATCTTGGATGCCTATCATATTAGGACTAATTTTATAGCCAAAGAAAATTACCATGCTGTTCTAAAAGACTCTCAAAATAATATAAGTGAAGCATGAGAGATCAATAATTTCTATAAAATAAAACCACCACCGTGCTCTAAAAAATATAAGTGAAGCACTAGAGCAAAATTGTTTAGCTCAAAAGATATAGGTGAAGCACATAGAGTATTCTAATAAATTCCGATTAATGTGTGTCTCTCCCAAAAGGTGTGTACAGCAAGGATGATTGTGGTGAACTAAAAAACAAAGACTCAAATCATACAAGATGCTCCAAGCAAAACACATATCATGTGGTGAATAAAAATATAGCATCAAGTAAAGTTACCGATGGACGAAGACAAAAGAGGGGATGCCTTCCGGGGCATCCCCAAGCTTAGGCTTTTGGTTGTCCTTGGATTTTACCTTGGGGTGCCTTGGGCATCCCCAAGATTAGGCTCTTGCCACTCCTTGTTCCATAATCCATCAAATCTTTACCCAAAAACATGAAAACTTCACAACACAAAACTTAACAGAAAATCTCATGTGCTCCGTTAGCGAAAGAAAACAAACCACCACCTTAAGGTACTGTAATGAACTCATTCTTTATATATATTGGTGTTAAACCTACTGTATTCCAACTTCTCTATGGTTCATAATCTCCGATACTAGCCATATATTCATCAAAATAAGCAAACAACACACAAAAAACAGAATCTGTCAAAAACAGAACAGTCTGTAGTAATCTGTATCAAACGTATACTTCTGGAACTCCAAAAATTCTGAAATAAACTGCTGGGCGTGAGAAATTTGTCTATTAATCATCTGCAAAAAGAATCAACTAAATAGCACTCTCCAGTAAAAAGTGGTAGCTAATCTCGTGAGTGCTAAAGTTTCTGTTTTTTACAGCAAGATCAAAAGGACTTCAGCCAAGTCTTCCCAAAGGTTTTACTTGGCAAAAACACTAATTAAAACATGAAACACATCTAAACCGAGGCTAGATCAAAGATTTATTACTAAACAGAACCAAAAAGCAAGAAATAAAAATAAAATTGGGTTGCCTCCCAACAAGCGCTATCGTTTAACGCCCCTAGCTAGGCATAAAGGCAAGGATAGATCTAGGTATTGCCATAATAATGGTAAGGTAAATCACGAAAAATCATCTCATATTCCCTACGTTCAGCAGCAAGGTTTCTTTGTGGCAAGCAAAAGTAATCAAAAGGGCTAAATTTAATGGGACAAAAGTCCCCAAGATCAAGCTCGGGAGGTATGGGTTCCTCCTTTGGCCCCTTATATTGCACAACCAATTCATTAATATAAGCATTATTTTGGCAATAAGTCATGAGCCTTTGTTCAAGAGAAAAACCTAACCCGTTGTTCTGAATAGCAAAGTCATCATTGAGTTCAGAAATTCTATCAACCAAAACATCGTAGGAACCTTCTTTCTAAGGTTTTCATGTAAGCAACATGATCTAAAGATCGTAAACGCATTAAGTCTTCTTGATTAAAAAGGATAGCTTCTATGGGAGGACGACCAGCGTCCACCCTATAATGCGCAAAAATTTCATTGGCCTCTTTCATTATAAATCTAAACTCATGTGCCAAAAAGATAGTAGCCGCTCGCTTAACAGAAGAATGCTCGATATTGGAAAACTCAAATCCTTTGTATGCAAGGATGCATATGGATAAATTGTATTTCAAGTTCAACTACGAGCAAGGATGTAGCATCCGCAAGACTACTAGTTCTATGAAGAATAGACCCACCCATAGAGGGCAGGGCAATGACACAAGTAAAGAAATCTTGAATAACTCCTTTCCCAATAATATTACCGCTACCAATCCGAAACTTTTTAGTGTGTAAAATAGTAGGATCTTTAAGAGGATCATCGAAAACATCAAAGTTTTCCATATTATTATCCTTATCAACGATAACCTCCCCAGTTTCAGACATGACGGCAGCACAGAGAACGAACACACAAGAAGCAAGCGAAAAAGACGAACGGAAAGAGAGGGCGAATAAAACGGCAAAGGTGAAGTGGGGGAGAGGAAAACGAGAGGCAAATGGCAAATAAAGTAATGCGAGGGATAAGAGTTTGTGATGGGTACTTGGTATGTCTTGACTTGTGCGTAGACTCCCCGGCAACGACGCCAGAAATCCTTCTTGCTACGTCTTGAGCATGCGTTGGTTTTCCCTTGAAGAGGAAAGGGTGATGTAGCAAAGTAGCGTAAGTATTTCCCCTCAGTTTTTGAGAACCAAGGTATCAATCCAGTAGGAGGCCACATGCAAGTCCCTTGTACCTACACAAACAAGTAAGAACCTTGCAACCAATGCGATAAAGGGGTTGTCAATCCCTTCACGGCCACTTGCAAAAGTGAGATCTGATACAGATGATAAGATAATATTTTTGGTATTTTTATCATAAAGATTAAAAGTAAAGATTGCAAAATAAACGGCGACAGAAATAGCTAGTTGACGGGAGATTAATATGATGGAAAATAGACCCGGGGGCCATAGGTTTCACTAGTGGCTTCTCTCAAGATAGCAGAAGTATTACGGTGGGTGGACAAATTACTGTCAAGCAATTGATAGAAAAGTGCATAGTTATGAGAATATGTAGCATGATCATGTATATAGGCATCACGTCCGCGACAAGTATACCGAAATGATTCTGCATCTACTACTATTACTCCACACATCGACCGCTATCCAGCATGCATCTAGAGTATTAAGTTCATAAGAACAAAGTAACGCATTAGGCAAGATGACATGATGTAGAGGGATAAACTCAAGCAATATGATATAAACCCCATCTTTTTTATCCTCGATGGCACAATACAATACGTGCCTTGCTGCCCCTGCTGTCACTCGGAAAGGACACCGCAAGATTGAACCCAAAGCTAAGCACTTCTCCCATTGCAAGAAAGATCAATCTAGTAGGCCAAACCAAACTGATTATTCGAAGAGACTTGCAAAGATAACAAATCATACATAAAAGAATTCAGAGGAGATTCAAATATTGTTCATGGATAATCTTGATCATAAACCCACAATTCATCGGATCTCGACAAACACACCGCAAAAAGAGTTACATCAAATAGATCTCCAAGAAGATCGAGGAGAACTTTGTATTGAGATCCAAAGAGAGAGAAGAAACCATCTAGCTAATAAATATGGACCCGAAGGTCTGAGGTAAACTACTCACACATCATCGAAGAGGCTATGGTGTTGATGTAGAAGCCCCCCGTGATCGATTCCCCCTCCGGTGGAGCGCCGGAAAAGGCCCCAAGATGGGATCTCACGGGTACAGAAGGTTGCGGCGGTGGAAATAGGGTCTCGTGGTGCTCCTGGATCTTTTCGGGGGTATATGGGTATATATAGGAGGAAGAAGTAGGTCGGTGGAGCAGCGAGGGGCCCACGAGGGTGGGGCGCGCCCAGGGGGGCAGGCGTGCCTCCTTGCCTCGTGGCCTCCTCGCTTCTTTCTTGACGTCCACTGCAAGTCCTATGGATCACGTTTGTTGCAAAAATCACTCTCCCGAAGGTTTCATTCCGTTTGGATTCCGTTTGATATTCCTTTTCTGCGAAACACTGAAATAGGCAAAAAACAACAATTTGCACTAGGCCTTGGGTTAGTAGGTTAGTCCCGAAAATAATATAAAGGTGTATAATAAAGACCATTAAACATCCAAAACATATAATATAATAGCATGGAACAATAAAAAATTATAGATACGTTGGAGACGTATCAATACATAGACAAAACAAAGTGTCCCTAGTATGCCTCTACTTGACTAGCTCGTTTATCAAAGATGGTTATGTTTCCTAACCATAGACATGTGTTGTCATTTGATGAACGGGATCACATCATTAGGAGAATGATGTGATGGACAAGACCCATTCGTTAGCTTAGCATTATGATCGTTACAGTTTCATTGCTACTACTTTCTTCTTGACTTATACATGTTCCTCTGACTATGAGATTATCCAACTCCCGAATACCGGAGGAACACTTTGTGTGCTATCAAACATCACAACGTAAATGGGTGATTATAAAGATGCTCTATAGGTGTCTCCGAAGGTATTTGTTGGGTTGGCATAGGTCGAGATTAGGATTTGTCACTCCATGTTTCGGAGAGGTATCTCTGGGCCCTCTTGGTAATGCTCATCACTATAAGCCTTGCAACCAACACGATAAAGGGGTTGTCAATCCCTTCACGGCCACTTGCAAAAGTGAGAGCTGATAGAGATGATAAGATAATATTTTTGGTATTTTTATGATAAAGATTAAAAGTAAAGATTGCAAAATAAACGGCGACAGAAATAGCTAGTTGATGGGAGATTAATATGATGGAAAATAGACCCGGGGGCCATAGGTTTCACTAGTTGCTTCTCCCAAGATAGCATAAGTATTACGGTGGGTGAACAAATTACTGTCGAGCAATTGATAGAAAAGTGCATAATTATGAGAATATCTAGGCATGATCATGTATATAGGCATCACGTCCGTGACAAGTAGACCGACTCTTGCCTGCATCTACTACTATTACTCCTCACATCGACCGCTATCCAACATGCATCTAGAGTATTAAGTTCATAAGAACAGAGTAACACATTAGGTAAGATGACATGATGTAGAGGGATAAACTCAAGCAATATGATATAAACCCCATCTTTTTATCCTCGATGACAACAATACAATACGTGTCGTTTCCCCTACTGTCACTGGGATCGAGCAACGCAAGATTGAACCCAAAGCTAAGCACTTCTCCCATTGCAAGAAAGATCAATCTAGTAGGCCAAACCAAACTGATAATTCGAAGAGACTTAAATAGATAACCAATCATACATAAAAGAATTCAGAGAAGATTCAAATAATGTTCATAGATAATCTTGAGCATAAACCCACAATTCATCGGATCTCGACAAACACACCGCAAAAAGAGTTACATCGAATAGATCTCCAAGAAGATCAAGGAGTACTTTGTATTGAGATCCAAAGAGAGAGAAGAAGCCATCTAGCTAATAACTATGGACCCGAAGGTCTGTGGTAAACTACTCACACATCATCGGAGAGGCTATGGTGTTGATGTAGAAACCCTCCGTGATCGATTCCCCCTCCGGCGGAGCGCCGGAAAAGGCCCCAAGATGGGATCTCACGGGTACAGAAGGTTGCGGCGGTGGAATTAGGTTTTCGTGGTGCTCCTCGATGGTTTCGGGGTACGTAGGTATATATAGGAGGAAGAAGTAGGTCGGTGGAGCCACGAGGGGCCCACGAGGGTGGAGGGCGCGCCCAGGGGGGTAGGCGCCCCCTTGCCTCGTGGCCTCCTCGTTGATTTCTTGACGTCCACTCCAAGTCCTCTGGATCACGTTTGTTCCAAAAATCACGCTCCCGAAGGTTTCATTCCGTTTGGACTCCGTTTGATATTCCTTTTCTGCGAAACACTGAAATAGGCAAAAAAACAACAATTTGCACTGGGCCTTGGGTTAATAGATTAGTCCCAAAAATAATATAAAAGTGTATAATAAAGCCCATTAAACATCCAAAACAGAATATATAATAGCATGGAACAATAAAAAATATTAGATACGTTGGAGACATATCAGCCCCTCTTTCCCTCTCCCTCTCCCTCTCCTTCCTTCTTCTCCTACTTGGACTAGGAAAGGGGGGGTGATTCCTACTTGGAGTAGGACTCCCCCCCTTGGGCGCGCCCTCTAGGGCCGGAAGGCCTCCTCCCTCCCTCCTTTATATACGGGGGAGGGGGGCACCCCATAGACACACAAGTTGATCTTTAACCGTGTGCGGTGCCCCCCTCCATAGTTTTACACCTCGGTCATATCGTCGTAGTGCTGAGGCGAAGCCCTGCGCCGGTAACTTCATCATCACCGTCACCACGCCGTCGTGCTGATGTAACTCTCCCTCGGCATCAACTGGATCAAGAGTTCGAGGGACGTCACCGAGCTGAGCGTGTGCAGATCGCGGAGGTGCCGTGCGTTCGGTACTTGGATCGGTTGAATCGCGAAGACATTTGACTACATCAACCGCGTTACTAAGCGCTTCCGCTTTCGGTCTACGAGGGTACGTGGACACACTCTCCCCGCTCGTTGCTATGCTTCTCCTAGATAGATCTTGCGTGATCGTAGGATTTTTTTTTGAAATACTACGTTCCCCAACAATGGCATCTGAGCCAGGTCTATGCGCAGATGTTATATGCACGAGTAGAACACAAAGAGTTGTGGGCGATAATAGTCATACTGCTTACCAGCATGTCATACTTTGATTCGGCGGTATTGTTGGATGAAGCGGCCCAGACCGACATTACATGACCGCGTTCATGAGACTGGTTCTACCGCCGTGCTTCGCACACAGGTGGCTAGTGGGTGTATGTTTCTCCAACTTTAGTTGAATCGAGTGTGACTACGCCCGGTCCTTGTTGAAGGTTAAAACAACACACTTGACGAAAAATCGTTATGGTTTTGATGCGTAGGTAAGAACGATTCTTGCTAAGCCCGTAGCAGCCACGTAAAACTTGCAACAACAAAGTAGAGAATGTCTAACTTGTTTTTGCAGGGCTTGCTGTGATGTGATATGGTCAAGACATGATGATATGTAAGTTGTTGTATGAGATGATCATGTTTTGTATCAGTTATCGGCAACTGGCAGGAGCCATATGGTTGTCGCTTTATTGTATGAAATGCAATCGCCATGTAATTGCTTTACTTTATCACTAAGCGGTAGTGATAGTCGTAGAAGCAATAGTTGGCGAGACGACAACGATGCTTCGATGGAGATCAAGGTGTCAAGCCGGTGACGATGGTGATCATAACGGTGCTTTGGAGATGGAGATCAAAGGCACAAGATGATGATGACCATATCACATCACTTATTTGATTGCATGTGATGTTTATCTTTTTATGCATCTTATTTTGCTTAGTACGGCGGTAGCATTATAAGATGATCTCTCACTAAATTTCAAGGTACAAGTGTTCTCCCTAAGTATGCACCGTTGCGACAGTTCGTCGTGCCGAGACACCATGTGATGATCGGGTGTGATAAGCTCTACGTTCACATACAACGGGTGCAAGCCAGTTTTGCACACGCAGAATACTCGGGTTAAACTTGATGAGCCTAGCATATGCAGATATGGCCTCGGAACACTGAGACCGAAAGGTTGAGCGTGAATCATATAGTAGATATGATCAACATAATGATGTTCACCATTGAAAACTGCTCCATCTCACGAGATGATCGGACACTGTTTAGTTGATATGGATCACGTGATCATTTGATGACTAGAGGGATGTCTATCTAAGTGGGAGTTCTTAGGTAATATGATTAATTGAACTTAAATTTATCACGAACTTAGTCCTAATTGTTTTTGCAGATCTATGTTGTAGATCAATAGCTCGTGTATAGCACCCCTGTTTTATTTTCGATATGTTGCTAGAGAAAAATAAGTTGAAAGATGATAGTAGCAATGATGTGGACTAGGTCCGTGATCTGAGGATTATCCTCATTGCTGCACAGAAGAATTATGTCCTTGATGCACCACTAGGTGACGGACCTATTGCAGGAGCAGATGTAGACGTTATGAACATTTGGCAAAGTTCGGTATGATGACTACTTGATAGTTTAGTGAACCATGATTTACGGCTTAGAACCGGGACTTCAAAAACGTTTTGAACGCCACGGAACATATAAGATGTTCCAAGAGCTGAAATTTGTATTTTAGAGTCATGCCCGAGTCAAGAGGTATGAGACCCCTGACAAGTATTGTGCCTACAAGATGGAGGAGAATAGCTCAACCAATGAGCATGTGCTCAGAATGTCTGAGTACTACAATCGCTTGAATCGAGTGGGAGTTAATCTTCCAGATAAGATAGTGATTGACAGAGTTCTCTAGTCACTATCACCAAGTTACTAGAACTTCGTGATGAACTATAACATGTAAGGGATGACGAAAACGATTCCCGAGCTCTTCGTGATGCTGAAATCAGCGAAGGTAGAAATCAAGAAAAGCATCAAGTGTTGATGGTTGACAAGACCACTAGTTTCAAGTAAAAGGACAAGGGAAAGAAAGGGAACTTCAAGAAGAATGGCAAGCAAGTTGCCACTCGCATGAAGAAGCCCAAAGATAGACCCAAGCCTGAAACTGGGTGCTTCTACTGCAAAGGAAATGCTCACTAGAAGTGGAACTGCCCTAGATACTTGGCGGATAAGAAGGATGGCAAAGTGAACAAAGGTATACTTGATATACATGTTATTGATGTGTACTTTACTAGTGTTTACAACAACCCCTCGGTATTTGATACTGGTTCAGTTACTAAGAGTAGTAACTCGAAACAGGAGTTGGAAAATAAACAAATACTAATTAAGGGCGAGGTGATGATGTGTGTTGGAAGTGATTCCAAGGTTGATAAGATCACCATCGCACACTCCCTTTACCTTCGGGATTAGTATTGAACCTAAAATAAATGTTATTTGGTGTTTGCGTTGAGCATGAATATGATTGGATCATGTTTATTGCAATACGGTTATTCATTTAAGTTAAAGAATAATTGTTGTTCTATTTACATGAATAAAACCTTCTATGGTCATACACTCAATATAAATGGTTTATTGAATCTCGATCATAGTGATACACATATTCATAATATTGAAGCCAAAAGATGCAAAGTTAATAATGATAGTGCAACTTATTTGTGGCACTACTGTTTAGGTCATATTGGTGTAAAGAGCATGAAGAATCTCCATGCTGATGGGATTTTGGAATCACTTGATTATGAATCACTTGATGCTTGCGAACCATGCTTCATGGGCAAGATGACTAAGACTCCATTCTCCGGAACAATGGAGCGAGCAACTGACTTGTTGGAAATAATACATACTGATGTATGCTATCCGATGAGTGTTGAGGCTCGTGGCGGGTATTGTTATTTTCTGACCTTCACAGATGATTTGAGTAGATATGGGTATATCTACTTGATGAAACATAAGTCTGAAAGATTTTAAAAGGTTCAAAGAATTTCAGAGTGAAGTGGAAAATCATCGTAATAAGAAAATAAAGTTTCTACGATCTGATCGCGGAGACGAATATTTGAGTTACGAGTTTGGTCTTCATTTGAAACAATGTGGAATAGTTTTGCAACTCACGCCACCTGGAACACCACAGCGTAATGGTGTGCCCGAACGTCATAACCGTACTTTATTAGATATGGTGCGATCTATGATGTCTCTTACCGATTTATCACTATCATTTTGGGGATATGCATTAGAGACAGCTGCATTCACGTTAAATAGGACACCATCTAAATCCGTTGAGACGACACCATATGAACTGTGGTTTGGAAAGAAACCTAAGCTGTCGTTTCTTAAAGTTTGGGGCAGCGATGCATATGTGAAAAAGCTGCAACCTGATAAGCTCGAACCCAAATCGGAGAAATGTGTCTTCATAGGATACCCAAAGGAGACTGTTGGGTACGCCTTCTATCACAGATCCGAAAGCAAGATATTCGTTGCTAATAATGGATCCTTTCTAGAGAAGGAGTTTCTCTCGAAAGAAGTCAGTGGGAGGAAAGTAGAACCTGATGAGGTAATTGTACCTTCTCTCATGTTGGAAAGTAGTTCATCACAGAAATCAGTTCCGGTGATGCCTACATCAATTAGTGAGGAAGCTAATGATGATGATCATGAAACTTCAGATCAAGTTGCTACCGAACCTCGTAGGTCAACCATAGTAAGGTCTGCACCAGAGTGGTACGGCAATCCTGTTCTGGAGGTCATGTTACTTGACCATGACAAACCTACGAACTATGAGGAAGCGATGATGAGCCCAGATTCCGTGAAATGGCTTAAGGCCATGAAATCTGAGATAGGATCCATGTATGAGAACAAAGTATGGACTTTGGTTAACTTGCCCGATGATCGGCAAGCCATAGAGAATAAATGGATCTTCAAGAGGAAGACAGACACTGATGGTAGTGTTACTATCTAAAAAGCTCGACTTGTCACAAAAAGTTTTTCGACAAGTTCAAAGTGTTGACTATGATGAGATTTTCTCACTCGTAGCGATGCTTAAGTGTGTCAGAATCATGTTAGCAATTGCCACATTTTATGAAATCTGGCAAATGGATGTCAAAGCTGCCTTCCTTAATGGACTTATTAAAGAAGAGTTGTATATGATGCAACCAGAAGGTTTTGACGATCCTAAAAGTGTTAACAAAATGTGCAAGCTCCAACGATCCATCTATGGACTGGTGTAAGCATCTCGGAGTTGGAATATACGCTTTGATGAGTTGATCAAAGTATGTAGTTTTATACAGACTCGAGGTGAAGCCTATATTTACAAGAAAGTGAGTGGGAGCACTACAACCTTTCTAATAAGTATATGTTAATGACATATTGTTGATCGGAAATGATGTAGAATTTTCTCGAAAGCATGATGGAGTGTTTGAAAAGAGTTTTTCAAAGAAAGACCTCGGTGAAGCTGCTTACATATTGAGCATCAAGATCTATAGATATAGATCAAGACGCTTGATAAGTTTTTTCAATGAGTACATACCTTGAAATTTTTTTGAAGTAGTTCAAAATGGAACAGTCAAAGAAGGAGTTCTTGCCTGTGTTGCAAGGTGTGAAGTTGAGAAAAGACTCAAAACCCGACCACAGCAGAAAATAGAAAGAGAATGAAAATTCATTCCCTATGCGTCAGTCATAGGTTCTATAAATTATGCTATGCTGTGTACCAGACCTACTCACCATGAGTTTGGCAAGAGGGTACAATAGTGATCCAGGAGTGGATCACTGGACATCGGTCAAAATTATCCTTAGTAGAGTAAGGACATATTTCTCGGTTATGGAGGTGACAAAAAGTTCGTCGTAAAGGGTTATGTCGATGCAAGCTTTGACACTGATCTGGATGACTCTAAGTCTCAATCTGGATACATATTGAAAGTGGGAGCAATTAGCTGGAGTAGCTCCGTGAAGAGCATTGTAGACATAGAAAATTTGCAAAATACATACGGCTATGAATGTGGCAGACCCGTTGACTAAACTTCTCTCACAAGTAAAACATGATCACACCTTAGTACTCTTTGGGTGTTAAATCACATAGCGATGTGAACTAGATTATTGACTCTAGTAAACCTTTTGGGTGTTAGTCACATGGATATGTGAACTAATCACATAAAGATGTGAACTATTGGTGTTAAATCACATGACGACGTGAACTAGATTATTGACTCTAGTGCAAGTGGGAGACTGAAGGAAATATGCCCTAGAGGCAATAATAAAGTTGTTATTTATATTTCCTTATATCATGATAAATGTTTATTATTCATGGTAGAATTGTATTAACCGGAAACTTAGTGCATGTGTGAATACATAGACAAAACAAAGTGTCCCTAGTATGCCTCTACTTGACTAGCTCGTTTATCAAAGATGGTTATGTTTCCTAACCATAGACATGTGTTGTCATTTGATGAACAGGATCACATCATTAGGAGAATGATGTGCTGGACAAGACCCATTCGGTAGCTTAGCATTATGATCGTTACAGTTTCATTGCTACTGCTTTCTTCATGACTTATACATGTTCCTCAGACTATGAGATTATGCAACTCCCGAATACCGGAGGAACACTTTGTGTGCTATCAAACGTCACAACGTAAAGGGTGATTATAAAGATGCTCTACAGGTGTCTCCGAAGGTATTTGTTGGGTCGGCATAGATCGAGATTAGGATTTGTCACCCGTGTTTCGCAGAGGTATCTCTGGCCCTCTCGGTAATGCTCATCACTATAAGCCTTGCAAGCAATGTGACTAATAGTTGCGGGATGATGCATTACGGAACGACTAAAGAGACTTGCCGGTAACGAGATTGAACTAGATATGAGGATACCAACGATCGAATCTCGGGCAAGTAACATACCGATGACAAACAGAACAACGTATGCTGTTATGTGGTTTGACCGATAAAGATCTTCGTAGAATATGTAGGAACCAATATGAGCATCCAGGTTCCGCTATTGGTTATTGACCGGAGATGTGTCTCGGTCATGTCTACATAGTTCTCTAACCCGTAGGGTCCGCACGATTAACGTTCGATGACGATTCGTATTATGAGTTTATGTGATTTGATGTACCGAAGGTTGTTCGGAGTCCCGGATGAGATCAAGGACATGACGTGGAGTCTTGAAATGGTCGATACATAAATATTGATATATTGGACCATGTTATTCGGACACCGGAAGTGTTCCGGATGGTTTCGGATAAAACCATAGTGCCAGAGGGGTTACCGTAACCCCCCGGGGAAGTAATGGGCCTTAGTGGGCCTTAGGGGAGAGAGAGGGCAGCAGCCAGGAGGTGGCGCCCCCAAGGGGAGTCCGAATAGGACTAGGGGAGGGGGCGCAACCCCTCTTTCCCTCTCCCTCTCCCTCTCCTTCCTTCTTCTCCTACTTGGACTAGGAAAGGGGGGGGGGTGATTCCTACTTGGAGTAGGACTCCCCCCTTGGGCGCACCCTCTAAGGCCGGCCGACCTCCTCCCTCCCTCCTTTATATATGGGGGAGGGGGGCACCCCATAGACACACAAGTTGATCTTTAACCGTGTGCGGTGCCCCCTCCACAATTTTACTCCTCAATCATATCGTCGTAGTGCTTAGGCGAAGCCCTACGCCGGTAACTTCATCATTACCGTCACCACGCTGTCGTGCTGATGGAACTCTCCCTCGGCATCAACTGGATCAAGAGTTCGAGGGACGTCACCGAGCTGAACGTGTGCAGATCGCGGAGGTGCCGTGCGTTCGGTACTTGGATCGGTTGAATCGCGAAGACGTTTGACTACATCAACCGTGTTACTAAACGCTTCCGCTTTTGGTCTACGAGGGTACGTGGACACACTCTCCCCGCTCGTTGCTATGCTTCTCCTAGATAGATCATGCGTGATCGTATGATTTTTTTTTGAAATACTACGTTCCCCAACAAAGCCTTGCAAGCAATGTGACTAATGAGTTAGTTACGGGATGATGCATTACGGAACGTGTAAAGAGACTTGCCGGTAACGAGATTGAACTAGATATGAGGATACCGGCGATCGAATCTCGGGCAAGTAACATACCGAGACAAACGGAACAACGTATGTTGTTATGTGGTTTGACCAATAAAGATCTTCGTAGAATATGTAGGAACCAATATGAGCATCCAGGTTCCGCTATTGGTTATTGACCGGAGATGTGTCTCGGTCATGTCTACATAGTTCTCGAACCCGTAGGGTCCGCACGCTTAACGTTCGATGACGATTCGTATTCTAAGTTCATGTGATTTGATGTACCGAAGGTTGTTCGGAGTCCCGGATGAGATCACGGACATGACGAGGAGTCTTGAAATGGTCGATACTTAAATATTGATATATTGGACCATGTTATTCAGACACCGGAAGTGTTCCGTATGGTTTCGGATAAAACCGTAGTGCCAGAGGGGTTACCGTAACCCCCCGAGGAAGTAATGGGCCTTAGTGGGCCTTATGGGAGAGAGAGGGCAGCAGCCAGGAGGTGGCGCCCCCCCAAGGGGAGTCCGAATAGGACTAGGGGAGGGGGCGCGACCCCTCTTTCCCTCTCCCTCTCCCTCTCCTTCCTTCTTCTCCTACTTGTACTAGGAAAGGGGGGTGATTCCTACTTGGAGTAGGACTCCCCCCCTTGGGCGCGCCCACTAGGGCCGGCCGGCCTCGTCCCTCCCTCCTTTATATATGGGGGAGGGGGCACCCCATAGACACACAAGTTGATCTTTAACCGTGTGCGGTGCCCCCTCCACAATTTTACTCCTCAATCATATCGTCGTAGTGCTTAGGCGAAGCCCTACGCCGGTAACTTCATCATCACCATCACCACGCCGTCGTGCTGATGGAACTCTCCCTCGGCATCAACTGGATCAAGAGTTCGAGGGACGTCACCGAGCTGAACGTGTGCAGACCGCGGAGGTGCCGTGTGTTCGGTACTTGGATCGGTTGAATCGCGAAGACGTTTGACTACATCAACCGTGTTACTAAACGCTTCCGCTTTTGGTCTATGAGGGTACGTGGACACACTCTCCCCGCTCGTTGCTATGCTTCTCCTAGATAGATCTTGCGTGATCATAGGATTTTTTTGAAATACTACGTTCCCCAACAAAGCCTTGCAAGCAATGTGACTAATGAGTTAGTTACGGGATGATGCATTACGGAATGAGTAAAGAGACTTGCCGGTAACGAGATTGAACTAGGTATGATGATACCGACGATCGAATCTCGGGCAAGTAACACACCGATGACAAAGGGAATGACGTATGTTGTTATGCGGTTTGACCGATAAATATCTTCATGGAATATGTAGGATCCAATATGAGCATCTAGGTTCCACTATTGGTTATTGATCGGGGTCATGTCTACATTGTTCTCGAACCCGTAGGGTCTGCACGCTTAACGTTCGATGACGATTTGTATTATGAGTTATGTGTTTTGGTGACCGAAGTTTGTTAGGAGTCCCGGATGAGATCACGGACTTGACGAGGAGTCTCGAAATGGTTGAGAGGTAAAGATTGATATATTGGAAGGTTATATACGGACACCGGATTGGTTCCGATAAGGTTTGAGGATTTTTGAAGTACCGGGAGGCTACCGGGACCCCCGGGAAAGTTAATGGGCCTATTGGGCTATAGTGGAGAGAGGGAGGCTGCCACAGGAGGTGCCCCCCCAAGCCCAATCCGAATTGGAAAAGAGGTGGGGGGGTGCGGCCCCCCTTTCCTTCTCCCTCTCCCCCTTTCCCCTTTCCCCTCTCCGTTGGAAGGAAGGGGGGCGGGGCCAATCCTACTTGGACTGGGAGTCCAAGTAGGACTCCCCCCTTGGCGCGCCCCCCTTGGGCCAGCCACCTCCTCCTCCCCTCCTTTATATACGTGGGCAAGGGGCACTCCAAATGCACAACAGTTGTTTCTTAGCCGTGTGCGGTGCCCCCCTCCACAGTTTACTCCTCCGGTCATAGCGTCGTAGTGCTTAGGCGAAGCCCTGCACGGATCACATCACCATCACCGTCATCACGCCGTCATGCTGACGGAACTTGAAGGAAATATGCCCTAGAGGCAATAATAAATTTGTTATTTATATTCCCTTATATCATGATAAATGTTTATTATTCATGCTAGAATTGTATTAACCGAAAACTTAGTACATGTGTGAATACATAGTTAAACTCAGTGTCACTAGTATGCCTCTACTTGACTAGCTCGTTGAATCAAAGATGGTTAAGTTTCCTAGCCATAGACATAAGTTGTCATTTGATTAACGGGTTCACATCATTAGAGAATGATGTGATTGACTTGACCCATTCCATTAGCTTAGCATTTGATCGTCTAGTATATTGCTATTGCTTTCTTTATGACTTATACATGTTCCTATGACTATGAGATTATGCAACTCCCGAATACCGGAGGAACACTTTGTGTGCTACCAAGCGTCACAACGTAACTGTGTGATTATAAAGGTGCTCTACAGGTGTCTCCGATGGTACTTGTTGAGTTGGCATATATAAAGATTAGGATTTGTCACTCCGATTGTCAGAGAGGTATCTTTGGGCCCTCTCGGTAATGCACATCGCTATAAGCCTTGCAAGCAATGTGACTAATGAGTTAGTTGCGGGATGATGCATTACGGAACGAGTGAAGAGACTTGCCGGAAACGAGATTGAACTAGGTATTGAGATACCGACAATCGAATCTCGGGCAAGTAACATACCGATGACAAAGGGAACAACGTATGTTGTTATGCGGTTTGACCGATAAAGATCTTCGTAGAATATGTAGGAACCAATATGAGCATCTAGGTTCCGCTATTGGTTATTTACTAGAGATGAGTCTCGGTCATGTCTACATAGTTCTCGAACCCGCAGGGTCCGCACGCTTAACGTTCGGTGACGATCTGTATTATGAGTTTATGTGTTTGATGTACCGAAGGTAGTTCGGAGTCCCGGATGAGATCAGGGACATGACGAGGAGTCTCGAAATGTTCGAGACATAAAGATCGATATATTGGAAGGCTATATTCGGACATCGGAAAGGTTCTGAGTGGTTCGGGTATTATCGGAGTACGGGAGAGTTACGGGAATTCGGCGGGGACTATATGGACCTTATTGGGCTTTAGGAGAGAGAGAGAGGGGCTGCCTAGGGCAGGCCGCGCGCCCCCCAAAGCCTAGTCCGAATTGGACTAGGGGGAGGGGCGGCGCCCCCTCCTTCCTTCTCTTCTCTCTTCCCCTTCCTTCTCTCCTACTCCTACTACTTGGAAGGGGGGGAATCCTACTCCCGGTAGGAGTAGGACTCCCCAGGGCGCGCCATAGTAGAGGGCCGGCCCTCCCCCTCCTCCACTCCTTTATATACGGGGGAGGGGGCACCCCATAGACACACAAGTTGATCATTGATCTCTTAGCCGTGTGCGGTGCCCCCCTCCACCATAATCCACCTCGGTCATATCGTCATAGTGCTTAGGCGAAGCCCTGCGCCGGTAGCTTCATCATCACCGTCATGATGCTGTCGTGCTGACGAAGCTCTCCCTCAAAGCTCTACTGGATCGTGAGTTCCTGGGATGTCGCCGAGCTGAACGTGTGCAGATCGCGGAGGTGCCGTACGTTCGGTACTAGGATCGGTCGATCGTGAAGACGTACAACTACATCAACCGCATTGTCATAACGCTTCCGCTTTCGGTCTTACGTGGAAAACACTCTCCCCTCTCGTTGCTATGCGTCACCATGATCTTGCGTGTGCATAGGAATTTTTTTGAAATTACTACATTCCCCAACAGAACTCTCCCTCGACCCTCTACTGGATCAAGAGTTCGAGGGACATCATCGAGCTGAATATGTGCTGAACACGGAGGTGCCGTACATTCGGAACTTGGATCGGTTGGATCATGAAGATGTTCGACTACATCAACCGCGTTAACATAACGCTTTCGCTTTGGTCAACGAGGGTACGTGGACACACTCTTCCTGTCTCGTTCCTATGCATCTCCTAGATAGATCTTGCGTGATCGTAGGATTTTTTTTGAATTGCTACGTTCCCCAACAGATGCACCTGACTGTGTAGATGGTGGTCGCTCAACACTAGAAGCACCAGTCACAGAGCCTGTAGTACCTGTCGAAGAACCTGAAGCAGCAAGTAGACACTTAAGCTTCACAATATCCTGCTCAGTCAAGGAGACAGTAGACGACGTCGAGGAAGAAGCACGAGTCCGAGAAGAAGAACTACGCTCCCTGTTACGCATATCACGCTTCTTCTTGAAGCAGTCAAACTCATGGCGACCTTCCCTGCTGCAGTAGCCGCAATGAGTACGAGGACGAGAGCAGCCCTCACTACCAGGAGTGGGTAGTAGCAGTGGAGCACTAGAGCGAGAAAACAGTGGTGGACCAGTACCTCGAGCAGCAAGAACAGAGGGAACCTGAAGCAAATCAGCACCACGGAGGTGAGTCTCCTTAGCATGAAGCTCAGAAACCACATCAAAAATAGGAACACGGCCATAAGGAAACAACCGGGCACGTCGAGGCTCAAACTCCCCACGGAGCCGTGACAAGAACTCATAAACACGCTGAAAATCGAAGTCTGACCTCATAGTCTGGCAACACGGACAAGTGCCACAAACAGGAGTGTGAAGAGAGTCAAGCTAGCGCTAGATAGCTGAACTCTGAGTGTAGAACTCATCAATAGTGGAGTCTCCCTGCTGAAGAGCATGCTCCTCCTCGTCCCACTATTGCAGATCTGACATCGTCTTCTCCTATCGTTTCTTCCCATCCCTTATTGCATGACACTCCACCTTCATCACCGATGTCTTCTCCATCTCCATCACCTCCGGTGGTTCCTTCTCATCCCACTTTTCCTGTTCATTATACCCGTCGTCGACGTGTTATGGATGACTCTACTGACATGCCATCTACTTCTGGTGCACCGTCTTCCTCGTCCCAGCCGACTTATGGTCTTCGGGCTCGACCCTGCCCTCTTCCTGACCGCTATTCTCCTAGCCGATATGGGCTTTCGGTTGTACTTGAGCCTACATCTTATCATGATGCTGTTGTTCATCCTGAATGGCAGTTTGCGATGGCAGAGGAGATTGCCGCACTTGAGCGCAACATCACATGTGATTTGGTTTCTCTTCCTCCCTGTATTCGTCCCATCACTTTATAAGATTAAGACTCACTCTGATGGTTCTCTTCAGCGTTATAAAGCTTGTCTTGTGGCTCGTGGCTTTGAGCAGGAGCATGGTCGTGATTATGATGAGACTTTTGCTCCTGTGGCCCATATGACCACTGCCCGCGCACTTCTCGCTGTGGCCTCTGTTCGCCACTAGTCTGTGTCACAGCTTGATGTTAAAAATTCCTTTCTTAATGGTGAGTTGCGTGAGGAGGTTTATATGCAGCCACCACCTGGGTATTCAGTTCCCGATGGCATGGTTTGCCGTCTTCGTCGCTCTCTCTATGGCCTTAAGCAAGCCTATCGCGCTTGGTTTGAGCGTTTTGCCTCAGTGGTCACTGCTGCTGGTTTTTCGCCCAGTGATCATGACCCAGCGTTGTTTGTCCACCTTTCTGCTTGTTGGGGAAGGTAGTATTTCAAAAAAATTGCCTACGATCACGCAAGATCTATCTAGGAGAAGCATAGCAACGAGCGGGGAGAGTGTGCCCACGTACCCTCGTAGACCGAAAGCGGAAGCGTTTGGTAACGCGGTAGATGTAGTCGAACGTCTTCGCGATCCAACCGATCCAAGTACCGAACGCACGGCACCTCCGCGATCTGCACACGTTCAAGTCGGTGATGTCCCTCGTACTCTTGATCTAGCTGAGGCCGAGGAAGAGTTTCGTCAGCACGACGGCGTGGTGACGGTGATGATGAAGTTACCGACGCAGGGCTTCGCCTAAGCACTACGACAATATGACCGAGGTGGAAAACTGTGGAGGGGGGCACCACACACGGCTAAAGATCAACTTGTGTGTCTATGGGGTGCCCCCTGGCCACGTATATAAAGGAGGGGAGGGAAGAGGTGGCCGACCCTAGGGGGCGCGCCAGGTGTGGGGAATCCTACTAGGACTCCCCAGTCCAAGTAGGATTCCCCTCCTCTTTCCTATTCCTAGTAGGAGAAGGAGGGAAGGAGGAGGAGGGGAGAAGGAAGGAGGGGGGCGCCGCCCCCTCCTAGTCCAATTCGGACCAGCCCATGGGGGGAGGCTACCCCTTGAGCCCCTTCTCTCCTTTCCCGTATGGCCCATTAAGTCCCACTACTTCCCCCGACGAATTCCCGTAACTCTCCGGTACTCCGAAAAATACCCGAATCACTCGGAAACGTTTCGATGTCTGAATATAGCCTTCTAATATATCGATCTTTACGTCTTGACCATTTCAAGACTCCTCGTCATGTCCGTGATCTCATCCGGGAGTCCGAACAACCTTCGGTACATCAAATCACATAACTCATAATACAAATCGTCATCGAACGTTAAGCGTGCGGATCCTACGGGTTCGAGAACTATGTAGACATGACCAAGACACATCTCCGGTCAATAACCAATAGCAGAACCTGGATGCTCATATTAGCTCCTACATACTCTACGAAGATCTTTATCGGTCAAACTGCATAACAATATACGTTGTTCCCTTTGTCATCGGTATGTTAGTTGCCCGAGATTCGATCGTTGGTATCATCATACCTAGTTCAATCTCGTTACCGGCAAGTCTCTTTACTCGTTCCGTAATGCATCATCCCGCAACTAACTCATTAATCACATTGCTTGCAAGGCTTATAGTGATGTGCATTACCGAGAAGGCCCAGAGACACCTCTCCGACAATCGGAGTGACAAATCCTAATCCCGATCTATGCCAACTCAACAAACACCATCGGAGACACCTGTAGAGCATCTTTATAATCACCCAGTTATGTTTTGACGTTTGATAGCACACTAAGTGTTCCTCCGGTATTCGGGAGTTGCATAATCTCATAGTCATAGGAACATTTATAAGTCATGAAGAAAGCAATAGCAATAAACTAAACAATCATAGTGCTAAGCTAACAGATGGGTCATGTCAATCACATCATTCTCTAATGATGTGATCCCGTTCATCAAATGACAACTCATGTCTATGGCTAGGAAACTTAACCATCTTTGATTAACGAGCTAGTCAAGTAGAGGCATACTAGTGCACTATGTTTGTCTATGTATTCACACATGTACTAAGTTTACGGTTAATACAATTCTAGCATGAATAATAAACATTTATCATGATATAAGGAAATATAAATAACAACATTATTATTGCCTCTAGGGCATATTTCCTTCAGTCTCCCACTTGCACTAGAGTCAATAATCTAGTTCACATCGTCATGTGATTTCACACCAATAGTTCACATCTTTATGTGATTAGTTCACATCTTCATGTGTCTGATACCCAAATGGTTTACTAGAGTCAATAATCTAGTTCACATCGCTATGTGATTAACACCCAAAGAGTGGTCATGTTTTGCTTGTGAGAGAAGCTTAGTCTACGGGTTTGCAGCATTTAGATCCGTATCTATTTTTGCAAATTTCTCTGTCTACAATACTCTGCACGAAGCTACTCTAGCTAATTGCTTCCACTTTCAATATGTATCTAGATCGAGATTTTAGAGTCATCTAGATCAGTGTCAAAAGCTTGCATCGACGTAACTCTTTACGACGAACTCTTTTATCACCTCCATAACCGAGAAATATTTCCTTAGTCCTCTAAGGATAATTTTGACCGCTGTCCAGTGATCCAATCCTGGATCATTATTGTACCCTCTTGCCAAACTCATGGCGAGGTACACAATAGGTCTAGTACATAGCATAGCATACTTTATAGAACCTATGAGTGAGGCATAGGAATGACTTTCATTCTATTTCTATTTTCTGTTGTGGTCGGGTTTTGAGTCTTACTCAACTTTACACCTTGCAACACAGGCAAGAACTCCTTCTTTGACTGTTCCATTTTGAACTATTTCAAAATCTTGTCAAGGTATGTACTTATTGAAAAAACTTATCAAGCGTCTTGATCTATCTCTATAGATCTTGATGCTCAATGTGTAAGCAGCTTCACCGAGGTATTTCTTTGAAAAACTCCTTTCAAACACTCCTTTATGCTTTACAGAAAATTCTACATCATTTCCGATCAACAATATGTCATTCACATATACTTATCAGAAAGACTGTAGCGCTCCCACTCACTTTCTTGTAAATACAGGCTTCACCGCAATTCTGTATAAAACTATATACTTTGATCAGTTTATCAAAGCATATATTCCAACTCCGAGATGCTTGCACCAGTCCATAGATGGAACGCTGGAGCTTGCACACTTTGTTAGCACCATTAGGATCGATAAAACTTTCTGGTTGCATCATATGCAACTCTTCTTTAATAAATTCATTAAGGAATGTAGTCTTGACATCCATTTGCCAGATTTCATAAAATGTGGCAATTGCTAACATGATTCGGATAGACTTAAGCATCGCTACGAGTGAGAAAACCTTATCGTAGTCAACACCTTGAACTTGTCGAAAACTTTTTGTGACAATTCGAGCTTTGTAGATAGTAACACTACTATCAGCGTCCGTCTTCCTCTTGAAGATCCATTTATTCTCAATGGCTTGCCGATCATCGGGCAAGTCAACCAAAGTCCACACTTTGTTCTCATACATGGATCCCATCTCAGATTTCATGGCCTCAAGCCATTTCGCGGAATCTGGGCTCATCATCGCTTCCTCATAATTTGTAGGTTCGTCATGGTCCAGTAACGACTTCCAGAATAGGATTACCATACCACTCTGGTGCAGATCATACTCTGGTTGACCTACGAGGTTCGGTAGTAACTTGATCAGAAGTTTCATGATCATCATCATTAGCTTCCTCACTAATTGGTGTAGGAATCACTAGAACTGATTTCTGTGTTGAACTATTTTCCGATAAGGGAGAAGGTACAACTACCTCATCAAGTTCTACTTTCCTCCCACTCACTTCTTTAGAGAGAAACTCCTTCTCTAGAAAGGATCCACTCTTAGCAGCAAAGATCTTGCCTTTGGATCTGTGATAGAAGGTATACCCAATAGTTTCTTCTGAGTATCCTATGAAGACACACTTCTCCGATTTGGGTTCGAGCTTATCAGGTTGAAACTTTTTCACATAAGAATCGCCACCCCAAACTTTAAGAAACGATAGCTTAGGTCTCTTGCCAAACCACTGTTCATATTGTGTCGTCTCAACAGAGTTAGATGGTGTCCTATTTAACGTGAATGCAGCTGTCTCTAATGCATAACCCCAAAACGATAGTGGTAATTCGGTAAGAGAGATCACAGATTGCACCATATCTAATAAAGTACGGTTACGACGTTCGGGCACACTGTTACGCTGTGGTGTTCGAGGTGGCGTGAGTTGTGAAACTATTCCACATTGTTTCAAATGAAGACCAAACTCGTAACTCAAATATTCGTCTCCGCGATTAGATCATAGAAACTTTTATTTCTTGTTGCGATGATTTTCCACTTCACTTTGAATTTTTTTTGAGCTTTTCAAATGTTTCAGACTTATGTTTCATCAAGTAGATATACCAATATCTGCTCAAATCATCTGTGAAGGTCAGAAAATAACGATACCCGCCGCGAGCCTCAACACTCATCGGATCGCATACATCAGTATGTATTATTTCCAGTAAGTCAGTTTCTCGCTCCATTGTTCCGGAGAACGGAGTCTTAGTCATCTTGCCCATGAGGCATGGTTCGCAAGCATCAAGTGATTCCAAAAGCCCATCAGCATGGAGTTTCTTCATGCGCTTTACACCAATACGACCTAAATGGCAGTGCCACAAATATGTTGCACTATCATTATCAACTTTGTATCTTTTGGCATCAATATTATGAATATGTGTATCACTACGATCGAGATTCAATAAACCATTCACCTTGGGTGTCTGACCTCAGTAGTTTTATTCATGTAAACAGAATAACAATTATTCTTTGACTTAAACGAACCGTATTGCAATAAACATGATCCAATCATATTATGCTCAACGCAAACACCAAATAACATTTATTTTAGGTTCAACACTAATCCCGAAGGTAAAGGGAGTGTGCGATGGTGATCTTATCAACCTTGGAATACTTCCAACACACATCGTCACCTTGCCCTCAACTAGTCTTTGTTAATTTTGTAACTCCTATTTCGAGTTACTAATCATAGCAACTGAACCAGTATCAAATACCCAGGGCTACTATGAACACTAGTAAAGTACACATCAATAACAAGTATATCATATATACTTTTGTTCACTTTGCCATCCTTCTTATCCGCCAAGTATTTGGGGCAGTTCTGCTTCCAGTGACCATTTCCTTCGCAGTAGAAGCACTCAGTTTCAGGCTTGGGTCTAGCTTTGGGCTTCTTCATGGGAGTGGCAACTTGCTTGTCATTCTTCTTGAAGTTCCCTTTCTTTCCCTTGCCCTTTTACTTGAAACTAGTGGTCCTGTCAACCATCAACATTTGATGCTTTTCTTGATTTCTACCTTCGTCAATTTCAGCATCACGAAGAGCTTGGGAATCGTTTTCGTCATCCCTTGCATATTATAGTACATCACGAAGTTCCAGTAACTTGGTGATAGCGACTAGAGAACTCTGTCAATCAGTATTTTATCTGGAAGATTAGCTCCCACTTGAGTCAAGCAATTGTAGCACTCAGACAATCTGAGCACATGCTCATTGGTTGAGCTATTCTCCTCCATCTTGTAGGCAAAGTACTTGTCAGAGGTCTCATACCTCTCGACTCGGGCATGAGTCTGAAATACCAATTTCAGCTCTTGGAACATCTCATATGCTCCATGGCATTCAAAACGTTTTTGAAGTCCCAGTTCTAAGCCGTAAAGCATGGTCCACTAAACTATCAAGTAGTTATCATACCGAGCTTGCCAAACGTTCATAACGTCTGCATTAGCTCCTGCAATAGGTCCGTCACCTAGCAGTGCATCAAGGACATAATTCTTCTGTGCAGCAATGAGGATAATCCTCAGATCATGGACCTAGTCTGTATCATTGCTACTATCATCTTTCAACATAGTTTTTCTCTAGGAACATATTAAAAATAAACGGGGAGCTACATCGCGAGCTATTGATCTACAACATAGTTATGCAAATACTATTAGGACTAAGTTCATGATAAATTAAAGTTCAATTAATCATATTACTTAAGAACTCCCACTTAGATAGACATCCCTCTAATCATCTAAGTGATCACGTGATCCATATCAACTAAACCATGTCCGATCATCACGTGAGATGGAGTAGTTTTCAATTAATGGTGAACATCACTATGTTGATCATATCTACTATATGATTCACGCTCGACCTTTCGGTCTTAGTGTTCCGAGGCCATATCTGCATATGCTAGGCTCGTCAAGTTTAACCCGAGTATTCTGCGTGTGCAAAACTGGCTTGCACCCATTGTATGTGAACATAGAGCTTATCACACCCGATCATCACATGGTGTCTCGGCACGATGAACTGTCACAACCGTGCTTACTCAGGGAGAACACTTATACCTTGAAATTTAGTGAGAGATCATCTTATAATGCTACCGCCGTACTAAGCAAAATAAGATGCATAAAGGATAAACATCACATGCAATCAATATAAGTGATATGATATGGCCATCATCATCTTGTGCCTTTGATCTCCATCTCCAAAGCACCGTCATGATCACCATCGTCACCGGCTTGACACCTTGATATCCATCGAAGCATCGTTGTCGTCTCGCCAACTATTGCTTCTACGACTATTGCTACCGCTTAGGGATAAAGTAAAGCAATTACATGACGATTGCATTTCATACAATAAAGCGACAACCATATGGCTCCTGCCAGTTGCCGATAACTGTGTTACAAAACATGATCATCTCATGCAACAATTTATATAATCACGTCTTGACCATATAACATCACAACATGCCCTGCAAAAACAAGTTAGACGTCCTCTACTTTGTTGTTGCAAGTTTTACGTGGCTGCTACGGGCTTAGCAAGAACCGTTCTTACCTACGCATCAAAACCAGAACGATTTTCGTCCAGTTTGCTGTTTTAACCTTCAACAAGGACCGGGCGTAGTCACACTCGATTCAACTAAAGTTGGAGAAACAGACACCCACTAGCCACCTGTATGCGAAGCACGTCGGTAGAACCAGTCTCGCGTAAGCGTACGCGTAATGTCGGTCTGAGCCGCTTCATCCAACAATAGCGCCGAATCAAAGTATGACATGCTGGTAAGCAGTATGACTATTATCGCCCACAACTCTTTGTGTTCTACTCGTGCATATAACATCTACGCATAGACCTGGCTCTGATGCCACTGCTGGGGAACGTAGTATTTCAAAAAATTTGCCTACGATCACGCAAGATCTATCTAGGAGAAGCATAGCAACAAGCGGGGAGAGTGTGTCCACGTACCCTCGTAGACCGAAGGCGGAAGCGTTTAGTAACACGGTTGATGTAGTCGAACGTCTTCGCGATCCAACCGATCCAAGTACCGAACGCACGGCACCTCCGCGATCTGCACACGTTCAGCTTGGTGACATCCCTCGCACTCTTGATCCAGCTGAGGCCGAGGGAGAGTTTCATCAGCACAACGGCGTGGTGACGGTGATGATGAAAGTTACCGACGCAGGGCTTCACCTAAGCACTACGATAATATGACCGAGGTGGAAAACTGTAGAGGGGGGCACCGCACACAGCTAAAGATCAACTTCTGTGTCTATGGGGTGCCCCCGGCCACGTATATAAAGGAGGGGAGGGAAGAGGTGACCGGACCTAGGGGGCGTGCCAGGTGTGAGGAATCCCACTAGGACTCCCGAGTCCAAGTACGATTCCCCTCCTCTTTCCTATTCCTTGTAGGAGAAGGAGGGAAGGAGGAGGAGGGGAGAAGCAAGGAGGGGGGCGCCGCCCCCTCCTAGTCCAATTCGGACCAGCCCATGGGGGGGGGCACCCACTGAGCTCCTTCTCTCCTTTCCCATATGGCCCATTAAGGCCCACTACTTCCCCCGGCGAATTCCCGTAACTCTCCGGTACTCCGAAAAATACCCGAAACACTCGGAACCTTTCCGATGTCCGAATATAGCCTTCCAATATATCGATCTTTACGTCTCGACCATTTTGAGACTCCTCGCCATGTCCGTGATCTCATCCGGGACTCCGAACAACCTTCGGTACATCAAATCACATAACTCATAATACAAATCGTCATCGAACATTAAGCATGCGGACCCTACGGGTTCGAGAACTATGTAGACATGACCGAGACACATCTCCGGTCAATAACCAATAGCGGAACCTGGATGCTCATATTGGCTCCTACATATTCTATGAAGGTCTTTATCGGTCAAACCGCATAACAACATACGTTGTTCCCTTTGTCATCGGTATGTTACTTGCCCGAGATTCGATCGTCGGTATCATCATACCTAGTTCAATCTCGTTACCGGCAAGTCTCTTTACTCTTTCCGTAATGTATCATCCCGCAACTAACTCATTAGTCACATTGCTTGCAATGCTTATAGTGATGTGCATTACCGAGAGGGCCCAGAGATACCTCTTCGACAATCGGAGTGACAAATCCTAATCTCGATCTATGCCAACTCAACAAACACCATCGGAGACACCTGTAGAGCATCTTTATAATCACCCAGTTACGTTGTGACATTTGATAGCACAATAAGTGTTCCTACGGTATTCGGGAGTTGCATAATATCATAGTCATAGGAACATGTATAAGTCATGAAGAAAGCAATAGCAATAAACTAAACGATCATAGTGCTAAGCTAACGGATGGGTCAAGTCAATCACATCATTCTCTAATGATGTGATCCCGTTCATCAAATGACAACTCATGTTTATGGCTAGGAAACTTAACCATCTTTGATTAACGAGCTAGTCAAGTAGAGGCATACTAGTGACACTCTGTTTGTCTATGTATTCACACATGTACTAAGTTTCCGGTTAATACAATTCTACTATGAATAATAAACATTTATCATGATATAAGGAAATATAAATAACAACATTATTATTGCCTATAGGGCATATTTCGTTCACTGCTCGTGGTCACACTCTTCTTCTTCTATATGTTGATGACATGATCATCACTGACGACGACTCTGAGTACATTGCCTTTGTCAAGGCCTGTCTTAATGAGCAGTTCCTTATGTCTGATCTTGGTCCTCTTCGTTACTTTCTTGGGATTGAGGTCTCTTCCACCTCTGACGCCTTTTTTATTTCCCAAGTGAAGTATATCCAGGATCTTCTGACTCGTGCGGCTCTTAGTGATGAGCGGACTGCTGAGACTCCTATTGAGCTCAATGTTCACCTTCTTGCTTCTGATGGCGATCCCTTGTCTGATCCGACGCTTATCATCATCTTGTTGGGAGTCTTGTGTATCTTGCTGCCACTCGTCTGGATATCTCCTATCCTATCCATATTCTGAGTCAGTTTGTTTCTGCTCCCACTTCAGTTCACTATAGTAACCTTCTTCGTGTTCTACGATATCTTCGTGGCACGATCTCTCATCGTATTTTCTTCCCCCGTTTCAGCTTATTACAGCTCCAGACCTATTCGGATGCTACGTGGGCTAGTGATTCTAAGGATCGCCGTTCACTTTCTGCCTACTGTGAATTTCTTGGTGGTTCCCTCATTTTCTGAAAGACAAAGAAACAGGCTGCAGTTTCTCGTTCGAGTGCAGAGGCCGAGTTGCAAGCTATGGCTCTTCTGACGGCAGAAGTGACTTGGTTACGATGATTACTGGAGGATTTTGGTGTTTCTGTTACTACACCTACCACCCTCCTGTCGGACTGTACATGTGCTACCAGTATTGCGCGGGACCTCGTGAAGCATGAGCTGACCAAACATATTGGTGCTGATGCTTCTTATGTGCGCGTTGCTGTGCAGGATCATGTTGTTGCTCTTCAGTATGTGCCTTCTGAGTTCCAGCTAGCGGACTTCTTCAAGAAGGCTCAGACTAGAGCGCAACATGGATTTCACCTCTCCAAACTCAGTGTTGTGGATCCACCATGAGTTTGAGGGTGGGGGGTGTTAGAGTTATATTAGTGATGTCTTTTGGCCTTTTGCATTCTTGTCTCTTGGCATCCTCTTGTAGCCTCTTGGCATCCTCATGTATATGTATATATGTTGGCTTTGGCCTCCTAATAATACAGGTTGCTATTCCAACACGCATAACCCCCGCACCGTGTGTGAAGCCGCTCCTCGTCATCAATCCTCCTCCTCTCGTCGGCCGGCCAGCGGAACCCAGCATCGGCTGTGGGATGGATGGTGCAAACTCCACCTAGTCGCGGCCGCGATCATCGCCTGCTCTTGCTAATTCTATGACATGCACAATGGAGGCAGAGGAAACGGGAGAACCCAAACTTCGTTGTCAAGCAGCAGGCGCTCTACGAGGCCGCGCTCAGTGCTCGTGCCGGACATGGAGGGGGTGCTGGCGGTGCATGCGATCAAGATAGGAACGCCGACAGCCCCGCTTCGTTCGCGCCGCCCGTGCGGTTCGCGCCAGGTATGACCACAAGATCGGCCTATCCACGTCTATCGTGAACCTCATGTCGACCGATGATGTCTAGGCTACGGATTCCGAGAAGGAAGCATGGGATATGGGAGACGGAGGCGTCTGTGTCCCATGTGGGCACCTTTGTGTCCCATGTCTTACTCTTCCTCGTCGGTGACCTGCGGCTTCACTTGTCGGAGCTCACGGGCGGCTGAGATGGCGGACATGGGGAACAACATGGACTTGCATTGAAGCACGGACGCCGGCGAAGAGTTAAACTAGGTTAACTTCCGGAGGCTTTTATTTGACGAAATATGTTGAAAATGTCATGAATGTGGTCCGCTCTAAATGAAAATCACCCGGTTCACAAGAAAATCGTATGGTTTGTTAAAATTTTGTTTGAAATGTGTCAAAATTAGTGTTTGAGGTACACGATTGGATGACCGCCTCCTGTATCCATCTCCGTGGACACGTCTGAACTCGTTTACGGATAAATACTGTGTCCGTTTTAGTGGTCCGCGTTGGAGATGCCCTCAAGTAACGATGTCACTGCCGACGGGCCTCACTTTTAACTTCCAATGGTGACTTATTTTTGCAGAATCTCTGGAAGACTGATTTATATTAGTGTAATGCCAATGTTCAATGTGATGGCCGTGCCCACAACCTACATATGGCAGGTTGTACTGAATTAAGCAACAAGCACATTATAGCTGATCTTGAGTACAACGCATATGTACCATTCCCTTTCCGAGAAACAATCAAGCTGTGCCATGTGCCACTTATTCCTACGGTGATCTTTATGCTGCCAATGGATTGATCTGATGGTACATGCGAATGCCGATGGATGAGCGAACATGCATTCACGCAGCTAGCTACCAGATAGTGCTCCCATAAATAGTTTAGGCTTGCCAGGAGCAATGCAGTTAATTTGCAGCCAGCATAAGCATTATTACGCACTGATGGCTTGTCGTGGCCCTTGCACGTACGTACGGTGGATCGATGATCCTTGTGGTGTTTACTTCGGAGCAGATCTATCTCTACGAAGAAGGGATTAATGGCGCTTTTCTAGGGGAAGAAGAAATTAGCAAGGAGCCAGCTGAGCTCCTTGCTGGGACGGAGGAGCTTCCTGGGACTAAAAAGCGTCCTGCCCGCCTATCTTCTGTCGCACGCTCTGGAAAAGGGAAGGGGGCCTTTCGTTTGCATGTTCTACGGGGTAACAAAAAGCTGCCCCGGCCGGCCTCCTCTTTGGATGGCCTCCCGTCAGATTGATCAAGCTTTTTTCCTTGGCTGCCACTGCCCATGCCACTCACTCAATGTCACCTCTCCTCTCATGGTCTCATACCTGCGCGTGTCGTTCATGTTTGCATGCCCGATTGTTCGCGGTCGCGGTTCCTATCTTTAGGCCTTTGCTAGCTCTACCGGCCGGCCAATATCGTGCAGATAAAATGATTAAGCAACATCATGATGCATTGGTCAGGTGTGGAATCAGAAGCCTCTGCAGGCCTGGAAGATGCCATGCGTCGTCCTGCTGCTGCTCACCCTGTTCCGATCTCATGGCGACAATGAATGATCGAGACCTTCTGCATGGCCGCGTGCGTGCGTATACGGATGCCCCTGACGATCGACGTGTTGCGCATCACCGGCGCAAACGGCCAGGCTTCAATCTCCGGTGGGTACAGCACCAGTGTACAATCCAATATTCGATTATATCCGTGTCTGTAACATTAAATTACGACGTAAAGTGTACGGTGCCAAATGATTCGCAGGAAAAGTTATACGGTGCCGAACTTAAGTAGATGCATGTATGCATGCACGCACCCGATCGAGTGTGTGCATGCGCTGAATTAATAGGGCGGGAAGGTACGTACTGTCGCCCGGAATATGCTTTTCACGTACGTATAGTATCGCCGCGTTGCCCCCCCCCCCGGGACCACCCAGCCATCTCTCTCCCTCTCTACGTGAAGCATCAAAACGAGACTAGCTATAGGGGATGGGTGTGTGATATGGTACATGATGAATGAAAAATGCCTGCTGCCCGGCCGGGCTTCCCAAACTTGGTGCTTTAAAGTCATGTGTTCCCTGCTGCAAAAGACGTGTAAACTTCAGATTTGTCCATGCAGAAAGTTCAAATGATTCTAGTCCAACATGCATATTTTCCAACCCGCAAAAAAAAGAAAAAAACATGCATGTAGTAGTGTGTGCCGCGCGCCTGCCCAAAGCTGAGGAATTTGTAGCGCGTGAGAGTGCGTGCATGCATGCACGCACGCGCTTGATCGCTTTCTTGACAAGGAGGGAGTAGTCGTACCATGCGCATTCACGGGGAAGCTTTTCGCTCCGAGTGTCTTGTCTCTCTGATCTGACGTGCACATATATAGTGGCAGGCCTTTGAAACCTTTCTTCGAGGAAAATAGATGCCGCCAGTCTTGAGTATTACTGCTCGTGATGCTGAATTTAACAACAAATTAGTTGTAAATTAACTGTTTTTACTGTAATTGTCTTTCGCTATATGGAGTACATGATTTTCAGCTGTCCCCTTGTGATTTTTTTAACATAGTACAATACAGATGCCCACACACATGCACATACACTCACTCATATGAATGCACGCATGGGCAACCTATCTCTATGAGCACCTCCGAGATACCTAGCCGGCATAATGTCTTGAGATTGATGAAATCACCACATGCACCTTCCTAGTCGATGGAAACGTCACCTCTCATTGAATGAACATTACCGGGAAGTCTGAAATAGATTTAGGACTTGAGCCCTGATGGACTGGGTTCCATCACAAGGAACCTAGCCATCTGAGTTACGTTCACTTCGCTCTTATTGTGAACTCTTATGGATCGTGACTGTGATGTTTTCTTTTTGCAACACCTTCACCCCTTTTCATTAATGGCTCGGCGGAAATATAACCGAGTCTTCTACACTACAGTCAAAACATGACAAAAGGAGAAAGGGAAGAGGTAAAGCGAGTTGGGGCACTAGTAGGAAACCCGCTGCGATATCATCGTTGTCGATATATATCCTACGAGGCACAGAATGTACTACCACCATAGAGGAAAAGTCTAAAAGACAGGATAACAGTACCACTATCCATTGGATAGCAAAATAGAACAGTCCTAGCAACCAGCTCAGGGGATCTCGATCACGCCTTCAAGGTTCAGTTCAACCATTAATAGTGTAGTGTTCAGAAGCAAATGTTTGAATTTTCTCCTCTTTCCTTTTGGTCTGCTCACGCGGGGTGGCATTATGTTCTGCTTTTATACCAGCAAAACCGGACATGTCCCGCGCCGTAGTGGTCCTTTAAACTTAACTTTTGAGCGCTGCATATGACCATTTATGAGCTTTTGTTCTCGCTTACTTGGACGGCTCAGGTTTTTTATTACCAGGAAGTACACCCTATCAGAATGTCCCTTTGCCTCGGTTTAATATCGTCAGTACTACTTGATCTTAGTCGAGTGCAGTGGCAACCGGCAACACCGCGAGAATCGCAGATACCATCCCATGTATCCCTCTACCATGAAAATCTAGTCCTGTGCGGGACTGCGTGTACCCTTAGAAACTTCGCAGCAATTGTTTGCCTAAATATAGATATAGGAGTAGTTCAGAATCATGCTGATTGACAAAGTGATATACAAGCAGGTGCTCCTTTGTCGCCTGGTATATCATGTACCACTAGAAGAAGAAGAATTTCCTTTGTGTCCACGTTGAAATTACATCAATCGCGTACAGGAGGGTATACATGTTGACAGTAGGGTAAATACGCGACAGAAAGACCCAGTCGATCGACTTGCATCTGATTTTTGCTCTCTCGAGCTAGCAATGGTTATGGTGCTTCTCGATATTGATATGGTTGGCATGCGTCTTGCACAATATCAGTTGCTCTTGTTTCACCGTGGCCTCCAGGTCTTTTTATAGGACCCCCTACATGCCGAACATCAGGGTACGAGCACATGACAACTCCGAACGTTTTCGACGGCAGGTTTAATTACGCGAGGATGACAATTTTAGTTGGCAAGCATGACAACTTTCGTGTTTCAGTTTATTTTTGACAGAAACTTGCCATCCTTGCGCAACTGGAATTGCCATCAAAAAACATCTGGGCCGGAGTGCCATGCACATGACGTGTTGCACTTACCATTTGTGTTTTTATATGCTTTGAGTTTGACTCGTAAACAGACTCTCACACAAGGAAAGAGCACCACTACAAAATAGAGCTATAGAGTCGGTTCATCGCCTAGAGACAAATTTTCACTCGAAAAAGTCCTATTGCCTCTAACAACCTAATGCAAGTTTTTTAAGAGAACCTAAGTTAGGCGATTAATAAACAAAACCGTCTATAAGAACTCATTGACTCGGTCCTAAAAAGGATACCGCTTTTAAGGACTCTAACACATTAGCAGTTTTTAGTTTGAAATGTCTCTAGTAACTTAATAACCACAAATGTAGGCCGCTGACTTGCCCGAGCGGTCTCCTCCCCCCCATGGCATAATCACTGGCGACCTTCATTAGTTGCGCCATTGTGGTGAGCCTCGCCCCCTCGTCCACTACCGCAGGATGCTGCTAACGCGACACTACAATCAGAGACCCTTCGACAAAACTGTGTGCGATGCATTAATCGCAAACGTTGTTCCAAGAAAACCGTCAAAATGATACAAATTGTTTGCGACGGCGGACATCAAACACGATTCAGATTAGAGTTGCGTGTGCAATACCTGGCAAAGAGTTGATCCATACGAACTATTTGGGATAAGCATAACAACAGAAATGGCCAGCCAGATGAAGGTGTGTGCAATATACGACATACAGTTCACTCGGATGAACTGTTTGTGATTAGGCAACACAAGAGAAACGGCCAGCCAGATCATGGTGTGTGCGATAGACGGCATACAGTTCACTCGGATGAATTGTATGTGATGAGCCAAGACAATAAGAACGGTCAGCCAGATCAAGGTGTTTGCGATAGACGGCATACAACTCACTCGGATGAACTGTTTGTGATGGGCAAAACAACAGAAACGAGTTAATTTGATAAGATGTGTGTGATACGCGGTAAACATGTCAGTAATCAGAAATGTGTGGGAAGACATATAACAACGCAGACGATTCCTGCTAAGAAACCGTGTGTGTAGTGGGCAAATGCTTGCTGGTATACAATTGTCAGTGATTGGTGAAATCATCACCGACGAGTTTCCTAGTTTAGTCCGTGTGCAATGTGACTTGCTCTGTCCGCACAACATCTTCGCTCTGTCTACAAAAGAACAATATATATACTTATAAGAACATGATTGCATAACCAAATTAAACATATAATTACATAAGTGACTACACACATAACATTTGCACACACCAAAGTAAATAATTACATGCATACTAAACTAGAAGAAAGATCATGTAATCATCTGCTTCTTGTTGTGATGACGCTTGCCATTGCTCTGCTTCCGGCTGGATCCCTGGACGTTTTGGGGAAGGAGGCATTTTTTCATGTCAACGATCTGCCTGTACATCTCGTAGCTCGTGTACGCCTCCTTGGCCGCGTACACGATGTGAGTTTTGTCGAGTTTCTCCATCCAAGCCAATTGCCAGGCGCGCTTGTCCTTGTTGCAGAATTCTTCATGTCTTTGTAGTAGGGGTCGATGATGGCCTCCGCAAGGTGAACCAGTCAGTCCTTCTCATGGATCTTGCTACCCTAGATCTCGTGTCCCTGGATGTCGACAAGATTCTGGTAGGCGATGCCCGAATTCTTGATCACCTTTACATCGTTGGTGATGTCCACCATAGCGAATATGTAGTAGGGGCCGTTGACAAACCTAGCGAAACGCTCGCAAGGCCTTGTGGACATGCAGTAGTGGTAGACGAGGACGTGAATGCGCATGCACATCTGTGCGATGGCGACCTTGTGACGAGACCTGGCACGAGCGCGGGGTACTCGAGGTCGAACCCGACCACATTGTACTTCTCCGCAGCGAGCAACAGCTCCATGTTGTGGATGGAGCTCTCCACGCAGATCGGGTTGCTGGTGTACACCACCGAGAGCTCCGTGAACCTTCTGTGGGTGTCCACTATGGCATGCATGGTGAACTGCCGCTCGTCGTGGGCAGCCGCTCGGAGCGCCATCGGAGCAGCGCAGGATACCCTCTAAGAATTTGTCGTCGTGGGTGTGCTTTTTGCAATATTGGGGTGCGATCGAAAGGTTGAAGAGACACAAGGGTTAAATGGTCGCTGTAATAAATGGGGGCCTACCGGCCTGTAATCGTCACGTCTTTTCAGCGTGTTCCTAGCAGAGGATTCCAGTGCACGCTTGAGCACCCGACACGCGTTTCGTTTGACCACACTAGGCTCGAAGAGGCGCCAAATGTATCGTTGGTGGGCCTGTTCCCACGCAACCACGCGGGTTACTATGCGCAACCGCGCAAGCTTCCCGTCCGACTAGTTTGGTCACGCGTCGGTGACAACCCACAAGTATAGGGGATCGCAACAATTTTCGAGGGTGGAGTATTCAACCCTGTAGGATCGAAAGTAGGTCTAGAGGGGGGTGATTAGACAACTTGACCAAATAAAAATCTAACCTTTTCCCAATTTTAAATGTTGGCAGATTTTAGCAACTTAGCACAAGTCAAGCAATCAACCTACACATGCAATTCTAAGAGTATATCAGTAGAATGTAAAACATTGCATATGAAGGTAAAGGGAAGGGTTTGGAGAAGGCAAACGCAATTGAACACACGCAGATCTTTGGCGTGGTTCTGATAGGTGTTGCTATCGTACATCCACGTTGATGGAGACTTCAACCCACGAAGGGTAACAGTTGCGCGAGTCCACGGAGAGCTCCACCCATGAAGGGTCCACGAAGAAGCAACCTTGTATATCCCACCATGGCCATCACCCATGAAGGACTTGCCTCACTCGGGTAGATCTTCACGAAGTAGGTGATCACCTTGCCCTTACAAACTCCTTGGTTCAACTACACAATCTTGTCGGAGGCTCCCAAGTGACACCTAACCAATCTAGGAGACACCACTCTCCAAAAGGTAATAGATGGTGTGATGATGATGAACTCCTTCCTCTTGTGCTTCAAATGATAGTCTCCCCAACACTCAACTCTCTCTCACAGATTTGGCTATGGTGGAAAGATGATTTGAGTGGAAAGCAACTTGGGGAAGGCTAGAGATCAAGATTCTTGTGGTCGGATTGGAATGTCTTGGTCTCAACACGTGAGTAGGTGGTTCTCTCTCAGAAAATGAGTAGTGGAAGTGTAGGAACGTTCTGATGGCTCTCTCACAAATGGAGAAGGGGATGGAGGGGTATATATAGCCTCCACAAAAAATTCAACCGTTACACACATTTGATCCAACTCGGTCTGACCGAATAGGAGAACTCGGTGAGACCGATTTAGTTCAAAATGTGAACATTAGGAATCTCGGTGGGATCGACTGGATTAACTCGGTGGGATCAGTGTGCTAGGGCTAGGGCAAAACCTCATCTCGGTGAGACCGATTGCTTGAACTCGGTGAGATTGATTTCAGCAATGAGCAAACAGAGAGTTTGTCAAGCAAACTCGGTGGGACCGATTGCTCATTTTGGTGAGACCGAAATGTTACAAAGGGGAACAGAAAGTTTGCAAGGCCATCTCATTGAGACCGAGATCCGTATCAGTGTGACCGAATTGTCACTACTAGGGAAAACCTAGCAGTAGCGTGGGTATTTTGCCTATCAGTAGCGCGGGATGACGCGCTACTGATAAGGCGCTACAGCTAACGTGTAGCAGTAGCGCCTGTCGTCCCACGCTACTGCTATACATGGATAGCAGTAGCTCTCTTTAGTGAAGAGCGCTGCTGCTAATATCTGCAGCTCTTTTTAGAAGGAAGCGCTACTGGTAAGGCAACGCTACTGCTAACTTTGTTCCTCTCGCTGCTGCTAGTTTTATTAGTTTTTTTTCTGCATATTTGTTTTGTATTTGAATAGGCTTTATACAATAATCTTTAGCATATCATACACATACAAATGTAATCATAGCATATACATACAACTAGTCTCATCAAATCATGTCATCATCATAATCATCATCCAACACAAAGTGGTCTCTCGTCATCATCTCGAAAATAACGATACAAGTCTCGATTACTTGCAACTACATCGTCATCCATCTAAACAATGATATACGCGAGAAGAGCTGTCACTTTGAGTGAGAGCGGAACTATGCAGTACATGAGTTCGTATCCCTCTCTCGCATTAGCATGAACCTAAACTAACTACTGCCTGTCGCTCGGAAACCGAAAACCGGTACACCTGGGCCTGACACTCCGGCCACTCGTCGTATATATACTCCTGGCATAGCACTTCTTCGCCATCGATGATCTATGCACCTGCATCGTCACATGAGTCGATGATATGCAACATATATAGTTGAGCAACAGAAAGAGAGAGACTTGGCAAAAATAGAAGCAACATATCATAAGCATAAATAACAAAGTTGATCGTACCCAAAATCCCTAACTAGAGTGATCGTCGCTAGTCGAGGAGGACGGTTTAATTACATCACAAATAAAGTTTCGTCGTGCATAACTCAAAGTTTCGTCATACAGAAAGTATGGACTAAACGGACACATTGTCATATATCGACAATCACTCCAACATGTCGTGCCATCCATCCAAGTCAGGGAGATAGTCCCCGAGCCTAGTGAAAGGCTTCAGGTCGAGACGCTGAGAGGCTACCCGTGTTCGGACGTCTTCCCGCAACATTTGTCCTTCTTCGTAGAACATCCCTGTTTTTCCGACGACCTCCTTCATGATGATTTGGGCAAGTTCGCGCTGGATGTGATAGAACTGAGCTTGAAGTCGATGATCCTCGGTTGCTGGATTCTATCATATCCAGCAGAATATGGGCATCGCCGGATGTAATTGACATGCGAAGGTTCTGGTTATCCTGTCTGTACTCCAGCATGTGGTGTAGGACATAGAATCCATCATTAAGAGAATCACTCGGTTGCTAGATGCAGCAGAAGTCGGTCTTATGGCCGAAGGCGGGCCTGCCGCCCCTTCTCTTCTTGTCCTTGACCTCTCCACCCCGTGCGTCGTAGTAAAACATAGAATTGTCGAGAACATCCTTGATGTGGGTGTAATCCTTTTTGTTAATGTTCTTCGACGAGTCCAAGTAAAGAGCGTGGGAGTATCGGGGGTAGAGGATGATGAGGACAGCGCGCCCGCCGCTGCGCAAAATAAGTACACCTCAAATTAATTAGCCTCCACCGTGCAAATGGATGATTGAAATCGAAGGAAGGATATCCGCGCGGATGACTTACATGGGATGATAAGTGATGTCTACTACACAACCTTCTTCTTGTAGACGTTGTTGGGCCTCCAAGTGCAGAGGTTTGTAGGACAGTAGCAAATTTCCCTCAAGTGGATGACCTAAGGTTTATCAATCCGTGGGAGGCGTAGGATGAAGATGGTCTCTCTCAAGAAACCCTGCAACCAAATAACAAAAAGTCTCTTGTGTCCCCAACACACCCAATACAATGGTAGATTGTATAGGTGCACTAGTTCGGTGAAGAGATGGTGATACAAGTGCAATATGGATGGTAGATATAGGTTTTTGTAATCTGAAAATATAAAAACAGCAAGGTAACTAATGATAAAAGTGAGCACAAACGATATTGCAATGCTAGGAAACAAGGCCGAGGGTTCATACTTTCACTAGTGCAAGTTCTCTCAACAATAATAACATAATTGGATCATATAACTATCCCTCAACATGCAACAAAGAGTCACTCCAAAGTCACTAATAGCGGAGAACAAACGAAGAGATTATTGTAGGGTACGAAACCACCTCAAAGTTATTCTTTCGGATCGATCTATTCAAGAGTCTGTAGTAAAATAACACGAAGCTATTCTTTCCGTTCGATCTATCATAGAGTTTGTACTAGAATAACACCTTAAGACACAAATCAACCAAAACCCTAATGTCACCTAGATACTCCAATGTCACCTCAAGTATCCGTGGGTATGATTATACGATATGCATCACACAATCTCAGATTCATCTATTCAACCAACACAAAGAACTTCAAAGAGTGCCCCAAAGTTTCTACCAGAGAGTCATGACGAAAACGTGTGCCAATCCCTATGCATAAGTTCAGGAGGTCACGGAACCCGCAAGTTGATCACCAAAACATACATCAAGTAGATCACGTGATATCCCATTGTCACCAGAGATAAGCACATGCAAGACATACATCAAGTGTTCTCAAATCCTTAAAGACTCAATCCGATAAGATAACTTCAAAGGGAAAACTCAATCCATTACAAGAGAGTAGAGGGGGAGAAACATCATAATATCCAACTAGAATAGCAAAGCTCGCGATACATCAAGATCGTATCACCTCAAGAACACGAGAGAGAGAGATCAAACACATAGCTACTGGTACATACCCTCAGCCCCAAGGGTGAACTACTCCCTCCTCATCATGGAGAGCGCCGGGATGATGAAGATGGCCACCGGTGAGGGATCCCCCCTCCGGCAGGGTGCCGGAACAGGGTCCCGATTGGTTTTTGGTGGCTACAGAGGCTTGCGGCGGTGGAACTCCCGATCTATTCTGCTCCCCGATGTTTTTAGGGTATATGGATATATATAGTCGAAAGAAGTCCGCCAGCGGAGCCACGAGGGGCCCACAAGGGTGGGGGGCGCACCCAGGGGGCAGGCGCGCCTCCCTGCCTCGTGGCCACCTCGAAGCTTGCCTGACGTCTACTCCAAGTCTCATGGATTGCTTCTGTTCCAAAAATAACTCTCCCGAAGGTTTCAATCCGTTTGGACTCCGTTTGATATTCCTTTTCTTCAAAACACTGGAATAGGCAAGAAAACAACAATCTGGGCTGGGCCTCCAGTTAATAGGTTAGTCCCAAAAATAATATAAAAGTGTATAATAAAGCCCATAAACATCCAAAACAGATAATATAATAGCATGGAACAATCAAAAATTATAGATACGTTGGAGACGTATCAGCATCCCCAAGCTTAATTCCTGCTCGTCCTCGAGTAGGTAAATGATAAAAACAAATTTTTTGATGTGGAATGCTACCTAACATATTTATCAATGTATTTCTCTTTATTGTGGCATGAATGTTTAGATCTGAAAGATTCAAGATAAAAGTTTAATATTGACATGAAAATAATAATACTTCAAGCATACTAACAAAGCAATCATGTCTTCTCAAAATAACATGGCCAAAGAAAGTTATCCCTACAAAATCATATAGTCTGGCTATGCTCTATCTTCATCACACAAAATATTCAACTCATGCACAACCCCGATGACAAGCCAAGCAATTGTTTCATACTTTTGATGTTCTCAAACTTTTTCAATCTTCACGTAATACATGAGCGTGAGCCATGGACATAGCACTATAGGTGGAATAGAATGGTGGTTGTGGAGAAGACACAAAGGAGAAGATAGTCTCACATCAACTAGGCGTATCAATGGGCTATGGAGATGCCCATCAATAGATATCAATGTGAGTGAGTAGAGATTGCCATGCAACAGATGCACTAGAGCCATAAGTGTATGAAAGCTCAACAAATGAAACTAAGTGGGTGTGCATCCAACTCGCTTGCTCACGAAGACCTAGGGCATTTTGAGGAAGCCCATCATTGGAATATACAAGCCAAGTTCTATAATGAAAGATTCCCACTAGTATATGAAAGTGACAACATAGGAGACTCTCTATCATGAAGATCATGGTGCTACTTTTGAAGCACAAGTGTGGTAAAAGGATAGTAACATTGCCCCTTCTCTCTTTTTCTCTCATTTTTTGGGCCTTCCCTTTTTTTCTTTTGGCCTTCTCCCTTTTTTTATTTAGTCCGGAGTCTCATCCCGACTTGTGGGGGAATCATAGTCTCCATCATCCTTTACTCACATGGGACAATGCTCTAATAATGATGATCATCACACTTTTATTTACTTACAACTCAAGAATTACAACTCGATACTTAGAACAAAATATGACTCTATGTGAATGCCTCTGGCGATGTACCGGGATGTGCAATGACTCATGAGTGACATGTATGAAAGAATTATGAAGGTGGCTTTGCCACAAATACGATGTCAACTACATGATCATGCAAAGCAATATGACAATGATGGAACTTGTCATAGTAAACGGAACGGTGGTAAGTTGCATGGCAATATAACTCAGAATGGCTATGGAAATGTCATAATAGGTAGGTATGGCGGCTGTTTTGAGGAAGGTATATGGTGGGTGTATGATACCGGCGAAAGGTGCGCGGTATTAGAGAGGCTAGCAATGGTGGAAGGGTGAGAGTGCGTATAATCCATGGACTCAACATTAGTCATAAAGAACTCACATACTTATTGCAAAAATCTATTAGTTATCGAAAGGAAGTACTACGCGCATGCTCCTAGGGGGATAGATTGGTAGGAAAAGACCATCGCTCGTCCCCGACCGCCACTCATAAGGAAGACAATCAATAAATAAATCATGCTCCGACTTCATCACATAAAGGTTCACCATACGTGCATGCTACGGGAATCACAAACTTTAGCACAAGTATCTCTCAAATTCACAACTACTCAACTAGCATGACTCTAATATCACCATCTTCATATCTCAAAACAATCATAAGGAATCAAACTTGTCATAGTATTCAATGCACTTTATATGAAAGTTTTATTATATCCCTCTTGGATGCCCATCATATTAGGAATAAATTCATAACCAAAGAAAATTAGCATGATGTTATAAAGACTCTCAAAATAATATAAGTGAAGCATGAGAGTTCATCTATTTCTTCAAAATAAAACTACTGTCGTTCTCTAAAAGATATAAGTGAAGTACTAGAGCAAACGACAAACCACTCCGAAAGATATAAGTGAAGATCAATGAGTAGTTGAATAATTATGTAACTATGTGAAGACTCTCTAACATTTAAGAATTTCAGATCTTGGTATTTATTCAAACAGCAAGCAAAACAAAGTAAAATAAAATGACGCTCCAAGCAAAACACATATCATGTGGTGAATAAAAATATAGCTCCAAGTAAAGTTACCGATGAACGAAGACGAAAGAGGGGATGCCATCCGGGGCATCCCCAAGCTTAGGCTCTTGGTTGTCCTTGGATATTAACTTGGGGTGCCTTGGGCATCCCCAATCTTAGGCTCTTTCCACTCCTTATTCCATAGTCCATCGAATCTTTACCCAAAACTTGAAAACTTCACAACACAAAACTCAACAGAAAACTCGTAAGCTCCGTTAGTATAAGAAAATAAATCACCACTTAGGTACTGTTGTGAACTCATTCTAAATTCATATTGGTGTAATATCTACTGTATTCCAACTACTCTATGGTTTATAAGCTCTTTTACTAGCCATAGATTCATCAAAATAAGCAAACAACACACGAAAAACAGAATCTGTCAAAAACAGAACAGTCTGTAGTAATATGTAACTAACACAAACTTCTGGAACTCAGAAAAATCTACCAAAATAGGAAGACCTAGATAATTTGTTTATTGATCTACTGCAATTGGAATCAGTATTTTATCACGTTCTGGTGATTTTTAACAATTGTTTTCGTGAACAGAAAGTTTCTGGAATTTTCAGCAAGATCAAATAACTATCATCCAAGAAGATCCTATAGGTTTAACTTGGCACAAACACTAATTAAAACATAAAAACAAATCTAAACATAGGCTAAATGATTTATTTATTACTAAACAGAACCAAAAAGCAAGAAACAAAAATAAAATTGGGTTGCCTCCCAACAAGCGCTAACATTTAACGCCCCTAGCTAGGCATGATGATTTCAATGATGCTCACATAAAAGATAAGAATTGAAACATAAAGAGAGCATCATGAAGAATATGACTAGCACATTTAAGTCTAACCCACTTCCTATGCATTGGTATGTTGTGGGCAAACAACTTATGGGAACAATAATCAACTAGCATAGGAAGGCAAAACAAGCAAATCTTCAAGATTTTCGACACATAGAGAGGAAACTTGATATTATTGCAATATGTAGAAGCATATGATCCTATCTCATAATAATTTTCAGTAGCATCATGAGGGAATTCAACCATATAACCAGCACATAAAGCATTCTTTTCATGATCTATTTGCATAGAAATTTTACTACTCTCCACATAAGCAAATTTATTCTCATCAATAGTAGTGGGAGCAAACTCAACAAAATAACTATCATGTGAAGCATAATCCAATTGAAAATTAAAATGATGATGACAAGTTTCATGGCAGGCTTTCATCATAATAAATTTGCTCATCAAAACTTGGGGGACTAAACATATCATCTTCATCAAACATAGCATCCCCAAGCTTGTGGCTTTGCATATCATTAGCATCATGGGTATTCAAATAATTCATACTAACAACATTGCAATCATGCTCATCATTCACACATTTAGTGCCAAACATTCTAATGCATTATTCTTCTAGCACTTGAGCACAATTATCGGAATCCTTATTTTCGCGAAAGACATTAAAAAGATGAAGCATATGAGGCACTCTCAATTCTATTTTTTGTAGTTTTCTTTTATAGAATAAACTAGTGATAAAACAAGATTCGATTGCAAGATCTAAAGATATACCTTCAAGCACTCACCTCCCCGGCAACGGCGCCAAAAAAGAGCTTGATGTCTACTACACAACCTTCTTCTTGTAGACGTTGTTGGGCCTCCAAGTGCAGAGGTTTGTAGGACAGTAGCAAATTTCCCTCAAGTGGATGACCTAAGGTTTATCAATCCGTGGGAGGTGTAGGATGAAGATGGTCTCTCTCAAGCAACCCTGCAACCAAATAACAAAAAGTCTCTTGTGTCCCCAACACACCCAATACAATGGTAAATTGTATAGGTGCACTAGTTCGGCGAAGAGATGGTGATACAAGTGCAATATGGATGGTAGATATAGGTTTTTGTAATCTGAAAATATAAAAACAGCAAGGTAACTAATGATAAAAGTGAGCACAAACGATATTGCAATGCTAGGAAACAAGGCCTAGGGTTCATACTTTCACTAGTGCAAGTTCTCTCAACAATAATAACATAATTGGATCATATAACTATCCCTCAACATGCAACAAAGAGTCACTCCAAAGTCACTAATAGCGGAGAACAAACGAAGAGATTATTGTAGGGTACGAAACCACCTCAAAGTTATTCTTTCGGATCGATCTATTCAAGAGTCCGTAGTAAAATAACACGAACCTATTCTTTCCGTTCGATCTATCATAGAGTTCGTACTAGAATAACACCTTAAGACACAAATCAACCAAAACCCTAATGTCACCTAGATACTCCAGTGTCACCTCAAGTATCCGTGGGTATGATTATACGATATGCATCACACAATCTCAGATTCATCTATTCAACCAACACAAAGAACTTCAAAGAGTGCCCCAAAGTTTCTACCGGAGAGTCAAGACGAAAACGTGTGCCAATCCCTATGCATAAGTTCACGAGGTCACGGAACCCGCAAGTTGATCACCAAAACATACATCAAGTAGATCACGTGATATCCCATTGTCACCACAGATAAGCACATGCAAGAGATACATCAAGTGTTCTCTAATCCTTAAAGACTCAATCCGATAAGATAACTTCAAAGGGAAAACTCAATCCATTACAAGAGAATAGAGGGGGAGAAACATCATAAGATCCAACTATAATAGCAAAGCTCGCGGTACATTAAGATCGTGCCAAATCAAGAACACGAGATAGAGAGATCAAACACATAGCTACTTGTACATACCCTCAGCATCGAGGGTGAACTACTCCCTCTTTGTCATGGAGAGCGCCGGGATGATGAAGATGGCCACCGGTGAGGGATCCCCCCTCCGGCATGGTGCCGGAACAGGGTCCTGATTGGTTTTTGGTGGCTACAGAGGCTTGCGGTGGCGGAACTCCCGATCTATTCTACTCCCTGATATTTTTAGGGTATATGGATATATATAGGCGAAAGAAGTCGGTCAGGGGAGCCACGAGGGGCCCACGAGGGTGGGGGCGCGCCAGGGGGGGCAGGCGCGCCTCCCTGCCTCGTGGCCACCTCGTTGCTTCCCTGACGTCTACTCCAAGTCTCCTGGATTGCTTCTGTTCCAAAAATAACTCTCCCGAAGGTTTCATTCCCTTTGGACTCCATTTGATATTCCTTTTCTTCGAAACACTGAAATAGGCAATAAAACAATAATTTGGGCTGGGCCTCCGGTTAATAGGTTAGTCCCAAATAATATAAAAGTGTACAATAAAGCCCATAAACATCCAAAACAGATAATATAATAGCATGGAACAATCAAAAATTATAGATACATTGGAGACGTATCAATAAGGCACGAGAATCGCCTCCTTGTCCTTATTGGCGAGCATGAAATTGACGATGTATTCCCTCGCGTATTCACGGTGCTTTGCGCAGACTCCCAAGAAGCCCTCGTGCATGAAGTACGGGTCAGCGACACAGATATGGGGTATCTGCTCAACCCCGATTATGTAGTTCATGTGCAAGGCATAAAGGCGGCAAACGTAAAATCCAGCTTCTTCACGTGAAACATGTCGAATATGTAATCGAATCGAAGGAAGAACTTCTCCGCGGGGAATGTGTCGACGTACGACAATTGCCGCTGAACGTTAACCACGTAGAGTGGGTATCCTGGATCTTTCGAGGCGATGAGGCCTTTCTCTATCCGCAACACACCGTCATGAAGTCTCCTTAGATCGCCGAATCTGGCCCCTAGCGCTGCTGCAGGTAGGATTGGTTGACCGGGGATATGCCATTTATCCGCACCGAGGATATCTATACGGTCTTGAACCCGAGGCTGCTGAGGCGGCTGGATCATAGAATCAGCTTTTTTGCCTTTCCTCGGTCTCTTCCTAGACTTCTTTACTACCGGAAGGTCGTCCATAATACGTTCAGCCTCCGGAGATGGCAATTTAGGCACCGACTCATGACGCTCAAACCCTAAGTAGGCGCCAGTATAGACATACTGTTGAGTGCCATCGTCATCCTCATCCTCATCTATGGCGACGTCACCAGCGACTAATGGAGCCTTTTGCTCACTCCCTTCGCTATCACCCAGCATGACAGGCGACGCTAATTGGGTAGGTGAGGTGTTGATGTTCATACCTAACTGCGTGCTCATGGGTGTGCTCCCGACCGCCTCCAGACGAAGCAGACTCTTTGGCCACAACAGGACCCACCCATTACAACAATCACCAAGCCGCCGCAGGGTCTCGTCGTCATCCCCCACTAGCACCAGAGGAGGCAAATTCTCGTGGCCTGGTTTGACACTGGCCACGGAAACCTTGAAGACGTTCGGGGGGATCGGCCGGCTGTGGAACAATGGTTCCTTCGGCTTCATTATGGTCGCCTTCCCCACATCCACCTTCTGGTCGCTGATGGTGTACAATATGGTGCACGGGGTTTCGTCGGCCTGCAAAGAAAAGTCTACGTTGTGAGACATCCAAAAGGTAATGAAAACGGGAGATTATACATTTATTGAAGGGGGCCGGGGTGACAGATACCGTGAGGGCGTCGAGATCAGCCAAAGAGGAAGCACCGTCGAGCACGTCCGGTGCCGGAGCAGGTGCGGGAACCGGTACGGGAGCAGGTGCGGGAGCCGGTGCGGGAGCAGGTGCAGCTGCAGGTGCTGGTGCAACGTGTTGGGGAACGTAGTAATTTCAAAAAATTTCCTACGCATACACAAGATCATGGTGATGCATAGCAACGAGAGGGGAGAGTGTGTCCACGTACCCTCGTAGACCGAAAGCGGAAGCGTTAGCACAACGTGGTTGATGTAGTCGTATGTCTTCACGATCCGACAGATCAAGTACCGAACGTACGGCACCTCCGAGTTCAGCACACGTTCAGCTCGATGACGTCCCTCGAACTCTGATCCAGCCGAGCATTGAGGGAGAGTTCCGTCAGCACGACGGCGTGGTGACGATGATAATGTTCTACCGACGCAGGGCTTCGCCTAAGCACCGCTACGATATTATCGAGGTGGATTATGGTGGAGGGGGGCACCGCACACGGCTAAGAGATCAAGAGATCAATTGTTGTGTCTAGAGGTGCCCCCCTGCCCCCGTATATAAAGGAGCAAGGGGGGAGAGGCGGCCGACCAGGAGGAGGCGCGCCAGGGAGGAGTCCTACTCCCACCGGGAGTAGGACTCCCTCCTTTCCTAGTTGGAGTAGGAGAAGGGGGAAGGAGGAGGGAGAGAGGAAGGAAATGGAGGCGCCGCCCCCCTCCTTGTCCAATTCAGACTAGAGGGGGAGGGGGCACGCGGCCTGCCCTGGCCGCCCCTCCTCTTCTCCACTAAGGCCCATCTTGGCCCATTAAACCCCCCCCCCCCCCGGGGGGGGGGGTTCCGGTAACCCCCGGTACTCCGGTAAAATCCCGATTTCACCCGGAACACTTCCGATATCCAAATATAGGCTTCCAATATATCAATCTTTATGTCTCGACCATTTCGAGACTCCTCGTCATGTCCGTGATCACATCCGGGACTCCGAACTATCTTCGGTACATCAAAACACATAAACTCATAATATAACCATCATTGAACATTAAGCGTGCGGACCCTACGGGTTCGAGAACTATGTAGACATGACCGAGACACGTCTCCGGTCAATAACCAATAGCGGAACATGGATGCTCATATTGGCTCCTACATATTCTACGAAGATCTTTATCGGTCAAACCGCATATCAACATACGTTGTTCCCTTTGTCATCGGTATGTTACTTGCCCGAGATTCGATCATCGGTATCTTAATACCTAGTTCAATCTCGTTACCGGCAAGTCTCTTTACTCGTTCCGTAATACATCATCCCGCAACTAACTCATTAGTTGCAATGCTTGCAAGGCTTATAGTGATGTGCATTACCGAGTGGGCCCAGAGATACCTCTCCGACAATCGGAGTGACAAATCCTAATCTCGAAATACGCCAACCCAACAAGTACCTTCAGAGACACCTGTAGGGCACCTTTATAATCACCTAGTTACGTTGTGACGTTTGGTAGCACACAAAGTGTTCCTCCGGTAAACGGGAGTTGCATAATCTCATAGTCATAGGAACATGTATAAGTCATGAAGAAAGCAATAGGAGAATACTAAATGATCGAGTGCTAAGCTAATGGAATGGGTCAAGTCAATCACATCATTCTCCTAATGATGTGATCCCGTTAATCAAATGACATCTCATGTCAATGTCTAGGAAACATAACCATCTTTGATCAACGAGCTAGTCAAGTAGAGGCATACTAGTGACACTCTGTTTGTCTATGTATTCACACAAGTATTATGTTTCCGGTTAATACAATTCTAGCATGAATAATAAACATTTATCATGATATAAGGAAATAAATAATAACTTTATTATTGCCTCTAGGGCATATTTCATTGGACCCGATGCACTAGGTATGACACCTAGATCGGATATGAACTCCTTCATCCAGACTCCTTCATTTGCTGCTTCCGAAGCAGCTATGTACTCCGCTTCACACGTAGATCCCGCCACAACGTTTGTTTAGAACTGCACCAACTTACAGCTCCACCGTTCAATGTAAATACGTATCCGGTTTGCGATTTAGAATCGTCCGGATCAGTGTCGAAGCTTGCACCGACGTAACCATTTACGACTAGCTCTTTGTCACCTCCATAAACGAGAAACATATCCTTAGTCCTTTTCAGGTATTTTAGGATGTTCTTGACCGCTGTCCAGTGATCCACTCCTGGATTACTTTGGTACCTCTCTGCTAAACTTATAGCAAGGCACACATCAGGTCTGGTACACAACATTGCATACATGATAGAGCCTATGGCTGAAGCATAGGGAACATCTTTCATCTTCTCTCTATCTTCTGCAGTGGTCGGGCATTGAGTCTTACTCAACTTCACACCTTGTAACACAGGCAAAAAGCCTTTCTTTGCTTGATCCATCTTGAACTTCTTCAAAACTTTTTCAAGGTATGTGCTTTGTGAAAGTCCAATTAAGCATCTTGATCTATCTCTATAGATCTTGATGCCCAATATATAAGCAGCTTCACCGAGGTCCTTCATTGAAAAACTCTTATTCAAGTATCCCTTTATGCTATCCAGAAATTCTATATCATTTCCAATCAGAAATATGTCATCCACATATAATATCAGAAATGCTACAGAGCTCCCACTCACTTTCTTGTAAATACAGGCTTCTCAAAAAGTCTGTATAAAACCATATGCTTTGATCACACTATCAAAGCGTTTATTCCAACTCTGAGAGGCTTGCACCAGTCAATAAATGGATTGCTGGAGCTTGCACACTTTGTTAGCTCCCTTTGGATCGACAAAACCTTCCGGTTGCATCATACAACTCTTCTTCCAGAAATCCATTCATGAATGTAGTTTTTACATCCATTTGACAAATTTCATAATCATAAAATGCGGCAATTGCTAACATGATTCAGACAGACTTAAGCATCGCTACGGGTGAGAAAGTCTCATCGTAGTCAATCCCTTGAACTTGTCGAAAACCTTTTGCAACAAGTCGAGCTTTATAGACAGTAACATTACCGTCAGCGTCAGTCTTCTTCTTGAAGATCCATTTATTCTCAATGGCTTGCCGATCAATAGGCAAGTCAACCAAAGTCCACACTTTGTTTTCATACATGGATCCCATCTCAGATTTCATGGCCTCAAGCCATTTTGCGGAATCTGGGCTCACCATCGCTTCTTCATAGTTCGTAGGTTCGTCATGGTCTAGTAACATAACTTCCAGAACAGGATTACCGTACCACTCTGGTGCGGATCTTACTCTAGTTGACCTATGAGGTTCAGTAACAACTTGATATGAAGTTTCATGATCATCATCATTAACTTCCTCACTAATTGGTGCAGGTGTCACAGGAACCGGTTTCTGTGATGAACTACTTTCCAATAAGGGAGCAGGTACAGTTACCTCACCAAGTTCTACTTTCCTCCCACTCACTTCTTTCGAGAGAAACTCCTTCTCTCGAAAGGATCCAAATTTATCAACAAAAGTCTTGCCTTCAGATTTGTGATAGAAGGTGTATCCAACAGTTTCCTTTGGGTATCCTATGAAGACACATTTCTCCGATTTGGGTTCGAGCTTATCAGGTTGAAGCTTTTTCACATAAGCATCGCAGCCCCAAACTTTAAGAAACGGCAACTTTGGTTTCTTGCCAAACCACAGTTCATAAGGCGTCGTCTCAACAGATTTTGATGGTGCCCTATTTAACGTGAATGCAGCCGTCTCTAAAGCATAACCCCAAAAAGATAGCGGTAAATCAGTAAGAGACATCATAGATCGCACCATATCTAGTAAAGTATGATTACGACGTTCGGACACACCATTACGTTGTGGTGTTCCGGGTGGCGTGAGTTGTGAAACTATTTTGCATTGTTTCAAATGAAGACCAAACTCGTAACTCAAATATTCTCCTCCACGATCAGATCGTAGAAACTTTATTTTCTTGTTAAAATGATTTTCCACTTCACTTCGAAATTCTTTGAACTTTTCAAATGTTTCAGACTTATGTTTCATTAAGTAGATATACCCATATCTGCTTAAATCATCTGTGAAGGTGAGAAAATAACGATACCCGCCGCGAGCCTCAACATTCATTGGACCACATACATCTGTATGTATGGTTTCCAGCAAATCTGTTGCTCGCTCCATAGTTCCGGAGAACGGCGGTTTAGTCATCTTGCCCATGAGGCACGGTTCGCAAGTACCAAGTGATTCATAATCAAGTGGTTCCAAAAGTCCATCAGTATGGAGTTTCTTCATGCGCTTTACAACAATATGACCTAAATGGCAGTGCCACAAATAAGTTGCACTATCATTATCAACTCTGCATCTTTTGGCTTCATTATTATGAATATGTGTATCACTACTATCGAGATTCAACAAAAATAGACCACTCTTCAAGGGTGCATGACCATAAAAGATATTACTCATATAAATAGAACAACCATTATTCTCTGATTTAAATGAATAACCGTCTCGCATTAAACAAGATCCAGATATAATGTTCATGCTCAACGCTGGCACCAAATAGCAATTATGCAGGTCTAAAACTAATCCCGAAGGTAGATGTAGAGGTAGCGTGCCGACCGCGATCACATCGACTTTGGAACCATTTCCCACGCGCATCGTCACCTCGTCCTTAGCCAATCTTCGCTTAATCCGTAGTCCCTGTTTCGAGTTACAAATATTAGCAACAGAACCAGTATCTAATACCCAGGTGCTACTGCAAGCATTAGTAAGGTACACATCAATAACATGTATATCACATATACCTTTGTTCACCTTGCCATCCTTCTTATCCGCCAAATACTTGGGGCAGTTCCACTTCCAGTGACCAGTCTGTTTGCAGTAGAAGCACTCAGTCTCAGGCTTAGGTCCAGACTTGGGTTTCTTCTCCTGAGCAGCAACTTGTTTGCTGTTCTTCTTGAAGTTCCCCTTCTTCTTCCCTTTGCCCTTTTTCTTGAAACTGGTGGTCTTGTTGGCCATCAACACTTGATGCTCCTTCTTCATTTCTACCTCCGCAGCTTTTAGCATTGCGAAGAGCTCGGGAATCGTCTTATCCATCCCTTGCATGTTATAGTTCATCACGAAGCTCTTGTAGCTTGGTGGCAGTGATTGAAGAATTCTGTCAATGACGCTATCATCCGGAAGATTAACTCCCAGTTGAATCAAGTGATTGTTATATCCAGACATTCTGAGTATATGCTCACTGACAGAACTATTCTCCTCCATCTTACAGCTGTAGAACTTATTGGAGACTTCATATATCTCAATCCGGGCATTTGCTTGAAATATTAACTTCAACTCCTGAAACATCTCATATGCTCCATGATGTTCAAAACATCGTTGTAGTCCCGGTTCTAAGCCGTAAAGCATCACACTGAACTATCGAGTAGTCATCAGCTTTGCTCTGCCAGACATTCATAACATCTGGTGTTGCTCCTGCAACAGGTCTGGCACCTAGCGGTGCTTCCAGGACGTAATTCTTCTGTGCAGCAATGAGAATAATCCTCAAGTTACGGACCCAGTCCATGTAATTGCTACCATCATCTTTCAACTTTGCTTTCTCAAGGAACGCATTAAAATTCAATGGAACAACAGCATGGGCCATCTATCTACAATCAACATAGACAAGCAAAATACTATCAGGTACTAAGTTCATGATAAATTTAAGTTGAATTAATCATATTACTTAAGAACTCCCCCTTAGATAGACATCCCTCTAATCCTCTAAGTGATCACGTGATCCAAATCAACTAAACCGTGTCCGATCATCACGTGAGATGGAGTAGTTTCAATGGTGAACATCACTATGTTGATCATATCTACTATATGATTCACGCTCGACCTTTCGGTCTCAGTGTTCGGAGGCCATATCTTCATATGCTAGGCTCGTCAAGTTTAACCGGTGCATACTCAGGGAGAACACTTATACCTTGATAATTTAGTGAGAAATCATCTTATAATGCTACCGTCAATCAAAGCAAGATAAGATGCTTAAAAGATAAACATCACATGCAATCAATATAAGTGATATGATATGGCCATCATCATCTTGTGCTTGTGATCTCCATCTCCGAAGCACTGTCATGATCACCATCGTCACCGGCGCAACACCTTGATCTCCATCGTAGCATCGTTGTCGTCTCGCCAACTTATGCTTCTATGACTATCGCTACCGCTTAGTGATAAAGTAAAGCATTATAGGGCATTTGCATTGCATACAATAAAGCGACAACCATATGGCTCCTGCCAGTTGCCGATAACTCAGTTACAAAACATGATCATCTCATACAATAAAATATAGCATCATGCCTTGACCATATCACATCACAACATGCCCTAAAAAAACAAGTTAGATGTCCTCTACTTTGTTGTTGCAAGTTTTACGTGGCTGCTACGGGCTGAGCAAGAACCGTTCTTACCTACGCATCAAAACCACAACGATAGTTTGTCAAGTTAGTGCTGTTTTAACCTTCTCAAGGACCGGGCGTGGCCACACTCGGTTCAACTAAAGTTGGAGAAACTGACACCCGCCAGCCACCTGTGTGCAAAGCACGTCGGTAGAACCAGTCTCGCGTAAGCGTACGCGTAATGTCGGCCCGGGCCGCTTCATCCAACAATGCCGCCGAACCAAAGTATGACATGCTGGTAAGCAGTATGACTTATATCGCCCAGAACTCACTTGTGTTCTACTCGTGCATATAACATCTACGCATAAAACTAGGCTAGGATGCCACTGTTGGGGAACGTAGTAATTTCAAAAAAATTCCTACGCACACACAAGATCATGGTGATGCATAGCAACGAGAGGGGAGAGTGTGTCCACGTACCCTCGTAGACCGAAAGGGGAAGCATTAGCACAACGCAGTTGATGTAGTCGTACGTCTTCACGATCCAACCGATCAAGTACCGAACGTAAGGCACCTCCGAGTTCAGCACACGTTCAGCTCGATGACGTCCCTCGAACTCCGATCCAGCCGAGCTTTGAGGGAGTGTTCCTTCAGCACGACGGCATGGTGACGATGATGATGTTCTACCGACGCAGGGCTTCGCCTAAGCACCGCTACGATATTATCGAGGTGGATTATGGTGGAGGGGGACACCGCACATGGCTAAGAGATCAAGAGATCAATTGTTGTATCTAGAGGTTTCCCCTGCCCCCGTATATAAAGGAGCAAGGGGGGAGAGGCGGCCGGCCAGGAGGAGGCGCGCCAGTGAGGAGTCCTACTCCCACCGGGAGTAGGACTCCCTCCTTTCCTAGTTGGAGTAGGAGAAGGGGGAAGGAGGAGGGAGAGAGGAAGGAAAGGGGGGCGCCGCCCCCCTCCTTGTCCAATTCGGACTAGAGGGGGAGGGGGCGCGCGGCCTGCCCTGCCCGCCCCTCCTCTTCTCCACTAAGGCCCATCTTGGCCCATTAACCCCCCCCCCGGGGGGGGGGGGGGTTCCGGTAACCCCCGGTACTCTGGTAAAATCCCGATTTCACCCAGAACACTTCCGATATCCAAATATAGGCTTCCAATATATCAATTTTTATGTCTCGACCATTTCGAGACTCCTCGTCATGTCCGTGATCACATCCGGGACTCCGAACTATCTTCGGTACATCAAAACACATAAACTCATAATATAACCGTCATCAAACTTTAAGCGTGTGAACCCTACGGGTTCGAGAACTATGTAGACATGACCGAGACACGTCTCCGGTCAATAACCAATAGCGGAACCTGGATGCTCATATTGGCTCCTACATATTCTAGGAAGATCTTTATCGGTCAAACCGCATAACAACATACGTTGTTCCCTTTGTCATCGATATGTTACTTGCCCGAGATTCGATTGTCGGTATCTTAATACCTAATTCAATCTCGTTACCGTCAAGTCTCTTTACTCGTTCCGTAATACATCATCCCGCAACTAACTCATTAGTTGCAATGCTTGCAAGGCTTGTAGTGATGTGCATTACCGAGTGGGCCCAGAGATACCTCTCCGACAATCGGAGTGAGAACTCCTAATCTCGAAATACGCCAACCCAACAAGTACCTTCGGAAACACCTGTAGAGCACCTTTATAATCACCCAGTTACGTTGTGACATTTGGTAGCACACAAAGTGTTCCTTCGGTAAACGGGAGTTGCATAATCTCATAGTCATAGGAACATGTATAAGTCATGAAGAAAGCAATAGCAGAATACTAAATGATCGAGTGCTAAGCTAACGTAATGGGTCAAGTCAATCACATCATTCTCCTAATGATGTGATCCCGTTAATCAAATGACAACTCAAGTCAATTTCTAGGAAACATAACCATCTTTGATCAACGAGCTAGTCAAGTAGAGGCATACTAGTGACACTCTGTTTGTCTATGTATTCACACAAGTATTATGTTTCCGGTTAATACAATTCTAGCATGAATAATAAACATTTATCATGATGTAAGGAAATAAATAATAACTTTATTATTGCCTCTAGGGCATATTTCCTTGACAACGCTAGTCGAGCTGCTCCCCAAGAAGTCAGCAAGGGGAAAGTCCACTGCATTTTTTTTCTGGATTTTGCCTGGTCCAATTGAAAACGGCCGGAACCAAGGAAGTAGACATATCTACAACCACCTGTTTTGCGGTAGCTACCGATGTTGCGACTATCTCAGATGATTTCTTCTCAACCGCAATCTCAACCTTCTTGTCATTGTTTTCTTCAGTTAACCTCCGACTTTCCTTTCTCTCCTTCGTGGTCTCACAGTAGTACTTCTTCCACGTGGCGCCGTCTCCGACACCGTGCACGCATCCATACGATGGTCGAGTCTCCACCGGGAGTCATTTCAATATGTTCAACGCCCGGTTGAATGGAGTGTCCCACTTGGGCCTCGCCAACGCCTCAGACGGCGAGTCGCTTTCGGCCGCAATCCTGTGCTACTCTCTCTGCAAAAGGCACAATGATCGTTTACAAATATGACTAACGTGCAGTCGAATTGATCAGAAACTAAAATTACCAGCAGTCTCATGAACTCCGTCGTGACCGCGTTCGTCTCGAAAACCTTCTTCACTGGGTCCCAACGGTGCCGGGCCCTGAGGACGTCACGCTCCTGCGGGACGGTGAACTCCGCCAAGGGGTCTGCGATGCCCAGACTCGCGGCTTCCGCGTCCTCCTCGGCCCATATGGACCTCTTCCAGCCGTAACCATGGCTTCTGAGGTGGTGGCACTCAATGTTCCTCTGTTGAAGCCCCTTCATGTACTTTGACTTTTTTTGGCAGCTTCGGCCTCGCAAGCCGCCTTGAATATTTCAAAGTGCTTTGCCGTGATTGTCGGATTATCCTTTACAATCTAGGAGTAGGGTTCCTTTTTGTCGATGATCCTTGCTTTCACCCTTGTTTTCCAGGCGGCCAACGCGTCGCTAAACTTGGTCATGGCGTGTTTGTTTATCTTCTTCGTTGCCGGGTCCTTATATGGATCTTTATAATCCTTTTCATTCCGGCCCGGGAACAAGAATATCTGGTGCAGCTTCTTTAGGAGGGAGGGCCTCATATTATCTATCTTCTGTAGTTTCTCATCGTTGATGGTGGCGGTTGTCCGTACGATGCAGCCTATTTGATTGCCGTAGCACGCGCGTGCTTCCTCGGGCGTGTTTGGCTCAAAATTGCCGTGGTCCACCTCCGTGACCACCAGTCTAGTAGTCCTGAGCTTGTTAGGAAGCCGTTGCCTCTTTGCTTTTGGTTCTACACCGGCTCCGCTAGTCTCGGCGCCGGTCTCAGTCTGAGCGCCGGTCTCGATGCCGGTCTCAGTCTCAGCGCCGGTCTCAGTTTCAGCACCGGTCTGCGTGTCGGTCTCAGTCCCCGATGCCACCGGTGGGCCCAGCAACAACATCGGTTGATCGTCGGCAAGGCTCAAAAATTCGTCTGCGGCCAGGTAGACGTCGTCGCAATCACCAGAACCCTGTCCTTCATCGTTGCTAGCCATGTTTCCTACGATTATATCTAGTCAATTAATTCTAGACCTAATAAAATGAATAATGACATAAAAGGACCTATGTTTTGCAGGAACGTTGACTCCTTCCCGGTGCGGCAAATCCCGGGCACTCGATATGTCCTAGTTTGTAGCACAAGTCATGCCGAAATTTACGGAAAATTTGGGCATGACCTTTGCTAAAAAGTGGACAAATCGAGAACCTGAAATTTGCCGGAACGGAAACGAATCAACATTCCGGCAAAACATAGGCCACTCAGCTTCATTCCCTGGAAACAACAAAAGGCCACTTGGGCAGAATCGAACCACTTCAATGAAAAGATATAACATGACCACTTCAATGAAAAGATATAATCAACAATAAATGTCTAGGAAGGGATCATCTTTAAAATAAAACTTGCCTAAATTCTTTTCCTAGAAAAATAGTGGTCGAAAATAAATTTTTCCTCTAACCTAGCGAACCTAGTTAACCTAGCTTGTTAACCTAACGAACCAAATTAACCTAGCTAGTTAGTTAACCTAGCTTGTTAACCTAGTTTACCTAGATAATTAACCTAACTAAACTAGTTAACCTAGCTAGTTCTCTGTCAAAGCCCTAAAGAAATTTTTTCTTAACCTAGATAATTAACCTAATTAAACTAGTTAACCTAACTATTTCTCTGTGAAAGCCCTAACTACATTTTTGCACTAACCTAGAAAATTAACCTAATTAAACTAGTTAACCTAGCTAGTTAGTATGTCCAATGTTTGTGCTATGCATCAGAGAGAGAGAGGAGGGGTGCTTACAGACGATGGCTCCGGTGGTGGCGAGGTAGGCAGGGGCGTCTCCGGTGATGGCGAGGGAGGCAGTTGTGGCGAGGGAGGCAGGGGCGTCGTGGGTGGCTCCGGTGGCACCGAGAGTGGCTTCGGTGGGGTTGATGAGGCCGCGCGGCTCCGGTGGCATTGGGGGCGGCTCTGGTGGCGTCGACGCCGCGCGGCTCTGGTGGCTCTGGGGGCGTCGACGTCGGCAGGAGACGGCGGCGAAGTGGGGCGACGGCGAATTGGGGACACGGTGGCGAAGTGGGGGCGAGGGATTTGGGGGAGAAGTGGTGGCCGGGTGGAGGGAAAATGCTGGTTAACTGAAACATAGCGGTAACGCGTTAAAGGAAACTCGCTATAGCTATTCACAAAACGCGCTACTGCTAAGCCTGTCTTTTTTTTCCCTTTCTCATCTATTTTTCTTTACATTTTATTTTTTCCGTTCTCCTTTTTCTATTTCTTTCATTTTCATTTACTTTTCTATTTGTTGTTCGATTTATTTTCTTTTCGTTAGCAGTAGCGCCTTTCTGCGTAAACGCGCTGCTACAATAGACATAGCAGTAGCGCGGTTTAAATAAGAACGCTACTACTATGTGTAGCTTATCGGCTTAATCGTGAGAATTTTAGTTGTAGCATGTTTATAGTAAGGCGCGCTACTGCTACGTTTGTATCTGTAGTGCCCTTATCCTGCACGCGCTACTGCTACTTAGCACTAGCGCCCTTTTTTAACAAGTGCTACTGCTAAAGTTCTGTGTATAAGGTCTTCCCTAGCAGTGTGTCTAGGGTTTCTGGTAGTGGCTATGTCAACTGAACTCGGTGGCACCAGATAGATCAAATCGGCGGGGCCGAGTTTGACTTTGGGTTTTGGACATATGTGGAAATGAGAAAGTGGCTGAGGGTTTTGGAGCAATATCACTAAGCACTTTGAGCAAGTAGACCATTAAGCAACACCTCATCCCCTTTAAATAGTATTGGCTTTCCTATAGACTCAATGTGATCTTGGATCACTAAAATGAAAATGAAGAGTCCTGAGCTTTTGCCAATCTTTGTCCTTAGCATTTTGAAGGGTCCACATGTCTAGTTCATGCCATGCCAATCATTGAACTTTCTGAAATATTTAACTTGAATGGATATTAGTTCAATGAGCTATATGTTATTATGAGTTACCAAAACCACCCGGGGATTAGTTGCACTTTCAATCTCCCCCTGTTTGGCAATTGATGACAACATATAGATCAAAGCTTCGACAAATGATAATATGATTGAAATAGATTGTCGCTTTGAGAAGTATGTGATAAGCAAGAGCTCCCCCTAAATTTGTGCATTATTTAAAATTTGCTTTTGAATGCAGATGCACAATCGATTAGGATCATGGGTCACTCTTGCATGTCACATACATCTTGGTGGAGCGCTCAAAATGATAAGAGTTAAATAACATTCACTCATCACCAAGGGTAAACATGATTGACAATACACAAATATCATAGATATCATCATGCTAGCACACATTAAGGCATAGTATGATCAAACGCATGATCACAAGAGTATCTCACGAGCATAACACAAGTAGTAGCATAGGAACCAAACAAGCAAATGATCAAAGTAGCAAGAGAGGCAAATAAAACAAACAAAAGACAAAACACTCTCTCTTTCGAATCTAATGATCTATACACTTTCTCCCCCTTTGGCAATAAGCTACCAAAAAGCTTGAAAATGCATAGTGCTATACGGCACTCTAGGCACGATCTCCGGGAGCTCCTAAAGGGGTCTTCTGGCTGGTTGCTCCGGTGTGCGTAGATGGCGTGGAGAGGAGTCCATTTGCAAAAGCTTCCGTAGAGGTCTGTGGAGCTGCATGAGTTGAAACTGGAGGTGCAATCATGGCAGTTGCTGCAGGTGCTGAAATAGAAGTCCTGGTGTCACTGACAACTGGCACTGCTGCAGACCTTTGTGTCCTTGGCACTCACTGGAAAGTATCTGTGGTAGGTGTGTCATTCCTGTCCTCAACTTCTTCCTGGAGCTTCTCCATAGTGGTCTAGATCTCTGTGACCTTCACATCTAGATCATGAAATTTTGTCTCAATGATCCTCTCAAGACTCTCTTGATTTTGAGTCAGGGTGGCCAAGCCCTTCTCAATTCTCACTGTAGCCTCAAGAGGATAACTGAGTTGATCTTGTTTGGTCTTGAGCATCACTGTAGAATCTTCTGGTTGACTGGCTTCCTTTGTTGCTTTTGCAACCTTTGCTCTCTCTCTCTCTCCTCCTGGGCTTCAACTGAAGTAGGATGTGATGCATCCATGACAACCTCATTGTCCTCAAAATCTGGCCTCAGGGGAAGATGCTCTTTATCAAGAAGATATGTCCCGGTTCCCATCTTGGAATTGATCAACATCTGAATGTGAGGGGCATATCCACACGATCTCTTCTGATCAGCTGCAGTACTCTTCACAGTTTCAACAATCAAACTCATCACCTTGAACTTCTGAGGTATATCAAACATGTGGAACAAGTTGATTGAGTGACCACAGATCATCCTATGATCTCTTACTTGGGCAAAAGGGTGTGCCTCAAGATGGTGTTGATGGTGGTTAGGCCAGACAATAGATAGTATATTGATCCAAACTTATGTGTCTCCAAGGCCTCATCAGGAATAGTCTTGTACATGTTGGCCATGGAGTTGTGATCCTTCCTAGGCTTAGCATATACATCAATGCCATTTTCTTCTTCCTTTGGGGCATTGATCAACTAGGCCCATTCAGAGATTGTAGATTGATATCTTGTACCTTCAGTCATCCAGACAATCTTTCCATCTGGGTAGAAGTGAGGAGTGGAATAGAATTGCATGATCATCTCATCGTCCCACTTAGTCAACTTCTGACCAACAAACTTGTCAACTTCATTCATCCTGAAGCTCTCATGTACACCTGGGAAGTAGTCCTCATTGTCATGAATGTACTCCCAGTCAAACCACTTCATATCACAGACAATGGGATTCTTGTCCAACAAGATAGTCTCATAGAAATCCTGCTGTTCCTTGGTGTGGAAACGATAGTCTACAGCATTTCTCCTCTTAGTGGCATAGGGATCAGTCTGTCTCCAGAGTCTCAGACCTGCATCCTTCCTTATCTTCATATTTTCTGCCACTGGATGATCATCACTATGATCTGGAATCTTGGGCTTCAGTTTTCTAAGCACTTGTTGCTCTTCTTCTTCTTCTTCTTCTTCTTAAACTTCAAGCACTGGGGCCTTATTCTTCTTAGCAGTAGGGATGTTCCTGGTAGACCTCTTTCGAGCATATGGTTTTCGAGCTTGAGCTTGAGCTGAAGGCTTGGGGGCAGACTTGGGCTTTGATGGACCAGCCCCAGTTCTTATGGCATCCCCCATAAGCTTTTGTGTCTTTGGCGGAGGTGCAACTGGCTCTTCCTCCTCCTGTTCTTCATCTGAGTCTCTCAACATAGATGGTTTGCTAATGACTCTGGAAAAGGTCTTTCTGACTCTCTCCTTCCTCTTCTTTCCTCCGGCAGCCTCTTCCTCTCTTTGTTCAAGAGTGAACCCCATGGTTTCTTGAGTGGAAGCTCTGGCTTTTGACATAGGCTTCCTCTTAGCAGGAGCTTTCACCTTCATTCCAGGCTTTGTGGCAGCACTAGCAGGAGCATACTCCTTCTTGAGTACATTCTTCTTGGAGGTCACCTCCTCCTTAGCAACAAAGTCCTTATCCTCAGATTCTGAAGTTCTCTTCTTCCTTCCTGGTTGCTGGCTTGGGCAAGTTGCTGGGTGTGCTTCTGCTTCCATCATCATAACTGCTGTTGGAGGGACTAGTGCCCTCACTAAGGTTGATATTCTCCTCAGACTTGTTCTGACTGTCACTGCCCTCTGACATAGTTGAAGTTGACCCTGTGAATAGTTGGGTATAGATAGAGTGGATGAGCATTACAAAGTACAACTATTTTGCAAAAAAAAAAATTCAGACAAAAACTTAATTTTAGTTTTCTGCAGAAAGCATTTCAGAGCTACCGATTTGACAAACTCGGTGACAGCGAAGCACAAACAGAGTCTAAACACACAAAGAAAGTGATTTCGGTCGCACCGAATCGTACACTTCGTTCAGACCGAGTTATACTTGTGCAATGGCCAGGGCCAAATCGGTGTGACCGAGATCCTCAGATCGGTCGGTCCGAGATGAGTTCGGCGGAAACCTAACCCTAAATTTTTGCATCACATCTATTCTAATGGATTATTTTGGTGGATAGATTGATCTCATATGTGGGAGGAACAATGGCAAAGATTTTTGTGCAAGAATCAGAATAAGAGAACGCACAAAGAGGTCAAGTCTGTACCCTAACTTGGTGATGAACTTGCTACGGTGACAATGGCGGTGAGAATCCCGTTGATGGCGGCGGAGACCAACGGCAGGAGGCACTGGCAACGATGGCGACGATCCGGAGACCAAGGGGGCGGCAGAGCTGGGAGGCGCGGTCGAGTGTTTGGAGGAATTTCCAAATTTTCAGCCCACGGTATATATACCCAGTCAGTGTCGGTGTGACCGAGTGGAATGACTCGGTGGCACCGAGATGCAAAACTGCTAGCAGTTGCTGCAACTTAGTGTGACCGAATTGTTCAAATCGGTTGCACCGAGGTGAAAACCTAGATCAACTTAATGAATTCGGTGAGATCGAGTAGGGGTTAGTTGGTCTGACCGAGATGCATTAAGAGGTTTTGGAAGTTAAGCCCTTGACAGATCGGTGGCTCTGAGTGCTCCTCACCCGGAGGGTCCGAATTTGACTTGTTCAAACTTTGTGATGTAGCATGAATAGAGTTTGAGACGAGAAAAGCATAGATAGCTAGAGGGAGTACTTAGGCATTCTTGTTCATCCATTTGGCAAAAAGAAAACCAAACAATCAAAGCAACAAATGGATGTCCTCGAATGGAGAAAATTATGCAACCAACATGCTCACACAATAAGATGGCAAAGAAAACATGTGGAAAAGCATGCACAAACCCTCTAGATCTATCAAGCAATTGGCGATGACTAGGTCATCTATATATGAGTATATTGACTTAGGAGTCAAATGAGAACATTTGATCATAGGCCATACTCATCGTTTAAGAAAATTGGGGTTACCACTTTTACATAAAGCATTGTTGTGTTCACACCTTTAGAGTTGCTTTAGCTCAATTCTTAGAGCAAAGCTCCCCTAGATGTGATATCCCCCCTTAGAGGGATGAACTAACATTGGGTTTTGTCGATGATGACTTCATGTAGGTGTTGAAGCTGTGGATGCTCAATGTTGATGTAGATCATTTGGAGCAATCCATTGGAGTGAGTTGCACATTCAATACCTACATGGGTTAGTCCCACAAGGATATCCATAGACATTGAGTGAAACACACATAGAGTGATCCAGGAGTAGATCACTAGACAACGGTCAAAATTATCCTTAATTACCTAAGAAAGAATAAGGAGATATTTCTCGGTTATGGAGGTGATGAAGAGTTCGTCGTAAAGGGTTACATCGATGCAAGCTTTGACACCGATTCAGATGACTCTGAGTCTCGATCTGAATACATATTGAAAGTGGGAGCAATTAGCTAGAGTAGCTCTATACAGAGCATTGTAGACATAGAAATTTGCAAAATACATACGGATCTGAATGTGACAGACCCGTTGACTAAACTTTTCTCACGACCAAAACATGATCACACCTTAGTACTCTTTGGGTGTTAATCACATGGCGATGTGAACTAGATTATTGACTCTACTAAACTCTTTGGGTGTTGGTCACATCGCGATGTGAACTATGGGTGTTAATCACATGGTGATGTGAACTAGATTATTGACTCTAGTGCAAGTGGGAGACTGAAGGAAATATGCCCTAGAGGCAATCATAAAGTTGTTATTTCATATTTCCTTATTCATGATAATGGTTTATTATTCATGCTAGAATTGTACCGATCGGAAACATAAATACATGTGTGAATATATAAACAAATACTGTGTCCCTAGTAAGCCTCTACTAGACTAGCTGGTTGATCTAAGATGGTTAAGGTTTCCTAACCATAGACATGTGTTGTCATTTGATAACGGGATCACATCATTAAGAGAAAGATGTGATGGACCAGACCCATCCGTTAGCTTAGCATATTGATCGTTCAGTTTATTGCTATTGCCTTCTTCATGTCAAATACATATTCCTCCGACTATGAGATTATGCAACTCCCGGATACCGGAGGAATACCTTGTGTGCTATTAAACGTCACAACGTAACTGGGTGCTTATAAAGATGCTCTACAGGTATCTCCGAAGGTGTTTGTTGAGTTGGCATAGATCGAGATTAGGATTTGTCACTCCGAGTTTTGGAGAGGTATCTCTGGGCCCTCTCAGTAATACACATCATAGGCTTGCAAGAAAATGACTAAGGAGTTAGTTATGAGATGATGTATTACGGAACGAGTAAAGAGGCATGCCGGTAACGAGATTGAACTAGGTATGAAGATACCGACGATCGAATCTCGGGCAAGTAACATACCGATGGACAAAGGGAATTACATATGTTGTCATAACGGTTCGACCGATAAAGATCTTCGTAGAATATTGTCGTATTTAGGGATCCACAAACCCTTGAGAGGTTCGAACTATGGGGTGCGTGCGAAGAACTCAACCTCCCCAATCTGCCTACTCGCCAATCTCATGGCCTAGCTCGATGAACAGGGAGGAAATGGGACACAGCAGTTTACCCAGGTTCGGGCCACCTTGCGGTGTAAAACCCTACTCCTGCTTTGTCGTGGATTGGCCTCGAGGGGCTAAGGATGAACTAGTACAATGGAAGAACGACCTCAGGAGGTGTGTTCTTGAGCTGGTGGGAAGAGGATGATCTCAATGATCCGTCCCCCTCTATGGTGGTGGCTAGGTCCTATTTATAGTGCCTTGGTCCTCTTCCCAAATGAAGGCAGGAAGGGATCCCAGAACGGCCAAATTCAGAGGGAGACAACCAGTACATCTTATCCCGGCAAAAGTAGTCTTCGCCTACAAAGCCTCTAGTCGTGATGCCGTGGTGGGCTCGGCGATGACCTCTATCCTGCCGTCCAGGCAGTCTTGGTCTTGTTGCACGGGAATGGAAACCTTTGGCTGATTCCTCGGGACTCCGCGCCTACACTTGCTTCTTTAGCACCAAAGGGGAAACAACTGCACTGCGCCCGCTGGCGCCCGCCTGGCCTTGGTCGTCATGGCTCATGTAATCCGAACCTCGCGAGGTGAGGCTTGCATAGAAATCTCCGCTCCTCAGGAGCCAGCCTGAGAGGCCGCTCCTTCTGGAGGTCTTGGTGTCGTTCGCCTCGCGAGCTTGGCCCCTCGCAAGGGTCTTGAGTTGTCGATACTGAAGCTGGGCCATATTAGGCCATTGATGGAGCCACGCCGTGGGCTGCAAGCAGGCAGGTCTGGGTACCCCCGTTCCTAGAACACCGACAATAGCCCCCGGGCCAAAGGCGCACTCGAACTTGGCTTCAAGGCGAAGTCAAAGGGCAAGTGCTGAGCGCCGCGAGCCCTAACTGCCTGCGGCCTTGGTCGACGCGTGGTGATTGATGGGACGTGGGCGTCCCTGCTTCCCCATGCTGCCTCGGCAACCGTTCGACTTGACAAGAGCCTGCTGCATGTAGAGAAAGATCATCATTTCGTGGGATCATGGAGGCCGGCGGTTGGCCTCCCTCCGGCTATAAATGAGGGGCAGAGCCCCCTTGCTCATCTCCATCTTCTCGCTGCTCGCTCCTTCTTCTTCCTCCTTATCTCCCCATCTTGCCGTAGCATCCATCGCCCCAACGAGGAGGTTCTCCGCCGCCGAGAATGGGAAGGCCCCCAAGGAGGGGTCGGGTTTGCCGCCGCCCAAGAGAGGCCGTGGCCGCCCCCGCAAGTATGCTGCGACACCGGCGGTAGCTCCTTGGGGGCACGGGCACACTTCTTCGGGAGGCGGTGTCGCTCTGGGCAACCGCGGCGGCGCTTCTTCTCTTGGTGGGGCCCGCTGAGGACGGGGCAGCCCCTGCGACGAGGGGAGGCGTGCCGTGGTCGCCCGGCCTCCTCGGCCGCGCTTCCACTCGGCGGATGTGCTCCCGAAGTTCGTCGTGTGATCGGAGAGGCCCGCGGGCACCTGGCTCCCGCTCCCGCGCTTCTTTGTGGGTGAGCTGCCGACCGCAGGGCTTGATGGCCTCTGGCTGCAGGCTGACGGGTGCTGTAGCAGGGCTTCATGGGTTGGGATCGAGTCACCGCCGCGGGCGTCGTGTCCTTGACCCACGGTTGGCAGGCGTTTGCCCGCGCGCGGGGCCTAAGTGGGAGGTGCACCCTCCACTTCAGGTACGACGGCCTTGCGACTCTCTATGTGAGGGTGTTCAGGGAAGACGGCCGCCGTACGTGGTGCTTCTCGGAAGACGGCAGCGACGACGATGAGCTTGCCCTTGGTGATGGCCGCGATGACGACGAGGGTGAGCTTGCCCTTGGCGACGACCGCGCCTCCTCCAGCAGCGGCGGCTCCTCCTCCGGCAAGAGCACCAGCAACAGCGGCTACGACCAACCACCCCGCCTCCAGGATCAGATCAAGGAAGGCGACGGGCCGTCTCGCCGCCGTCACTACTAGGAAAAGGCCTACTAGTGGCGCACCAGTTTTGCCTACTAATGGCACACTACTGGTGCGCCACTAGTATTAAATACTAATGGCGCACCACTGGTGCGCCATTAGTATCTGGTATACTAATGGCGCATCACGCCGTGCGCCATTAGTATAGACCAACATGCGCCATTAGTGTGCCTCCCAGGGGGCGATATTTACACATGTGCTTTGCCATACTAATGGCGCACTATGGGGTGATGCGCCATTAGTATCCTTTGGCATACTAATGGCGCACGTTGGGGTGATGCGCCATTAGTATGAATATTAGGGATTTTTTTCTTTGCTGATATTTGCACAGGTTACAAAATATATTATTGGACAGAATATTGACAGCACCACACAGCAACAGCAGATTCATCGAATACAATAGAAGATTAGTCTCTGAATACAATTCATCATATTAGTCTCCGAATTCAAAAGACCGAACAAAGATAGAACATTACAAGTCTCGAGACCGTGAGTAGCGAGTTTGTCTTCACATTACAAGTCAATATCGATCATCTAAACTACCATCACATAGAAGAGAGCTGCGGTCATCACGATGAGCATCATCGCGATGAAACTGGTCTTCATCCGGTTCCTCCAACGCTCCCTCCTCTCTCCCCCTAGATAGCGCGCGTATCTAGATTCCGCCTCCGCCCTAGTGGTGTACCCTTTGTAACTGTTACCGCTGAAACGGTGAACCTGTCTCCGACACTCCTCCCAGTCGTCGTAGACTCCGGGAACCTTACCCTTGTACCCTTGTACACGACATACTTTCAAATATCAAATTAGGAACATTTTGAGACATAGGAAAACAGTGTACATCTGAAACTGCTGCAAACTATGAAGAAAAACAAGAACACTATGTAATACATGATTATTCAGTTAAGACAAGAGAAACCATCTGCAACTACTACTGTAAATAATACACCTGTTAACACGTTTCTGAACATACATCCAGCAAGTTTCAGTAGACCAGAGAATATCCCTACAGTAGTGCCCTCCAACAGTAGTTCTTGCTTGCAGTAGTTTTAGGGAGTACTGCAATTTTGCAAGTTTAAAGTAAAACGTTTCAGTTAATGCAAGTACTCCTCTTGCTCTCTACTTTCTCTCTTCTCTTCTTCAGTTAATTAACTGAATTTTACTGATGTTGTTGTTAAGTGAATTTTACTGATGTTGTTGTTGACTTGCTGTTAATGAACAGTGGCTAAGTATGGCTGTGTTGTGAGGTTACTACTAGCAGCAACATGGAAGTAGACTTGATGACCACGTTCGTCAGGCACAAATATGTAAGAAAGGAGCAACTGCATCTACTTATTGGAACAAGCCTGACAGTGGAAAAGCTTTAAACTTATAATGACCGCGTTCAGATAAAAGATTGCAACCAAGCAGATCTGGAAAATGTATTATCAACTATAAAATATGGGTTGCAAACCAAACAACTAAGAATACTTTGTCAGATGATAACTATTGCAAACCAAACAAGTAAGCAGAGCACATGTATATACCTTTATCACACTGTCTTGGAGCCAACAAACGCCTCAATTTTTCTCCAACCGCGATCGAACCTGTTATGCAGAAACACAAACAGAGAGATACATGTAACTAACAAGGACAGATAGACAAGGTAACAAGAACTCCACAGCTCAATTAAGCCTATGCTTCTTCTTTCACTCTAGTGTACCATTGTGGCAAAGCCATATATGTATGTACAGAGGAACTTTGTTTTGTTTCATTCTGAAAATATGCTGCCATTCTGGAAACTTGGATGAGTGTTTTTCCATGGTTTTTGAATGAAAACATTATGACAGATTGCAAACACAGGACCATGTCATTATCATGGCAGTCCACTATATATTTTTATGAAAAATACATCATTATCAGGGCACATTATGGCCATTTTCTTACATGATGCTAACTGTACCTAACTGAATTTTTTGACAGTAGCTAACTATATTTTTGGACAGGTAGTAATTTGTTAAGGCAGTGTTAAAAATTTAGACCTAGTTTTAAATTTTTTGACAGTAGCTATCTCCCCCCTTGTTCCTCATGCCTTTGTTGAATTCAGAGAAGAGAGAGCTCAGATCCTAGAACAGGGATCTCTCTGGAAGACATGTGAGCTAAGTTGTACTATTAACAAACACGACCAATCTTGGCACCAGACCAAGAACCCTAGAAATTATCCAGAGAACCAGACCAAGAACAGTACTACAAATTAATGAACCAAAGAGAATAGAAATTAAGAGGACAAGCGGGGGGGGGGGGGGTTGAAGAAGAGGGTGAGGAGCAGGGCCTGACCAGGCCAGCGTCCGGGGAGAATCACGCCGGCGACGGGGTCGTTGCGGTCGCCACTCCTTGTCGCCGCTGAGCTCACGCCGGGGGGGTGAAGAAGAGGAAGACGGCGGCGGTCCTCCCGGGCAGGCCGCGCGGTGTTGGACGGCGAGCACGAGGTTGATGCAGGCGGGGCCGCGGGGGGAGGGGGACGGCGAGGGCGCGGGCGCGGGCAGAGGGGGCGCTTGGGCGGGAGGACGTCGAGGGCGCGGGCGCGGGCGGAGGGGGGACGACGAGGGAGGCGGCGCTCGGCTTGGGGAGGGGGCGTTGGGGGCGGTGGTGGTCGGGTGCGGCGGGGGCAGCGAGCACGGTCGGGGACGGCGAGCACGGGGGCGGTGGTGGTCGGTGGTGGTCGGGCGCGGGTGAGATGAGGCAGGGGAGGGATTAGAGAGAAATGTGAGAGATTGGGGATTTTAGTGTGGGGGGAAGCTTACTAATGGCGCACCCGCAGCGGTGCGCCATTAGTATGTTTTTTAGATAGCAATGGCGCACCCACGATCGGTGTGCCATTAGTAATCTTTTTTTATATAGCAATGGCGCACCAGCCAGAGGTGCGCCATTAGTAATCTTTTTTTTATATAGCAATGGCGCACCAGCCAGAGGTGCGCCATAAGTAATTTTATTATTATTATTTTTTGTTGCATCTAATAATTTTTTAGAAAATGAATATGAATATGAAACAGTAATAATTTTTTATATAAAAAAGTAATAATTTTTTAAAAAATATCATCAAATTTGTTATTTGAAAATATTTATGAATATGAAAAAATATCATCAAATTTATTATTTGAAAGTATCATCAAATTTATTATTTGAAAGTATCATCAAATTTGTTATTTGAAAATATAAACATTTTTTTTTTGCAATTTTAGTTGCATTCATTTGTGACGGTGGAGCGGGCCGGGGAGGGTGCGGGGGAGGGGTGCGGTGGGTCGTCGGCGGCGGTGGAGCGGGGGAGGGTGCGGTGGGTCGTCGGCGGCGGTGGAGCGGGGGAGGGTGCGGGGGGTCGGCGGCGGCGGCCGGTGGAGCGGGGGAGAGGGTGCGGGGGTGGTCGGTGGCGAGGGGGACCGGATCTGGCGAGGTGGGATAGCGATCGAGATGGAGGGGGATCGAGATCAAGTGTCCATGAAATTTAAAAATATTCATGAGTTCAAAAAGTGCCCATGAAATACAATCGAGAAATGAAGGCTACAATTTAAATACAATCGATCTTAGTTAGCTATCTGTTCACAATCTTCTTGCCCTTATTTTTCGTAAATGGAGTTCTTCTCTTGAACGGACGTCCTTTAGGTAGGATGGTCCTGCTTCTTCTTGTGGTGTATGCTGATACTTCATCGTCGTCATCATGTTCCATCTTCGGGTCGCCGTACTTGTCGAAGTCTTGCTCATTGGCGACTCCATTCATTCCGATGATCTTCCTTTTGCCTCTCCTCATGACAACACGACTGGGCTTTGACGGGTCGGTAATGAAGAAGCATTGGTCCACTTGGGAAGCCAGTACCCATGGCTCATTTTTTGCGGTGACGTTCGCGCCTGCGGTCTTGGATTTGGCTTCAGGTATAACCATGGTGGTGAAATACCGGTCTTATTTTATGATGCTCTTGGCCCATCTCACACGGAACATCGGGACCTTCTCTCCAGCGTAGCTCAGCTCCCAGATCTCCTCGATCCTTCCGTAGTATCTGTCCTTGTCGTTACCAGTGTAGGATTCCATCGTTACCCCTGAGTTCTGATAACCATCGCTCTTCATGTCCTTGTCCTCGGTGTAGAATGTGTAGCCGTTGATATTGTACGCCTCATACGTCATCAGGTTGTGCTCGGCGCCCTGTGACAAGGCGAATATGAGTTGTTCTTCCGCGGAAGAATCCTCATGTAAAGGGTACGACAGAAGCTTCTGCTTGAACCAACGCGTGAAACATGAGTTGTGCTCATTGATTATATCTCCGTCCGTCCTCTGTTGGCCTCTACGTCTTCTCAATAATGGTTTTGTGCTCTAGCACCCAAGGATCGACCACGTCTATGTGTTGTAGTGCAACTAGGTTTGCTCTTTCAAAGTCGGCGAGTCGACCCTCGAAGTCGACATGCATTTCGCGGCGACCCTCATGGTGACCCCATCCAGCGAGCCTGCCGAGGTGCCTGTTGACGGGCAGACCAACGGGGTTCTCGATGCCTAGATAATTCACGTAGTAAGAGATACACTCTTCGGTCAGAAAGCCCCTGGCTATGCTTCCCTCTAGACGTGCCATGTTGCAAACGTATCCTTTGATGACACCATTCATCCTTTCGAATGGCATCATGTTGTGCAGGAACGTCGGCCCGAGTTGGATGATATCCTCCATGATATGGACCAGCAGATGCACCATAACATCGAAGAATGCGGGCGGGAAGTACATCTCAAGCTCGCATAGTATCACCATGATCTCTTCCTGTAGCCTTCTGAGTTGCCTCACGCCAACTGACTTCCGAGAGATGACGTCGAAAAAGTTGCATAGGCCAAATAGCGTTTCACGAACGTGCGCGTCCATGATCCCACGGATTGCAACTGGAAGTATCTGCGTCATCAGCACATGACAGTCGTGAGACTTCATCCCGCTGAACTTCTGCTTCGCTGGGTCTAGGTATCTGCTTATCTTCCCCGCGTAACCGTAAGGAAGTTTTACTCCTACGAGGCAGGTGAAAAACTGATCGATCTCCTCCTGACTTAGAGTAAAGCACACGGGAGGGTAGTCATTTCCGGTCTTCTTGGTCTTTTTGCCTTTGCGACGACTTTCCGTGTCCTGCTTCGCCTCATCATCATCATCATCATCATCATTAGCGTGAAGCTCCTCCCTGATGCCCATTGATTTCAAGTCTGCCCTTGCTTTCGTCCCACCTTTGGTCCTCTCTGGCATGTTGAGCAGGGTACCAAGCAGACTCTCGCACACATTCTTCGTGATATGCATGACATCAAGGCTGTGAGGCACACGGTGGATCTTCCAGCACGGCAAGTCCCAGAAAACAGACCTCGTTTTCCATACCTTCAGCAGCGGCCCTGGCGCCTTTCGCTTCTTTCCCGGCTCTGGCGCCTTTTGCTTCTTTCCCAGCAGTGCGCACTCTTTCCAATTTTTCAACAGCTCGTCTATTTCCTCGCTGCTCCTCGTGCGCGGGCGTCTTTGGGGTTCGGTTTCACCATCGAACAGATCCTTGCATTTCCTCCACGGGTCATCGTCGCTAAGCCACCTTCGATGTCCCATGAACACGGTTTTTGAAGACCCGGGATCTCTCTCTAGCTGGCGATACGTTGTGTCATCCATGCACCTGACGCATCCAGAAAATCCGTGGACCACCTGCCCCGTGAGATATCCGTAACCGAGATAGTCGTGCACCGTCGTGAGCAGTGCGACTCTCATAGGGAAATATTCTTTCTCTGCGGTGTCCCACATATTGGCTGGCGTTTTCCACAGTGTGTCTAGCTCCTCTTTCAGCAGCCCCAGATACAGATTAATGTCGTTCCCTGGTTGTTTCGGCCCTTCAATTAGCATACTCATGTGAATGTACTTCCTCTTCATGCACAACCAGGGGGAAGGTTGTACATCCACACAAACACATGCCAGGTGCTATGTGTGCTTCTCTGGCTACCAAACGGATTGACTCCATCGGTGCTCGCGCCCAGCACGATGTTCCTTGGGTCCTTCCCAAATTATGGGTGTTCGAAGTTCAACGCTTGCCACTGGCTCCCATCCTTATGGTGACTCAGCATCTTGTCTTTTTTATTTATCTCCGGATCATTTGCGTCATCTTCTCGCTTCTTCTCCTCCCTATCCGCGTGCCAACGCAGGAGCTTTGCTATCTTAGGGTCCGCGAAATACTGCTGCAGACGAGGAGTGATCGGAAAGTACCACACCACTTTTCGAGGAGCTTTCTTCCTCTTCTTGTTTCGAGTGACGCCGCACACCGGACATATGGTAGACTCCGCGTGCTCGTCCCGATAAATGATGCAATTGTTCATGCACACATGGTATTTCACGTGCGGTAAATCCAGAGGACACATGATTTTCTTCCCCTCCTCGAAACTGGTCGGGCACTTGTTCCCCTTGGGAAGACGTTTGTGCCAGAATGACATGTTCTCGTCGAAGCATGCGTCGGTCATTTTGTGTTTTACCTTCATCTCCAGAGCCATGAGCGTTACTTTCAGGCGGGTATCCTCGGGCCTGCATCCTTCATACAATGGAGTAACCGCGTCTATCTCCAGTTGATCCAGCTTGGCTTTCTCTCGGGCGGCAGCTCTTGCGTTATCGGTCTGCTTGAGAAGCAGCTCTTGAATATGAGGGTCCTGCACCCAGCCCATCGATGGTCCATCGTCGTCTGCTCCGCCGGCATCTTCATCTTCCTGATCATGCCCTTCGTCTGCTCCGACATCTTCCTCATCATCATGTCCGGCATCTTCTACATGATGACTGTGTATAGCATCACCGTCGTGATCATGTCCTGGAGATTCTTCATCTTCTCGCCCACCCGAGCCGCGGTGGTTGTCTTGCTGCCCTTCCTCATTTCTTGCCCGGCCCCCATGGACGACTTCATAGTCATCTTCATCACCTTGCCACCGATAGCCATCCATGAAACCACGCAAGAGCAGGTGGTCCCGCACCTGCCCGGAATCCGGGTCCGCAATAAGGCTCTTCAACTTGCATCTTCGACACGGACATCTTATCTCCGTCTCGTTCTTTTGAAGCATCTCGGCCTTCGTGGAGCTCAAATACCTATTCGCGATGCCTTCGGTCATCGTGCGGACCATGGTCGCCTGCGGGGTAGAGCAAAACGATATTTTAGAACAAAGAAAAATTTTGGCATGACTTTCCCTAAAAATAGGACCAAAAAGAATGCATAGTGCCAAAATTCTCGCCGAAACGTAAATGAATCAACATTCCGGCAAAATATTGGCAACTATCGCATTTCAAATACCAGTACCTGCAAACACAAACATATATGCAACACCACAAACATATGCAACACCACAAACATACATAGATCTAGCTAGGCCATAAAAAGTGCATGTGCACATTGTTGGAGGGAGAACAACATAAAGATAGCTTCCCCCTTACTTACCTATCAAAAAAGGTAATTTAACCACTTAATTTGGATGAACCTATGGTGCAAATGAGGTGAGGAGGAGGAGGCAGCCGAGACAAGCTTGGAGGAGGAGGTGGAGAGAATGAAGTTGGGAAAGTGAGTGGGTAGGTGTGGCTGTCCAAAATATCTAGCTGGTCCCAGGTTACTAATGGCGCACCACCTACAAATGCGCCATTAGTAACCCTAGTTACTAATGACGCACCTGCTGGTGGTGCGCTATTAGTAGTTTTGCAAAAATAATAATAAATAAATACACTAATGGTGCACCAGGGCACAGTGCGCCATTACTAGTTTAAACTAGTAATGGCGCACTATACACTGGTGCGCCATTAGTAGTTTTGCAAAATAAAATAAAATAAAATAAATATAGTAGTGGCGCACTATGTGGCTGGTGCGCCATTAGTAGTTAGAACTAGTAATGGCGCACTGTGCCCTGGTGCGCCATTAGTATGTTTGGAAAAATAATAATAAGAAAATTTGTTACTAGTGGCGCACCGTGTGTCTGGTGCGCCATTAGTGTCTTTCACACTAATGGCGCACCAGCACATGGTGCGCCACTGCTATATAGTAGTGGCGCACCACATGTCTGGTGCGCCATTAGTGGCCATTTCATCTATAGCCCTTTTCCTAGTAGTGCGTGCTCTAGTGAAGCAGGAGGAAGACTCGGGTTGAGCCCAGGCGCCACTGGAGTCTGGCCTCGGGAGCTGCCGCAGCCGTGCGTCCCGCTTTTGTTTAACCTTTCCTTTCTCTTGATATGCTTGCAGTAGTTTCTTGCCTCACTAGGGCGCGCCTTTTCCGCAGCGTCTGGCAAAATTCCCCTCCTGACAACTCAAGAGCCGTCAGGCCTCAGGAGACCTTGTACAACTGCAGGGTTATTAGAAAACTTGACGGAGTGTCTCATCCTTTCTCATGCGAGCCCCCGAGCGAGGGTTGATTGTGGCTGGCACACCTCATCGCACTGCCCGAGGCACGGACTTGGGAGGGTGCACATGCCCATGAGCTCATTCGAGAGCGCCTCGCGAGGATTAAGGAAGCCTAAGCTCTGGGGCAACGAGACTTCAGCGAGGTGTGTTTACGGGCGGGCAAGCCCAAGCGTACACACCTGCCTAGCCCCCGCGCGCGGGACGCGCGAGGAGGAGCGACGGGCAACTGCTGCTCTTCCTGGAACAAGACTGGAGAGGCGAGCGAAGCAAAATGAGAGAAAAATCCAGCTCTGGCAAATGAGAAACGTGAAAACTCCAAATTCCATTAAGAAGTTGCAAACCAACTACAGAAAGTAAGCAAAAGAACAACCGCGTCCGGCACCTAGACTAGTCTTCTCACCAGCGCGGAGCTAAGTGCTACCACTAGGACGTGGGTGGGAGCCCCCGTGAGGCCCATGGGCGGCACTCAGGGGACTCCGTGGCGTGTATATCCCAACTCATTATTACGTGAGAGTGTCACGAGATGAGACCTTCACAGGCACGGGGCCTTGCTTCATGGGTAGAACTGCCGGAGGTGCTGGATGTTCCAGGCGTTCTGGATGGGGATCCCGTCCTGTGTCCCTAGGCGCGCGGCGCCAGGCCTGGAGACACGGGCAATCCTAAACGGGCCCTCCCACATGGGTGAGAGCTTGTGCAGCCCTTCCCTGGGGAGCACCTGCCTCAGGACGAGATCACCCACCTCGAGCGTCCTGGGGCGCCGCTGCGGCAGTGGTACCGCCACAGCGCCTGCTGGTACCTTGCCGCTCGGAGCGAGGCTTGGCGGTGGCGTTTCTCCTGCAGCACAAGGTCCATCCCCCGTGTGGCGTCCCGGCGTGCCTCATCAAACGCCAAGACACACGTGGAGCGATGCTTGACCTCGTGAGGGAGAACCGCTTTAGCTCCGTAGACGAGGAAAAATAGGGTTCCCGTCGGCTTGGTTGTGGTGGTGCGGATGGATCACAACACAGACTGGAGCTCATCGAGCCAGCCCCTGCCGCAGGCCTCGAGCTTCTTTTTGAAGGTCCTCGCGTAGAGGCCTCTCAGGACCTCTGCATTGGCGCGCTCGGCCTGGCCATTTCTCCTGGGGTGTGCCACCGAAGCATAGCATATCTGCGTTCCAAGGTTAGCACAATATGTTTTGAAAAGGTTGATGGTGAACTGTGAGCCATTGTCAGTGATGATGCGATTAGGAACCCTGAACCGGCTCACGAGGCCCTTGATGAACTTGACGACCGAGCCGGCCGGGATGGTGCGGACGGCTTCCACCTCCGCCCACTTGGTGAACTTATCGATGGCGACATAGAGGTAGCGGTAGCCCCCAGGCGCTCGAGGGAACGGCCCCAAGATGTCCAGCCCACAGACCGCGAACGGCCATGTGAGCGGGATGGTCTGGAGGCCCTGAGCGGGTTGATGGATCTGCTTGGCATGGAACTGGCAGGCTTCACATGATCTTACTAGCTCGGTGGCATCATTGAGCGCCGTGGGCCAGTAGAACCCACCGCATAATGCCTGACTGACGAGGGTGCGCGATGAAGAATGATGCCCACAGTCCCCGCCGTGTATGTCGGCCAGCAGTTTGCGCCTCTTCTCCCTGGAGATGCATCGTAAAGAAACATCGTTGGGCCGTTTATTGTAGAGCTCACCGTCCCGGATGCAGTATGCGGTGGCCTGGCGGGCCACACGCTCCGCGTCTTCCTCCTTGTCCAGCAGGCCTCCCTGGAGCAGGTACGCCTTGAACTCATCGATCCAGCACCCCTCCTGATGCTCGAGGGCGAGAAGCAGGCGAGCTCCCGAGGCTAGGCCACAAGCTGGGGCGCCCGTCGTGGCGGCTCGTGGGAGGTCCTCCTGAGGTGGTGCTGAACCGATGGTGGGGGGAGTTGCTGACGGCTTGAAGAGCCGTCCCTCGAAGACGCCTGGCTCCTGAGGCAGTCGTCGGGACGCCCTCTTGGCGATGTCGTCCGCCTCCTTGTTTGTGCCTTGTGGCACATGCTGTAATTCCAAGCCCAAGAATCGTTTCTCCATTTTGCGTACCTCCTCAAGGTATGCTTCCATGTGCTCGTCCTTCAGTGTGTACTTCTTGTTGGAGAAGTTGACGAGGAGCTGGGAGTCGCCCCTGATGGTGACACGCTTCACCCCTAACACTCCCGCAGCCCTGAGGCCGGCAATCAGGCCATCGTATTTCACGATGTTGTTGGAGACTTTTTCGCTTTGCTGGAAGCAAAGTTGCACGGCGTAGTAGAGCTTGTCCTTGGTGGGTGAAATGAGCACTGCTCCAGCACCAGCGCCCTAGCGCGCGAACGCGCCGTCAAAATACATGATCCATCCGTCTGGTGCCTCGTCTCCGGGAAGGAGAGAATGGTCCTCCCACACTTCACGATACGGGACGTCGGTCCATTCTGCCATGAAATCCGTGAGGGCCGCGCCCTTGATGACCCTGGTGGTGCTCAGCTCCAGCTGGAATGCCTGCAGCTCGATGTTCCACTCTGCGACCCTTCCCGCGGCGTTGGGGCTCCGGAGCACCCTCTCTAGTGGGTAAGCTGAGACAACCTTGAAGGGGTGGCCTTGGAATTAGTGGCGCAACTTCCGGGAGGCGACGAGGAGCGCGAGCAAGAGCTTTTGCGGCATGGGATAGCATGCCCGCGCCTCGCGTAGCACCGTGCCGACGAAGTACACCGGGTGCTCGACAAGGGAGGAGGCATCGGCGAGGTCTTGCACCTCCTGATTTCGCAGGCCCTCAGGAGTCTTGTCATTCGTCGTGACCGCCGTGGCCTCAGGAGCATCGTCCTCGGCAGCCCCGCTGCCTGGGAGGTTGGCCGAGGTCTCAGGAGCGCCATTGACTGGTGGGGAGGTACGTTGGAGACGTATCAGCATCCCCAAGCTTAATTCCTTCTCGTACTCGAGTAGGTAAATGATAAAAATAGAATTTTTGATGTGGAATGCTACCTAGCATATTTTTCAATGTAATTTTCTTTATTGTTGCATGAATATTCAGATTCGAAAGATTCAAGATAAAAGTTTAATATTGACATAAAAATAATAATACTTCAAGCATACTAACTAAGCAATTATGTCTTCTCAAAATAACATGGCCAAAGAAAGTTCATCCCTACGAAATCATATAGTTTGGGTATGTTCCATCTTCGTCACACAAAATATTCAAATCATGCACAACCCCGGTTTCAGCCAAGCAATTGTTTCATACTTTAGAATTTTCAAAATTTTTCAACTTTCATGCAATATATGAGCGTGAGCCATGGACATAGCACTATGGGTGGAATAGAATATTATGATGGTGATTGTGTGAGAAGACAAAGAAAGTATCACATTGACGTAGCTAATTAATGGGCTAGGGAGATGCCCATCAATTGATGAAAATGCAAGGAGTAGGGATTGCCATGCAATGGATGCACTAGTGCTATAAAATGTATGAAAGCTCAACAAAAGAAACTAAGTGGGTGTGCATCCAACTTGCTTGCTCACGAAGACCTAGGGCATTTGAGGAAGCCCATTGTTGGAATATACAAGCCAAGTTCTATAATGAAAACTTCCCACTAGTATATGAAAGTGACAAAACAAGAGACTCTCTATCATAAAGATCATGGTGCTACTTTGAAGCACAAGTGTGGAAAAAGGATAGTAGCATTGTCCCTTTTTATTTCTTTTCTCTTTTTTTGCGCCTCTTTTTTTTATTTGGCTTTTCTCTTCCTTTTTTTGGGACAATGCTCTATGAATGATGATCATCACACTTCTATTTATTTACAACTCAATGATTACAACTCGATACTAGAACAAAACATGACTCTATATGAATGGCTCCGGCGGTGTACCGGGATGGGCAATGAATCAAGAGTGACATGTATGATAAGTTATGCATGGTGGCTTTGCCACAAATACGATGTCAACTACATGATCATGCAATGCAATATGACAATGATGAAGCATGTCATAATAAATGAAACGGTGGAAAGTTGCATGGCAATATATCTCGGAATGGCTATGGAAATGCCATAATAGGTAGGTATGGTGGCTGTTTTGAGGAAGATATAAGGAGGTTTATGTGTGATAGAGCGTATCATATCACGGGGTTTGGATGCACCGGCGAAGTTTGCACCAACTCTCAAGGTGAGAAAGGGCAATGCACGGTACCGAACAGGCTAGCAATGATGGAAGGGTAAGAGTGCGTATAATCCATGGACTCAACATTAGTCATAAAGAAATCACATACTTATTGCAAAAATCTAGAAGTCGTCAAAACCAAGCACTACACGCATGCTCCTAGGGGAAGGGTTGGTAGGAGTTAACCATCACGCGATCCCGACCTCCACACAAAGGATGACACTCAAAGAACACCTCATGTTTCAAATTAGTTACACAAGGGTTACCATACGTGCATGCTACGGGACTTGAAAACTTCAACACAAGTATTTCTCAAATTCAAAATTACTCAACTAGCACAGCTTTAATATCACCATCTTCATATCTCAAAACAATCATCAAGTATCAAACTTCTCATAGTATTCAACGCACTTTATATGAAAGTTTTTATTATATCCGTCTTGGATACCTATCATATTAGGACTAATTTTATAGCCAAAGCAAATTACCATGCTGTTCTAAAGGACTCTCAAATTAATTTAAGTGAAGCATGACAGGTCAATAATTTCTATAAAATAAAGCCACCACCGTCTCTAAAAAGATATAAGTGAAGCACTAGAGCAAAATTATCTAGCTCAAAAGATATAAGTGAAGCACATAGAGTATTCTAATAAATTCCGATTCATGTGTGTCCCAAAAGGTGTGTACAGCATGTATGATTGTGGCAAACTAAAAAGCAAAGACTCAAATCATACAAGACGCTCCAAGCAAAACACATATCATGTGGTGAATAAAAATATAGCATCAAGTAAAGTTACCGATGGACAAAGACGAAAGAGGGGATGCCTTTCGGGGCATCCCCAAGCTTAGGATTTTGTTTGTCCTTGAATTTTACCTTGGGGTGCCTTGGGCATCCCCAAGCTTAGGCTCTTGCCACTCCTTATTCCATAATCCATCAAATCTTTACCCAAAACTCGAAAACTTCACAACACAAAACACAACAGAAAATTTCATGAGCTCCGTTAGCGAGATAAAACAAACCACCACTTTAAGGTACTGTAATGAACTCATTATTTATTTATATTGGTGTTAAACCTACTGTATTCCAGCTTCTCTATGGTCCATACCCCCCGATACTAGCCATAGATTCATCAAAATAAGCAAACAACACACGAAAAACAGAATCTGTCTAGAACAGAACAGTCTGTAGTAATCTGTATCAAACGCAAACTTCCTGTAACTAAAACATTCTACCAAAATTGGAAGACCTAGATAATTTTATTATTGATCTACTGCAATTGGAATCAGTATTTTATCACAGTTTTGGTGATTTTTAATAATTGTTTTCGTGAGCTTAAAGTTTCTGATTTTTTTTCCAGCAAGATCAAATAACTATCATCCAAGAAGATCCTATAGGTTTCACTTGGCACAAACACTAATTGAAACACAAAAACACATATAACCAGAGGCTAGATGAATTATTTTTACTAATCAGGAACAAAAATCAGGGAACAAAAATAAAATTGGGTTGCCTCCCAACAAGCGCTATCGTTTAACGCCCCTAGCTAGGCACAAAAGCAAGAATAGATCTAAGTATCATCATCTTTGGTATGCAATCCATAAGTGGCTCTCATAATAGATTCATAAGGTAATTTAATTTTCTTCCTAGGAAAGTGTTCCATGCCTTTCCTTAATGGAAATTGGAATCTAATATTCCCTTCCTTCATATCAATATTTGCACCAATCGTTCTAAGGAAAGGTCTACTAAGAATAATAGGGCATGTAAGATTGCAATCTATATCAAGAACAATAAAATCTATGGGCATATAATTCATATTTGCAACAATAAGAACATCATTAATCCTTCCCAATGGTTTCTTAATGGTGGAATACGCAAGGTGCAAGTTTAAAGAACAATCATCGAATTCACGGAAACCTAATACATCACACAAAGTTTTTGGAATCGTGGAAACACTAGCACCCAAATCACATAAAGCATAGCATTCATGATCTTTAATCTTAATTTTAATAGTAGATTCCCACTCATCTTAAATTTTGTAGGAATAGAAACTTCTAATTCAAGCTTTTCTTCATAGGATTGCATTAAAGCATCAACGATATGTTTGGTAAAAGCTTTATTTTGACTATAAGCATGAGGAGAATTTAACACGGATTGCAACAAGGAAATACAATCTATTAAAGAACAATTATCATAATTAAATTCCTTGAAATCCAAAATAGTGGGTTCATTGCTATGTAAAGTTTTGACCTCTTCAATCCCACTTTTACCAATTTTTGCATCAAGATCTAAAAACTCCGAATCACTAGGACGCCTTCTAACTAAAGTTGACTCATCTCCAGTACCATCATTATCAAGATTCATATTGGAAAACAAAGATTTAACAGGAGACACATCAATCACTTTTAGATCTTCATCCCTATTATCATGAAAACTAGAAGAACACGCTTTTACAAAGCAATCTTTCTTAGCATGCATCCTAGCGGTTCTTTCTTTGCATTCATCAATGGAAATTCTCATAGATTTGAGAGACTCATTGATATCATGCTTAGGTGGAATAGATCTAAGTTTCAAAGAAACAACATCAAGAGAAATTCTATCCACGTTCCTAGCCAATTCGTCAATATTAGGAATTTTTTCTTCAAGCATAGCATTGAAATTCTTTTGAGAAATCATAAATTCTTTAACACTAGTCTCAAAATCAGAGGTCAACTTATTAAAATTTCCATAAGAGTTGTTGTAGGAATTACCATAATTATTAGAGGAATTACTAGGAAACGGCCTAGGATTAAAGTTTCCCCTATAAGCGTTGTTACCAAAATTGTTCCTACCAACAAAATTCACATCTATAGATTCATTATTATTCTCAATCAAAGTATACAAAGGCATATCATTAGGATCAGAATAAACACTTTTATTAGCAAAAAAAATCATAATTTCATCCATCTTTCCACTCAAAACATCGATCTCTTCTATTGCATGAACCTTTTTACTAGTAGATCTTTCGGTGTGGCATTGAGAATAATTAACCATAATATTATCTAGGAGTTTAGTAACTTCTCCTAAAGTGATCTCCATAAAAGTGCCTCCCGCGGCCGAATCCAAAAGATTTCTAGAAGCAAAATTCAATCCAGCATAAAAAATTTGTATGATCATCCATAAATTGAAACCATGTGTAGGACAATTACGTATCATTAATTTCATCCTCTCCCAAGCTTGTGCAACATGCTCATGATCAAGTTGCTTAAAATTCATAATATTGTTTCTAAGAGAGATGATCTTAGCATGAGGAAAATATTTAGAGATAAAAGCATCTTTGCACTTATTCCATGAATCAATACTATTTTTGGGCAAAGATGTTAACCAAGTTTTAGCACGATCTCTAAGCGAAAACGGAAATAGTTTCAATTTAACAATATCATTATCCACGTCTTTCTTCTTTTGCATATCACACAAATCAACAAAGTTGTTTAGATGGGTAGTGGCATCTTCACTAGGAAGGCCAGAGAATTGATCTTTCATGACAAGTTTCAACAAAGCAGCATTAATTTCACAAGATTTAGCATCGGTAATAGGAGCAATTGGAGTGCTAAGGAAATCATTGTTGTTGGTATTGGAGAAGTCACACAATTTAGTATTGTCTTGAGCCATCGTGACAAACAAGCAATCCAACACACAAGCACACAAGAGGAAAGAAAAAAGAGGCGAACGGAAAATAGGGCGAATAAAACGGCAAAGGTGAAGTGGGGGAGAGGAAAACGAGAGGCAAATGGAAAATAATGTAATGCGAGGGATAAGAGTTTTTGATGGGTACTTGGTATGTCTTGACTTGTGCGTAGACTCCCCGGCAACGGCACAAGAAATCCTTCTTGCTACCTCTTGAGCACTGCGTTGGTTTTCCCTTGAAGAGGAAAGGGTGATGCAACAAAGTAGCGTAAGTATTTCCCACAGTTTTTGAGAACCAAGGTATCAATCTAGTAGGAGGCTACACGCAAATCCCTCATACCTGCACAAACAAATAAGAACCTTGCAACCAACACGATAAAGGGGTTGTCAATCCCTTCACGGCCACTTGCAAAAGTTAGATCTGATAGAGATAATAAGTTAAATATTTTTGGTATTTTTTTTGTGTAGATTGAAAAGTAAAGATTGCAAAATAAAATAGATCGAAAACTTATATGATGGAAGATAGACCCGGGGGCCATAGGTTTCACTAGTGGCTTCTCTCAATATAGCATAAATATTACGGTGGGTGAACAAATTACTGTCGAGCAATTGATAGAAAAGTGCATAGTGATGAGAATATCTAGGCATGATCATGTATATAGGCATCACGTCCGCGACAAGTAGATCGAAACGATTCTGCATGTACTACTATTACTCCACACATCGACCGCTATCCAGCATGCATCTAGAGTATTAAGTTCATAAGAACAGAGTAACGCATTAGGCAAGATGACATGATGTAGAGGGATAAACTCAAGCAATATGATATAAACCCCATCTTTTTATCCTCGATGGCAAAAATACAATACATGTCGGTTCCCTTTCTGTCACTAGGATCGAACACCACAAGATTGAACCCAAAGCTAAGCACTTCTCCCATTGCAAGAAAGATCAATCTAGTAGGCCAAACCAAACTGATAATTCAAAGAGACTTGCGAAGATAACAAATCATACATAAAAGAATTCAGAGGAGATTCAAATATTGTTCATAGATAATCTTGATCATAAACCCACAATTCATCGGATCTCGACAAACACACCGCATAAAGAATTACATTGAATAGATCTCCAAGAAGATCAAGGAGAACTTTGTATTGAGATCCAAAGAGAGAGAAAAGAAGCCATCTAGCTAATAATTATGGACCCGAAGGTCTGAGGTAAACTACTCACACATCATCGGTGAGGATATGGTGTTGATGTAGAAGCCCTCCGTGATCGATTCCCCCTCCGGCGGAGCACCGAAAAAGGCCCCAAGATGGGATCTCACGGGTATAGAAGGTTGCGACGGTGGAAATAGGGTTTCGCGGTGCTCTCGGATGTTCACGGGGTATATGAGTATATATAGGCAAAAGAAGTCGGTTGGGGGAGCCACGATGGGCCCACGAGGGTGGGGGCGCGTCTACCCCCCTGGGTGCGCCTCCCTACCTTGTGGCCGCCTCGTTGCTTCCATGACGTCCACTCCAAGTCTCCTGGATTGCGTTTGTTAGAAAAATCACTCTCCAGAAGGTTTCATTCCGGTTGGATTCCGTTTGATATTCCTTTTCTGCGAAACACTAAAATAGGCAAAAAACAGCAATTTGGACTGGGCCTCCGGTTAGTAGGTTAGTCCCAAAAATAATATAAAAGTGTATAATAAAGCCCATTAAACATCCAAAACAGATAATATAATAGCATGGAACAATAAAAAATTATAGATACGTTGGAGATGTATCACCCATCTGGTGACGAGGTGTCCCGCCGTGGGCCTTTGGTCGGACGCTCTTCCCTTACCTCCACTAGCGCCGCGCTGGTAGAGTGAGGCGTGGCGGCCAGGTAGAGCACCAAGGGTTCAAGGGGACGTGGTGCTACCATCACTGGCTGGCTGGTGAGGTATCTCTTGAGGTCTTGGAAGACCGCGTCAGCCTCTGTAGTCCACTCGAATCGCCCCTTCTTTTTCATCAGCTTGAAGAACGGGTGGGCGCACTCCCCCAACTTGGAGATGAAGCGCCCCAGCGAGGTCACACAGCCTGGCAGCTTCTGCATCTCCTTGAGGGTTTGTGGCGGGCTCATCCTTTCTATGGCCTTGACTTTCTCTAGGTTGGCCTCGATCCCCCTATGCGACACCAGGAAACCCAGCAGCTTGCCGGAGGGGACGCCAAACACACATTTCTCCGGGTTAAGTCACAGATCCACCTTGCGCAGACTGGCAAATGTTTCCTCCAGGTCTTCGATGAGGGTCCTTGCCTCCCGAGATTTCACCACTATGTCGTCGACGTAGGCCTCGGCGTTCTTCCCAAGCTGCTGGCCCAGAGCGATGTGCATCAGCCGCTGGAAGGTTGCTCCGGCATTACGTAGCTCAAACGACATGCATGTGTAGCAGTATACCCCGCATGGGGTCAGGAAAGCCGTCTTCTCCACATCTTGCACAGCCTTGTTGATTTGGTGATAGCCCGAGAAGGCGTCCAGAAAACACAGCAGGTCGCACTCGGAAGTGGAGTCGACGATCTAATCGATGCGTGGAAGCGGAAAGGGGTCCTGAGGACAAGCCTTGTTGAGGTTGGTGAAATCGACGCACATGCGCTCCTTCCCGCCCTTCTTGGGGACAATAACTGGGTTCGCCAGCCATTCCGGGTACGGCACCTCCCAAATGACACCAGCATCCTGCAGCTTGCACTACAAAAAAATACACTTCCGTGATGATACGTGTTTGTCACAGTAGGTCACGTTTTCTGTCATGCATGTACATCCATGAGGATTTTATGACAGAATCAAGATAGTCATACTTGTGCTGTCGTAGAAGTGTTCTATGACATTACCAAAATTATCATCACAGAAGTTTTCACTTCCATGACGATAAATGGCACGTCATGGAAGTGCTTTCGTCAAGGGTGACCGACACATGGCATCCACCGTAACGGGTCGCCGTTAAGCTATCGGGTCCGGTTTTGGATCCGATAACCCGCTAATAGCCATGACCAATGCCGATTTTCCACGTGTAAAATTCTCATTGGCCGACGGAACCACGTGTCAGCTCCGCGGTGGCACAGGTGTCACTCATCCAATGGGCAAAATGCGCCTATGATATGTTGACACGTGGACCGGCCCAAAAGTGGCCCATAAAGATTAAATGGGCCGGCCCAACTAAACGCCCACAAGATTTTACGCACCATAATGGGCTGGCCCAGCTAAAGGCCCACAAGATTTTGAGGACACTAGTGGGTCGGCCCGTTAACAAGCTGCCATGTTTTGGGCCAAATGCCGGCCCATATTGGATCCGGTCCATTAGCAGCCTCCCATGTTCCGGGCCTAATAAAGGCCCATATGAGATCCGGCCCGTTAAAAGCCTACCACATTCTGGGCCAAATTATGGCCCAGATCAGATCCGGCCCTTTAAGAGGCTTCGGGCTAAATTATGGCCCATATCAGATTCGGCCCGTCAACTGGACGCTATGCTTTTGGGCCCACTTGCTAAAGGCCCAGTTAGTAATTCGGCCTGATATTAGTTTCGGCCTGTTAAAGGCCCGTTTAACATTTTGGCCTGTTAAAAGCCCGTCATATTGTTGGGCCTAACTACGGCCCAGTTTGCATCCGGCCTGCTCATAGCCGATAATCTGATTGGGACAAACAAGGACCGAGATAATTTTGGCCTGTTAACGGCCCATGATGTGATTGGCACAATCATGGGCCGGGGTCTATTTCCGCCTGCTATAGGCCCGTGTGCTGTTCGGCACGTTTCAGGCCCAACCTACTTTTCAGCCTCCTAAAAGCCCATTGAGTTTTCTTGCGAAAATAGGGCCGACGGTTTACTCGGCCTATTAAAGGCCCGAATCTACTAGTGGGCCAGTTTACATTTAGGCCTATTAACGGACCAAGATGACTGGGCCCATGATGCAGATCATACATAGTGATTTGCATGACGACCCGATTACGTACCGTAATTTTATGGTTTGGCCGGTTTACTGCGAAGACAGGATATATATGCAGTAAAATAACTGCAGCATCGTGAATAAGAAAAAACCTAGACTATACAATAAAGAAATTACGGCATATTACATCCACTGGGCATCAAAGTTTGCCACTATGATAATAAAGCACAAGCAGGCAGATGATTACATACACTGGGCATCAAAGATCGCCACCAGTGCAAATAAACACGCCGACAAAATAATATACAAAACCGACAACACTTCAATAGAGTTCAAGAAAGGTTAGCCCTGCTCGGGAGCTGTAGCGCAAGTAGCTGAGCAAGCTGATGAGACTGCGCTTGTTTGACACTTATATCCTCCTCACTCTGAAAGATAAACAAGCATACAGATGACAGGTTTTGCACATATAAGTATCAGTGCTGACAATTCATCACATTTCATACTGACGAATAAAGTGACACAGTTTAAAATAAGATTAACACAATATGGTATTGTTCAGGTTAAGACATGGCAGGAAATGACATTGTGAAGGAGTTGGCAGCTTCACGACACCACTGAATTACAGATCAAGAGCTCATAAGTATCAATGGTTAGTGTGCTGTCAATTTATCCCATCTCAGATTGGCAAATAAAGAGATGGTTTAAATAATAGTAGAATGATATGACATTGTTCATAGTTAAGACATTGCAGAATATGACATTGTGCTGTAGTGGATAGGTTCACCACACCACTGGATTACGGATCAAGAACAGAAGCATACATTTAGTGCAAAAGAAGATCCCTTGCTCTGTATAGTTTAATTTACATGGTATGAAGAAGGAACTTGGTTGTACAACTGAAAACTTAAATTGAGAAGGACAAACTTTTGTTTATGAACTACATAATAAACTTTAAACATGCAATTTGATGCAAACACCAAAAATAAACAGCTGTTGCAGTCATGCCTAACCAAATATACACAACAAAGTTTGAAGGCTTGAGAAGGACAACCTTACATTATTGGTGAAGACAGGCTCCATAAAGCCCTTGTCCATGTTGATGGGGGGCAATTCAAGAAGTTTACCACATAATATTCTTCATAGCATTACCTTTATTCTACATTTTGTTAAGAGTAAATATAGATGTGATAATATAAGAAAAAATGGAGAATATTTAAGATAAGGTGAAGAGCGATGCTACGTAAATAAGTAGCTATAAATGTAAGTACAGCGATACAGGCAAAACGTACAACCAAGAGCAATGCAGAGCTAAACTTCTTCAGTACCATCAGTGTTATCCAACCTTATGGTAAGAGTAAATATAGATCTGATGTGTAGAAAATGGAGGGCAAAGGAAAATAAGCTGCAGAGTAATGGTACATGAACAACTAGCTGTCAATATAAGTACACTGATAAAGGACACCAGGTACTTAAAAGAACAATGCAGAGCTAAAAAATTTCATTGGCATTGGATATATTCTACACTAATGTAACCATTCATACAGATCAGATAATTTGGAGTGAACAATTGATAAGCAAGCTATCATGCATACTGCTGTCACATAATGAACCACGTATGAATGCAAGTACAGTGATATAGGACAACAGGTACTAACAAGAGCAAAGCAGCGGGCAACATATTTGCGATATCCTGTCGTCCTTTTCAAACTGGAATTCTTCTTCGAGCAGATTTCCTACAAAAGAGATCCGTAAGGCACATGCGGAAAAGTAGAAGTTGAAATTGTCATGTGATATCATAGACAATACCTCATCCTGGGAACGAGACCAGTGCATAACAAGGTTTTTCCATTCAATGTCTTCTAAATTTAGCACAGGAGACTTCACCGGAAATTCGTTTATAGACTGCCATCAAAGTGTGATTTCCTCAAGTAACAACGATACTGCTGCAATGCTTCATTGAGAAGCGCAAGCAAGCTTTGCTCGTCATGACTATGAAGATTGACCCTCGCCTACTTACAACAATGTAATGTAAATCATCGATGTGTTCAATCAGCAGAAAACAGGAAAATAATCACCATGAATAATAGCACTTACACGTAAGTGGGACAGGAAGATGTGAAAATGGTGTTTTTCTTCACTATAATATTCCCATGATGGGAATATATGCACGTAGTCCCTAACAACATTGAAAGCATTGTCTTTTAAACTGGGAATAACTGGATTGGGGTTCCAATCTGCAGGAATTGGCCGTCTCTGCAGTTGGGATAGGTCTTCGGCCGGTGGACTTGTTGTACTATTTGCTGGAGGGATTTTTCTATGGTACGGATGGTGCTATGGCAACTGAAATCGGCATACCTTTTGGTAGAGTGCATGTAGGTCCTGTGTGGTGGGGCTAGTGGTGTGGCCAGTGAAGTATGGGTACAGTCTGCTGGAGTCGGTCCTACGTTTTGTGTCACTGGTTGTAAAGCCAATATAAGTGGGGTGCTGTCTGGTTTCTCCGGCGCCACCATGTTTTTCAAGGACTTTGCTGGTGCTCCTTCAGGTTCGACAATCACCCTCTTCCTTTTTGATGTCTGATGCACAAGAACAACATTTGAGTGGAAAAACATGGTATGACGACATATGGAATATGTATTGACAATGGATGGGCATGGCATCTTGACATATATGATGAGTAAACTAAGCAGATGGTGGTGCAACAAAGTAGAATAAATGCAAGACAACTTATGCAAGATACGCGCAATCAATAAAACCTTGCCAAATTAGAACAGGCACCTTGATGGGTGAACAGGACAGGCCACCTGCCTTTGACTCCTCGAGGTCAGAATAGTCATTAGGATCATATTCTGAACAAGAATCTACAAGTGGGGAGTGTATGAGTTTCATTGCATCCAGAATGGCACTCAATGCCTTGGTGCCAATTTTGTAAGTCGTTGCAGTGTTCCACAATATTCTTCTGATGCGTGGATTCTGATATTCACTTTGATTACATATAATATCTGAGAAGCATGAAAACATAAATAGTAGTGAGATTATCTTTGTAATGCAGAGGATAATCTAATATAGGGGCGCCCCTGTAAACCCTTGTGTGCTATCATTGGATTCTGATGAGAGAGCTCATGTGTGCTGTAATATGGTGCGTGCATTAATATAATCTGGCACAAGTGCACAAAAAATAGGCTCCAGAAGTAAGGATAGTTGGCAGATGATAGGTTCATAATATAGTGTATAGAGAGTTTATTGCCAAACCATGATAACAAGAGAACACAGCAACTAGGCAGATTGTTGTGTACATAAAGGGGTACACCATAACCATGATATATAAATCGGGAAAGTGGAACTGGCTGGAAAATACGGTGTTGTATTGTCGCTACTAATTGAAAGCCTATTGATCACGTACAGGCCAGCTCTATCAGCTGTTGACTACAGATGTCCCTGCTCCCCTTCCTGACAAGGAACATACTGTACGTACTAAATACAGCATAACAAAAGAGGAACATGTTAAAGAACAGAAGAGGAAGCATATTCTTGAGGTTTCGCTTCATTGCATACGATGTTGGTTGCCCACTCATGATGAATCACAACGCTCAAACAAATGCAATTCCATGCTGTCTCTCTATATGTGGCCACATGCATTTGGAAAATCAAGTGGGAGCATTACTTGACCAATTAAATGTGTGTCTGTTAACTAATATCAGTATCATATCACAATTTGTATTTGAAGAAGTAAGCTTTGGACGTATGATTGGTGTGTTATTTAGCTTTAAAGGGTGAACAACTGCTAGTAGGACACAAAGCACCTACGCAGATCATAGTGTCAATATAATGGGAAAAACCTAAGCATCAGGAGTAAAATCAGCAAATTGGAACTTGCTAGAATATATGTGCTAGTATTGCCGGTACGGCTAGAAAGGCTTCGGATACCAGCTCTCTTCAACTGAAGGTGCAGTACTGTTAATATCAGTGTAACTCTCAAAGGCGACACAGCTCCCCGCATTTCCTTGCTAATCTTATAGGATTCAAGTGGGCAGGACACTACAATTCCTATTCCTATGTTTACAAAATCCTACGAATCAAAGAGGCCCAAAGAGTTCAAAGTGTCCATCACAACCGACCGTATAGACCTCTACACTACAAATGTCCCTGCTCATCTTCACTACAAGGAACATACTATACTACTATCATACTCCCTCCGTTCCAAAATATAACTCTTTGTAGAGATTTCCACTATGGATCACATACAGATGTATACAGATACATTTTAGAGTGTAGATTCACTCATTTTGCTCCATATGTAGTCCATGGTGGAATCTATACAAAGACTTGTATTTAGGAATGGAGAGAGTACTTATTAAAGAAGAACAGAAGAGGAACATGCTAAACAAGAGCAGATTTGGATAATAAAATGTTCCTTGCACAGTGCCCACACATGATGAACCAGAGCGCATTAAGAATGCAACTCCCTGCTGTCTCTCTATATGTGGTGCACGTGCTTTTCGAAAGTAAGGTAGGAACATTAGGTGACCAATTAAACGTTATCTGTTTTAGTAATATCAGCATCATATCAGATTCGTATTTGAGCAACAAGTTTGGAATTATGAGTTGCACGTTGTTTAGCTTGATGGATTCAGGAGCAGTGCTAAGCAGCTACGATGATGGTACTGAATATAAAGGCATGTCTGCATGCAATTCGCGTGACTTTTGTCATTTGGGTCAGTCGACCATTTCAGGCGGTTGGATGAAGATCCTACGTCTCCTAACCCTTCTTCTTCCTTGCCTCTGATTCTTCCCATACAGAACACCGCACGGGCCGCCGGCCGAACCACCGGCCCCGACCCCCCCGCCCTCCCCTGAACCGCCCCCACCGCCTGTGTTCCCCCGCCACCGCCAACCCCCACCACCACCCGCGTCGAGTTTTCTTCGTTCGGCGAGGCCCCACCACCGCCCCCCACAACCACCGTCCCCACCCGAGCCCCTTCCTTTACACCGGCGAACTCGGGCGAGCTTTCAAAAATTGACTGACCCAATTTTGAAATTTAGTCTACTATCATTTAACTAGTGTGGAATATAAAGGGGGAAAACCATAAGCATTGAGAGTATAGTGTTGAGCGTGCCATGGCGGATCTGAAGGTGCAAACCGGACAAAGGCAACTTCGCAACCAATGTTTGCTTTCAACTAACAAGTAAGTTATGGACAAGAAATCAGAGTACAGCAGTGGCGATCTATTTTCTTGCTGTGATAAATAAGTTGAGCAGATACGAAAGAGTACCGCCTCTGGTGCGGCGCCGTGTATGCATCTGCTGAGAATTGGACAGTGCTGCGGTAGCGATGGCTGTCGGCGGCATGGAAGCAAATCTAGGAGGGTAGACGGTGGCGGCAGGGCGCGGTGGACGAGACGGTCATAGGAGCGGCACCGACAAGGTGGACGACGGTGGGGATGAAGCGAGAGGACGGGATGCAATGATCCCGGTCTGAAGCTGTGGATGAGAGAGGTCGATCTCTTGTAATGGACGACGACATCGGGGTATCAGCTCCCGCATGGTGGAGGAGGACGGCGGTGGATGGGGTGGTGGACGGAGGAGGCTGGGGTGGAGAGGGTGTCTGGGCACCCACGAAGTACGAATGGGGAAATGGAGGGAGAGAGGGAGGGGGAACCATGTCTTCAGGGCGCGCTTGCCTCAAATGCGAGGAAATTTACAAACTTAGCCCCCGTTTAGAATTTCCTACATCACAGCAATATTAGTCTGTTGGGGATAGGACGGTAATCTCGCATACACCGAATATTTGCCGACGAGAGTTTGTTTTGGTGCCCACCATGTATGAATCGGGGAGGGAGTCAAGTTCGGCCGAGGAGACACTGTGTTTTGGCGCCCACCGTGTAGGAATCCGGGTGAGAGGCGGTTATGTCACGTCTGAGTGAAATTACAATCCTACCCCTATCGAAACCTATAGAAATCGAGCCGATAGGCTTTGCGTGTCAGGGATAGGCAGTAATTTCCATCTCACAGATTTTGGTTTCGGGCGGTTACTGCGATTTTCCCCGCTTCTTTCAAATTTTTGCAGAGCAAGAGTGCACGTTTACTGTGCCAACTCAATTCGAATCCAGTTTGTATTCTATTTTTGTTCAGGCAGGATCCATTTTCGATTGGAATAAAATTCTATATACATCTTTTCTTATATATACTTTCAAAAGCACAACAAAGAATTATGCTCCGTTTTATATATATAATATGATTTACAAATACAATGATCTCAAAATCATAAGGTTGAATTCAAAAAATTAAACCAAATTATGTTCTACTAAAATGTATGGATCAGTAATATCTACATATTAAATAACATAGATGCGCGTGAATACATATCAGTATGCATGTTTGATAGATCAATTTTGGTTCGAGTATGAATTACATGTATCATCTTCTCGAATTCAAATATTTGAATCCCTTTTATGTTGACTCCTTTCACGCCCATCTCTCTCGCATGCTCCTTCATGTAGCGATCACTCTCTTTTCTCCAGCTCACCCGCACGCCCACTTCATGTTTATCCTATTTTCGCAAACATGGTCTCTCGACATCTCCCTTGAGAAGTGTCACACTCTCCCTATGATTATACATTACACGGTTTTCATTATCTCTCACGTCTCTACCGTTCTCTGGTATCACTAGGTACCTAAGCTTTATTTTCACCGCCACACACACAGTCTCACTTGTCTTTCACTTTGTCTTTCTCTCTATGGGGTTCTCTCACACACCCTAGATCTCTCTAGATATGACTCATACCACTAAAATTACTCTCTCCCGCAGACACAACATTTGTTGCGGTCTCCTTTCCGTCTCCATCCCAGTTATAAAACTGACATTATTCATTTGTTTACCGATCAGACAAACTCCCCCTCTCTCTCACACACACAACTCCTGCTTCCACTCCCCTTCCCGACTATTGTCTCTCTCTCTCTCTCTCACACACACACACAAAACTCTCGCTTTCGCACCCCGACTCGTATGTCTCTCACAAACATTGATCGACTAGCCTCCAGATAGGTTTATACACCCGCACACTCGTGCTTCCACTATCGCGTACATGTCTCGCGCTCCTTGTATCTATGTACATTTTCTGTCCCTTCTTGAGACACGCCCTCTCGATCGTGCACACACACTATCGCCTCATTTTAAGCTGATACCTGTCGCACACACACTCTTTGTGTCTTTGTCACACATCACTCCGTCCTCCTCCTCTCTCCCTCTCTCTCTCACACACACAACACACACACACACATGGGCTTTTTGCAACAACTAGCAAGATTCCCATGCGTTGCACGGAACATCAAGATGCATTTGTATGAGTAGTTTATCTTGTGGGAGAAAAGGATGAACGAGGGAAGGCCTTATTTGCAAATTTGGAGAGGGGTGTGGGTATCTTTTGGCAAAATTGCCATAGTTTCCTTCCTATCCTCAGATACAAATTGGACGGCCTATATTGCAGGATGGCAGGCACACCATCATCACCAACTCTATATTGCGGGAATTTGCACCTTGTGTCTAATCCAGCATCATTAGGGAACTGGCACCTTGTGTGTAATCCAGCCTCATTTTGGAAACATGATCTCGAGGTTGACCATACTTCCCTCCTCGCAGGAACTGCATCCTGACATGAAGTTGCTTCTTTTTTAGATCAATACTCAGAGCAACCCAGATTCATTTAGTAGAAGCCAACAGGACTCGGAGAAGTGAATTCAAAAGAAAAATAATATAAAAACAGACTACAAGGTGAGAACACCCACTTCCTACATCAAGCTAAAAATGAAAGCATTAGGACGATTAAGACTCTTCTTATTACACATCAAAGAACACGAGGCTAAGAGAAACAGAAACTACAACATATACACATCGAAGAACACGAGGCTAAACGAAAGTAATTGAAAGGGTGTTACTTACCAAAGCTCGTTTTACAGGTTTGGTGCAGCTCCTCTTTAACTTGCCACGCTCCTTGAAGATGTCCCCAATATCCCGTGTTTGGTCTTCATTGCTCCTCTGGATGTTCGCACTCATGGTTTTAAAATCTCAACATGGCAATAAAAATATACTAGTAATACTCACGCATCTTGTGGGCAACATTAAAGTACTCGTCTTCCATGTTAGAGCATCTCCCATAGAAGCGCAATGCGCGTCGCTTTAAAAAAGCGTTTACAGCGCCGGAATAGCTAGTTTTTGGGGGCCCGGAGTGCTGCAATCGAGAAGTAGAGACTAGAGTGTAGAGACATAGATAGTTCTCAGCATAGATATAACATAGATAGATAAAAAATAGATAGTTCAACTACTCCTCATCATCCGACTCCTCCTCGGTGATGTCCTCCTCCGATGTCTAAATGTAGGCGTGAAGATACCGATCGTTGTTGGATTCCCAGGGCGACGCTGCACCTAGTCTCATGTTGAATTGAGCGGCCGCTTTTCGCGTACGCTTGTCCTCGCGATAGGCGGCTCGCTCCGCCCTCCTTTGCGCATAGAACTCGCGCTCATTGATGATGTCCCGCGGGAAGCGGTTGCACCACAGCACCATGGCTTCCTCGTCCATCTCGGTGATGCCGAGACGGTGCTCCTGCCTCCGGTTGTCTAAGCCACGGCAGAGGAGCGAGCTCCTGCGCCCGCTCCCGCGTCGACACGTTGGGGAAGTTCAATGCTCTATGAGGCCACCGGAGGTGCCACGCCGCCACGTCGTACGCGTGGGCGGCCTCGTGGGCGGTGTCGAAATTGCTGAGGCCGAGGCGCATCCCGCGGAACCGGATCTCGGTGGAGAAGCCACTAGAGGGGCGCGCGGGTATCCCCAAGTTTCTCGACGACGCGGCGGCATGGTGGCGCGGCGGCGGCGAGGCTAGAAAGAGTGGGGAGAGAGGGGTGGCGAGGCACAAAGAGGGGAGAGAGCGGTGCCGAGGCACAGAGCAGCGAGAGAGCGGTGGCAAGGCACAATGCGGTGGGAGGTTGTTAAATTTCATAAAGTGCGCCGGACGCCGCTCGCCAAAACTAGCGCGCGCCCGACCGCTTTTTCCCGCGCACATGCGATCCTTTCCCGACGTCCCTGCTATCTCTACTCTCTTCTCTACTGTTATATTTATTTTATATTTTATATTTTATATTTATCTCTACTTCTCTACACTTTTAAAAAACAGAGTTGGTGATGATGGTGTGCCTGCCATCCTGCAATATAGGCCGTCCGATTTATATCCGACGGATAGGAAGGAAACTATGGCAATTTTGTAAAAAGATACCCACACCCCTCTCTAGATTTGCAAATAAGGCCTTCCCTCGTTCATCCTTTTCTCCCACAAGATAAACTACTCATACAAATGCATCTTGATGTTCCTTGCAACGCATGGGCATCTTGCTAGTTCTAAAAAACTTTCCATCATTTGCCACACTACTGGTTGCAGATGAAGAACCTACCCAAGCACAACGCGATACATGAGCGAGGCACAATTGCAAGCTGATATTCTGTTGGACAATGGAGGCTATAACCAATTACCTTTACGGGAACAATAGCAACCAGGAAATTTGAAGGGTAGGTATGAATAAAATTGGAACTGCACATGTACTGCTAAGAGATTCAACACACACATTGCCAATCGAGGAGGAGAACGATGGTCGCGGCGGCCTCTGTGCATCATGGTCAGCAACGGGAGTCAGTTCATTGTCAACGATGGTGGTGCTTCTGCGCTTGGCGTCGGCTTCCGGGAAGCAGATCCGAGACCGTGGAAGACGGTGCCGGGGAAGAGGCTCAGTGTACGACGATGACGGTGGACCGGCTCCAGTGCGGTGTACGAGGTCATCGATGAGGTAGATGTGCTGCGGTGGACGAGTGCGCCGATGTAGAAGGGGAGGAGCAAGAAGGCTGCGGTGCCGTGGAGAAGTCTATTTTGCGGTGGGGATAGAAAATGGGGAGTATTCAGGTGTACTACTCTGGGTGCCGGGATGGGGTTGGCTGGGTAGGGTGAACCTGAAGTTACCAAAACAGCCCCCTACCTGTTCCAAAGGCTATGATGGTAACTTCGCACTGCTCGAATCAGGGTCGCGGGAGATTTTCCCGCCGACCTCAAAATTTTGTGACACTGAGCTCCCCGTGTGGCCTGTTGGGTGATTGGGGTAAGAAACTAGCGAGTAGTACTAGTAACTACTAGTACTCCCTCTGTTTTTGTTAACTCTGCATATTAGGTTTGACCGAAGTGAAACTTCCTAAAGTTTGACCAAGTTTATAGAAAAATATAAACATTTACCATAACAAATATGTATGATGTGAAAGTACATTCAATAATGAATCTAATGGTATTTATTTGTTATTGTATATGTTAATATTTTTTGTTATAAACTTTCTGAGAGTTCACAAAACTTGACTTTGACCAATGCTAATACGCGGACTTAAATAAAAATGGAGGGAGTACACATTTGTTTTCTTAGTTTGTAGTGAATTAATCATTTGTTGTAATTGTGAAATAAGTATATTAGGCTACTGACTTCGAATGTAATGGTCTATACAATTCAATAGTTACAATCATTGTTGAATTCCAAGATGTATACGAGGTCTATAGTACTTCACAATATGCTCAAACTCACATAATCCTAGTCAAATGAGAATCTAAATGCATTTCATAGTTATTACTTTGTAGGATGCAACAAAACCAACCATAACTCTACATCATCCATTATAAAAGCAACATTTTGAACACATCCCAATGTGTGAATGAAACGTGTAGAGAGAGCTTGCTAAGATGGAGCAGATAGGGCGGGAAAGATTGTATGTATGTGGACAAGAGAGTAGGAGACAAACCTAACGAGAGAGAGAGATAGCGAGAGAAAGAGAGAGGAAGAAGTTAGGTCTGTGAGAAAGATGGAGACATGTAATATACGTGAGATTCATGTGCATCCAGATTTAGTACACGTGGAAGTAGAAGAGACAACAGGTTTGATGAGAGAGCTGGAAAAACATGGACGAGAGGGGAAGGATCTCGTGGGTTGAGGGATTGATAATTTTTGTGCGGGAGAGTGAGGGATTGGTAATTTTGTGCAGGAGAGAGAGGGGGGGAGGGGTCAGTCAGCCGTTGTCACATCATCCTGCTTCCAAATGGCTCCGCATTCTCTAGTGCAGTGTGGTCGCCGTCTTCGATCTCCCCAATGCCCTCTTTGAAGATTGAGGTGGTGTGCATGCTGGGGTGCAGAGAAGCACAAGCGAGAGTGGTCGCCATATAACCTTGGATGGGGATAAATTGTGTGCTCAGGGGAGGGGGGTGTGGTGCGGTGTGTGTGTCTGTGTGTGTGTATGTGTGTGTGTCAGATATTGAGAGAAATCAAACCTATGGAGAGAAATGTGTGTGTATGTGATGGAAAGCTACATGCTAAATAGGGTTTTCACGAAGAGATTGTGCGTGCGAGATAGAGAGCGATGTGCGGGCCTTTAGGTTGGCAGGGGCCGGGTGAGGCTGTCAAAATGTGTGCGTTGATGCATGTGTTACATGCGATCGTGCGAGGGACGGACGATTCGAGAGAGATGGTTGTTGTGTTATGGATGCTCCTCTCTCTCTCTCTCTCTCTCTCTCTCGCACACACACAAGTACAAATAGAAGACCGTTCTCTCATGTATACACAACGTATCTGCATCTCTCTATGTCTCACTCATGGATGATCATTTGCACATTCACACATCTCTATGTCTCTATCACACGCACACCGTCTCCACATTGCCCTTCCACCACAACACACATATGGACACATACACACGTTCTCTCTCAGTCACACACACAAAATCAGTATTAAAAAAACTAGGGCACACCTAAAACGTCCAAATCCAAATAAACACGAACTGAAGCTAAATTCAAATATATGGAAATATTGTAGCGTGAAGAACTTTTCCAGGGAAAAAAAGTTGAGTAATATCCAGGGATTGTTTTCACACACACAAAAAGGTTCGATGGATGTCCTTCGAGCGCCACACGGTGATGTACCATTCGATCGACCATGCGGCCGCGGTTCACGGCTTGCACAAGATTCCGTATCGTGGATGTGGTCACTAATATAAGCGTTGCCTCAGTCTAATGTTTACGTGTACTAGTACAGTTTTCTTTTAAGTTTGACCAACCCTATATAAAACTAAACTAAGCTCCCATACGCGCACTCATCAATATGCCACCGCCGCTGTTGCGCATGCCGGCGCCCGCCTACGCCGGCCAACCATTTCTCGCCCATCACCGCCGTGTCGCCGCCATCCCTGTGCCATGAAGCCGAAGGCTCGCCCGCTCACGTTGTCTGCAGTCCCTCCTCGCGATGCCGCCATGCTGCCAAGCACGCGAGCAGCTGGTGGAGCCGCGTCTATGCACGCAACATACAAAGAGGAGGACGAGCGCGTGCTCTAGCACGCCGGCGAGGAGGAGCTAGCGTTTCATTGTCGTCTCTGCCCACGTGGAGGAGGCGCGCATGGTGGCTGTCGCGGCGGAAGCCGGTCACGCCCGCGCCAAGTCCGCAAACCGGGTGCGGAATCTACCTATGAGACCTTTAATGCCACGTGGATCCTGCAATCTGAAAGAGGAATTTGGGTTAGTCGACTCTTGTGAGCCGTTGGATGCAACATGGATGGCCAGAAGGGCTTCTTCAACCTCTGAAATTGATGCACTGTTCATCTTCTCTCTCAAGCATCGAGCCGCCAGTCCACCACACGCCTAACCGCCTGCCGCCGCCGCCCCGCCCTCCCCTGAACCGCCTGCCACCTCCATGCTCTCCCCACCCCCGCCATCCGTTTAACCCCCGGAACAATCCATTTTTTCCGGCGAACTGCATTCCACAGCCATCACTCATCAAATAGATCATGGGCACCCTGCACCCTAATATTGATACTGGGGTAGCTTCTCTGCCGTCTTCTTCCTTCGCTCCGGTGAACTTCTTTCGCAAATCGACTGACCCAAATTATACTACTAGTACTAACGTATTAAGTACAGTAGGAACGCGAAGATACGAGCAGTAGTACCAACTACAAGAAAAATGGTAGTAAGACATACTAGTACTATTGTACGTACTAAAGAGTTCAAATAACAAGAAAGAACGTAAACATAGTTCTACTGGGGGATCAGCACAACACACCCCTGAAATAAAACTAAGCAACTAGTCCGCTTGACACTGCAGTAGAACCAGCATGAGCCACGACACTGCCACCTTACTCGGACTCCGAGTCCACGTCCTCGACTTCGTCCTCGTCCCTCTTCCTCTTCCTCTTAGCCGACGCTTCATTGCTTGAACCGAACACTGGGCTCTGCTTCTAAATCCAACCATTGTAGATATTTAAACAAAGGTAGGCATCCATTGCTGCGTAGAGGATGTGATCTTCATCTATTGCCTTCGACTCCCATGCATGATGATACTCGTGGTGGGGTTTCTTCTGTTGAGCGTACGAAGGATCAATCATGGCTGCTACCAGGGTCAGCATTGAAGGCTGAGAGGAGGGCAGCAGGCTTGCCTTCTGGAGATCGAAGGGTTGGCCTACGATGAGGCATGTCCGACGCAGGACAATCCTGTCGTTAGTAAAGTATATAGTAACGAATTTCACTCTTTCGTCCTTGGGAAGTTCTTAAAATGCTGGCACTCATTGTCGGCATGGCATATGTGGTAGACCAAGCACACGTTATGTACGCAAACCTGGATCACGGCGGGCTTCTTCTTCTCCGCCTCCTTTAGAATCTTCTTGCTTTTCAGGACTGTGGTGTACTCAACATCTAGCCCAGCGACCCACTCATCCTTTGAACTGTTGAACATGTGTAGAAAGCGAGCAAAACATGCTTTCACCATAGCGGATCTACGGGTGTAGATGACGATGAACTCATCGCCGGTGATGGCTCTAACCTGGTACTCAGCGGAGATCATGGAGATTTCGGAGGCCATGGATTTTGGAGGTGGGTTAGGAGAAGTTGAACTGGTGTAATGTGAAAGGACGGGACGACTGCGAGCGAACTATTGTAAGGTAGAAGACGGGGATGAGTAGGGCGTGAGAACGGCGTGGGGTTGTTGGCTTGCCCGGTGGATAAACGACTGCAAGCCCCCAAAGAGTTCTCGAGTACTATGCAGGACCCACTAGATGTCATGTCTACTAGACGGATATCGTAGGCCTGATAGTATAACTTCTGCATGTTCGCACGCCATGCCTGCGTGTGGATGTAACTTCACTTAATTCCATCAACCGTCGCGCCTCCCATGACCTTCGCCTCCCTCACGCGGTCGCGCCCTTTGAGACTTCGACCGGCTATAAATGAGCAAATTTCTTTGCCTACTCCGCATGCATGATACTCCCTCTGGTCCTTTTTACTCCACATAAGATTTGTGTCAAGTCAAAGTTTGCAAAGTTTTCATCTCAAAAAAAAGTTTGCAACGTTTTTGACCAAATTTATACTAAAAATATCAATATCTACAATACTGATTATAATGAGTATAAAAACTATGTTTTATAATGAGTGTAAAAATATTGATTTGACATTGTGAATGTTGATACATTTTTCTATAAGTTTGGTCAAAGTAGAGGTACATTGACTTCAGACAAAACTTAATTAAATGCACAATGCAGACTAGTTCCTCCGTCCAGGTGCGTGCCATGTCCTATCTAGTCATCACAATAGTGAGTACTACTACCTCCCTTCTAGTTTAAAGGGCTCGATTCAAAAATTTCACTACTCTTACCAAGATAGAGGCGGTGGAATAGGTTTTTTGCAGTGGTTTCTAGAATCTGGACTCCATTTTCAGGAACCTTTGCCGCCGCCGGCAAGAATGCAAGGAGATGAACAAGAAAGGAAATGAGGCTGGAATGAGTAGTTCCGTATTTTATACAGTGGCAGAGCTGGGTAAATATCTGCTACCTCCGGTGGCAAGGCCATGTCTCTATGCACACACATCTCAACCGTTGGTTGCAAGTAGATCGAACGGCTCATGTTGTCCAGAGGCAGACACACCATCACCACCAACTGAGATTTTTATAGGAGTAATAAATATATAGAGTAGAAAAAAGAGATAAGAGTCGAGATAGAGAGTAGAGATTAGTCAATATTCTCTTTAGGCTACTCATAGTAGAAAGTATCATATACTAGTATCATGTGCATGATACTAGTGTATGATACGGGACAACATTTATAGTCCCATGTATGACACAAAGTAGCATAGTATTTAACATGATAAGGTATCTACCTATGTTACTCTAACCCCCCTCTCGTCTTTAATTCTTTGTCACACCAGTATGTTTGCTATTCCCGTGTGCATGATACCAGCTAGTAAGATACCACATTACCACCACTATGGCCAGCCTTAATCATCGCATGCAATAATTTAGTGCACCTTGAAATCTGAATGCCTGCTTGACTCTCCTTCTTCCTCCGGCAGTCCCACCACTCCACCCCGTGTGGAACAAATCTGCATGCATGACTCTCCTCCCCCCCCCCCCCCCCCGCACTCGTCCAATCCGTTGTGACTAGCAATATTTTCATCCCTTCCCTCCCCATAATTTACTCCAACAATTATGCCCACGTAGCTGTTACATTAATCACGCAACATATCTTATGGGATACTGCTTCAGTTACTAAATGGCAGGTGCATTGGGTCACTGACATGTGGGCCCAACAGGCATCTGGCCCACATGTCAGTGATACAACTGGACCTGCAGTTAAGTCAGTCAAGCTCAGTCCATATCTTACATAGGTGTGCCATTGCTCGCTATAAATACTGCGCCTCCCATGGCATTCGGAAGAACTCTCACGTTCATCGCTATCTCCTCCCCCTCCCTCTCACGTCGACCACCATGGCATCGCCCCTCCCAAGCCCTAGGTGCCCCTTGCTGCACCGCGCAGACGGTCATGCATCGTCGTTCCGTTCCTCGCCGGCACTAGTCGAGGAGGATGCGTCGGTGTTCCGCTCCTCGCCGTGACGTGTCGAGGTGGACGCGTCGGCGTTCCCAATCTCGCCAGCACGCACGTCGGAGGACGCGTTGGCTCCCCGCTACGAGGAGAACACCGCACCGCCCGCCAAGCCCCCCAGCCTTGAGGAGCTTTGGAAAGAAATGGATGTCGCCTTGTGGGAGGCTTTGCCTCCGCCAGAGCGCGCGAAAATAGAGGCGGAGAAGAAGGCCGAGGAAGAGAAGCGCATCGTGGGGAGACGCTGCCGTCCTCCTCCGAGACTAGGCGGCGGTGGTGATCCTCCATCGACTCCGGCATGGCGAATGGGTAGCACGTCTTATACTTGATGTTCTTCGCCACAGGCCAGTAGTGATAGACGGACGCCTACGTGAGGTGATGCATGAGGTCCGGCAGCGAGCCCCAAAACGGCATCGGGCACTCATAGCAGTAGACGAAGGGCTCCTTGGAGGCATCGACCAGGCCGTCCATGAAACGGGAGTGGCTGTAGGGGACGTTGCGCCAGTTGAATATATGAGCAAGTTACTACGAGATTTAGTCTGAATAAGCACAAAATAAATCATGACGGCTATAACAGAGATTAAACTAACCATGTGGACTAGCATAGTATATGAACAGATCAAATCTAGGACACAGACTAGAAACATGAATTCTACCATGATTTCGAACAGGAAGGACAGAAACACATATGGTGCAATAGGAGCAGCACCATTGGCGTTGAGGTTGTCGCCCATGTCATTGAGGAAGAGGTTGCCGAGGTCGGGGAAGAATACGTCGTCGGTGAAGTCGTCGCTGCCAGCAGTCGCGCGAGTGCCCTCCCCAAATTTCAACAGTGCCTGCCAAATGGAGCGCAGGAGGGAGTGGCTGTAGGAGACGTTGCGGCCACCGAATGGAGTGTAGGAGTAGCACACGAAGCAGTAGATGGTGCTCCTCCCTAGTCTCTATCTCTACTCTTCTTTCTTTTTTATAATATACTAGTAGCTGTCAAATCGAATAGTACTGCGCTACCCGCTGCACGCCTGACTGAACACGCCTCCTCGCCTCCATCAAACGCCTCCGTTAAACCCGCATGCAAACCGAGAAACCTACTCCGGCCTGCGGGAGGAAATTTGCCGGTTGCTGTTGGAGAATAATAGAGTCACGTCCAATCCATTTGAGTTAATTGTGTGTATGATTCTCACTCTATAAAGAGTTAATTGCATCCTTAATCTTGTATTCTAAGTACTCTGTGGGTTCCACTTGAAAGTGCTAGTTATCGACTAGAGGGGGGTGAATAGGCGATTTTTATCAAAGTCTTCAAAACATGAGAGATTCGAAGACAAACAATAGAAATGAACCTATTGATATGTAGCGGAAGGTAGACTACACTAAGCAAGCCATAGTCAAGTATACAATGAAGTGAAAACACGAAGACTAATAGCAGCTAGGTAGTGAAGATCAGGATGGAAGATAGTATGAAGCCAAACAATAGAAGTCACACAGTGAAGTCAAACAGGTAACACATGCAGGCAATGACTTCACGAAGACAAACTGAAAATAAAGAGAGGGAGAAGACAGAACCAGTCGCTTGGTGAGGACAAGGATTTGTTGGACCAGTTCCAGTTGCTGTGACAACTGTATGTCTGGTTAGGGAGGCTGAGATTTAACTCAGAAGACCGTGTCTTCACCTTATTCCCCTTGAGCTAAGGACACCCAGTCCTCGCCCAATCACTCTGGTAAGTCTTCAAGGTAGACTTCCAAACCTTCACAGACTTCGTTCACCGGCGATCCACAATGACTATTGGATGCTCAAAACGCGACGCCTAACCGGCTGGAGGATTCACAGTCCTCAAGTGTAACAAGTCTTCAGGTCACGCGGACAGAAAGACTTTAGTGATGCCTAACACTCTTTGGCTCTGGGTGTTTGGGCTTTGTCCTCGCAAGGATTTCTCTCTCTCAAACGCTTCGGAGGTGGGTTGCTCTCAAATGACAAAAGCCGTGCACTAACTCTGAGCAGCCACCAATTTATGGTGTAGGGGTGGGCTATTTATAGCCACTAGGCAGCTCGACCTGATTTGTCTGAAATGACCCTGGGTCACTAAGGAACTTGCACGTGTTCCAACGGTCAGATTTCAAACACAGACGGCAGCTTGGCTTGGGCTACAAGTAAAGCTGACTCATCCAACTCTGGATAAGATTTGCTCTCATTGTCTTCGCTCGAAGACATAGGATTTGGTTGAGCATCACTTCAGTCACTCTCACTTTGTTCACTGGGACCCCACTTAACAGTACGGTGGTTCCTATGTGTAACATCCCAAATTTCCAATTTGGAATGTTATATAGATCATCATTGCATAGCATATTTTATTGCATTTTGGCAAATCCTCGATAAATCCTAAGGAACTCAAGGACCCTCGGAGAGAGTTGGGGATTTTCCCGATTTTTCATATTTGATTTTTATCAAATAATAAAACGAGGATTTTGGTTTTAATTATTTTCTCTCCGAAAAATATTTCATATTAAAATAAATGAGAGGAGAAAATATGAATTCTCCAAAACAATTGAAATATTGTAGGAAAAATATTAAAATCATATATTGGATTTTATTCGGATTTTATTTGCAATTTTAATTGCATTGAAAAAATTGCACGTTTTCAAAAATGCATTTTTGTGTCAAAAAAATGTTCACCTTGTTCTAATTATTTTAATTAGACGGGGAAAATTTGTTTTATCATTTTTGGATTTTTATTTATTTTTCTGCGATTTTTTTTAGATTCGGCGGAATATTTAAAAAAAAAACCCGCGCCCGACCGGGCCGAGGCCCAGCCGAGCCAGGCGGCCCACCCCGTCGTCTCCCTCGCGCGCACGACGCCGCCGCCGCCCGAGTCCGCCATGAGCACGGCCGCCGACGCCTTGCCCCTCCTCCAAGGCACCCCCCCTCTCTCATATATACCCGCCGCCGTCCCCTCCCTCACCCCGAGCCCCGCCCCAAGCCGCCGCCGCCGGAGCCCGCCGCCGCCGCCCGAGGAGCCGCCGCCCCCGACGCCATACGCCGCCGCCGACGCCACCCCTCGCCGCACCCGAGCCCCGCCCCGAGCCCCACCGCCCTCGTCGAGCCCCGCCGGAGCCCGTCCCGACGAGGTACCGAGCCGCCGCCGTCTTGCCGGTTTCTAAAAAAACCGTTCATTTTTTTCTCTAAACCCAGGATCGGTTTATTTTTTCGGTTTTATTATTTAGTGAACATTCACCGACCCGTTCGTTGGATTTTCACTGTTAACGAACGTCCGTTCGTTTAACTGTTCGTTAGTTTTCTTTTTCGTCGGATTTTTCCGCGATTATTCCAGATCTCGATTCCTGATCAGATCTTCGTTTTCGTTTAACTTTTCGCTCGTTTATCGGAATCAGGCGATTCAAGCGCCTAGTGTTTCGTCTCGAAATTCTCTTTCCGTTTAACCTACTGAAACAAGTTTTTGCTACGGTAAAATTTGACCTAGATCCAGATTAGTAAATGAAGCTTGTTTCTTTCGCCGTTTGACTTTCGTTGCTTCGTTCGATTTGATTCTTTTTGCAAACCGGAGTTCTTAAGTTGAACTTTCTGGTTGGATCTTTTATTCGAGTTTTACCTGTGCATTAGATGAGTACTTATTGTTTGCTTGTTTGTTTGCGATAAAGTACCCGGAGTGCGCCGCTTGTTACTTCGAATCTCTAGGTTTCGCGGATCATCAGCAAGGCAAGTAACACTTTGATCATACTTTTCCATACCCAGTTTTATGCATTAGTTTCATCCTCAAACACTGCATGGTTAGGATCTAATTAAACTGTGGGTATTGGGAAGTAGTTGAGGTAGTACCTATTACCTGTTTTACTTATCAAACCCTTGGGAGTTACTTCTACGTGTGCTATTATATTGCTATGCTATGCTCGTAGACGTGGATTGGGTTTGAGAGTATTCATGACAGATGTGAGATTGTTAATTAATGGTTTACTTAAGGTGGCAACTAAAACTCACATCTGGGTGGATTGAGGTACCTGGGTATTCCAGGATTGCCTGTTTTTCTTTTGGACCGCCACCCAGGTTCAAAGGGATCATGAGATTATTCATGCTAGAAACTTCCGTGTGCAGCCGCAATCTATTATGGGCTCTAGCATAGTTGGTTAAGTTGTGTGAACTCTTACAGTGGTAGACTAGAAGATGTAGGGGATGGAGGTGGTACGGTCTATCACATCATAAGGTGCAAACACTTCTGAAAGACTGTGTCTCGGTCATCCGTTTCTCAAACATCATGTAGTGCGAGAATCAAGCGGAGGCGATCGAGTCTTGTGGGAAAAGTGCACAAACCTCTGCAGAGTGTATAAACTAATCATGGTTAGCCGTGTCCCCGGTTATGGACAACTTGAGTATCTAGTACTTGGATTATCATGTGAATCTCATCATCATGTTACTTTAATTAATTTTGATGGGTTAATGATGATACTTAATTGGGATTGAGAATGCTGTCAACCATTCTCAATGTTTAACAACCACCATGATAGTTAAATCAAATTTATTCCTTTGCAGTAGGGAAAAATTGGCTTTTCGCAAAACTGTAACCATAGAGCTTTCCACCAGCCATATATGCATGTAGTATAGCATTATTATGTTCATTACTCTCTATGTGTTACATTTGCCAGCATATTCCATGTGCTGACCCATTTTTCGGGCTGCAACGTTTCATGTTGCAGACTTTTCAAACGACGAGTAAGGTGCCTTAGGTCGTGGTCTTATACTCAGTGATGCCGTTGGAGTTGATGGACTCACTGATCTTCCAAGCCTTCCGCTGTTATCGTATTAGATGGCCTTAAGCCATATTTATCATACTTATTCTCTTTTGAGATATTCGATGTAATAAGTGTGTGATTGCTACTCTGTTATAAATCCTCCATTTGTACTATGCGTGTCAGCATTACTGATCCAGGGATGACACTGGTGCACAGCAGCACAGACTATTTGAGGTCTGGTCACTACACTATGAAGAAAAGGAAACAACGAAACAACTAAGTCTTCGCGCTCCATAGTCTTCATGCGATGTCTTCTCATGTCATCGTCTTCAATGTGAATATCTTCACATACCACCTTTGTCATCAATGTCTTCATACATTTTTAGGGGTCATCTCCGGTAGGTAAACCGAATCAATGAGGGACCACTACCTGTGTTATCCTGCAATTCTCACAAACACATTAGTCCCTCGACCAGGTTTGTCGTCAATACTCCAAAACCAACTAGGGGTGGCACTAGATGCACTTACACCAATGTTAGTACAATGTACATGACTTGCAGGCTGGCTACAGATTCGTACAGAAAGTTAAAAAGAAACAAATCCATCCTTAATCTTGTATTCTAAGTACTCTATGGGTTCCACTCCCAGTACAGTAGCGAAAGAAGTATATATTAAAAAATATATAAAAATCTAAAGTTTAGGACAGAATTCGAACTCAGGTCATCGCGTTGCGAGCATCCGGCCCGGACCAGTACACCAGGTGTCCGTTGTGGACGATGCAAGAGATAAACCTTTATAGCAATGAGCCTGTCCATTGCAACGAATCCAAAGTAGAATAATACATATTCACAAATTTGAAAGAAAACAGTTTAGCTTTGATATACATATCATTAAAAATATCTTATGTTTCACTCCAAATATATTCTTTGGGCTGTTTTGATAAGGTAAGGGAGGAATGTGGTTGGTTTCCAGATACTAAGGGGTTTTGTGTAAACTGGAGCAGAGAAGTTGGAATTGTTGCAAAAGGCCACAACTTACATCACAGCTGTTAGATGCAGATCTAATGGTCAGAAATGGCGGATGGCAGACACAGCATCATCACCAACTGTGTCTTTTATAGGAGTAGGGGTAGAGAAAAAACCGAGTTGGTGATGATGGTGTGCCTGCCATCTTATAATATAGAACGTCTGATCTATATCTGACGGGTAGAAAGCAAACTATGACAATTTTACAAAAGATACCGGCACCTCCCTCCACATTTACAGATAAGGCCTTGCCTCGTTCATCCTTATCTCCCACAACCTCATTGCTGAGCAATTAAAAAAGGAAGTCTCTGGAACAATTTGGCATGGTGACCGCTGTCGGCGCCGTCCATCCCCATGCCTCCGCCCAGTCCGACCACCAGTCACCACCACGCCCCACTCCGCCTCACCTTATCTATCATCTTTCTCGAGACATCATTTTTTCAATGAAATGGTCGAGATACCATTTTTCTGATAAAATTCTCGAGATATCATTAGTTTTTAGACATGGGGTTACTCCTGCATGGGTCAATCACTGTCACGCCCAAGATGCGACCCTATCCTAAAGGAACACGAATGTCCCACCAAGGATAGAAGCGCATCTTGAAGACGCTTTTGCAAGGTCGATATCATTACATCAACATTACATAATATTTGGGGATACATACAAGGCATACAAATGCCGCAAGAATACATCAATACATCATACATAAACTCAACATCCGACTACGGATGAAACATAAACAGAAACTCAATCGGCATCCACCCTGCTAGCCCAGGCTGCCGACCTGGAACCTATCCCCTGATCGAAGAAGAAGCAGAAGAAGAACTCCAAACAAGTAAACATCGCTCTCGCGTCATGATCATCACACAACCTGTACCTGCAACTGGTGGTGTAGTAATCTGTGAGCCACGAGGACTCAGCAATCCCATTACCATGGGTATCAAGACTAGCAAAGCTTAAAGGGAAAGAAAGGGGTAAAGTGGTGAGGTTGCAGCAGCGACTAAGCATGTATGGTGGCTAACATACGCAAATGAGAGCGAGAAGAGAAGCAAAGGATCGGTCGTGAAACTAGCAATGATCAAGAAGTGATCCTGAACTCCTACTTACGTCAAACATAACCCAGAAACCGTGTTCACTTCCCAGACTCCGCCAAGAAGAGACCATCATGGCTACACACACGGTTGATGCGTTTTAATTAAGTCATGGGTCAAGTTCTCTACAACCGGATATTAACAAATTCCCATCTGCCACATAACCGCGGGCACGGCTTTCGAAAGATAATACCCTGCAGGGGTGTCCCAACTTAGCCCATTATAAGCTCTCATGGCCAACGAAGGACATTCCTTCTCCCGGGAAGACCCGATCAGTCTCGGAATCCCGGTTACAAGACATTTCGACAATGGTAAAACAAAACTAGCAAAGCCGCCCGATGTGTCGACAATCCCGATAGGAGTCGCACGTATCTCGTTCTTAGGACACACCGGATAAGCGAAGCGTACAGGTACCGACGTAACCCAAGTTGCCAAGGGATGGTCCCGCACGGTGCTCTAGTTTGGACCAACACTTAGACAAGCACTGGCCCGGGGGGTAAAATAAGATGACCCTCGAGAGAGCGACTCCCTAGGTGTCATGGAATTGTCACGGCAGATGTCCTCGAGATAGGACTTAGTCGTGGAGCCATTGCAGCTAGGAAGCTTGAAGGGGTTAATGCGGGACAAGGAACACGAGGGTTTATACTGGTTCGGCCCCTTACGGTGAAGGTAAAACCCTACGTCCAGTTTGAGGTGATATTGATTAGGGTTACGATCACCAGGGAGCTAAACTGCTATGCCCGGCTCTCGATGAGATTGTTCTTGTCCCTAAACCGCTGCCGGGTCATCCCTTTATATAGGGAGGCTGACGCCCAGCAGCTCTCAGAGTCCCGGCCGGCTCATAAGAGTGTCCGGCTCGGACTCTCAACTATTCTTGCCTTACACTACAAGTTCTACCATAATAATGATTGTAACTACAGGCCTTAAGCCATATCCGGGTCTTAAGCCCATCTTTGGCCCACCGTCTTCAAGATTGGCGCCGGGCTTCTGGTAATGACCATATGAGTAACCCGGCCCCTCCTGGCGGGTGACTCTAAGGTCTATATCCTCAACATTAGGCCCCAGATTGATTTGAGTCAGCTCATGTCAATCTTCAATTCTTTCGACAAAAAAAATCTCCGGCTTACCATTTGTGTGAAGGCCATAACCCGGCGTGACGTCATCCTCTGGACTCCGGATAATCCGCCGTGACGTCATCCTCCATTAAGCCCGTTGTTTACTCCGCCAGATCCGTAATGGATCTTTGCATTTACTGTCATCCCGAAAATCGAGGCGTTTCGTGAGGAGATAACCACGCCGTGGACTCCTTGATCCTCGCGCCCACTCATGAGCTTGCCTTATAAATAGGCCGGCCCGACGGGCCTCCAGCCACCTCTGTCTCCTTCGTCCTCTTCCTCGCGCCACTGCTCCCCTGCCCGAGCTCTGCTGCTGTCGCCGCCGCGGGTCTCCTCGTCGTCATCAACTCAGGCCGCTGCATCACCCTGATCTGACCAGAGATACACGACGACTTCCGCGACTCACCAGCCTCTGTAAGCTTCTTCTGCCCTGCTAGAACAGATCTGTGGTAGGGTTCGAGTAGTTCATCCGTGTTCTTCGCCATCGCCCGCAAGTTCTTCAGTAGTTTCATTTTTACTGCTCCTTTTTGATCTTAGCCCGTATGGAACCACTGCGGTAGATGTTTTAGCACCCATTTCAAACACAAGTAGACTTCTTTTCACTGCATAAAGACCTCATTCGAGCTCAAGAACTCCCCTGCGTCTGTATTTTAGGTCTAGAAAATTTTCTTTTACCCGACCATTTTGATCCAAAATTTGTACTGCGATGTGTGAAACCTGTTTTACCACACTTAGTAAAAAACTGCAATCATTGAATCTCAGCGGTTTACAGCTCCGGTTTAAAGAAACCACGCGCCGTAGAACCTTCCGGCTTAAAGAAAATCATGCGCCACAAAAATTTCCGGCTTAGCTGTGATAAGGCCTGTAGACAATCAAATTATTCTCAATCCCTCGGCGGCTGAAATAGCCCGATGCACTTAAGTGTATACCATTAGTCCCCTTATAAGCCGCCACCTTGATATTGAACTGTAGATTGCTTCCGGCTCATAATTAACCCGGACGTTTTTCCTTTTATCATAGACTGCTGACTTTCAGCATGCCTCCCAAAGCTCCCATTACTTGCAACTGGATGAGGTCCAATGTGACCAATGAGACCCTAGCAGATTTTGTCAAGTCCGGATATCTGCCCAAGAAGGACGTCATGTCCTACCGTGCCCCTGACCCGTCAGAAGAGAGACCACAGCCAAAGGACGGGGAGGTAGTGATTTTTGCGGATCACATGAGCCGGGGCTTCGCACCGCCCGGCTCAAAGTTTTTTAGAGATGTCCTAAACTTCTTCGATTTGCGGCCTCAAGACATAGGACCCAACTCAGTGTCCAACATCTGCAACTTCCAAGTATTCTGCGAAGTTTACCTTGGAGAGGAACCTAGTATGCTGCTCTTCAGAGAGCTTTTTTACTTAAACCGTCAGAATGAGTGCGCCAATGGACCAAGTCTAGAGCTAGGTGGTATCTCCATCCAGCGGCGTAGGGACTTCCTTTTCCCTTACGCAGAGCCGCCCAGCCACCCCAAGGACTGGAATCTGACGTGGTTTTACTGCCAAGACACGTCGCCGGCTGAAGAGAGTCCGTTGCTCGGCTTTCGCCCCTCGCGTCTGGAGCCGACTCACCCACTGTCAAACAAGCTGACCCAAGCGTATTGCCAACCTCTGCTCCCCACCATCAACAAGATCAAGGCTCTCCTGGGAAATGGTCTGAATGGAATCGATCTGGTCCGGGTCTGGATATCAGGGCGGGTGATCCCATTGAGCCGCCACCCCGGCTTAATGTGCGAGTACACAGGACGAAAGGACGACCCTCAGAGACACAGCCGCAACGATCTTCCTGAAGACGTTGCAGAGGAGATGACCAAGGCTCTCTTCAACAAGAGCCTGGCAGACTGCGGAAGGACCGGGTTAGCCCCCTTCTGCAAGACCAACCCAGCCCCAGCGGTAAGCCGCTGATCTGAACATCTTATCTGTACATGACTTTCATCTGAATTGTTTTAAGAAAACCTCATTGCATTTTCAGGCTAATGATAAGTTCTGGCGGGTCAAATACGACCATGAGGCGGGCAAGAAGGCCAGGAAGGCGAAGAAAGCCGCCAAGAAAGCCGCCCCTCGCAAGAAAGGAAGTAGGCCTACTGCTTCAGAGCTGATGCAATTAAGCGACAGCTCCGAGTCAGAGGTAACCCCTGAGCCTTTAAGTCCTTGCTGTATTTGTTGTTTGTTGCTGTCCGCCTTATCAATACTTGCTCATTGACAGGATGACACCGGCGCAAGTAACCCGGTGGTTGAAGAGGTAATGTCACTTTCCTCCGAGTCGGAGCCCTTGCCAAAGCTGAAAGTCCGAAGGGTAACCCGGAAAGTAAGCTTTTCACATCCTTTAGCTTATCAAGATCCTCAATTTATTTTGAAGTGACAGGTTCATGAGAGCCGGCGTCACACCCGGATCAACAAGGGCACCGACCTCTCCTCCGGGTTACCTGACACATCAAGGAAGCGCCGAACTGAGGTTATTTCCAACTTGTACCCTTTTCATCCGTTGGCGGGTGTTATCCGTCAGCCACTCAATTCTTCTGACTCAAATTATCAGGAGACCTCCCCCTCTTCGGGCGACTCTATGCAGTCAAGTCTTCCGGCTTTCAAGACCGCGCCCGGGTAATGACAACCATCTCATATTATACTTGTCTGTACTTACTATTTTTGTGTTTAACGTTTCTGTCCTTTCAGTGCCCAGGCAAAGCTCACTAAGAGAGCGAAGAAGACCAGGTCAGCCGGAGTGCCGGATTTACCTGAACCGGAGGTGACGGCTCAAGAACCGCCAGCTGCCTCCGCCCCCGAAGCCACCATTCCATCCGACAAGGCACCTGAGGCCGCTGCCCCAACTACCAAGGCAACTACAGAAGCTTCTGTTAACCCGGAGGCCTCCAGCTCGGCTCCACCAGTGGACGACCCGGACGTGGTAATCACCCGGACGGAGTTCGTTGAGCCAGGGAGACCTACCGTGCTGGCCAAGTGCTCCGCTAAGGGGGAGTTGCTGCAGCCCCACCGGGTGAACCTGGACCTCTCTGACTACACCAACCTGAGCATTGGAGAGCCCGTCTCTGGCTACATCAGCCAAGTGCACAAGAGCCGGGACGCAGAGGTCGCCATGGTGAACCAGATCCAGCAAAAATCTGAGGTATCATTCTGCTGTCCTCTTACTTACTGCATAGTTACCTTTACCATGCTAGCCCCCAAGTCAACGACTTATGATTGAATATGTTGTAGACTTACGTTCCGGCTTACTCCATTGAGCCGGCAGTTTGTAGATAGATACGTTCAATATGCATTAGCCCCCAAGTGCCAAGTGTCTTTGCCTGGAAAACGCTTGGGACTTATATAGTAACTGTTCATGCCATAACCCGGAAACTTATACAGGATGCTGGCAAGAAGCTTGAGGCTGACCTTGCTGATGTCAAGAGCCGGCTGAAGATGCAAGAGATGGAGACCCGGAAGGCAAACGCCAAGTTCGTGTCCAGCATCGCCGCGCAAGAGAAGCTGAAGACAGAATTCGACGCTGAGCGGAAGGCATGGGCCGAAGAAAAGGCCGCATTGGTGACTCGGGCTGAACAGGCGGAGAAGACTCTCTCCGAGAAGACCGCCGAGCTCTCCGGCCTAAAGCGCCAGGTTTCCCAGATGGTGGCCGCCATCTTCGGTAAGTCGCCTCACCGGCTTTCATCAAGTTTAGAATGTTTATATCTCATAATTCATCCTTGTCGCCAGCTTATCTGATTCTGTTAAACAGGTCCCAGAAGTGCCAACCTCAACTAGAGCGTGGTCACCAAGCTGAAGGCCGTGTATACCCTGGTGGAGCATCTCTACACCGGGTCACAGCGTGCCTTAGCTGTGGTGGCCTTATCCAACGAGGTGCCGACTCACTTGGCAGAAGTCCTTCGCCGGCTCGCTGTACTGCCTCAACGGATTCAGGAGCTGCGACGGGCCTCTGCAAGAGCTGGAGCAATCGCCGCGCTGAGCCGGGCCAAGGCATTCCTGCCGGAGTTAGACCCGGCGGACATCGCCCTTGGCTATCCAAGCCTGAAGGAAGACGGCTCCGCTTTCGATCAGAAGGACTTCGCAGCTTGCGTGAAGGCCGTACGCCCGGTGGCTACTCTTATCGGCAACGATACAGATCTGACCAAGTACCAGCCGGGTTACAATGCGGAGAATCAGAGGATCCCGACCCCTCGCTATGAAGCTCTCAACTTGATCCCGCCGGCTCGTCAGCACACTTTCGCCCCGGAGATTGACCCGGCCGGGTTAATTGACGAGGAAGCCCAATTCGAAGCTCTCAGCGGCATCGACTGGAAGTCATCAACTTTCCAGGTCTTGGGATCAGCCGGAGGAGAAGATAGGAACGAGCCGGAGACGTCAACTCAGCAAGCGTCATAACTCGGCTGGCGGTTTACCAAACAATGCCTCACCCTTTTTGGACTCAACAAGTCTTGTAATAGAGTAGGACCAACACCTTATTTTTGCCGTGTCATCGTGCACGCCTTGAATGCTTGAAGTTTTATCGAAGTTATCTCCTTTATATTTCTCCGGGTCATTCTTTCCCCTTAGTCTCAAATAATTTCCTTTAACTATCCTGCATAGAAAGACGAATCACAAGTCTCCAGGCGGCTTACCGCCCTGAGAATCATATGTTTTAGATATATAACCCGGAATATGAATCAAAAAAGACTGGTCCTCAATTATATCCTTAACACAGCCGTTATAACACACTTAGCGACCTGCAAGCATACCTCCGGTTTAGATAACCCGGGTAATAAGGTTGGTACCTTAATTCTGATTTACTTGTCTTAATGACACCCATTGTGTTCAACTAACACTGTAAACCAAAGTTAAGCCGGCAAAGTGAGACCCGGCCGTACACACTTTGAAATAATCAGACGGAACTTGCCATAAAGCAGAGGAACTTTAGGGGCTTCCGGTTCGAATACGACCAGAGACCCGGCCCAAAGGGGTTATGCTAAGATTCGTATACGATCATATAGCCCCCAGTGGGTGTGGCGATGCCAATCAAGAGGGTACCGACAGCTATGTTCGCTTTGGTTCGAATACGACCCATGTTTGAACAGGAAGCCCCCAAGTGATTTTAAGAATTGTTTAACAACGCTGATTCGAATACGATCCACGTCGGTTCTCAGAGGGGTTAAACTATGATTCAAATATGACCAAAGGTAACCTCCCAATGAGCTCGACACTTTGCCAATCAAATGGGTATCGACAGCTATGTTCTCTTTGGTTCGAATACGACCCATGTTTGAACAGGAAGCCCCCAAGTGACCTTATTGCTTACGGCTAAATTCGAATACGACCATAAGCCGGATCCTCCTTTAAGTCATCATGTAATCTTGCAATGAAAACAACACGTGCATATTTGGAGGAGAAAAAAGGACAGAGGTCCTGCTTTATTGCTTATCATAATATATACATGGCTGAGAGAAATATGTACACCACGAGAGCCTGTGGCTCAAGTGTAGTAAGGCCGAAGCTGAGCTATGTTCCACGGCCGACGGGTCTCTTCCTCCGACTTACGTGAATCTTTGTGCTCCCGAATGTCAATGAGGTAATATGACCCGTTGTGCAAGTTCTTGCTGACCACAAAGGGCCCTTCCCAAGGCGGGGATAACTTGTGTGCATCTGTTTGATCCTGGATGAGCCGGAGCACGAGATCGCCTTCTTGGAAGACCCGGGATTTAACCCGGCGGCTATGATAACGGCGCAGGTCTTGTTGGTAAATCGCTGAACGGGCTGCTGCCACATCGTGCTGTTCGTCCAACAAGTCCAGAGCATCTTGGCGCGCCTGTTCATTATCCGCCTCAACGTAAGCCGCCACGCGAGGTGAGTCATGACAGATGTCACTGGGGAGGACTGCTTCTGCTCCATAAACCATGAAGAAAGGCGTAAAACCTGTAGACCTGTTAGGAGTAGTGTTGATGCTCCATAACACGGAGGGCAACTCCTCCACCCAACAACCCGGCGTCCGTTGCAAAGGGACCAAAAGCGGGGCTTGATGCCCTTCAGAATCTCCTGATTAGCTCTCTCAGCTTGACCATTGGATTGAGGATGAGCCACTGAGGAAACATCAAGTCGGATATGCTCTCGTTGACAAAACTCTTCCATGGCACCTTTGGAGAGATTGGTGCCATTGTCAGTTATAATGCTGTGCGGAAAACCAAAGCGGAAAATCACCTTTTTCATAAATTGAACCGCCGTGGCTGCATCGCACTTGCTAACTGGCTCAGCTTCCACCCACTTTGTGAATTTGTCAACTGCCACCAAGAGGTGGGTCTTCTTATCTTTGGACCTCTTAAAAGGCCCAACCATATCAAGCCCCCAGACCGCAAAGGGCCAAGTGATTGGGATCATCCTCAGCTCCTGAGCCGGCACGTGAGCCCGTCGTGAGAACCTCTGGCAACCATCACACTTACTGACCAAGTCCTCCGCATCAGCATGAGCCGTCAACCAATAAAAACCATGACGAAAGGCCTTGGCCACAAGAGACTTTGAGCCGGCATGATGGCCATAATCCCCTTCATGGATCTCACGCAAGATTTCTTGACCTTCCTCAGGGGAAACACAACGCTGAAACGCTCCCATAACACTACGGTGATGCAACTCTCCATTGATAATAATCATTGACTTAGCCCGCCGGGTTATTTGCCTGGCCAAAGTTTCGTCCTCAGGCAACTCGCCCCGGGTCATGTAAGCCAGATATGGCATTGTCCAGTCTGGTATGATATGAAGAACCGCCACCAGTCGGGCCTCCGGGTCAGGGACATCCAAGTCTTCCTGTGTAGGCAACTTAACAGATGGGCTATACAGGACGTCCAGGAAAGTGTTGGGCGGCACCGGTTTTCGCTGAGAGCCCAGCCGGCTTAAAGCATCCGCCGCCTCGTTCTTCCTGCGATCGATGTGTTCCACTTGATAACCCTGAAAGTGCCCAGCAATGGCATCAACCTCGCGGCGATATGCCGCCATGAGAGGGTCCTTGGAATCCCACTTTCCTGATACTTGTTGAGCCACCAAGTCTGAGTCGCCGAAGCACCTTACCCGGCTTAAGCTCATCTCCTTAGCCATCCGAAGACCATGGAGCAAGGCCTCATACCCAGCTGCGTTGTTAGTGCAAGGAAACAGCAACTGTAGCACATAATGGAACTTGTCACCTTTAGGGGAAGCCAACACGACTCCAGCCCCCGAGCCCTCCAACTGCCTGGACCCATCGAAGTGGATAGTCCAATATGTGTTATCCGGCTTCTGCTCGGGCACTTGTGACTCTGTCCAGTCATTGATGAAATCCACCAAGGCCTGAGATTTAACAGCAGTGCGTGGCACGTACTTGAGACCATGAGGTCCAAGTTCTATAGCCCACTTAGCTACCCTCCCTGTGGCCTCCCTGTTTTGAAAGATATCACCAAGAGGCGCAGAACTGACCACAGTGATGGGATGACCCTGAAAATAATGCTTGAGTTTCCGGCTTGCCATGAACACACCATAAACAAGCTTCTGCCAATGCGGATATCGCTGCTTGGACTCAATGAGCACTTCGCTGACATAATAAACCGGCCGCTGAACCGGATGCTCCTTGCCCTCCTCCTTGCGCTCCACCACCATAGCCACACTGACGGCTCATGTGTTCGCCGCCACGTACAGTAATAAGGGCTCCTTATCAACCAGAGCAGCAAAGACTGGGGGCTCTGCCAGCTGCTTTTTCAAATCCTCAAAGGCAGTATTAGCCGCATCATTCCAGACAAAGTTATCAGTTTTCTTCATCAACTGATATAATGGCATGGCTTTCTCACCCAAACGGCTTATAAACCGGCTTAAAGCAGCGATGCGACCCGCCAAGCGCTGAACGTCATTTATACACGCCGGCTTAGCCAGGGAGGTGATGGCCTTGATCTTCTTCGGGTTAGCTTCAATGCCTCTGTCAGAAACCAAAAAACCCAAGAGTTTGCCTGCAAGAACACCAAAAACACACTTGGCCGGGTTAAGCATCATCTTGTAGACCCGGAGGTTATCAAAGGTCTCCCTTAAATCATCTATCAGGGTTTCCTCTTTTATGGATTTAACCACAATATCGTCCACATAAGCGTGAACATTGCGCCCAATCTGTTTATGAAGACAGTTCTGTACACAACGCTGGTAAGTCGCCTATGCACACTTGAGTCCAAAGGGCATAGACACATAGCAGAAGGCTCCAAAGGGAGTGATGAACGCCGTCTTCTCCTGGTCCTTAACTGCCATCTTAATCTGATGATATCCAGAATAAGCATCCAAGAAACTTAAGCGTGCACAACCTGCCGTAGCATCAATGATTTGATCAATACGGGGGAGGGCAAAAGGATCAGCCGGACACGCCTTGTTTAAGTCCGTGTAGTCCACACACATCCGCCAGGTGCCGTTCTTCTTGAGTACGAGCACCGGGTTAGCCAACCACTCTGGGTGAAAGACTTCAACAATAAACCCGGCCGCCAAGAGCCGGGCCACCTCTTCACCAATAGCTTTCCACCTCTCTTCATTAAACCGCCGAAGGAACTGCCTGACCGGCTTAAATTTCGGATCAACATTGAGAGTGTGCTCAGCGAGCTCTCTAGGTACACCTGGCATGTCAGAAGGTTTCCATGCGAAGATGTCCCTATTCTCACGGATGAACTCGATGAGCGCGCCTTCCTATTTTGGATCCAGATTGGCATTGATGCTAAATTGCTGAGATGAGTCTCCTGGAACGAAATCAACAAGTTTAGTCTCATCAGCTGACTTAAATTTCTTCGCCGGCTCATTCTCCGTAGTCGGCTTCTTCAGCGAGGTCATATCTGTTGGGTCAACATTGTCTTTGTAAAACTTCAACTCCTCTATTGCACAAACAGATTCTGCATAAGCTGCATCGCCTTCCTCACACTCCAGAGCCACTTTCCGGCTGCCGTGAACCATAATGGTCCCATTATGACCCGGCATCTTGAGCTGTAAGTATACATAACACGGCCGTGCCATGAACTTGGCGTAAGCCGGCCGTCCAAATATAGCATGGTATGGACTTCTTATCTTGACCACCTCAAAGGTCAATTTCTCCACCCTGTAGTTGTTCTCATCTCCAAAGGCCACTTCCAACTCAATCTTGCCGACTGGATAAGCTGACTTACCAGGTACCACCCCGTGGAAAATAGTGTTGGACTGGCTGAGGTTCTTATCAATCAACCCCATACGACGGAATGTCTCATAGTAGAGGATGTTGATGCTGCTGCCTCCATCCATGAGCACCTTAGTGAACTTATATCCTCCCACCTGAGGAGCCACCACCAGGGCCAAGTGACCCGGATTATCCACCCGTGGAGGGTGATCCTCCCTGCTCCACACTATAGGCTGCTCAGACCACCGCAAGTAGCGTGGAACCGCCGGCTCAACAGCATTCACAGCCCTCTTGTGAAGTTTCTGATCTCGCTTGCACAAACTAGTGGTAAACACATGATACTGTCCACCGCTAAGCTGCTTTGGATTGGTCTGATAACCCCCCTGCTGCTGTTGATGACCCTGGCCAGACTGTTGATTAAAGCCCCCTTGACCGTTCTGAGGACCGGAATTTGAGCCGCCGCCCGGGCCATGAAAGCCGCCGGCGCCTGAGCCGTCGCCCGGGCCATTGTAATTCTTAAAGGCCTTCATGATTGCACAATCCTTCCACAGATGAGTCGCTGGCTTCTCTCTAGAGCCATGCCTTGGACAAGGCTCATTCAACAGCTGCTCCAGCGTCGGACCTGACCCGCCGCCTCGGGGAGGGGGCCTCCCCTTACGTCGCTAGTTATTCCCTTGTGAGCTGGTGTTGGCCACAAACTCTAGGCTGCCGTCGGCCTTGCGCTTGCCTCCTCCTTGGTTCCCCGGGTTATGCTGAAGACCCTTGCCGTTGTCGTTCTTCTTTCCCTTCCCTGCCCTTTCATCATCTGAAGGGGGATCCTTGGTACCATCAGAATCGGCGTACTTAACAAGAGCCCCCATTAGTGTACCGATATCACTGCAGTCGCGCTTAAGCTGCCCGAGTTTCATCTTCAGGGGCACGAAACGACAATTCTGTTCCAGCATTAAGACTGCAGAGCCGGCATCCATCTTATCTGACGAATGTATGATCTCCTTGACCCGGCGAACCCAATGCGTCGTGGATTCACCCTCATGCTGCTTACAGTTAGTCAAATCCACAATTGACATCGACTGCCTGCAGGTATCCTTGAAGTTTTGGATGAACCGGGCTTTCAGCTCAGCCCAAGACCCGATGGAGTTCGGTGGTAGCCCTTTCAACCAAGTGCGGGCAGTCCCATCCAACATCATGGTGAAGTACTTGGCCATTGCCGCCTCACTGACCTCCAGTAGTTCCATGGCCATCTCGTAACTCTCGATCCAGGCTGCGGGTTGTAAGTCAGCTGTGTAATTAGGCACCTTCCTAGGGCCCTTGAATTCCTTAGGTAGACATTCATTACGGATAGCTGGCACTAAACAAGGGACACCCCCGGTCCTGGTAGGGATGCCCACATCGACGGAAGTCGTCGGATAAGCCGGGGGGGTCTGGTAAGCCGTCAATTGAGACACTTGCTCCGCCTCTTGCCACGCTCTGTCCTGGTCTGCTGCGTGAAAGGCTCCATAATGAGCCGGGCCGTGGCCAGGGGGCGGGTCATGGCGTCAGACGTTACTTGAGCCGGTTGCTGAGACCATGTGCCGGCTGTAACTCGGGCTCTGGCCTGGACGAGGGGTCGAGTGGATCCTGTCCCGGCTGTAGGAGTACGCCTCTTGCTGCGCTAGCGCCGTCTGCAGGAGTTCCCTGACCCGGCGGGTTTCGATGGCCGCCGGAGAGTCGCTGTCAACGGGGAGAGCCGCAAGTCGTGCTGCCGCAGCCACCATGTTCTCCAGCGGGTTATCATAATGACCCCGGGGTATTGGCACATACTGAGGCGGGGCAGGGGCACCTGGGGAGGCCCCATCACTCGTGGCTGAATAAGGGGTCCAGACCCGGGTGCAATGCCCCCTGGCGGGTTACTAGACCCTGCACCCGGTGTGTTGAAGAGATTGCGTGGATCGTAAACCGGTGGGAGTCGAGACTGGGCCTTCTGATGCCTCCTTCTCATGACCTCGTTGGCCGCGTTCTGATCCATTGTGAGTTGGAAGGACTGCGCCTGACTCAGCTGAGTCCGGGCGTCGAGGGCCGTTGGAGAGTCGCCGTCAACTGGGAGAGCCGCCAGCCGTGCTGCCGCAGCGACCATGTTCTCCAGCGGGTTATTATAATGACACGGGGGTATTGGCACGTACTGAGGCGGGGCAGGGGGCACCTGGGGAGGCCCCATTACTCGTGGCTGAATAGGGGCTCCAGACCCGGGCACTATGACCCCTGGCGGGTTACTAGACCCTGCACCTGGCGTGTTGAAGAGGTTGCGTGGATCGTAAACCGGAGGGAGTCGAGATTTGGACGCGTTCTGATCCATCGTGAGTTGGAAGGACTGCGCCTGGATCAGCTGAGTTTGGGCATCGAGAGCCGCCCTCTCTGCAGCCATCCTGATCCCTTCCGCTGCAAGCTCCTCCTTAGCTTTCACTAGATCCAATTTAACTGTGCCACCTGCGCATCATGCTGAGCTTGATCCGCCGGGTCAACCGTGGCGGTTAACAGGGCCGTCATCTTGTCCGTGAGATCCATCAGTACCTGAGCCGGAGAAGGCACCGGGTTTCCCGCTCCAGCAGCGGGGTTCTGAACAGGCTGCGCGCCAGCCATAAAGACTCCAACCTGACTTTGCGGCTCAAACGGGTCCGGAATACTGTCACCATCGGAACAACCCATGAGCCTGCCATCTTGAAGTTGATACAACGAGTTTGACTCATCGGTGGCCGACTCGCCGTCAGAGCCGGCGGCCGCCTCATCACCAGCCCCAGATAGATCAGAGGGCCCTCCATGGATATATCCCACAAACGCGCGCCTTAAGGCAGGCCGGGCCCGGGCGGGTCGTGCACGCTGAGCCGTCTCGATGAGATCGGCGCAGAGATCCGGCTTAGGGCCCAGCTCACCAATCTTGCCAATGAAAACATGAATTCCGCCAAAGGGGACCCGGTACCCGTACTCAATTGAGCCGGCGTCGGGGCCCCAGTTTGCATCGTCGATGTAGAGCTTGCCGCGACGACTCTTGGTCATCCGGCCCACAGCGTATCCCTTGAGCCCTTCGAAGCTGCCCTTCAAGAACTCAAATCCACCGTGCGCTGGCCCCACGGTGGGCGCCAACTGTCGTGGAATTGTCACGGCAGATGTCCTCGTGCTAGGACTTAGTCGTGGAGCCATCGCAGCTAGGAAGCTTGAAGGGGTTAATGCGGGACAAGGAACACGAGGGTTTATACTGGTTCGGCCCCTTACGGTGAAGGTAAAAGCCTATGTCCAGTTTGAGGTGATATTGATTAGGGTTACGATCACCAGGGAGCTAAACTGCTATGCCCGGCTCTCGATGAGATTGTTCTTGTCCCTAAACCGCTGCCGGGTCGTCCCTTTATATAGGGAGGCTGACGCCCAGCAGCTCTCAGAGTCCCGGCCGGCTCATAAGAGTGTCCGGCTCGGACTCTCAACTATTCTTGCCTTACACTACAAGTTCTACCATAATAATGATTGTAACTACGGGCCTTAAGCCATATCCGGGTCTTAAGCCCATCTTTGGCTCACCGTCTTCAAGATTGGCGCCGGGCTTCTGGTAATGACCATATGAGTAACTCGGCCCCTCCTGGCAGGTGACTCTAAGGTCTATATCCTCAACACTAGGGAAAAGAAATAGGCTGGGCAAATGGTAAAACCAAGGTTGGGCCTTGCTGGAAGAGTTTTATTCGAAGCGAACTGTCAAGGGGGTCCCATAAATCACCCAACCGTGTGAGGGACGCAAAATCAAGGAACATAACACCGGTATGCCGGAAACTAGGGCGGCAAGAGTGGAACAAAACACTAGGCATAAGGCCGAGCCTTCCACCCTTAACCAAGTATATAGATGCATTAATAATATAAGAGATATTGTGATATCCCAACATAAACATAATCCAACATGGAGCAATCTTCATCTTCACCTGCAACTAGCAACGCTATAAGAGGGGCTGAGCAAAGCGGTAACATAGCCAAACAATGATTTGCTAGGAAGGGTGACAAGGGTTAGAGGTTCATGGCAATTTGGGAGGCTTGAAGAGCAAGTGAATAGGTAGCACAACAAAGCGATAGAACGAAGCATCTAGCATAGCAATGATAGTAATGAGATCCAAGGTGATGGTCATCTTGCCTGAAATCCCGCTAGGAAGAAGAACGAATCGATGAAGAAGATGAAGCCACGAAGACGAACGAATCCTCACAATCGCAACGACACGGGAGCTATCGAGAAGAAGTACACAACAAGGTAAACACACCACACATGAACAAGACATGATGCTCAATCAAGTATGATGCATGACAAGGCTATATGAAGCTACTCATGACAAAAGATGATGCATACAAGAACAACACACCAAGGCATGTTTAAATGAGGCCGGAAACAACATATAACAATTCCGGTAAGTCCTCATATGCAAATTTTGAAATTGGTCCAGAACTGAATAAACCTTATGTTCAAGTTGTTAAACAGCAAGTTAAAGAGTACCATGATGATCTACACGAAATTCTAGTCAAGTTACATATAAAGTTCATTAGATTCGGAGCTACGGCCTAGAAGATATGAGCAACACAAGATAAGCATGGCATTGATGCAAAATGCATACAAACATCAAGCAAACACCTCAAAACAAGGATGCAACATGATAATATGAAGCTACATGCAGAACTAAGCAAGTTTCATATAGAGCATGCTCAAAACAGAGCAACGGTGCAACACATACACTCCAAACAAGACATAGCAACAATCTGGCCAAAACAGCAACTAGGCAAATAGTAAGCATAAAAACAATATGCTACCGCACCTTAACATAAAAAAAAGGCATGGACATGATGTACAGGTAAAGAACAACAAAACATGAACACTGAGCTATCTCCAGAAATCAACAGAACATGCTCAAAAGGACATGGCAAGATTGCAAATAATAACAGGTTCACAGACAGCAGAAATTACTGGACATGACAGAAACAGCATCAGGTAGCGATGTTCAGAGCACGAAATCAACATGCTACAGGCACTTAACATGGAAAAACAAGGCATGGCATGAATCTACTCAAAGCATATGACAAAAGTCCCTTACTGACCATAAGCAAAAAGGTACAGAAGATATGATGGCAGGCATGTAAACATAGCAAGTTTCGTTATCAGGTTTCAGACTTAGCAGAAAACAGAGCATGGCAGAAATAATAATATGAAGGCATGTTGGTGAGCTTGATGCACTCACCACAAGGCAATGCATGACAAAAAAAGTATACCTACAGCAAGATGGCATGTTTATGAAGCTAACCATGGCAAGAACAAAAGCATAGCATGTATGGATCAACTACAACAAGCTTGGCAAAATTGAATAACACGTAAACAATCTGCCAGGAACATTTTATAGCAAAAGTAGAGCAAGATTGAGTCATCCTATGGTACTCCATAATTTCAAACAAGAACAGGAATGGATCAATTACAACAATATCTACAAAACATCCTTACTGAACATCTCCAAAATATGCATGGATCACACTGTAGCATCAAGTTCACATGGCAACAAAATAACAGCAAACAAAGACTTCGAGAAATCACCAAGTCCCTGAAATCAGAAACATTACGGGGCCTACTATGCATGCTTGTGCTAGTCACCACAGAGATCACAAAAATACAAGGCATACACCACTGGAAATATGGCATGGCATACAACAAATCACGTGTAGAGCTCATGCCCATAAGATGCACAGATTAAACGATACAAAAATAACAAATCTCCAAGTTCTGCTAAGAACCAGCAGACAACAGCAACTAGCACTCTTGCAACGATGATTTGGGCATCAATATGACCTCTAATGAACATGGTGCAATTGAACGAAATGTAGAGCATCACGAGGCGAACAATTTCACATATTACACGCACAAATCGGAGCTACATGCAAGAAGTTGTGATAGGACAAACATGGCATGATACTGTAAAATGCAAAAGACTTTGCAGAAAAAACGACCTCGACGGGGGGGGGGGGGGGGCGAAGTGAACGCTGGGTTCGATCGGATCTGGCGAGCGAGGTCCGAGGCGGGGCTGGCTCACCGGAGACGATCGGTGGTGGCCGGAGTGGAGGGGAGGCGAGGACAGGTGACGGCGGGGCAATGGCCTACGGCAGCGCGGGCGCCGGCGGCGAGGAGATCCTGCGGCGGGACCGGGGCGGTCGCGGGCGGCGGGGACGGGCCCCACGGCGGCGGCGGCGGCCGAGGTCGGCGATGGCGGCGGCGCACGGGGGCACGCCGGCGGCGGGAGGCGCTGGCCCTCACGCGGCGGCGCGGGAGAGGAGGCGCACGGGGCGGCGCCCGCGGGTCGCGGCGACGGCGGGATGGGCCCCGCGGGCCCGATCTGGGCCTGGCGGGCCTGGCGCGGTGGAGACGGCGGCGGGGTGACGTGGCGCGACGCCACTGGCCGGGAGCGGCGGCGCGGTGTGTCCGGCGACGGAGGCGGACATGTCCGGCGCGGAGAGGGGAAGATTTTAGGGTTTGGACTGCGGGATTTCGGGGGGAGTGGCATATATATAGGCAGAGGGAGCTAGGAGAGTCCAAACGAGGTGCGGTTTTCGCCCACGCGATCGTGATCGAACGACCGAGAGCATGGCGGAGACTTAGAGGGGTGTTGGGGCTGTTTGAAGGGGGGTTTTGCTGCAACACCCAAAAGGACTTCGCGGATGCCCGGTTAACCGTTGGAGTACCAAACGACCTCCAAATGGAACGAAACTTGACCGGTCGTCTAACGGTGGTATACCAAGGCCACCTGATAAGACTCGGTCCATTCCGAGAACGTTTGACACCCGCTCACGAAAAGAAACAAGAGGGGTGCGCGGAGGAGATGGGAGTGCCGGATTGCAAAACGGACAACGGGGAAAATGCTCGGAAGCATCAGACGAACACGTATGCAAGAGCGATGCACATGATGACATGATATGAAATGCAGATGATGACATGGCAAAAATGCAACACGCAAGCAAATGACAAGGCAAGGACGGCAAATAACTGGCAGACACCTGGCGCAACGGATCCGGGGCGTTACAATCACACCAGGTGTTTTGTAAAAAAATGCATCTTGATGTTCCGTGCAATGCATGGGCATCGTGCTAGTTTTTTGCATATAATTCCAAACACCACGTAGACACGGTCTTTGACCATTTTATAACTATGTTAGTATCATTGTTACTGGTCAGCCGGTGCAAGTTATAGCCCCGGGTGTTTTAACCTTTTTTTAGTAATGATATCTGGCGATTGTTCGCCACGAGCTCAATCCTGGCGTATCCCACGTAACCGTCAAATTTCCATCCGACGGTGGCCCTTTTTTAAGCCATAGTATTTGACAAAACCGCCACCCTTACACACGTACTGTAACTGCGTCGCGGGTGTTTGCAACTGCCATGTCTCCCAGCGAACATTTGTTGGGGATTGGAGTTAGCACCGATGGCGGTTCGTAGTCGTTCCACGCTCGGGCATTGAAGTTTGTAACTATTTTACACTAGAATATACTACTCCTCCGGTGCTAGTAGTAGAGCAGAGTCCTACTCCACTACTACTCTACTCAACAAGTTAGGGCATAGTAGTAGGTAATGTAGGGAGTACCAGTACTGTGATCTGTCAAGCAAGTTGTCTGGCATCGATATGACCCTACGCTGCTGGTATGTGTCTCGTAAGTCAAGCGATGTGCTGTAGTCATCATCACCTGTCCACTTCCCGAAGCACATATTCGCTTCTCCATCTTTTTCCGCACATAATCGTCCAATCTTCCATCCCCGCTAAGGCGCCTCCCCCCTCTTCCGAAACCCAAGCACTAACAATGGCAGAACCAAGCAGCGTTTGCAAAAAGAGTGGTTGGAATTCCCTCCCCACAGAGGTAATCAAGCTCATTGTTTCGCATGTGGACAATCTCAGTACCATGCCGCTCGCCGCGTGCTCGTCGGGGCTGTACCGTTTACTCAACCTCTCAGGCTGGAGCTTTTTAAGCCAGCTCCTTGCTTGCAGTTGCCGCCTGATCTTCAAAAACGGCGTGTCACGCAGCATAAGGATTGCAGGGTGGCGAGCATCAACCCCCTTGACTGCGATCCGATCCCCGTCACCATCGACTACATTAACTGTATGTACTGGGTTTGGATGAACACGTCTTGGATGGTGCTCGTCGACGGTCGCGGCAGCTGGATGCTCGTGGAGGTCTACACCCGGCGATTGATCTCCCTTCCTTCGATTAACACTGCACTGCTTTGGCACCGCGGCCCAGAATACTCGGAGTCTTACATTAGCCAACATGATACCAAGTTTGATTTGCTCAAGGTTGTAATCTGCCAAGTGCCCACAAGATCTGCGAATTATAAAGACTTCAGGCTAATTGCGTTCTTCAACCGCGGTCTCGCCTATCTAACAGGTCACAGCGGTAAGTGGATAAATCTGCATGTCCATCGCAGGATCATACATCCTCCATGGTTCTCTGATGCCATTGAACACAAGGGCTTCATTTACGCTGTCGACTCCTTCTATGGCTGGACGTATTGCTGGCCTACTCCAGTCATCGCCACAAATGGCTGTTACAGCAGTATGTTACTTTCCTATGATATCATGATGGCTTGCTTATATTACTGTTAACATTTACTAAAAAAATATTCATGCTCATAACATGTTGTTCTTAAGATTGACTACATTAATAGCCCTTTTTTATTTGACTCCAAATTGATATGATGTTGTAGGCCGCCTGGTGTCCCTACCCTTCCTAATCCCAGAACCTTTCAAAGAAAAGCGGCATGGCAGTTGCAGGTGGTTCCTGGCTCGATCAGACGATGGCGAATGATTGATGATCGTTCGCACGTACCGGACGTGTTGTTTTGCGGAATACAATCACAGTCACTGCAAGGTCTTTGAGCAGGATCACAGCTTCTCTGGGCCTTCAGGAATTTTTTACTGGAGGCTGGTAAGTAGCCTTGGTACACTCTCTCTGTTTCTCGGACTGAACTATCCGATTAACCAGGAGATAACCGACGGCAAGGATCATGATGGCAGCGCGGTTTCGTTCATCGGGCAAAACTGTGTGTACACAACGTCCCATGCGTCTCTGCATGCACCATACCCTGATATGTGCCGCCACGCTCTGCAGCCCAAAGTAGGAGAGAGGGTCGCAAGTATCAGACTACGACCTACTGGCTGGAGTTTCCCCGTCAGGCACCCATCTGGTTCAAGCTGTCAGCCAATCTCCACAGCTTAATAAATAGTAACGTCTAACTGAGCCAGTTAGTTAGATGCGTACACTTGGTGTAATAGGATCTTTATTTAGTTTGATGCATACACTTGTTCTTTTTTGGTAGCCCTTTTGTAATGATGGCTGATGTTTGGTTTGGAAGAGAGAGCTGCATCTTTACTCTTGTGGCCTACTTACTGCTTCTGTTTGCATCCCCAGCCCTGGTTGTTGTTGTTGCTGTTTTCAATGTACAATCAGTAGTATATTTCGTGTGTTGGTTGAATAAATGTGTTGTTAGAACGACAAACACAATGTTTTGGAAGTCGTTGCACGGTCCGATCCTTTAGTGCCCCGTATCGTATGTAGCGCATACTATTTTTTGTACGGAACACATTTTCCACTTGTCGATAACATGCAACCCACTAATGAAGGCCCAATAGAGGAGCCCATAATTAACTAGAAGGGACGCTCTCACATGAATCCGGCCTAGGTACATGCTCATGGTCCCCTAAACATAAAAAAGTAAATAAATAAAGCTAAATGCTCATGCACCAGTTCTCTAAATTCACGATTTAACAGGAGGATATTATTTCCTATGATAGTGTCGTTACATTCAATCGATATTATTCTTAGGCAAAGATAGCGACCAGTCTTCTTTCTCCCACCATTTTCTTCCTACAACCAGCGGACCCATGCAAATCGTAGTCAACGTCGTAAATAGTTCCGGTCCATTTTTATTTTTCAATCAGAATATCCAACCCAGCCCAGCACATTGGCAACAACACTTTATCCTCCGCCTTGGTGCGCTCGCCGTGCCGCCGCCGTCCGGCCCTGCCAACATAGTGAATTGGGAGAGGACTGTAGTTGTGAGTATGACAGTACGGACCCACCAGGTCCACTCCCAAACACAAGCAAGCGCCTCTTTTACTAGTCAGATGCACCCCTCATTTTTTGACTCTAAGACTAGCCACAATGGGTAGTAACATAGACTAGTAACATGCATATGTTACTAGTCTATGTTACTACCTCTATAGTGGGGAGTAACATATGTGTGGTAACATGCAACACTTCATTTATTAGCCTATAGACTCATCTTTTCTTGCTATGTGTGATGTTACTCATACTACTAGTAACTAGCTATGTTACCACTTTCCTCTCTTTCTTCATTTATTGCTTGCCACATCATCTATTTTATCTAGATATGTGTGATGTTACTACCTATGTTACTCCCACTGTGGGTAGCCTAATCCACCATGCTGATATCTAGGACCCACATCATTTTCAACGTATAGTCAATTAATGACAAAATTGCACAACTTTTTTTTGAGGATTTGTTCGGAGGAGCAGGCTATATAAACTGGGTTGTGCGGTCTCTGTGGCCCGTCTAACAAAATGGCCAGCCCAATAGTTTTTTCTTTGGGAAAATAGGTAGCCCACTATTTCTTTTTGAAGAATACCCAAGCAAGACCTCTTTGTTTTCTCCGACTTACTGGGCTGCAAATCTTTCAAGACGAGGAGGTATGCATTCCGGCCTGGCCAAAGAGTATGGTCAGTATCTGTTAAAAGTAATATCAAAGGGGTTGAAAATTCCAAAAAAATATAGGAAATGGGAAATTAGTTTCTTTTTTTTGTTTTTGTTCTTCACTGATATTTTATATTTCATTGGATTTTAACATGACATAGTACTAAGTTATTTTTAAATTTGTTTTAGTATGAGTACTAATTTTTGGATTAAGAATATTTTGTTCCCCGGCAAAATTTTGCGAATTTTCAAAAAATTTCACATTTTTAGTTCAATCTTTTAACCCTGGTACTGACCAGAAAATGGACAGCAATTCTAAAAATGGAAAATGGGCTGCAATAAATTCCATATGAATTAGAAAATGAGTACAAATTATAAAAATAATAGCAAATGGGCTGTACACGCCACATATTTCGAGGCTGACTTGTTTACACAAGGCTTTGTCAGTCAGCACACGATTCTAGCAGAAGTAACTGTTGGATGTCCATCCAAAGGCCGACGTGCTTCTTCAATCTCTGATCTTCCTGCTCCAGCCACCTAAACTAGCGCCCGTGGGACTGCGTGCTCCCTCCTCTTGTGGCCCGCTGTGATGCCGCGCAGGCTTCACCGGCCCACCCTACTGCTTCCGCTGGCCTGGCCGCACACAATCAACTGCCTCCTTATTACGCGAAAAAAATGATTCCTCCCACTGACATCTGGGGTGCACCGGTTCGGAGGCTGGCCTGTGGGCCTACTAAGTTGACGCGTACGCAGGGCTTTGTCAACTTAGTCAACAAACGATTCTAGCAGCAGTGACCATTGGATTTGAATCGAACGGTCCTGCTGCTTCTTCAATCGCTGCTCTTCTTGCACCAGCCACCCAAACCAGCGCCGGCGAGACCACCCGCTCCTGCCTCCAGTGGTCGGCTGTGCTGCCGCTGAGGCCTCACCGCCCCCTACTACTCCCACTGCTGGCCAGGCCCTGTGGCGACGGCAGCCTCACACCGCAGCCGAACTAGTGAACCCTCGTACTCCTCTCCGCATGGGCATCCACCGCTGTGTCTTCCCCGGATCCGCGTCGTCCCCTTCCTAGGCCTCGCCGTCGTCCACCGCCTTGGTGCTCTCGGCGTGGCGTGGTCAATGTGGTCAAGGAACGACTTCCATCAGAAGAGTACTGTACGTGGAGAGGCTGACAGCTGGGTCCACGGCCGCAGCAAGGAAGTGCCTCCTTATTACCCGGAAAATAATGATTCCTCCACCTGACAGCAGGGACCCACTGGACGGGCCACCGTATTTCATGAAAAAAACATTCCCCCCTGACTTCTGGGACCCACCAGCTACATCTTCGCATGCAAGGAAGTGCGTCACAGTCGGGACCCACCTGGTCGAAGCGTACGTAGCGTTGTCATTCTAGTCGCGAACGTGTACCTACATACGATCGGTCTGTCTGCAGGCTGCAGCGATGAACCATGGCTGCGTAAGGAAGGGCACGTGTCGTAGTATAGGCGCGCACGTGTCGTAGTAGAGGCGCGCACGTAGCATGTACACATACGTACAGCCAGGGTGCAAGAAAGTAAATATGTCCATGTACGTACATATGGCTGGGGTCTTGAACGCCTACTCGCGCATACGTATGGCCAGGGCTCGTGTACATGGCTGGCTCGGACGGAACAACCGATCGAAACAAGGCCTAGCGTACTGCAGAACGGAGGACACGGCCTTGTGTTTGACCGGCCACGGTCGAAACGGGATCCTGTTCATCGGGAGGGGTCTGGCGTACCGGAAAGCGGAGGAAACGGACTTCTCTTCGACCTCCTATGGTCAAAACGGGGTTCTATTGATCGGGAGGGGTGTGGCATACCACAAAATGGAGGAAACAGACTTGTGTTGGAGCGCTACGGTCGAAATGGGGCTCCTGTTCATCAGGAGGGGTGTGGCGTACCGCAAAACGGGACTCCACCGGGTACTGTTCATCTCCACCGTCGACCTCCTCCAGCCTCCACGGGCTACTGTTCATCCACCATCGACCTCCTCCACCCTCCACCTGTGACTATTCATCCACAGGCTCCTGTTCATCCAGCCTCCACCGCGCACTCCTCCACCGGCTACTGTTCAACCAGCCCTCTCCACGGGGTCCTGTTCAACCACCCCTCCACGGGCTACTGTTCATCCAGCCGTCCACCGGCTACTGTTCAACTAGCCCTCCACGGGGTCATCCTGTTCTTCCAGCCCTCCACGGGGTCCTGTTCATCCACCCCCAACCGGCTCGATCGATCGGGGTCCTGTTCATCCAGCGGCAACAGCCTCTACTACCACGGGGTCCTGTTCATCCACCCCCACTGGGAACTGTTCATCTAACCCCCTCAACAATACTCACTGTTCATCAAGAGGCATCATCGATCGGCTTCAATTGGCAGCAGTAGCGAAGAAGTCGATCGGGGTTCAGTAACATAGCTAGTGCAATCGATCGGGTTCAGTTAGAGCCCAACGCCTCGCTTGGGTTCAGTTAGAGCGCAATGCCTCTGTCGGTGGGAAACGACACCTATGGGATCACAAGAATCCCTACTACGGTTGCCGGGGCGCGGGGTTGTGAGAAGAGCAGGATTAGCAGCCAACACAATGATCGTTTACCCAGGTTCGGGCCGCGAGGATGCGTAATACTCTAGTCCTGCTTTGGTGTGTATTTGAGAGAGTTCTTGAGCTCTCGAACTAGCTAAGGTGGCTCCATAGTTCAAAAGAGCCGAATCCCTCTCCGGTATGCCAAGGGCCTCCTTTTATAGTCGGAAGGGGCTGCCACAGTGGCACACAGGAGGTGGAAAGGCCTACAGTGCTGCGAGCTTATCGCTCGTGTTATAGGGCAAGACACATTTAATGCGTAGCTTAGGTGTCCCTTAGCTTTATAGGGGACGGGAATGAGGCCCGTCCCGTCCGTTGCCGCCTCGCCTTGCTTCGACACGCGCCCAGGCCAACAATGCATGCGGCGCCATGTAGGCAGGCAGGCAGCTGAGGTGGCGCGGTGGTAGGATCTCCACGAAGATCTGCATGCCACCACGCAGGTGCTTGCTGAGTTGGCGTAGAGGCCGCCCGTCGCCATGTAGGTGCCTGCCTAGCTGGTTGAGCTAGCAGCTGCTTGGGGACGGCGGTGGAATCTTGGTCAACGCGTGCCTAGCTGTGGCCCCGCTGACACCCTTGGCAAGGGCTTTGCCGGGGGCCCGGCAAGGGTCTTGCCGTGGCGTTGCAGTCGTCCCTGGCAAGGCGCTTGCCGGGGGTCCAATGGATCTCCTCGGCAAGGATCCCGCCGAGGGTCGCCGTCTTCTGGTTCTCATCTGATCTTATATCTCTATGGTCTTGACAAAGATTTGCATGCTACCACGGAGGTGCCTCCCGAGCCCTAGTTCCAATGTGGTTGGTTGAGTTGGAACCCGTGGGCTCAAGGGTGGCTCGCTTTGTTAGCATCGGGCAAGCTACCCCGGCAAGGCTCTTGCTAGGGCCGCGGAGGCTGCCCTGGCAAGGGCCTTGCCGGGGGAGTCCACCTTGCCCTCTCGCTCTTTGGTATCTTTGGTCTTGGCGTTGCCTTGGCCATCTTGTGCTTCGGCTTCTCTCCGGCTCACCTCCTCTGCCCTGCTTAGTGTGGCCGTGGCGCGCGGCTCCGACTGCCCGTGCACAAGTAAAGGGGTACAAAGGTGTGCCCCTACTTTTGTACACCGACAGGAGCCCCTGGGCCTGGGTCACACATAAGCGCGACACATTGTTGGGCCAGGCCCAGAACGGTGCGCGAGCAAGCGGGGCGGATTTTCACCGCAGTAACCCTTCGTCCGCTGCGCTTCCCCATGACCCGTGTTGGGCGCGCGACGTGGGGTTCGGGCGTGACGTGGGGGGCATGCGTGGGGCGGTTCCCGCACGCATGCGTCACGTCGTAGTAAAGAGGCAGGTCGCGCCTTCCCCATAAAAAGAGGGCGGCATGGAGGCGCGGTTCATTTACTGCATGGACTTGGGTTGCAGTCTTCAAGGCACCCATGCCCCCCGATCACAGGGCGGGGAACGGTCGCCTCACCCATCTTTTCGACCCTGCTCGCTCGCCATGCGTCCTTCATGCAAGTGGCGAGCGTTGGAGGCGGGAAACCGGGCCGTCGCTGATTGGGGCAGCAGGTCGGTCCTGATTCCCTGCGCCTTCGACGGCTGGATTGGCCGAGTGGGGCGGGCGAGCCTCGACCCCGCCCCTTTATAAGGAGGGGGGAGGTGGGCATCATTGCACATTCCTTCAGCATCCATCCTCCTCCACCTCCGCTTCTTTCTTACACCTGTCATGGCGAGAGGAGGCGCTGGGCCTTCGACGGTGGCGGCGAGGGTTGCTGCTCGTCAGCGCGTCCCTACTTCCCATGAATCCATGGCGGCAGAGCCAGCCATCAGAGGAAGGGGGAGGGGGCATGGCCGAGGTTGCCACGGCGGTCGGGGGAGAGGGGAACGAGGTGGTGCGGCAGCCGTGCCTCCGCCAGCGGTGCCTCCCGCGATGGAGGGTCACGTCAAGGACCAGCCCCGCGAGTTCTTCATCAGGCTGTGCAGGCCACCGCGTCGTCGTCTCCGTCTCCCCACCCCCTTCGCTGAGGAGATGGAGCTCGATCCGACCCAGACCCTCAGATTGCACATGAGGGGCTGCGGGACCGGCGGTACACGGGTCGATGTCGACTTCCCCGCTCCGCATGTTATGTATCTCCGTCGTGGATGGAAGACATTTGCTCGCATCCATAGCCTGACGGTGGGGCTCGTCCTCTACTTCAAGTTAATGGAGGGTGGCCTTCTCTCCGTCAAGGTCTTCGGAGATCTTGGAACTCGCCTGAAGTGCTGTGTGGAAAGCTCCTCCGACGATGAAGATTCCTCCTCGGGCGAGATTGACGAGGAGGACAGCGACAGCGACGACGAGGGACTCGGGCGGCAGGATGCCGACCCTAACTTTGACTGATCGCGTCGCCCCTCCCTCGGCCTCGCGCCCTGCCGAGGGCCTTCCTCGTCAAGCTCTCCATCGGCGCGTTCCCCATCGCCTCCTTGGGTGGCTGGCGTAGGAGGACCGGAGAAGGCGAAGAAGGCGGGCGGTGGCCGTCAACTCAGAGTACGCGGGCACCGACGCCTTCGTCGCGTATTGTCGGGCCGTTGCCTCATCTTCCAGCCCCTCCGCCGGCACCGGGATGGTCTCTTGGCGCCTTCTGCTTCTCGTACCTCGCCTAGGCGCTCGTTTCGCCCTCCCGCCGTCTTCTTTCACCTCCTGAGGAGAGGGACAAGAAAGGGAATACGGGCACCTTATCTCTTTTTAGTTTGTAAGCCTGCGGGCACTTGTTAATTTCTAAACTTGTAATCCCCATGCTCATGTTTTTTATTCCGTACGAACTGTAACTGTATGGGACATTTTTAATGAAAAAGGGTGTTTGCCGGGTTCTTTGTGCGTGAGCGAGGCCCATGCCAAGGACGAATCCTTGTTACTTCTAAGGTAAACATTGTCGCCCGGCAACATGCCTTGCCGTCCCCCCACTTCGGTCAACCATTCTCACGCTCTTGGCGGAGGCAGGGGCAAAGCAGGGTTAGGCCCCTCGTTCATTTCTCTTTCCACCGCGACTACGACCAAGTTCCGACCCAGGGGATAGCTCTTGGGTACGGGAAAAGGGGAGCACGGTGGTTTTAAGAATATAAACGAGGTTTCATATGTCCTAGTTCTATACGGAAGTGCATAACAGGGGATAAAAGACTTATCAGAATCCGCAGCCCCCGGCAACCTTGGCTTGCCGTGGTTGGATCCTTGTGTCTTCAGCCCCCGACGATCCTGGCTTGCTGGGGCCGGAGCGCCGGTCCATCCTCTTTCTCCCAAGCGGCTCAGGAGACATGTCCACGTGACCTGCGAACCAAAGAGGACAGAAAGACGCACACTCGACCTCTAGGCTAGGGGTTAGTCGCCGCTAAGCACTATCGACCCTAACCGAGGAAGAAACTTAACCTATCATGCATGCTATAACTTAGGGCGCCAGTGCTTCATTTATTTATGCTCAGGGTCTGCGCCTGGCTTTATACAGAGGGTTGCATGCCTTGCCGGCAAAGCTTGTACAAAAGGTGGCTTGCCGGGGGGGGGGGGGGCGGCAAGCCGCGCCTTACGGGTAAAACTTGCGAAGATGCTCGATGTTCCAGGAGTTGCTCACTGGGACAACACCTTCGGTCTCCAGGCGGACTGCGCCAGGCCTGGTGACTCGTATTACCCGATAAGGGCCTTCCCACTTCGGCGTCAACTTGTTGGTATTCTTGGCCGACTGAACGCGCCGAAGAACAAGTTTGCCTTCCTCAAAGCTTCGGGCATGAACCTTGCAGCTATGGTAGCGGCGCAAGGCTTGCTGGTAGCGTGCTGCTCTCACAGCCGCCCAAAGACGATCTTACTCAAGGAGCGTTGCGTCATCTTGCCGCAATTGCTCTTGCTCAAGCTCGTCGTAAGCGAGCACTCGAGGTGACCCGTATGTGAGTTCTATGGGGAGAACTGCTTCTGCCCCGTATACCAGGGCAAAGGGTGTCTGGCCGGTGGCTCGATTTGTCGTCGTCCTGATCGACCAAAGAACCGCCGGCAACTCATCGATCCAGCGCCTTCCGCTCTTGTGCAGCTTGTCAAAAGTCTTTGTCCTCAGGCCTCGCAACACTTCAGCATTTGCCCTCTTCGCTTGGCCGCTGCTCCGTGGGTGTGCCACGGAGGCTAAACAGACCTTGCTGCCGAGGTCTTGGATGTATTGCATGAAGGTGTGGCTTGTGAACTGCGTGCCATTGTCGGTGATGACTCTGTTTGGCACACCAAACTGGCAGACTAGTCCCTAGAAGAACTTGATGGCTGACTGTGCTGTCACCTTCCTCACTGCTTCCACCTTCGGCCACTTTGTGAGCTTGTCGATTGCAACGTACAAGTATTCAAAGCCCCCGACAGCACGGGGGAAGGGGCCCAGTATGTCGAGCCCCCGGACCAAAAATGGCTAGGAGAGAGGGATTGTTCGAAGGGCTTGAGCTGGTTGATGAAGCTTCTTTGAATGGAACTGACACGCTTCACACTTGGTTACTAGTGCCGTTGCATCCTGGAGGGCAGTGGGCCAGAAGAAACCCTGCCGGAGCGCCTTGCCGGCAAGGGCCCTCGACCCTATGTGGGAGCCACATATGCCTCCGTGTATCTCCGCCAACAGCTCCAGTCCTTCCTCCCGGGGAATACACTTCAATTTCACACCGTTCGGTCTCTTTCTGTACAGGACGGCATCGACGAACTGACACATAGCAGACCGATGGGCTACTTTCTTCGCTTCTTCCCGCTCCTCAGGAAGCTCCCATGTTTGGAGGAATCGGACGGTATGCTGCGCCCATGCCGGAGCCCGGGGCTCGACGGGAAGGACCAAAGGCATTTATTCTGCCGTGGGAGCCACCTTCTCTACGGCCAGGGCTTGGCGGCCTACCGGAGTCGGTCGCTCCTTGGCAGGCTCAGGGCCCACGGCAACACTCTTGTCAGCGGCCCTTGGGGGCTCGGCAGGAAAGTACTTGCCGGGGCCTGATTTCCTTCGCTTGTTCTGCTCCGTTGCTGGTTCGACGGATGGTTGAGTCAACCGAAGCAAAAAGGTACCTGGTTCCACAGGTAGCTTGAATGCAGCGCGCTTTGACAGGTAGTCAGCGATGTCGTTCTCCGCTCGGGGAACGTGCTCTGCTTGTATACCGTCAAAGCGCTCCTCCAGCTTCCTCACCTCATCTACGTAGGCCTCCATCAACGGGCTCTGATAATCCTTGTTGACTTGTCTGACGACAAGCTGTGAATCACCCCGGACGATGAGTTTTTTTACTCCGAGGTCTGCCGCGATCCTGAGACCGGCAAGCAATCCCTCGTATTCAACAGTGTTGTTGGTGGACATCTCCCTGGGAAAGTGCATCTGGATTACATACCTGAGGTGCTTTCTGGTGGGTGCGACGAGCAGCACACCAGCACCGGCGCCTTGCAGCGAGAAAGCTCCGTCAAAGTACATAATCCAGGGGCGAGTTGTTTCCTTGCCGGGGAGAGTGGTCTCCTGGATCTCTTCGTCAGGCATTGAGGTCCATTCTACAATGAACTCCGCCAGGACTCTGCTCTGGATGGTTGAAGTACTTTCAAACTTCAACCCAAAGCTTGACAATTCAAGGGCCACTCCACAATCCTTCCGGTTGCGTCTGGGTTGTGCAGTATCCGTTGCAACGGGAGGCGGGTGACGACGGTGATCTCGTGGGCTTGGAAGTAATGACGCAGCTTCCTCGAGGCCATAATGAGGCCGAAGAGCAATTTCTGCACACCGGAGTACCTTGACCTAGCCCCCTGCAAGAGGGAGCTGACAAAGTAAACCGGGTGCTGCATCATCTTCTTCTTCTGCACCACCTCATTTGGCCGCGCGGGCCCTGCCTTGACGGCGTCAGTTTCTGCCGGGAGCCTCGCCATGCCGGCACTAGGCCCTGCCGGGGAGTCTCTGACTTACCGTCCGCCGGTCCTACCATTGCCACTGCCTCTTCGTCAATCTCCCTCTGTGCCACTAGCGCGGCACTGACCACTTAGTTCGTCACCGCCAGATACAGCAGCAACGGTTCTTGTGGTTTTGGCGCAACTAGTATCGACATAGAGGAAAGGTATCTCTTCAGGTCTTGCAACACCGCTTCGGCCTCTGGGGTCCACTCCATTGGGCCCGCCTTCTTCAGGATCTTGAAAAAATGAAGGGCGCGCTCGGCAGACTTGGAGATTAATTGGCTCATGGCGGCAAAGCAGCCAGAGAGCCGAGGCACATCCTTGATCCGCTTGGGTGCCTCAATCTGCTCGATAGCCTTGATCTTGTCTAGGTTTCCCTCGATGCCACGCTGCGACACGAAGAACCCGAGAAGTTTGCCGGACGGAACGCCGAAGACACACTTCTCAGGGTTTAGCTTGAGGTTGATCTTGCGCAGGTTGGCAAACGTCTCTTCTAAGTCTTGTACAAGAGTTGCCCTGTCCTTGGTTTTGACCACTATGTCATCCATATAGGCTTCCATATTTCTATGTAGCTGGGGTTCAAAACCAATTTGGACTGCTCTTGCAAATGTTGAGCCAGCACTCTTCAACCTGAAACTCATCCGTAAAAAGCAATATGCGCCACATGGGGTGATGAATGCTGTCTTCTCTTCGTCTTCTCTTGTCATGAAGATCTTGTGGTAACCCGAGTAGGCATCGAGGAATGATAACAGATCACACCCGGCCGTGGAGTCAACAATCTGGTCGATGCGCGGCAACGGGAAGGGGTCCTTAGGACAAGCCTTATTGATATCTGTATAATCAATACACAGCCTCCACTTCCCGTTTGCCTTGCGCACCACTACCAGATTGGCCAACCATGTCGGATGGAGCACTACCCTCACCAAGCCCGCTGCTTCCAACTTCCTGATCTCCTCTGTGATGAACTCCTGCCATTCCAAAGCTTGCTTCCTGACCTTCTGCTTGACGGGTCGCGCATGGGGACAGACAGCAAGATGGTGCTCAATCACTTCCCTGGGAACACCAGGGATGTGTAACGCCCACGATGCGGCTATATCTCCCACGTGTCGAGGCACGACTTAGAGGCATAACCGCATAGTGGTTTTGTCGCAAGAAGGGTCATCTTCACACAATCCCATGTAATGAACAAGAATGGGATAAAGAGTTGGCTTACAATCGCCACTTCACACAATACATAAATATATCTCATACATCATCCAAAAAAATACAAACATACATAGACCGACTACGGTCAAGATCCAGATGAAAATAAGACAACCCCAAATGCTAGATCCCCGACCGTCCCAACTGGGCTCCACTACTGATCATCAGGAAAAGACACATAGTAACGACCACGTTCCTCGTCGAACTCCCACTTGAGATGGACCCCATCCTCTGCACTGGCATCGTTGGCACCTGCAACTGTTTTGGTAGAATCTGTGAGTCACGAGGACTCAGCAATCTCACACCCGCGAGATCAAGACTATTTAAGCTTATAGGAAAGGTTGGAGTAATGAGGTGGAGTTGCAGCGGCAAAAGCATATATGGTGGCTAACTTGCGCAAATGAGAGCGAGAAGAGAAGCAACGGAACGGTCGTCTTCTAGAAATGATCAAGAAGTGATCCTGAACTCCTACTTACGTCATACATAACACAGACCGTGTTCACTTCCCGGACTCCTCCGAGAAGAGACCATCACGGCTACACACGCAGTTGATGTATTTTAATTGGGTCAACTGACAAGTTATCTACAACCGGACATTAACAAATTCCCATCTGCCTCATAACCGCGGGCACGGATTTCGAAAGATAATACCCTGCAGGGGTGTCCCAACTTAGCCCATCATAAGCTCTCACGGTCAACGAAGGATAAACCTTCTCCCGGAAAGACCCGATCAGTCTCGGAATCCCGGTTTACAAGACATTTCGACAATGGTAAAACAAGACCAGCAAAGCCGCCCGAATGTGCCGACAAATCCCGATAGGAGCTGCACATATCTCGTTCTCAGGGCACACCGGATAAGTCAAGCTACGAGTAAAACCAGACCTCGAGTTTCCCCGAGGTGGCCCCGCAGGCTGCTCGGTTCGGACCAACACTCGAAGGAGCACTGGCCCGGGGGGGGGGGTTAAAATAAAGATGACCCTCGGGCTCGCGAAAACCCGGGGAAAAAAGGCTTAGGCGGCAAATAGTAAAACCAAAGTTGGGCCTTGCTGGAGGAGTTTTATTCAAGGTGAACTGTCAAGGGGGTCCCATAATCACCCGACCGTGTAAGGAACGCAAACTCAAGGAACATAATCCCGGTATATCAGTAACTAGGGCGGCAAGAGTGGAACAAAACACCAGGAATAAGGCCGAGCCTTCCACCCTTTACCAAGTATATATAGATGCATTAATTAAATAAGAGATATTGTGATATCCCAACATATCCATGTTCCGACATGGAACAAACTTCAACTTCACCTGCAACTAGCAACGCTATAAGAGGGGCTGAGCAAAAGCGGTAACTTAGCCAATCAACGGTTTGCTAGGAGAGGATGGTTAGAGGCTGACATGGCAAAATGGGAGACATGATATAGCAAGTGATAGGTAGTGGAGCATGGCAATAGAGCGAACAACTAGCAAAGCAAAGATAGAAGTGATTTCGAGGGGTGGTCATCTTGCCTGCAAGGTTCTCAGAGTTGTCGAAAGTTTGATCCTCGTAAGCGTACTCCACAGGTTCCTCATTCACGAACTCGTCTCCCGGCTCTACCCAAGACAAGCACACAAACAAACAGAACCACAATCAATTACGAGAAATGCACAAGCAACATGATGCAAAACATGTATGATATGCGAGATATGATATGCGATGCATATGCGTGCTCCGGAAGGAAAATGATGAACATGGCAGTAACTTGTCAAACCAAGCATGCCACTGGAAAGATGAGGTGATTTCGGTCGAAATCGATATAAAGATCACCGGAAACGGATGCACGGTTTGCAAATGGCAAGCAAAACAAGAATGACACGAATCTGCGATTAACAGCAAGATAGCACATAAAATGCAAAAAGTAACAATGCTACAGCACTCCAACATAGCAAAAAAGCATATGATAGTGATATACAGGAGATGCTTGACAAAAGATGAACACTGAGCTATGGCTAGATCACAACATATCAAGCTCAAACAAGCATGGCAAAAATGCAAAAGATAACAGGTTCACAGACTTGGTGAAAAACTGGACATGGCAGAAAACAGTATCAGGTAACAATGTTCAGAGCACGAAATCAACATGCTACAGGAACTTAACATAGCAAAACTAGGCATGGAAGTGTTCTACTAAATGCATATGACAAAAGTCCCTTAGTGACAATAAGCCAAAAAGGACCAGAAGATACGATGGCAAGCATGTAAACATAGCAAGTTTCGTTATCAGGTTTCAGACTTGGCAGAAAACAGAGCATGGCAGAAATAATAATATGTAGGCCTCTTTGTGAGCTTGATGCATTCACTAAATAGCAATGCACTACAAACCAAGCACACCTACAGCAAGATGGCATGTTTATGAAGCTATCCATGGCAAGAACAATTGGATAGCATGTATGGATCAACTACAATAAGCTTGGCAAAATTGCATATCATGTTAAGAATCTGTCGGAAATATTTTATAGCAAAAGTAGAGCAAGATTGAGTCATTCTATGGCCCTCCATAATTGCAAACAATTGCAGGAATAGATCAATTACAACTATAGCTCCAAAACATCCTTACTGAACATCTCCAAAATATGTGGATCTCTCTGTAGCATCAGGTTTACATGGCAACAAAATAACAGCAGACAAAGACTTAGAAAAATCACTGTCCCTGAAATCGGAAACATTACGGAGCCTACTTTGCATGCTTGTGCTAGTCACCACAGAGATTACAAAAATACATGGACTACACCACTGGAAAGATGGCATGGCATACTTTAAAACACATGTAGAGCTCATGCCCATAAGATGTACAGATTAAATGATACAAAAATGACAAATCTCCAAGTTCTGCTAAGAACCAGAGAATAACAGCAACTAGCCCTCTTCCAACAGAGATTTGGGCATCAAGATGACCTCTAATGAACATGGTGCAATTTAACAAAATGAAGAGCATCACGAGGCGAACAATTTGACATATTACACGCACGAATCGGAGCTACATGAAAAGAGTTACGCACTGAGGAACATGAGCACTTGCTGTAAAAATTCCCAGACTTAGAAAATTTGAGGGGGTCGAGGAAAGTCAACGCACTTACAGATCTGGATCGGGCCGAAGTTTGGAGCTCGAGCTCGGCCTCGATGGGGTTCACCGGCGACGGGAGGGAAGGGGGAGGCGACGGCGACGCAGGCCGGAAGTTGGAAGGGCGACGGCACCGGCGGGCGGCGGGGCCGAGGTCGGCGGGGCCGCCGGCGAGCACGGCGGCGGCGCGGCGAGGCGGAGCTCCGCGCCGGCAATGGCGACGGGCGACGGCCGGGTCGGGCGACGGAGGCGCGCAGGGGCATGCGGGCTCGGGCGACGGCGGTGCGGGCCGGCGGGCATGCGGGCTCGGGCGACGGCGGTGCGGGCCGGCGCGGTGGAGGTGGCGGCGGTGACACGTGGCGGCGCGCGATTCATCGGCCGGCGCGGGCGGACGTGTCCGGCGCGGGTGGACTTTGTCCAGCGGCGCGAGGTGGAAGACGCTAGGGTTCGTCTGCGAATGTATACGGGAGGGGATGGAGTTTTATAGGTAGAGGGAGCTAGGAGAGTCCAAATGAGGTGCGGTTTTCGCCCACACGATCGTGATCAAACGACCTAGAGCATGGTAGAGAGTTTGGTGGGTTTTGGGCTGGTTTTGAGGGGGGGTTTGCTGGACACTCAAATGGACTTTGCGGATGCCCGGTTAACCGTTGGAGTACGAAACGACCTCCAAATGGAACGAAACTTGACCGGTGGTCTCCGGGTGGTGTAATAAGGCCACTTGACAAGCCTCGGTCCATTCCGAGAAAGTTTGACACCCGCACACGAAAGAAAACAAGAGGGGTGCACCGGAAGAGATAGGAGCGCCAGATTGGAAAACGGACAACGGGGAAAATGCTCGGATGCAAGAGACGAACACGTATGCAAATGCAATGCACATGATGACATGATATTAAATGCATGGCATGAAAAAATACAAAACGAAAGACAAAACCCGACCACGGAGGAAATAACATAGCACATAGCCGGAAATGGCAAGAGTCGGAGTTACAAATATGGCAAGTTACATCCGGGGAGTTACAGGATGTCAGATGCTCGCCATGCAAACACATCGACATTCGCTCACAGGAGAGTGACGAGCGCGCTTTCCTATTTGCTGTCGAGGGTGGAGCTTATGGTGAAAGCCCCCCGTGCCATCCTCCCTGACGGACACCTTCTTGGTCTCTGGTGGCATAGCTATGGATTTCTTGCTTTTGCCGGTGGAGCTCTCTGGCACGTCCTCGACGGTAGCGCAACACTCCGAAGTGGTGCGTTTGCCGGAGTGGGTGCGAGAGGTCTTGCCGGTCTTCTTCTTCCCTCTCGGGGCTTCAGCGGCAGGAGCAAGTGCCTTGGCGGCAGCTGCTGCAACTGCTCCCGGTAGAGTAGGTCGGTGCAGATCAGTGCGTCCTTCTTGTCGGAGGGGACGGTGATGATGTTCATCGGCCCAGGCATCTTCAGCGTGTTGTAGGCGTAGTGCGACGCCGCCATGAACTTGGCGAGCGCCGGCGGCCGAGGATCCCGTTGTAGGGCAAGGGGATCTCGGCTACATCGAAGACAATCCTCTCTGTCCTGTAGTTCAGCTCGCCTCCAAACGTCACGGGCAACGTGACCTTCCCCTTTAGCTGGCTCCTCCCCGGGTTGACTCCTTGAAACGTGCCCATTTTGTCGAGGTCTCCATCAGGGATTTGCAGCCTTTTGATCACAACGGGTGAGATCAAGTTCAGACCGGCCCCGCCGTCAACCAGCATCTTGTTCACCTTGAGGTTGCGTATTGTTGGTGAAACACGTATTGTTGGTGAAACCAACAACGACAAACACCCGACCGCAGTTGTGCGGTTAGGGTGATCCTCGGCGTCAAAGATGAGGGGCGTGCTGGACCACTTCAGCGGCTTCTGAGCGTCGAACGAGGGCTCTGCCGCTGTAATCTCATGCGCCCACTATTTGAGCTGGCGGTGAGAAGTATGCAGTGAGGTGCCACCGTCGATGCACATGGCCTTTGTAGCCTTCTGGAACTCTTACTCGCCGGACTTGTCATCCTCGTCATGATCATCATCTTCTTGCTTCTTGTAGCAGCCCCGAGCGGGCCTCTCTTGTTGGTTATCCTTGCCACGGTGGCCTCCTTGGCCGCCACGCTTCTTGCCGGATCACTCGGCACCATCCTGGCCCTTCTCCTTGTCCCGCCTTTCGTACTCAACTTTTTGCTTCTCAGTAGGCAGCTAGACTTGTCGGCAGTTCTGGAGGTCGTGGCCCTTGGAGCGGTGGATCTTGCAGTACTGCTTGTCGGATCCTCCTGGCTTGTCGGCAGCCGCCAAGGCCCGGCAGGCGGCGCACCCGGCAATCTCCTTGCATGGGGTCGTCTGCCTTGGCCTTCTTGGCAGCGCCGATGCTGTCAGATCCCTTGAAGGCAAGCACGATCTTGCCCTTGCGTTTCCTATTGCGACGCCGGCCCTTCTTCGTCAGGGCGGCGGTGTCTTCATCAATGGAGTCGGTTTCCGCGCCGGCGTCTGCGCCAGCGTCCTCACCGGGGTACTTCCTTCCCTCTTCAGCCCGGGCGCACCTATCGGCCAGAACATAATGTTCGGCCACATCCTTAACCTTGTTCATCGCCAGCTCTTAGCGCATCTTGCGGTTGCGCACGTTCTGATGGAACGTGCTAATCACGGCGGCGGGATGAACACCGGGGATGTTGTACTGCACCCGACTGAACCTCTGGATGTACTTGCGCAGGGTTTCCCCTTCCTTCTGGGGAATGATATGCAGATCACTGGCCTGGCCATGAGCTTGGTGGCCCCCGGTGAGGGCACCAACGAACTCATGGCATAGATCCGACCAAGAAGAGATGGAATCCGCCGGCAAGAGCATCAACCAAGACATGACGTTGGGCTTCAGTGCCAACGGGAAGTAACTGGCAAGCACCTTGTCGTCATGAGCTCCGGCAGCTTCCATCGCGATGGTGTAGATGCAGAGGAACTCTGACGGATGGGTCTTGCCGTTGAACTTCTCGCCAACGTCGGGCTTGAACGTGCGGTGGGATGGCCACTGGAACTGCCGCAGCTCACGGGTAAAAGCCGGGCAACCCACCTCATAAGGTAGGCCGCCGGAGCTCCTCGGCGCGGGGTGGTCGATATCGGGTCCTGCCCGCTTGTCCGACAGGTGGCGCGTATCGCGCCGGCGCTCGGTAGTGGTTCGAGCATCTTCGTGGGCTCATTCTCAAAGAACTTGGCGTTGATCGCGGTGGGTCCGTGGGTCGGACAACGCTATGGAAATATTATCACAAGCGTCATCGCGACAGACCGACACCCGCGGTGGCTGGCGTGGAGGAGGAGAGTGCACCGTGGCCGCAGCACCCCCGGCCCCTCCACCGCTGGCATGCGGTGGTTCGACGGAGTGCCGGCCTGAAGGCCCCGCCGGTCACGGATCATATTTATTGGCGACGGCGACGAGGCTCCGGATGGTGGCTCTCCACTCGTCGAGCTTCTCCGCAGTAGGGGGGAAGTCGAGGAGCAGCTGCGCGCGCGCCAAAGCTTCCGCTGGCGTGGGTGGTGGTGAAAGCTGCGTGGACCGTGGCGCGCTTCGACTTCTAACTACGTTAGAAGGAGCTCTACCACGGCCCAGCGGCTGCGTGCCATTTTCGCCAGCACTTCGGCGAGCAGGCTTGACTCCTTCGTCCTGCGGACGATGCACAGGGCTCTTCCCACGGCGGTGTGCGGGGTCTCCAGCGTGGTGGCGCTGCTCGTCACGCGCACCCTGGGAAGAGTGCGTTGTGGGCGCCGGCATGGGCGTCTTGGAGGTTGCTGCGCCGCCCGTGGGTGGCACAACGACACTCCTGGAGGGCCCCGTGCCGCCTGCGGGGGGCCCAGCTTCGTCTTTGGATTTGGCGGCGTGCGGCCCGTCGCCTGGGGAACGAACGACGCGGCTCGCCAGGCACTGACTACCGGAGGGATGCTAGTGCTCACGGACTTCGGCCCGGGTCCTGTCCGCGACCGGCCCGCTGTTCGTCCACACTGGCACGGGCCGTCCGGCTCCCGACGAGCCGATCGCCGTGATCGTCTTCTTCTTGGGAGCCATAGCGTTGAAGAACTGCTAGCCCAACTACTAGACCAGATTCTCACAATTGCGCCCCCTACCTAGCGTGCCAAAGGTGTCGGTGGGAAACGACACCTATGGGATCACAAGAATCCCTACTACGGTTGCCGGGGCGCGGGGTTTTGAGAAGAGCAGGATTAGCAGTCAACACAAGGATCGTTTACCCAGGTTCGGGCCGCGAGGATGCGTAATACCCTGGTCCTGCTTTGGTGTGTATTTGAGAGAGTTCTTGAGCTCTCGAACTAGCTACGGTGGCTGCGTAGTTCAAAAGAGCCGAATCCCTCTCCAGTATGCCAAGGGCCTCCTTTTATAGTCGGAAGGGGCTGCCACAGTGGCACACAGGAGGTGGAAAGGCCTACAGTGCTGTGAGCTTATCTCTCGTGTTACAGGACAAGACGCATTTAATGCGTAGCTTAGGTGTCTCTTACCTTTATTGGGGACGGGAACGAGGCCCGTCCCGTCCGTTGCCGCCTCGCCTTGCTTCGGCACGCGCCCAGGCCAGCGGTGCATGCGGCGCCATGTGGGCAGGCAAGCAGCTGAGGTGGCGCGGTGGTAGGATCTTCACGAAGATCTGCATGCCACCACGCAGGTGTTTGCTGAGTTGGCGTAGAGGCCACCCGTCGCCACGCAGGTGCCTGCCCAGCTGGTTGAGCTAGCAGCTACTTGGGGACGGCGGTGGAATCTTGGTCGATGTGGGCCTGGCTGTGGCCCCACTGATACCCTTGGCAAGGGCCTTGCCGGGGGCCCGGCAAGGGTCTTGTCATGGCGTTGCAGTCGTCCCCGGCAAGGCGCTTGCCGGGGGTCTTGTGGATCTCCTTGGCAAGGTTCCTGCCAAGGGTCGCCATCTTCTGGTTCTCATATGATCTTATATCTCTATGGTCTTGACAAAGATTTGCATGCTACCACGGAGGTGCCTCCCAAGCCCTAGTTCCAATGTGGTTGGTTGAGTTGGAACCTATGGGCTCAAGTGTGGCTCACTCTGTTAGCATCGGGCAAGTTGCCGCATCAAAGGCTCTTGTCGGGGGAGTCCACCTCGCCCTCTCGCTCTTTGGTATCTTTGATCTTGGCGTTGCCTTGGCCATCTTGTGCTTCGGCTTCTCTCCGGCTCCCCTCCTCTGCCCTGCTTATTGTGGCCATGGGGCGCGGCTCTGACCGCCCGTGCACAAGTAAAGGGGTCCAAATGTGTGCCCCTACTTTTGTACACCGACAGGAGCCCTCGGGCCTAGGCCACACATAAGCGCGACACGTTGTTGGGCCAGGCCCAGAATGGTGCGCGGGCACGCAGGGCGGATTTTCACCACAGTAATCCTTCGTTCGCTGCGCTTCCCCACGACCCGTGTTGGGTGTGCGACGTGGGGGGTCGTGTGTGACGTGGGGGTGGCATGCATGGGGCGGTTCCCGCACGCATGCGTCACGTCGCAGTAAAGAGGTGGCTCGCGCCTTCCCCATAAAACGAGGGAGGCATGGAGGCGCGGTTCATTTACTAGATGGACTTGGGTCACAGTCTTCAAGGCGCCCATGCCCCCCCCCCCCGATCACGGGGCGGGGAACGGTCGCCTCACCTGCCTTTTCGACCCTGCTCGCTCGCCACGCGTCCTTCATGCAAGTGGCGGGCGTTGGAGGCGGGAAACCGGGCCGTCGCTGATTGGGGCAGCGGGTCGGTCCATATTCCCTGCGCCTCCGACGGCTGGATTGGCTGAGTGGGGCGGCCGAGCCTCGACCCTGCCCCTTTATAAGGAGGGGGTGGAGGGCGTCGTCCCACATTCCTTCAGCATCCATCCTCCTCCACCTCTGCTTCTTTCTTCCACCTATCATGGCGAGAGGAGGCGCTGGGCCTTCGACGGTGGCGGTGAGGGTTGCTGCTCGTCAGCGTGTCCCTCCTTCCCACGAACCCGTGGCGGCAGAGCCAGCCATGAGAGGAAGGGGGAGGGGGCGTGGCCGAGGTCGCCGCGGCTGTCGGAGGAGAGGGGGACGAGGTGGTGCGGTGGCCGTGCCTCCGCCAGCGGTGCCTCCTGCGATGGAGGGTCACGTCGGGGACCAGCCCCGCGAGTTCTTCATCAGGCTGCACCGGCCACCGCGTCGTCGTCTCCGTCTCCCCACCCCCTTCGCTGAGGAGATGGAGCTCGATCCACCCCAGACCCTCAAATTGCACATGGGGCACTGTGGGACCGGCGGTACGCGGGTCGACGTCGACTTCCCCGCTAAGCATGTTATGTATCTCTGTCGTGGATGGAAGACATTTTCTCGCATCCATAGCCTGATGGTGGGGCTCGTCCTCTACTTCAAGTTAATGGAGGGCGGCCTTCTCTCCGTCATGGTCTTCGGAGATCTTGGAACTCGCCTGAAGTGCTGTGTGGAGAGCTCCTCCCACGATTAAGATTCCTCCTCGAGCGGGAGTGACGAGGAGGACAGCGACAACGACGACGAGGTAGTCGGGCGGCAGGATGCCGACCCCGACTTCGACTGATCGCGTCGCCCCTCCCTCGGCCTCGCGCCCTGCCGAGGGCCTTCCTCTTCAAGCTCTCCATCGGCACGTTCCCCATCGCCTCCTTGGGCGGCTGGCGTAGGAGGGCCGGAGAAGGCGAAGAAGGCGGGAGGCCGCCGTCAACTCGGAGTACGCGGGCACCGACGCCTTCGTCGCGTATTGTCGGGCCATTGCCTCACCTTCCAGCCCCTCCACCGGCACCGGGATGCTCTCTTGGCGCCTTCTGCTTCTCGTACCTCGCCTAGGCACTCGTTTCGCCCTCCCGCCGTCTTGTTTCACCTCCTGAATAGAGGGACAAGAAATGGATTACAGGCACCTTATCTCTTTTTAGTTTGTAAGCCTGCGGGCACTTGTTAATTTTTAAACTTGTAATCCCCTTGCTCATGTTTTTTATTCCGTACGAACTATACCTGTATGGGACATTTTTAATGAAAAAGGGTGTTTGCCGGGTTCTTTGTGCGTGAGCGAGGCCCATGCCAAGGACGAATCCTTGTTACTTCTAAGGTAAACATTATCGCCTGGCAACAGGCCTTGCCGTCCCCCCGCTTCGGTCGACCATTCTCACGCTCTTGGCGGAGGCAGGTGTCGGTGTCAAAACCGGCGGATCTCGGGTAGGGGGTCTCGAACTGTGCATCTAAGGCGGATGGTAACAGCAGGCGGGGGACACAATGCTTACCCAGGTTCAGGCCCTCTCGATGGAGGTAATACCCTACTTCCTGCTTGATTGATCTTGATGATATGAGTATTACAAGAGTTGATCTACCACGAGATCGTAGAGGCTAAACCCTAGGAGCTAGCCTATGATTATGATTGTTGTTGTCCTACGGACTAAACCCTCCGGTTTATATAGACACCGGAGGCGGCTAGGGTTACACAGAGTCGGTTACAAGGGAGGAGATCTACATATCCGAATTGCCAAGCTTGCCTTCCATGCAAAGGAGAGTCCCACCCGGACACGGGACGAAGTCTTCAATCTTGTATCTTCATAGTCCAACAGTCCGGCCAAAGTATATAGTCTGGCTGTCCGAGGACCCCCTAATCCAGGACTCCCTCAGTAGCCCCTGAACCAGGCTTCAATGACGATGAGTCCGGCGCGCAGACTGTCTTCGACATTGCAAGGCGGGTTCCCCCTCCGAATATTCCATAGAAGATTATGAACACAAGGATCGTGTCCGGCTCTGCAAAACAAATTCCACATACCACCGTAGAGAGTACAATATCCCACAAATCTAATCTGCTGAAAAATTTCATAGTGTGACACCACGCCACGGCCCGGTCATTATTCGAACTGTTTTTCTCAACCAACTACTGCACATATTGCGAGGCGGTTTTCTTGGCACGTCTTGTCGAAGCAGAGATCCCGTCCCCTTATCACGGGATTCTCATCAATATGGGTGTGGGTAACCGAACCGTGCCATCAACCACGCCACTTGGGGAATAAGCGAGTTTACCAGGCAAGTGGGGAGGCGCAGAATCCCTGCTGCCTCTATAAGGGGATAAGGACTCCCTTTTGCACCCACGCTTTCTTCTTCCTGATCCATTCCCCTTCGCTCGAGCTCCAGCACCCGAGCGTTCGTCTTCTCCGCCCACAAAGGTCTTCCGAAAATGTCCGCATCCGGAGCAGGATGCAAGTGGATGGCCTCTACCGTCTGGAGAAGGATATCAAAAAGCATCGGGAGGCCGGGTATCTGGCCAAGGAAATCAACCACCGTCTCCCGACGGCGGGACAGATCGTTCCTACTCCGGAACCCCACAAGAGGGTTGTATTCCTCCCTCATTTTGTCCGCAGGCTAGGGTTTCCCCTCCACCCATTCGTTCGCGGCATCATGTATTATTACGGGATCGATTTTCATGATTTATCCCCCAATCCCTTCCTCAATATCTCGACATTCATCGTCATGTGCTAAGCTTTTCTCCGCATCTCGCCACACTTCGGCTTATGGCTGAAGATCTTTAATGTGAAGCCCAAGGTAGTGAGCGGCGAGCACGCCGAGTGCCGGGGCGCTATGGTGAGCAAGATGCCCAACGTCATATGGCCGACAGGTACTTTTAATGATTCCATCAAAGAGTGGCAACAGCAGTGGTTTTACACCACTGAGCCGTGCGGCACGGAATGGGCCGCTGATCCCGAGTTCCGATCCGGAGCCCCTCTGCGGCTTACGTCCTGGCCCAAGAAGGGCCTGAACTGGTCTTCGTCTGACGAACTGTCGGTGCTCCAGACGCGCGTTAAGGATATGGAAGACAAGAATATCGAACTCGTCAATGTAGTCTAGGTGATGTTAGGTCGTCGGATCCTGCCTTGTCAACACCGGAGTTGCAACTTATGGGAATTCGACCCGGCCAAGCACCAGACCCTGCGAGAGCGCTTTGGCTCCTCGCACAAAGCCATCTGGAAGGTGGTTTTCAAGTCCGGCAAATCATGGCCGGACTCAGCCGAGGACCGCGGGTACCAACTGTCCCGCCCTGCAAGCTCGGTAAGTCATTATACGTTTTATCCGCATAACCCAAGGGAAATGCTTAATGTGTTCTCCACAACTCTCCTAGGGCTGGACGAAGAAGGCGGGGCAGATCCACTGTCTGGCCCCGCTGCCCGAAGAACCAGCCGGCCCACTTCTGACGAAGATGCTGGTCCCGGGGCCTTACAAGGCGCCGAAGAAGAAAGCCGAGAAGGAGGTCGCGGTAGTTCGGACACAATATCCGAAGGCTCCAACACCCGTTCTGCCTCCTAAGAGGACGAGGAGGAGGAAGACAAATCCCCAGCAGGGGGAGAAAGAAGAGGACGGCCTCCATACACTTGGAGGCCGAGTTGCCTAAAAGGGGAAAAACTCCTCTTCCGGAGGAGTCCACTGCCGCGTCGACAACAGGCCGGAGTGGGATCCCAGGGCCCAGCCCCTGGTGAACTCGTGATTATATAAAATCTGAACACGTTTATGCGTCCAGACTCATCATGGCATAATATTTTAACCTGAGCCATACTTTTTGTAGTCCGGCGAGGTCCCGCACTGAACAATCCTCGTCAGAGGATTTGCTGAGCTCAGATGCTATGGAGAGCGGGACGCCCCCGAAGGCCCCTTCCCCCAAATATGTGAATAACACCAAGGTTTCGTCCCAAAGGGACCCCGGCCAAGGAGGGGGGGGGGAGATCGTGAAGGCAACGCCTGGAGGTCAAACTTCAGGGGCCGGAGACATGGGGGAGAAGATTCCCATGGGAGTCGACGGCGGGGGCCATCTTGAATTTGGCCCCCAGCCGGACGCAATTCCAGAGCCAATACGGCTCCAGAATCAAGCAGGTGGCCTCCCTCGGCTGGAGGGGGTGTGCCTGTTCCACCGGCAACCTCTGTCCAACCAGAGGTGCCGGATGCTTTGTGGTTGAGAAGATTCAGTCTGCTGAGAGTGCACTGAATGAAGCCTGTATCAGACTTATAAGAGGCTTTGAGGTATGTTTTATGAGGTTTCGAAGAGTATCGTAGTATGGATAGTAGCCCTTGATACAGTGTTCGGTGAAAGAAAGAACCGGACAGAGGATCAAATTTATGTTCGCAGGAAGATTGATACGTCCATTTTGCATCATGCTTTTATATCGATATTTATTGCATTATGGGCTGTTATTACACATTATGTCACAATACTTATGCCTATTCTCTCTTATTTCACAAGGTTTACATAAGGAGGGAGAATGCCGGCAGCTGGAATTCTGGGCTGGAAAAGGAGCAAATATTATAGACCTATTCTACACAACTCCAAAAGTCCTGAAACTCCACGAAAGTCATTTTTGGAAATAATAAAAAATACTGAGTGGAAGAAATACCAGAGTGGGCCCACACCCTGGCCACGAGGGTGGGGGCGCGCCCTACCCCCCTGGGCGCGCCCCCTGCCTCGTGGGCCCCCTGTTGGCCCTCCGTTGCCCATCTTCTGCTATATGAAGTCTTTCGTCCGAAGAAAAATCATAAGCAAGCTTTCAGGACGAGACTCCGCCGCCACGAGGCGGAACCTTGGCAGAACCAATCTAGGGCTCCGGTAGAGCTGTTCTGCCGGGGACACTTCCCTCCGGGAGGGGGATATCATCGCCATCGTCGTCACCAACGCTCATCTCATCGAGAGAGGGCACTCTCTATCAACATCTTCACCAGCACCATCTCCTCTCAAACCCTAGTTCATCTCTTGTATCCAATTCTTGTCTCTAAGTCTGGGATTGGTACCTGTAGGTTGCTAGTAGTGTTGATTACTCCTTGTAGTTGATGCTAGTTGGTTTATTTGGTGGAAGATCATATGTTCAGATCCTTTATGCATATTAATACCCCTCTGATTATGAACATGAATATGCTTTGTGAGTAGTTACGTTTGTTCCTGAGGACATGGGAGAAGTCTTGCTATTAGTAGTCATGTGAATTTGGTATTCGTTCGATATTTTGATGAGATGTATGTTGTCTCTCCTATAGTGGTGTTATGTGAACGTCGACTACATGACACTTCACCATTATTTGGGCCTAGAGGAAGGCATTGGGAAGTAATAAGTAGATGATGGGTTGCTAGAGTGACAGAATCTTAAACCCTAGTTTATGCGTTGCTTTGTAAGGGGCTGATTTGGATCCACATGTTTCATGCTATGGTTAGGTTTACCTTAATACTTCTTTTGTAGTTGCGGATGCTTGCAATAGGGGTTAATCATAAGTGGGATGCTTGTCCAAGTAAGGAGAGCACCCAAGCACCGGTCCACCCACATATCAAATTATCAAAGTACCGAACGCGAATCATATGAACGTGATGAAAACTAGCTTGACGATAATTCCCATGTGTCCTCGGGAGCGCTTTTCTCTATATAAGAGTTTGTCCAGGCTTGTCCTTTGCTACAAAAAGGATTGGGCCACCTTGCTGCACTTTATTTACTTTTGTTACTTGTTGCTCGTTACAAATTATCCTATCACAAAACTATCTGTTACCTATAATTTCAGTGCTTGCAGAGAATACCTTGCTGAAAACCGCTTATCATTTCCTTCTGCTCCTCGTTGGGTTCGACACTCTTACTTATTGAAAGGACTATGATAGATCCCCTATACTTGTGGGTCATCAAGACTCTTTTTTGGCGCTGTTGCCGGGGAGTGAAGCGCCTTTGGTAGGTGGAATTTGGTAAGGAAAAATTTATATAGTGTGCTGAAATTTACTGTCACTTGTTACTATGGAAAGTAATCCTCTGAGGGGCTTGTTCGGGGTACCTTCACCCCGACCAATAGAGAAAAGAGTTGCTCCTCAACCTACTGAACCTACTGAAAATGAAAATGTCTACTTTGAAATTCCTTCGGGTATGTTAGAAAAACTGCTGGCTAATCATTTTGCAGGAGACGGAACAATGCATCCTGATGAGCACCTAATATATGTGGATGAACTTTGTGGATTATTTAAGCTTGTAGGTATACCCGATGATGTTATTAAGAAGAAGGTCTTCCCTTTATATTTGAAGGGAGACGCATTGACATGGTATCGGCTATGTGATGATATGGGATCATGGAACTACAAACGATTGAAATTGGAATTTCATCAGAAGTTTTATCCTATGCATCTTGTTCATCGTGATCGCAATTATATATATAATTTTTGGCCTCGCGAAGGAGAAAGCATCGCTCAAGATTGGGGGAGGCTTAAATCAATGTTATATTCATGCCCCAATCATGAGCTCCCAAGAGAAATAATTATTCAAAAAATTTATGCTCGGCTTTCTGATAACAATCGCACCATGCTTGATATTTCTTGTGCTGGCTCTTTTATGATGAAGACTATTGAATTCAAATGGGATTTATTGGATAGAATTAAACGCAACTCTGAAGATTGGGATCTCGACAAAGATAAGGAGTCAGGTATGACACCTAAGTTTGATTGTGTTAAATCTTTTATGGATACCGATGTTTTCCGTAAATTTAGCATTAAATATGGACTTGATTATGAGATAGTAGCTTCTTTCTGTGAATCTTTTGCTACTCATGTTGATCTCCCTAAGGAGAAGTGGTTTAAATATCATCCTCCCATAGAAGTAAAAGTAGCTGCACCTATTAAAGTTGAAGAAAAGACTATCACTTATAATGATCCTATTGTTCCTACTACTTATGTTGAGAAAACACCTTTCGCTGTTAGAATAAAGGATCATGCTAAAGCTTCAACTGTGGTTCATAAAAGCAATATTAGAACCTATATACCTCCTGAGCAAGTTAAAGTTGAACCTAATATTGCTATTGTTAAAGATCTCTTGGCTGATAATATTGATGGGCACGTTATTTATTTCCGTGAAGAGACTGCTATAATTGCTAAACCTTGTGCTAAAGATAAGCATAGACCTGTGGTAGGCATGCCTGTTATTTCTGTTAAAATAGGAGATCATTGTTATCATGGCTTATGTGACATGGGTGCTAGTGCTAGTGCAATACCTATTGACTTATACAAAGAAATTATGCATGATATTGCACCTACTGAGTTACAAGATATTGATGTCACAATTAAACTTGCCAATGGAGATACTATTTCACCCATGGGAATTGTTAGAGATGTTGAAGTCTTGTTTGGGAAAACTAAATATCCTGCTGATTTTCTTGTTCTTGGTTCCCCACAAGATAGCTTTTGTTCCATTATATTTGGTAGGCCCTTCTAGAACACTGTTAGTGCTAAGATAGACTGCGAAAAGTATGTTGTTACTATTGGTTTGGGTGATATGTCTCATGAGTTTAATTTCTCTAAATTTCGTAGTCAACACCGTGAAGAGGAATTGCCTAGTAAGGATGAAATTATTGGTCTTGCTTCTATTGCCATACCACCTAATGATCCTTTGGAACAATATTTGCTAGACCATGAAAATGATATGTTTATGAATGAAAGAAAGGAAATAGATGAAGTATTCTTTAAACAGGAACCCATCCTGAAACACAATTTGCCTGGTGAAATCCTAGGGGATCCTCCTCCACCCAAGGGTGATTCTGTGTTTGAGCTTAAACCGTTACCTGATACTCTTACATATGCTTATCTTGATGAGAAAAAGGTATATCCTGTTATTATTAGTGCTAACCTTTCAGAGCATGAGGAAGAGAGATTATTTAAAACTCTGAAGAAGCACCGTGGTGCTATTGGTTATACTCTTGATGATCTTAAGGGCATTAGTCCCACTCTATGTCAACACAAAATAAATTTGGAGAAAGATGCAAAACCAGTTTGTGATCACCAACGACGGCTGAATCCTAAGATGAAATAAGTGGTAAGAAAGGAAATACTAAAGCTCCTTGAGGCAGGTATAATTTATGCCGTTTCTGATAGTCAGTGGGTAAGTCCTGTCCATTGTGTCCCTAAGAAGGGAGGTATTACCGTCATTCCTAATGATAAAGATGAATTGATCCCGCAAAGAATTATTACAGGTTATAGGATGGTAATTGATTTTCGCAAATTAAATAAGGCTACTAAAAAATATCATTACCCCTTACCTTTTATTGATCAAATGCTAGAAAGATTATCCAAACATACACATTTTTGCTTTCTAGATGGTTATTCTGGTTTCTCTCAAATACATGTGTCAGCTGATGATCAATCAAAGACCACTTTTACTTGCCCTTTCGGTACTTTTGCTTATAGACGTATGCCTTTTGGTTTATGTAACACACCTGCTACCTTTCAAAGATGCATGATGGCTATATTCTCTGACTTTTGTGAAAATATTTGTGAGGTTTTCATGGACGACTTCTCCGTTTATGGATCCTCTTTTGATGATTGCTTGAGCAAACTTGATCGAGTTTTGCAGAGATGTGAAGAAACTAATCATGTCTTGAATTGCGAGAAGTGCTAGTTTATGGTTAATGAAGGTATTGTCTTGGGGCATAAAGTTTCCGAAAGATGTATTGAAGTTGATAAAGCCAAGGTTGATGCTATTGAAAAGATGCCATGTCCCAAGGACATTAAAGGGTTAAGAAGTTTCCTTGGTCATGCCGGTTTTTATAGGAGGTTCATTAAGGACTTCTCAAAAATTTCTCGGCCTCTGACTAATTTATTGCAAAAAGATATACCATTTGTCTTTGATGATGATTGTGTAGAAGCATTTGAAATACTTAAGAAAGCATTGATCTTTGCACCTATTGTTCAGCCACCTGATTGGAATTTTCCTTTTGAAATTATGTGTGATGCCAGTGATTATGCTGTAGGTGCTGTTCTAGGGCAAAGAGTTGATAACAAATTAAATGTTATTCAATATGCTAGTAAAACTCTAGACAATGCTCAGAGAAATTATGCTACTACTGAAAAAGAATTCTTAGCAGTTGTATTTGCTTGTGATAAGTTCAGACCTTATATTGTTGATTCTAAAGTAACTATTCACACTAATCATTCTGCTATTAAATATCTTATGGAAAAGAAAGACGCTAAACCTAGACTTATTAGATGGGTTCTCTTGCTACAAGAATTTGATTTGCATATTATTGATAGAAAGGGAGCTGAGAACCCCGTTGCAGACAACTTGTCTAGGTTAGAAAATGATGACCCACTACCTATTGATGATATGAACAATTAAATGTCATAAATTCCTCTCGTACTACTCCATGGTATGCTGATTATGCTAATTACATTGTCGCTAAATTTATACCACCTAGTTTCACATACAAACAAAAGAAAAAGTTTTTCTATGATTTAAGACATTACTTCTGGGATGACCCACATCTTTATAAAGAAGGAGTAGATGGTGTTATTAGACGTTGTGTACCTGAGCATGAACAGGAACAGATCCTACGCAAGTGCCACTCCAAGTCTTATGGAGGACACCACGCTGGAGATAGAACTGCACATAAGGTATTGCAATCCGGTTTTTATTGGCCTACTCTCTTCAAGGATGCCCGTAAGTTTGTCCTTTCTTGTGATGAATGTCAAAGAATTGGTAATATTAGTAGACGTCAAGAAATGCCTATGAATTATTCACTTGTTATTGAACCATTTGATGTTTGGGGCTTTGATTATATGGGACCTTTTCCTGCCTCTAATGGATACACACATATTTTAGTTGCTGTTGATTACGTTACTAAGTGGGTAGAAGCTATTCCAACTAGTAGTGCTGATCATAACACATCTATTAAAATGCTTAAAGAAGTTATTTTTTTGATAGATATTTAATGACTGATGGTGGTTCACATTTTTTCATGGTGCTTTTCGTAAAATGCTTGCTAAATACGATGTTAATCATAGAATTGCATCTCCTTATCACCCACAGTATAGTGGTCAAGTAGAATTGAGCAATAGAGAGCTCAAATTAATTTTGCAAAAGACTGTTAATAGATCTAGAAAGAATTGGTCCAAGAAACTTGATGATGCATTATGGGCCTATAGGACTGCATATAAAAATCCTATGGGTATGTCTCCATATAAAATGGTTAATGGAACAGCATGTCACTTACCTCTCGAACTAGAACATCAGGCTTATTGGGCTATTAAGGAGCTCAACTATGATTTCAAACTTGCCGGTGAGAAGAGGTTATTTGACATTAGCTCACTGGATGAATGGAGAACCCGAGCCTATGAGAATGCCAAGTTGTTTAAAGAAAAAGTTAAAAGATGGCATGACAAAAGGATACAAAAGCGTGACTTTAATGTAGGTGATTATGTATTACTATACAACTCTCGTTTAAGATTTTTTGCAGGAAAACTTCTCTCTAAATGGGAAGGTCCTTACGTTATCGAGGAGGTCTATCGTTCTGGTGCCATAAAAATCAACAACTTCGAAGGCACAAATCCGAAGGTGGTGAACGGTCAAAGAATTAAACATTATATCTCAGGTAATCCTATAAATGTCGAAACCAATGTTATGGAAACCGTAACCCCGGAGGAATACATAAGGGACACTTTCCGGAACGTTTCAGACTCCGAAAAGGAATAGGTATGTGGTACGGTAAGTAAACCGACTCCAAAATAGTTCTAATGGCAATTTTTCTCCGTTTTGGAATATTTAGAAAAATAGAAAAATAAGAAGCAGTCCGGGAAGGACACGAGGCCTCCACGAGGGTGGAGGGCGCGCCCTACCCTACTGGGCGCGCCCCCTGCCTCGTGGGCACCTCGTGCGCTCTCCGGACTCCGTTTTCTTGCACGATACGTATTTTGGTCGGTAAAAATTCATTATATAATCTCCCGAAGGTTTTGACTCCTGTATCACGCAAATATCCTCTGTTTTCGTTTCGAGCTATTTCTCTGACAGATCTAGATCGTCATGACGTCTCCAAGCGCCCCCAAGGACAAGTTCTTCGAGAAGGTCATCAACCCCTACCTCGCGGAGGTGCTGCAACACCCTCAAACCATTGAGATGCGTGATGGGTTGCTGCACATCCACGATGTTGAGGGACCACGGAGGACCGGAAGCGTGGAGACAAGGCTTGAAGCAATGGAGCAACAAGTTTTCAAGTGCCAGGAGATGGTGGAGCGTGGACTTGACTCCAATCACATAATGATCACGGAATTCACCAACAACCACAAGCTGGATGCCAAGGACATTGGGGAGGCCATCTTCAAGCTCCACGAGAAAATCGAGTACCTCCAAGCCCAAATCTATGACGTACAAAACCAAAACTGTGAGTATGAATATAGATTCAAGAGGATGAGTTTGGCTGCAGATTTAAGGATCCCGGAGACTTGATCATCCTTCTATGATGGTGAGACTATGCCTTGGAAGATGGACGACAAGCCTACATCATCAACAATCCCTTCACCAGCAAAGGAGACATAATCACATGGGTATGGGCACTCCCCTTGGCAACTGTCAAGCTTGGGGGAGGTGCCCCGGTATCGTATCACCACCACATCTCCTATCTGTACTATTTTTCTTTGTTCGATCCTATTAGTAGTATCTTGATCTAGTAGAATAAAGTTTTAGTTTGATTTAGTTCTGAGTTTTGCTTTATGATCTTTCTATGTAATTGAGTCCGTGAGCTATATATAATAAAGATTGGTGTTGAGTCAAGGGCTTGATTATCTTGCTATGATCTTGAGTGAATAAAAGAAAAGAGAAAAGAATAAAAAGAAACAACGAGATCATATTGATCTTATGGAGAGTAATGACTTCACATAGAAAGAGTGATGATTAAAAGTTGTTGAGAGTTGACAAACATAGCTTTGGTCATCGTTGCAATTAATAAGAAGTAATAAAGAAAGAGATGTTTCACATATAAATATACTATCTTGGACATCTTTTATGATTGTGAGCACTCATTAAAATATGACATGCTAAAGAGTTGATGTTGGACAAGGAAGACAACGTAATGGGTTATGTTTTCTTATATCTGAGATAAAGTATATTGTCAGGATCATCCAACATGTTGAGCTTGCCTTTCCCCCTCATGCTAGCCAAATTCTTTGCACCAAGTAGAGATACTACTTGTGCTTCCAAAAACCCATAAACCAGTTTTGCCATGAGAGTCCACCATATCTACCTATGGATTGAGTAAGATCCTTCAAGTAACTTGTCATCGGTGCAAGCAATAAAAATTGCTCTCTAAATATGTATGATTGATTGGTGTGGAGGAAATAAGCTTTATACGATCTTGTGATGTGGAAGAAATAAAAGCGACAGACTGCATAATAAAGGTTCATATCACAAGTGGCAATATAAAGTGACGTTCTTTCGCATTAAGATGTTGTGCATCCAACCCTGAAAGCGCATGGCAACCTCTGCTTCCCTCTGCGCAGGGCCTATCTTTTATTATTATCTTCTACATTATGCAAGAGTCATGGTGATCTTCACCTTTCCATTTTACATTTTATCCTTTGGCAAGCATAGTATGTTGGAAAGATCCTGATATATATCTAATTGGATGTAACTTAGCATGAACTTTTACTGTTGACATTACCCTTGAGGTAAAAGGTTGGGAGGCGAAACTATAAGCCCCTATCTTTCTCTGTGTCCGATTAAAACTTCGTAACCACAAGTATTGCGTGAGTGTTAGCAATTGTGAAAGACTAAATGATAGTTGAGTATGTGGGCTTGCTAAAAGCCTCTGACATAGACTCTTTCTGATGTTATGATAAATTGCAATTGCTTCAATGACTGAGATTATAGTTTGTTTGTTCTCAATAAAGTTTCTGATTTATACTTTCCATTGTGAATAGATTATTACTTGAGCATAAGACTCATATGACAATATCCATATATGTTGCTGTTATGAGAATAATCATGATGCCCTCATGTCCGTATTTTATTTTATCGACACCTCTACCTCTAAACATGTGGACATATTTATCATTATCGGCTTCCGCTTGAGGACAAGCGAGGTCTAAGCTTGGGGGAGTTGATACGTCCATTTTGCATCATGCTTTTATATCGATATTTATTGCATTATGGGCTGTTATGACACATTATGTCACAATACTTATGCCTATTCTCTCTAATTTTACAAGGTTTACATAAGGAGGGAGAATGCTGGCAGCTGGAATTCTGGGCTAGAAAAGGAGCAAATATTAGAGACCTATTCTACACAACTCCAAAAGTCCTGAAACTCCACGAAAGTCATTTTTGGAAATAATCAAAAATACTGAGCGGGAGAAATACCAGAGGGGGCCCACACCCTGGCCATGAGGGTGGGGGGCGCACCCTACCCCCTGGGCGCGCCCCCTGCCTCGTGGGCCCCCTGTTGGCCATCCGGTGCCCATCTTCTGCTATATGAAGTCTTTCGTCCGAAGAAAAATCATAAGCAAGCTTTCGGGACGAGACTCCGCCGCCACGAGGCGGAACCTTGGCGGAACTAATCTAGGGCTCCGACAGAGCTGTTCTGCCGGGGACACTTCCCTCCGGAAGGGGGAAATCATCGCCATCGTCGTCACCGACGCTCCTCTCATCGAGAGAGGGCAATCTCCATCAACATCTTCACCAGCACCATCTCCTCTCAAACCCTAGTTCATCTCTTGTATCCAATTCTTGTCTCTAAGTCTGGGATTGGTACCTGTAGGTTGCTAGTAGTGTTGATTACTCCTTGTAGTTGATGCTAGTTGGTTTATTTGGTGGAAGATCATATGTTCAGATCCTTTATGCATATTAATACTCCTCTGATTATGAACATGAATTTGCTTTGTGAGTAGCTACGTTTGTTCCTGAGGACATGGGAGAAGTCTTGTTATGAGTAATCATGTGAATTTGGTATTCGTTCGATATTTTGATGAGATGTATATGTTGTCTCTCCTCTAGTGGTGTTATGTGAACATCGACTACATGACACTTCACCATTATTTTTGCCTAGAGGAAGGCATTGGGAAGTAATAAGTAGATGACGGGCATCTAGAGTGACAAAAGCTTAAACCCTAGTTTATGCGTTGCTTTGTAAGGGGCTGATGTGGATCCACATGTTTCATGCTATGGTTAGGTTTACCTTAGTACTTCTTTTGTAGTTGCGGATGCTTGCAATAGGGGTTAATCATAAGTGGGATGCTTGTCCAAGTAAGGACAGCACCCAAGCACCGGTCCACCCACATATCAAATTATCAAAGTACCGAACGCGAATCATATGAACGTGATGAAAACTAGCTTGACGATAATTCCCATGTGTCCTCGGGAGCGCTTTTCTCTATATAAGAGTTTGTCCAGGCTTGTCCTTTGCTACAAAAAGGAATGGGCCACCTTGCTGCACTTTATTTACTTTTGTTACTTGTTGCTCGTTACAAATTATCCTATCACAAAACTATCTGTTACCTATAATTTCAGTGCTTCCAGAGAATACCTTGCTGAAAACCGCTTATCATTTCCTTTTGCTCCTCGTTGGGTTCGACACTCTTACTTATCGAAAGGACTACGATAGATCCCCAATACTTGTGGGTCATGAAAGACTCACTTGATGACATCTATCTCTCTTCTTTTATAAGCAGGCGTCTGTAGCGACTGCTGCCTCTCATACTGCGGAGGTCTCCGGACTGAATCAAAGTCTGGAGCGGGCCAAAGAAGAACTTAGCCAGTTGAAAAGGCAGTTGGAAGATAAACAAGGTATGCACAAGCCTTGTTCGCGTTCAGTGCGAACGAATTTCCAGTATGATAAAATATGTTTCATGATTTGCACTAGGGACGATGACCGAAGTCGAGGCTCTTAAGAAGGCTGTGGTCGAGGCCGAGAAAAAGGCAGCCGTAGAGCAAGCCCTTCGTGAGAAGCATGAGGCCAGGGTAATTGAAGCTGAGCAAGAGCTTCAAGAGGCTGTGAGGAAATGCGAGACCTTGGAGCAGAGTTTAACGGAGAAAGAATCCGAGCTCACCAGGGCTCATCAGGCCGCGCGCGATGCCCGGGGGGGAAACCCAAGGCACCCTGCAGGAGATCCAAGAGGCAAGGAAGATCGCGACGGGTAAGGCTTTTTCCATGTAAAGCAAGTATTTGAGGAGAAAATCATGTTTCTAATTTTGAGTTCGGATTTCTCCAGGGGTATTTGCGGAGCTGCCCCGCAGCATATCGGATGCCGCCCAATTCTACCGAGCCGAAGAAATGAACACTGCGGATAAGCTCTTCTGGTCGCAGTATCTGGCACCGAATTATCCGGTGCCTGCTGCCGATCAACTGAAATAGCTGATCAAACTGCATAGGGCGGCCGAACTAGCCATGAAGGATTTGATTATCCGGCTATGGCCCGCCGAGCCGATTCCAAGCAGCTACTTCAGGCTCGTGAAGCGGCTTGTGAGTGCCTGCCCTCGACTTGACGTCATCAAGCGGTCGGTCTGTATAGAGGGTGCGCGAATGGCCTTCGCCCGCGCAAAGGTGCACTGGGGGAAGATGGATGCTGAAAAGCTGATGACCGAGGGACCGCCAGAGGGGAAGGAGGACCGCAAGCCCGAATTATATTATGAAAGTGTCCTGAAAGGATCCTGCCTTGTGGCGGAGCAATGCACCAAGGACATTATATTTCCATGAATACAATCATGTTGTCCTTTGTAATGTTGAACAAGGTCATTTCTATTATTTATTGCCTGGTTTATCCTCCTGCGCGGTCGTTTTATATATTAATCCTGAGAGTTGGCCAGTCGTCGGCTTCTGCCCCCACGTAGGAAGTACGGGGGTGTTCGGGATAAACCTGATCACTCTTTATACCAGTTTTGGGTCACTCGAAGGAGGTGTTCAGCACAACGAACGAGGTAATCGGATTATAGGGCTTTATCACTCTCACTTAGCCATAGGAGCTTAGGAGCAGCCGCTGGTGTTCGGAAGACCGCACGAGGGGCTCTATAAGCACCTGATCGGAAGAAAAACGGATCCATCGCACGCTGCATTGGTTATGGCATTATGCGGGAGAAATCCTTAAAGATTTTACAACCTCTCGAACAGCTGACCAGATCTCGCCATATCATGACAGTTAGTTTTCGGCTTTCTCTACTGAGGTGCTTGTCCGGAAGAACCAGGACACAATCGCAGTAGTTCTCCCTGTGCCGCCTTAGCCGATATAGCGGAACGTAAGGCAGCAAAACATGTGAGCCGGGCAAACCCAACATTTGACCCAAGACATGATTCGGAGCTGATGCATATAATGCTATAAGTTCGGGGTGCCGAACTTCCATTAAGGTGTTCGGACTTTATTGCCGTATTATGGGTAAAACAAAGCCCCTGGCATATTTAAGGCATATCGCGGTGTACGGATGCCTCTTGACAAAAGAATTTCAATAAGAAATAACAGCAGATAAGCGTCATATAAATCCACATGTTGTATTTGAATAGTATGTTGATGCGGATGAGTACAGGTAATGTGATAAAAAAAGAAATATGACTCTGGAACCTGCTGTGACCAGGGGGAAGAAGCTGTGTGCGGATCTGGAGTATAGTCGGATGGTCATCGCGGGGAATATCAAAGGATTCCCTTGCGTGTTCGAGCTGCTTCCATATCGCCAGTCCTGGTCTGCGCAAAGGTGAACCAGCAAAGAAAATGTAAAAAATGTTTGTTTGCCGCAGAGCGGTTGAGCCGCAGTATGTAGCGTGTGCTGGCCTTCGCCGGAGTGTTTAATTGAGCTCTAGACGAGCCGGGCTATCCTGCCGCGAAGTAGTTCGGAGTCCTTTGGCGGTGTCCGGGAGCCTGGCCGTCGACTCGAGGTTCGATTGAAAGGTGCCACTCGTTGCTTCTGCTGTTAAAGCAGCGGTATACTCTTTGGTACCGAGGGAAAGTTCGGCCTTGCCATTACCCGTGATGACGCTGCGCGGACCGGGCATCTTGAGCTTACGGTAGGCATAATGTGGCACCGCGTTGAATCAAGCGAACGCGGTTCGTCCGAGCAGTGCCTGATAATCACTACGAAAGGGGACGATGTCGAAGATTAACTCTTCGGCACGGTAATTGTCTGGTGATCCGAAGACTACCTCAAGGGAGATGGAGCCTGTACAGCGGGCCTCCACACCTGGTATAATACCTCTGAAGGTGGCTTCAGTGGGCTTGATCACCGAATGATCGATGCCCATCTTGCGCACTTTGTCCTGGTAAGGTAGGTTTAGACTGCTACCTCTGTCCATGAGGACTCGTGTGAGGTGGAACCCGTCAATTATTGGGTCGAGGACTAGTGCGGCTAAATTGCCCTGATTGGTGTTAACCGGAAGATCCGTGCGGTTGAAGGTGATCGGACCTAGTTTGTATTGTGGGACGACTGGTTCCGTTAATTCGACATGCCTGAGGGTGCGCATCCGGTCCGGGTTGGGAGTGTGGGTGGCGTTTCCCACGTTCACCGTTTGGATTTGCGGGGGAAATTTCTTTTGCCCTCCTGTATTCGGTGATCTGGGCTCCTCGTCGCCATCATCGCTTTGAGACCCCTTATCTTTGTTTTTGGCGCCTGACCTACCGGCTTGTTTGAAGACCCAGCATTCTCTGTTGGTATGGTTGGCTGGTGTTCCTGGGGTGCCATGAATTTGGCATGGACGGTCGAGTATGCGGTCCAGACTGGACGAACCCGAATTGTCATTTTTGAGTGGCCCTTTCTGCTGACCGGACTTAGAGCCACTAAATCCGGCATTGACTGCCGTATCTTCGGCGTTTTCACCATTTTTGCGGCGCTTGTGTTTGTTGCGTCGGGGTTTGCCGTTGCTATCTCTGGCCCCTGATGTGCCAGGGTTGCTTGCTGTGTTGTTGCTACGGGCCAACCAGCTATCCTAGCCCGCGCAAAAGCGGGTCATGAGTGTCGTGAGGGCTGCCATGGATTTTGGCTTCTCTTGGCCGAGATGTCGGGCGAGCCACTCGTCACGGATGTTATGTTTAAAGGCCGCTAGGGCTTCGGCATCCGGACAGTCGACAAGTTGGTTCTTTTTAGTTAGGAACCGAGTCCAGAATTTCCTGGCTGATTCTCCGGGCTATTGTGTCATGTGACTTAAATCATCAGCATCCGGTGGTCGCACAGAAGTGCCCTGGAAGTTGTCCAGGAATGCGTCTGCCAGGTTCTCCCAACTTCCGATGGAGTTTGCCGGCAAGATATTTAGCCAATGCTGAGCCGGCCCTTTGAGTTTTAGCGGGAGATACTTGATGGCGTGTAGATCATCCCCACGGGCCATGTGAATGTGGAGGAAGAAATCCTCTATCCATACCGCGGGGTCTGTAGTACCATCATATGATTCAATGTTCACGGGTTTAAACCCTTCCGGGAATTCATGATCCATTACTTCATCGGTGAAGCATAGGGGGTGTGCGGTGCCTGTGTGCCGGGCTATATCACGACGCAGTTCATACGAGTCTTGTTTGCTGTATTCGGCCCGGCCGGATTTGCTTTTAGTATATCCAGCGTGACGGTCGTCGTCACGCGTTGGGGCGCGCCCTCGTGATCCGTAGATCGATCTTTTATGTCCTGCTTTTTTTCCAATACGTCTCACAGGTCCTGCGTGTTGCCCCGGGGCTTGGTGTTTTTGTTTGACTGGCGGCGGGGTGCGGGCTGGTCTTCGGGCTGATGTGCCGCTTTGTCTCGGCCACGAGGTGGCCGGTCAGCCGCATCATACGCTGGAACTATAGGCTTTAATCCCTCCTCCTCGAGTTGGGGTAGCAACCTGCGCTTTGGGTAACTTTTGGTTGGGCGCTCGAGTTCGTATTCCTCGGCCGCCAAGACCTCGGTCCATCTATTCGCTAGCAGATCTTGCTCAGCTTGAAGCTGTTGTTGCGTTTTCTTCAGGCTTTTTGCTGTGGCTATAAGCCGGCGCTTGAAGCGCTCCTGGTCGACGGGATCCTCGGGCACGATAAATTCTTCGTCGCCGAGGCTCACCTCGTCTTCGGAGAGGGGCATGTAATTGTCATCCTCTGATTCTCCGTCTGCTGCCTATTCCTTAGGGCTAGCTTGCCCATCCCCCCGCTCGAAACATGGCTGGAGGGGATTGTCTTCGTCTTCGGCACTATCCGCAGCGTTATTGTCTCTTGTGCTGGTATCGCTGCTTTTGCTATGGCGGGGCTTAGAGCGGCGCCGATGACGCCGGTGCTTAAATTGCTTCTCGGGGGGGATTATCCTCCGTTCCCTTATTGCCATCGCTTTCTTTGGGGTGTCCACCATGTATATATCATATGATGAGGTGGCAGTCCAGCGCCCTGTGGGCGGTGGTTCCTGTTCTTCTCCTGCATCGTCGTCCATACCGTCGATGTCTTCGGAGCCGAAATCGAGCATGTCGGTTAAGTCATCGACAGTGGCTATTAAGTGGGTGGTGGGTGGGGAACGAATTTCTTCGTCGTCCGCTTCCCACTCAAGCCGGCCATAGTTCAGCCAAGGGCCTCCTGACAAGCAGAGAGACCTTAATGAACTTAGCATGTCGCTCAGGGGCGAGTGCTGAAAGATATCCGCGAAGGAAAACTCCATGATCGGTGCCCAATCAGATTCGATAGGCACGGACGCAGGCGGTTCGGAGCCCGTGGCCGGGGACGAATCCAAGGGTCCGGCAAGACAGGTCTCATAAGAGGTGAAGTCTGTATTCGGCTCTATCGCCGCTGAGTGTACGGCCTCCGTGGTGGGGTCCATCCACCCGTCCTCGAACGGCGCGATCTGCTCCGGATTGAGGGCCAGAGTGGCCACAGGTGTGATCTCCCGGACACCGTCCGACGGTAGAGCTAAGTCATGCTCGTCGTGACTGTGCGGCGCACCTGACATGGGCTCGAATCCGTCGAAGATCAAGTCTCCGCGGATGTCGGCAGCATAGTTTAAGTTTCCAAACCTGACCTGACGGCCAGGGGCGTAGCTCTCGATCTGCTCCAGATGGCCAAGCGAGTTGGCCCGCAGTACGAAGCCGCCGAATACGAAGATCTGTCCGGGAGAAAAACCCCACCCTGGATCGCATCGTTGCCGATGATCGAAGGAGCCATCAAGCCTTCATCGTGACGGCACAGTGCTTAATAGCATGGAACAATCAAAAATTATAGATATGTTGGAGACGTATCAAGCATCCCCAAGCTTAATTCCTGCTCGTCCTCGAGTAGGTAAATGATAAAAACAGAATTTTTGATGTGGAATGTTACCTAGCATAATTCTCAATGTAATTTTCTTTATTGTGGCATGAATGTTCAGATCCGAAAGATTCAAGATAAAATTTTAATATTGACATGAGAATAATAATACTTCAAGCATACTAACAAAGCAATCATGTCTTCTCAAAATAACATGGCCAAAGAAAGTCATCCCTATAAAATCATATAGTCTGGCTATGCTCTATCTTCACCACACAAAATATTTAAATCATGCACAACCCCGATGGCAAGCCAAGCAATTGTTTCATACTTTTGATGTTCTCAAACTTTTTTAATCTTCACGCAATACATGAGCGTGAGACATGGACATAACACTATATGTGGAATAGAATGGTGGTTGTGGAGAAGACAAAAAGGAGAAGATAGTCTCACATCAACTAGGCGTATCAACGGGCTATGGAGATGCCCATTAATAGATATCAATGTGAGTGAGTAGGGATTTCCATGCAACAGATGCACTAGAGCTATAAGTGCATCCAACTCGCTTGCTCACGAAGACCTAGGGCATTTTTGAGGAAGGCCATCATTGGATATACAAGCCAAGTTCTATAATGTAAAATTCCCACTAGTATATGAAAGTGACAAGATAGGAGACTCTCTATCTTGAAGATCATGGTGCTACTTTGAAGCACAAGTGTGGTAAAGGGATAGTAACATTGTCCCTTCTCTCTTTTTCTCTCATTTTTTTGTTTGGGCCTTGTTCTCTTTTTTATGGCCTCTTTTCTTTTTATTTTTTAGTCCGGAGTCTCATCTTGACTTGTGGGGGAATCATAGTCTCCATCATCCTTTCCTCACATGGGACAATGCTCTAATAATGATGATCATCACACTTTTATTTACTTACAACTCAAAAATTACAACTCAATACTTAGAACAAAATATGACTCTATGTGAATGCCTCCGACGGGGTACCGGGATATGCAATGAATGAAGAGTGACATGTATGAAAGAATTATGAATGGTGGCTTTGCCACGAATACGATGTCAACTACATGATCATGCAAAGCAATATGACAATGATGAAGCATGTCATAATAAATGGAATGGTGGTAAGTTGCATGGCAATATATCTCGGAATGGCTATGGAACTTCCATAATAGCTAGGTATGGTGTCTGTTTTGAGGAAGGTATATGGTGGGTGTATGATACCGGCAAAAGGTGCACGGTATTAGAGAGGCTAGCAATGGTGGAAGGGTGAGAGTGCGTATAATCCATGGACTCAACATTAGTCATAAAGAACTCACATACTTATTGCAAAAATCTATTAGTTATCGAAACGAAGTACTACGCGCATGCTCCTAGGGGGATAGATTGGTAGGACAAGACCATCGCTCGTCCCCGACCGCCACTCATAAGGAAGACAATCAATAAATAAATCATGCTCCGACTTCATCACATAACGGTTCACCATACGTGCATGCTACGGGAATCACAAACTTTAGAACAAGTATTTCTCAAATCCACTACTACTCAACTAGCATGACTCTAATATCACCATCTTCATATCTCAAAACAATTATCAAGTATCAAACTTCTCATAATATTCAATGCACTCGATATGATAGTTTTTATTATACCTATCTTGGATGCTCATCACTTTAGGACTAAATTTTTAACCAAGCAAATTACCATGTTGTTCTAAAAGACTCTCAGAATAATATAAGTGAAGCATGAGAGATAAATTATTTCTATAAAATAAAATCACCGCCGTGCTCTAAAAGATATAAGTGAAGCACTAGAGCAAAATTTTCTAGCTCAAAAGATATAAGTGAAGCACATAGAGTATTCTAAGAAATTCCAATTCATGTGTGTCTCTCCCAAAAGGTGTGTACAACAAGGATTATTGTGGTAAACTAAAAAGAAAAGACTCAAATCATACAGGACGCTCAAAGCAAAACACATATCATGTGGTGAATAAAAATATAGCATCAAGTAAAGTTACCGATGGACGAAGACAAAAGAGGGGATGCCTTCCGGGGCATCCCCAAGCTTAGGCTTTTGGTTGTCCTTGGATTTTACCTTGGCGTGCCTTGGGCATCCCCAAGCTTAGGCTCTTGCCACTCCTTGTTCCGTAATCCATCAAATCTTTACCCAAAAACTTGAAAACTTCACAACACAAAACTCAACAGAAAATCTCATGAGCTCCGTTAGCGAAATAAAACAAACCACCACTTTAAGGTACTGTAATGAACTCATTCTTTATTTATGTTGGTGTTAAAACTACTGTATTCCAACTTCTCTATGGTTCATAACCTCCGGTACTAGCCATAGATTCATCAGAATAAGCAAACAACACATGAAAAACAGAATGTGTCAAAAACAGAACAGTCTATAGTAATCTGTATCTAACGCAAACTTCTGTAACTTATAAAATCTACCAAAATAGGATGACCAAGATAATTTGTTTATTGATGTACTGCAATTTTAATCAGTATTTTATCACATTCTGGTGATTTTTAACAATTGTTTTTGTGAGCAGAAAGTTTCTGACTTTTTCAGCAAGATCAAATAACTATCATCCAAGATCCTATAGGTTTTACTTGGCACAAACACTAATTAAAATATAAAAACACATCTAACCAGAGGCTATATCAAATATTTATTACTAAATAGAACCAAAAATCAAGGAACAAAAATAAAATTGGGTTGCCTCCCAACAAGCGCTATCGTTTAACGCCCCTAGCTAGGCATAAAGGCAAGGATAGATCTAGGTATTATCATCTTTGGCATGGAATCCATAAGTGGCTCTCATAATAGATTCATAAGGTAATTTAATTTTCTTTCTAGGAAAGTGTTCCATGCCTTTCCTTAACGGAAATTGGAATCTAATATTCCCTTCTTTCATATCAATAATTGCACCAATCGTTCTAAGGAAAGGTCTACCAAGAATAATAGGACATGAAGGATTGCAATCTATATCAAGAACAATGAAATCTACGGGCACATAATTCCTATTTGCAACAATAAGAAAATCATTAATTATTCCCATAGGTTTCTTAATGGTGGAATCCGCAAGGTGCAAGTTTAAAGAACAATCATCAAATTCACGGAAACCTAACACATCACACAAAGTTTTCAGAATCGTGGAAACACTAGCACCCAAATCACACAAAGCATAGCATTCATGATCTTTAATTTTAATTTTAATAGTAGGTTCCCACTCATCATAAAGTTTTCTAGGGATAGAAACTTCTAATTCAAGCTTTTCTTCATAGGATTGCATTAAAGCATCAACGATATGTTTGGTAAAAGCCTTATTTTGACTATAAGCATGCGGAGAATTTAGCACGGATTGTAACAAGGGAATACAATCTATTAAAGAACAATTATAATAATTAAATTCCTCGAAAACCAAAATAGTGGGTTCATCGCTATGTAAAGTTTTGACCTCTTCAATCCCACTTTTACCAATTTTTGCATCGAGATCTAAAAACTCCGAGTCATTGGGACGCCTTTTAACTAAAGTCGACTCATCTCCAGTCCCATCATTATCAAGATTCATATTGCAAAACAAAGATTCAATAGGAGACACATCAATCACTTTTAGATCTTCATCTTTATTACCTTCTAGATCTTCCGGTTTGGCGGCCATCTTACTGACTAAGGTGGCCTGCTTATCCAAAATTTGGGCTATTAATTTTTCAAGATGAGCAAACTGAGATTTCAAACCATAGAATTCTTTAGACATATCATCAAGCTCTTTATTCATGTACTCCATAAAGCTTTTTTGTTCTTTAAGCTTGTTTCTAAAGAAATTGTTATGTTCAAATTGCAAAGTCATAAAGCTTCTAATGTTGTTTTCAATTTCTGCCAACCTTCTAAGGTGAGGATGAACATTTTTAGGCAAGGCCATCAGGGCCAACAGGAACACATGAAGCAAGACAAAGAGGCGAACGAAAAAAGAGGGCGAATAAAATAGCAAGGGTGAAGTGGGGGAGAGGAAAATGAGAGGCAAATGGCAAATAATGTAATGCGAGGGATAAGAGTTTGTGATGGGTACTTGGTATGACTTGACTTGTCTTGACTTGGCGTAGATTTCCCCGGCAACGGCGCCAGAAATTGGCTAGTTGACAGGAGATCAAACCTTGACTTGACTTTGCGTAAGCCACCCCGGCAACGGCGCCAGAAATCCTTCTTGCTACCTCTTGAACTTGCGTTGGTTTTTCCCTTGAAGAGGAAAGGGTGATGCAGCAAAGTAGCGTAAGTATTTCCCTCAGTTTTTGAGAACCAAGGTATCAATCCAGTAGGAGACTACACACAAGTCGCCTCGTACCTACACAAACAAATAAGAACCTTGCAACCAACGCGATAAAGGGGTTGTCAATCCCTTCATGGCCACTTGCGAAAGTGAGATCTGATAGAGATGATAAGATAATATTTTTGGTATTTTTATGATAAAGATTGAAAGTAAAGATTGCAAAGTAAAAATAGATTCGAAACTTATATGATGGAGAATAGACCCGGGGGCCATAGGTTTCACTAGTGGCTTCTCTCAAGATAGCATAAGTATTACAGTGGGTGAAAAAATTACTGTCAAGCAATTGATAGAATAGTGCATAGTTATGAGAATATCTAGGCATGATCATGTATATAGGCATCACGTCCGCGACAAGTAGACCGAAATGATTCTGCATCTACTACTATTACTCCACACATTGACCGCTATCCAGCATGCATCTAGAGTATTAAGTTCATAAGAACAGAGTAACGCGTCAGGCAAGATGACATGATGTAGAGGGATAAACTCAAGCAATATGATATAAATCCCATCTTTTTATCCTTGATGGCAACAATACAATACGTGTCGTCTCCCCTTCTGTCACTGGGATCGAGCACTGCATGATTGAACCCAAAGCCAAGCACTTCTCCCATTGCAAGAAAGATCAATCTAGTAGGCCAAACCAAACTGATAATTCGAAGAGACTTGCAAAGATAACCAATCATACATAAAAGAATTCAGAGGAGATTCAAATATTGTTCATAGATAATCTTGATCATAAACCCACAATTCATCGGATCTTGACAAACACAACACAAAAAGAGTTACATCGAATAGATCTCCAAGAAGATCGAGGAGAACTTTGTATTGAGATCCAAAGAGAGAGAAGAAGCCATCTAGCTAATAACTATGGACCCGAAGGTCTGTGGTAAACTACTCACATATCATCGGAGAGGCTATGGTGTTGACGTAGAAGCCCTCCGTGATAGATGCCCCCACCGGCGGAGCGCCGGAATAGGCCCCAAGATGGGATCTCATGGGTACAGAAGGTTGCGGCGATGGAAATAGGGTTTCGTGGTGCTCCTGAATGTTTTCGGGGTGTATGGATATATATATAGGAGGAAGACGTAGGTCGGTGGAGCTGCGAGGGGCCCACGAGGGTGGGGGCGCGCCTAGGGGGGCAGGCATGCCTCCCTGCCTCGTGGCCTCCTCGCTTCTTTTTTGACGTCCACACCAAGTCCCCTGGATGACGTTTGTTCCAAAAATAACTCTCCCAAAGGTTTTATTCCGTTTTGACTCCGTTTGATATTCCTTTTCCGCGAAACACTGAAATAGGCAAAAAACAGCAATTTGCACTGGGCCTTCGGTTAATAGGTTAGTCCCAAAAATAATATAATAGTGCTTAATAAAGCCCATTAAACATCCAAAATAGATAATATAATAGCATGGAACAATCAAAAATTATAGATACGTTGGATACGTATCAGATTCCTGCCCGTTTTAACTTCCGGCCCATGTATGGCCCATGACGTCTTTCGGCCCATATGAGGCCCTTTGTAACTCTTGGCCCGTTAACGACCCGTGGTGAAACTGGCCCGTAAAGAATAGTGTATCACTTTATACCCATTAACGACCCATTATTCCATTGGGCCGTTTCTAGCCCATGTTATCTTTCGGCCTTCTCAGGGCCCATTTATTCTTGGGCTCATTTCCACCATTCGGTTACTTATGACCTGTTACTGTCATTTTCTGCTTGTCGGCAAAATTGAGCCCGTGGTTACAGTCGGCCCATTTGTGTCCTGTTAATACGTTGGGCTGTTTTCATTGCGTCATCAAATACGGCCAATTAACGACGGCCCGTTATGGTCGGCCCATGAACGGACGATTCCAACTCTAGCTCGTTTACGGCCATAATGCGGTCTGTTATTGGCCCATGTTCGGCCGTTCGATCATAGGGCCCGTAGAAGGCCCATTGATGATACGGCCCGTAGAAGCCCATTGTGTCTACGGCCCGTAGAAGGCCCATTGTTTCTACGCCCCGTTGAAGGCCCATTATTTCGACGCCCTGTAGAAGGCCCATTGTTTCTACGGCCCGTGGGAGGCCCAGTGCACTACAGTAAATATGTAGCCCATGGTTATTGTGGCCTAGTTTTAAAAAATAGGTTATTGCGGCCACTAGCAAACCGCGGAAAAATAACTGCACTGACTACAAGCAAACAAATAAACAAGACAACAAGGAAATAAAGAAGCAAGCAACTTACGCTAGGCTATCACGGCTATTACACATATTACATCCACTGGGCATCAAACTTCGCCACCAGTGCAAATATAGGGAAGAAAGCAACATATCATATACACTGGTTGTCAAAGTTGGTGACCAGTGCAAATAAACGCCGCAGCAAAACAAGTCCAGAACTGAAACCACTTCAGAAGATCTATGAAACAATATCCTGGGTACTCATAATGCTGGCAAGATGCTTAGCAAGCTTATTAACTTTCTCTTGTTTGACGCTTAAATCCTCCAGCGCTTGCCGTTGCACAAGAAAGTATGCATCTGAATTCTGCGGGGACTTCCTCATCCCTTCGGCTTCTTGCCGCAGCACAGCTGACTGATGCCTTTCAACTTGTAGCTGAGACTGAATAAGCTGAAGTGATTCAGGCAGCGAGTTCGAAGAGCTTGTGCCAGCGGTACTGGCCAGTAACTCGAACACTACATCAACGTAGGACTATGGGGGTTTTCTCACTATCTACAAGATCATTTTTATCACCTTTCCTGAAGACCAACAGGGTTGTCTCACTATCTTGAACCTTATCTGCATTACTTTCTCTACCATTGCATAGTGGGGTGCTCTTCTCCAATTTTCTGTTCGCATACTACAAGAGACACATCACAGGTTTAGCATGTAGTATACGAAACTCATTTTGGTAAACCGGTTCAGTAGTAAGGTGGATAGGATAACAGCATGAAACAAACATATATCTATGTACTATGTCCACTATATTCTCCATATCATTCTAGTTTATGTTGCCTAATCAAGATAGAGACACAGTTCAACTCATATATTTTTAAGACACAACAACATAGACAGAATATAAGTGTGAGAAACTACACAACATTGGCAACACTTGTAATGTGCATCACATGAGAACATAACTATTTATACAACTGAAAATGAAATCAACATAGAGCAAGAAGTTAGAACAACAATCCAGTTAAGAAATAGATTTAAAACATACCTGTTGCGCCATTGGAGTTTCAATTGGATCCTTCAAATTCGAAAGTAGTTGGTATGAGTAAATACAGTGATGCAACAGCAAAGGAGTATGGACCATAGCTACGGAATCGCAACAGCAAAGGAGTATGGACCATAGCTACAGAATCTGACCTGAGAACAGTTGCTCTTCTGCTTTAAACATGGAGTTTGGGTTCGCTGTGGTGGTCTTCGTGCTTTGGGCACTGCAGTTGCTTTACAAACTGCTCGTGTGGGGGTACTCTGTGGTGGACATGGTGCTTTGTCAACTAGAAGTGGGTTACTATCCGCTGGGGTTGGGGTTAGATGGGTTGTAGCTGGTTCTCTGCCCAACGGTGTAAGTGTGCAATCTGGATGAATCTCGATTATGTGTGGTGGGGCTAGTTTGTGGGCCAGTACAACCATGGTTCTATCTGCATCGACGGGTAGCACTGTCTTTTGTGAAGAATGGGTTTTTGCTCCCTTAGATACTGCCATCACCCCTCCAATTCAAATGGCTAATAAACAAGAAAAGAAATTGAACGTACAGACATTGATCATAGACAAATGTGGTAATTCACATATATGTTGTCTAACCAAACAGGAGAGCATGACACAATTTCACATATATGATGCCTAACTAAACATGATAGCATGACACAGTTTCACATATATGATGGATAACTTAACATGATATAATGGCATAATTCAACATATGATGAGTATATAAACAGGATGACATGACAAGACTATATGATGTCTTTCTAAAATAGGTTGGGATGAAATAATTCACATACATGTTGTCTAAGTATACATGATGGCATGATATAATTGACATAATTGATTCATATACTAAGCAGCTGGCACTCGCATGTATGATCTCTAAACTAAGCAGATGGAATTCAATATTGTGCATATGATGTCTAAACTAAGCAATGCAAGACACCATATGCATGATATGAGAAATATAAACATTGCAACTTGGAGCATACACCTCAGGTGGGATATAGGACTGGTCATCTGTCTCTGAATCCTCCTCTGAGGTGCTCCCTGTAACCATCGAGATATATGCTTCAACAGGTACCATTGCCTGCTCTGAAGACCTTGTTTTCACTCCAGATTTTTCCATAACCGGCTCAAATGGCTGATACACATGAAGAGTAGTTCAATATACACAGATTATCAACAAATGGAATATGTAATGAAAAAAAAGATGGCATGAGATAATTCACATATATGATGCCGAGCTGCATGGCAGTGCATAATTCACATATATGATAACTGGCTGAAAAACATGGCATTGTATAATTCACATACCTGATATAGAAAGCAAACAAGAGGCATTCACACAAAGCATGTCTAATCTAAGCAGATGGCATGGCAATGCAAGACACCATATGCATGATATGAGCAATATAACCCTGGCAAGTTAGAGCATGCACCTCGGGGGGGGGGATACTACTGGTCATCTGTCTCTGAATCCTCCTCTGAGGAGCTATCTGTAACCAGCAAGAAATCTGCATCGACAGGTAGCACTGGCTGCTCAGAAGACCTTGTTTTCACTCTAGATTTTCCCATGGCTGATGCACAGGAAGAGTAGATGAATGTATAAACATTGTTGAAAATGGAATACATTATGAAAAAAATATGGCACGATACAATTCACATATACGATGACTAGCTAAACAGGATGGCATTGCATGATTCACGTATATGATGTTTGGCTAAAGAAGATGGCATTGCATAATTCCCATATACTCCCTCTGTTCCTAAATATTTGTCTTTTTAGAGATTTCAAATGGACTACCACATACAGATGTATATAGACATATTTTAGAGTGTAGATTCACTCATTTTGCTCTCTAAAAAGACAAATATTTAGGAACGGTGGGAGTATGATATAGAAACCAAACAGGTGGCATTCACACAAAGCAAATCTAAACTAAGCTGATGACATATAAGATGTATAATGTAAGCAATGCGAGGCGCCATATGCATGATATGACCAACATCAACATGCCAGGTTCGAGCAAACACCTCAGGTGGTAAATAGGAGTGGTCGACTCCCTCTGAATCCCCATCTGAATAGTTATCTTCCTCTGGAATACAATCTGGAATGGCCAGGGGGGGGCACTTCGCCCACCATGGAGCGGCGTGTGCATGACATTATATTCCCACGCAACGGTCTTCTCTTTTTTTCTACATGTTCAGTATGATTGTGTACAATAACTAACATGCATAATAAAAAAATAGTTAGATTTTGTAAGGCCTAAGGGGTGCATGCAGAAATCAAGACTGATGGTAGCAAACGAGTGGATAGATCCAAAAGTAATGATAGCAAGTAGATTATAGCTTCAGTTTAAAAAGATAGAAAATGGATCATCTACTGTTTGTTGCCCACCCAACATGAACCACATAGAAGACCCCAGATGAATCAGATAGTAGACAGATACTATTCGTTGGTGCCTTGATATGAGACCCACGGGCATTTAAAACTCAAGTTTGAACGATAAAGTAGCAGGTAATAATAACCGATGTATAACGTAAGCAACACGAAAGACTGCGACCTCTCTTCCGGAACTGTGTAGTCCTCAGGTTCATCTGCTCAGTCGATGATGCTAATGCAGTTGGTGTGGCTACCGACAGCGGGGAAGATGATCTAAGGCCGCGAAAGAAAGTCTGCAGGGGAAATATGTGCTGCAGTGAACGCTTCTGTCGATGGTGCACCTCAGGTGGGGTGGATGATGGCACGGCAGAAGCAGGACATAACACATAGAGTTTTCTTTGACGCCTATCTGAAAATGAAGTAAATCTATAAGGACTCCTTAGAACTGGAGGATTCTATTAATGCAGGGACAGGAAAAACACAGGAATAGGATAGGAATGCACGTGCAAAACAGAGCATTTGGAAACATAGAATTTCTGTCAACTTGGGTGTTTGGTTCACATGAATTGGAAGAACACAGGAATGGAGAAACATGGTCAAATTAAATTCAAACCACATGAAAATGAAAAAATAAGAATCTTATTATGCCAGTAATATAATTAGTTCTGTTCTTCATGCATATTAATTTGAAAAGGACGTCCAATTGGATATTAAAATTCCTACGTTTTTTCTTTGAAAGAGACACCAAAGGAAAAAAATCCTCTAGTTTTGCTTTGCTCCACTCCTTCTAATCAAATGCACGAATAGTAGTACCATAGTAGTTCCATAGCAAAGGATCCCTGAGGGATCGGCATGAATGTAGAGTAACAAAGTGATGCGACGAGTGTGCAACTTCTTTGGCATAGCCTTCTGGACCTCAGCATCATTAGGTTGGACGTGGAGGATGGTGATGCTGGTGTGACTGTCGGAGGCGGGTAAGAAGATCTGAGGCCTCTGGAAATGGCGCCCAGGGTACAGCTCCGCTGTGATGGACGGTTCCGTCGGTGGAGCAGCTCCGGTGAGGTGTACGGTGGCGAGGGTAAAGCAGGACAAGACAGACAACGTTAATCTGAAGTGGGACTCTAATATCATCTACAATATATGATGTAAAATACATCACCAAAAAGTGCTAGATGTAAAACAATCAGCCGCGCCACGGCTACTCCGACAGATGCTGTAAATACTATTCACTCTGAACTTAAGTGAAGAAACTGAACTTTACAGTTGAAACTGAATTTTACTGTCGAAACTGATTGAACTAGTAGTAGAGCATTACAATAGATGTTTAGGGCATTCGAGCACTAGTAGCTGAGAAGTAGTGATCTAAATCAGCAGACTCTCGAGCAGGGAATGCACTAGCAGAGAGCAAGTCGTGCAGTAGCACCGCGAGCGAGTGCTAAAGCAGCAACTCCGTAGCTGCCGGAGGTCGTGCAGCAGCAGCAGCAGTAGCAACGCGAGCGAGAGCAAGAGCAGAGCAGCAGCATGAACGAGAGCAAGAGCGGAGCAGCAGCGCGACCGACAGCAATAGCAAAGCAGAGCAGCAGCACGTACGAAAGCAAGAGAAGTGCAGCAGCACGACCGATAGCAAGAACAGAGCCGCAGCGCGAGCGAGAGCCGGAGCAGCTGCAGCTAGTGCCGGTGTGGAAGTCGCCGCCGAAAAAGCCACGGCATGGGGGAGAGACGCCATGGATGAAGTGGCCGTCGATGGAGGCCCGCCATGGCTGCTCGGTATCAAGCACCGGTAGCCCCGTGAGATCGAATAAAAGATAAAATGCAGCGGTGAGCGTGGAACCTCCTTGGTGGCGCCGAGCTGGCCCCAGCTTCATCGGAGGAATTGGTGAGGGTGCTGCGGTTCCGGTGGGGCAGGTCAAGACGGTGCTGTGGGGATGGAGGTGGCGCGATAAACGAGGCAAACATCGGGGAAACTCCTTGGAGGTGGAGGACGGGGCGACTGATCCGGCGGGACAACAAGATCGACGACGGATCCTCATCCGGTGCGGTGGATGAGGGACGGCGAGCTGTTGTGGTGGACCACGTCGTCGCGGAAGAGTCTCCGGCTGGGCAGCGGTCGGGAGGCCGATGGAGGACCATGGTATTTCACGGGTTTTGGCGGCCTCGGTGTACGAATGGGGTAACGAAGGGGAAGGCGGGGGGGAGCCATGGCTTAGGGACGCGCTTGTCCGAAATGTATGGTAAGTTACCAGCGTACCCCCACCGGTTTTGACACCGCGACGTCGAGCCCGCATTTCCGGCTGAGGGTTAGTAGTGGGATTTTGCGTGTCTGGGCTGCGGGACCGATTTCGGATAAGGAGGGAATTTTCGCGCGCATCGAAATTTCGGGATAACAAGGCGCGGCGCGGGTTGAAGAGGCGGGAGTTTGAAAGCAGGTGAGACAAAAGATACTCGAGCTTGAAAATTTCGGGATAACAAGGTGTGGATTCCTTGTTCGGCAGAACAAACTTAACGTGTACCAAAATAATAATTCATACAAGACACAAGAGAGTCATGTCCCCTTTTACTATATTGCTATAAATGCCATTGAAAAAACTACAAGAAAAATGTAAAAAAATTGGGAGAACAAGATTACCCTGTACAGTACCAAATCGATTAGCACATCCCTCAACAACAACAAAAAACAAATCAATTCCCATCAAAAGAAAGAGTAATGTCCCTTTTTATATGATTACAAATGCCAGGATCTCAAATTTCAATTTTTTAATCCACGTTATGTTGAATTCGATTATATCGTTAGGTGACCTTGCGGTTTATAATTGATGTAGTCATACATTTTGATATTCCATCATATATGAGCATTTTACTCCACCCTATGAACATATATATTGTCGTCTACCATATGGACTAAATTTGAATCAATTTTCCTTATTTGAATACGATTGTTGTCAAGTTATACAATCATTTAAATATTATCTTGATAACAAAAACATGCATATAGCAGTAATCATATTTCACTTTGAACTACATGTACCATACGATCTCCAATTCAAATATTTGTATCCATTTTATGTTGAATTCAAATCATAGTACATTGGTCTAGGTAGCGAGATGTTCGGGATAATCTAAACCCTATTTTCATATGTATAATTTTTGGCTGAATTGGGACAAGTTTTGGTATAAGCTTCCTGCAAAACCGGAGATTCTCTCAACAAGCCTCATGGTTCCGAGAGGGAACGTGTCACCTTTGTGTGCGAAACGATATACGCTGCCTCCCCCTGATTTTGTTTACAGAGGCAACATAGAACTATATGAGCGCCCTGTTAAATTTTGGAATTATTTCGGGTTTGTTTGGCCTTTTTATACATTAATTGAGTTTCTGGACATTTAATGTGCATAATCCAAATTTGAACTGCAAGCACATGCTCCGGTGCACCAAAGTTGGTTGAAAAATCACATGTGTGTCCTTGGTTGAATTTCTAGGTCCCATGCAAGAAATGAGAATGAAATTCAAACATCTTGGCGTCGTGACTCGGTCGAGAACATCGAGAAACTTGGATTTTAATTTCATGTAAATCCAAAACTTGCCTGGAAATCATGAAACTTGGCATGATGTCATGTCATGCCACTAACATGCTGTGGTAAAAATTGGGCCGATTTGGAACAAGTTTTTTTTGACCAGAAACAGTAGGAAAGGCTCCTACTGTGTTAATATATTACTCAAAAGGTGGGCACTGTAAAATGGAGTATTTACATGGTGTGTTTCGCAGCCACTTTGTGGCAAGAGAGAGGGAAGAACAAACTTAGAGTACTATAAGAGAGTGTTTACAAAGCTAAGTATCAGAGGCCTTTTTGCCTCTTTAACCCTGTGTTGGAGTAGTTCAAAGTCCCTCTTGAATCTATTTAGCCAGGACTGAAAGGAGGGAGGTATGGCTCTGAAATGTTTGTTGTTCCTCTCCTTCCAGATACTCCAAGCCGCCATGATGAATTTTTCAAGGAAAAAAGGTGACGGGTGGGCAGTTTTTTGATCCTGAATAGCTTGCAGACACCCGGGGGAAGGCTCCCAGTGAATATCTAGCTTGTCCCAGCATTGTTTACTGAAGGCACATGTGAAAATCATATGTTCAACCGTTTCCTTGATGGGCTGGTCACAGAGTAGGCAGTTATGGTCGTCCCCGATGTTGTAGTGCCTTCTCTTGAGCATATTGCGCATGTTGAGCCGATCATGGAATAGCAGCCAAGCCAACACTTTTAGCTTCATCGTACATTTTGATTTCCAGATCCAACCGAAACCTTTATGGGAGTGAACTTCTCTTAAAAAGAATTGATAGTAATCCGTAGATTTGAAGTTTGTTTTTCCCCAGATATAATGCCACACATCCGAAGTAGCCGTTGACGGTTGCAGTTCTGCTGCAATTGTTTGCATGTGCCGAACTTCTGCATGTGCTTGGGGTGTCAGGGGGAGGTGGAACGCTTCGTCCAGCGACGTGATCCCCAAGAAATCTTTGACCGAGACATCCTCATTCAGGGAGTGGGAGAAAGCACATGGATGTGATTCTTGGAGAAGTTGATCAGCCCAGAGGTCCTTCCAGAACAGAGTTGTGGTGCCACATACGATATTGATTCAAGAGACCCCTCTGAATTTGGGAGAGAGTTTGAGAATGTCACGCCACCAAAAAGAACCAATTGGGTCGGAGGCATGTGGTATTTTGTCCGCATAGTATGAGTCCCAAGTCAGTTGTACCCAAGGAATGTCCAGCTTGTTGTAGAATTTGTGTAGAAATTTGAGGAGAAAAGCTTCATTCTGAATGCGTAGATTGATTACCCCTACTCCACCTTTATTTTTGGGCTTACAAACCATATCCTAGGCTGCCAGCGAGTTGCATTTGTCACCTTGCTCTGTTTTCTTAATCCACAAGCATCTCCGTCTGATTTTATCGAGCATTTCAATAAGCTTGGGTGGGAAATGAAGTGTGCACATTGCATAAATGTGTAGAGACGTGACGGTCGAGTTTAGTAGGGTCAACTTTCCTGCATGTGGCATGAGCGAGAGCGTGGAGGAAAGACTCCTCTCGGTAGAACTGACCAGTGGCATAAGGTCTTGGATTGTGGGGCGATAATTGCCCAAAGGAAGGCCTAGATATGTGAAGGGCATGGCACCAATCGAGCACTCAAAGATCGAGGCAATTTGTGAGGCAAGATCATCGTCCAAGTTAATGGGAATGAGCGTTGACTTATGAAAGTTGATCTTCAAGCCAATGGATTGGGCATAGTTTGTGAGGATTTTCTTAATAATCAACGCTTGACGAGGGCAGGAGGGCATAAGAAGAATTGTGTCATCGGCGTATTAAACAATCGGGTAGTCCATGTGGCCGTTGTTGGGGAAGGGCAGGTCAATCAACCCTTTTGATATGCATCATTAATGGCAGATTGAGGTAGGTCAGCCGCGGGAACGAAGATGAGGGGCGAGAGAGGGTCACCCTGACGAACCCCTCGGCGACAATGAAACTGCCGGCCCGGGACACCATTAAGGACAATGGATGATCTCCCCGAAGAGAATATAGAGTTAATCCAAGAAAGCCATTTGTCATTGAAGCCCATGTGTTTCATGATTTTCATCATTGGGTCATGCTCAATGGTGTCGAATGCCTTGGCAAAATCTAATTTAAGCAGCACGATGGGTCGTTTTGATGCTTGACACTGATGGATATATTGAAAAGCCCATGCAAGACAATCCTCTATAGATCTCCCACGTATGAATCCGTATTGATTGCAATGCACAATTCTCAAAATGACTTTTTGTAGTCGATTAGCCAGTAGCTTAGTGATTAGCTTGAGGCAGTAGTTAAGCAGGGTAATCGGTCGGTAATCATTGAGAGTAGATGGTGACACATTTTTCGGGATAAGTGTAATTAGTCCATCATTAATGCTCTGGAGATTAAGCGTGCCCGCATGAAATTGGTTGCATAACATGTAGAAATCCTTCTTGATGATAGGCCAACAGGCTTTGAAGAATAGCCCGCTAAAACCATCTGGTCAGGGTGCCCGATCACCTGGCATCTCACTGATGACAGAGTCAATTTCCGTGCGTGTAAAAGGTAAAGTGAGGTAATCAAGATTTTCAGTCGGCTTGATTAAAGACCGAAGATCAAATTGCATTTGCGTGGAGTTTGAAGTGCCTAGCCTGTTGAGGGAGTCCTGGACTAAGGGGTTCTCGGGCGTCTGGCCTGTTATTCATTGGGCCGGACTGATGGGCTGTGAAGATACGAAGGCCGAAGACTATACCCGTGTCCGGATTGGACTTTCCTTGGCGTGGAAGGCAAGCTAGGCGACTAGCTGTGAACATTCCTTCTTATGTAACCGACTCCATGTAACCCTAGATCTCTCCAGTGTCTATATAAACCGGAGACCATAGTCCGGACACTACTAGAAAAAGGCATGTTAGTGGCGCACCTATTTTTGCCATTAATGGTGCACTATAGGTGCGCCACTATTACCACACAGCTAGTAACAAATACTATGGCGCACCTCTGGTGCGCCATTAGTAATCCAGATAGTAGTGGCGCACCACCTGGTGCACCATTACTAACCATACAGGTGCGCCACTGGTAAGATGAACAGGTGCGCCACTACTAAAATTTTGAAATCTGGATCTGGATTTGGTATGATTTTTTGGCAAAAAATTTCGAATTTTGTTCTAGATCTGGTAGGTTCTTTGTGCCGGGGAGCTCCACATGTGGCTGGAAGTAGAGGAGGGAGGAGAGGAGGGAGGAGGAGGGAGGAGAGAGGAGAGAAGGAGAGGAGGGAGGAGAGAGGAGAGAGGAGAGGAGGAGAGGAGGGAGGAGGAGGGAGGAGAGAGGGAGGAGGAGGGAGGAGGAGGAGGTCGCCGGAGAGGAGGAGGAGGAGGTCGCCGGAGAGGAGGTGGAGGAGGTCGCCGGAGAGGAGGAGGAGGAGGTCGCCGGAGAGGAGGAGGAGGAGGTCACCGGAGAGGAGGAGGAGGAGGTCACCGGAGAGCCGTGAGGAGGAGGTCGTCGGAGAGCCGTGAGGAGGAGGGAGGGGCATGGAGGAGGGGAGGAGGAAGAAGAGGTAGGTAGAAAAGGGAAGAAGTGATGGAGGGGAGGAGGAAGAGGAAGAAGAGGTAATATATATAGTGGTTGTGGCGTTACAGTCTTAGTAGTGGCGCACCATGGGTGTGGTGCGCCATTACTAGTTTTGAAATTTCAAAACTAGTAATGGCGCACCACACCCATGGTGCGCCAGTACTAACTTTGTTTATTTTTTTGAATTTGGAAGGCGGGAAAATTACTAATGGCGCACCACACCCACGGTGCGCCACTACTAATTTTTTTTATTTTTTGAAATTTTTTTGCCTCTAGATCTTAAAAGCATCGTATCTTTTATTTTGTTAGGTTTTTGGGGATTCTGAAAATCTTCAACGGGGTCAAAGGTCGGATGTAACTTTTCGAGTAGATGATTTTTCATATAAAAAACTTTTTCATCGGAGGTCGTATGCAAAAGTTACGGCCATTTTACCGAAATACGGCGGCCTTTTGCAAAAAAAAATAATCAAAATTCATGTTTGTTAATTTTCCTAACAACTAGAACACATAACACATGGGCATCTATTTTTTTGAATTTTTTTTAATCTTTTATCATTTTCTTTTATTTTTTAAAAAACCTAAAAGGCGATCCACTTGGGGGGGGGGGGTGTTTGGGTGTGTGAGACGTTAGCAATGGCGCACCACACCTAGGTGCGCCACTACTATGTAGCATAGCAGTGGCACACCTAGGTGTGGTGCGCCATTGCTATGTCCTATGTCTGGTGGGGGGGATGGACCAAAAAATAGCAATGGCGCACTGCTCATGTGGTGCGCCATTAGTAAAAACATAGCAATGGCGCACCTGGGTCTGGTAGCAGTGGCGCACCACATACATGGTGCGCCATTAATGTCCATATTAGCTATAGCCGGTTTTCTAGTAGTGGGATAGGGGACATTCATTACCCTATTCACATAGGCTAGACTTCTAGGTTTTAGCCATTACGATCTCGTGGTAGATCAACTCTTGTAACACTCATATTCATCAAGATCAATCAAGCAGGAAGTAGGGTATTACCTCCATAGAGAGGGCCCGAACCTGGGTAAACATCGTGTCCCCCGTCTCCTGTTACCATCGATCCTAGATGCACAGTTCGGAACCACCTACCCGAGATTCGCCGGTTTTGACACCGACATTGGTGCTTTCATTGAGAGTTCCACTGTGCCGTCCACAAAGGGTTCGATGGCCCCTTCAATCATTGATGATGACGTTGTCCAGGGAGAAACCTTTCTCCCGGGACATATCTTCATGTTCGGCGGCATCGTACTGCGGGCCAACTCGCTTGGCCATCTGGAGTAGATCGACAGCTACGCCCCTGGCCATCAGGTCAGATTCGGAAGCTTGAACTACGTTGCGGACGTCCGTGGAGACTTGATCTTCGACGGATTCGAGACCGCGACAATCGCTCCCCGCCGCCTCGATGGACATGGCTTAAACTTGTCATCGGGCCGCATCCAGGAGATAGCTCACAGATTCCGCGGTGTTGGAGCCGCCCACAGATTCTACTGTGTATGATATCCGCATCAGCGGAACCCCGGACTCGTCCCCGGCGACACGTTCCGAACCCTGCGAGTCCGCAGATGCCGAACTCGATCGGTTATCGATCTTCAAGTTCAGCGTCGCAGACGTCTTCCAACACTCGCCCATGGGCGATGTACTAAACTCACTAAAAAACCTATCTCTGGCAGGCGACTCGCCACCGAACTATGTTCAGTTCGAACTTACGGCTGATGATGGAGAATTTTGCTTCCCACCCGCCACCCACTTCATAGCCACTGTCGAGGACCCAACCAACACGCTGGACCTCGGCCCCGAAGACATCGACGGTACGGACGACGATGAGGGGCAAGGCCAGAACTCACTACTCGCTAGACGCGGGATGGCCACTTCATGGTACGACGTGTGTATGATAGACACACCCAACGACGCCTTCGACGATGACAAGGAGGACCCAGTTGAGGATAAACCTCCTGGTGCACAGTCCGAACACCGATGCGCCTTGCACCGCTCCAAGTCACGACGCTCAAGAGAAAATAACATTAGCACCGGAGAAGACAACACTCCGGACGATGAAGACCCTGTTGAGGTAGGATCCGAACAGGAGGAACAGGAAGGTGATACGTCTCCAACGTATCTATAATTTATGAAGTATTCATGCTATTATATTATCCATCTAGGATGTTTTATATGCATTTATATGATATTTTATATGATTTTTGGGACTAATCTATTAACCTAGAGCCCAGTGCCAGTTTCTGTTTTTTTCCTTGTTTTTGAGTTTTACAGAAAAGGAATAGCAAACGGAGTCCAATTGACGTGCCAATTTTTGACGATTTTTTATGGACCAAAAGAAGTCCCCGAAGCAAAAGAGTTGGGCCAGAAGAGTCCCGGGCTGCCCACGAGGGTGGGGGGCGGGCCCACCCCCTTGGGCGTGGGCCCCTGCCTTGTGGACAACCCGGAGACCCCCCTAACGTGAGACCTACGCCAAAAAATCCTATAAATACTGAAAACTAATCTGGAGTTCCGCCGCCGCAAGCCTCTGTAGCCACCAAAAACTAATCTGGACCCTGTTCCGGCACCCTGCCGGAGGGGGGATCCCTCACCGGTGGCCATCTTCATCATCCCGGCACTCTCCATGACGAGGAGGGAGTAGTTCACCCTCGGGGCTGAGGGTATGTACTAGTAGCTATGTGTTTGATCTCTCTCTCGTGTTCCTGAGGTGATACGATCTTGATGTATCGCGAGCTTTGCTATTATAGTTGGATATTATGATGTTTCTCCCCCTCTACTCTCTTGTAATGGATGGAGTTTTCCCTTTGAAGTTATCTTATCGGATTGAGTCTTTAAGGATTTGAGAACAGTTGATGTATGTCTTGCCGTGCTTATCTGTGGTGACAATGGGATATCACGTGATCCTCTTGATGTATGTTTTGGTGATCAACTTGCGGGTTCTGCCCATGAACCTATGCATTGGGGTTAGCACACTTTTTTGTCTTGACTCTCCGGTAGAAACTTTGGGGCATTCTTTGAAGTACTTTGTGTTGGTTGAATAGATGAATATGATATTGTGTGATGCATATCGTATAATCATACCCACGGATACTTGAGGTGACATTGGAGTATCTAGGTGACATTAGGGTTTTGGTTGATTTGTGTCTTAAGGTGTTATTCAAGTACGAACTCTATGATAGATCGAACGGAAAGAATAGCTTCGTGTTATTTTACTATGGACTCTTGAATAGATCGATCAGAAAGAATAATTTTGAGGTGGTTTCGTACCCTACAATAATCTCTTCGTTTGTTTGCCGCTATTAGTGACTTTGCAGTGACTCTTTGTTGCATGTTGAGGGTAGTTATATGATCCAGTTATGTTATTATTGTTGAGAGAACTTGCACTAGTGAAAGTATGAACCCTAGGCCTTGTTTCCTAGCATTGCAATACCGTTTGTGCTCACTTTTATCATTAGTTACCTTGCTGTTTTTATATTTTCAGATTACAAAGACCTATATCTATCATCCATATTGCACTTGTATCACCATCTCTTCGCCGAACTAGTGCACCTATACAATTTACCATTGTATTGGGTGTGTTGGGGACACAAGAGATTCTTTGTTATTTGTTTGCAGGGTTGCTTGAGAGAGACCATCTTCATCCTACGCCTCCCACGGATTGATAAACCTTAGGTCATCCACTTGAGGGAAATTTGCTACCGTCCTACAAACCTCTGCACTTGGAGGCCCAACAACGTCTACAAGAAGAAGGTTGCGTAGTAGACATCAAGCTCTTTTCTGGCGCCGTTGCCGGGGAGGTGAGTGCTTGAAGCTATATCTTTAGATCTTGCAATTGAATCTTTTTGTTTCTTGTTTTATCACTAGTTTAGTTTATAAAAGAAAATTACAAAAATAAAAGGAATTAAGGGTGCCTCATATGCTTCATCTTTTTAATGTCTTCCGTGAAAATAAGGATTCCGAAAATTTTTCTCAAGTACTAGAAGAAGAATTACATAGAATGTTTGGCATAAAATATGTAAATGATGAGCATGATTGCATTGTTGTTAGTATGAATTCTTTGAATACCCATGATGCTAATGATATGCAAAGCCACAAGCTTGGGGAAGCTATGTTTGATGAAGATGATATTTTTTGTCCCCCAAGCTTTGATGAGCAAATTTACTATGATGAAAGCATGCCTCCTATCTATGATGATTATTGTGATGACACGTATGCTTTAAAGAATAATGATAACCATGAAACTTGTCATCTTGATCTTAATTTTCAATCACATGATAGTTATTTTGTTGAGTTTGCTCCCACCACTATACATGAGAAGAAATTTGCTTATGTGGAGAGTAATAAAATTTCTATGCTTGTGCATCATGAAAATAATGCTTTATGTGCCGGTTATATTGTCGAATTCATTCATGATGCTACTGAAAATTATTATGAGGGAGGAACATATGCTTGTAGGAATTGCAATAATATCAAGTTTCCCCTCTATGTGTTGAAAATCTTGAGGCTATGCTTGTTTTGCTTTCCTATGCTAGTTGATTATTGTTCCCATAAGTTGTTTGCTCACAAAATACCTATGCATAGGAAGTGGGTTAGACTTAAATGTGCTAGGCATATTCTTCATGATGCTCCCGCTATGTTTCAACTCTTATCTCTTATGTGAGCATCATTGAAATCATCATGACTAGCTAGGGGCGTTAAATATTAGCGCTTGTTGGGAAGCAACCCAATGTTATTTTAGTTTCTTGCTTTTTGGTTCTGTTTAGTAATAAATAATCCATCTAGCTTATGTTTAGATGTGGTTTTATGTTTTAATTAGTGTTTGTGCCAAGTAAGACCTATAAGATCTTCTTGGATGATAATTATTTGATCTTGCTGAAAAAGACAGAAACTTTCTGCTCACGAAAACAATTGTTTAAAATCACCAGAACGTGATAAAATACTGATTCCAATTTCAGTAGATCAATAATCAAATTATCTAGGACGTCCTATTTTTGTAGAATTTTTTGAGTTCCAGAAGTTTGCGTTTGATACAGATTACTACAGACTGTTCTGTTTTTGACAGATTCTATTTTCTATGTGTTGTTTGCTTATTTTGATGAATCTATGAGTAGTATCGGAGGGTATGAACCATAGAGAAGTTGGAATACAGTAGATATTACACCAATATGAATTTAGAATGAGTTCACAACAGTACCTAAGTGGTGATTTATTTTCTTATACTAACGGAGCTTACGAGTTTTCTGTTGAGTTTTGTGTTGTGAAGTTTTCAAGTTTTGGGTAAAGATTCGATAGACTATGGAATAAGGAGTGGCAAGAGCCTAAGCTTGGGGATGCCCAAGGCACCCCAAGGTAATATTCAAGGACAACCAAAAGCCTAAGCTTGGGGATGCCCCGGATGGCATCCCCTCTTCGTTCATCGGTAACTTTACTTGGATCTATATTTTTATTCACCACATGATATGTGTTTTGCTTGGAGTGTCATTTTATTTTGTTAGTATTTTCTTTCTGTTACTTAGAATAATTTTTTGCATCTCTATTTTCAATAAAAATGTCAAGGATAGCTTTTACCATGCTTATTTTGCAAGTATACATGTTGCTGTTTCAAAACAGAAAGTTTACCGCTGTTGCAAAAATTCCCTAGAAAAGTCAGAATGTGATAAAATGATGAAACCTTTTGCATAATAAGCTCTGATAAATTTACTACAGTGGGAATTTTCTTTCATAATTTTTGGAGCTAGGGAAGTATGGTCTTGCTGCATTCTTTACAGACTGTCCTGTTTAGGCAGATTGCTGTTATGTTTGCATTGTTTGCATATATTTACTTGTTTAATAATTCTATTTGAGGATAGGAATATTAAATATGCAGAGGCATTTAGTATGCAATGTTGAATAATAATTTTAGTGATTTGCTACAGTAGAGTATGATAAGGTTTTTGCATTGGTTTATACTAACTCATCTCACGAGTTCTTGTTGAGTATTGGTGTGGATGAAGCTTTCGAGATTTAGGAAACCGTGATATGAAAGGAATTAAGGAGACGCAAAAGTTCAAGCTTGGGGATGTCCAAGGCACCCCCAAGATAATATTTCAAGAAGTCTCAAGCATCTAAGCTTGGGGATGCCCCGGTAGGCATCCCACCTTTCTTCTTCAACAATTATCGGTTAGTATCGGTTGAGCCTAAGTTTTTGCTTCTTCACATGATGAGTGCTATCCTTGAAATGTCGTTTTATTTTGTTTTGCTTGCTGTTTGAATAATATCCCAAGATCTGAAATTCTTAAATGAGAGAGAGTCTTCACATAGCTACATAACTATTTAACTACTCATTGATCTTCACTTATATATTTTTGGAGTAGTTTGTCATTTACTCGTGTGCTTCACTTATATCCTATGAGTAAATGGTTGAATGATTTGAATGTCATAAATCTGAAATTATATATGTTTCATATGCCTTTCCCATGGGGAGTAATGCCTTCACATATAAGAAGTAGAGGTGGTAAATTTATTGAAGGTTAGCAAACATTGTATTGGTCACTTGAACAATTCATGAAAGAATATTCAAGGAAGAGAGATTTCACATATAAATATACTATCTTGGACATCTTCTATGATTGTGATCCCCATAAATTATTTTCAAACCTGAGCAAATTAGTTGAAGTTGGACAATGAAGACAACATAATGAGTTATGCTTGTGTATATTTGTATAGAAGTTATATTGTTATGGATCCTCTAACATGTGGTGCTTGCTATTTAGAATCCTTTGCTAGCCAAAATATCTGTACTAAGCGGGAATACTGCTTGTGCATCCAAATTCCTTGAACCAAGTTTCTTCCATGAGTGTCCACCATATCTACCTATATGCGGTATTTACCTGCCGTTCCAAGTAAATTTGCATGTGCCAAACTCTAAACCTTCAAATAATAATCAGTTTTGTATGCCCGAATCGCTCATGTAGCGACTAGGGGCTGTCAGTATCTTCCATGCTAGGTAGGTTATTCTCATGATGAGTGGACTCCGCTCATCATTCATGAGAAAATGGCTGGTAACTGGGGTGCCCAGTCCTATGATCAAAAGATCAAAAACAAAATCACAAATAATATAAACAAAACTCCCCCAGGAATGTTGATAGTTGGACGGCACCCGTTGTTTCGGACAAGCCGTGGAGTGTGAATGTCGGTGGAGGGGGAGTAAAAACTTTACCTTTCTGCGTGGGAACCGCCTATAATGTATCTAGTATGGAAGATATTAGGAACTCTTGGTCGTTATGTTGACAATGAAAGCATACCTCTCAAAATTATTTTCATCTCTGTTTTAGCTTCGAGCTCTAGCACCTCTGCAAATCCCTGCTTCCCTCTGCGAAGGGCCTATCTTTTACTTTTATGCAAGAGTCAGTAGTATTCCTTCTCATTCCAACCTACTCTTTAGTTGGCAAGCATCATGTGGTGGAGACAGATCTAAGCATATATGGCCATTCAAATATATTTGAGCATGAATTATTACTGTTGACAATACCCTTGAGGTAAAAGGTTGGGAGGCAAAACATTAAGCCCATATCTTTCTCTATGTTCGATGAATACTATTTGTTCTAAAAATATGCTTTGAGTGGTAGCAATCATGCAAGACTACATGATAGTTGAGTATGTGGGATTTGCTAAATCAAAGCTCTTACATAGACCCTTCCTGAAAATAAGATGAATTGCAATTGTTTGATGACTGAGAACATAGTTTGTTAGTTCTCAAGAAATTTTATGGTCTAAGCTTTAACATGTGAATAGCTTGTTACTTGAACATGAAAAGTTTTATGAGTTGAGCTACTGTTATGACATATAATGATGCTAGAAAAGGTAATCGAAATTATCATTGATCAAACTTGTGCACCTGCTAGCATTCACACTTCATAAATTATCTTTTTTATCATTTACCTACTCGAGGACGAGCAGGAATTAAGCTTGGGGATGCTGATACGTCTCCAACGTATCTATAATTTATGAAGTATTCATGCTATTATATTATCCATCTAGGATGTTTTATATGCATTTATATGATATTTTATATGATTTTTGGGACTAACCTATTAACCTAGAGCCCAGAGCCTGTTTCTGTTTTTTTCCTCATTTTTGAGTTTTACAGAAAAGGAATACCAAACGGAGTCCAATTGACGTGCCAATTTTTGACGATTTTTTATGGACCAAAAGAAGACCTTGGAGAAAAAGAGTTGGGCCAGAAGAGTCCTGGGCTGCCCACGAGGGTGGGGGCGCGCCCACCCCCCAGGGCATGGGCCCCTGCCTCGTGGACAACCCAGAGACCCCCCTGACGTGAGACCTATGCCAAAAAATCCTATAAATACTGAAACCTCCAGAAAATAGAATAGATCGGGAGTTCCGCCACCGCAAGCCTTTGTAGCCACCAAAAACCAATCGGGACCCTGTTTCGGCACCCTTCCGGATGGGGGATCCCTCACCGGTGGCCATCTTCATCATCCCGGCGCTCTCCATGACGAGGAGGGAGTAGTTCACCCTCGGGGCTGAGGGTATGTACCAGTAGCTATGAGTTTGATCTCTCTCTCGTGTTCTTGAGGTGATACGATTGTTGGAAATATACCCTAGAGGCAATAATAAAATGGTTATTATTGTATTTCCTTGTTCATGATAAGTGTTTATTATTCATGCTATAATTGTATTAACTGGAAACCGTAATACATGTGTGAATACATAGACCACAACATGTCCCTAGTAAGCCTCTAGTTGACTAGCTCGTTGATCAATAGATGGTTATGGTTTCCTGACCATGGACATTGGATGTCATTGATAACGGGATCACATCATTAGGAGAATGATGTGATTGACAAGACCCAATCCTAAGCATAGCACAAGATCGTGTAGTTCGTTTGCTAGAGCTTTTCTAATGTCAAGTATCATTTCCTTAGACCATGAGATTGTGCAACTCCCAGATACCGTAGGAATGCTTTGGGTGTATCAAACGTCACAACGTAACTGGGTGGCTATAAAGGTGCACTACAGGTATCTCCGAAAGTGTCTATTGGGTTGGCACGAATCGAGACAGGGATTTGTCACTCCGTATGACGGAGAGGTATCTCTGGGCCCACTCGGTAATGCATCATCATAATGAGCTCAATGTGACTAATGAGTTAGCCACGGGATCATGTGTTACGGAATGAGTAAAGAGACTTGCCGGTAACGAGATTGAACAAGGTATAGGCATACCGACGATCGAATCTCGGGCAAGTAACATACCGATAGACAATGGGAATTGTATACGGGATTGATTGAATCCCTGACATCGTGGTTCATCCGATGAGATCATAGTGGAACATGTGGGAGCCAATATGGGTATCCAGATCCCGCTATTGGTTATTGGCTGAAGAGGTGTCTCGGTCATGTCTGCATGGTTCCCGAACCCGTAGGGTCCACACACTTAAGGTTTGGTGACGCTAGAGTTGTTATGGGAAATAGTATGTGGTTACCGAAGGTTGTTCGGAGTCCCGGATGAGATCCCGGACATCACGAGGAGTTCCGGAATGGTCCGGCGGTGAAGATCGATATATTGGACGAAGGGTATTGGAGTCCGGAAGTGTTCCTGGGGTACCAGGCTATGGCCAGCATGACCGAAAGGTGTTTCGGGAGCCCCGACAAGTGTTGGAGGGCCTCATGGGCTAAAGGGGAAGGGGCAAACCAGCCACTAAGGGGTGGTGCGCCACCACACCCTTTCCCACGTTACTTGGGGAGGTGGGGCGCCTCCACCTGGCTTGGGAGGCAAGCCTCCACCTGCTTGGCTTGGGGGGCAAGTCTCCCTAGGATTTTCCCTAGGGAGATCCAATCTGCTTGGCCGCCGCCCCTTAGGGGAAACCCTAGGGCGCCTCCCCTCTCCCCTTGCCCCTATATATAGTGGATGGGTGGGAGGGCAGTTGCACCTCTTCCCTGGCGCAGCCCTCCCTCCTCATACACCTCCTCCTTCTCCTCCGTAGTGCTTAGCGAAGCCCTGCCGGAGAACCACGAGCTCCATTGCCACCATGCTGTCGTGCTGCTGGAGTTCTCCCTCAACTTCTCCTCTCCCCTTGCTGGATCAAGAAGGAGGAGACGTCCCCGGGCTGTACGTGTGTTCAACGCGGAGGCGCCGTCCGTTCGGCGCTAGATCGGATCTTCCGCGATTTGAATCGCCGCGAGTACGACTCCATCAACCGCGTTCTTGTAACGCTTCCGCTTAGCGATCTTCAAGGGTATGAAGATGCACTCCCTCTCTCTCGTTGCTAGCATCTCCTAGATTGATCTTGGTGACACGTAGGAAAATTTTGAATTATTGCTACGTTCCCCAACAGTGGCATCATGAGCCAGGTCTAAGCGTAGATTATATGCACGAGTAGAACACAAAGTAGTTGTGGGCGATGATTTGTTCAATTTGCTTACCGTTACTAGTTTTATCTTGATTCGGCGGCATTGTGGGATGAAGCGGCCCGGACCGACCTTACACGTACTCTTACGTGAGACAGGTTCCACTGACTGACATGCACTTGATGCATAAGGTGGCTAGCGGGTGTCTGTCTCTCCCACTTTAGTCGGATCGGATTCGATGAAGAGGGTCCTTATGAAGGGTAAATAGCAATTGGCATATCACCGTTGTGGCTTTGCGTAGGTAAGAAACGTTCTTGCTAGAAACCCATAGCTGCCACGTAAAACATGCAACAAGAATTAGAGGACGTCGAACTTGTTTTTGCAGGGTATGCTATGTGATGTGATATGGCCAAAAGGATGTGATGAATTATATATATGTGATGTATGAGATTGATCATGTTCTTGTAATAGGAATCACGACTTGCATGTCGATGAGTATGACAACTGGCAGGAGCCATAGGAGTTCTCTTAATTTATTGTATGACCCGCGTGTCAATGAAAAACGCCATGTAATTACTTTACTTTATTGCTAACCATTGGCCATAGTAGTAGAAGTAATAGTTGGCAAGACAACTTCATGAAGACACGATGATGGAGATCATGATGATGGAGATCATGGTGTCATGCCGGTGACGAAGGTGATGATGCCGTGCCTCGAAGATGGAGATCAAAAGGCGCAAGATGATATTGGCCATATCATGTCACTTTATGATTTTCATGTGATGTTTGTCATGTTTACATCTTATTTGCTTAGAACGATGGTAGCATAAATAAGATGATCCCTCACTAAAATTTCAAGAGATGTGTTCCCCCTAACTGTGCACCATTGCGAAGGTTCGTTGTTTCGAAGCACCACATGATGATCGGGTGTGATAGATTCTAACGTTCGCATACAATGGGTGTAAGCCAGATTTACACATGCGAAACACTTAGGTTGACTTGACGAGCCTAGCATGTACAGACATGGCCTCGGAACACAAGAGACCAAAAGGTCGAACATGAGTCGTATAGTAGATACGATCAACATGGAGATGTTCACCGTTGATGACTAGTCCGTCTCACGTGATGATCGGACACGGTCTAGTCGATTCGGATCATGTATCACTTAGATGACTAGAGGGATGTCTATCTAAGTGGGAATTCATTAAATAATCAGATGAACTTAATTATCATGAACATAGTCAAAAGGTCTTTGCAAATTATGTCATAGCTTACGCTTTGGTTCTACTGTTTAAGATATGTTCCTAGAGAAAATTTAGTTGAAAGTTGATAGTAGAAATTATGCGGACTGGGTCCGTAAACTGAGGATTATCCTCATTGCTGCGCAGAAGGCTTATGTCCTTAATGCATTGCTCGGTGTGCTGAACCTCGAGCGTCGTCTGTGGATGTTGCGAACATCTGACATACACGTTTTGATGACTACGTGATAGTTCAGTGCGTAATGCTAACGGTTTAGAATTGAGGCGCCAAAGACGTTTTTGAAACGTCGCAGAACATATGAGATGTTCCAAAGACTGAAATTGGGATTTCAGACTAGTGCCCACGTCAAGAGGTATGAGACCTCTGACAAGTTTCTTAAGCCTGCAAACTTAGGGAGAAAAGCTCAATCGTTGAGCATGTGCTCAGGTTGTCTGAGTACTACAATCTCGTGAATCGAGTGGGAGTTAATCTTCCAGATGAGATAGTGATGGTTCTCCATAGTCACTGCCACCAAGCTATTAGAGCTTCATGATGAACTATAACATATCAGGGATAGATATGATGATCCTTGAGCAACTCGCGATGTTTGACACTGCGAAAGTAGAAATCAAGTAGGAGCATCAATTGTTGATGGTTGGTAAAACCACTAGTTTCAAGAAGGGCAAGGGAAAGAAGGGATACTTCATGAAACGGCAAATCAGTTGTTGCTCTAGTGAAGAAACCCAAGGTTGAACCCAAACCCGAGACTAAGTGCTTCTGTAATGAGGGGAACAGTCACTGAAGCAGAACTACCCTAGATACTTGGTAGATGAGAAGGCAGGCAAGGTCGACAGAAGTATATTGGATATACATTATATTAATGTGTACTTTACTAGTACTCCTAGTAGCACCAGGGTATTAGATACCGGTTCGGTTGCTAAGTGTTGGTAACTCGAAATAAAAGGCTACGGAATAAACGAAGACTAGCTAAAGGTGAGATGACAATATGTGTTGGAAGTGTTTCCAAGGTTGATGTGATCAAGCATCGCATGCTCCCTCTACCATCGAGATTGGTGTTAAACCTAAATAATTGTTATTTGGTGTTTGCGTTGAGCATAGACATGATTGGATTATGTTTATCGCAATACGGCTATTCATTTAAAAAGAATAATGGTTACTCTGTCTATTTGAATAATACCTTCAATGGTCTTGCACTTAAAATGAATGGTTTGTTGAATCTCGATCGTAGTGATACACATGTTCATGCCAAAAGATATAGGATAGTACCACATACTTGTGGCACTGCCACTTGAGTCATATTGGTATAAAATGCATGAAGAAAGTCCATACAGATGGATCGTTTGGACTCACTTGATTTTGAATCACTTGAGACATGCAAATCATACCACATGGGCAAGATGACTGAAAGGCCTCGTTTTCAGTAAGATGGAACAAGAAAGAAACTTGTTGGAAGTAATACATTTTGATGTGCGCAGTCCAATGAGTGCTGAGGCATGCAGTGGATATCATTATGTTCTTACTTCACAGATGATTTGAGTAGATGCTGAGTATATTTACTTGATGAAACACAAGTCTGAATTATTGAAAGGTTCAAGTAATTTCAGAGTGAAGTTGAAGATCGTCGTGAAAAGAGGATAAAATGTCTGTGATATGATCACAGAGATGAATATCTGAGTTACGAGTTTGGCACACAATTAAGAAATTGTGGAAATTGTTTCGCAACTAATACCGCCTGGAACACCATAGTGTGATGGTGTGTCAGAACATCATAACTGCACCCTATTGGATATGGTGCATACCATGATGTCTCTTATCAAATTACCACTATCGTTTATGGGCTAGGCATTAGAAACAACCACATTCACTTTAAATAGGGCACCACGCAATTCCGTTGAGACGACACCGTATGAACTATGGTTTAGAGAAACCTAAGTTGTCGTTTCTTAAAAGTTTGGGGCTGCGACGCTTATGTGAAAAAGTTTCAGGCTGATAAGCTCGAACCCAAAGCGGATAAATGCATCTTCATAGAATACCCAAAACAGTTGGGTATACCTCCTATTTCAGATCTGGAAGCAAAAGTGATTGTTTCTAGAAACGGGTCCTTTCTCGAGGAAAAGTTTCTCTCGAAAGAATTGAGTGGGAGGATGGTGGAGACTTGATGAGGTTATTGAACCAAGACTTCAACTAGTGTGTAGCAGGGCACAGGAAGTTGTTCCTGTGGCACCTACACCAATTGAAGTGGAAGCTTATGATAGTGATCATGAAACTTCGGATCAAGTCACTACCAAACCTCGTAGGACGACAAGGATGCGTACTACTTCAGAGTGGTACGTAATCCTGTTTTGGAAGTCATGTTGCTAGACAACAATGAACCTACGAGCTATGGAGAAGTGATGGTGGGCCCGGATTCCGACGAATGGCTTGAGGCCATAAAACCGAGAGGATCCATGTATGAAAACAAAGTATAGACTTTGGAAGAACTACTTGATGGTCGTAAGGCTGTTGGGTGCAGATGGATTTTAAAAGGGAAGACAGACAATGATGGTAAGTATCACCATTAAGAAAGCTCGACTTGTCGTTAAGATGTTTTCTGACAAGTTCAAGGAGTTGACTCCGATGAGATTTTCTCACTCGTAGCGATGCTAAGAGTCTGTTGGAACTATATTAGCAGTTACTGCATTATTTATGAAATCTTGCAGATAGGATGTCAAAAACATTGTTTCCTCGACGATTTTCTTGAGGAAAGGTTGTATGTGATACAACCAGATGGTTTTGTCAATCCTGAAAGATGCTAACATGTATGCAAAGCCCCGGCAATCCTTCTAAGGACTGGAGTAAGCATCTCGGAGTTGGAATGTACGCTTTGATGAGATGATTAAAGATTTTGGGTTTTTACAAATTTTATGAGAAACTTGTATTTCCAAAGAAGTGAGTGGGAGCACTATAGAATTTTTGATGAGTATATGTTGTTAACATATTGTTGATCAGAAATGATGTAGAATTTCTGGAAAGCATACAGGGTTATTTGAAAAGTGTTTTTCAATGGAAAACCTGGATTAAGCTACTTGAACATTGAGCATCAAGATCTATAAGGATAGATCAAAAACGCTTAATAGTACTTTCAAATGAATACATACCATGACAAGATTTTGAAGGAGTTCAAAATAGATCAGCAAAGAAGGAGTTCTTGGCTGTGTTACAGGGTGTGAGTATTGAGTAAGACTCAAGACCTGACCACGGCAGAAGAGAGAAAAAGGACGAAGGTCGTCCCCTATGCTTTAGACGTAGGCTCTACAATATGCTACGCTGTGTACCGCACCTAAAGTGTGCCTTGCCATGAGTTAGTCAAGGGGTACAATAGTGATCCAGGAATGGATCACATGACAGCGGTCGAACTTATCCTTAGTAACTAGTGGACTAAGGAATTTTCTCGATTATGGAGGTGGTAAAAGAGTTCGTCGTAAAGGGTTACGATGATGCAAACTTTGACACTAATCCGGATGACTCTGAGTAGTAAACCGGATTCGTATAGTAGACCAGTTATTTGGAACAGCTCCAAGTAGCGCGTGGTAGCTGCATCTAAAAGATGACATAGAGATTTGTAAAGCACACACGGATCTGAATGTTGCAGACTCGTTGAGTAAAACCTCTCTCGTAAGCATAACATGATCAAACCCTAGAACTCATTGAGTGTTAATCACATGGTGATGTGAACTAGATTGTTGACTCTAGTAAACTCTTGGGTATTAGTCACATGGCGATGTGAACTTTGAGTGTTAATCACATGGTGATGTGAACTTTGAGTGTTAATCACATGGTGATGTGAACTAGATTATTGACTCTAGTGCAAGTGGGAGACTGTTGGAAATATGCCCTAGAGGCAATAATAAAATGGTTATTATTGTATTTCCTTGTTCATGATAATTGTCTATTGTTCATGCTATAATTGTATTAACTGGAAACCGTAATACATGTGTGAATACATAGACCACAACATGTCCCTAGTAAGCCTCTAGTTGACTAGCACGTTGATCAATAGATGGTTATGGTTTCCTGACCATGGACATTGGATGTCATTGATAACGGGATCACATCATTAGGAGAATGATGTGATGGACAAGACCCAATCCTAAGCATAGCACAAGATCGTGTAGTTCGTTTGCTAGAGCTTTTCTAATGTCAAGTATCATTTCCTTAGACCATGAGATTGTGCAACTCCCAGATACCGTAGGAATGCTTTGGGTGTATCAAACGTCACAACATAACTGGGTGGCTATAAAGGTGCACTACAGGTATCTCCGAAAGTGTCTGTTGGGTTGGCACGAATCGAGACTGGGATTTGTCACTCCGTATGACGGAGAGGTATCTCTGGGCCCACTCGGTAATGCATCATCATAATGAGCTCAATGTGACTAATGAGTTAGCCACGGGATCATGTGTTACGGAACGAGTAAAGAGACTTGCCGGTAACGAGATTGAACAAGGTATAGGGATACCGACGATCGAATCTCGGGCAAGTAACATACTGATAGACAAAGGGAATTGTATACGGGATTGATTGAATCCCTGACATCGTGGTTCATCCGATGGGATCATCATGGAACATGTGGGAGCCAATATGGGTATCCAGATCCCACTATTGGTTATTGGCCGGAGAGGTGTCTCGGTCATGTTTGCATGGTTACCGAACCCGTAGGGTCTACACACTTAAGGTTCGGTGACGCTAGAGTTGTTATGGGAAATAGTATGTGGTTACCGAACGTTGTTCGGAGTCCCGGATGAGATCCCGAACAATCAGAGGAATTCCAGAATGGTCCGGCGGTGAAGATAGATTTATTGGACGAAGGGTATTGGAGTCCGGAAGTGTTCCGGGGGTACCAGGCTATGGTCAGCATGACCGAAAGGTGTTTCAGGAGCCCCGACAAGTGTTGGAGGGCCTCATGGGCCAAAGGGGAAGGGGCAAACCAGCCCACTAAGGGGTGGTGCGCCCCCCACACCCTTTCCCACATTACTTGGCGAGGTGGGGCGCCTCCACCTGGCTTGGGAGGCAAGCCTCCACCTGCTTGGCTTGGGGGGCAAGTCTCCCTAGGATTTTCTCTAGGGAGATCCAATCTGCTTGGCCGCCGCCCCCTAGGGGAAACCCTAGGGCGCATCCCATCTCCCCTTGCCCCTATATATAGTGGAGGGGCGGGAGGGCAGTTGCACCTCTTCCCTGGCGCAGCCCTCCCTCCTCATACACCTCCTCCTTCTCCTCCGTAGTGCTTAGCGAAGCCCTGCCGGAGAACCACGAGCTCCATTGCCACCATGCCGTCGTGCTGCTGGAGTTCTCCCTCAACTTCTCCTCTCCCCTTGCTGGATCAAGAAGGAGGAGACGTCCCCGGGCTGTACGTGTGTTGAACGCGGAGGCGCCGTCCGTTCGGCGCTAGATCGGATCTTCCGCGATTTGAATCGCCGCGAGTGCGACTCCATCAACTGCGTTCTTGTAACGCTTCCGCTTAGCGATCTTCAAGGGTATGAAGATGCACTCCCTCTCTCTCGTTGCTAGCATCTCCTAGATTGATCTTGGTGACACGTAGGAAAATTTTGAATTATTGCTACGTTCCCCAACAACGATCTTGATGTATCGCGAGCTTTGCTATTATAGTTGGATATTATGATATTTCTCCCCCTCTACTCTCTTGTAATGGATTGAGTTTTCCCTTTGAAGTTATCTTATTGGGTTGAGTCTTTATGGATTTGAGAACACTTGATGTATGTCTTTCCGTGCTTATCTGTGGTGACAATGGGATATCACGTGATCCTCTTGATTTATGTTTTGGTGATCAACTTGTGGGTTCCGCCCATGAACCTATGCATAGGGGTTGGCACACTTCTTCATCTTGACTCTCCGGTAGAAACTTTGGGGCGCTCTTTGAAGTACTTTGTGTTGGTTGAATAGATGAATCTGAGATTGTGTGATGCATATTGTATAATCATACCCACGGATACTTGAGGTGACATTGGAGTATCTAGGTGACCTTAGGGTTTTGGTTGATTTGTGTCTTAAGGTGTTATTCAAGTATGAACTCTATGATAGATCAAACGGAAAGAATAGCTTTGTGTTATTTTACTACGGACTCTTGAATAGATCGATCAGAAAGAATAACTTTGAGGTGGTTTCGTACCCTACAATAATCTCTTCGTTTGTTCTCCGCTATTAGTGACTTTGGAGTGACTCTTTGTTGCATGTTGAGGGATACTTATATGATCCAATTATGTTATTATTGTTGAGAGAACTTGCACTAGTGAAAGTATGAACCCTAGGCCTTGTTTCCTAGCATTGCAATACCGTTTGTGCTCACTTTTATCATTAGTTACCTTGCTGTTTATATATTTTCAGATTACAAAAACCTATATCTATCATCCATATTGCACTTGTATCACCATCTCTTCGCCGAACTAGTGCACCTATACAATTTACCATTGTATTGTGTGTGTTGGGGACACAATAGACTCTTTGTTATTTGGTTGTAGGGTTGCTTGAGAGAGACCATCTTCATCCTACGCCTCCCACGGATTGATAAACCATAGGTCATCCACTTGAGGGAAATTTGCTACTGTCCTACAAAGCTCTGCACTTGGAGGCCCAACAATGTCTACAAGAAGAAGGTTGCGTAGTATACATCAGAAGGCGGGCAAGACAGCCCTGATGAATAGGCAACATATGGAGACTAAGAGGATAGAAATTATCTCCCACTCTCCGAGGAAGAGGAGATCCTCGACAACGAGGATTTTATCGTGCCTAAGGAACCTCTAGAGCAGGAGCGCTTTAAACGCCAGCTCGTAGCCACTGCAAGGAGCCTAAGAAGGAAGCAGCTGCAGCTTCAAGCGAGCCAAGATTGGCTCAATGATAGATGGACTGAGGTCTTTGCCGCCGAAGAATACTGCCTTACCGGCCCAGACAAGAGCCACCCCAACAGTAGGTAGCCCCCTCAATACGATGGAAGGGCGTTGGAGCCCACACCACCATCAAATAAGGTTGTAGGCCGATCAAAGTTCGGTCCAGACAAAGCAGCACCCCAAGCAGAGCATCATACAAACCCATCCGGCCGTCAAAACAAGAACAAAACAGCTCGGGGGAACACTCGCGGCATCCAACAGGACCTGGAGGGTAGAACAGGACACACAAAGCCAATACACAGATCACGGGGACATGCCCCGACCGGTGATGATGGTCACCTATTCGAACACAACAGAGCCGACCACGCTCGGTCCGAACTCCGTAAACAGAGTCTGCCGGAGGTGCTTCATAGTGTGGCTCAACATAGAGGAGCCGCACACCCTCTTTGCTTCACCGACGAGTTAATGGAGCATGAATTTCCAGACGGGTTTAAACCCATTAACATTGAATCATACGATGGAACAACAGATCCCGCGGTATGGATTGAGGATTACCTCCTCCATATCCACATGGCTCGCGGAGACGACCTTCATGCCATTAAATACATACCTCTCAAGCTTAAAGGGCCAGCTCGGTACTGGTTAAACAGTTTGGCAGAAAATTCTATTGGTAGTTGGGAAGACTTGGTAGACGCCTTTTGAGATAACTTCCAAGGAACATATGTCCGGCCACTAGATGCCGATGACTTAAGTCATATTGTCCAGAAGCCCGGCGAGTCAGCTAGGGAGCTCTGGACTAGGTTCTTAGTCAAAAAGATCCAAATTGTTGACTGTCTGGACGCAGAAGCCCTCGCAGCCTTCAAACATGGCGTCCGGGATGAATGGCTAGCACGTCACCTCGGCCAGGAAGGACCCAAATCCATGATAGCCCTTACCACTCTGATGACTCGCTTTTGCGCGGGGGAAGACAACTGGCTCGCTCGTAAAATTAACAACGCCAGCGACCCGGGCACTTCCGAAATTCGAGACGGCAACGGTAAGCCACGACGAACCGAACACAACAGTCGCAACAATACTAAAAGATTACGCGACACATCGGTCAATGCCGGATTTCACAATTCGAAACCCGGTCAACGGAAGAAGCCACTAAAGGCAAACCAGGATGGATCATCCACCCTCGACAGAATATTGGACCGACCTTGTCAGATTCACAGTCGTCCTGAGAAGCCAGCTAACCATACCAACAAAAACTGTTGGGTCCTCAAGCAGGCAGGCAAGCTTAACGCCGATAGCAAGGGGAGGAGGCCACCAGGCGATAAAGACGACGGAGCAGCTCGCCAGCTGAACATCAGGGGCCAGAAGTAGTTTCCCTCCGAAGTTCAACAACTCCCGAAATGGAAATAGCAGTTCGGCTTCCGCCACCCACCTACCATACCGGCTAGATTTACACCATGCGTACATCACTACGCACTCAAGATACCATGGGCATCGGCGGAAGCACAAAATGGACAACCCTGCAAGAATCCCCGTAACGTTTTTAACCGTTTTTCTTATTTTCCTGTATCATTTCTTAAGAACAGGTGACCAACACGACAGCATCTACAACAGACTCTATCGGAATTCGGATACGTACACTCACCTAAGGGGCTACTTCCATTAAGGATTCCCCTCCGCGAGGACGGGCGACGCAGACGTGCGACATGAGGTCCAAAATAACTTTTTGTAGACCGCACTCTTTATTATGAGCCTGTACTATGCCCTTTTTCCTCTGTTCCCGACCCCGAGCATGTCAAATAGCCGGGCTTGTGGTTTCTTTTATTATTATTTTATATATATATAGACATAAATTTGTCATTGGCATATTGCTCTGCTCCCAGTAAACCTCGTCCGAACTAATCTTTCATACTCTTTCAACAATGAGTACGGCCTCAACGGCTGCGTTACAGATGCACCTCGGCATACCCTGCCAGGGGCTCGGTATGGGAACGAAAGAGTTGCCAGCAAAAGTCCGAACAACTCTATAGCGTACTTCGGCGTCGCAAGTTTGGCCTTATATGCATCAGCTCCGAATCATTGTCTTCGGTCAATAGTTGGGTTGCCCGGCTCCTTTGCTTGCTACCCTCTGTTCAGCTCTATCGTCTAGGGTAGTAAAGGGAGACTACTGCGATTGTGCCCTGGTCTAAACCGGACGAGCACCTTAGTAGAGAGAGCCGAAAACTGACTGTCATGATCCGGCGGGAGCTGATCAACCACTTGACGACTTCTTGGAATCCTTAGCGATTCTCCGTGTCACACGAGGGATCTTTTTCAGATCAAATATGCAAGGCATTATATGCCGCATATATACCAGGGGCTATGTCGTAGCCCCACCATAAAACTCCTATGGCTAAGTGAAAGTGTTAACGCCTTATAGTCCGATTGCATGGTTCGCTGCATTATCACTTCCTTTACGGACCAAGACGTTGGATAAAGAGTGATTAAATGCTTTTCCGAGCACCCCCCGTACTTCCTACGAGGGGGCTGAAGCCGACGACTGGAAAACTTTCAGATTATATTAAAACGGCCGCACAGGAGGAATTGAAGCTTTGGAGCAAAAATATAAAATAGATCATTTATAAAATTGTCTTTTACAATTCTAATACACCTCACTCGAACATTATGTTCTTCGAGAATTGACCCTCTATCAGGCGAGCGGCTTCCAGGACATCTTCAAAATAATGCTCCAGCTCATTACGGTCCTTGCCCTTGGGCGCACTCTTTGCCGTAACATCGACGGCCTTCATCTTCCTCCAGAACGTCTTGACTCGGGAAAAGGCCATCCGTGCACCCTCAGTGCATGCCGACCGCTTCGCAACATCGATACGCGGCACCGCATCAACAAGACGCCGCACCAGGCCAAAATAGCTCTTGGGAACAGGCTCACTCGGCCACAGCCGGATTATGACGTTCTTCATGGCGTCGCCGGATATCCTATGAAGCTCGGCCCATTGCGACATCTGTTCATTTAGCAACAGAGGGCGCTTTGACGCGCCAAATTGTGACCAAAAAAGCTTCTCCGTTGCATACCCCTCTCGCGCTTGGTAAAATTGCGCTGCATCGGAAGAACCCTTCGGCAAGTCCAAAAATTCAGCCGGAGAACTCCAGACCTGGTTTAGCTGAGCATAGTCCGGATCGCCAAACTTAGTCTGAAGCAAAAAGGGCTTACCGGCCGCTATCTCCTTAGCCTGCCGAATCACTTCACGAGCTGCCCTAGATTCAGGCCGAGCTTCACTCGCCACTCGTACGGCCTTATCAAGTTCAGCCATTTTGGCTTTATTTTCCTTCTCAAGGAATTCACAGCGGCTGGCAGTATTCTTCAATTCAAGCGTCAGTGCGGATATTTTCTCCTCACTTTGGTGCCGAGCCGCCTGCTCGTCTCTTCGATCAGCCGATGCCTTCACGGCAGCCGCATCACTACACCGGGCCTGCTCCTTGGCCCGGGCTAGCTCCGCCCGAAGAGCTTCAACGGTGGTAGCACCATCTGCAATCATACACATTTCATATAAAACCCTTTTCGGCGTCAAGCCTACATTACAAGAACATTGGTGTAAGGAATGCTCGAAATATATACCTTGCGAGTCGTCAAGAGGCCTGTTGATCAATGCAATGTCATCTTCTGCAATATCCAGCTTTCGCTGCAGTTCGGCCACTTCCGTATTTCGGGTAGCCGCATGAGGGGAGGCAGCCTGTATTCCAAGTTAAATCAAGGTTAGCAACTGAGCATATCTTTTTGATCCTCTGATCGCTTCCTCCGGAAGGCAATCTAAGTCTCAGCGGCTACTGCATATACAACAGGTGCATTCTGTCAATATTATTCAATTGGCAAAACTACATCACAAACCTCAAAACCTCTTAGATGGCTCGAGAAGGCCTCGTTCAATCCGCTTTTGCGGATAGAACCTTTTCAACCACCGTAATCATGAAGGCACGATGCTTCTCTGAAATGGACGCTCGCCGCAGCATGTGTGTCAGCGTTTCCGGCGCTCCGGAGTCTTCGGAAACCGCCGCCGGAGTATGGCATTCCTTTGAGGGAATCTGCTTACTCTCCCCCAGAATCGTCTCCAGCTGTAAACCGGACGGTTCGGGGCCGTCATTCTTAATTCCTGAACCCTGGGTGACAGAGGCACCACCTTCGGGTAACGCCTTCTTCGTTTCCTGTGCTGCTTGACGATTGGGAGGAGCCCTTCGGGACGATACATCGGTATCATCCCCCCTGTTGGGCGAAGAGGACGGAGATGGTGTGTCACTCTCCATCATCTCCAGAAGAAGGTCTCCCGAGGAGGAGGGTGATTGAGAAACACCAGGCGTTAACCTGCGTGGATGTGCATATATCGAATGATTACTTCACTAATAGGAAAAGAATGAGGTACGTTTAAAGTGCCCCGGCCTCACTTATGGTTTGGCCAGAGGTTCGTCCTCGCCAGAAGGCCTTACGGCAGCATCGCTCGCCCGGTCCAAACTGCCCGACGATGGCATTTTTCCTCTCTTGGAAGGCTTCCCCTCCTGATCTTCGGAAGAAGCCCTCTTTTTGCCATGGAGAGCTTCCTCCGCACCTTTGCCCTTGGGCAAAAGAGTTTCGGTTTTCCCGAACACAGCGTCTAATTCGTCCTCAGGGCGGGTATCACCTTCGGGCTCCCCGCTCTCGCCCCCCTCTGCAGACACCTGGTACGGTGTGGGAATCAGCATTCTCGTCAGCAGGCCGATCGTAGAGTCTTCGGGAAGGGGCACCGGACACTAGATTAACACCACTTTCTTTATCCAGTCCTGTATAGGGAAGGATTGTTCAGTATCTTATCAAGAGATGCTTGAATGGAAGGTGTTCAGAGTTTGAGTACTTACCGCAGTGTCCGGATGATTGCAGTCAGGGCCGACATCTTCGGTGGTGTCCGGCCACTGCTCTCGTTCCCCGAAATATAATTTCCACATTCCTTCGTGCGTGGTGTCGAAGAAGTGCTGAAGAGGCCACCACCCTTCTGGATTAAACTCCCACATACGGAGAGGCTGCCGCTGACATGGCAGGGTCCGGCGGACTCGCATTACTTGAACGACGTTCACAAGACCGATGCCCTTCTCGGTAAGGCTTCGGATGCGACCTTGCAGAGTCTGCACTTCATTGACGGATCCCCAGTCCAGTCCCATATTGATCCATGAAGCAAGCTGAATTGGAGGGCCGGGTCGGAACGCAGGCGTAGCCGCCCACTTGGAGCCCCGCGGCTCGTTGATATAAAACCACCCCTGCTGCCATAGGTCGGAAGACTTGGTGAAAGATCCTTCAAACCAAACCGCGCTCGCAAGCTTGCCTATTGTGACGCTGCCGCACTCTGCCTACTCCTCCTCTATCACCTGCAGCCTCACAGCAAAGGTCTTGAGCCACAAACCAAAGTGCAGAGGAGTCTGGAGGAAGGCCTCACACGTGACGATAAATGTCGAGATAAGGAGAATAGAGTCCGGGGCCAGATCGTGAATGTCTAGCCCATAGTAGAACATGAGCCCCCGGACGAAGGGGTTAAGCGCGAACCCTAACCCATGGAGGAAGTGGGACACAAACACTACCCTCTCGCCAGATTTGGGGGTAGGAACGACCTGCCCTGTGCAGGAAGCCGATGAAGGATTTCCGGGGTCAGATACCTCGCTGCGCGGACCTTCGCAATAGCCTCCTCTATGACGGAAGAAGCCACCCACCGGCCTTGACGGCTGGATCTGGACATGATTAGGGCTGGTGGCGATGGGAACCCGGGGGTTGGAACTTAGGGTGGCTAGGGTTGAGGAAGAAGCAACCACAAAGCAAGAAGACGAGTCTGGGACCCTATATAAAGACCCCAAATACTAAGCGTATACACCTAGGTCTCGAAACTTACCTATCTCCAGAGAGTTGTACCCAGGGGATGGTTCGGTTACCCACGCCCGCATTAATGAAAATCCCGTGAATAAGGGAACACGATCTCTGCCTTGGCAAGACGTGCCAGTAAAACCGCGTCCCGAGACATGGGGCGACGTGCCAGCCAACGGTTGGAAATTGTAATCGGGCAGGCGTGATGCGATGTCGTAAACATTTATCAACAAATTAGAGTCGTGGAGTATTGTATTTTCTGCAATTATATATACATAGGTCCGAATATATCTACTACATCCGAAGACTATTCCGGAGTTCGGAAGGTGGGAACCCGCCTTGCAATGCCGAAGACAATCTGCACGCCGGACTCCTCATCATTGAAGCCAGGTTCAGGGGCTACTGAGGGAGTCCTGGACTAAGGGGTCCTCGGGCGTCCGGCCTGTTGTTCATTGGGCCGGACTGATGGGCTGTGAAGAAATGAAGGCCGAAGACTATACCCGTGTCCGGATTGGACTTTCCTTGGCGTGGAAGGCAAGCTAGGCGACCAGCTGTGAAGATTCCTTCTTATGTAACCGACTCCATGTAACCCTAGATCTCTCCGGTGTCTATATAAACCGGAGAGCATAGTCCGGATAGGGGACATTCATTACCATATTCACATAGGCTAGACTTCTAGGGTTTAGCCATTACGATCTCGTGGTAGCTCAACTCTTGTAACACTCTTATTCATCAAGATCAATCAAGCAGGAAGTAGGGTATTACCTCCATAGAGAGGGCCCGAACCTGGGTAAATATCGTGTCCCCCGTCTCCTGTTACCATCGATCCTAGACGCACAATTCGGAACCCCCTACCCGAGATCCGCCGGTTTTGACACCGACACCTTTCAGTGTAGGCCTGAAAAAGGAGGGCCAAATTCAAACATCTGGGCATCGTGGCTTGAACGAGAACATTGAGAAACTTGGTTTTAAAATTCTTGTAAATCCAAAACAGGCCTGAAAATCATGAAACTTGGCGTGGTGTCATGTCATGGTACTACCATGCTGTGGTAAAAAAATTGGCCGAGTAGGAACAAGTTTTGGTATAATCTTTTTGCAATCCGGAGCTTCTCTCAAGAAGGCTCGTGGTTCTCAGAGAGAACGTGTGACCTTTGTGTGCATAATTCAAATTTGAAATACAACCACATGCTCCAGTGCACCAAAGTTGGTTGAAAAAATAGATGTGTGTCCTCGGGTAAATTTCTAGGTCCCATGCAAGAAATGGGAATGAAATTCAAACATCTGGGCGTCGTGGCTCGGCTGGAAACATTGAGAAACTTGGTTTTTTAAATCCTGTAAATCCAAAACACGCATGAAAATCATGAAACTTGGCTTGGTGTCATGACATCGCACCAGCATGCTGTGGTAATTTTGCTGTCCGATTTGCGATGGCGCACACATTAACAATCAACAAAGTCATTTTGGAACAAGTGATGTCACGTTACAATCGGAAACACAAGTATTATTGAAACCGTGGGCGTTCAATTTACCATTTACGTGCTACCACGCGTCCCTTTTTTTTATTAGCTAAGAGGCGCCGTGCAGGGTAGCTATTTGAGTGCGGGAGGCGTGCGATCAGACCCCTGCGTGTGCTTATCGGGAGGAGATCCCTTTGACCTCCATCTCCCTGTCACAGCCCCAGATCAGCCCTTGTTTGACTTTGCTTGTTCCTCATGTCATCATGTTTAATTTTCAAAGAAACTTGAAATGGGGATGTTGAAACCCTAGCACCAAATGCATTCAACTAGGTTCAAATAAACAATATTTTCAATGAACCCAAATGCCCTTTAGAAAAGTTCATGATTTTTGTTAAAGGTGAAAAACCTCTGCCAAAAATGATGCACCTATTTCTAGGCCATCCTGGATTTTTGAATTAAATCTTATTGTATTTGACTTTTGGGCATTTAAATGCTATAAATAATTTAAATGTTCAAATAATGTTGGAACTATTTTTGGGCCACTGAAATAATTCAGCAAGTGTCCATGAATATTTTCAGGATTTTAGGAAATGCCTTGGTATTTTTCCTAAGCTCAAAACAGAGGCAAATAATTAGAAAACAAAAACAAATTAGAAAACAGAAGAGAGGGAGAGCTTACCTGGGCCTTACCTGCCGCCCAAGTGGCTAGGCCAGCCCACCACTGTGGCGGCCCAGCCCAGCTAGCCCCCCCTGTCGTCTTCCTCCCTGGACAGAAGGACGAGCGCGTGCTCGCCGCATGCTGGCCACGCGCCGGCCACCTCCTGCTTACCTGCTCGCCGCTGGAGGCACCCGAGGGTGCCACGCACTGCCCTCAACCCCTCGCTTCTCTCCCTCACTCGCTGCTCTCTCTCCCGACCTCTTCCCCTCCTCTACTCCGTCTTCCTCTCTGCCCGAGTGGAGCTCGTCGACGCCGCTCGCCGTTGCCGTGGCCACCGAGCCCCCCTCGCCTAGCTAGGATGCCCAGCAGCTCCACCGCTTCATCCTCGACCCCCACACCGAGCCGCGCGACGCCGGACGCCCCACAACGCCGCCTTTGCCCTCGTCCTCAACCTCGGGCACCGGAGATCGCCACCGCCGATTCGACACCTCCGAGCCGTCCCCGAGCGCGCTAAGCATCTCTACAGCCTCTATGTGAGCTCCTACGCCATTTCCCTCTTTCCCCGACGCCGTTCACGACCTGTAGCCGTTGATTCCGCGCTGACCGAACCCCGCCGCCGCCGCGCTCGTCGCCGGCGCTGCTCCGGTGACCATTTGGCCCCGGGCATGCGTCCATCATACTCACCGCACCACGTAGACGCCGTAGGTGCTAAACGCACATCGCCACGGCCACCGCAACCGCGTCCCCGCTCTCTGCCGACTCCGGCCACCGCAGAGCTCGTCGCCGGCGCCAGTCCGGCCACTCCCCGGCCGCGCCACCCCCACGGTTGGATGCGGACGAGCGTCCGCATCCCGTAGCTGTGCTCCGCGCGCCAAACGGCGCCCCGTGGGGCAAACCCGTGGCTCGCCGCCGCGTCTGGCCTCGCCGGCGGCTAAACGCCGGCGAGTTGACCCCAGTTTGACTTCCCCCGTGTCACTGACGTGTGGGCCCATGCTCCTAACTAAACTAGATTAATATTAGTTTAGTGCTAGTAAATCTGGATTAGTTAGGTTAGTCACTGACAGGCAGGTCCCACGGGTCAGGTTTGACCTGGACCAGCCCCTGTTGACCAGCTGACGTCACAGTGACGCAGTGCTGACGCAATAACTCATTTTCTGGATTTATTATTATTCAGAAAATTCCAGAAAATAGTATAAACTTCTAAAAATAATATAAAATCAACCGTAGCTCAGAATGAAATAATTTATATATGAAAAATTATCAGAAAAATATGAAGAATCTGTTTATGGCATTCTCATGCATGTTTGAAGAACTTACAACCACTGTATATGACAATTTGAATCAATGGTATTTGAAATGCCTCATGTGGAGTTTAAATTTGAATCTAGTGTTCGAACCAACTCCATTTAAATCGTTGCTAGCTGCATTAGCTCAAATCACAGCATATTGCCATGTCACATTCATGCATCATATTGTTGCATTGCATTGATTGTGTTTCCTCTCTGTTGCCGGTAATTGTTCCCCCTCGGTAGACGTATGTTCCGACGATGAGTTCGATGACACCGATGAAGAGCTATATCATCTTCAGAAGTGCCAGGCAAGCAAAACCCCCCCTTGTTCAATCCGATACAATCCCATTCTCTCGCTCCTGCTCTCTTCTACTGCATTAGGACAATCGATTCAACTGTTACATGCTGCGGTAGTTGAACCCCTTTTCCGCTGCATGACCTGTCATTGCCACAGTAAATAGATGAAACCCACTAGCATGAGTAGGAGTTGTTGGAGCCCTGATGTGCCTACTCATTCATGCTTGTTTGTCATGCCTGCTACTGCTTAGAGTTGAGTCAGGTCTGATTCGTCGGGGATGAATTGGAATGGTGATGAACATGTCCTACTGTGTGTGAGCTAAGTGTGTGAACACGATTTGGTAAAGGTAGCGGTGAGAGGCCATGTAGGAGTACATGGTGGGTTGTCTCATTGAAGCCGTCCTCAGGAACTGAGTTCTGTGTTTGTGATCCATGATACAGTTACTACCACGCATTGGGCCCGAAACCAATGGACCCTCTCGACTTCTTAATCACCCTTGTCCTCTGTCCAGGAGTTGCAAGTAGTTTCTGGTGTTTGTAGTAAGCTAGAGGCCGTGGACAGCGCTGACCAAGGGGTGGGCTGTGATGCTGTAGGCTCGTGGCCCGGTGTACCGAGTCGCCCGTTTGGTGTCTCGGGAACCCTGCACACATCGTTCGGGGCCGTATGTGGAAACCTCGGCCGGACTCCCTGCGGATGGAACCTGAATAGGCGATAAACCTGGACTAGAGACTTGAGTGTTTAGGTAGGTTGTGGCCGACTCCCTCGCCAGGCTTCCGCTTGAAGGTTGCCGAGGTACATGACGTGTACATGGTGGTAAGTGGCGAGAGCGTGTGTGACGAAGTACACCCCTGCAGGGTTAATATGATCTATTCGAATAGCCATGTCCGCGGAAATGGACTTCTGGGTTGCCTATAACAGTTCATAGACAAGTGAAAGTGGATACTCTAAAATGCGCAAGATAAGCGTGAGTGCTATGGATGGCGTTCTCGTAGGGAGACGGGAGCGGATCCATAGTGGTGTATTGGTATGGTGAATTTGTGGACTTGTGTGCGCCACCTCAAAAGAGTTACTTGCAGTCGTAGTTCAGGATAGCCACCAAGTCAAAGCTGGCTTGCTGCAGTCAAACTCCACCACCCCCCTTTGTTGATACCGATGCATATGTAGCTAGTTCTGATGTAAGTCTTGCTGGGTACATTTGTACTCACGTTTGCCTATTTTATGTTTTGCAGAGAGACGCCAGTCTTGCTAGTAGTTCCGTGTGGACTTCGACGTTTAGCTTGATACCTCAGCTACGATCTTGTGCCCTCGGCAGGATCTAGTAAATAGTCAGGCTTCTCAGCCTTTTTCATTTGTAGATGTCTGTACTCAGACATGTTAAGCTTCCGCATGTGTTTGACTTGTATGCTCTGAATGTTGGGTCATGAGACCCATGTTTGTAATATCTGGCTCTTCGGAGCCTAATGAATAAATACTCTGAGTCGTAGAGTCTTGTTGTGATGCCATGTTGTATTTGCACATATCGAGCATATTGTGTGTATGATTGAAATGCTTGGTATGTGTGGGATCCGACAACCTAGTTGTTTATCCTTGGTACCCTCTCTTATGGGGAAATGTAGTCTTGTGCTTCCATGAGCCATAGTAGTCCGCTACAGCCCGGTTCACCGGAGTCCTGCTAGCCCAGCACTACTGCTCCGGAACACTTGGCTGGCCGGCATGTGATTCACTTCGTTCCTGTGTCTGTCCCTTCGGGGAAATGTCACGCGGTGACATCCGGAGTCCTGCCTAGCCTGCTACAGCCCGGGTTCCCGGAGTCCTGTTAGCCCAGTGCTACAGCCCGGATTCACACGCTGCTGACCGACATGCTCGATGTTGATTCATGTTTGCCTGTCCCCGTAAGTTAGTGCCACTTTGGGTTCACGACTAGTCATGTCGGCCCGGGTTCTCTGTCATATGGATGCTAGCGACATTATCATATACGTGAGCCAAAAGGCGCAAACGGTCCCTGGCCATGGTAAGGCGACACCCGTGGGAATGCCGTGCGTGAGGCCGCAAAGGGATATGAGGTGTTACAGGCTAGATCAGTGTGACTTAGAATCGGGGTCCCGACAGCGTTGGTATCAGAGCCTGACTACCTGTAGGATTACCAAGCCAAACTGGTCGAAGTTGAGTCTAGAAATGCTTTAGTTATGTAAGGGAATTGATTGTGGAAGGGAACGTAAGGCTCTTTTTACTCCTTTACCTTATGCCCTCTAATCTGAGTCACCCTCTTCTCATTCTACGGGGATTAAGAGCTAGGCTTCTCATCTTTCTATCAGGATCACGTGTTACTAATCCGTAGACTCGTAGGATTGTTGGTCTGAAGCCTCAGTTCAGTTTCTACCACTACAATGTGTTGTTAGTTGGACTTGGAACCTTGATATGATGTTGTTGAGTGGTTATGCCACCATTTTGTAGGATGTCTCAAATCCTTTGAGCATTTACAGCCGTTATGCTGTCCGAGTCATCCCAGGTTTCTAAACTATCTGATGCATTTGCAAAATCATCTCCCTCTGGTCGATGTTCCCTTAGGCCAGGTTAATCACACTAATTGCTGAGTTGAGGTACTCTATTGCCTCGACATATATGTTGGAGTTATTATTATGACCCTAGGTGTCTTAGGGGATCATCTAGTAACCTAGCCATGTTGTGTGTCCCAGTGAGATGATTCTGGCCACTATTCTCGAAAGCATCCCGTGATGCCATATAGTTAGTAGGCATTCTATTTCTGGGTTCTTGAACCCAAGATTCACTCTACTTAACTCGTGTAGCTAGTGTTTGCTAGTTCCCTTAAGATATTAGTAACCTTTGCATTAGTCCTCGAGGTCCGTGGTATTTCATTCTTCCAATACCATGAACCATCATGGCAGAAGTTCTTTTAACCAAAAGATCACAACCAGGGCGCTCTTGAGGAGTACTCCATTCATATTGTGACTCTGCCAGTCCTACCTTTCTGCATGGGTTATCTAGAAGAAACTTGTTGGACTTGGTTCGACATACTAATCTATGCATCCACAACTCAGAAAAACATATGTTCCTTTGAGTTGTCTCTCTTTAGTTATTTTCTGGCCCTCGTCTATCAATTGATAGTTAGGAGTAATTGTGCATTTGTGTTATCAATGCCTATTATTCTTGTGGTCCGTCAAGCCATTCTATCCCGGAATGACTAGGAGAAACAAACTCCAGTACCTTATCCATTTCTTGGATTGGTCAAAGTAGTTGTATTCCGCAGATCAAAATGCCAATCCAGCTTTTGTTCTGTTCTACCTCGGAGTATTACCCCCTTTATGTCAGAATTGTCATGATAATTGCACCATCTCTCACGAATTCTTAACGCAGTGATACTTCTCGCCATCATTGCTCATTCCTCGGTTCCGTGTCGTCACGACCAGAATGCCGACAGGTGAACTATGATGTGTGAAATCTATACTCCTAGCAACTCCGTTGCTTGGTAGTTAAAGGACAATAATTCATCCTTAGCGTGTTGGTTATTGAATCACCATCCTGAGGTTGATCGTGCTACCTAGTCCATATTCCCGGTGTACTTTTCGATCAATGAGTTAGGATAGTGTCAGTCCTTTCTTATTCGGTCATATCGTCTTTCCCTGAAAAGCAAGATTGTTCTCGATCTTAATAGCAAGTCGGTGGATCGTGATTTTCAAATATCTTCTTGGAAGTACCACCAGGTTGTCCCTGACCGATATGTTGAGTTTGTGAACAAGTTGGTTTTCCAATAAACCACCCTTTCTCCAAGAATCTGTGTTGGATACCCCTGAGCTAGTTGGTCAAGCTAAACAACAACTTGGAGAGTTGGAAGATAAAAGGTTGTCTAACTTAGTTCATTTCCAAAGGGATATCTTGTGTCTGTGTGTGTGTTGAAGAAAGATGATATCTTCATTGATTGATCCTCGTGATCAATTGTTGGATCTATTGTCTTACCCAAATCTTTGATTTGCGTATGGGCTATCATCAAATCAAGTCAGAACCAACGATATGCATAATGTTGTCTTACTCGTGGTTGATCCCTCGAGCATACACCATTACATCCTTTGGTATGACCAGTGCTATCACCATGTTCACATAGTTATGGAATTACATTTATATGGAAACCTGGATGAATTGTTGTTAAGCCCATTGACAACATTCTCATCTTGTCCATGATTCATGTTGACCATCTAAGTTAGTGTTGGAAACTTTTGAAAGCATTTTCTTTGTGCTAGTTCATGAAGCCTATGTTTGGATGAAAGGAGTGACTTCCTCTAATTCATGTGCATTTGATGCAAGTTGCTGCCATGAATTTGAGGAAGCATGTTTCTACCTCCTCTGGAATCGTCCCAAGTCAGTTATGCACGTGCGAAGTATTCCGTGGTCTGTTAGACTGATCATCTTCATTCCATATGAATTCTCTAGCACACCAAGCCACTGATTGATTTGTTCAAGGAGAAGGAGTTCCTTCATAAGAGCTAATCCGGACTTATGAAAGAACTTCGATATCCTCGTTGATGGTTCCCAACTAGAACTCGGTAGTGTTTTATTATAAGACTACCATATGATCATGCTTGTCTGGGACAACGTGCTCACATGTTTGTAGCAGAACCAGCTCATGTTTTGGAGCTTACTACCATAATCCATCTCCCGAGAATCTTGCAACATCTTCTCGTCGATTTGTGTTGCAAACTTTAATTTTCTTTCTAGACTTGACGAGTCTGGAATATTCTGACACCAACCAGATCTAAATCTCACGCAGACATGATGGTTGGAACATTCCCAGGAACTACAATATTGGTCTCTCGTTAATCGGTAAAGTAAATGTCGTGGCCAACACACCCAGCCGGAAGACCTATTATTGTAGTATCTTGATTAAGCAAGTTGGCCACCTCCCCATAAGGATTTCGTAGGATTTACTTCCGCAGTTATTCCTTATGGATTCTTGTGCTCCCGAAGTCCGACCTTTTACTTGATGTTCTAGATACCAAACCATATCAATAAATGGGTTACGCTAGCACATCAAGGAGAACATTAGAAGTGGAGTGCTAAATGTCTCTCGGTCAATCATCCAGATTGCTTCTTTGGCATTGCTAAGGAAAAATCTGAGAAAGTGTTGTCCTCCTCTGCACCTGCATCCTCCATCACCATCCATCATGGTAGTATGATGTGTTGCCAGGATTCTCGACACGGATGTTGGTAAAACCTTGATGAATATGGAAATGCTCAAGTTCTTGAGAGCACGCACAAGCGCTAGGTGTTTTCACCGGCACTAACTGGAATTGCTCCCAGTTTCATTCGGTTATGCTAAACCTTTCAAACAGTGGATTCACTCTCTACTGTTGAGCTTCTCCCCTGTTACTAAAATCATTCCAGCATTTGCATTATGATCCCAGTTTGCACCGTCATTGTGCCGTCCTACTATGGACTACCCTTCTCAGTAATTACTGATCAAGATCATCTTCAAGTGGTCTTACCATAAGTCCCATTCTTTTACGATGATATATAAAAAAAATCATCCATTTCGTTGTCTTCAACAAGGTATTCCACATTGTCCATTCTAGCCCGAGTGTGTCGTTCTCCCGAACTCCGCCAGACGATTGTTGTGATTGCCTTAGGCTAGTATAAAGAGTTTCAATGATCTTAGGATCAAAAGTAATTCTTTTGCCACTTAAGGAATAGTTCTACGAGTCACCTTCCCCAAGGTGCCCCGTTATGGAATCGTGGCAATTATCTCCTCGCTACTTTGAAACCATGCACCGTCTTATTCAACGTGGGATTGTGTTTATCAACTTGAATCTTCGTTCTCTGTTTCACTTCATCCCTCTCTCGATGTATGTGTTGAGTCTCAGCTCAAGAGATACCCAACGTCGCATTCCGTGAGTTGTTTTTCAGTTGCTCGATCTTTGAGAAGATCGATTCTTCTAGATTTCCCCTTTCTTCTCGTTGTCATGTTGGATGGAGTTCTCAAAGCAAGACGTCGGGACAAAGATGATGATCGAATCAATGTTCTTATGAAGTGCAACCTGGATCATGAAGATCGTGTTAGCTTTGTGTACCCTCTGTCTTCTTACCTCACATCTTGAATCTCGGGACGAGATTCTTGTTTAGTGGGGGTGAGCTGTCACAGCCCCAGATCAGCCCTTGTTTGACTTTGCTTGTTCCTCATGTCATCATGTTTAATTTTCAAAGAAACTTGAAATGGGGATGTTGAAACCCTAGCACCAAATGCATTCAACTAGGTTCAAATAAACAATATTTTCAAGGAACCCAAATGCCCTTTAGAAAAGTTCATGATTTTTGTTAAAGGTGAAAAACCTCTGCCAAAAATGATGCACCTATTTCTAGGCCATCCTGGATTTTTGAATTAAATCTTATTGTATTTGACTTTTGGGCATTTAAATGCTATAAATAATTTAAATGTTCAAATAATGTTGGAACTATTTTTGGGCCACTGAAATAATTCAGCAAGTGTCCATGAATATTTTCAGGATTTTAGGAAATGCCTTGGTATTTTTCCTAAGCTCAAAACAGAGGCAAATAATTAGAAAACAAAAACAAATTAGAAAACAGAAGAGAGGGAGAGCTTACCTGGGCCTTACCTGCCGCCCAAGTGGCTAGGCCAGCCCACCACTGTGGCGGCCCAGCCCAGCTAGCCCCCCCTGTCGTCTTCCTCCCTGGACAGAAGGACGAGCGCGTGCTCGCCGCATGCTGGCCACGCGCCGGCCACCTCCTGCTTACCTGCTCGCCGCTGGAGGCACCCGAGGGCGCCACGCACTCCCCTCAACCCCTCGCTTCTCTCCCTCACTCGGTGCTCTCTCTCCCGACCTCTTTCCCTCCTCTGCTCTGTCTTCCTCTCTGCCCGAGTGGAGCTCGTCGACGCTGCTCGCCGTTGCCGTGGCCACCGAGCCCCCCTCGCCTAGCTAGGATGCCCAGCAGCTCCACCGCTTCATCCTCGACCCCCACACCGAGCCGCGCGATGTCGGACGCCCCACAACGCCGCCTTTGCCCTCGTCCTCAACCTCGGGCACCGGAGATCGCCACCGCCGATTCGACACCTCCGAGCCGTCCCCGAGCGCGCTAAGCATCTCTACAGCCTCTATGTGAGCTCCTACGCCATTTCCCTCTTACCCCGACGCCGTTCACGACCTGTAGCCGTTGATTCCGCGCTGACCGAACCCCGCCGTCGCCGCGCTCGTCGCCGGCGCTGCTCCGGTGACCATTTGGCCCCGGGCATGCGTCCATCATACTCACCGCACCACGTAGACGCCGTAGGTGCTAAACGCACATCGCCACGGCCACCGCAACCGCGTCCCCGCTCTCTGCCGACTCTGGCCACCGCAAAGCTCGTCGCCGGCGCCACTCCGGCCACTCCCCGGCCGCGCCATCCCCACGGTTGGATGCGGACGAGCGTCCGCATCCCGTAGCTGTGCTCCGCGCGCCAAACGGCGCCCCGTGGGGCAAACCCGTGGCTCGCCGCCGCGTCTGGCCTCGCCGGCGGCTAAACGCCGGCGAGTTGACCCCAGTTTGACTTCCCCCGTGTCACTGACGTGTGGGCCCATGCTCCTAACTAAACTAGATTAGTATTAGTTTAGCGCTAGTTAATCTGGATTAGTTAGGTTAGTCATTGACAGGCAGGTCCCACGGGTCAGGTTTGACCTGGACCAGCCCCTGTTGACCAGCTGACTTCACAGTGACGCAGTGCTGACGGAATAACTCATTTTCTGGATTTATTATTATTCAGAAAATTCCAGAAAATAGTATAAACTTCTAAAAATAATATAAAATCAACCGTAGCTCAGAATGAAATAATTTATATATGAAAAATTATCAGAAAAATATGAAGAATCTGTTTATGTCATTCTCATGCATGTTTGAAGAACTTACAACCACTGTATATGACAATTTGAATCAATGGTATTGGAAATGCCTCATGTGGAGTTTAAATTTGAATCTAGTGTTCGAACCAACTCCATTTAAATCGTTGCTAGCTGCATTAGCTCAAATCACAGCATATTGCCATGTCACATTCATGCATCATATTGTTGCATTGCATTGATTGTGTTTCCTCTCTGTTGCCGGTAATTGTTCCCCCTCGGTAGACGTATGTTCCGACGATGAGTTCGATGACACCGATGAAGAGCTATATCATCTTCAGAAGTGCCAGGCAAGCAAAACCCCCCTTGTTCAATCCGATACAATCCCATTCTCTCGCTCCTGCTCTCTTCTACTGCATTAGGACAATCGATTCAACTGTTACATGATGCGGTAGTTGAACCCCTTTTCCGCTGCATGACCTGTCATTGCCACAGTAAATAGATGAAACCCACTAGCATGAGTAGGAGTTGTTTGAGCCCTGATGTGCCTACTCATTCATGCTTGTTTGTCATGCCTGCTACTGCTTAGAGTTGAGTCGGGTCTGATTCGTCGGGGATGAATTGGAATGGTGATGAACATGTCCTACTGTGTGTGAGCTAAGTGTGTGAACACGATTTGGTAAAGGTAGCGGTGAGAGACCATGTAGGAGTACATGGTGGGTTGTCTCATTGAAGCCGTCCTCAGGAATTGAGTTCTGTGTTTGTGATCCATGATACAGTTACTACCACGCATTGGGCCCAAAACCAATGGACCCTCTCGACTTCTTAATCACCCTTGTCCTCTGTCCAGGAGTTGCAAGTAGTTTCTGGTGTTTGTAGTAAGCTGGAGGCCGTGGACAGCGCTGACCAAGGGGTGGGCTGTGATGCGGTAGGCTCGTGGCCCGGTGTACCGAGTCGCCCGTTTGGTGTCTCGGGAACCCTGCACACATCGTTCGGGGCCGTATGTGGAAACCTCGGCCGGACTCCCTGCGGATGGAACCTGAATAGGCGATAAACCTGGACTAGAGACTTGAGTGTTTAGGTAGGTTGTGGCCGACTCCCTCGCCAGGCTTCCACTTGAAGGTTGCCGAGGTACACGACGTGTACATGGTGGTAAGTGGCGAGAGCGTGTGTGACGAAGTACACCCCTGCAGGGTTAATATGATCTATTCGAATAGCCGTGTCCGCGGAAATGGACTTCTGGGTTGCCTATAACAGTTCATAGACTAGTGAAAGTGGATACTCTAAAATGCGCAAGATAACCGTGAGTGCTATGGATGGCGTTCTTGTAGGGAGACGGGAGCGGATCCATAGTGGTGTATTGGTATGGTGAATTTGTGGACTCGTGTGCGCCACCTCAAAAGAGTTACTTGCAGTCGTAGTTCAGGATAGCCACCGAGTCAAAGCTGGCTTGCTGCAGTCAAACTCCACCACCCCCCTTTGTTGATACCGATGCATATGTAGCTAGTTCTGATGTAAGTTTTGCTGGGTACATTTGTACTCACGTTTTCCTATTTTATGTTTTGCAGAGAGACGCCAGTCTCGCTAGTAGTTCCGTGTGGACTTCGACGTTTAGCTTGATACCTCAGCTACGATCTTGTGCCCTCGACAGGATCTAGTAAATAGTCAGGCTTCTCAGCCTTTTTCATTTGTAGATGTCTGTACTCAGACATGTTAAGCTTCCGCATGTGTTTGACTTGTATGCTCTGAATGTTGGGTCATGAGACCCATGTTTGTAATATCTGGCTCTTCGGAGCCTAATGAATAAATACTCTGAGTCGTAGAGTCTTGTTGTGATGCCATGTTGTATTTGCACATATCGAGCATATTGTGTGTATGATTGAAATGCTTGGTATGTGTGGGATCCGACAACCTAGTTGTTTATCCTTGGTAGCCTCTCTTATGGGGAAATGTAGTCTTGTGCTTCCATGAGCCATAGTAGTCCGCTACAGCCCGGTTCACCGGAGTCCTGCTAGCCCAGCACTACTGCTCCGGAACACTTGGCTGGCCGGCATGTGATTCACTTCGTTCCTGTGTCTGTCCCTTCGGGGAAATGTCACGCGGTGACATCCGGAGTCCTGCCTAGCCTGCTACAGCCCGGGTTCCCGGAGTCCTGTTAGCCCAGTGCTACAGCCCGGATTCACATGCTGCTGACCGACATGCTCGATGCTGATTCATGTTTGCCTGTCCCCGTAAGTTAGTGCCACTTTGGGTTCACGACTAGTCATGTCGGCCCGGGTTCTCTGTCATATGGATGCTAGCGACATTATCATATACGTGAGCCAAAAGGCGCAAACGGTCCCAGGCCATGGTAAGGCGACACCCGTGGGAATGCCGTGCGTGAGGCCGCAAAGGGATATGAAGTGTTACAGGCTAGATCAGTGTGACTTAGAATCGGGGTCCCGACACTGCCGTCCACCTCTCTTCCAAGGTCTCCATTAATGGCGTCCGAGCCTCTGTTTAATGGCATGGCTATGTCTCACTAGACTGAGATTTAAGAGAGAAAAAAGAAAATCTGAAAAGAAAATTTTGCACGGATCTTGATGTAATATCCGACGGACCTATATAGCATCTACTGTGACTTATAGCAAGACTGATGAATATATAAGGACGATGACATTGGATAATAATTGTCTTACATAATTACAAAGATAAATAAAAAACCACATACGGCTACGCCCGAAATACACAAGGGCAAAAGAAGAAGGAAGACAATGATCTGGCTCGCTGATCTCTACTTTCTTTATGCGTTGCTGCAGGCCGCGGGAACTAGTCTCCGTTGCGAGCGGTGATGAGCTCTGTCGTGTCCTCAAGACGCTGCTTGAGAGCATCCACGGATTCCTCCACCAGCCTTTGGCGCTCGATGCGGAGCATGTCATTCTCATCCATAAGTTTCTTGACGATGACGCCGGTCCTCTTCAACAAGGAACTGGTCTCCTCCTACTGCTCTGCACTTCGGACGATCTTCATCCTCAGCAGGTCGCGCTCGGCCCGGAGCCTCTCATTGCCCTCCCTTAGTTGCCGGATGACGCCGGTAGCCTGTTTAAACATGGCTTTCATTTCATCCTGCAACCTCGCCCAACCGGAGATCTGATCCATCTGGCTATGGACGATTGCATGCATGCGCCTGTACGAGTCGTCGCCTGCCCGCGAGACATTTTCCCAGGCCACCACGGCGCAGCGGGACATCTCTGCTGTATTCGCGATGCGGCGGGACATCTCTGCTACTTCCGCGGCGCGGCCAGACCAGTCTGCTGCATCGACGGCGCAGCGGGACCTCCGTGCTGCTTCGGCGGCGCGGCAGGACCTCTCTGCTGCTACTTCCACGCGGTGTGACATGTCGGCTGCTTTCGCGGCGAGGCGGGATATCTCTCATGCTTCCGCTTCCATGCTCGCCTCTCCCTGGTGGTAATCTGTCGACCCAGAACTCACGCTAGCCATGGCAGACGCAAGGGAAGGATGCTGAATGACTTGTTTGTTTTTGTGGATGAGGAGTTGAGGAGGAATGTGCAGTCATCTGGGCATAGTAGTATTTATATCCCAATACTAATACACTCCTAAGTGGGAAACCGTTTAGGTTGTGATCGGTGTGAATAGGTTTCAATTAAATATAGCGTGGTAGTAGTAGTAATTTGGAATGTGACGAGACGCAAGCTCAAAAGTTATTGACGGTTCTAGTTTTGAAGTGCAGCACTATTCCCAGATGGCGTAATGTGGGCACGTGTTCTCGGCCGTGGTGTAGCATATGCCATGGTAGTTCTTTTTCTACTTCTGTGTACGTGCAATAACTGGCACCGTCGGATACACATCTTATGGTTATTGGGGCATTCGACAGGAGTAGCCTCGTGGCGAGCTATAGACTAGTCTTTATTTCAGACGCATTCGACCTATCTCTCGGGACTTCTCGCACGCACCATCTGTAGCTCCCTAGGTCGATGCCACCCACATACACTTGTACTCTGAGTTTAGTATGTTATACAGGAAGAGAAGAGGTGCACGCATGCACTCGTCCTCTCTCACACACGCATCTGTAGCTACGAATTGTAGTGTTCTCAAGCATCCGATTGGCTCTATCATAGGTTTCACGTTGCTCCTTGGCATTGTGATTGATATGTTTAAAATGCGGAGGCTAATCTAGAGGCGCGAGGTTTTGGTTAATGTGCGGGCCGCACACCGCACCAACATGACACGAGCTTCGTCTGCCTGGTGCCCTGCTTGGTATCTGCACCTCGACTTATGCGCAGAGAAATTAGGATCGGAGGGAGTACTACTAGTAGTACTACTTTGATGTGTCGTGTCAACTCGCACAAGTATGAAACACTTCCTGAACAAACAAGCATATAAGCTCCCTCCATCCGAAAATACTTGTCATCGAAATAGATAAAAGGGACGTATGTAGAACTAAAATACGTCTAGATAGATCTCCTTTTATCCATTTTGATGACAAGTAGTACTTCTTACCCAAAGGAACTTTATATCCAACAGACACAAAATACCCATTCAACTATTGGAAATTACTTTAACTGTTGATCTGATGTCGAAGTAATTGCTTCATCGCCACCAAAACCCACCATCTCTTAAGCTAAAGTAGACCGAGCTAACCCCTATATTAGCATATTACTAAGATAAACAGAAGGCACTATAAAATCATTGAGGACGTGAGCTTGTCAATCTGAATGTGGAGGGACGCCAGCTTAGCCCCAGCCAGTAGCTCGGGCGGAACTATGAAGAAGGTCACCTCCTGCACGGCGATGTCGCCGGGATCCTTGCTGCTTGTCACCTCCATTTCCACCTTGACAACGTCGGTCCTGCCTTTGGGCTCCCTTGGCGGGCCGTTCTCCCACAGCTTGGCCACGTAGTGTGGGAGTGGGGACGCCCTGCTCTGATGTAGACGACCGACACAGCGATAGGTGCACCGATGTCGAGCACGCCACCGACCAAGAAAAACGTGCGGCCGTCCTCCTCCGCGAATAGCAAGAGCCATGGCTCCGACAGTGGCACTTGCAGCTGGAGCACCTTGCCGTACTGGATCCTGTGCACGGGCATGGGATGCGCGGTGCTGATGTGGTGGGAGAGTGCAGGCGGCGGGCCTTCGTAGGCGCAAACGGGCACAGGGCATTTGTAGGGCGCGAGCGGACACACACTCTGGTGATCGGCGAGCTTGTGGTAAGTGACGTAGAGCTCATAGCCTTCGTGCGGGCACTCCACCCTCACCGATGAGAGGACATCGTCCACCTCCGTGTTCCGCACATCGAAGCCACCGCCGTGCTCGCATTTCTGGCACTGCCGCTGGTTCCCGGGGTGATCGACGCGGCAGTCCGCGCAGGCCAGGTGCCCTCCCTTGCATTTCACAAATCAATTGAACAACACATCAATCAAGAAACCTGCACCTTGCTCGATCAGCTGAACGAATGAGGTGTATTCGAGCCTCATACACTGGAGGCTTCAAGGGGCGGAGGCACAAGGGAAAGTGGAGCAGGGTGAGGTCCATCAAGACCATAGAGAGCTCCATCGTCGGCTCCTGTTCCGTGTGCATGATCTCGCCCTCCTCGTGCACAACCATCTCATGCTTTAGGGCCGGGGCATTACAAAGCTTTACCATCACATATTCATACTACTTCAAGGTGCATTAAATCAACACACGCAAGTATCAAAAGGAGAGTCACGGCATGCATGCAGGCGTTGTAATTAATGCATCGGTAAACTAAATTATCAAAATATATCGAGTGCAGTGCTTTGATGTGTTGCGTCAACTTGTATAATAACGAGAAGTTTGATTATCCTCTCCCTCGCGTACTGAGCTCTGGTGCCTTAACTGCACCTGCTTTTGGTTGTATGATAGGAGGGCCACCCACCTATTGGGCCCACCTGTCATACCCGCAAAGGCAGGAGTAGTAAGTCAATGAAGCTGCGTCCCTCCCTCGCCCATGAGCGTGGTGGCTGGCAGGACTAGGAGAAGCTTTCGCTACACGCTCTCCCTCCCGCACGCGGTGGACATGCAACAATTCAATCGGTGTCAGATGGCCAGAAGCATACTGTAGTACTCCTCCACTGCAGTAGTACTCCATCATTGTTCGACTTCCCGAAGAGGCGAAGAGCCAAGCGCAGCCCGGACGCTCGTGTGGCAGTTTCATGTGTAGAGTAGTCTAGGATAGCGTGTACCGTGCCTGTAAGCTTAAAATCGTTGGGGTCGGCTCCATGAAGCTTTTTTTGATTAAAATAATCTTCTGGCCCTACCTGTCATCCTGGTGATTGTAGTTTGCACGCTCATCTGGTCAAGACAAGAATATATATTTTAATTTGTGGTGGGTAAATGTTAGAGGTTGCAACAAATATATTGTACACTGTGGGTCTTTCAGCCAAGTTTAGAGGCAACCATGTGGGGCAGTGCTATGATGTGTCTTCTCAACTCGTACACCGAGGAGAAGCTTGATTTTACTACTACACGCCTTCTCCCTCGCCCATGCGCGCGGTGGCTCACAGACGAGGACAGGCTTTTGCTTATAGTACTACAACAAGCTATCCCTCCCGCTCGCAGTGGAAGGACATGCAGCAGTGGATTCGATACTGTAGAAGTAGTAGTAGTAACATCATTGTTCGTCTTCTCGAAGAGGCGAAGAGCTAAGCGCAACCCGAACGTGGCAGTTGCGAACCTTGGAGCACGCATATAGCCAAGCTCTTGCATGAGGCAAAATTGCTATGTGAGCCCACTATTGTAGTACTTGCTAGTATAGCCCTGTAAACCAAAAAAGAGTATTTGCCTTTCTAGAGATTTCAACAAGTGACTAGACTTCACCTAGATGGAGTACATATGGAGCAAAATGAGTGAATCTACACCGAAATAAATACGTAGCTCTCGTTTTCCTCTCCGCCTTGGTCGCGGCGCACAATATTGAGTATACTGACTAGTCTCTTTTTGACACGTATTTACGTTTTTTTAACACAGTACAGACGCAAGCGCTCATATACACGCGCATACACTCACCCCTATGAACGCACACACGCACACCCTACCCGTATGAGCACCTCCGAAAGACTGAGCCGGCACTATCATTTTGAAATTTACGAAGTCACCATAGACACCTCGTCGTCGACGGGAACGTCTCCTGACACGCGATAGACGCGAGCGGCAGTCGCCTCCATAGGTGCTTGAATGCCAAGGAGGGAGAGGGTAGCGGTTCTAAAGATGTTGAACGGTCAATGATGCATTCTCAATTACATGCAGAGGGAATTAATTGGAGAAGCAGAATAGAGCTAGCATGATGTGAATGCAACAGAGTTTGGACTCTCATATAAAGGTGCCCCACCACTCCAATCCATCTACTCCCAGTCTCTACGCAAAACTGTTCACTCCAATCCAGGACCAAGTGACCAGAAGCCACAAGCACCTATGTAGGCGATGCACGCGAGCGGCAGTCGGCTGTGCCAAATCGTCCAAGGCGCCGGCCTGCGGCCCCGCACCGCGCAGTGTTTCTAGACGGTGCTGGCGACCGCTGCCGTCGTAGCCCTCGCCGACGCCGGCTTCGCCTCTCGCATGGACAACATGATTGTCGGGTGGTAGGTGCGACATATGCCCACGGATGGCTTATCATAGTGGGTGCTAGTAAAACATCACCGGTGCCTGGAAACGGGATGAGGCGAAGACATGCATGCCAGCGGATCTTACCCAGGTTCGGGGCTCTTCGTGGAGATAACACCCCTAGTCCTGCTCTGCGGGGTCTCCGCATGATCACTAGATAAATTCAAGTAGCTACAAGCGCTCCTAGAGCTGTTTGGCTAGAGGAAGAAGAAGGGCAAGGCTAGCTATCCTTTTCTCTCTATGTGGTGTGTGGAATCCTATGAGATCAACCCTTTGCATGGGTGTCCCGGGGGGTTTATATAGGCCTACCCCCAGGGGTACAATGGTAATCCGGCTGGGCGCGGGTCCCAGCCGTCAGCGTCTATGCACGCCGGCTTCTCCGCCGGTCATTGGGGCCCGCCGACTGGTGGGTCCCGCCGGCTGCCGGCCTCTTGGCTGACAGGCCGGCCCCACCGCTTGGGGGCTTTGTCGGCGGCTGGTTACTGTTGCCTCGCCTCGGATGACGAGAGCTTTGTTGAGGTAAGCGTGGCTACAGTGTCGCCGCCTTGCGGACTCTCACTGTAGCCTTACCTCGTCTTGTCTTCTTAATGAGGCACATGTGTCGAGGGAGGGAGGTAGCCGGCTATTGGGAGCCGGCCACACCCCTGGCCGACTAGAGGAGGCCACGCCGCCTTCGGGTGTCTCTCTGGCAAAAGGGGCCCGCCGCCTACGGGCCGTACTGGTGCCTGTCGTGGTTGACATCGAGGCCAACATGGCTACAGTGCCGCGCCGGACGGGGGATGGCTGGCCCGTACGGCGCCCTGTGGCCATGCCTGTGCAAGGATTCGGGGGTAGTGTGCTGTACTGCGGCCACGCCCCATCCTATCGCCGTTATGTGGGTACAGTCTTAGTGGGTGCAGTCTTGGTCGGCTTCTGGGAGCCGGCTTTCTTCATGGCCGGCTTCTGGGAGTCAGCTTTCTTCATGGCTGGCTTCTAGGAGTTGGCTTTCTTCACGGCCGGCTTCTGGGAGTCGGTCCTAGGGATAGTCGGCCGGGGGAAGGCGGCCCTATGCTTTGTGTGCTTGAAGGCTTGAACGGCCTGATAGTTTTTCGAAGAGCTAGGGGAAGCCGGTTAGGCTACCCGTGGCCATTTACTCCGACAGTAGTCCCCGAAGCTAGTTAGGCTTCGAGGCTGAGAGGAGGTCGAGAAGCTCGGTCAGCTTCTTATCTTGACCAGCCAGCAGCTAGGAGCCGACTTCGATTGGGCGCGCCGTCTTGGCGAAAATTTTCAAGTCGGAAGGCGGGAGTCCGTTGGCGCGTGCACCGGGCCGCGGGCCGGTCGCTCGCCGCCTGGGAACCACGTGGCGTCCCTTGGCTGAAAAGAGCCTGCCAACCCACGGGCGCGACAAGACGTTGCCGCAGGCCGAGGGCCCACCACTCCAATGCCTGGGCCCAGGCGCGGATTCTTCGTGGCCCAAATCTGTCCGCACGTATTCCGGCGGCGGTTTCCGCACGCCGCTAGGGCGCAGTAATCGCGGGGCGTGGGGGAGTGGGCGTAGTTAATCCCACGTTCCTCCCCACGCATTGCCTCCTCGGCTTCGCCGCACGAGGCTATAAGTAGGGGGAGGAGGGGAAGCGGCAGGCGCTCGCACGCTCCTCTCCTCTCTGCCATCTTCTTCCTCCTGCTTTCTCCCGCAGCAGCGCCTCGCCGCCGCGCCGTCCCACCAGTCTTCACTTCGCCCTGCAGCTTTGCCGCTGCAGGGCCGCGCTTTCTCCGCCGCCGCACTCTTCCTCGTTAGCTTCTCGCCACCATGCAGTACGGCGGGGACTGGGACGTCTCCAACGTCCATATGGACCACATTGAGTTCCTCCGCAAGACGCGGCGGTTGCCCAGCGCAGACCAGGTGCGGGTCCGTCTCGCACCTGCCAAGGAGATCACGCCGGCGCCGGAGGAAGGCGAGCAGGTAGTCTTCCGCTCGCACTTCCTGCGCGGCATCGGCTTGCCGGTGAGCGCTTTCTTCCGCTCCTTCCTCGACTTCTATCAACTCCAGTCGCATCACCTCACTCCGAACATGGTGGTGCTGCTGTCCGCCATCGTCACTTTGTGTGAAGGCTTTCTTGGCGTTCTCCCCACCCTCGAGCTTTGGGGGGAGTTCTTCCAATCGAAGCTGGGCACCCACATGCAGGGCATGCCGGCCCAGAGTGGAGCCTTCATCGCGATGCGGAGGCCGGCGGCCGACAACCCCTTCCCCGTCATCACGTTAATCCAGTCGATGAAGCTCTGGCAGAAGTCATATTTCTACGTGAAGAACGTCGCCCCACAAGGCGACTACGTCAACTTGCCGGCTTAAGTAGCCGGCCCGCTGGCTGGGAGGCGGCCCCAGTGGTCCTATCGGGCCGTGACGCTGTCGCAGGCTGGAGCCGCGGCCGTCGCCCGACTGCGGGTGATGATCCAGTCGGAGGGCCTGGCTGGATCCGACTTGCTGGCCGCCTTCGTCGCGTGCCGGGTGCTTCCGCTTCAGAGTCGCCCTCACCTGATCTGTCAGATGAGCGGCCAACTCGATCCGAGTCGGATGTGCACCAAGGACATGCCGCACGAAGAGGTGGCCCATATGGTGAATTATCTTGCGAACTGCAAGCTCTCTGCAGAGTGGCGGTTTGGCAAGGAGCCATATTCAATTGCACATCCGCCGCCGACGGTATGTTCTCTTTTTCCCTTTCTTCTCTTAGTTTTGTCGCCGAGTTCCTCTTCGCCGACTCTGACCAGTCGGCACGTCTTGGCAGAGCCCTCTCCTTCGACCGGGAACCGGGTCGGAGACGGAGCGCCGATTCCTCCCCGACCGGGTGGAGCATGACCTGGAGGACCACGACTTGGGGGCGGGCGCCATGGATGAAAACACCGAGGCGGGTGGCGGCGAAGCAGGCGGCTCCGGGCTCGGAGCCAGATTCGACGACTGGCCGGATGACGACTAGGAGGAAATCATCCCACGCCGCCAGCCCGCTTGGCCACGGCGCGGGTTCCTCCGCCGCGCCGCCTGCTCGGGGCGGCGGGCAAAAGCGCCGAGCCGCGTCGGGCTTGTTCGGCAGTCGGCCGAAGAAGCCCAAGGGCGGAGCGGCGGCGACCAGGCGGGATGAGGCAGCCGCGAAGGCGGCCCGTTTCCGCAAGGTGGTGAAGCAGCCGCAGACGGTATCGGCGTAAGTGTATATTCCTTTGTACATTCTTTCTTCTTTTCTTGGTGGATTCTGAATCCTTATCCTTTCTCAAAAATCAGGGCTCCGCTTTAGCTCGAGCGGGTTGCTGCCGCCTCCATCGTTGGATCGTTGGGAGGATACGAGAGCACCCGCCGCGTGGACCCCCGCGCCGAGCTTCAGGCCGCGACGGAGCGAAACGCGCGGGAGGCGCGGGAGGAGTTGAGGGCGGCTACCACCAAGGCGACACAGGAGGAGGAGGAGGAGGCGAAGGCGCGCGCCGATGCAGCGGCCAAGGCCCAAGCGGAGGCTGCGGCCGCGGCAGCAGTGGAGGGGGCCTTGCTCGTCACCCCTCTGCGTGTCGCGGCGCCCGAGGCCCCGAAGCCCCCGCCGGAGGAAGCCGGCGGCGACCAGCCGGGGTTGGAGAGGGAAGACGACGTTGTCGTTCCGGAGAGGGAGGCGGCACTGGCCCCGCCGACTGGGGCGGCTCAAGGCAGCCGGCCTAACGTGCCGCTTGCGCAATCGGCCGGGGGCGAGCTGGCCGCGAGGACGGACCTGGTGGTCCAGTCGCCATCGCGCCAGCGTGCGGGGAAGGTCGCATCGGACCCGCAGAAAGCCACGCGCTCCGGCTCATCGGCCCGGGACGTGGAGGCGGCCAGCGCCAGCTCGGGGTGGACGCCGGGTGGAGGGACGGCCGAGGTGAACGTGGCGGCGTAGGACATCCGGAACCGGCTTCAGTCCCAGGCTGCGGCGCTGAGGAAATACAACGACGAGTTCCTTGCGACGCGAGCGGCCATTCGGGTTAGTCTTCCTATTTTTGCTTTTTTGATCTTGGTTTCTTCCGTGGGGGCGCGTCAGCGCACCCACTGGGTATAGTCCCCGAGTTCCGAGTCGGCTTCTGAGAAGGCGGCTTGGAACTTTTTGGCGGGCTTTGCTTTGCTATCTTGTTCTCATTCGCTCCTCTGCCTGACTTGCAGGACTACCACAACCTCCGCGCGGCTGCCTTCAACTTCCAGGCTCGGGAGCTGACCCAGAAGAATGCTGACCTATCTGAGAGCTGGGGTAAGTGCTTCGTCCTTTATCTCCCGTGGGGGTGCGTCAGCGCACCCACTGGGTGTAGTCCCCGAGATTCGGGCCGACTGCTGAGCAGTCGGGTCGGATCTTCCTTGATGACTTCATCCTTATTGCTTCTTTCTTTTCTGCCATGCCTGCAGCGGCCAACGCCAGACTGAGGGAGCAGCTGGGTGGGACTCAGGCCGCCCTCCGCGCTAAGGAGGCCAAATTTGACGCCTTGGCCCAGGAGCGTGACCGCCTGGCCAAGAGGCTAGCCGACCAGGAGAAGAGGCACAAGGCGGCCCTGAAGGCGGTGCAAGACAGCGAGGCCGCCCTCCAAGCCGAATATGAGACAGAGGCGGCAAGCTGGGCCGAAGTGAGGCAATCGCTGATTAATGGCTACGGCCAGATCGAAGACTTGGTTGACGGTAGGCCGCCCTCTTCTTCGTCCTTGCTTGCCGCTTGCCGTTTGGCTCATTTTCTGACTTGGTGTTTTTCTTTTCTTTCTCTTTCTTTCTTGCGCAGAGTACTTCCCTGGCTACTCTACTGCCGCTAACCAGGTCGTCGAGGCCCACCGCGAGGCACAAAGGCAGGCTGGCGCCGAGATCGCGCCGGATGCTCGCCGGTCGCTAGAGGAGCAGCTCTTGGCTATTCAAGCCCGCCTCCAGCCGGCTCACCGCATACTCCGCCGGCTTCAGCATGTTGGGGCGCAGGTGTTGGGTGCTCTCTGGCCTGGTGCGGTGATTCCCCGCACCCCCAGTCGGACTGCCGACTGGGTAGAGGTGGCGGTCAGCCGCTTCGAGGCCTGGAAGGCTTCTGCGGCTCGGTCCGGCGCCAGGCGGGCGCTGGAGTTCGTCAAGGCCTGGTATCCCGAGCTGAGTCTGGACCAGCTGGCCACCTGGCGGCAGGAGGCCGACACGGAGCTGGAGCCGGCGCGGCCGGCTATCATCCAGCGGGCTTCGGCGATTGCCGACTACACCGACACCAGCGCCTTCGCTCCTGAGGTGGACGACAACGGCGTTGCCCAGCCGGAAGAGTGGTTCGGGCTGAACCCGGCAGATGGCGAGGACTCGGCAGAGGAGATCGACTCCAACGACGAGGGCGAGGAGGAGGAGGAGGGTGAAGACGCCGCGCCAGATGGTGGAGCGGCCGGTCAGCCTCAGCTTGACCGTGCCTCCAGCAACAAGGCACGCGCGGGTGCACCGCCTGCAGCCGGCGATGATCAAGCCGAGACCCGCCAGTCGGCCACTCCTCCAGCCGGCGGCGCCGTCTCCACCGACCAGCCCGGCTCCCCTGCTGCGCCCTTAGTCTAGTCTGCTGCCTCTACTTTCCTGTTTTACCACTCTTGGAACAGTATTTCGTTAAGTTTGCACAATTCCACCCACTGGGGGTGTATTCGAACTATATTGACTGCCGGCCTGTTGGGGGCCTTATGTGTAAATATAATTATACATGCGTTTGGCTTTCCCTTGTTCTTTGCTTTTCATCCTTCGGCTGTTTCCTTTGCCGCCCTCCGTTGGTTGCCGCCTTCCCACCGGACAGCTGCTCTGCAATCTATGGCCGGAGAAGTGCTTGGCCAGTTGGGAGGGCAAGTACTCTAGCTTTGTTGGATTATAGCGAAGTGACTGGGAGGCTGGCCAGCGGCTGTTTTGACAGCTGGTAGGCATGGTTGGAGGCCGTCTTTGCGTTATATAAGTTCGTTAGTCCTTAGCCGTTTTTCGTGTGGGCATCCTTTCTGCCTTTGGCTCTTGCCAGTCGGACAGTCGGTTCTTCGAGCTGCGACTTTTAACAAGAGAGGGCTCGGGTGCCGGCACACTACTTGTCTGACTTCAGGTAGAACTTCTAATATAACTTAAGGCGGCCAGTCCCTGGGCCGACTAGTCGAACCCGGTGCCAGATAGAAAATCAAATGTAATAATATATTCATGAGTATGACATTCGTCATTCATAGATAATGAAGGGCAGTCCCCGAGTGCGCCTCGGGGTGTCCGTTTGTCTCATATTTAATAAAAACGGTAGCATGATACATACTGCTTTCAACTGTAAAATCTTCTCAGGAGGTTTGCGTTCCATGGCCGTTCCAATTCCTTGCCGGAATCATCCCTCTTGCGTGCTCTTGGCTTCTGTGCGTCGATCAGGTAGTAGGAGTCGTTGCCTAGTGCTTTGCTGACGACGAAAGGGCCTTCCCAAGGGGCCGAGAGCTTGTGCTGGCCGGCTGTTCGCTGGATCAGCCGGAGCACAAGGTCTCCCTCTTGCAAGGATCTTGGCTTGACCTTTCGGTTGTGGTAACGGCGCAAACCCTGCTGGTAGATGGCGGACCGGCTGAGTGCTAACAGCCGGCCTTCTTCCAGCAGGTCGACGCCGTCTTCTCGTGCTTCTTTGGTCTCCGCCTCCGTTTACATGGTGACCCGAGGCGAGTCGAACTCGATGTCAGTTGGGATGACAGCCTCGGCACCATACACAAGGAAGAATGGAGTGAAGCCGGTTGACTTGTTTGGGGTAGTGTGCAGACTCCAGAGGACAGCCGGCAGCTCGTCGAGCTAGCAGCCGGCCGAGCGCTCCAGTGGTACGACCAGTCGGGGCTTGATGCCGGAGAGGATGAGGCCGTTTGCTCGCTCGACCTGGCTGTTTGACTGCGGGTGGGCAACGGACGCTAAGTCCAGTCGGATGCCATGTGTCGCGCATAAACGTGCCAGTGCTCCCTTGGCAAAGTTTGTGCCGTTGTCGGTGATGATGCTGTGCGGCACGCCATACCGAGTAGTGATGTCGGCAATGAATATCACGGCAGTCAGCCCGTTCAGCTTCTTGATCGGCTTCGCTTCGATCCACTTGGTAAATTTGTCCACGGTGACAAGCAGGTGTGTCAAGCCGCCGCGGGCTGTCTTGAATGGGCCCACCATGTCCGGCCCCCAGACAGCAAAGGGCCAGGTGAGGGGGATGGTCTTGAGTGCAGAAGCCGGCAGGTGTTGCTTGGAACTGAAGACTTGGCATCCTTTGCAGCATTTGACTATCTCTTTGGCATCTTCCAAAGCAGTCGGCCAAAAGAAACCATGGCGGAAAGATTTAGCCACAACTGATCTTGAGGCTGCGTGGTGGCCGCATTCGCCTTGGTGGATATCCTTGAGGATTGCTACACCCTTCTCTGGCTCGACGCAGCGCTGGAAGACTCCAGTGACGCTGCGCTTGACAAGTTCTCTGTTTATTATTGCATATGCTCCAGCTCGGTGTTGCACTAGTCTTGCCGAGATCTCATCAGTCGGCAGCTCTCTGTTGACTAGGAAGTTGAGGATGGGCTGGGCCCATGATGGAGCTGTGACTTCTTCTACTGTTAGTACGGCCACTGTGACTCGGGTGGGTGGGTTGGGTGGTGGAGAGTTGGAGTCGGCCACCGCTTCTTGTGTCGCCGCAGTCCCCGTGCCGACTGCTCCAGTCCCTTGGCCGGGTTCTGAAGTCCCCGAGGCGGGTGCGACTACGGCAGACCCCGGGCCGCTTGTCGAAGTCCCCGAGCCGCCTACTGGGTTCCTCCAGTCGGGTCCGGCCGCATCGGGGGCGGGCGGTACGAAGATAGAGTCCGACTCTGGAGACGGCTTGATAGATGGTTTGAGGAGGCGCTGGAGAGAGACACCGGTTGGTATAGCCTGTCGGGTGGAGCCGATTCGTGCCAGGGCATCTGCTTGGTCGTTGTCGGCCCGTGGTATGTGAAGGAACTCGCACCCTTCGAAGTACCCACTGATCTGCTGGACGAGGAATCAATAGCTCACCATGTTTGCATCCTTGGCGTCCCAGTCGCCAGATGACTGCTGGACCACCAAGTCGGAGTCGCCATAACACAGGATCCGGCGTATGCCGAGCTCTTTGGCTAGCCGGAGCCCGTGTATGAGCGCCTCGTATTCAGCCACGTTGTTGGAGGTGGCAAAGTGCATTTGCAGCATGTATCTGAGCTTGTCGCCTTTGGGAGAGGTGAGGACGATGCCGGCTCCCAAGCCGGTGCGCATCTTGGACCCGTCGAAGTGCATCCGCCAATGAGTAGTGTCGGGAGCTGGCGGTAGGTACTGGGTCTCGGCCCAGTCGACGAGGAAGTCGGCCAATGCTTGGGACTTGATGGCGGTGCGGGGCTGGAAGAAGATTGTGTAAGGCGCCAGCGCAATGGCCCATTTAGCCACCCGGCCGGATGCATCCCGGCTGCCTATGATATCGGCAAGCAGGGCAGTGCATACGACCGTGATGGGATGCTCTTGAAAGTAGGGCTTCAGCTTCTTGGCGGCGAAGTACACTCCATAGCACATCTTCTGGTAGTGTGGGTAGTTTTGCTTTGAGCTGGACAGTACTTCGCTTACATAATACACCGGCCTCTGGACTAGCTGGGCTCGGCCTTCTTTCCGGGCGCTGAACCACGATAACTGTACTGACCACTCGGCTAGTTGCGGCAATGTAGAGGAGCATGGGCTCCTTCTCAGTGGGCGCCGCCAGGACAGGTGGAGTGGTCAGCATCTTCTTCAACTCATGGAAGGCTTGGTCTGCTTGGTCATTCCACTCGAAATGAGTGGATTTCTTCATGCTCGGTACAGGGGGAGAGCCTTCTCTCCTAGCCGGCTGATAAAGCGGTTTAGGGAGGCCAGACACCCAGTGACCTTCTGCACGTCTCGCAACCTGGTGGGAATCTCCATTCTTTCAATGGCTTTGTTCTTCGCAGGGTTGCACTCAATGCCACGTTCGTAGACCAGAAAGCCTAGAAGCTGGCCGGCAAGTACTCCGAACACGCATTTCTCGGGGTTGAGCTTGATCTGGAATCGGCGCAAGTTGGCAAATGTTTCCTTGAGGTCTTCCATCAGGGTGCCGCGCTTCTCTGTCTTCACCACAATATCGTCTACGTAGACGTAGGCATTTCTGCCGAGTTGCTTGAGGAGGCATTTCTGCATGCAACGCTGAAAAGTGGCACCGGCATTCCTCAAGCCGAATGTCATAGTCAGGTAACAGAAAGCTCCGAATGGTGTGATGAAGTCAGTCTTCAGGCAGTCTGCTGGGTCTAACTTAATTTGGTGGTATCCTGAGTAGGCATCCAAGAAACTCAACAGCTCGCATCCGGCTGTGGAGTCTATTACTTGATTAATCCGTGGCAGTGCAAACGGATCTTTTGGGCAGGCCTTGTTGAGACTAGTGTAGTCTATACACATACGCCATCTGTTGTTCTTCTTCAACACCAAGACTGGGTTGGCAAGCCACTGTGGGAAAAACACTTCCATAATAAAGCCGGCGGCAAGGAGCCGGGCTATCTCTTCTCCTACGATTCTTCTTTACTCTTCTGACAGTCGGCGGAGAGGCTGCTTGACCGGCTTCGCGTCCGCTCGGACGTGTAACTTGTGCTCGGCGAAATCCTTCAGAACACCCGGCATGTCCTTTGGGGACCATGAAAAGATGTCTCGATTCTCATGGAGGAAGTCGACGAGCTCACCTTCCTATTTACTGTCCAGGTTTGCACCGATGACTGCAAACCTCTCCGGGTTCTCTGGGTCCAGAGGTATCTTCTTCGTCTCCTTGGCCGGCTGGAAGGAGCCCTGCGCATCATATTCCTTGGGGTTGGGGGACAAGGCCAGCTGCTTGCCGGCAATGGCCACAACTCGCTCCAGCACCTTCTTCTCTTCTGCCACTACGAGGGACTCGGCCAGCCGGCTGCTGGCTGTGGCGCACTAGATGGACTTCTTGTAGTCGCTGAAGGAAATATGCCCTAGAGGCAATAATAAAGTATTATATATTTCCTTATATCATGATAAATGTTTATTATTCATGCTAGAATTGTATTAACCGGAAAAATAATACATGTGTGAATACATAGACAAACAGAGTGTCACTAGTATGCCTCTACTTGACTAGCTCGTTAATCAAAGATGGTTATGTTTCCTAGCCATAGACATGAGTTGTCATTTGATTAACGGGATCACCTCATTAGGAGAATGACGTGATTGACATGACCCATTACATTAGCTTAGCACCCGATCGTTTAGTATGTTGCTATTGCTTTCTTCATGACTTATACATGTTCCTATGACTATGAGATTATGCAACTCCCGTTTACCGGAGGAACACTTTGTGTGCTACCAAACGTCACAACGTAACTGGGTGATTATAAAGGTGCTCTACAGGTGTCTCCAAAGGTACTTGTTGGGTTGGCGTATTTCGAGATTAGGATTTGTCACTCCGATTGTCGGAGAGGTATCTCTGGGCCCACTCGGTAATGCACATCACTATAAGCCTTGCAAGCATTGTGACTAATGAGTTAGTTACAGGATGATGTATTACGGAACGAGTAAAGAGACTTGCCGGTAACGAGATTGAACTAGGTATCGAGATACCGACGATCGAATCCCGGGCAAGTAACATACCGATGACAAAGGGAACGACGTATGTTGTTATGCGGTCTGACCGATAAAGATCTTCGTAGAATATGTGGGAGCCAATATGGGCATCCAGGTCCCGCTATTGGTTATTGACCGGAGAGGTGTCTCGGTCATGTCTACATAGTTCTCGAACCCGAAGGGTCCGCACGCTTAAAGTTACGATGACAGTTTTATTATGAGTTTATGTATGTTGATGTACCGAAGGAGTTCGGAGTCCCGGATGAGATCGGGGACATGACGAGGAGTCTCGAAATGGTCGAGACGTAAAGATCGATATATTGGACGACTATATTCGGACTTCGGAAAGGTTCCGAGTGATTCGGGTATTTTTCGGAGTACCGGAGAGTTACGGGAATTCGTATTGGGCCTTAATGGGCCATACGGGAAAGGAGAGAAAGACCCCAAAGGGTGGCCGCACCCCTCCCCATGGGCTAGTCCGAATTGGACTAGGGAGGGGGGGCGCCCCCTTCCTTCTTTCTCCTTCCCCCTTCCCTTCTCCTACTCCCACAAGGAAAGGAGGAGTCCTACTCCCGGTGGGAGTAGGACTCCCCCCTTTGGCGCGCCTCTCCCTTGGCCGGCTGCCTCCTCCTTGCTCCTTTATATACGGGGGCAGGGGGGCACCCCATAGACACAACAATTGATCCTTGAGATCTCTTAGCCGTGTGCGGTGCCCCCCTCCACCAAATTACACCTTGATAATACCGTAGCGGAGCTTAGGCGAAGCCCTGCGTCGGTGGAACATCATCATCGTCACCACGCCGTCGTGCTGACAAAACTCTCCCTCAACACTCGGCTGGATCGGAGTTCGAGGGACGTCATCGAGCTGAACGTGTGTAGAACTCGGAGGTGCCGTACGTTCGGTACTTGATCGGTCGGATCGTGAAGACGTACGACTACATCAACCGCGTTGTGATAACGCTTCCGCTATCGGTCTACGAGGGTACGTGGACAACACTCTCCCCTCTCGTTGCTATGCATCACCATGATCTTGCGTGTGTGTAGGAATTTTTTTTTAAATTACTACATTACCCAACAGTCGCCGGCTACGGTGATGATCCCCTTCGAGCTCGGCATCTTCATCTTCAGGTAGCCGTAGTGGGGCACGGCCATGAACTTGGCCAGAGCAGGTCGGCCAAGCAAGGCGTGGTAAGGGCTTTCCAGATCCACTAGCTCGAACCAGATTGTTTCTCGGCGAAAGTGATCCTTTTCTCAGAAGAGAACATCTATCTTGATCTTGCCGATCGGGGAACAGGACAGGCCGGGTACGATGCCATGGAACACGGTCCGGCTTGGCATGAGCTGCTTCGCCTTGAGGTTCAACTTCTCCATGGTATCGGGGTACAATATGTTGATACTGCTTCCGCCATCAATCAGAACACGGGAGAATCGGGCAGCCCACCTCTCCGTTGCGAGGGTGACATCCAACACCAATGCGTAAGAGCCAGCGGACGGCATCACCTCTGGGTGGTCGGCCCGGCTCCAGTTGATAGGCCTTTCGGACCAATGCATGAACTCGGGGTTGCTGGAGGCGACTGCGTTGACCTCTTGGTGCTGTCGGCGCCGGCTGCGCTTGTCTTCAACCTGGCTTGTGAAGACGACGTAGGCGGCGTGTTCATCAGGGAACTCATCTTGGATGGCTCCGACTGCTCATCGAGTAGCCGGCTGCTGGGGGGCTGGAGGCGGCACCAGCCCTCGCCCTTGGAGATCCGGGTGAGCCAGTGGCACTTTCGGGTCATGTGGTTGGACGGCTTTCTGCCGCTGTGGAACTTGCAGGGGGCATCGAGAGTCTGCTCGTAGGAGAAGGCCGGCTGCCAGGCCGGCCTGCCGCCCTTCTTCTTGGGAGCGGGCCGTTCTTCGGGCAGCTCATCTTCGACTGTGGCCACCTGCTGGCTGGTGGAAGGCGGCATAGGGGCCTTGCGCTTGTGGTTGTTCTGTTAGGGGCGCCGATTGGGGTCACCAGCCGGCATCTTAGGAGCCGGAGCGAGCACCTTTCCAGAGGCGTCCACTCGGAGCTCGGTCTTCATCGAGGAATCGGCCGTGGCGTACTTGTCTGCAATGACCAACAGCTCGTCGAGGGTAGCCGGCTCGTCGCAGAGGAGTCGGTGCTTGAGGAGGGTGCCCTCTCGGCACCCCGTGGTGAAGTATTCGATGGCTTGAACCTCGTGCACCCCCTCGCAGGAGTTGCGGAGCTCGGCCCACCGTGTGAGGTAGTCGCGGGTCGACTCGCTGGGCCCTTGGACACATAAGGAGAGCTGGCGGGGTTTGGGAGGCCGCTTGTACGTGTTGGTGAAGTTGCGGACGAAGACTTCCGTGAAGTCCAGCCAGCTTTTGACGCTGAAGGGCTTGAGGCTGTTAAGCCAGGTCCATGTCGTGCCCTGCAGCATGAGAGGGACGTACTTCACGGCTACGCGCCTGTTCCCGTTCGCTATGCTGACAGCGGTAGAGTAGTCGATGAGCCAATCTTCCGGATTCACAGAGCCGTTGTACTTGGGCGTGTCTCTGGCGAGCGAGAACCCTTTGGGGAAGGGCTCATCGCGGATGCGGGGGCCAAAGCACGGCGGGCCGACATCGTCCTCTTCTTCTAGCGCAAGGGATCGAGCTAGGCGGTCGATCCGGTGGCGGGCGTTGTTCTCGCTGACTCCTTCGCGGTGGCCTAGTCGACCATCGAGAGTCGGATGCATGACAGGCGGCGGGGTGGGATGTCTCTCCCCACGAGGCGGGGGAGGAGGCGGATTGCCTTGGCGATCCACTGCTCGAGGGCGGCCTTCCGCGTCATGCTCGATGGTGATTCGAGTCTGGCTGCAGCTAGCAGCCGGCTCCTTGTCTTTCCTTGCGCGGGCACCGCTCGCAGTCGGCGACCGGGATGTCGCGGCATGCTCTCGGCGTCGGGGAGGACTCTCAGCGTGGGCGCCGGCTTCATGCCATTCTGCGGCCGCGTCGATCAGCTGCTGGATGCGCCTTGTCATGTAGGGGAGCTCATCAGCCCCCAGCCCATTCAGCTCTTGTGCGGCCGCCTGAGCTGCTGGCAGATTCTCGAGCGGTGTGGCGTAGACGGGGCGGTCTGCCTCCAGCATGCTGGCGATGGCCGCGCCGCGCTTCTTGACGAGGCCGGCTCGGCTTGGCGCGCCATGAGGTGGCGTACCAAAGGCGGCGCGGTCGACTTCACGCTGGTGAGCCTCGGTGAGGCGTCTCATGGAGGCTATCTTCTGGCCCTCCGCGATGAGGGCGAGGCGGCGTGCCTCCAGGGTCTCGGCGTCGGCGTCGGCCGGGATGGGGACGGATAAGTCATGCATCGCCGCTTGTAGGGCGTCGTGGGCGTTCTCGCCCGAGTCGGCGACGTGGCTGATGACCAGCACCTCAGTGACAGCGCTGCTGCCGCTGTCAGCTCGAGGGAAAGGGTCGTCGAAGACTACCACATTGGAGGGGTAGGCGTCGAGCGATGCCGTGTCGGAGTCGACGAGCATCGGGTCGGTGGAGCCGACCGACTCCGAGTCCACAGCAAACTCACTAGAGACGTGAAGCTGGTCGAGGAGGCTGACGAGGCGGCTCTCGAGGCAGTCTGTGCCCGCCTCGGACGCGGGCTCGTCGGAGATGCGAGTCTCGCCAAGAAGATCGGCGAGGCAGCTCACTGCGCAGGCGTTGTCGACGCCTAGCAACGCGTCGGGGCAAGCGCCATCGGGCGCAGTAGGCTGGCTGCGCTCCCGCGGGAGGAAAAGGGTTCCCGTCCAGAACAGGTCTCCGGACGACGGTGCACCTGGCCCCAAGGTGGGCGCCAAATTTCAGGTGGTAGGTGCGACATATGGCAACGGATGGCTTATCATAGTGGGAGCCAGTAAAACATCGCCGGTGCCTGGAAACGGGATGAGGAGAAGACATGCACGCCGGCGGATCTTACCCAGGTTCGGGGCTCTCCATGGAGATAACACCCCTAGTCCTGCTCTGCGGGGTCTCCGCATGATCACTAGATCAATTCAAGTAGCTACAAGCGTTCCTAGATCTGTTTGGCTAGTGGAAGAAGAAGGGCAAGGCTAGCTATCCTTTTCTCTCTATGTGGTGTGTGGAATCCTATGAGATCAACCCTTTCCATGGGTGTCCCGGGGGGTTTATAAAGGCCTACCCCCCAGGGGTAAAATGGTAATCTGGCTGGGCGCATGTCCCAGCCATCAGCGTCTATGCACGCCGGCTTCTCCGCCGGTCATTGGGGCCCGCCGACTGGTGCGTCCCGTCAGCTGCCGGCCTCTTGGCCGACAGGCCGGCCCCACCGCTTGGGGGCTTTGTCGGCGGCTGGTTACTGTTGCCTCGCCTCTGATGACAAGAGCTTTGTTGAGGTAAGCGTGGCTACAGTGTCACCGCCTTGCGGACTCTCACTGTAGCCTTACCTCGTCTTGTCTTCTTAATGAAGCACATGTTTCGAGGGAGGGAGGTTGCCGGCTATTGGGAGCCGGCCACACCCCTGGACGACTAGAGGAGGCCAGGCCGCCTTCGGGTGTCTCTCTGGAAAAAGGGGCCCGCCGCCTACGGGCCGTACTTGTGCCTGTCGTGGGTGACATCGAGGCCAACACGGCTACAGTGCCGCGCCGGACGGGGGATGGATGGCCCGTACGGCGCCCTGTGGCCATGCCTGTTCCGGTATTCGGGGGTAGTGGGCTGTACTGCGGCCACGCCCCATCCTATCGCCGTTATGTGGGTACAGTCTTAGTGGGTGCAGTCTTGGCCGGCTACTGGGAGCCGGCTTTCTTCATGGCCGGCTTCTGGGAGTCGGCTTTCTTCCTGGCCGGCTTCTGGGAGTCGGATTTCTTCATGGCCGGCTTCTGGGAGTCGGTCCTAGGGATAGCCGGCCGGGGGAAGGCGGCCCTATGCTTTGTGTGCTTGAAGGCTTGAACGGCGTGATAGTTTTTCGAAGAGCCAGGGGGAGTCGGTTAGGCTACCCGTAGCCATTTACTCCGACAATGATGGTCAACTCCATCCGCAAGTTCACCACTGTCAAGAAGCGCACGGACGACCTTGCCGTACTGCTCTAGCCCGCGCGCCCAGGCTCCTCATTGCCTGCCACCCTCATCGGCCTCCATGGTGATGAACTCTTTCAAGCCCTGGTGCCCTGCAGGTGCCAGAGGTCGCAACGAAGAATGTGCACCTCGAGGCCACGCTCGCCGCGCAGCGCCTCGCCAAGCAAGAAACCGTCGACCTGCACATCCACGTCTATGAGGAAATCGTCTACATAGGCCACTACAAGGCCAGCGAGGACAGAAAGACGTTGGCCTTCTTCCAGAGGTTGGAATCTTTGGACGCCATTTTTCAGAAGCACGTTGACCTAGCCACGAAAGCCGCCACTACTTAGCCGCCGTTCGATGGGCCGGCACCCTGAGTCGAGGAGGTGGACATCGTCGATGGATGCATCTCTTCTTCTTGCCTCCTGTAACCAGCACTGCATCGCCTCGTGGCCTTAATGTTTTATTAGTATAGTACTCCCTCCGTTCCCAAATATAAGTCTTTCTAGAGATTCCAGCAAGTGACTACATACAGAGCAAAATGAGTGAATCTACACTCTAAAATATGTCTACATACATCCATATGTTGTATTCCATTTGAAATATCTAAAAAGGCTTATATTTAGGAACGGAGGGAGTATATGGCATTTTTATTCCAGTCGTAACGTTTTCACTGTGAGGTGGGGCCGCAGTTGAGCAAACCAACCATCGGAAAATCCCCACCGCACCCACCGGGCATCGGCTGAGTTTAGAATTAGAAGAGAGAAACGAGGGAGAAGAGCTAGTTGTAGCACGGACGCTGTTGTCAGATGGGACTCGTGTTGATAGAATAGGAGTACTGAGCACTCATACCTCTTTTTTTGAGGGAAAAATAGTCGTATGTCTAGTACCACTAGTTGGGTGCGTGCGACCTATAGCTGGCATCACTTTAGGTCTCCTTTTCGAACCGTAGCTACGCTTCACAGTACATATTTTTTCACGCATTTATCCTTATATGTAATCCTAGGCTATTTCCACGTGCTCCCTTTTGCCGACATGTGGGACATAGAGGATCTGGGTCGTAGTGCATGCACGACTCGGAGCATATGCCGGGGTACTTCACATTTCAGACCTCACGAATTACATGCAAACCCCCCGCAGAAGAATAAGTAAATAAATGAATTACTACATGAAACCGGATTATTTTCATAGAAACCGGAGCACGTTCATTAAATTTTGGACATAACACGTTTATAAAAAATGACCGGACCTAAACCAGTCTAGGGGCCTCTTTGATTTGCTGGATACTGAAAACACAGGAATGGGGAAAGTATGATGGCAATGAACCGAGACGAGGAGAACTCTAACTCAGTTAGAGGTTAGAGTTAGATTCTAACCCTGAACTAACCCTGAACTAACTCTAAACCAAAGAGGTGTATGGATGGCAGGGTTAGATTGACAATAAATGCTCTTTCTCAATAATTTGACTACTTTGGACCCTATTTCCTGCCGGATTTGGTGTGGCTGGCTCTTGTGTGGCCTCCTCCCGCAAACAATTGACATCAACGAACCATCTTTACAAATCGAGCATGCAAAACATGATAAATTTTAATTTGTCCATACAAATGAGATATCCCACTTAAACATAAAAGTCGTCAATCAAGCTTCACGAAAAAATACATTCCATGAAACAAAGCATGAGCTAACTCATCACAGAAGACATTCACGATAGGGAGGGAGCCCGGAGCCCCTCACGGACACAGGGAGGAGCTGGTCATCGTCGCTCTGGAGGAAGGCTTTGTAGAGCCCAAGCCCCGGGAACCCCTCCGATGCCTGCGCTTGTGTCGGTGTACAAAAGGAGGGGCGCACTTTTGTACCCCTTTACCTGTGCACGGGCAGTCCGAGCCGCGCCCACGGTCACACCAAGCAGAACAGGGGAGGTGAGCCAAGGTAAGACCGAGGCCCAAGATAACCAGAGCAATGCCAAGGCCAAGACCACAAAGAGCAGAGGGACGAAGCAGGTTCCCCCGGCAAGACCCTTGCCGGGGCAGCTCGCCCCACACCAACAGAGCGAGCCACCCTTGAGCCCACGGTCCCCAACACGATCATCCACATGGGGCCAGGGCTCGGGAGGCACCTCTCTGGTGGCATGCAGACCTTCGTGAAGACATATTCAAGATCAGACGAGGATTAGAAGACAACGATCCTTGGCAAGATCCTTACCGAGGAGAGCCACAAGACCCCCGGCAAGATTCTTGCCGGGCACGACAGCACGCCACGGCAAGACCCTTGTCGGGCCCCCCGGCAAGGCTCTCGCCGAAGACGCCAACAGGGCCACTGCCAGGCCCGCACCAGCCAAGTCTCCACTGCCGTTCGCATGCAGCTGCCAGCCCAAACCAGCTGGGCAGACACCTGCGTGGCCACATGCAGCTTCCATGCCAACTCAGCAGGCGCGTGCATGGCGGCATGCAGATCTTCGTGAAGATCCTACCACCGCGCCAACTCAGCTGCCTGCCTGCCTACATGGCGCCGCACGCATCGCTGGCAAGGGCGCGTGTCGAAGCGAGGAGGAGCGGCGACGGACGGGACGGGCCTCGCCCCCGTCCCCGATAAAGCTAGGGGACACCTCAGCGGCGCATTAAATGCGACTTGTCCTGTAATACAAGCGATAAGCTCATAGCACTGTGCGCCTTTCCACCTCCTGTGTGCCACTGTGGCAGCCCCTTTCGACTATAAAAGGAGGCCCGTGGCATACTGGAAAAGGATTCGGCTCTTTCGAACCACGCGCTCACCACAGCTAGTTCAAGAGCTCAAGAACTCTCTGAAATAGACCCACCAAAGCAGCACTAGGGTTTTACGCATCCTCGTGGCCCGAACCTGGGTAAACGATCCTCGTGCTGGCTACTTATCCTGCTCTTCTTGCAACCCTGAGCCCCGGCAACCGTAGTAGGGATTCTTGTGATCCCATAGGTGTCGTTCCACACCGACAATTGCGAGTTGAGATCGACACCGGCATGGGTAGCAGGGCTGCTTGCCGACGACTGTGAACTTAATCTTTGGGCCTCTAGAAATAATGCAAGCCTGAAACTGAAATACCTACAAAGGTGAACTAAATCTTTGGGCCTCTAGAAATAATGCAAGCCTGAAACTGAAATACCTTGAAAGGTGAACTGAATCTTTGGGCCTCTAGAAATAATGCAAGCCTGAAACTGAAATACCTAGAAAGTTGAACTGAATCTTTGGACCTCTAGAAAGATTTATTACCTCCTCAAGCAACATCAAACAATTCCCTGTGTGCACCGCAAATCTATACCATGTTTGATCAAGATCTACTTTTCCAAATCAGAATTAGCGCTAGAGCGAGCAAGATCAATGATATGGCTATGAGACAGAGAAGGAACGAACAAACTCACCCCTCTCGCGACCTCCCTGGTAGATGTGCCGCTGCCGCGCACGACAGAGGGAGAAAAATGACTGGTGAAGGGGGAGCGGGGCAACCTTTGAAGGCCGGAGGGAGAGGGCGGCCGGAGGAGGGCGGCGGAGGCTGGAGGGAGAGGGCGGCCAGAGGAGAGAGAGGGTGGACGGCACAATGGGGAACAGAGAGGAGTCGTGCGAGGGGGGGAGGGAGCGATCTGGTGCGGGCAGGGGAGATTTTTTTAGTTCTCTTTTAGTGGGCCCAAGGAGAAGTAACCTAATTAGAACCTGTCCACCCAGCTAGTTTTTTTAGCTGGGTTAGAGCAAACTAGCTCAAACTAACCCCTCCTGTTTCGATAATTTGAGGCTATTTCAACCCAAACTAGCTCTAACTCAGGGATCCAAACAAATAGGAGTAGTACTGTACATGCTACAGTCTGGACCGTAGGACATTGTTTTTTATGGCCATATCACCACATTGTTTTCTACTACTGGTTCACTGGGCTGCCGTGGTACGCACTCCTCCGACGTGAGTAGTAGTAGTAGTATATACCGCATGATGATTTGCTCCTTCTTACTACATACTTTGCCGACATGTGGGAGAGCCAGCATCCGGGTCGACGTGTCATGCACCAGATTAGAGTGCAGAATGGAAGGGGGGCATCACCCCGGTCGTAGCGCCAGTAATTCATGACTATAGTGATCGAGTAGTCATATCACAAGTCTTTCCAACAGTAACACGCCGTCAAATCGCACAGCCCGACCTTTCGAGCAGTAAGTAAGTTAAATCCGCTACTCCCTCACCCTCCTCGCCTCTCTATCACACCGCCTACGTGAAAACTGCCGCGCGTACTGCCCGGGAAAAGCCCCGCCCTCAACTTTTAACTACGCGAAAATAGTTTGAGCTTGTCCGTTCTATATAAATACTAGTACTGTATGTTTATTCACCCGTGGGGTTCTTCAATGAATGGAGGGCCGGGGAGCACAAGTGAACAATACTACTACTAGTAGTAAGTAGGTGTCGTACAATTAGTCACCTTAAATAGAGAGTTTCTTTTCATTAATGCCACGTACACAAATTGAAACGCTTGTTGTGGAGAGAATAAGATAATCACTCCACTATATATGTACGCAGGGGCCTGAGCGCTTGCTTTATTAGGGTTGCTCTCTTCATTCTCTCATCCTCTCCAGATCTAAACAAGACAGCGGTAGCGACATTTTCTCTCCGCTCACCGCTTATCACACACCTGGCTGGATCCCTTCGGCCGGTGTGTGTAGAGGACTAAAAGGTGCATCATTCACGCGGTCATCGCCGCCGAGGGAGGAAACCCACAGCTGTCGGCGGGGCCCGATCATCTTCCCGTGTCGTTCTCTCTGACACAGCGCCGGCTCGGGAGGTCCTCCGACCCTTCTTCCTCCCTGCCGTATTGTGCGCAGATCAGACCTGCGGCCGCCGACATCCCAACGAACCTCAGGTACAAGTTCTTCGAAAGCGACCTTGCTCTACTGCCCCAGCTCCCCACGTGTTTGCATGTGCATATTTTTCTACTTCCATCAGCTCTTCCAAATCCACCTAAATTTTTAGTATTATTAGAGGTAAAGCTACTTCATGCATTCGAATCTAGGACTTGGTTCAAACAATGAAGAAAGGGGGAAAGTCGTAGCATGAATCTAGGACTTGATTCAAAGAGGAAATAACAAGGGGAAAGTATTAGAGACCGGATACCCAACCGGTCTCTTGGTTGAAAAGGGAAATAATGGGAAAACTCAGTACAAACTGGATAAGGAACAAATCTATTATTGGTTGAAAAAAGGATAGAAAGTGTGGCTGGTGGACAAGTCAACAGAGTATGTCCAGGATTATATTTGCTGCCATCACATAGTAAAAGGTCTCCATGATTAGATTTGCTGCCCTCACATAGTAAAAGGTCTCCAGGATTAGATTTCCTACCCTCACAGAGTAAAAGTTCTCCAGGATTAGATTTGCTACCCTCACAGAGCATGAACAAACTCAGCATCACCACGTTATGCCTCCTTGTAGGTACATTGTGTTGGTGCGTCCATTGTCGCATGTCCTTATACCAACCTTTTGTTGTTGTTAATGTAAGGGCGCATGTAAAATGAAGCGATCACACTGTTACCTTAATGACATGTCTAACCAGTGTTATTTTTAATCTAATGCCTCCAGTGATATGATGCAATTAAATTGTGTTAACAAATGGTACTCCTGCTGTTTTCCCCAGTATGATAAGTAAGTTGCTTCTCTACACTGCTGAGTAACCTGGTGTCTTGATACGTCCATTTTGCATCATGATTTGATATTGATATTTATTGCATTATGGGCTGTTATTACATGTTATGTCACAATACTTATGCCTTTTCTCTCTTGTTTTACAAGGTTTGCACGAAGAGATAGAATCCTGGCAGCTGGAATTCTGGGCTGGAAAAGGAGCAAATATTAGAGACCTATTCTACACAACTCCAAAAGTCCTGAAACTCCATGGAAGTTATTTTTGAATTAATAAAAAATACTTAGCGAAGAAAGTACCAGAGGGGGGCCACCCACCATCCACGAGGGTGGGGCGCGCCCTACCCCCTGGGCGCGCCCCCTGCCTCATGGGCCCCCTGTCAGGCCTCCGATGTCCATCTTTGGCTATATGGTGTCTTTCACCCTGGAAAAAATTAGGAGGAAGCTTTTGGGACAAAAAACCGCTGCCACGAGGCGGAACCTTGGCGGAACCAATCTAGGGCTCCGGCGGAGCTGTTCTGTCGGGGAAACATCCCCCCGGGAGGGGGAAATCATCACCATCGTCATCACCATCGATCCTCTCAGCGGGAGGGGGTCAATCTCCATAAACATCTTCACCAGTACCATCTCCTCTCAAACCCTAGTTCATCTCTTGTATCCAATCTTTGTGTCAAAACCTCAGATTGTTACCTATGGGTTGCTAGTAGTGTTGATTACTGCTTATAGTTGATGCTAGTTGGTTTATTCGGTGGAAGATCATATGTTCAGATCCTTTATGCATATTAATACCCCTCTGATTATGAACATGAATATGATTTGTGAGTAGTTATGTTTTTTCCTGAGAACATGGGAGAAGTCTTGCTATAAGTAGTCATGTGAATTTGGTATTCGTTCAATATTTTGATGAGATGTATGTTGTCTTTCCTCTAGTGGTGTCATGTGAACATCGACTACATGACACTTCACCATTGTTTGGGCCTAGGGGAAGGCATTGGGAAGTAATAAGTAGATGATGGGTTGCTAGAGTGACAGAATCTTAAACCCTAGGTTATGCGTTGCTTGGTAAGGGGCTGATTTGCATCCATATGTTTCATGCTATGGTTTGGTTTACCTTAATTCTTCTTTCATAGTTGTGGATGCTTGCGAGAGTAGTTAATCATAATTGGGATGCTTGTCCAAGGAAGGGCAGCACCAAACACCGGTCCACCCACATATCAGATTATCAAAGTAACGAACGCAAATAATATGAGCGTGATGAAAACTAGCTTGACGATAATTCCCACGTGTCCTCGGGAGCGTTTTCCTTCATATAAGAGTTTGTCCAGGCTTGTCCTTTGCTAAAAAAAGGATTGGGCAACCTTTCTGCACCTTGTTTACTTTTATTACTTGTTACCCGTTACGAATTACCTTATCACAAAACTATCTGTTACCGATAATTTCAGTGCTTGCAGAGAATACCTTACTGGAAACCGCTTGTCATTTCCTTCTGCTCCTCGTTGGGTTCGACACTCTTACTTATCGAAAGTACTACGATAGATCCCCTACACTTGTGGGTCATCAAGAACCTTTTCTAGCGCCGTTGCCGGGGAGTGAAGCGCCTTTGGTAAGTGGAATTTGGTAAGGAAAGATTTATATAGTGTGCTGAAATTTACTGTCACTTGTTACTGTGGAAAGTAAGCCTTTGAGGGGCTTGTTCGGGGTATCTTCACCCCGACCAGTAGAGCAAAGAGTTTCTCCTCAACCTACTGAACCTACTGAAAATGTTTACTTTGAAATTCCTTCTTGTATGATAGAGAAACTGCTAGCTAATGCTTTTACAGGAGATGGAACATTGCATCCCGATTTGCACCTAATCTATGTGGATGAAGTTTGTGGATTATTCAAGCTTGCAGGTATGCCCGAGGATGTTATCAAGAAGAAGGTCTTCCCTTTATCTTTGAAGGGAAAGCCATTGACATTGTTTAGGCTATGTGATGATATGGGATCATGGAACTACAACCGATTGAAATTGGAATTTCATCAGAAGTTTTATCCTATGCATCTTGTTCATCATGATCGTAATTATATATATAATTTTTGGCCTCGCGAAGGAGAAAGCATCGCTCAAGCTTGGGGGAGGCATAAGTCAATGTTATATTCATTCCCCAATCATGAGCTCTCAAGAGAAATTATTATTCAAAAAATTTATGCTCGGCTTTCTCCCAACAATCGCTCCATGCTCGATACTTCTTGTACTGGCTCTTTTATGATGAAGACTATTGAATTCAAATGGGATTTATTGTAAATAATTAAACGCAACTCTAAAGATTGGGATATCGACGAAGGTAAGGAGTCAGGTATAACACCTAAGTTTGATTATGTTAAATCTTTTATGGATACCGATGTTTTCCGTGAATTTAGCACTAAATATGGACTCGACTCTGAGATAGTAGCTTCTTTCTGTGAATCCTTTGCTACTCATGTTGATCTTCCTAAGGAGAAGTGGTTTAAATATAATCCTCCCATTGAAGTAAAAGTAGTTGCACCTATTAAAGTTGAAGAAAAGACTATCACTTATAATGTTGATCCTATTGTTCCTATTGCTTGCATTGAGAAACCACCTTTCCCTGTTAGAGTAAAGGATCATGCAAAAGCTTCAACTGTGGTTCGTAAGAGTAATACTAGAACACCTACACCCCCTGAGAAAATTAAAGTTGAACCTAGTATTGCTATGGTTAAAGATCTATTGGCCGATAATATTGATGGGCATGTTATTTACTTCTGCGATGAAGCTGCTAGAATTGCTAGACCTGATACTAGAAATAAACATAGACCTGTTGTAGGCATGCTTGTTATTTCCGTTAAAATAGGAGATCATTGTTATCATGGCTTATGTGATATGGGTGCTAGTGCAAGTGCAATACCTCATTCCATATACAAAGAAGTTATGCATGATATTGCACCTGCTGAGATAGAAGAAATTGATGTGACAATTAAGCATGCCAATAGAGATACTATTTCACCAGTCGGGATTGTTAGAGATGTTGAAGTCTTGTGTGGGAAAGTTAAATATCCTGCTGATTTTCTTGTTCTTGGTTCCCCACAAGATAACTTTTGTCCCATTATATTTGGTAGACCCTTCTTGAATACTGTTAATGCTAGGATAGACTGCAAAAAGGATGTTGTTACTATTGGTTTGGGGGATATGTCTCATGAGTTTAATATTGCTAAATTTCGTAGACAACCCCATGATAAAGAATTGCCTAGTAAAGATGAAATTATTTGTCTTGCTTCTATTGTCGTGCCTCCTAATGATCCTATAGGACAATATTTGCTAGACCATGAAAATGATATGTTTATGAATGAAAGAAGGGAAATAGATGAAGTATTCTTTAAACAGGGACCTATTTTGAAACACAACTTGCCAGTTGAATTTCTAGGGGATCCTCCTCCACCCAGGGGTGATCCCGTGTTTGAGCTTAAACCATTACCTGATACTCTTAAATATGCTTATCTTGATGAAAAGAAGATATATCCTGTTATTATTAGTGCTAACCTTTTAGAGCAGGAAGAAGAGAGACTATTGAAAACTCCGAAGAAGCACCGTGCCACTATTGGATATACTCTGCACTACAACAGGACCCCCCTTATAGCAACGTTTTTTTCCGTATCTAAAAGTCCGTATATGCATTGTTAGTGTCTTTACCAACGATTTGGGATGGGTGGCCTTATCCAGTGTTGCTAGCGCATAATGCAACGCTTAAACTGCCGTTGGTAAAATGGACCGTTGCAAGATTACAACACATAAAACAGACTTCTAGAACTCCTTTTTGTGTTGGTGTTTGATATGAAGGAATCAAAATCCCACTGCTTTGCAAGGAAGGATTTGCAACGCTTCAAGAGTTGGTACATATATAATGTGCATATTATTATTATTATTATTGCAAGAAATTAAATTAATGCTCCATGAAATGGTGATAATTATGTATTTCAAGTGAAGAAAAAAGCAAGAGAATATACTCACGAGGAAGGAATTTTATATATTATATAAAACTGTTATATTACAATAGTGGATATTACAGGAGGAATATCATCCAAATGGGAGGCATAATCTGAATATTTTCTTGACATCGAAATTTAAACTGAAAACATCCATCTACATCCCTATAACTTAACCAAAACTTAACCGAGGAACATCATCCAACCGGATATCATCCATACAACTTAACTAAAACTGAAAGCATCCATCATCATCATCGTGAAACGGAACATCATCATCATTGCAGTATACTTTCCACGCACCCATATGCCAATACAAAATTAAATTGGAGAAAGACCCTAAACCGGTTGTTTATCACCAATGGAGGTTAAATCCTATGATGAAAGAAGTGGTAAGAAAAGAAATACTAAAGCTTCTGGAGGCAGGTATAATTTATCCCGTTGCTGATAGTCAGTGGGTAAGTCTTGTCCATTGTGTCCCTAAGAAGGGAGGTATTATTGTTGTTCCTAATGATAAAGATGAATTGATCCCACAAATAATTGTCACAGGTTATAGAATGGTAATTGTTTTCCGCAAACTAAATAAAGCTACTAAAAAGGATCATTACCCTTTACCTTTTATTGATCAAATGCTAGAAAGGTTATCCAAACATACACATTTTTGCTTTCTAGATGGTTATTCTGGTTTCTCTCAAATACCTGTGTCAATAGAGGATCAAGAAAAGACCATTTTACCTGCCTTTCGGTACCTTTGCTTATAGATGTATGGCTTTTGGTTTATGCAATGCACCTGCTACCTTTCAAAGATGCATGATGGCTATATTCTCTGATTTTTGTGAAAATATTGTTGAGGTTTTCATGGATGATTTCTCCGTTTTGGATCTTCTTTTGATGATTGCTTAAGCAACCTTGATCGAGTTTTGCAGAGATGTGAAGAAACTAACCTTGTCTTGAATTGGGAGAAGTGCCACTTTATGGTTAATGAAGGTATTGTCTTGGGGCATAAAATTTCTGAAAGAGGTATTGAAGTTGATAAAGCTAAAGTTGACGCTATTGAAAAGATGCCGTGTCCCAAGGACATTAAAGGTATAAGAAGTTTCCTTGGTCATGCCGTTTTTTATAGGAGGTTCATTAAGGACTTCTCAAAAATTTCTAGGCCTCTGACTAATCTCTTACAAAAAGATATTCCTTTTGTCCTTGATGATGATTGTGTAGAAGCATTTCAAATACTTAGGAAAGCTTTGATTTCTGCACCTATTGTTCAGCCACCTGATTGGAATTTACCCTTTGAAATTATGTGTGATGCTAGTGATTATGCGGTAGGTGCTTTTCTAGGACAAAGAGTTGATAAGAAATTAAATGTTATTCAATATGCCAGTAAATCTCTAGATAGTGCCCAGAGAAATTATGCTACTACTGAAAAAGAATTTTTAACTGTTGTATTTGTTTGTGATAAGTTCAGACCTTATATTGTCGATTCTAAAGTAACTGTTGACACTGATCATGCTGCAATTAAATATCTTATGGAAAAGAAAGATGCTAAACCTAGACTCATTAGATGGGTTCTCCTATTACAAGAATTTGATTTGCATATTATTGATAGAAAGGGAGCTGAGAACCCCATTGCAGACAACTTGTCTAGGTTAGAGAATATTCTTGATGACCCACTACCTATTGATGATAGCTTTCCTCATGAACAATTAGCTGTCATAAATGCTTCTCGCACTGCTCCATGGTATGTTGGTTATGCTAATTACATTCTTGATAAATTTATACCACCTAGCTTCACATACCAGCAAAAGAAAAGGCTTTTCTATGATTTAAGACATTACTTCTGGGATGACCCACACCTTTATAAAGAAGGAGTAGGTGGTGTTATTAGACGTTGTGTACCTGAGCATGAATAGGAACAGATCCTATGCAAGTGTTACTCCGAGGCTTATGGAGGACACCACGCTGGAGATAGAACTGCACATAAGGTATTGCAATCCGGTTTTTATTGGCCTACTCTCTTCAAGGATGCTCGTAAGTTTGTCTGGTCTTGTGATGAATGCCAAAGAATTGGTAATATTACTAGACGTCAAGAAATGCCTATGAAGTATTCACTTGTTATTGAACCATTTGATGTTTGGGGCTTTGATTATATGGGACCGTTTCCTTCCTCTAATGGGTATACACATATTTTAGTTGCTGTAGATTACGTTACTAAGTGGGTAGAAGCTATTCCAACTAGTAGTGCTGATCATAACACCTCTATTAAGAAGCTTAAAGAAGTTATTTTTCCGAGGTTTGGAGTTCCTAGATACTTAATGACTGATGGTGGTTCACATTTTATTCACAGTGCTTTTCGTAAAATGCTTGCTAAGTATGACGTTAATCATAGAAGTGCATCTCCATATCACCCACAGTCTAGTGGTCAAGTAGATGTTTTTTCCTGAGAACATGGAAGAAGTCTTGCTATAAGTAGTCATGTGAATTTGGTATTCGTTCAATATTTTGATGAGATGTATGTTGTCTTTCCTCTAGTGATGTCATGTGAACGTCGACTACATGACACTTCACCATTGTTTGGGCCTAGGGGAAGGCATTGGAAAGTAATAAGTAGATGATGGGTTGCTAGAGTGACAGAAGCTTAAACCCTAGCTTATGCGTTGCTTCGTAAGGGGCTGATTTGGATCCATATGTTTCATGCTATGGTTAGGTTTACCTTAATTCTTCTTTCATAGTTGTGGATGCTTGCGAGAGTAGTTAATCATAAGTGGGATGCTTGTCCAAGGAAGGGCAGCACCCAAGCACCGGTCCACCCACATATCAGATTATCAATGTAACGATCGCAAATCATATGAGCGTGATGAAAACTTGCTTGAAAATAATTCCCATGTGTCCACGGGAGCGTTTTCCTTCATATAAGAGTTTGTCTAGGTTTGTCCTTTGCTACAAAAAGGATTGGGCCACCTTGCTACACCTTGTTTACTTTTATTACTTGTTACCCGTTATGAATTACCTTATCACAAAACTATCTGTTACCGATAATTTCAGTGCTTGCAGAGAATACCTTCCTGAAAACCGCTTGTCATTTCCTTCTGCTCCTCGTTGGGTTCGACACTCTTACGTATCGAAAAGACTACGATAGATCCCCTACACTTTTGGGTCATCATGTTCCCATGGTCCCATGCCCTTAAACCAACTCTTTAGCTGCTGTTGATTTACTGTATCTGGTAAACAAGCAATGCCACCATTAAAGTAATCCCATATTTGACGAATGTCGTAGTTGATCGTAATGCTTCTGGTAACATGAGGCATTGCTGACATTTTAAAATTTCTACTGTCCTTGCGTGATTGCCATGAACATAATGAAGATGCTTCTTTTCATTTCGTGTATGTTTCGTATATTCTTATTGACCAGCAACTGTTTACTTTCTATCTTTTTGTGAAGATAGGGATATCCATTTCACCTTGTTGGTATTGTGACCTTTTGGTGAACTGCAGAAAAAACTTTTTTTGGAATGAGTGTCTTGTGCAGTTCAACTAAAATGTCACGTGGGCAACATCTCTCAATTTTGGTGGAACTGCACAAAATGGTGATTGGAGTTTCCCAGATCTCCATCAAATTCTGCTGGTAATCTCGTGCAACATTTTATTAGCTTTTGCAAGATGAGCCGTCACTGTCACCACAATGGCACTTTATTTTAGTGGAACTGCACAAAAGGATAAGCAAATTATAGTTGCACCTTACATGAGCAGGACAACCAACCTTAATGTTGCTGAATTTTAGTGCAACTACTAAAGAAGAACCTGCCAGCTCACGAGAGCAAATACTTCTTGCTAGCTGAATGATGCAATCTTTGCTTCATTTCAGGTGAACTGCAGAAAAAGGCGCATGAATTGAATCATGGAACTCTAGGCTGGCCTCATCCGAGTGGAGTTACAGGTTCACCATATCGAGTCGTGGCGGTATAGGGCCCCTCACACCGGTTGCTTCAACTGGTGGCACTATTATAGTAATCATGCTCTTTCTTATCTGTGCAAATAGGAATACTCAATTACAGATGTTGTGATGGTCAAGAGCATTCGCCAAGTTCTTGGGTTGTATGACACGGCTAGCCAAGATGGATTTAATCCCGATATTCAGTTTATCAAAAGGCTCTAATGGGTTGGTTCTGAATCTTGCAAGCTGGGAATCAATGAGATGTGTAGGCATCTTTGTTGTACTTATTGTTTGAATCTTATTTGTTGGTTCTGAATCTTGCAAGCTGGGAATCAATGAGATGTGTAGGCATCTTTGATGTACTTATTATTTGAATTATTTGTTGGTTCTGAATCTTGCAAGATGGGAAGCATGGCATGATGATGTAGAGGACAGCAACCATAACAAACAGTTCAAACTTGGTAGTATTATCTGTGTGAAAGTGCAACAAATGTGCTGATCGTGTGCGTCCTGAGAATAATAATTCTAATTGTTGTGCATGTTGATCCTATGGCACTGAGGCTAGTCATAGTGGGAGTAATTTAGGTAGTAACATAACACATTACAAGACAATTTTGCTTATGTGGCATGGAGTTAATGAGGAGAGAGATGCTTGTGGTAACATATATGTTACTGTAACATAACACACCCCGAGGTAAAATGAGTCTATAGCTCAATTAATGAAGGCTTGCACGTTATCATTATGAAGGTAGTAAACATAGACTAGTAACATATGCATGTTACTAGTCTATGTTACTAGTTTTAAGAATAAATTTCTATTAAAGCTAATTAAATTTAAGTAAAGTGACCACTAACACTTGTTATTACAGTACCAATACAGACCCGCTCGTGAACCGACGTGTGGCCGGAATAGGTTTCTTAATGGAGGCGTTTGAATGCGCCGGGGGTGCATGTTCTGTCGGGCGTGAAGCGGGCGAGGGAGGGGTAGTAACTGTCGTCGCCTGTACACACTCAGTTTACTGTTGAATCCAGTTCCCCAAGAGCTGAAAAACGAACTGCTGCCGCCGCCTATCCACTCATTCACTTGAAGAGACTCCAATGGCGATCCGAGGGGTGAGCCTGCTGGATATGGACTTCAGCAAGGAGTTCACCTTTGAGTTCGCCGTTTAGTCCCATGGCTGCATCAAGTTGAATGTGATGTACACCAACGATCCGGACTCGGTGAAGGTCTGCCTCGCCGAGTTCAAGCAGTACCTACAGGACGAGAAAGCACAAGGTCGCAGGACTAGACCATGTGCCCATCCATTCGTCTCCTGACTAGCGGATCACGGCCGCCCAGGTATGCGTGCGGGACGAGGTTCTCGTCTACCACTGCTGTAGGGCCATCAGAGGTTCTGGAGCATTCGCCCGTTTCATCGGCAGCGCCGACTACACCTTCGCTACGGTGGAGAGAAGGAGGAACGCGACGATTCGGCCGTCTGGTGCAACAAGCTTGTCGACATCCAGAAGCAATACAAGATCATCGGCAATGGGCAGGAGAAGGACTCTGTGGTTGACCTCGCTGAGACCATCATCAACCCCTGCTACGCCAACGTGAAAGAAGACAATGATACCAAGGACCTGAACACGTGGGAGGTACCTCTGAATCTAGCCTACATAACCTGGAGGGCTAAGGACGCATACGCATGCTACGACATGTACACGCGGATCTTGGACATGAGGGTGTGCCTGCTTCCCGTAGCCGACGAGTACACGGACAGCCGCATCGTCATGATCAAGCGTGCTAGGAAGGTCTATATGTTGTACTTTATCTGTTTAAGAACCTTTATCATCTGAGTGTTTCATGCGTTAGCCTATGTGTCATAACTATCTGTTTTGTCCGAAATATTTCTTCTAAGAACCCATTAACCTGTTTGCTTTTTTTAGTGGCTATTTGCTTATGTATGTAACTAGTTCACTCGTCCGTTTAAAAAAACTAGTTCACTCGGCTGCCTTGCTTTGAATCTCCTTCCTCCCAACATATTCCCCTTCTCAGGTTGACCCAACAGGTCTCGTACACAGACATATGGGACCAACCACCTATCCATTTGTATTTCTTTATTTTGTTCAATCTTTCGTCCTCTTCCTACACAGCGGCTGGCCATCATAGCCTATGGCATTGGCCAGGCCATCCCTCTACTCCCACACATTGTCCGGCGGCGGCAGCTCCACCGGCCCACCCTGCACCCGAACAAGTCAACCCTCGTACTCCCCTGCGCCTGCGTCTTCACCCGCTCCGGTTCGTTCGGTCTGCGGTTTCGACGTCATCCTTTGCCTTGCTGCTCTCGCCGCGGAGCCGCCGTTTGTCGTTCCCAACATGGTTAGCAAAACAAGAGGAATCGGGAGACAACTGTTCATCGAGAGGCTGACAGTCCCGGGCGCACCAGGTCCATGGCCTAGGTTTTGTTGTTTAACATGGGCAGCCCACGACATGTTTCAACGTTTTTAGGATCCAGCAAGTATCAAGCAGCCTCTGGGCCTCCCAACCTAGCTTGTCTATAACATCAGCAGGCGAAGTTATGTTTGTTTTTTCAAGACGACACACAGCTCAGTTCTATTTTATAAGAATGCAAAACTGAACCTATGTTTTCCCTTCTATAATAGTATATATATATATATCTTATTTTATTACACACTTATATATATAATAGAAACAACATAAGGTTCTGTTAAACCCGTCGTTCGTCCAACCATTTTATAGACCTTCCCACTTACTTTATTACTCGTTTTCATTAATCCTATATCTGAATTTTCTCCCACTTTCTTTTTCGATGTAAACTGAGTTTTCTCCCAGTACTTTTCCCTAGAACCAACTCAACTGTCCCACGTCTAGCCTAAAAAATAATAATACCCCACGTCCTATTAACTCATCAAATTAAAATGATATTTTATTTCGTAAATTGAATGTTCTTGGCAAGTTAACTCCTAGTGATTGCGTACATAAGCTTGCAAAGATTTGACTGACGAATGCAGTAATAGACGTGCAATCATGTGTTTATGTTTTTATAGCATTTCTCTGTCCAGGCCAACATGATATTTTCACCCAGCCCAACAAGTCTACGGATTTCGAGAAAAATGCAAATGGGCTTTAAATTCTACCATATATATAAACGGGCTGCATAGATGCTACATCATTGTTTCACCCAGCCCACCAAATGGACTAAAAACAAATGGACTGGCTGACATGTGGGCCAGTAGGTCGAAGCCTAAGCAGGGCGTTGGATTTACATCCAATGGCCGACATTCTTCTTCAATCTCTCGTCTTCTTCCCACAGCACTGCCGGGACCGCCTGCTCCAGCCTCCGGCTTCCAGTGGCGTTGTTTTGCGTGCCTCGCAGCGAAACACTACCCCGCCGACGGCCATGCCATCCTCCAATCTGCACCTCCTGTTATTCTCTGCCGAGTGTAGGCCCACCCAGCATTCGAACCAGTCAAGTTTCCCACTCCTCTCCATTTGCGACTCCACTGTCGCGTCTTCCCCATCTCCGGGTCGTTCCAGTCTGGGGCCTCGCCGTCATCCACCGCCTCGCTGCGCTCGGCGCGGTGTGGTCAACAAATGAGAGTCATCGGAAGAGGACTATACGTGAGAGCCTGACGGCTCGGACCCACGAGGTCCATGGTCGCATGCAAGGAAAGTTCCTCCTTATTAAGTTGTTTCCTCCCCTTGACAGCTGGGACCCACCGGTTGTATCTTCGCACGGAAGGAAGTGCCTCCTTGTTATGCGAAAAAAACTATCCCTCCCAATGACAGCTGGGACCCGGCAGATTTGGTGGCTGACTTGTGGGCCTACTAAGCAGATGTGTACGCAGGGCTTTGTCAACTTAATCAACAAATGATTCTAGCAGCTGGAACGTTGGATGTTAATCCAGTAGCCGTGCTCCTTCTTCAACCTCTGTTCTTGCCCCTGTCTCCCGTGGGCGGCAGTGTTGCCGCGCACCCGAACCAGTCAAGTTTCCCACTCCTCTCCATCCGCGACTCCACTGCAGCGTCTTCCCCATATCCGACTTGTTCCAGTCTGGGGCCTCGCCGTCGTCCACCGGCCTTGGTGCGCTCGGCACTGTGTGATCAACATGGTCAACAAACGAGAGTCATCGGAAGATGTCTGTACGTGAGAGGCTGACAGTGGGGACGCACCACGCCCATGGACGCATGCATGCAACTGCATCCTTTTTACCCTGAAAAATAATGTTTTCTCCCCCTAACTGCAGGGACCCACCAGCTATAACTTCGCACGCAAGGAAGTGCATCCATATTACGGGCAAATAAAATGATTCGCCCCCTGACTGCTAGGACCCACCAGCTACATCTTCACATGCAAGGAAGTGCTTGACAGTCGGGACCCACCTGGTCGAAGCATACGTAGCGTTGTCATTCTGGTCGCGAACGTGTATGTACATATTGGTCGATCGGTCGCTTTGCAATGATGAACCGTGGCCGAGTAAGTAGCGGCACTTGTCATAGTAGAGCCCCCCACGTAGCAGTTCAGGCTGTCTCGTCTCAACTGTGTACATGTACATACAACTACATGCCAAAAAATATGGCCACGTACGTACATACGGGCGGGGTCTCGAATGCCTACTCGCGCATACGTACGGCCAGGGCTCGTGTACATGGATGGGTCGGAACGGAGAAACTGCGTCATCGTTGTGTTCATGGGGAGGCAACCGGCTGGGTTGGAATGAAATGTGTCGTCGTGTTCATCTGGAGCCAACTGGTTTGGACAGAATAGCCGATGGAAACAAGGCCTGGCGTACCGCAGAACGGAGGAAGCGACATTGTATTCGACCGGCCACGGTCGAATCAGGATCCTATTCATCGGGATGGGTCTGGTGTACCGCAAAACTAAGGAAATAGACTTCTGTTGGACCTCCTACGGTCGAAACGGGTTCCTGTTGATCGGGAGGGGTGTGGCGTACCGCAAAACGGAGGAAATGGACTTGTGTTGGAGCTCTACGGACGAAACGGGGGTCCTGTTCATCGGGAGGGGTGTGGCGTACCGCAAAACCGGACTCCATGGGATACTGTTCATCTCCACCGTCGACCTCCTCCAGCCTCCACGGGCTACTGTTCATCCACCGTCGACCTCCTCCAGCCTCCACCTATGACTGTTCATCCACGAGCTCCTGTTCATCCAGCCTCCACCGCAACTCCACCGGCTATTGTTCAACCAACCCTCTCCAGGGGGTCCTGTTCAACCACCCCTCCATGGGCTACTGTTCATCCAACCCTCCACCGGCTACTGTTCAACCTTCCCTCCATGGGGTCCTGTTCATCCAGCCCTTCATAGGGTCCTGTTCATCCACCCCCCAACCGGCTCGATCGATCGGGGTCCTGTTCATCCAGCGGCAACACCACGAGGTCATGTTCATCCAACCCCACCCACCGGGAACTGTTCATCCAACCCCTCCAACAATGCTCATTGTTCATCAAGGGAAGGAGGCAGCAGGTTCGATCGGCTTCAGTTAGCAGCAGTAGCGAATGAAGGAATCGCTTGATCTGGTTCAGTTAACAGCCATCGATCGGTCGCTCGGGTTCAGTAACGCGTAGCCTGCAGTGCAATCGCTCGGGTTCATTTAGGCAAACGCCTCGCTCGGGTTCAGTTAGAGCCCAACGCCTCGCACCCACGCGGGTACGTGTACGAGAGAAACACACATCGCTCGCCCCCCCGACCACCCACCGTAACCGGGAACTCCCCGATATTTTCCTCGCCCACGCTTCTATCACAGTTTTTCCGTCATGGATGGCCCAAAGAATGTCATGCAACTACGTCTCCGGCCTGCCTAGGATGAAAAGCCATTTTCTGTCATGATTTTTTGTAAGTAGGAGCCCACCACATCTATGATGATACCGGGTTTTGTCATAATTATCGTCATAGAAGCGTCATAAGCATGACAATTGTTTTTCGTTCGGCCCAAAATGTCACGGATGTGTCTTGTTTTTGTAGTGTCATCGGGTCACTGGAAGGGGATCTGGAAACCCCCCGGTAGGTGTATGGGCTTAATGGGCGAGGGAGGGGACATACCAGCCCACAGAGGGCTCGTGCGCCCCTCTCCCTGGACGGCCAGCCCTAGGGAAGGAAAAGGGGGAGGGCTAGCCCCTCCTGCTTTCCCCTTCTCATGGGAGAAAGGAAAAGGGGGGCGCCTCCCTCCCCTACCTTTCCCCCGCATCTATACATGGCACTTGGGAGGAGACCCCAAGTAGGATTTGCCTACTTGGGGCGCCCTCCTGGCTGCTCCCTCCTCCCCCACCTATATATATGTGGGAGGGGGGCGCGCAGCACACCGGAAGATTATCTTAGCCGTGTGCGGTGCCCCCCTCCACCGTTTACGCCCCTGGTCATATTTTCGTAGTGCTCAGGCGAAGCCCTGCGGAGATAGTTTCACCATCACTGTCACCACGCCATCGTGCTGCCAGAACTCATCTACTACCTCGCCGTCTTACTGGATTAAGAAGGCGGAGGACGTCACCGAGCTGAATGTGTGCTGAACGCGGAGGTGCCATATGTTCGGTACTTGATCGGTTGGAGCGCGAAGAAGTTCGACTACATCAACTGTGTTGTTAAACGCTTCCGCCTATGGTCTACTAGGGTATGTAGACACACTCTCCCCTCTCGTTGATATGCATCTCCATGGATGGATCTTGCGTGTGCGTAGAATTTTTTTTGTTTTCCATGCAACGTTTACCAACAAGATTGTACTCCATGGTGCTGGAAAAGTGACAACGAGGGGCTCAATTATTCGACAACGAACAAGAAAGGGAAGAAGCTCAATGTGAAACGTCGTCGACGCAGCTGAGAAACCATCATTTATATATATGTATCTATTTTCTGTACGCACTTAAGTAACCGTTATCGGTCAAATGATGTATACATCGTATCCCCTTCAATTACCACCACATGCATGGTTCCGGTGATATTCGCACAGTGTGGGAGGGAGACGTTCTCGTCGACTGTGTGCGAGGCCGCCGGGAGAAAAACAAAAAACAAAAACAAAAGGGAGAAAGCAATACAAAAGAAAAATAAAAGTAAACAGAAAAGGAAAGGAAAATAATAAAAAGAAAAGAAAACTAAAAACTAGAAAAGGAAAATAAGAAAAAGAAAACAAAAATAGCAGTAGCGCTGGATTAGGACCCAGCACTATAGCTAACTTAGCTATAGCACTGGGTACTAATCCAGCACTACTGCTATGTGTCTTTTAGAATTAAAAAAACTAAAAATTGGAATACTTAGTAGTAGCACTGGATTAGGACCCAACGCTAGCAGTAGCGCTGGATTAGGACCCAATGCTATAGCTAAGTTAGCTATAGCGTTGGATCCTAATCCAGCACTACTCCTATTTTTAGTTAACCCCGGCACCGCGAGCTCAAAATTTTGCCAAGTCCTTTTCCCCCTCTCCCCCTCCCCCACTCCCTAGCCACCGTTGCCCTACCCACCCTCGATCGACCTCGACGCCGGCCGTCGCCCCTGCCCGCCATCAACCTCGACTCCGGCGGTCGCCCGAGCCTGCCCTCGACCTCACCGGCGCAGCTCGAGGCCGCCCTCGACCACACCGCCACCGCCGCCCTCTCCCCTTCCCGCCCTCTACCTCGCCGCCGCCGCCCGAGCCCTTCCTCGACCGCTGCCACCCGAGCCCGAGCCTTCCCTCACCGTAAGCCTCTCCCTCTCCTCTCCCCTACCCTCCTATCTCTCTGCTCTCTTCTGAGATGAACCCTAGCATGTCTATAGTCATATATATGTTAATTGCTGCTATGATGGTGTTCATATGAACCCTAGATTTGTTAAGGATTGTAGGAATTTTTTTTGCATTTAGGAAAAAATTTGAGCAATTTTTTTAGGAAATTACCTAGGGCATTATCTAGGGAAAATTTAGCAAATTTGTTTAGGGCAGTAGCTAATTTAGCTAGGGAAAATTTAGCAAATTTGTTTAGGGCAGTAGCATTTAGAAAATTTAGCAAATTAGCAAATTTGTTTAGAAAATTAGCAAATTTAGCCAGGGAAAATTTGTTTAGTGCAGTAGCTAATTAGCAACTTTTTAGGAAATTAGCTAGGGTGGTAGCTAATTTAGCTAGGGCAAATTTAGCAAATTTGTTTAGGGCAGTAGCTAATTTAGCTAGGACAAATTCAGCAAATTTGTTTAGGGCAGTAGCATTTAGCAAATTTAGCTAATTACCAAATCTGTTACGAAATTAGCAAATTTAGCTAGGGTAAATTTGTTTAGGGGAGTAGCTAATTAGCAAAAAAATAGGAAATTAGCTAGGGCAAATTTTTTGAAAATGCCTAGCTTTAAATAAAACATAGTAGCATTTAGCTAGGGCATTTTTAGCAATTTTTTTAGGAAATTAGCTAGGACATTTAGCTATAAATAAAACAATAGTATTTAGCTATAAATAAAAACAATAGCATTTAGCTATAAAAAACAGTAGTATTTAGCTATAAATTAGCTATAAACAAAAAACAATAGCATTTAGTTATAAATAAAAAACAGTAGCTATGGCATTTAGCTATAAAAAACTTGGTTAAAGTAATTGTTGCTATAAATAAAACAAGATTGATGTTATATGATATATGTCATTGATGTTCATTTGCATATTCCATTATTGTTGATTATATCTTGTATTACAATTGTTGAATATGATATGATTAATGTTGGTTGAATGGACAATCGTCGAAGAATATCCGAGTGGCCTATGTTTTGCCAGAATGTTGATTCATTTCCCTTCCGGCAAATATTAGGCACTCCATATGTCCACATTTTAGCAAAAGTCATGCCAAAAATTTCCGTGAATTTCGGCATGACTTTTGCTAGAACCTAGGACATATGGAGTTCCCGGGATTTGCTGGAAGGGGAATGAATCAACATTCCGACAGAATATAGTCCCCTTTTTTCTCTTCATTATATCTTTTATTTACAATTGTTGAATAGGAAACATGTCTAGCCACGCGGAAGCCGGAGGTTCTAGTAACCTCGGAGAAGACCCCGTCGAGGCAGCAAATCATCATTTCGATTACCTGGACGAACACCAGTTGCGGGTGCAGGGTGGCAGTGCCACCAACCCCGACACCGACACTAGAACCGGCACCGAGACCACCCCCGAGACCGGGAACAATGCTGTCGTAGCCGGTAAAGCACCGAAGCCGAAGAGGACACGAAAACCAAACAAGCTCGGATTCGGACAAATTGTGGTCACGGTGATGCACCCCAAGAAATTAGAGCGAACGGCGCCGCGGGAAGCATGCGCGTGCTACGGAAATCAACTAGGATGTATCCTCAGGGAAACCGCCAACATCAACAGTGAAAAGTCGAAGAACATACCACATATGGAGCACATGCTCCTAAAGAAGATGCACAATAAGTTCCTATTCCCCGGCCGGGATCAAACCAAACATCCTTGGGACGACGAACCCATGACAAAGATAAACAACAAGGCGATGGTGACATTCACCAATGACTTGTCCACCTGGAAAGTAAGGGTGAAAAAAGCGATTGTGAAGAATGAACCGTGGTCCAAGATTCATGCTGACAATCCGACACTAAAGGAAGAGGACTTCGAAAAATTCAAGGAGACTTGCGCTAAAGAAGAAGCCAAGCAAAGGTAAGAGAAAATGAAGGTGCTCCAGGCCAGGAACACGCCTCCCCACCGCCTTGAAAGTCGTGGTTACGAGGGGAAGAGGCACGTATGGGCCAAGGAGGATGCCGAACATGAAAGTCGCGGAATCCCAGACCCCTTGGCGGAGTTCACCGCCCCGGCAGAGCATGACTGGATCAGGGCCCGGTACAAGTGGAACCGTATCAATAAGATCTTTGAGACGGACATGAACACGAGGGAGTTCATGAGACTACTAGTAATTGTTATATTACCAGCTTATACTAGCTTCCAATCAATTCGACTACATGTTTTGTCACATTTGTAAACCATCCACGTTCCTTTTGCAGAAAGAGCACACCAAAAGACAGCTGAATGTGATGAGTCGTCACAGTCTTCGGCGAGGCCCAAGTGGGACACCCCTATCAACCGGGCCCTGAACATACTGAAAAAGGTCCCGGAGTACAAACCGTCGTCATATGGACGTGTGCACAGTGTCGGAGATGGCGCCTCGTGGAAGACGTGCTACCATGAGAAGCCAGAGGAAAGAAGGCAGAGACGGTTGCTTACTCAACAGACCATTGACGAGAAGGCCACGATTGCGGTCAATAAGACCAAAGCTGAGACCAAAGATGAGTTGGTCAAGATACTCAATGCAGCGGTCAATGCAGTGATAGCTGGCGTCAGGGCTGACTTCCAATCTTCTATTATTACCAGCTTGATTCCGGAAATTATCGATTGGACGAAGAACAATCTAGATAAAGGGCCAGCAGTATTTCCCCTTTCCAGCTACATCGGGAGCAATTCGGTGAACATCGCACCACCAGCAACTGCTCACGCAACCGCACAAGGTCTCGCTCTTGTTCATAGCATCCCGTCCTCCATCTCTGGCGTGCTCAGCGGGGCTTCGTCTTTGGCTGAGCTCGACGCCCTCACGGTAATTACGCGTCATACCCTCTTCACCAGCATGTCTATAGTCTTTTGTTTCAGTTGCCTTTCGGATGTTTGGCGTCGCAAACATGTCTCTGCAGGCCGATGAAACCCCGTGCACCCTACTATACGACATCAACGGCCAGAAGGTGGGCATGGGAACGGCAATGATCGTGAAGCCGAAGGACCGCATGTTGAAAACTTTGAACTTATGCACGGCGAAACTCTATGATGTAATTAAACCGTCCTCCTGAACTAGCATAGATCGCTCTAGTTAAATAGTTTGGGTATGAGGAACTTCGTTATTCATGTTTACTATAGGTTGCTTGTATTTTGCTAACTATGCATCTTTGTGTTTGTCAAGTACATTATCTTGCATATTATCGTTGAATTCATCAACTGGCGATGCAGGTACATAGATCAGAGATGGCGAAGGACTGCTATGCCGTGTTCATTGGGAGGGTTCCAGGAGTGTATGACCACAGGCCAGACGCTCAGGCCCAGGTGGACAGGAACCCGGGCGCTAGCCACAGAGGGTTTGACTGCAGAGTCGAAGCGAAAAATGGTTACTTGAGGTGGACGCTCTGGCAAGAGAGGGAGAAAAACCGGTGCCTCAAGAAGTACTGCATAGTCGCGTTCCAGCTCATACTAATCGCTCTTCTCTTCTACATCATGGTTTAGATAGAGATGATGAAACATGTGTGTGTGCCATGACCATGCAGTTGCATTTATTCGAGACATGACATGACTTGTGTATCGCTATTTTTCGAGATGTGATGATATTTGTGTTGGATGATGATGATGGTATGACGAGACCAGTGTATGATATGATGAGAATAATGTATGTTTATTATGATATGATGAACTATTGTATAGAGCATGCACAAATACAATACAAATACGTAGAGAGGAAATAAATCTGCGAAAGTAGGAATATTAGCAGTAGCACTGGTAGACCTCTAGCGGCAGCGCTGGTTTAGCAGCAGCGTTTGTCTTGGTGCAGCGCTACAGATAGTTAGTACTAACGCTGGTTGAAGCAGCGCTACTGCTAACCATACTTACCAGTAGCGCTAGTTGAAGCAGCGCTACTGCTACAACTTAGCTGTAGCGCGTTAGCAGTAGCACTGCCTCCACTGGTACATCGAGGTGCTATACAAACGGTTTTTAACCCCTTTCCGCGACGGCGTTCTGAACCGTCACCTAGTGAGTGACTGCAATAGGGGGGTCCTTCCCAAACGACCAAGGAACCGTCGGGGATATGCCCTCCTGGCACACACGCTCGGCAAAATGAGGTCGTGTACGACCGGCGAGCGATCAAATACAGTTATACATACAGTAGTGTTAAAAAATACATTTATACAGGCAAAATCGTTTCTGGTCGTAAGTACATCCCTAATTCGCCAGCGCACCCACTAGGTGTAGCCCCCGAGTACGAAGCCGGCAGCCGAGCAGGCTGGTCGGAACTTCAAGACATGTTTCTGAATGCTGAAGTGTTGCTCTTGCTGCAGGACTACCACAACCTGCGCGCGGCCACCTACAACTCCCAGAACCAGCAGCTCGCCAAACGGACTGCTGAGTTGAACAAGAGTCGCGATACGTAGGCCGTCTTTCAGTGGGGGCGCGCAAGCGCACCCACTGGGTGTAGCCCCCGAGATTCGGGCCGACTGCTGAGCAGTCGGCACGGATCTTCCGGTGACTTCTTGTTTTTGTCGATGATGACGATGATGACTCTTCTTTTCTTTTGCAGAGGCCGCCGCCAAGCTGCGGACGCGTGTGTGCGATCTCGAGGGCCAGCTTCAGGCCAAGGAGCTGGAGTGCAGCCAAGCGGCCGTCGAATGTGACCGGCTTGCGAAGAAGCTCGCGGACCAGGCGGCCCAGCACAAGGTGCAGGTCCAAAAGCTGAAGGACGAGGAGGATCACTTCAAGGCCGAGTTCGAGTGTAACATCCCAAATTTTCAATTTGGTATGTTATACATAGACCATCATTGCATATCATATTTTATTGCATTTTGACAAATCCTCGATAAATCCTACGCAACTCAAGGACCCTCGGAGAGAGTTGGGGATTTTCTCAAATTTTCATATTTGATTTTCATCAAATAATAAGACGAGGATTTTGGTTTTAATTATTTTCTCTCCGGAAAAATATTTCATTTTAAAAATGAACGAGAGGACAAAATATGACTTCTCCAAAACAATAGAAATACTGGAGGAAAAGTGTTAAAATCATTTATTGGAATTTATTTGGAATTTATTTGCAATTTTAATTGCATGTTTTCGAAAAATTTATTTTGTGTTAAAAAAATGTTCACCCTATTCTAGATTTTCTAACTAGACGGGGAAAATTTGTTTTATCTTTTTTGGAATTTAACTTATTTTTCTACGAATTATTTTCCGCGGAACGTATTTTAAAAAAAATTGCACTGCGCCCGCCTAGGCCAAGCCCAGCCGAGCCGCAGGCCGGCCCGCCCCGCGTCGTCCTCTCCTCGCACGACGCCGCCGCCGCGCCGTGTCCATGGCGGACACGGGAACCCCGCCGCCGCACCTTGCCCCTCCCCCAAGCTGCTGCCCCCCTCCTATATATACCCCGCACCCCCCTCTCCCCCTCACCCCGCTGCCGGAGCCACACTCGCCGCCGCCGCTGCACCCGCGCCGCCGCCGCCGCTGCACTCGCGCCGCCGCCGCTCGCCGGGAGGCCGCCGCCCCTCGCCGCCCCTCGCCACCCCGCGCCCCCCCGAGCCCCGCCGCACCCGCCGCACCCCGCCGCCCTCGCCGGAGCAGCCGAGCCCCGCCGGAGCCCCGCCCCCGACGAGGTACTGCCCCGTTCGTTGCCGGTTTTTCTTTAAAAAAACCATCATTTAAAAAAAAAACCTAGATCGTTTTTTTCGGTTTTATTATTTTGCGAGCGTTCACCGGACCGTTCGTTTTAACGAAAGCGTTCGTTAGTTTTTCTCTGTTAACGAACGTCCGTTCTTTAACCGTTCGTCCGTTTTTCTTTTTCGTCGGATTATTCCGCTATTTTCTCAGATTCGATTTCTGATCGAATCTTCGTTTCTGTTTAACTTCTCGCTCGTTTATCGGAATCAGGCGATTCAAGCGCCTAGAGTTTCATCTCGAAATTATCTTTCCGTTTAACCTACTCAAACAAGTTTTTACTACAGTAAAATTTGACCTAGATCCAGATTAGTAAACGAAGCTTGTTTCTTTCGCCGTTTGACTTTCGTTGCTTCTTTCGAGTTGATTCTTTTTGCAAACCGGAGTTCTTAAGTTGAACTTTCTGGTTGGATCTTTCATTCGAGTTTTACCTGTGCATTAGATGACTACTTATTGTTTGCTTGTTTGTTTGCGATAGAGTACCCGGAGTGTGCCGCTTGTTACTTCGAATCGCTAGGTTTTGCAGTTCATCAGCAAGGCAAGTAACACTTTGATCATACCTTCCATACCCAGTTTTTATTACATTAGATCTATTCCTCAAACATTGCATGATTAGGATCTAATTAAACTGTGGGTTCTGGGAAGTAGTTGAGGTAGTACCTATTACTTGTTTAATTATCAAACCCTTGGGAGTTACTTATACGTTGCTATTATCTTGCCATGCTATGCTCGTAGACGTGGATTTGGGTTTGAGAGATATTCATGACAGATGTGAGACTGTTAATAATGGTTTACCTAAGGTGGCAACTAAAACTCACATCTGGGTGGATTGAGGCACCTGGAGAATCCAGTGTTGTCTGTTTGTATAAGGACCGCCACCCAGGCTCAAATGGATCATAAGATTATTCATGCTAGAAACTTCCGTGTGCAGCCACAAGCTATTATGGGCTCTAGCATAGTTGAGTAGGTTACATGATCTCTTGAAGAGGTGGGCTAGCAGATGTAGGGGAAAGTAGGTGTACCGGTCCATCCAGAGTAAAGAGTGATTGTTTCTGAAAGACTGTGTCTCAGTCATCCGTTTCTCAAACACCATGCAGTGCGAGAAATAAAACGGAGGCGATCGAGTCTTGTGGGGAAAAGTGCGCAAACCTCTGCAGAGTGTACAAACTAATCATGGTTAGCCGTGTCCCCGGTTATGGACAACTTGAGTATCTAGTACCTGGATTATCATTTGAATCTCATCACCATGTTACTTTTAATTAATTTTGTGGGTTAATGATGACACTTAATTGGGATTGAGTTGGAGGTACCTTCTCAATGTTTAACAACCACCATGATAGTTAAATAAAATTTATTCCTTTGAAGTAGGGTAAAATTTGCTTTTCGCAAAACTGTAACCATAGAGCTTTCCACCAGCCTTATATGCATGTAGTATAGCCTTGTTATTGTTCATTATCCTCTATGTGTTACTTTGCCAGCATATTCTATGTGCTGACCCGTTTTCGGGCTGCAACGTTTCATGTTGCAGACTTCTCAGACGACGAGTAAGGTGCCTTAGGTCGTGGTCTTATACTCAGTGATGCCGCTGGAGTTGATGGACTCACTTATCTTCCAAGTCTTCCGCTGTTATCCTTTTAGATGGCCTTAAGCCATGTTCATCATATTTAATCTCTTCGGAGATATTCGATGTAATAAGTGTGTGATTGCTACTCTGTTATAAATCCTCCATTTGTACTGTGTGTGTCAGCATTACTGATCCAGGGATGACACTGGTGCACAGCAGCACAGACCATTTGAGGTCTGGTCGCTACATCGAGTCCCAGCGCTCGGGCTGGGCCAAACAGGAAAAGAACCTGTCGGAGGGCTAGTCGGTGATCGAGGATATGCTCGAAGGTAGATCTTTTCTTCCCTCATTGCTTAGTCGCCGGCTACCGTAGGAGGCCGGCTTCTAATTCTTTTGTCTTCTTTTGAACAGAGTACCTCCCAGGTCGCTCCATTGACGTCTGCTAGGCGATCAAGGCACGGGGCGAGCAGCGGAGGAGGACAGGTGCGGAGATTCCGCCGAACCGTCCCTAGACCCTTGGCGAGCAGCTCTTGGCCGCCCGGATGCGCCTTGAGCCAACGCGTCGTCTGCTTCGCTGACTTCAACACGCCGGGTCGTAGGTCCTGGAGGGGCTCTGGCCGAATATGCAGGTGCCCCCGACACCCAGTCGGACTGCCGACTGGCTGGAGGTGGCGGCCGAGCGGCTTGAGGCCTGGAAGGGTGCCGCAGGACGGTCAGGCGCCAGGGCGACGCTGGAGTTCACCAAGGCGTGGTACCCTGGCGTGAACTTGGACCAGCTGGCCACGTTCCGCCAGGAGGCGGGGCCGGAGTTGGAGGCGGCGCGCGAGGCGATCATCAAACATGCGGCGGTCCCTGCCGACTACGCCGACGTCGGCGTCTTCGTCCCAGAGCGGGCGGACGACGGCACTGAGGTGTCGCCATCCTAGTTCAGGCTGAACCCGGACGATGGAGAGGACTCGGCGGAGGAGATTGCCTCCAGGGATGAGGGTGAGGAGGATGGCAAGGACGAGGAAGGCGATGACGATGCCCCAGATGACGGAACGACCAGCCAGAACCAGCCCAATCCGGCTCCAGCCAGCGGGCAGCCGAAGACTACGTCAACCGCCGCCGCCGACCAAGCCGGAACCAGCCAGCCGGACGCCCCGCCACCTGGCGCTACAGCCACCGCCGACCTGTCCGAGCCGCCTTCCGCACCTCTGGCCTAGTTATCTTTTAAGCTTTTCTGTCTTGTGCTCAAACGAACAAGTTAATCATGCGCAGTTCCACCCACTTGGGGTGTATTTCAAACTCCGTTGAATGCTGGCCTTGGGCCTTTTGCAATGTAAGTAATTTTATTTTCCACATGCTTGTGTCTTTGCCAGGTTCTGACTCGGTTTTACCTTTGCTCTATTTGGCCTTTTCTTTTGCCGCTCCTCTGGCTGCCGCCCAGCCAGCCGGACAGCCGCGCTATGTTCTGTGGCTAGGTCAGGGACTTGGCCGTTTAGACTAGGAAAGTTACTTCAGCTACCTAGATCGTAGGTAGTCAAGTGAGAAGCCGGCCGGCCGGCTGCTGGGCAGCCGGACGGGTAAGGCGAGGAGCCGACTTGGCCTGCATTGACGTTCTTTCTTAGTCATTTTTCGTGTGGACATCATTTCCGACCTTTAGCTCTTGCCAGTCGGACAGTCGCGCTGCGAGCTGTAGCTGAGGCGAAGAGCGGGCTTTGGCACCGGCACACTACTTGTCCGGCTTCGGGCGGTGCCAACTTAGGTCAAGGCGGCGAGCCCCCAGGCCGGCTGACCGGACCCGTATAGGGCGAAAGAATGAAAGAACTCATTCATAGGTGAAGCTTATCATATAGATAAAAAGGTAGCCCCCGAGTGCGCCTCGGGGGACTAGCTATCTTTGCATAGTACAAAAGGTAGCATGGTACATACACTGCTTTAATTGTAAAATGGGCAAAGAAGATTTGCGTTCCACAGATGCTCCGTCTCTTGGTCGGCATTGTCCCTTTTGCGTGCCCTGGGCTTTTGTGTGTCGATGAGGTAGTAGGAGTCGTTGCCTAGGGCCTTGCTGATGATCAAAGGCCCCTCCCAGGGTGCTGAGAGCTTGTGCTGGCCGGCTATTTGCTGGATCTGCCGGAGTAAAAGGTCTCCCTTGCAGAAAGCACGTGGCTTGATCTTCTTGTTGTGGTAGGGGCGCAGGCTCTACTGGTAGATGGCGGGCCATCTGAGTGCTAGCAGCTGGTCCTCTTCCAGCAGATCGACACCGTCTTCTTGTGCTTCCTTGGCTTCCTCCTCCGTGTACATGGTGACGTGAGGCAAGTCGAACTCAATGTCAGTTGGGATGACAGCCTCGGCCCCGAACATGAGGAAGAAGGGTGTGAAGCCGGTTGCTCGATTCGGCGTAGTATGAAGACTCCAAGTGATGGCCGGCAGCTCCTCGATTCAGTAGCCGGCCGAGCGCTCTAGAGGTCGACCAGCCGGGGCTTGATGCCGGACAGGATGAGGCTTTTTTCTTGCTCTACCTAGTCGTTTGACTGTGGATGGGCAACAGACGCGAGGTCCAGTCGGATGCCCTGCATCGTGCAGAAATGGGCCAAGGCGCCTTTGGCAAAGTTTATGCCGTTGTCGGTGATGATGCTGTGCAGGACGCCTTACCGGATGGTGATATCCGCGATGAATGATACAGCAGTCGGACCGTTCAGCTTCTTGATAGGCCTCGCCTCAATCCACTTCGTGAACTTTTCCACGGCAACCAGCAGATGGGTCATGCCGCCGCGTGTTGTCTTGAATGGATGCACCATGTCCAATCACCATACGGCAAAGGGCCAGGTGAGGGGAATGGTCTTGAGTGCAGAGGCCGGTAGGTGCTGCTTGGATCTGAAGCGCTGGCACCCCTTGCACTTGCGGACCAACTCCTTGGCGTCGTCCAAAGCAGTCGGCCAAAAGAAACCATGGCGGAAGGCTTGGGCAATGAGGGATCTGGAGGAGGCATGATGGCCACATTTGCCTTGATGAATATCTCCGAGGATAGCAATGCCCTTCTCCGGCTCTACCCAGCGCTGGAAGATGCCAGTCACGCTGCGCCTGACGGGCTCTCTGTTGACAATTGTGTATGCGGCCTCCCGGCGTTGCACCTGCCGTGCCAAGATTTCGTCGGCTGGTAGCTCTCGGCTCACCAGAAAGTTGAGGATGGGATGCGCCCAAGACGGAGCTTCCACCACCGTTATGACAGCAATGGCACTAGGGAGAACGGGTTGGGAGGCGGCGAGTCTAAACCGGTCGCTGCTTCCTGCGTTGCTGAAGTCCCGGGGCCGACTCCAGCAGTCCCCAGGCCGGGTTATGGAGCCCCAGGGCCGGGTGTGGGTGCTGCAGCCCCCGGGCCGCCTACAGAAGTCCCTGGGCCGACTGCTGAAGTCCCCGAGCTGGATCAGACTGCTCCAGGGTCAGCCGGCACGAAGATGGTTTCTGATTCCGGCGAAGGCTTGGTAGATAGCTTGCGCAGGCACTCGAGGGAGACGCCAGCTAGTATAGCCTGCCGGGTGGAGCCAGTCCGAGCCAGAGCGTCGGCTGCTTCATTGTCGGCCCGTGGCACGTGGAGGAACTCACACCTGTCGAAGTGCCTACTGATCTGCTGGACGAGGAAGCGGTAGCTTGCCATGTTGGCATCCTTGGCGTCCCACTCGCCAGAAGACTGCTGGACCACCAAGTGTGAGTCGTCATAGCACAGAATCCGGTGGATGCCGATCTCCTTGGCTAGCCGGAGCCCGTGGATGAGTGCCTCGTACTCGGCCACATTATTGGAGGGGCAAAGTGGATCTGCAGCGTGTACTTGAGCTTGTCGCCTTTGGGAGAGGTGAGGATGATGCCGGCTCCTAGATCGGTGCGCATCTTCGAGCCATCTAGTGCATCCGCCAAAGGGTACAATCCGGCGCTGGCGGCAGGTACTGGATCTCGGCCCAATCGACTAGGAAGTCAGCTAGTGCTTGGGACTTGATGGCTGTGCGGGCTGGTAGATGATGGTCTGCGAAGCCAGCTCGATGGCCCACTTTGCCACCCGGCCTGATGCATCTTTGTTGCCCATGAACTCGGCAAGGGGGCAGTGCAGATGACCGTGATGGTGTGCTCCTGGAAGTACTGCTTAAGCTTCTTGGCGGCGAAGTACACACCGTAGCACATATTCTGGTAGTGGGGGTAGTTCTGCTTGGAGGAGGACAACACCTTGCTCAGGTATGTCGGATCACGCGTTCCGGCAAAACCCTCAAGGTTCGAACACTGGGGTGAGCACGAAGATCTCTCCTCCCCCTAAGCTCTCACACTCCACGATCTCATGGCCTAGCTGGACGAACCCAAAGAACAAAGGGACACGAGAGACACAAGATTTATACTGGTTCGGGCCACCGTTGTGGTGTAATACCCTACTCTAGTGTGGTATAGTGGATTGCCTCTTGGGCTCAGGATGAACAGTTACAATGGAAGAACAGCCTCGCGAGGAGAGGTGTTCTTGTGCTTGGTGAGCTGGTGTGGGTGAGGATGGAATGTATCCGATCCAAGATGAGTTGCCTCCTACGGTGGTGGCTAGTCCTATTTAGAGGGGCCTTGGTCCTCTTCCCAAATATTGAGCAGGAAGGGATGCCACAACAGCCAGTTTGAAGGGGGACAGCTAGTACAAGCTATCCTGACTAAAGGTGGTCTTCGCTTGCCAAAGGCTCTAGTGGTGACGCCATCTTGGGCTCCACGGTGACCTCCGTCCTGCCGTCCTACTGGTCTTGGTCTCGTTCCACCGATGTGGAAACCTTTGCCTGTTTCCTCGGGACTCCTCGCCTGCGCTTGCCTCTTTAGCACCAAAGAGGAAACGAGGACACTGTGCTCGCTGGCGCCCGCCTGGCCTTGGTCGTCATGCCTTATGTCATGGGAATCTTGCGAGGTTCCCCTTGCCTTAATCTCTCCGCCCCTCGTGAGCCAGCCTGGTGAGGCTACCCCCGAGCAGGTCTTGCGTCGTCCGCCTCACGAGGCTTGGCCTCTCGCGAGGGTCTTGAGTGTTTGCTGGTGAAGATGGGCCGTACGAGGCCGCTTAGTGGAGCCACGCCGTGGGCCGCACGCAGGCAAGTCTGGGGACCCCCGTTCCCATAACACCGACAGTAGTCCCCGGGCCCAAGGCGCGCTCGGACTTGGCTTCGAGGCGAAGCCAAGGGACAAGTGCGGAGCGCCGCGGGCCCCCACAGCCTGCGGCCTTGTCTGACGCGTGGGGGTTGATGGGACGTGGGCATCTCCACTTCCCTGTGCAGCCTTGATATCCGCCTGGCTAGGCGGCCACCGTGATCTACACAGTTATCCTCTCATTTCTGGCGGCGCACTCCCCCAACTCTTACGCCTCCTGGAAGCTCAGCCTCTTCTCCCAATCTGATCTGAGCTCAGTCCTTCCCGTCGCCATTTTCCGAATCGAACGGAGAAAGGGAAGAAGCCCCTGTCCTCGGCTGAATCACCTCCGGCCATTGAGCCTGTCGTTGGCCGGTCGTTGGTGCTCAACCAGGAAGCCATGGACAAGGTGTGCCCTGCGCTCACTTCCGGCTTCAACGAGTAGGGAAGAATGGTGGGCTGGCCTGCGTCCCGAGCTTATGTCGACAGGACAGCCACCGAGGTCCCATTCTTCATCGACGCCCTGTGGGCTGGCCTGGTTCCTCCTTTTTCCGCCTTCTTCAACGCCGTGCTCTCCCACTATCAGATCCATATGTTGCACCTGGATCCCCAATCAGTCTCCCTTCTTGCCATTTTTGCCTTCGTCTGTGAGGCTATGGTGGGCATTGGTCCATCCGTTGCCCTACTACGCCATTTCTTCTCGCTGCACTCGACTGATCCCCGGTAAGGCTCGGGATGCCTGAGATTCCAGGCCATGGCGGCGACAGGTGGCTCGGGGATTGACTTTGAACTCCCGCCATCCACGAGCGGGTTTCGGACACGGTGGGTGTATGTCGATGTCGGAGTGCTCAGCCCCCTGCTCTCTCCTCCGTCGGCTCCTGCCATTCCCAACTCCGGTTGGTGCCGTGAGAGGCTTGCTGACTCACGCCTTACCTTCGTTTGGCTCCGGCTGACGAGGCTGAAGGACCTTGGCGTGACTTCGCCCATGGTGGTGAAGGAGTTCATCCGACGCTGTATCGCTCCGCTTCAGCGCCATTCTCGACCGATGTGGGCCTTGCTCAATAGCAAGGACCGCATGAGACTTCACGAGTTCGGGCTTCATCTTGAGGCATGACGAACGGTGCTCGAGGTCTTGATGGGCGACCCGTTGCCAGCTGACATGCCAGATAAGGGTTGTCTCTTGTACCGCTGCTTGAACAAGGTGGAGTTCGCGGGGCAGATGCCCCCTTAGATGAAGGGGGCTGCGTCTAGCTGGCCTTGAAGGGCCCCGCGAGAACCCCGTCTCTGTGGTCCCCCTCCTTGCCACCAGTGCCGAATTCACCCCGGGGGTGGATGCAGGGGGCGAGCACCGCTGGAGGCCGGAGGCGCTAGTCCCGACGCATCAATGTCGCACGAGGCTCCGGAGGTGCCATCTTTGGGGGCCCGTGGCTCTTGCCCTAAGGTGACAGCTGAGGGGGTGACGCAATCCGCTGCTCCTGAGGCCGAGGCTTCTGTGGTCTCGGCAGGTCATCATGAGGCGGAGCCTGAGAACTCCCCTCAGCCCTGCACTCCCGAGGTTATCTCCTCGGGCGCCTCTCCTACTGCGCCCCACGCTGGTTGCCGCATCCCGCGATTCGGCCGGCTCCGCCTGGACTTCGATGTGCTCCACAAGAGGAAAGGGTGTCTAAGCGGCGGCTGTGACGCCTTTCGACCATTGAAGCATAGGAAGTACATCGCCATAGACGAGTGAGTACCTTACCATTGTCATTTCCTGAGTGCTGTTCCCCCTCCTGACAGTGGCTCCTCATGGTCTCTTCTGCCAAGGCCGCGAAGTCTCCCGAGAAGCAACTTCCTCCTATCTCGAGTCCTCCACTGATCCAGAGCGTCCCGAGCCGGCATGCCGCCCCTGGCGCGAGGTCGGCCGAAGAGGCAAACCCGCTGGCCTGGCACCTCGAGCCCGTGCCTTTGTCATCTCTCCTCCGTGGTTTCACCTGGGGTGCGGCAAGCATGCCAAGGGCTCCTCCTCTGGTTATGGACGGCGGCTAGATGGCTTTGATCCTCGCTTCTTCTTCGAGCAACGGGCCTTCACCCATCCAGGCCTCTGCCGGGGCCCGGATGGTGATCGGGGAAGCGCCAGCCCCCAGCCCCCTGCTGGGAGGGAGTGAGCCGCTTCGGGCCCCATCAGCACCTCCAGCTGCGGGAGATGGGCCTGGTTGTGCATCCAAGCTTGCGCGCGAGCGGGGTGCCGTCCGCCACGAGCTCTTTCAGGAGGCAATGGGCGCTATGAGCCGCCTTGGCGAAGAACTTGCGGACGTTGACACACGCCTTGAAGCCGAGGGTCTCCGGCTAGTGGAGGAGTGGCATCAGCTGAAGGTAGCCATCAACTTCGGGCGCCTCGAGCGCGAGCACGCCAACGTGGAGGCCGTGGCATCCCTAGTCACCTCGTGCGAGGCCAGCGCCCGAGCCTTTGAGGAGGCCCGGGAGGCCGACCATCACCGCGTGATCACCGAGGAGCGCAGGCAAGAGCTCCTGGCCTTGAACGCCTCTTTGGAGCAGCGGGTGGAGGTGCGTAGGGCCGTCCTGGCGTCGATGAAGGGGACGCCTGCCGAGGAGGAAGAGATCCGTAAGCGCGAGAAGATGCTGGCACTGGAAGCCACAGAACGTAGCCTTGAGCTCGAGAGGTTGGAGACGAGGGAGCGCGAGGTTGCCCAAGCGGAGGACGCCGCTGATGCGCGCGAGGCGAGGATCCGAAAGGAGGTCGATAGCAGGGTAGCGGAGGCTCGCGAGCTTGCGGGAGCTGGGGCTGACGTCCGGAGTTCTGCCCTGAGGTCGCGGTTGGCAGAGGCGGAGCAGCGTGAGAAAGCTGCCACTGCCGCCCTGATCTCTGTGCAGGCCGAGCTGGCCTCTGGCCACGCTGAACTGCTCCTACTCCAGCAGTGGGTCACCACCGCCGAGTCCCTCGCGCAGGAGAGCAGGGAGGAAGCGCTCCGCCGGCAGACGCTAGAGCGTGTGCACGCCCCCATGCTCCAAAGCCTAAGGATCGGAGCCAACGCGGTGCTGGGCACCATCTGCGACGAAGATGCCCCTCATCCCCACTCGAATGACTACGCCAGTCATCTCCTTTTCTTCACCGACGTGGTGACGCGCCTGGAGAATCGATCTGAGAGGGCTCGCGAGCTTGTTGAAGAGAGGAGCCGCGGCCTGCTCAGGCGCGCGTTCTCCCGCGTTTTCAGCCATCTTCAGAACACCTACCCCAACTTCGATTTTGACGCCGCCATTGCCCCTGTGCCTGAGGCCATCCGAGACGATTTGGCGCGCTGGATAGAAGACAATGTGGATGCTCTAGTCAGGGCCTTCACCTCCGAGGGCGACGCGGTGGTGGTCACGGCGGATGAAGGTGACGTGGTCAACGATGGTGTGGGCGACGCCGACAACGGTGGCGGTGATGCCGGCGACGGTCACGACGACGCCAGCGACGCGTCTGAGGGCGACGTGGAGGACGCGGTGAGCGATATGTCCGATTGAGCCCGTGCTTCCTTGTCGTTGACCCTGCATGTGAAAGCTCGGGCACGGCCCTGAAAGTTGTAAGAGCATTTTGGGTGGGGAAGCCCCTCATGTAAACAGATTACTACCTCTATTCCTTAGGCCAAGCTGGAGATGTGTTTTCGCGAGCCCGTGAGTCCTACCGCGAACTTACCGCTGCGATTTACCTTAGCCAAGACAAGTTCCGAACCAGCTCGTGAGGCCGTGAGCTTCTGCCGATCCGCCCGAGAGGGCCTTGTGAGAAGCAAGCACCAGTCATTGTAGGACGTGCGCGCGGCGTGTGTGCGCCTCACCCCACCCCCGCTTTGCGAGGGGCTCGCCAAGGGAGGCAGCAGGTGCGAACTCCAAATCACGGCAAGGAACCAGATTGCGAGAAATCGCACGAACGAGAAAAGACACCCCCCGCGCACACCAATGAAAATTCAACTTCAAACTTAAATCCAAAGTCAGAAAACAGGGCTACAGAAAAGAGATTAAAAGCAAATGGCCGTGTCCGGCGGCTAGTCTAGTCTTCTTGTCTTCTCACCAGCGCAGAGCTAAGTGCTGCCACTAGGACGTGGGAGGGAGCCCCCGAGGCCCGAGGGGGGCACTCCTGAGACTCCGGGGCATGTACAGCCCCACTCATTATTAAGTGAGAGTGTCACGAGCGGAGACCTTGATAGGCGTGAGCCTTACTTCATATCACTAGACAAGGGCCCCGCCTTGCGCCACCCTCGACCACCGTTGAGGGCGTCCGGAAACTAGGATGACGCCAAGGGGCAAAGGGGACGCCAGCGGCGCCCTCGGCGACCACGGGTCCTCTGCCGGGGGGAAGGCTCACCAGCGCCTCCCCGGTAGAGGACCTACCTCCGGGTAACGCCCTGCTCCGCGCAATGTGGGGAGGGGCCTTGGTCCCGGCTCCTTCCCTGCGGCCCCCAATGCGCTCCTCCCGGTGGAGGGGGCTTGTCGAGCTGGGGCCGCTGTCCGCCGCTGTGCCCTGATCCACCTGCAACCCATGGTTAGTGTAAGCTTGCTCCTGAGAGATTAGCGGTACCCTATAGCTGTTGTCGTTGGCATGGTCGACGTGGCTCCCGGGCGGCTCCTGGAAGGCCTCAGCTTCTAGCGCCTCCTCCTCCCAGCCTGGCTTGAGGAACGAGCTAGGGTCGTCTTCCGGCGTGTACTCCTGGTCCATCATGCGGGGCACGTAGGCCTCCGAGGGCGTCACCCCGAAGACCTCACCGAAGTGCCCCACGCTCCACGTTGCCCGGCCCAGCGCACCGCCCTGAGGCTGGTAGGGCGGCATCCCGCTGTGGCCGCGGGTGGCAATGCTCGTGTTCACGCTCATCGGAGGTGGCGCGAGTGCGATTGGGCGCCCGGTGTTGCTGGTCGTGCCGGTGTTGATGAAACCTCCTGGCGCGCCCGGGGGCACGCGGGCGCGGCAAGCCCTGCCATATGATCCGGCCGCGGTCTGAGGCGTAAGCTGGGAACAGAAGGGCGGCGCCCCCGAGGCCGCGGCATCCAGTAGCTCGATAACGCGCTCCAGCAATGCATCCCGGTCACTCTCCATCAACCGGCATCGCAGCAGCTCCCAAGCCGCCATTAGTGTGGCCCTCATGTTTGCTTGTTTCCGTCGAGTGTGCAGCGTCGTGGCCGCAGCGTAGCTTGAGGCACTTGCGGCTGCCCGCGCTTGCCGTGGAGTAAGGGTGGATGGCAGTTGACCGCGCCGCGCGCGCCCCGCAGTGTTTCATGGTGCGCGTGCCACCTGGGGCGCAGGGTCGAGGTCTTCTTGGGCGGACGACATCGCCCGGGCTGGCCAAGCTGCCCAGCGGTCGGCGTTGGTCCTCGGGTCGCCGGACATCAGAACCGCGGAATGTCGGTGGATCAACTAGCGGAGGAGAGGCTCCGACCCACCCCTACCTGGCGCGCCAAATGTCGGATCACGGGTTCCGGCAAAACCCTCAAGGTTTGAACACTGGGGTGCGCACGAAGATCTCTCCTCCCCCTAAGCTCTCACACTCCACGATCTCACGACCTAGCTCGATGAAGCCAAAGAACAAAGGGACACAAGAGACACGAGATTTATACTGGTTCGGGCCACCATTGTGGTGTAATACCCTACTCCAGTGTGGTATGGTGGATTGCCTCTTGGGCTCAGGAAGAACAGTTACAAGGGAAGAACAGCCTCGCGAGGAGAGGTGTTCTTATGCTTGGTGAGCTGGTGTGGGTGAGGATGGAATGGATCCGATCTAAGATGAGTTGCCTCCTACGGTGGTGGCTAGTCCTATTTATAGGGGCCTTGGTCCTCTTCCCAAATAATGAGCGGGAAGGGATGCCACAACGGTCAGTTTGAAGGGGGACAGCTAGTACAAGCTATCCTGACTAAAGGTGGTCTTTGCCTGCCAAAGGCTCTGGTGGTGACGCCGTCTTGGGCTTCACGGTGACCGTCGTCCTGCCGTCCTGCTGGTCTTGGTCTCGTTGCACCGATATGGAAACCTTTGCCTATTGCCTCGGGAATCCTCGCATGCGCTTGCCTCTTTAGCACTAAAGAGGAAACGAGGACACTGTGCTCGCTGGCGCCCGCCTGGCCTTGGTCATCATGGCTTACGTCATGGGAACCTCGCGAGGCTCCCCTTGCCTTGATCTCTCCGCCCCTCGCGAGCCAGCCTCGTGAGGCTACCCCCGAGGAGGTCTTGCGTCGTCCGCCTCACGAGGCTTGCCCCCTCGCGAGGGTCTTGAGTGTTTGCTGGTGAAGATGGGCCATGATACGTCTCCAACGTATCTATAATTTATGAAGTATACATGCTATTATATTATCCTTCTAGGATGTTTTATATGCATTTATATGCTATTTTATATGATTTTTGGGACTAACCTATTAACCTAGAGCCCAGTGCTAGTTTCTGGTTTTTCCTTGTTTTTGAGTTTTACTGAAAAGGAATACCAAACGGAGTCCAATTGATGTGCCAATTTTTGATGATTTTTTATGGACCAAAAGAAGCCTCCGAAGCAAAAGAGTTGGGCTAGAAGAGTCCCAAGTTGTGCACGAGGGTGGAGGGCGCGCCCACCCCCCTGGGCATGGGCCCCTGCCTCGTGGACGGCTCGGAGACCCCCCTGACGTGAAACCTAGCCAAAAATTCCTATAAATACAGAAACCTCTAGAAAATAACCTAGATCGGGAGTTCCGCCGTTGCAAGCCCCTGCAGCCACCAAAAACCAATCGGGGCCCTGTTCCGGCACCCTGCCGGAGGGGGGATCCCTCACCGGTGGCCATCTTCATCATCCCGGCGCTCTCCATGATGAGGATGGAGTAGTTCACCCTCGGGGCTGAGGGTATGTACCAGTAGCTATGTGTTTGATCTCTCTCTCTCTCTCTCATGTTCTTGATTTGACATGATCTTGATGTATCGCGAGCTTTGCTATTATAGTTGGATCTTATGATGTTTCTCCCCCTCTACTCTCTTGTAATGGATTGAGTTTTCCCTTTGAAGCTATCTTATCGGATTGAGTCTTTAAGGATTTGAGAACACTTGATGTATGTCTTGCATGTGCTTATCTGTGGTGACAATGGGATATTCACGTGATCTACTTGATGTATGTTTTGGTGATCAACTTGCGGGTTCAGTGACCTTGTGAACTTATGCATAGGGGTTGGGACACGTTTTCGTCTTGACTCTCCGGTAGAAACTTTGGGGCACTCTTTGAAGTTCTTTGTGTTGGTTGAATAGATGAATATGAGATTGTGTGATGCATATCATATAATCATACCCACGGATACTTGAGGTGACATTGGAGTATCTTGGTGACATTAGGGTTTTGATTGATTTGTATCTTAAGGTGTTATTCTAGTAGGAACTCTATGATAGATCGAACGTAAAGAATAGCTTCGTGTTATTTTACTACGGACTCTTTAATAGATCGATCAGAAAGGATAACTTTGAGATGGTTTCGTACCCTACAATAATCTCTTCGTTTGTTCTCCACTATTAGTGACTTTGGAGTGACTCTTTGTTGCATGTTGAGGGATAGTTATATGATCCAATTATGTTATTATTGTTGAGAGAACTTGCACTAGTGAAAGTATGAACCTTAGGCCTTGTTTCCTACCATTGCAATACCATTTACGCTCACTTTTATCATTAGCTACCTTGCTGTTTTTATATTTTCAGATTACAAAAACCTGTATCTACCATCCATATTGCACTTGTATCACCATCTCTTCGCCGAACTAGTGCACCTATACAATTTACCATTGTATTGGGTGTGTTGGGGACACAAGAGACTCTTTGTTATTTGGTTGTAGGGTTGCTTAAGAGAGACCATCTTCATCCTACGCCTCCCACGGATTGATAAACCTTAGGTCATGCACTTGAGGGAAATTTTCTACTTTCCTACAAACCTCTGCACTTGGAGGCCCAACAACGTCTACAAGAAGAAGGTTGCATATTAGACATCAAGCTCTTTTCTAGCGCCGTTGCTGGGGAGGTTAGTGCTTGAAGGTATATCTTTAGATCTTGCAATCAAATCTTCTAGTTTCTTGTTTCAACACTAGTTTAGTCTATAAAAGAAAACTACAAAAAAATAGAATTAAGGTTGCCTCATATGCTTCATCTTTGTAATGTCTTTCGTGAAAATGATGGGATGGAAAATTGTGCTCAAGTACTAATAGAAGAATTACATAGAATGCTTGGCATAAAATATGTGAATGATGAGCATGATTGCAATGTTGTTAGTATGAATTATTTGAATACCCATGATGCTAATGATATGCAAAGCCACAAGCTTGGGGATGCTATGTTTTATGAAGATGATATGTTTAGCCCCCCAAGTTTTGATGAGAAAATTTATTATGATGAAAGCATGCCTCCTATTTATGATGATTATTGTGATGACATGTATGCTATAAATAATAAAGATAACCATGAAACTTGTCATCATGATTTTAATTTTCAATTGGATTATGCTTCACATGATAGTTATTTTGTTGAGTTTGCTCCCACTATTATCGATGAGAATAAATTTGCTTATGTGGAGAGTAGTAAAATTTCTATGCAAGTAGATCATGAAAAGAATGCTTTATGTGCTGGTTATATTGTTGAACTCATTCATGATGCTACTGAAAATTATTATGAGGGAGGAATATATGCTTGTAGGAATTGCAATAATATCAAGTTTCCTCTCTATGTGTCGAAAATCTTGAAGTTATGCTTGTTTTGCCTTCCTATGCTAGTTGATTATTGTTCCCATAAGTTGTTTGCTCACAAAATCCCTATGCATAGGAAGATGGTTAGACTTAAATATGCTTTCCATGTGTTTCATGATGCTCTCTTTATTTTTCAATTCTTACCTCTTATGTGAGCATCATTGAAATCATCATGCCTAGCTAGGGGCGTTAAACGTTAGCGCTTGTTGGGAGGCAACCCAATTTTATTTTTCTTTCTTGCTTTTTGGTTCTTTTTAGTAATAAATATTTGATCTAGCCTCTGATTAGATGTGTTTTATGTTTTAGTTAGTGTTTTTGCCAAGTAAGACCTATAGGATCTTCTTGGATGATAATTATTTGATCTTGCTGAAAAAGACAGAAACTTTCTGCTCACGAAAACAATTGTTAAAAAATCACCAGAAAGTGATAAAATACTGATTCCAATTGCAGTAGATCAATAATCAAATAATCTAGTCTGTCCTATTTTGGCAGATTTTTATGAGTTCCAGAAGTTTGCGTTTGATACAGATTACTACAGACTGTTCTGTTTTTGACAGATTCTGTTTTCTATGTGTTGTTTGCATATTTTGATGAATCTATGAGTAGTATCGGAGGGTATGAACCATAGAGAAGTTGTAATACAGTAGATATTACACCAATATGAATTTAGAATGAGTTCACAACAGTACCTAAGTGGTGATTTATTTTCTTATACTAACGGAGCTTACGAGTTTTCTGTTAAGTTTTGTGTTGTGAAGTTTTCAAGTTTTGGGTAAAGATTCGATGGACTATGGAATAAGGAGTGGCAAGAGCCTAAGCTTGGGGATGCCCAAGGAACCCCAAGGTAATATTAAAGGACAAACAAGAGCCTAAGCTTGGGGATGCCCCAAATGGCATCCCTCCTTCGTCTTCGTTCATCGGTAACTTTACTTGGAGCTATATTTTTATTCACCACATGATATGTGTTTTGCTTGGAGCGTCATTTTATTTTGTTAGTATTTTCCTGATGTTATTTGGAATAATGTTTTGCACCTCTAGTTTCAATAAAAATTTCAAGGATAGCTTTTACTATGCTTATTTTTCAAGTATACACGTTGCTGTTTCAAAACAGAAAGTTTATCGCTGTTGCAAAAATTCCCTAGAAAAGCCAGAATATGATAAAATGTTGAAACTTTTTGCATAATAAGCTCTGATAAATTTTCTACAGAGTGGTAGAACTTCATAAGGTTTGGAGTTAGGGAAGTATGATGAATCTTGCATTCTTTACAGACTGTACTGTTTTGGCAGATTGCTGTTATGTTTGCATATGTTTGCTTGTTTAATGATTCTATTTGAGGATAGGAGTATTAAATATGCAGAGGCATTCAGTATGCAATGTTGAATAATAATTTTAGTGATTTATTACAGTAGAAAATGATAAGGTTTTTGCATTGGTTTATACTAACTTATCTCATGAGTTCTTGTTGAGTTTGGTGTGGATGAAGCTTTCGAGATTTAGGAAACCGTGATATGAGAGGAATTAAGGAGACACAAAAGCTCAAGCTTGGGGATGCCCCGGTAGGCATCCCACCTTTCTTATTCAACAATTATCGGTTAGTATCAGTTGAGCCTAAGTTTTTGCTTCTTCACATGATGAGTGCTATCCTTGAAATGTCATTTTATTTTGTTTTGCTTACTGTTTGAATAATGTCCCAAGATCTGAAATTCTTAAATGAGAGAGAGTCTTCACAAAGCTACATAATTATTTAACTATTCATTGATCTTCACTTATATATTTTTGGAGTAGTTTGTCATTTACTCGTGTGCTTCACTTATATCCTATGAGTAAATAGTTGAATGATTTGAATATCATAAATCTGAAATTATATATGTTTCATATGCTTATCCCTTGGGGAGTAATGCCTTCACATATAAGAAGTAGAGGTGGTAATTTTTTTGAAGGTTAGCAAACATTGTATTGGTCACTTGAACAATTCATGAAAGAATATTGAAGGAAGAGAGATTTCACATATAAATATACTATCTTGGACATCTTCTATGATGGTGAGCCCCATTAGTTATTTTCAAAAATAATGAATTATGCTTGGGTATATTTGTATAGAAGTTATATTGATATGGATCCTCTAACATGTGGTGCTTGCTATTTAGAATCCTTTGCTAGCCAAAATATCTGTACTAAGCGGGAATACTGCTTGTGCATCCAAATTCCTTGAACCAAGTTTATTCCATGAGTGTCCACCATATCTACCTATATGTGGTATTTACCTGCCGTTCCAAGTAAATTTGCATGTGCCAAACTCTAAACCTTCAAATAATAATCTGTTTTGTGTGCCCGAATCGCTCATGTAGCGACTAGGGGTTGTCAGTATCTTCCATGCTAGGTGGGTTATTCTCACGATGAGTGGACTCCGCTCATCATTCACGAGAAAATGGCTGGTAACTGGGATGTCCAGTCCTATGATCAAAACATCAAAAACAAAATCACAAATAATTTAAACAAAACTCCCCCAGGATTGTTGATAGTTGGACGGCACCTGTTGTTTCGGACAAGCCATGGAGTGTGATTGTTGGTGGAGGGGGAGTAAAATCTTTACCTTTCTGTTTGGGAACTGCATATAATGTATCTAGTATGGAAGATATTGGGAACTCCTGGTCGTTATGTTGACAATGAAAGTATACTTCTCAAAATTATTTTCATCTCCATTTTAAAGCTTCGAGCTCTGGCACCTCTGCAAATCCCTGCTTCCCTCTGGAAGGGTCTATCTTTTACTTTTATGCAAGAGCCAGTTGTATTCCTTCTCATTCCAACCTACTCTTTAGTTGGCAAGCATAGCATATATGGCCATTCAAATATATTTGATCATGAATTATTATTGTTGACAATTATCTATATGATAAATGAGTTGGGAGACGAAACATTAAGGCCCTATCTTTCTCTGTGTTCGATGAATGCTATTTGTTCTAAAAATATGTTTTCAGTGGTAGCAATCATGGAAGACTATATGATAGTTGAGTATGTGGGATTTGCTAAATCAAAGATCATACATAGACCCTTCCTGAAAATAAGATGAATTGCAATTGTTTGATGGCTAAGAACATAGTTTGTTAGTTTTCAAGAAAGTTTATGGTGTATGCTTTAACATGTGAATAGCTTGTTACTTGATCATGAAAAGTTTTATGAGTTGAGCTACTGTTAGGACATAAAATGATGCTAGAAAAGGTGATTGAAATTATCATTGATAAAACTTGTGCATCTGCTAGCATTCACACTTCATAAATTATTTCTTTTATCATTTACCTACTCGAGGACGAGCAGGAATTAAGCCTGGGGATGCTGATACGTCTCCAACGTATCTATAATTTATGAAGTATTCATGCTATTATATTATCCTTCTAGGATGTTTTATATGCATTTATATGCTATTTTATATGATTTTTGGGACTAACCTATGAACCTAGAGCCAGTGCCAGTTTTTGTTTTTTCCTTGTTTTTGAGTTTTACAGAAAAGGAATACCAAACGGAGTCCAATTGACGTGCCAATTTTTGATGATTTTTTATGGACCAAAAGAAGCCTCCAGAACAAAAGAGTTGGGCCAGAAGAGTCCCGAGCGGTCCACGAGGGTGGAGGGTGCGCCCACCCCCCTGGGCGTGGGCCCCTGCCTCGTGGACGGCTCGGAGACCGCCCCCCCCTTGACGTGAAACCTATGCCAAAAATTCCTATAAATACAGAAACCTCCAGAAAATAACCTAGACGAGGAGTTCCGCCACCGCAAGCCTCTGTAGCCACCAAAAACCAATCGGGGCCCTGTTCCGGCACCCTGGCGGAGGGGGGATCCCTCACCGGTAGCCATCTTCATCATCCCGGCGCTCTCCATGACGAGGATGGAGTAGTTCACCCTCGGGGCTGAGGGTATGTACCAGTAGCTATGTGTTTGATCTCTCTCTCTCTCGTGTTCTTTATTTGACATGATCTTGATGTATCGCGAGCTTTGCTATTATAGTTGGATCTTATGATGTTTCTCCCCCTCTACTCTATTGTAATGGATTGAGTTTTCCCTTTGAAGTTAGCTTATCGGATTGAGTCTTTAAGGATTTGAGAACACTTGATGTATGTCTTGCATGTGCTTATCTGTGGTGACAATGGGATATTCACGTGATCTACTTGATGTATGTTTTGGTGATCAACTTGCGGGTTCAGTGACCTTGTGAACTTATGCATAGGGGTTGGCACACGTTTTCGTCTTGACTCTCCGGTAGAAACTTTGGGGCACTCTTTGAAGTTCTTTGTGTTGGTTGAATAGATGAATCTGAGATTGTGTGATGCACATCGTATAATCATATCCATGGATACTTGAGGTGACATTGGAGTATCTAGGTGACATTAGGGTTTTGATTGATTTGTGTCTTAAGGTGTTATTCAAGTACGAACTCTATGATAGATTGAACGGAAATAATAGCTTCGTGTTATTTTACTCCGGACTGTTGAATAGATCAATCAGAAAGAATAACTTTGAGGTGGTTTCGTACCCTACAATAATCTCTTCGTTTGTTCTCCGCTATTAGTGAATTTGGAGTGACTCTTTGTTGCATGTTGAGGGATAGTTATATGATCCAATTATGTTATTATTGTTGAGAGAACTTGCACTAGTGAAAGTATGAACCCTAGGCCTTGTTTCCTACCATTGCAATACCATTTGTGCTCACTTTTATCATTAGTTACCTTGCTGTTTTTATATTTTCAGATTACAAAAACCTATATCTATCATCCATATTGCACTTGTATCACCATCTCTTTGCCGAACTAGTGCACCTATACAATTTACCATTGTATTGGGTGTGTTGGGGACACAAGAGACTCTTTGTTATTTGGTTGCGGGGTTGCTTGAGAGAGACCATCTTCGTCCTACGCCTCCCACGGATTGATAAACCTTAGGTCACCCACTTGAGGGAAATTTGCTACTATCCTACAAACCTCTGCACTTGGAGGCCCAACAGCATCTACAAGAAGAAGGTTGCGTAGTAGACATCAGGCTGTACGAGGCCGCTTAGTGGAGCCACGCCGTGGGCCGCAGGCAGGCAAGTCTGGGGACCCCTGTTCCCAGAACGCCGACAAGGTAGTAGACCGGCCTTTGGACCGGCTGGGCTTTGCCGTCTTCTGGGCGCTCGACAATGATCACGGTGTTGACAACCCGGTTTGTAGCGGCGATGTAGAGGAACATGGGCTCTTTGGCAGCCGGAGCGGCCAGAACAGGCGGCGTGGACAGCATTCGCTTGAGCTGGAGAAAAGCCTCGTCCGCCTGGTCGGTCCACTCGAAGGAGGTGGTCTTCTTCATCAGCTGGTACAGTGGGAGGGCCTTCTCTCCCAGTCGACTGATGAACTGGCTGAGAGATGCCAAGCACCCGTGAACTTCTGGACGTCCCGCAGCCGAGTTGGCTTCTTCATCCGCTCGATGGCCTTGATCTTCATGGGGTTGCACTCAATCCCACGCTCAAAAACAAGGAAACCAAGGATCTGGCCGGCTGGTACTCCGAAGACACACTTCTCCGTGTTGAGTTTGATCTGAAAGTGGCGCAGGTTGGCAAAGGTCTCCTTGAGATCCTCCAAAAGGGTGCCGCGCTTTTCCGTCTTCACCACTATATCATCCACATAGACGTGGGCATTTCTGTCGAGCTGCTTCAGGAGGCACTTCTGCATGCATCGTTGAAAGGTGGCGGCGGCATTCCTCAAGCCGAACATCATGGTGATGTAGCAGAAGGCGCCGAAAGGGGTGATGAAGGCAGTCTTCAGTCGGTCGGCCAGGTCCAGCGTGATCTGGTGGTAGCCAGAGTAGGCGTCCAAGAAGGACAGTAGCTCGCAGCCGGCCGTGGAGTCGATCACTTGATCAATCCGGGGCAAGGCAAAAGGGTCCTTGGGGTAGGCTTTTTTGAGGCTAGTGTAGTCGATACACATGCACCACTTGTTGTTTTTTCTTCAAAACGAGGACTGGGTTGGCGAGCCAGACTAGGTAGAACACTTCCATGATGAAGTCGGCTGCCAGAAGCCGGGCGATTTCCTCACCACGATCCTTCCCTTCTCTTCTCTTCTAATAGGCGGTGGAGGGGTTGCTTGACCAGTTTTGCATCCGATCTCACATGCAGCTTGTGCTCGGCGTACTCCCTCGAGACACCCGGCATGTCCTTTGGAGACCATGCAAAGATGTCCCGATGCTCACGGAGGAAGTCGACGAGCTCGCTTTCCTATTTGGGGTCCAGGTTGGACCCTGTGACAGAGAACTTCTTCGGGTGCGACGGGTCCAAGATGATCTTCTTGGTCTCCTTGGCCGGCTGGAAGGAGCCCTCGGCCTCCGCCTCCTTGAGGTCTGATGGAATGTCCGGCTGCTTGCGGGCCATGGCCACAACCCGGTCAGGAGGCACTTCTCTTTGGCGATGACGAGGGACTCGGCCAGCCGAGAACTGGCGGCGGCACACGTGAGAGACTTCTGATAGTTGCCGGCAATGGTGATGATGCCCTTGGGACCAGACATCTTCATCTTTAGGTAGGCGTAATGCGTCACTGCCATGAATTTGGCTTGTGCAGGCCGGCTCAAGAGCGCGCGGTAGGGGCTGTCCAAGTCGACCACCTTGAACCAGATTGGCTCGCGGCGGAAGTGGGTCTTGTCACCGAAGAGGACATTAATCTTGATTTTGCTGATTGGAGAGAAGGAAAGCCCAAGGACAATGCCATGGAACACGGTTCGGCTGGGCTTGAGTTGCTTCTCTTCGAAGCCGAGCTTCTCCATGGTGTCGTGGTAGAGGATGTTGGTGCTGCTACTGCCGTCTATCAGCACTCGGGAGAAGCGGCAAGGCCGCCTCTCCATCGAGAAGGTAGAGTCAGCACCATTGCATAAGCACCCCGACGATGGCATGACGGCCGGATGGTCATCACGGTCCAGGTGATGGGCCTCTCGGACCAGAGCATAAATTGGGGGACCTCTAAAGCGACACCATTCGCCTCGCGATGCTGGTGGCGCTGGTTGTGCTTGTCGTCGGCTTCACTGGTGAAGACGACGTAAGTGGCGTTCTCGTTGGGGAACTCATCTTGAAGCATGCCGACTGGGCGGTCCGCCGGCTGTTGAGGAGCCGGAGCCGTCGGGCCGGCTGGTGGAGGCGTCAAGCCCTCACCCTTGGCAATTCGGGCGAGCCAGTTGCACTAGTGGGTGGTGTGGTTGGACGGCTTTGCGCCGCTGTGGAACTTGCACGGAGCATCGAGGGTCTGCTCGAAGGAGAAGGCATGCTGCCAGGCACCCTTGCCGCCCTTGCCACCCTTGCTGCTGATCCTCGACAGTGGCCACTTGCCGGTTGTTGGTAGCCGGCTGCTGGGCCTTGCGCTTGTTGTCGTTCGACTGTTGGCGCCGGTTGGTGTCACCAGCCGGAACTGGAGTAGCCGGCTGGATCACCTTCCCGGATGCGTCAACCCGGATCTCCGACTTCATGAAGTAGTCGGAGGTGGCGTACTTGTCCGCAACGACCAGAAGCTCGTCCATTGTAGCCGGCTCATCGCACAAAAGCTTGTGCTTGAGTAGAGTGCCCTCTCCGCACCCGGCGGTGAAGTACTTGATGGCCTGCTCCTCGTGCACCCCTTTGCAGGAGTTGCGCAGCTCGGCCCAGTGCGTTAGGTAGTCGCGGGTGGATTCAGTCGGACCTTGAACGCACATGGAGAGCTGGCGAGGCTTGGGGGGGCGCTTGTAGGTGCTAGTGAAGTTGCGGATGAAGACGTCGGCGAAGTCCAACCAGCTGTTGATGCTGTATGGTTTGAGGCTCTTCAGCCATGCCCGGGCCGTGTCCTGGAGCATGAGTGGAACATACTTCAGGGCAACGCGTTTGTTGCCGTTTGCTATGCTGACTGTCGTGGCTTAGTCGGTCAGCCAGTCCTCCGGCTTCACTGAGCCGGTATACTTGGGGGTATCCCGAGGGAGCGATAACACTTTGGGAAAGGGCTCGTCGCAGATGCGGGGGCCGAAGTAGGCTGGGCCGACTGTGTCCTCCTCGTCGACCGCCAGGGACCGAGCTAGCCGCTCGAACCGGTGGCGTGCATCATTCTCGCCGACTCCTTCGCGGGGGCCTAGCCGGCCGCCCAGAGTCGGGTGATCGACCTGCGCCGGAGAGGCCAACCTCTCCCTGCATGGGGGAGGTGGACGCTCTATAGGGCAATGTAGCAGAAAACAAAAAAATTCTGACCTGCGCACCAACCCAGGACCACTATGGAGACTGCATACAAGATTTGAGATTTTTCGTTACCGACTCGTAGCGCAGCGGAAGTAGAGTCGATGACGATCGGCAGTGCTGATCCCCGCAGCTAGGATTTACAACCTCCCAATCACGAGGATATATATCCTCATCTGCCCCTCGGACAGCCTTCCAGGAGGCGGTCGGACAGTCCCCCGGACGGTGTCAGCCTTTCGGGAGGACCTTCAAAACTCGGACGGTCACTCGGACAGCCCTTCGGGAGGACCTTTGAAACTCGGACGGTCACACGGACAACCCTACGGGAGGCACTCTCAAACTAAGACCGAAACTACGATCTCTCTACAGAGTTGCGCACATACGGTGTCATCTATCCGGCAGGGCTTCGCCGTCCAGAACTAGTTCCCATCGGAACCGAGACAGACTTCGGCTCTACGAAACTATTTCATGCGGAGGGAGAGAGAAGCCAGATCATTGCAATGGCACTTGTATGTGAGATAAGTGAGTGTGGAGCGTTCCTCTCCACCTCTATTTATAGGAAACCCAAGGGGTAGAGGGAAACATGAAAAACCCGAAATGCCCACACTTTATGTCACACATAAAGGGCATAAAGGGCATAAAGGGATGACAAGTGGCGGTCCATGGAGGAGCTGCACATTTGAACATCTCACCTTCATGGGGGCCCCCAAAGGGGGTTCCTTGATCCCCAAGTCCTTCTAGAAGCCTTTTGGGAAAAGCCCTAAAAGGTGGATGTCCATAAAAATATTAAAAAAGCACTTTCACTATTCACGGCGACATTTTTCAGCGTCTGTTTGAACTGAAAATATTTATGTGGGCTTAGAATATTTCCAGTACCCACTAAAACAATTTTCAACACATTCCGAAACAATTCCGGATTAGTGATTTTCATCTGCGAAAAGCATCTGAAGTGGTTTCGGCAGCTCCTGAACATTTCCGGTTTTTATCCCAGAAAATTCCCAGAAGTTTCCTGAATAATTCTGGCACCTTCCAAGAATTATCAAGCATGTCCCGTAACCAATTTGACTTAATGGAATACCCCGAAACAACTTTTTGGTTTTACTGAAACTATTCCGGTGTTCTCGCTCCGGAACTTTTCCGATATGTCCGAAACTTTTTCGGTGAATTTCTCTCAGATTCCTTGTCTAGTATTCAACTGATAGATGACCCTTAAGCGTCTGACCCTATAGGTTCGGTGAAATATGGACATGACCGGAACTCTTTCCGATCAATGATCAACATCGAAGCCGTGGACACCCATATTGACCCCTATACCCACACGAATGAATATTCGAGTGAACCTCTAGTTGCCGTGTGCTATTCCTGTTTCTTCGCGATATGTTACAAATACCCAAGGTGAGATTTAGTTGCATCCCCATGGATCAACAACTTGTCCACTATGCTAGTGACCTCGTTACCAGTTTTGTTCTCTTTTCTCGTTTTCGTGTTCCGGCATCCCTGTGATCAAATCACACTGTGTCTGGCCAGAAGATGATGGATACCGTAACGCCGAGAGGGCCCGAGAATATCTCTCCATCGTTGGAGGAGCAAATCCTAGTCTTGAGCTATCAAGTTACTTGACACACTTTTCCATGAACCCGTAAGCCGCTGTAATAGCCACCCATTTAGGGATGACGTTTAACAAACCCCAAAGTTCATGAAGCAAGTATGAAGAAATTCGATACTCCCATGGCCTAAGGAATTATGCAAACATTAACCATCTCTGTGTTATTAACCGTAAACTTGTGATGAAAGCATCTCATAGCATAACATCAATCTAGTCGATTCAACACAAATGTTCTTCTAACATTGTGCTCTCAAAAGTTGTCGACATAGACATGCCCATGATCAGGAAAACAAAACCATCATGCAACACTTGAGCTAGTCTTAGAGGTCAGACCAGGAATACATTTTACCATCTATTATTCCACATGTGCATATGAGTCTTCCTCCGAGCCTCGTGGTTATTGTAGACTCAAGAACCATAGCAGTTATAGCATGGAACATAAACATAATTATGAACAGGGAGATAATCAATAACATTTATTATTGCCTCTAGGGCATATCTCCTACGGACACCCACTTGGACTAGAGTCAATAATCTAGTCAATGCTATGCACATTACACCTATGGCACACTGGTGTGAAATATGCTCCGCATGTGGTATAGCCTGATGTCCAACGGATCTGACAACTTCAGCTCCGTGTGTATCTTTGCATATCCTTGCGTGTTCACGCTTTCACAAAAAGCATATTTTGTGCGGACTTGGCTTCGTATATATGTGAATCACAAGTAGAACCTTGATTCCTTAGATTGAGCTATGGACCAACTATCTGCAATAGTGTCCCATTGACCAAAGCCTTCTTGGAACCATACTGAGTTCATGAATGAACTATATGATTCAACATTTTCTTTGTCGCTTCGAAAGCGGCAACATACTTCGCCTTTGTTATAGAATTCGCCACAGTAACTTGTTTGGAAAAATTTCCAACTAATTGTGCCACCAAATTGTGTGTTACACAAAACCCTCAATTTAAATAAAAAATCGCATGGAGAAATGATGAGGACTGTATCGATGTAACCTTTTACAACAAACTCTTCATGATCTCCACTTGCGAGAAAACATGTCATCAGTGCTACTTTAGTACTGAGTGACCTTTCTCACAGTTGTTCCATGATCAGTACTTTTGATCACTTTTGTATCTATACTCGCAACTCGTTGGGAGTACTGGACATATATGGTTGTTTTACATACCATGGAATACATGATTAACCCAAACACAAGAGTGTGTAGAATTTCCATCATGTATTTGCTCATCAGTGTTTTGGGACACCGAGTCTTGCAAAAACTCTTTCCATGTGACTTCGGCAAGAATCACTCCTTGACCTTTTTAGTGCTAAACTGTTTTAGCATCTTGTCAATATGTATTTTATTTGCTTAGCCCCATTAGGCCAATCTATCTCCATAGATCATTATGCCTAATAGCAAGGCTATATACCCAAATACTTCATTAAAAAACTATTTTCAAATGAAGTCCTAATTTTTGTCAAGAAATTTATTTCAAATTAACAATGTGTCAAGCACACAAGGGTTTTAGAAATATCATTATGCTCCCACTTACTTTCTTGAAACCACAAGCGTCTTCGTTACCCATTGATGAAGTCAAACCCCTTTGACCATTCCATCAAAAACGAAGATTCCAACTCCATTTTGCTCTCTTCTGTCCATTGTTGGAACTCTGAAGTTTGCATACTTACTAGCATCCTCTGGACCAACAAAATGCTTTGGATTGTTTCACATACAAGTCCAAGGTTGTATTTCCATTTCATGGAAATTCTTTTGTCATCCATGTTTCATATCTCATGTTTGAAATATGTATTAATTGCTAGTTCAACCCGAACCGACTTTAAGCATTGCTACGGTGAGACGATCTCATTGTAGTCAACTCCTTGAACTTGTTATTGCAACAAGTCGAACTTAATGGATAAGACATTTTTATCTGTATCAGTTTATAGTCCCATTACAATCCGTTAGACTCAAAGTATATCAGAGGGTTTATCAAGATTTAAATCTTGAATCATTTATGGAAACTATCTCGAATTATATTGGCATTTAGCCAATTCCAGAGTCAGGGCCCATCAACGCTTCCTTGTGTATCGTAGGTATACTGTTGTCTAACAACTATATCTCGTTTGCGCACCTTAGAGGTTTGCATGAGCTTTGCCTACGTTGTTCAGCTGCAAGTTTGACCGAAGTCCATACATCTCATGTAGAGGCTTCCGTATTAGTCGCAGTAGGAAACTCTGGAATCACTTCCAAGGTTCCTTTCATTTGACCTGATGACGAAGATACTTGTTATCTCGTCGAGTTGCACTGTCCTCCCACTCACCCTTTTGCAAGAACTATTTTCTTTAAAAGCATACCGTTTTGTGGCAAAATCCTTTGCCTCGATATAGTGGTGGGGGAATACCCAATGACTTGGGATAACTTACAAAGTAGCACTTGTCTGATTTGGAATAGGTTTGTAACCTTTTACACAAGCCCCATATTCCAAATGTTAAGAAAAGATATAACATGGTTGGGCGTACCATACGATGCCATCATTTTTACAGACCTGATGGAGCTCTTTTCAATGTAAAAGCCGCAGTCTCTAAAGCATTACTCTTTAAAAGTGATAATGGCAAATTTATTTATGTCATCTTTGATCTTACCATGTCATAAATGGTTTGATTACATCTTCACGGACTTTCCACTCATAGTGGTGTTCCAAGAGGTGTAAGTTATGAAACTCTTTTCACAACTCATCAGACATTCGCTAAACTTGTAACTCAAATATTCTTATCTGCAATCAAATTGCAGAAACATAATTTTCTTGTTACAATAACTTCTAATTCATGTTTCAAAACCTTTCGAATGATTCCAAAAGATCCAGACTTATGTCTCATCAAGCAAATATCCATATATCTATTTGAGCCATTTCTGAAGATAGATAAAGCCACTACTTGCAACAACATTTATTGAACTACACACATCAAAATGTATGATCAGCAATAAGTTTGTTGCTCGTTCCTTATGGCATGTGAACGGTATTTCAGTCACTTCACTTTTCGGAGGAAAGTTGCAAGTGTGAGATGATTCAAAATCAAACGACTTCAAAATCCATCATAATAGAATTTTTTCATGCGGGTTTCTCCAATGTGACCAAATGAAGTGCCACACTTGTGTGGTATTCTTTTAGTCTTGTGACATTTAGCGTCACTATTATGGATGTATCATTTTACCATCAATATTCATAACATACGCCCCATCGATGATGGAAGTATGGCCCTTATGTTATTCATAACGCTGAACTTCAAAAGTTCTCTTATGAACAACCTTCTTGCAAGATACCTTATGCAATGGGCTAGAGTGTGTAAAACTCTATAATGAATTATGAAAATAAATACATAGGGAATACACCGATGGAAGGTATAGTAACTTTTACTATGTTCCCAACACGTATCTAAACCTCACTCCGGTAAGTCATTCAGGTCGTAGTAGTTCTTGTATCGAACTGCAAGAGAATGCAATCGAACGGATATTCCTGTGATCAACTTTTAATCACAATACCCAAGAATTATGGACTAGTAGTTTAATCACAATTCCCAAGAACTATTTTTTGACCAGCCTTCCTAAACATCAATAACTTGTATGACTTTCATACATGAGCTGGACATTCCAGTCTTCACTCTTTTTGCCTTTATACTTCTAATAGTTTATCTTTTAGTATTTCTCCTACTCTCAGAAGAAGAACCCAACTTAAGAGTGGTGTTAGCCCCGGGCTTCCTAGGCATGTAAGTCACACTCACACCCTTCAGACACTTCCTTTCTCTTTAAGTTGTTGTTTTATTCACCTTTCGTCATATGACAAGCGTTCTTCTGGATCCCTCTCTTATTAGTCTAATGCATAGTAAACACTTTACTAATAATTTGCAAACAAACATTGCTTTGGATATCTCATGTCTTTTAGCCTTTGTTGGTCTCTGAAAATGATTTTCAGTTTCCATGAATATCACATAGCTATCCAAACTTTTGAAGTCCGGGTCTCATGGAAGCAAACTTATTGCACTTGACTGAAACGGAATTCTAGCTTTTGGATCAAAGGACGAGAGTCACATAATCCATAGCATTAGCAGGAGGATACCAAAAGCATGCGATAGGACAAAGTCCTTCTCAGCACTCTTGACGACAATCCTCACATTACGTTACCAACCGTAAAGATTTAACCAGATATTTAACAGCTATTCAATTTTACTAGGGAGGGTGGAAACATGAGCCACTATGTGTGATCATCCCCATGGACCAACCTATGTCTCCTACGACTCCACTTGGACGAATGACAAGAGCCCGAGCAAAGGCTACCGAAGAAAAGGTGAACTCGCTCCTTTCCGAACTACCGCTTTCTATACATGAGACATGGCTGCTACCTCAAGCGGAGAGACTATGTGTGATCAGGTACTTGGAGGAAAGCCGTGGGACATCTACATCCAACGAACAAGATGGTGAGGACACCAAGCGCGATGGACAAGAAGAGCTGCCACGGAAGCTACAGCCACCGGACGACCGGTCCAGCCCGGACGTCTGGCCCCTAAAGGTCACACCAGCCCAAGGAACTCAGGCCACCGAAAGCTACAGGCTCTGGACGACTGGCCCAGCCCGGACGTCCGACAACTCCCAGGCTCCGGATGACCGAGCCTCTCCGGACGACCGACGCTACACCACCATAACAGAATCTACGGAAATCCGAGGAAGACCGGACGACCGAGCCTCTCCGGACGACCGACGCTATGCCAATAGAACGGAATCTACGGAAATCTGATGAAGACCGGACGACCAGCAACAGAACCAAATCTACGGAAGTCCAAAGAACTACGGACGTCCAGACCGTCCCGAGCCTCCGGACGTCCGACGCCCACCAGTCGTCCGACCCCTGGCTGTGTCCAGTTACGGGCTGAGGCCCATGTACCCCTTCACTTCGCCCCCTTTTGCACCTAGACTATAAATAGACCTCTCCCTCCTCCTAGCTAGGGTTACCATTGGTTTAGCTCACATGTGAGATCGAGCATTGCTCATCCATACGGATCTCCTCCTCGAGAGAGACTGCGGCCCCTCTTCGGAGACGATCCACGTTGGATTCAAGACCCCCTCTTGGGTGGCCCCATCAAGACCTCCTCATGGAGAAGAACCGGTTACCTCTTGTATCGTCCCTTGTTGGATTCGGATCGTGTATCTCTTTGTCTTTCGAGGATCTAGCATATGTGTGACTTATTCTTGTTGGTTTGATTGATTCTCTTGTGTTTCCCCTCGTGTTCCCTCTTCGTGTTCTTCATAGGATCCCCTCCAATCGTGAAACATCGGGCCACTAGGGTTCTACCCTACATCATCTTGGTATCATGAGCCACGTTGATCATGTATTTGGAGCCCCTACCCCTTGTTTTCCAGCTTGATTTTGTTGATTTTGTCCCAATTTTAAAAATCCCCACCAAAAATAGCCCCAAATTTTTATTGTGGTTTGTTGGTGTGGTGAAGTTTTGTTGGATTTGATCCATGGATTTGCTTTGCCACAAGTGGATCTAGCTTTCCCCCATCATCTCCACCATTTCCATCCGCAAAATCGCCCGGATTTGACGATTTTGACCTCCCCACCTCGAACCCGAGCTGTTCGTCCCGTGCCCGAGATTGCACAGGCTCCGGACGTCCGACATCTTCCGGACGTCCGACGACCGGATGAACGTTAACTCCCGGACGTCCGACGTTTCCTGAGGAAACTGAAAATTTCAGTTCGGCCACCACCATTTCTCCACTTCCACCTCCACATACACACTCCAATACCACCACCATTTCCGCATAGCACCACCATAGCCCTTCCGCTACCGACTCCGACAATTTTCCACGTTTTCTTTGAGAATTTGAGTTGTGGTTTCCGTGTCCTATTGTGTTTCGGCTATCTAGGTACGGTTCGACATCGACATCACCGCCATTCATCTTCGCCAAGGACGCGACATCGACAACTCCACCATTTTGACACCATACCGTAAGCAAGCATGGTAACCTCATCTTGGTATCGTGATATCTCATCATTCTACATGCTTGCCATTGCATTGATACCCACATAGACCATTTTGCGTACCTTACCCATCGAGACTAGCCTTTGAGTATTGCCGGCAACGTGACTTGTGCACATTAGTGATCATACTGCTTCCCATAGCATACATACCATATTACCGTGGTGCATATCTTGGTATCATCTCTTGTGTCACAAAGTTGTCATCGCATATACACAATTTCTATCTTGGTTCATGAAGTTTTGCATGAGAAAAGAGCTCAAACAACAAAGAGGAAAGGATAAGCAAAGAGTTATAAGCAAGAACCATAGCATCATACAACATTAAGATTGTCATACTAGATCATCTTGGATCATATCACCGAAATACCATACATATACCATACTTGGGATAGAAGTCGTTGCATTTTTGTTTAGTAGGTTGTGAACAAGTTTCGTATCCGCCTATTGTGCAATCGTGCTAGCGTCTCTCTAGTGTTGTGAAACAAGAGCATTTTCGTGGATCCCACATTTTAACTCACCTTGGTTGCACGACCCCAATTATCTATTTGCGTGTGTGTTTTCGTGTACCATATCTTGCTATTGGTCAACTTGTTGCATTTGCAAAATTGTGAATCTTTTCCAACTTTACCGACGCTCACTAACAATTGCATCAAATTTTGTGCCACCATCCTAGCCAAGGTCCACCATAAGATTTTACTTGTGTAGGCGTCAGCAACCGACAATAATTGGTACCAATTGTGCTATTTCCTTGTTCCACATTTGATGATCATTGATCCATCTTCAACATCCGTCAAGGTACATTTGGTATAAGTTCTTCTCTTTCTCCCACTCACATATTTGCTTGGAATGATGGATAGGCCAAGTACTTCTACCAACCCACTCTTCTTGGAGCAAGACGACGACATGTCATCCTATGTCACCAAGAGCCACCTCTTTGGTGCACAACGAGCTTTGCATCAAGAGCAACAAGCAATGAGCGACCGCATCGACCATCTCGCCACCGACTTGCGACTCTCCGAGCAATGTATAAGAGACTACTTCGACCACAAGATCGATGAACAAAAGCAAGAGAGCAACGCAAGAATGGACGAGATTCGCGCCTTGTTGGTCAACCGCTCTTCAACCTCTTCGTCCTACTCAAGACGGAGCCGCTCAAGTCGACACTCCGACGACACTATCTCCGGCTCAAGTACCCCGACATCGAACACTCTTCGTTGTGCCGCACGTCAATATCGTCAAGCTAACCACAATACTCTACACGACAACGACTCTATAGAGCAAGTTCATGCACAAGAGCATCGAGATCATCAAAACAAAGCTACTTTCGCGCAAGCACTAGAACGGCAACGCCACCACCAACGAGAAGAGGAACAAGCGCGACAACACCAAGATGCACAAGATGCCGAGGCACAACGTCAAGAACAACAACCATGTGAAGATCAAGCACTTGAGGCGCAACGTGCCCTTCGAGATTCAAGTCGAGCCGTAGCCAACCGAGGCCGACAAGCTCGTGAGCATCAAGAAGCAATTCGTGATGAAGTTCAAGAAAGGATCTATCGATCACGTGTGCATCGTCAAGTTCCTCAAGCTCCTCATCAAGCTCAACAAGCTCTTCCTCAAGCTAGACAAGAACCTCAAGTTCACCAAGAGCAAGAAGACAATGGAAATCCCCCAAGACAAGAACAACATGAGGACGAAAACCCTCCTCGCCAAGAGCAACATGAGTTTGTCAATCCTCAACGACATGGGCATCATCATCCCCGACCCCAACACAATGAAGAGCAACGTTATGGCAAGCTAAAGTTCACCATGCCCAAGTTTTCCGGAAGCAATGATCCCGAAGAGTATCTTTCATGGGCATTGAAGGCTGAAAAAATCTTCCGCTTGCACAACTATGAGGAAGAGAAGAAGATCGCAATGGCATCCCTTGTGTTTCAAGACTACGTTCTCGTATGGTGGCAATAAGTCCTTGAGCACTGTGGAGCAAGAGGTGAACCACCCATCACTACATGGGCGCAAATGAAGGATGTCATGAGAGCACGTTTCATGCCAACCTACTACAACCGCAACCTCTTCAAGAAACTCTAACTCCTCAAGCAAGGAACCAAGAGCGTTGAAGAATACTACAAGGAAATGGAGATTGCCATGATACGAGCCAATGTCACGAAAGATGATGAGCAAACCATGTCACGTTTCTTGAATGGACTCAATCACCCTATCAAGAAGATCACCAACTTCCAACCTTACTCAAACCTCATCGAGTTAGTGCACCAAGCTACCAAGGCGGAATGTCAAGTGCAAGATGACTTCAAATACGCAAGTTCTCTTCCAAGACATTCGGCTACAACAATCAAGCTTCAACGACTCCAACAACTTTTACCTCAACCAAGCCTTCTACAAGCAACAACGACAAGCCAAGTCACAAGAAAACTTCGACAACCTCAAGCTATCCTCCTACTACAAGAAACTTCATGCCGAAAGCTTCATCATCATCTACTCCAACCGATGAGACCATCAAGACAAGTTCCTTCAAATGCTTCACATGCGGCGGCCGAGGCCACAAGTCCTTTGAGTGTACAAACAAGCGCACCATGATCCTCAACGACGACGGAACATATGACTCCATGAGTGAAGGAGAAATGGAAGCCCTTGACCAAGTGGTCATGCACCGGCAAGTGAATGACGACGAAGATGATCAAGTCTTTTGTGATGAAGATTCAAGCCCTGCTCTCGTTGTCTCCAAGGTCTTGACACTTGAACATCAACAAGACGAGGATCAAAGATGCCATATCTTCCATACCAAGGCCAGCATAAATGGAAGGTTTGTCAAGGTCATCATCGACGGAGGGAGTTGTCATAACTTGGCAAGTGAAGAACTATGCTCCAAGCTCCAATTGGTCAAGACGAAGCACCCGCACCCCTACAAGGTTCAATGGCTAAGCGACTCCGGCACTTTCCAAGTCGAGCATACAGTGAAAGTCTCTTTCAAGATTGGAGCCCATGAAGACACTTTGGAGTCTGATGTCACTCTGATGTCCGTTTTCCACCTCCTCCTTGGACGACAATGGCAAATTGACCGAGGTGTCATCCACAGTGGGCGTACTAATCACTATAGCTTCAAGATGAAAGGAAAGGAGTACGTTCTACGACCTATGTCCCCAAGCCAAGTAATCGTCGACAAGCAAGCCACCCATCATGGAGAGTCTAGTGAGAGAGCGAACCACCAAAAAGAGAGTGAGCGCCACAAGCCCAAATTGAGTACCTCCACGATGAGCGACAAGAAGAATCTAGTTCTACTTGCCACAAAACATGAGATGAGAGAAGTGTGTGAGAACCCATCAAGTGTTATGCACTATGTCCTCTTGTGCAAGGACGAGGCACCAAAAACTAACACCTCTCACAATCTACCTCTAGTGTTATCTTCTCTTTTGCTGGAATTCCAAGAAATTTTCCCTCACGAGTTACCTCTGGGTCTACCTCCACTACGAGGCATTGAGCACCGAATCGACCTCATCCCCGGAGCAGCTCTACCTAACAAGGCTCCATACCGAGTCAACCCTGAGGAAACTAAAGAGATCCAACGGCAAGTACAACAATCATTGACAACGGCCATGTACGTGAAAGCTTAAGCCCTTGTGCCGTTCCGGTTATACTTGTGCCTAAACAAGATGGTAGTTTTCGCATGTGCTCCTATTGTAGACCTATCAATGCTATTACCGTGCGTTATCGTTACCCCATTCCACGGCTAGATGATATGCTAGATGAACTTAGCGGAGCCATCATTTTCTCAAAAATTGACCTTAAAAGTGGCTACTATCAAATACGCATCCAAGAAGGTGATGAATGGAAAACTGCGTTTAAGGCCAAGTTTGGCTTATATGAATGGCTTGTTATGCCAATGGGTTTATCGGAAGCTCCCGGTACTTTCATGTGCCTCATGCACTTTGTTTTTCGACCCTGTATTGGTGTATTTGTTGTGGTCTACTTTGATGATATTCTTGTGTTTAGCAAATCTCTCAAAGAGCATGCCACCCATCTTAGAACCGTGCTACAAACCCTTAGGAAAGAGCGTCTTTATGCTAACATGAAGAAGTGCACTTTTGGTGTTGATAATTTTGTTTTCTTGGGTTTCGTTGTGTCTTCTAAGGGTGTTCATGTTGATGAATCTAAGATCAATGCTATTAAAACTTGGCCCCAACCAACCAACTTGCAACAAGTGCGTAGTTTTCTTGGTTTAGCTGGTTTCTATCGTTGATTTGTGAAGGATTTTAGCACCATTGCTACACCTTTGCATGCTTTGAGCAAGAAGAATGCGCCTTTTGTTTGGGGACCATCCCGAGATACCGCATTCAATGAGCTTAAGAATTTTCTTACTCATGCCCCCGTGCTTGCATTACCCAACTTTGACAAACTTTTTGAAATTCATTGTGCTGCTAGTGGTAATGGCATAGGAGGCGTGTTAACGCAACAGAAGCGCCCCATAGCATACTTTAGTGAGAAACTCTCCGGCGCGCAACTCAATTATCCCATCTATGAGAAAGAGCTATATGCTTTAGTGCGAGTTTTGCGTGAATGGGAACATTATCTTCACCCTCATGAATTCATTATTCATACTGATCATGAAACACTTAAGTACCTTAAAGGTCAAACTAAGTTGAACAAGCGTCATGCTAAATGGAGTGAATTTATTGAGTCTTTTCCTTATGTCATCAAATACATAAAAGGCAAAGAAAATGTTGTGGCGGATGCACTTTCCCGTATATGCATGCTTGTTACTAAACTTGAGTTAAATGTGATTGGCTTTGAGCACATAAAAAACTTGTATGTGCATGATCCTACTTTTGCACTTCCTTATGCCAAGTGTTTGACGCATACATCTTGGGAACACTATTACATCAAAGATGACTATCTTATGAGAGCTAACAAACTTTGTATTCCCGAGTCTTCTCTTCATTTGTTACTTTTGCAAGAATCTCATGGAGGAGGACTAATGTCAGGACCCCGATCCTAAGTCACACCGGTCTAGCATGTAACACATCATATCACTTTGCGGCCTCGCGCACGGTATTCCCATGGGTGCCACCTTACCTGTCCCAGGACCGTTTGCGCCTTTTGGCTCACGTATATGATAGTGTCGCTAGCATCCATATGACAAGAACCCGGGCCGACATGACTAGTCATGAACCCAAAGTGGCACTAACTAACGGGGACAGGCATACATGATCCAGCCTCAAACGTGTCGGTCATCAGCGTGTGAATCCGGGCTGTAGCAACTGGGCTAACAAGACTCCGGGAACCCGGGCTGTAGCAGGCTAGCAGGACTCCGGAAGTAACCGCGTGACATTTCCCCGAAGGGACAGACACTGGAACGAAGTGGGACACATGCCGGCCAGTCTAGGTGTTCCGGAGTAATATTAACTGGGCTAGCAGGACTCCGGTAAACCGTGCTGTTGCAGACTACCATGGCTCAGTGGAAGCACCAGACTACATTTCCCTATAAGAGAGGCTACCAAGTATAGACAAATAGGTTGTCGGATCCGACACATACCAAGCATTTCAATAACATACACACAATATGCTCGATATGTGCAAATACAACATGGCATCACAACATAACTCTATGGCTCAAAGTATTTATTCATTAGGCTCCGGAGAGCCAGATATTACAAACATGGGTCCGACGACCCCACATACAGAGCATACAAGCAACAAGCACATGCGGAAGCTTAACTTGTCTGAGTACAGACAACTACAAAAGAAAAGGGTTGAGAAGCCTGACTATCCACAAGATCCTGCCGAGGGCACAAGATGGTAGCTGAGGTAACAAGCTAAACGTCGAACTCCACGCGGAACTTCTAGTGAGACTGAAGTCTCTCTGCAAAACATAAATTAAGAAAACGTGAGTACAGATGTACCCAACAAGACTTACATCAGAACTAACTACATATGCATCAGTATCAACAAAGGGGGTGGTGGAGTTTAACTGCAGCAAGCCGGCTTTGACTCTGTGGCTAACCTGAACTACTACTGCAAGTAACTCTTTTGAGGTGGTGCACACGAGTCCACATATTCACCAATCAATACACCACTATGGATCCGCTTCCGTCTCCCTACGAGAATGTCATCCATAGCACTCACGCTTATCTTGAGCATTTTAGAGTATCCACTTCAAGTTATCTATGAACTGTACAGGCAACCCAGAAGTCCTTTACCATGGATGCGGCTATTCGAATAGATCATTTATAACCCTGCAGGGGTGTCCTTCTTCACACATGTTTCCACCACTTAGCGTCTGCACACGACATGTGCTCGGCAGACTTCAAGAGAAAGCCGACGCGGGTGTAGAGTACGACCTACCTAAACACTCAAGTCTCTAGTCCAGGTTTATCGCCTATTCAGGTTCCATCCGTAGGGAGTCCGGCCGAGGTTTCCACATACAGCCCCGAACGATGTGTACAGGGTTCCGCGACACCAAACGGGCGCCCGGCATACCCGGCAACGTGCCTACCGCATCACAGCCCACCCCTCCGGTCAGCGCTGCGCACGGCCTCCGGCAAACTACAAACACCAAAAACTACTTGAAACTCCTGGACAGAGGACAAGGGTGGTTAAGAAGTCGAGCGAGGTCATATTTCAGGGCCCAACATGTGGTAGTAGCTGTTCATGGATCACAAACACAGAACTCAGTTCCCGAGGACAGCTTCAATGAGACAACCCAACATGTACTCCTACATGGCCTCTCACCGCTACCTTTACCAAATCGTGTTCACACACTTAGCTCACACATAGTAGGACATATTCATCACCATTCCAATTCATCCCCGATGAATCAGACCTGACTCAACTCTAAGCAGTAGTAGGCATGACAAACAAGCATGAATGAGTAGGCACAACAGGGCTCAAACAACTCCTACTAATGCTAGTGGGTTTCATCTATTTACTGTGGCAATGACAGGTCATGCAAAGGAAAGGGGTTCAACTACCGCAGCATGTAACAGTTGCAATGTTGTTGTCCTAATGCAGTAAAAGAGGGCAGGAGCGAGAGAGTGGGATTGTATTGGAATGAACAAGGGGGGGTTTGCTTGCCTGGCACTTCTGAAGATAGTATAGATCTTCATCGGTGTCATCGAACTCATCGTCGGAACACGTCTATCGAGAGGGAACAACCACCGGCAACAGAGAAAGAGCACAATCAATCCAATGCACAATATGATGCATGAATGTGACATGGCAATATGCTGTTGATTGACCTAATGCATCTACAACCAGGGTGGTTTGAGATCATTTGAATCAAAGATTCAAATACAAACTCAAATTATGGGTTTATAAAGTGCATTATCATTTTTTGATCTAACAGCAAGGTTAGGTTGTTTTAACATGCATGAAACCAGTACAGATGGATATATTGGATTTTTCTGATCATTTTTCATATATAAATCTTTTCATTCTGAGTTATGGTTAAATTTATATGATTTTTAGAAGTTTAAATCATTTTCTGGAATTTATGAATTAATTAAAATCCAGAGAATGTATTACTGCGTCAGCATGATGTCTGTGTGACGTCATCAGGTCAACAGCGTTAGCCCAGGTCAAACCTAACACTGGGGCCCACATGTCAGCCTTTAACTAAACTAACCTAGCTTAGTTAATACTAACCTAAGTTAATTAGCTGGGGGGTCATTAGCACTAACCTAAAAAGGGTTAGGCCGCCGTTAAGCCGCCGGCGACGACCAGAGGCGGCGGAGCACCGCGAAAACGGGCTATGGTGCCCCGTTCGCAGCGTGGCTGGGCTTGTTCGAGAGCCCATATCAGTGCGCGTCAGGCGGTGGTGCCAGTCGGGCCTGGGGTGGCCGGAGGCGACAGCGAGGAGCTCGGCCGCAGCGGCCGGAGCCCGGGTGAGACACGGGCGGCGATGTGGTGCGCGTGTGGGAGAGTTGGAGTGCTGGTGTGTGCGTGCGCGATGCGGCGAGGGCGATGGACACGCCCGATGGACCAAATGGTCGCCGGAGGCGCGTCGGCGGCGAGCGCAGGCGGCGGCGCGTTCGGGCGCAGGCGACGCGGTGGCTACGGCGTGCAAACAAGGCAAAAGAGATGGGGGGTTCAGGACGGGAGCTCACGGTGAGCATGTTGGGCGGGTCGACGAGCTCGGGGAAGCACCGGAGCGACCGGAGCGGCGAAGGGGATCTCCGGCGGCTGGTGATGGAGATGTCGAAGATGACGATGCTGTGGGGCGTCCGGCAGCGTGCGGTTCGTCGAGCTGGTCGAGGGAGTCGCGGCGGAGGTAATGGACAGCACGGGGAGGCGAGGGGAGCACGGTGGGTGCGGTGGTGCACGTCGGTGCACTCCGGCTCATTCGGGCGGCCGCGAGGGAGAGAGCAGACGAGAGGAGAGGAGGAGTGGATAGGCCAGGTGAAGGAAATATGCCCTAGAGGCAATAATAAAGTTATTATTTATTTCCTTATTTCATGATAAATGTTTATTATTCATGCTAGAATTGTATTAACCGGAAACTTGATACATGTGTGAATACATAGACAAACATAGTGTCACTAGTATGCCTCTACTTGACTAGCTCGTTAATCAAAGATCGTTGAGTTTCCTAGCCATAGACATGAGTTGTCATTTGATTAACGGGATCACATCATTAGGAGAATGATATGATTGACTTGACCCATTCCGTTTGCTTAGCACTTGATCGTTTAGTATGTTGATATTGCTTTCTTCATGACTTATACATGTTTCTATGACTATGAGATTATGCAACTCCCGTTTACCGGAGGAACACTTTGTGTGCTACCAAATGTCACAACATAACTGGGTGATTATAAAGGTGCTCTACAGGTGTCTCCGAAGGTACTTGTTGGGTTGGCGTATTTCGAGATTAGGATTTGTCACTCCGATTGTTGGAGAGGTATCTCTGGGCCCTCTCGGTAATGCACATCACTTAAGCCTTGCAAGCATTGTAACTAATGAGTTAGTTGTGGGATGATGTATTATGGAATGAGTAAAGAGACTTGCCGGTAACGAGATTGAACTAGGTATTGAGATACCGACGATCGAATCTCGGGCAAGTAACATACTGATGACAAAGGGACCAACGTATGTTGTTATGCGATCTGACCGATAAAGATCTTCGTAGAATGTGTGGGAGCCAATATGAGCATCCAGGTTCCGCTCTTGGTTATTGACCGGAGATGTGTCTCGGTCATGTCTACATTGTTCTCGAACCCGTAGGGTCCGCACGCTTAAAGTTCGATGACGGTTATATTATGAGTTTTTGTGTTTTGATGTACCGAAGGTAGTTCGGAGTCCCGGATGAGATCAGGGACATGACGAGGAGTCTCGAAATGGCCGAGACGTAAAGATCGATATATTGGATGACTATATTCAGACTTCGGAAAGGTTCCGAGTGATTCGGATATTTTTCGGAGTACCGGGGAGTTACGGGAATTCACCGAGAGAAGTATTGGGCCTTATTGGGCCATACGGGAATAGAGGAGAGAGGCCAAAAGGAAGGAGGCGCGCGCCCCCCCTCTGGTCCGAATTGGACAAGGGGTGCAGCCCCCTTTTCCTTCTCCCTCTCCTCCTCTTTCCTTCTCTCCTACTCCGGAAAGGAAAGGGGAATCCTACTAGGACTTGGGAGTCCTAGTAGGACTCCCCACACTTGGCGCGCCCCCTCTAGGGCCGGCCTCTCCCTTGCTACTTTATATACGGGGGCAGGGGGGCACCCCATAGACACAACAATTATCTCTTGATCTCTTAGCCGTGTGCGGTGCCCACCTCCACCATAATCCACCTCGATAATATCGTAGCGGTGCTTAGTCGAAGCCCTGCATCGGTAGAACATCATCATCGTCACCACACCGTCGTGCTGACGGAACTCTCCCTCAAAGGTCGGCTAGATTGGAGTTCGAGGGACGTCATCGAGCTGAACGTGTGCCGAACTCAGAGGTGTCGTGCGTTCGGTACTTGATCGGTCGGATCGTGAAGACGTACGACTACATCAACCGCATTGTGCTAACGCTTCCGCTTTCGGTCTACGAGGGTACGTGGACAACACTCTCCCCTCTCGTTGCTATGCATCACCATGATCTTGTGCGTGCGTAGGAAATTTTTTGAAATTACTACGTTCCCCAACACCAGGGAGGTCGAGGCGGCGCCGAGGAGAGGCAACGCGGCGTCGCGCTGGCAGGGGAGGTAGGCAGACGAGCTGGTGGCGTGGCGCTCTGCCCGTGCACGCACGTCGGCCACACGCCAGGCCGACTGGCGCCAGGAGGACGACGGCGGTGGTGGGCTAGGCCGGCCAGTGGGCCGCCAGGTAAGCCAGGTGGGCGAGGCCAGGTGAGTTTCTCTCTCTCTCTCTCTCTCTTATTCTTTCTGTTTTTTTTTGTTTTCTATCATTTGTTTTGATTTAGTTTAGGAACTAAATCATTTTATTTTCTTCTGATAATTTTTTAGGGACTAATTGGATTATTCCAAAACCCTTCACCAAAGATTAGAGTTATTGGACATATATTAATTATTTACCAAATATATATCCAATGCAAATAATTATTGATTTAATTCAAATGCCCAAAATAAATATCTCTGAGATTCCAAAATTATTGTTTTGAGTTTTACCTCTTGCCAATATTTTCAGAGACTAAGAGGAACATTTTCTTGGACTTCTTTGAAGAGATTTTAATGTTGATTATTTCTGAAATGATTTCTGAGGCTTTCCACTTTCCCCAATTCAACTTTCAGAAATTTTAGACATGATGCATGAGTGCAGATGCAGCTATTTCACTCACGTATTCTAGGGCTCTGACAACTCACCCCCACTAAACAAGAATCTCGTCGCGAGATTCAAGTTTTGAGGTAAGAAGACAGAGGGGACACAAGATCCAGGTTGCACTTCATAAGGTTGTTGATTCGTTGCATCACGTTAATCTTGGCATCCTCGCTTTTGGGATCTTCATCCACGCGATCACGACGGAAAGAAACTCTACTAGGTTTGATCTTCCCGAAGATCGAGCTATTCAAAATCAACTCGCGGAATGGAATGTTGAAACATCTCAAGTTGAGATACAAAACACACATCGAGAGGGATGGAACAACAAACGAGGAAGTTCGATTTGGTGGGCAACAATTCCACACTTAAGAAGATGGTGGATGGTGTCAAGGTAGCGAGGAAATAATTGCCATGATTCTCTAGCGGGGCACCTTAGGAAAGGTGACTCGTAGAGTTATCCCTTAAGTGGCAAAAAGAATTACTTTTGATACATAGATCATTGAAACTCTCTCAAACAGCCTAAGGAAAATCACGGGCGATCATTTGAAGGAGTTCGGAGAAATGTCATACTCATTTGGAAAGAAAACTAGAGTTATAAGACAACTCAGCAAACGGAAGGCACATTCTAGTTGATACCGAGGATATAACCTAGTGTCCGAGCGTGCTCTCAAGAACTTGAGCATTTCCATACTCATCAAGGTCTTACCAACATCCCTGTCAAGGATCGTGGCAACACAACATACTACCATGACGAATAGTGATGGAGGGTGTAGATGCAAAGGGAGAGAACAAATTCTCAGATTTCACCTTAGCGAGGCCAAGGAAACAAAATCTGGACGATCGACCAAGAGACATTTAGCACTCCGTTTCTAATGTTCTCCTTGATGTTCTAGCTACCACGGCCATGCTTAAGAAGCATCAACATGACCATCAAGTAAAAGTCGTTCGGGAGCACAAGATCCATAAGGAACAACTTCTAGAATAAGTCATGCGAAATCCTCATGGGAGGTGACCAAACGGCTTAATCAAGATACTACAACAATAGTGCTTCCATCTGGGTGTGTCCACTTCACTGGAACCTATATCATAGTTCTCGGAAGAGGTTCCAACTATCATAACTGCCTGAGATTCAAATCTGGTTGGTAACAGGATAATTCAGATTACGTGTCTGGAAAGAAAGTTTGCAACACAAACCGACGAGATGACGTTGCGAGATTCTCGGGAGATGAACTACGATAACAAGCTCCAAAACATGAGCTGGTTCTGCTACATACATGCGAACCTGCTGTCCAAGACAAGCATGACCATGTAATAGTCTTACAAGAAAACACTACCGAGTTCTAGTTGGGGACCATCAACGAGGATATCGAAGTCCTTGCATAAGGCATGCTCTTAAGAAGGAACTTCTTCTCCTTGAAGAAGTCAATTAGTGGCTTGGTGTGCTAGGAACACATATGGACGGGAGGTAATTAATCTAGCAAACCACAGAATACTTCGCACGAATGCATGACTGACTTGGGATGATTCCAAAGGAAGCAAAAACAAGCTACCTCGAATTCACGGCGGCAACTTGCATCGATTGCACATGAACTTAGAGGAAGTCACTACTTTCATCCAAACATATACTTCATGAACGGGGCATGAAGAAAATGCTTACACAAGTTTCCAACACTAGCTGGATGTTCAGCACGAATCATGGAGGAGACAAAATGCTGCTGATGGGCTCAACAGCAACTCAGGGGAATTTCCATATCACTGGACTTTCACCATTATGTGAACAATGTGTTAGTATTGGTCAGACCAAAAGATGTAATGGTGTATGCTCGAGGAATCAACCACGAGCAAGACAACGTTATGAATATCGTTGGTTCTAACTTGATTTGACAATGGCCCACACTCAAATCAAGGTTTGGGCAAGACGATAGGTTCGACAACTGATCTCAAGGACCAATCGATGAAGAAATCATCTTTCTACAACAAACACACAAACACAAGATATCCCTTTGGAAATGAAGTAAGTTAGACAAGATCTTATCTTCCAACTCTCCAAGTTGTTGTTTAGTTTGACCAACTAGCTCAGGGGTATCCAACACCGATTCTTGGAGAAGGGTTGGTTACAAGAAACCAACTTGATCACGAGCTCAACATAACAGTCAGGGGACAACCTGGTGATACTTCCGAGAAGATAATCGGAAAATCACGAACCACCGATATGTTATTAAGCTCGAGAACAATCTTGCTTTCGAGGCAAGATGACATGACCAAATAAGCAAGGATTGACTAAATCCTAACTCATTGATCGAAGAATGCACCAGAAATAAGGACTAAGTCGCACGATAAATCTTAGGATGATGATTTAATATCCAACATGCTAAGAGTGAGAGTATTGTCCATTAACTACCAAGCAACGGGGTTGCTAGGAGTATTGATTTCGCACATCACAATACACTTGTCGGCATTCCGGTTACAATAACACGGGGACCGAGGAATGAATAATGATGGCGAAGGTATCACTGCGTCAAGAATTCATAAGAGGTGGTGCAATTCTCATGACATTCTTGACATAAGAAGGTAATATTTAAGGGTAGAATAGAATCAAAAGCTGGATTGGCATTTTGATCTGCAGAATACAACTACTTTGACCAATCCAAGAAATGGATGAGGTGCTCGAGTTTGTTTCTCCTAGTCATTCCTAAATAGAATGGCATGACGGACCACCAGAATATTAGACTTTGATGAACGAATGCATGCATACTCTTGACTATCAATTGATAGACGATGGTCGGAATATAGGTGAAAAGGGACAACTCAAAGGAACATATAACTTTCTGACTTGTGGATGCATAGGTTAGTAGGTCGAGCAAGCTCAACTTATTTCTTCCGGATAACCCATGCAGAAAGGTAGGACTGGCAGAGTCTCGACCATAATAGAGAACTCATCAAGAGCATTTTTGTTATGATCTTTCGGTTCAACGAGGAACTTCTGCCATATTGGTTCATGGTATTGGAAGAAAGATTTACCACGGACCTCGAGGACTTCGCAAAGGTTAATAATATCCTAAAGGAACTAGCAACACTATCAACATGAAGCAAGCAGGGTGAATCTTGGGCTTAAGAACCCAGAAATAGAATACCTACTACTAAATTGCATCACGGGATGCTTTCGAGAATGGTAGCCAGCATCAACACACTGGGAACACAAAACATGGCTAGATTACTAGGTGACTCCCTAAAACACCTAGGGTCATAATAATAGCTCCAACATATATGTCGAGGTAATAGAGTACCTCAACTCGCCGATTAGTGTGGTTGAATTGGCCCAAAGGGACATCAGAACGGAAAGATGGGATTTGCAAATGCATCAGACTATTTAGAAACCTGGGATGACTCGGACAGCATAACGGCTGTAAATGCTCAAAATATTTGGGACATCCTGCAAAATGGTGGCATAATCACTCAACATCACAATATCAAGGTTCCGTAATCAACGGTCAACACAAGGAAGTAGTAGGAACTGAAAGATGAGAAGCCTAGTTCTTAATCCCCGTAGAAGAGAAGAGGCTGACTCAGATTAGAAGGCAATAGGGTAAAGGAGTAAAAAGAGCCTTACGTTCCTTCCCACAATCAATTCCCCTACATATTACTAAAGCATTTCTAGACTAAACTGCGACTAGTTTGGCTTAGTAATCCTACAGGCAGTCAGGCTCTGATACCAAAGCTGTCAGGACCCCAATCCTAAGTCACACCGGTCTAGCATGTAACACATCATATCACTTTGCGGCCTCACGCACGATATTACCACGGGTGCCACCTTACCTGGCCCGGGACTGTTTGCGCCTTTTGGCTCACGTATATGATAGTGTCGCTGGCATCCATATGACAAGAACCCGGGCCGACATGACTAGTCGTGAACCCAAAGTGGCACTAACTTACGGGGACAGGCATACATGACCCAGCCTCGAACGTGTCGGTCATCAGCGTGTGAATCCGGGCTGTAGCAACTGGGCTAATAGGACTCCAAGAACCCGGGCTGTAGCAGGCTAGCAGGACTCTGTAAGTCACCGCGTGACATTTCCCCGAATGGACAGACACAGGAACGAAGTGGGACACATGCCGGCCAGTCTAGGTGTTCCGGAGCAGTAGTAAATGGGCTAGCAGGACTCCGGTAAACCGGGCTGTAGCAGACTACCATGGTTTAGTGGAAGCACCAGACTACATTTCCCCATAAGAGAGGCTACCAAGGATAGACAACTAGGTTATCAGATCCCACACATACCAAGCATTTCAATAACATACACACAATATGCTCGGTATGTGCAAATACAACATGGCATCACAACATAACTCTCTGACTCAAAGTATTTATTCATTAGGCTCCAGAGAGCCAGATATTACAAACATGGGTCCGATGACCCCACATACGGAGCATACAAGCAACAAGCACATGCGGAAGCTTAACTTGTCTGAGTACAGACAACTACAAAAGAAAAGGGTTGAGAAGCCTGACTATCTACAAGATCCTGCCGAGGGCACAAGATCGTAGCTGAGGTAACAAGCTAAACGTCGTAGTCCATGCGGAACTACTAGTGAGACTGAAGTCTCTGTGCAAAACATAAATTAAGCAAACGTGAGTACAAATGTACCCAGCAAGACTTACATCAGAACTAACTACATATGCATCAGTATCAACAAAGGGGGTGGTGGAGTTTAACTGCAGCAAGCGGGCTTTGACTCTGTGGCTAACCTAAACTACTACTGCAAGTAACTCTTTTGAGGTGGCGCACACGAGTCCACATATTCACCAATCAATACACCACTATGGATCCGCTTCCGTCTCCCTACGAGAACGTCATCCATAGCACTCACGCTTATCTTGCGCATTTTAGAGTATCCACTTCAAGTTATCTATGAACTGTACAGGCAACCCAGAAGTCCTTTACCGTGGACGCGGCTATTCGAATAGATCATTTATAACCCCGCAGGGGTGTACTTCTTCACACATGTTTCCACCACTTAGCGTCTGCACACGACATGTGCTCGGCAGACTTCAAGCGAAGGCCGACGTGGGTGTAGACCATGACCTACCTAAACACTCAAGTCTCTAGTCCAGGTTTATCGCCTATTCAAGTTCCATCCGCAGGGAGTCCGGCCGAGGTTTCCACATACGGCCTCGAATGATGTGTACAGGGTTCCGCGACACCAAACGGGCGCCCGGCATACCCGGCCACGTGCCTACCGCATCACAGCCCACCCCTCCGGTCAGCGCTGCGCACGGCCTCCAGCAAACTACAAACACCAGAAACTACTTGCAACTCCTAGACAGAGGACAAGGGTGGTTAAGAAGTCAAGCGGGGTCATATTTCAGGGCCCAACGTGTGGTAGTAGTTGTTCATGGATCACAAACACAGAACTCAGTTCCCGAGGACGGCTTCAATGAGACAACCCACCATGTACTCCTACATGGCCTCTCACCGCTACCTTTACCAAATCGTGTTCACACACTTAGCTCATACACAGTAGGACATGTTCATCACCATTCCAATTCATCCCCGATGAATCAGACCTGACTCAACTCTAAGAAGTAGCAGCCATGACAAACAAGCATGAATGAGTAGGCACAACAGGGCTCAAACAACTCCTACTCATGCTAGTGGGTTTCATATATTTACTATGGCAATGACAGGTCATGCAAAGGAAAGGGGTTCAGCTACCGCAGCATGTAACAATTGCAACGTTGTTGTCCTAATGCAGTAAAAGAGGGAAGGAGCGAGATAGTGGGATTGTATCAGAATGAACACGGGGGGGGGGGGGGGGTTTGCTTGCCTGGCACTTCTGAAGATAGTATCTCTCTTCATCGGTGTCATCGTACTCATCGTCGGAACACGTCTATCGAGAGGGAACCACTAGTAGAAAAAGGGTCATCTGTCCCGGTTAGTAAGGGCCTTTTGTCCCGGTTGTTGAACCAGGACTAAAGGGTCGTTTCTAATGCCCTAGCCCTTTAGTCCCGGTTCTTACACGAACCGGGACAGATGGGCCTCCACGTGGCCGCTGCGGCCAGCCCAGGCAGGAGGGCCTTTGGTCCCGGTTGGTGACACCAACCGGGACTAAAAGACATCCACGCGTCAGCATTTCAGTGGCTGGGGTTTTTGTTTTTTTAAAGGGGGAGGGTTTAGGGGGTAATTTAGGGTGTGTAAGCTAGCTAACAGAGAGAACTGTCCTCTCTTATTTCTGTGCTTGATTTACCAACGCTACTGCTATGCCTAAACATGGCTTAGATTAAAGTGAAGGCAACATGTGGTGCATGTCGAAAGTAATATTAATCCTAACTTGATCAAGTTTGGATTAGTACTACTTTCGACATGCACCACATGCTTGTTGCCTTCACTTCATTCCAATCCATGTTCATTTCACCCACTGATATATAATAACTCTTCATGCCCGCATCATGCATCATCATAATAACAAGTCCTACTAATCATCATCATACAACTTCTATTCGTTATTAATAACAAGTCATACGATCATCATCCCCATAGTCATCGAACCAACCCTACTTAATTGTTATCAGTATTAGGTAGGACCTAAATACCCTCTTTAAGGTAAAATAACATAAAACAATATAGACCCCGACTCTCCATTATGAAGAATGGAGATCATCCTGTCTCCAATTTTTGCGCTTCGCTTCCTTTTGCTTCCAAGAACCTCCTTGCGACTGTGCATACATTTTTTCCATTCTTTGATTTTTCATGTCTCCACTTCTTTTAGAAATCCGATATGGACAGTTGAGATTCGTAGGATGACCTGGTTGTATGTTCAAAACATCAAGCCTACCATTCTGATACATCAAATGAGGCACACAATCCTCTGGGATTATCTGTTGAAAAACATAGTAATAACTTCATAGTTAGCAATGATGTACTAGTTTTAGAAGTATGCAAAAGATGCACGGATGTCGTAATAGTAAGAAATCTTACCAGGGTATCTCCATAGTAGTTACCATAGTTCAACACATGCACTAGTGGCACGTATTGACCATAATGTGGAGGAGTTTTACAATAGATATTGTAATTCTCAAGATCAGTACAAAATCTGACCACATGAGTTTTCTCCTTATAAGTTAACTCAGAGCCATCGGTGTGGTAGGTTCTGTCTACCATGTTCCGCACATTGTTTGAACAATCAAAATAAGCTGTCAATGAAAATAAGCTGTCAACTATTTTGAAATGAACAATATAAATTAGCTAATAACTATGTTTGAGAAACTCACATAGCGGTAGAATTGGAGGCGTATCAACAAGGACCCAAATGTCCATATTGTCTTGCTCGATGTCAGGATCACCAAGATCCATGGTGACAAGCATACCCTCATCAAAACCATACATCTTGCACAATGCTTCCCAATTTTTGCAACCAAAATGGGTTACGCTCTCAGAATTATACAGATTTACTTCAAAATCTATATCATGATGGGTCCTTAGGTGAATTTTCTTTGTTTCCATACTTTCATGGTCTTCAAAACCCATCCTCTCCAAGACGTAGCGTCTTGCATGGCATGGGATAAGCTAGTCAAATTGTAAAAGATGAAAAGTACACGTTGAAATAGTTGAAGTCGTGCTTAATTACAAAAAATAACACTTGTCGTCGTTGCATATCGTTTCAACATCGAAGGTCTCCTCCAGCTTAATACTGAAGCGCCGATCTTCGTCCAGGTGAGGCCTGTCGCACTGACCTCGGTCGTCGTGGCACCAGTCGCACTCCCCCGGGAAACTTTCGTTGTCCGAGTACGACATTTCCTATGTTCATAATTCAAATATTAAACGTCTACAATTAAATATATGTACTAAAAACCTAAGTTAGATCATTATTATTCATCACGGGTTGACTATCGGTTTGTCGAGTCTTTTCTTGAAAACTCTCAGCTCACGTGGTGTATACATTCGACCGTTGGTGATGGTCGCTCCTCCATTTGTCCCCGAGTCCATTACACCAAAATGTCTAGCACACGTGAACAAAGGAGAAGCGACCCCCACGACAACAGTCAGGATTCTTCGTCCTCTCATATATATACGGTGGAACTCTCCCTCACTGATTCCTCTCTGACATTTGCGACCGTCGGTGATGGTAGCTCCTCCTTTCGTTCTCGAGTGCATTACACCAAATTGTCTAGCACACGGGAACGAAGGAGAAGCTACCCCCACGACAATAGTCGGGATTCTTCGTCCTCTCATATATGGTGGAGACTCGACATACATAAAGTCAACCCGAAATATCGTTTAATTATCTTTCTAAAAGAGGATTTGGCTGGTCTCACCTCGATGTCGGAGGGGGCGGTGACGGGGACGACGGCGGGGATTATGGAGGGGCCGGGGGCTCCTAGATTTATGCGAAAACAAAAACCCTATAAGCTATCAACTAATCATATGCATATGCCTTGCATAGTGCTCTCCAATTTTAGCATTCAAAGTAGGAGTAGTTTTCCACTTTGAGCATTCAATAAGCAAAATCAAATCAAAAAATAAAGTAGTATTCAAATTAGGATGCATTCAATTATAAGCAAAACTACATCATCTCCATGCGTCCGTACATCGTCGAATATTATCACTAATACACCTCGAATACTATCATACATATAACGTCGCTAGTACAGCTAGAACCGTAGCGCCCGACGGGTGTCGGCGCGGGCGGTGGACACCCAAAGGGACGGAACCATCACAGGATCATAGCTCCAGTGAGATCCCTGAAGAACCTGCCAGGTATTGTCGAACCTGCCCTCCAACGCAACCATGTAGCGACGGACGTGCTGGTCCTCCTCGCTGACACGGTGACGTACCACCTCCGCGGTGTCCGGAAGCCTCGGCACCGTCACTGGCCCACGCGACCGCCACCAAACAAGGATCGGGTCAATGACGGGCTGGCTCCTCACCAACCTACGCCCACCGGAAGGTAGCACCTCCCAAAACCAGCCCGGCGGAGCCCAGTCCCGGACATGGCCCCTCTGATCAAGCCGGCCTCCTCCGCCGAGTCGATGATGAGGATATGGGATAGGCATCGTCGACGTCGATGCGGGAATAATTGCTTTAACTAAAAAACAAATTTGTTCTATTAATTTCCTTGCTAAAAATAAACTACTTCTATAGTAAAATAAACTAGTTTTGTTAAATCAACTAGTTCAACTACTAATTAAGCACTTACTATAAATAAAATAAAGTAGTACTTACTAAAAATAAACCACTTCTATATATAGTAAAATAAAGTAGTTTTATTAATTAATCAACTAGTTCAACTAAAAATAAACTAACTTTAAATGCACTAACAGTAGAACTAATAACCTAAAATGCACTAAATCAACTAACCTTAAATGTAACTTTTGCAACACAATTTTTTCCTCTCCTCTTCTAACCATTAACATTGAACAAAAATAAAACTATACAGCCTAAAAATGCTATGAACAAAAAAAACTATGAACACATACACATACATCCATCCATATACATGCATATCCATCCATCCATACATGCATACATCCATATACATACATACATACAAACATAGGGGCGGCGGCGTGGCGCAGGGGGCGGCGGCAGCCGCGGCAGCGCACGGATCGGGATGGGAAGGGGCTCACTGGGGGCTCGAGGCAGGACGGCGAAGAGGCCGATGACGAGGCCGGCGATGATGACGGCGACGAGGACGGCGGGCTCGTGGGGGAGGGGTTACGCGCGCGGCGAGGGCTTGGGGAGGAGCGTCTCGGGGGCCGCGACGGCGAGGACAACGTCGACGGCGGGTCAGGGGCGGGGCGACGGCGTCGGGGAAGGGGCTCGGGGCGACGACGACGACGAGGAACGGCCTGGCGGCGTCGGGGGGAATGGGAGCAGTTGGCGAAATTTTCACAAGTGCTACCTTATATAGCAAAACCAATGGTACCGGTTCGTGGCACCAACCGGTACCAATGCCCACCTATGGTCCCGGTTAGTGCCATGAACCATGACCAAAGGTCTCTTTTCGGCAGCCCAAAGGGCGGGAAACTGAGGCCTATGGTCCCGGTTGGTGGCACGAACCGGGACCATAGGTGGGCATTGGTATCAGTTGGTGCCATGAACCGGTACGAATGCCCACCTATGGTCCTGGTTGGTGGCATGAACCGGGACCATAGGCCTCGTGCTGGCACGGTGCGGTGGGAAGTTTAGTCCTACCTCGCTAGTTGAGAGGGGCTCGGAGTGGTTTATAAGCTTTGCTGCCGCCACCCTCTCGAGCTCCTCTCTATTGCAGGCTTACGGGCCTAATCTCTACTTTGCCACGCGTGTTGGGACTATTGGGCCTTCTGCGGGCCTGAATCCTGGCCCATTGTAGGGTTTCTAGTCGTATTCAGGCCGTGGAGGTCCAGTAGGTGGCATTTTTTCCTTTTTTTCTATTTTTTCATTTCTACTTAAAACTGAATACTTATAGTTTTTTAGTGATTTCTTTTTGCTTTTAGGTCACAAAATTTATAAACTTTCTGTTAGTGCCATTAGTTTTAAAATTTATTTTTTTAAATGTATGTGAATCACTTGTTTTATGAATAAATTTACTATAAAAATAGATTTTTGAGTGATTCCATTTCCTGCTATTTAATATTAATATGTTTTATCATTATACTCAATTTGGTAATTTTAGGTTATTTTAAATATCTATTTTAATCAAAACCAGATTTTGTTAATTTTTTTGCTATTAAATTCTTTTTGCTATTAATGTTTTGAACAAAAAATAGTTTGTTAATATAAGTTGCATAAAATTTATATAATTTTAGTTTCAAAAATACTAGAGATTTATATAAGCTTTTTAGTTGACTCCTTTTGCTATTATAGTTTTAAAAAAGCTTTTTAGTTCATTCTTTTTGCTATTGAAGAATATTATATTTTTTTAGTTCATCATAACAGAATATTTTAATTGATTTTAGTTCTTTAGTTGATCATAACAAATATTATAGTTTTATGCATTTTATTATTTTTCACGCATTTACTGCTTTTTTGAGGTATAAGACCCGGAAATTGAAAAGCATTTCAAATGAACTTCGAAAAGGTTGAAAATTGGCATGGTATCATCATTTCACCCACATAGCTTGTGCAAGAAAGTTGAGAGGGTTACGGCAAAAACTAGATGCACTTCGTGTACAAAACAGACAATCTCTTTCGAAGTATCAGGATTTCATACGGAAACTCGTCTGTTACAAAGGGATTTCATTTTTTTAAACTTATTTGAACTCCTAACTTTTTGTGTGTTCAAAACGCACCTTTCAAAGCCACATCATCAATTTTCAATCCTTTCTGAGTTCATTTGTTATATTTCATGCATTTACTAATTATTTTGAGCTATAGGACCCTAAAATTGAAAAGCATTTCAAAATGAACTCTGAAAAGGTTGAAAGTTGGCATGGTATCATCATTTCATCCACATAGCATGTGCAAGAAAGTTGAGAGGGTCCCGGCAAAAGGTGGATCCACTTCGTGTACAAAACGGACAATCTCTTTCAAAGTATCAGGATTTCATGCGGAAACTCGTCTGTTACAAAGGGATTTCATTTTTTAAACTTATTTGAACTTCTAACTTTTTGTGTGTTCAAAATGCACCATTCAAAGCCACATCATCATTTTTCAATCCTTTCTGACTTCATTTGTTATTTTTCATGCATTTACTAATTATTTTGAGCTATAAGACCCTAAAATTGAAAAGCATTTCAAATGAACTATGAAAAGGTTGAAAGTTGGCATGGTATCATCATTTCATCCACATAGCATGTGCAAGAAAGTTGAGAGGGTCGCGGCAAAAGGTGGATGCACTTCGTGTACAAAACGGAGAATCTCTTTCGAAGTATCAGGATTTCATACAGAAACTGGTCTGTTACAAAGGGATTTCATTTTTTAAAACTTATTTGAACTCCTGACTTTTTGTGTGTTCAAAATGCACCATTCAAATCCACATCATCAATTTTCAATCCTTTCTGACTTCATTTGTTATTTTTCATGCATTTATTAATTATTTTGAGCTATAAGACCCTAAAATTGAAAAGCATTTCAAATGAACTCTGAAAAGGTTGAAAGTTAGCATGGTATCATCATTTCATCCACATCGCATGTGCAAGAAAGTTAAGAGGGTCCCGGCAAAAGGTGGATGCACTTCGTGTACAAAACGGACAATCTCTTTCAAAGTATTAGGATTTCATACGGAAACTCGTCTGTTACAAAGGGATTTCATTTTTTAAAACTTATTTGAACTCCTGACTTTTTGTGTGTTCAAAATGCACCATTCAAAGCCACATCGTCATTTTTCAATCCTTTCCGACTTCATTTGTTATTTTTCATGCATTTACTAATTATTTTGAGCTATAAGACCCTAAAATTGAAAAGCATTTCAAATGAACTTTGAAAAGGTTGAAACTTGGCATGGTATCATCATTTCACCCACATAGCATGTGCTAAAAAGTTGAGAGGGTCCCGGCAAAAGGTGGATGCACTTCGTGAACAAAATGGACAATCTCTTTCAAAGTATCAGGGTTTCGGACGAAAAGTGATCTGTTACAAAGGGATTTCATTTTCTTGAACTTATTTGAACTCCAGACTTTTTGTGTGTTCAAAATGAACCATTCAAAGCAGAGACTGATTTTTAATGGTGCATATTCAACACATAAAAAGTCTGTAAAGATCGCCAACCCCAACATAAAAAAATGATCATAGATGCCCCTATAGAGAGAATTCAACCTAAATTCATAATAAATTTCTATGAATTTCAGAGAAATTCACTCTAAATTTAGGTCAAATTCCATGTATAAGGGCGCGCCCTTCGGTTGGCGAGGTGGGACTAAACTCTGACCGCAACGAGGACCAACCCTTTAGTCCCGGTTTGTGGCACAAACCGGGACTAATGGTCATGGGCCAGGGGCGAGTCGCATTGGTCCTGGTTCGTGCGTGGAACCAGGACCAAAAGGTCCAGACGAACCGGGACCAGTGGCCCGGCCGGCCCCCTAGGCTCACGAACTGGGACTAATGCACCCCATGGGTCCCGGTTCGTGCAGAACCGGGACTAATGGGCTGGCCAGGCCCGAACGAAAGCCCTGTTTTCTACTAGTGAACAACCACCGGCAACAGAGAAAGAGCACAATCAATGCAATGCACAATATGATGCATGAATGTGACATGGCAATATGCTGTTGATTGACCTAATGCATCTACAACCAGGGTGGTTTGAGATCATTTGAATCAAAGATTCAAATACAAACTCAAATTATGGGTTTATAAAATGAATTATCATTTTTTGATCTAACAGCAAGCTTAGGTTGTTTAAACATGCATGAAACCAGTATAGATGGATAGATTGGATTGTTCTGATCATTTTCATATATAAATCTTTTCATTCCGAGTTATGGTTCAATTTATATGATTTTTAGAAGTTTAAAGCATTTTCTTGAATTTCTGAATTAATTAAAATCCAGAGAATGTATTACTGCGTCAGCATGACATCTGTGTGACATCATCAGGTCAACAGCATTAGCCCAGGTCAAACCTGACGCTGGGGCCCACATGTCAGCCTCTAACTAGACTAACCTAGCTCAGTTAATACTAACCTAACTTAATTACCGGGAGGGTTATTAGCATTAACCTAAACAGGGTTAGGCCGGCGTTAAGCCGCCGGCGACAACCAGAGCCGGCGGAGCACCGCAGAAACGGGCTATGGTGCCACGTTCGCAGCATGGCTGGGCTCGTTCGAGAGCCCAGACAAGCGCGCGTCAGGCGGTGGTGCCAGCCGGGCCTGGGGTGACCGGAGGCGACAGTGAGGAGCTCGGCCGCGGCGGCCGGAGCCCGGGTGAGGCACGAGCGGCGCTGTGGTGCGCGTGCGGGACAGCTGGAGTGCTGGTATGTGCATGCGCGATGTGGCGAGGGCGATGGACACGCCCGGTGGACCAAATGGTCGCCGGAGGCGCGTCGGCGGCGAGCGCAGGCGGCGGCGCATTCTGGCGCAGGCGACGCAGTGTCTACGGCGTGCAAACAAGGCAAAAGAGAGGGGGGTTCGGGACAGGAGCTCACAGTGAGCACGTTGGGCGAGTCGACGAGCTCGGGGAAGCACCGGAGCGAGCGGAGCGGCGAAGGGGATCTCCGGCGGCCGGTGATGGAGATGTCAAAGATGACGACGCTGTGGGGCGTCCGGCAGCGTGCGGTTCGTCGAGGAGGTCGAGGGAGTCGCGGCGGTGGTAATGGACAGCACGGGGAGGCGAGGGGAGCACGGTGGCTGCGGTGGTGCTCGTCGACGTACTCCGGCTGGTTCGGGCGGCCGCGAGGGAGAGAGCAGACAAGAGGAGACGAGGAGTGGATAGGCTAGGGAGGTCTGGGCGGCGCCGAGGAGAGGCAACGTGGCGTCGCGCTGGCAGGGGAGGCAAGCAAGTGAGCTGGTGGCGTGGCGCTCTGCCCGTGCACGCGCGTCGGCCACACGACTGGCCGACTGGCGCTCTGCCCGTGCACGCGCGTCGGCCACACGCCTGGCCGACTGGCGCTAGGAGGACGACAGCGGTGGTGGGCTGGGCCGGCCAGTGGGCCGCCAGGTAAGCCAGGTGGGCGAGGCCAGGTGAGTTTCTCTCTCTCTCTCTCTCTCTCTCTTATTCTTTCTGTTTTTTCTTTTCTGTCATTTGTTTTGATTTAGTTCAGGAACTAAATCATTTTATTTTCTTCTTATAATTTTGGAAGGGACTAATTGGATTATTCCAAAACCCTTCACCAAAGATCAGTGTTATTGGACATATATTAATTATTTACCAAATATATATCCAATGAAAATAATTATTGATTTAATTCAAAGTCCCAAAATAAATATCTCTGAGATTCCACAATTATTGTTTTGAGTTTTACCTCTTGCCAATATTTTCAGAGACTAAGAGGAACATTTTCTTGGACTTCTTTGAAGAGATTTTAATGTTGTTATTTCTGAAATGATTTCTGAGGCTTTCCACTTTCCCCAATTCAACTTTCAGAAATTATAGACATGATGCATGAGTGCAGATATAGCTATTTCACTCAGGTATTCTAGGGCTGTGACAACTAATGGGACACTTTGGACGCGACAAGACATTCGCTACGCTCTCCAAGAACTATTATTGGCCCAAGATATTTCGTGACGTCTCACGCTTCGCCAACTGATGTTCGAAATGTCGGAAAGCTAAGTCAAAATCTCAATCTCATGGCCTTCACATGCCTCTCCCAATTCCATTTCAACCATGGGAAGATATTAGCATGGATTTTGTGCTTGGTTTTCCTAGAACTAGAAATGGAAAGGATTCCGTGTTTGTTGTTGTGGACCGATTCTTCACATGCTGCAAATCTCTTTTGTAGGGAAATCTTGCGCCTACATGGAGTGCCAAAGACAATTGTCTCGGACCGCGACATCAAGTTCCTAAGCTACTTTTGGAAGACCTTGTGCGCCAAGCTCGGAATGAAGCTACTCTTCTCGTCGGCGTACCATCCACAAACCGACGGCCAAACAGAGGTGACGAACCAAACACTCTCCACTCTACTACGCGTGTTGATCAAGAGGAACATCAAGGAGTGGGAGGCGTGCCTACCTATCGCCGAGTACGCCTACAATCATGCAAGATATTCGACTACCGACAAGTCCCCTTTCGAAGTTGTCTACGATTTCTTCCCATTGTCCCCATTGGACATTCTCCCTCTTCCACTACAAGAGCGCATCAATATGGACGCGAGTGCACGAGTGACCTATCTCAAGAAGATGCATGAAGATACAAGGAAAACCATCGAGCGCCAAGTACAATGACTCGCGACCAAGCTCAACGTCAACAAGCAACCCATGATATTCAACATCGGAGATCTTGTGTGGCTACACCTTCGCAAGTAACGCTTCCCCAACGAACGCAAGTCCAAACTTCTACCACAAGCCGATGGACCATTCAAGGTGCTAGCATGCTACAACAACGATGCACACAAGATTGACCTCCCGCGCGACAAGTACAACGTGAGCGACGTCTTCAATGTCAAGGATCTTTCGCCCTATCATTGTGATGAAGATTTCGATCCGAGGACGTATCTTCCCCAAAGGAGGGGAGATGATGCGTATCATCACAAGGTCATCCCCATGGACCAACCTACGTCTCCTACGACTCCACTTGGACCAATGACAAGAGCCCGAGCAAAGGCTATCGAAGATAAGGTGAAGTCGCTCCTTTCCGAACTACCGCTTTGTATGCATGAGACATGGCTGCTACCTCAAGCGGAGACACTATGTGTGATCAGGTACTTGGAGGAAAGCCGTGGGACATCTAGATCCAATGGACAAGACGGAGAGGACACCAAGCACAAAGGACAAGAAGAAGAGCTGCCACGGAAGCTACAGCCACGGAGTACCTGATCAGGTACTCGGAGGAAAGCCGCGGGACATCTACATCCAACGAACAAGACGAAGAGGACACCAAGCGCGAAGGACAATAAGAAGAGCTGCCACGGAAGCTACAGCCACCGGACGACCGGCCCAGCCCGGACGTCTGGCCCCTGAAGGTCACGCAAGCCCAAGGAACTCAGGCCACCGAAAGCTACAGGCTCCGGACGACCATCCCAGCCCGGACGTCCGACAACTCCCAGGCTCCGGACGACCGAGCCTCTCCAAATGACCGACGCTACGCCAACAGAACGGAATCTACGGAAATCTGAGGAAGACTAGACGACTGGCAACAGAACCAAATCTACGGAAGTCCGAAGATCTATGGACGTCCAGACCGTCCGGAGCCTCCGGACGTCCGACACCCACCGGACGTCCGACCCCTGGCTGTGTCCAGTTACGGGCTGAGGCCCATGTACCCCTTCACTTCTCCCCCCTTTTGCACCTAGACAATAAATAGACCTCTCCCTCCTCCTAGCTGGGGTTAGCATTGGTTTAGCTCATATGTGAGATAGAGCATTGCTAATCCATACAGATCTCCTCCTCGAGAGAGACTGTGGCCCCTCTTCGGAGACAATCCACGTTGGATTCAAGACCCCCTCTTGGGTGGCCCCATCAAGACCTCCTCACGGAGAAGAACCAGTTACCTCTTGTATCGTCCCTTGTTGGATTCAGATCGTGTATCTCTTTGTGTTTCGAGGATCTAGCATATGTGTGACTTATTCTTGTTGGTTTGAGTGATACTCTTGTGTTTCCCCTCTTGTTCCCTCCTCGTGTTCTTCGTGTTCTTCGTAGGATCCCCTCCAATCATGAAACATCGGGCCACTAGGGTTCTACCCTACATCTATACCGAAAGCATGCGATAGGACAAAGTCCTTCTCAGCACTCTTGAGGACAATCCTCACATTACGTTACCAACCATAAAGATTTAACCAGATATTTAACAGCTATTCAATTTTAATAGGGAGGGTGGAAACACAAGCCATTATTCTATAACTATTATGCAAATCACACTTAGACAGTGTTCATAATTAATTGCACCGAGAATTAAACAAGTTAATTCTACAGTGCGCTCCCACTCAAATCAATATCTCTCATAATTGACTATGAGTGATTCAAGACCCGCATTTCCATTCAACACCACGGTTCGAGATGAACTCAAATGGCGCGAAATTAAATCGGTAGGCAAACTTGCCGATCACATCTCTATGTGATTCTTGTTCATCCTTCGATGTGTGTGTTCTGGGCTCAGGACTGTCCTGCCTGGACATCAAGACAACCAAGTGATCTCGCTGCGAGGTCTCAAATCACCCGCCTCACACTTCTCTAACCGTTCACACCCATGGCGATCATGTGATACCCCGAAGGGATAGGTGCCATGACCGTGCTACTGTTGGGAGAGCACTAACTACTTGATATTTTATGTGAGAGATCACCCTAATAAAAGCGACTACCGCACAATCAAAAAGGGTGCATCATAAGGGATAAACATCTCAGGCAATTCATAATAGCATGATATGGTATAGCCCTTTCCGACGGAGAAGTCTTGTATTTTTCGTCTTCGGCATTTGCGTCGGTGTTCACCTTCGTGAAGATTGTCACGACTTTGTCGATGCACCAGATAATATTGCTATCTCTATAGCTAATAAAATAAGTGCATTACTTATGATTGACAGGCAATTCATTAAAGTGGCAATCATATGGCTCCAGCCATCATGCCGAATCATTACACGCTGGTCATGTTAATCAAATTACATCATATAGTCATCTCATACATAATTAAATTATTATGAGCACTGCTATACCACATCACATGCAAACCATCGTGCAAAACCAAGTTTGGCGCCTCTAATCGGTTCATACCAAAAAGGTTTTACATGGCTTCTAAGGTTTCGAAATGAACCAAAGCTACCAACGTCCATCATCAAGTACGATAATTCAAGTCGCTAGATTAACTTTGCGGGGCGTATGAAACATGAGATAATAAAATCTCAAGCCCCAAACTGAATTTCGTCATACGCATGACCCCCGTGCAGATCATATCTGCATTGCCCTTTTGTCTGTAAAATTTCATCTTTCTTTCTAACTATGGTGGATTTCAACGAACTGTTAGCACTTCGTTGATCAATCAGGATCGCGGATTGCCAGAACATTGAAAATCCAACATGCCTTTATCAAAGATCAGAAATATGCAAATTCCAGGGAAGCAACAAGAACATCGGGTAACAAATTTCATCTGCTACCCGCACAAATAATTTTCAGTAATAGAACTCATCTACTACCTAATTATATTTTGCAACACCCATACATATCTATGTATTCTAGATTGCAACCTGCATCTATGCATAGCACGGCTTTTGATACCACTGTAGGGTAACGCAGCATAAAACAAAAAATTTCCGACCTATGCACCAGCCCAGGACCACTATGGGGACTGCATACAAAGTTTGATCTTGTTTGTTACCGACTCGTAGCGCAGAGGAAGTAGAGTCGGTGACGATCGGCAGCTAGGATATACAACCTCCCAACCGCGAGGATGTATATCCTCATCTGCCCCTCGGACAGCCCTCCGGGAGGCGGTTGGACAGTCCCCCAGACGGTGTCGCGGACAGCCCTTCGGGAGGACCTTCGAAACTCGGACGGTCACTCGGACAGCCCTTCAGGAGGACCTTTGAAACTCGGATGGTCACACGGACAGCCCTTCGGGTTGCACTCTCAAAATAAGACCGAAACTACGATCTCTCTACAGAGTTGCACACATACGGTGTCATCTATCCGACAGGGCTTCGCCGTCCAAAACTAGTTACCACCAGAACCCAGACAGCCTTTCGGCTCTACGAAACTATTTCGTGGGGAGGGAGAGAGAAGCCAGATCATTGCAATGGCACTTGTATGTGAGAAAGAGTGAGTGTGGAGAGTGCCTCTCCACCTCTATTTGTAGGAAAACCCAAGGGGTTGGGGGAAACATTAAAAACCCAAAATGCCTACACTTTATGTCACACATAAAGGGCATAAAGGGCATAAAGGGATGACAAGTGGAGCTCCATGGAGGAGCTGCACCATTGAAGGTCCCACCTTCATGGGGGCCCCCCAAAGGGGGTTCCTTGATCCCCAAGTCCTTCTACAAGCCTTTTGGGAAAAGCCCTAAAAGGTGGCTTTCCATAAAAATATACAAAAAGCACTTTCACTATTCACGACGACATTTTTCAGCGTCCGTTCGAACTGAAAATATTAATGTGGGCTTAGAACATTTCCAGTACCCACTAAAATAATTTTCAACGCCTTCCGAAACAATTCCGGATTAGTGATTTTCATCTGCGAAAAGCATCTGAAGTGGTTTCGGCAGCTCCGGAACATTTCCGGTTTTTCTCCCGAAAAATTCATAGAAGTTTCCAGAATAATTTTGGCACCCTCCAAGAATTATCAGGCATGTCCCATAACCAATTTGACTTAATGTAATACCCCGAAACAACTTTTCGGTTTTACCGAAACTATTCCAGTGTTCTCTCTCCGGAACCTTTCCGTTGTGTCTGAAACTATTTCGGTGAATTTCTCTCAGACTCCCTGTCTAGTATTCTACAAACAGATGACCCTTAAGTGTGTGACCCTATAGGTTCGATGAAGTATAGACATGACCGGAACTCTTTCCAGTCAATGATCGACATCGGAACCGTGGATACCCATATTGACCCCTATACCCACACGAATGAATATTCGAGTGAACCTCCAGTTGTCGTGTACTATTCCTGTTGCTGCGCAATATGTTACAAATACCCGAGGTGAGATTTACTTGCATCCCCGTGGATCAACAACTTGTCCACTATGCTAGTTACCTCATTACCAGTTTTGTTCTCTTTTCTCGTTTCCGTGTTCCGACATCCCGGTGATCAAATCACACTGTGTCTGGCCATACGATGATGGATACCGTAACACCGAGAGGGCCCGAGAATATCTCTCCATCGTCGGAGGAGCAAATCCGAATCTTGAGCTGTCAAGTTACTTGACACACTTTTCCATGAACTCGTAAGCCGCTGTAATAGCCACCCATTTACGGATGACGTTTAACAAACCCCAAAGTTCATGAAGCAAATATGAAGAAACTCGATACTCTCATGGTCTAAGGAATTATGCAAACATTAACCATCTCTGTGTTATTGACCACAAACTTCTGACGAAAGCATCTCATAGCATAACATCAATCGGGTCGATTCAACACAAATGTTCTTCTAACATTGTGCTCTCAAAAGTTGCCGGCATAGGCATGCCCATGATCAGGAAAACATAACCATCATGCAACACTTGAGCTAGTCTTAGAGGCCAGACTAGGAATACATTTTACCGTTTATTTTTCCAGACGTGCATATGAGTCTTCCTCTGAGCCTCGTGGTTATTGTAGACTCGAGAACCATAGCAGTTATAGCATGGAACATAAATATAATTATGAACTAGGAGATAATCAATAACATTTATTATTGCCTCTAGGGCATATCTCCTACACGCTCATCCTGCTAGTGCCGGCCCTCCACTCTCGGAGGATCCTGCCGGCTGTGAACAACTGGCTTGTTTACCGGCTGCGGCTAGCAGCCGGTTCTGCTGCCCGCGGCCTCCGCCGCTTAGGGACCGGGAGGTCGCACCATGCTCACGGTGGGGTAGATGGTTTTCGGCCTGCTTAGGGACCGGGACCGGCTGCGACCACGCGGTTGCACGCGTCCTGCTGCGTGTTCGCAGCGTTGAGGAGTTCCTGGAGGTGCGCCATCTGACTGCATCGTTCGTCGCCCTCCAGGTTGTCCAACTCTTCTACCGCCGCTTGGGCGGCGTGCAGGTTCTCCAGTGGGGTGTCGTAGACCGGGCGTCCGCCTCCCAGCATGCTGGCTATGGCCGCGCCGCGTTGCCGGATGGCACCGGCTCGGCTGGGCTCAGCCCCAGCCGGCGTGGTGCCCGCTATGCGGTCGATCTCGCGCTGGCTCGCTTCAGCGCGGCGCTTCATGGTCCCCATCTTGTTGGCGCTGTCGAGGAGCTTGACACGGAACTCTTCCAGTGTTGCTCCATCGACATTGGCCGTGACGGGAGTGGCCAGGCCCTGGATTGCTGCACGCAATGGGTCCTGGACAGCCCCGCTGGAGTCCCTCTGTGGCCTGTGACCATGACCTCCGCGACGAGGAGGGAGCGGACCATCAACGAACACCACGTCGCCGGGGAAGGCATCGATGGAGGCCGCGTCTGAGAGGGTGAGCTTCTCGAAGAGCTCGGTGAGGGAGTCGGCGGCTCGCCCATCGGGGGCGGGCTCGTCGAAGAGGCTGAGCTCGCCGAAGAGGTCGACAAGGCGGCTCACGGGGAAGACGGCTCCCTCGTCAGGCGATGCACTGGTGCAAGCTCAAGCGGGGGCGCCAGGTTGGCTGATCAAGCCAGACGCGACGTGCTCGTCAGAGAGGAAGAGGATTCCTGCCCAGAATGTGTCTCCGGCCGATGCTGCGTTAGGCCCCATGGTGGGCGCCAACTGTCGGGGTATTCTCACGATAGATGCCAGGGGGTGGCTTATCATGGATGGGGCCAAGAGGATGTCGTCGGGCCCTGGAAGCGGGAGTGAGCACGAGCTCGATCGCACACGAGACATACCCAGGTTCGGGGCTCTCCGAGGAGATAGCACCCCTAGTCCTACTCTGCGGGGTCTTCGCATGATGTCTATGATCAAATGGTGGCCATAAGCTTGCTCCTTGTGCTGTGTTGCTAGAGGAGAAAGAAGGGCAGAGCTGCTACCTTGCTTCTCCTAGCTATGGTGTGTGTGAGTAGAACAAGGGTTGAACCGTTTGCATGGGTGATCCTGGGGGCTTATATAGGCCTGCCCCACATGGGTACAATGGTAATACGGCCGGGTGTAGGACCCGGACGTTGGTGTCTAGGGTCGCTGGGTCCTCTACCGGCTACTGGGGCCCGTCGCTTGGTGGGCCCCGCCGGCTGCCGAGAATCCGGCCAACAGGTAGGGCCCGCCGCCTGCGGGCCACGCTGATTGCCTTTTGCTATAGCATTGTACTTGATGACAGAGGCCTCGTTAGGAGTCGTATGGCTACAGTCCCGCCGCTTGGTCAGCGCACACTGTAGCCATACTCCGTCTCGTCGGAGTAATTGTGTGTGGACTCCGAGGGGAGGGAAGGGCCGGTTGCTGGAGGCCAATCCACCCCCGAAGCCGCCTCTAGGCGAGCACCGTCTTCTGGGAGCTCACGGACAACACTTCAAAAAAATACAGTTTCGTGATGATACGTGTTTGTCACAGTAGGTCACGTTTTCTGTCATGCATGTACATCCATGACGATTTTATGACAGAATCAAGATAGTCATACCTGTCCTGTCGTAGACGTGTTCCCTGACATTACCAAAATTATCATCACGGAAGTGTCCACTTCCATGACGATAAATCGCGCGTCATAGAAGTGATTTCGTCAAGGGTGACCAACACGTGGCATCCACCGTAACGGGTCCCCGTTAAGCTATCGGGTACCGTTTTGGATCCGATAACCCATTAACAGCCCGGACCAATGGGTATTGTCCACGTGCAAAATCATCATTGGCCGGAGGAAACACGTGTCTGCTCCTCGGTGGGCCAGATGCCGTCCGTCCAATGGAGGAGACATGCCTATGATACGCTGACAAGTGGCAGGGCCCAACAGAGGCCCATATAGGTTTAAAAGGCCAGCCCAGTCAAAGGCCCGTAGTACTTACTCAGGTACTAGTGGGCCAGCCCAATAACGGCCTGTTTAATAAAGGCCCATTTATGACCCGAAGCCAGATCTGGCCCGTTAATTATTCACCGAATATTTGGGCCCAATTACAGCCCAGTGACTTTTGGCCTGTTAGAGGCCCCATGTAGACATGGGGCCATTTCAGCCTGGTGTGTCTTTCGGCCTAGGAATGGCCCATGCTGCCCATGGGCCATATATGGTCCGACGAGACATCTAGCCCACTAACGGCCCGTGATAAAGGTGGCAACAGTTCAGCCCAACGTGACTTTGGGCCTGTTAAAGGCCTATCGTATATTTCGGCCCGTTGATGCGGCTACTAAGCTTTCGGCCTCTTAAAGGCCCATGATATCAGTGGGCCAACTAAGGCCTGAGATATGTTTCAGGGTGGTAACGGCCCGTCATATAACTGGGCCAAAAAAGGCCCGGTCTACATTTCAGCCTGCTGAAGGCCCATCGACGACTAGTGAAAATTGAGGCCCAACATGCATTTCGGCCTGCTAAAGGCCCATGGTTTCTTCTAGGCCGTAACGGACCAGCAGAATATTCAGCCTGTTAATGGCCCAACGCTACATGGGCCAAACTAAGCGCTAGGTCCAGAAAAGTCCCAACTAAAATTTGGGCCGAATATAGGCCGGAGTAAGTTGTGGGCCTGGCGCAAAGTATGAAGGCCCAAATGGCCATTCGGGCCCAAGAAAGATGCAGGCCGGCCCAATTGTGGCCCGCTAAAAACCAGGCCCATTAGAGGCAAATGTTTTGGCCCGGTCGACTACATCAGATTTTCTTTCAGATAGCGAATGATGGCAGTAACTAGTAGGAATTAAGAACAAACCTACTCTATACAATAAAGAAATTACGGCATAGCAACTTAGAATAAACCTACACTATACAATAAAGGATTTATGGTATATTACATCCACTGGGCATCAAAGTTCGCTAAGAGGGATCATAAAGCGCAACGGAGAAGCAGATTACAAAAACTTGGCACCATTGCAGCATAACAAAATAATACTAAACCGAGACCACTTCCAAGACAGTTCAAGAAAGGTTAGCCTTGTGCGGGAACTACTGCGCAAGCTGTTGAGCAAGGCTATGAGACCGGCCTAGCATGTCGGTCATAGCTTCCAGGTGTAGCTGTTTAGAAAAGAGGTTCTCATTGGTGTTCTCCGTAATCTTTCTTAGAGATAGGACTTCAAGTCGAAGTTGAGTTGCAGAATGCCTTTCTGCTAGGACGTGGGACTGAAGAAGTCGAACCGATTCAGACAGCGAATTCTGTGAGCTTTTCTGACTTCTAGTCTCAAGTAACTTGAACACTGCATCAAGACAAGACTTTGGGATTGTCTCACTATCTTCAAGATGTTTTGCCTTCTTTGCTGCAATATATGTTGGGTTTGTCTCACAGCCTTCAGCAGACTTGTGCATGCCATCAGGCATATCACCCTGAAACAAGCAGAGAGATGATAGGTTTTGCATGTGTATAAACAAAGATGATAACTGTGCTATCAGTTCCATCCAATTTCAAATTAGAAAATAAAGAGTAAGTTCAAAATATCAATAGCATAATTTGGCATTGTTCATAATGCGGGGAGCTTCACCACACTACTGGATTACCATGTCAACATAACAAGCATAGATGAAGGGCAAAGACAATCATTGTATCTATTTTGGTTAATGTGCATGGCATGTTGTTCATATCATCAGCCACATTAGTAAGATAAAACATGAGATGACAAGGTGCAAACGTGGGCTGCTTCACCGCGCACTGGATTATAGATCCACAAAACAAGCATACATATAGGGAGTATTGAGTAATGTGCATGGTATGAATAAGGAATTTGGTTTTACAAGTAAAACTTGGAACTTACGGTTCTTGCGAACATGCATTTTGATAGAAACAGCAAACTAAACAGCAGTAAACGATAGGGAGTATGAGCAAATTAAATAGCAGTTGAGGATAAAGGCTTTAGAAGGACTGACTTACATTAACAGTTAACACCGGCTTTATAATGCCCTTCTCCATGTCAAGGGAAGGATAACTCAAGAATTTCAGCACAAAATCTTCTTCATAAGCATTGCCTGTACTCTACACTTTGTAGAGAGTAATTATAGATATGATAAAACTGGAAGGGATAGAGGATAATGAAGATAAGATGCAGATTGATGCTACATAATCAACTACCAATCCCTGGAAGTACAAATGTTACAGGACAAAATGTACTGACAAGGGCAATGGGATACACTTATGCACTGGCATTGTCTGTGTATTCAACTTTTTGGTAAGATTAAATATATATTTGATATTTTTTAGTAAATGGTGGGCGAGGGTGATAAGATGCAGAATGCTACACAATGAACCAATCCCTCTTCCCATAATACAAGAATGTTTTGAATACTCGTGTACTGTACAAAACGTTCTTATATTATGGGACGGAGGGAGTAGCTGCTAATGTAAGTACAGTGATAGACGACGTTCAGTCCTTACAAGAGGACTGCAGAGCTAAACCTCTTCAAAAGCATTGGGTTGATTCTAATTTTATGTAAGAGTCCATACGGATCTTATAATGTCCACCAAATGGATGATAACGAGGCTAACATGTGAAGTGATGCTACATAATCAAACAACTATGGAAGTAAGTATGGTCATACAGGGCAAGAGGTACTCACAAGAGCAATGCAGTGTGCAGTAGAGTTGCGAGATTCTATGGTCCCTTGAGAATGAATGTTCTTCTGCTAACAATTTTCATACAAGTGAGACGTTAAGGCAAATGCAGAATGTAGTTCAAATTGTAATGTGATATAATAGACAGTACCTTATGCTGCAGACGAGACCGATGTGTAACAAGATTATTCCAGTCACTGTCGGATAAATGTAGCACGGGAGACTTTACAGAAATTTCATTTAGGGGCTGGACATCGAAGTGCGCTTGCCTCAGGTAGGAACGATACTTCATGAACGAGTGCTTGAAAAGCGCAACTAACCCTTGCTCGTCTTGACAATCCAGTTTGGTCCTTGCCTATTTAAAAGAATGAAATCTTGCGTCTTCTGTCAGCAGAAACATATGCAGTAATTACCATGAATAACATTAGTACATTACTTACGCGTAAGTTGCGGAGGAAGACTGGAAATTGTTCTGTGTTTGCGGTATAATCTTTCCATGAAGGAAATGTGCGCACAAAGTTCCTGAGAACAATATAAGCTTCGTCTTCTAAACTTGGAAGAAATGGAACAGGGGTCCTATTTGCTGCAATTGGGGCTCTCTCTAGTTCGAAAAGGGATTTGGCAACTGGATTTGGTGTACTCTTTGCTGGAATGGGGGTCTTGCATCGTAGAGCTGGTGCTATGTCAACTGGCATCATCATACTGTTTGCTCCAGTTGTGGTCTGCTAAGTTGGGGCATCAGAAATGACTAGTGTAGTAGGGCTAGAGTCTGCTAGAGTTGGGGTGTTTTGTGGGTCAGGTGATATTGCAACTACACCTAATGGGCTATTTGATTTATCAAGTGTCACTACCTTTTCCAAATACTTTGCTCGTGCTCCTCCGTGATCAGCAATCGCCCTCTTCCTTTTCAACGTCTGATACACAAGAACAACATTTTAATGGATAAATATGATATGATGACAGATGGAATATGTACTGAAAATGGATACGCTGGACGTATTCACATACACGATGTGTAAAGTAAGCTAATGGCAGTGCAACAAAGTAGAAGCAACGCAAAGCATCAGTTACAAGATATGTGCGACCAATATAACCTTGGAAAGTTAGACCAAGCACCTTGATGGGTCAATAAGATAGGGCATCTGCCTCTGACTCCTCCACTAGTGAGCTACATTGACTTAGGTCTCCCTCTAGCTCAGAATCACTGTTAGGATCATATTCTGAGCATGAATATGTAGGTGGAGAGCGTTTGCATTGCATTGCATCCAGACTTAATTTCAGTCCCTTAATGCCAAGTTTGACAGCCATGGCATTGTTCTGCTTTATTCTTTTCATGCACGCAAGCTCATAATCATTATGATGCTGTTCAGAATCTGAGATTCACAAAAACATAAAAAAGTAGTTAGATTATCTATGGAATGCATTGCGGATTCAACTCGAAGAGTGTCTCCCTATAAACCCCTGCATACGCAAATTTCACCCCCAACCGTGCTGACCAGACCACACACAGAAATACAAACCCCTGATGTCTCTATAACAGGCTGACACACATTTCAAAACTGAAGTAGGAACATTAGAATCATATCAAATTCGTATTTGAACAAATAAACTAAGGAATTATGAGTGGCATAATGTTTAGCTTCAAGGGTGGAGTGCTGGTAGTGCGACACAAAGCAAGTAGGCAGATTGTATTCCATGTAAAAGATCGTAGTCTATGTAAAAGCTGGAAATGACACTTTCTTTCTATACAATGCAATGTTCGTTTCCCACACATGATGGAAGAGAACACACAGAGAAATACTATTCACTCATGTATACGGTTCCAGAATTTTGAGACAGGGTGGTTCACCCTAACAGAATATTGACAACAAATATGACAAGGCAAGCATAGATGTAGTGAATCAATCATTTACTTGTGAGCTTACTAGGACAAGTATGCAGAATTGTAACTGCAGTAAGAGACCGTCCAAAATATGAATCAAGAAGTTTTTCTAGCTAGCACTTATTGTTTGCAACTAATCGACGTGAATAATTGGATATCATATCGAATGAGTAAGAAAGATAAGTAAAATTGTCAACAAACCTGGCCTGCAGTAGTAATCTAGGTCAATGTCACTACGACCAACAATCCAAAATGACTAGTGTCTATTCCTAGGGCCGGAATTTTGAAACCCTGTGAACTTTACAGGTACTAAAGATTACTGAAATACATCTGAATCATTAAGTGTAGGTAGCACTCAGCACACAACAAACCATGATGACAGTCCTGCCTAATGAGTAATGAATGAATTAGAAAATGGGTGATGAGGAGTGGCCGTTAAGTGTTCAGGACGTATCTCAGGATAAATCGGGTTGCCTTAGTGGGTGTTGCACGCCTGAGCCCTGAACGAACTGGGAAGGTAGGCACGGCAGCGCGCCCGGGCAGCGGTGACGCTGTTGGGCGACCGGCTCTTGACCTCCTGTTAGTCCGGCGGCTCCTCCTAGAGTCACGCCGTCAGGGGATGGCAAGTTGCCGTCGAGGCAGACGGCTGGGGGCGAGTAGAGATCGGAAGCGCGTAGCAGAACAAAGGGGAATCGGGGCCTGGGCCGACCCAAAATCCCAGGGTGGGCCGGGGCCCATCGTGGGCACCCTGTAGAGATACACACCTGAGCGGCGAACATGCGTTTTCGAAACTAAATTAGGAACATTTAGCTGACCAATTAAACGACTCTGTTTTAATAATATTAGATTCGTATTTGAACAACTAAGCTTGTTTAGCTTGATGGGTGGAGCAGTGCTATTATGACATGAAGCACGTATGCTGATCGTATAGTGATCATAAAAGGGGGAAACCCTAAGCATTTTTTGAGCAAAAGAGGGTTTCCCCTCTGATTTCTATTAAAGAAACCACCACGGAACCAACATGATCAATTAAACCGTATTATGATTGTGCCATGGTAGATTTAAAGCTGCAAACCAGAGAAATGATATTTAGCATCCATTGTTTGCTTCGAACTAAGAACTAAATTATAAGAGCTGAAAAGAAAGTACAGTAACCAAGTTATGATCTATTTTCTGGTTGAGATCAAAAAGTTGAGGAGATATGAAGTACCACCTCTCTTGCGGCGTCGTGTAGGCATCGGGGGTGCGATGCCTGTCGGTGGTGTTGAAGCAGATCTGCGACGGTAGACGGGTGCATCGGGGGATAAGTCACGTTGCGGTGAAGAGAAGGTCGTGTGAGCAGCCTCGGCAAAGAGGACGACGACGCAGATGAAGCGAGAGGACGCGATGCAAGCTCTTGGTCCATCATCGTGGATGAGAAACGTCCATCTCTAGAAGTGGACGACGCGGTCTTGGTAGGCGCTCCGACATGCTGGAGGACGGTGGCGATGGATGGGGTGGAGGACGGCGGTGATGGATGGGGTGGAGGACGGAGGAGGCTGGTGTGGGGATGGTGTTCTACCGTGGATGGTGTATGAATGGGAAAATGGAGGGAGAGGTATGGGGAACCATGTTTTTGGGATGTGCCTTTCTGAAATATGGAAAAGTTAAGAACTTAGCCCCCGTTTAAAATTTGGACGTCTCGTCGGTTGGGGACGGTAATGTCGCATCTCGCCAATATTTGGCCAAAGCGATTTCGGGCGAGGAGAGGGTGTTTTGGCACCCATGGTTGGCGCCCATAGTGTATGAACGGGGCTGACAGGTAGGGCGGATATGTCACGTCTGAGTGAAGTTGCAAACCTGCCCCTATTGAAAATATATGCCTACATCGATTTCGGCCGAATCGAGTTTGTTTTGCCGCCCACCGTGTATGAATGGGTAAATGGAGGGAGAAACAGAGGTCTTTCGGACAAGCTTGAATCAAATGTGTTTTGCCGCCCATGTTTGGCGCACACCGTGTCGGAATGGGCCTAGAGGCGGTCGTGTCACGTCTAATTGAAGTTACTAACCTACCCCTATTGAGAGCAGTGGAAATCGGGCCGATGGATTATCCGTGTAAGGGGTAGACTGTAATTTCCATCTCCCAAACGCTTGGCTTCGGGCAGCCGACGTGGAGTGTACATTTTGCCGCTTCTTTCGCATTTTGGGACAATAAGCATCCATGTTTACCCCGGCAACTAAATTCAAATCCATTTTGTATTCCTATACGAATCTTTATAAATCATTCTATGTGTTTTTATATATCTTCAAAAGCACAACAAAGATGTATTGCACTATCATATATGAATATGATTTGCAAATGCCGATACTCGAATTCAGAAGCTAGAATCCAGTTTATGCTGAATTCGAATATTTGGAACACTTTATGTCCAACTCAAATGTCACACGCAGCATAATGTGTACTCCTATTTAGATATGTACACAAGCGATGGATCAAGATTCAAATACCGAGTCAATCAACCAAGAATGTACATAACTAATAGACATATAAACACTTATAGAGTATATGGATCAATAATATCAACTAACATACATAAGCCAGGCCGATGTACTTTTTTTGCTAGAAGAGCATCTTTTTTTAGCGAAGCTAGTACAACATCTTGGCCCTTTCCGATGCGTGCCACTTATGGTCCATCTGTACTACTATTATTTCTGAATGCACATTCAGCCTGATTAGCATATTTGTAGGTCTGGCACGGCAATCAAAATGAAATGTATCCGAGTCTTATCAATTAATACAGACTTGTGCTCGAATAAAATTGCAAACCAAAAAATAAAAAACAATTATTACATGATCTCTAAAACAAATGGTTTGATCGATTACATGAACAAACAACACAAAGGTTATTCAATGATGGAAAGAACATTTCACCTATAATTTACCAAGTGGGAATTTAATTTCCTTTTTTCCTTCAGGACCTTAACAATGCGGTCAGTCTTAGCTTGCTTTGTTTTGAAATCCACCAAATATTTAATGGTTGTCTTGAGTACTGCTTGTGATTGTGTTGTTTGCTTCCTCAACATGTCAACTTCATCTCTAAGTGCAGAAGCAGAATCTCTCTTTACCACTAGTTTAGCCTCTAGAGCATCAGCAGTTGGCAATTCATGATGCACGATTGGGCCGGTGCCACTGTGTGGGATGATACAACGTCCATGGGGACCTCACTCTTTTATCTTGGGCTAACCTGTTTTGCCATTAAAGTTCCGATTGGATTCCGAAAAGTTGAAGTTAGCAAAACATATCAACTAGGAGTTATAACAGCAAACCTATTAAACAAACAAGGAATTAAAGAGTTTCAACTGGATGCTGAAAAGTACTTATTAACATCATTGTAACCGGTTGTTGTGGCAGCAAAGCAGTTAAACAAACAAGTTTGCAAAAGGTACCTGTTGTGGCATTGGAGTTTCTCTTGGATCCTGAAAAGTTGAGTAGCCAGTAATGTGATTAGAGCAACCGGTTGCAGCAGCAAAGCAGTTAAACAAACAAGTTTTGCAAAAGGAACCTGTTGTGGCATTCGAGTTTCTCTTGGATCCTAAAAAGTTGAGTAGTCAGTAACTTTATTAGAGCAACAAGTTATAGCAGCAAACCTGTTACACAAATATATTTTTCAATCTGTACATGTTGTGCAATTGGACTTCCAATTGGATCCTGAAAACTTGAAGTTGGTAAGATGATTACAGCAACAAGTTACAGCAGCAAACCAGGTAAACAAGGAAGTTTCTAAAAACATACCTGTTGTGCCAACGGAGTTTCAGTTGGATCCTGCAAACTTGAATGTTAGCAATCAATAAATAAAGTTTTGCAAGAGCCATAAGAAACTAACATCAAACTAGTAAAACTATCAAGTTTTGGCAACGTATTTAAATACACCTGAACTAGTAAAACTAACAAGTTCTTGGCAACGTATTAAAGTAACAAGTCGGTACCATTTACCAGCAACATAGACATCTGTAAATTTCTTCGATCTAAGCAAAATGATTCCAACAGATATATAAGTTAAAAAGACGGTGTCCATCATATAAACCTGACTGTTGTCTATCTATGAACATGCAAACATTACTAGTGCTACAATTGATAACATCAAACCATTTAAACAAATAGGGTATCAGAACGTAAATTACACGTGAATTCTGCTGCACCCTAGAAGTACATATGACCAGCTATCTACGTGCTTAAGTAGCTATTTAAGTTCGGGCAAACAGGTAATTCTTAACAGTAAGTATCAAACACATAGATAGGCATAGTCTATAATAGGATTAACATGCTATGGCATTATGTAATCAGTAGCAAACTAAATTAAGCCAAGCAACAAAATTGAATAATTTTGCAATAAGTGGCTAACTAAAATTTCGAGAAGCAGGTAACTGAACTTACGCTAGCTCTTTATACAGGCACACTGCAACTTCTTTTTCGCTTACAACGTTCTACGAAGGAGTCCATGCATGGCATCAATTGCTTGGATACGCAGTCCCAATACATCTTTCTTCCCACACTGCATTGGTAAGTCGAATGGTTAATCTGGTAAGATGGTGCATCCTTGATATGTATATGAGGACGTGTAGTCAGACTAGTTGTAGCCACACACATCGCACTGGCTTTTACTGTATATTTCATGCGATTACATTTGGCTTATTGAGATTTAAGTAATCTACAATAGGATGAAAAGACTGGCATCCTTCACATTATTGGCGAACTCGGTTCATAGAAACAAGCAATTCAACCATTTTGTGGGTAAATCAAAGGCGCCACTGGAATATTTTTCACTACCCCAATCATACACGCAAAAAGGGGCGACACGACCGTAGGGGCTGGTATGGGTGGCCGCCTTGGGTGGCTGGAAAGTGTGCACCTAGTTTGAGTCGTCCAGGTTGGCCCAGGCTAGTTTTGTTCGTCCCAACGCACGAGCAGGCAATGTAAAAAATGAAGAATTTTTTTTCAATCTGGATGGGCCAATAACGTAAGTGCAAGGCATGCCCCATAGTAGGCTCGCGGCCCAAACGAGCGCCTTCCATATCGATCGACAGCAGGAAAATTTCCAATTCGTTCGCTCCAGCCTCCAGTCTGGTTCGCTCCTAACCTAGCCGCCGCTGGACAGACCGACACAACACTTCCTCGCGCCCTCGTTGGAGGGTGGTCGCCGGGCTTCAAGCGAATGGAAGGACAAGAAGATGAAGATCCAACCCTGGGTGTAGCCTGCGTGGGAGGCAGCGCCGGCAGCACGGGCATGGCATCGAGCTTGCGCAAACGGACAGTCGCAGCTTGCAAGAGCAGCATGCGCAACGAGCAAGTACATCACATCCCTGATTATATCTAATTCAACTATTCAATTTCTGGCCAATAGTTAAACCTGATGATGCTGTAAAACTGCTTGTATGCAGGGAATCTATGAGAAAATGGAACCAATTTCTGCTTATTTTATAACTCCCCCAATCAATACTGAACTGACTGAATCTGATGTATCTAATCAAGTTTCCGGTGCAAACAAACAAGCTCATGTTGTTCTTGAGCCTGAAGTGTCTAATAAATAGACTGCTAATGAAGGATTTGATGCAAACATTTTACATGCTCCTGGTGATGAACATATATTGTCTGATGAGGGATCTAATGCAAGAATTTTGCAAGCTCCCATTGAAGGATTAAGTGTCTAATGATGATCTTCTATGTTGAGAGAGACACAGAGATTTGCAGGCATTGATGACAAGCAAATTATAGTACATTTTCATGGCTTGAGGAAACATCGAGGCCATCTACCAGAAAGTCCCTGTATCATGACAACGTAGCATAAATACTTTTCTAATCTGTTGTTTGAAACTATTGGCATACTTGTGCAGGATAGATATATTGATATGCAGTTTGCACACTGGTTATAGGTGCAATTACACTTCGATATTTTCAGCCAGAGAACGAATAATTCAAGCAGGTACAGACCATGTTAGTATTCCTTGTACACCATGTTGCATTTTGTGTTTTTTGGTGCTTGCATCATTTAGTGTTTTATAATCTGAACTACTTTGGATCATTAGCTGGTTTTCAAAGTACATGTAGCTTCACATTTCTCAAGTTATGCTGATTTCCGGAGTGCAAGTGCCTTCGTATTTTTTAAGTTAAATTTTCGCGCCTGGTAACTTGAATTCGTGGATCCGCCACTACACACAAATCATACACGCAGGCCAGTACGAATTAAATGAAATGCAGGGACTTACGCTAGCTCGTTGTACAGGCTCACTGCAGCTCTGCTTGCGCTTGGGATGTTCCATGTACAATTCCATGTTACCACTTGCTTGGATTTGCAGGCCTTGTGCTCCTTGCATCCCCCTCTGCATTTTTGACACGGTGAATGGTTGATCAAGTAAGAGGAATCGACCTTGCTGTTGTACCGGAGGATAGATACTTACAAGGTTATACAGGTGTGCAGGATGTGTACCAGATCCCGTAGCGCCATCATGCTTCGCTAAAAAATGTTTTTTCTTGTTTCAGATGATATCTCCAGAAGAAATAAGAGTTAAAGTGAGAGTTGCATAGGCGTGTAAGCTAAGAGAGAAGTGAAAGGATATCCAAACATCGTCGGAACAGTGCACAAGGGAGTGATGTGTGGATACCTAGTTCGGGCGGGCATTTGGGCATGCTCGTCTAGCTAGAGTGTGGGTCACTTCAGAGCCGTTGAGGGTGATGCACTGGCGTTGGCTGGCCGCGCACAGACACAAAACTTCAGTGGCAGCGGAGCGCTATGATGCGGTGGACGAGACCGTTGATGAAGCCCCAACGGCCTCGGGGGGTGGAGGTGCGACGAAGTGCTCGGTGAAGTAGCCCCGATGACGTGGGAGACAGAGTTGGTGAAGTGCACCTGATGCGGTGGAAGTCAGTGTCTGTGAGGCATGCCGGTTGCGGCGGTCGATGTTGTCGGTGGACCACCCGGTGCGGTGGACGAGGGCGTAGATGAGGTAGCTCCGGTGCCGTGGTGAAGCGCGACCGTCGTCTTCGCCGTCGTCGTCCGGCACAGAGGTGGGGAAAGAGACGAGACGAGGGGCGATTCGAACTTTGCTTGGGTTGGCGGCGAATTAGGGATTTGAGCAATCTGGGCACAGAAGGGGACGGTGGAGAAGGGAGATTTTGCAGGGCTAGAATTGGGTCCGCCAGATATTTCAATCCGAAATGTGGAAGCGCGAACTTATTTTGTCATCGTTCTTTTTTGGGGGGGAGGGGGGAGGGAGGGGGTGGGTGGCTGGGTGCTAAGCGTCTGTACGACACACGCGACCACCACGACACGATCCTGGTCTGCCTGGTGTGCCTACATTTGAGAATGCAAACGAATCTTCTTTCATTCGCAAACGAATCTATATGTATTACCATGCCCGTGTTTTCCTTGCAAATAATTAGTCATTCGAAACAAGATACTATAAATTAATTAATGAGGAGTTATTTGAAAAAAAATTGATACGGTATCCACGCTAACGTGGATTAGAGTGTGTGTCACATAATTAGTTATTTGAATTAGAGTGTGTGTCACATAGCGATGTCCAATTCTAGCGTGGATTTCGCATTTCACGGTATCCATGCTACTTTTTTAATACAAATTCATATGTATATGATGAACACCATGGTAGTGAGAAAACTTTTGGATGGATTCAAACATATGACCTACAAAATAGCACAACAATCGAGTCAATGTCAACTTTTCCGAACCTAGTATGGCACGAATTCGGCATGGTCCTCAGTTCAAATCTTACAATGTACACCAAATTGAAACATCGATATTAAGTCTCATAATATATACATTCAAATGTCGTTTTTAGCCCCACCCCCCCCCCCCCTCGGCACACACGCTACATACTTCCTGTATCGGTCAATCTTCCTCTCCTAACCACCTTAGGAAGCTATCGGTTTCCAACACACGTTCATTCTTTCTCTCCATGTTTCGATCTCTAACTCTCTCAACTACACAACCCCCTTTTTCCACTCTGTTACCAAATGTATTTACCTCACACACCCGCCATTGCACCCCATGCCGAGCTCTCTCTCTCCCTCCCACCCTCTCTCGCTAGATACATGCATTGCCTATCTAGCTCCCCAACCTCTTGTGCGCACGTACACACATTGTCTATCTAGGTCACTCCCTCGAGACTGTCTCACTCTTTCTTCTGCACGGCGGGCCACACTCGCTCAATCTCGCTCTCTTTATCTGAGTCTCAATTAACCTCGTTTTCTTTCACACACAAATGATATATCTCCTTGTTCGGGCCTCGATCAACACACTCTATACTCTCTCACGCAGATTGTCTATCTAGGTCAGTCCATCCAAGCCGCCCCACTCTTTCGACCTCATGGCGGGGCCACGCTCGCTCAATCTCTCTCTCTCCCTCTCTCTCCCTCTCTATGTCTCGATTGACCTCGCTCTTTCTCGGATACAAACGATATATCTCCATGTTTGAGCCCAATTCGACATATTCATATTGTATACTCTCTCACGCACATTGTCTATCTAGGTCACTCTCTCCAACCGGTCTCACTCTTTCGATCGCACGATGACCCACTCTCGCTCAATCTCTCTTCCTTTATATATGTGATCGATTGACCATGCTTCCTCCCATGCAAAAAATATATCTACTTGTCTATGACTGGATCATCTCTCAAGCTCTATCTTACAGCCCTCACCCTTCCCAAAACTCAATCGGACAATATCTCTCTAGAGCATATATATCTTTTTAATGAATGTCGGACCACACTCACTTTGTCTTTCTATCTATATGTCTCTAGATTGACCTCGCTTTCTCACACCGTATCTTCCACACATTGAAGCTACCTCTGGATCCCTCGCAAAGCCGGAGCTATTTACATTCCGAGGGGACTCCAACCTTGGATTAATTTGTGTAGGCATTTATTCCAGTGGGTCTAGATTATATTTTCATAGCAGTCGACCCGCAACTACTCCAAACACCGTTGCAACCCCCGCACCTCCCCCAATTGATTTCCCTCTGGCTCGGTCATCGCTCTCTCGCACGTCATTTCTCGCCTTCAATGTCGCACCATGGTATTATTGCAAAAAATTATGTTGTTCTCTTTAATTATTACAAATAAGCTACAAAACTACACACCGATAGTTCGCCTGGAAATGGAGCAAATTTCGACCCACAATTTAAAGTGCTACAAACTACACACCGAGGGGCCCACCTGTCATGAACAAATTTGGACCCATATACAAATCAAAAAATAAATGACGAGGATCGAACATGCGACTAGGGCATTCATGCCGCACGTCAATAGGAAACATACGTAGAACAACAATGTTTGTTGTACCCCCCTTTGTTCATATAATGTTTTTATATTACCACAACCTATTTAAGGATAACATTTAATATTAGTTTTAGTATATTAGTGGGACCGGCTCGTTAGCACGTAGTATTCGCCTTCACTTACTGGTGGGTTCCGTGTGTGCTCTCTCTCTCTCTCCTCCCCTTCTGCGTTTAGACGCACGGGCAAACACGAAGAACTCATGGGCGATGTTGCCGTTGACCATATCTGGACGCATTCACAAGTTACGGCACGAGTTTCACGTACTAGTAGTACTAGTCAATGTGTACGTGCAATGCTTGTTAATTTGGAAGTATATTAAGTGCATGCGGATATTAAGTAGGATATTATTTGCCTGTTATTATGTGATTAGCACTATTTTTGGCATGAAATGAACTACACGCTAAACGTGTTGAGCACTCGACATTGAAGAAGTCTAGGTCGTTGGATGAGAAGGAATACATGTGGCTTGATGACGTTTTATATTTAATTTGATACGGCTCTAGCAGAACATTCATTCGACCAAACCATAGACTTCATTCAGTCTGACTCCGACTTTACATTCATACGACGATCGATCTAAAATAAGCGGAAATGATAAACGTTCGGATTTTAAGCATGGCAATCCGAACATATTTCATGACAAATTTAGATTACGCGGCGGAGGCGGGGGCGTCTTGCGGTGGGAAGAGGCTCCTCTGCCGTGCTCTGTGTGTCGTCAGGAAACTGACCGACGGCAACGGCGACGGCGGCGTCTTGCACCGGTGTTGGCGTACTCCTGGATGTTGGCCCTAGCTTCAAGGAAGGCCACAATGTTCTGGACTCTGGTCTCCAGGAGTGAGTCAACTGGCGGGAGGAGGCTACTGGCATTGGTGCAAGGATGCGGTCGACCGCGGCCATCCATGGAGCTGAGGGGGGCACTGACACCCGCGCGGGGACAAGCGCAGGCAACGACGCGGCGGAGACATTCATGTGCACGGGCATGGGCACGGGCGCGCACATCAGTGCATGCGCAGGCGCATGCGCTAGCAGGTGCACGGGCACCGGCACGGGCGTGCGTGTCAGTGCACTCGCAGGTGCATGCACTCGCAGGTGCACGGGCGCGTGAAAGTCGCCGGGGACCTCATGGAACCCCGTGGCATCAAGATCGGCGAGGATGTGCGGCTCCCAGCCCATCAATGCCACGGGGATGGGCACTGGCGCAGTCGGGGCGACGGGAGCGGGGACAGGCGCGACGTCTTCCCACAAGGCCGGTTCAAGGTCGTCCCAAAGCGCCTTATATTCTTGAGCCTCTGGCTGGGTGTCTTCCTCTGGAAACTGGAAGACTAAGGGCATACCATCGTGATGCGGCATGGCGTACGGTTAGGTCAGGCTGGTTAGAGGTAGACGACAGGAGAATCGGAGAGGAAGAGAGAAGATTGTAGCGATAACGGGTAGTGTGGGGTTGATTTTAAACTGCGGCGCCGGCGACATTAAAAGTGGGTGCTGTTGGGACGTAGGTGGGCGGCCTCTCGGTGAGCCTGCGTAGCGGTCTGCTCGCACGCCTCCCTGTCAGTTGGTGCAGCGCTCTGCTCGCACGCCTCCCGTCGACTCAAACGCTTGCTCGGACGACACCTGCCGATGAGAAGCGGGACTCGTGGCGGCACGTAAATGCCCACGGTTTCAATAGTGAAAGCGTTCGCCTTAACGTGATAGGTATTTGTTCCAAAATACCTTGGCTCTTCATTTGTGAAACTTCTCATAAGCAGCTTGTCTCAAATTGAAGAAAATAATTACGTAAGAATATTTGTGCCATATCACGTGACCATGCTCAGTTTCATGAATTTATGGTCACTTTTGGATTTTCTGAAATTTAAAATCCAGGATTCGAAACAATATCATAACCTGCATCATGTAATAAATTTTCAAGCGATACATATGTCCTGTTGTATTTCATAAGAAATGATTTGGTCAAAAAATTTGCTTAGTTAGACTTCAGACAAGCTATATATGCAGAGTAAAAGGATAATCCCTCCGTACCAGTGCATTGCCTGATATATTAACTCAAGTACTAGGCACGAACAAACAGGCTCAATTCTGTGCTCATCCTAGTGTAGAACTAGTACTAGGAACTACAGTTGACGGGTGACCTTGGGGAGCGGCGACCGAGGGAATTGAACCGTGTTCGGCACGGTAGGTAACATTGTCTAGTTACTAAAGCATCCCTCCATTGTTCATCGGTAGTCATTATGGACCGGGGACATCAGGGGAATTTCCTAGGGCTGGAATTCTGGCCGCCAGATATTTCGACTCGAAACGCGGAGGCTCGACTGGTTGGGGTTGGCTAATGGACGTACCACGCATGCCACCAGAAGGACACAAGCCTGGTTTTCTTAGGATCAACATGAGTCAAGGTCTGGCTGGTACGCCGTTGGGTCCTACCATTCGAGAATACGAAAGGAATCTTTTAAATTGCCGAACGAATCTATGTGTATTACAATGCCCGTATTTTCCTTGCTAATAGTAATCTCAACGTACTAATTGATTTATGATGAGTTCTTGAATTAGAGTGAGTTTGTCATCTCAACGTGGATTTTACATTTCGTGGTATCCCTAGTAAGTTTTTCGTTGCAAATTCAAATTTAAAATATGAATGTTATCGTGGTAAGAAAACTTTGTATGTATCAAGCATATGACCACACACACACACACGAACACAACAACAATCCAATAAGTATAGTGCATCTATTTTTCCAAACCATGCATGTACGACATCAATTCAAAAATACTCCTTCTGTTCCTAAATATTAGTCTTTTAGAGATTTCAACAAGTGACTACATACGGAGCAAAATGAGTGAATCTACACTCTAAAATATGTCTATATACATCCATATGTGGCAGTCCATTTGAAATCTCTAAAAACACTAATATTTAGGAACGAAGGGAGTAAAATGTAAGACATGCATGGTCCTCAATTCAACATTTAAAATGAACAGGAAAGTGAAACATGAATATTAAGTCTAGTACTACAGTACATGCAAATGTTGTGTTTAGGCGGAGCTATGTAGATTGTCAGGGGTTAACACGTGGACCTTAGATAAAATCGTGAAGCTCTATTTAGGATTGTTTAGATTATATTTGTCCCCATCCTCCCAAACACCGATTGGTTGTGCACCCCCCTCCTCCCCGGGAGGATATCATGTGCCCCCACATCTTAGATGCTATATTCTGATACGAGTTGCTTGGAGCTTGTAGATCTGAGATATAGCAGCTCACATGATGTCTTAATATTTTTACAGGAAACCTTAATGAGTTTGAGAATTGCACACAATTTGTACAAAAACTACTCAGACGCCCTTGGATCCCATATCCAATGACCTCGAAGCTCGTATCACCATAGCATCTAAGATGAAGGAGGACATCATATTCTCCTGTATGCAAAAATATCATGTGCTACCACACCTTAGATGCTTTGGTGATACAAGCTCTTCGGAGCCATTGGATTTGTGACCCAACAACTCCTCAGTGGTTCGAATGTTTTTTTACAGAAAAGCCCCCAAAGAGTACGGCCACTGCTTACAAGCACAAAGACTGCTCAAATGCCATTTGATCTCGGATCAAATGACCTCGAAGCTCGTATCACCGTAGCATCCAAGCTGCAAGAGCACCTGATGCTTTCCCGCACGGGAGAATATGAGGTGCTCCCGCACCGTAGATTCCATGGTGATACGAGTTCACGGAGATCTAATGGCTCACAGTAGGAGGTTTGAATGTTTTTGCAATATACGCCTCAGAGAGTTTGGGAATTGCGCAGAAAGTACAAGTACTACGCATGTGGTATCTAATGACAGATCATACGACCTAGATGCTCGTATCACTGTAGCGGCTAATTAAGCTACGGGGAGCACCTAGTATGAGCAACGGGGAGCCGTTGGATCCAAGATGCAGCGGCACACACGAGGCCTGAATGTTTTATTTGCAAAAGAAACCTTGGAGAGTTTGGAAATTGCGCATAATTACAAAGACTACTCCAAAGCCATTGGATCTCAGTTCCAACGATGTAAAAACTCGTATCACCATAGCATCTAAGCTGCGGGGTGGATGTGATATTCTATGCCTCTGTCATTTTTGTTCGTAAACTTGCAAAATACGTGTAACTCGTGGCGTTACTTGTCTAACCGCGCAAAGTGTTTGTTCAAAAAAACCATCCTACACTGAAATGTCGTAACAACACACGGGCGTCCCACTTGTCATTGATCAAATTTGGACCTAAAACTAACAAATCTAAAAGATGAGATTTGAACTGGCAACCTGGACTACAAAGCGTAAGTCGATAGCCTGAAACCACAATGGTTGTTGGCTTTGTCCCATAACTTGATTATATACAGTATTACGTTGAGTAGAGTAGAGGGAGTGCCTTGTCAACACGTGCATGACCGTTGACCCACTTACTGGTGGGTCCCAGGTCTGTGATCTCTCTCTCCTCTCCATCGTCTAACCTTTAGACGCACGGGAACAAACGAAGAGCGGCGCTAGCTTGCCGTGGTGTTATTATAACTAAAAAAAGCTTGGAAAATAGAAGAATCGCCTAGAACAAGAGACGTTGTGGCTAGTCGAGATGGAGCTAACCACACCTATCCTCCGTGCCACGTTAGCATGATGAAGCTGTGTGGCTAGTGGGGTGTTTTCGACCGACTGGCTGGGTCCCGAGGTCGAACCATAGGTACTACGTCTGATACAGTATATTTTTACACACACATTTTTCCTCCGTGCCGAGACGTGGCACACCCTATCGTGCGGTTCTGGGGTCCTCCCGGGTGTTGCACGCATATATTCTTCCTTGCCGAGACGCGGGACGCCCTACCGCGCATTTTCTGGGTCCTCCTCGGTCATATTGCCAAACCAAGTAAATGAGTCGTCAAATCACGAAAGACCACCTTTCCCGCCGAGTATATCAGTGAAGCACGGTGGCTAGCTAGTTGGGCTAGTGCGACCGATTAGCTAGGCCACCACCACATTTGTTTTTTCACCCCTTTTTTATCTCCTTGCCGGCAGGTAAATTTAAATATCCACCGTGGCATTGCTCTGGTGTTTGGGTGCGGCAGGTTTTTAATTTTTTGATTGACGGGAGCAGGCGCAGCATGATTTTTAATTTTTTGATTGACGGGAGCAGGCGCGGGAGCAATTAGTCACGATGACTCCGCCTGTAAAACCCAGTGCTCCTTGATGTGAGAAGTCGTCGACTGGTGTTTTCCCATGGTGAAAACCAAAAGAATCCCCGCTCCTCGGCTGGCTCCCTCCGCCTTCCCGTAGATTGCATTGCTGAAAGTGCAACTATCCCTGGGTGGTTTTGGTAATTCCTAACAACATATAGCTCATTGAACTAATGCTGTTTCAAGATTATCATTTCAGAAAGTTCAATGATTGGCATGGCATGGACTAGAAATGTGGACCCCTCAAAATGCTAAGGACACATATTGGCTCAAGCTCAAGACTCTAAATTTTCATTTTAGTGATCCAAGATCACATTGAGTCCATAGGAAAAGCCAATACTATTAAAAGGGGATGATGTGTTGCCTAATGGCTTGCTTGCTCAAAATGCTTAGTAATATGCTCCAAAGCCCTCAAACACTTTCTCATTCCACATATGTCCTAAACCTAAAGTCAATCTCGGCCCCACCGAAACGATCTATCCGGCGCCACCGAGTTCTCTTGACATAGCCACTGTCAGAAACCCTAGTCACATCGATCTCACTGATAGGGATCTCGGTCTCACCGAGATGGGATTGCAAACTCTCTGTTTCCCGTCGTAACGTTTCGGTCCAACCGAGATGAGTGATCGGTCCCATCGAGTTTGCAATGCAAACTCTCTCTTTCCCTTTCGTAACGTGTCGATCTCACTAAAATGAGCGATTCGGTCCCACCGAGTTTGCCTGACCTACTCTCTTTTTGCCTATTACAAAAATCGGTCCCACCGAGTTTATGTGATCGGTCTCACCGAGATTAGGTTATGCCCTAACCCTAATGAAATCGGTCCCACTGAGTTGATCATGTCGCTCCGACCGAAAAGCCTAAGGTTCACATTTTTCAACTAAATCGGTCTGACCGAGTTTCTCAATTCGGTCCCACCGAGTTGATCATGTCGGTCCCACCGAAATGCCTAACGTTCACATTTTTGAACTAAATCGGTCCGACCGAGTTTCTCAATTCGGTCCCATCGAGTTTGGTAAATTATGTGTAACAGTTAGATTTTGTGTGGAGGCTATATATACCCCTCCACCCACTCTTCATTCGTGGAGAGAGCCATTAGAACATGCCTACAATTCCAGCATACATTTTCTGAGAGAAAATCACCTACTCATGTGTTGAGACCAAGATATTCCATTCCAACCACAAGAATCTTGATCTCTAGCCTTTCCCAAGTTGCTTTCCACTCAAATCATCTTTCCACCAAATCCAAATCAGTGAGAGAGAGTTGAGTGTTGGGTAGACTATCATTTGAAGCACAAGAGCAAGGAGTTGATCATCAACACACCATCTATTACCTTTTGAAGAGTGGTGTCTCCTAGATTGGTTAGGTGTCACTTGGGAGCCTCCGACAAGATTGTGGAGTTGAACCAAGGAGTTTGTATGGGCAAGGATATCACCTACTTCGTGAAGATCTACCCTAGTGAGGCAAGTCCTTCGTGGGCGATGGCCATGGTGGGATAGACAAGGTTGCTTCTTCGTGGACCCTTCGTGGGTGGAGCCCTTCGTGGACTCGCGCAGCCGTTACCCTTCGTGGGTTGAAGTCTCCATCAACATGGATGTACGATAGCACCACCTATTGGAACCATGCCAAAAATCTCCGTGTCTACATTGCATTTGCTCCATCTAAACTCCTTCCTTTACCTTCATATGCAATATTTTTACATTCCGCTGCTATACCCTTAGACTTGCATGTGTAGGTTGATTACTTGACTTGTGCTAAGTTGCTAAAATCTGCCAAGACTTAAAATTGGGAAAAGGCTAGATTTTTATTTGGTCAAGTAGTCTAATCACCCCCCCCTCTAGACATACTTTCGATCCTACAAGTGGTATCAGATCTTTGGTCTCCATTTGTCTTGATTTCCATAGCTTTGGTGATCATAGCCTTCGTTTCACAACCTAGGAGTGTATGGCATCTAGCGAGGGAAATTACCACCGTAGAGGTCCTTACTTTGATGGTACGAATTTTGCTAGTTGGAAGCACAAGATGAAAATGCATATTCTTGGACATAACCCCGCCGTTTGGGCTATTGTGTGTATTGGCTTGCAAGGTGAATTCTTTGATGGGAGAGAATCGAACCGTGAAGCTACCGTGGAAGAGTTGAAGATGCTGCAATACAATGCTCAAGCTTGCGATATCCTCTTCAACGGATTGTGCCCCGAAGAATTCAACAAAATCAGGCGTCTTGAGAATGCAAATGAAATTTGGGATACTTTGATTGATATGCACGAGGGTATCGACTCCGTCAAGGAATCCAAATTGGATGTGCTTCAAAGTCAACTTGACAAGTTCAAAATGAAGGATGGTGAAGGTGTCACTGAAATGTACTCTAGGCTTACTCTCATCACAAATGAGATTGCCGGCTTAGGAAGTGAAGAGATGACCGGTAGATTCATCATCAAGAAGATCCTAAGAGCCTTGGATGGAAAATATGATACCGTTTGCACATTGATCCAAATGATGCCAAATTACAAAGATCTCAAGCCAACGGAAGTCATCGGAAGAATTGTCGCTCATGAGATGTCACGCAAGGATAAAGAAGAGCTTCACAACAAGTCAAGTGGTGCTTATAAAGCCTCATGTGATGCTCCTACATCATCAAGTGAGAAACAAGCCCTCAATGAAGAATTGAGCCTAATGGTGAAGAACTTCAACAAGTTCTACAAGAGTAGAAGCAAGGAAAGAAGTTCCAAGTCAAGGTCCTACAATGACAAAAGATCTTCGAGTCGTGAGCGTAATTGTCACAATTGTGGAAGACCCGGACACTAATCCAATGAGTGTACGGCTCCCTACAAAAGAAGAGAAGACTCACCTAAAAGGAGAAGTAGAAGAGAAGAATCACCACCAAGAGAGAGGAGGAGTAGAGATAATCGTTATGAACGAAGAACCTCTCGGAGAAGCAAGGATTCGGAAAGGAAGGACAAATCATCAAGGAGCTACACAAAACGAAGACATCAAGCTCATGTTGGTGAATGGATATCCGGCTCCGACTCCGACCATCACTCCGAAAGAAGTTATCACTCTGACTCCGAATATACTCAAGATGAAGGTGTTGCCGGTCTAGCACTTGTGTCAACCAACTCCTACGACATATTTAACTCACCAAATGAAGGAATTGGAAGATGCCTCATGGCTAAAGGCCCAAAGGTATCACACCTCAAGTATGTTGATTTCAATAGTGATGAAGATGATTTGCTGGGTGATGATGATTTACTTGTTGACAACTCTAGTGATGAAAACTATGATGAACTTGCTATTAATCATTCCAATGAAGATAAAATGAATGACGATGATAGGAAGGAGATTGAGCGTCTGACTAAAGAACTAAACACTCTTAAGTTAGCTCATGAAACTACCTTGGAAGATCATCGAGAACTTCTAAAGACTCATGAGAAGCTACGCTTTGACAAGCTCAACCTTGAGCAAGAGCATGGGTTCTTAAAGGCTATCAATGATTATCTTCGCAAGAAAAGTTCTTCTTACATTGCCAAGCGTTTACTCTTGTCTACTTACATGCCACAAGTAAAATCTAGCAACAAGAACAAGAAAGATTCTTCTTCTAGTAGTAACAATAATCATGCTAAATCCAATATTGTTGCTTCTAGTAGTTCTCTTGATTCCACTAATGATTCTCTTAGCCAAGTTACACTTGAGCAATAAAATAGCTTATTGAAGGGAATTATAGAGAAAGGTGTTTACAAGAGCCTTGTCGGGAGTAAGCATATGCAAGCAAGGAAGGCACCGAAAGAATCAAGGTGTTGGTTTTGAACGAAAGTTCAATGCCAATTGAGTTGAGTGGGAAGAAGATCAATACCCCAAGACGAAGTTTGTTCCTCAACAAGAGAAGTATGATCCTACTTCTTTCCAAGGAACACAAGCTCAAGATGATCTTCCGCCACAAGACCACAAGCAAAAGGGCAAGGACAAGCTTCAAGAGGAGATTGATGCATTTGAAGAAGCTCCTAAGGAATTTGGTCAAGTGGGTTCCCAAGACTAAATCAAGTTCTACTACATCAAGTTCTACTACATCAAGTACGACTACAACTCCAAGGATTCCCATCAAGTTGATGTGGATCCCGAAGAAGAAGAACTAGAGAGTTCTTGAGGGTGACTCCGCCAACATACTTCACTCATATCATTTTGGCAAGGACAAGTGCAAACAACTTCCACATCTTGCACTAGTTCAAGGAGTCACAAACCCTCTTGTTGGTAAGACAAAGGACAAGGTAACCCAATGCTTTCATGGACATCATCTAGTGTGAACATTACTCTATGTCTATGGATATCCTTGTTTGTTCCTTGTGGGACTAACCCGTGTAGGTATTGAAAGTGCAACTCACTCCAATGGATGGCTCCAAATGATCTACATCAACAATGAGCATCCACATCTTCAACATCTACATGAAGTCATCATCGACAAAACCCAAGGTTAGTTCATCCCTCTTAGGGGGGGATATGACATCTAGGGGGAGATTTACTCTAAGATTTGAGCTAGAGCAACTCTAATGGTGTGAACACAACAATGCTTTATGTAAAAGTGGTAACCCCACTTGTGCTTAAACCATGAGTATGACCTATGATCAAATGTTCTCATTTGACTCCTAAGTCAATATACTCATATATAGATGACCTAGTCATCGCCAATTGCTTGATAGATGCTAGAGTGTTTGTGCACGCTTTGCCACATATTTCATTTGTCACTTCATTGTGTGAGCATGCTAGTTGCATATTTTTCTCATTCGAGGACATCCATTTGTTGCTTTGGTTGTTTGGCCCTTTTTCTTTTGCCAAATGGATGGACAAGAATGCCTAAGAACCTCCTCTAGCTATCTATGCTTTTCTCGTCTCAAACTCTATTCGTGCTACATCACAAAGTTTGATCAAGTCAGATTCGAACCACTCTGTGTGAGGAGCACTCGGAGTCCCCGATTCGTCATAGACTTAAACTTCCAAAACCTCTCTGTGCATTTCGGTCTGACCGATCCATGTACTTCGGTCACACCGAGTTCACTGAGTTGATCTAGGTTTTCAATCTCAATGCAACCGATTAGAACTTTTCAGTTACACCGAGTTGCAGTAACCGCTTGCAATTCTGCATCTCGGTGCCACCGAGTTGATCATGTCGGTCCCACCGAAAAGCCTAACATTCACATTTTTTAACTAAATCGGCCCGACCAAGTTTCTCAATTCGGTCCCACCGGGTTTGGTAAACTGTGTGTAACGGTTAGATTTTGTGTGGTGGCTATATATACCCCTCCACCCACTCTTCATTCGTGGAGAGAGCCATAAGAACATGCCTACACTTCCAGCATACATTTTCTGAGAGAGAACCACCTACTCATGTGTTGAGACCAAGATATTCCATTCCAACCACAAGAATCTTGATCTCTAGCCTTCCCCAAGTTGCTTTCCACTCAAATCATCATTCCACCAAATCCAAATCGGTGAGAGAGAGAGAGTTGAGTGTTGGGGAGACTATCATTTGAAGCACAAGAGCAAGGCATTCATCATCAACACACCATCCACTACTAGGGAAAAGCTTATACACAGAATCTTAGCAGTAGCGCTGGGTAAAATGAGGTGCTGCTTCTACTTAGTAGTAGCGCGTGTCACTAAAACGCGCTACTCCTATCTTTTAGCAGCAGCTCATTTTAGCGAAACGCGCTGCTGCTAAGTTTGAACTGGGGCATAATGGCTAGCCCCACTTAGTAGCAGCGCGTATACAGATACGGCGCTACTGCTATGCTCTGTAGTAGTAGTGCTTTTATTCTACACGCGCTACTACTAACCCTACCTTATCGTCCCCGCGCGACCGACCCCCCTCACTCTCCCTCTCACTCACTCTCTCCCCCGCGCCCCCGTCGTCCGCCACCGCCGCCGTTCCCCGACGACCGCCGTCGCCCGTAGCCGCCGTTCCTCCTCCACCGAGGTAGTCCCTCCTCCCTCCTCCCCTCCTCCCTCCTTCTCCGTCCGCCCCCTCCTCCCTCCTCCACCGGGCGCCCCTCCTCCCTCCTCCACCGGCCACCCCCTCCGCCCTCCTCCTCTGACCGCCCCCTCCTGCCTCCTCCACCGGCCGCCCCTCCTCCCTCCTCCACCGGCCGCCCCCTCCTCCCCTTTATTTATAGAAGTGCTTAGTTGAACTAGTTAAATTAATAGAACTAGTTTATTTTTAGTAAGAACTAATTTATTTTTTAGTAAGAACTAGTTTATTTTTATTTATAGTAAGTGTTAAGTTGAACTAGTTGAATTAATATAACTAGTTTATTTTTAGTAAGAAAATTTAGGTATATGAGATTTGATGATCTAATTAAAATTTTACTATAGAACTAGTTTATTTTTAGTAAGAAAATTAATAAAACTAGTTTATTTTTCTATGTCATTATCACTTTGTCGTCAAAGAATGAAATATGAGATTTGATGATCTAATTAAAATTTTACTGGGTGGAATATGCAGGCTTAGTCGTGTCTCCTTGGAGTGATCATCATCCGAGCAACCTCCACTTCCTCTACACCCGAGTCAGTGAGCTAAAAGTCCACCTCCTCCTTCTCCACCTTCCTCTACATCCGAACTAGGGTATTTAGTTATGCTTCTTGATCAAATGAAATGTTCGGATTATAAGATATATTGAAATGTTTTTGTCAATATTGAACCATTGAAATGCAATGAGCACCAGTTTATGCTCATGTGCGAAGTGTTCATTCATTTACGAGTGACCTATGTTTTGCCGGAGTGTTGATTCATTTCCGTTGCGGCAAATTTCAGGCTCTCGATATGTCCTATTTTAGCAAAGGTCATGCCGGATTTTTCTGTGAATTTAAGCATGACTTGTGCTAGAATATGTAGGAAATATCGAGTGCTCCGGATTTGCTAGAAAGAGAATTAAACAACATTTCGAGTTAACTTTTAGTCTGTCGGGGCTCCATACATGACTATCCAAAAATCGGTGAGGGAAAGTCTCCACCATATATGAGAGAATAATGTCGATTGTTGTCGTGGGGGTCGATTTTCAATCTTCTCTTTGTGCTAGACCTTTGTTATGCACTAGGGCAAGAAGGAGTAGCACCATCATCGACGGTCGAAAAATCGGTGACGGAGTCTCCACCGTATTTGAGAGAAGAAGAATCCCGACTGTTGTTGTGGGGGTCGCTTCTCCTTCTTTTCCTTGTGCTAGATATTTGTAATGCACTAGGGAAAGGAGGAGTAGCGGCCATCACCAACGGTCGCAATATCAGAGAGGGAGTGCCCACCATATACGTGAGATGATAGTTTAGGTAGGAAGACTCGACAGACCTAATGTCAACCCGTTGCATATTGAGTAATAGTGATCTGTGTGTTGAGTTTCCTGGTAGTTGCCTTCGGTCGATTTTTAATTAATGTTTCAACTATGAACATAGGAAATGTATGACGACGAAAAGGAATTTGGTATGTGTGAATATTGCGAAGACGAGCGCGGCCTGTGCGATAGGCCTCACCTAGTTGGTGGTAGGCGCTTCAGCATCAAGCTGGATGACACCTTCGAAGTGCATACAGTAAGTCACAACAACAAGTCTTTTTTCATAATTAAGCATGACTTCTGCTTTTTCTTCAACTTATATTTAAAGTTTTTACTATTCTACCAGCGTATCCCCTGCCATGCAAGAATATATGTCTTGGATAAGGTTGGTTTCAGTACAATGGAAACTATGGAGGTAAAAAGAGTTAACTTGAGGACTGAGCATGGTTATAGTTTTCCCGCAAAATTATACAATACAGACACCTACACCCATTTTGAATGCAAACAATGGAGAGCACTATGCAAGGCTTATGCATTTGAGCCTGATATGCTTATCACCTTTGATATTCGTCCGGAAGATGATATTAAAGATAATATCGACATCTGGGTCGATGTGCAGACGCCTCCAGTTCTACCATTATGTAAGTTTCTCAACCATATTTATCTCTTGGATATTGTTTATTCAAAAATATTTGACAACTGATTTCTATTGACAGCTTATTTCCATTCAAGAAAACATGTCCAGCACTTGGTAGACATGACCTACTACTGTCCCGGGGCTGAACTAAACTGCGAGGAGACAAGTCATTATGTTTCATGGCTTCAGGATCTTCATACTGTCAAGACAAATTATTTACCTGGACTTAGAAACCTTAGTACTCAAAACGTGCGACCAATAGTGTTCGTACTGAACTACGGTCACATCTATTTAGGAAAGATGGTAAGATTTTTACTATTTGTCCTTAGTGCATCTTTTGCATACATTATTTTTTAAGCTAAACTTCATTGCTAAGTATGTTACTACGATGTTCTTCAACAGGGACTCCCGATGATAGTTGTGCCTCATTGGATCAAAGCTAAAGGTCGCATGTCCATGGTTAGCATATGGCCAAGACATCCTACATTGCACATGAGTGCATTCAGGATTTCTAGAAGCGAGCAAGTCTTAATAGTCAAAGACTGGAACAAAATTGTGAAGGATCGCAGAGAAGTACTAGGGGGCAGCAATCAGAAGCGCAGCCCACAATTAGGAGACAGGTTCATCTGCATGCTTCAATATGACGAATCAGGAGCGCTCCACGTGTTCTATGCTATTTTACCTGAGAGAGAGCAGTAGGAGTGATTAGCTAGCAAGAATGAGTGTTGGTGGTGATGACTATGATGATTATTATTAGCTAGTGTTGGTGGTGATTAGTTATGACTATGATGATTAAATAGTGTTGGTGGGAATAACTATGATGATTATTAGCTAGTGATGTTGGTGATGATATGATGCAAGAGTTTTTATGTTAATATGATGATGAGTACGTTATTATATCATTGGGTGAAAGAACCGCGGATTAGTTTTAAGTGGATGGATCCTAAGTGATCAAGTCATGGATTATCATGATAATCCATGACTTGGTCACTGATAATCCATGACTTGATCACTTAGGGATCATCCACTTAAAACTAATCCGCGGTTCTTTCACCTAGTGATTTAATAACTCATTATAATGTAAAAACAATCTCTAAATTGGTACTGTATGAAGAATTGTATAAAGGTGTATGAATACGACCTAAAATTTAAAAGAAATACAATACGAAATAATAGTAGTAGCGTGGGCAGAGAGAAGCGCTACTAGTAATTACCAGTAGCGGTTGTTTGAGAAAGCGCTACAACTAAGTAGATATAGTAGTAGCGTGGGCAGAGAGAAACGCTACTAGTAATTACTAGTAGCGGTTGTTTGAGAAAGCGCTACAACTAAGTAGATATAGTAGTAGCGCGTGCCAGCAGGCTCTACTGCTAAGCTTTAGCTGTAGCGCCGTATCAGTAGCGCAGTTAACCGCGCTACTGATAGGGCAAAAAACCAGCGCTACTTCTAGGCTTTTCCCTAGTAGTGATCTATTAACTTTTGGAGAGTGGTGTCTCCTAGATTGGTTAGGTGTCACTTGGGAGCCTCCGATAAGATTATGGAGTTGAACCAAGGAGTTTGTATGGGCAAGGAGATCGCCTACTTCGTGAAGATCTACCCTAGTGAGGCAAGTCCTTCGTGGGCGATGGCCATGGTGGGATAGACAAGGTTGCTTCTTCGTGGACCCTTCGTGGGTAGAGCCCTCCATGGACTCGCGCAGCCGTTACCCTTCGTGGGTCAAAGTCTCCATCAACGTGGATGTACGATAGCACCACGTATCGAACCACGCCAAAAATCTCCGTGTCCACATTGCGTTTGCTCCCTCTATACTCCTCCCTTTACCTTCATATGCAATATTTTTACATTCCACTGCTATACTCTTAGACTTGCATGTGTAGGTTGATTACTTGACTTGTGCTAAGTTGCTAAAATCTACCAAGACTTAAAATTGGGAAAAGGCTAGATTTTTATTTGGTCAAGTAGTCTAATCACCCCCCCCTCTAGACATACTTTCGATCCTACAATTGCCTTTCAGCCGTTTCACCCTCTTTGCTTCCTCTCCCCATTGTTCTACCTGGTGCCATGGCGGCGCAGCAGATCACGGAGTCTGAGGTAAGGCGCCTGACACAGCAGCTCCAGGCCAAGGATGCGGAGCTCAGGGCCAAGGACGTGGAGCTCCCTGAGCTGAAGGAGGAGAGGAGTGCCATGCTCCTCCGTTATGTGCGGGAGTTCACGGAGCTTTAGAAGCGGCAGGCATCCACCACAAAGATGCTCGAGGCGTCGGTGGCGTTGCTACAGAAACCAGGAGATACGATAGGCTGTCAGGGGAGCCGGCTGGAGCACGAGCTGGCCGATCATGACGAGGTCCAAGATCGCCTCAGCCACTTGGTGGACCATGTTTCCACGCACGTGTTGCGGCTGCGCGATGCCTACCGTCGTGCTAGCGCGACCATGCCAGCCGTCGGGCTAAACCCGTTCGACCACCCCGTCGAATTCAATAACATGCAGCTTCCTGACCTAGTCTCCTTCTTCACCTATCTCTCCGAGGAGCTGAGCCGTCTCCGCGCGATGGTGGGGGCGGAGCTGGACAAGGAGGGGTTGCAGGCTGCCGTCGCCGTTGCCGGGCGAATCCTCTCAGGGCTCCGTCACCGGGAGCGGACTCTGCGAGCGGTTGCACCCTGCATCACCAACGTCGTGCGCCTCGAGAAGCAGAGGGACTTCGGTGGTGTTTAGGCGTCCTCTGCATGGGCATGTCCATGTCTCGGTGCAACATGACCGTTGGATCAAACTCAGACGGTGCAGATCAGTCACTGTAGCATAAAGCGTGTGGGTGTGTTTGGTTGCATTCTGATCTCAATATGGTTGTTCCCTCTTCGTGTATTTGTGTTAACCTACTAGTGTGGACTCATGCCCCTTCATGCACTCTACCAAACACCCAAAAGTGGGTCAAGAAGGGAACTTTTGCTCCCATCCTTTGCACCCTTCATACACCCTGCCTAACACTGATTCGTGCTTCATATGGTTCATGTTTCGTGAACTACTGTAGCACCGTACTCTCCGTGCGCTGTAGACCTAGTTCTATTAACACTGATCTCACCATTCATTCTCGACTGGACAGTCGAAAAAGCGGTACTATGTTACATTACTGTTCATATAGTTGACATGCGCACAACATCATTTGTTATCGTGATATCTTACTACACTAGCAACAAGATTATGTAGTACTGACGTATGAACCACTGCACATGCCTAGTAGTAGGAGCACTGTGTATGTTCAAGTGGCGGCCGTGTTTCGCACTCCTTCGTCGTAAGAGTGGAAACACTTGTTGTAATCATTTTTCTTCTTCAGGAAAACAGTGGACACGCTTTACCGTGTGGTTCCTCCTCGACGGTCATCAGGAACCTTGCTACTCACTATCGCCGACGTGTGGCACAGCAAGCATCGGGGTCCACCAACCATGCACTAAATTACTCCGTAGTAGAGTGCCCAACTGCACGATAGACTACCCCGATCAAAGCGCAACAGTAATGCCCAATGAGCCGTCAAATCACAAAACCCCCTCCTTTCCAGCAGTAAGTTGGACGGATGAAGCAACCATCATTTCACTCTTCTCTCTCAGCTTCCTCTCTTGGAGAAAACCCCCACTCGCTTCTCCCTCATCTTGTTCCTCATTTATTCAAGAAAACCCCGACCTGCTTCTGTCATTATTCTTCTCTCCCAAAGAAGGAAAGGTGAGCGCATCAATGGTGTTGATTCTGGCCAAGGCCCGGTCTTGCAACCCCGAGACTGGTCCCATTACTCCCTCTCTGTTCTTCTTTTGGGTTTGTGATTACGGTTTCTTTTCTTTTACCTCTATTTGACAGTTTCTTGATGGACGCCGAAGCACCGACCAAAGTGATGTATATGGCTCTGGCCAAAACCGTCGAGGCTCATGGTACGAAGAAGCGCAAGCACCCCACCGAGACTACCATAGACAAGTTCAAAGCCATTGCCCTGTCCAAGCCCCCCTCTCCGGGATCCCTCATTAAGCAAGTCCAGGTAATATCTCTTCTTGACGATCTTTTTCTCGATCTTGATCATGTTTTTTTATCTAACACGCAGTACTAGTACTAGTAGTACAACTTTCTAGGTGATCTTGCATGTGATTTTTGGGTGCCAAATGACGGTTCTAAATTCCTCTTTTGACCAAAACATGCGAGAGGTTGACACTGATTTCTTACAGATTACTTTCAACTACTTTATGAACATCAATGCTACCTTTGAAGAGGGTATATTTGCCTCAGTAACTTGTGTTATGGATATTGTAAGTAATCCCTCTGCTCTCATGCCTTTGAAGACATGTTCTAGTGTCTTTGTTCACTCATTTTTGTGCGTATATTGAGTCATATATGGAGTATAATATCGAAAATCATCTTATATTTCTGAACGGAGGTAGTAATAAAATATTTGGTTTCTGTTTGAATTAGAACCAGGTCCGCGGTGGAGATGAAGTTCTCAAAGTCATGCCGTGTGAACTGGAAGACCCGAGGATGAGTTCTATTGCTAAACTATCCAGCTGCTGTGTCCATGTCAGCACGTGTCCTGAACTAGTGTTTTCCTGTAGCATTGTTGTCAGGCGTGTTCTCCAGGCTGTACTTGACCACAAAAATTTCCTGGTTGTGCCTTCGATTACGAAGGGTGTGGTTCTTGTAAAGCTTCCCGACAAATCTGATGCGGCATGTCTTCATCGTCATGTTTATGAGTGGAAAGACAACTCTATTAGGTTCTCCAAGGTTGACGAGATGGTGATGGTGCAGGTAGACATCTCTCAAGAAGTCCATGGCTTAGTTAGTTATGCGGGGTTCATCCCATAGGTCGGTGGCAAGAAATAGTCTGCAAAGTTTAATTAGTGCAACTTTGCTTGCCTGTAGTAAGTACTATTGTTCAGTACTTGATTTGTGTGTGTGAACCCTGTATTGTTTAGTACTGCCACTTTTGGTGTGTGGTGAGTCCTAAGAACAGTCTATGTTAATGTATGTCCACTCAATTCAGTCTGTATATTTTGAAGTATCCAGATCATATTTTTTGTGAGGACGGTTTATCAATTATGGTTACACTCCAATATCTGCATGCATTGCAGGGTTTATCGCACCCACCAGGATTTCCAGTCCCATGGATGTTCGGTCCATACGATTTGTCATGACCTTTGGACTATCCTGCTTGTGGGAGTAGGCGGGGGCCCTACATGCCACACATAATTGGACGATCAATCTTCTATTTAGTACTTCAACATAGTGATTTCGTGGCAAGGATTCACTCGTGTCACATCAAGTAAATCTTATTGATTTACTGTCTAAATCTTATTGATTTAATGTCATGTTTTCTTTCTTTTGTTGCAACTTTATGATGCAGGTTTTGCCATGTGACATTCATCATAGAATAAACCGTTTGGTTTGCTCTACGATGGCTATTTTTGCAGGTTTCACTTCTTATGTCGTGTCAGTAACGAAGGCACTATCCATCACTTATATTACTAGAAAAAATTGGATCAGTCTATTGTCTGAGTACAAACTGAATCCCTATGATGAACTGCAGTTTGGTTTAACAAACACGCCACAATTATTCCTTCTCGTGTTTAAAAGAAATGAAGAAAAGGACTGGATCACGGCCCTGGAGGCTAGTCAAGTTAGAAAGCTGATCATAGCAGACCAGACACGATAGCCGCTGTCTCGCACATCGGTACCACCTTCAGCAACGGATCGAGCACCGGGAGTTGCTCTAGCACTGACAGCGGCAACAACTCAGTCTGATCCAGCTGAGGATTGGGCACTGACCGCGTCAGCGGATCAGGCTGATCTACCGGAGGATCGGGCATCGACACCTGCACCTGCTCCGACACCGGCACCACCTCTACAAGGAGCACCATCTCCGGCAGCAGCAACGGCACTACCAGTCGCACTGGCACGGGCACCAGCAATGGCTTCGGCACCTGCACCAACACTTGCACTTCCATCTGCTCTGGCCCGTGCGGCGGCAACGGAACTAGCAGTTGCACCGACAATAGACTGGGCTGTAGTTCGCACTTCATATACCAAAGTCCTTACAAAACCCGACAAGTCCACCTTCTTGGTAAGCATTGGCTGCCCAAGTGCTTCATTCTTTTTTCTTTCCATATTGTTTCACATGATTCACTGCTTTGATCTAACTGTTTTTGTATGTCTTCTTGTTTGCAAACAAAGAATTCCTAGAGCAACGAGGGAGTTGGTCAACAATCCGGGCGACCGTGGCCAAGTTTCTCTTACCATGCGTAGCCTTGGTCTTAATAAACCTGCTCAATATACCGTAAGTACAAAGGATGGTCGCATGATGATTGATGCTAAAGGATGGTCGCATGATGATTGATGCTAAAGGATGGTCATGGTTCAAATCTAAATCATATCTTGCGGTAGGGGATGATGTCAAAATCGAACTTTCTCGGCAAGGAGAGCTGGTCCAAATCAACTTTGAAATTCTTCAGTAGCAGCACGCAACTGCCGAACTGATCTATCCTCCGAGAGATTTTGATGTAATAATCTGGCATGGTGAAACAAGTGTCCTATGTGTATAAGTAGTATGAAAGTATTATATATCACATGGTACATCGTTGATAGAATTGCAACTCTGATTGCTGGTTAGGAACTGTTGTTCGATTTCATTCCAACAGTTGTCGTGCTTTATTCAATTTTGGGTATTTGCCTTGCGACAACATCTAAAACCAGCGCCGTACCGATCGCTTGCAATATGAAAAGCGCTGAGGTAGAACACATGGGCCCCCAAACATGCAGGCCAACCGGACAGTGGCCCAAAGTCCAGAACCGTGAGCCTATGTGAGTATTATATTCTCAGCTGAACCCCCATAATGCTCGTGTGTTGCACGTAACATCAACATGCATTTGTATGAGTATTTTATCTTGTGAGAGAAAAGGATGAATGAGGGAAGGCCTTATTTGCAAATGTCGAGAGGTGTGTGGGTACCTTTTTGCAAAATTGCCATAGTTTCCTTCCTATCCGTCAGATATAAATCGCACGGCCTATATTGCAGGATGGCAGGCACACCATCATCACCAACTCGTCTATACTGTGTTAAAAAAACTCTGCTTTTATAATTATATATGTTATATATATTCCCCTTGATTTTTTTATGTATAAAGTTGTTATATAAAAGATTTTAGATTTCTTTACAGAGGGAGTATCTCTCTGTCAAAAATATATTTATGTGTAACTAGTTACTCCTGTCTTTCTACTTCCTTTCACTGATATGTGGGGCATCCGGCAACGGGGTCCACATGCCATATGCACCAAATTAGAATGCACAACTGCATGGTAGACACACCCCTGTCGTAGCGCCGCAGTAATGCCCAATGAGCCGTCAAATCACAAAAACCACCACCTTTCCAGCTTTAGCAATAAGCTGGACGAATGAAGCGGCAATGTTTCAGTGGGCTTGAATCCCCTTCTCCCTCGTCTGCTTGTTCAGAGAAAACCCCCTCTGGCGATTGCATATGGTTTTCTCATGGAGAACCAGGTACGAATTCATCATCCATCCCCGATAAATCCAAGTCCCTTGGTCGCGGGTAATCCTAGGACGGCAGCCGCCGCCCTTGATGCATTTTTCTTCCTACTGAATCTGGTGTGTTTCATTTGCAGTGCCCAAAGTGCGAGGACCCTACAGGTTTCGGTGCCCTCGCCGAGACGCCACACTTGTTCCTTCTCATCCTAACACAAGATTTTAAAACGCGCACAGTATGTTCCTAGAATCCTCTTTTCTATCCGGGACGGTGGGGTTTTTTGAACATGATGTCGACTAATTTGGAAATTTGGATTGCTATATTTGGATAAAAGGTACTAGTACCATGGTCAACACTGACGTGAAGGAGGAAATTATTTCTAGATTTGGATAGGGAACACATTGTTCTCATATTATTTTTCCTGAAGTGCATTACTTGCTCTGCCAGAACACATGTACTCAAGATGCTCGGCCTTACCATAACTGAATACACCAGTTTAATGGTCACAGTGAAGACAAGCCATGGATATAGGTTCCGAGTTGGGTTCATGAACCAAGAAGATCGTTCCTTTTTTATGGCCGAACTTGGATAAACTTTCTCAAGTGTTACGGACTGAAAGTTGGCGCACGAATGTTGATGGAAATAGCAGAACCTGGTCTCATCTTCACTGCGATCTTCCACCCCGACGTCGTTCCAATTGTTCATCTATGTTAGTTTTGTATCTAGTTCTTGCTTGTTGCCTCGATTACTTCTTAATCCACCTATTCTGTCAAACTAATCACAAATTAACTTTAGAAGTAGCAACAAATCTCTCACGAAGATGCTACTCATGACTAATATTTTCTTATAATTGGTGGCATGTGTAGGTTTTTTCAGATTTAAGTAGGCTACCTGTTTGTTATTCTGTAAGAACATGGCTGTTACTCATGGCACTGAAGTTTACTGGGACGACATCCACAAGTTCCTACACTTTATTGATCGTCTTGAGGTCCTTGTGGGGCGTTTCAATGGTGGAAGGCCACGTGTGATATGTGTGCCATTGCTGCACTCATTGAACAGGTCCAACTGTGTCGAGAAACTTATGGTACGAGCTGTTTTTTGTTATATATGTTGTTCATAAACTATTGCTTATACACAGTTTTATAGCTGTGATCTTCTTGAAACAGAAACTACCCAGTTCTATTGTTCCTATACAGATGCCTGACCATGGTCGGGTCACACTTGCGCTTCATCACAACATGATGTTTATGTCGACCTACTCCATTCCCCTAGGAGGTGAAAAGATACTTATTCATGGGTGGTCTCAAATAATGAAGGCCCGTCCATCTTGGAGAATAGGACAGAAGATTATGTTCCTTCTTTTCCATGGCTCTAAAGCGAATATCCTATTTATTGACCACATTGTGAGATGAAGCCGCTTTCAGAAGGTTGTGGATGCGCGGGGTGGCGGCTTGGCCTTGTGCTGGGGCATGGCGGCCTCACCCTTAGTTAACTGTAGGCAAAGTAGCACTGTTCGAGGCGTGCTTTGTACGGTTGAACCTGTATAAGTACTCATACTGCTTGCAGCTATGGTTGTTAAGTGCCACTGCTGGTTTCAGTTAAGGTTGTTAAGTACTCCTGCTGCTTTTACAGTCTGCCGTGTTTCTTCAGTCATGTCTTCCTCCAGCCGCCAAAACCAAACCAGCGCCGGCGGGGCCGCCTGCTTCCGCCTCCCACGGCTGGCTGCGCCTCAGAACACGCATCGCCGCCCCACCGTCTCCTAAATCGTTAATGCCGACGTGCAAGGCCTCGCCGTCGTCCTCCCCGCGCTTTGGTGCGCTCGCCGCGGAGCCGCCCTCTCGCATTGTCAACATGGTCAACAAACAACAAGAATCGGCAGAAGTACGTGGAGAGGATGATAGTAGGGGCCCACCATGTCAGCGTTTGGAAAAAGAAAATGCTTCCTCCTAGTGGTTTCCTGACATCTGGGACCCACGTCATTGTCAGCATATATAGTCAATAGACAAGCGAACTGCACAAGATCGGCTGACAACTGGGACGTAGCTGCTCGAGTAGTATTTTTTGTTGTTGTTGTTGAGACGGAGCAGGGTTTCAACTGCGCTGTGGCCCGTCCAACCCAGGATTATATTTTATGTTCACCATATGACCAGCCCAACTATTTTTTTCTTTGTGAAAATGAGCCTAGTTTATTTTTTCTGAAGAATACCGAATCCAGGCCTACTTATTTTTCTATGCCCTGATGGGTTGCAACTCTTTCAAGACGCGTGCAATTCTTGAAAGTAATATGAAATGGGTTGTAAATATAAAAAAAGATGACAAATTGGCAATTACTTTATAATTTCTGAATTTTTTCACATTTTTAGATTCCTATTTCACTGGGCTTTAACCTAATTTAAATATATCTTCAAAGTACTTTAAATCTGGCTCCACATTTCGGTATTAAAAATAGTTTGGAACCCACAGAAATATGCGAAATTTCATTTAAATTTTTAACCCTGGCCCTGGCCAACAAAAAAACGGACTGCAATAAATTGCATAAGAAGTTGCAATGAGTTATATATAAATTATTAAAAAATAGGGAATGGTCTGACTTGCGGGCCTATTAAGTTGACGCGTATGCAAGATTTTTTTACTTATTATATATGTCAACAAACGATTCTAGAAGACGTAACCGTTGGATGTCAATCCAACGGCCGTCGTGTTTCTTCAATCTCTGATCTTCTTGCTCCAGCCGCCAAATCCAGCGCCGGCGGGACCGCCTGCTCCCGCCTCCCGTGGCCGGCTGTGCTGCCACGCAGGCCTCACCGCCCCCTACTACTCCCACCGCTGGCCAGGCCATCCCTCTACTCACCCACACCGCCTATTATTCTGCGGCGACGGCAGTCTCACATCGCAGCCGAACCAGTGAACCCTCGTACTCCTCTCCGCGTTGGCATCCACTGTCGCATCTTCCCCGGCTCCACGCGTCCCCTTCCTAGGCCTTGCCGTTGTCCACCGCCTTGGTGCTCTTGGCGCGGCGTGGTCAATGTGGTCAAGGAACGACTTCCATCAGAAGAGTATTGTGCGTGGAGAGGCAGACAGCTGGGTCTATGGCCGCAGCAAGGAAGTGCCTCCTTATTATGCGGAAAATAATGATTCCTCCACATGAAAGCAGGGACGCACCGGACAGGCCATCGTATTTCGTAAAAAAACATTTCCCCCTGACTGCTAGGACCCACCAGCTACATCATCGCATGCAAGGAAGTGTGTCCATATTACAGGCAAGAAAAATGATTCGCCCCCTGACTGCTGGGACCCACCAGCTACATCTTCACACGCAAGGAAGGGCCTGACAGTTGGGACCCACCTGGTCAAAGCATACATAGCGTTGTCATTCTGGTCGCGAATGTGTACGTACATACTGGTGGATCGGTCTGTCTGCAGGCTGCAGTGATGAACCGTGGCCGTGTAAGGAAGGGCACGTGTCATAGTAGAGGTGCGCACGTGTCGTAGTAGAGGCATGCACGTAGCATGTCACGCGGTCCCGTTAATATCGCGTACACGTACGTACAGCGGCCAGGGTGCAAGAAAGTAAATACGGCCACGTACGTACATACAGGCGGGGTCTTGAATGCCTACTCGTGCATACGTACGGCCAGGGCTCGTGTACATGGCTGGGTCGGAACGGAGAAACTGCGTCGTCGTCATGTTCATCAGGAGCCAACCAGCTTGGACGCAACAGCCGATCAAAACGAGGACTGGCGTACCGCAAAACGGAGGAAACGACCTAGTTTTCGACCGGCCACGGTCGAAACGGGATCCTGTTCATCGGGAGGGCTCTGGCGTACCGCAAAATTGAGGAAACGGACTTCTCTTGGACCTCCTACGGATGAAACGGGGTCCTGTTGATCGGGAGGGGTGTGGCGTACCGCAAAACGGAGGAAACGGACTTGTGTTGGAGCGCTGCGGTCGAAACGGGGGTCCTATTCATCGGGAGGGGTGTGGCGTACCGCAAAACGGGACTCCACGGGATACTGTTCATCTCCACCATCGACTGCCTCCATGGGCGACTGTTCATCCACCGTTGACCTCCTCCAGCCTCCACCTACACTGTTCATCCACGGGCTCCTGTTCACCCAGCCTCCACCGCTCCTCCACCGGCTGCTGTTCAACCAGCTCTCTCCACGGGGTCCTGTTCAACCACCCCTCCACGGTCTACTGTTCATCCAACCCTCCACCGGCTACTGTTCAACCAGCCCTCCACGGGGTCCAGTTCATCCAGCCCTCCACGGGGTCCTGTTCATCCAGCCCTCCACGGGGTCATGTTCATCCACCCCCAACCGGCTCGATCGATCGGGGTCCTATTGATCCACCCCCAACCGGCTCGATCGATCGAGGTCTTGTTCATCCACCCCCAACCGGCTCGATCGATCGAGGTCCTGTTCATCCACCCCCAACCAGCTCGATCGATTGGCGTCATGTTCATCCACAGGCAACACCACGGGATCCAGTTCATCCAACCCCCCTACCGGGAACTGTTCATCCATCCCCCCCAACAACGCTCACTGTTCATCAAGGGAAGGAGGCAACAGGGTTCGATCGGCTTCAGTTAGTAGTAGTAGCGAAGGGATCACTCGGGTTCTGTTAACAACAAGGGATCAATTGCTCGGGTTCAGTAACGTAGGTAGTGCAATCGCTCAGGTTCAGCTAGAGCCCAACGCCTCGCTCGGGTTCAGTTAGAGCGCAACTCCTCACACACACGCGCGTACGTGTATGAGAGAAACGCGCAAACCTCCATGCATCGCTCGGCCCCGACCACCCACCGTAACCGGGAACACCCCGATATTTTCCTCTCCCTCGCTTCTACCATGTTTTTTCCGTCATGGACGGCCCAAAGAATGTCATGCAGCTGCGTCTCCGGCCTGCCCAGGACGAAAAGCCCATTTGCTATCATGATTTTTTGTCATAGAAGTAGGAGCCCACCACATCTATGATGATACCGGGTTTGGTCACAATTATCGTCATAGAAGTGTCATAAGCATGACAGGAAAAAAATATTGTTCAGCCCAAAATGTCACGGATGTGTATTTTTTAGTGCAGGTAGGACCCGCCGCCTCTGGGCCGTACCGACTACCCATCGTGGGAGCATGGCCCTTGCTGACAAGGGCCATGTCATGAGTCGCATGCTATAGTACCGCACCTGGCAAGGAGGTGACCGCTTCGTTAGCTCGCACTGCAGCCACGCTCCTCCAAGATCCCGGGGATCGGGAGGCCCTGTAGCCACGCTCCATCCTGTCGTAGTGGTTGGGTGTAGACTTCAAGGGGGGGAAGGGGCCGTCTGCTAGGAGCCGGCTTCCGCCCAAAGCCGCCCTCTGAGAGTGCGCCATCTTTTGGGAGCCGGCCGCTTGGGCCCAGCCGGCCCAAGGAGCCAGCCGCGTGTCCGGAAGGTGCGAGGGGCTTTGCTAGCCCTGATGTCGTGAAATGCTAAGTGGTGTGGATGAGACTACCCGTGGTCAATCCCTTCGACATCCATCATCACCACCTCCGAAGAAAGAGACATAAGTACATGGGTATGGCACTCCCCTTGGCAACTGCCAAGCTTGGGGGAGGTTCCCTGGTATCGTATCACCATCACACCTTTACTTTTATCGTTTTTCTTAGTTCAGTCCTTTTGGCTATATCTCGATCTAGTAGAATAAAGTTTTTAGTATGATCTAGCTTTGAGTTTTGTTTCGAGATCTATCTATGTAATCAAGTCCGTGAGTTATATACAATAAAGAGTAGTTTTGAGTTGAGGGCTTTGCTTTCTTGCTATGATCTTGAGGGAACAAAATAATAGAAAGGGGAAATAAAAAGATCATATACTGATCTTATGGAGAGTAATGACTTCACAGATAAAGAGTATGATGAATAAAATTTGTTGAGAGTTGACAAACATAGTTTTGGTCATTGTTGCAATTAATAGGAAGTAATGAAGAAAGAGAGGCTTCACATATAAATATACTATCTTGGACATCTTTTGTAATTGTGAGCACTCATTAAAATATGACATGCTAAAAGTTGACGTTGGACAAGGAAGACAACATAATGGGTTATGTTTTCTTATATCTGAATAGAAGTTATATTGTCATGGACCCTCCAACATGTTGAGCTTGCCTTTCCCTCTCATCCTAGCCAAATTCTTTGCACAAAGTAGAGATCCTACTTGTGCTTCCAAACATCCCTTAGACCAGTTTTGCCATGAGAGTCCACCATACCTACCTATGGATTGAGTAAGATCCTTCAAGTAAGTTGTCGTCGGTGCAAGCAATAAAAATTGCTCTCTAAATATGTATGATCTATTAGTGTGAAGAAAATAAGCTTTATATGAACTTGTGATATGTAAGAAATAAAAGCGACGGACTACGTAATAAAGTTCTTTATCACAAGCGGCAATATAAATTGACATTCTTTTGCACTAAGATTTTGTGCATCCAACCATAAAAGTGCATGACAACCTCTGCTTCCCTCTGCGAAGGGCCTATCTTTTATTTTTATCTTCTACCCTTATACAAGAGTCATGGTTATCTTCACCTTTCCTTTTTACATTTTTTTCTTTTGGCAAGCACTATGTGTTGGAGGGATCCATATATATATATATATATATATATATATATATATATATATATATATATATATATATATATATATATTGACATTACCCTTGAGGTAAAAGGTTGGGAGGCGAAACTATAAGCCCCTATCTTTCTCTGTGTCCGATTGAAGCTTTGAACCCATAAGTATCGCATGAGTGTTAGCAATTGTGAAAGACTAAATGATAGTTGAGTATGTGGACTTGCTGAAAAGCTCTTTAATTGACTATTTCTCATGTTATGACAAATTCCAATTGCTTCAGTGACTGAGATCATAGTTTGTTAGTTTTCAATGAAGTTTTTGATTCATACTTTACCTTGTGAATGAATTGTTACTTTAGCACAAGGAATTATATGACATTATATGTTGTTGTTCTAAAGATGATCACGATGCCCTCATGTCCGTATTTTATTTTATCGACACCTCTATCTCTAAACGTGTGGACATATGTTTCGATCTTGGCTTTCGCTTGAGGACAAGCGAGGTCTAAGCTTGGGGGAGTTGATACGTCCATTTGGCATCATGCTTTTATATTGATATTTATTGCATTATGGGCTGTTATTAAACATTATGGCACAATACTTATGCCTTTTCTCTCTTATTTTACAAGGTTTACATGAAGAGGGAGAATGCCGGCAGCTGGAATTCTGGACTGGAAAAGGAGCAAATATTAGAGACCTATTCTGCACAAATCCAAAAGTCCTGAAACTTCACGGAGAATCATTTTGGAATAAATAAAAAATATTGGGAGAAGAAAGCACCAGAGGGGGGCCACCTGCCATCGACAAGGGTGGAGGGCGCACCATACCCCCTGGGCACGCCCCCCTACCTTGTGGGCCACCTGGAAGGCCCTCGATGCCTATCTTCTTCTATATTGTGTGTTTTGACCTGGAAAAAAAAAGAAGAAAGCTTTCAGGACGAAGCATCGCCGTGTCGAGGCGGAACCTGGGCAGAACCAATCTAGGGCTCTGGTGGAGCTATTCTGCCGGGGAAACTTCCCTCCGGGAGGGGAAATCATCGCCATCGCCATCACCAAAGATCCTCTCATCGAGAGGGGGTCAATCTCCATCAACATCTTCACCAGCACCATCTCCTCTTAAACCCTAGTTCATCACTTGTATCTGATCCTTGTCTCAAAACATCAGATTGGTACCTATGGTTTGCTAGTAGTGTTGATTACTCCTTGTAGTTGATGCTAGTTGGTTTATTCGATGGAAGGTCATATGTTCAGATCCTTAATGATAATTAATACTCCTCTGATTATGAACATGAATTTGCTTTGTGAGTAGTTACGTTTGTTCCTGAGGACATGGGAGAAGTCTTGTTATGAGTAATCATGTGAATTTGGTATTCATTCGATATTTTGATGAGATGTATGTTGTCTTTCCTCTAGTGGTGTTATGTGAACATCGAAGACATGACACTTCACCATGATTTGGGCCTAGGGAGTGCTTTGCTTTATATAAGAGTTCGTCCAGGCTTGTCATTTCCAACAAAAAGGATCGGGCCACCTTGCTGCACCTTGTTTACTTTTGTTACTTGTTACCCGTTACGAATAATCTCATGATACAACTATCTGTCACCAATAATTTCAGTGCTTGCAGAGAATACCTTACTGAAAACCTCTTGTCATTTCCTTCTGCTCCTCGTTGGGTTCGACACTCTTACTTATCGAAAGTACTACGATAGATCCCCTATAATTGTGGGTCATCAATCCCACATAGTCAGTCCCCGCTAAACGTTTCCATTCGTATATACATCCCACATAGTCGCTCCAAGGAAAACTTTTCCGTTCGTAGGTACATCACACACAATTTTTCCTGTTAAATCGTTTGTGCAAGCTGATGTTTACGACCCAACTTTATTCTTTTAGACACGTGTTGGGCCTCCAAGCGCAGAGTTTTGTAGGACAGTAGCAATTTTCCCTCAAGTGGATGACCTAAGGTTTATCAATCCGTGGGACGCGTAGGATGAAGATGGTCTCTTTGAAACAACCCTGCAACCAAATAATAAAAGTCTCTTGTGTCCCCAACACACCAAATACAATGGTAATTTTTATAGGTTCACTAGTTCGATGAAGAGATGGTGATACAAGTGTCATATGGATAGTAGATATTGATTTTTGTAATCTGAATAAATGAAAAACAGCAAGGTAGCAATCGATAAAAGTGAGCCCAAACGGTATTGCAATGCTTGAAAATGAGGCCTAGGGTCCATACTTTCGCTAGTGCAATCTCTCAAAAATACTAATATAATTGGATCATATAACCATCCCTCAAAGTGCAATGAAGAATCACTCCAAAGTTCCTATCTAGCGGAGAACATAAGAAGAAATTGTTTGTAGGGTACGAAACCAGCTCGAAGCTATTCTTCCCAATCGATCTATCCAGGGGTTCATACTAAAATAACACCAAATAATTTCAGATTCATAATACCCAATCCAACACAAAGAACGTCAAAGAGTGCCGAAGATTTCTACCGGAGAAACAAGGACAAGAACGTGCATCAACTCCTATGCATAGATTACCCCAATGTCACCTCGGGAATCCGCGAGTTGAGTGCCAAAACATATATCAAGTGAATCAATACGATACCCCATTGTCACCACGGGTATTCATAGCAAGACATACATAAAGTGTTCTCAAATCCATAAAAGTATTCAATCCGATAAAATGAAATCTCAAAGGGAAAACTCAATTCATCACAACAAGATAGTGAGGGGAAAACACCTTATGATCCGACTATATTAACAAAGCCCGCGATACATCAAGATCATGCCATCTCAAGGACACGAGAGAGAGATTAAACACATAGCTACTTGTAGAAACCCTCAGCCCCGAGGGTGGACTACTCCCTCCTCATCTTGGTGGCCGCCGGGATGAAGAAGATGGCCACCGGTGATGACTTTCCCCTCCGGCGGAGTGCCGAAATGGTGGTCTAGATTGGTTTTTCGTGGCTATAGAGGCTTGCGGCGGCGGAACTTCTGATCTAGGGTCTCCGCGAGGGTTTTTGGAATATTTGACGATTTATAGGGCGAAGAGGCGGTGCGGGAGGCCATCGAGGTGGGCACAACCTACCCAGGCGCGCCCAGGTGCATTGTGCCCCCCTTGGGGAACCCCCTACGTTCTTGTCTGTCCCACTAGATGTCTTCTAGTCCAAAAAAATCTCCAAAAAGTTTCGCTGCGTTTGGACTCCATTTGGTATTGATTTTGTGTGATGTAAAAAACAAGCAAAAAATAGCAACTAGCACTAGGCACTATGTCAGTAGGTTAGTCCCAAAAAATGATATAAAGTTGCTATAAAATGATTGTAAAACATCCAAGAATGATAATATAATAGCATGAATACTTCATAAATTATAGATACGTTGGAGATGTATCAATAGCGTTGCCATTGCACACGATATTAACAATTATATCGTTTGCGTTATTGAATGCATCACAGATGGTGCGTAGAAGAAACTGTGTGGCAAAGGTTGTCCATCACACACAATTTTTATGTGGTAAAGGTTTGCGCAACGTGGCCTAACATAAAAAGTTTTCAAGAGGATGTCGTGTGTGATTGCTCATTGATCCAACACGGTTTATTCCTAGAAACTGTGTGCGTTCTTGAGGTCATCGCCCACAGTGTTTTCTCAATAACCGTTTGCAATAGAGAAACCCAATTAGCAGGCTAATTGCCCTATTATTAATAATCCATTTATTATTCTAATTGACATTCATATTAAGCACATAATATATTTCATTTCCATTTTAAGGAAGCAGGATTTCATAATTGAAATATATCAGAGTACAACATCATATAGCTTCAGCACTCAGCTACCCCATTACACAATTGCACCAGCACCAAGTTTCACCTGCAACATCAAGAACCTTTCAAAATTAGCATCATAGACGGTACATAGACAGATGCATCTCATCTGGAAAACTGCTGAAGTGGAAGGCGAATATTGAGCCTTCATTGATGTTGAAGGTCTTTGCAACTTTAGGCCTTTGCATGTGTATGATTGACCGTCCATCCTTTGTCCTCTTCAGGGACACTTCAATATTGAACCGTGGGTGTTGTATGAAAACCTTCCTCGCCTCATGACCATAGAGGTGGTTTGAGAGGTAATCATCAGTGAACTGCTTTGGAAAGGCCTGAAAACAAGGATGTGCATAAATATCTTCTCTATATTGGTAATGGGGCCACGGAATAAAAAAGGCAAGGTATAATAGTTAGTACCATCTTGTAGTGAATTGACGTCTTCTTGATTGTGCAGATAAAGATCTTGTAGTTTTTTGTCGCTGATTTCTCTATCCTAACAATCTTTCTAAGTTTCATGACTTGATTGATATTCATGGACAACTCATTTCCCCATATGCAAAATGGGTCGAACAGTGGGTCAAAACCTCTAACAGCAGGAGCTACATGTGCAAGACCAAATTGTTAAAAACCTAAATATTAGAATGGTTCCTGCAATTGTACAATCATGTGCTATTAGACAATGGACCATGCACGTGCTATCCTCGATTGTAAACTTCAGTGCTTCCCATTGTTTCCCTGCAACACATATAAGGTAGTTACTCATCAGGTTAAGTGAGGGTTCGCATGCTATCAGTAAAATATGTTGCTGAAAAATAAGCACATTACAGATTCATCAGATTAGTTCAAGCCACATGGAAAACCCATTTATCCAAACCAAGCATGATTAAGAACTAGGAAATATAGCACTTGTATATGTTTCTCATGTATTAAGTGCAGCCAAATTTGGTTTATTCCTCACATGTACAACAATACAAAATTCTACCCACGACAATTGGACATCGCATTGCAGAATTGAACCAAGCAGCTAACTAAACACCACAACAGATGAACCAAACATTAACTGAGCACCACATTGCAAAATATAACATACTCCTAATAGAAAATCAGACAGTTAACCAAACCAAGCATGCTTAACAACTTGGAAATATAGCAATTGTCTTTGTTTCTCATGTATTTAGTACAGCCAAATTCAATTTATTCCTCACATGGTATACAATAATAGAATGCACCCACAACAATTGAACATCCCGTTGAAAAATTGAACCAAACAGTTAAATAAACACCACAACAAATGAACCAAACGTTAACTAACCACCACATTGCACAATATAACATACTCCTAATAGAAGATCAGACAGTTAACCAAACCAAGCATGCTTAACAACTTGGAAATATAGAAATTGTATTTGTTTCTCATGTATTTAGTACAGCCAAATTCGATTTACTTCTCACATGGTATACAATAACAGAATGCACCGACAACTATTGAACATCGCATTGCAGAATTGAACCAAACAGTTAAATAAACAACACAACAAATGAACCAAACATTAACTGAGCACCACATTGCACAATGTATAACATACTAGAAGATCAGATAGTTAACCAAACCAAGCATGCTTGACAACTTGGAAATATAGCAATTGTATTCGTTTCTCATGTATTTTCTAAAGATAATTCGATTTATTTCTCACATGGAAGACAATACAAAATTGCAGCCTGAAGAATTGAACATCACATTTGCAGAATTGAACCAAACAGTTAACTGAAGATGACAACTAATTAACCAAATAGTTAATAAGTGAGCACCACACTGCACAACATATAGAACATATACACTAGAGCAACAGATTGCATGGTAAAATTAGATAGCACAATTCACTAGAATTTGTTAAGGAAAGGCAGGAGCAGCACACACAATGGGTAAACCGAGCATGCTTAACCGACGTAGCTAGCAAACGGGGAGGTGCTCCTCCAAGATTTGCGGGTCGGCACAAATGGCAGCCATCGCGACCCCATTCGCGTGTGCGGCCGCGATTTGCTTCTCCGTTGTCAAATGCTCCTAGAGCTCCTGGCTATATTGCATGCACCATGGCTTAGGGAGGCGCTTATTTGGTGGAGGGGTCGGTGATTTGGGTGGAAGGTGTCGCGCCGACGGTTGGGGCATGTGGGATGTGGAAGGAGGAGGAGGATGGGGGTCGGGTGAGGATTACCTGCCTGGATAGACGAGGCCGAGCAGCATGAAGGAGGGTCGCTAGTGAGGAGGCGGCGCTGCAAGCAAGGAGTGAAGATTTAAACTTGGAAACGAAGGCACAAACAGGGGAAATGTGGATTTTGGTAAGGGGGAGGGGCGGGGAGGTAGATATTTCCGCGAAAGCCGAAAATTTTGAATCAGTTCAGCGAAAAAACTGGCGCGCAAAGTGTCATCAGACACGGTCCCTTATTCAGAACTATGTACGATATGTGAACATCACAAACAATTCAGATAGCTTAACCCGTGTGTGATGAGTTTGAACGTCAAAAACTTTGGTTCGAATTTCCCTGGTTACAGTGGTCATCCACGTCATTGCATAATTTGGGTACACAAAGGAGACTACACCACACCCACACTTCTTAAGCGAGCAAGTTCAACAATTAAACAAAGCTAGCTGACCTAAATATTACTCTAAAAAATTAAAGACCGACGCTCTTAATTAAACAAAACAAAGAGAACCACTACGGCTGGTGCTCGTCGATCTCCGCCGCCTCCTACATGTCCAGCTCACGCTCGACGGTCTCCTGGGGAAGGGGCTCCATGGCATCCATCGAACCATAGTCGGCAAGCATCTCACCATCCGCGTCCGCCATCTCTTTGGAAAAGGCTGCCACGAGCTGGGTGTGGGCGTCCACGATCTGGGCTTGGATGGGCTCCGTCGTGGCAAGGTATGCGGTGGAGGAACGGATGGCTGCTCGAACGCTCTCGGCGATTGCCAACTCTTCGGCCGTGGGTTCCGACCGTTGTCGGAGAAGCTTCGTTCGATTTGTGCAGTGACCGCCACGAGCTGGGCGTGGGCGGCCTCCATCAGGGCTAAGGCCGCCACTGCGGAAGGGACAACTGCTGTGCCGCTCTCGCCAGTTGCTATCCCTGAGGCAGATGTTGCTGCCGCCAGCTGAGAAGCAGCAGCGGCCGTTTGGGCTGCCTTGGCCACGCGGTCACAGATTGTGGCCACGCTCATGCACCTTGTTAGCAAGCGCATGGCGGCTGCGGCCGCGCTCTTGCCGGAGTGGGTCACCGAAGTTGCCCTCACGACGCGGGTCCACGTCCCCATCTTTCACCGGCGATGATTGAATAGTGAAATGATATTTGGGGAGGGAGCTAGTGTGCTTGACACGCCGGCTGTGGACTGTAGCCGATGCACCTTCTCGCGTAAGCCATAGGCGTACTATACACCGACGGTGCTCTAAGATATTTTGTACTGCATCTCACATGGTTGGTGATAATAAACTGTGTGGGATCTACTTGATATATCTTCTTGATTTGAACTACATAATGGGGTCACAACGGCAATGGAGGGTGTTTGAATTGCTAGAACTTTTATCTGCAGTGAACATGCAACTATATGTGCACTACAAAAAAAGACACATCCGTGACATTTTGGGCCGAACGCATTTTTTTCTCTGTCATGCTTATGACACTTTTATGATGATAATTGTGAAAAAACCCGGTATCATCATAGATGTGGTGGGTTCCTACTTCTATGACAAAAAATCATGACAGAAAATGGGCTTTTCGTCCTGGGCGGGCCGGAGACGCAGCTGCATGACATTCTTTGGGCCATCCATGACAGAAAAAATCGTGGTAGAAGTGAAGGCGAGGAAAATATCGGGGAGTTCCCGGCTACGGTGGGTGGTCGGGGCCGAGCGATGCACGGAGGTTTGCGCGTTTCTCTCGTACATGTACGCGCGTGTGTATGAGGCATTGCGCTCTAACTAAACCTGGAGCGAGGCGTTGGGCTCTAACTGAACCTGAGCGATTGCACTAGCTACGTTACTGAACCCCGATCGATCCCTTGCTGTTAACTGAACCTGAGTGATTCCTTTTCTACTGCTGCTAACTGAAGCCGATCGAAGCTGCCTCTTGATGAACAGTTCCCGGTGGGGGTTGGATGAATAGTTCCCGGGGGGGTTGAATGAACAGGATCCCATGGTAGTAGAGGCCGTTGCCACTGGATCAACAGGACTCCGATCGAGGAGGCGTGGGGGTGGATGAACAGTAGCCAGTGGAGGGACCCCGTACATGGAGGGCTGGTTGAACAGGACACCGTGGAGGGGCTGGTTGAATAGGGCCCCGTGGAGGGCTGGTTGAACAGTAGCCGGTGGAGGCTGGATGAACAGGACACCGTGGAGGGCTGGATGAACAGGAACCCGTGGAGGGATGGATGAATAGTACCCCATGGATGAACAGTAGCTGGTGGAGGCTGGAGGAAGTCGACGGTGGATGAACAGTAGCCCGTGGAGTCCCGTTTTCCAGTACGCCACACCCCTCCCGATCAAAAGTACCATGTTTCGACCGTAGGCGCTCCAATACTAGTCTATTTCCTCTGTTTTGCGGTACACCACACCCCTCCTGATCAATAGGACCCCGTTTCAACCGTACGCGGTCGAACACAAGTCCATTTCCTCCGTTTTGCAGTACGCCATACCCTTCCCAATGAATAGGACCCCGTTTCGACCGTACGCGGTCGAACAGAAGGCCCGTTTCGTCCGTTCCGCGGTACGCCAAACCTCGTTTCGGCTACTCCGTCAAAGCCGGTTGGCTCCCGATGAACATGATGTATTTCGTTGCCTCCTGATGAACACGACGCAGTCCGTTGCCTCCCCATGAACATGACGACGTAGTTTCTTCATTCCGACCCAGCCGGTTGGCTGCTGATGAACATGATTAGTCGATGTATGCGTTAGAGACCCCACTCGTATGTATGTACGCCGTATTTACTATCTTGCAGCGTGGTCGTACGTATGTGTACACGATATAGACGGGACTATGTGACATGCTACATCGGCGCCTCTACTTCAACACGTGCTGCTCCTTACTCGGCCACAGTACGTCGCTGCAGAGACACCGATCGACCGCTATGTACGTACACGTTCGTGGCCGGACAGATAACGCTACCTTTGCTTCAACCTGGTGGGTCTCAGCTGTCAGGGAGTAAGAAGGAAGTTCCTTCCGTGCGAAGATAAAGCCGGTGGATCCCAGCTATCAGGAGGAACATTTTTTCGTGAAATACAGAGGCCCTTTCGGTAGGTACGAGGTGTGAGGTGGAGGAATCATTATTTTGCGAGTAATAAGGAGGCACTTTCTTGCGTGCGCCCATGGACCCAACTGTCATCCTCTCCACTTATAGTCCTCTTCTTATGGCTGTCGTTTGTTGACCGTGTTGACGACGCCATACTGCTCGAGAGCACCAAGGTGGTGGACGACGGCGCGACCTAGGAAGGGAACGACCTGGAGCCGGGGAATACGCAGTAGTGGATGCCCACGCAGAGGGGAGTATGAGGGTTGACTGCTTCGGCTGCGGTTTGAGGCTGTCGTCTCTGGAGAATAACAGGGGGTGTGGGTGAGTAGAGGGAAGGCCTGGACAGTAGTAGTATGGTCGAGCGGTGAGGCCTGCGCGGCCGCACAGCCGGCCACAGGGAGGCTGGAGCAGGCGGTACGGCGGACGTAGGTTTGGGCGACTGGAGCAACAAGACCAGAGGTTGAAGACGCAGCTTGGCCGTTGGATTAACATCGAACGGTCGGTGCAGCTAGAATCATTTATTGACTAAGTGGACAAAGCCATGTGTACGCGTTAACTTAGTAGGCCCACAAGTCAGCCTCCAAATCTGGTGGGTCCCAGCTAGCAGGGGGGATTAATTTTTTTCGCCTAATAAGGTGGCACTTCCTTGCGTGCGAAGATGTTTTCTGGGTTTTTTCATTTCTTCTTTTTTGAGTTAGAATAAAAAGAAAACAATTTAAGATCTTTAGTACAATCTATATTTTCACAAAAAGGATCATAATAAAGCTGGTGGATCCCAGCTGTCAGGGAGAGGAAAATTTTTATTTCCGCGTAATAAAGGAAGCACTTCCTCTCGTGCGAAGATGTAGCTGGTGGGTCAAACCTGTAAGGGGGAGAAATTATTTGTTTTCTTATAATACGGGGGCACTTACTACATGTGGCCATGGGCCATGTGGGTCCCTACTGTCAGCCAATCCATGTACATGCCTCATCCGATGGCTGTCGTTTGTTAACAAACTTGACCACGGCGCGCCGAGAGAACCAATGTAGTGAACAATGGCGAGTATTACGAAGGGAACGACCCGGAGCCGGCGAAGACACAACAGTGGATGCCCACACGGAGGGGAGTACGAGGGTTCACTGGTTCGGCTACGGTGTGAGGTTGTGGTCGCCGGTGAAGAACATGAGGTGTTGGTGAGTAGAGGAATGGCCTGGACGGCGTTTGGGAGTAGAGTGGGCCGGTGAAGCCTGCGTGGCAGCACAGTTGGCCACGGGAGGAGGTAGCAGGCAGTACCGCCGGCGGTGGTTTGGGCGGCTGAAGCAAGAATATCCGAGATTGAAGAAGCACTACATCCGTTGGATGGACATCCAACGGCCCCTGCTGCTAGAATCATGTCTTGTGTATAAGTTTACAAAGCCTTATGTATGCCTTAGCAGGCCCACAACCCTTCCGTATGTGTCACTGACTATAATTCTCAAAAAAATAGTAGGCCCACAAGTGAGCATCACATCTGTGGCAGAGAACATACAACCCATTTGCGATTTGTAATAATGTACAACCCATTTTTGAATTCTTATGGAATTTACTACAACCCATTTACAGTTTGTTAAAATTACAGCCCATTTTCTAGCCAGGACAACGATTAATAATTTAAACCAACCTCACAAAACAAAATTCAACCAAAAATTCCACATTTTGATGGGATCCGAAAAAATATTATCCCGAAATTTCGAGTCAGATTAAATATAATTTCAAAATGAATTTTTTAGGTAAAAATCTAAAGAAATACTACGCGCGCAATAAGTAATGAAATTAAAATTTCCAAGTTCAAACAATAATATTTTTGAAACTAATTACCTGCTTGGTGCGTTTTTGTATATTTACAGCCCAGTTTTCATAATTACATCCCATTTATTATTTCTTAAAGCCCATTCTATTGTTAGTCCTAATGCATCCCTCATAGGAAAGATTTACCGCCAAGCGGGGCGGAGAATAAAAAGTTGACTTGGGTTGGTTATTTCGCAAAAAGAGTATAGCTGGGCTAGCCATTTTCACCTTGAAAAAATAATATTTGGGCTTGATATTTGGCCGAAATAAAATAATAGCCTGGGCTAGATGGGCCACAGCCCGCCCAGTTGATACCCCGCTCCTCTGAACAACAACAAAAACATCGCTCAAGAAAAACTCAGCTTACCCCTAAAAAAACAAATACTGCTCGAGCTGCTGGGTCCCAACTGTCGGCCGCTCCTTGTGCAATTCTCTCGTTTATTGACTATATAGGTTGACGATGGTGTGGGACCGTGATGTCAGGAAACCAGGAGGAAGTAAAAATATATAGTTGTATATAATAAGGAGGAACTTGCGTACGTACGACTATGGCCCTAGTGGGTCCCTACTGTCATCCAGTCCAAATAAAGTCATCCCCTGATTCCTCATGTTCGTTGACCATGTTTACAATGCTCGGCGCCACAGCGAGCGCAAAGACTCGAGGGACGACGGAGAGAGCCTCGCGGGCCCTACGGATGGTCTGATACAGCGCCCGCTGCTCATTCAGGAAGCAAGGATCATCGGACACCTATGAGCACCTTCGAGAGACTGAGACGGCATGAAACGGTAAGGCTGCACTTGGGAGCTCTGTATTGTTTCACAGCTGTATTAAGATACAAGTGTAATTTACTCATCATCGTAAACAACATGTAAAATACAGGCGTAATGAAACCGAGGGTCCGAGGTCTATAACGAAACCCGACGAGTTACGCGTGTAATTCGAGAGACCAGTGTATATTTTACTAGTCGAAATCGACCAACCAAGCGCTTCGCCTGAGACCATCTGCTTTTATTTACAAGAGTCAGTTTTACAAGCGGTTTTGGTTAGAAAACAACGATCCAATCACGGCCTAAGATGATGAGTTGGTCGGAAGATCATATGGTTTCACCTCTAACCTACCTGAGTTGTCGTATAGGCTATGAATGAAACATAAGACAATGAACTTCTTAAGCATAGAAACAATAGAAGAGGATGATCTTCTTAACATGCAAATCACATGCATTAGCTCAACATGCAAAACAATATGAAGCATTATTCTCAGGAGGCACGGTGATCAGGTCGTGATGCCGCATGCCATAGCATTCCATGCTCAACTTTGCAATCAAACTCACAAGGCCTGGCGTTACATACAGAACATTCAGAACAAACTCTTAAAATACCTTACATAATTCAACATTCATGTGACTATGCATCTCAGCAAAGTAAATATTGACTTCTGAACTGACGACGGGAATAGGAAAAAACGATCGACGTTGCCCACAGCAAAGGGCGTCCCACTCAAAAATATCAAATGCATGTCTTCTGGCTAACATCAATGAGCAAAATTTGACAAGGTTTTCCAATTCCAATATATTAAACTAATGTCTTCTTGCTAACATCAAGGATTAAACTGTGACAAGCTTTTCCCATAGAAAATATGTAATGCCTATGATTGTCGAACGGGCAGGGTTTTTCATCGGTTTGTCATCTGATGGTCTGGTGTTTCAAGGTGACGATGAATGCTTAAAGAACCATTCGATGTATTGTGCATGATGAAGTATTATGGAGGACATGAACCAACTGAACATTTTGTGCAGTTCCACTAAAACCAAGCTGAGCATCTTGTGGATTTCATATTTATATGCTGCAAGAAAACAAAGACACATCAGCACACACAAGAATATTGGCCCCAGTGTCAACCCACCAATCGGTGGACTAACAAACTGAAAGTACAGTAAACAGATTACCATATCCAGATGCCCCATCATTGTTGCTTAGAGTGACATTGACAGACTTGGAGTCCTGTCCTGGCATCTTGTACTTGTTTGGGCACTTGTTTGCCCAGTGTTCCCCTGAACCACAAGTAAAGCAACCATCTCTCTTTTTGTCTTTCTTCTTACCCTTCTTAATGGCCGACGTTGGCAGCTCCATTCAAACATATAGTCTGGTGGCTCAATGAGACGACGAATGATTAGAGAACCATTCGATGTATTGTGCATGATGAAGTATTATGGAGGACACGAACCATCTAAACACTTTGTGCAGTTCCACTAAACTCAAGCTCAGCATCCCTGTCTACATAAATACAGAAAAGCATGATGAATAGAATAGTGGTACCTGTTGATTAAACATACGCTTACAACTATAATCATCTTCATTATCCTTAACTGGAAAAGATAGCAATACAATAGCTTGAATTAAACATTTATTCAAAACAATACAACAATATAAGTAGCACAACATAACAAAGCACAATCATGTGGATGAAGGCCGATACTGACCTCGTTTGTTACAGATGCATCGGCAACTGACTTGGTCATACCTTTCCTTGTGGAGTGAATTTTGCACTCTACGTGTTGTTGAGTTGCCCATGCTCTCTGTAGACTAGTCATGTCACCAGCGTCTACTAATACTCTGTAAAGCTTCTCGATCATTCCTTCTATAATGTAGCGCAAACAGTGATTGCTTCTTTCTGCAAAGTGGTAAGACCAACTGGACCCACTAATGCAGCAGTTTGCCTTAGACACATTGGCTCCTTTTGTGCAGTTCAACTAAAATCAAAGTCGAAATAAAACCGAGCAGAAATTTTGATATCCCTGTAAGCAACAATAGGTATAAGGGAAACAATTATTGACAAATAACGATTGATGACTTGTACTCCCAAAATAAAAACATCTACTGATCTACCTTATCTTAATGGGAAAAAGGAAGGAGACTAGCAATCCTCAATCAGTGTGATTCATTCATATTAACTGAGACATTATCTTAATAATGCCTTGTTTCAACATGTATAAAGAACGACAAAGCAGAAATGTACCATTCCTAAAACAATGCGACTGATTCATATTAACAGAGACATTATCTTAACAATACCTTGGTTAAACATGTAGAAAGAACTACAAAGCAGGATAGTACCATTCGTAAAACACTGTAACTGATATATAATAATAGAGACATTATCTCAACAATACATTTCTTAAACATGTACTCCGGCCGATCCCTAACAGAAATGGTACTCCCGTCGATCCCTAACAAGTGTTGCAGTTTTGAACTAAGATTCAGTAGTCAATTCTGAGAGAGGATTGCTTAATTTTACCAGCGGCATTAGATTAACAAAAAGCATAAACAGTTCCAGGGGAGAGTGGGCGCAACAACACCATGTGCTTCCATCTACTTATAAAGGGGGTGATGCAGAGTTTGTTGTAACAAAGCAACAAGGATCATGTCGGGGTTGGTCCCATTTTTGTTCACTATTTAATGGGAAAAGACAGCAATACAATAGCTTCAATTCAACATTTATTTAAAGCACACTTCAGCATCATGTGTTTGAAAGTCGGTACTGACCTTTCTTGACCAAGATTTGAAACAACTCGCGAGGAGGACTTGAAACAGATCTCAACACATATATGGAAATCCGATCTCCTTTTGTGCAGTTACACCAAAATTAAGCAAAGTCGCTGGTGTGACATTCAAGTTGAACTGCACAAAACACTCTTAAATCAAAAGTGTTTCGTGTAGCGAAGAAAAATGTCGCAATAGCAACAAGTTGAATAGATATCCCTGTTTTAACAGAGGCAAAAAGGAATCAATTACTAGCCAATAAAGGAGGGTGAAACATGCGGCCACAAAATATAGGACAGTAGCATTTCTAAAACGGTTACATTGATTCATATTAACAGAGAAATTCTCTTAAAATAACATTCATTAAAAATGCAATTTACTTTTAGCAATGGCATTGCTTCAATTTTCAAGCGGCATTCTTAGATTAACAACAGCAAAATAGTTGTATGGGACTGTTGGTCCCATATTTGTTCTCTTTGAACCTTTTTCCTATGTGAGGGCAGCAAATCTGGTCCTGCACAAACTACCTGAACCCCAGTTTCTTTCCTTTTTCAACAAAGAGATCGGTTCCTTACAGATGTGTGTATTGGGTTACCCCCTTTTTCCCTTTTCGACCAACAAAGTTGCTGGATAGCCAGTCTATACTACTTTCCCTCCCTCCTTACCTCATTGAACCACGTCCTAGATTCATGCTCCACCTCACCGCACTCTTTTTCCTCTTTCAACCAAGACCTAGATTCGACTATAGAATCAAAAAAGATCCACATGCAGCTAGAGCAATGATGGTTCCAAAGAAAGATATACCTTAGGGTCATCGGGATGTGGCTAGGCGTACGGCAGGAGGCCGGATCTGCCCACACTATGAACGACAGCGAGGAAGAAGGGGTTGGTGGCCCTCCTGCACAGGCGTTGGGTGAAAGAGAAAAGCGCAGCTGGTAGTGGATTGCCTCCCTCGCCGAAGGCGATAGAGTGAACGCTGCACCTCCTCCCCTTTCCTGTGCGACGGGATCCAGACGGCTCCTTCACCAGCTGTGAGGGGGGAGAGTGAGACAGAGGCCAACCAGTCTTGTTTAGATCTGGTGAAGAGGGTCAGAGACTGTGAATATAGCAAACCCTAGCTAGCAAAGGAACACTGAGCCTCCAGCGTGATATATATATATATATATATATATATATATATATATATATATAGTGCGGCGAGAGTGTGGAGAGTGCAAACCCTAGCGAACAAGCACTGAGGCTCCAGCTATATAGTACTCGTGTATACTACTAATATATAGTGGAGTGGTTTTCTTTTTCTCTCCATAACAATCGTTTTAAATTGTGTAAGTACGAAACAAAACTCTTTATTTAACGTACCAGTGAAGAAAACTACTTACGATGAACTAATGATCCACGCGTCATGGTCGCACTTCATGTCCTTCACGTGCGGTACACTACCCTCCGTTAAGTAAACAACCACACATGCGCCAAATAATCGGAAACGTGTGAGAGTGTGTACAAATAAAGAATTTTAATTTCAATTATCGGAAAGGTTTAAGAGTATGTACAGTTTGCCCTCTCTCAAAAATTATGGTTTGTTGTGTTCGGCCTAAACTTGGTCCAACTTTACAAATTTTGACTTCAGTCAAATCTAATATGCAGAGTAAATAAAAATGGAGGGCTACTACGACCATCCGGGTTTTTAGTCCACACCATTTTTTAATCAAATTCTGACCACGTATTTAGTTAATAGCTGGACAAATAAAATTATAGGGGAGCTGAAGACAAAGTTGTGAGAAGGCTTAGAAATCAATACAAAACTTATGCACTTAGTACCAACGTCGATCCTCCTTCGAGGAAACATTTGGTTCATAGCCAATTGTGTGATAAAATTGCACCAACATGAAAGACGACTGCGTCTCCAACGCAACCAAGGTGAACTGATGAAGAATATCATCCTTGTGGGTAACAAGCAAAGAGCACTGATGGAAGACAGCTTGTTTTTCATTGAAAATCGATCATCTTCACCAACCAATGCAACCATGAGGCGCAACCATGAGCATCGATAGGTCATCATGGTGATGCATCATCCATTTGGCATCATGTTTGGGTGAGGCACCTATGAAGTTCGACAAATCCTCAGTGTGGTCTATTTCTTCTCAGTAATCAAGCTCGAGGAAGGAAGAACCACGTGGTAGAGGACAGTGAGGCGGAACAACAATGGCCATCAAATTTTGTGCAGTTCCACTAAAATTGAAGAAGACATGCCCGGGTATGGAGATACGCATAGTTGTTTGCAAAAATATAAAAAAGGGATATAGTGTTTTTACTTTGTTTTGGCAGTGGTACAAGATTAACAGCGACATCTCAATTGTCAATAAGAATTAATGAAAAGTACACCAACAAACAGAAGCATCATGATTATCTTGATAGGAACTAAACCAGGATACCCAAAAAAAGTATTTCTTCATTTAACCAGTGATAGTATTACATTAGCAACAGCAATAGGAGCATATGGACAATTACCGCACAACCACCATGTACTTTTTGTTGAAACAACATGTATGCCTCCACCGAGGCATAAACCAGGACAACTTTTTTAGTGGCATTTCCTCTATAATAGTAAAAAATAGGTGATGTTGGAACAGAACCCTGGCTACTGTACATGGGGACCTGGGGAGTAGTCGCATAGAAGAAAACCCGCATGCAGTGACCTGGGGAGTTGGACCAATACAAGAAGTTATACCTCAGGTGGGCGAGATGTCTCTTAGGCGGGCGGGCGGGATCTGCCCACACGACGACAGCGAACAAGGGTGCGGAGGACCTTCGTCCGCGCTAGCGCCGGCTCTAGGAGGACGGTGCGCATCGGCTTCCTCCATCACCGACGGCGTCAACGTCAACGCTGCACCTCCTCACCTCCCGCAGCGGACAGGATTCAGCCGAATCTGTGACCACCGGTGAGGAGAGAGATAGAGTGGACACTGTCATCTTGTTTTGATATGGAGAGGGTGAGAGAGCGAAACGCGAGAAACCCTATCAAACAATAGGCTATATATACAATGGAGTAAAAAAATCTCTCCATAGCAGTGGTTTTAAATAGAATACATGCGTTCCCAAAAAAAAGAAACAAAAACTGGCGGACAATTTTTTTAACGTACCAAGAAAAAAACTCGATCAAAAACACACCCCCGCTTCCAGGTTGCGAGAGTCATCGTGCACACACACAGACATAGACATGCATATCCGTGTTTACGTAAAATTCCATCTCCATCTCAATCTCCATCTCCAATCATATTTGTCCAACTGGCATATTTTTACGTTGTTAATTATATACGCAGCAATATTAACGTGCAGCATCTATTGTTTGCGGGTGTCCGGACCGCTGCCACGCCCACTCCTGACCTACCCGAACCCTCTTCATCACCCGCGCGTGCTTCCGGCCCGAAACGGTCAGTGCCGCATTCATGCCCGGCCAGAGCAGACGTGACCTCTCACTGGCGCCGGCATTGAAGCGGCGCGCCGGCCCAGAGAGCATCGCCCGCGCCGCTTCCCGGTGCACGCGACTACTCCGCGTTCAAAGGTCGCAATAGCCGGCCACCACATGCATGTAAAAAGTTCTTGGGAGTCCATGCTACAGCTAGCTGTCCTCCCCCTCCTCGTCAATCTCTTCTAGTAGTGCTAGTACTCCATGGTGTGATCCATCGACAAGCAGGCGAGAAAGTTATTGTATACTCGGTTTGCGGTGAGTGGCATGCCGAGCGACCTTGTGGGGTGGAGCCGTGGAGGAGGGTGAGACACGAACGCGACAGACGTGATTTAAACATTTGTTTTGCTCGATGGCGCGATCCAACGAAACGAAACGTTGGTTTCTCTTCGTTTCCAATTTTTCTTCGGACTAGTTCCTCCGTCCAGGTGCGTGCCATGTCCTATCTAGTCATCACGGAGGGCACACCTGCAATATCAATAAGAGAGGGGATGCTTGCCTGTCTGTGCACGTGCGTGTGAGAGACGGGTCAGGAGGCATGCACGAATGATGGGGGGGTGATATGACTGTGGTAAGCAGACGTAACTACATAGGAAGATCAATCGTCCTATGTCGGAGAAAGGAGAGACATAACTTGTGAGGTACGTCGATCGATGGGTGGGGGAAAATAGTTAACGTCGACCTAGGTATATGTAGGGAGATCAATCGCTATACATGCATGAATACAAAAAAAGACACATCCGTGACATTTTCGGCTGAACGAATTTTTTTCCTGTCATACTTATGACACTTCTATGATGATGATTGTAACAAAACCCGGTATCATCATAGATGTGGTGGGCTCCTACTTCTATGACAAAAAATCATGACAGAAAATGGGTTGTTCGTCCTGGGCAGGCCGGAGACGCAGCTGCATGACATTCTTTGGGTCGTCCATGACGGAAAAAACCGTGGTAGAAGCGAGGGCGAGGAAAATATCGGGGTGTTCGCGGTTACGGTGGGTGGTCAGGGCCGAGCGATGCGCGTTTCTCTCGTACACGCACGCGCATGGGTGCGAGGCGTTGGGCTCTAACTGAACCCGAGTGAGGCGTTGGGCTCTAACTGAACCCGAGCGATTGCACTGCAGGCTACGCGTTACTGAACCCGAGCGATCGATCGATGGCTGCTAACTGAACCCGATCGAGCGATTCCTTCGCTACTGCTGCTAACTGAAACCGATCGATGTTGCCTCTGGATGAACAGTGAGCGTTGCTGGGGGGTTTGGATGAACAGTTCCCGGTGGGGGTGGATTAACAGGACCCCGTGGTGTTGCCTCTGGATGAACAGGGCCCCGATCGATCGAGCCGGTTGGGGCTGGATGAACAGGACTCCCTGGAGGGCTGGATGAAAAGGACCACCCCGTGGAGGGCTGGATGAACAGTAGACGGTGGAGGGATGGATGAACAGTAGCCCGTGGAGGGTGGTTGAACAGGAGCCCGTGGAGAGGGCTGGTTGAACAGTAGCCGGTGGAGTAGCGCGCGGTGGAGGCTCGATGAACAGGAGCCCGTGGATGAGCAGTCACAGGTGGAGGCTGGAGGAGGTCGACGGTGGAGGAACAGTAGCCCGTGGAGGCTGCAGGGGGTCGACGGTGCAGCTGAACAGTATCCCATGGAGTCCTATTTTGCGGTACGCCACACCCCTCCCGATGAACAGGACCCCCGTTTCGACCAGAGCGCTCCAACACAAGTTCGTTTCCTCCGTTTTGCGGTACACCACACCCCTCCCGATCAACAGGACCCCTGTTTCGACCGTAGGAGGTCCGTTTCCTCCATTTTGCGGTACGCCAGACCCCTCCCGATGAACAGGATCCCGTTTCGACCCTGGCCGGTTGAACACAAGGCCGTTTCCTCCGTTCTGCGGTACGCCAGGCCTCGTTTCCATCGGCTGTTCCGTCCAAGCCCTCCCGATGAACACGACGACGCATTCCGTTCCGACCCAGCCGGTTGGCTCCCCATGAACACGACGACGATGCTGTTTCTCCGTTCCGACCTAGCCATGTACACGAGCCCTGGCCGTACGTACGCTCGAGTAGGCGTTCGAGACCCCGCCCGTATGTACGTACGTGGCCGTATTTACTTTCTTGCACCCTGGCAGCTGTACGTACGTGTACATGCTACGTGCGCGCCTCTACTACGACATGTGCGCGCCTCTACATTGACCAGTATGTATGTACACGTTCGCGACCAGAATGACAACGCTACGTACGCTTCGACCAGGTGGGTCCCGACTATCAGGCACTTCCTTGCGTGCGAAGATGTAGCTGGTGGGTCCCAGCAGTCAGGGGGCGAATTGTTTTTTTTGCCCGGACGCACTTCCTTGCGTGTGAAGATGTAGCAGGTGGGTCCCAGCAGTTAGGGGAAAACGTTTTTTCGCGAAATACGGTGGCGCGTCCGGTGGGTCCCCGCTGTCAGGTGGAGGAAAAATTATTTTGCGCGTAATAAGAAGTCTCTTCCTTGCTGCGGCCGTGGACCCAGCTGTCAGCCTCTCCACGTACAGTACTCTTCTGATGGAAGTCGATCGTTGACCACATTGACCACGTCGCGCCGAGAGCACCACGGCGGTGGACGATGGTGAGGCCTAGGAAGGGGACGACGCAGAGCCGGGGAAGACACGGCAGTGGATACCCACGTGGAGAGGAGTACGAGGGTTCACTGGTTCGGCTGCGGTGTGAGGTTGCCGTCGCCGTAGAATAACAGGGGGTGTGCGTGAGTGAGGGATGGCCTGGCCAGTGGTGGGAGTAGTAGGGGGCGGTGAGGCCTCCGCGGCAGCCCAGCCGACCACGGGAGGCAGGAGCAGGCGGCACGACCGGCGCTGCTTTGGGCGGCTGGAGCAAGAAGACTAGAGGTTGAAGAAGCACGACGGCCGTTGGATGGACATCGTACAGTCACTACAGCAAGAATCGTTTATATTGACTAAGTTGACAAAGCCCTTGGTACGCATCAACTTACTAGGCCCACAGGTCAGCTTCCGGAATGGTGCGCCCCATATGTCAGGGGGAGGAATCATTTTTGGGGGGGGGTGAAGCTAGAATATCCGAGATTGAAGAAGAAGCACGGGATCCGTTGGATGGACATCCAACGGCCACTGCTGCTAGAACCGTGTGTTGACTATAAGTTGACAAAGCCTTGAATACGCGGCAACTCTTTTTTTTAGGGTACGCGTCAACTTAGTAAGGCCACAAGTGTGTGGCAGATAGCCCATTTGAGATTTGTAAGAATGTGCAGCAAATTTTTGAATTCTAATGGAATTTACTACAGCCCATTTACAGTTTGTTAAAAGTACAGCCCATTTCAACCAACCGTTCAAAACAGAATTCAATAAAATTTCCCACATTTTGATGGGATCCGAAATATTTTTATCCCGAAATTTCTAGTCAGATTAAATACAATTTCAATATAAATTTATATTACGTCAAAATCCAACGAAACATTGCGCTCGCAATATCTATGAAATTAAAATTTTCAATATCCAAAAATAATATTTTATATAATTACGTGTTTGGTGCATTTTTTATAGTTACTGCCCAGTTTTTATAATTACAACCCATTTATTATTTCTGAAAGCCCATTTTCTTGTTAAGCCTAATGCATCCCTCATAGGAAAGATTTGTAGCCCAGCGGGGCGGAGAATAACAACTTGACCTTGCCAGGGTATTCCTAAAACAGTATAGCTGGGCTAGCCATTTTCAGCTTGAAAAAAATTAATATCTGGGCTGGATATCTGGCCTCGGCTAGATGGCCACAGCCCGCCGAGTTAATAGCTGCAGCGATGTTTTTGTTGTTGTTCAGACGAGAAAAATTAATATCTGGGCTAAACATCGCTCAAGAAAAACTTTGTAGTGCTCACACCTCAAAAACACAAATACTGCTCGAGCTGCTTGGTCCTAGCTGTCGGCCGCTTCTTGTGCAATTCTCTCGTTTATTGACTACATAGGTTGACAATGGTGTGGGACTGTGATGTCAGGAAACCAGGAGGAAGCAAAAAAAATTATAGTTTTATATACTAATATGGAGGCACTTGCGTACGTGCGGTTATGGCCCTGGTGGGTCCCCACTATCATCCTCTCCAAGTAAAGGCATCTCCTCATCCTCATGTCCGTCGACCATGTTGACAACGCGAGACGGCGGCGCCACGGCGAGTGCAACAACTCAAAGGACGACGGAGAGAGCCTCGCGGGCCCTACGGATGGTCTGATAAGCGCCCGCTGCTCATTCGGGAAGCCAGGATCATAGGGCCACATGTTTGCGACGGCATTGTCGTTCGCTTGTACATTGGTGCTCGTTGAGGACACGGAGGTTGTAGCACAGGTCCTCCTACGCTTGTACCTCTTCCGCCATTAGGGCGTCGAAGTGCGGCCGCACCTGCTCTATGGTGAACACGGCATGAACCGGCTTTGACAATGGCGCCGGCTCCTAGTTGGAAGCTACGTCCATCGTCTGATTGTCGTCGCTCCGCTCGGCGAAGTAGCTGGCGAGCCAGCATGTCCCGCTGCAGGACGGACCCGTTGCCAAGTATGAGCCTGAAACGGTCAGCGCCGCCCGCCCCGCTTCCCGGTGCATAAGATTGCTCCGCCTTCAAACGACACAAGTGTCGTCCGTCCGTCCTTCTGCCGCCCACATTAATGATACGCGGTTGCCGAGGTGGCTACTCCGGCGCCACACGTCCGTCCCTCCGCCGCCCACCATTGCTATATAAACTACTGCGCCGACCATAGCCGCAGTCATCCGCATCCGTTCCTATTCTCCTGTCCACACCACTACTGCCCACCATGGCTTCCGCGCGCTCCAGCGCTCTTCGGGATGGGCGGACGACGGACCACCAGGAGATGGCAGCCATTGCTGCCGACTGGCTGGCCGGCAGGCAGACGGAGGAGGACGACGTCCCAATGGAGAACATGGTAGTCGACGATCCGGCGCCAACCCCCTCCTCCGCACCATCCTCTCCGGTGCATTGCACCATGACCATCGGCGGTGCCCGTGCCCAATATATGGACACGGTGTGGTAGAAGCGTGAGGAGCAGTTCTGGGAGGCGCAGGCTGGCGCCGCCTACAACCACCATCTCCTCCAGGAGCACCTGCAGGCGGAGGAGCAGATCGTCGTGGAGCGGGCGGAGCAGGAGGCGCTGCTCGACTCGTACCGCTCCGCCCGCGAGGGCCGCTGATACGTCTACAACGTATCTATAATTTTTGATTGCTCCATGCTATATAATCTTCTGTTTTGGACATTATTAGGCTTTATTATACACTTTTATATTATTTTTGGAACTAACCTATTGACCGGAGGCCGAGCGCAGAATTGCTATTTTGTGCCTATTTCAGAGTTTCGCAGAAAAAGAATATCAAACAGAGTCCAAATATAATGAAACCTTTGGGAACGTGATCCAGAGGACTTGGACCCTACATCAAGAAAGCTACCAGGAAGCCACGAGGTAGGGGGCGCGCCTACCCCCACTGGGCGCGCCCTCCACCCTCGTGGGCCCCACGTTGCTCCACCGACGTACTCCTTCCTCCTATATATACCTACGTACCCCCAAACTACCAGATGCGGAGCCAAAAACCTAGTTCCGCCGCCGCAAGCCTCTGTAGCCACCAAAAACCAATCGGGACCCTGTTCCGGCACCCTGCCGGAGGGGGGATCCCTTACCGGTGGCCATCTTCATCATCCCGACGCTCTCCATGAGGAGGGAGTAGTTCACCCTCGGGGCTGACGGTACGTACCAGTAGCTATGTATTTGATCTCTCTCTCGTGTTCTTGATTTGGCACGATCTTGATGTATGGCGAGCTTTGCTATTATAGTTGGATCTTATGATGTTTCTCCCCCTCTACTCTCTTGTAATGGATTGAGTTTTCCCTTTGAAGTTATCTTATCGGATTGAGTCTTTAATGATTTGAGAACACTTGATGCATGTCTTGCGTGGCATAACCGTGGAGACTATGGGTTATTCTATTGATTCACTTGATGTATGTTTTGGTGATCAACTTGCGGGTTCCGCCCATGAACCTATGCATAGGGGTTGGCACACGTTTTCGTCTTGACTCTCCGGTAGAAACTTTGGGGCACTCTTTGAGGTTCTATCTGTTGGTTGAATAGATGAATCTGAGATTGTGTGATGCATATCCAATGATCATACCCACGGATACTTGAGGTGACATTGGAGTATCTAGGTGACATTGGAGTATCTAGGTAACATTAGGGTTTTGGTTGATCTGTGGCTTAAGGTGTTATTTTACTACGAACTCAAGGGCTGTTTGTGACACTTATAGGAATAGCCCAATGGATTGATCGGAAAGAATAACTTTGAGGTGGTTTCGTACCCTACCATAATCTCTTCGTTTGTTCTCCGCTATTAGTGACTTTGGAGTGACTCTTTGTTGCATGTTGAGGGATAGTTATATGATCCAATTATATTATTATTGTTGAGAGAACTTGCACTAGTGAAAGTATGAACCCTAAGCCTTGTTTCCTAGCATTGCAATATCGTTTATGCTCACTTTTATCATTAGTTACCTTGCGGTTTTTATATTTTCAGATTACAAAAACCTATATCTACCATCCATATTGCACTTGTATCACCATCTCTTCGCCGAACTAGTGCACCTATACAATTTACCATTATATTGGGTGTGTTGGGGACACAAGAGACTCTTTGTTATTTGGTTGCAGGATTGTTTGAGAGAGACCATCTTCATCCTACGCCTCCCACGGATTGATAAACCTTAGGTCATCCACTTGAGGGAAATTTTCTACTGTCCTACAAACCTCTGCACTTGGAGGCCCAACAACGTCTACAAGAGGAAGGTTGCGTAGTAGACATCAAGCTATTTTCTGGCGCCGTTGCCGGGGAAGGCTAGGTAAGCGGCACTCACACCCCGCAACTAAGCTCTTTTCTAGCGCTGTTGCCGGGGAGGTGAGTGCTTGAAGGTATATCTTTAGATCTTGCAATCGAATCTTTTAGTTTCTTGTTTTATCACTAGTTTAGTCTATAAAAGAAAACTACAAAAAATGGAATTGAGCTTGCCTCATACGCTTCATCTTTTTAATATCTTTCGTGAGAATGATGGAAAGGAAAATTGTGCTCAAGTACTAGAAGAAGAATTACATAGAATGCTTGGCATAAAATATGTGAATGATGAGCATGATTTCAATGTTGCTAGTATGAATTCTTTGAATACCCGTGATGCTAATGATATGCAAAGCCACAAGCTTGGGGATGCTATGTTTGATGAAGATGATATGTTTAGTCCCCGAAGTTTTGATGAGAAAATTTATTATGATGAAAGCATGCCTCCTATCTATGATGATTATTCTGATGACACGTATGCTATAAAGAATAATGATAACCATGAAACTTGTCATCTTGATCTTGATTTTCAATCACATGATAGTTATTTTGTTGAGTTTGCTCCCACTATTATTAACGAGAAGAATTTTGCTTGTGTGGAGAGTAGTAAATTTTCTATGCAAGTAGATCATGAAAAGAATGCTTTAGGTGCTGGTTATATTGTTGAATTCATCTATGATGCTACTGAAAATTATTATGAGAGAGGATCATATGCTTCTACATATTGCAATAATATCAAGTTTCCTCTCTATGTGCTTAAAGTTTTGAAGTTATGCTTGTTTTGCCTTCCTATGCTTGTTGATTATTGTTCCCATAAGTTGTTTGCTCACAAAATCCCTATGCATAGGAAGTGGGTTAGACTTAAATGTGCTAGTCATGTTCTTCATGATGCTCTCTTTGTGTTTCAATTCTTATCTTTTATGCGAGCATCATTGAAATCATCATGCCTAGCGAGGGGCGTTAAACGTTAGCGCTTGTTGGGAGGCAACCCAATTTTATTTTAGTTTTTGCTTTTTGGTTCTGTTTAGGAATAAATAATTCATCTAGCTTCTGTTTAGATGTGGTTTTGTGTTTTAATTAGTGTTTGTGCCAAGTAAGACCTATAGGATCTTCTTGGATGATAGTTATTTGATCTTGCTGAAAATTCCAGAAACTTTCTGTTCACAAAAACAATTGTTTAAAATCACCAGAACGTGATAAAATACTGATTCCAATTGCAACAGATCAATAAAAAAATTGTCTAGGTCGTCCTATTTTTGTAGAATTGTTGGAGTTCCAGAAGTTTGTGTTAGTTACAGATTACTACAGACTGTTCTGTTTTTGACAGATTCTGTTTTTCGTGTGTTGTTTGCTTATTCTGATGACACTATGGCAGGTAAAATAGTTTATATACCATAGAGAAGTTGGAATACAGTAGATTTAACACCAATAAAAATAAATAATGAGTTCATTACAGTACCTTGAAGTGGTGTTTTGTTTTCTTTCGCTAACGGAGCTCACGAGTTTTCTGTTGAGTTTTGTGTTGTGAAGTTTTCAAGTTTTGGGTAAAGATTCGATGGACTATGGAATAAGGAGTGGCAAGAGCCTAAGCTTGGGGATGCCCAAGGCACCCCAAGGTAATATTCAAGGACAACCAAGAGCCTAAGCTTGGGTATGCCCCGGAAGGCATCCCCTCTTTCGTCTTCATTCATCGGTAACTTTACTTGGAGCTATATTTTTATTCACCACATGATATGTGTTTTGCTTGGAGCGTCATTTTATTTTCTTTTTCTTTGCTTGCTGTTTGAATAAAGTACCAAGATCTGAAATCCTTAAATGTTAGAGAGTCTTCACATAATTGCATAATTATTCAACTACTTATTGATCTTCACTTATATCTTTTGGGGTAGTCTGTCGTTTGCTCTAGTGCTTCACTTATATCTTTTAGAGCACAATGGTGGTTTTATTTTGAAGAAATAGATGAACTCTCATGCTTCACTTATATTATTTTGAGAGTCTTAAATAGCATGGTAATTTTCTTAAATAATCCTAATATGCTAGGTATTCAAGAATAGTAAAAACTTTCTTATGAGTGCGTTAAATACTAAGAGAAGTTTGATGCTTGATGATTGTTTTGAGACATGGAGGTAGTGATATTAAATTTTTGCTAGTTGATTAGTTGTGAATTTGAGAAATACTTGTGTTGAAGTTTGCAAGTCCCGTAGCATGCACGTATGGTAAACGTTATGTAACAAATTTGAAAGATGAGGTGTTCTTTGATTGTCCTCCTTATGAGTGGCGGTCGGGGACGAGCGATGGTCTTTTCCGACCAATCTATCCCCCTAGGAGCATGCGCGGAGTGCTTGGTTTCTGATGACTTGTAGATTTTTGCAATAAGTATGTGAGTTCTTTATGACTAATGTTGAGTCCATGGATTATACGCACTCTCACCTTTCCATCATTGCTAGCCTCTTCGGTACCGTGCATTGCCCTGTCTCACATTGAGAGTTGGTGCAAACTTCGCGGGTGCATCCAAACCCCGTGATATGATACGCTCTTTCACACATAAACCTCCTTATATCTTTCTCAAAACAGGCACCATACCTACCTATTATGGCATTTCCATAGCCATTCCGAGATTTATTGCCATGCAACTTTCCACCATTCCGTTTATCATGACATGTTCGTCATTGTCATATTGCTTTGCATGATCATGTAGTTGACATAGTATTTGTGGCAAAGCCACCGTTCATAATTCTTTCATACATGTCACTCTTGGTTCATTGCATATCCCGGTACACCGCCGGAGGCATTCATATAGAGTCATACTTTGTTCTAGTATCGAGTTGTAATCATTGAGTTGTAAATAAATAGAAGTGTGATGATCATCATTTTCTAGAGCATTGTCCCAAGTGAGGAACAAAAAAAAGAGAAGGCCCAAAAAATGAGAGAAAAAGAGAGAAGGGACAATGTTACTATCCTTTTACAACACTTGTGCTTCAAAGTAGCACCATGATCTTCATAGTAGAGAGTATCTTGTTTTGTCACTTTCATATACTAGTGGGAATTTTTCATTATAGAACTTGGCTTGTATATTCCAACAACGGGCCTCCTCAAGTGCCCTAGGTCTTCGTGAGCAAGCAAGTTGGATGCACACCCACTTAGTTTCTTTTGTTGAGCTTTCATATATTTATAGCTGTAGTGCATCCGTTGCATGGCAATCCCTACTCCTTGCATTAACATCAATCGATGGGCATCTCCATAGCTCATTGATTAGCCTCGTTGATGTGAGACTTTCTCCCTTTTTGTCTTCTCCACATAACCCCCATCATCATATTCTATTCCACCCATAGTGCTATATCCATGGCTCACGCTCATGTATTGCGTGAACGTTGAAAAAGTTTGAGATTACTAAAGTATGCAACAATTGCTTGGCTTGTCATCGGGGTTGTGCACGATGAGAGCATTCTTGTGTGACGAAAATGGAGCATGACTAAACTATATGATTTTGTAGGGATGAACTTTCTTTGGCCATGTTATTTTGAGAGGACATAATTGCTTAGTTAGTATGCTTGAAGTATTATTATTTTTATGTCAATATTGAACTTTTATCTTGAATCTTTCGGATCTGAATATTCATACCACAATTAAGAGGAATTACATTGAAATTATGACAAGTATCATTCCACATCAAAAATTTTGTTTTTATCATTTAGCTACTCGAGGACGAGCAGGAATTAAGCTTGGGGATGCTCGATACGTCTCCAACGTATCTATAATTTTTGTTTGCTCCATGCTATATTATCTTCTGTTTTGGACATTATTGGGCTTTATTATACACTTTTATATTTTTTTGGGACTAACCTATTAACTGGAGGCCCAGCCCAGAATTGCTGTTTTTTGCCTATTTCAGAGTTTCGCAGAAAAAGAATATCAAACGGAGTCCCAACGGAATGAAACCTTCGGGAACTTGATTTTCGGAACGAACGTGATCCAGAGGACTTGGACCCTACATCAAGAAAGATACCAGGAAGCCACGAGGTAGGGGGCGCGCCTACCCCGCTCGGCGCGCCCTCCACCCTCGTGGGCCCCACGTTGCTCCAACGACGTACTCCTTCCTCCTATATATACCTACGTACTCCCAAACTACCAGATACGGAGCCAAAAACCTAGTTCCGCTGCCGCAAGCCTCTGTAGCCACCAAAAACCAATCGGGACCCTGTTCCGGCAACCTGCCGGAGGGGGATCCCTCACTGGTAGCCATCTTCATCATCCCGGCGCTCTCCATGAGGAGGGAGTAGTTCACCCTCAGGGCTGACGGTATGTACCAGTAGCTATGTGTTTGATCTCTCTCTCGTGTTCTTGATTTGGTACAATCTTGATGTATCGCGAGCTTTTCTATTATAGTTGGATCTTATGATGTTTCTCCCCCTCTACTCTCTTGTAATGGATTGAGTTTTCCCTTTGAAGTTATCTTATCGGATTGAGTCTTTAATGATTTGAGAACACTTGATGTATGTCTTGCGTGGGATAGCCGTGGCGACGATGGGTTATTCTATTGATTCACTTGATGTATGTTTTGGTGATCAACTTGCGGGTTCCGCCCATGAACCTATGCATAGGTGTTGGCACACGTTTTCGTCTTGACTCTCCGGTAGAAACTTTGGGGCACTCTTTGAGGTTCTATGTGTTGGTTGAATAGATGAACCTGAGATTGTGTGATGCATATCGTATAATCATACCCACAGATACTTGAGGTGACATTGGAGTATCTAGGTGACTTTAGGGTTTTGGTTGATGTGTGTCTGAAGGTGTTATTTTACTACAAACTCTAGGGCTGTTTGTGACACTTATAGGAATAGCCCAATGGATTGATCGGAAAGAATAACTTTGAGGTGGTTTCATACCCTACCATAATCTCTTCGTTTGTTCTCTGCTATTAGTGACTTTGGAGTGACTCTTTGTTGCATGTTGAGGGATAGTTATATGATCCAATTATGTTATTATTGTTGAGAGAACTTGCACTAGTGAAAGTATGAACCCTAAGCCTTCTTTCCTAGCATTGCAATACCGTTTGTGCTCACTTTTATCATTAGTTACCTTGTTGTTTTTATATTTTCAGATTACAAAAACCTATATCTACCATCCATATTGCACTTGTATCACCATCTCTTCGCCGAACTAGTGCACCTATACAATTTACCATTGTATTCGGTGTGTTGGGGACACAAGAGACTCTTTGTTATTTGGTTGCAGGATTGTTTGAGAGAGACCATCTTCATCCTACGCCTCCCACGGATTGATAAACCTTAGGTCATCCACTTGAGGGAAATTTGCTACTGTCCTACAAACCTCTGCACTTGGAGGCCCAACAACGTCTACAAGTGGAAGGTTGCGTAGTAGACATCAGCTGCCTCGAGCGCTGGTGGTACCGCATGCGGGTGGCGGAGGCTGCGGCCGCCTACAAAGAGGGCGATGAAGCGGGCGAGGCGCTGTTTGGCGAGACCGAGGACGAGGCAGAGGACAATGTCGGCTCCGACGAGTCCCCGCTCCGCTGGCGTCGACGAGGCCCTGCTCCGCCGAGGCCCCGCGGCGCCAACAACGAGGCAGAGGACCCCGCCAGCTCCGTCGAGGCCCCACCCTGCCGGCAACGAGGGGGAGGATTTCCCCTGCTCCGCCGAGGCACCGCCCGCCGGCAACGAGACAGAGGACATCTCCTGCTCCGCCGAAGCCCCGGCCCGCTGCCAACGAGGCCGCACCATACAGAAAACGATCGAGGAAGAGTAGAACACGGTACGTCGCCGCCGCTCGGGTCCAAGTGAGGCCACCGCTGCTACCGTCCGGTTGCTGACACTGAGCTATACATCATGGAGCAATTCTATGATTACAGGATGATTGAAGAGCGCTCCGAGGTTGAGCAAGCTCATGAGATACAGTCATTTGCTAGAGAAGTTGAGCACTTCAGTTGTATGCTACCGGACAAGTTTGTTGCCGGAGGTATCATCACTAAGCTTCCTCCTTCGTGGATCTCATTAGCACTCTTGATGTGGAAGAAAAGGCGAGAGAAAAGAACACACGTGCTCGAGGAATTGAGGGAGGATCTAGTGCCAATCTGTTATAGAAGAAGAACTTCCAGCCCCACAAGTTCAAGAACGAGGGCAAGTTTGATGGCAAAGCAAAGTTTGATGGGAAGAACAAGGTTGTGCAACACACGAACTTCAAGAAGAAGAATGACAAGAAGAAAGGTGTTTGTCATGTGGGGATCCTGATCATTGGGCTCCTAGTTGCCCTAATCGCTATGACAAGCTAGGCGGGTTGACCACTGACGGCCGGTTAACTTCTTGGCGGCGATGTGGAGTCGAAGAGCTATGTTGGAGAAGGACGCTGCTTCTACTTAGCTGCTGGTACAGTTGGCTGACTGATACGTGGGCCCAACAGGCATCTGGGCCACATGTTAGTTATGCAACTGCACCTGCAGTTAAGTCACTGAAGCTTCTGTTCGGCTCAGCCGGACACAGGTGGGTAGCTTCGGTTAATTAATTATACCTCCAGCGCACCCCTTTTAAGTTGAAGAATGTATGAAATGTAATGAAATCCGGCATGTTTATATGAAATCCGACCGTGTATGAATGAATTTATTTTGATTTGTTCGAATTCTTGTATCACTGGCATTGGATGAACATGCAAAAACCATACGTACTAGCATTATTCCTAGGGTGATCACCTCGTTTGCAGCAGTTTCACATGTACTCCCTCCGGTCCTTTCTAGTCTGCATACAAGTTTTGTCTGCAGTCAAAGTATCTCTACTTTGATCAATCTTATAGAAAAAAGTATGCACTTTCACAATGTGCGAAGTAAAAAGGAACAGGAGGAGTACAAAGAGTTTGAGCAGCTTTTTAGCGTTCCTGTACATTGCAATCAAACACATAGGCCTAGCAATTCATAGAGAACATTCAAAACAATCGATGATTATGCATCTCAGCGATTCACATGTCAAAGCCAATATTTACTTCACAACTCAAGAATAAAGAAAAAATGGATCAACGCTGCTGACAGCAAAGGGCGTCCCATTCAAAAATATCAAACGCATGTCTTCTTGCTAAAATGAATGAGCAAAATTTGACAAGGTTTTCCCATTCCAAAATATCAAATGCCTATGATTGTGGAAGGGGAAGGGTTTGCCATCAGTTCGGACATTGACATGGCACCTCGTGCTAAATAAACCAGCTGTTCTTTTTGTGCAGTTCCACCAAAATCAACCAAATTCGCGTGTAGCTTGTATGATTTCGCCCTTATATGTTGCAACGCCTTGAACTTATCGGCACCTCCTTTCTTGTGGTGGAAATGAATGATTCGATGTATTCATGAACATTTTGTGCAGTTCCCATTGAAATCAAGCTGAGCACCCCGGTTTGCACAAATACAAAAAAGGTGATTAGTATAAAGCAAATTGTACTATGAATTGACAGTTTAAACATGCACCTACATGGTCCATGTAGAGCACACTTTTAGAAAAATGGAACTCACCGAAAAGAATCCTAGAACAACATTGTACTCGCGCATCACAGCAAGAAAATGGAGATTTGTCAGTCCTTCTGAGCGGAAGTTAGTTTGGTCTTGTGGGGGGTAATTTTTGTCAGTCCTTCTTCAGAGGAGGATGATCCTGTTGTGCAAAGACAAGAGGATAACTAAATGCTAGCATCCCTATTTGCTCGGAAAAAAGGAAATGAAATATTTAAAACAACACAGATGAAGCACTTCTCAAGGACAATACCACTTTTTGATGACAGTATCTAAACAGTAGCACAACACCAATAGAGATGACAAAGCTCAATCATATGGATGAAATCAGTGGGCGAGTACCAACCTTTGTCAGGAGGCTTATTGTGTAGAGCATACAGATGAAGCACTTCTCCGGAACCATCTGTTGCTATCTACTGTTGTGGCCATGCTTACTATATACTCCTCGATTAGATTAATGTTTCCAACATCTTCTTGTGTAGTTCCACTAAAATATATGGTATCTTCAAAGAAGATCCCTGTTTGCACAAGTAGAGATAATTACGTATTACATTAAGAGTGGCATCAAATCAGTGGCAAAACAATTGCTCGTTCCAGCCATAGCAATACATTAAGATGCAAAACTATATCATTACTTGTGTCATCACAGTTCCAGTGCTTCATTACAGCACCAGGAGTTGATTTTTGTTTTTCTTTCGCTTGTTCTTCCCCTCATCACTTGGTTCAATAACAGACAAGCTTCGCCTTCAATGTAAGATTTGGCATGTCAATTAGGTTGCACAAGTATAGCACTAAACAATGACATTAATTTTCTGATGAAAGTGGCAAAATACAGGCCAACAGTTGTGAAGTATCCTTATCTTACCTCAATGGGATATTGCGGTGCACATACAGATTGGAAGTCTTGTCTCCATTTGTGCAGTTCACTAAAATCAAGCAACATTACCGTACAAGTAGCACAACATATGAAAGCACACTTCAGAATCATGTGAAAGAAGGCTAGTACTGACCTCTCATGATGCGGAATTCAAACAACTCACAAGAAGAAGATCTGAACCAATTTTGCCAACACGGATAGGAAGTAAGATCTCCTCTTGTGCAGTTCCACTAAAATCAAGCAATCAAGCAACGTTGTCGGTGTGACATTTTGGTTGAACTGCACAAAACACTCTTAAAACAAAAGTGATGTGCAGTGCAACAAAAGGCCACAATGGCAATGAGGTGAAGTAGATAACCCTGTTTACACAGAGGTGCAAAGGAAACAACTAGTGGTCAATAACGGTGGATGACATAGAAGCCAACAAAAAGAAGCATCTACCTTATCTAAATGGGAAAGAAAGCAAGACAGTAGAATTTCTCAAATGGTGGCATTGATTAATATTAACAGAGAGATTATATTAACAATAATATTCGTTAAACATGTAATTTGCTTTTAATTGTGGCATTGCATCAATTTTCCAGCGGCATTATTAGAGGGTGTTTGTTTACAGGGACATTTTGGTGGAGGGACTAAAAAACTCCGTGTCAGTCCCATCTAAACCAAACAGGAGGGACTTTTAGGGACTAAAAGTGGGCATTTGGGACTAAAGAAAGAAGACCCCGAGGGAGAGTCTTTTTGGGACTTTTTCCAATAGTTGCCCCTGCCACGCATCGCACCTTGTCTCTATTAGTTCATTACTAGGGGTAACATGGTCTTTTAGCATGTCATTTAATAACCTCTAGTCCATGTTTAGTCCCTGGAACCAAGCAGGTAGGGATTAGGGAGTTTTTAACCAAACAGGGCCTTAGATTAACAACAGCTAAAGAGTTGCACGGGACAGTGGATGCACCAGCACCATGTGCATCTACCTATGTACTGGGGTGATGCACAGTCTGTTGCAACAAAGAACAAACAACCAAGGAGCATATTTGTGTTGGTCCCAGTTTTGTTATCTTTAGACACCTTTCCCTATGTGAGCGCAGCAAATCTAGTCCTGCTCAAACAGAAACGCCCACGATGCGGCTATATCTCCCACGTGTCGAGGCACCACTTAGAGGCATAAGCGCATTGTGGTTTTGTCGCAACAAGGGTCATCTTCACACAATCCCATGTAATGAACAAGAATGGGATAAAGAGTTGGCTTACAATCGCCACTTCACACAATACATAAATAAATTCATACAACATTCAAGATACACACATAGGTCCGACTACGGAACCAAAATAAAAGAAGACAACCCAACTGCTAGATCCCTGATCGTCCCAACTGGGCTCCACTACTGATCAATAGGAAACGAAACAACACAACGAACAAGGGCTTCATCGAGCTCCCACTTGAGCTCGGTTGCGTCACATGCACTGGTATCCCTGGCACCTGCAACTGTTTTGGAAGTATCTGTGAGTCACGAGGACTCAGCAATCTCACACCCGCGAGATCAAGACTATTTAAGCTTATAGGAAAGGATGGTGTAATGAGGTGGAGCTGCAGCAAGCACTAAGCATATATGGTGGCTAACATACGTAGATAAGAGCGAGAAGAGGAGCAACGGAATGGTCGTGAACTAGCAATGGTCAAGAAGTGATCCTGAACTCCTACTTACGTCAAACATAACCCAGAAACCGTGTTCACTTCCCGGACTCCGCCGAGAAGAGACCATCACGGCTACACACGCGGTTGATGCGTTTTAATTAAGGTCAAGTGTCAAGTTCTCTACAACCGGATATTAACAAATTCCCATCTGCCTCATAACCGCGGGCACGGCTTTTGAAAGATAATACCCTGCAGGGGTGTCCCAACTTAACACATTATAAGCTCTCACAGTCAACGAAGGATAAACCTTCTCCCGGGAAGACCTGATCAGTCTCGGAATCCCGGTTTACAAGACATTTCGACAATGGTAAAACAAGCCCAGCAAAGCCGCCCGCTGTGCCGACAAATCCCGATAGGAGCTGCACATATCTCGTTCTCAGGGCACACCGGATGAGCAAGACGTCGGGTTGGCATAGACCCTGGTTGCCCAGGGGGTGCCGGACATCGCTCGGTTTGGACCAGCACTCGAAGGAGAACTGGCCTGGGGGGGTAAATAAAGACGACCCTTGAGTCTGCAGAACCCAAGGGAAAAAGGCTTAGGTAGGCGAATGGTAAAACCAAGGTTGGGCCTTGCTGGAGGAGTTTTATTCAAAGAGAACTGTCAAGGGGGTCCCATAAATCACCCGACCGCGTAAGGAACGCAAAATCAAGGAACATAACACCGGTATGACGAAAACTAGGGCGGCAAGAGTGGAACAAAACACCAGGCATAAGGTCGAGCCTTCCACCCTTTACCAAGTATATAGATGCATTAATAACATAAGAGATATTGTGATATCCCAACATAAACATGATCCAACATGGAGCAATCTTCAACTTCACCTGCAACTAGCAACTCTATAAGAGGGGCTGAGCAAAAGCGGTAACATAACCAAACAACGGTTTGCTAGGAAGGGTGACAAAGGTAAGAGGTGGTTTCATGGCAATTTGGGAGGCATGATATAGCAAGTGGTAGGTAGCGCAGCATAGCAATAGAGCGAACAACTAGCAAGCAAAGATAGAAGTGATTTCGAGGGTATGGTCATCTTGCCTGAGATCCCGCAAGGAAGAAGAACGAGTCCATGAAGAAGACAAGCGGACGTAGACGAACAAATGCTCACAACTCCGGAACGAAACCGAAGCTAACAAGAGAAGCAACCCGGAAAGAAACAAAAAACATAGTAAACAACCACCACATAAGCATGGCATGATGCAAAAACAAGTATGATGCATGTCCGGTTTAAATATGCATGGCATGGCAAAGTGCACAAACGAAACTACAAGTTAAGTGGAGCTCAATATGCAACGAGTTGCATATTGACGAAACACCACATCAATTATTTAGTTCTCTCTCGTTTATGTACCCAACAATATTAAATGTTATTAACCATGGAAAGAGGTGAAGCATATGGAAACTACCTATTTTAGACAATTTAAATGAGGCCGGAATGACAAACAACAATTCCGGAAAATCCCCATATGCATATTTTGGAATTGGTACTGTTCTGCCATAAACACAATTTTAATGTTGTTAAACAGCAAAATGAAGTGCACCATGTTAAACTAGGCATTTTTCTACCCCATTTACATATAAAGTTTATTAAAATCCGAGCTACGGTTATTTAGTTATGAAAAAAATCATTTTAACATATTATTCGAGCAAATTTAATCAAACAACATTTTAAACAATTTTAACATGGGTGAAAATGGCATATTATTTAACTACACAAAATTCTAAGCATTTTACATGTTTACATCATTTACAAAAGATGCACGGTTAATTAGTCATTAAATGCATGAATAATAGGGGGTTTTTCTGTAAAACATCAACTACCCAGTAAATTAGCAAATTCGTCCGTGGAAAAAGAACAATGTCTCAGGCCGAAACTGGCTAGCCCAACAGTGCACAGTGGGGGTTAGGGCGGCTGCTCACAGTGGGCTGGCAGAGCTGGGTTCGCGCGGATGGGCCGAGGGGAGGCTGGGCCTTGGCGTTGTGGACTTGGAGACCGGCCACGCTGGCGCTGGACCAAGTCAACGAAGGGGCAGCGCTGGCTGTCTCGTTCGTGAAGCAGGGGACAGCGACTGGCGATGCGGGATGCAGGGCATGTCGGCGAAAAAACTCCAGGGCGGCTGGACGGGACTCGGGGGCGCTGGCAGCGGGATCCAGGAGACGGGATGGAGGGGGCGCGAGCGAGGCTCTCGTCGAGGCCCTCCGGGAAGAAGAGCAACGGCGCGACGCGGAGCAACAAAGGGACTCGGCGGAGCTCGGTACCTCGCCTGCTGCAAGACGAACGGGACGGCGAGGGAGATGGCAGGGCGCGACGGGACCTGCCTGGGGTCGCCGGCGACGCAGGGGAACTTGGGCAGGGAAGCAGCGGTCAGCTCCTGGTGGTGGTGGTGGACGCCTTGGTACTTGCAGGTTGTCGCGCGGGCCGGCGAGGAACTCGGGCGACGGGTGGCTGACGGTGACGTGAGCACCAGCAACGGGCAGAGGGAGGCGGATCCGGTGAAGCTCAACTCCGGCGTGCTACTGCTCGTTGTCGGCCCGACGGAGACGGGTCGAGGGCGGCGGCGCTCCTGCTAGAACGAGGTGAGAGAGACACAGGGGTGAGACGATGGATAAGCACGGGAGAAAAGGAAGGCACGGAGCGACGGGACTGGCCTGGTCGCTGCTGCAGCTAGTTGGAACCTCCGGCGGGGAATCACCGGCAAGGAGGAGGTCGGTGGGAGGCTCGGGGTCGAGCTCCTCTCGATCTGGATCGATGAGGGAGCAGGAGGCGCGGCTGCGGTGTTGAAATCGAGGGAGAGTGGGTGGCAAGCGCTGCTTGGCCCGGCGCTGAAGACGAGGGGCGTTGTCGGGTCGGCTGGGTGGAATGGATGGATTGGATTGGGGAATCCTGAGGAAGAGGGTGGCGGCGGCAGGGAATAGGTCGATGGGACAGGTTAGGACTAGGGTTAGGCTGTTTAAATAGCTAGGTGGACTAGCTTAAGGCAAAACAGGCCCTCCGATCAAAATTGAACGGTCGAGAAAAAAGGCTGTGGAGAGTCCAACAAAGAAAATGGTGATGTTTTGTAGATGTTTGGGGATGATCCGAATCCAACGGTGACAACAACCCGGGTCGGGTTCGGGGAGGTTCCGGACGCGCGAGAGGAGTCTATGCACTGCGCAAGGAGGGGTTCGGTGGTTGTGCAGAGAGGGTCAAACGGCCAGACAAGAGAGAATCGAAAATCCGGTTAGACTCAGAACGGTCGACGAACGCAAGGGGGGACGCGGCAACTACGAGCGGATGCAAGTTTGAAAAACAATGACGGCAACAGAGTGCCGATGCAATGCGAATGATGCGATGAAGAATGCAACAACAAAATAATTAACAGAACTGACTCGCCGAACAAGGAAGGCAATCGGAGCGTCGGTCTCGGGGCGTTACAACACTCCACCACTACGAGAGGATCTCGTCCCGAGATCTAGGATGGCACCGGAGAGAAACGGAAGGTGAAGAGGTAAAACAAATTGCTTCTTGACAAACGAGTGGAACCAAAGAACCTTATGGGGTTGAACAAATCGAAAGAGATGACACAACGGAGATAAGCGAATTGAGAGCACTCCGTAGTAAACGGAAAACAAGGAACACCATGTGAACTTTGGAGTTTGCAAAGCTATGAATGACGATAACAATGGATGAGAAGTACATGCGAGCACTCCGGTTGAAACGAGATGTACAAGGAACGATAATGATCAATTACGAAAACGCTCCGGTTGGAAAATGGAAGGGGGTACAATATGGACTTGGCAAAATGAAAGCACTTGGATGAGACTCCGGTTAGAAGAGGAATGATAGACATCAACACTCCGGTTAAAACAAGATAAAGAAGGAATGAGAATGACATAATTTGGACAGCACTCCGACTGTAAATGGAAGGAATTGAACATGTTCTTGACAAGATGAGAGGATACTCGATGAAATTAACAACACATTGCCTCCGGTACTAATGAAAGAATGGCACAAGGGGTAAGAAAGATTTCAGACAGCACTCCGGTTGAGGAAGGAGACGAAACTTGATAAGATGAGAGAACTCGAGTGAAAACACGACGCTCCGGCTAAACGATAAGAAAAGAAAAATTACATGATCTTGACAAAACAAGATGATTTGTCGAAGAGAGAAACATCACAAGGCCTCCGGAAACAATGCATGATAGTTAGATAGTTGGAGTGAATAGAACGAAGAATGAAACCAACATCTCCTACCATAAATGAATTGTAAAGAGCATCCTTACGAAGTAGGATTGAACGGAGTTGTTGGAAGAATCAACAACGAAAGAACAAGCTTGTTGTGGGCTTAAGGAAAACATCTCAAAACTTGAGGTGAAATTCTGCCACTAACGGAAACAATTGCTTGCTTGAGATCCACGAAGAGATGAAAACTTCTTCCACCAAGAAGAGAAGGAGAAAACTCGATCATTGATAAGCACCATAATAGCAACATTCCTTAGGGAAGGCTTTAGGTGAAACATGACACAAGATAAATCCAACGAAGAGATTGGTGGATTTAAAATATCACATTCTTGACAACATGTGAACCATGAAACGCGAACTCAAATTATCAAGAATGACATAACACCACCTCATATGATAAGTTAGAACGAATTGCACTTCGGAATGCAAGAATGCTTGAGCTCCACCAAGAATCTTAAAGAACACTTCGAGAATGAATTAAATCCTTGATGAACCACCATGTAGAGCCTCCATTAAGAACTCCGGTAATAAAAGAATGATCAAACGAAAGGGAAAATTGAAAAGAACTCCGGGAGAAGCCTTGCAATGATTAGATGAAGCTTTGAAATGATATAATTGAAATAAATTGGAGCTCCGGAAAGAAAGATGAACAATTGAAATCAAGAATTTGATATCATGAACGAACTCCGGAAGAAGGGATTAAACACTTGGATGAAACAAGAATAAGAATTACATTACGTGTATCCTTTACCAATTAAATTGATGACAAGCAATGGATTTGGCATACTACTTATTCTCGTAGAAAGGATTAAGAGAGATATAGAGCGAACTTGAGAAGGTCTTGATGGAACCACCAGTAGGATTTGGAAAGAACGAATGAATTAATATGAGGACATAGGAAAAGGAATCTTGAACGAACCACCGCGAGAATTGAAAACAATTGAAGAAAAGAGGACGAAACACCGTAAGAATTAAAGAACGCGCGAAAATACTCGAGGGAAATTAGATACATGAGAACGAATAGATCACGAGCTGACTAGAGGATACTTGAACGATGCACCAAGAGAATATGGAGATGAACGAAGAGACATCAATTTAGAGTAATTGGAGAACGAAGCTGAAAACTTAGAACGAAGAAATCTTCTGAAATGATGGCCTTTGGATGATCAAGAAATGGAAACAACTCATGAAATGCTCCGGATGGGTAAGAAAGAATTCTCATAATCGAAAACAATTATGAGAGGATGGCATAAGCTAGAACTATGAATCTTCAAGTGAACGGACCAAGATTCAAGAGAAATTCTTCTTCGTTCTTCAAATGTTGAGAATGATGATGAGAAACACCATCAAGAATTATTGAGGCACTCCGGAATGAAAAATTGGAAAGGTTGAACCAACGACGAAAATAAATTGAAAGATCTTGGAGAAAGATATTTGACTGATGATAATTCATTCTTACGTCAAACTTTGAAAAGAATTTAAGAATAACTCCGGAAAAATTAGAAGAGTCAGGTAAGATCCTGGGAAAAGACCTGTGGGTTAGGGCCCACTCAAGAGAAACACCGTTGAAATGGTTTAAAAGAGAGATTGCGCTAGTTGAATTAAATGGCTTGAATGAGATAGCATCCTCAAAAGAACTTGAGTGAATTGAGAATGGGAACTTGAATCCTCTGGGATAACTTCAGCACTCCGGAACAATTGAATAGCAAACGGGGAATGCTTAAGAGATGAACCAACATACGAAAACACTTGAAACGAGGAAGGGAATATGATCAACACCGAAAGCTTGAATTGAATCCACCGGAAAAGAATACGAGAATGAAGAATGATGAACTTGAAGTTTCGTGAGCATCTTCATGGAAAATCACCGGATAAGAACATTGATTGAAAAGAATGAAGGTACTTCACATGAATAAAAATGGATACTAGATTAAGCAATCTGATTCCTTGAAGGAAGAAGGGTGGGAGGGCGGGAAAAACAAAGTCACCTTGGGACGGATGAAACAAACACCGTTGAGAAAACTTAGAGTTGATCTTGCGGATGTTGGAATGAACGGATTCACTTGAAGAGAAGCACACCGGTTGGAAAAGAATTAACATGACGACCTCGATGATCAAGAATGATTATCATCCACATAGAAATATGAGAACACCGTTTAGGAAAGGTATGGATTCAACATTTTTCATAGAAGCAACTCGAATACCACAACTTAAAACAAAACAAAGGATTGGCTCAGGAAATAAGCCAGAACAAACATATGATAGAGATTTCGTCCGAAGTTTTCGTGGTGGGGCCCACACGGGCTCAATCGTACAGCACCATCATGTACAAGACTGTGCACATGACATATGAAGCATCCCCGAGTCGGCATAGCCAAGGACTCTTTAAGACACTACGAGACCACTGTAAAACCAATAGTGTAAAGGCGGACCACTAGACGTCGAACCCCAATCTCATATCATGCATCTGTCGGAAACATATCCTAGGAGCTACTTGAATTCCCACTTATAAACTCCTGAAACTTTCTGGTTATGTAATCAGGTGTTGGGGATACAGGGGACACAAAATATGTCACCCAAACTAACAATACCTAGATCCAGCTATATCCATCCGTCAACACATAACCAAGAAACCTTCGGAAATCGTTTACCTCAACCTTCGAAAAACATCCGTTATACGAGTTATGGCAATACTCCCGAACTCCCGCCCCAGTACTGGGTGGCGTCGAGGTGATCTCACCAACAACTGCATAAAAGAGATTTCGATGTCGGCGAAACTCAGGTATTCCAGAACTGCAACGATAAAATTGTGACGACAACACCTCAGAGCTCAACTCCCCGGGACACTGCCACAACCCCTAAATGTCAGGAGGCACCAAGAACAATGTTCTCGTCACAAAACCATCGGAACGATTCCAAGATACCCGCGTGATCCTAAATTTTTTTAGTGAAATTTGAGGAGAGAAGAGTCAAAACTTCTACGTCAGGAGGCCTCACCAGAGCGACGAAGGGACTGAGGAGTAAAAAGAATCCTACTCTCCGATATATATAATCCTAAGACTCAAAACATTTTTGTTCTAGACTCAACAACGCCAGCGATTCGATCAAGCAGGGGGCTCCTAAGTCGGGGATGGCTCTGATTACCAACTTGAAACGCCCACGATGCGGCTATATCTCCCACGTGTCGAGGCACGACTTAGAGGCATAAGCGCATTGTGGTTTTGTCGCAACAAGGGTCATCTTCACACAATCCCATGAAATGAACAAGAATGGGATAAAGAGTTGTCTTACAATCGCCACTTCACACAATACATAAATAAATTCATACAACATTCAAGATACACACATAGGTCCGACTACGGAACCAAAATAAAAGAAGACAACCCAACTGCTAGATCCCTGATCGTCCCAACTGGGCTCCACTACTGATCAACAGGAAACGAAACAACACAACGAACAAGGGCTTCATCGATCTCCCACTTGAGCTCGGTTGCGTCACATGCACTGGTATCCCAGGAACCTGCAACTGTTTTGGAAGTATAATGAGTCACGAGGACTCAGCAATCTCACACCCGCGAGATCAAGACTATTTAAGCTTATAGGAAAGGATGGTGTAATGAGGTGGAGCTGCAGCAAGCACTAAGCATATATGGTGGCTAACATACGCAGATAAGAGCGAGAAGAGGAGCAACGGAATGGTCGTGAACTAGCAATGATAAGGAAGTGATCCTGAACTCCTACTTACGTCAAACATAACCCAGAAACCGTGTTCACTTCCCGGACTCCGCCGAGAAGAGACCATCACGGCTACACACGCGGTTGATGCGTTTTAATTAAGGTCAAGCGTCAAGTTCTCTACAACCGGATATTAACAAATTCCCATCTGCCTCATAACCACGGGCACGGCTTTCGAAAGATAATACCCTGCACGGGTGTCCCAACTTAACCCATTATAATCTCTCACGGTCAACGAAGGATAAACCTTCTCCCGGGAAGACCCGATCAGTCTCGGAATCCCGGTTTACAAGACATTTCGACAATGGTAAAACAAGCCCAGCAAAGCCGCCCGCTGTGCCGACAAATCCCGATAGGAGCTGCACATATCTCGTTCTCAGGGCACACCGGATGAGCAAGATGTCGGGTTGGCATAGACCCTGGTTGCCCAGGGGGCGCCGGACATCGCTCGGTTTGGACCAGCACTCGAAGGAGAACTGGCCCGGGGGGGTAAATAAAGATGACCCTTGAGTCTGCAAAACCCAAGGGAAAAAGGCTTAGGTAGGCGAATGGTAAAACCAAGGTTGGGCCTTGCTAGAAGAGTTTTATTCAAAGCGAACTGTCAAGGGGGTCCCATAAATCACCCGACCACGTAAGGAACGCAAAATCAAGGAACATAACACCGGTATGACGGAAACTAGGGCGGCAAGAGTGGAACAAAACACCAGGCATAAGGCCGAGCCTTCCACCCTTTACCAAGTATATAGATGCTTTAATAATATAAGAGATATTTTGATATCCCAACATAAACATGATCCAACATGGAGCAATCTTCAACTTCACCTGCAACTAGCAACGCTATAAGAGGGGCTGAGCAAAAGCGGTAACATAGCCAAACAACGGTTTCCTAGGAAGGGTGACAAAGGTAAGAGGTGGTTTCATGGCAATTTGGGAGGCATGATATAGCAAGTGGTAGGTAGCGCAGCATAGCAATAGAGCGAACAACTAGCAAGCAAAGATAGAAGTGATTTCGAGGGTATGGTCATCTTGCCTGAGATCCCGCAAGGAAGAAGAACGAGTCCATGAAGAAGACAAGAGGACGTAGACGAAGGAATCCTCACAACTCCGGAATGAAACCGAAGCTAACGAGAGAAGCAACCCGGAAAGAAACAAACAACATAGTAAACAACCACCACATAAGCATGGCATGATGCAAAAACAAGTATGATGCATGTCCGGTTTAAATATGCATGGCATGGCAAAGTGCACAAACAAAACTACAAGTTAAGTGGAGCTCAATATGCAACGAGTTGCATATTGACGAAACACCACATCAATTATTTAGTTCTCTCTCGTTTATGTACCCAACAATATTAAATGTTATTAACCATGGCAAGAGGTGAAGCATATGGAAACTACCTATTTTAGACAATTTAAATGAGGCCGGAATGACAAACAACAATTCCGGAAAATCCCCATATGCATATTTTGGAATTGGTACTGTTCTGCCATAAACACAATTTTAGTGTTGTTAAAAAGCAAAATGAAATGCACCAAGTTAAACTAGGCATTTTTCTACCCCATTTACATATAAAGTTTATTAAAATCCGAGGTACGGTTATTTAGTTATGAAAAAAATCATTTTAACATATTATTCGAGCAAATTTAATCAAACAACCTTTTAAACAATTTTAACATGGGTGAAAATGGCATATTATTTAACTACACAAAATTCTAAGCATTTTACATGTTTACATCATTTACAAAATATGCATGGTTAATTAGTCATTAAATGCATGAAGAATAGGGGGGTTTTCTGTAAAACAGCTACTACCCAGTAAATTAGCAAATTCGTCCATGGAAAAAGAACAATGTCTCGGGCCGAAACTGGCTAGCCCAATAGTGCACAGTGGGGGTTAGGGCGGCTGCTCACAGTGGGCTGGCATAGCTGGGTTCGCGCGGATGGGCCGAGGGGAGGCTGGGCCTTGGCGCTGTGGACTTGGAGACCGGCCACGCTGGCGCTGGACCAAGTCAACGAAGGGGCAGCGCTGGCTATCTAGTTCGTGAAGCAGGGGACGGCAGCTGGCGATGCGGGATGCAGGGCATGGCGGGGAAGAAACTCCAGGGCGGCTGGACGGGACTCGGGGGCGCTGGCGGCGGGATCCAGGAGACGGGATGGAGGGGGCGCGAGCGAGGCTCTCGTCGAGGCCCTCCGGGAAGAAGAGCAGCGGCACGACGCGGAGCAACAAAGGGACTCGGCGGAGCTCGGTATCTCGCCTGCTGCAGGACGAACGGGATGGCGAGGGAGATGGCAGGGCGCGACGGGGCCTGCCTGGGGTCGCCGGCGACGCAGGGGAACTTGGGCAGGGAAGCAGCGGTTAGCTCCTGGTGGTGGTGGTCGACGCCTTGGTACTTGCAGGTTGTCGCGCGAGCCGGCGAGGAACTCGGGCGACGGGTGGCTGACGGTGACGCGAGCACCAGCAACGGGCAGAGGGAGGCGGATCCGGTGAAGCTCAACTCCGGCGAGCTACTGCTCGTTGTCGGCCCGACGGAGACGGGTCGAGGGCGGCGGCGCTCCTGCTAGAACGAGGTGAGAGAGACACAGGGGTGAGACGATGGAGAAGCACGGGAGAAAAGGAAGGCACGGAGCGACGGGACTGGCCTGGTCGCTGCTGCAGCTGGTTGGAACCTCCGGCGGGGAATCACTGGCAAGGAGGAGGTCGTTGGGAGGCTCGGGGTCGAGCTCCTCTCGATCTGGATCGATGAGGGAGCAGGAGGCGCGGCCGCGGTGGTGAAATCAAGGGAGAGTGTGTGGCAAGCGCTGCTTGGCCCGGCGCTGAAGACGAGGGGCGTTGTCGGGTCGGCTGGGTGGAATGGATGGATTGGATCGGGGAATCCTGAGGAAGAGGGTGGCGGCGGCAGGGAATAGGTGGATGGGACAGGTTAGGACTAGGGTTAGGCTGTTTAAATAGCTAGGTGGACTAGCTTAAGGCAAAACAGGCCCCCCGATCAAAATTGAACGGTCGAGAAAAAAGGCTGTGGAGAGTCCAACAAAGAAAACGGTGATGTTTTTAGATGTTTGGGGATGATCCGAAACGGTGACAACAACCCGGGTCGGGTTCTGGGAGGTTCCGGACGCGCGAGAGGGGTCTATGCACTACGCAAGGAGGGGTTCGGTGGTTGTGCAGAGAGGGTCAAACGGTCAGACAAGAGAGAATCGAAAATCCGGTTAGACCCAGAACGGTCGACGAACACAAGGGGGGACGCGGCAACTACGAGCGGATGCAAGTTTGAAAAACAATGACGGCAACAGAGTGCCGATGCAATGCGAATGACGCGATGAAGAATGCAACAACAAAATAAATAACAGAACTGACTCGCCAAACAAGGAAGGTAATCGGAGCGTCGGTCTCGGGGCGTTACACAAACTCTACAGCCTTGTCCCCCAAAACAAAAGATCAGCTCGTTACAGATGTATGTACTGCGTTTGTCATTGTTTTCCCTTTTCGACCAACGTAGGTGCTGGATAGCCAGTCTGTACTAGTACTTTCCCCACTTCCTTTCCTCTGTGAACCATGTTCCAGATTTCTGCTATACAACTTTCCCCACTACTTTCCCCCATTCCTGTCCTCTTTGAACCACTTCTTAGATTCATGCGATACAACTTTCCCCACAACTTTCCCCCTTCCTTTCCTTTTTGAACCACATCCTAGATTCATGCTATACAACTTTTCCCACTACTTTCCTGTTGGAGATCGTAGCAGAAATTTAAAATTTTCTACGTATCACCAAGATCAATCTATGGAGTCATCTAGCAACAAGAAAGAGGGGAGTGCATCTACATACCCTTGTAGATCGCGCGCGGAAGCGTTCAAGAGAACGGGGTTGATGGAGTCGTACTCGTCGTGATCCAAATCACCGATGATCCTAGCGCCGAACGGACGGCACCTCCGCGTTCCACACACGTACGGAGTGGGGACGTCTCCTCCTTCTTGATTCAGCAAGGGGGAGGAGAAGTTGATGGAGATCCAGCAGCACGACGGCGTGGTGGTGGAAGTAGCGGGATCCCGGCAGGGCTTCGCCAAGCGCAAGCGGGGAGGAAGAGGTGTCACGGGAGGGAGAGCGAGGCGCCAGGGGCTTCGGGTGCTGCTCCCATGCGCCTCCACACTATATATAGGGGTGGAGGGGGCTGGTTTCTTGCCCTCCAAGTCCATTGGGGCATTGGCAAAGGTGGGGGAAAGAAATCCCATCATTTCCCTTCCCCACCGATTGTTATCCCCCTTTTTTAGGGATCTTGATTTTATCCCTTCGGGATATGATCTTATTCCTTCTAAGGTGGGATCTTGGTGCGCTTTGACCAGGGGTGTGGGGCCTTGCCCCCACTACCCACGTTCATGTGGGTCCCCCATGCAGGTGGGCCCCACTTTGGAACCTTCTAGAACCTTCCCGGTACAATACCGAAAAATCCCGAACATTTTCCGGTGGCCAAAATAGGACTTCCCATATATAAATCTTTACCTCCGGACCATTCTGGAACTCCTCGTGACGTCCGGGATCTCATCCGGGACTCCGACCAACTTTCGGTTAACCGCATACTAATATCTCTACAACTCTAGCATCACCGAACCTTAAGTGTGTAGACCCTACGGGTTCGGGAGACATGCAGACATGACCGAGACGACTCTCCGGTCAATAACCAACAGCGGGATCTGGATACCCATGTTGGCTCCCACATGTTCCACGATGATCTCATCGGATGAACCACGATGTCGAGGATTCAATCAATCCCGTATACAATTCCCTTTGTCAATCGGTACGTTACTTGCCCGAGATTCGATCGTCGGTATCCCAATACCTTGTTCAATCTCGTTACTGGCAAGTCACTTTACTCGTACCATAATGCATGATCCCGTGACCAAACACTTGGTCACATTGAGCTCATTATGATGATGCATTACCAAGTGGGCCCATAGATACCTCTCTATCATACGGAGTGACAAATACCAGTCTCGATTCGTGCCAACCCAACAAACACTTTCGGAGATACCCGTAGTGCACCTTTATAGCCACCCAGTTACGTTGTGACGTTTGGCACACCCAAAGCACTCCTATGGTATCCGGGAGTTGCACAATCTCATGGTCTAAGGAAATGATACTTGACATTTGGAAAAGCTCTAGCAAACGAACTACACGATCTTGTGCTATGCTTAGGATTGGGTCTTGTCCATCACATCATTCTCCTAATGATGTGATCCCGTTATCAATGACATCCAATGTCCATAGTCAGGAAACCATGACTATCTGTTGATCAACGAGCTAGTCAACTAGAGGCTCACTAGGGACATGTTGTGGTCTATGTATTCACACATGTATTATGATTTTCGGATAACACAATTATAGCATGAACAATAGACAATTATCATGAACAAGGAAATATAATAATAACCATTTTATTATTGCCTCTAGGGCATATTTCCAACAGTCTCCCACTTGCACTAGAGTCAATAATCTAGTTACATTGTGATGAATCGAACACCCATAGAGTTCTGGTGTTGATCATGTTTTGCTCTAGGGAGAGGTTTAGTCAACGGATCTGCTACATTCAGGTCCGTATGTACTTTACAAATATCTATGTCTCCATTTTGAACATTTTCACGAATGGAGTTGAAGCGACGCTTGATATGCCTGGTCTTCCTGTGAAACCTGGGCTCCTTGGCAAGGGCAATAGCTCCAGTGTTGTCACAGAAGAGAGTCATCGGGCCCGACGCATTGGGAATAACTCCTAGGTCGGTAATGAACTCCTTCACCCAGATTGCTTCTTGTGCTGCCTCTGAGGCCGCCATGTATTCCGCTTCACATGTAGATCCCGCCACAATGCTTTTCTTGCAACTGCACCAGCTTACTGCCCCACCATTCAAAATATACACATATCCGGTTTGTGACTTAGAGTCATCCAGATCTGTGTCGAAACTAGCATCGACGTAACCCTTTACGACGAGCTCTTCGTCACCTCCATAAACGAGAAACATATCCTTAGTCCTCTTCAGGTACTTCAGGATATTCTTGACCGCTGTCCAGTGTTCCATGCCGGGATTACTTTGGTACCTTCCTACCAAACTTACAGCAAGGTTTACATCAGGTCTGGTACACAGCATGGCATACATAATAGACCCTATGGCCGAGGCATAGGGGACGACACTCATCTTTTCTCCATCTTCTGCCGTGGTCGGGCATTGAGCCGTGCTCAATTGCACACCTTGCAATACAGGCAAGAACCCCTTCTTGGACTGATCCATATTGAACTTCTTCAATATCTTGTCAAGGTACGTACTTTGTGAAAGACCAATGAGGCGTCTTGATCTATCTCTATAGATCTTGATGCCTAATATATAAGCAGCTTCTCCAAGGTCCTTCATTGAAAAACACTTTTTCAAGTAGGCCTTTATGCTTCCCAAGAATTCTATATCATTTCCCATCAATAGTATGTCATCCACATATAATATGAGAAATGCTACAGAGCTCCCACTCACTTTCTTGTAAACACAGGCTTCTCCATAAGTCTGTGTAAACCCAAACGCTTTGATCATCTCATCAAATCGAATGTTCCAACTCTGAGATGCTTGCACCAGCCCATAGATGGAGCGCTGGAGCTTGCATACCTTGTTAGCATTCTTAGGATCGACAAAACCTTCCGGCTGCATCATATACAATTCTTCCTTAAGAAAGCCGTTAAGGAATGCCGTTTTGACGTCCATTTTCCATATCTCATAATCATAGTATGCGGCAATTGCTAACATGATTCAGACGGACTTCAGCTTCGCTACGGGTGAGAAAGTCTCATTGTAGTGAACCCCTTGAACTTGTCGATAACCCTTAGCGACAAGTCGAGCTTTATAGATGGTAACATTACCATCCGCGTCCGTCTTCTTCTTAAAGATCCATTTGTTTTCTATCGCTCGCCGATCATCGGGCAAGTCTGTCAAAGTCCACACTTTGTTTTCATACATGGATCCTATCTCAGATTGCATGGCTTCAAGCCATTTGTTGGAATCTGGGCCCGCCATTGCTTCGTCATAGTTCGAAGGTTCACCGTTGTCTAACAACATGATTTCCAGGACAGGGTTGCCATACCACTCTGGTGTGGAACGTGTCCTCGTGGAACTACGAAGTTCAGTAGTAACTTGATCCGAAGTACCTTGATCATCATCATTAGATTCCTCTCTAGTCAGTGCAGGCACCACAGGAACATCTTCCTGAGCTGCGCTACTTTCCGGTTCAAGTGGTAGTACTTCATCAAGTTCCAGTTTCCTCCCACTTACTTCTTTCGAGAGAAACTCTTTCTCCAGAAAGGACCCGTTCTTGGCAACAAAGATCTTGCCTTCGGATCTGAGGTAGAAGGTATACCAAATGGTTTCCTTAGGGTATCCTACGAAGACGCATTTTCCCGACTTGGGTTCGAGCTTTTCAGGTTGAAGTTTTCTTGACATAAGCATCGCATCCCCAAACTTTTAGAAACGACAGCTTAGGTTTCTTCCCAAACCATAATTCATACGGTGTCGTCTCAACGGATTTCGACGGAGCCCTATTTAAAGTGAATGCGGCAGTCTCTAAAGCATAGCCCCAAAATGAGAGCGGTAGATCGGTAAGAGACATCGTAGATCGCACCATATCCAATAGAGTGCGATTACGACGTTCGGACACACCATTTCGCTGAGGTGTTCCAGGCGGCGTGAGTTGTGAAACTATTCCACATTTCCTAAAGTGTGTGCCAAATTCGTGACTCAAATATTCCCCTCCACGATCTGATCATAAGAATTTTATTTTCCTGTCACGTTGATTCTCAACCTCACTCTGAAATTCCTTGAACTTTTCAAAGGTCTCAGACTTGTGTTTCATTAGGTAGACATACCCATATCTACTCAAGTCATCGGTGAGAGTGAGAACATAACGATAGCCACCGCGAGCCTCAACACTCATTGGATCGCACACATCCGTATGTATGATTTCCAATAATTTGGTTGCTCGCTCCATTGTTCCGGAGAACGGAGTCATGGTCATTTTACACATGAGGCATGGTTCGCACGTGTCAAATGATTTGTAATCAAGAGACTCTAAAAGTCCATCAGCATGGAGCTTCTTCATGCGCTTGACACCAATGTGACCAAGACGGCAGTGCCACAAGTATGTGGGACTATCATTATCAACCTTACATCTTTTGGTATTCACACTATGAATATGTGTAACACTACGTTCGAGATTCATTAAGAATAAACCATTAACCAGCGGGGCATGACCATAAAACATATCTCTCATATAAATAGAACAACCATTATTCTCGGATTTAAATGAGTAGCCATCTCGAATTAAACGAGATCCTGATACAATGTTCATGCTCAAAGCTGGCACTAAATAACAATTATTGAGGTTTAAAACTAATCCCGTAGGTAAATGTAGAGGTAGCGTGCCGACGGCCATCACATCGACCTTGGAACCATTCCTGACGCGCATCGTCGCCTCGTCCTTTGCCAGTCTCCGTTTATTCCGCAGCTCCTGCTTTGAGTTACAAATATGAGCAACCGCAGCGGTATCAAATACCCAGTAGCTACTACGAGTGCTGGTAAGGTACACATCAATAACATGTATATCACATATACCTTTGGTGTTGCCGGCCTTCTTGTCCACTAAGTACTTGGGGCAGTTCCGCTTCCAGTGACCACATCCCTTGCAATAAAAGCACTCAGTCTCAGGCTTGGGTCCATTCTTTGGCTTCTTCCCGGCAACTGGCTTACCGGGTGCGGCAACTCCCTTGCCGTCCTTCTTGAAGTTCTTCTTACCCTTGCCTTTCTTGAACTTAGTGGTTTTATTCACCATCAACACTTGATGTTCCTTTTTTGATCTCCACCTCCGCTGATTTCAGCATTGAATATACCTCAGGAATGGTCTTTTCCATCCCCTGCATATTGAATTTCATCACAAAGCTCTTGTAGCTCGGTGGAAGCGACTGAAGGATTCTGTCAATGACCGCGTCATCCGGGAGATTAACTCCCAGCTGAGTCAAGCGGTTGTGTAACCCAGACATTTTGAGTATGTGCTCACTGACAGAACTATTTTCCTCCATCTTACAACTGAAGAACTTGTCGGAGACTTCATATCTCTCGACCCGGGCATGAGCTTGGAAAACCATTTTCAGCTCTTCGAACATCTCATATGCTCCGTGTTGCTCAAAATGCTTTTGGAGCCCCGGTTCTAAGCTGTAAAGCATGCCGCACTGAACGAGGGAGTAATCATCAGCACGCTGCTGCCAAGCGTTCATAACGTCTTGGTTCTCTGGGCTGGGCTGGGTGCGTCACCTAGCGGTGCTTCTAGGATATAATCTTTCTTGGTAGCTATGAGGATGATCCTCAGGTTCCGGACCCAGTCTGTATAGTTGCTGCCATCATCTTTCAGCTTGGTTTTCTCTAGGAATGCGTGGAAGTTGAGGGCAACGTGGGCCATTTGATCTACAAGACATATTGTAAAGATTTTAGACTAAGTTCATGATAATTAAGTTCATCTAATCAAATTATTCAATGAACTCCCACTCAGATAGACATCCCTCTAGTCATCTAAGTGAAACATGATCCGAGTCAACTAGGCCGTGTCCGATCATCACGTGAGACGGACTAGTCAACATCAGTGAACATCTTCATGTTGATCGTATCTTCTATATGACTCATGCTCGACCTTTCGGTCTTCCGTGTTCCGAGGCCATGTCTGTACATGCTAGGCTCGTCAAGTCAACCTAAGTGTATTGCGTGTGTAAATCTGGCTTACACCCGTTGTATTCGAACGTTAGAATCTATCACACCCGATCATCACGTGGTGCTTTGAAACAACGAACCTTCGCAACGGTGCATAGTTAGGGGGAACACTTTCTTGAAATTATTGCGAGGGATCATCTTATTTAAGCTACCGTCGTTCTAAGAAAATAAGATGTAAAACATGATAAATATCACATGCAATCAAATAGTGACATGATATGGCCAATATCATTTTGCTCCTTTTGATCTCCATCTTCGGGGCGCCACGATCATCTTCGTCACAGGCATGACACCATGATCTCCATCATCGTGTCTTCACGAAGTTGTCACGCCAACGATTACTTCTACTTCTATGGCTAACGTGTTTAGCAATAAAGTAAAGTAATTTACATGGCGTTATTCAATGACACGCAGGTCATACAAAAAATAAAGACAACTCCTATGGCTCCTGCCGGTTTTCATACTCATCGACATGCAAGTCGTGATTCCTATTACAAGAACATGATCAATCTCATACATCACATATATTTCATTCATCACATCCTTTTGGCCATATCACATCACAAGGCATATGCTGCAAAAACAAGTTAGACGTCCTCTAATTGTTGTTGCATGTTTTTACGTGGCTTCTATAGGTTTCTAGCAAGAACGTTTCTTACCTACGTAAAACCACAACATGATATGACAACTTCTATTTACCCTTCATAAGGACCCTTTTCATCGAATCCAATTCGACTAAAGTGGGAGAGACAGACACCCGCTAGCCACCTTATGCAACTAGTGCATGTCAGTCGGTGGAACCTATCTCATGTAAGCGTACGTGTAAGGTCGGTCCGGGCCGCTTCATCCCACGATGCCACTGAAACAAGATAAGACTAGTAGTGGCAAGAAAGTTGACAACATCTACGCCCACAACAAGTTTGTGTTCTACTCGTGCAAATAAACTACGCATAGACCTAGCTCATGATGCCACTGTTGGGGATCGTAGCAGAAATTTAAAATTTTCTACGTATCACCAAGATCAATCAATGGAGTCATCTAGCAACAAGAGAGAGGGGAGTGCATCTACATACCCTTGTAGATCGCGCGCGGAAGCGTTCAAGAGAACGGGGTTGATGGAGTCGTACTCGTCGTGATCCAAATCACCGATGATCCTAGCGCCGAACGGACGACACCTTTGCGTTCAACACACGTACGGAGCGGGGACGTCTCCTACTTCTTGATCCAGCAAGGGGGAGGAGAAGTTGATGGAGATCCAGCAGCACGACGGCGTGGTGGTGGAAGTAGCGGGATCCCGGCTGGGCTTCGCCAAGCGCAAGCGGGAGGAAGAGGTGTCACGGGAGGGAGAGGGAGGCGCCAGGGGCTTCGGGTGCTGCGCCCATGCGCCTCCCCACTATATATAGGGGTGGATGGGGCTGGTTTATTGCCCTCCAAGTCCATTGGGGCGTTGGCAAAGGTGGGGGAAAGAAATCCCATCATTTCCCTTCCCCACCGATTGTTATCCCCCTTTTTTAGGGATCTTGATCTTATCCCTTCGGGATATGATCTTATTCCTTCTAAGGTGGGATCTTGGTGCACTTTGACCAGGGGTGTGGGGCCTTGCCCCCACTACCCACGTTCATGTGGGTCCTCCCGTGCAGGTGGGCCCCACTTCGGAACCTTCTAGAACCTTCCCGGTACAATACCGAAAAAACCGGAACATTTTCCGGTGGCCAAAATAGGACTTCCCATATATAAATATTTACCTCTGGACCATTCTGGAACTCCTCATGACGTCCGGGATCTCATCCGGGACTCTGAACAACTTTCGGTTAACCGCATACTAATATCTCTACAACTCTAGCATCACCGAACCTTAAGTGTGTAGACCCTACGGGTTCGGGAGACATGCAGACATGACCGAGACGACTCTCCGGTCAATAACCAACAGCGGGATATGGATACCCATGTTGGCTCCCACATGTTCCACGATGATCTTATCGGATGAACCACGATGTCGAGGATTCAATCAATCTCGTATACAATTCCCTCTGTCAATCGGTACGTTACTTGCCCGAGGTTCGATCGTCGGTATCCCAATACCTTGTTCAATCTCATTAATGGCAAGTCACTTTACTCGTACCGTAATGCATGATCCCGTGACCAAACACTTGGTCACATTGAGCTCATTATGATGATGCATTACCGAGTGGGCCCAGAGATACCTCTCCGTCATACGGAGTGACAAATCCTAGTCTCGATTCGTGCCAACCCAACAGACACTTTCGGAGATACCCGTAGTGCACCTTTATAGCCACCCAGTTACGTTGTGACGTTTGGCACACTCAAAGCACTCCTATGGTATCCGGGATTTTCACAATCTCATGGTCTAAGGAAATGATACTTGACATTTGGAAAAGCTCTAGCAAACGAACTACACGATCTTGTGCTATGCTTAGGATTGGGTCTTGTCCATCACATCATTCTCCTAATGATGTGATCCCGTTATCAATGACATCCAATGTCCATAGTCAGGAAACCATGACTATCTGTTGATCAACGAGCTAGTAAACTAGAGGCTCACTAGGGACATGTTGTGGTCTATGTATTCACACATGTATTACGATTTCCGGATAACACAATTATAGCATGAACAATAGACAATTATCATGAACAAGGAAATATAATAATAACCATTTTATTATTGCCTCTAGGGCATATTTCCAACATTTCCCCCATTCCTTTCCTCTTTGAACCACGTCCTAGATTCATGGTATACAACTTTCCCCACTACTTTCCTATTTGATCCAACACCTCGATTCGAGTGCAAAAGTGGAAAAAGCCCACATGCAGCTAGAGCAATGCATGTGGAATAAGTAAATTATACCTTAAGGTTCTTGGGGTGTGGTTCGGTGGGCGACCGGAGGCCGTTCGACCCACACTATGTACGGCGGCAAAGAAAAAGGGGTCGGAGGCCCTCCCGCGCCGCTGCTGGGTGAAAGTGAACAGCTGCGCCTGTAGTGGATTCCCTCCCTCGCCAACGGCGACAGCGTTAAGCCTCCTTCCCTTCTCGGAGAACAGATCCTGCCGGCTCTTTGACCAGAAGTGAGGGGAGAGAGAGAGGCCAACGAAGTCTTGTTTAGATCTGGAGAGGGTGAGAGAGTGTGAAGAGAGCAACTACAAGCAGACCAGCAGTGAGGGGAGAGAGAGAGGCCAATGAAGTCTTGTTTAGATCTGGAGAGGGTGAGAGAGTGTGAAGAGAGCAACTACAAGCGTTGAGGCTCCAGCGTGTATATATATACTGGAGAGAGTGTGAAGAGTGCAAACCCTAGAAAACAAGCGCTGAGGCTGCAGCTTATACGTGATGAGGTGATTATACGGTCACTACGAGATCGTATAGCTCCGTATCCATCCATTTTGACCAGTCAAAGAATCCTCCTGGCACGAATTATGCTCAAGTGTAGTTATCGAACCCAAGACCTCAAGTTTGATTAGCGAACAGGCTAACCAGCTACACAACCCTCCTGTTATGTTCAACGAGAGGAAAATAACCTTTTATACATTCTTGCATTCGTGTGACAAGCATGCCGTGTTTTTTTGTGTGTGGGAGTCATTGGGATTTAAATCATAATCGTGCCATGTGGCTTTGGTGGTAAGACTATCCACAGTGGTGCAGAAATAATGCAGCCTTAGTCACCTTACCTCTCTCCACGTAGTACGTTGGGTCCCACCGGTCAGAGGGTGAAACAAACAAATTAATAAGAAAAATTAAAAGTGCCAGAGGTGTATGTTACCTCACACATCTCGCTACTGCTCGAGAACACTGTCCAATTGATCCCTTTGTTCGCTCACGTACTATTTTAAGTGAATCCTTATTATAACACGCACAAAATTTTGGGCACTTGTATTCGACCTAAGTCAGTGTGCCACCGTATCTCGTACGACTCCCTCCGTCTAGGTGTAATAAGTCACGTTAGAAGGTGCAGCGGGACCAAGGTGCAAGCAGATTGGAGAAGAAGGAGAAACTTGATCGGTCATTCCTCCAATCAAAGCCCTGATTTTTGTCTCTAAACGCAACAATTAATCCAAACAACTAAGAGATGTCATTTTAGCTACCATGCAGGGCCACGTATTAACTCGCATGCAAGCCGACTTTGATTTCTTGACTGATCAACGCGTAGTTGCGCTCCATGCATTGGGTTTCCGGGGGAGATAACAAGGTAGAGTAAGGAGCGTTTGGTTACATTGCTTAGGCTGGTCATAGTGGTGAGTTACTTGGACTAGTAACATGCATATGTTACTAGTCTATGTTACTACTACGCGAAGTTTGCCATCGGAAGCGAGCCGATCTGGCTCTCCTGAGCTAGCAAGGTTTTTCTAGCCCACCCAAACTAGCTGGCCCACAAAAGCTAACATATTTTAACAGTTCCAAACGCCTAACCTTGCCTGGCTATGCTATAAGCTGTTCTTGCTAAGGATTCAAGCGCTCCCTAAGTAACAACGCTCGCTAGCAACGAGGCCATGAGGGGATTGAAATGCGAAGTTAATGGACGACGCCAAAACATTTTGGGAATATCTGATTTCCGTAGGACAACTTAACACCTAGACGGAGGGAGTACTACTCCTCAGTCCAGGTTTGATGGAATATTCGTCACCTCTTCTCTTCTTGTACGTACTCCATTTTGTATCTCACTTCCTGTGGCTTCGCACTCGCACGATTTTCCTATTCTATGAACCTGTGTGTGCGTGTGCGTGTGTGTGTGTGTTTTTAACAGCATGTGTGTGTTAGAGAGAGAGACATATCGACCTACTCCTACAGAGAGATGGTGTGCAGTGTACGATATTAGCCGCGAGAGTCGATGCATCCTCTCATTTCCGGGCGTCCGGTAGGGACAGGCGGACAGCTGCCACGCCCGCTCCTGACCAGCCTGGCCCACCCAAAGCCCCTCCATCGCCTGCGTGCGCTTCCCGCCCGAAACGGTCAGCGCCACTCCAAAGAATCGGTGCCGCATTCATGCCCGGGCAGAGCGGACGCGACCTCTCACTGGCGCTTGCGTTGAAGGGAGAAGCGGATTCAAGAGTGATGGTTGCTTCGTCCGTCCAACTTACTGCTGGGTCTATGTGATTTGACGGCTCATTGGTCGTTATTACTGAGGTGGTAGGACTGCTGGATGTCCCACGCTTTCGTCGAAAGGAGGTACTACTAGATTACAATTTTCTCCATTCTTACGGCGGAGGAGTGCAAGAGCAGTGAAAACACGCAGGCTCAGTGATTACATGGCCCACCTCACACTATCACCATATTTTCTGGACACCGTGCGACACCTAACTCTTTACATAGTACTCCCTCCGTTCCTAAATATAAGTCTTTGTAGAGATTCCACTAGGTGGACTACATACGGAACAAAATGAATGAATCTACACTTAAAATGCATATATATACATCTGTATGTGGTTGATGGTGAAATCTCTACAAAGACTTATATTTAGGAATGGAGGAAGTACTTGTATAGTACGTATTGTAATTTATCAGCGAGATAGTACAATGCTATGAAGCTTCCAGCGTCTGTTACATGTATCTTGCATCCAAGGTTGCCCATTGCAACATTTCATCAAATACAAAGGAGACTAACATGCATGCTATTGCATCTCAATGGTTGACAGATCATAGCAAATATGTACTCCCTCCGTTCCAAAATAAGTGTCTCAACTTTATGCTACATACGGAGCAAAATGAGTGAATCTACACTCTAAAATACGTCTATATACATCAGTGTTTGGAGTATGTACTAGTAGTTCATATTGAAATCTACTAAAGGACATATATATTTCAAACAATATGATAATCTCTCTAACCAAGGTAGTAGGGACGAGGAGTAAACGGAGGGAGTAGTAAAATTTTCTCCTCGTCCTGTGAGCCACTGCGCGCGTGGGCGAGGGAGCGGGCGTAAGGCGTACAATACTACTAGTAGTAAGCAAGCTTCACCTCATCCTGTGAGCCACCACGCCTGTGGGCGGGGGAGACGGCGTACTAAGGAAGCTTCTCCTCGTTCTGCAAGTTGACGGGACACATCAAAAGTACTCCAGTGTATAGAGCCTTGCCTCTAACGTAGGCCCCACATGGTTTGCCTCTTTTTTAACATAATGCGTCAAGTCGCAATTTGTTTGTTCACCCATGGTAGACGATCCTCCCTCGATCTAGTGGACAACCAGTACACGTGTCAAATTACCACGTGGGCTGCCTTTTCGTACAGAAATGAGCTCCACCGTGTACCCGCGCGGGTGTGGTTGGGAAAGAGACGGGGGTACGTGCGCCGTGCGTGCACCTCTTCTCTTCGTGCACGTCCCCCACCTACGTGGGTGTGTGTGAGAGATACAAACCTAGACAAATGGCTTGTGCGTTCATGAGTGTTTTTTGTTTTGGGGGGAAGGTTGATTTCGTGAATGTATTTGTGGGAATATGTGTCGATGACATCTCAAACAAAATTTTGCATGCAATGTGTGTGAAATGGAGGCCTATCCATATCATATATAGAGGGTTTGGCGATCCACCAGAAGAGAGGGAGGGGTCGTAGATATCGATTGAGTCGAAGAGAGGATCAAGTGGGTGGGTGCGAGATCGATGAAGAGAGCCATCGAAATTGTGTGTGTGTGTGTGTGTGCAAGTCAAAGATATAGGGCGACTGACCTAGCTACCGGAACGTCAGAGGGCACAGGTCAAGTTTGTGTGTGGCAGGGAGACATGACTAGAGCACTCGATGTACCGGTGTGTGTGTCGGAGGGGTGGGGGAGGGGGAGGCAGAGGCCTAACGATAGAGGTAGAACGACTCGTATATGTGTTGAGAAGGAGAGACCCAGCTATGTCTTGAGGGAGATCGGTCGACATCCATACATAACTGAAGGACGGGAAATAGGATGGGACAGAGTGAGAGAGAGAGAGAAGAGAGGGGGAGGGAGAGGGGTAGAGTGCTGGATGGGTGATGGAGTTGCTTCTCGAAGATGGTTGGAGAGGCCTATTAGACAAACTGAGGGTGGAACTGCAATATTATCAATAAAAGTGGGGATGTGTTTCTGTGTGTGCCTATGCGTGAAAGATCTGTCGGGACACATCCATGGATGATGAAGGGGAACCATGTGTTTGGTAAGCAAACCTAACTAGATCGGTAGATGAATTGTTGTTTGTCGGAGGAAGGGAGAGACATAACTAATGAGGTAGATCGATCGACGCGTGGGAAAAATGAGTTATCAGGACCTAGCTAGCTATATGTATAGGGGGAGATCGGTCGGTGTCGGAGTAAATGGCCACGGGTAGCCTAACCGACTCCCCCTGGCTCTTCGGAAAATTATCAGGCCATTCGAGCCTTCAAGCATACAAAGCATAGGACCGCCTTCCCCCGGCCGGCTATCCCCAGGGCCGACTCCCAGAAGGCGACCCAGTCTCAGAAAACCTCCTCCAAGAAAGATACAAGATAGCCGACTCCAGGAAGCTGGCCCCAAGAGGACCGACTCCCAGAAGCCGGCCATGAAGAAAGCCGACTCCCAGAAGCCGGCCAAGACTGCACCCACTAAGACTATACCCACATAATGGTGACAGGATGGGGCGTGGCCGCAGTAGAGCCCACTACCCCCGAATCCCGGAACAGGCATGGCCACAGGGCGCTGTACGGGCCAGCCATCCCCCGTCCAGCGCGGCACTGTAGCCATGTTGGCCCCGACGTCACCCACGACAAGTGCCAGAACGGCCTGCGGGTGGCGGGCCCCTTTGCCAGGAAGACATCTGGAGACGGCCCGACCTCCTCTAGTCGGCCAGGGATGTGGCCGGCTCCAAACAGCCGGCTACCTCCCTCCCTCGAAGCATGCGCCCTATTAAGGAGACAAGACGAGGCAAGGCTACAGTGAGAGCTCGCAAGGCGGCGACACTGTAGCCATGCTTACCTCGACAAAGCCCTCGTCATCAGAGGCGAGGCAACAGTAACCAGCCGCTGACAAAGCCCCCATGCGGTGGGGCCGGCGTGCCGGCCAAGAAGCTGGCAGCCGGCGGGACCCACCAGTCGGCGGGCCCTGATGACCGGCGGAGAAGCCGGCAAGCATAGACACTGATGGCTGGGACCCGCGCCCAGCCGGATTACCATTGTACCCCTGGGGGTAGGCCTATATAATCCCCCTGGGACATCCACGCAAAGGGTTGGTCTCATAGAATTACACACACCACATAGAGAGAAAAGGAGAGCTAGCCTTGCCCTTCTTCTCCCTCTAACCCGACAGCTCAAGGAGCACTTGTAGCTACTTGTCTTGATCTAGGGATCATGCGGAGACCCCGCAGAGCAGGACTAGGAGTGTTATCTCCACGGAGAGCCCCAAACCTGGGTAAGATTTGCCGGCGTTCATGTCTTCGTCTCATCCCGTTTCCAAGCACCGGCGATGTCTTACTGGCTCCCACAATGATAAGCCACCCGTTGGCATATATCGCACCTACCACCCAACATTTGGTGCCCACCGTGGGGCCAGGTGCACCGTCGTCCGGAGACCTGTTCTGGACAGGAACCCTTTTCCTCCCCCGCAAGCGCAGCCAGCCCGCTGCACCCGATGGCGCTTGCCCCGACGCGCTGCAAGGCGTTGACGACGTCTGCGCAGCGAGCTGCCTCGCCGATCTTCTTGGCGAGGCTCACATCTCCGACGAGCCCGCGACCGACGCAGGCACAGACTACCCCGAGAGTCGCCTCGTCAGCCTCCTCGACCAACTTCACGTCTCCAGCGAGCTTGCTGTAGACTTGGAGTCGGTCGGCTCCACCGACCCGATGCTTATCGACTCCGACACGGCATCGCTCGACGCCTACCCCTCCGACGTGGTAGTCTTCGACGACCCTCTCCCTCTAGCTGACAGCGGAAGCAGCGCTGTCACTGAGGTGCTGGTCATCAGCCACGTCGCTGACTCGGGCGAGAACGCCCACGACGCCCTGCATGCGGCGATGCATGACTTGTCCGTCCCCATCCCGGCCGACGCCGACGCCGAGACCCTGGAGGCACACCGCCTTGCCCTCATCACGGAGGGTCAGAAGATAGCCTCCATGAGACGCCTCACTGAGGCTCACCAGCGCGAAGTCGACCGCGCCGCCTTTGGCACGCCGCCTCATGGCGGGCCGAGCCGAGCCGGCCTCGTCAAGAAGTGCGGCGCGGCCATCGCCAGCATGCTGGGGGCTGACCGCCCCATCTACGCCACCCCGCTCGAGAATCTGCGAGCCGCTCAGGCGGCCGCTGAAGAGCTAAATGGGCTGGGGGCTGATGAGCTCCCCTACATGACAAGGCGAATCCAGCAGCTGATCGACGCGGCCGCAGAATGGCACGAAGCCGGCACCCGCGCTGAGATTCCTCCCCCGCGCCGAGAGCACGCCCCGACATCCCGGTCGCCGACTGCAAGCGACGCCCGCGCTAGGAAAGACAAGGAGCCGTCTGCTAGCGGCAGCCGGACTCGGAGCACCATCGAACGCGACACGGAAGGCCACCCTCGAGCAGTGGAGCGCCAGGGAAATCTGCCTCCCCCCCCCCCGCCTCAAGGGGAGAGATATCCCACCCCGCCGCCTGTCACGCATCCAGCTCTTGGTGGCCGACTAGGCCACCGCGAAGGAGTCGGCGAGAACGACGCCCGCCACCGGATCGACCGCCTAGCTCGATCCCTGGCGCTAGAAGAAGAAGACGATGTCGGCCCGCCATGCTTTGGCCCCCACATCCGCGACGAGCCCTTCCCCAAAGGGTTCTCGCTCCCCAGAGACACGCCCAAGTACAACGGCTCTGTGAAGCCGGAAGATTGGCTCATCGACTACTCTACTGCTGTCAACATAGCTAACTGCAACAGGCGCGTAGCCGTGAAGTACGTCCCTCTCATGCTGCAAGGCACGGCACGCACCTGGCTCAACAGCCTCAAGCCCTACAGCGTCAACAGCTGGCTGGACATTACGGAAGTCTTCGTCCGCATCTTCACCAGCACGTACAAGCGACCTCCCAAGCCCCGCCAGCTCTCCCTATGCGTCCAAGGGCCCAACGAGTGGACCCGCGACTAGCTCACGCGGTGGGCCGAGCTCCGCAACTCCTGCGAGGGGGTGCACGAGGTTCAGGCCATCGAATACTTCACCACCGGGTGCCGAGAGGGCACCCTCCTCAAGCACCGACTCCTCTGCGACGAGCCGGCTACCCTCGACGAGCTGCTGATCATTGCGGACAAGTACGCCACGGCCGACTCCTCGATGAAGACCGAGCTCCGAGTGGACGCCTCTGGGAAGGTGCTCGCTCCGGCTCCCAAGACGCCGGCTGGCGACTCCAATCGGCGCCCCTACCAGAACGACCACAAGCGCAAGGCCCCTATGCCGCCTTCCACCAGTCGGCAGGTGGCCACAGTCGAAGATGAGCAGCCCGAAGAACGGCCCGCTCCCAAGAAGAAGGGCGGCAGGCTGGCTTGGCAGCCGGCCTTCTCCTATGAGCAGACTCTCGATGCCCCCTGCAAGTTCCATAGCGGCGCGAAGCCGTCCGACCACACGACCCGAAAGTGCCACTGGCTCACACGGATCTCCAAGGGCGAGGGGCTGGTGCCTCCTCTGCCTCCCGGCCCACCGCCTCCAGCCCCCCAGCAGCCGGCTGCTCGACCAGCAGTCGGAGCCATTCAAGATGAGTTCCCTGAAGAGCACGCCGCCTACATCGTCTTCACGAGCCAGATTGAAGACAAGCGCAGCCCGCGCCGACCGAACCAAGAGGTCAACGCAGTCGCCTCCAGCAACCCCGAGTTCATGCATTGGTCCGAGAAGCCTATCAACTGGAGCCGGGCCGATCACCCAGAGGTGATGCCGTCCCCTGGCTCCTACGCATTAGTATTGGATGTCACCCTCGGAACGGAGAGGCGAGCTACCAGATTCTCCCGCGTTCTGATTGATGGCGGAAGCAGTATCAACATACTGTACCGCGATACCATGGTGAAGTTGAACCTCAAGGCAAAGTAGCTCATGCCAAGCCGGACTGTGTTCCATGGCATCGTACCCGGCCTGTCCTGTTCCCCGATCGGCAAGATCAAGATGGATGTTCTCATCAGAGACAAGGATCACTTTCGCCGAGAAGCAATCTGGTTCGAGGTAGTAGATCTGGAGAGCCGTTACCACGCCTTGCTTGGCCGACCTGCTCTGGCCAAGTTCATGGCTGTGCCCCACTACGCCTACCTGAAGATGAAGATGCCGAGCTCGAAGGGGATCATCACTGTAGCCGGCGACTACAAGAAGTCCATCGAGTGCGCTGCAGCCAGCAGTTGGCTGGCCGAGTCCCTCGTAGTGGCAGAAGAGAAGAAGATGCTGGAGCGAGTTGTGGCCATGGCCAGCAAGCAGACGGCCTTGTCTCCCAACCCCAAGGATTATGATGCGCAGGGCTCCTTCCAGCCGGCCAAGGAGACGAAGAAGATACCTCTGGACCCGGAGAACCCGGAAAGGTTTGCAGTCATTGGTGCAAACCTGGACAGTAAATAGGAAGGCGAGCTCGTCGACATCTTTGCATGGTCCCCAAAGGACATGCCGGGTGTTCCGAAGGATTTCGCCGAGCACAAATTGCACGTCCGAGCCGACGTGAAGCCGGTCAAGCAGCCCCTCCGCAGACTGTCAGAAGAGAAGAGAAGAATCGTAGGAGAAGAGATAGCCCGGCTCCTCGCCGCCGGCTTTATTATGGAAGTGTTTTTCCAGAGTGGCTTGCCAACCCAGTCTTGGTGTTGAAGAAAAACAACAAGTGGCGTATGTGTATAGACTACACTAGCCTCAACAAGGCCTGCCCCAAAGATCCGTTTGCTTTGCCACGGATTGATCAAGTGATCGACTCCACGGCCGGATGCGAGCTGTTTTGTTTTTTGGATGCCTACTCAGGATACCACCAGATCAAGTTGGACCCAGCAGACCGCCTGAAGACTGCCTTCATCACACCATTCGGAGCTTTCTGTTACCTGACTATGACATTCGGCTTGAGGAATGCCGGTGCCACTTTTCAGCGTTGCATGCAGAAATGCCTCCTCAAGCAACTCGGCAGAAATGCCCACGTCTACGTAGATGATATTGTGGCGAAGACAGAGAAGCGTGGCACCCTGCTGGAGGACCTCAAAGAAACATTTTCCAACTTGCGCCGATTCCAGATCAAGCTCAACCCCGAGAAATGCGTGTTCGGAGTACCAGCCGGCCAACTTCTAGGCTTCCTGGTCTCCGAACGCGGCGTTGAGTGCAACCCTGTGAAGATCAAGGCCATTAAGAGAATGAAGATTCCCACCAAGTTGCAGGACGTGTAGAAGTTCACTGGGTGCCTGGCCTCCTTAAACCGCTTTATCAGCCGGCTAGGAGAGAAGGCTCTCCCCCTGTACCAACTCATGAAGAAATCCACTCATTTCGAATGATATGACCAAGCAGACCAAGCCTTCCATGAGTTGAAGAAGATGCTGACTACTCCACCTGTCCTGGCGGCGCCGACTGAGAAGGAGCCCATGCTCCTCTACATTGCCATGACTAGCCGAGTGGTCAGTACAGTCGTCGTGGTCCAGCGCCCAGAAGAAGGCCGAGCCCAGCTAGTCCAGAGGCCGGTATATTATCTAAGTGAAGTATTATCCAGCTCAAAGCAAAACTACCCGCACTACCAGAAGATGTGCTACGGAGTGTACTTCGCCGCCAAGAAGCTAAAGCCCTACTTTCAAGAGCATCCCATCACGGTCGTATGCACCGCCCCGCTTGCCGAGATCATAGGCAGTCGGGATGCATCCGGCCGGGTGGCTAAATGGGCCATTGCGCTGGCGCCTTACACAATCTTCTACCAGCCCCGCACCGCCATCAAGTCCCAAGCATTGGCCGACTTCCTCGTCGACTGGGCCGAGACCCAATACCTACCGCCGGCTCCCGACTCTACCCATAGGTGGATGCACTTCAATGGGTCCAAGATGCGCACCGGCTTGGGAGCCGGCATCGTCCTCACCTCACCCAAAGGCGACAAGCTCAAATACACGCTGCAAATTTGCTTTCCCGCCTCCAACAACGTGGCCGAGTATGAGGCGCTCATACACGGGCTCCGGCTAGCCAAAGAGCTCGGCATACGCCGGATCCTGTGTTATGGCGACTCAGACTTGGTGGTCCAGCAGTCATCTGGCGACTGGGACGCCAAGGATGCAAACATGGCGAGCTATCGATTCCTCGTCCAGCAGATTAGTGGGTACTTTGAAGGGTGCGAGTTCCTTCACGTGCCACGGCCGACAATGACCAAGCAGATGCCCTGGCACGGATCGGCTCCACCCGACAGGCTATACCAACCGGTGTCTCTCTCCGGCGCCTCCTCAAACCGTCTATCAAGCCATCTCCAGAGTCGGATTCTATCTTCGTACCGCCCGCCCCCGATGCAGCCGGATCCGACTGGTGGAACCCAGCAGGCGGCTCGGGGACTTCGACAACCGGCCCGGGGACTGCCGTAGTCGCACCCGGCTCGGGGACTGCAGAAGTCGGCCCGGGGACTGCAGAGACACAAGAAGCGGTGGCCGACTCCAACTCCCCACCACCCAACCCGCCCACCCGAGTCACAGTGGCCGTACTGAAAGTAGAAGAAGTCACAGCTCCATCATGGGCCCAGCCCATCCTCAACTTCCTAGTCAACAGAGAGCTTCCGGCTGATGAGATCTCGGCAAGACTAGTGCAACGTCGAGCCGGAGCATATGCAATAATAAACAGAGAACTTGTCAAGCGCAGCGTCACTTGAGTCTTCCAGCGCTGCGTCGAGCCAGAGAAAGGTGTGGCAATCCTCAAGGATATCCATCAAGGCGAATGCGGCCACCACACAGCCTCAAGATCACTTGTGGCCAAAGCTTTCCGCCACGGTTTCTTTTGGCCGACTGCTTTGGAAGATGCCAAAGAGATAGTCAAAAGCTGCAAAGGACGCCAAGTCTTCAGTTCCAAGCAACACCTGCCGGCTTCTGCACTCAAGACCATCCCCCTCACCTGGCCCTTTGCCGTCTGGGGGCTGGACATGGTGGGCCCATTCAAGACAGCCCGCGGCGGCTTGACACATCTGCTTGTCGCCGTGGACAAATTTACCAAGTGGATCGAAGCAAAGTCGATCAAGAAGCTGAACGGGCCGACTGTCGTGGCGTTCATTGCCGACATCACTACTCGGTACGGCATGCCGCACAGCGTCATCACCGACAACGGCACAAACTTTGCCAAAGGAGCACTGGCACGTTTCTGCGCGACATAGGGTATCCGACTGGACTTAGCGTCCGTTGCCCACCCGCGGTCAAACGGCCAGGTCGAGCGAGCAAATGGACTCATCCTCTCCGGCATCAAGCCCCGACTGGTCGTACCATTGGAGCGATCGGCCGGCTGCTGGCTCGATGAGCTGCCGGCTGTCCTCTGGAGTTTGCGTACTACCCCTAACAAGTCAACCGGCTTCACTCCGTTCTTCCTTGTATATGGTGCCGAGGCTGTCATGCCAACCGACATCGAGTTCGACTCGCCTCGGGTCACCATGTACACGGCGGCGGAGCCGAAGGAAGCGTGAGATGACGGCGTCGACCTGCTGGAAGAAGGCCGGCTGTTAGCACTCCACCGGTCCGCCATCTACCAGCAGGGTTTGCGCCGTTACCACAACCGCAAGGTCAAGCCAAGATCTTTCCAAGAGGGCGACCTTGTGCTTCGGCTGATCCAGCGAATAGCCGGCCAGCACAAGCTCTCGGCCCCTTGGGAAGGCCCTTTCGTCATCAGCAAGGCACTAGGCAACGACTCCTACTACCTGATCGACACACAAAAACCAAGAGCACGCAAGAGGGATGATTCCGGCAAGGAGTCGGAGTGACCATGGAACGCGAACCTCCTGAGAAGATTTTACAGTTGAAAGTAGTATGTATCATGCTACCTTTTTGTATTAAGTACGAAACAACGGACCCCCCGAGGAGCACTCGGGGACTGCCCTCCTTTATCTATGAATGACGAGTGTCATATTCATGAATGTGTTATTACATTTGATTTTCTGTCTGGCACCGGTTTCGACTAGTCGGCCCGGGGACTGGCCGCCTTAAGTTATATTAAAGTTCTACCTGAAGTCAGACAAGTAGTGTGCCGGCACCCGAGCCCTCTCTTGTTGAAAGTCGCAGCTCGAAGAACCGACTGTCCGACTGGCAAGAGCCAAAGGCAGAAAGGATGCCCACATGAAAAACGGCTAAGGACTAACGAACTTGTATAACGCAAAGACGGCCTCCAACCACGCTTGCCGGCTGTCAAAACAGCCGGCTGGCTGGCCTCCCAATCACTTCGCTATAATCCAACAAAGCTAGAGTACTTGCCCTCCCAACTGGCCAAGCACTTCTCCAGCCATAGATTGCAAAGCAACTGTCCGGCTGGGGAGGCGGCAACCAAGGGAGGGCGGCAAAGGAAATAGCAGAAGGATGAAAAGCAAAGAACAAGGGAAAGCCAAACGCATGCATAATTATATTTACACATAAGGCCCCCAACAGGCCGGTAATCAATATAGTTCGAATACACCCCCAGTGGGTGGAATTGTGCAAACCTAACAAAATACTGTTCCAAGAGTGGTAAAATAGGAAAATAGAGGCAACAGACTAGACTAAGGGCGCAGTGTGGGAGCCGGGTTGGTCGGTGGAGACGGCGCCACCGGCTGGAGGAGTGGCCGGCTGGCGGGTCTCGGCTTGATCATCGCCGGCTGCAGGCGGTGCACCCGCGCGTGCCTTGTTGCTGGAGGCACGGTCATGCTGAGGCTGACCGGCCGCTCCACCATCTGGCCCGGCGTCTTCACCCTCCTCGTCCTCCTCGCCCTCGTCACTGGAGTCAATCTCCTCCGCCGAGTCCTCACCCTCTGCCGGGTTCAGCCCGAACCACTCCTCCGGCTGGGCAACACCGTTGCCGTCCACCTCAGGAGCGAAGGCGCTGGTGTCGGTGTAGTCGGCGATCGCCGAAGCCCGCTGGATGATAGCCGGCCGCGCCGGCTCTAGCTCCGTGTTGGCCTCCTGCCGCCAGGTGGCCAGCTGGTCCAGACTCAGCTCGGGATACCAGGCCTTGGCGAACTCCAGCGCCCGCCTGGCGCCGGACCGAGCCGCCGACGCCTTCCAGGCCTCGAAGCGGCCGACCGCCACCTCCAGCCAGTCGGCAGTCCAACTGGGGGTGCGGGGAATCACTTCACCAGGCCAGAGAGCGGCGAACACCTGCGCCCCAACACACTGAAGCCGACGGAGCAGGCGATGAGCCGGCTGGAGGCGGTCCTGGATCGCCAAGAGCTGGTCCTCCAGCGACCGGCGAGCGTTTGGTGCGATCTCGGCGCCAGCCTGCCTTTGTGCCTCGCGGTGGGCCTCGACGACCTGGTTGGCGGCGGTAGAGTAGCCAGGGAAGTACTCTGCGTAAGGAAGAAAGAGAAAGAAGAGAAAAACACCAAGTCAGAAAACGAGCTAAAACGGCAAGCGGCAAGCAAGGACGAAGAGGAAGGCGGCCTACCGTCAACCAAGTCTTCGATCTGGCCATAGCCGTTGATCAGCGTCTGCTTCGCTTCGGCCCAACTGGCCGCCTCTGTCTCATATTCGGCTTGGAGGGCGGCCTCGCTGTCCCACACCGCCTTCAGGGCCGCCTTGTAGCTCTCCTCCTGGTCGGCCAACCTCTTGGCCAGGCGGTCATGCTCCTGTGCCAAGGCGGCAAACTCGGCCTCCTTAGCGCGGAGGGCGGCCTGACTCCCGCCCAGCTACTCCCTTAGACTGGCATTGGCCGCTGCAGGGATGGCAGAAAAGAAAGAAGCAATAAGAAAGAAGTCGTCAAGGAAGATCCAACCCGACTGCTCAGCAGTCGGCCCGAATCTTGGGGCCTACACCCAGTGGGTGCGCTGACGCGCCCCCACATGAGATAAAAGACGAAGCACTTACCCCGGCTCTTAGATAGGTCAACAGTCTTCTGGGTCAGCTCCCGAGCCTGGGAGTTGAAGGCAGCCGCGCGGAGGTTGTGGTAGTCCTGCAAGTCAGGCAGAGGAGCGAATGAGAACGAGAATAGCAAAACAAGGCCTGCTAGGAAGTTCCAAGCCGCCTGCTCGGCAGCCGACTCGGAACTCGGGGACTACACCCAGTGGGTGTGTTGACGCGCCCCACGGAAGAAACCAAGATCAAAAAAGCAAAGACAAGAAGACTAACCCGAATGGCCCCCCGCGTCGCAAGGAACTCGTCATTATATTTCCTCAGCGCCGCAGCCTGGGCTTGAAGCCGGTTCCGGATGTCCTGCGCGGCCACGTTCACCACAGCCGTCCCTCCACCCGGCGTCCACCCCGAGCTGGCGCTGGCCGCCTCCATGTCCTGGGCCGACAAGCTGGAGCCAGCAGCCTTCTGCGGCTCCGATGCAGCCTTCCCCGCGCGCTGGCGCGACGGCGTCTGGACCACCAGATCAGTCCTCGCGGCCGGCTCGCCCCCGGCCGATTGCGCAGGCGGCAAGTTAGGCCGTCCGCCTTGGGTCGCCCCAGTCGGCGGGGCCGGTGCTGCCTCCCTCTTTGGGACGACGGCGTCGTCCTCCCTCTCCAATCCCGGCTGGTCACTGCCAGCTTCTTCTGGTGGGGGCTCTGGGGCCTCAGGCGCCGCGACGCGCAGAGGGGTGACAAGCAAGGCCCCCTCCGCCATCGCCGCGGCCGCAACCTCCGATTGGGCCTTGGCCGCTGCATCGGCGCGCGCCTTCGCCGCCTCCTCCTCCTCCGCCCCCTTGGCGGCGGCCGCCCTCAACTCCTCCGCCTCCCGCGCCTCCCGCACGTTTCGCTCTGTCGCCGCCTGAAGCTCGGCACGGGGGTCCACGCGGCGAGTGGTGCTCCCGGATCCTCCCGGCGATCCAACGACGGAGGCGGCAGCAACCTGCTCGAGCGGCAGTGGAGCCCTGATTTTTTGAGAAAGGACACGGATTCAGGAACTACCAGAGAAAAGAAGAAAGAATACACGAAGAAGTATACACTTACGCCGACACCGTCTGCGGCTGCTTCACCGCCTTGCGGAAGCGGGCCGCCTTCGCGGCGGCCTCATCCCGCCTAGTCGCCGCTGCCCCGCCCTTGGGCTTCTTCGACCGACTGCCGAACAAGCCCGACGCGGCACGACGCTTCTGCCCGCCGCCCCGAGCAGGCGGGGCGGCGGAGGAACCCGCGCCGTGGCCAGACGCCGGCTGGCGGCGTGGGATGACTTCCGCCTCGTCGTCATCCGGCCAGTCGTCGAAGCTGACTCCAAGCCCGGAGCCGCCTGCCTCGCAGCCGGCTTGGCCGCCACCCGCCTCGGTGTTGTCATCCATGGCGTCCGCCTCCAAGTCGGGGTCCTCCAGGTCGTGCTTCGTCCGGTCGGGGAGGAATCAGCGCTCCGCCTCCGACCCACCTGCAGGCCGAAGGAGAGGGCTCTACCGAGACGTGCCGACTGGGCAGAGTCGGCCAAAAGGAACTCGGCGACAAAACTAAGAGAAGAAAGGGAAAAAGAGAACATACCGTGGGCGGCGGATGTGCCCGGGAATATGGCTCCTTGCCAAACTGCCATTCTGCGGAGAGCTTGCAGTTCGCAAGGTAATTCACCATATGGGCCACCTCGTCGTGCGGCATGTCCTTGGTGCACATCCGACTCGGATCGAGCTGGCCGCTCATCTGACAGATCAAGTGAGGGCGGCTCTGAAGCGGAAGCACCCGGCCCGCGACGAAGGCGGCCAGCAAGGTGGACCCAGTCAGGCCCTCCAACTGGACCATCACCCACAGTTGGGCGACGGCCGCGGCTCCAGCTGGCGTCAGCGTCGAGGGCCCGATAGGACCACTGGGGCCGCATGCCCGCCGGCGAGCCGGCTACATAAGCCGGCAAATTGACGTAGTCGCCTTACGGGGCGACGTTCTTCACGTAGAAGTATGACTTCTGCCAGAGCTTCACTGACTGGATTAGCGTGATGACAGGGAAGGGGTTGTCGGCTGCCACCCTCCGCATCGCGTTGAAGGCGCCACTCTGGGACGGCACGCCCTGCATACGCGTGCCCAGCTTGGACTGGAAGAACTCCCCCCAGAGCTCGAGGGTGGGGAGAACGCCAAGATAGCCCTCACACAAGGTGACGAAGGCGGACAGCAGCACCACCGTGTTCGGGGTGAGGTGGTGCGGCTGCAGTAGATAGAATTTGAGGAAGGAACGGAAGAAAGCACTCGCTGGCAAGCCGATGCCGCGCAGGAAATGCGAGCGGAAGACCACCCACTCGCCTTCCTCCGGCTCCGGCGTGATCTCCTTCTCAGGCGCGAGAGGGACCCGCACCTTATCCGCGCCGGGCCGCCGCTGCGTCTTGCGGAGGAACTCGACGTGGTCCATATGGATGTTGGAGCCGTCCCAGTCCCCGCCGTACTGCATGGCGGCGTGAGGCCAGCAAGAATGAGCGTGGCGGCGGGGAAAAGAATGGTGGGACGGCGTGGCGGCGAGGCGCTGCTTTGAGGGAAAGCAGGAGGAAGAAGATGGCGGAGAGGAGAGGAGCGTGCGAGCGTCTGCCGCTTCCCCTCCTCCCCCTACTTATAGCCTCGTGCGGCGAAGCCGAGGAGGCGAGGCGTGGGGTGGGACGTGGGATTAACTGCACCCACTCCCCCACGTCCCGCGATTACTGCGCCCTAAAGACGTGCGGAAACCGCCGCCGGAAGACGTGCGGATGGCTTTGGGCCGCAAAGAATCCGCGCCTGGGCCTAGGCGTAGGAGTGGTGGGCCCTTGGCCTGCGGCGGCGTCTTGTCACGCGCGTGGGTTGGCAGGCTCTCTTCAGCTAGGGGATGCCCCGTGGTTCGCAGGCGGCGGGCGGCCGGCCCCCAGCCCGGCGCACGCGCCAACAGACTCCCGCCTTCCGACTTTAAAAATTTCGCCAAGACGGAACGCCCAACCGGAGCCGGCTCCCAGCTGCTGGCTCGTGAAGATAAGAAGCTGCCAGAGCTTCTCGACCTCCACTCAACCTCGAAGCCCAATCAGCTTCGGGACTACTGTCGGAGTAAATGGCCATGGGTAGCCTAACCGACTCCCCCTGGCTCTTCGGAAAATTATCAGGCCATTCGAGCCTTCAAGCATACGAAGCATAGGGCCGCCTTCCCCCAGCCGGCTATCCCCAGGGCCGACTCCCAGAAGGCGACCCAGTCTCAGAAAACCTCCCCCAAGAAACATACGTGATAGCCGACTCCAGGAAGCCGGCCCCAAGAGGACCGACTCCCAGAAGCCGGCCATGAAGAAAGCCGACTCCCAGAAGCCGGCCAAGACTGCACCCACTAAGACTGTACCCACATAACGGTGACAGGATGGGGCGTGGCCGGAGTACAGCCCACTACCCCCGAATCCCGGAACAGGCATGGCCACAGGGCGCCGTATGGGCCAGCCATCCCCGTCCGGCGCGGCACTGTAGCCATGATGGCCCCGACGTCACCCACGACAGGTGCCAGAATGGCCCGCGGGTGGCGGGCCCCTTTGCCAGGGAGACATCTGGAGACGGCCCGGCCTCCTCTAGTCGGCCAGGGATGAGGCCGGCTCCAAACAGCCGGCTACCTCCCTCCCTCGAAGCATGCGCCCTATTAAGTTGACAAGACGAGGTAAGGCTACAGTGAGAGCTCGCAAGGTGGCGACACTGTAGCCATGCTTACCTCGACAAAGCCCTCGTCATCAGAGGCGAGGCAGCAGTAACCAGCCGCAGACAAAGCCCCATGTGGTGGGGCCGGCGTGCCGGCCAAGAAGCCGGCAGCCGGAGGGACCCACCAGTCGGCGGGCCCCGATGACCGGCGGAGAAGCCGGCAAGCATAGACACTGATGGCTGGGACCCACGCCCAGCCGGATTACCATTGTACCCCTGGGGGGTAGGCCTATATAAACCCCCCGGGACACCCATGCAAAGTGTTGGTCTCATAGAATTACACACACCACATAGAGAGAAAAGGAGAGCTAGCCTTGCCGTTCTTCTCCCTCTAACCCGACAGCTCAAGGAGCACTTGTAGCTACTTGTCTTGATCTATTGATCATGCGGAGACCCCGCAGAGTAGGACTAGGGGTGTTATCTCCACGGAGTGCCCCGAACCTGGGTAAGATTCACCGGCGACGTCTTACTGGCTGCCACAATGATAAACCACCCGTTGGCATATGTCGCACCTACCACCTGACAGTCGGTGTACGTCCATTCGTTAGAGGCAAATAAGGCCCGGCGAGATGGATAGACAGAGGGAATGGAGCTAGGAGGTGGTGCGAGAGGCCCAGCTACTAGCTAGATAGGGGGAGGAGTGTGCGGTTGTGAGATCAATGAAAAGAGGGGCGAGAGTTTACACGTGTGTGCAACCGTATGAGAGACACGAGGCAAGGACTCATAAAGCAGGAGATTGAAGGTGCGTGTGTATGTTGTAGGCGGACATCGCTGGAAAGGTTTATCGATCGGTGTGTGTCAGAAAGGAGTTGTGGAGACTGTGGGAGAACAACCTAAAGAAAAAAATGAATGTGCGTGATGGATAGAATGCTGAGGGAGGGGAGGGCGAGGAGGGCGTGTGCATGCAGGAGAGAAAGTTAGTGGTATCTACAAAGGTTAGAGGATTGTGTGGGTGTAAGAGACTAACAAAGATCATAATTTGATATGAAAGTGGATTCCTATATTTGAATAGGAGATCATAGTGTTTTAAACATATGCATGCATGAATATAGCGGTGATACGCGTGTTGTGGTTTTGCACATGTTATACAATAATGTGATAATGCATGGCGTTTGCAACTCACAGCTAAATGTCGAACAATCTAAACCATACTATACATCGAACAATCTCACATTTTATTTGAATTTGTGATAATGTGTGGCGTTTGCAGCTTACAACTAAATATCGAACAATCTAAACAATACTATATATCGAACATTCTCACATTTTATTTGAATTTGTGGTAATGTGTGGTGTTTGCAACTCACATCTAAATACTTGTAGGCGCAGGGGGCGGGGCACCATACATAATGTGATAAACACATTATACATATGAGAAATGGTTTAGTTTGTGAAGATCTAGCTAGAGCTTGAAATGTACTATGATTTGAAATCAACATAAAGTGAATTCAGAAAATCGAGTTCGAGTTCATATAGTACACATAGTTCATATGTAACTCGAGACTAATCATGTGGTGTGGTGTGAAGATAATACACAAACGATGGTCTAACTTGACAATAATGACGATTGTAGATCTTATTAAAATAGAGAAACGAATTCAAATGCTTTGACTTCACAACAATCATTATTGTAGATCTTATTCAAATAGAGAAACGAATTCAAATTTAGTTCATATTGAAGTATCAATATATACGTTTGGAATGCACTAAAACGTTCATTTGAGTACTAGGTTGCATGCATTATACACGTAGCGAAATATTTTAATTGAACATAACATGAATTCAATGTTTTGAATGACATCTGTAGTGCAAATTGATTTGGTACAATACACGTCAGGCTTGTCCGGAAATTTCAACCCACGCCTGGTTAGCCCGAAATATTTAAGATATATCTTTGTCTCGTTGTGCTCCGACAACTCCCTCCATCTCAACCCGCGACTTGCTATTCCAACATTACAACGCGCGCGAAAACACCCACCTCCTGTGAAATCCTGACATGTGAAATGCCCGTGATACCCCTGAACCGAAAGAACCACCTTAAATCGGTGGGGGCACTTTCGTAACTTACCCCACATTTCGGACAAGCGCGTCCCTAAGGCATGGTTCCCCACTCCCATCCCATCCGCCCACCCATTCGTACACCGAGGCCGGGAAAACCCGCGAAGCCCCACACCCTCCTCCATCCGCCACCTAGCCGGAGCCTCTTCCCCGACGACGTCGTCCACAACAACACCTCGACGTCCCTCATCCACCGTACCGGATGAGGATCCGTCGTCGATCTGGTCATCCCGCCGGTTTAGCCACCCCGTCCTCCACCTCCAAGGAGCTGCCCCGACCTTCCCCTCGTCTTTTGCGCCACCTCCATTCCCACACCGTCGTCTTCACCTGCACCACCAGAAGAGCATCATCATCACCGTTTCCTCGGATGATGATGTGGCCTAATCGGCGCCACCAAAGAGGTTGTACACTAATCGCCGCGTTTTCTTCTTGATTCGATCTCACGGTGCCGCCGGTGCTCGGTCCCGAGCCGACACGGCGTGGCTCCATCCACGTCGGCGTCGCCGACCACTTCCTCCACGGCGTCGCTCCCTCGGCGGCGACGTCCACATCAGTAGGAGCTGCTGCCACTTTAGCTCTCGCTCGCGCTGCTGCTCTGCTCTTGCTCTCGGTCCCCTGCCTGGTCGGCTCTTGCTCGCGCTGCTGCTCTCGCTCTTGCTCTTGCTTGCGATGCTGCTCCGATTTAGCTAAACTTCAGTTGACTGAATTGACTTTTGGGTCAGTCGATTTTCAGGGGGTGGGGGGCTCGCCGAAGTTAAGGAAGAACCAGCCGCAGTGGGGAGGGGGGTGAGGGAGTCCTGGACTAAGGGATCCTCGGGCGTCCGGCCTGTTATCCATGGGTCGAACTGATGGGCTGTGAAGACATGAAGGCCGAAGACTGTACCCGTGTCTGGATTGGACTCTACTTTGTGTGGAAGGCAAGCTTGACAACCGATTATGAAGATTCCTTCTTATGTAACCGACTCTATGTAACCCTAGATTCCCACGGTGTCTATATAAACCGAAGGGGTTAGTCCGAAAAATATATACACACGACCATAGTCATATAGGCTAGACTTCTAGGGTTTAGCCATTACGATCTCGTGGTAGATCAACTCTTGTAACACTCATATTCATCAAGATCAATCAAGCAGGAAGTAGGGTATTACCTCCATAGAGAGGGCCCGAACCTGGGTAAACATCGTGTCCCCCGTCTCCTGTTACCATCGATCCTAGACGCACAATTTGGGACACCCTACCCGAGATCCGCCGGTTTTGACACCGACATTGGTGCTTTCATTGAGACTTCCACTGTGCCATCGACGAAAGGTTCGATGGCCCCTTCAATCGTCTATAGTGACGCTGTCCAAGGAGAAACCTTCCTCCCTGGACAGGTTTTCGTATTCGGCGGCTTCGTACTGAGGGCCAACTCGCTTGGCCATCTGGAGCAGATCGATAGCTACGCCCCTGGCCACCATGTCAGATTTGGAAACTTGAACTATGTCGCGGATATCCGCGGATACTTGATCTTCAGTGGATTTGAAACCGCGGCGATCGCTCCCCTTCGCTCCGCTGAACATGACTTAAATCTGTCATCGGCCAGACTTTGGAAACGGTTCCCGCAACTGCTACGGCCTTAGATCCGGAGCAGTTTGCACCATCCGAAGCCACAGAGTTCGCGGCATTGGAACCGTAGACAGACTCAACACCAGGCAATATCAGCATCAACGGAATTCCGGACTCGTCTCCGGCTATAAGTTCCGAACCTCGCACGCTCCCGGACACCGAGTTGGATCGGTTATCAATCTTCGAGTTCAGCACCGCAGATAACTTCCAACACTTGCCCATTGGCGATGTGCTAAATTCATTGAAAAACCTGTCCCTGAAGGGGACTCGCGGCCAAACTATGTCCGGTTCGAGCTAGAGGCTGATCCTAGAGAATTTCGCCTCCCACCCGCCACCCACTTCATAGCCACTGTCGAGGACTTAACTGACATGCCTGCTTACGGCTCCGAAGACATTAACGGTGCAGACGACGATGCCGACAAGGAGCAAGGCCAAGACCGGCCAGTCATCAGGCGTGGGACGGCTACCCCTTCATACGACGTGTACATGGTTGATACACTTAAAAAAGCTTGCGGCAATGATAAGGGAGATCCAGTTGAGAATAAAACTCCTGAGACACAGTCTAAGTTCTGAAGCCCCAAACGCCGCTCCAAGTCACGCCACAGCAACGATTGCACCGGAGAAAATAGTGCTTCGGACGGCGCCGAAAGCAATGAAGACCCTGTTGGAGTAATATCCAAACAGGAGAAACAGGAAAACGGGCAAGTCAGCCCCGATTGACAGGCCCTGCCAAGCGACAGTTTGGAGGACGACAACTACCTTCCGCTCTCCGAAGATGAGGAAAGCCTCGGCGAAGAAGAATTCATCGTACCCGAAGAGCCCCTCGAGCAGGATCGCTTCAAGCACAGACTAATAGCTATGGCAAGGATCCTGAAAAAGAAGCAGCAGCAGCTTCAAGACGACAGATGGACCGAAGTCCTGGTCGCCGAAGAATATGGCCTTAGTGGCCTAGTCAAAAGCCACCCAAAGCACAGATTGCTATACGACTCCGATGATGGGGCGTTGGTGCCCATACCATCGTCACACAATGCGTCAGGTTGCCGACAACTCTGTCCGGATAGAAAGGCAACTCAAGCCGAACACTAGACCACCCCACCTCACCGTAAAGGCAGGAACAACGCAGGTCACGATTACCCAGACGACCTGCAGTCGGACTTGGACAATAGAGCAAGACACGCAACACCGATCTACGGACCGCGAAAGCATGCTTCGACACGCGACGATGGCTACCTATTCAGACGTGTCAAACCTCGCCACGCCCGAGCCAAAAACCGCAAAGGGACTCCTTCGGAGTTACGTCGCAGTGTGGCCCAACATAGAGGTTCCGCACACCCACTTTTCTTCACTGATGAAGTAATGGATCATGAATTCCCCTGAAGGATTCAAACCCGTCAATATTGAATCATACGACGGGACAGCCGACCCAGCGGTATGGATAGAAGATTTCATCTCCCACATCCATATGGCCCGTGGGGACGACCTCCACGCTATTAAATACCTCCCACTAAAACTAAAAGGGCCAGCTCGGTACTGGTTAAACAGCCTGCCCGAAAATTCCATAGGCAGCTGGGAGGACTTGGAAGAGGCTTTCCTCGATAACTTCTGAGGAACATATGTCCGGCCAGCGGACGCCGATGACCTAAGTCACATTGTCCAGCAGCCCGGAGAATCAGCCAGGGAGCTCTGGACTTGGTTCTTAACAAAAAGAACCAAATCGTCGACTGTTCGGACGCGGAAGCCCTTGCGGCTTTCAGACACAGTGTCCGGGACGAATGGCTGGCACGCCACCTCTGCTAAGAAGGACCTAAATCCATGATAGCCCTCACTGCTCTGATGACCCGCTTTTGCGCGGGAGAAGACAACTGGCTCGCTCGTAGAAGCAATAGCGCCAGCAACCCGGGCACCTCCGAAATCCGAGACGGCAACGGAAAGCCACGACGAAGCAAAAACAACAGTCGCAATGACAATGAAAGATCATGCGACACAACGGTCAACGACGGATTCAGCAACCCCAAGCCCGGTCAGCGGAAGAAGCCATTCAAGGCGAATTGAGACGAACCATCCAACCTGGACAGGATACTGGACCGACCCTGCCAGATTCATGGCCACCCCGATAAACCAGCTAATCATACCAACAGAAACTGTTGGGTCCTTAAACAGGCCGGCAAGCTCAACACCGAACACAGGGGGAGGAGGCCGCAAGGCGACAGGGATGACGGAAAGGTTCACCAACGAACCACTGGGGGTCAGAAGCAATCTCCACCCGAGGATAAATTACTCCCAGAACGGAAATAGCAACCCGGCCTCCGCCACCCGCTCCATACACTTACAAAGTTTGTACCGCGCATACATCATTACACACTCAAGATACCATGGGCATTGGCGGAAGCACAATACGGACAAACCTGCAAAGCACTCCAGTAACTTTTTTTATTAGTATCATTTATTTTATTTTTTATTTTTTCCTTCGCTATCCTTTCAAAACAGGTGACGAACAGGGTAAACGTCAGAAACTGGCTCTATCAGAGTCCGAATCCGTACACTCACCTAAGGGACTATTTCCATCAAGGATTCTCCCCATCGAGGACTGGCGGCGCATACGTGCGACAGGAGGTCCAAAGTAAATTTTTTGTAGAACGCACTCTCTATTTTTCAAGCCTGTACTATGTCTGTTCCTCCGCCTCCAACCCGAGCATGTCAAATAGCCGGGAGGATGGCTTTTATATATACATCATAAGTAATCATTGGCATATCGCTCGTTTCCCAGTAAACGATATCCGAACTAATCATCCGCATTGTTCCCCCAATAAAATATGGCCCCTACGGTTATTTCACAGAAATACCTTGGCATAACCTGCCAGGGGCTTGGTACGGGAACAAATGAGTTCCAGCAAAAGCCCGAACAGCTCTACAGCGCACTTCAGCATCGCAAGTTTTGCCTTATATGCATCAGCTCCGAATCATTGTCTTGGGTCAATAGTTGGGTTGCCCGGCTCCTATGCTTGCTACCCTACGTTCCGCTCTATCGGCTAGGGTAGTAAAGGGAGAACTACTGCGATTGTGCCCTAGTCTAAACCGGACGATCACCTCAGTAGAGAAAGCCGAAAACTGACTGTCATGATGCGGCGTGAGCTGGTCAACCACTGGACGACTTTTGGAATCTTTGATGATTCTCCGTGTCACACGAAGGATCTTTTTTAGATCGAATATGTAAGGCACCATACGTCGCATGCATACCAGGGACTATGTCATAGTCCCACCATAAAACTCCTATGGCTATGTGAAAGTGTTAACGCCCTATAGTCCGATTGCCTGGTTCGCTGCATTATCACCTCCGTCATGGACCAAGATGTTGGATAAAGAGTGATTAAATGCTTTTTCGAACACCCCAGTACTTCCTACGAGGGGGCTGAAGCCGACGACTGGAAAACTTTCAGATTATATTAAAACGGCCGCACAGGAGGAATTCAAGCCTTCGAGCAAAAATAAAAATAGATTAACAATAAAATTGTCTTTGACAATTCCCATACATCTCACTCGAACATTATGTCTTTCGAGCACTGACCCTCTATCAAGCGGGCGGCCTCCAGGACGTCTTCAATATAATGCTCCGGTTCCGGACGGTCCTTGCCTTTGGGTGGACTCTTCGTGGCAACATCGATGGCCTTCATCTCCCCCCAGAACGTCTTGACTCGGGCAAAGGCCATCCGTGCACCCTTAATGCACGTTGACCGCTTCACAGCATCGATACGCGGAACCGCGTCACCAAGCCTCTACACCAAACCGAAATAGCTATTCGGAATAGGCTCGGTTGGCCACAACCGGATTGTGACATCCTTCATGGCAGCGCCGGATATCCTATGAAGTTCGGCCCATTGGGACAGCTGTTCATTGAGCAACAGAGGGCGCTTTGATGCGCCAAACTGCGACCAAAAAAGCTTCTCCGTTGCATACCCATCTCGCGCTTGGTAATACTGCGCCGCATCAGAAGAACTCTTCAGCAAGTCCAAGAACTTGTCCGGAGAACTCCACACTTGGTTAAGCTGAGCATAGTTCGCGTCACCTAACTTAGCTTGCAGCAGAAAGCGCTTTCCAGCCGCAATCTCCCTCGCCTGCCGAACCTCCTCACGGGCTGCTCTAGATTCCGACCGCGCTTCTTTTGCCTCTTGTAAGGCCTTGTTTAGATCAGCCGTTAAGGCTTTACCCTCCTTCTCCAGAAATTCACAGCGGCCGGGAGCATTCTCCAGTTCGAGCGTCATCGTGGATATCTTCTCCTCATCTTGGCGCCGTGCAGCTTGTTCGGCTTTTAATTCAGCCGATGCCTTTTCGGCAGCAGCATTGCTACGCCGTGCCTGCTCCTTGGCCCGGGCCAGCTCTGCTCGAAGAACTTCAACGGTGGCAGCACCATCTGCAGCCATGCATATTCCAGCGTCTAAATCTCAGCATTATGTTTATACCACAAAAATGTATGAGGATTGCTCCGAATACATACCTTGCGACTCATCAAGACGCGTATTGATTAATGCAAGATCATCCCCTGCCACATCAAGCTTCCGCTGCAGCTCGGCAATTTCCACAGTCCGGGAAGTGGCCAAGGTGGAAGTAGCCTATGTTCAAGTTCATCGGGTTAGTCCTCAAAACGATCATTTCCGATCCTCTGTTTGCTTCCTAATGGAAGACAACCTGAGTCTCAGGGGCTACTACCTATACACAGGCGCATCTTTGCAAATGAAACATAGCTGAAAGACATTATGTCACAAACCTTGAAGCCCTTAAGTAGGCCCATGAAGGCTTCATTTAATCCGCCCTTCACGGACGAAATCTTTTCAATCACTGTACCCATCAAGGTACGCTGTTCCCCCGAGACGGATGCTTTCCGCAACATGTCCCGTAACATATCCGGAATCCTCGGGTCTCCGGAAGCAGCTCCAAGAGCACAGTTATCCTTTGAAGGAATCTGTTCACCCGCCTCCAAAATCACCGCCGGTTGTGAACCAGACAGTCCGGGGCTTTTGTTATCATCGGCCCTGGAATCCCGGATGGTCAGAGATCCACCTTCGGGTACTGCCTCTTTTGTCCCCTGATCTAAAGGGACCCTCCGCGAGGACACTTCAGAGTCATCCTCTATAGTGGGCGAGGAGGTTCGAGGAGGCGTCTCGCTCTCCATCATCTCTGGGAGGAGACTCCTGGAAGAAGAGGATTGTCCAGAAAAATTCTGTGCCGACCTGTAAAAGGCATAAATGCGTTACGTATTTCTTCGGTAACGACAACGGAGCGGGACCCTATCAAAGTACTCCAGATTCTCTTACGGTTTGTCCCCTTGTTGGAGCTGTTCAACGGTGTCGCTCTCCAAACCCAAGCCGCTCGACGGCAGCATCTTGCCCTTTTTGGAAGACCGCCCCTCCCAATCTTCGGAGGCGGCCCATTTTCTCCTGCTTGGAGAAGGGATAGATGGTCCTTTTCTGCCTCCGTCTTTGGGCGAGGAAAGGTCGATTTGTCCGGACTCAGTGTCCGACTTACCTCCGGAACCAAGGTCGTCTTGGGCCTTCTCACCCCCCCTATTGGTGCCTAGTATGGCGCCAAGGCCAGCATCCTTGTTAACACAGGAGTAGCTAAGTCTTCGGGAAGGGGAGCCGGACACCTAATCCGCTCCACCTTCTTTATCCAGCCCTGAAAAAAGAATGATACTGTTGGTATCTAGCCACGGGGTATCTGACTATAAGGTACTCGGTAAAAGGGTACTTACCGGGGTGTCCGGATGGTTACAGTCTAGGCTGACATCTTCGGTGGTGTCCGGCCGTTGCCTTCGTTTCCCGAAGAATAATCTCCACATTCCTTCGTGCGTAGTGCCGAAGAAGTGCTCAAGAGTCTGCGGCCCTTCTGGATTGAACTCCCACAGGCGGAGAGGCCGTCGCTGGCACGGCAGGGTCCGACGAACTAGCATTACTTGGATAACATTGGCTATCTCGATGTCCTTCTCAATAAGGCTTCGGATGCGACTCTGCAGAGTTCGCACATCATTCGTTGATCCCCAATCCAGCCCCTTGTTAACCCATGATGCAAGCTGAATTGGAGGGATGGATCGGAATGCGGGCGTCGTTGCCCACTTGGAGCCACGGGGCTCGGTAATATAGAACCACCCCTGCTGCCAAAGATCGGAAGATTTGGCGAAGGATCCTTTCAGCCAAACGGCGCTGGCAAGCTTGCTCATTGAAGCACTGCCGCACTCGACCTGCTCCCCCTATATCACTTGCGGCTTCACATCGAAGGTCTTGAGCTACAAGCCAAAGTGCGGGGGAGTCCGGAGGAAGGCTTCGCACGTGACGATAAACGCCGAGATAAGAAGAATAGAGTCCGGGGCCAGATCATGAAAATCTAGCCCGTAATAGAACATGAGCCCCCGGACGAAGGGGTTAAGTGAAAACCCTAACCCGCGAAGGAAGTGGGACACGAACAGGACCCTCTCGCCGGATCCGGGGGTGGGAATAACCTGCCCCTCGGCAGGAAGCCGATGATGGATTTCCGCGGTCAAATACCTCGCCGCCCGAAGCTTTGCAATATCTCCCTGCGTGACGGAAGAAGCTACCCACCAGCCTAGACGGCTAGATCCGGACATAATTGGGGCTTGTTGCAATCGAAACCCGGGTGGTAGAACTCGGGATAGCGGGGGTTGAGGGAGAAGCAAGTGTGGAACAAAAAGATGGGCATGTACCCCTATATATATAAGGGCCGCGAATATCAAGTGTCTCCTTTAGGCCTCGAAAACTTGCCTGTTTCCAAGGAGTTGTACCCAAGCAACGATTAGGTTACCCACATCCGGGTTGATAGGAATCCCTTGAAAAAGGGAGCCACGATCTCCGTTTGGATAAGACATGCCAATAAATCGCGTCTTGGGACGTGGGGCAACGGGCCAGCTAAAGCGGTTCGCAAACAATGCCCGAAGCAGGCGTGATGTCATATTACCAAAAAGTTGTCGGGTGATTGAACTCGTAAAATATTATATCCTCTGCAGTTGTGCATACAAGTCCGGATACAAACAATACATCTGAAGACTATCTTGGAGTTAGGAAAGGGGAACCCGCCTTGCAATGCCGAAGACAATCTGCGCGCCGGACTCCTCGTCATTGAAGCCAGGTTCAGGGGCTACTGAGGGAGTCCTGGATTAAGGGGTCCTCGGGCGTCCGGCCTGTTATCCATGGGCCGGGCTGATGGGCTGTGAAGACATGAAGGCCGAAGACTGTACCCGTGTCCGGATTGGACTCTACTTGGAGTGGAAGGCAAGCTTGGCGACCATTATGAAGATTCCTTCTTATGTAACCGACTCTATGTAACCCTAGATTCCCCCGGTGTCTATATAAACTGAAGGGGTTAGTCCGGAAAATATATACACACGACCATAGTCATATAGGCTAGACTTCTAAGGTTTAGCCATTACGATCTCGTGGTAGATCAACTCTTGTAACACTCATATTCATCAAGATCAATCAAGCAGGAAGTAGGGTATTACCTCCATAGAGAGGGCCCAAACCTGGGTAAACATCGTCTCCCCTGTCTCCTATTACCATCGATCCGAGACGCACAGTTCGGGACCCCCTACCCGAGATCCGCCGGTTTTGACACCGACAGGGGGCTCGCTGGCGTGGGGATGGTGGGTGGGGGTGGTGGCGGTGATGGGGCGGTGGCGTGGGGATCGCCGGAGAAAAAGCTCGGCACGGGGGGCCTAGAGGGATGGCCCGGGCGGCTGCGGACCGGCGGTGGGGAGTGTTTTCGTGGCGGGCGGGGCGGCGCACCGCCGGCCGCGGGCGGCGGGGGGCGGCTGTTTGGCCGGTGGTGACTGGCCGCTCAGGGGGGTGTAGGTTGAAGATGAACTGCAGGCCCTTGATTTCGTATCCAACGGCTGCAAAATCGACTGACCAGAGATGAAAAAGTCAGTCGACTGACATGTAGCCTCACCTCTAGTGCGTTTAGTTTCGACAGTAAAATTCAGTTTTGACAGCAAAATTCAGTTTCGACAGTTAAGTTCAGTTTCGACAGTTAAATTCAGTTTCGATAGTTAAGTTCAGAGATGAGCGGCTGATATATACATCTAGCACTTTGTGGTTATGTATTTTACGTCATATATTGGAGATGCTATTAGAATTCTACTCAGTTTAACGTTGTCTATCTTTTCCTGCTTCAGCCTCGGCGTCGTACAACTCACCGGAGCTGCTCCAACGCGAAACCCTCCATCACAGCGGAGCAGTACCTTGGGCTCCATCTCCAGACGCCTAAGATCTTGTTCCCCTCCTCCAACAGCCAAGTCAGCCGGAACATCCTCACCGTCCAACCCAATCATGCTGAGATCGACATGGCTTCGCCAAAGAGGTTGTACACTTCTTGTGGTTTGACTTAATCTTACCATCTTCTTTGCATCCTATGATCTTCCAATTCTTGTGAACCAAACACCTAGATTGGCAGAAATCCTGTGTTTTCAAATTCTCTGTTTTGCACATGCATTCCTATCCTATTCCTATCTATTTCCTATCCCTGCATTGTTAGAATCCTCAAATTCAAACAAGCCCTTACACAATTACTTTTGTTACAGATATGTGTCAAAGAAAACATTGTGTGGTTTGTCCTACTCCTGTGGTGCTGTGTTCCACCCCAGCTCAGCTGCTCCAACAACGGAAGGGTTCACCACAACAGGGGTCCGCTCTCCAGACTATCTTTCGCCGCCTCAGATCTTCTTCCCTGCCACCGGCAGCCATGACAACTGCATTACCATCATCAACTGAGCAGATGACCTTGAGGACTACACGGGTCCGCAAGAGAGGTCGCACTCTTCCGTGTCTGCTTACGTTATGCATCGCTTAATATGATGACATGCCACTTTATCGTCATGTTCACCTATTAGACTCCGACTGAGGTCCAAACTTATGCTGAAACTTGAGTTTTTAAATGGTTGTGGGATACATATTGGGGCAGCAATCAGTACTATCTTTCTACCATCTGGTTAATCTCGGGTGTCTACTATGAGTTTCATGTTGGGTGCAAACAAACATTAAAGGAGCCATTATCTGCATTTTTTAACTAAAGCTATTATCTGCGTGCTATCATTGGTTTTGGGTCTATCCATAGTTTGCTACCTTCACTCCGAATTTGTGCATGCACTCCTTACATCATCTCACTATGTTTTATTCCTATGCATGTCAGTTATTGTACACAATGGAACTGAACATGTAGAGCAAAAGAGACGAGCCTTGCGTGGCAATAAAATTTCATGCAGACGTCGCTCCATGGTGGGCGCAAAGGCAGCCCCCCCTCCACCCATTCGGATCGTAATCAAGAGGAAGATAACTGTTCTGAGGGGGATTCAGAAGCAGAGACCACTCCTATTTACCCCATGAGTTGTTTGCTCTAACTTGGCATGCTGATGTTGGTAATATCATGCATATGGTGCCTTGCATTGCTTACTGTATACATCAAAGATGTCATCTGCTTAGTTTAGACATGCTTTGTATCAATGCCATCTGTTTAGTTTGTCTATCGTATATGTGAATCATGCAATGCCATCTTGTTTAGCCAGGCATCATATATGTGAATTTTGCAATGACACCCTGGTTAGCCAGTCATCTTATATGTGAATTATATCATGGCATCTTCTTTTTTATTACGTGTTAAATGTGTCAACAATTTTAGTACATTCAATTACTCTTCCTGTGCATCAGCCATTCGGCACGCTCATGGAAAAATCTCGAGTGGAAACAACGTGTTTAGTGCAGACAATGCTATCTGACGAAGCACATGTCTTGCTGGTTACAGATAGCTCCTCAGAGGAGGATTCAGAGACAGATGACCAGTCCTATTCCCCCCCCCCCCCGAGGTGCATGCTCTAACTTGGCAGGGTTATGTTGCTCATATCGTGCGTATGGTATCTTGCATTGCTATGTCATTTGCTTAGTTTAGACATGATTTGTGTGATTGCCACCTGTTTAGTGTCTAATTAGCATATATGTGAATTATGCAATGCCATCTTGTTGCAAGACATTATATATGTGAATTATGCAATGCTATCTTGTTACAAGGCATTATATATGTGAATTATGCAATGCCATGCTATTTAGCCAAGCGTCATATATGTGAATTATATCATGCCGTCCTTTTTTTTGTATTTCTCATTGCTTTTGTCGATAATGTTTGTTCTCTTACTGTGCATCAGCCATTTAAATTGGTGATGGAGAAATCTGGAGTGAAAACAAGGTCTTCAGAGCAGACAATGCTACCTGCTGAAGCAGATATCTTGCGGTTACAGATAGCTCTTCAGAGGAGGATTCAGAGGCAGATGACCAGTCCAATTATCCCCCTGAGGTGTATGCTCAAACTTGGCAGGGTTATATTACTCATATCATGCATATGTTGTATTGCAATGCTTAGTTTTTACATCATATACACGATATTGAATGCCATCACCTTAGTTGACACATCATATATGCGATTGCCCTCAGCTCACTTCCTTAGTATATAAATCATATATTTGAATTAGATCATGCCATGATGTTTACATAGACAGCATGTATCTGAATTATGCCATGCCAACCCATTTTCTAAAGACATAATATAGTTATATCATCTCATCCTGTTTACATAGTCATCATATTTTGAATTATGTCATTCTATCCGTGAATTATATCATGCCATCATGTTTCCATCAACGGCATGTTTGTGATTTATGGCATGCCAACCACTTTAATAGACACATCGTATAGTTATATCATGTCATCTTGTTTACATAGTCATCATATTTTGAAGTATGTCATTCTATCCTGTTTAGTTAGCCATCATACATGTGAAATTGTGTCATGCTATCCTGTTTAATTAGCCATCATATATTTGAAATTATGTCCTGCTATTCTGTTTGGTTAGACAACATAAATGTGAATTATTTCATGCCCTGTTTCCTTCCCTACTATCCATTGCACCTGTCTATCTTACAATGTCTTTACATTCAATTACTTTTCTTGTTTATCAGCCATTTCAATTGGAGGGGGTGATGGCAGTATCCGTGGGAGTAAAAACACGGTCTTCAGAAAAGATCGTGCTACCTGTCGATGGAGATAGAACCACGGTTGTACTTTCCCAAGAACCAACCACACCACACATAACCCAGACTCACGCAGATTGTACCCCTACCCAGTTGGACAGAGAACCAGCTACACCCCTTCTAACCCCAACCCCAGCAGATAATAACCCAGTTCCCGTTGACACAGCACCGTCTCCACCACAGAGCACCCAAACACGATCAGTTAGTAAGGCAACTGCAGTGCCCAAAGCACAAGGACCACCACTCCGAACCCCATGTCAATGCTTAAAGCAGAAGAAGAATTGTTCTCAGGTCAGGTTCCGTAACTATGGTTCATACTAGTTTGCTCTTGCATCACTGTATTTACTCATACCGACTAATTTCAAATTTGAAGGATGCAATTGAAACTCCAATGGCACAACAGGTATGTTTTAAACCTATTTCTTTAACGTGTTTGCTGTTGTAACTTGCTCTATGTTGATTTCAGTTTCAATTGAATAAACAGTTATGTTCTCATGCCATGCACATTACAAGTGTTGTTATTGCTGTGTAGTTTCCCACACTTATATTCTGTCTATGCTGCTTTGTCTTAAATAGATATGATTCGAACTGTATCTTTCTTGATTTGGCAACATAAACTAGAATGATATAGACCATACAGTGACCATACTACATAGATATATGTTTGTTTCATGTTGTTATCCTGTCCACCTTACTACTGAACTGGTTTACCAAAATGAGTTTCATATACTACATTGTAAACCTGTGATGTGTTTGTTTGTTTCTCTTTTAGAACGCGGATAAAATATTGGAGAAGAGTACCCCGTTATGCAATGGTAAAGGAAGTGAGACATCCCTATTCTTCTCCAATAAAGCTGATAGAAACTATATTGAAGACAATGAGACAACCCCAAAGTCCTGTATTGATGTAGTGTTCGAGTTACTGGCTACTACTGCTGGCACCAGCTCTTCGAACTCGCTGCCTGAATCAGTTCGGCTTCTTGAGTCTCAACTTCAAGTTGAAAGACATCGATCAGATGTTATGCGACAGGAAGTCGAAGGACTGAGGAAGTCCCTGCAGAATTCAGATGCATACGTTCTGTCGCAACAGCAAGTGCTGAACGATTTAAGCGCCAAACAAGAGAAAGTTAATAAGCTTGCTAAGCATCTTGCCAGCATTATGGGTACCCAGGATATTGTTTCTTGAGCTCTTCTGAAGTGGTTTCAGTTCTGGACTTGTTTTGTTGCGGCGTTTATATGCTGCTTTGTTCCCTATATTTGCACTTGTGGCGAACTTTGATGCCCAGTGGATGTAATATGTGTAGTAGCCGTGATAGCCTAGCGTAAGTTGCTTGCTTATTTATTTCCTCATTGTCTTGTTTATTTGTTCTCTTGTAGTCAGTGCAGTTCTTTTTCCGCGGTTTGCTAGTGGCCGCAATAACCTATTTTTTAAACTAGGCCACATTAACAATGGGCTACATATTTACTGTAGTTAACATGGGCCTCCTACGGGCCGTAGAAACAATGGGCCTTCTAAGGGCCGTATCATCAATAGGCCTTCTACGGGCCATATGATCGGTTGGCCAAACATGGGCCAATAACAGACCACATTATGGCCGTAAATGGGCAAGAGTTGAAATCGTTCGTTCATGGGCCGACCATAACGGGTCATCGTTAATCGGCCGTATTTGATGACGCTATGAAAACGGCCCAACGTATTAACGTGCCACAAACGGGCCGACTGTAACCACGGGCTGTATTTGGCCCACAAAGAGAAAATGACAGCAACGGGCCGAAAGTAAACGAATGCTGGAAATGAGCCCAAGAATAAATGGGCCCTGAGAAGGCCGAAAGATAACATGGGCTGGAAACGGCCCAACGGAATAATGGGCCGTTAATGGGTATAAAGTGATACACTATTCATTACGGGCCAGTTTTACCACGGGCCGTTAATGGGCCGAGGGTTACTAAGGGCCTCATATGGGCCAAACTACGTCATGGGCCATACATGGGCCGGAAGTTAAAATGGGCTGGAATTATATTGGACGGCCCAGATGACGCTACTAGGCCTAATTCAGATAGGCCGTAAACGGGCCCTAGGTTAGCGGGCTGTAAATGGGCTATATGCGAACAGGCCGTTAACAGGCTTGCTTTGGGCCAGCCCACCACCTTTTGACCAAGTCAAACGGGCCAGCCTTTTCACAGGAATGGGCCTCTGTTGGGCCGTGCCACGTGTCGACGTATCATAGGCGCTTTGGGTCCAATGAGTGGATGACATCTGTCCCAACGGTGAGCCGACACGTGTTTCCTCCAGCCAATGATGATTTTACACGTGGAAAATCCCCATTGGTCGGGGCTGTTAAAGGGTTATCGGATCCAAAACTGGACCTGATAGCTTAACGACGTTCTGTTACGGGTGATGCCACGTGTCGGTCACCCTTGACGAAAGCACTTCTGTGACGTGCGATTTATTGTCATGGAAGTGGACACTTCTGTGATGATAATTTTGGTAATGTCATGGAACACTTCTACGACAGCACAGGTATGACTATCTTGATTCTGTCATAAATTTGTCATGGATGTACATGCATGACAGAAAATGTGACCTACTGTGACAAACACGTATCATCATGGAAGTGTATTTTTTTGTAGTGCATGTATGTGTTTGAAGCAAATGAGGCCCTAAGAGAAGGATAGAGGCAGAGGGATGCAGATAGGAGGTGGTGCGATAGGCATACTATATCGAGGGGGAAGGAGTGTGCAAGTACGAGATCGATGAAAAGAGGGGTGGGGGTGTGGCATGGACGGTGATAGGAGACGAGGGAAAGCTTGTGTTGTGGTAGGCACACCTGGCTAGAGAGGCATATCGATCGATGTGTGCTGTAAAGACGGATCTGGGGGCCTACACACACCATGGGTGAACGACCTAAAGTGAAAAGACGAATTTGCGTGATGCATCTAGAGAATGCTGAGGGAGGGTGAGAGGGATGCGGGCGTGTGCATGCACGAGAGAAAGTTTGCGCTAGCTAAAAAGATAAGAGGATTGTGTGGGTGTAAAAGACGAATAGAGATCATAATTCATTATAAACAGTGAATTCCGATATTTGAAGAATTTATCATAGTGTTTTAAACCGACACATGCGTGAATATATATATATATGATACACATGGTGTGGTTATGAACATGTTATACAACATATAATATATTTTATCTCTACTCTTATAAAAAACAGAGTTGTTGATGATGGTGTGCCTGCCATCCTGCAATATAGGCCATCTGATTTATATCTTGCGGATAGGAAGGAAACTATGGTAATTTTTAAAAAAAGATACCCACACTCCTCTCCACATTTGCAAATAAGGCCTCCCCTCGATCATCTTGATGTTCCGTGCAACGCATGGCCATCTTGCTAGTACTACATATAATATATAGAACATTGATTATAATTTGGGATAATGTGTGGGTTTTGCACCTCAGGGCTAAATACTTTGTGTGATAAACACCGTATACGTACGGAACATGGTTTAAATTATGAATATCTAGTTAGTACATCAAATGTACTATTATTTGGAATCAACATTAAGTGTATTCAAAAAATTGAATTCCAGTTCATATAGTACACATAGTTCGTATCTATCTCTAGAGTAATCATGTGGCGTGTTGTTAAGGTAATACACGAATGATGGTTGAAGTTGGCAACAATCATGATTGTACATTCTTATTCAAATAGAGAAACAAATTCAAATTCAGTTCGAATTGCAGCGGTAGTATAGACATTTGGAATGCGCTAAAATGTTGCTATGAGTAGGTTACATGCATTATACTGCCAGCGGAAAAATTTAATTGGACATAACATGGATTCATAGCTTTGAATAGCATTTGTATAGTAAAATGGGACAAGAGTCTCTCTTTGTGTGGTGTGAATAGTTTTATTTTTTTTGTTTTTTTGTTGTTGTGGGAAGTGTGAATTGATTTGGTACGCACAAGTACAATATTACACGTTAGGCTTGTCCCTAAAATTCAACCCACGCCTTGTTATATTCTGAAAATTCAGATATCGTGCTCTCAAAACCCGCGCCTTCACAACCCGCGCCTTGTTATCCAGAAATTACAACGCACGCGAAAACTCCCTCCACCTGCCAAATCCCAACACGCGAAATCCCCCTTCTAACCCTGAGCCGAAAGGGCCACTAGTTCAAATTGGTGGGGGTACTTTTGTAACACACCCTACATTTTGGACAAGCGCGTCCCTAAGTCATGATTCCCCCTCCCATCGCCTCCTTTTCACCCATCAAAATCCCAGGCCGCCATACCCTCTGTGCTACAGGCGCGAAACCCCACCCTCCTTCGTCCGCCACCTCACCGCTGCCTAGCCGGAGCCTCTTCCCCGACGACATCGTCCACCGCAACAGCTCAACGTCCCTCATGCACCTCCCCGGATGAGGATCTGTCGTCCATCTCGTCGTCCCGCCGGTTCAGCCGCCTCGTCCTCCACCTCCAAGGAGCTGCTCCGATGATCACCTCGTCTATCGCGGCTGCTCCATCCCCACAGCGCCGCCTTAACCTGCTCCACCGGAACCGCAGCATCCTCACTGAATCCTCAAACGAAGCGGAGGCCTACTCGGCGCCACCAAAGAGGCTGTACACTCATCGCATCACACCTTCTCCTTAACTCAACCTCCCGGCGCCGAGGGTGCTCCATCCCGCACCCCCATGGCGTGGCTACCTCGAAGCCGGCGCCGCGGGCGACATCTCCACGGCGGCTCTCCCCCAGTGCGAGGCCCCTTCGGCGGCGGCGGCGTCCTTACCAGCCGGATCTGCTGCGGCTCTCGCTCGCTCGCTCATGCTACTGCAGCTGCTCTCCCCCTCGCGCGTGCTGCTGCCCTGCTCCGATTTAGCTACACTTCAGTCGACTGAATCGACTTTTGGGTCAGTCGATTTTCAGGGGGTGGGGGGCTCGCCGGAGTTAAGGAAGAACCACCCGCAGTGGGGAGGGGGCTTGCCGGAGAGGTACCCCATTATCTATATTTGGGTTCAGGGTGGGGGCGGTGGTTGCCGGCGGTGGGGGCGCGGTGGTGGGCTGGTGGCTTGGGGATCGCCGGAGAAAAAGCTTGACGAGGCGGGGGGCTAGAGGGCTGGCCGGGGCAGCGGTGGACCGGCGATGGGGAGTTATTCATGCATTTTGTTGAAAGGAATGGAGCAAAACATCCACCTGGGCCTACTTTTCAAAATCCTATGCATGAAAGCAAGACCAAGTGCATTAGTGCCATAATAACATTCTAACTATACACGCTTTCATATGCTTTCACTTTAATTTGGCCATGTTTCTTTGCATTCCTCTACTCTTCCAATTCCTGTGAACCAAACACCCAAATTGACAGAAATCCTGTGTTTACAAATGCTATGTTTCCCATGTGCATTCCTATCCTATTTTGGTGTTTTTCATATCCCTGCATTTTTAGAATCATGCAAGCCAAAGGAGACCTTACAGAATTACTTCAGTTACAGGTAGGTGTCGAAGAAAACTTTGTGTGGTCTATCCTGCTCCTGCCGCGACGTCGTCCACCTCACCTGAGCTGCTCCATCGACAGAAGCATCCACCAAACCAGACATCACGACTCCTGACCGTCTTTCGCCGCCACAGATCTCCTTCCCTGCCGCCGGCACCCACCGCAACTACATCACCATCATCGACTCAGCAGATGAACCTGAGGAGTACATGGGTCCACAAGAGAGGTCGCACTCTTTTGTTTCTGCTTATGTTATGCATTGCTTAATATTACCTGCTACTTTATCGTCCTATTCACCTCTTAGACTCCAAGTCAGGTCCAAATTAATGTTCAAACTTGAGTTCTAAATTAGTTGTGGGGCACATATCGAGGCAGTAATGAATAGTATCTCTGTCTAATATCTGGTTCACCTAGGGTATGCATGTGTTGTTCATCTTGGGTGGAAACAAAAAGTAAAGCAATCATCATCTGTCTTTTTATTAAATTAAAGCAATCATCAGCCTGCTATCATTATTTTTGGATCCATCCACTGGTTGTTACCATCACTCTAGATATCTGCATGCTCTCCTTACATAATCTCAATTTTTTTTCGTATGCATGTCAGATATTGTACACAGTCATGCTGAACATGTAGAAAAGAGAAGAGTTTTGTGTGGCAATACAATGTCATGCAGACATCGCTCCATCGTGGGTTCAATGGCAAACCCTCTCCCCTCTCCAAATTGTAATCCAGAGGAAGATATCTGTTCTAAGGCGGATTCAGACGCAGCTGACCACTCCTATTTACCCCCAAGGTGTTTGCTCTAACTTGGCATGATGATGTTAGTCATATCATGCATATGTTGCCTTGCAGTGCCTACTTTCGACATCATATATGTCATCTGCTTAGTTTGGACATGTTCTGTAATGCCACCTGTTTAGTTTCTATATCATATATGGGAATTATGCAGTCTCATATCTTTTAGCCAGCCATAATATATGTGAAATGTGCAATGCCATCCTGTTTAACTACGCATCATATATTTGAATGATATCTTGCCCATCCTTTTCTTCATTACATTTCCATTTGTCGACGATGTTTGTACAATAAACTACTCTTCCTGTGAATCAGCCATTTGAGTGGGTCAAGGAATAATCTGGAGTGAAAACAATGCCTTCAGAGCAGACAGTGCTACATGTCAAAGCAGATCTCTTGCGGGGTCCCGATAGCTCCTCAGAGATGGATTCAGAGATAGATGACCAGTCCTATTCCCCCACCGAGGTGTATGCTCTAACTTGGCACGGTTATACTGCTCATATCATGCATATGGTGTCTTGCATTGCATAGTTTAGACATCATATACACAATATTCAACACCATGTTCTTTGTTCAGACATCATATATGTGAATGCCCTCTGCTTAGGATATAAATCAAATATGTGAATTAGATCATGCGATCCTGATTACTTAGATAACATGTATGTGAATTATGTCATGCGATCCTGTTTAGTTAGTCATCATATCTTTGAATTATGTTATGCTATGCTATCCAGTTTAGATAGACATCATATATGTGAAATTATGTCATGCTATCCATTTTAGTTAAACAATATACATGTCAACTATTTCATGCCCTCGTTTTTCACACTATCCATTGCATTTGTCTCTCATACAATGTGTGTACATTCAACTATGTTTCCTGTTTATCAGCCATTTGAATTGGACCGGGTGATGGCAGTATCTAGCAGAGTAAAAACACAGTCTTCAAATAAAACAGTGCTACCTCTTGGTGGAGATAGCACCCCGGTGGTCCATGCACGAGAACCAGCCCTGCCACACATAACCCAGACTCTCGCAGATTGTACGCCTACTGCGATGGACAGAGAACCAGCTTCACCCAATCTAACCCCAGCCCCAGCAGATGGTAACCCAGTTCCTGTTGACACAACCCCATCTCCACCACATAGCTCCCAAACAAGAGCAGTTAGTAAGGCAGCTCTAGTGCCCAAAGCGCCAGTACTACAACGGCGAACCCCAACTCCACCAGTTAGTACACCTTTTCCTGTGGAGAAAGCACAACCAGCCAGTCGTAATTTAGCATCTATCGCATTTGATGTTGTTAAATCCTATGTGCGTATCTTCCCATCATGGAAATATTATACTGAAGATGAAGGAAAATGCCAGTTGCAGGTGTTTGTCCTGGAGTTATGTGTAAGTAATGTTATTCATGGCAATTACTTTGCTTTGTCCCATACATTCTACCTCCATGATGGTTATAATACAGCAAATTTTCCCATTTTTCTCTCTAGAGAAGGACTGATTTGGAAATTCGGGATGAGGTAACATGTGCTAATACCTCTGCTATCTTCAAGAATGCTTGGTGGCAGTATCGAAATTACCTGAAGAAAACGTACTTCACTGGCAAAGAAACTCATCAAATTCCCTTACGTTCTTCTGGGACACATTTACTGGACGATGAACGGGAACGCCTTGTTATGTACTGGTCCCGAACCAAGAATGTGGTAAGGTCTATGAGCTCATTTTTGTAAGTACTATATGCTTGCGTCTTACTGTACTCTGTTCATGTAGAAAAAGTGCTTAAACCTGAAGAACAACTGTTCTCACTTAAGATTCCATTGCCATCGTGCATACTGCTTTACTCTTGTATCACTGTATTTACTCATACAAACTTTTTTTTAAATTGAAGGATCCAATCGAAACTCCAATGGCACAACAGGTATGTTTACACATGTTTCTTTAACAGGTTTCCTCTTATAAATAGATCTGTTGATTTCAATTTCAATTGTGTATACCGTTCACTTCTCATATCATGCACATTACTAGCATCACAACACAGCCAATAGTGTTGTTGTACATGTAGACCCAGGGTACCCATCTGAAATCTTGTTATGCCGTGTAGTCTCCCATGCTTTGAATTCTTTCAGTGCCGCTTTCTCTTGAACTAAGGTGTACATTTGAACCGTGTCTCTATTTTGATTTGGCAAGACAATGCAATGACCATAGGACATAGATATATGTTTGTTTGATGCTTTTATAATGTACTACTTGGCAATAGAAGACTTGGTAGTTTAATCTTGTCCACCTTACTAATGAACTGGTTCACCGACATGAGTTTCGTATACTAGTACATGCTAAACCTGTCATGTGTGTGCTTGTTTCTTCTTTTAGAATGCTAACAGAATATTGGGAAGAGTGCCTTATTAAGCAATGGTAAATGAAGTAATGCAGATAAGGCTCAGGATAGTGAGACATCCTTGTTGGTCTCCAACAAAGCTGATAAAACAGCTAATGAGAACTATCTTGAAGACAGTGAGACAACCCCAAAGTCCTTTCTTGGTTTAGTGTTCGAGTTACTGGCCACTACCGCTGGCACAACCTATTCAAACTCATTGTCTGAATCAGTTCGGTTTCTTGAGTCTCAACTACAAGCTGAAAGACATCGATCGGCTGTGCTGCGACAAGAAGCAGAAGGACTGCGGAAGTCCCTGGAGCATTCAGATGCATACTTTCTGGTGCAACAACAAGCGTTGGAGGATTTTAGCGCCAAACAGGACAAAGCTAATAAGCTTGCTAAGCTTATTGCCAGGATGGTGGATACCCAGGATAACATTTCTTGAGCTCTTCTCAAGTTGTTTTAGTTATGGACTTGTTTTGCTACCGCGTTTATTTGCACTGGTGGCCAATTTAGACGGCTAGTGTATGTAATATGATGCTTTGTTCCCTATATTTGCACTGGAAGCAAACTTTGATGCCCAGTGGATGTAATATGTGTAAAAGTCATAATAGCTGTAATAGCCTAGCGTTAGTTGCTTGCTAATGTATTTCCTTATTGTGTTGTTTAGTTGTTTACTTGTAGTCACTTCAATTCTTTTTCCATGTTTTTCTAGTGGCCACAATAACCTATTTTTGGTAACTAGGCCACAATAACCATGGCAACGCACGGACTATTGTAACCATGGGCCTCCTGCTGGCCGTAGGATCCATGGGCCTTCTACGGGCTGTAGGATCCATGGGCCTTCTACGGGCCGTACGATCCATGGGCCTTCTGCGGGCCGTAGGATCCATTGGCCTTCTACGGGCCGTATAATCATTTCGCAATGGGCCGTACTATTCGTGGACCATAATGGGCCGTTAATAGGCCGTATTTGATAACGCTATGAAAACAGCCCAACTGGTTAACGGGCCACAAACGGGCCGAATGTAACCACGGGCTGAATTTGGCCCACAAACGGAACAGGCCAGTAACGGACCGTAACTAACCAAATTCTAGAAATGAGCCCAAGAATGAATGGGCCCTTAGAAGGCCAAAATTTAACACGGGCTGGAAATGGCCGACGGAATAATGGGTTGTTAATGGGTATAAAGAGATACACTGTTCATTATGGGCCAGTTTCATCTCGGGCATTTAAGGGGACCAGAGTTACAAAGGGCCTCCTATGGGCCGAAAGACGTCATGAGCCATACATGGGCCGAAAGTTACAATGGGCTGGTATCATATTGGACAGCCCAGATGACGCTACTGGGCCAAATTCCAGTAGGCCATGAGTTAGCGGGTTGTAAATGGGCTATATGCGAACAGGCCGTTAACAGGCTTTCCGTGGGCCGGCCCGCTACCTTTTGACCAAGTTAAACGGGCCGGCCTTTTACTAGAATGGGACTCTGTTGGGCCATGCCATGTGTCGATGAATCATAGGTGCCTTCGGTCCAATGAGTGGATGACATCGGTCCCAACGGTGAGCTGACACGTGGTTCCGTCGGCCAATGAGAATTTTACACGTGGAAAATCGGCATTGGTCGTGGCTGTTAGCGGGTTATCGGATCCAAAACCGGACCCGATAGCTTAACAGTGACCCGTTATGGTGGATGCCACGTGTCGGTCACCCTTGACGAAAGCACTTCCATGACGCTCCATTTATCGTCATGGAAGTGGATACTTCCGTGATGATAATTTTGGTAATGTCATGGAACACTTCTACGACAGCACAGGTATGACTATCTTGATTCTGCCATAAATTGATCATGGATGTACATGCATGACAGAAAACGTGACCTACTGTGACAAACACGTATCATCACGGAAGTGTGTTTTTTTTGTAGTGGTGTGTCGTAAAAATTTTGGAATTATTCAGGGTTCGTTTGGACATTTTGTACATTAAATTGGTTTTCTAGCCATTTCAGGTGCACAATTCAAAATTAAACTACATGCACATGCTCCTGTGTACCAAATGGGTTGTAAAATCATATATGTGTCCATGGGTTTATGGTTATGTCCCATGCAAGAAATGGGGATGAATTTCAAACACCACGACACCGTGGCTCTCTGGCAAACATTGAGGTACTTGCTTTTGTAATTCTAGTAAATCCAAAACCCATCTAAAATTCATGAACCTTGGCATGCTATCATGGAATGGCATCAACATCCTGGGGTAAAAAAATTGTCCCATTTGGGGCAGGTTATGCTATAGGCTTCTCACAAACCAGAGCTTCTCACAAGAAGCCTCATGGTTCCGTCAGGGAAACGTGCCATCTTGGTGGACAAAACGATATTCGTCACCTCTTCTTCCTTTCAATTTTTTTCTGGTTTCAACATAGAACAACAGGAGTGTCGTGTTAAATTTTGGATTTTTTCGAGGATAGTTCGGACATTTTTACACGCTAACTGAGTTTTCTAGGCATTTATGTGCATAATTCAAAATTGAACTACATGCACATGCTCGATTCCACAAAAACGGGTTGCAAAATCAAATGTTTGTCCATGGTTGCAAGCCTAGGTCACGTGCAAGAAATGATAATGAATATCAAACACCTAGACACTGTCGGTCGGCCGCTAACATTGAGATACATGGTTTTAAATTCTAGTAAATCGAAAACTCGTCTGAAATTCATGAAACTTGACATGCTATCATGGAACGGCATCAACATGTCGTGGTAAAAATATTTTCCCATTTGGGGCAAGTTTGGGTATAAGCTTCTCGCAAACCAGAGCTTCTCTCACAACGAGCCTGATGGTTTCAGTACGGAATGTGCCACCTTGGGGGATGAAACGATATCTCTTGCCTCTTCTTACTTTCAAAAATTTTCTCGTGTCAACATAGAACAACAAGAGTGTTGTGTCAATTTTTGGGATTTTTCGGGGTTCGCTTGGACATTTTTATACATTAACTGAGTTTTCTATGCATTCATCTGCATAAATCAAATTTGAACTACATGCACATGCTCTAGTGCAAATAATAGGTTCAAAATTGGAATGTGTGTCCTTGGTTACATCCTTAAGCCCCATGCAAGAAATGAGAATGAATGTCAAACAACTTGCCACCATCGCTCGGACGCTAACATTGAGATACATGGTTTTTAAATACTAGTAAATCAAAAATGCGTCTGAAATTTAAGAAACCTGACATGCTACCATGGAACGACATCAACATGCAGTGGTAAAAATATTCTCCCATTTGGGGCAGGTTGGGGTATATAAGCTTCTCACATACCAGATATTCTCACAAGAAGCCTGATGGTTACTGTAGGGAACGTTTCACCTTTCTGGACGAAACGATATCCGTTGCCTCTTCTTGATTTCAATTTTTTACTAGTGACAACATAGAACAACATGAGCGTTGTGTTAATTTTAGGAAATTTTTGGGGTTCCTTTGGACATTTTTATACATTAACTGAGTTTTCTATGCATTTATGTGCGTAATTCAAATTTGAACTACATGCACATGCTCCAGTGCATGTAAATTGTTCGCAAAATCAAATATGTGTCATTGGCTGCATGCTTAGGTCCCATACAAGAAATGGGACTGAATGTCAAACACCTTGCCACCGTCGCTCGGTCGCAAACATTGAGATACATGGTTTTTATATTCTAGTAAATCCAAAACTCGTCTTAAGTTCATGAAACTTGACATGCTATCATGGAGCGGCATCAACGTGTTGTGGTAAAAAATCCCATTTGGGGCAGGTTTGGGTATAAGGTTCTCGCAAACCAGAGCTTCTCACAACAAGTCTGATGGTTTCGGGAGGGAACGTGCCACCCTTGGGGATGAAACGATATCCGTTGCCTCTTCTTGCTTTCAAAAATTTTCTAGTGTCAACATAGAACGACAGGAGTGTTGTGTCAATTTTTGGGACTTTTCGGGGTTTGCTTGGACATTTTTATACGTTAACTAGGTTTTCTAGGCATTTCATGTGCATAATTCAAATTTGAACTACATGCACATGCTCCAGGGCAGAAAAATGGGTTGGCATATGAAATGTGTGTCCTTGGGTGCATGCTTAGGTCCCATGCAAGACACAGGAATGAATTTCAAACACCAGGGCACTGTTGATTGCCGGTAAAATGTTGAGATACTTTGTTTTTAAATTCTAGTAAATCCAAAACTCGTCTGAAAATCATGAAACTTGGCATGCTATGATGGAATGGCACCCGACATGCTGTAGTATTTTTCGTGTCCATTTTAGGAGAAGGCGCACTCGAATAACAGCCAACAAAGGCATTTTGAAAAAATAGCTGCCACTTTAATATCTCAAATGTTTGTATAATTCAAATCGTGCGTGTTATGTTAACCATTCATGTGACGCCATGTGTCTTGGTTTTAATGGATATAGGATGTGCCATGCAGACAGCTGCTTGACTGAACGGGAGGCGTGCGAGCGCAGTCCGGTGCGCAGGTTGACCGAGAGGCGTGCAAGCTGTCCTCCAATACGCAGGCTCACTGGGAAGCGTGCAAGCTGTACGCTGCGCAGGCTCACTAGGAAGCGAGCCCTTTGACTTCCATTGCCGCCCGCCTTGCTCGCATCCTCTCCATTAATGGCGCCTGAGCCGCTGTTTAATACGGGCGGCCTTACTATTCGCCTCCCATTCCCCACCCTCCCGCAGACCTCCGCCAACGCCATGGCGCAGAGGGATCATCTGCCACTAGTCTTCAAGTTTGGTAAAGTCGACTCCGATCCGCAGAATATAGAAAATAAGGAGGAATGGGGCCTCATGGACATGGCCCTGAATGAGTTGGCCGCGGCTGTTGCTGGCCCCGCTCCCATCCCCATAGCATTGACGGGCTAGTCGCCGAGCAGTATCGCAGAGCTGAAAGCCGCGGGCGTCAGCGAGATCTCCAGGGACCCACGCGAGCTCGTGTACATGCTAGCGCCAGCGCCCGTGCCCGTGTGCACCCCTCCACCCATCGCGGCGTCGGTCAACGTGTGTTTGGCTCCACCCGGCACGCCCGTGCCCGTGCGCGCGGCCCCCATAGCGGCATGGGACGCCACCATCAACTGCTACCTCTCAGCACTGCCAGTTGCCATCTTCCCGCGCCCCGCCTGTCGATCTTGCGACAACAGGATGTTTGATTTCCAAGTGAAGAACATTCTGTGTTGCCTTGAAGACTTCAACAACGGCGTCCTGGAGGACGACAACGACAACGACGGCGCGGCACGCCACCTCCGCCGCCGCCGGAAATAGTTTTTTTGGGGTTTAATACTGTATCTCGATCATATGAATATGAATTTGCTGTGTGACTGAGTGAAAGATATGGTTTGAACGAACTTGCAGTTTTCTCTCTTAATGTACAGACTTATCAACGATTTTCTTTTGGAAAAAAGTCAATGGTTTTTAATTATAAAACACTCATCGCAAACGTTTTAGTAAGAACACCTGTATGCAAACCGACAGCTTTCCCAGGAAGCCAAGGGAAAATGTGCTGAGCAGGATTTGTGCAACTCTTGATCGCAAAGGTTTTAGAGAGAACACCCAAATGCAAAGTGAGAGATATGGTCTACCCCCTTAAGTCAAGGGAAAATTCGCAGCGCGGTATTTGTTCATCTCTTCAACGCAAATGGTTCAGATTGAATACGATATGCAAAGCCAGACTTCGGTGCTAAGCCAAGAGAAAATGTACCGAGCAGGATTTGTTCATCTCTTCAACGAAAATGGTTCAGATTGAATACGGTATGCAAAGCCAGACTTCGGTGCTAAGCCAAGAGAAAATGACCCGTGTGCAACCACATATAGACAATTTGGTAGGATTTGCATCTGTCATATTGGTTATATTGCCATTTGTCAAACTGGAAAGATTGACATTTGTTGATCTAGTAACATTGCCATTTTTCAACCTTGTAACACTACGATTTGTCAAAATATGCAGCTAAAAATCACTAGCACTATCTAATTTTTGCAACTAAAATTTAGTAATTAAGCATAGATTTCATTGATAGATTAAGCGGTCGTTCTTTATACAAACAGTTAAACTCAACAGCTGAACCGACCAAACTTTTCCCCAATTGTTACCAACCACGTATTGAAATAGCTAGTTCAACTATATATATACTAGCTAATTCTAAGTACGTTGTACAGGTCCACCACATCTATAGTCAAATTAACTGAACAAAATAGCCCCTAAATACTACTACTATGGAGGGGCTTTGTACTACTTCCGGCAGCCTCTCCTCTGCCGGGCGTGCTCAGTAAGAGGCAGAGGAGGAGCCTATCGACGAGCTGGACAACTGCAATACGGTGTCTGCCGCTCACCTCGAACGCCCTTTGCCGCTCCAGACGACCCCTCTCGAAGCGGTGGTTCTCCTCATAGATCTCCTGATTCCTCACCTCTGAGGCTGCGTGTGTCGCGGCCATGGTGGCGGGAAGGCTCTTTGCGTGCTTGACGAGACGCTCCTCCTCTAGCAGGAACTCGGTGTAGCGCGCAAGGTCGCTGACGCACATGTGGGCCTCCACCTCCACCTTCCGCCTTTGGGCGGCGGTGGCAGAGCGCGTGATGACCCCAGCGGTCGACGGTGGGCTGGCAGCCACGGCAGCCGACGATGGGGTGGCGGCCACGACCACCACCTCCCGCCTTCGGGCCGCAGCGGCGGAGCGGGTGATGGCCATGGTGGCCGGTAGTGAGGTGTCGGCCACGACGACCACCTCCCGCCAACGGGCCGCGGCGGCGGAGCGGACGATGGCCCTGGCTTTCGACGGTGGTGTGGCGGCAACGGTGGCCGGCAATAGCTGCCGACGGGCAGTGGCGGCGGAGCGTGTGGTGCGTGTTCCGCGCGCACCCAACAGGGACGCCACACGCACTACACTACGCCGGGGACTACGCCGCCACCGCAGTGTAGCCTCCCAGCTGGGGTTGTCCTCTGATGACGGCGGAGTGGCTGAGCGATGACGACGGACCGGTGCCATTGGCGATTGTGGGAGAAGCAGACGAGATAAGCTACACGGAGCACTACAAAAAAATACACTTCCGTGATGATACGTGTTTGTCACAGTAGGTCGCGTTTGTTGTCATGCATGTACATCCGTGACGATTTTATGACAGAATCAAGATAGTCATACCTGTGCTGTCGTAGAAGTGTTCCATGACATTACCAAAATTATCATCACGGAAGTGTCCACTTCCATGATGATAAATAGCGCGTCACAGAAGTGCTTTCATCAAGGGTGACCGACACGTGGCATCCACCGTAACGGAATGCCGTTAAGCTATCGGGTTCGGTTTTGGATCCGATAGCCCGTTAACAGCCCCGACCAATGGGGATTTTCCACGTGTAAAATCATCATTGGCTGGAGGAAACACATGTCGGCTCACTGTTGGGACAGATGTCATCCACTCATTGGACCCAAGGCGCCTATGGTACGTCGACACATGGCGCGACCCAACAGAGGCCCATTCCTGTGAAAAGGCCGGCCCGTTTGACTTGGTCAAAAGGTGGCGGCCGGCCCACGGAAAGCCTGTTAACGGCATGTTCGCATATAGCCCATTTACAGTCCGCTAACTCACGGCCCGTTACGGCCTTGCGGAATTAGGCCCAGTAGCGTCATCTGGGCCGTCCAATATGATTCCAGCCCGTTGTAACTTCTGGCCCATGTATGGCCCATGACGTGTTTCGGCCCATATGAGTCCCTTTGTAACTCTTGGCCCATTAACGGCCCGTGGTGAAACCGGCCCATAATGAGAAGTGTATTGCTTTATACCCATTAGCGGCCCATTATTCCATTGGGTCGTTCCCAACCCGTGTTACCTTTTGGCCTTCTCAGTGCCCATTTATTCTTGGGCTCATTTCCAGCATTCGGTTACTTATGGCCCGTTACTGGCCTTTTCTGCTTGTGGGCCAAATTCAGCCCGTGGATACAGTTGGCCCATTTGTGGCCCGTTAATATGTTGGGCCATTTTCATAGCATCATCAAATAGGGCCTATTAACAGCCCATTATGGTCAGCCCATAAAACGTACGATTTCCACTCTAGCCCGTTTATGGCCCCTTATATGGCCCGTACAAGGCCCATTGATGAGACGACCCGTAGAAGGCCCATGGATCCTACATGACGTAGAAGGCCCATTGACCCGACGGCCCATAGAAGGCCCATTGATCTGACAGACCATAGAAGGCCCATGGATCCGATGGCCCATAGAAGGCCCATGGATCCGACGGCCCATAGAAGGCCCATGGATCCGACGGCCGATAGAAGGTCCATGAATCCGACAGCCCATAGAAGGCCCACGGATCCGACGGCCATAGAAGGCCATGGATCGTCCGTCCCGTAGATGGCCCATGGATCATACGGCCTGTGGAGGGCCATGGTCACTACAACGTTTGGGCGAGTTGGCCCCCGTTTGAATGATATAGCATATTCAAAGAATTATCCTACTCTATACTATCACCTCTAAAAAACATACACTATACAATAAAGAGACTAAGTCATAGAAATGTAGAATAATCCTACACTATACAATAAAGAAATTACAGTCGATTATACCCACTGGGCATTATGGTTCGGCACCAGTGATAATAAGGCATACACAAACAGTGGGGATGGCAGTTTTGCCCATGGGTATGGGTACCCGCGGGTACCCGACCCGAAAACAACGTGTATGGGCAAAACTTGGAGACATTTTGTACCCATGGGTAATGGGTATCCATACTCACAAAATATATGGGTAGGATATCGGTATGAAATTGCGCCCATGGGTAACCCAATGGATACCCAGAAAAAATTAATAAATAAAAATAACTCCTATGACACGTGGGTCATCATCCAACTACTATGGCCCACCCTAAGTCTCGATTCCTTAAATTGGCCATAGAGCATAGGTCCTCATGCGTCCTATGTGACTCACTGAAAAGATGAAATCTTGACTCTTCGCTACCAAACTCCTATCCAACGCTCGATCAAATGATTCCCCATTCCCACCATGACCTCCCACTGTACCAGGAACCCATACCCCCTTGATGCCTCCAAGAGGCCACCCACAATAGCAGCATGTGTCAGTGCTATACCACTCGTCCATGATCACTTGAATTCTAAACTCATTTCTCTAAATTTTAAAATTTTACATGCTATATATTATACCCCTGTATACCCATTGGGTTTAGGATACCCGATGGGTATTGGCATGGGTGCCAATCTATGCCCATGGGTATTGAAGTGGGTGGGTCTAGAAATTTTCTGTGGGTATGGGTTTGGGCAGAAGGAGGTTGTACCCGCCCATACCCTACCCATTGCCATCCCTAACAAACAGTAACTTGCATACACTGGTCAAATACAGCTCATACATCATGGACGCGTATCAACATAACTTACCATTTGAACTATAATCTCTTCGGAAAATAGGATTGGCCGGATTTAGATAGCACAAATTTCAGTCTGAAAATCTCCAATTCCTTTGTTGTTACCTCAGTGTCTAGTTTCATTTTTTTGACTCCTGCAGCTAATACCTGCATGTCCAGTCTCAACTTGTTGATTGTACGTTGAGAATCATGTACACGGTGTCTTGCCACCTCTAGTTGATGTTCGGGAACATCAGCACATTCCAATTCCAATCCATAATCATTCAGTAACGGCCATGCCGCACTGCTGGCAGATCTTTGTGTTGATGTCACTTCATCCTGAAATGTTTCTGTAACTACACATGACTAGGGCAAAAATATAGTTACAACAGTGAAGCAAGCAAGACAGACTATTTTGTACATGGAAAAACAGGACTAACAATAATGTTACACGTCATGAAGCATAAGCAGGTGATATTATAAAAATTGTAAAAAAGGTAGTCTGTGCAGCCTGCATACAGAAATCTCTCTTAGGTCACCAGAGGAGCATGATGTTGGGGCCCAATCCAAAACACAGAACAGTTACAAATTTCGATAGCATGTTGCGTAGAAGTAAGCAAGCAGTTGGCCATTCTGTAGCTCAGTTAAAGTCTTAGGCAGCATAATGAACAGTAGAGGGTTTCATACAAACATACTACAGCAAGCAAAACTATGCAATCATTAGCCTAGTATAAACTAGATTGTGAGCCTCATGCAATAATAGTTGGTTAATAGACTTCAAAGCTTCAGGCACACTTCGGCAGAGTAATTAAATGGTAATGCCTTTAATTATGTCAACTAATAATTATACAAGTACCCAACATCAGGCATCATTCTTTGGGCATCTCATTAACTGAGGACAAGTAAAGCAATTGAAAAGAGCAAATTAACTATGCCTGAAACAAACAAGGAATTGAACTATTGAGTTGGATACAGTGACTTACCTTAACAGGTTGAAGAGGCTCAGCGCAGCTCCTACTTCTCTTGCAAGGCTCCTTCCTAACATCTTGTACATGGAAATCCTCAATCTTATCTTCATTGCACCCCCTCTGCAAGGTGACACAAACTAGTTACTCGTCTCCTTGGAAGATAAATATGCATACTTTCCAGTCTGTGAACACAGAAGGATGAGATTATAACAAAACAACACCACATAATGAAACATGCCACATCTCTTGCACTTGCACACAATGAAATGAGCATTTACTATTTCTACACTATGTAAAAACTAGGCATACCTTCGAACTAGATCTCCAGGTACTCTTGGAGAGCCTACTTTAGCATACAGCCAAACCTTTATGTCACCTATGAGTTAGAAAAGGCCCCACTACACCAGCCCTTAGTGTTTAAATCGTTGACAAGCTCTATTAGAGTGTTAGGTTAAGAACAACAAGTAATCAAAGCAAACAGTCCTAGTATGGCTGGCTGATGCAAACAAGCAATTGAACAGATGTGTGAGCAAATCTTACATATCAAGAAAAGAAGCAAAGAAGGAGGCTTAAAGACCATCACTTGACTGACCAGATTTAAGGGGCATTTAAACATCATGTGCAACGTATGAACTAACATAAACATTGCATATTCCAGATTCTACAATGGAATGCACTGTATTAGGTTATGCCATGTATGATGATGCCTAAATGTACACTATAGCAGGCATGAGTGATTCATCATTGCACGCACAATTGAATTGCAGGTTAAGGGCCAGTTCTATTCCGCCTTTCTAGGGCTTATTGTAAAAATAAGCCATAAAAGATGTAAAGAAGTCATTTTTGAGTTATGGGCTTTGGCTTAACCAATTTCGCTTTCGAGGGGGTGTTTCGGGTAGAACCTCACTAAAAATTGAAGGGAAGGGGAATAGTGAAATGACTCTGTTGTCTGCCTATATTACACTCAAAATGCAACTGCTGACGCCCGCGTCACACCTCACCCTCAAGTAAAAACAAACACGCAAGCATTCATTGCCCTGCCCGCTTGCATCTCCTCTCCCCTTTCCCTCTACCTCGATCCCCTGCCTGCAGCACTAGGGTTCCTCCAGCGAGCCGTCGCCACTGGTCCCATCTGGCCTGGTCCTCGACGATGCTCTGTCCAGCTAGGCTACATGGCCGGCAGGTAGGTGCAAATCTCCCTGGCTGCTCCTCCCTCTGGCGCCGCCCCTCATTCTCATTGTCTCCAGCAGCTGCTCCACTATGGTTCGTCCAACGCACTACTCCAGCAGGCGCTGCACAACAACGGCTGATGCCACACTGCGGCAGAAGGCACCTTATTGCCCCTCCCCACCTCCCAGGCCGTGGCCTTGAGGTGCTGTTGAAGGATGAGCTCATCCAACAAGGTGAGGATCTCCTCTGATTTTTTGCCAAATTTTCATTCTGATCCACTATACGATGAATTGCTATGAGCTGCTTCTGCTGCGGCTATATGATGCATTGCTATGAGCTGCTCCTACTGTTGCTATATGATGAATTGCTATGAGCTGCCGCTATATGATGAATTGCTATGAGCTGCTGCTGCTCTATGATGAATTGCTATGAGTTGCTACTGCTGCTATATGATGAGTTGTTATAAGCTGCTCCTGCTGCTGCTGTATGATGAATTACTATGAGCTGCTCGTGCTGATGCTATATGATGAATTGCTATGAGCTGCTCTTGCTGCTGCTATATGATGAATTGCTATGAGCTTCTCCTGCTGCTGCTATATGATGAATTGCTATGAGCTGCTCCTGCTGTTGCTATATGATGAATTGCCATGAGCTGCTCCTGCTGCCGCTATATGATGAATTGCTATGAGCTGCTGCTGGTATATGATGAATTGCACACTGTTGTTGCTGTTGCTGCTGTATGATGAGTTGCTATGAGCTGCTGCTGCTATATGATGCTTTCAGGTGGTGCTTCTATATGATAATAACCAGCCACTTGGACCATCGAATTTCAATAATTAATTGTTCTTCATTTAAATGTGGGTCATGCGTTCTTCATTTAAATTAGGCAATGGGATCTATGGAAAACATTGACCAAAGTAGATTGTGCCAAGTAGATGGTATCTTTGTATTTGCATTTTGAGCAAATAGTGATGGTCTGTTTTCCTATCATATTAATTACTGCACTGGGTTCAATTTGTGATGTTTGCAAGTGAAATTAATTTTCATATGGGCAGAAAAATGAAAAAATATAATGCAATTTAGACTTTTCACTGATCATACCAAAGATAAGCTGAAAATGTAATGAAAAGAACTGGTTGGCTTATTACATGGAGCTTATATTCACAGGTGCTTATTTTCATAGGATAACTCATAATAACTGTCCCTAAGAAACTTGGCCAATAGAACTGACATACGAATAACATGTCACGATGATTGCAATGGAGGAGTGACGTACCATAGCACAGTGTATAGGCTCACCGCTGCCTCTCCTTTTTTTGTGATGTTCCATGAAATTGCCACATACATCTTGTACTTTCTCATTGTGTAACCCTATCTGCAAGTTGACACGGCTAATTTCAGACATCTCTACATGATAATACATTGCATATCCCTTGCGCATATTTAAACCACCAATTAATGATTGTGTGCGTAGCACACTAGCCATGACTCTGTGTGCTGGACTAGCAGGCACTCTAAGGGAGCCTAATGTAGTGCACTGGAATTCCTACATGCCACCTACGATTTTTTGTAATGTACTGCCTCTGTTCCTAATGTCTTTGTAGAGACTCTAGTATGGACCACATACAGATGTATATAGATGCATTTTCGAGTGTAGATTCACTTATTTTGCTCCGTATGTAGCCTATAGTAGAATCCCTAGAAAGGCTTGTATTTAGGAACGGAGGTACGAGGTAGTATCATGTATGACATCTACATATCTAATTTAGCAGCCAGTAGTAGAAATCATTGTCTGCACAAAGGGATTACTAGTCGAAAATCCTAGCAAAGCACGCTGGCAGGCACAGAACAATACAAGAGAGAGAGACGCACTTACAAGTTCATAGCAATGCCTCGGTCCAGCATCTTGGTTGGCCAAGCTGTTAGATCCAGAAGATACATCGTCCTTGTAGTTTTTGCCAGCTGCATAACAGGTAAAAGCAACCTGTTAGTATATTTTTAGTACATCGGGCAGGTGATGCTGGACGGGTTTAAAGGTGACAAGTACCTAGGCCGTGGCGGGTGCTTGGCATCTTGCCAGATGGTGGGAATCAGGTTAGAAACGTCAAGGGTGATGACGCTGCCCTGGCTGTCGGGGTTCGGTAAGGAGATCTAGAACCGTCGAGTAGGGTGTTTGTGGAGCGGCTCCGGTAGGGTGGACTATGGTGTGGGCGAAGCGGATCTATGGCCGTGGACAAGGGCGTAGGTGAAGCTGCTCTGGTGGTTGGGTTAAGGATGGTGTCGACGATGCGGATCTGCGGCCGTGGAAAGGGCGTCAAAAGCTGCTCCGGTAGGTTGGATGATGGTGCGAGGAAGCGGATCTGAGGCCGTGGACTTGTGAGTTGGCAAAGCGGCCCCGGTAGGGTTGAGAATGGTATAGGCGAAGCTACTCCGGTGGGGTTGACGATGGTGTCGGTGAAGCGGCTCCGGTAGGGTTGAGGAAGGTGTCGGTGAAGAGGATCAGAGGCCGTCGACGGGGGCGTCGGTGGGGCGGCTCCGGGGGGTGTGGACGAAGCGTCTCCGGTGGGGAGTATGAATGAGCCACTGCAGATGCGCTGCTGTTGACAAGAGTACCGGCGAAGCAGATCCGGCGCGTGGACAAGGCCAACACTGAATGGGCTGTGGTACAGTGGTGGTTTAGCAGTCTACTTGTTTCTAGGGGAGGTGGGAGGGGTAGATGCAGCCGCAGAAGCAGATCCGGCGAGGTGGACGCCACTGGTAGTGAATGGGATCTTGTACGCCGGTGGATGAGCAGTCTAGGGTTTCGAGAGGGGAGGGGAGAAAGGCCGATGAAGTACGGACAGCGTGATGTAAGATTCTCTAGTGCTGTGGAGTTAGTCGTTTTTGCGGGAGGGGAGAGGAAATGGGGGTGCTGTGTAGTGGGGGGAACCGGAAGTTTCCAAAGCAGCCCCGACCTATTATGTAGATGAGGGCGGTATTGTAACTGTTGGTCTCCATGCACCAAGGACAAAAGGGGAATTTCGCATGCTAAAGACTAAGGTGGCGGAAATTTTAGAAGGAGGCGGGAGATTTTGCCGCCCGAGGGATCGTTCGCATCCAGTTTCAACTAATTTTTGACCGTGCTAGCGGGAAGGTCATGGGAGACTGTGTACACGGGGCACGTGTCAGCAGTTAATAACTGGTGTGAAGTCCATCCCAGAAAAAAAAGACAATAACTCGGGATGATGCGCCGATAACTTGGACGTTCACACGGGCGCGGCCAATCGTACGGGTGTAGTGGCGCATTCACAAAAAAGGGATCAAACGCTCGGCCTATGTATTTCTCATGTAAATAGATAATTTAGTGCAATTGGTTATTTACTTTAAACATAATGCATTGACGTGTTAGTGTGGAGGCGCACAACAAGAAATGGATATTGTAGTCCGCTACTTAAAAGTGTTACCTCATATGATTACATAGCCTCCATGTCATAAGTTGCGTACCCGTTGAATTCATATATGAATATTACATATATTACTTCATAATAGAACCTTAAATCATCCAACACTAATGATTTTGAATGCAAGAGTAACAATGGTGCATGTACATGATAGCTACATTGGTTGTTTGAAGAAACATCACTATAACTTTGGCATGCACAACTGAAAAGGTTTATTTAAATAGAAAAAAATGTGATACGTGAGTTTCCAATCTTTATAGCGTTGAATCGATATTGTACGTTTGGCCATGATACGAAGTAGATATTGATTTATGTTCAAGCGATGCACGTCCATGATCGCTAGATAGTGATACGTGAATGAATTGTGCAATCTCTCTCACACACATACATATCTCATTTCCCTGTGGGCATCGGAATCACACACGCGCACTTCGTGTATTTCTCTTCCTCCGTCAAGGTTAGAATTCGTCTTCCCTTCCTACAAGTCTCTCACACAGAAACACACACGCTCTCTCTGTCGAACACGCCCACCCCTTTAATTCCGCCCACCCACAGCCACTAATGTCTCAAAGTATAATAATGTCTCTCACACATATGCCTAAGCTTAACTCGAGTTCCGGAACCATATGAATACATACAATGGGATTCCAGCAGAGCACCTTTTGTTTTGAGATTTCTCTCTCTCTCTCTCACACACACACACGCGCACGCGTGCACACACACACACATTGTTTCTCGCTTCCTTTTTTCCGGCACTTGCATGCACACCGTTTTGTTTATCTTCGTGATGCTTTAAGTATGCCTCGCACAAATGCTATCTACCTATCCCTTAATATAGCTAGATATGTGTCACACAAACTCCTTCTCCCTACTAGCAATATGCCCATGCGTTGCACGGAACATCAAGATGCATTTGTATGAGTAGTTTATCTTGTGGGAGAAAAGGATGAACGAGGGAATGCCTTACTTGCAAATGCGGAGAGGGTTGTGGGTATCTTTTTGCAAAATTGCCACCGTTTCCTTCCTATCCGTCGGATATAAATCGGATGGCCTATATTGCAGGATGGCAGGAACACCATCATCTCCAACTCTGTTTTTTATAAGAGTAGAGATATGTAAGTGTCACTGCCCCCCCCCCCGACACACACACACACCTACACAACCACACACACACTTCCCAACACCGAAGGAGTAGGGTGACACCTCGATCTTGATACTAATCTATCGACTGGCTTCTCTCTCAAACACACACACACGCACGCACACTACCCGACACCGAAGGAGTAGGGTGGCACCTCGATCTTGATAGTAATCTATCTACTCCTCTTTCAAACACACACACACACATACGCAGACACTCTCTAGTTGTGCCTCTGTGCCTACCGCGCACACTCTCGATACGTCTTTCTCTCCCTCCCCCTCCCCCCACCCCAACAATGACAGCAGAAGGGTAACAACTCGATCTGATCGTAATCTGTCAATTGGTTTCTCTCTCGAACATTGTGTCTCCGTGCCTCGCTCAGTAGCCCCCTCGATATGTAGACTTCTCGTGCGTGCACAGCTGTAGTGATGATGACACTGAACCCAGTGTGCCTCGTTTGTACCAGCCTCATGTGATCGTTTTCATCCTGTTTTCTGTTAATTAACAAGGCAACTTTTCTTTGTTACTACTAGTGAATCTGAAATCATTCGGGGCAGACTGAAATCATTCGGGGCAGACATAAAATATATCAGTTCAACCCAATTATCGCAATAACTATTTTAAAAGAAACTAGCTAGATGCCCGTGCATTGCACGGAACATCAAGATGCATTTGTATGAGTAGTTTATCTTGTGAGAGAAAAGGATGAACGAGGGAAGGCCGTATTTGCGAACGTGGAGAGGGGTGTGTGTATATTTTTGCAAAATTGTCATAGTTTCCTTCCTATCCGTTAGATATAAATCCGACGGCCTATGTTGCAGGATGGCACGCACACCATCATCACCATTTCTGTTTCCTACTCCCTCCGTTCCTAAATATTTGTCTTTTTAGAGATTTCAACAAGTGACTACATATGGAGCAAAATGAGTGAATCTACACTCTAAAATATGTCTGCATACACATCCGTATGTGGTAGTCCATTTGAAATCTGAAAAAGACAAATATTTAGGAACGGATGGAGTATAAGAGTAGACATGGAGATATATCTCCATCATGGTCTACAAAAAAAATGTGCTGGACTGGTTAGCTCCGGATGCTGGCAACGCGATGACATGAGTTCGAATTCTGTCTTTAACTTTAGATTTTTATATTATATATTACTTATTTAATATATACTTCTTTCGCTACTGTACTGACAGTGGAACCCACAGAGTACTTAGAATACAAGATTACGGATGGACTAGTTTCTTTTTAACTTTTTATAGAGGGATAATCATACACGCAATTAACTCAAATGGATTGGATGTCACTCTATTATTTCCAGCATAAGAGCATATCCAACGACAGCTGGCAAATTTCCTCCCGCTTCCTTCCGCGGAGGACGACATCAAATGCCAGCGGCATACATTTTCACAACTCTAACCAACCAGATGAAATTCGTGCAAACACTGACTGATTTCATATAAGCATGAAGGATTCTGTATAAAAAAGCCGGATCTTCATATAAACATGATGGATTTCATTACATTTACATGAACTAAGCGGTGCCAATCCGGCTCTCTTGGTATAATTAATACTCCCTCCGTCCGGAAATACTTGTCCTAGCAATGGATGTATCTAGACTTATTTTAGTTATAGATACATACAATTTATCCATTCTTAGAACAAATATTTCCCATCAGCTGGAGAGGGAGTGCATAATCTAAATAGCCGCCCGCTGATCCCTTTGTCTTCCTCATGTCCGGCAGACACTTGCGGGGTCGACGAAGGTCCTCGGAAGAGACGAAGCAGCATAGAAACCACCTGAATGTGCAGTCGTCGCCTCGGCGGTGGCCTTCATGGGACCCAAGTGGCGGCGGCCTCCCATGTTCTACTTCTCCTCGATGATGGCGGTGGACACGGAGAAGCTAGCCACCGACTCGTCGCTCTCCACGCACCCGGCTTCTGTCTCTTCCTGCATGGCGCTGCCGCAGGCACGGGAGGCGCGCCCACAGACACGGGAGGTGCGGGACCGCAGACACTGGTGGTGTGGTACGACGCGGCAGCAACGACGCCCGTACCGTGTGCTCGCCGCCGTGCCGGCGTGGAGCAACTCGCCACTCCTCATCGAGCCGAACTGGAGCGACAGGTTGCTGAACTATGCGCCTGCTTGGGGCGGCAACTGGCTCTGTCGGGCCAAGCGAGGTTGGTGAAGCACCGAGTGGCCTCGCCTGTATCCGGAGGGCTCTGGTAATATGCCGGAGAACGGCTCCTCAGAAGCCATCAGAAGAGTGGAGAAAATGGTGAAGGAGGAGATGGGGGAGCGGCAGAGGGGTGCGATTCTTGCCCGCTGTCTGTCTGGCCTCGTGTAAATAGAGGGCGGACGGTAGGAACTTGGCCGGCGTCTGGCCTCATTTAAACTCAGGGCGGATGGGAGGAGCTCGGCCGGTGTTGCGTTTAATTCCGGCCCGCTCATGAACGGAGGTGTGGCCGGAGTAGGTTTCTCGGTTTGCATGCGAGTTTAATGGAGGCGAGGAGGCGTGTTCAGCCGGGCGTGCAGCAGGCGGCGCAGTACTATTCGATTTGACAGCGGGCGGCGCAATTCCCGATACGACTTTTATGCAGACGAGGGAGGGAGTAGCGGTTCCCGAAATGTTGAACGGCCAATGCATCCTCTTTCAATTAATGCATGAGGGAAGTAATGGGAGGAGGACCAGGAAAAGAGGCTGCACGATGTGAATGCAACGTAGTTTTCCCTCATATAAAGGCGCCCCTCCATTCCAATGCATCTACCACATCGTACGCACCTAAGCATTTGCCTAAGCACCTACACTAACCGCAAAAGAGCTCACTCCAGACCCATGGCGGCGATGCGCGCGAGCGGCCAGTGGCTGTGCCAGATGGTCCACGACGTCGGCCTGTGGCATGGGGCCGAGGATCGTCTCCAGACGGTGTTGGAGACCGGCTGGTAGATGGCCGCCGTCGATGCCAACTACGACTCTCAGTTGGACCAGATGATCGTTGCCACCACCAACAAGTTCACCGTCCACAAGAAGCTCGCGGACGACATCGCCATACTCCTCCAGCCCGCATGCCCGGGATCCTCATTGCCTGCCACCCTAATCGGCCTCCATGGCCGGAACCTCTTTCAAGCATTGGTGGCCCTACGACTGCCCGCTGACGCCACGAAGAATGTCCACCTGGAGGTCGCGCTCGCTGCGAGGCACCTCGCCCTGCAAGAATTCGTCGACCTACACATCCGCGTGTACGACCAAATCGTGTACATAGGTATCTACAAGGCCAGTGAGGACGCCACGACATTGACCTTCCTCAACCGGCTGGAAGCCTTGGATGCCTTTGCTGAGAAGCACCTTGACCTCGCCACAAAAGCCGCCGCTCCTTAGCCGGCAGTCAGTGGCCCGGCGCACTAAGTTGAGGAGGAGGAGGAGGTCGTACGTTGATGCATGCATCTTTCTTCTTGCCTTCTGTAACCACAACTGCGATCGCATCATCATCGTGGCCTTAATTCTTATTGTGTTGTTGCATTCTCGTTCCAGTCAATACTGACATGTGCGATCCCATTGCTTAATTATATGCATCACTGTAACTAGTACTCCATCCGTCAATTTATAAGTTGTGCTTACCTTTTCCATATACTTCGTGCAACGCACGGGCATCTTGCTAGAAACACTAGAACATGTCGGACCGCGTTTGACCAAACCGACGATGCGCCAACCTAGCTACTACGTACCCTGCTTATCTGGCGGAAATAGCCCCGCCCTAGCGTTTCCAATCATTATTTCTATCTATCGATCGTGCCAAGGAGCAGAACCAAAATGTTACAATTTATACATGTTTCTCTACTCCTACTCCTATAAAAGACTCAGTTGGTGATGGTGGTGTGTCTGCCATCCGTCGTTTCTGACCATTAGATCTGCATCTAACAGTTGTGAGGTAAGTTGTGGCATTTTTGCAACAATAGCCCACTTCTCTGCTCCAATTTGCAGAAAACCCCTTATTATCTTGAAAGCAACCACATCCCTCCCTCGCCTCATCAAAACAGCCCGAGAAATATATTTTGAGTGAAAAGTACTCCCTCCGTTCCTAAATATTTGTCCTTCTAGATATTTCATAAGTGACTACATACGGAGCAAAATGAGTGAATCTACACTTCAAAATATGTCCATATAATCCGTATGTGATAGTCCATTTGAAATCTCTAAAAAGACAAATATTTAGGAATGGAGCGAGTAATATATTAGGAGTATATCAAAACAAGAGTGATTTCTTTCATGTTTGTGAACAAGTACTACTATTCTACTACTTTGGATCCGTCGCAATGCACGGGCACATTGCTAGTAAAAGGAAAAGGCCTGCCGCGTTCGCGTCGCACTCCCCCCACACACGCCCGGGAATCGGGAGTACTCCACGGCCCGTCCGGCACGACACATAGCTTAGGGAAGGCGTGTTGCCTAGCATTTTCACTTTCATGTGGGACCGCCGTTGAGCAAACCGACTATTGGCAAACCGCACCCCGCTCGCCACCGGGTTGGAAAACAGAAACGAGGGGAAGATATAGCTGTAGCACGGAAGCCAAGAAATTTGGTGTAAGATGGGGCTCGTTGATAGAGTAGGAGCATTCCGTACTACTCTACTCCTACTAGTAACAAGTTTGTACTATACAACTAGTACTACCATTGTACAACTAGTAGGTACGTGCACGGCACATCCTCGTAGGAACAAAAAACGGGGAGATCTTGTTTTGGGTGATTTATCTTTTTTTCAGTCAACGCAGTATGAATAATATGATGTGGGGGGCACCCCTGAAGCTTATGTGGCTTGGTTGCATGGCTACGAAAGGTTAAAAAATAAATAGATAATGTGTTTAGAGTGCACTCCACTAAATAGATATACTTTGGATCCATCGCAACGGGCCGGCACATCTATATCTGTAGCCCCTATATAGTGTGAATAACTTTGAAAGTTGGTCGTTGGATGAAGCCAATCCGACGGTACAAAGATGGCAAATCCGAGCACTACTGGCCGTTGGATATCATCTACATTCCATCACATTCTGCCACATGTAGAATCTAGAAGACTCCATGGTTGAACTTCATTCATGACTAACTTTGCCACAACTAAGCTTAGGCAAAGTGTGTCTGCCACAAAAAATGTGGCTAACAAAATGGCCACCACAAGTGTGGCAAGATTTAGCAAGAAGTGGAGTCTATGACATGTGGACTGATACGTCCATTTTGCATCATGCTTTTACATCGATATTTATTGCAATATGGGCTGTTATTACACGTTATGTCACAATACTTATGCCTATTCTCTCTTATTTTACAAGGTTTACATAAGGAGGGAGAATGCCGGCAGCTGGAATTCTGGGCTGGAAAAGGAGCAAATATTAGAGACCTATTCTGCACAACTCCAAAAGTCCTGAAAATCCACGAAAGTCATTTTTGGAAATAATAAAAAATACTGAACGGAAGAAATACGTCAGGGGGGCCACCACCTGCCCACGAGGGTGGGGGCGCGCCCTACCCCCTAGGGCGCGCCCCCTGCCTCGTGGGCCCCCTGTTGGCTCTCCGGTGGCCATCTTCTGCTATATGAAGTCTTTGGTCGAGGAAAAAATCATAAGCAACCTTTCGGGACGAGACTCCGCTGCCACGATGCGGAACCTTGGTGGAACCAATCTAGGGCTCCGGAAGAGCTGTTCTGCCGGGGACACTTCCCTCCGGGAGGGGGAAATCATCGCCATCGTCATCACCAACGCTCCTCTCATCGGGAGAGGGCAATATCTATCAACATCTTCACCAGCACCATCTCCTCTCAAAACCCTAGTTCATCTCTTGTATCCAATTCTTGTCTCCAAGTCCGGGATTGGTACTAATAGGTTGCTAGTAGTGTTGACTACTCCTTGTAGTTGATGCTAGTTGGTTTATTTGGTGGAAGATCATATGTTCAGATCCTATATGCATATTAACACCCCTCTGATTATGAACATGAATATGCTTTGTGAGTAGTTACGTTTGTTCCCGAGGACATGGGAGAAGTCTTGCTATTAGTAGTCATGTGAATTTGGTATTCGTTCGATATTTTGATGAGATGTATGTTGTCTATCCTCTAGTGGTGTTATGTGAACGTCGACTACATAACACTTCACCATTATTTTGGCCTAGAGGAAGGCATTGGGAAGTAATAAGTAGATGATATGTTGCTAGAGTGACAGAAGCTTAAACCCTAGTTTATGCGTTGCTTCGTATGGGGCTGATTTGGATCCATATGTTTCATGGTATGGTTAGGTTTACCTTAATACTTTTGTTGTAGTTGCAGATGCTTGCAATAGAGGTTAATCATAAGTGGGATGCTTGTTCAAGTAAGAACAGCACCCAAGCACCGGTCCACCCACATATCAAATTATCAAAGTACCGAACGCGAATCATATGAACGTCATGAAAACTAGCTTGATGATAATTCCCATGTGTCCTCGGGAGCGCTTTTCTCTATATAAGAATTTGTCCTGGCTTGTCCTTTGCTACAAAAAGGATTGGGCCACCTTGCTGCACTTTATTTACTTTTGGTACTTGTTGCTCGTTACAAATTGTCCTATCACAAAAATATCTGTTACCACTTATTTCAGTACTTGCAGAGAATACCTTGCTGAAAACCGCTTATCATTTCCTTCTGCTCCTCGTTGGGTTCGATACTCTTACTTATCGAAAGGACTACGATAGATCCCCTATACTTGTGGGTCATCATGGACCATGTAGCTAGAAAAGTGTGGCAAGCCACAAGTGTAGCAATGAACCAAACACATGCCTGGTGTGGTTGGTAGGGTGTATGAAGGGTGCATGATCCCAAGAGTTCCCTTCTCGACCCACTTTTGGGTGTTTGGTAGAGTGTATGGAGAGTGCATGAGTCCACACTAGCTTAGCACAAATACACTAAAGCATGCATGAAGAGAGCATACATGAAGAGGGGTGTTGAGTTGAGCATGCATGAAGAGGGAACAACTATGCTGAGTCGAGAACGCAACCAAACACACTAGTGGCACGCCTAAGCTTATGCGTGGCAACCTTAGGCTGCAAACCAAACATCTATACCCCTATATAGTGTGTGAATAACTTTGAAAGTTGGTCGTTGGATGAAGCCAATCCGACGGTACAAAGATGGCAAATCCGAGCACTACTGGCCTCTGGATATCATCTACATTCCACCAGATTTTACCACATGTAGAATCTAGAAGACTCCACATGTAGAAGCATAATGCACAAACCACCAGAATCTCATGCGTGCAATGCACGTGTACCTTACAAGTAGTGGGTAGTAGTAAGAAACAAATTCCGGGTTTGGCACGAGCTCGTACTGCGGGAGCACCACAAGGCTTGCCGCAGGAGTTACATTTCCCTCTCGGGGCCCACGGGACCGAACTTCAGTGGCTTAGTGCCCGCCCTATGAGTCAACGACATGCGGACCTTAAATGCGGCTAGCCCACATGTCATTCTCATGGTGGTGGTGTGGTTCGCGACTCACTCGTTCGAGATGAACCGGCCGGTGGTGGCGTCTGTCGGCGTTCTGGGAACGGGGGTCCCCAGACTTGCCTGCCTGCGGCCCACGGCATGGCTAAGCCAGCAGGCCGTACGGTCCATCTTCATCAACAAGGCATCCAAGACCCTCGCGAGGGGCCTAGCCTCGCGAGGCGGACGACGCAAGACCTCCTCAGGAGTGCCGAGTCAGGCAGACTCACGAGGAGCGGATATATCAAGGCGGGGCAAACCTCATGAGGCTCTCGTGACGTGAGCCATGATGATCGACGCCAGGCGGGCGCCAGCGCGCGCAGCGTCCTTGTTTCCTCTTTGGTGCTAAGGAGGCCAGCGCAGGCGAGGAGTACCGAGGCATCAGGCAAAGGTTGCTATATCGGTGCAACAAGACCAAGACCAGAAGGACGGCAAGATGTAGGTCATCGTGGAGCCCAAGATGGCGTCACCACCAGAGCCTTTCGCAGGCGAAGACCACTTTTGTTTGGATAGCTTGTACTAGCTATCCCCCTTCAAATTTGCCCTCCGTTGTTGGCTCCCTTCCCGCTCAATATTTGGGAAGAGGACCAGGGCCTATATAAGTAGAGCTAGCCACCACCGTAGGGGCATCGAGCAGTTCACCCAGCTCTCACCCGCTGAGTCACCAAGCACAAGAACACCTCAACCTCAGGAGGTTGTTCTTCCCTCTGTAGTGTTCATCATCATCCCAAGAGGCAATCCACCACCACCACACTCGAGTAGGGTATTACACCACAACGGTGGCCCAAACCAGTATAAATCTCGTGTCCCTTTGTGTTGCGAGTTCATCGAGTTCGTCCGCGAGATCTTAGCGAGCTAGGGCGTAGATCGGTAGGAGGGAAAGACTTCGCGCGCACCCCAGTGTTCGAACCTTAAGGGTTTGTAGGAACCCCACATCCGACATTTGGCACGCCAGGTAGGGGAGCGCCGTAGCTTCCCTTCCATCAGTTCGTCGCTCCGTCGTTCCGTCGTCTCCATGGCGGACGTTCGCCGTGCTCGAGCTGAGCGTCGGGCTGCCCTCACCGCCCGCGTTGCTCAGACGGCTCCCATTGGTGGGCCACCTCATCATTCTTCGTCTCCCGCTGCCAACACTGCCACCGGCCCGGCGGGGAACGAGCAGCAAGCGTCCTCGCTGCATCCTTTGGTGCGGCAGGACGGCCGCACGGCCACTCCATCGCTGACCCCGGCCGGTTCCTCGTCTCACGCACGCCGCGCTCCCATGGAGGCGCGGGCCGCACTCCTCGCCACAAACGAACTCCTGCGCTACCGCCCAGTCGACAACCTCTACGAGGAGTGGCTCGACCGTGTCGCCGAGCTCGTCCGCGCCGTAGGGGGCTCCCCGGCGCCGTCCCTCTCTCTACCTCACCCTCAACCAGCCATGGGCGATGAGGCTCATGGTGCGCCTCCACCACCTCTGCCCCAAGACGGTGCCTTGGCACCAAGGTGCATGGCCCCACGGCGTGATCCGCCACGCCCGGTGCCCGCGCGCGAAGAGAAAAGCTGCCAAAAAATCCCTCGGCCGCGAGAAGCTGCACTCGCGCTTCCCGCACCGCCCGTGGCGGCGTCGCGCGGAGCACATCAAGACCAAGCTCCACCTCCGAAGCGGGCTCCAGCATCCACGACGGGCTGCCGCGCCTTCACCCCCGAGCTGCGCAGCGTCGCCTGGCCAGGCAAGTTCAAGCCGGATCTGCCTCCTTGCTACGACGGCACAGCCGACCCCACGGAGTTCCTGCAGCTCTATGAGCTGAGCATCGAAGCGGCCAACGACGCTGAGAATGTCATGGCGAACTAGTTTCCCATGGCTCTCAAGGATGGAGCCCGCTCCTAGCTCCTAAACCTGCAGCACGGCTCGATAACCTCCTGGGATGAGATGCGCGACCGCTTCGTCGCCAACTTCCAGGGCACTCGCGACCGCCCTCCGGCCGCGGGTGACCTGCGCCGCATCAAGCAACAGCCAGGAGAGACCCTCCAGAAGTACATCTAGCGCTTCAACAACACCTGCCTCAAGATCCCCAAGGTCACAAACGAGGCCATCATCTCCGCGTTCTCAGATGGTGTCCGTGATGTCAAGATGAAGGAAGAGCTTGCTATCCACGAGGAGCTCTGCACATCTCAGGAGTTGTTCAACCTGGCGACCAAGTGCACAAGAGCTGAGGAGGGGCGCCTCTCCCTCCTCGAGCTGCCAGCTGCAGGAGTGGAGTAGAAGAAGGCCAAGGCCAAGGACGTGAAGCGCAAGGAAGCAGCTGTGCTAGCAGCGGAGCCCGACGCCAAGTGGGGCAGAGATCAGCCCGAGTCATCCAAGAACAGCCGACCATTCTACGCCTTCCACAACCTGAACACCCACAACACCAGCGACTGTCAAGATCTCAGAGCCATACGAGAAGGACGCTTCGGTCGACGCCCCGAGCGCAGCGACCGGGGCTACAGCCGTGGAGGAGGACGTGGAGGCGGACGCTGGGACGACCGTGGCCCGCGCCAGGAATGGCGCGACAGGCCTCGTGAGGACCGCTGGCAGGACCATCCTCCCGAGGGCGCCTGGAGGGACCAGCCTCATGAGGATCGCCCACAAGGCAATGCCGGTCTTCCCCCGCTGCCGCCACCAAGAAGGAATGACGACCACCATCAGGACGAGGGGGCTGGGGGCTTCCAGGAGCCGCGTGCAATCGCATGCATCTTGGGCGGCGCCCAGGCCCCAGCCTCTCAGTGCATCTTCAAACAGTTCGCTCTCCAGGTGAACGCGGTGCTCCCCAAGCTCGAGGCCACGTGCCCACTCAAGTGGTCCCAATGCGCCATCACTTTCAACTCGGCAGATCAGCTCAAGTGCGCGGCCACCACCGGCGTCCTCCCAATGTTGTGTTCCCCAGTCATCAGCAATGTGCATGTTACCAAGACCCTCCTCGACGGCGGCGTAGGGCTCAACGTCCTGTCCGTCGAGACGTTCGACAACCTCCAAGTGCCGTATGAGCAGCTCCAGCCTACCAAACCTTTCTCAGGAGTGACAGACGGTTCCACCACACCGATAGGGCAGGTCCGCCTGCCTGTCACCTTCGGAGAGTGCAAGAATTAACGCATCGAGCTCATTGACTTCGACGTCACGCACATCCGCCTGCCGTACAACGCCATCCTCGGGTATCCGGCCCTGGCCAAGTTCATGGCAGTCACCCATCACGGCTACAACGTCCTCAAGATGCCAGGAGGCGGAGGAATCATCACGGTCCCATGTGAAGAGAGAGATGCGGTGTGTTCCCTTGGGCGCGCCTTCCAAGCTGCAGCAATCGACGACCCCGACAGCAGAAGTGAGCGCCCTCCGGAGGCCATCCCCAAGAAGAAGAAGCTGCGCCGCACAGGAGCTCAGGAGGATGGCGACGCGGCAGGAGCCTCCTCAGGATCACCGTCCGTCCCAGGGGCGCCTCCCTCCATTGCACAGGAAGGCGCGCCTGGCGCCCTCCTCGGACAGGGCTTGGGGGCTCTCTTCTTGAGGGCCTCAGACCTTGCCAACCTCACGAGGGAGGCGTTTGGGCACCACTTGGAGGCGTGCTTCGCGGCACGTGTCCCCCAGGAGAGCACAGGGCAAGGAGTGCCCACCACTCAGGAGTTCATCACCAAGACCAGTCAGGAACTGCAAGACGCAAGAGCCATGCGCGGCGACAGCCGCTCACGAGGCGCAGCTCCCCATCCTGGCGAGGATGCTGGGTTGCTTGTCTGCATCGACGTCCCCGGACTCAACAGGGCCACATCTCAGGAGCGCTTCTGGCCTTCGTGTGTGGGCTGCTGCGAGGGCCCGCCACACAGCTACGTTTGCATGCCCTTTGGCTTGCCGAGCGTGGCGTCAGCCTATCACCGCAACATGCGACGTGTCCTGGCGGCTCAGGAGGCCAGGTACCAAGCCTTCCCGGAGGAGATGGAGACGGTCTTCAGGGAACCTCCCGATCCCCCAGAGCCTCCCGAGGCTCAGGGATCCGGTGGCTCATGAAGAGTCACTCCTTCGAAGCACGCCTTCAGCTGCACCAACTCTACTTCATCTACAGAACCAGGTGACATCTTCCAAGCTCGTTTAGCTGGGAGCGCCCCTTGGGCTGCATCATTCCCAGGCCACATGGGTCCGTCCCTGTGGCATGTATCCCTTTGCTTATGTCTTTAGCTTACCTTGCTGGGGGCGCCCCTCAGGCTGCATCATCCCCAAGCCGCTAGGGCCGGACCCAGTGGCATGTATCTTCCTGCATTTACCTAAGCTGATCTGCTTTCCATGCTTAACCTGCCCACGGTTATCGCCTACTCGATCGCCGCCCGCCACGGGTCTGTTCATCCTATGCAATTCGCTTGCGCGTTAAAAGGGGGGCTCCTGAGCATCACGACTCAGGAGCTCTTACTGGCTCTCCAGCCATCACCCCCTGGCCTTGACCACGGCATCGCGACCTGGCATACCAGCGGCGGCTGAGCTCGCTCGAGGGCCGGGACCTGAGGATGTAGAGTGCTTGCATCTAACCACCTTGCAGGAACACACAGTCACCAAGACTCAAGACCAGGCGCAAACCGCCTTGAGGTAGGGCCTCGTGAGTCCCGCGCTGGCTCACGAGTGCCCAGATACACCTCGCAGCCCTGCCGTGCAAGCCACGTGTCAGGGCGGGGCTGTACACGCCCCGGGGGCTCCTCCCGGAGGGGGCCCCCATCCCACGCACAAGTGGAAGCACCATGCTCCGCGCTGGCCGTCGACACTGCCGAGGAGCCGCAATGCCCGTGCCCAAGTGGAAGCACTATGCTCCGCGCTGGTGATAAACAACTGAGGGCGGCCCCACAGTCCTACAAACCTCAGGGAGCCCAGAGCTCAACGTTCAGCCTCACCGCAACGCCTCCCCTCGGGAGAGCCACGCGAGGTGGCTGGGCACGGGGGCTGCGCTTGGGTCACACCAAAGCGCACGCGACCCAACCAGGTCTCCCAGACCTGGGCGTCGCGCGCCCCTCCCGAGGCCTCGGCGAGGGCAGGTATGGAAAGTGTTTGCACGTCAAGGGGGACTCCTGGGCATCGCGACTCAGGAGCCTAACTGGTCAAGTAGCCCCTCACTCCTTGGTCCGTCCTGGTCTTCGGTCGGCCCAATGGCGGTTGAGGTATGCGCGGCGCCGGGCTCTGCCAACGTAGAACATTAATCTATCCTCGCGAACTCTCCCTATAAGTTGTTTGCGTGTCAAGGGGGACTCCTGAGCATCGTGACCTAGGAGCCTAACTGGTCACGTAGCCCCTCACTCCTTGGTCCATCCTGGTCTCCGGTCGGCCCAATGGCGGTTGAGGTATGCGTGGGGCCGGGCTCTGCCGACGCAGAACACAAAGCAAATAGGAAGGAAATCGCAAAATCTCAAAGCAAATATTACAAACACATTGTCCTCATGATATCAAATGAAAAGTCTAAATGCCTCCACGAGGCCTAATGCATGTTGCAGGAACAAAACAGGAGAATAGCCGCAGGTCACGCCCGGGCACCGCCATCACCTGCGAAAGGTGCTACTTCGTGAGCGACGTTGTGTTCACCTTCAGCACCAGCTGCAGGATCGGCGACATCGCCAGACAGATGAGCGGAGACAAAGCCGCGAAACTTCTTTAGCAAGGCCTCCACTTGACCTTGCACGGCTGCGATGGCGGCCTCGTATTGATCTTCAGCCACAGGCTCCAGCAGCTCGTCAAGACAAGCGTTGGGGTCGCGAAGGTGTAGGTGGCTGAAGACGCGGGTCAATGCAGCTGAAGACAGGATGCGAGCTTCCGCCTCCGCCACGGGACCAACACCATCAACGACTTCCTCGAGCGCCTCCACCAAGAGAGGAAGCAGCCGGGCGGGGCCGTCCTCATCAGTGGCCATCGACTTCTCCAGGCCGTGCTCGTAGAGTGTCTTCAGTGCCTTGCGAGATCTCTTCTCGAGGTCGGCAAGCTGGGTCATCTCCAAAAGAGCACGTTCCAGAACAGCAGCAAGAGCAGAAGAACCTGGGAGTGGAGGTGAAGAAGTGGGAGGAGGCGACATCGTCACCAGGGCCTAGGAGATCGCGGGTTTCGGAGCATCTGGGACCTCATCAGCCACGCCAAGCGCCGGCACCTCCGGAGCCAGCGGGGCCATGGGGGCTGATTCCACGCGGCGATGTTCCTCTTGGCCCCGCGAGGACGACCGGGCTGGGGAGATGCGGGCGCTGCTGCCTCCTTTCTCTGTGGAGGGAGGCACGGCCGTTGTATCCTCCTTCCTCTTCTTCGCCGAAGATGTCGGCCTGATCAACCAAGGGCGAGCATCAGGAAATGATGAGTACAAATAGGGACAAGGCGAAGCTTAAGACACTTACTGATCCACCGCAACATACTTCCGCTTGGGGAGCTTGAAGCCTGACAGCATCGGGACCTAAGGAGCAGGCGTTCGGGCTCCGGCGGCGCCAGGCGGTGTGGAGGTAGAGTCGGAGCCAGCCCCAGGAGGTGTCAGGACAGAGGGGGCATCGCGAGCCACCAGCGACGACCTACCCCTCGTCGGGATGAGGGGCTGCTCCCTCTCCCCTTGGCGGGCGTCGGCCTCGGCATCGTCAGGAAGGGCGCGGAGGATCTCGGCCTTGCTCAGAGGGGAAGTCTCCCGCACCTCTTCCAGAGTCTTCTCCGAGTCCACCTCCTCTTCCCCTTCCCCGCGGGACTCGTCAGAAGACACCTCCACCGGTTTCGGTGCCGCAGGGGCTCCCGGGAGCCTGGCGGCACCAGCCCACACGCGTCAAAGTTCGGCGTGGAGGCGACGAATTCTTCCCGGTCCCTGCGTTGGAACGGGGGGCGAAGGCGCTTGGTGGGTACTCCTGGTTGTCCCCAACTATGAGGCGCAAAACAGCAGCCAATTCATCGTCAGGAAGGGCCCCCGGCCTCAGGCAGGTCTTGTTTCCCTCTTCTTCAAGCTCCCACAGGGGGCGTGCACGCGCCTGGAGCGGGGCAACTCGCAGCGTCAAGGACTCACTCAGGAGCATGACCCCCGTCACCTTGGCCGCCCGCGCGTTGGCCGACTTCAAGTCGGTCATCATCTGCCCCAACACTAGCGATGCCCGCTCATCGGCAAGCTCCGCCATGGGCCAACCCCCATTGGAAGAGGGCGCCGCCGTTGGCAACACCAGGCGCGGGTCGGCACGCTTGGCATCCATCATGACCCATTTGGATCGAATGTTGTCGGCCCTCTTCCCGGTGCTCGAGATCGAGTTGGCCTTGCCGCATGCGACGAAATTAGCGCATCCGGAAACGTGTCCCTCACTTACACAAAGGAAGAAGAAATGGCGCAGGGGCGGCATCATGCCCAGGTACGCCTCATAGTAGTAGGCGAAGATGGACAGGAGGAGGACAGAGTTGGGATGAAGGTGCAACGCCTGCAGCCCGTAGTAGTCGAGGACTTCATAAAAGAAATCAGAGAAGGGAGGAACCAACCCGACGGCGACACTGCTCGAGAAGAAGGGGAAGAAGGTGCTTTCCTCGTGCTCCGGCACGTCGGAGGCAAGCCGGAGCTCGGTCTCGCCCCACTCATTGCTCTCGCCCGCCGTCAGCAGGCGCACGGAGGCGAGGCTCTTCTCCCTGACGGTGGGCGCCTCGAGGGCTGCCTCATACCAAGCCGGTTCTGAGGAAGTCTTGACCTTGCGTGGCGCCATGGATTGCAGATGCAGGATGAGATTGGAGCGGATCTGGAGGTAGCGGTGGCGAGGAGCAAGAAAGGGGATCTGGAGCGAGGCGAGGAAGAAGCAATGAAGGCAAGTGCTGCCTGCGCCAGCCTTTTGTCAGGTCAAGCAGTTGCCGAGGCAGCGTGGGGAAGCGAAGACGCCCACGTCCAATCAACCTCCATGCGTCAACCAAGGCCGCAGGCTTTTGGGGCCCGCGGTGCTCCGAACTTGACCCTTGGCTTCGCCGCGAAGCCAAGCCCGAGTGCACCTTGGGCCCAGGGGCTACTGTCGGCGTTCTGGGAACGGGGGTCCCAAGACTTGCCTTCCTGCGGCCCACGGCGTGGCTAAGCCAGCAGGCCATACGGCCCATCTTCATCAACAAGGCATCCAAGACCCTCGCGAGGGGCCAAGCCTCGCGAGGCGAACGACGCAAGACCTCCTCAGGAGTGGCCTAGTCAGGCAGGCTCACGAGGAGCGGAGATATCAAGGCAGGGCAAACCTCACGAGGCTCTCGTGACGTGAGCAATGACGATCGACGCCTGGCAGGCGCCAGGCGGGCGCCAGCGCGCGCAGCGTCCTTGTTTCCTCTTTGGTGCTAAGGAGGCCAGCGCAGGCGAGGAGTACCGAGGCATCAGGCAAAGGTTGCTATATCAGTGCAATGGGACCATGACCAGAAGGACGGCAAGACGGAGGTCATCGTGGAGCCCAAGATGGCATCACCACCAGAGCCTTTCGCAGGCGAAGACCACTTTTGTCAGGATAGCTTGTACTAGTTGTCCCCCTTCAAATGTGCCCGCCGTTGTTGGCTCCCTTCCCGCTAAATATTTGGGAAGAGGACCAGGGCCTATATAAGTAGAGCTAGCCACCACCGTAGGGGCATCGAGCAGTTCACCCAGCTCTCACCAGCTGAGTCACCAAGCACAAGAACACCTCAACCTCAGGAGGCTGTTCTTCCCTCTATACTATTCATCATCAGCCCAAGAGGCAATCCACCACCACCACACTGGAGTAGGGTATTACACCACAACGGTGGCACGGACCAGTATAAATCACGTGTCCCTTTGTGTGGCGAGTTCGTCGAGTTCGTCCGCGTGATCTTAGCGAGCTAGGGCATAGATCGGTAGGAGGGAAAGACTTCGTGCGCACCCTAGTGTTCGAACCTTAAGGGTTTGCCAGAACCCCACATCCGACGGCGTCGCCGTGGCGAGGGTGCCACAGCTGGGCGTCGGGGCGTTACGAGGCGTAGATGGACACACCGGCGGGTACTACCTGTAGTAGAGAAATACTCCAGCTGAGGATTGATGCCCGGGACGAAATGTGTCACAGCCGCTGGATGAAAATTCGATGGTGCAGGAGTACGGATCGGAGCACAGCAGCGGAGCAGGCAAACCGCGTCCAATCGGATGTGGCTGTGGTAGAAAGTAGATGGTCGCCGCAGTTCAGCTGGCCCGCATGTCATGCAAACAAAGGCAGAGGAGCGGTGGGGCTGAGAGGGATGAGGCGCATGTCGGGGGAATGAGGATCCCCTGACGTGAACAATCCTACCATTATGTCACTAACATGTGGGACCCCCTATTGGTTTCAAAACCGGCGGATCTCGTGTAGGGGTCCCGAACTGTGCGTCTAGGATCGATGGTAACAGGAGACGGGGGACACGATGTTTATCGAAGTTCGGGCCCTCTCTATGGAGGTAATAGCCTACTTCATGCTTGATTGATCTTGATGAATATGTGTGTTACAAGAGTTGATCTACCACGAGATCGTAATGACTAAACCCTAGAAGTCTAGCCTATGTGAATATGGTAATGAGTATCCTGAAGGAAATATGCCCTAGAGGCAATAATAAAGCATTATATATTTCCTTATATCATGATAAATGTTTATTATTCATGCTAGAATTGTATTAACCGGAAAAATAATACATGTGTGAATACATAGACAAACAGAGTGTCACTAGTATGCCTCTACTTGACTAGCTCGTTAATCAAAGATGGTTATGTTTCCTAGCCATAGACATGAGTTGTCATTTGATTAACGGGATCACCTCATTAGGAGAATGACGTGATTGACATGACCCATTACGTTAGCTTAGCACCCGATCGTTTAGTATGTTGCTATTGCTTTCTTCATGACTTATACATGTTCCTATGACTATGAGATTATGCAACTCCCGTTTACCGGAGGAACACTTTGTGTGCTACCAAACGTCACAACGTAACTGGGTGATTATAAAGGTGCTCTACAGGTGTCTCCAAAGGTACTTGTTGGGTTGGCGTATTTCGAGATTAGGATTTGTCACTCCGATTGTCAGAGAGGTATCTCAGGGCCCACTCGGTAATGCACATCACTATAAGCCTTGCAAGCATTGTGACTAATGAGTTAGTTGCGGGATGATGTATTACGGAACGAGTAAAGAGACTTGCCGGTAACGAGATTGAACTAGGTATCGAGATACCGACGATCGAATCTCGGGCAAGTAACATACCGATGACAAAGGGAACAACGTATGTTGTTATGCGGTCTGACCGATAAAGAACTTCGTAGAATATGTGGGAGCCAATATGGGCATCCAGGTCCCGCTATTGGTTATTGACCGGAGAGGTGTCTCGGTCATGTCTACATAGTTCTCGAACCCAAAGGGTCCGCACGCTTAAAGTTACGATGACAGTTTTATTATGAGTTTATATGTTTTGATGTACCGAAGGTTGTTCGGAGTCCCGGATGTGATCACGGACATGACGAGGAGTCTCGAAATGGTCGAGACGTAAAGATTGATATATTGGACGACTATATTCGGACACCGGAAGTGTTCCGGAGAAGTTTCGGATTAAACCGGAGTGCCGAAGGGTTACCGGAACCCCCCGGGGAAGTATTGGGCCTTAGTGGGCCTTGAGGGGAGAGAGAGGGCAGCAGCCAGGAGGTGGTGCGCCCCCTCCCAGAGGAGTCCTAGTTGGACTAGGAGAGGGGGGCGCAGCCCCCTTTCCCTCTCCCTCTCCCTCTCTTTCCTTCCCCCCTTCTTTTCCTAGTAGGACTAGGAAAGGGGAGTCCTACTCCTACTAGGAGGAGGACTCCCCCCCTCTCCTTGGCGCGCCCCATAGGCAGCCGGCCTCCCCCTTGCTCCTTTATATACGGGGGCAGGGGGGCACCTAAGAACACACTTGATATACGATATTTTAGCCGTGTGCGGTGCCCCCCTCCACCAGATTACACCTCGATAATACCGTCGCGGAGCTTAGGCGAAGCCCTGCGTCGGTGGAACATCATCATCGTCACCACGCCGTCGTGCTGACGAAACTCTCCCTCAACACTCGGCTGGATCGGAGTTCGAGGGACGTCATCGAGCTGAACGTGTGTAGAACTTCGGAGGTGCCGTGCGTTCGGTACTTGATCGGTCGGATCATGAAGACGTTCGACTACATCAACCGCGTTGTGATAACGCTTCCGCTGTCGGTCTACGAGGGTACGTGGACAACACTCTCCCCTCTCGTTGCTATGCATCACCATGATCTTGCGTGTGCGTAGGAAATTTTTTGAAATTACTACGTTACCCAAACAGTGGCATCCGAGCCTGGTTTTATGCGTTGATGCTATGCACGAGTAGAACACAAGTGAGTTGTGGGCGATATAAGTCATACTGCTTACCAGCATGTCATACTTTGGTTCAGCGGTATTGTGAGATGAAGCGGCCCGGACCGACATTACGCGTACGCTTATGCGAGACTGGTTTCACCGTTCGGAGCACTCGTTGCTTAAAGGTGACTGGCGGGTGTCTGTCTCTCTCACTTTAGTTGAACCGAGTGTGGCTACGCCCGGTCCTTGCGAAGGTTAAAACAGCACCAACTTGACAAACTATCGTTGTGGTTTTGATGCGTAGGTAAGAACGGTCTTGCTAAGCCCGTAGCAGCCACGTAAAATATGCAACAACAAAGTAGAGATCGTCTAACTTGTTTTTGCAGGGCATGTTGTGATGTGATATGGTCAAGACATGATGTGATATAATGTGTTGTATGAGATGATCATGTTTTGTAACCGAGTTATCGGCAACTGGCAGGAGCCATATGGTTGTCGCTTTATTGTATGAGATGCAATCCCCATGTAATAGTTTTACTTTATCACTAAACGGTAGCGATAGTCGTAAAAGCAATAAGTTGGCGAGACGACAACGATACTACGATGGAGATCAAGGTGTCGAGCCGGTGACGATGGTGATCATGATGGTGCTTCGGAGATGGAGATCACAAGCACGGTGCTTTGGAGATGGAGATCACAAGCACAAGATGATGATGGCCATATCATATCACTTATATTGATTGCATGTGATGTTAATCTTTTATGCATCTTATCTTGCTTTGATTGACGGTAGCATTATAAGATGATCTCTCACTAAAATTTCAAGATAAAAGTGTTCTCCCTGAATATGCACCGTTGCAAAAGTTCTTCGTGCTGAGACACCACGTGTTAATCGGGTGTGATAGGCTCTACGTTCAAATACAACAGGTGCAAAACAGTTGCACACGCGGAATACTCAGGTTAAACTTGACGAGCCTAGCATATGTACAGATATGGCCTTGGAACACAGAGACCGAAAGGTCGAGCGTGAATCATATAGTAGATATGATCAACATAGTGATGTTCACCATTGAAACTACTCCATCTCACGTGTTAATCGGACATGGTTTAGTTGCTTTGGATCACGTAATCACTTAGATGATTAGAGAGATGTCTATCTAAGTGGGAGTTCTTAAGTAATATGATTAATTGAACTTAAATTTATCATGAACTTAGTCCTGATAGTATTTTGCAAATTATGTTGTAGATCAATAGCTCGCGTTGTTGCTTCCCTGTGTTTATTTTGATATGTTCCTAGAGAAAATTATGTTGAAAGATGTTAGTAGCAAAGATGCGGATTGGATCCGTGATCTGAGGATTATCCTCATTGCTGCACAGAAAAATTATGTCCTTGATGCACCGCTAGGTGACAGACCTATTGCAGGAGCAGATGCAGACGTTATGAACGTTTGGCTAGCTAAATATGATGACTACTTGATAGTTTAGTGCACCATGCTTAACGGCTTAGAATCGGGACTTCAAAGACGTTTTGAACGTCATGGACCATATGAGATGTTCCAGGAGTTGAAGTTAATATTTCAAGCAAATACCCGAGTTGAGAGATATGAAGTCTCCAACAAGTTCTATAGCTAAAAGATGGAGGAGAATTGCTCAACTAGTGAGCATGTGCTCAGATTGTCTGGGTACTACAATTGCTTGAATCAAGTGGGAGTTAATCTTCCAGATAAAATAGTGATTGACAGAATTCTCTAGTCACCATCACCAAGTTAGTAGAACTTCGTGATGAACTATAGTATGCAAGGGATGACGAAAGTAATTCCCAAGCTCTTCGTGATACTGAAATCGACGAAGGTAGAAATCAAGAAAAACATCAAGTGTTGATGGTTAACAAGACCACTAGTTTCAAGAAAAGGGCAAAGGGATAGAAGGGGAACTTCAAGTAGAACGGCAAGCAAGTTGCTGCTCAAGTGAAGAAGCCTAAGTCTGGTCCTAAGCCTGAGACTAAGTGCTTCTACTGCAAAGGAACTGGTCACTGGAGGCGGAACTGCCCCAAGTATTTGGTGGATAAGAAGGATGGCAAAGTGAACAAAGGTATATTGGATATACATGTTATTGATGTGTACTTACTAGTGTTTATAGCAACCCCTCAGTATTTGATACTGGTTCAGTTGCTAAAGAGTAGTAACTCGAAAACGGAGTTGCAGAATAAACAGAGACTAGTAAAAGGCGAGGTGACGATGTGTGTTGGAAGTAGTTCCAAGATTGATATGATCATCATCGCACACTCCCTATACTTTCAGGATTAGTGTAGAAACTAAATAAGTGTTATTTGGTGTTGGCGTTGAGCATGAATATGATTTGATCATGTTTATTGCAATACGGTTATTCATTTAAGTTAGAGAACAATTGTTGTTCTGTTTACATGAATAAAAACCTTTTATGGTCATACACACCAACGAAAATGGTTTGTTGGATCTCAGTGATACACATATTCATAATATTGAAGCCAAAAGATGCAAAGTTAATAATGATAGTGCAACTTATTTGTGGCACTGCCGTTTAGGTCATATTGGTGTAAAGCGCATGAAGAAACTCCATACTGATGGGATTTTGGAATCACTTGATTATGAATCACTTGATGCTTGCGAACCGTGCCTCATGGGCAAGATGACTAAAACGCCGTTCTCCGGAACTATGGAGAGAGCAATAGATTTGTTGGAAATCATACATACAGATGTATGTGGTCCGATGAATATTGAGGCTCGCAGCAGGTATCATTATTTTCTGATCTTCACAGATGATTTGAGCAGATATAGGTATATCTACTTGATGAAACACAAGTCTGAAACATTTGAAAAGTTCAAAGAATTTCAGAGTGAAGTGGAGAATCATCGTAACAAGAAAATAAAAGTTTCTACGATATGATCGCAGAGGTAAAATATTTGAGTTACGAGTTTGGCCTTTAGTCAAAACAAAGTGAAATAGTTTCACTACTCACGCCACCTGGAACACCACAGCATAATGGTGTGTCCGAACGTCATAACCGTACTTTATTGGATATAGTGCAATCTATGATGTCTCTTACCAATTTACCACTATCGTTTTGGGGTTATGCATTAGAGACAGCTACATTCACGTTAAATAGGGCACCATCAAAATCCGTTGAGACGACGCCTTATGAACTGTGGTTTGGCAAGAAACCAAAGTTGTCGTTTCTTAAAGTTTGGGGTTGTGATGCTTATGTGAAAAAGTTTCATCCTGATAAGCTCAAACCCAAATCGGAGAAATGTATCTTCATAGGATACCCAAAGGAGACAGTTGGGTACACCTTCTATCACAGATCCGAAGGCAAGACATTCGTTGCTTAGTATGGATCCTTTCTAGAGAAGGAGTTTCTCTCGAAAGATGTGAGTGGGAGGAAAGTAGAACTTGATGAGGTAACTATACCTGCTCCCTTATTGGAAAGTAGTTCATCACAGAAATCTGTTCCTGTGACTCCTACACCAATTAGTGAGGAAGTTAATGATGATGATCATGTAACTTCAGATCAAGTTACTACCAAACCTCGTAGGTAAAGCAGAGTAAGATCCGCACCAGAGTGGTACAGTAATCCTCTTCTGGAGGTCATGTTACTAGACCATGGCGAACCTACGAACTATGAAGAAGCGATGGTGAGCCCAGATTCCGCAAAATGGCTTGAGGCCATGAAATCTGAGATAAGATCCATATATGAGAACAAAGTATGGACTTTGATTGACTTGCCCAATGATCGGCGAGCCATTGAGATTAAATGGATCTTCAAGAGGAAGACGGACGCTGATAGTAGTGTAACTATCTACAAAGCTAGAATTGTCGCAAAAGGTTTTCGACAAGTTCAAGATGTTGACTACGATGAGAGTTTCTCACTCGTATCTATGCTTAAGTCTGTCCGAATCATGTTAGCAATTGCCGCATTTTATGAAATATGGCAAAGGGATAAACAAAACGGCATTCCTTAATGGATTTATTAAAGAAGAGTTGTATATGATGCAACCAGGAGGTTTTGTCAATCCTAAAGGTGCTAACAAAATATGCAAGCTCCACCGATCCATCTATGGACTGGTGCAAGCATCTCGGAGTTGGAATATATACTTTGATAAGTTTATCAAAGAATATAGTGTTATACAGACTTGCGGTGAAGCCTGTATTTACAAGAAAGTGAGTGGGAGCACTACAGCATTTCTGATAAGTATATGTGAATGACATATTGTTGATCAGAAATAATGTAGAATTATTCTGCAAAGCATAAAGGAGTGTTTGAAAGAAGTTTTTCAAAGATAGAACTCGGTGAAGCTGCTTACATATTGAGCATCAAGATCTATAGAGATAGATCAAAACGCTTGATAAGTTTTTTCAATGAGTACATACCTTAACAAGATTTTGAAGTAGTTCAAAATAGAACAGTCAAAGAAAGAGTTCTTGCCTGTGTTACAAGGTGTGAAATTGAGTAAGACTCAAAGCCCGACCACGGCAGAAGATAGAAAGAGAATGAAAGTCATTCCCTATGCCTTGGCCATAGGTTCTATAAAGTATGCCATGCTGTGTACCAGATCTATTGTATACCCTACACTGATTTTGGCAAGGGAGTACAATAGTGATCTAGGAGTAGATCACTGGACAGCGGTGAAAATTATCCTTAGTGGAATAAGGATATGTTTCTCGATTATGGAAGTGACAAAAGGTTCATCGTAAAGGGTTACGTCGATGCAAGTTTTGACACTAAATCTAGATGACTCTGAGTCTCGGTCTAGATACATATTGAAAGTGGGAGCAATTAGCTAGAGTAGCTCCGTGCAGAGCATTGTAGACATAGAAATTTGCAAAATACTTACGGATCTGGATGTGACAGACCCGTTGACTAAAATTATCTCACAATCAAAACATGATCACACCTTAGTACTCTTTGGGTGTTAATCACATAGCGATGTGAACTAGATTATTGACTCTAGTAAACCCTTTGAGTGTTGGTCACATAGAGATGTGAACTATGGGTGTTAATCACATGGTGATGTGAATTATTGATGTTAAATCACATGGCGATGTGAACTAGATTATTGACTCTAGTGCAAGTGGGAGACTGAAGGAAATATGCCCTAGAGGAAATAATAAAGCATTATATATTTCCTTATATCATGATAAATGTTTATTATTCATGCTACAATTGTATTAACCGGAAACATAATACATGTGTGAATACATAGACAAACAGAGTGTCACTAGTATGCCTCTACTTGACTAGCTCGTTAATCAAAGATGGTTATGTTTCCTAGCCATAGACATGAGTTGTCATTTGATTAACGGGATCACCTCATTAGGAGAATGACGTGATTGACATGACCCATTACGTTAGCTTAGCACCCCGATCGTTTAGTATGTTGCTATTGCTTTCTTCATGACTTATACATGTTCCTATGACTATGAGATTATGCAACTCCCGTTTACCGGAGGAAGACTGTGTGCTACCAAACGTCACAACGTAACTGGGTGATTATAAAGGTGCTCTACAGGTGTCTCCAAAGGTACTTGTTGGGTTGGCGTATTTCGAGATTAGGATTTGTCACTCCGATTGTCAGAGAGGTATCTCAGGGCCCACTCGGTAATGCACATCACTATAAGCCTTGCAAGCATTGTGACTAATGAGTTAGTTGCGGGATGATGTATTACGGAACGAGTAAAGAGACTTGCCGGTAACGAGATTGAACTAGGTATCGAGATACCGACGATCGAATCTCGGGCAAGTAACATACCGATGACAAAGGGAACAACGTATGTTGTTATGCGGTCTGACCGATAAAGATCTTCGTAGAATATGTGGGATCCAATATGGGCATCCAGGTCTCGCTATTGGTTATTGACCAGAGAGGTGTCTCGGTCATGTCTACATAGTTCTCGAACCCAAAGGGTCCGCACGCTTAAAGTTACAATGACAGTTTTATTATGAGTTTATATGTTTTGATGTACCGAAGGTTGTTCGGAGTCCCGGATGTGATCACGGACATGACGAGGAGTCTCGAAACGGTCGAGACGTAAAGATTGATATATTGGACGACTATATTCGGACACCGGAAGTGTTCCGGAGAAGTTTCGGATTAAACCGGAGTGCCGGAGGGTTACCGGAACCCCCCGGGGAAGTATTGGGCCTTAGTGGGCCTTGAGGGGAGAGAGAGGGCAGCAGCCAGGAGGTGGTGCGCCCCCTCCCAGAGGAGTCCTAGTTGGACTAGGAGAGGGGGGCGCAGCCCCCTTTCCCTCTCCCTCTCCCTCTCTTTCCTTCCCCCTTCTTTTCCTAGTAGGACTAGGAAAGGGGAGTCCTACTCCTACTAGGAGGAGGACTCCCCCCTCTCCTTGGCGCGCCCCATAGGCAGCCGGCCTCCCCCTTGCTCCTTTATATACGGGGGCAGGGGGGCACCTAAGAACACACTTGATATACGATATTTTAGCTGTGTGCGGTGCCCCCCTCCACCAGATTACACCTCGATAATACCGTCGCGGAGCTTAGGCGAAGCCCTGCGTCAGTGGAACATCATCATCGTCACCACGCCGTCGTGCTGACGAAACTCTCCCTCAACACTCGGCTGGATCGGAGTTCGAGGGACATCATCGAGCTGAACGTGTGTAGAACTTCGGAGGTGCCGTGCGTTCGGTACTTGATCGGTCGGATCGTGAAGACGTTCGACTACATCAACCGCGTTGTGATAACGCTTCCGCTGTCGGTCTACGAGGGTACGTGGACAACACTCTCCCCTCTCGTTGCTATGCATCACCATGATCTTGCGTGTGTGTAGGAATTTTTTTGAAATTACTACGTTACCCAACATATCCCTCTATCCGGACTACGCTCTCCGGTTTATATAGACACCAGAGAGATCTAGGGTTACATGGGGTCGGTTACATAAGAAGGAATCTTCATAGTTGGTCGCCTAGCTTGCCTTCCACGCCAAGGAGAGTCCAATGCGGACACGAGTCTAGTCTTCGGCCTCCATATCTTCATAGCCCATCAGTCCGGCCCAATGAATAACAGGTCGGACGCCCGAGGACCCCTTAGCCAAGGACTCCCTCAGTAGCCCCTGAACCTGGCTTCAATGACGAGGAGTCCGGCCCGCGGATTGTCTTCGGCATTGCAAGGCGGGTTCCCCTTTTTCCGAACTCCAAGATAGTCTTCGGATGCGATGATTGTATCCAGACCTGTTACACACACCATACACACCCGCAGAGAGAATATAATATTTGCACGAATCTAATCTGTTGACAACTTCTTTACAACACGACATCACGTCTGTCCGGTCACAATTTCGAACTGTTTTTCATCTGCCATCCCACGTTTCGAGACGCGGTTGCTATTGGCACGTCTTGTCGAAGCAGAGCTCGTGTCCCCTTATTACGGGATTCTCATCAATGCGGGCGTGGGTGACCCAACCGTGTCGTTTGCACGACCCTTGGGAATAGGCGAGTTTAAGGTGAGTGGGGAGGCGCTTGACATTCATGGCCTTTATAAGGGGATAAGGATTCCCTTTCTTTACCCACACCTCGGTTCCTCCTCAGCCCTTCCGTCCCTGAGCTGCAGCGCCCAAGCTTTAGCTTTTCCCTTGTTCGAGAAAGCACTCCAACGATGTCCGGATCCGGAGCTGGAGGTAAGTGGATGGCCTCTTCCGTCAAGAAGAAGGATATCAAGGAGCTCCGGGAGGCCGGATATCTGGCCAAGGAGATCACTCATCGACTCCTGGCCAAGGGACAGATCGTCCCTACTCACGAGCCCCACGAGAGGGTTGTGTTTCTTACACATTTCGTCTGCGGGCTGGGGTTCCCTCTTCACCCATTCGTCCGTGGGTTGATGCTTTACTATGGGCTGGATTTTCATGACCTAGCCCCCAACTTCATCCTCAACATTTCGGCATTTATCATCGTTTGTGAGGCTTTTCTCCATATCCCACCTCACTTCATCCTGTGGCTGAAGACCTTCAATGTGAGGCCGAAAGTAGTGAGCGGTCAACAAGCATAGTGCGGAGGCGCTATGGTGGGCAAGATGCCCAACGTCACCTGGCCCGAAGGATCATTTGCAGAGACGGTGAAGGGGTGGCAATCGGGGTGGTTCTACATCACCAAGCCGTGCGACGCGAACTGGGCGGCGGCCCCTGAATTCCGATCCGGAATCCCGATGTGGCTCACCTCCTGGAAAGAGAGGGGCCTAACCTGGGGTCCTTCAGACGAGTTGACTGGGCTCCAGACGTGCGTCCAGAACATGATAGATAGGAAAATCAAGCTTGTCAACGTGGTCCAGGTCATGCTCATTCGTCGGGTCCTTCCGTGCCAACGCCGGACATGCTATCTGTGGGAGTATGATCCGGCCAAGCACGGGACGCTACAAGAGCTCTTCGGCACGACGCACGAAGACATCTGGAGAGTGCTTTTTAAGGCCGGCGAGATGCCGCCGCCTATGACCAGGGATAGCGGGCTTAGCTTAAAGCGCCAAGCTAATTCAGTAAGTTATTCCATGTTCTCGAAGCGTACCTTTTACTGGCATATTTTGAGGTAAATCCTAAGCTTTCCCATCCATGTTTTCAGGCCTAGATCAAGGTGGCTGAGGAGATTAACTGTCCGGCACCGCTGCCCGAAGACCAAGGGTTTCCATTACTGGAGAAAATGATTTCCCCTGCACCTTATGAGGTGCCGGAGAAGACGGCTAAGAAGGCAGCCAAAGGGGCCAAAAGGGGCCTTCGCCGTAAGGGCACTCCGGACGTGACGTCCGGAAGCGCGACTTCCTCTTCGTCCGCTGACGACGATGATGAAGAGGAAGAAGAAAACGACTCCCCACCTGAAGTGGGGAGGAAGAAGAGAGCGGCCCCCACAAGTCCGGAGGCTAAAGCGCCTAAGAGGGTTAAAGGCTCCCTCGCGGATAAGTCCACGTGGGATGTTGACAGCAGTCCGGAGCGGCCCCCACAAGTCCGGATGCTAAAGCGCCTAAGAGGGTTAAAGGCTCCCTTGCGGATAACTCCACGTGGGATGTTGACAGCAGTCCGGAGCGACCTCGCCGGACCAAGCCTCGGGCCGCTTTGTAAGTACTAGAATCCGCAAACGTATGGCCTTCCTGGTTTGTAATATTGACATATTGTAAGCTTTGTCACTGCAGTCTGGCACGCGATGGCTCCCCGCGATCCTCGACAGAGGATTCGCTGGACTCGAAGGAGATGGCTAGCATGTCTCCGCCACCTGCTCATTCAGTCTCACCCAAGGGTGATGACGAGGTGGTGTCCAAAAAAACTTTCCCAGACCGGGGGGAGATTCCGGAGATCATCGGGGTGACGCCCCAGGATGACTCTTCGGCCGGCGGACATACGGGGGAGAAAGTCCCCATGGGGACTGGTGACGGGACCCGAGTTCCGTTCGGTCCTCAGCCGGATACCATTCCGGAGATCTACACGGCTCTAGGGTCCAGCGAATGGCATTCCCCACAAGGAGGGAATATGCCTGTTCCACCGGTGACCTCTGTCCAACCAGAGGCACCAGATAATCTGCTGGAGGCGCTACGAGGCGCCTCTATTGTGGATGAACATCATGTCCTTATGGACACGGTGATAGAGAAGGTTCAGTTCGTCAAAAGCGGACTGACCGAAGCCTGCACTAGCCTTCTAACGGGCTTTGAGGTAAGTTATGTGATTGTAGGAAAAATATCACAGTATAGACAGTAGCCCCTGATGCTCTGTTTGGTGTTCGGGAAGAAAAGCCGAACAGAGGATCAAGAATAAATATCGCAGGAGTCTAACATTAGTTGTCTATGTGAATAACCAGGTATTGCTGCAGGCTGCCACTGCTCATGCTGCGGAGGTCTCCGGACTAAAGCAGAAACTGGAGCGGGCCGAAGAGGAGCTCGGCCTCGTGTAGAAGCGGTTAGAGGATAGCCCAGGTACGCAGTAACCTATGGGTATATTTTGAAAAAATGAATAGTCCGACCAGACTAAAGTGTCAAAAACTTTATTAGGGGCCACGACCGAGCTGGCAACCCTTAAGAAGGCGCTAGCTGAGGCCGAGGACAAAGAGGCCAAGGAACGTGCCTCGTGCGAGAAGCACGAGGCCCGGGTTGGCGAGGCGCAGCAACAGCTCCAGGGCGCGATAGAGAGATTTGAGTCCCTGGAGCGCGATTGTAAGGCGCAAGAGTCCGAATTGGCGAAGGCCCGCCAGAGCACGCAAGATGCACGAGCCGTAGCCCAGAGCACCCTCCAGGAAATTCAGGTGGCGAAGAAGATTATAGAAGGTAAGTCTTTCACCATGCATAGCAAGTATGTAGAAGAAACGTTCCTTGTACTTATCCTGAATTTGGATTTTCCAGGGGCGTTTACGGATCTGTCGCACAGTGTATCAGATGCTGCCGAGCATTATAGAGCCGAAGAAGGGATGTCTACAGAGAAGCTATTATGGTCCCAACCTCTGGGATCCGAACATCTGATGCCCTTCAGCGACCAGCTAAAGTAGTTGGTCGAGCTGCACAGGATGGCAGAGCTAGCCTTGAAGGACCTGATAGTCCGCTTGTGGCCTGCTGATCCTATACCTAGCAGCTACTTCGAACTTGTGCAGCGGCTTGTGAGTGCCTGTCCGCGGCTCGAATCCGTGAAGCGGTCGGTCTGTATTGAAGGTGCGCGTATGGCCTTTGCCCGTGTCAAGACGCATTGGGCGAAGCTGGATGCTAAGAAGCTGATGACCGAGGGACCGCCAGAGGGCAAGGAGCATCGTCGACCCGAGGACTATTTTGATGGTGTTCTGGAGGGGTCCCGCCTTGTGGCGGAGCAGTGTTCAAAGGATGTTATATTCCCATGAGAACATGTATGGAACAATGATGTTATGTAGTATAATGCTTATGATTAAATTTTACCTCATGTGCGGCCGTTTATTAAATCTGAGGGTTGACCTGTCGTCGGCTTCTGCCCCCATGTAGATAGTACGGGGGTGTTCGGGATAAATCTAAACACTCTTTACTCCACATTCTGTTCCTTAAAGGAGTTGTTTAGCGCAACGAACAAGGCAATCAGACTGTGCGGCCTTTACCGCCCTCACTTAGCCATAGGAGTTTGACAATTAAGAAAGTTGGCGAAGCCCCTGGTGTTCGGAAGGCCGAATTAGGGGCGTTATACACGTCTAATCGGAAGAACCGATTCTTCGCAAGAAGCGGAAAAAATCTCCAACGATTTGGAACCTCTCGAACAGCTGACCGGCTCTCGCCGCATCATGACAGTCAGTTTTCGGCTTTCTCTACTCAGGTGCTCGTCCGGAAGAACCGGGACACAATTGCAGTAGTTCTCCCTTTACTACCCTAGCCGATATAGCGGAACGTAAGGTAGTAAACACAGGAGTCGGGCAACCCAACTATTGACCAAAGACATGATTCGGAGCCGATGCATATAATGCTATAAGTTCGGGGTGCCGAACTATACTGTAAAAGTGTTCGGACTTTTATTGCCGTGATGCGGGGTGGAATGAAGCCCCTGGCGTAGCAGTACGTACCATGGTGTACGTGTGCAATGAGTAATAGATACTAAGGTGAGGAAACGAAAAAAATGAAGTAATGAGCTGACGCCACTATTTATTCACCATTATGATGTAACTAGTACGTCGAGGCGTACTTTGTACAAGTAATGCGATAAGCGAGTAAGGCTATTTAACATGTCGTAACCAAGGGCGAGCTGCGTGTGGGTATGTAAAACAAGTACGGTAATCGTTTATTAGAGATCACCTAGGGGTTCCCTTGTACGCCAAAGCTCCTTGCCTCCTTGGTGTGTTCTGCAAGCGGGTTGTCCATATAGACCTCTAAAAGAGAAGAAAACCCATAAAAGAAAAAGTTAAAGCGGGCGAATCCCAGGGTCGGTCAAGCCGTACTGTGGATCGCGAACGAGTTATGCCTCCGTCAATACCCATGGGGTTTTGAGTGCATAGTTTATGTACGCGCGGTAGTAATGCCATTGCCTCATCGGGGCTGGGACGGAGGCCGGATTGCTAATTTGGCTCGTGACGAGCCGAGCCGTCCTGCTGCAGTGTTGTCTGGACCCTCTTCATGATGTCCAGGGGCTTGGCAGCCGGATTATAATGCTTCTTGAGAAGGCCGCTCTGTACTTCTGCTGCTAGGGCGGCGGTGTGCTCCTCTGTACGGAGGGAGTGTTCCGTGTTTCCATTTACTATAATGACGCCACGTGGACCGGGCATCTTAAGCTTGAGATAAGCATAATGTGGTACTGTGTTGAATCTAGCGAATGCGGCTCGTCCGAGCAGGTTGTCGTGAGGGGTTAATGCCCATCTTCCGCACTGTGTCCTGATAGAGCAGGTTGAGGCTGCTACCACCGTCCATTAGGACTCGTGTCAGGTGAAACCCGTCAATAATTGGGTCAAGGACTAGTGCGGCTAAACCGGCGTGGCGGATACTAGTTGGGTGACCTCGACGATCGAAGGTGATCGGGAACGACGACCACGGGTTGAATTTTGGGGCGACTGGCTCTACCACGTAGACGTCCCTAAGTGCTCGCTTACGCTCCCTTTTGGGGATGTGTGTAGCATATATCATGTTCACTGTTTTGACTTGAGGGGGAAATTTCTTCTGCCCCCAGTGTTCGGCTGCCGGGGCTCTTCGTCCTCGTCCTCACTTTGTGATCCCTTTTCTTTGTTTTCAGCATTTAACTTGCCAGCCTGCTTGAAAACCCAACAATCCCTGTTGGTATGATTGGCTTGCTTATCCGGGGTGCCGTGAATCTGGCACGGACGGTCGAGTATGCGCTCCAGGCTGGAAGGTCCTTCGTTGTTTCTTTTGTAGGGCTTCTTCCGTTGGCCGGTCTTGGAGCCACTGAATCCGGCGTTGACTGTGGTGTCATCGGTGTTGTCTCCATTGCTTCGGCGTTTGTGTCTATTGCGCTGGAGCTTGCCGGTGTTGTTCTTGGCCTCAGTGGGGCCTGCCTTGCTGGCTGTGTTTTTGCTACGAGCCAGCCAGCTGTCCTCACCCGTGCAAAAGTGGGTCATGAGTGCTGTAAGGGCTGCCATAGACTTCGGCTTTTCTTGGCCGAGGTGGCGTGCTAGCCATTCGTCACGGATGCTGTGTTTGAAGGCTGCTAAGGCCTCGGCATCCGGACAGTCAATGATCTGGTTCTTTTTGGTTAGGAACCTAGTCCAGAATTTTCTGGCTGATTCTCCAAGTTGTTGAACTATGTGGCGTAAGTCATCGGCATCTGGTGGCCAGACATAAGTTCCTTGGAAGTTATCAAGGAAAGCCTCTTCCAAGTCCTCCCAGCTGCCGATGGAATTTTCAGGCAAGCTATTTAACCAGTGTCGAGCTGGTCCTTTGAGCTTTAATGGGAGATATTTGATGGCGTGGAGGTCATCTCCTCGAGCCATATGGATATGGAGAATAAAATCCTCGATCCATACTGCAGGATCGGTTGTGCCGTCGTATGATTCAATGTTGACAGGATTGAACCCCTCAGGGAATTCATGATCCAGCACCTCGTCCGTGAAGCAGAGAGGGTGTGCGGCGCCTCTATAGCAGGCCGCATCGCGGCATAGCTCTGATGGAGTCCGTCTGCGGCATTCGGCCCGGGCGTGGTTAGGTTTGTCATGTCCGAATAGGTAGCCGTCGTCGTGCCTCGAGGCACGTCCTCGTGATCCGTAGATCGATCTTGTATGACTTGCTCTACTGTCCAGGGTCTGTCGGAGGTCATACGTGTGACCCCGAACTCTTCCGTCTCTATTTTTACGGGGCGGTGGGGCAGGCTGCTGTTCGGCCTGAGTTGCCGCTTTATCCCGACCGCGGGGTGGCCGGTCGGCCACCCTGTCTCGACCACGGGGTGGTTGTTCCGCATTACGCGAGGGAGATGTGTGCTCCGGTGCCTCCTCATCGAATTGAGGTAGCAGTCTGCGCTTCGGGTAGCTCTTGGTTGGGCGCTTGAGGCCGTATTCTTAGGCTGTCAGGACGTCAGTCCATCTGTCGACGAGCAGATCTTGTTCAGCTTGGAGCTGCTGCTGTTTCTTTTTCAGGCTCCTTGCAGTGGCTATGAGCTGAAGCTTAAAGCCATTATGCTCCAAAGGATCCTCAGGCACGATGAAGTCTTCATTTTCGAGGCTTGTCTCCTCCTTGGAGGTTGGACGGTAACTATCGTCCTCCGAGTCATCTTCTATGGCATGTTCATCAGGGTTGCCTTGCCTGTTGTCGTGTTCCTCCTGTTCGGATGTAGCTCCGACAGGGTCTTCGTCATCCGGAGTACTATTTTCTCCGGTGCCAGTGTTGCTATCTTTTTAGCGACGAGGCTTAGAGCGGCGTTTGGGGCGCCGGCGCTTGGACTGCGTCTCAGAGGGTTTATTCGCGTGGCCCTTTGTAGGTGTATCAACCATGTACACGTCGTACGAAGAGGTGGCCGTCCAACATGTAGTAAATGGCGGGTCTTGGCCTTGCTCCTTGTCGGCATCGTCGTCCATATCGTCGATGTCTTCGGAGCCATAGTCAAGCACGTCGGTTAAGTCATCGACGGTGGCTATGAAGTGGGTGGCGGGTGGGAAGAAAAATTCCTCGTCATCAGCCTCTAGCTCGAACCGGACATAGTTCGGCTGTGAGTCTTCCTACAAGGACAAGTTCCTTAAAGAGTTTAGTACGTCACCCAAAGGAGAATGCTAGAAGATGTCTGCGGCGCTAAATTCGAAAATCGATAACCGATCCAGCTCGGTGTCTGCGGGCGCACCTGATCCGGAACGTATAGCCGGAGACGAGTCCGGAGTTCCATTGACGCAAACATTGCAGGATGTCCAGTCCGTGTGCGGCTCCAACGCCGCGGGCTTTGTGGCCTCAGAGGGCACGATCTGCTTCGGTTCTGAAGCCATTGCAGCAACAAGATCCATCTCCTGGACATAATCCGATAACAGATATAAGTCATGTTCATCGGGACGAGGGGGAGCGATCGCTGCGGTTTCAAACCCATTGAAGATCGAGTCTCCACGGGTATCCGCGGCGTAGTTCAAGCTTCCAAATCTGACCTGGTGGCCAGGGGAGTAGCTATCGATCTGCTCCAGACGGCCAAGCGAGTTGGCCCGCAGTACGAAGCCGCCGAACACAAAGATTTGTCCGAGGAGGAAGGTTTCTCCCCGGACGACGTCATTACTAATGATCGAAGGGGCCATCGAGTCCTTTGCCGATGGCACAGTGGAACTCTCAATGAAAGCACCAATGTCGGTGTCAAAACTGGCGGATCTCGGGTAGGGGGTCCCGAACTGTGCGTCTAGGATCGATGGTAACAGGAGACGGGGGACACGATGTTTACCCAGGTTCAGGCCCTCTCTATGGAGGTAATACCCTACTTCTTGCTTGATTGATCTTGATGAATATGAGTGTTACAAGAGTTGATCTACCACGAGATCGTAATGACTAAACCCTAGAAGTCTAGCCTATGTGAATATGGTAATGAGTATCCCTCTATCCGGACTACGCTCTCCGGTTTATATAGACACCAGAGAAATCCAGGGTTACATGGGGTCGGTTACATAAGAAGGAATCTTCATAGTTGGTCGCCTAGCTTGCCTTCCACGCCAAGGAGAGTCCAATCCGGACACGGGTCCAGTCTTCGGCCTTCATATCTTCACAGCCCATCAGTCCGGCCCAATGAATAACAGGTCGGACGCCCGAGGACCCCTTAGTCCAGGACTCCCTCACCCCCAAGTGTGGGTCCCACCTGTCAGCGAAGGAAAGGCAGGGTAAGGCAGTGATAGTCACGTCAGAGGATCCATGTCCACGTCGGGGGACGTCGTGCTTACAGGTAGGGTTGGAGCGTCGTCGTGGGAATCGTGTGTGGGTGTGGCAGTGGTAGAAACAAGAAACATGATGGTCGCCGTGGTTCAACTTCCATGGACAAGCTGTCATGTCTGCTGACACATGTATATCAAAACTAGAGAGTTTATATTTCAAGCACGTGAACAAGTATTATTCTACTACTTTGGATCCATTGCAACGCATGGGCCAGCACATTGGTAATAGTAGTGTCTATCTCTATCTCTAGAGGCCTTCCCTCGTTCATACTTTTCTCTCACAAGATAAACTACTCATTCAAATGCATCTTGATGTTCCCTGGAACGCACGAGGATGTTTCCTTGGGGGTCTCTCCAGCGCGGTGTGGCCGTAGTTGCATGTTGACGCCCCTTGAGATGCTGACGTTGAGGGGCACTCGGATTTCCTCCGATGAGCAGGTAAGATGAGTTTGATCACGTAGTAAATGCACTCTAAAGACTACTTCCGTGTCCATTTCCTAATTCTCCCCCTGCCCACTGTTTCACGGGTTAGGCTCGGTGCGAGTGGAGATTGGCTTGCATATGTACGAGAGGGTACCAACATCAATTTGCACAACATTTACAACGGTGACACCGTTCCCGTAGAACCTTTGTCCAACATTGGGATCAGCCATGCAACGGGCCACTGCATGAATTGGTACGATGGAACCACGGTGAGATTGAATAAGATGGCATGAACCTTGCACATGGCGGTCAAAGGTGGACCATGCTATCTGCGGCCGATTTGTTGTCGTACGAGTACGAAGACGCTGTGCTCCTTTCTAACCGCATATTCGCGGTGACAAACCAGGGGACTTGTTTCGTATGGGACACATCCTACGATAAACTCCCTCTCTCCCAGTTTATTTGTTTTGAATCTTTTCGTTTTATAAGTTTCAAATTCAAATTTAGAGCTCCCCATCACATGTTGATATTACAATGTCCATTAAATCATTGCGTGGATGTATAGCAAAGAAACAAATCTCGAGTTTGGCATGAGTTCGAGCAGCGGTAGCACCAGCCTGGCGCAGGAGTTACATTTCCCTCTCAGGGCCCTCAGGACTGAGCTTCAGCGCCTTACTACATCTGCCTTTGAGTCAATAACATGTGGACCCGATAGGTGGCTGGTCCACATGTAATGCTCCCGAAGGCAGAGGGGCAGTGGGGCCGAGAGGGGTGAGCCGTAGGTCGGGGGACGTGTGGTGTCATGGGTTCGTGCACCGTCGTGGGAATCGCGTGTGGCTGTGGTAGAAACTTGATGCTCGCCGCATTTAAGGTGGCCCACATGTCATGCACACAAAGGCAGAGGGGCGGTGCGGCCGAGAGGGGTGAGGCGCACGTCGGGAGACGTGCTGCCGTGGGTTGGAGCGGTGTCGTGGGAATCGTGAGTGGCAGTGGATGAAACGTGATGGTCGTCGTAGTTGAACCTCCATGGACAAGCTGTCATGTCTACGGACACATGCATTGCATGCCGATCACTGGAAGGAGTAGTAGAGAAAGCTAGGCGGATAAATAGTTCCTTATAGTCAAGCGGACCCACGCTACTACTTGTTCCAAAGACATGCACACCATCAAAATAGTCCATCTATATCAATATACACCGAGAGGGAATAATTGTTTTTACAAGAGAGGAAATAGTTCATCCATCCATAATGCCCTGTTGCTGGTGCAGCCTTATCTTCTTCTTGTTCTTCTTCTTCTTCTTCTTCTTCTTCTTCTTCTTGTTCTCATTTTCTGTGGGAGACGGCTTCGCAACAAGCTCTTTGGACCTTGCAGCTATCTCAAAACTCACACGGGCATCGAGGGCAGCATATTTTATCCGCTTGTACATCAAGGGATAATTCTCCCATCCAGACGACCTTAATGCCACCGTCTCGTCACCCTTCTGAAGATTTGTACCGAGCACAAAATTTTCTACGTTAAATAGGGATGGTGTCTGTTTATCACAATCTTCTATAGGAATTTTTATTCTGGTTTGTAGGATAGCGATGCTTTTCAAATCAAGGTTGTGCGGCTCCAGCTTCTGTTTGTCCCCTTCGATGGCTGCCCCACAGAAGTATATGTCCTCCCAGGACAAGAAGTCATGAAGCTCACCTAGTATGGAGGGCGTGTGTATGATGTCGTAGGCCAAAACATCATCTTCGAGGCACAGCTGAAGGACGGCGGCGCGCTGGATCTTCCTAGTGGCATGCTCCGTGTACTCTGCGTCGAGACCGATGACCCTCGTCTCTACCTTTTCGAGGGAGTTGGATACATTGTTCATCCACTTCCGAACAACCCTTAAGTGGACGGTGACAGTGGCAACTATGCCAGCGAGCCTCCGACGAGGACATGTTGGACGCTAAAAACCTGCATCTTGATCTCTTTTGCCATTTGGAACCGCTGGAACGGAGGGCTATGGTTTGGAGAATTAGAATTAGATGGCTAGTCTAACTGAAGTAGTAGATGATTATTTAAAGAGGTTAAAACAATGTGAACGCAACGGGGTTTGGATGCAAATGAAGACGAAGGGGAGGTGAAGAAGCCGTGGAAAATTGGTTCCCGATGGAGAAGTAAATGGGAGAAGTGGCGTGCAGGCAGTTGATTAGACGGCTAGGTAGACTAAACGAAAAGGCTATGCGGGTAGACTGAGGAGTCGTACCTCTTCGTGTACGTGCCCATCCTTCCTGATAGGTGGGACCTATGCAAACAGATAAAATGTGTCATAGCTGGTTCAGATGGATATTGGCGCGTGCCTGGGAGACACAACATTGTTTGGTTAAGGAATACACGGTTATCCTCATCAAAAAAGAAAAGGCCCATCTTCGCGCTTCCGCGTGCACGAGAATTTGGTTCTGCTCGCAATATGGATGATACCTGGAGGATGAAGTGAACAGGCATGCTAGCACGGGAGACCTATTTCCGCTATACAGTACTGGAGTACTCATGTTCCTACTACTAGTAGTAGTAGTACAACTGTGGTACACTTGATGGTCAAAATACTATTCATCCGGTCCTCACAGTGAAGTGACAACACCCTGCGCCTGACACTAGTCCAGGCGGCGTGTTCGGGTTACCAAAGTCAGCCTCACCCTGTGCACCGTGCAGTCTGTCACCGCCGCTGTACAGCACATTAGCATGCCTCGCCTCGTCTCCCTCTCCCCTCCCATAGCACCACTCCATCTCCATCTCCGTCTCCATCTCACTGTGCCCCCGTGTATTGTCGCCTCGCTCGCCTCCCCCAGTACCACTATTCCCTCGCTAGCCGCTCCACCACCGACAGCCTTCTCCCCCGTCAATCAAGCCCCCCAAAACCCCCACCTTCCAAACTTCACCATGGCCGAACGCGAACCGCGCAACATCCATATGAGCCGCGATTGGAGCAATCTCCCCAGTGACATCCTCGACCTCTGTTGTTCATGTATGGATATGTTGAGCGCCCTGCGGCTGGCTGCATGCTCGAGGGACATGGACACGGCCATCGTCGAAGCGAGGCCTAAGCTTTTCAAGATACCCTGCTTGCTTCTATCTGGTCTTGCGAGATTGGCTCACCATGATACGGAGGCGTACATGATGCCCCTCGACTTCAATCCGATCTCCATTAGCCGAAACTTCTTTGCAGGTATGTAGTGGGTCACCGTACATCATTTCCCTCGACCTCGATCTAATAACAATCGCCCGAAACTTCTTGGCAGGTATGTACTAGATCAGCATGAACTCCCACTGGATGGCTGCCTTCAGAGAAGACGGCAAAAAGTTGGTGCTCGTGAACTTCCAGACCTCCCATGATATTATCCTTCCTCCCTTCGATTATATAGAGTTTTACCATCGCGGTCCAAGTCATCTAGATTACCATGTCAGTTGGATGGACCTTGTTTTGCAGAAGATTGTAATCTGCCAAGTGCCCACACGACATGCAAACTACGCAGACTTCAAGCTAATTGCCTTGTCCGATTGCGGACTCGCCTATCTTTACGCTGGTGCCTTCTTTAGCTGGAGACAACTCAGCACGCAGTGGATCATCGTCAAAGCTGATACACACTTCTGTGATGTTATTGAACACAATGGCATCATCTACACGATCGACAAAGCAGATGGCACCACATATTGCTGGGACGACGCGTGTAAGTTGTTTCCATCTCCTGTTAATGATGACGCCATGACACTATTTGAACTTTTTGTGATGATTGGCATATCCCTGTTTGAGCAGAATTTGAGTAGAACTATGGCAGTGTATTAGAGATGCCGTAAATCAGCTATATTTGGAATGAGTTAATTCATGCGATTGTGACCATGTCATTACAGCCAATTTGTACCTCTGAATAATCAAACGGTTAGGAATATATGGATTTTCTCCTTATTTTACAGTAATCTATATACTACTACTAAATATGAGTGTGTATCAATGGCCATGTTAGTTTCCTCATTTTCATGATGTAGAAACAAGCACCACACTGTTGGTTTCATCTAACCATACATTAGGGAAGTAAATGTGCATATGGAGAACTCTATATTTGGAAGTAGTGAAATCCTGTAATGCTTACCAAGTGTACATACCTATATTCGCCCTTCAGCAATCAATGGCTAGAATAATATCCTCACAAAATATTTGCCCACAGAACACGAGTATATAACAATGCATGGTCTGTTAGTTACCTTGAAGAATTTGTTTGTGAGGACAGAACATGATTACATAACATGCATGACATGGTAGTTTCCTGTGAAGAATCGATTGCGAGATAACATGAGTAAAACCATGCATGGCACTTCTATATTTTCGAACCCAGTATACATTTCCCTGTATTTTCCTCCCAGTTCCAAGAGGGACATATCAATGATGTTTCTTGCATTATCCTACTCATACTCTGAACAATGCCGATCTTACATTAACAATGCTTGTCCTTTTTGATATGATGCAGTGTCCCTACAGTTACTGCCCTTTGTAATCACACCACCTTTGCCAAAAACAGGGAAGCACAACTAGTTCCTCACTCGATCAGACGACGGCAAAAGACTGATGATCATTGGGACACATGAGCCAGAAAAGTTATCTTGCAAAATCCCCCAATGTATACAAGCACCGTGAAATACGTGAGTATCCGGACAGTGGCTGTTACGTCTATGAGCAGGATACTAGCTTGTTGCGGCCTTCAGGATTTTTTAGTTGGAGGCGGGTAAACAGCCTTGGTTCACACTCTCTATTTCTCGGACTCAATTATCCGAGTAACCAGGAGATCACCGTTGGCAAGGACCTTGATGGCAGAGAGGCTCTGTTTGCTATGGAAAACTGTGTCTACACGGCGAGCCCTAGGAGTTCGGGAGCAAACTCCCCTGATTGTCAACGATACAGCCTGCAGCCACAACAAGGTGAGAATGACAAAGGCATTCGGATTAACTTTGATCCTTGGATGCCTCAATTACGACGGGCAGTGATGTGGTTCAAGCCTTCAGGTTGATAGGTAATTGGGCTGTTGCGTCGAAAGGGTGGAGTACTGGTGTCTCCGGATCATTGGTCGCTGAAGCGGGGCCGCAAATTATGATGGTGTTGGATCATCTCTTCGAATGACTTTGTTGTCTTTGCTGCTTGTTCTAGATGGGTAGTTCTTTCTTTTGTTATGCATATTCCTTGTCATTTGGTCATCCTCGTCTATGTCACTCTTACTATGTAAAAGTTGCCTCTGTTTAGAATGTCATTCTCGTCTGGATCACGAGAGTCTGAGTGCTGCAGATGGGTGTGTTTTGGTGGTGTAGCAAGACTTCTTATGAACTATCATGTCTTGATGTTTATGTTAGTAGTAGTCACTAGCCAGTGTTTGAATGTTGTATATACCGTTGTTTTGAACTGTTTATTGTCTCAAACTACTAGTGGGCTAAATGAGGGCATCACCGTTCTCCAGTGTTCAGAGTGTATCTCCTTTTTTCAAGTTCTATAATTTGAGCTCAGTGTCTTTTCGATGATGTACACTTGTTTGGGTCAGTGAGATGTCGTTGAATATGGGCCGAGTAGTAACGCAATGCCAAACAATCAATTATGACTCTCGGGCCGGGCTCTCAAAAGATCCTCAAAAAAAGGCCGGGCTCTCCAAAAAAGAAAGAATAAGGACCCTTAGGCAGACATGTGGGCGCCACCGGTGTTTTCGTGCGCTTGCGCGCCGAGAGCATATTGGCGCGTGTTCGAAATTCATGCTACCTTTTCATCCCCAATCTCCCGCCCCTCCCCCACCTCTGGAATCTCGATTCCTACTCCAGTTCCCTCAAATCCCCCTCCTGTACTCCCTGTACTCAAGCGCACTATCATGTCGCCGGTCAACACGGATATCCGAGCCGGAGATCCTGAGGTCCGTCCTGCCTTCGGTCGCTGCATGCTGTCTCTCAACAGTGGCATGGCGGCGCTTGACGACCAGTTTGCTGGCAAAGTGCTGATGATAACCATCAACGGCGACCGGCCTCCCGTATTGCCGGACGACCTTGTCAAAGCTCTTGGCATTATGCACGGCATCCAAATAAGTGACTTGCTCGTCGAAGTCTGTCCGCCACCGGCTGATTTGTTTGTCAGGTTCCGGACAACTTTCGACTGCAGTCGTGTGTTCGAATCTTCCCGGCGTTTGTTCTGCGTTGGTGCACAGGTGAGCTTTGATCGGTGGCACCCAGGATAGGGCTCGGTGCCCTCTGAGCTTGAGTTTTTAACAAAGCTTACCTTCCACGGCATGCCTCGACGTGCTTGGAACAGTGAGTCCATGAATGAGCTTATCAACGACCTTGGAGGTGAGCTCATAAGTATGTTTGTTCCTCTAGACAGCTGGGCTCTGACGGTTATGGCATGGATGAAGAAGCCGTCCACCATACCGAAGGTGATTGGTGTTGAGATACCGGTGCAGGAACCGGGGTTGTACTACTCGCCGCCACGGACCACGTTAGGGATGTACCTGTATCGAGTGTTCGTGCATGTCGAAGAAGTGGTCAATCCATCAATCGAAGTCCTGCCGCCGCCGCTGGTGCCAGGGTCCGTCGGTGATGTCCATCACAAGAGTCAACGTCAGACTTTCCCCATGTTGCTCGGAACGATGGATGGCACAGGGCCTACTCCATCGCGCGGCAGAGGCCATTGCTTCTTTGGGAGAAGAGGCAGGGCTAGCTGCCTGGATGTGCTCTAATTTGAGGTAACAACTGAATCTTGTCAGATACTAGTTAAATCCGAGCTATGGGTGTGAAGCACTGATGTGCCAGTACATTTGATTGTGAGCTGTTCTAATTTTGTACCTGAACTTTTTTTAGAAAGGGTTGTACGTCAACTTAATGTGCTAGCAGAACTTATTGTGTTGTCTGTCTGTTTTCTTTGCACAGCATTCAAGATATTTCCCCGTCATTGATAAAGACGACGAACCGTTATGTATGAGTTCGTTGGTTTCAACTTAGCCCTACCCGTAGCGATCCACTGCTTCCATCCTGATTGTGTCGCCTGCGTGAAATTTTTGTATGCAAGTTTAGTGTGCTATGATGTTCTATATGATTGTGTCAACTATATTAGTTTTTACTGAGCATCAGCAATGCATATGGCTGAAAGATGTATTTACGAGCATCGACCGATGGGTCTCTCTCTCTCACACACAAACACACGCACACACGCACAAGTGGGACCCGTTGAATTATTTCTTTGCTCGTGACAGCTTTTAATTAGGTTCCACTGTAATCTAACTTTTTTCTTAAGTTATTAATTGAGGTCAGTGACTTCAAAAAGTTGTACAGAAGCCTTGTTTGGGCCTTTCTGGCATCGCTGAATGTGGGCGGAGTAGCCATGTTAGGTTGTACTGTACTACACAGGCCTTTTTCAACATCAGCAATGCAACTGGGCCGACTGTTGTACACAATATCCGGGTCAACTTGTTATTCTCCGCCCCGCTGGGCAGCAAACTTTCCTAGGAGCTATGCATTAGGCTTAACAAGAAAATGGACTTCAAGAAATAATAAATGGGTTGTAATTATAATAACTGGGCAGTAACTATAAAAAATGCACCAATCACGTAATTAGTTTAAAAAATCTATTATTTTTGGAATTTGAAAATTTTAATTTCATTACTTGTTGCGCGTGCAATATTTCGTTGGATTTTAACGTAATACAACTTTATTTTGAAATTATATTTAATCTGACTAGAAATTTCGGATAAAATATTTCGGATCCCATAAAAATGTGGGAAATTTTTTTGAATTCTGTTTTGAGCGGTTGGTTGAAATTATTAATCATTGTCCTAGCTAGAAAATGGGTTCTACTTTTAACAAACTGTAAATGGGCTGTAGTAAATTCCATTAGAATTTAAAAATGGGATATACATTCTTACAAATCGCGAATGGGCTATCTGTTCTCTGCCACACACTTGTGGGCCTTCTAAGTTGACGCGTCCCCTAAAAAAACTAAGTTGACGCGTATCCAAGGCTTTGTCAACAACACACGGTTCTGGCAGCTGTGGCCGTTGGATGTCCATCCAACGGATGTCGTGCTTCTTGTTCAATCTCGGATATTCTTGCTTCAGCCGCCCAAAAATGATTCCTCCCCCTGACATCTGGGGCGCACCGTTTCGGAGGCTGACATGTGGGCCTACTAAGTTGATGCGTACCAAGGGCTTTGTCAACTTAGTCAATATAAACGATTCTAGCTGCAGTGACCATACGATGTCCATCCAACGGCAGTAGTGCTTCTTCAACCTCGGGTCTTCTTGCTCCAGCCGCCCAAAGCAGCGTCGGTCATGCCGCGTGCTCCTGCCTCCCGTGGGCGGCTGTGATGTCGCGGAGACCTCACCGCCCCCACTACTCCCACCGCTGGCCAGGCCATCCCTCTCCTCACCCACACCCCCTATTATTCTGCGGTGACGGCAGTCTCACACCGCAGCCGAACCAGTGAACCCTCGTACTCCTCTCTGCGCGGGCTTCCACTGCCGCGTCTTCCCCGGCTCCGCGTCATCCCCTTCCTAGGCCTCGCCGTCGTCCACCGCCGTGGTGCTCTCGGCGCAGCGTGGTCAATGTGGTCAATGACCGACTTCCATCGGAAGAGTACTGTACATGGAGAGGCTGACAGCTAGGTCCATGGCAGCCGCAAGGAAGTGCCTCCTTATTACGCGCAAAATAATTATTCCTCCACCTGACAGCAGGGACCCACCGGACGGGCCACTGTATTTCATAAAAAAATGTTTTCCCCTGACTGCTGGGACCCACCAGCTACATCTTCGCACGCAAGGAAGTGCGTCCGGGCAAAAAAACATTCGCCCCCCTGACTGCTGGGACCCACCAGCTACATCTTCGCACGCAAGGAAGTGCCTGACAGTCGGGACCCACCTGGTCGAAGCGTACGTAGCGTTGTCATTCTAGTCACGAACGTGTACGTACATACTGGTCGATGTAGAGGCGCGCACATGTCGTAGTAGAGGCGCGCACGTAGCATGTACACGTACTTACAGCGGCCAGGGTGCAAGAAAGTAAATACGGCCACGTACGTACATACGGGCGGGGTCTCGAACGCCTACTCGCGCATACGTACGGCCAGGGCTCGTGTACATGGATGGGTCGGAACGGAGAAACAGCGTCGTCATCATGTTCATGGGGAGCCAACCGGCTGGGTCGGAACGGAATGTGTCGTCGTGTTCATTGGGAGGGCTTGGACGGAACAACCGATGGAAACGAGGCCTGGCGTACCGCAAAACGGAGGAAACGGCCTTGTGTTCGACCGGCCACGTTCGAAACGGGATCCCGTTCATCGGGAGGGGTCTGGCGTACCGCAAAACGGAGGAAACGGACTTGTGTTGGAGCACTACGGTCGAAACGGGGGTCCTGTTCATCGGGAGGGGTGTGGCGTACCGCAAAACGGAGGAAACGAACTTGTGTTGGAGTGCTACGGTCGAAACGGGGGTCCTGTTCATCGGGAGGGGTGTGGCGTACCGCAAAACGGGACTCCACGGGATATTGTTCATCTCCACCGTCGACCTCCTCCAGCCTCCACGGGCTACTGTTCATCCATCGTCGACCTCCTCCAGCCTCCACCTGCGACTGTTCGTCCACGGGCTCCTGTTCATCCAGCCTCCACCGCGCGCTACTCCACCGGCTACTGTTCAACCAGCCCTCTCCACGGCTCCTGTTCAACCACCCCTCCACGGGCTACTGTTCATCCAGCCCTCCACCGTCTACTATTCAACCAGCCCTCCACGGGGTCGTCCTATTCATCCAGCCCTCCACGGGGTCATGTTCATCCAGCCCCAATCGGCTCGATCGATCGGGGTCCTGTTCATCTAGAGGCAACACCACGGGGTCCTATTCATCCACCCCCACCGGGAACTGTTCATCCAACCCCCCCCCCCCCCCCAGCAACGCTCACTGTTCATCCAGAGGCAGCATCGATTGGCTTCAGTTAGCAGCAGTAGCGAAGGAATCGCTCGACCGGGTTCAGTTAAGAGCCATCGATCGATCGCTCGGGTTCAGTAACGCGTAGCCTGCAGTGCAATCGCTCGGGTTCAGTAGGCGAACGCCTCGCTCGGGATCAGTTAAAGCCCAACGCCTCACACACACGCGCATACGTGTACAAGAGAAACGCGCATCGCTCGGCCCCGAGCACCCACCGTAACCGGGAACACCCCGATATTTTCCTCGCCCTCGCTTCTACCACGGTTTTTTCCGTCATGGACGGCCCAAAGAATGTCATGCAGCTGCGTCTCCAGCCCGCCCAGGATGAAAAGCCCATTTTCTATCATGATTTATTGTCATACAACTGGAGCCCACCACATCTATGATGATACCGGGTTTTGTCACAATTATCGTCATAGAAGTGTCATAAGTATGACATAAAAAAATTCGTTCAGCCCAAAATGTCACGGATGTGTCTTTTTTTTGTAGTGGAGGGAGGAGAAAATGTGAGCAGGACTCGCCGGCCGTGAGGGTTTATATAGCAGGCCGGTAAGCATTGGGATTTTGGGGGCTTTCACCGAGTCGGGCGGGAAGCTTGCGCGGGAACCTGCGAGGTTGCGCGGGAACGGGCTCACTGACGATTCATTGGCGCCACTCCGAGCCACCGTTTGGCCAAAAGAACGTCCCTGCGTGCTGCGCAAGCTTGCGCTATAAGCCGTCTGCGGCAGCGGGGTGACAAGACGTGTGAGAGGAGGACAAAAGGCCACGTACACATACGGTTAATAAAACACGCTTGCGATGTAATTACCTACTATACCCCTGTCCTGGTTTATAAGTAGATTTAACTAATAAAATACGAATTCATGTCGCCAAAGATTATATAGTTGGATTCGTATTTGAACATAGTTTCCAATTACATAATTTTTATAACAAGCATTAACATTTTGTTTGTTAAATTTAAGGTCAAAGTATGACATAGAATATAAAGGGGACTAATAGACCAAGACGGAGGTAGTAGCGCACAGCCGCTCTCTGTGCAGCGACGCAACTGTCGGCCGGCTTGTCGGCGACCATTTCCTGCGTGTTCAACTGCTCCATGCGTGCGGTTGCTTGCGGTTGGGGCGGCCGCAGCGTGCTCTGCTCTCGCGTCCCTCCGGGCGCTCTGCCCTTGTCCCTTTACACGCACTGCCAGTGTTTGGGGCCGGCGCACGATCACGCACGTTCGTGTGCATGCGGTTGCGCCAGGCGCGGCGCGACGATGCAGTTACCCGCTGCAAAAACTGCCATGCATGCGTGCCGAGAATCCAGGCCGCCCGGCCCCCATTTATTCCTGTGGCCATTTACCTTCATCTCTCGCGTCACACGACACAATAAGCACACCCACGATGACACATATAGAGAGGACATCCAGCGGTTCCAATGGCGCTCCCCGTGGCTCCAATGGCGCTCCCAGCGGCCGACAATGACAACGGCGGGCAGTTCACCACGCATCACATACTGGACACCTACGTGAGGGGGAAGGCCCTCTCGGTGGTGTACAAAAACGATCCGGTTCTCGGTGGAGAGCTCCATCCAAACTATGGAGTAGTTCCTTGCCGAGGACAAGTACCAAGTGGTCAGCTTCGACCTCGAGTACACCATCGGTCGTGCCGGGCACGATCAAAAGGTTATCGTCGCCCAGTTGTGCGTGCGACATGACGTCCTCGTCTACCACTACCACCTGGCCACAAGGCCTTGCGAGTGTTTCTCCAGGTTTATCAACAGCTCCGACTACAGTTTCGCTACGGTGGACACCACCAACAATCTAAAAGCGCTCAAGGTTTCGGGCTTGAAATGCCGGAATCTTGTCAATATCCAGGACCACTACAAGGTCTGTGGCAGCGACAACAAAAAACAGAACTCCATAGTTGACCTCGCCTCGACCATCATCGAGCCCTACTACATGAAGATGAAGGATGAGGACAAGAACGCCTGGCACAGTGTATGGCATGAGAGACTGGATGAACAACACGTCTAGTACGCGGCCAAGGACGCGTACACAAGCTACAAGATGTACATGCAGATCGTTGACATGAGGAAGTGTCTTCTTCCTTCCCCAGACGAGGGATCGAGCCACAAAGCAATGGCGGGAGCGTCACAAGAAGTAGATGACTAGATGATCGTTTCTCCTAGTTTAGAATGCATGCAATTGTTTATTAAGGTCTGTGCGAATGATCTGTATAGTCACGTATGTAATTGGATGTTTATTTTAGTTATATATACATGTTATTCTTCTGTAGACAGAGCAAATCACACAGCTTATTAGCAGCAATAGTTTGTGTTATTATTGGTCTTCGCACACATTTCTGATTACGGACCTGTTTGCCGCGTATCACACACATCTTGTTCAGTTGAACCGTTTCCATTGTGTTGCCTAATCACACAGAGTTCATCCTAGTGAACTGTATGTCGTACATCGCACACGCCCTCATCTGGCTGCCCATTTCTGTTGTTCTGCATCATCGCAAATAGTTCTTCTGCATTAACCGTTTGCCACTCATCGCACACGCAAATCTAATGTGAACCGTGTTTGATGTTGCCGCCATCGCAAACATTTTGCATATTTTTTGATGGTTTTATTACATCACCGTTTGTGATTGATACATTGCACACGGTTTCATCGAAGGGTCTTTGATTCGACTGTCGCGTTTGGACCATCCTGCAGTAGTGCTGCAGCGCTACTGCTATGGGTATTTCCAGCGCTACTAGTAGGCTTTCTCCTATTTATAGCTCTTAGTGCATCCGTTGCATGGCAATCTCTACTCCTTCCATTGACATCAATTGATGGGCATCTCCATAGCCCGTTGATTAGCCTCGTTGATGTGAGAATTTCTAATGTTTTGTCTTCTCCATATTAATCTCTACCTCCGAACTCTATTCCACCCATAGTGCTATATCCATGGCTTGTGCTCATGTATTGTGTGGGGGTTGAAAAAGCTAAAGTGCATTAAAAATTATGAACCAATTGCTCGGCTTTTCATTGTGGTTGTGCACGATAAATACTTTGTGTTAAGAAGATGGATCATGACAAGATTATATGATTTTGTAGGGATAACGTTCTTTAGCACTGATATTCTGAAAGGCATGATTGTTTGTTGGTATGCCTGAGTATTGATGTCTTTATGTCAAATTATAGACTATTGCTTTGAATCATTCGGATGTTAATATTCATATCACAAAAGATATTACATGATAATATGATAGGTAGCATTCCACATCAAAGTTTTGTTTTTATCATTTACCTAGTCGAGGGCGAGCAGGAATTAAGCTTGGGGATGCTGATATGTCTCCAACCTATCTATAATTTTTTATTGTTCCATGCTATTATAGTATCAATCCTGGATGTTTATTATGCAATTATATACAATTTTTTAGGACTAACCTATTAACCTACTGCCCAGTGCCAGTTGCTATTTTTTTCTTGCTTTTGGCTTTTCTGAAAAATAGTACCAAACGGAGTCCAAATGCTACGAAACTTTTTGATGATTTTTCTGGACCAGAAGGGACCCTAGAAGCTTCAGAGAAGACCTGAAGAGGCATGAGGGAGCGACAAGCCTGCCAGGCTTGTGGGCCCCTCATGGCACCTCTTGACCTAATTATAGCTCTATAAGTTCCCAAATATTCCCAATACACCAGAGAGCCACCCAAAATACTTTTTCCGGCGCCGCAAGTTTCTTTTCTTCAGAGATCCCATCTGGAGACTTCTGGTACTCTGGCGGAGGTGGAGTCGATCACGGAGGGCCTCTACATCAAACTTGCTGCCCTTCCAATGATGTATGAGTAGTTTACCACAGACCTATGGGTCCATACCTAGTAACTAGATGCCTTCGTCTCTCTCTTTGATCTTCAATACAATGTTCTCCGCGATGTTCCTGAGATCTATTTGATGTAATCCTTTTTTGCAGTGTGTTTGTTGGAATCCGAAGAATTGTGGGTTTATGATCAGATTATTCATGAATATTATTTGAGTCTTTTCCGAAGTCTTATATGCATCATTGTTATAGCTTTTTATTTCTCTCCGATCTATCTGTTTGGTTTGGCAAACTAGATTGATTTATCTTGCAATGGGAGAAGTGCTTTGTGATGGGTTCAATCTTGTGTTGCTCAATCCTAGTGATAGAAAGGGACATGACATGTATTTGTATCATTGCCATTAAGGATAAAAAGATGGGGTTTATTCATATTAATTGGGTTTGCTTTGTTCACATCATGTCATCTTGCTTAAGGCGTTACTCGGTTCTTTATGAACTTAATACTCTAGATGCATGCTGGATAGCAGTCGATGTGTGGAGTAATAGTAGTAGATGCAGGTAGGAGTCGGTCTACTTGTCTCAGACGTGATGCCTATATACATGATCATTGCCTTGAATATCGGTATGACTATGCTCTTTTCTATCAATTGCCCAACAGTAATTCATTAACCCACTATATGCTATGTTCAAGAGAGAAGCCTCTTGTGAAAACTATGGCCCGCGGGTCTATCTTTATCATATATCAAAATCCAAAAATACCTTGCTACAATTTATTTACCGTTATTTTATTTTGTGTTTTCCTTTACTTATCTATCAGTATGAGATTTGATCCTTGGAATTAACTGCCAAGGGATTGACAACCCCTTGTTTGCGTTGGGTGCAAGTATTTGTTATTTTGTGTGTAGGTGTTGTTCATGAGTCTTGTGTGGTTCTTCTACTGAATTGATAACCTTGGTTCTTTACTGAGGGAAATACTTATCTCTATTGTACTACATCATCCTCTCCTCTTAGAGGAAATCCCAACGCAGCTCACAAGTAGCAGCAATCAACCAAGGTAGGTCAGGACCAGTGATTATAAAATTCTCACCTCATGTTGGTCCTGATACTAAATCGACTCCTACCTGGCAAAAAATTTCTTGAAGGACCATGGCTGCTTTCTATCTACAAAAATCGTTAGATCACAAAATAATTCAAAACTCAAGGCAAGGCCCAAAAGCTCAGCTCCCCGACAATGGTGCCAGAAAAAGCTTGATAGCCTGCAAGTGCACAGGGTTTAGTTGTAGTCTTTTCGAAGTAAGAGTATCTATCCCATAGGGAGCACTGGAATCAGACTTTCCTCTTGTAAAGAATTATATAGTTTGTTCCTGCAAATAGTTGTAGACTTAAAGTAGAGTGAGGGCGAGTGTAAATGATAATTGAGTAGCGCAGTGACTTGTAATAAAATAACATAAAAGTAAATGGAGAGCAAGGATTGTGGTGACTGTTGAAACACCAGAATAAAAAGGCGTTCTTAGGGAGTCTGGAACCCCCATTGGTATGTTTCTAGCACACTTATGCATAGGCATAGTATGGAATGGATACTTGAGTCACTGTTGACATTTATGCTGGGCAGAGCCGGGTGCATTACACGCTCCACTCATGGTAGACTTTGTGCCACGCACGCCACAATCATAGTCTCCCCAGAGGGTTACAACTCATGATAATTAAGTGTTACCCCGTGGACGCGGCCTCTCTAAGTGTTCTCCGTAATTCCATGGTCAATTGCAAAGGTTAGGAGCGATAGGCTTTTACTGTCATCTAGAATTACCTCCACTACCTAGACCTTTACAACGACAGTGATATACTTCATGGCCATAACGCACAAATGCTGAGTGGGGCCTCTTAACAACATTCACGAACTTATTAAACTAAGCATTCAACAAGGGATCTCATATCCACGATAACGTTTCATATTCTACACATAGCAAGGTACATCCATATCCCCGAGAACTAGGGGTCTACTCACACATGGGAACAACAAGCATCATAGCAATGTTAATGGCATACATGGATGAATGATTTAAATGATACACCGAAGGATCCATTAGGGTTCTTGATGTTGCAGATGATAACGATGTGGATGATGATGATGATGATAGTGGTGATCATGTTGTACCCCTCCTTGCGGTGGGAAGGATCCCCTCCTTCTCATTGCCAATCCCTCATCCGGATAAACTCCAGAGGCTAGAGTTCTGCCTTATGGATGAGTTTCTATTGTCTCTGGGCGTCTAATCCCTGATCCAATTCGACGGGGTGGAAATAGTTGATCAGGCAGCGGCGGCATGCCATACAACCGCTCATACATGCGCTCGCGGTCGTATGGAACGCCTTATGTTGCTCTGGACGCCTGATGACGCCCGTTTCTTGTATGGAACGCCGTATTTTGCTCTGGACGCCTGATGTCGCCCGTTTCTTTGGCCTTCTTACTTGGTTCTTTTATGGTTGGGGATTATCACCTTAAATACGTGATTCCACTACCATTTCTGAGTATTTTCTCCTAAATGATAGTTTATCCAAAAGACGTTACTTGAGGGATTATCAACAAAAAGGAGGTTCGCGAACGCGATAAAATTCCACAAAGCCTACCATGTAGGCACAAAAAAGTGAGTGAAAATATCACATAAATTGGACTCATTAGCTTCGCAAGTTTAAATGTGAGGTCCATAAACCATTGATCAGTAATGATGTAAGATATGATCCATGTCCCTTACTGTCCATGTGACATGGACAACATGGTCGATCAACCTTTTATAACGATCATTCATATTAGCTGTTATTTTCATGAGCATTGGTCAAGATCGGGCTTGGCAAGTACAAATGTGAGGTTCATAGTCTTCATAAGAACAATGCTGCAAGACATGATCCATGTCCATTATTGTACATGTCACATCGACAATCAAAAAGGTTCGTGCAGCATAAAGTTGTCCATTTTAATCATGCGTGACACACACAACATGGCCGATCAAACTTTATGAAAGCACACATCAAGAAAAAAGTTTAGACTCATAGTGAGACATTTTGACCTCACTAATACGGTCACAGTAAGACCCAAAGACAAATTCCACTTTTCTAAACCAGCCTTTGTGTTGCATACATCACGAAGAACCGATGCACGCACAAATTTGGGATTGTAGACACGTTAGGTGTTTCATAATTATCGCGACTTGGCAAGTTGAAATGTGAGGTTCATAAACTTGAGATGACCAACACACTAGTAAGAAATGATCCATGGCACATTCGCAACAAAAAAATGATAAAGTTGAAATGATTTAGTTGAAATTATCCATGACACGCTCGACAAATTCCACATTATTAGATCAATGTTTGTGTTGGATTCATTTTTTATGAAGGTGAATGAACAGACTCAAATTTTTGGGTTCCTTATAATATTTCGCCCCCCCCCCAATATTCCCCCTTCCCACGTTATTTTCTAATTGTCCCGCTAAATTTTCTACAACCCACCCTCTAAATATCTCATTACTTGTTCACAACAATCCCCGTTCATAACTCCACACTTTCCTCTCGTCTCCATCGTCTCATCCAGATCTTGATCCCTCCCGGCGGCAGGTTTCCCTCCTCAGCACTGGCGTACGACATGACGAAAGGACATCACCACCTTGACATCGCTCGCAAGTAAATGCTACTGATAACCGCAAGGCTTTTTCGTAAAGGTAACTAATATTTCCTCCTCATTCGATACCCAAGGCCATGTATATTCTATGGTTCACTCATGTTGTTAGTTTTATCCTCATATATTCATGAATTCCTTATTTAATTAAATACCAAAATAAATTTAGGGTTTTTATCAGATTGCTTGTTGCATGTGTAATAGATCTGATCGCATGTTGTTATTCTAATTGCTTATAGACCTAAACCCGTCTTTCCCCTCCATTAGAGGATACAGAGGAGTTTTCTTTTTAACTGCTCACGAGGAAAGCAGTCCCACCCGTCTTTGTGTTGCCCCTCCCCCCACCACATCGTATCTGCCTATGCCCAAATACATCCCCTCCAAGGCCCTCCCACCTTCGACGAAGCTTCCAATTGGCCGAAGCCACCTCAAAATGGCGGGATCCAACCCTCTCCTAGAAAGTCGATGCTAATTCGTACAGCAGATTCACGACACGGCAAACAGTCGAGCCGTTGCCGAAGCGTTGACGACCCACCATCATGCTCCTTCGACGTCGACCTGCCGATGTCATCACTGTCGAAAAATAAGTACTGCGGTGTGCGGCAGCAGCCGTGGGGCACGTGGGTGTCGAAAATAAGAGACACTGACACATGCATCTTGTACTAGCTGGGCTCCCACCAATTAGCGGACATCGCGGTGAAGACATACGACACCAAGGCGGTGACGTTGTATGGCTGCAAAAAGAAGTTCAACTTCCCAATCGGCACACCCAACGTGTCGACGCCCATCAAAATTGGCCACCGAGTGGTATCCAGACGCGAGGTATGGCAGAACTGGGAGGCGTTTGAGCAGTTCGATGTGGCGCGCGCAGACGAAGATACATGGCCAACATCTAGCGAATGCATCCAGAGATCATCACCGAGGAGCGTTGGGTACTGATACGTCTCCTACGTATCTATAATTTATGAAGTATTCATGCTATTATATTATCTGTTTTGGATGTTTATGTTCTTTACAAAACACTTTTATATTATTTTTGGGACTAACCTATTAACCGGAGGCCCAGCCCAAATTGTTGTTTTCTTGCCTATTTCAGTGTTTCGAAGAAAAGGAATATGAAACAGAGTCCAAACAGAATGAAACCTTCGGGAGAGTTATTTTTGGAATGAAAGCAATCCATGAGACTTGGAGTAGACGTCAGGGAAGCTTCGAGGAAGCCACGAGGCTGGGAGGCACGCCCTACCCCCTGGGCGCGCCCCCCACCCTCGTGGGCCCCTCGTCACTCCCCTGACTGACTTCTTTCGCCTATATATGTCCACATACCCTAAAAACATCGGGGAGCAGAATAGATCGAGAGTTCCACCGCCGCAAGCCTCTGTAGCCACCAAAAACCAATCGGGACCCTGTTCCGGCACCCTGCCGGAGGGGGATCCCTCACCGGTGGCCATCTTCATCATCCCGACGCTCTCCATGACGAGAAGGGAGTAGTTCACCCTTGGGGCTGAGGGTATGTACCAGTAGCTATGTGTTTGATCTCTCTCTCTCTCTCTCTCTCTCTCTCTCGTGTTCTTGATTCGGCACGATCTTGATGTATCACGAGCTTTGCTATTATTGTTGGACCTTATAATGTTTCTCCCCCTCTACTCTCTTGTAATGGATTTAGTTTTCCCTTTGAAGTTATCTTAAAGGATTGAGTCTTTAAGGATTTGAGAACACTTGATGTATGTCTTGCATGTGCTTATCTATGGTGACAATGGGATATCACGTGATCTACTTGATGTATGTTTTGGTGATCAACTTGCGGGTTCCGTGACCTCGTGAACTTATGCATAGGGGTTGGCACACGTTTTCGTCTTGACTCTCCGGTAGAAACTTTGGGGCACTCTTTGAAGTACTTTGTGTTGGTTCGAATAGATGAATCTGAGATTGTGTGATGCATATCGTCTAATCATACCCATGGATACTTGAGGTGACATTGGAGTATCTTGGTGACATTAGGGTTTTGGTTGATTTGTGTCTTAAGGTGTTATTCTAGTACGAACTCTATGATAGATTGACCAGAAATAATAGCTTCGTGTTATTTTACTACGGACTCTTGAATAGATCGATCAGAAAGGATAACTTTGAGGTGGTTTCGTACCCTACCATGATCTCTTCATTTGTTCTCCGATATTAGTGACTTTGGAGTGACTCTTTCTTGCATGTTGAGGGATAGTTATATGATCCAATTATGTTATTATTGTTGAGAGAACTTGCACTAGTGAAAGTATGAACCCTAGGCCTTGTTTCCTAGCATTGCAGTACCGTTTACGCTCACTTTTATCTTTAGTTACCTTGCTGTTTTTATATTTTCATATTACAAAAACCTATATCTAGCATCCATATTGCACTTGTATCACCATCTCTTCGCCGAACTAGTGCACCTATACAATTTACCATTGTATTGGGTGTGTTGAGGACACAAGAGACTCTTTGTTATTTGGTTGCAGGGTTGTTTGAGAGAGACCATCTTCATCCTACGCCTCCCATGGATTGATAAACCTTAGGTCATCCACTTGAGGGAAATTTGTTACTGTCCTACAAACCTCTGCACTTGGAGGCCCAACAACGTCTACAAGAAGAAGGTTGTGTAGTAGGCATCAAGCTCTTTTCTGGCGCCGTTGCCGGGGAGGTGAGTGCTTGAAGGTATATCTTTAGATCTTGCAATCGAATCTTTTAGTTTCTTGTTTTATCACTAGTTTATTTTATAAAACAAAACTACAAAAAAATGGAATTGAGAGTGCCTCGTATGCTTCATCTTTTTAATGTCTTCCGTGAAAATAAGGATTCCGATAATTGTGCTCAATTGCTAGAGGAAGAATGCATTAAAATGATTGGCACTAAATATTTGAATGAGGAGCATGATTGCAATGTTGTTAGTATGAATTCCTTGAATATCCATGATGCTAATGATATGCAAAGCCACAAGCTTGGGGAAGCTATGTTTGATGAAGATGATATTTTTTGTACCCCAAGTTTTGATGAGCAAAATTTATTATGATGAAAGCATGCCTCCTATTTATGATGATTATTGTGATGACATGTACACTATTAAGAATAATGATAACCATGAAACTTGTCATCATGATTTTAGTTTTCAATTGGATTATGCTTCACATGATAGTTATTTTGTTGAGTTTGCTCCCACTATTCCGAATGAGAAGAATTTTGCTTATGTGGAGAGTAATAAAAATTCTATGCTTGTGCATCATGAAAAGAATGCTTTATGTTCTGGTTATATGGTTGAATTCATTTATGATGCTACTGAAAATTATTATGATAGAGGATCATATGCTTCTACATATTGCAATAATATCAAGTTTCCTCTCTATGTGCTGAAAATCTTGAAGTTATGCTTGTTTTGCCTTCCTATGCTAGTTGTTTCATGTTCCCATAAGTTGTTTTCTCACAAAATCCCTATGCATAGGAAGTGGGTTAGACTTAAATGTGCTAGTCATATTCTTCATTACGCTCTCTTTATGTTTCAATTCTTATCTTTTATGTGAGCATCATTGAAATCATCATGCCTAGCTAGAAAGGCATTAAACAAAAGTGTTTGTTGGGAGACAACCCAATATTTACCCCTACTGTTTTTGTGTGTTCACATGATTAAGATACTGTAGTAATCATGTTTTATAGCTTTTCTTTCAATAAAGTGCCAAGTAGAACCTTTGGGAAGACTTGGGTGGAAGTTAATGTGATCTTGCTGTAAAAAACAGAAACTTTGCACTCACGAGTTTAGCTGTCATTTTTTACAGAAGAGTGATTTTAAGTTGATTATTTTTGCAGAAGATTAATAGGCAAATTCCTCAGGTCCACCAATTTATTTCAGAATTTTGGAGTTCCAGAAGTATACATTTGATACAGGTTACTACAGACTGTTCTGTTTTTGACAGATTCTGTTTTTTATGTGTTGTTTGCTTATTTTGATGAATCTATGAGTAGTATCGGAGGGTATGAACCATAGAGGAGTTGGAATAAAGTAGATATTACACCAATATGAATTTTGAATGAGTTCACAACAGTACCTAAGTGGTGATTTATTTTCTTATACTAACGGAGCTTACGAGTTTTCTGTTAAGTTTTGTGTTGTGAAGTTTTCAAGTTTTGGGTAAAGATTCGATGGACTATGGAATAAGGAGTGGCAAGAGCCTAATCTTGGGGATGCCCAAGGCACCCCAAGGTAATATTCGAGGACAACCAAAAGCCTAAGCTTGGGGATGCCCCGGATGGCATCCCCTCTTTCGTCTTCGTTCATCGGTAACTTTACTTGGAGCTATATTTTTATTCACCACATGATATGTGTTTTGCTTGGAGAGTCATTTTGTTTTCTTTTGTTTTGCTTGATGTAGGAATAAAATACCAAGATCTGAAATTCTTAAATGAGAGAGACTCTTCACATAGCTACATAATTATTTAACTACTCATTGATCTTCACTTATATCTCTTTGGAGTAGTTTGTCATTTACTCGTGTGCTTCACTTATATCCTATGAGTAAATGGTTGAATGATTTGAATGTCATAAATCTGAAATTATATATGTTTCATATTCCTTTCCCATGGGGAGTAATGCCTTCATATATAAGAAGTAGAGGTGGTAAATTTTTTGAAGGTTAGCAAACATTGTATTGGTCACTTGAACAATTCATGAAAGAATATTGAAGGAAGAGAGATTTCACATATAAATATACTACCTAGGACATCTTCTATGATTGTGAGCCCCATTAATTATTTTCAAACCTGAGCAAATTAGTTGAAGTTGGACAAGGAAGACAACATAATGAGTCATGCTTGGGTATATTTGTATAGAAGTTATATTGTTATGGATCCTCTAACATGTGGTGCTTCCTATTTAGAATCCTTTGCTAGCCAAAATATCTGTACTAAGCGGGAATACTGCTTGTGCATCCAAATTCCTTGAACCAAGTTTATTCCATGAGTGTCCACCATATCTACCTATATTCGGTATTTACCTGCCGTTCCAAGTAAATTTGCATGTGCCAAACTCTAAACCTTCAAATAATAATCTGTTTTGTATGCCCGAATCGCTCATGTAGCGACTAGGGGCTGTCAGTATCTTCCATGCTAGGTGGGTTACTCTCACGATGAGTGGACTCCGCTCATCATTCATGAGAAAATGGCTGGTAACTGGGATGCCCAGTCCTATGATCAAAAGATCAAAAACAAATTCACAAATATTTAAACAAACTCCCCCAGGATTGTTGATAGTTGGACGGCACCCGTTGTTTCGGACAAGCCGTGGAGTGTGATTGTTGGTGGAGGGGGAGTAAAATCTTTACCTTCCTGTTTGGGAACCGCCTATAATGTATCTAGTATGGAAGAGATTGGGAACTCTTGGTCGTTATGTTGACAATGAAAGCATACCTCTCAAAATTATTTTCATCTCTATTTTAGCTTCGAGCTCTGGCACCTCTGCAAATCCCTGCTTCCCTCTGTGAAGGGCCTATCTTTTACTTTTATGCAAGAGTCGGTAGTATTCCTTCTCATTCCAACCTACTTTTTAGTTGGAAAGCATCATGTGGTGGAGAAAGATCTAAGCATATATGGTCATTCAAATATATTTGATCATGAATTATTATTGTTGACAATTATCTATATGATAAATAAGTTGGGAGGCGAAACATTAAGCCCCTATCTATCTCTGTGTTTGATGGATGCTATTTGTTCTAAAAATATGCTTTGAGTGGTAGCAATCATGGAAGACTATATGATAGTTGAGTATGTGGGATTTGCTAAATCAAAGCTCTTACATAGACCCTTCCTGAAAATAAGATGAATTGCAATTATTCGAGGACTGAGAACATAGTTTGCTAGTTTTCAAGAAAGTTTATGGTCTATGCTTTAACATGTGAATAGCTTGTTACTTGATCATAAGAAGTTTTATGAGATGAACTACTGTTATGACATATGATGATGCTCGAAAAGGTGATTGAAATTATCATTGATCAAACTTGTGCACCTTCTAGCATTCACACTTCATAAATTATTTCTTTTATCATTTACCTACTCGAGGACAGCAGGAATTAAGCTTGGGGATGCTGATACGTCTCCAACATATCTATAATTTATGAAGTATTCATGCTATTATATTATCTGTTTTGGATGTTTATGGTCTTTACTAAACACTTTTATATTATTTTTGGGACTACCCTATTAATCGGAGGCCCAGCCCAAATTGTTGTTTTCTTGCCAATTTCAGTGTTTCGAAGAGAAGGAATATCAAACGGAGTCCAAACGGAATGAAACCTTCGGAAGAGTTATTTTTGGAACGGAAGCAATCCAGGAGACTTGGAGTAGACGTTAGGGAAGCTTCGAGGAAGCCATGAGGCAGGGAGGCAGCCCTACCCCCTGGGCGCCCCCCCACCCTCGTGGGCCCCTCGTGGCTCCCCTGACCGACTTCTTTCACCTATATATGTCCATATACCCTAAAAACATCGGGGAGTAGAATAGATCGGGAGTTCCGCCGCCGCAAGCCATTGTAGCCACAAAAAAACAATCGGGACCCTGTTCCGGCACCCTGTCGGAGGGGGGATCCCTCACCGGTGGCCATCTTCATCATCCTCACGCTCGCCATGACGAGGAGGGAGTAGTTCACCCTCGGGGCTGAGGGTATGTACCAGTAGCTATGTGTTTGATCTCTCTCTCTCGTGTTCTTGATTCGGCACGATCTTGATGTATCGCGAGCTTTGCTATTATAGTTGGATCTTATGATGTTTCTCCCCCTCTACTCTCTTGTAATGGATTGAGTTTTCCCTTTGAAGTTATCTGATTGGATTGAGTCTTTAAGGATTTGAGAACACTTGATGTATGTGTTGCATGTGTTTATCTGTGGTGACAATGGGATATCACGTGATCTACTTGATGTATGTTTTGGTGATCAACTTGCGGGTTCCGTGACCTCGTGAACTTATGCATAGGGGTTGGCACACGTTTTCGTCTTGACTCTCCGGTAGAAACTTTGGGGCACTCTTTGAAGTACTTTGTGTTGGTTAGAATAGATGAATATGAGATTGTGTGATGCATATCGTATAATCATACCCATGGATACTTGAGGTGACATTGGAGTATCTAGGTGACATTAGGGTTTTGGTTGATTTGTGTCTTAAGGTGTTATTCTAGTACGAACTCTATGAAAGATCAAACGGAAATAATAGCTTCGTGTTATTTTACTACGGACTCTTGAATAGATCGATCACAAAGGATAACTTTGAGGTGGTTTCGTACCCAACCATAATCTCTTCGTTTGTTCTCCGCTATTAGTGACTTTGGAGTGACTCTTTGTTGCATGTTGAGGGATAGTTATATGATCCAATTATGTTATTATTGTTGAGAGAACTTGCACTAGTGAAATTATGAACACTAGGCCTTGTTTCCTAGCATTGCAGTATCGTTTACGCTCACTTTTATCTTTAGTTACTTTGCTGTTTTTATATTTTCATATTACAAAAACCAATATCTACCATCCATATTGCACTTGTATCACTATCTCTTCGCCGAACTAGTGCACCTATACAATTTACCATTGTATTGGGTGTGTTGGGGACACAAGATACTCTTTGTTATTTGGTTGCAGGGTTGTTTGAGAGAGACCATCTTCATCCTACGCCTCCCACGGATTGATAAACCTTAGGTCATCCACTTGAGGTAAATTTGCTACTTTCCTACAAACATCTGCACTTGGAGGCCCAACAACGTCTACAAGAAGACGGTTGTGTAGTAGACATCAGGTACTCGAGTTGTACCAGAAAGGGGTTCATGATGCCGATGAGGCCAGGCCGTCCGAGAGAAGGGGTTCGAGGCTGAAGTGATCGACCTTTCATTGAACTAGTTTAATTTTGTAATCTGCAATGCAATTTGAACTAAATTATGCTATCTATATCCGTGTTTGCAATGTAGTTCGAACTAAACTAACCTATGAATATTGAAATATTTTTATATATAAGTCATAAGGGTTCATATAAGCTCCCTACATTTCAAGAGATTGGCCAGAGATGTACTAATTTACTTCAGTTTTCATACTCATTTGAAATTATGATTATACTTTGATTCCTGATTAACAAGTTCTCTTTACATTAATAAAGGCAATGTACTTATTTGTTATTGTACTTCATGCACAAGGTCGTATATTTGTTGATCCTTTCATCTTTCTAATAGTATTCAGGCAAATTGACGGAGTACGAGAACCTTAGAAATCGAACTATCAAGGATAATGCAGCTCTGATTTCGCAAAGATTGCAGGGAAAAGGCCTATAACCTGCTGGTTAATTTAGAGCTTGTCCATTCTAAACAAGGGTATTCGCATGTGGGACGAATGCAGTTTCACAGAAAAAGGGGGGTATCTCTTGAGATGAGGAAGCTCAAGATACGGGTAGTGTCGACAACTCGGATGCTGGAGTTGTTGCTACTAAGATTGCATCATCTGTTGAGGATCCAAAATCTACCACTATGGTAATTTTTATTTACAAGTACTTACTAGCTGTGTGACATTTTTGTATACGAACGTAAGTCTTGTGAACTAAAATGTGTGAAGAATGCGTTTGTATACATGCAGGAAGTACGTGAAGCCCTCAAGAAGACTGTGCCACACATTCTGGATGAAATTGAGGATCAGAATATCTCTGCGGCAGCGCTTCATCAACAGATTCAGTCTATCAGGACTGCACTTAAAATCTTAGGCAAAGAAGATGACGTCATCCACAAAGGCAACGAAGAGAAAAAATTTGCTCTCGAGAAGACTCTTCAAGATATTGAGGGAGTTATGTGCTACATCACCCGGATTTTCTCACAATAATTCATTGCCCACAACTGAAAAACACCGCAATCATACTGGTGCATTGTTTGTAGGTGATGAAACTGGTCAAGTGTCTAATTTTATTTTGTGACTTTGTGCTATGGTTGCCTACTGTAAAATCTCAGTCTGGGAGACAGTTTTTATGTTTGCGATGTAGTCATTGGGATGAATTTCCATTGCAATTCAAATTTTGCACAAATTCATATTAAATTCTTGAAAATAAAGTCAATTTTGTATCAAATATGCCCGCCATTTGCAATATATAAATCAAATTGACCGCGCATACACACTGTGATGATGGTTATGGAGGCCGTCACCGTCATCCATGTCAGCACAACAATGGGCCCATATGTCAGAATCGTTCACCGGTCAGACGACACATCGTCACTAAAAATAGGACGCCTGGTCCCACATGTAAGTAGCCACGTCAGCATCTTCTGGGCCCATATGTCAGCGTCGTTGACCGGTCAAACTGACGCCTGACTTATTACTAACGGGACCGTCTACGAGAAAACCCACGGGGAACCCACATGGTGTTGGGGATCGTTGCAGAAATTAAAAAATTTCTATGCATCACCAAGATCAATCTATGGAGAGACTAGCAACGAGAGAGAGGGGAGTGCATCTTCATACCCTTGAAGATCGCGATGCGGAAGCGTTACAAGAACGCGGATGAAGGAGTCGTACTCGTAGCGATTCAGATCGCGGTTGATTCCGATCTCAGCGCCGAACAACGGCGCCTCCGCATTCAACACACGTACAGCCCGGGGACGTCTCCTCCTTCTTGATCCAGCAATGGGAGAGGAGAAGTTGAGGGAGAGCTCCGGAAGCACGACGGCGTGGTGGTGGAGCTTGCAGTTCTCCGGCAGGGCTTCGCCAAGCACTACGGAGGAGGAGGAGGTGTTGGGGAGGGAGAGGGCTGCGCCAGGGGAAGGGGTCCGGCTCCCATGCGCCTCCCCACTATATATAGGGGTGGAGGGGGCTGGTTTCTTGCCCTCCAAGTCCATTGGGGCGTTGGCAAAGGTGGGGGGAAGAAATCCCATCATTTCCCTTCCCCACCGATTGTTATCCCCTTTTTTATAGATCTTGATCTTATCCCTTCGGGATACGATCTTTTTCCTTCTAAGGGGGGATCTTGGTGCGCCTTGACCAGGGGTGTGGGGCCTTGCCCCCACTACCCACGTTCATGTGGGTCCCCCCATGTAGGTGGGCCCCACTCCGGAACCTTCTAGAACCTTCCCGGTACAATACCGAAAAATCCCGAATATTTTCCGGTGGCCAAAATAGGACTTCCCATATATAAATCTTTGCCTCCGGACCATTCCGGAACTCCTCGTGACGTCCGGGATCTCATCCGGGACTCCGAACAACATTCGGTAACTGCACACTAATTCCCATAACAACTCTAGCGTCACCGAACCTTAAGTGTGTAGACCCTACGGGTTCAGGAATCATGCAGACATGACCAAGACAGCTCTTTGGCCAATAACCAACAGCGGGATCTGGATACCCATGTTGGCTCCCACATGTTCCAAGATGATCTCATCGGATGAACCACGATGTCGGGGATTCAATCAATCCTGTATACAATTCCCTTTGTCAATCGGTACGTTACTTGCCCGAGATTCGATCGTCGGTATCCCAATACCTCGTTCAATCTCGTTACCGGCAAGTCACTTTTGCTCGTTCCGTAACACATCATCCCGTGATCAACTCTTTGGTCAAATTGAGCTCATTATGATGATGTCCTACCGAGTGGGCCCAGAGATACCTCTCCGTCACATGGAGTGACAAATCCCAGTCTCGATTCGTGCCAACCCAACAGACACTTTCGGAGATACCCGTAGTGTGCCTTTATAGCCACCCAGTTACGTTGTGACGTTTGGCACACCCAAAGCATTCCTACGGTATCTGGGAGTTGCTCAATCTCATGGTCTAAGGAAATGATACTTGACATTAGAAAAGCTTTAGCAGACGAACTACACGATCTTGTGCTATGCTTAGGATTGGGTCTTGTCCATCACATCATTCTCCTAATGATGTGATCCCGTTATCAACGACATCCAATGTCCATGATCAGGAAACCGTAACCATCTATTGATCAACGAGCTAGTCAACTAGAGGCTTACTAGGGACATATTGTGGTCTACATATTCACACATGTATTACGGTCTCCGGTTAATACAATTATAGCATGAACAATAGACAATTATCATGAACAAGGAAATATAATAATAACCATTTTATTATTGCCTCTAGGGCATATTTCCAACAGTCTCCCACTTGCACTAGAGTCAATAATCTAGTTCACATCACTATGTGATTGTAATGAATCCAACACCCATGGGGTTTGATCATATCTCGCTTGTGAGAGAGGTTATTAGTCAACAGGTCTGAACCTTTCAGATCCGTGTGTGCTTTACAAATCTCTATGTCATCTTGTAGATGCAGCTACCATGCGCTACTTGGAGCTATTCCAAATAACTGCTCTACTATACGAATCCGGTTTACTACTCAGAGTCATCTGGATTAGTGTCAAAGTTTGCATCGACGTAACCCTTTACGACGAACTCTTTTACCACCTCCATAATCGAGAAAATTCCTTAGTCCACTAGTTACTAAGGATAAGTTTGACCGCTGTCATGTGATCCATTCCTGGATCACTCTTGTACCCCTTGATTGACTCATGGCAAGGCACACTTCAGGTGCGGTACACAGCATAGCATACTGTAGAGCCTACGTCTAAAGCATAGGGGGCGACCTTCGTCCTTTCTCACTCTTCTGCCGTGGTCAGATCTTGAGTCTCACTCAATCCTCACACCTTATAACACAGCCAAAAACTACGTCTTTGCTGATCTTATTTGAACTCCTTCAAAATCTTGTCACGGTATGTATTCATTTGAAAGTACTACTAAGCGTTTTTTGATCTATCCTTATAGATCTTGATGCTCAATGTTCAAGTAGCTTAATCCAGGTTTTCCATTGAAAAACTCTTTTCAAATAACCCTATATGCTTTCCAGAAATTCTACATCATTTCTGATCAACAATATGTCAACAACATATACTCATCAGAAATTCTATAGTGCTCTCACTCACTTCTTTGGAAATACAAGTTTCTCATAAACTTTGTATAAACCCAAAATCTTTGATCATCTCATCAAAGCGTATATTCCAACTCCGAGATGCTTACTCCAGTCCTTAGAAGGATTGCTGGAGCTTTGCATACTTGTTAGCATCTTTTAGGATTGACAAAAACCTTCTGGTTGTATCACATACAACCTTTCCTCAAGAAAATTGTCGAGGAAACAATGTTTTGACATCCTATCTGCAAGATTTCATAAATAATGCAGTAACTGCGAATACAATTCCAACAGACTCTTAGCATCGCTACGAGTGAGAAAGTCTCCCCGCAGTCAACTCCTTGAACTTGTCGGAAAACATCTTAACAACAAGTCGAGCTTTCTTAATGGTGATACTTACCATCATTGTCCGTCTTCCTTTTAAAATCCATCTGTACCCAATAGCCTTACGACCATCAAGTGGTTCTTCCAAAGTCTATACTTTGTTTTCACACATGGATCCTCTCAGATTTTATGGCCTCGGGCCATTTGTCGGAATCCGGGCCCACCATCGTTTCTCCATATCTCGTAGGTTCATTGTTGTCTGGCAACATGACCTCCAAGACAGGATTACGTACCACTCTGAAATAGTACGCATCCGTATTGACCTACGATGTTTGGTAGTGACTTGATCCGAAGTTTCATGATCACTATCATCAGCTTCCACTTCAATTGGTGTAGGAGCAACAGGAACAACTTCCTGTGCCCTGCTACACACTGGTTGAAGTGACGGTTCAATAACCTCATCAAGTCTCCACCATCCTCCCACCCAATTCTTTTGAGAGAAACTTTTCCTCGAGAAAGGACCCGTTTCTAGAAACAATCACTTTTGCTTCCGGATCCGAAATAGGAGGTATACCCAACTGTTTTGGGTGTCCTATGAAGATGCATTTATACGCTTAGGGTTCGAGCTTATCAGGCCAAACCCTTTTCACATAAGTGTCGCAGCCCCAAACTTTTAAGAAATGACAGCTTAGGTTTCTCTAAACCATAGTTCATACGGTGTCATCTCAACGGAATTACGTGGTGCCCTATTTAAAGTGAATGCGGTTGTCTCTAATGCCTAACCCATAAACGATAGTGGTAATTCGATAAGAGACATCATGGTTTGCACCACATCCAATAGGGTGCAGCTATGATGTTCGGACACACCATCACACTATGGTGTTCCAGGTGGCATTAGTTGTGAAACAATTTCCACAATGTCTTAGTTGTGTACCAAACACGTAACTCAGATATCATCTCTATGATCATATCATAGACATTTTATCCTCTTGTCACGACGATCTTCAACTTCACTCTGAAATTACTTGAACCTTTCAATAATTCAGACTTGTGTTTCATTAAGTAAATATACTTAGAATATACTCAAATCATCTGTGAAGTAAGAGCATAACGATATTCACTGCGTGCCTCAGTGCTCATTGGATTGCACACATCAAATGTATTACTTCCCACAAGTTGCTCTCTTGTTTCATCTCACTGAAAACGAGGCCTTTCAGTCATCTTGCCCATGTGGTATGATTTGCATGTCCCAAGTGATTCAAAATCAAGTGAGTCCAAACGATCCATCTGCATGGAGTTTCTTCATGCATATAAACCAATAGACATGGTTCACATGTCTCAAACTTTTCAAAAAACGAGTGAGTCCAAAGATCCATCAACATGGAGCTTCTTCATGCGTTTTATACCAATATGACTCAAATGGCAGTGCCACAAGTATGTGGTACTATCATTACTATCTTATATCTTTTGGCATGAACATGTGTATCACTACGATCGAGATTCAATGAACCATTCATTTTAGGTGCAACACCATTGAAGGTATTATTCAAATTAACAAAGTAACCATTATTCTCCTTAAATGAATAACCGTATTGCGATAAACATAATCCAATCATGTCTATGATCAACGCAAACACCAAACAACAATTATTTAGGTTTAACACCAATCACAATGGTAGAGGGAGCATGCGATGCTTGATCACATCAACCTTGGAAATACTTCCAACACATATCGTCATCTCACCTTCAGCTAGTCTCCGTTTATTCCGTAGCTTTTTATTTCGAGTTACTACCACTTAGCAACCGAACCCATATTTAATACCCTTGTGCTACTAGGAGTACTAGTAAAGTACACATTATAATGTATATCCAGTATACTTCTATCGGCCTTGCCAGCCTTCTCATCTACCAAGTATCTAGGGTAGTTCTGCTTCAGTGACCGTTCCCCTCATTTCAGAAGCACTTAGTCTCGGGTTTGGGTTCAACCTTGGGTTTCTTCACTAGAGCAGCAACTGATTTGCCGTTTCATGAAGTATCCCTTTCTTGCCCTTGCCCTTCTTGAAACTAGTGGTTTGACTAACCATCAACAATTGATGCTCCTATTTGATTTCTACTTTTGCGGTGTCGCGAATAGCTCAAGGATCATCATATCTATCCCTGATATGTTATAGTTCATCACAAAGCTCTAGTAGCTTGGTGGCAGTGACTTTGGAGAACCATCACTATCTCATCTGGAAGATTAACTCCCACTCGATTCAAGCGACTGTAGTACTCATACAATCTGAGCACATACTCAACGATTGAGCTTTTCTCCTTAGTTTGCAGGCTTAAGAAACTTGTCAGAGGTCTCATACCTCTTGACGTGGGCACTAGCCTGAAATCCCAATTTCAGTCCTTGGAACATCTCATATGTTCTCCGATGTTTCAAAAACGTCTTTGGTGCCTCAATTCTAAACCATTTAGCATTACGCACTGAACTATCATGTAGTCATCAAAACCTGTATGTCAGATGTTCGCAACATCCACAACCGACGCTCGAGGTTCAGCAAACTAAGCGGTGCATTAAGGACATAATCCTTCTGCGCAGCAATGAGGGCAATCCTCAGTTTATGGACCCAGTCCGCATAATTGCTACTGTCAACTCTCAACTAAATTTCTCTAGGAACAAATCTAAAACAGTAGAACCAAGCGTGAGCTACGACATAATTTGCAAAGGCCTTTTGACTATGTTCATGATAATTAAGTTCATCTAATCAAATTATTTAATGAACTCCCACTCAGATAGACATCCCTCTAGTCATCTAAGTGATACATGATCCGAGTCAACTAGGCCGTGTCTGATCATCACGTGAGACGGACTAGTCATCATCGATGAACATCTTCATGTTGATCGTATCCACTATACGACTCATATTCAACCTTTCGGTCTCTTGTGTTCCGAGGCCATGTCTGTACATGCTAGGCTCTTCAAGTCAGCCTAAGTGTTTTGCATGTGTAAATCTAGCTTACACCCGTTGTATGCGAACGTTAGAATCTATCACACCCGATCATCACGTGATGCTTCGAAACAACGAACTTTCGCAACGGTGCACAGTTAGGGGGAACACTTTCTTGAAATTTTATGAGGGATCATCTTATTTATGCTACCGTCGTTCTAAGCAAATAAGATGTAAAAACATGATAAACATCACATGCAATCAAATAGTGACATGATATGGCCAATATCATTTTGCTCCTTTGATCTCCATCTTCGGGGCGCCATGATCATCATCGTCACCGGCATGACACCATGATCTCCATCATCGTGTCTTCATGAAGTTGTCTCGCCAACTATTACTTCTACTACTATGGCTAACGGTTAGCAATAAAGTAAAATAATTACATGGTGTTTTCATTGACACACAGGTCATATAACAAATCAAGACAACTCCTATGGCTCCTGCCGGTTGTCATACTCATACTCATCGACACGCAGGTCATCCACTTGAGGGAAATTTGCTACTTTCCTACAAACCTCTGCACTTGGAGGCCCAACAACGTCTACAAGAAGAAGGTTGTGTAGTAGACATCAGGTACTCGAGTTGTACCAGAAAGGGGTTCACGATGACGATGAGGCCAGGCCGTTCGAGAGAAGGGGTTCGAGGTTGAAGTGACCGACCTTTCATTGATCTAGTTTAATTTTGTAATCTGCAATGCAATTTGAACTAAATTATGCTATCTTTATCCGTGTTTGCAATGTAGTTCGAACTAAACTAACCTATGAATATTGAAATATTTTTCTATATAAGTCATAAGGGTTCATATAAGCTCCCTACATTTCAAGAGATTGGCCAGAGATGCACTAATTTACTTCAGTTTTCATACTCATTTGAAATTATGATTATACTTTGATTCCTGATTAACAAGTTCTCTTTACATTAATAAAGGCAATGTACTTATTTGTTATTGTACTTCATGCACAAGGTCGTATATTTGTTGATCCTTTCATCTTTCTAATAGTATTCAGGCAAATTGACGGAGTACGAGAACCTTAGAAATAGAACTATCAAGGATAATGCAGCTCTGATTTCGCAAAGGTTGCAGGGAAAAGGCCTATAACCTGCTGGTTAATTTAGAGCTTGTCCATTCTAAACAAGGGTATTCGCATGTGGGACGAATGCAGTTTCACAGAAAAAGGGGGTATCTCTTGAGATGAGGAAGCTCAAGATACGGATAGTGTCGACAACTCGGATGCTGGAGTTGTTGCTACTAAGATTGCATCATCTGCTGAGGATCCAAAATCTACCACTATGGTAAATTTTATTATATTTACAAGTACTTACTAGCTGTGTGACATTTTTGTATACGAACGTAAGTCTTGTGAACTAAAATGTGTGAAGAATGCGCTTGTATACATGCAGGAAGTACGTGAAGCCCTCAAGAAGACTGTGCCACACATTCTGGATGAAATTGAGGATCAGAATATCTCTGCGGTAGCGCTTCATCAACAGATTCAGTCTATCAGGACTGCACTAAAAATCTTAGGCAAAGAAGATGACGTCATCCACAAAGGCAACGAAGAGAAAAAATTTGCTCTCGAGAAGACTCTTCAAGATATTGAGGGAGTTATGTGCTACATCACCAGGATTTTCTCACAATAATTCATTGCCCACAACTGAAAAACACCGCCATCATACTGGTGCATTGTTTGTATGTGATGAAACTGGTCAAGTGTCTAATTTTATTTTGTGACTTTGTGCTATGGTTGCCTACTGTAAAATCTCAGTCTGGGAGACAGTTTTTATGTTTGCGATGTAGTCATTGGGATGAATTTCCATTGCAATTCAAATTTTGCACAAATTCATATTAAATTCTTGAAAATAAAGTCAATTTTGTATCAAATATGCTCACCATTTGCAATATATAAATCAAATTGACCGCGCATACACACTGTGATGATGGTTATGGAGGCCGTCACCGTCATCCATGTCAGCACAACAATGGGCCCATATGTCAGAATCGTTCACCGGTCAGACGACACATCGTCACTAAAAATAGGACGCCTGGTCCCGCATGTAAGCAGCCACGTCAGCATCTTCTGGGCCCATATGTCAGCGTCGTTGACCGGTCAAACTGACGCCTGGCTTATTACTAACGGGACCGTCTACGAGAAAACCCACGGGGAACCCACATGGTGCTGGGGATCGTTGCAGAAATTAAAAAAATCTACGCATCACCAAGATCAATCTATGGAGAGACTGGCAACGAGAGAGATGGGAGTGCATCTTCATACCCTTGAAGATCGCGATGCGGAAGCATTACAAGAATGCGGATGAAGGAGTCCTACTCGTAGCGATTCAGATCGCGGTTGATTCCGATCTAAGCGCCGAACAACGGTGCCTCCGCGTTCAACACACGTACAGCCTGGGGACGTCTCCTTCTTGATCCAGCAAGGGGAGAGGAGAAGTTGAGGGAGAGCTCCGGCAGCACGACGGCGTGGTGGTGGAGCTTGCAGTTCTCCGGCAGGGCTTCGCCAAGCACTACGGAGGAGGAGGAGGTGTTGGGGAGGGAGAGGGCTGCGCCAGGGGAAGGGGTCCGGCTCCCATGTGCCTCCCCACTATATATAGGGGTGGAGGGGGCTGGTTTCTTGCCCTCCAAGTCCATTGGGGCGTTGGCAAAGGTGGGGGAAAGAAATCCCATCATTTCCCTTCCCCACCGATTGTTATCCCCCTTTTTTAGGGATCTTGATCTTATCCCTTCGGGATATGATCTTTTTCCTTCTAAGGGGGGATCTTGGTGCGCCTTGACCAGGGGTGTGGGGCCTTGCCCCCACTACCCACGTTCATGTGGGTCCCCCCATGCAGGTGGGCCCCACTCCAGAACCTTCTGGAACCTTCCCGGTACAATACCGAAAAATCCCGAATATTTTCCGGTGGCCAAAATAGGACTTCCCATATATAAATATTTGCCTCCGGAACACCTCGTGACGTCCGGGATCTCATCCGGGACTCCGAACAACATTCGGTAACTGCACACTAATTCCCATAACAACTCTAGTGTCACCAAACCTTAAGTGTGTAGACCCTACGGGTTCGGGAATCATGCAGACATGACCGAGACAGCTCTCTGGCCAATAACCAACAGCGGGATCTGAATACCCATGTTGGCTCCCACATGTTCCACGACGATCTCATCGGATGAACCACGATGTCAGGGATTCAATCAATCCTGTATACAATTCCCTTTGTCAATCGGTACGTTACTTGCCCGAGATTCGATCGTCGGTATCTCAATACCTCGTTCAATCTCGTTACCGGCAAGTCACTTTTACTCGTTCCGCAACACATCATCCCGTGATCAACTCTTTGGTTACATTGAGCTCATTATGATGATGTCCTACTGAGTGGGCCCAGAGATACCTCTCCGTCACACAGAGTGACAAATCCCAGTCTTGATTCGTGCCAACCCAACAGACAGTTTCGGAGATACCCGTAGTGTGCCTTTATAGCCACCCAGTTACGTTGTGACGTTTGGCACACCCAAAGCATTCCTACGGTATCCGGGAGTTGCACAATCTCATGGTCTAAGGAAATGATACTTGACATTAGAAAAGCTTTAGCAGACGAACTACACGATCTTGTGCTATGCTTAGGATTGGGTCTTGTCCATAACATCATTCTCCTAATGATGTGACCCCGTTATCAACGACATCCAATGTCCATGGTCAGGAAACCGTAACCATCTATTGATCAATGAGCTAGTCAACTAGAGGCTTACTAGGGACATATTGTGGTCTACGTATTCACACATGTATTACGGTCTCCGGTTAATACAATTATAGCATGAACAATAGAAAATTATCATGAACAAGGAAATATAATACTAACCATTTTATTATTGCCTCTAGGGCATATTTCCAACACATGGAAGTAGCCACGTCAGCAACTGCTGGCCCCACCTGTCAGAATCTTTGACCGATCAAACCTGCGGACCGATCACCGGTGACGGGATTACAGTCGCCATAAAGATCTTAGGCGACAGATTGGGCTATCAGAGATGAGAATTTGGGCCGTCAACGAAAACGGCAAACAGTGACATTTTTTGGTTCGTCACTTCAAATGCGATCTTGCACGACAAAAAAAAGTGGTACCGTCAAAATTTAATTTTCCATGACGGCACTTCGGTGATGGTGGGGGTGACGACCGGAAAACTTCACGGGTGTATTTTCCATGACAAAAAGGGTTATACGTGACACGAGTAAAACGTCGCAAAATAGAGAAAATTTTGTAGTGGGATCTCAGGATATCATTATGTGTAACGATAGTCCTAAAACAACATTGAGAGTATGCCGAAGAACGATCATATTGAATCGACCCAATCTTTTTTGTTATACTTTGAGATAATATCGTCTGAAATCAATTGTTATAACACAGAGTGTTAGCATGTGTTTTAGTTCCTCATACCATGAGAGTATCATAGTCACTTCCTACCATACAGTGGATTTTGGGGTTGCTCAAACGTCATCTATTGTAAGTAGGTGATCATAACGACAACTTATTGGTTCATTAGAAAGTTTGACAAGGGACTGGATTGCTCACGAGTGGGATTTGCTCCTCGGACGATGGAGAGATATTCTTAGGGTCCTCTCGGTGTGATGGTATCCATCATCGTTTGTCCAGACACAGGTGGCTACGTCACAGGGATCCCGGAACACTTCAACGAGAAAGAAGAACAAAATTGGCACGAGATCAACGGTATAGTAAGCATGTGCATGACTCAGGAGGATACCGATGCATCCCGGGTTTTGTAAAGTATCGCGAAGCAAAGGGAACATCATATAATAACCAAAGGTTTACTCGAATGTCATTCGTGTAATCATAGGGATCGATATGGACGTCCATGGTTCCGCTATCGGTCATTGAACAAAGTGATTTCTTTCATGTCTATCCTGAACCTACGAGGTCACAAGCTTAAGGTAATCACGATCTGCAGAGTGTTAGTAGGACGATAGTACTGATGATTGATTTATGAAATAGTTTCGTTAATATTCAGAATAGTTTCGAAGGGTTTCATAATTTATCGGGCAATACCGGGTATTCCCGATAATTAATATATTAGGAGGAAAATATTTCCGGTGATGTTATATTATATATAAAAGGATCTAGTAATTATTAGAAGGATTTTATATTTAATTAAATATCAACGGGCCTTAAAAGGCCAAGAGGTGGAAGGCCACTTGGACCACAAGGGCCCAAGTGGAGGTGGCGCCCCTCTTTCCTTGTGTGTGTGTGGGGGGATCCTAGTAGGGGAGGAGTCCAACTCCTCCTCCCTCGCCGACGCACCAAGGAGGGCCTTTCCCTCCTTGGTGGCCGCCCTCCTCTCCCCCTCTAACATGTATATACTTGAGGTATTGTGCCCTATTGGATACACAAGTTTTTGAGCCTCCTATAGTTCATCTAGTTCTAGTTCTAGTTCTAGTTGGTCCTAGTTGACTAATTAGAGATAGACCTAGTTCCTCTAATCCTCATAATTAGAAGCCCAGTGTGGTTCTAATCTCCTCCCTCTAATTCTCCGGCCATGATTAGCTCTGCACGGCGAAGCGCTACTAGATCGTGAAGACCGTATGCTGCAACCAAGTTGAGGGGCCATGCTTTCGGTCTTCCGTTCAAGGGATCGTTCGAGGGTTGTTCGCGGGATCGTCATCAACGGTTCGAGGGACTCCAAGGACGACATACACCGACTCGTCTACTTCCGCTGCAACTCCGGATTCGGTAATGATCATTGATCCAAACCATATATGCATCTTCATATTGTTCCTGGGTGTTCTTAGGGCAATTTTTTTGTTTTGTACTACGTTTCCCAACAACAGCAACTATAACAAGCAATATAATCTAAGGAACAATACACTACCTGGAACTATGATAACATAAAAAATTGCAAAGTATCCACAAATTAAAATGGATTAAGATAAAAAAAAGGGATCTTTACAATATAATCAACACTATACCTAGTAGATTTAACATTAAAATTCCTAAAAACTCACTATATAAATATCAATCACCCAAATCCATATATAGCACAGGCCTACCAAAGCCTACTCATTTAAATTGGCAAAAATCTATTCCCCCAATAAATCAACTAAATTAACACAAGTCACTAGCAAATCGACTTAAAAGTCACAACAAAACAACTCAAAGCATAACCCTAACCGTAAATCAAAAGGACATGCTCAAAGTAGGAGATTAGATCAAAAAGGGGAACACAGAAAAACCATAACCAAAGAATAACCCTAATCGTAAAACTCATACACCACAAAACAAATCAGGGACTAGAGTATGAGCAGATGAAATACTTGAACAGTAGATTCGCTCGCGGATGAGCACAAGAACCCTGAGCCAAGCACCCCCAAGAACAAAACCTGCACAAGAACAACAAAAAGAATTCATGAAGTGACATATATCCACAGAAAATAGCTCGGATCTATGAAAAAATAAGGGAGGAGGAAGGAGAGAAATAAATCCACAAACCTTAGCTCATACTAGCACAAGAACAGCAAAAAAACTTACAAACTGACAAATATCCACACAACTAACTCGGGTCTATGAATAAATAAGGGGGGAGGAAGGAGAGCAAGAAATCCACCAACCCTGGCCGTCATAGGAGGAGGAGAGGTGACCAAAAAGAAGCAGAGTGAGACAAAGAGGAGGGGAATAGACTGAGAGAGTGGCTGACTCGGGAAGAATCGAGATAAAACGAGAGAGAGAGAGAGAGAGAGAGAGAGAGAGAGAGAGAGAGAGACGGTCCATCTCCACAAGCGGGATGGGCTAAGCTACTAACGGGAGGCGGGAGCATAACGGGCGCACAATGCGAGCCCAACTGCCAACTCGACTGACCAAAAATTGGGGTGAGTCGATTCTGGTTAGCCCAACAAAGCAAACAACAAGCCAGAAGAAGAAAAAAAACACGAATCTCAAGGAAGCATTCAATGGCTACAAAATCGACTTACCAAATATAAAGTCAGGCAACTTACATGTACCTAAAGTGATCTTTGAGTGTAGATATTTCTTAGTGAGCAAATCCTGCCAAACACTTTTCTCTAAAGTGACCTGAACTATCATTTGTTGAGCACGCACTTGTTCTTGTCTTTCAGGTCTTATATCCCAAGACCATCTAGAAGAATCAATATCTAAAGAACATCCAATCTTTTCCTCACCTCCATCGGTATTTCAAAGAAGGATAGCATGAATTCCTCAAGAAAAAAGGATAGCATGAACACTGACAAGCTAATCGGTGTTGCATTGATTAGGACAATAAGTGCCCCATAGGTCGAAAGCTTGTCCTCTGAATTACTAAGTATTTTCTCAAAACGGTCATCAATGATCTTCCACTGTTTATTTTGTAGTTTTTCGAAGTGGTGTTTCCAAAACCTAGCAATTGCTTTTGTTAAAACTTATCTTAAGTATAGATAGTTGTTTGAACAAACAAGTGATTAACTTCATGTTGGTGGCAATTTGTCCATACCATGTTTTTCACAAAAATATCAGTGTCATCAACATACCGTAAGATGGGGACTCTCGTTGGTTAGATGGGAGAGAAGATGACGGTGATGGATAACATCGGCTTCCTCCTCATCCTGATCAAGGGAATCCAAAATATACGTTGACCTGAGAGCGTCCGTAAGCCGGCTTAACTCCAAATGCCCAATTGCTGGAATAGAAACGTCCAATAATGCGACACTAGTAGAAAATATGCCTTTAGTCCCGGTTCGCAAAGGCCATTAATCCCGGCTGTGCAACCGGGACTAAATATGCGCGACTAAAGGCTCCCCCCCTTTAGTCGCGCCTCTTACGAACCGCGACTAAAGGCCCATCCACGTGGGCGCCAGGAGTCCGTCGGGGCGGAGGACCTTTAGTCCCGGTTCTCGTGGCTCACCGGGACTAAAGGCCTCCTCCGCGGTTTAGGGTTTTAGCCCCCCTAAACCTGGTTTCTTTTTAATTTGTAGTGTTTTATTTCTTTTATATTTTATTTTGTGTTTTATTTTAATTTTGATGAAGTTTCAGTACACATATTCTACGCTACTATATACATGCATATGAAATTTCAAACAAGAAGAATTCAAGAGGAATATATAATATATATTCAATCTCGGGTGACCATATACAACTTCGAACAAGTTTCCATACACAATTAGGATGGATGACCATATACAACTTCGAACAAGTTTCAATCTCGGGTATGCATATAAATTTCTTCGTCCTCGGTATAGTGTTCTCCTTTAGGATTGATGACTTCCCTCATGAAAAATCCTGCTAATTCATCTTGAATTGGTCGGAAGCGAGCTTCTGGACTAAGCCTCCTCCGCAAGTTATCCATCGCCTTCCGCACGCTATCCGATGCCTTCTGCTCAGAGGTGTGTCTCCGGATGTTCTCACAAACATAGTATCCACATAGATTGGTCCCCGGTGGCTGTGTGGTGTGCTTCAGTCATAGAATGACCGTCCATACATATCGTTGATTTCCTTCCGATCGTGCCTTTTCCACTTAGTCTCCCCTCGTGCCCTGATTGAGGAATACCAATCGGCTTAAGGTCAGGAACATAGTCAATACAGAACTCAATTACCTCCTCATTTCCATAGCCCTTGACGATGCTTCCTTCTGGCCTAGCACGGTTACGAACATATTTCTTTAATACTCCCATGAACCTCTCAAAGGGGAACATATTGTGTAGAAATACAGGACCGAGAATGGAAATCTCTTCGACTAGGTGGAGCAGGAGGTGCGTCATAATATCGAAGAAGGATGGTGGGAACACCAACTCGAAACTGACAAGGCATTGGACCACATCGTTCTGTAACCGTGGTAGATCTTCTGGATTGATTACCTTCTGAGAGATTGCATTGAGGAATGCACATAGCTTCACAATGGCTACTCGAACATTTTCCGGTAGGAGCCCCCTCAAAGCAATCGGAAGCAATTGCGTCATAATCACGTGGCAGTCGTGAGACTTCAGGTTTAGGAACTTTTTGTCCGCCATGTTTATTATTCCCTTTATATTCGACGAGAAGCCAGACGGGACCTTCATACTGCTCAGGCATTCAAAATAAATGACCTTCTCTTCTTTGGTAAGAGCGTAGCTGGCATGACCTTGAAACCATTCCGGATGCCGGTCATCTGGGTCTTTCAAAAGTTGCTGGTCCTGCCGTGCTTCCTTTGTATCATTTGTCTTCCCATACACGCCCAAGAAGCTTAGCAGGTTCACGCAAATATTCTTCGTAACATGCATCACGTCGATTGCAGAGCGGACATCTAGGACTTTCCAATATTCTAGCTCCCAAAATATAGATCTCTTCTTCCACATGGGTGCGTGCCCGTCAACTCCCCGCGGAACTGATTGTCCGCCAGGACCCTTTCCAAAGATGACTTTCAAATCCTTGACCATATCAAATATCTCAGCACCAGTACGTTCCGCAGGCTTCGGCCGGTGATCTGCCTTGCCATTGAAATGCTCGCCTTTCTTTCTTACGTTATGATTTCGGGGAAGAAATCGACGATGACCCAGGTACACGTTCTTCTTACAATTACCCAAACGTACACTTTCAGTCTCATGTAAGCAGTGCGTGCATGCATTGTATCCCTTATTTGTCTGTCCCGAAAGGTTACTGAGAGCAGGCCAATCGTTGATGGTTACAAAAAGCAACGCTCGTAGGTCAAATTCCTCTTCTTTGTGCTCATCCCAGACACGTACACCAGGTCTGCCCCACAACTGTAAAAGTTCATCAACTAATGGCCTTAGGTACACATCGATGTCGTTCCCGGGTTGCTTTGGACCTTGGATGAGCACTGGCATCATAATGAACTTCCGCTTCATGCACAACCAAGGAGGAAGGTTGTAGATGCATAGAGTCATGGGCCAGGTGCTATGGCTGGAGCTCTGCTCGCCAAAAGGATTCATGCCATCAGTACTTAGACCAATCTTATGTTCCTTGCGTCAGCTGCAAAATCTTTGAACACTCTGTCGATCTTTCTCCATTGCGTTCCATCAGCGGGGTGTCTCAACTCCCCGTCGGACTTACAGTCCTCTTTGTGCCATCGCAACGACTTGGCATGCTTTTTGTTCCTGAACAGACGTTTCAACCGTGGTATTATAGGAGCATACCACATCACCTTGGCGGGAACCCTCTTCTTGGGTTTCTCGCCCTCAACATCGTCACCAGGGTCATCGCCTCTGATCTTATAACGCAATGCAGTGCATACAGGGCATTCATTCAAATTCTCGTATTCACCGCGGTAGAGGATGCAGTCGTTAATGCATGCATGTATCTTCAGAACCTCTAAACCTAGAGGGCAGACAACCTTCTTTGCTTCGTACGTACTGGCGGGCAACTCGTTATTCTTCGGAAACATATTCTTCAACATTTTCAGCAAATTTTCAAATGATGAGTCAGCTACACCTTCCCGTGCCTTCCATTTTAGCAAATCCAGTGTGCAGCCCAGCTTTTTCAGACTATTATCGCATCCTGGGTACAACGACTTTTTGTGATCCTCTAACGTGCGATCCAAATTCTCCCTCTCCTTGTCAGTTTCGCAGCGTCTCCGTGCATTAGCATTGGTCCGACCAAGATCATCAGCGGGCTCATCATGTGCCTCTTCTTCACCTTCACCTAACCCTTCCCCACCTTCAGCATCATCCTCCATGAAAGTATCACCGAAATGATCATGATAGTTGTCATCGATATCATCCCCTTCTTCATCTTCTTCCATTCTAACCCCTCTTTCTCCATGCTTGGTCCAACAATTATAGCTTCGCATGAAACCGTGCCGAAGCAGGTGCATGTGAACGTCTCTTGAGGAGGAGTAACCCTTCTGATTCTTACAGACAGCACATGGAAAGATAATAAAACCTCGCTGCTTGTTCGCATTTGCCACTACGAGGAAATCTTTCAAACCCGTAGTGAACTCGCCGGAGAGTCGGGGACCGTACATCCATTGCCGATTCATCTGCATTATTATTATATAAAGTATATAATTAACCATCATGCATTTGTTAAACTAACTAGCTAGAAATAATACAAATTAAACAATGAACTACACACATGCATATTTTATCAATGACACATGAAAGGTTCAAGTTGCTAACCGCGATCACGGAGGAAAAATAAATGAGAAAGCTCAAGTGTGGCTCGGACACTTCATATCATGTTTGTTTCATGCTCTCGGGCATTTCATCGAACACCTTGTGTGCATAGGAGGAACCAAAAGCAAACCCACCACCCCCCTTCTGAATTGTGGCTAAGTGAAGTGAGCTGAGTCCTATATATAGGGATGGGCCTTTAGTCCCGGTTGGCCTGGCCAACCGCGACTAAAGCCCCTCCTGTCCGCCAGCTGTCGACCGAGCACGCTGGGCCCAGATAGTTGGTCGCGGGTCTCCTCCCGAACCGCGACTAAAGACCCCTTTGGTCGTGGTTCGATTATTTTAGGGACTAATGGGGGCGTATGGAAGCCTCTTTTTCTACTAGTGCGACCGCATTTCTACCCATCCAAATTCGTCGCCCATTGGCCAATGACAAGCCACAGAAAATTCGTGGTGTTCAAGTACCCTTGAGGCAGACGAGATCTTCTCATTCCACATCATGCAATTATTATCAGAAAATCCCCCTTGATGGATCGACGGGTACGCACCGGGAGGACCAGCCTAGGAACTTGCCTACACGAGAGCTACGCACAGTAGCTGCAGCTACGCCCGTAGGCAGGCGTGTGAGTGATATTTGATGTATACGTATACCCGTATGGTGACGAGGACGAGCGCTCACATGAGCCCAACCCAGCGCGATCCATGGGCCCCCACCCCGTCTGCCCTTTATAAAGCTACTACACACTACGTTGCACAGTACACCCCACTTTTCCCAGCTCTTTCTCTAGCTCGATCTCTATGCTCGCAACGCTGCAAAAAACCACACACCTTCTTTCACAAAGAGAAACAAAATAAAGTGCTTGAGAAAAAACCAAGGTTGATGAAGCTCCTGGAAAGAAGCTATAGTACGGACGAGGGGAAAGGGGTCGAGAGGGGGGAAAACACAGCGAGATGACTCTTGTGAGTTTCCACTTCCACTAGCTAGTGAGTTCAAGGAAGAGGAATCTTGTAGCTAGGGCAGCTCAGTCTCCTCTCCCCCTTGCGGGAGGATCGAACTGCAGCAGGGCCAGCCACAAATATTGGCCACGCGGGCGCGCGCCCACCCAGCACCCACCAACCTCCCCGGCTGGCCGTCTCCATCGATCCATATTGCCGGCCATCCCCGTCTCCACTCCATCCATCCCTGCCACATCCCATAGCTAGCTAGCAGCAGCTAGGCGTGCAGTGCGCGCGCGTCAATGCATGCCGGCCCAGCCAATTCCCCTCTGCTCGCCTCCCTCCCTCGCTCGGTGCGAACGCGGCTCAAGATCGGTATAGAATTTCTTAGGAAGAAAAACAACACATACACGCATACATAGGTGGATCCCCTCTCTAGTAGTGCCCAACCTACATGCTATAGCTCTGCTGCAGCCGCAGTGTCTATTCTCGAGCACCAGGCCAAGCTGCTGGTCTCGGCAGAAGCCAGCAAGGGGCAACAAGAAGAAGGATCCAGGATTGCTGCTTTCTCGCTCCGATCCGAACAACCACTGGGCGGCACGGCAGCGAAGGAAGCTCTTTTGTAGTTGCTTGCTTCTTCTCAAGATCTGGTCTTCCTCCTCTCCTCTAGTCGGCGAATCGGGATGCCGCAGTAATCCGCGGGAAGAAGTATTCAAGTATACACACATGGAGTTTACTGCGACAAGCAGTAGGTTTTCTAAAGGAGAGGAGGAGGTGGAGGAGGAGCAGGAAGAGGCGTCGATGCCGCGCGAGATCCCTTTCATGACGGCCGCAGCCGCCAGCAGCGCCGCCGCGCCTTCTGCTTCTGCGTCGGCCTCGACACCAGCGTCAGCGTCCGCGTCTGCGTCGCCGTCTGGAAGTAGCCCTCACTTTCGTTCCGGGGATGACGCCGGAGCGTCGGGGAGCGGGGGCGGCGGCGGCAGCGTGGCGGAGGCGGTGGAGAAGGAGCACATGTTCGACAAGGTGGTGACGCCGAGCGACGTGGGGAAGCTGAACCGGCTGGTCATCCCCAAGCAGTACGCCGAGAAGTACTTCCCGCTGGACTCGGCGGCCAACGAGAAGGGCCTCCTGCTCAACTTCGAGGACAGCGCCGGGAAGCCATGGCGCTTCCGCTATTCCTACTGGAACAGCAGCCAGAGCTACGTCATGACCAAAGGGTGGAGCCGCTTCGTCAAGGAGAAGCGCCTCGACGCTGGGGACACCGTCTCCTTCTCCCGCGGCGCCGGCGAGGCCGCCCGCCACCGCCTCTTCATCGACTGGAAGCGCCGAGCCGACACCAGAGACCCGCTCCGCTTGCCCCGCCTCCCGCTTCAGATGCCGCTAACGTCGCACTACAGCCCGTGGGGCCTCGGCGCCGGCGGCAGAGGGTTCTTCATGCCGCCCTCGCCGCCAGCCACACTCTACGAGCACCGTCTCCGTCAGGGCTTCGACTTCCGCGGCATGAACCCCAGTTACCCCACAATGGGGAGGCAGGTCATCCTCTTCGGCTCGGCCGCCAGGATGCCTCCGCACACGCCAGCACCACTCCTCGTGCCGCGCCCGCCGCCGCCGCTGCACTTCACGGTGCAACAACAAGGCAGCGGCGCCGGCGTAAGTGTAACCGCCGGGTCCCCAGTGGTGCTCGACTCGGTGCCGGTAATCGAAAGCCCGACGACGGCAACCAAGAAGCGCGTGCGCTTGTTCGGCGTGAACCTTGACAACCCGCAGCATCCCGGCGATGGCGGGGGCGAATCGAGCAATTATGGCAGTGCACTGCCATTGCAGATGCCCGCATCAGCATGGCGGCCAAGGGACCATACGTTGAGGCTGCTAGAGTTCCCCTCGCACGGTGCCGGTGCCGAGGCCTCGTCTCCATCGTCGTCGTCGTCTTCCAAGAGGGAGGCGCATTCGGGCTTGGATCTCGATCTGTGACCTAAAGGAAAGTTCTGCGATTCTTTCTTTCTTCTACCATTTGATTTTCGGTTCTTCTCGTCATCTCACTTCTCGTGTGATTCAGTTATAACCTTTTGATGATAGCGGCAGCTAGGGATTTAACATTTGCCCCCTTTTCGGCATTTGAAATTTTTGTGTTGGTTTGAGAAGTCATAAAGAAATTAAGTTTAGGCAGATTAATGTTTTTCTCCCAAATCAGCGTCATCTCTTGTCCACCATTATTTTCCCTCTCCATGTGCTTGTGCTTCAATACTTGCCCATGTTTAGCAAAATCTCATGCCCATTTCATACATATGATAACATTTGTCCGTGTGCAAATTTTTGTTCATGGTCTCATAGTACTTCCTTAGTTTATTTTTAGTCTGCATATACAATTTGTCAGAAGTCAAACTTGGTTAAGTTTGACCAATTTTATATGGAAACATATCCACATTCATGATACAAAACCAAAATCGTTAGATTCATCATGAAATTAAGTTTCATACTATATAAGTAAAGTATTGTAAATGTTGACATTTTTAATATGATCTTTGGTCAAACTTTATGTAATTTAACTTTAAACAAATCTTATATATGAAATAAAAAGAAACTGAGGGAGTACGAGAGATACGAGTTGAATCCATCAAAATGCGTGCTGCCAAAACCAGCACTACACATTAATAATTCAGAAAATCTAACTGGCGACCATTCTCTAGGAGAGCATTCATTCGAACGTTTTTCCTGACAATTTTAGTTGTATCAGGGGTACCTATTTCTTCAAAACAACATGACATTTTCTGGAAAGATGGCAGTTTTGAGTCTTCATTAATTCTAGAAAATGTCAGGTTATTCTGAAGAAACTGTCACCCCTCGACCAACTAAAACTGTGATCAAAACATTTCGCAAATGCCAACCCCTCCCAGTAAACGGTCGCCAGATAAGAGTGTCCTAGTAATTTCCCCTGTCATGCTATTACTTGTGAACTGATATTCTGGTAGATCAAATGTCCGCACGACTCAGCGGTACTTGGATGGCGCGTTAAGCCCTCACGCATGCAGCAGCAAGAGACAAGTCCGAACAGCGACATTATATTTTCGCAGGTGAGATCTTAAAAACACATTCCATTCTTTACTGCTCATCATCGATCTCATATTTACGGCCGGAGGAAGGTCTGCACATTCCTTTTATTTCGCCTTTTTGCCGCCACCTTTTTCTACCACCACTGTACCGCACTGTGTTTCTCCTGTGTGCCACATCTGTAGCTGCATGTATCATACTCGTTCGTACAGTAGTCCTGTGTCGCCATTGTAGAGAGTAGACAGCGCGCGTACGTAGTCGTCGTACCATTTTTTTTTTCTTTTGCCCCCTTGTGAGAGCCGGAGGGAACACGGACTTAAACCCATGGAGTGGGCCAAATCTTGTATAGTTTGGATTGTCTGGGCCTTGAGGAGTGCATGCATGCACACAGTCCAAGAGATCTTTATGGTCGTGGCAGTCTGTAAAGAGGGGGCACTGGCCATAACTTCTTAGTACGATCGCTTGGAATTTATGGGGGACCTCGGTACGTAGTACGAACCCCTCCTCACTGTTGCAGTTGGAGTAGCAACAGTGAGGAGCTGTGCGATTGTTGGCACTTGGCAGTGGCAGTCATCTTCGAACCTCTTCTTCCTGTGGCTTCTGCTGTTTTGCTTCCATCCATCGATCGCAGCACGGAGCGCTTTTTCTTTTTCACTGCGGTGGGTAGCTAGGACTGCATGCATGGTGTGCGGATGTGCGCAGGGCGTGATGGGAGCAAAGGCGACTAGCTAGGCCGGCCGGCCGGCCTGCTGCCATAACTAGCAAGGTGTAGGAGGGGACGCAGCTCCTTTGCACAGGGAGGGTTGGGGAACTCAGAATAGATGGATCGGTGCTCTGCTGAACCTCTCGAGAGTTAAAGTACGTACCTTTGGTTCATTGTAAGGCGTGAAGGTGAAAAGGGAAAGAGGGTATGCTTGTGAGCTTGACTGAGGCTTGGCTTGAAACACACCACTAGCTAGCACCAACACGAAAAGAATGGATAAGTAGTACAGTATCTCCTACATGTAAGTTTCTGCAGCTTCTTTCTTCTCTTTGATTTATTTTTAGCTCGATCTCTCTTCCATGCTTAGTCCATGCAGCACAACCGTACCATCAATTTAAATATACATTGTGTGTGCTGGAGTAGTTGCTTCTCTACTCATGGCTGTCTCGTAAGGTACGGCTAGGTTAGCTGACATTCAGGGAAAGTGCCTTTTTTAGTGATAGGAGAGCATCCCCATGGACTGAGACTGATCCTACACCGAACATGAAACTGAAAAGGCTGATCCGGTATGCTTGACTAGGTACAGGAAATATATTATAGAATCCTAGTTTTATATGATTGACATGATTCCAAAAGATTAAAAAATTGTATCAGAGATTGCATTGGCATGCTTTTTTGAAGACTATAATACCAAAGGAAATAGCACTTCCAATAAAATGTCTTTAGTTACATAATTGAAAAACATAAAAACACATGAGCCACTGAACATCGATAAAAGGATATTCCTTTAAACTTGAGTTCAAGGTGCCCATACACAAAAACATCTTTAGGTTCTAACACGCGGAACAAATAACAGATGTGTATAAAATTATACAAAAGAGTGAATCCTATCAAAAAAATATATTTCTCGTGAACCCAAGAGGCCCTGAGAATCCACCCCTAAAGTTCTTGTTTTGCTTGCGCGTACCTCTATATGTACATACATGCATGCTAGCTAGCTAGCTATTTATGAGTGAATAAAACAAGATATATTGTTGGTTGTCTTGAATGCAAATAAGTTGTATACGTAGGTTGAGATTAACTTAATCTCCAACAGCCTACTATTAGTTGTCATGCAATATATGTACTTCTGGTTTGTGTTTCGTAAGTCAATAAATCAATATGTTCTCCACTTTCTGTGGATAAAAAGGCACTACTACTAATTAACGAGCATCAAATTGACGTAACCATAGTTGATGCATATATATATATATTCTTTCTAGTACGAGTGTCATTATGCTTCCTAGCATTCTCTGGAGATGCCCTTACATGACTTATGCTAAGATGATCTTACCTTGAGCCAATCATCCAGACAAGGTTGGTAGTTGTTATGAAAAGATGAAATGACAACACATGTGCTATATTTTTGTCCATATCTACTTGGTATCATTAAGCTATTTGACTATCCATCTTGTTCTGGCAACCAAATGAACGACATACATACTAGTTCCTGTATACTAGAGGCCGCCAAGCTAATAAGCCTGATCCCAGGGTGAAAAAGCCAAGTACTTGTCCGGTGGCTGTTTCATGGGTTATGGGCCAAGATGAACTGAACCAGATATATAGCGTGCCTCAACATATATTGTAAATATGTCAGCAACATCTAGTATATTTGATGTCCACGTATGTAGCTATTGAGATGCCTGGCTAAGGGATATTTGTTTGGTTTAGTACAATCATTTTGTTTGAGCAAAGTAGCGACTCAGAATAGGTGGTTCATCTATTTTTATTCTAAAATAATTAATTATTGCAGCATATCTACGTATATAAATTTGAAGAAATGATGAAATTTCTATAGCTTCTCCGTAATTAAGATATAATGAGGCATGTGCCAAACATACGTTGGTACTTAATATCATTTTTGTGTTGTTTTTACATCAACTCATAATACAACTTAGGTATGTTGTTGTATTGGGGTATAATGTGTGTACTTCTATTTATAGCTAAGTCCAGTGCTATTGAATCCTTAACTAGTGTGTGGTACAATTTGATAAGTTTATGATAATGCGCCTATTTGTGTGGGAAAATTGTTGAACACGGAAGTATCTATGAACCATGGATATCATATTTGTACCACGAACAGTTAAGGTGTAACTACGTACTACCTAATGATCTATGCATAACAGGAAGATGTGTACTTATATCATGTGCTTAATAAAATGTGCATCTGGAAATGTAAACTAGGACTCAAACTAAGTTCAAATGCAACCTTTCTGCATTGGTGCCAGATTATGCGCGGTGGTAAATAAGTATACATGATTATTATTTTACAATTTTTCAGAATTGTTCTGCTAACTGCTAGTTAATAAACATAAGGTCTGTACTGAATGGTTCAGATCTCTCGAACTATCAATTTGTACATGAACTGTACATGCAGTGATGTATGTAGTTGGTGCAATTATTATATTTATAGATCCAGTAAAGGATGGAACTAACAAGAATCTGAGCCATTTCATGCGAAATTACCGAAATTTTCATGTGCATTCATATAAACATAGATCCTTGACATCACATCATGTATAGATTGATCAGCCAGATAGTTTGAAAGTTGTACGGTTATTAATACATGACACATCACTTACTAGATTTAGTTTTGGTTAGTAAACATGATGTGCAAAATGTGGCATTATCGATGGAAAATAGTTGAAAGAGAAGAATTATATATAATGGCAAATTTATAATATGAGTTTCTATCGCCTTAATGTTGTTTGCACATGTCGAAAAGTATGACTACCTCGAAACTAAGTGTGTCTGTAGTGCAGTCAAGAATTTATAAATTCTCTTGATTAGTTATTTTTTGTGGGTAACCCTCTTGATTTTGAACATATAGGTGGGCATTTATATAACTTGCACACGTAATCAGTACTCCCTCCGTCCCATAATGTAAGACATTTTTTGACACTACATTAGTGTTAAAAAACGTCATATATTATGGGACGGAGGGAGTATATAGTGCATGCATGTGCTTACTGGCCAATGATCTGTGACTGCTCTTTCATGGGGCTGAAGAAATCGCACTTAAGATCAATATGGTAATAACTCGCACCTTTATGAATTGACATTTACTTCTCGTTGACCTTTGTCTGCATGTCCGTGAGAGGGAGTAGTATATATAAAAGCAGAACAATATAACAAGTGGAAATGCCTTACGAATCCCGGGCTAGCATTTCAAGATCGAAGAGCAAGAGGATGCAAAATGATCTGTGTACGTTCTCCCCGTCTGGCGCTGGCAGTCCATAGATACCTCATACTAGCTAGTTGCATGTGATCGAGAGCACGAGAATGATGAGCTTATGCATGGCCGCCCGCATGGCGGCCAGATGCTTTCATCTGTGGCGCCTGTCTCACTGTGAGGCTAATAATGCCGACTAGCTAGGGCATTTGGCACTGTGCCCCTGTGCGATTGTGCGCGGGTGTGCATGCGACGATATACGCGCGTCCCACTTCCCTGACCCTGACGACTCGTCTCTTCCTGATGGGTGCCATGCATGGGATCCCTTTGCACAATGGCAGGTGCTGTGCCCCCCCCCCCCCCCCCCCCCCCCCCAGCTGCGAGGCGTGTCTCTTGTGGCGTGTAACTTGTGTAGCAACTGTACCATCCGGCAGCTATCTTTTGAGCTCTTCATGTGCTTCATGTTCCTGTCTCACAGTTGAGCAGGACATCATTGCGATCCAATCAGTTATCATTACAAACAACTTAAAGGAAGAAAACACTTTCATATAGTATTAAAGATATACTCACACAGGGTTCCGCGTATTAGTTTTGTTCTTGAGGAGCAAATCTCCGGGTGCTTCTCTCTGTAACAGGAGCGAGGAGAGCGAGACTAGAGGATGAATAGTTAAATTTTGTTCATGTATATATACATGAGTAGACAATATATAAATGATAGGTTGGTTGGTTATTCCTGTCATAGTATGTTATAAGGTAATTCGTTCTAAATTTGGTGCATCCAACTAATTGTGAGAAAACCGTTACAAAGATTGTTGTATGTCACGCATGCCATCTTTGGGGTACAAATGAGAATTTATATACTCATTCCTTTATGAAGAAATAACTTGTCCACAAACCACAATGACACAAGATGCATCAACACATACCATGTTAGAATAGTCAAATAAAAAACTAGCAGTCCTTTGAGAAATGAGAAGCCAAAGTATTTATCATAGTTGTTGAAAAAAATAGTTGAGGCAAATCTTATGCCTCCGTTTCGAAAAAAACAAAAATAGTTGTTGAAATAGTATATTTCACATTTTTTTTAGAGTTAGCACTTTTCACTCTAGTTTTATTTTTCAGTGCATGGATTGAATTTGGTTTTAAAATTATGGGACTTCCAGTATTATCGATCAAAACTTGTAAAACAACATTTACATTTTTTTTGGACTTCCGTTCAGCATAGTTTCACCAATAATGCCGTTGAAAAGAGCACAACACAGAAACCACACTTGCTATTTGTTCATATAAATATTGGTGAACGGGAAAGTCATTATTTGTGCCAACTTTGGCCTTGTTGGCCTCACCGAACACGACGAATCGAGTTCAGTTACCAGAAAATGTCGGTTGCATATCCTCTCTGAATCCCTTACAGGGCAGATTGAGCCTATTTATAGCTATCTTTTGCTTTTAGAAAGGAATTTAATTGAGTATGTATGTACTCTGTAAAGAAATATAAGATCTTTTAAATAGTATTTGTGAATGTTATGCACATAATATGAAGTATGAAGCCAAATGTTCTTTGGAAAAACCTCTATCAAACTATAAGATGCTTTTGTAAACTAATATTTTGATACCGAGTCGGCCTATTTATAGCCACCTTTTGCTTCTAGTGATTAACAATGAGCACCGCAGTTCGTGTCAACGACAACTAGTCTTGAGCGCAGGGCTGCGTATGCACCTTTTCAGCGCTCCTTTCACCAGCCATTGCGGGTAGAAGTGCAGACCGATCCGCATGCATGCATATCTGTAAGCCTGTACAACTGCAGGCTTTTGTTTCCATGCACTCCATGCATGAACATGAAAAACAAAAGTAACTGTCGCCACTTAATGATCATGCAGATTAGTTTAGTGATACTACTTAAGAAGCACAAAAAACAAACGGTCATGCACAATTAAAGGATCACCCGATCAACAATTCAGATTATGCAGTGGTTATCGCCTGCGTGTCACCTGCAAAAAAAAAAAAATCGCCTGCGTGCAGTCATTCATGGACTATATATACCTTCGCAAAAAATACTCTCTTTTGTGAATTTTTTCCAAGAAATCATTCAATCTATTCATCAAACATCATGGCATACAAAGAACACAAGAAGCAATAAAAATTACATTCATGTCCGTAGACCACCTAGAACCGACTACAAGTACCGGAGCAAGCCAAAGGCGCGCTGCCATGATCGCACCCCCCTCATCGCAACTGGGCAAACTTTGTAATAAACAATCGGGAATTTATCGTGTTAAGGCCCCAAAGGACCAGCGCACAAAAACAGTAACCGTTACCGATGAGTAGGACTGTAGATTGAAATGATCCAGCCGATAGAAACACGAACGCAGACGAATGAAAACCGGATCCATGGAACAGAAACACCAAACGAATCACGCAAGATCCCCCGGAGACACAGCTCCACACGCCCTTTGATGACGCTAAACGCACCGTCGGGGCTAGGCGGGGAGAACCTTCTTTCATCTTCAGGGAGGCGCTGTCGCCTCGTCTTTCTGAGCAGAACGCAAAGCTTATACAAACTAAAAAATACGCCTTAAAAAAGCAGGAGCCCTTGCACCAGCAAGGGTCGGGATCTACTGCGCCTCAGTGGCCCTAAGGCCACAGGAGATGAGGCAGATCGACGGCAGCGCTGATGGGAGGCGGGGAAACCCTAGTGTGGGAGTCGCTCTTGGGAGGACAAAGAGGAAATGCTTCGTGAGAACTTTTGCGCCTATCTACTATATATTAACTATTCCACGTATGATCTGAGTTGAGATGGAAGGTCAAATAACAAATAAAGAAATGTAAGATGTATACCTACCCTTGGAGGGGAGCGGATTTGTAGCAGGCATCCCCTTTTCCTTTTGGCTTTCAATTTTCAACCTTTCATATATCTTAAACCAAAAGTTTAAATTAAGTTTAATTTGCATATTCATGTTTCTGGTAACGAGGATTTTCAAACGAGATACATTTTGAATATATTTTAAAGAGTTTCAAAAAAATTAAGTTTCAATTTCCGAAACTTAGCTAGCACGGGCTATCAAGAAAATCGAAGTTGCGGAACATTCGACCGACAAAATCATAAGTTTTAAGTTTCAAGTCTTAAACTTGGTACGAGCGATGGACAAAATCATAAGTTTTAGAATCTGCGTTTGACAAAATCGTAATTTTTAGAAAATAAAACTTAAAACTTGTTGTGCCCTCGTGTTGGGTCCAACTACTTTGTGGATCGCGAGGCAAGCCGGCGGCTGGCATAGCTGGGCATGTGCGTGCTCCCGCACATTCTTGCCCTACGAATTTCTGACACTTTCAGTTGCAGACAACGTATCTTGTCCCAATTTATTAGAGAGAGAACGAAACTCGACATGAATTTAGTTAATTTGTAGAAAATCCCACAAAACTCTCACATCACTTTCCTAGAGTGACTCAGATGTCAATTCACCACCACCCACCCATCCATATTCCCCCAAACCTTTCGCTTCACCTCCCCCACCCCCAAACTTTTTGCTTCACCCCCCCCCCCACTACTAGGAAAAGCGCATGCAACAGACGATCATCATATGCCTCTTGTACTTGCTCTCATTGCACCCAACTCCAGGAACCGGATAACCCTAGCCATGCTCTCGTTGACCACTGTAGATGAGCTCTGTAGTTGCTGTCATGCCACTAGAAGTTTCAAACCCTACAGAGTGGTGGGTTGCGGCCACCACGATTGTACGTTGCCTCCCATGAGCATCTCCTTACATATTGTGACCACGGAGATGATGTCAATGTCGTGGTCTAGTCAAAAACTAGATTTGACAAATAGTGGGGATGGGGTGTCATTGTGGGTGTATGTGGATGCCTTGCCATTCTTCTTCCAGAAGGTGCAATCCATGAAGATTGTTGATTGTGTGAGGATGTATGCCTTGGAGGTTTGGCCGACATCTCTGGATGGTGGGGATTGCGACGTACCGACAACAAGGGCCACAACTCGACGGCTGGTCGCTGACCCTCGTGGCGCCTCGCGGGTAGTGTATGATGGTCGTGGAACGATTGTTGTCTGTTCTTGGATATTGAGATGGTGAGTTTATATATACTCGAGTGAAAGCACTACACAAGTCAAATTGTTCTTGCTACTGTTGGTTTTGATCTCAATTTCACATATGTGTTAGCTAGTTTGGAAGGATCCTCCCATTATACTAGCATTCTTGGTGACAGCATGGCTGGACCTGATGGGATCCATATCCCTCATGGTAAGTTCTTCCTAGGAGATGATGGATATGCATATTGGTTTTGGTTCTTCCACCCTTTAGAAAATCATGTTGTGTGCTAGGAATTATCCTGTTGTCGAATCTTTCAATCTCAGACACTCTACCATTAGAGTTACGACTGAGAGGGCATTTGGTTCTTTGAAGAATAGATTTAAGATATTTTATCACAAGGCATTTCACCCTTTTCCACCCCAAGCTAACATTGTTCATGCATGTTGCATTCTTCATAACTAGATCTTAGATTGGGGTCTTGATGAGTATGTGCTGGAGGAGGAGGATGCGACCGCCATGATGTTGAATATGGCCATGGTGCGAAGGCACATGACAATGAAGCTTGAAAGAGTAAAAGATTGAAGTGGGGGCTGACACAATGTGGTTTAAGGAGGAACACAAGAAGCCCCTTGATCTTCATTGATGAACTTCCCCCTATTGAGCTATATGTTTGTTAATTTGGTACTGTCATTTCTTAATATTTAGGATGAACTGTCATCCTTTTAGTAGTATTCCAAATTTCATACTACAATGTAGTGTAATTTATGGTAAGACCACCACTAATGAGAAGGACGACTACAACAATAGGTCGGGAGCAACCAAACGCCCATTAATTGCATCTTTACAGGCATAACCCCAAAGTGTTGCCAACCAAACGCCATCCTGATGCAATGTGGATAGCCAAACAAACTGCATAACAAAGTTTAGATGCCGTATTTGCTCAAACAAGCCCTGCTGCGCGACATATGTCGTATATATATACAGGGAAGCAATCATGCCCTTAGTTGGCATGTTCTTGTGTGTGTTGGGGGGGGGGGGTGCTGAGTTGTAATCTGGTTTCAACATATTTTTTATGGGTATCTGGTTTCAACATATGTTCCGCCATTTCGACCATCATTAGTTTTAATGGGGCCAAGGCCTTTTTCACTGAAAAAATTTACAGGCTCACACCCTGTTTCTCTCGTTGAGGAGGTATTCACACTGTTTATTCTTTTTTCGAATGTGGATGGCAGTAGTTCGGCCTTTTCATATTAGTAGAGGGAAAGAAAGGAACCGAGGTTCCAGTTGTTGTACAGAGCGTCAAGAAATCGCCCACTCAGAAAAACAAAAACTCAGGAAAAAAACAAAAGATAAACTAAATAGTAGCCTCCTTGAACATTGCTATTTCATCTCTAGCCATGGCAGCAACAGTGTCGGGGGGAGCATCTCTTTCCTTCAAAAGTCCGCCTATTTCTATCTTTACAAAGATTCCAAGCGATGTAAACAACCGAGGTGACCTATGTGCATGTAGTTGGGTTGCGGTGCAGGTTCCAGACCCTCCTCCACGAGCCCTTGATAGTCATCGAGGTAGAAGCAACGACAATAGCCTTGGGATCACTTTGGTGGAAGGAGAACGATGTTGGGGAACGCAGTATTTCAAAAAAATTACCTACGATCATGCAAGATCTATCTATGTGATGCATAGCAACGAGCAGGAGAGTGTCCACGTACCCTCGTAGATCGAAAGCGGAAGCATTAAGCAACGCGGTTGATGTAGTCGAACGTCTTCGCGATCCAACCGATCAAGTACCGAACGCACGACACCTCCGTGATCTGCACACGTTCAGCTCAGTGACGTCCCTCAAACTCTTGATCCAGCTGAGTGCCGAGGGAGAGTTTCGTCAACACGACGGCGTGATGACGGTGATGATGAAGTTACCGACGCAGGGCTTCGCCTAAGCACTACAACGATAAGACCGAGGTGGAAATCTGTGGAGGGGGGCACCGCACACGGCTAAACAATCAACTTGTGTGTCTATGGGGTGCCCCCCTCCCCCGTATATAAAGGAGTGGAGGAGGGGTAGGCCGGCCTCCTATGGCGCGCCCCAAGGGGGGATTCCTACTCCTACTAGGAGTAGGTTTCCCCCCCTTTCCTTGTCCAACTAGGAGGGGGGAGGAAGGGAAGAGGGAGAGAAGGAAAGGGGGGCCGGCCCCCTCCCCAATTTGGATTGGGCTTGGGGGGGGCGCCTCCCACTTGGCCGCCTCCTCCTCTCTTCCACTAAATCCCATTAAGGCCCATTAACTCCCCGGGGGGTTCCGGTAACCTCCCGGTACTCCGGAAAATGCCCGAACTCATCCGAAACATTTCCGGTGTCCAAACATAACCTTCCAATATATCAATCTTTATGTCTCGAGCATTTCGAGACTCCTCGCCATGTCCATGATCACATCAGGGACTCCGAACAACCTTCGGTATATCAAAACACATAAAATCATAATACCGATCGTCATCGAACGTTAAGCGTGCGGACCCTACGGGTTCGAGAACTATGTAGACATATCCGAGACTCATCTCCGGTCAATAACCAATAGCGGAACCTGGATGCCCATATTGGCTCCCACATATTCTATGAAGATCTTTATCGGTCAAACCGCATAACAACATATGTTGTTCCCTTTGTCATCGGTATGTTACTTGCCCGAGATTCGATCGTTGGTATCTCAATACCTAGTTCAATCTCGTTACCGGCAAGTCTCTTTACTCGTTCCGTAATGCATCATCCCGTAACTAACTCATTAGTCACATTGCTTGCAAAGCTTATAGTGATGTGCATTACCGAGAGGGCCCAGAGATACCTCTCCGACAATCGGAGTGAGAAATCCTAATCTCGATCTATGCCAACTCAACAAACACCATCGGAGACACCTGTAGAGCATCTTTATAATCACCCAGTTATGTTGTGACGTTTGATAGCACACTAAGTGTCCCTCCGGTATTTAGGAGTTGCATAATCTCATAGTCACAGGAACATGCATAAGTTTTTTTTTGAAAGCTCTGACAGTAGGAGAGGCTCCTACTGACTTTTAAATTAATGCAACACCAGGATCAGGGGAGGTGTGGCCCCATTGTTACAAGGTATACAGATGAGTAGTACGATACAGACTAGTTAGAGCAAAGAGGTATCAAAACCTACTAAAAAGAAGCAAACTGTATAAGTCATGAAGAAAGCAATAGCAACAAACTAAACGATCATCGTGCTAAGCTAACGGATGGGTCTTGTCAATCACATCATTCTCTAATGATGTGATCACGTTCATTAAATGACAACTCATGTCTATGGTTAGGAAACTTAACCATCTTTGATTAACGAGCTAGTCAAGTAGAGGCATACTAGTGACACTCTGTTTGTTTATGTATTCACACATGTACTAAGTTTCCGGTTAATACAATTCTAGCATGAATAATAAACATTTATCATGATATAAGGAAATATAAATAACAACTTTATTATTGCCTCTAGGGCATATTTCCTTCAGTCTCCCACTTGCACTAGATTCAATAATCTAGATTACACAGTAATGATTCTAACACCCATGGAGTCTTGGTGTTGATCATGTTTTGCTCGTGAGAGAGGCTTAGTCAACGGGTCTGCAACATTCAGATCCGTATGTATCTTGCAAATCTCTATGTCTCCCTCCTTGACTTGATCGCGGATGGAATTGAAGCGTCTCTTGATGTGCTTGGTTCTCTTGTGAAATCTGGATTCCTTTGCCAAGGCAATTGCACCAGTATTGTCACAAAAGATTTTCATTGGACCTGATGCACTAGGTATTACACCTAGATCGGATATGAACTCCTTCATCCAGACTCCTTCATTTACTGCTTCCGAAGCAGCTATGTACTCCGCTTCACACGTAGATCCCGGCACGACGCTTTGCTTAGAACTGCACCAACTGACATCTCCACCGTTCAATATAAACACGTATCCGGTTTGCGACTTAGAGTCATCCGGATCAGTGTCAAAGCTTGCATCGACGTTACCATTTACGACGAGCTCTTTGTCACCTCCATAAACGAGAAACATATCCTTAGTCCTTTTAAGGTATTTCAGGATGTTCTTGACCGCTGTCCAGTGATCCACTCCTGGATTACTTTGGTACCTCCCTGCTAAACTAATAGCAAGGCACACATCAGGTCCGGTACACAACATTGCATACATGATAGATGTCACATCCCTAATTCTGGTCTGACCTATGCTAGCTTCCATGTGAGCATCATGTTTAAATTCAAATGAAATTTGAATTGAGGAATTTTCAAAAGCCTCAGAAAACCTCTAAAAATAACCAACATTTAAATCTCATCAAATGAGTCCAAGAAAATGTTCCTGTTATTCTGTGAAAATATTGGCATGAGGTGAAATTCAAACCAATATTTTTGGACTCACAGAAATAATTTATTTTGGGCCTTTGATTTAAATCAATAATATATTTGGGTTGGAATTATTTCTGTTATATAAGAAATAATGTTCAAATATTTTAGAAGTTTGCATGTGACCTTGGACTAGCTCTCTGAGCTCACATAAAAATTTACAGAAAGTTTTAAAATGGTTTAGTTTCCAAACTAAATCAAAACAAAATAACAGAAACAGAAAAGAAAAATAAAAGAGAGAGAGAAGGACTAACCTGGCGCCCACCAACCGGCCCAGCTCCTGTGCTTGTCCAGCACTGTGCGGCCCAGCCCACTGGCCTCCCCCCTGTCGTCTTCCTCGCGAAAGAAGGACGCCGGGCGTGTGCCCCGTGCGTGCGGCCACGCGCCCCGGGCACCTCCTGCTTGCCGCTCCCCCTTGACGCCCTCGACGCCTCTGGGAGACACCACGCAACCCCCTGACCCCTCTCACTCTTCCATGTGGCCCTCCTCTCCTCTGGTCCCTCTCTCTCACCCGCGCCGAGCGCCACCGTCGCCGTCGTTCATTGCCGCCGTAGCCACGGCCACTGCCTCGCCTCCCCAACACCTCCACGAGGTCCGCCTCCGTCTTCTACGCCTCTACGACGAGCCACGAGCCGCTTGGACGCCCTCGAACGCCGTCCAAGTCGTCGTCTTCAACCTCCGGCGGCCCAGATCCTCGGCGACCCTGCGTTGCCTCCGACGCATCCCCGGCCTCGTCTCCGCCTCGGTTGGAACCGCTGTCAGCTCCTGCTGCTTCTCCTTTGCTCGCCCCCTCCGTTCCCGTCCCCTAGCTCCGTTTTCCACCACGGCCGAAGCTCGCCGCCGCCGTGCCTCGTCGCCATCGTGGCCAGAGCCACAGTGGCTCGAAGCCGAGCACACTGCCGTGCTCCACACCTCACCAGGAGCACGTAGCACACACCAGCGCCTCCCCTAGTGCACTACAATGCCGAACCCGTTGTTGTCCGAACTCCGGCGGCCGCAAAAGAGCTCGCCGCCGTCAGCTCCGGCCACCCCAGCTGCTCCCGCTTGTTGCTTTGGATGCGCCTCACTCCCAGGAACGCGTAGGAGCAAACCACGCGTCGAATGGTGCTCCGTAGCGAGCGCACGGTGCACCTCCGCTGTCGGCTGTGGTCGTCGCCGGTGAAACTCTGGTGGCTGACGTGGCACCATTAGTTTAGGTGCTAATCGCGCTTACTTAGTGCCGTGTGTCTATGACATATGGGCCCCACACCCTTAACTAACCACGGTTTAACCCCTGTTTAGTTTAAGTTAATCACAGTGGCCCCACACGTCGGCGTTAACCTCGCTGACGTGGCCGTTGACCGGACCCACCTGTCTATGGCATTAACCGATGCTGGGTCACTGACCAATGGGTCCCACTGGTCAGGTTTGACCTGGACCGCCCCATTTGACCTGCTGACGCAGTAACTCATTTTCTGGATTTATTTTTATTCAGGAAATTCCAGGAAATAGTGCTAACTTCTAAAAATCATAGAAATTAATCTGTAACTCCAAATGCAAAGTGTTATATATGAAAAAAGATCAAAAAATCCAATCTATCCATCTGTACTGGTTTCACGCATGTTTAAACAAGTTAACTTCCTGTTTAGTGCAAAACATGATAAAGCACTATTTAAGATCACAAGTGAGTTTGAACTTTGAATCTTTGCCTCAAAATAGCTCAAACCCATCTGGTTGTAGTTGCATTAGCCCAACACACCCATTTTGACATGTAATGATCATGCACCATATTGTGCATTGCATTGATTGTGTTCCTTCTCTGTTGCCGGTGGTTGTTCCCTCTCGATAGACGTGTTCCGGCGATGAGATCGATGACACCGATGAAGAACTATACTATCTTCAGAAGTGCCAGGCAAGAAAAATCCCCTTGGTCATTCCGATACAATCCCACTCTCTCGCTCCTGCTCTCTTTTACTTCATTAGGACAACAACGATTCAACTGTTACATGCTGCGGTAGTTGAACCCCTTTCCTCTGCATGACCTGTCATTGCCACAGTAAGTAGATGAAACCCACTTCCATGAGTAGGAATTATTTGAGCCCTGATGTGCCTACTCATTCATGCTTGTTGTCATGCCTGCTACTGCTTAGAGTTGAGTTAGGTCTGATTCATCGGGAATGAATTGGAATGTGGTGAACATGTCCTACTGTTGAGAGCTAAGTGTGTGAACACGATTTGGTAAAGGCAGCGGTGAGAGGCCATGTAGGAGTACATGGTGGGTTGTCTCATTGCAACCGTCCTCAGGAACTGAGTTCTGTGTTTGTGATCCATGAACAGTTACTACCACGCATTGGAATGCTTAAGTGCCCCTCTCGACTTATTAATCGCCTTGATCTCTGTCCAGGAGTTGCAACTAGTTTCTGGTGTTTGTAGGATATGTGTTGGGGGCCGTGCATAGCGCTGACCCTAGGGGTGGGCTATGATGCAGTAGAGACACGAGGCACGGTGTACCGGGACGCCCGTTTGGTGCCTCGGGAACCCTGCTCTCATCGTTTGGGGCTGTGAGCAACACCTCGGCCGGATCTCCTTGCGGATGGAACCCGAATAGGCGATAAACCTGGACTAGAGACTTGTGTGGTTAGTCAGGTCGTGGCCGACTCCCTCGCCAGGCTTCCGCTTGAAGGTTGCCGAGATACACGACGTGTACATGGTGGTAAGTGGCGAGAGCGTGTGTGAAGAAGTACACCCCTACAGGGTTAACATCATCTATTCGAATAGCCCCGTTCGTGGTAAAGGACTTCTGGGTTGCCTATACAATTCATAGACAAGTGAAAGTGTATACTCTAAAATGCACAAGATAAGAGTGAGCGCTATGGATGGCGTTCTCGTAGGGAGACGGGAGCGGATCCATAGTGGTGTATTGATATGGTGAATATGTGGACTCGTGTGCGCCACCTCAAAAGAGTTACTTGCAGTCGTAGATTAGGATAGCCACCGAGTCAAAGCTAGCTTGCTGCAGTTAAACTCCACCACCCCCTTTGTTGATACCGATGCATATGTAGCTAGTTCTGATGTAAGTCTTGCTGGGTACATTTGTACTCACGTTTGCTTAATTTATGTTTTTGCAGAGAGACTTCAGTCTCGCTAGTAGTTCCGCGTGGACTTCGACGTTTAGCTTGTTACCTCGGCTACGATCTTGTGCCCTCGGCAGGGTCTTGTAGATAGTCAGGCTTCTCATCCTTTTCCTTTTGTAGTTGTTTGTACTCAGACAAGATAAGCTTCCGCATGTGCAATTGCTTGTATGCCATGAATGCTGGGTCATGAGACCCATGTTTGTAATATCTGGCTCTTCGGAGCCTAATGAATAAATACTTTAAGTCATAGAGTTTTGTTGTGATGCCATGTTGTATTTACACATATCGAGCATATTGTGTGTATGATTGAAATGCTTGGTATGTGTGGGATCCAACAACCTAGTTGTCTATCCTTGGTAGCCTCTCTTATGGGGAAATGTAGTCTAGTGCTTCCACTGAGCCATGTTAGTCTACTACAGCCCAGTTTACCGGAGTCCTGTTAGCCCAGTTGCTACTGCTCTGGAACACTTAGACTGGCCGACATGTGTCCTTCTTCGATCCTGTGTCTGTCCCTTCGGGGAAATGTCACGCGGTGTCTTTCGGAGTCCTGTCAGCCTGCTACAGCCCGGATTTCTGGAGTCCTGCTAGGCCAGTTGCTACAGCCCGAATTCACTCGCTGATGACCAACACGTTCGTTGCTGGGTCATGTATGTCTGTCCCTGTAAGTTAGTGCCACTTTGGGTTCACGACTAGTCATGTCGGCCCGGGTTCTCTGTCATGTGGATGCTAGCGACACTATCATATACGTGAGCCAAAAGGCGCAAACGGTCCCGGGCCAGGTAAGTTGGCACCCATGGAAATACCGTGTGTGAGGCCGCAAAGTGATATGATGTGTTACATGCTAGATCAATGTGGCTTAGGATCTGGGTTCTGACAGCTTTGGTATCAGAGCCTGACTGCCTGTAGGATTACCAAGCCAAACTGGTCGAAGTTGAGTCTAGATATTCTTTAGTTATGTTAGGGAATTGATTGTGGAAGGGGACGTAAGGCTCTTTTTACTTCTTTACCTTATGCCCTTCTGATCTGAGTCAACCTTTTCTTTTCTAGGGGATTAAGAACTAGGCCTTCTCATCTATCTATCAGGATGACGTGTTACTAATCCATAGACTTATAGGATTGATGGATTCAAGTCTCGGTTCAGTTTCTACTACTTCTGTGTGTTCATAGCTGGCCTCAGAACCTTGATATTGTGATGCTGAGTGGTCATGCCACTATTTTGCAGGATGTCTCAAATCTTTTTGAGCATTTACAGCCGTTATGCTGCCCAAGTCATCCCAGGTTTCTAGATAATCTGATGCACTTGCAATCATTCCTCTATGTTCCTGATGTCCATTTGGGCCAGATTAATCACACTAATCGGTAAGTTGAGGTACTCTGTTGCCTCGACATATATGTTGGAGCTATTATTATGACCCTAGGTGTTTTAGGGAGTCACCTACTAATATAGCCATGTTTTGTGTTCCCGGTGTGATGATTCTGGCCACCATTCTCGAAAGCATCCCGTGATGCCATTTAGTAGTAGGTATTCTACTCCTGGGTTCTTGACCCAAGACTCACTCTACTTACCTCGTGTTGATAGTGTTGCTCGTACCTTTAGGATTTAGTAACCTTTGCGATAGTCCTTGATGTCCGTGGTATTTCCTTCTTCCAAATACCATGAACTACTTATGGCATAAGTTCCTCGTTTAACCGAAAGATCAAACCAGAGTGCTCTTGATGAGTTCTCGATTGTGACTCTGCCAGTTCTACCTTTCTGCATGGGTTATTCAGAAGAAATATGTTGAACTCGTTAGACATGCTAATCTATGCACCCACAACTCAGAAAATCGTATGTTCCTTGAGTTGTCCCTCCTTAGTTGTTTCTGACCTTCGTCTATCAATTGATAGTCGAGGGTATATCATTGCATTCGTTCATCAAAGTCTAATATTCTTGTGGTCCGTCAGGCCATTCTATTTTGGAATGACTAGGAGAAACAAACTCCGGTACCTCATCCATATCCAGGATTGGGTCAAAGCAGTTGTAATCCGCAAATCAAATGCCAATCCAGCTTTTGATTATGTTCTACCTAGGAGTATTACCATTTTTATAGCAAGAATGTCATGAGAATTGCACCACCTCTTATGAATTCTTGATTTAGTGATACTTCTTGCCATCATTGTTCATTCCTCGATTATGTGTTGTTGTAACCGGAATGCCGACAAGTGAATCGTGATGTGTGAAATCAATACTCCTAGCAACTCCGCTGCTTGGTAGTTAATGGATAATACTCTCATTCTTATCATGTTGGATATCGAATCACGGTTCTAGGATAGATTGTGCTACCTAGTCCTTATTTCTGGTGCACTCTTTGATCAATGAGTTAGGATTATTCAATCCCTTGCTTATTTGATCATATCGTCTTGCCCTGAAAAGCAAGATTGTTCTCGAGCTTAGATACATATCGGTGGTTCGTGATTTTCCGGATATCTTCTCGGAAGTATTAACAGGTTGTCACCTGACCGCTATCTTGAGTTTGTGATCAAGTTGGTTTTTCCATAAACCACCCTTTCTCCAAGGATCTGTGTGGGTTACCCCTGAACTAGTTGGATAAGCTAAACAATAACTTGGAGAGTTGGAAGATAAAAGCTTTATCCGACTTAGTTCATTTTAGGGGATATCTTGTATGTGTGTTGAAGAAAGATGGTATTTTCATTGATTGACCCTCGTGATCAGTTAATGGACCTATCATCTTATCCAATCTTTGATTCGAGTATGGGCTATCCTCAAATCAAATCAGAACCACCGATATTCGTAATGTTGTCTTACTCGTGGTTGTTTCCTCGAGCATACACCATTATATCTTTTGGGTCTGACCAATGCTATCACCTTGTTCACATAGTTGTGGAATTCCATCTCCATTGGAATTTTGATAAATTGTTGTTGAGCCCATCGGCAACATTCTTATCTTCTCCATGACTCGTGTTGAACATTAAAGCTAGCATTGGAAACTTTGTAGGCATTGCCATCATGTTCTGCTCATGAGGCATACGTTTGGATGAAAGGAGTGACTTCCTCTAATTCATGTGCATTTGATGTAAGTTGCCGCCGTGAATTCGAGAAAGCTTGTTTTTGCTTCCTCTGGAATCATCCCAAGTTAGTCACGCATATGTGCGAAGTACTCTATGGTTTGATAGGTTGGCCACCTCCATTCTATATGTGTTTCCTAGCACACCAAGCCACTGATTGATTTGTTCAAGGAGAAGAAGTTCCTTCTTAGGATCCGGACTTATGCAAGGGCTTCGATATCCTCGATGATGGTTCTCAACCAGAACTAGGTAGTGTTTTGTTGTAAGACTACTATGTGGTCATGCTTGTCTGGAACAGCGTGTTCACATGTATGTAGCAGAACCAGCTCATGTTTTGGAGCTTGCTATCGTAGTTCATTTCCGGAGAATCTCGCAACGTCATCTCGTTGGTTTGTGTTGCAAACTTTCTTTTCAGACATGCCGAGTATAAAGTATCCTGTTACCAACTGGATCTGAATCTCAGGCAGATATGATGGTTGGAAAATCCCCAACATTTGCATTTTGTTCCCAGCTTACACCGCCATTGTGCCAATTTCCCATGGGCTGCCCCTCTCAGTAATTGCTGTCTAGGATCATCTTCAAAAGTGGACTTACCATGGGTCCCATCCATTTCCGATGATAAGCAAAATCATTCCTTGTGTTGTCTTCAACAAGGTAGACCACATCATCCATTCTAGTCCGGTTATGCCATCCTTTCGTACCCCGCCAAACGATTGTTGGTGAATTGCCTCAGGTTGGTATAGATAATTTCAATGTTCTCTAAATCAAAAGTAATTCTTTTGCCACTTAAGGGATGATTCTACGGGTCACCCTCCTCCAAGATGTCTTGTTTTGGTGTCATGGCAACTCAACTCGCTACGTTGGCAACCGTTCACCACCCTCTTAGGTGTGGAATTGTTGCCTACCTAGTGAACCTTTGTCATGTGTTTCACTCCATCCCTCTGGACGTATTCTTCGTGTCTCAGCTCGAGAGTTGTTTCAGCGTCTCGCTCCATGAGTTGATCCTGAGTTGTTCGATCTTCGATAAGATCGATCCTTCTAGAGTTTTTCTCTTTCCTCTCATTGTCATGTTAGTTGGAGTTCTCGGGGCAAGACATCGAGACAATGATGGTGATCGAATCAACGTTCTTATGAAGTGCCACCTGGATCATGAAGATTGTGTTAGTTTGCGTTCCCCCTTCATCTTTCCCTACGCTTGAATCTCGGGACGAGATTCTTGTTTAGTGGGGGTGAGTTGTCACATCCCTAATTCTGGTCTGACCTATGCTAGCTTCCATGTGAGCAACATGTTTAAATTCAAATGAAATTTGAATTGAGGAATTTTCAAAAACCTCAAAAAACCTCTAAAAATATCCAACATTTAAATCTCATCAAATGAGTCCAAGAAAATGTTCCTGTTATTCTGTGAAAATATTGACATGAGGTGAAATTCAAACCAATATTTTTGGAGTCACAAAAATAATTTATTTTGGGCCTTTAATTTAAATCAATAATATATTTGGGTTGGAATTATTTCTGTTATATAAGAAATAATGTTCAAATATTTTGTAAGTTTGCATGTGACCTTGGACTAGCTCTCTGAGCTCACATAAAAATTTACAGAAAGTTTTAAAATGGTTTAGTTTCCAAACTAAATCAAAACAAAATAACAGAAATAGAAAAGAAAAATAAAAGAGAGAGAGAGAGAGTAGGACTAACCTAGCGCCCACCAACCGGCCCAGCTCCTGTGCTGGTCCAGCACTGTGCGGCCCAGCCCACTGGCCTCCCCCTGTCGTCTTCCTTGCGACAGAAGGACGCCGGGCGTGTGCCCCGTGCGCGCGGCCACGCGCCCCGGCCACCTCCTGCTTGCCGCTCCCCCTCGACGCCCTGGATGCCTCTAGGAGACGCCACGCAACCCCCCTGACCCCTCTCAACTTATTAATCGCCTTGATCTCTGTCCAGGAGTTGCAACTAGTTTCTGGTGTTTGTAGGATATGTGTTGGGGGCCGTGCGTAGCGCTGACCCTAGGGGTGGGCTATGATGCGGTGGAGACACGAGGCACGGTGTACCGGGACGCCCGTTTGGTGCCTCGGGAACCCTGCTCTCATCGTTTGGGGCCGTGAGCAACACCCCGGCCGGATCTCCTTGTGGATGGAACCCGAATAGGCGATAAACCTGGACTAGAGACTTGTGTGGTTAGTCAGGTCGTGGCCGACTCCCTCGCCAGGCTTCCGCTTGAAGGTTGCCGAGATACACGACGTGTACATGGTGGTAAGTGTCGAGAGCGTGTGTGAAGAAGTACACCCTTACAGGGTTAACATCATCTATTCGAATAGCCCCGTCCGCGGTAAAGGACTTCTGGGTTCCCTATACAATTCATAGACAAGTGAAAGTGGATACTCTAAAATGCGCAAGATAAGAGTGAGTGATATGGATGGAGTTCTCGTAGGGAGACGGGAGCGGATCCATAGTGGTGTATTGATATGGTGAATATGTGGACTCGTGTGCGCCACCTCAAAAGAGTTACTTGCAGTCGTAGATTAGGATAGCCACCGAGTCAAAGCTAGCTTGCTGCAGTTAAACTCCACCACCCCCTTTGTTGATACCGATGCATATGTAGCTAGTTCTGATGTAAGTCTTGCTGGGTACATTTGTACTCACGTTTGCTTAGTTTATGTTTTTGCAGAGAGACTTCGGTCTCGCTAGTAGTTCTGCGTAGACTTCGACGTTTAGCTTGTTACCTCAGCTACGATCTTGTGCCCTCGGCAGGGTCTTGTAGATAGTCACGCTTCTCAGCCTTTTCCTTTTGTAGTTGTCTGTACTCAGACAAGATAAGCTTCCGCATGTGCTATTTCATGTATGCCCTGAATGCTGGGTCATGAGACCCATGTTTGTAATATCTGGCTCTTCGGAGCCTAATGAATAAATACTTCGAAAGACCCATATTTACACATATCGAGCATATTGTGTGTATGATTGAAATGCTTGGTATGTGTGGGATCCAACAACCTAGTTGTCTATCCTTGGTAGCCTCTCTTATGGGGAAATGTAGTCTAGTGCTTCCACTGAGCCATGGTAGTCTGCTACAGCCCGGTTTACCGGAGTCCTGTTAGCCTAGTTGCTACTGCTCCGGAACACTTAGACTGGCCGGCATGTGTCCTTCGATCCCGTGTTTGTCCCTTTGGGGAAATGTCACGCGGTGTCTTTCGAAGTCCTGTCAGCCTGCTACAGCCCGGATTTTCGGAGTCCTGCTAGCCCAGTTGCTACAGCCCGAATTCACTCGCTGATGACCGACATGTTCGTTGCTGGGTCATGTATGCATGTCCCTGTAAGTTAGTGCCACTTTGGGTTCACGACTAGTCATGTCGGCCCGGGTTCTCTGTCATGTGGATGCTAGCGACACTATCATATACGTGAGCCAAAAGGCGCAAACGGTCCCGGGCCAAGTAAGGTGGCACCTGTGGAAATACCGTGCGTGAGGCCGCAAAGTGATATGATGTGTTACATGCTAGATCAATGTGGCTTAGGATCGTGGTTCTGACAATAGAACCTATGGCTGAAGCATAGGGAATGACTTTCATTTTCTCTCTATCTTCTGCAGTGGTCGGGCATTGAGTTTGACTCAACTTCACACCTTGTTACACAGGCAAGAACCCTTTCTTTGCTTGATCAATTTTGAACTTCTTCAAAACTTTATCAAGGTATGTGCTTTGTGAAAGTCCAATTAAGCGTCTTGATCTATCTCTATAGATCTTGATGCCCAATATATAAGCAGCTTCATCGAGGTCTTTCATTGAAAAACTCTTGTTCAAGTATCCTTTTATGCTATCTAGAAATTCTATATCATTTCCAATCAACAATATGTCATCCACATATAATATTAGAAATGCTATAGAGCTCCCACTCACTTTCTTGTAAATGTAGGCTTCTCCAAAAGTCTGTATAAAACCATATGCTTTGATCACACTATCAAAACGTTTATTCCAACTCCGAGATGCTTGCACCAGTCCAAAAATGGATCGCTGGAGCTTGCACACTTTGTTTGCATCCTTTGGATTGATAAAACCTTCGGGTTGCATCATATACAACTCTTCTTCCAGAAATCCATTCAGGAATGCGGTTTTTACATCCATTTGCCAAATTTCATAATCATAAAATGTGGCAATTGCTAACATGATTCGGACGGACTTAAGCATCGCTACGGGTGAGAAGGTCTCATCATAGTCAACTCCTTGAACTTGTCGAAAACCTTTCACAACAAGTCGAGCTTTTTAGACAATAACATTACCATCAGCGTCAGTCTTCTTCTTGAAGATCCATTTATTCTCTATGGCTTGCCGATCATCGGGCAAGTCAACCAAAGTCCACACTTTGTTCTCATACATGGATCCCATCTCAGATTTCATGGCCTCAAGCCATTTCGCGGAATCTGGGCCCATCAACGCTTCCTCATAGTTCATAGGTTCGTCATGGTTGAAAGATCGTGGATGTCGCCTAGAGGGGGGTGAATAGGCTCTTTAAAATAATTACGGTTTAGGCTTGAACATATGCGGAATAAACCTAGCGGTTAATTTGACAAGCACAAAACCTACAACAACTAGGCTCACCTATGTGCACCAACAACTTATGCTAAGCAAGATAAACAACTAAGTGATAGAAAGATATATGACAAGAAACAATATGGCTATCACAAAGTAAAGTGCATAAGTAAAGTGTTCGGGTAAGAGATAACCGAGACACGCGGAGACGACGATGTATCCCGAAGTTCACACCCTTGCGGATGCTAATCTCCGTTTGGAGCGGTCTGGAGGCACAATGCTCCCCAAGAAGCCACTAGGGCCACCGTAATCTCCTCACGCCCTCGCACAATGCAAGATGCCGTGATTCCACTAAGGGACCCTTGAGGGCGGTCACCGAACCCGTACAAATGGCAACCCTTGGGGGTGGTCACCGAACCCGTACACTTTGGCAACCCTTGGGGGCGGTCACCGGAACCCGTCAAATTGCTCGGGGCGATCTCCACAACCTAATTGGAGACCCCGACGCTTGCCCGGAGCTTTACACCACAATGATTGAGCTCCGAACACCACCAACCGTCTAGGGCGCCCAAGCACCCAAGAGGAACAAGCTCAAGGGCACCAAGCACCCAAGAGTAATAAGCTTCTCAACTTGTAACTTCCACGTATCACCGTGGAGAACTCAAACCGATGCACCAAATGCAATGGCAAGGGCACACGGAGTGCCCAAGTCCTTCTCTCTCAAATCCCACTGAAGCAACTAATGCTAGGGAGGAAAATGAGAGGAAGAACAAGAAGGAGAACACCAAGAACTCCAAGATCTAGATCCAAGGGGTTCCCCTCACCTAGAGGAGAAAGTGATTGGTGGAAATGTGGATCTAGATATCCTCTCTCTTTTCCCTCAAAAACTAGCAAGAATCCATGGAGGGATTGAGAGTTAGCAAGCTCGAAGAAGGTCAACAATGGGGGAAGAACACGAGCTCAAAGGATAAGGTTCATTGGGGAAGAAGACCTCCTTATATAGTGGGGGGGGGGAACAATCCAACCGTTACCCCCACTTCAACCCCGCAGAGAGCGGTACTACCGCTTGGCCAGCGGTACTACCGCTTGCCCCTATAAGCGGTACTACCGCTCCCCCTCGCGGTACTGCCGCTGGGCCCAGAGCGGTACTACCGCGGTGGCAGGGCGGTACTACCGCAAACGAGCGATACTACGGCCCCCACTGCCGCGGCTAGTACCGTAGAACCCGACACGAAAAAAGACCCCTCAAATCGAGGCGGTACTAGCACGAGACCGCAGCGGTACTATGGCTGGGGGCTACTAGCGGTACTACCGCTCAGGAGCGGTACCACCGCTCTAGAGCGGTACTACCGCTTGTAGCACCCAAGTGGTACTACCGCTCCGGCCCGCGGTACTACCGCTAGGAAACCAAAACTGCCATAACTTCTGCATATGAGCTCCAAATTGAGCAAACTCAAGCTTGTTGGTTATAGTAAGAAGAGGCAGGGGAGGTATGCCAACAAATAGAGGAGTGAAACCTCCAACCGAGAAGAACCGGCATAACCTCCAACATCGAGAACATCATAGAAGATGCGAGTGAACTCCGTTTTCGTTGAACTCGAGCTTGTCATCAAGATGACCATAAGCTCCAAAACTCACAAAGAGAAGAACCAAACAAGAACCAACAAAGATGATGCAAGGATGCAATGGTTTGAGCTCTCTATGAACGATACGATCAAGCTACTCATCGAGAGCCTCCCTTGATAGTACGGCAATCGATCCTATAACCCGGTCTCCCACCTACCATCATGAGACCGGTAAAATAGAAAACCTATCAAGAGCAAACCTTTGCCTTGCACATGGTCCACTTGAGCTAGATGATGACGATCTTGACTCCCTCAAGTTGGACCACCTTTCTTGGTTGTGTTGGCTCGATGAAGACTAGTTGATTGCTCCCCCATGCTCCACTATGGGTGAGCCACTCTTCCGCACATCTTCACAAGTCCATTGTCACCACAATGGATGGCAAGCTTCAAGCATTTGATCTCTTCATGATGCTTCACTTGAACTTGCACACCGCAACATCTTCACAAGTCCATTGTCACCACAATGGACGGCAAGCTTCAAGCATTTTATCTCTTCATGATGCTTCAGTTGAACTTGCACACCGCAACCTAACCCCACAAAGAACTCTCACGAAGATCATGGGTTAGTACACAAAGCATAATTGACAATGCTCACCACACCATGGGATCGCTTGATCCCTCTCGGTACATCTTGTGCGCTTTGTGTGTTGATCAACTTGATTCACTCTTGACTTAGTCTTGATCAACCTTGACTCTTTCCAACTCTCTTCATTTGGATGATGTCTTGAAGGTAAACATGAATGATGACACAATCTTCTTCTTCAAGACATGCTTGCAATAAGCTCAACTCTCACATGACCAATCTTTGGATAATTCCTTAATAACACATTGGTCACCACATAAACTCCTTGAAACCAACACATGGACTTCAAGAAATGCCTATGGACAAATCCTTCAAATATAACTCAAGGCAACCATTAGTCCATAGAGATTGTCATTAATTACCAAAACTAAACATGGGGGCACCGCATGTTCTTTCAATGGTCAAGTAACATGACCTCCAGAACAGGATTACCGTACCACTCTGGTGCGGATCTTACTCTGGTTGACCTAGAGGTTCGGTAGTTATTTGATCTGAAGTTACATGATCATCATCATTAGCTTCCTCACTAATTGGTGTAGGAATCATAGGAACTGATTTTTGTGATGAACTACTTTCCAATAAGGGAGCAGGTATAGTTACCTCATCAAGTTCTACTTTCCTCCCACTCACTTCTTTCGAGAGAAACTCCTTCTCTAGAAAGGATCCATTCTTAGCAACGAATATCTTGCCTTCGGATCTGTGATAGAAGGTGTACCCAACAGTCTCTTTTGGGTATCCTATGACGACACATTTCTCCGATTTGGGTTCGAGCTTATCAGGTTGAAGCTTTTTCACATAAGCATTGCAACCCCAAAATTTAAGAAATGACAACTTGGGTTTCTTGCCAAACCACAGTTCATAAGGTGTCATCTCAACGGATTTAGATGGTGCCCTATTTAACATGAATGCAACCGTCTCTAAAGCATAACCCCAAAACGATATCGGTAAATCAGTAAGAGACATCATAGATTGCACCATATCCAATAAAGTGCGGTTACGACGTTCGGACACACCATTGCGCTGTGGTGTTCCGGGTGGCATGAGTTCCGAAACTATTCCGCATTGTTTCAAATGAAGACCAAACTCGTAACTCAAATATTCTCCTCCACTATCAGATCACAGAAACTTTATTTTCTTATTACGATCATTTTCCACTTCACTCTGAAACTCTTTGAACTTTTGAAATGTTTCAGACTTATGTTTTATCAAGTAGATATACCCATATCTGCTCAAATCATCTGTGAAGGTCAGAAAGTAACGATACCCGCCGCGAGCCTCAACATTCATTGGACCGCATACATCAGTATGTATTATTTCCAATAAATCTGTTGCTCGCTCCATTGTTCCGGAGAACGGAGTTTTAGTCATCTTGCCCATGAGGCATGGTTCGCAAGTACCAAGTGATTCCAAAAGTCCATCAGTATGGAGTTTCTTCATGCGCTTTACACCAATATGACCCAAACGGCAGTGCCACAAATAAGTTGCACTATCATTATCAACTTTGCATCTTTTGGTTTCAATATTATGAATATGTGTATCACTACTATCGAGATTCAACAAAAATAGACCACTCTTCAAGGGTGCATGACCATAAAAGTTATTATTCATATAAATAGAACAACCATTATTCTCAGACTTAAATGAATAACCGTCTCGCATCAAACAAGATCCAGATATAATGTTCATGCTTAACGCTGGCACCAAATAACAATTATTCAGGTCTAAAACTAATCCCGAAGGTAGATGTAGAGGTAGTGTGCCGACGGCGATCACATCGACTCTGGAACCATTTCCCACGCGCATCGTCACCTCGTCCTTAGCCAATCTTCGCTTAATCCGTAGTCCCTGTTTCGAGTTGCAAATATTAGCAACAGAACCAGTATCAAATACCCAGGTACTACTGCGAGCATTAGTAAGGTACACATCTATAACATGTATATCACATATACCTTTGTTCACTTTGCCATCCTTCTTATCCGCCAAATACTTGGGGCAGTTCCGCTTCCAGTGACCAATCCCTTTGCAGTAGAAGCACTCAGTCTCAGGCTTAGGTCCAGACTTGGGCTTCTTCACTTAAGCAGCAACTTTCTTGCCGTTCTTCTTGAAGTTCCCCTTCTTCCCTTTACCCTTTTTCTTGAAACTGGTGGTCTAGTTGACCATCAACACTTGATGCTCCTTCTTGATTTCTACCTCCGCAGCCTTTAGCATTGCGAAGAGCTCGGGAATTGTCTTATCCATCCCTTGCATATTATAGTTCATCACGAAGCTTTTGTAGCTTGGTGGCAGTGATTGAAGAACTCTGTCAATGACACTATCAACCGGAAGATTAACTCCCAGCTGAGTCAAGTGATTATGATACCCAGACATTTTGAGTATATGTTCACTGACAGAACTATTCTCCTCCATTTTACAGCTGTAGAACTTACTGGAGACTTCATATCTCTCAATCCGGGCATTTGCTTGAAATATTAACTTCAACTCCTGGAACATCTCATATGCTCCATGACGTTCAAAACATCGTTGAAGTCCCGGTTCTAAGCCGTAAAGCATGGCACACTGAACTATCGACTAGTCATCAGCTTTGCTCTGCCAGGCGTTCATAACGTCCGGCGTTGCTCATGCAGCGGGTCTTGCACCTAGTGGTGCTTCCAGGACGTAATTCTTATGTGCAGCAATGAGGATAATCCTCAAGTTAAGGACCCAGTCCGTGTAGTTGCTACCATCATCTTTCAACTTAGCTTTCTTTAGGAACACATTAAAATTCAAAGGAACAGTAGCACAGGCCATTGATCTACAACAACATAGACATGCAAAATACTATCAGGTACTAAGGTCATGATAAATTAAAGTTCAATTAATCATATTACTTAAGAACTCCCACTTAGATAGACGTCCCTCTAATCATCTAAGTGATCACGTGATCCAAATCAACTAAACCATGTCCGATCATCACGTGAGATGGAGTAGTTTTCAATGGTGAACATCAGTATGTTGATCATATCTACTATATGATTCACTCTCGACCTTTCGGTCTCAGTGTTCCGAGGCCATATCTGCATATGCTAGGCTCGTCAAGTTTAACCCGAGTATTCTGCGTGTTCAAAACTGGCTTGCACCCGTTGTATGTGAACGTAGAGTTTATCACACGCGATCATCACGTGGTGTCTCGGCACGATGAACTGTCGCAACGGTGCATACTCAGGGAGAACACTTGTACCTTGAAATTTAGTGAGAGATCATCTTATAATGCTTCCGCTGAACTAAGCAAAATAATATGCATAAAGGATGAACATCACATGCAATGAATATAAGTGTTATGATATGGCCATCATCATCTTGTGCCTTTGATCTCCATCTCCAAAGCACCGTCATGATCACCATCGTCACCGGCTTGACACCTTGATCTCCGTCGAAGCATCGTTGTCGTCTCGCCAACTATTGCTATCACGACTATCGCTATCGCTTAGTGATAAAGTAAAGCAATTACATGGCGATTGCATTGCATACAATAAAGCGACAACCATATGGCTCCTGCCAGTTGCCGATAACTCTGTTACAAAATATGATCATCTCATACAACAATTTATATCATCACGTCTTGACCATATCACATCACAACATGCCCTGCAAAAACAAGTTAGACGACCTCTACTTTGTTGTTGCAAGTTTTACGTGGCTGCTACGGGCTTAGCAAGAACCATTCTTACCTATGCATCAAAACCACAACGATTTTTCGTCAAGTGTGCTATTTTAACCTTCAACAAGGACCGGGCGTAGTCACACTTGATTCAACTAAAGTTGGAGAAACAGACACCCACTAGCCACCTGTGTGTGAAGCACGTTGGTAGAACCAGTCTCGCGTAAGCGTACCCGTAATGTCGGTCTGAGCCGCTTCATCCAACAATACCGCCAAATCAAAGTATGACATGCTGGTAAGCAGTATGACTATTATGGCCCACAACTCTTTGTGTTCTACTCGTGCATATAACATCTACACATAGACCTGGCTCGGATGCCACTGTTGGGGAACGCAGTATTTCTAAAAAAATACCTACGATCACGCAAGATCTATCTATGTGATGCATAGCGACGAGCGGGAGAGTGTGTCCACGTACCCTCGTAGACCGAAAGCGGAAGCGTTAAGCAATGCGGTTGATGTAGTCGAACGTCTTCGTGATCCAACCGATCAAGTACCGAACGCACGGCACCTTCGTGATCTGCACACGTTCAGCTCGGTGACGTCCCTCAAACTCTTGATCAAGCTGAGTGCCGAGGGAGAGTTTCGTCAGCACGACAGCGTGATGACGGTGATGATGAAGTTACCGACATAGGGCTTCGCCTAAGCACTACAACGATATGACCGAGGTGGAAATCTGTGGAGGGGGGCACCGCACATGGCTAAACAATCAACTTGTGTGTCTATGGGGTGCCCCCTCCCCCGTATATAAATGAGTGGAGGAGGGGGAGGCCCGCCTCCTATGGCGCGCCCCAAGAGGGGATTGCTACTCCTACTAGGAGTAGGTCCCCCCCCTTTCCTAGTCCAACTAGGAGGGGGAAGGAAGGGAAGAGGGAGAGAAGGAAAGGGGGGCCGGCCCCCTCCCCAAATTCGGATTGGGCTTGGGGGGGGGGCGCCTCCCACCTGGCCGCCTCCTCCTCTCTTCCACTAAAGCCCATTAAGGCCCATTAAATCCTCGGGGGGTTCCGGTAACCTCCCGGTACTCCGGAAAATGCCCGAACTCATCCGAAATCTTTCCGGTGTCCAAACATAACCTTCCAATATATCAATCTTTATGTCTCGACCATTTCGAGACTGCTCGTCATGTCCGTGATCAGATTCGGGACTCCGAACAACCTTCGGTACATCAAAACACATAAACTCATAATACCGATCATCATCGAACGTTAAGCATGCGGACCCTACGGGTTCGAGAACTATGTAGACATGACCGAGACTCATCTCCGGTCAATAACCAATAGCGGAATCTGGATGCTCATATTGGCTCCCACATATTCTACGAAGATCTTTATCGGTCAAACTGCATAACGACATACGTTGTTCCCTTTGTCATCGGTATGTTACTTGCCCGAGATTTGATCGTCGGTATCTCAATACCTAGTTCAATCTCGTTACCGGCAAGTCTCTTTACTCGTTCTGTAATGCATCATCCCGTAACTAACTCATTAGTCACATTGCTTGCAAAGCTTATAGTGATGTGCATTACCGAGAGGGCCCAGAGATACCTCTCCGACAATCGGAGTGACAAATCCTAATCTCAATCTATGCCAACTCAAAAAGCACAATCGGAGACACCTGTAGAGCATCTTTATAATCACCCATTTACGTTGTGACGTTTGATAGCACACTAAGTGTTCCTCCGGTATTCAGGAGTTGCATAATCTCATAGTCATAGGAACATGTATAAGTCATGAGGAAAGCAATAGCAACAAACTAAACGATCATCGTGCTAAGCTAACGGATGGGTCTTGTCAATCACATCATTCTCTAATGATGTGATCCCGTTCATCAAATGACAACTCATGTCTATGGTTAGGAAACTTAACCATCTTTGATTAATGAGCTAGTCAAGTAGAGGCATACTAGTGACACTCTGTTTGTCTATGTATTCACACATGTACTAAGTTTCCGGTTAATACAATTCTAGCATGAATAATAAACATTTATCATGATATAAGGAAATATAAATAACAACTTTATTATTGCCTCTAGGGCATATTTCCTTCAAACGATACCTCCCAAGCAAAAGGGCAGGTCAAAGTAAGATGGGCAGCTGACTCGATGATTTGATCGCATAACGTCCACTTCTCAATGTGTGGCCATCCTATCATCGCAAGTCGATCAGCTCGCCATATTTTGTTCTGTAGCAATAACCAGAGGAGGAACTTAACCTTCGGCTCGGCCCTGCCCTTCCAACCATTGCACAGCTGCTATTCAACGATGCAGCCCAAGAACTGAGACTTGTAGGCGGAAGCAACAGAGAGCTTCAAGCGAATTGAATCAGGGACATCAGAAAGCATAATGTCTTTTATCAGCTCCCATAGCTTGACAAATTGGTCGAATAGCTCTTGAGAAGCGATCCTCTCCATGCCCTTCATCCAGCGGGGCCATGATGAAGTGCCTCCTTCACAGTTAATTTTTTCCTCGCGCCAAAGTGAACCAGCCAGGAGCAAAATTGACCGGAGCTATGCCTCCCAACCAACGATCGTGCCAAAAACGTGCATGCTGCCCATTCCCCAGAGAGATTTCAGTGCAAGCCGAGAATAGCAACCTATCAGTGCGATCACAAGGGATGGGGCTACCCAGCCAAGGCCTATGGGTGGAACTCCATTCAAGCCAAGCCCAACGCAGCCAAAGAACCCTAGCTACCAAAACAGGCAATATCTTTGATTCTGGGGGAGCACACCCGCTTCCAGTTAACCAGACATTTGGCCCCGCTACACTCATCATCTCCATTCCAAAGGAAATTGCGTTGAATCTTCTCCATTTTCTTTATCGCCCATTTGTCAACAACAATACTAGTAAGGAAATAAGTGGCCATGGATAAGGACGGAGTTTATTAGCGTGAGCCTTCCAAGCTTGGCCATCAGTATGCCTTTCCATCCCTTGAGTCTGCCAACCATACCCTCAATGAGCAGGATGACCTCAATTCTCCTGAGCTTGTGGTAGCTAAGTGGGAGACCAAGGTAGCAACACGGAAGAGAGCCTGTTGTCCCATGAAAGTCATGAATGATATCCTGGATGTCAAAAACCCTCGCATCTAACTGGGTAAGCAACACATTTCAGGGCGTTGATCATTAGTCCAGAGGCCTCCCCAAATCTATCCAAAATTTCTCTGACCGCCCGCACCTCCTCCTTGACTTGGTTAATAAAAGGAGCCGCATCATCAGCATACATGCTAGTACATAGTATGGTGAACTTGGGCCCAAGGTGAGATAGAGCACCCCTATCCGTCACAAGATTGAACAACTTCCGGAGCGGCTCCATGACGAGAATAAATAGCATTGGGGACAGGGGGTTTCCCTGTCGCAGGCTGCGCCTGTGCTTGAAAGGCATGCCAGGGGTGCCATTTAGCAAAATTCTGGAGGAGGTTGAGCTCAGAATAGCGGACACAATCCTGGAGGAGGTAGTATTGTGGCTCAAAGAAAAACATAAAAGTGATGCTATTACTTATGTATTCAAAAGTATTTACTTGTGATTGTGAACTTGTGATAAACGATATATGAGTAAATAAATGCAATTGTTGAACAAATATTGTCTTAGCCTTTCTAAAAAAATGACTTAGCCAATCAAGTATACGAGCAAATGCGCTCTTAGAAAATGGAAAGACCAAGGTCTGAAATTTGTATCTACACAATGAGAAAGTAGTAGGTACGTCATTTTAGATACCATTGCTGTAAGATTTATATCATCCTCATGGCATCTCTAGCCGATATCCTAAAACCGGTTAGAGGAGTAAAAAAATTTGGTTTACTTCTTTAAAATGGACCTAGCCCATCCTCTAAACCGGTTGGAGGAGTAAAATATTTACTCCGAGCGGCGGCTGAGGAGTAAAAATACCACTAAGCACCGAGTAAATCCCCCCCCCCCACCGCCCCCTCCACACCGTGGCGGAGTGTCCTCCTCCCACATCTCCTCCTCCCGCGCGTCGGCGGCCCACTGTCCTTCCCCGACGCCCTCCTGTCGCCGCCCCCGTGCCGAGATACCATGACGTGTAGCAGCGCCGGTGGGGAACATGGGTCATCGGAATCTAAGACCAAGACACCGGCAGGACCCACTTGTTAGGCTCCTTCCACTCGGCGGCGGCGGCGTGTGCATATGGCATCAAGTCAGTGCACTTGTACGGCACCGCCGGCCACCGTAACTTCCCCAACAGATATCTGCCGCCACCGGAGCCACCGGTGGACTCCCGGGTGGCCACCGCACACGAGAAGCGAGAGGAGGCAGGAGGACCAAGAAGCCCGTGAGCATCTCGCGGTGGAGCAGGCCAGCGAGGCCTACATAGCGGAGCTCCGCCGACGCTGCCCAGAGTGCGTCGAGGCAGAGCGCCACCTATACACAGAATGTGTGGTGGGCAAGACCGAAGTCACCGATCTATCGAGCGATGAAGGCGGCGATGGTGACGACGGCAACTACGGCCCGAGCCCAATGGCCGGTGGTTTGAGCAGGGCAGAGTGAAAGGCGATCGAGGAAGAATCAGACTAGGTTTAAATTTGTAGCTAAACTTTTGAATTTCGTTTTAAGTTCTATGTAAAATATTTAAAATTTGCACCAAATGTCGTTTGATTATGTTTTAGATACTAGTTTGAATCTAATTTAGCACCGAAAATCCAAAATTATGTTCATAGACCTTCCAGTTTTTTTACTCTCCAAAATTTAGGGGTTGGGGTAGAAACGTCATTTCTTTAGAGAAGCAAATGTACTCATCTAAAGTTTAGTCGGTCGTTTGCTCGTCTAAAATTTAGGAGATCGGCTAGAGATGGCCTCAGTCCATCATGATCCACACGAGCCTACATATAATCTTCGCATGAGTGCAAAAATGCAGAAGGCAAGCATGCATATGTGTGTGCGCACGATGGAGCGATATGATGGCGCCCCCTCGTCACGCTTTGCGCGGAAAGACGAAAAGCGAAAAGAAGGCTCCGAGCAGGCGCTCAGTCCGCCCGCGAGAGGATGAGTTTCCGAAGTCCCCCGCGCTGAACGTCTTGGTCGCTTTCCGAATTGGAAAACGACGGCTCGATGGATCGAGCGAATGGACGGCTCGATGGATCTAGTTCCAGGCGCCCGATGCAGCCAGCATCAACTTGGCAATGGCCCGGCCGGCTAAACAGATGACCCGACCGTGTCCAGTAGACAGAACCCAGATCGACCCATGGAGTTGGAGCCCACCAACATCAAGCGCTACTGCAGATTTCTCAAAAAAAAAAGATAGTGCAGAACCGAGTGGTGTCACTGAGAGCTACTCCCTCCGTCCCATAATATAAGAACGTTTCCATGATATAAGAACGTTTGACACTAGTGTAGTAGAAACAATGAGGTGCACATGTCTACAGCGATCTGTTAGCCGTGGCAATCCACGCAGCCCAGGCGGGCGAGGTGAAGCGTGGAAGCATATGCATGTGGCTGGCCTGGGGATGGCCACAGGCCCTGCATGGGCATGCACAGGTGGGCGCACCGCGGAGTTGGCGTTGCTTGCTTCCATGGCCTGCCCGGCAGACGACGTCGCCCCCCATGCCTGCGCTAGCTACACAACTCCTTTGAACTTTGCGCTTGGACTGTTCAGGAAGGGACGGGCCCGGCCGGCCTTGTCCGGACAAGTCCGCAGGCTTTGCATGCCGCGTCGAAGGCGCAGGCGCAGGCGGGGACACACGGAGCATTGCAGCAGTGGAGTCCGTCGTCCATCTGGCTGGACCCTTTGCAGGCGGTAAACCCACATCACCCACACTGTAGCACGCGCGCGGTTAATTTTTGAGTGTTTCTTCCCTTGGTGTTTACTCGTTCCCACTTGACGACCTCGCTACGTCCTGCAAGAGCCATACCTCTATTTTCTCCTAAAATGTCAGAAACGTCCATCCAGTCAGTGCGCGATCAAAAAAGCGACGCAATTGGACCCTTGGTTTTCTTACTAAACACCCGGACTGACCAGCATTCCTCAAATCATGACCAAATCTGGGGCAATATGAGAATGCCCGGTCACGATCGGTCACGCCCGGTACCCCGTTCCACGTCACATGCCTTCCACACGGTCCCACTGCAGCTTACCCGATCCTTCTTCCTCTCTCGTCTCTCTATTGATTGGAGGAAGCACCGATGCGGCAGAGGAGACAGTGCCTGGCGGTGGCGGCGGCGTGGGCGGACGAGATGGCTGACGACGGCATGAGAGCCGGCTGACGCCCACGCGTGCCCCATGCTGTGTAGGCTGGCTGGCCGGCCTCGCATCCGTGGCCGAAGCCGGAGAGGAGCTAGAGCTGCCCATCTCCGCTGGCGCCGACCCTACCCCCGCCCTCCTCCGGCCCCTCGCGCGTGCTTTGGATGGCCGCCACACGCCTGATAGCTAGGCTAGCCAACCGTCAGTAGCCACTGCTCGTGTGCGTGCAGCGTGCTAGGTAACTCCTATGTACGACTCAGTAGCGGATCGTGTGCCCACGCCAGAACCGGAGCGCCGCACGCCCGCGCCACCTTGGGGCTGGAGTTCGAGTGCCCGCGTCGAAACAGGTGAGGCGCAATCCCGTCCTAGTCGACGTCTCCTCGGGCATCTGTGCTAATGTAGCTGGGCCTTAGGTAGCCACTGTGCGGCCTGCCCAGCCCACGCGGCCTTTCTCCTGCCTCGCCGTGGAGAGGAGAGGCCATGGCGTGGTGCACACACGCTCGTTCACGCCACGGATGGCCACGCGGCGTCCATCCGTCGGTCCTGCGTGAAGGATAAGCCCCCCACCCCCCGCGGATGAAACCCTAGCCCCCATTTCCCTTCTCTCTTTCTCTCTCGTCTGATCCAGTCACACCCACGAACCACAGTCGCCGTGTCGTTGTTGCTGCCGTGTTCAGAAGCCACCCCGTTGTCACCGGGAGATGTCCAGAAGAACCGCCTCATCGCGCTGATCGTCCCCATTGAAGGGTTCGTCACCAAGCTGCTGCATCGCGTCACCATCGTCCATTCCCCTCGACTCTGTCCGCGGGTCACCGCCGTCGATCCGCTGCTTCCCTGCCTCCGTCAAGCTCGTCCTTTGCATCAATGTGAGCTCATGCACAATCCCCTCTCTGTCCCGACTCGATTCCGAGCCCCAACTTAGTTGTAGTCGTAGCCGTGCTCCGGCCAAAGCTCGGGCGCCGCCGCCTATTTCTGTGTCGTTGTTGTCCACCCCTAGATGAATTGAAGATGCAGTCATGCTCCTGGGGTTCCCAGGGTGCACATGTGTTAAGCGCAACATCGGGTTCGTGCCTGCAGCATCGCGTTTGTCGTCGCCATGTCGCTATCGCCGTCACACGCTACTATAGCCCTCGACTTTGGCCGACCTAACTCGAGCCCATGACATGACTGGACGTGGTTCGGTGCCTGCACTCGAGAGGACCCTCTCCCACACCAAATGCTGCCTGGGAGCCATCGCTCACGTGCGCGCTGCAGTGCTCCGTTGGTCACCCGCGTGCCTAGGGCGCCACTGTTGACCCACAAGTATAGGGGATCAACCGTAGTCCTTTCGATAAGTAAGAGTGTCGAGCCCAACGAGGAGCAGAAGGAAATGACAAACGATTTTTAGCAAGGTACTTTCTGCAAGCATTGGAATTATCATTAACGAGTAGTTTGATAGCAAGATAATTTGTAGTAAGTGACAAGTAGCAATAGTAACTAAGGTGCAGCAAGGTAGCCCAATCTTTTTGGTTGCAAAGGACAGGCCGAAACGATCTCTTATGATTGTGAACTAAGCGTTCTTGAGGACACACGGGAATTTCATCTAGTCACTTTCATCATGTTCGTTCGATTCGCGTTCGCTACTTTGATAATTTGATGTGTGGGTGGACTTGTGCTTGGGTGCTGTTCTTACTTGAATAAGCCTCCCACTTATGATTAACCCCTCTCGCAAGCATCCACAACTACGAAAGAAGAATTAAGATAAATCTAACCATAGCATTAAACATATAGATCCAAACCAGCCCCTTACGGAATAGCGCATAAACTATGGGTTTAAGCTTCTGTCACTCTAGCAACCCATCATCTAATTACTACTCCACAATATATTCCCTTGGGCCCAAAGATGGTGAAGTGTCATGTAGTCGACGTTCACATAACACCACTAAGGGAATCAACAACATACATATCATCAAAATATCGAACGAATGCCAAATTCACATGATTACTTATGACAAGACTTCTCCCATGTCCTCAAGAACAAAAGTAACTACTCACACATCTTATTCATGCCCAAGATCAGAGGGGTATAAAATAGCATAATAGATCTAAACATATAATCTTCTACCAAATAAACTAACTTGCATCAACTACAAGATGTAATCAACACTACTAGCAACCCACGGGTACTTTGATACAAATATTGAATACAAGAGATGAACTAGGGTTTGAGATGAGATGGTTCTGGTGAAGATGTTCATGAAGATTGGTCCTCCCATGATGAGAGGGCTGTTGGTGATGATGATGGCTTCGATTTTCCCCTCCCGGAGGGATGTGTCCCTGGCAGAATCGCTCCGCAGGAGAGCAAAAGTGCTATTGCCCTAGTTCCACCTCGAGACGGCGGCGCTCCACCCCGAAAGTCATCTCCTTATTTGTTTTCTACAACAAATGGGCTTATATACCAGAAGATGGGCACCGGAGGCTGGCCAGGGGCCCCACAAGCCACCAGGGCATGCCTAGGGTGGGCGCACCCTAGTGCCCCGTGGGCACCTGGGTGGCCCCCTGATACGTCTCCAACGTATCTACTTTTCCTAACGTTTTTCCTCTTATTTTGGACTCTAATTTGCATGATTTGAATGGAACTAACCCCGGACTGACGCTGTTTTCAGCAGAACTACCATGGTGTTGTTTTTGTGTAGAAATAAAAGTTCTCGGAATGGAACGAAACTTTGCGAGGAATTTTTATATAATAAGTAAGTATTTCTAGAGCCAAGACCTACCGGAGAGGGGCACCTGGGTGGGCACAACCACCAGGGCGCGCCCCCCTCTCCTGGCGCGCCCAGGTGGGTTGTCCCCACCTGGTGGCCCCGTAGACCCTGAAACCGACGCTATAAAATCACATTATTCCAGAAAAATCCGGGAGGAAGAATTATCGCGATCCATGAGATGGAGCCGTCGTCACCTCCTGTTCTTCATTGGGAGGCCAGAGCTGGCGTCCTCTTGGGGCTCCAGAGAGGGTGATCTTCGTTCTTCATCATCACCAACCCTTCTCCATCGCCAATTCCATGATGCTCCCCACCGGGAGTGAGTAATTCCTTCATAGGCTCGCTGGTCGGTGAGGAGTTGGATGAGATTCTTCATGTAATCAAGTTAGTTTTGTTAGGGCTTGATCCTTAGTATCCACTATGTTCTAAGATTGATGTTGCTATGACTTTTCCATGCTTAATGCTTGCCACTTTGGGCCCGGATGCCATGAACTCAGATCTGAACCGTTTATGTTATCATAATTATATCCATGTTTTAGATCCGATCTTGCAAGTTATAGTCACCTACTACGTGTTATGATCCGGCAACCCCGGAGTAACAATAGTCGGGACCACTCCCGCTAATGACTGTAGTTTGAGGAGTTCATGTATTCACTATGTGTTAATGCTTTGTTCCGGTTCTCTATTAAAAGGAGGCCTTAATATCCCTTACTTTCCAATATGGACCCCGCTTCCATGGGAGGGTAGGACAAAAGATGTCATGCAAGTTCTTTCCATAAGCACGTATGAGTATTTACGGAATACATGCCTACATTATATTGATGAACTGGAGCTAGTTCGCCCTAGGTTATAACTGTCTCATGATGAATATCATCCAACAAGTCACCGATCCAATGCCTACGAATTTACCTTATATTGTTCTTGCTAAGTTACAACTGCTATTGTCACTGTTACACTTGCTACAAAATTACTGCTATCACTGTTACCGTTACCGTTGCTACTGTTACTATTATCAAAACTATCAAATTACTTTGCTACTGATCACTTTGTTGTAGATAATTAATCTCCAGGTGCGGTTGAATTGACAACTCAGCTGCTAATACCTTCAAATATTCTTTGTCTCCCCTTGTGTCAAATCTATAAATTTGGGTTGAATACTCTACCCTAAAAAACTGTTGCGATCCCCTATTCTTATGGGTTATCAAGACACTTTTCTAGCGCCGTTGCCGGGGAACATAGCTATATTTGTTGAGTCACTTGGGATTATTATCAATTTATCACTATGAAGAATCTAAAGGATGCTAAGACTAAGATTTTTCTCTCAAAGACGAGGGGAGGTAAGGAACTGCCATCCAGTTCTGCTTTAGATTCACCTTCTATTATAAGTAAACTTGCAACACCACCAAATGCTATCAATTCTGATATGTCGCAAGTTATTGATGATGCTACTTCTACTATGAATGATGCTTATGATGATGCTAGTACCTTGCCTGATAATGATGATGTGCCACTTGGTGAATTTCTTGATGAACAAATTGCTAGAGTAATACAACATGATGTTGTTGAATTTGATGATGAGCTTGAAACTGAAACTCATAAAACACCTGCTAGAACAAGCCTTCCTAGATATGAATTGCCTAAGGTACCAGAAGGTTATGTTATGAATGAGGAGACAACTAGAGATATTCTTGCTTGTAAGGATAGAGATGATCTGGAGAAATTATTATGCAAGTATAAAGAACAATCTCCGAATGCTAGAATGAAATATGATCCTAAGTTTGCTACTTCACCTATATTTATTGATGATAAGGATTATGAATTCTCTGTCGACCCAAAGTTAATTACTTTGGTTGAATCTGATCCTTTCCATGGTTATGAAACTGAAACTGTTGTGGCACATCTTACTAAGTTGAATGACCTAGCCACACCCTTTTTATTCATGATGAGAATACTCGCTATTACTTTATTCTCAAATTATTTCTATTCTCATTAAAGGGTGATGCTAAAGCTTGGTACAATACTCTTGCTCCTGGTTGTGTGCGTAGTCCCCAGGATATGATTTATTACTTCTCTAAAAAATATTTCTCTGCTCATAAGAAACAAGCTGCTTTACAGGAAATATTTAAGTTTGTGCAAACTAAAGAAGAGAGTCTCCCACAAGCTTGGGGGAGGCTTTGCCAGTTGCTTAATGCTTTGCCTGATAATCCTCTTACGAAAAATGAAATACTAGATATCTTCTATAATGGACTAACCGATGCTTCTAGGGACTTCCTAGATAGTTGTGCTGGTTGTGTTTTCAGGGAATGGACTGTTGGACAAGCTGAAGAATTATTGAATAACGTATTGAAAAATTATGATGATTGGACTATTCCTGAACCACCGCCTAAACCCACTCTGAAGAAGAGGGGTATATTATATCTCAGTTCTGAAGATATGCAAGAGGCAAAGAAATCTATGAAGGAAAAAGTATTAAAGCCGAGGATGTTAAAAATTTACCTCCTATTGAAGAAATACATGGGCTTAATTCACCACCACTGCCTAAGGTGGTAGAGGTAAATTCTTTAAGGAAGTTCAATGATAATGATAATCCTCACAATATACATCCTAGCCAATGCCTTTATGAGTTTGAAAACTATATTAGAAAACAAGATCACTTTAATGCAAATGTTATGAAACAATTGAAATACAATTCTGATATGATTGCTCGCTTGAGTGACTTGTTATTTAGAATCTCAAATGATGATAGAGTTGTTGGAAAACATGCTTCTATGGTTCAAACCAGTTAGAACAAGTTGCTAAATCTCAAAGAGAGTTGCTTGATGAAATGAATAATAATATACATGACTTTGCTGTTAGAGTTGCAACTAGAGGAGGTAAAATGACTCAGGAACCACTTTATCCTGAGGGACACCCAAAAATAATTGAACAAAATTCACAAAGAAATAACACTGATGCACCTAGTCCGTCTAAAAAGAAAAAGAAGAAGAAAAATGATAGGACTTTGCATGCTTCTAGTCAGCCTGAAATAGAAAAACCTCCTGATAATGATAATGAAACTTCTATCTCTGATGCTGAAACTCAATCTGGTAATGAACACTCACCTTCTGATAATGAAAAAGATAATGATGAAGTTCATGAAGACACTCAAACAAATAATAAAGAACCAGATAATGATGTTGAGATAGAACCACCTATTGATCTTGATAACCCACAACCTAATAATAAAAGATATGAGAAAAGAGACTTTGTGGCTAGAAAACACGGTAAAGAAAGAGAACCGTGGGTTCAAAAACCTATGCCTTTTCCACCCAAGTCAACTAAAAAGAATGATGATGAAGAATTTGAACGCTCTGCTGAAATGATGAGGCTAGTCTTTTTGCGTGCTCGCTTGACTGATATCTTGAAAATGCCTCCTTATGCAAAGTACATGAAAGACGTCATCACTAATAAGAGAAAAATACCGGAAGATGAAATCTCCACTATGCTTGCTAATTATACTTTCAAAGATGGAGTACCTAAAAAACTTGGAGATCCAGGAATACCAACTATACGTTGCTCTATCAAAAAGAATTATGTGAAAACTGCTTTGTGTGATTTAGGAGCTGGTGTTAGTGTTATGCCTTTCTCTTTATATAAAAGACTTGATTTGAATAAACTCACACCTACTGAGATATCTCTGCAAATGGCTGACAAATCAACTGCCATACCTATCGGTATTTATGAGGATGTGCCCGTTGTTGTTGCTAATGTTACTATTTTGACTGACTTTGTTATATTTGAGATGCCTGAGGACGACAATATGTCGATTATCCTTGGTAGACCATTCTTGAATACTGCAGGGGCCGTTACTGATTGCAATAAAAGCAAGGTCAGTTTTCATATCAATGGTAATGAGCATACGGTGCATTTTTTGAAGAAACAATTCCAAGTGAATGGTATTAATGTGATTGAAAAATCTCCGACAATCACTATTGGAAGTTTTCAAATACCTCTACCTACTGTTAAAAAGAAATATGAAATGCTTATTGTTGGGGACATTCATATCCCCATTGAGCTAACTTAGTGATTTACGGAAGTCCTTCAATTTCATGCTAATCGAAAGTGGTTGTTAATAAGACTTGATCAACCTTATTAATGAATCATTTTTGAGAGGCATGAAGTTGATGAATTTAGTAAGCACTACCTTCTGTCCTTACTTTTTGTTTTCTGTTTTTATTAGTTAAATAAAATAAAATGCCATGTTTTGTCTGTTTTCTGAATTTCCCGTGCGATAAAAAATTACCCAAAAATAAAAGTTCTCAGAATGGTCTAAAAATTTAATACGATTTTTTCCAGAATATTTAAGAATTTTTGGTGCAAATAATATCAGAGGGAGGTGCACCAGGTGGGCACAACCTACCTGGGCGCGCCAGGACCCCCAGGCGTGCCCTGGTGGGTTGTGGTCGCCACGTGGGCCCCCTCACTTATCCCTTCATCCCACACCATCACTTACCTCCAGAAAAAAAATCTCCATTGCTCTCTCTACCGTGTTCTTGCTCTCAAACCCGCGGTTATCGATCTCTTTGCTCGAAGCTCCATTTCCGAAACTGTTTCGGGGGATTATTGCTTGGTATGTGACTCCACCATTTGTCCAATTAATTTTTGTTTTAGTGGTTTATATTTTGAATAATTAGCTACTCTTGGTGCTGTTGTAGATGAGCTTGCATGTTAAATTCTTAGATTTCTAAGTAGTTTGAATGCTTGCTATGGCCTTTATGTATCCCTATGAGTAGTTGCTATCAATTTTGTGAAGTTTTGTTGGAAAAATTTGTGGACTAAAAATTTCAGAATTTTTGTTCATAGGAAAAAGATGAATATCTTTAGGAAAAAGATGAATATCTAAGAAGAACTCCAAGGGTGTTATCGGGGAGTCATCTGACAGTGATATCCATCCTCGGAGGTTGGCGGAGGTACGGCCGTGCGAATGGCCGCATACCTAGTTCATGGAAGAGGCTGGAATCCTGCCGGAGTTCACACAATATGCTGCTAATGCCGGCCTCACCGACTTCATCGCAGATGAGTGTGAACATCATCAAATCCTCAGAAACATTTTTGTTCAAAGTTTTACTTTCTTTCCTAGGAATAATCCTCCTGAAGTGAGTTTTTATTTATATGCTGACAACCATCAGATACCACTTACTAAATTTTGTGACATATGCATGATCCCTTCTGATGGGAGCATAGCCGAGCCTAGGCCGGCTGAGTTTGAGGCCTTTTATCGCACCTTGACAGTGGGAGATGAGAGAGGGGTGTCAGCTATCACTGCTGCTAGCTTGCATTTTCCTGCTGTTCATTACTTTGCTCTTTTCATTGCAAAATGCTTGCTTGCTAGAGAGAAGGTGGGAGCACTCAGTTCACCAGACCTTACTGTTTTACGTCGTGCACTGAAGGGCGAAAACACTTATAGCTTGGGAGCTATTGTGGCTCGTCGCCCCCATATTAATAAATCCAAGGGTAAAATACATGGTGGGATTTTTGCTACTCGTTTGGCGGCTCACTTTAATGTTGAGATACGCCATCATGATTACCCTCTGACCAAAGTTTATCTAGACCGCACAGCCATGGATCACCATCATTTCACTGATAAAGAATCTCCTAACATCCCTATTCCATATAACATGGTTTTTAGCATTGAAACTCGTGATATTATTCCATTGCCTGCTCCTTCTTTGTTTGATCATGTTGCCAGGGGCAGATATATGATTATGCCTGCAGACATCATGGCCTACCGGAACGCTCAGGCTGCTGCAGAGCCAGCAGAGGAACCTCAGCAGTGGGATGAGTGGATGCCCGCTCCTCAGTACCCCTACTGCCATCCAGGCTACTGATCGACTACCAAGTTAGGCCAAAAGCCTAAGCTTGGGGGAGTACGTGTTCTCACCGACATTACATTCATGTCCACTTATTTTCATTTGTTGGTGTTCACACTTTTTCATTGTATCATCCATGCTTAGATTTATTTTCTTGCTATCTTCTCGTGTGTTTGAAAAACTTTAGAAAGACCAAAAAAATTAGTTGTAGTTGTTTACTTTCTATGCATGCTTAGTAGTAGCACTAAAAAGAAAACCCAAAAAGATTTCCTTATTCTTCTTTTGCTGGCTGGGAGCTTTCCCGTGTAAATAGTTTTTCTCGTTTTGCTTTCCCTTTTATTTGCTTGTTCAAGAAAACCAAAAACTCCAAAAATATTTTAGTGTGTTTCTCTGAATTTCTTTTATTTTTATTCGAGTCTTACGGAGGAGAAGACCACGATGAAATTGTTGAATGGCTCTCATATGAATAAATATTAATCTAATAAAGAGCCCACATTACCTTGTCTTCTCCTGTTGAATAAAATGTTTGCAGATTCCAGCTTAGTCCACGGCACTCTTGCACTATTATTATTTTCATATCGTTCCGTCATGCAAGTGAAAGGCAATAATGACGATCGATGAACTCGCTGTGGAAGAGAGAAACGGGCATGAACTCGACTTGTTATATTTGTGTAAATATGTTTAACCTAGTATCCATGATTCAGCCCATTATGATTAAACATATTTGCAATGACAATCAGAGATTTTAGATTCTCATGCCATGCATAAGTAGCTGGGAGTGGATAATGATTTATCTTGGATATCAACATTGCGTTAAAATGATTGTGATGTAGTATGATGATATGGTATCCTCCTCTGAATGTTCGAGTGGCTTGACTTGGCACATGTGCATGCATATAGTTGAATCAAAACCAACACAGCCTCTATGATATTTATGTTCATGGTGTTCATATCCTACTCATGCTAGTGTCCAATGTAACTTATGCATAATGCATGTTCATGACCGTTGTTGCTCTCGAACTAGCCGCTTCTCAATCTAATTGCTAGCCTTCGCCTGTACTAAGTGGGAATTCTGCCTATACATCAAAAACCTTGAACCCAAAGTTATTCCAGATGAGTCCACCATACCTACCTATATGCGGTATTACCCTGCCGTCCTATGTAAATTTGCATGTGCCACCTCTAAAACCTTCTAATAAATATACTTTTTGTGTGCCTGGATCGTTCATGGAATGACAGGAGGTGGTCAGTATCTTCGATGCTAAGCGGGTTATTCTCAGGTCGAGTGTTTATTCACTCGCCATCGCACAAGAAAAGGGCGGTAATAGGGATGCCCAGTCCCAAACTACAAACAGAAAAAGAGTTAATCTCTCAAATAATCAAACAAAAACTCCTAATGGAGGCAAAACCTTTACTTTTATCGCTTGGGAACCGCCACTAGCGTGCTTAGCATGGAAGATGTTGATAACTGATGGTCGTGAAGTAAATGAGAAGGGTGCATGTCTCAAAATATCATTTACCTCTGTTTTAAAACATGAGCTCTAGCACCTCTGCAAATCACTGCTTCCCTCTGCGAAGGGACTATCTATTTACTTTTATGTTGTGTCATCACCTTATAAACAAGCGCTAGAACCTGAGAGCACAGCTGTCATGACTTATGCATTGTGTGTAGCTAATGTTGGGTGCATCATGACTGGATCTTTTCTACCATGAATTACAATGTTTAGTCGCTGCTTGAACTTTGGAGGTGCTCTGCATTTATGTTTTGCGGTCTCAGAAAGGGCTAGCAAGATACCACTCACTACAAAAAAAAGACACATCCATGACATTTTGGGCTGAACGCAACTTATTTCTGTCATGCTTATGACACTTCTATGATGATAATTGTGACAAAACCTGGTATCATCATAGATGTGGTGGGCTCCTACTTCTATGACAAAAAAACATGACAGAAAATGGGCTTTTTGTCCTGGGCGGGCCGGAGACGTAGTTGCATGACATTCTTTGGGCCGTCCATGAAGGAAAAAACCATGGTAGAAGCGAGGCGAGGAAAATATCAGGGAGTTCCCAGTTACGGTGGGTGGTCGAGGGCCGAGCGATGCGCGTTTCTCTCGTACACGTATGCGCCTGGGTGCGAGGCGTTGGGCTCTAACTGAACCCGAGCAAGGCATTCTCCTACTGAACCCGAGCGATTGCACTGCAGGCTACGCGTTACTGAACCCGAGCGATCGATCGATGGCTGTTAACTGAACCCGATAAAGCGATTCCTTCGCTACTGCTTCTAACTGAAGCCGATCGAACCTGCTGCCTCTTGATGAACATTGAGCATTGTTGGGGGGGGTGGATGAACAGTTCCCGGTGGGGGTGGATGAACGGGACCCCGTGGTAGTAGAGGCCTTTGCCGCTGGATGAACGGGACCCCGATCGAGCCGGTTGGGAGTGGTTGAACAGGACCCCGTGGAGGGCTGGATGAACAGGACCCCATGGAGGGCTAGTTGAACAGTAGCCGGTGGAGGGCTGGATGAACAGTAGCCCGTGGAGAGGTGGTTGAACAGGACCCCGTGGAGAGGGCTGGTTGAACAGTAGCCGGTGGAGGAGCGGTGGAGGATGGATGAACAGGAGCCCGTGGATGAACAGTCGTTGGTGGAGGCTGGAGGAGGTCGACGGTGGATGAATAGTAGCCCATGGAGGCAGTCGACGGTGGAGATGAACAGTATCCCATGGAGTCCCGTTTTGCGGTATGCCACACCCCTCCGATGAACAGGACCCCCGTTTCGACCGTAGTGCTCTAACACAAGTCCGTTTCCTCTGTTTTGCAGTACGCCACACCCCTCCCGATCAACAGGACCCCATTTCGACCGTAGGAGGTCCAAGAGAAGTCCATTTCCTCTATTTTGCGGTATGCCAGACCCATCCCGATGAACAGGATCCTGTTTCGACTGTGGCCGGTCGAACACAAGGCCGTTTCCTCCATTCTGCGGTACGCCAGGCCTCGTTTCGATCGGCTGTTCCGTCCAAGCCGGTTGGCTCCCGATAAACACGACAACGACGCAGTTTCTCCGTTCAGACCCAGCTATGTACACGAGCCCTGGCAGTATGTATGCTCGAGTAGGCGTTTGAGACCCCGCCTGTATGTACGTACGTGGCCGTATTTACTTTCTTGACCTTGGCTATACGTACGTGTACATGATATTAACGGGACTGCATGACATGCTACATGCGTGCCTCTACTATGACATGTGCCCTTCCTTACACGGCCATGGTTCATCGCTGCAGCCTGCAGACAGACCAATCGTATGTACGTACACGTTCGCGACCTGAATGACAACGCTACGTACGCTTCGACTAGGTGGGTCCCAACTGTCAGGCACTTCCTTGCGTGTGAAGATGTAGCTGCTGGGTCCCAGCAGTCAGGGGGCGAATCATTTTTTTGCCCGTAATATGGACGCACTTCCTTGCGTGCGAAGATGTAGCTGGTGGGTCCCAGCAGTCAGGGGGGAAACTTTTTTTTGCAAAATACAGTGGCCCGTCCGGTGGGTCCCTGCTATCCGGTGGAGGAATCATTATTTTGCGCGTAATAAGGAGGCACTTCCTTGCTGCGGCCATGGACACAGCTGTCAGCCTCTCCACATACAGTACTCTTCTGATGGAAGTCGTTCCTTGACCACGTTGACCACGCCGCGCCGAGAGCGCCAGGGCGGTGGACGACGGCGAGGCCTAGGAAGGGGACGACGCGGAGCCGGGGAAGACGCAGCAGTGGAAGCCCACGCGGAGAGGATTACGAGGGTTCACTGGTTCGACTGTGGTGTGAGGCTGCCGTCGCCGCAGAATAACAGGGGGTTTGGGTGAGTGGATGGCCTGGCTAGCGGTGGGAGCAGTAGGGGGCGGTGAGGCCTCCGCGGCATCACAGCCGGCCACGGGAGGCAGGAGCATGCAGAACGACCGACGCTGGTTTGGGCGGCTGGAGCAAGAAGACCAGAGGTTAAAGAAGCATTATGACTGTTGGATGGACATCGTACGGTCATTGGAGCTAGAATCATTCATATTGACTAAGTTACAAAGCCCTCCGTCCCCGTCAACTTAGTAGGCCCACAAGGCAGCCTCCCACTATGGTGGGTCCCAGCTAGCAGGGGGTATTCATTTTTTTGTGCGTAATAAGGAGGCACTTCCTTGCGTGCGAAGATATAGCTGGTGGGTCCGACCTATCAGCGGGGGGAACTTTTTTTGCAAAATATAGAGGCCCTTCCAGTGGGTCCCAACTGTCAGGTAGAGGAATCATTATTTTGTGCGTAATAAGGAGGCATTTCCTAGCGTGCGGCCGTGGACCCAGCTGTCAGCCTCTCCACGTACAGTCCACTTCCGATGGATGTCGTTCATTTACCACGTTGACCACGCCGCACCGTGAGCACCAGGGCGGTGGACGACGGCGAGGCCTAGGAAGGGAACGACACGGAGCCATGGAAGACTCGGCAGTTGTTTCCCACGCGAAGGGGAGTACGAGGGTTTACTGGTTCGTCTGCCATCGCCGGAGAATAACAGTAGGTGTGGGTGAGTAAAGGGATGGCTAGGCCAGCGATGAGAGTACGATGGGGCGGTGAGGCCTGCGCAGCAGCATGGCTGGCCGCGGGAGGAGGAAGCAGACAGTCCCGCCGGCAGTTGTTTGAGCGGCTGGAGTAGAGAGAGCAGAGATTGAAGAAGCACGATGGCCGTTGGATGTACATCCAACAGTCACTGCTCTCGTGTGTTGACTAAGTTGACACGGCGTTGCGTGTGCGTCAATTTTTTTAGGAAAGCATACGCGTCAACCTGTAGTAGGCGCACAAGTCAGCCTCAAATCTGTGGAAAACAGCATACAGCCCATCTGCCATTATTTCTAATAATTTATAGCCCATTTGCTAATTCTTAAGAAATTTTTTGGGGCCCATCTTCTTTTTGTTAGCATTACACCCCATATTGTGGCCACGGTTAAAAATTATACGAAATATTGCATATTTCGGTGCGGTCAACTGTTTTTAATCCTGAAATATTGAGTCACATTCAAACTATTTTAAAAAATAATTTATATAAATGTAAAATCCAAATAATTGTCCACGCATAAAAATCAATGGAATTTAAAATCTTTTAATGAAAAAAATTGAAACTATTCCCAGTTTGATGTGTTTCAAAAATGTATAGCCCATTTCTGGGCAAACCGAATGAAACTCTCCTCGTCTTGAAAGATTTGCAGCCTAGCAGGGCTGATAAAGCAAGTAGGGCTCGTTTGGGTATTTCTTTAAAAAATAGAACTGGGCAAGCCATTTTCAGCAAGAAAAAACACAACGGGGCTCATGATGTGGTAAACATAAATAAAAACCTGGCTAGACGGGCCACAACCCCCGTTGTTACCCTGATCCATCGCTAAAACTAGTATAAATAACAACTGCTTGTTCCTAAAAAAAGAAGTACATAACAACTACGCGACCTGCTGGGTCCCTGGTGTCAGCCGCTCGTTGTGTAATTCTCTCGTTTATTGACTACGTTCAATGGCGTGAGCCCCAGATGTCCAACCATTAGGAGGAACCATTTTTTTGGGCTTGTAATAACGGGGCACTTGCTTGCGTACTGCCATGACGCTGGTGGGTCCCTACTGTCATCCTCTCCACGTACAGTCATATCCTTGTTTCTCTCGGTTGTTGACGATGTTGACAACGCAAGAGGGCGGCGCACCGCGCACGGCGAGCGAACCATGGCGGAGGACGACGGCGAGGCCTTGGATGGAACGAACAGGAGTCGTGAAGATGCGCTGGTCCAGTCGCAGGCGGAGGGGAGTACGAGGGTTGACTGGTTCGGGTGCCAGTGCGTGTTGGGGCTGACATTGCCGGAGAATAACAGGACGTGTGGGGGAATAGAGGGAGGGCCTAGCCAACGTTGGAGGTTACGGTAGGGCGGCGGAGGCGCAGCCAGCCATGTGAGGCGGGAGCAGGCTGAGCCGATGGGGTGGTTTGGTTTGGGCGGCTCGAGGAAGAAGACAAGAGATAGAATATACACGACAGATGTTGGATTTCAATCCAACGGCTGGTAGGCAGAATCGTTTGTTGACTAGCTAGTAAGTCGACACCACCTTGGATAGGCTATTTCCTCGTGGGTCCGAAATGTCAGAATCCAAATCTGTCACGGTCATGCAGCCTTTCCTATGAAAATTTATAGCCCATTTGGTATGCTAGTTCAAAATAAGTTTATGGGTGCTGGTGGGGGCTAATCACTTGGCTTATGTAATGCACAATGAGCTCAAGCAGCCGGCGAGAGTGATGTTATTTCCCTTGCACTACAAAAAAAGACACTTTCATGATGATACGTGTTTGTCACAGTAGGTCACGTTTTCTGTCATGCATGTACATCCATGAAAAATTTATGATAGAATCGAGATAGTCATACCTGTGTTGTCGTAGAAGTGTTCCATGACATTACCAAAATTATCATCACGGAAGTGTCCACTTCCATGACGATAAATCGCGCGTCATGGAAGTGCTTTCGCAAGGGTGACCGACACGTGGCATCCACCATAGCGAAACACCGTTAAGCTATCGGGTCCAGTTTTGGATCCGATAACCCGCTAACAGCCTGAACCAATGAGGATTTTCCACGTGTAAAATTCTCATTGGCCGGAGGAAACACGTGTTGGCTCACCGTTGGGACAGATGTCATTCATTCATTGGACAGGAGGCGCCTATGATACGTCGACACGTGGAAAATTCCGGTGAAAAGGCCGGCCCGTTTGACTTGGTCAAAAGGTAACGGGCCGGCCTGCAGAAAGTCTGTTAACAGCCTGTTCGTATATAGCCCATTTACGGCCCGCTAACTCACAACCCGTTACGGCCTATCCGAATTAAGCCTAGTATCTTCATCTGGGCCTTCCAATATGATTCCAGCCTGTTGTAACTTCTAGCCCATGTATGGCCCATGATGTCTTTCGGCCCATACGAGACCATTTGTAACTCTTGGCCCATTAACGGCCCGTGGTGAATCTGGCCCGCAATGAATAGTGTACCCCTTTATACCCATTAACGGCCCATTATTCCATTGGGCCGTTTCCAACCCATGTTATCTTTCGGCCTTCCCAGGGCCCATTTATTCTTGGGCTCATTTCCAGCATTCGGTTACTTATGGCCCGTCATTGGCCTTTTCGGCCTGTGGGCCAAATTCAGCCCGCGGTTACAATCGGCCCGTTTGCAGCCCGTTACTCCGTTGGGCCGTTTTCATAATGTCATCAAATACAGCCGATGAACGACGACCTGTTATTGTCGGCCCAAGAACGGACGATTCCAAATCTAGCTCATTTATGACCCATAATGCAGTCTGTTATTGACCCATGTTTGGCCTATCGATCATACGACACGTAGAAGGCCCATTGATGCTACGGCCCGTAGAAGGCCCATTGATGCTACGGCCCGTAGAAGGCCCATTCTTTCTACGGCCCTAAGAAGGCCCATTGTTTCTACGGCCCATAGGAGGCCCATGGTAACTACAGTAAATAAGTAGCCCATGGTTATTGTGGCCTAGTTTTAGAAAAATAGGTTATTGCGGCCACTAGCAAGGAAAAAGAATAGCACTGACTACAAGCAAACAAATAAACAAGACAACAAGGAAATAAATAAGCAAGCAACTTACGCTAGGCTATCACGGCTATTACACATATTACATCCACTGGGCATCAAAGTTTGCCACCAGTGCAAATATAGGGAACAAAGCAGCATACCATATACCCTCGTTGTCAAAGTTGGCGACCAGTGCAAATAAACGCCGTAGCAAAACAAGTACAGAACTGAAACCACTTCAAAAGATCTCAAGAAACAATATCCTGGGTACCCATAATGCTAGTAAGATGCTTAGCGTGCTTATTAACTTTCTCTTGTTTGGCGCTTAAATCCTCCAGCGCTTGCTGTTGCACCAGAAAGTATGCATCTGAATTCTGCAGGGACTTCCTCAGTCCTTCAGCTTCCCGTCGCAGCACATCTGATCGATGTCTTTCAACTTGAAGTTGAGACTCAAGAAGACGAACTGATTCAGGCAGCGAGTTCGAAGAGGTTGTGCCAGCAGTAATGGCCAGTAACTCGAACACTACATCAAGAAAGGACTTTTGGGTTCTCTCACTATCATCAAGGTAGTTTTTATCAGCTTCTTCGAGACCAACATGGATGTCTCACTATCTTGAACCTTATCTGCATTACTTCCTTTACCATTGCATAATGGGGTACTGTTCTCCAATATTTTGTCCGCATTCTAAAAGAGAAACAAGCAGACACATCACAGGTTTACCATGTTGTATGTGAAACTCATTTTGGTAAATCAGTTCAGTAGTAAAGTGCACAAGATAACAGCATGAAACAAACATATATCTATGTACCATGGTCACTTTATGGTCTATATCATTCTAGTTTTTGTTGCCAAATCAAGATAGAGACAGAGTTCAAATAATATTTGTTCAAGACAAAGGAGAATAGACAGAATATAAGTGTGGGAAACTATAGAGCAATAACAACACTTGTAATGTGCATGACATGAGAACATAACTGTTTATTCAATTGAAACTGAAATCAACATAGAGCAAGTTACAACAGCAAAACAGTTAAAGAAACAGGTTTAAAACATACCTGTTGCGCCATTGGAGTTTCAATTCCATACTTCAAATTTGAAAATAGTTGGTCTGAGTAAATACAGTGATGCAAGAGCAAAGGAGTATGAACCATAGCTACAGAACCTGACCTGAGAACAATTCTTCTCCTTTAAGCGTTGAGTTGGGATTCAGAGTGGTGGTCCTCGTGCTTTGGGCATTGAATTTGCCTTACTAACTGCTCGTGTTTGGGTGCTCTGTGGTGGAGACGGTGCTGCGTCAACTGGAACTATGTTACTATCTGCTGGGGTTGGGGTTAGAAGGGGTGTAGCTGGTTCTCTGTCCAACTTGGTAGGGGTACAGTCTGTGAGAGTCTGGGTTATGTGTGGTGGGGCTGGTTCTTGGGCAAGTACAACCGTGGTTCTATCTGCATCAACTAGTAGCACTATCTTTTCTAAAGACCGTGTTGTTACTCCCTTAGATACTACCATCACCCTCTCCAATTCAAATGGCCGATAAACAAGAAAAGTAATTGAATGTACAGACATTGTATGATAGACAGGTGCAATGGATAGTGGGGAATAAAAGAGGGCATGAAATAATTCACATTTATGTATTCTAACCAAACATGATAGCATGACACAATTTCACATATATGATGGCTAACTAAACAGGATAGCATGACACAATTTCATATTATGATGGCTAACTAAAAAAGATGGAAAGACATAGTTCAAAATATGATGACTATGTAAACAGGATGACATGATATAACTATATAATATGTTTATTAAATGGGTTGGCATGCCATAATTCACATACATGCCACCTATGGAAACATGATAGCATGATATAATTCCAGGATAGAATGACATAATTCAAAATATGATGACTGTAAACACTAAACTGGATGAGATGATATAACTATATGATGTCTTTAGTAAATGGGTTGCCATGCCATAATTTAGATAGATGCTGTGTATGTAAACATGATGGCATGATATAATTCAAATATATGATTTATATAGTAAGCAAGTAAGCAGATGGCAATCCATATATGATGTAAAAACTAAGCAATGCAAGACAACATGCATGACATGGGTAATATAACCCTGCCAAGTTTGAGCATAGACCTCAGGGGGGAAATAGGACTGGTCATCAGTCTCTGAATCCTTCTCTGAGGAGCTCTTTGTATCCAGCAAGATGTCTGCTTCAGCAGGTAGCATTGTCTGCTCTGAATACCTTCTTTTCACTCCAGATACTTCCATCACCGCTTCAAATGGCTGATGCACACGAAGAGTAGTTGAATATACAATTGTTGTCAACAAATGGAACACGTAATACAAAAAAATGATAGCAGATATAATTCACATACATGACGATTGGCTCAACAGCATGGCATTGCATAATTCACATATATAATGCCTTTGCAACAAGATAGCATTGCATAATTCACATATATAATGTCTTGCAACAAGATGGCAATGCATAATTCACTTATATGGTAATTAGACACTAAACAGGTGGCATTCACACAAAGCATGTCTAAACTAATCAAATGATATAGCAATGTAAGACACCATATGCACGATATGAGCAACATAATCGTGCCAAGTTAGAGCATACACCTCGGGGGGGGGGGAATAGGACTGGTCATCTATCTCTGAATCCTCCTCTAAGGAGCTATCCGTAACCAGCGAGATATGCACTTCGTCAGATAGCATAGTCTGCTTTGAAGACCTTGTTTTCACTCTAGAATTTTCCATCACCGTGTCAAATGGCTGATGCACACGAAGAGTAGTTGAATATACTAACATTGTTGACAAATGTAATACAAACGGAAAAAAGGATGGCCTGATATAATTCACATATAAGATGACTTGCTAAGCAGGATGGCATTGCAAAATTCACATATATAATGCCTGGCTAAACAAGATGGCGTTGCATAATTCACATAAACGATGAATAAACTAAACAGATGGCATTCACACAAGGCATGTCTAAACTAAGGAGTTGACATATTTGATGTATAAAGTAAGCAATGCAAGGCACCATATGCATGATATAACCAACATCAATATGCCAAGTTAGAGCGAAGACGTCAAGGGGTAAATAGGAGTGGTCTTCTCCTTCTGAATCCCCCTCAGAACAGATATCTTCCTCTCGATTACAATCCGAAATGGGTGGAGGGGGGGCTGCCTTTGCGCCTACCATGGAGCGACGTCTGCATGAAATTTTATTGCCACGCAAGGCTCGTCTCTTTTGCTCTACATGTTCAGTTCCATTGTGTACAATAACTGACATGCATAGGAATAAAACATAGTGAGATTATGTAAGGAGTGCACGCAGAAATCCAGAGTGATGGTAGCAACCTGTGGATAGACCCAAAACAAATGATAGGAGGCAGATAATGGCTTCAGTTAAAAAATACAGATAATGGCTTCTTTACTGTTTGTTTCCCACCCAACATGAAACTCATAGTAGACACCAAAGATTAACCAGATAGTAGATAGATACTATTGATTGTGGCCCCGATATGTACCCCGCAAACATTTAGAAACTCAAGTTTGACCATTAGTTTGGAGCTGAGTCTAATCGGTGAACAGGACGATAAAGTAGCATGTAATATTAAGCGATGCATAACGTAAGCAGACACGAAAGAGTGCGACCTCTCTTGCGGACCCGTGTAGTCCTCGAGGTCATCTGCTCGGTTAATGATGGTAATGCAGTTGTCATGGCTGCCGGTGGCAGGGAAGAAGATCTGAGGCGGCGAAAGACTGTCTAGAGGTCGGATCCCTACTGTGCTGGACCCTTCTGTCGTTGGAGCAGCTGAGCTTGGGTGGACGAAGGCGCGGCAGGAGCGGGAAAAACCACACAAGGTTTTCTTTGACAACTATCTGTAAGAGAAGTAATTCTGTAAGGGCTCGTTTGAATTGGAGGGTTCTAACAACACAGGGATAGGAAATACATAGTAATAGGATAGGAATGCATGCGCAAAACAGAGAATTTAAAAACACAGGATTTCTGCCAATCTGGGTGTTTGGTTCACAAGAATTGGAAGGTCACAGGATGCAAAGAAGCATGGTCAGATTAGGTCAAACCAAAAGAAAATGTACAGTTATAATGCTATTATGCTACTATATCTTAGTCTTGTCCTTCATGAATAGGAATTTGAAAATGAGGACAAGTGGAAATTAAAATCTGTATGGTTTTTCTTTCAAGGAGACACTAAAGGAACAAATCCTACAGTTTTCCTTTGCTCCATTCCTTTGAACCAAATGCATGAATAGTAGTACCATAGGAAACTTTCCAATTCCTATGTTTTTCCTTCACTTTTTCTTTCAAGCACTGGCGATTCTACTAGGTGATAACCCACAAGTATAGGGGATCGCAACAGTTTTCGAGGGTAGAGTATTCAACCCAAATTTATTGATTCGACACAAGGGGAGCCAAAGAATAATCTCAAGTATTAGCAGTTGAGTTGTCAATTCAACCACACCTGGATAACTTAGTATCTGCAGCAAAGTATTTAGTAGCAAAGTAATATTTTTGGGTTTTGTAGTGATTGTAACAGTAGCAACGGAAAAGTACATAAGCGAAGAACAATATGTGAAAAGCTCGTAGGCATTGGACTGGTGATGGAGAATTATGCCGGATGTGGTTCATCATGTAACAGTCATAACATAGGGTGACACATAACTAGCTCCAATTATCAATGTAATGTAGGCATGTATTCCGAATATAGTCATACATGCTTATGGAAAAGAACTTGCATGACATCTTTTGTCCTACCCTCCCGTGGCAGCGGGGTCCTAATGGAAACTAAGGGATATTAAGGCCTCCTTTTAATAGAGTACCGGGCCAAAGCATTAACACATAGTGAATACATGAACTCCTCAAACTACGGTCATCACCGGGAGTGGTCCCAATTATTGTCACTTCGGGGTTGCCGGATCATAACACATAGTAGGTAACTATAGACTTGCAAGATAGGATCAAGAACACACATATATTCATGAAAACATAATAGGTTCAGATCTGAAATCATGGCACTCGGGCCCTAGTGACAAGCATTAAGCATAGCAAAGTCACAGCAACATCAATCTCAGAACATAGTGGATACTAGGGAGCAAACCCTAACAAAACTAACTCGATTACATGATAGATCTCATCCAACCCATCACCGTCCAGCAAGCCTACGATGGAATTACTCACGCACGGCGGTGAGAATCATGAAATTGGTGATGGAGGATGGTTGATGATGACGACGGCGACGGATTCCCCTCTCCGGAGCCCCAAACGGACTCCAGATCAGCCCTCCCGAGAGGTTTTTGGGCTTGGCGGTGGCTCCGTATCGTAAAATGCGATGAATCCTTCTCTCTGATTTTTTCTCCCCGAAAGTGAATATATGGAGTTGGAGTTGAGGTCGGTGGAGCGTCAGGGGGCCCACGAGGCAGGGGGCACGCCCGGGGGGGGGGGGGGGGGCAGGCGCGCCCCCACCCTCGTGGACAGGGTGTGGGCCCCTTGACGTGGATTTTTCTTCCAGTATTTTTAATATTTTCCAAAAATATGTTCCGTGGAGTTTCAGGTCATTCCGAGAACTTTTGTTTCTGCACATAAATAACACCATGGAAAGTCTGCTGAAAATAGCGTCAGTCCAGGTTAGTTCCATTCAAATCATGCAAGTTAGAGTCCAAAACAAGGGCAAAAGTATTTGGAAAAGTAGATACGACGGAGATGTATCAACTCCCCCAAGCTTACACCTTTGCTTGTCCTCAAGCAATTCAGTTGATAAACTGAAAGTGATAAAGAAAAACTTTAACAAACTTTGTTTGCTCTTGTTGTTGTAAATATGTAAAGCCAGCATTCAAGTTTTCAGCAAAGATTATGACTAAACACATTCACAATAACTCTTAGGTCTCATGTTTACTCATATCAATGGCATAATCAACTAGCGAGCAATAATAATAAATCTCGGATGACATCACTTTCTCAAAACAATCATGATATGATATAATAAGATGGTATCTCGCTAGCCCTTTCTGAGACCGCAAAACATAAATGCAGAGCACCTTTAAAGATCAAGGACTGACTAGACATTGTAATTCATGGTAAAAGAGATCCAGTCATAGTCATACCCAATATAAATTAATAGTAATGAACACAAATGATAGCAGCGCTCTCCAGCTAGTGCTTTTTTAATAAGAGGGTGATGACTCAACATAAAAGTAAATAGATAGGCCCTTCGCAGAGGGAAACAGGGATTTGTAGTGGTGCCAGAGCTCGATTTTAAAGTAGAGATAAATAATATTTTGAGCGGCATACTTTCATTGTCAACATAACAACCAAGAGATGGCGATATCTTCCATGCTACACACATTATAGGCGGTTCCCAAACAGAATGGTAAAGTTTATACTCCCCCTCCACCAACAAGCATCAATCCATGGCTTGCTCGAAACAACGAGTGCCTCCAACTAGCAACAGTCCCGGGGGAGTTTTGTTTGCAATTATTTTGATTTAGTTTGCATAAAGCATGGGACTGGGCATCCCGGTGACCAGCCATTTTCTCGTGAGTGAGGAGCGGAGTCCACTCCTCTTGAGAATAACCCGCCTAGCATGGAAGATACGGACAACCCTAGTTGATACATGAGCTATTCGAGCATACAAATCAGAATTTCATTTGAAGGTTTAGAGTTTGGCACATACAAATTTACTTGGAACGGCAGGTAGATACCGCATATAGGAAGGTATAGTGGACTCATATGGAATAACTTTGGGGTTTAAGGGATTGGATGCACAAGCAGTATTCCCGCTTAGTACAAGTGAAGGCTAGCAAAAGACTGGGAAGCGACCAACTAGAGAGCGACAACAGTCATGAACATGCATTAAATTTAATAAACAATGAGTGCAAGCATGAGTAGGATATAATCCACCATGAACATAAATATCGTGAAGGCTATGTTGATTTGTTTCAACTACATGTGTGAACATGTGCCAAGTCGAGTCACTTAAATCATTCAAAGGAGGATACCACCCCACTATACCACATCACAACCATTTTAATAGCATGTTGGCACGCAAGGTAAACCATTATAACTCATAGCTAATCAAGCATGGCATAAGCAACTGTGATCTCTAATTGTCATTGCAAACATGTTTATTCATAATAGGCTGAATCAGGAACGATGAACTAATCATATTTACAAAAACAAGAGAGGTCGAGTTCATACCAGCTTCTCTCAGTCAGTCCATCATATATAGTCATAATTGCCTTTCACTTGCACGACCGAACGATGTGAAAATAACAAGAGTGCACGTGCATTGGACTAAGCTGGAATCTGCGAGCATTCAATAAACAGGAGAAGACAAGGCAATATGGGCTCTTGGTTAAATCAACAATAATGAATATAAGAGCCACTTCAACAATTTAATTATGGTCTTCTCCTATCGACCCCCAAAGAAAAGATAAGAAATAAAACTATTTACACGGGAAAGCTCCCAACAAGCAAAAGAGGAAGAGGAAATCTTTTTTGGTTTTCTTTTTAATTATTACTACTACAACAAGAAAAATAAACCAGATAAAAGCTACACTATTTTTTTGGTTTTTCTTAAGGTTTATCAAACACACAAAAGAAAGCAAGAAAAAGAAAATAAACTAGCAAGGATATTACAGTGAAAGAGTATGAGCACAGACATCTAGCATTGATTGTGTCAACATAAATGTAATGTCGGTGAGGAATACGTACTCCCCCAAGCTTAGGATTTTGGCCTAAGTTGGTTTATTGCCACAGATGGCCTGGCGGATATCCATAGTTGTAGCCTCGGTCGTACTGCGATGCGGCAGTTATTGCCTCCTGAGCTGCAGCGTGGAGGCGAGCTGCCTCCGCATCCTCTCATACTCATCTGCCTCCTCTCTGGTAATAAAATGTCTTCCTTTTGCCTGATAATCAAAGAAGGCAGGAGCAGGGAGAGTAATACGGATAGCACGACGTCTGTCAAAGATTAAGCGATATCGGAGAGGTGATTCATTCCTCTCGACAAACTGGTGGTGAACCATAGCATTAAAGTCTAAATAAGTAGGAGGCAATTCAATATCATCATTACGTATGGTTACACCAAGAAAATCAGCTAAGCGGGTTGCATAAATTCCACCAAAGAAGTCTCCATTAAATCTATTATGATGCAACCTACGTGCAACAATGGCTCCCAATTTATAAGATTTGTCTCCTAACACAGCACTCCTAAGAATACTGAGGTCAGGGACACACATGTGACATGCTTCATCCTTACCATTTATGCACCTACCTATGAAGAGAGCAAAATAATGTATAGCAGGAAAATGGATGCTCCCTATGGTAGCTTGTGCTATATCTCTAGATTCCCCCACAGTTATACTAGCAAGAAAATCTCTAAATTCAGATTTGCGAGGTTCACTAGTACTGCCCCATTGTGGAAGTTGGCAAGCAGTGGTAAAATCCTCTTAGTCCATAGTATAAGATTTTTCATAAAGATCAAACAGGACAGTTGGAGAATTGCGTGAAGATGAAAATTCAAACCTCCTCACAAAGGAACTAGTGAGATAGTGGTACTGGCGGCACTTTTCTTCCTCGAAGCTCACAAGATCAGTGTTACGCAAATATGCGTTAAATTCTTCCTTGATTCCCGCTCGATCCATAAAGTTTCTGAAGACCATTCACAAGGCCGCACTGGAGCGTCCCTTGGTGGCTCATCATCGGCATCGCGCATTGCAAGCCTGGGTCCTTGATTCCTTGAAGGACCACCATGGAACATTTTCCTAAGCATATTTCTTCCTCTGAAAAATTTCTGAAATTTTTAGTAACCTCAAAATAAAAGTGAACGCAGCTCAACAAATTGATAGCAACTACTCCTACAAGTGCCTAGAGCCTATATCAAGCATTAGAACTATTTGGAACCATATAAATTTGACATGCAAGCTCAAGAACATGGTCACCTAGGCAGCACAAATTTGCAATGAATAAAGCACTAGAACAAAAACTAAATTGACCAATGGAGGAGTCACATACCAAGGAACAATCTCCCAAAGCAGTTTTGTGAGAGGCGCTTTGAGCAAGGAGATCGAAAATCGCCGCAAAATGAGCTAGAACTCGTGCTTGAGCTGGATGGTGATTTTTTTGGGAGGAAGAAGAAGTGTGTGGGTGCAGGAATAAGTGGAGGGGAGCCACCGTGGGCCCACGAGGCAGGGGGCGCGCCCTATAGGGGTGGGCGCGCCCTGGACCCTCCTGGCCAGGTGCTTGCTGCCCCTGTTGTGTTCTCAGTGCCAGATATTCTCAAATATTCCAGAAAAAAATCATATTTCATTTTCAGGGCATTTGGAGAACTTTTATTTTCGGGGTATTTTTATATTTCACGAATAATTCAGAAAACAGATAGAAAAATACTATTTTTACTTTATTTCAACTAAATAACAGAGAGTAGAGAGAGGGTACAGAAGGTTGTGCTTTCTAGTTTCATCCATCTTATGCTCATCAAAAGGAATCCACTAACAAGGTTGATCAGGTCTTGTTAACAAACTCATTCCGAATAACATGGAACCGGAGAAATTTCGAATAACACTATGTTACCTCAACGGGGATATGCACATCCCCAATAATAATAATATCATATTTCTTCTTGACAATAGGAAGAGGAAATTCAAAACCTCCAAAAATAATCGATGGAATTTTTCCAATAGACTTCATACTATGAACTTGAGGTTGTTTCCTCGGAAAGTGTACCGTATGCTCATTACCATTAACATGAAAAGTGACATTACATTTGTTGCAATCAATAACAGCCCCTGCAGTATTCAAAAAAGGTCTTCCAAGAGTAATAGACATACTATCGTCCTCAGGAATATCAAGAATAACAAAGTTTGTTAAAATAGTAACGTTTGCAACCACAACAGGCACATCCTCACAAATACCAACAGGTATAGTAGTTGATTTATCGGTCATTTGCAATGATATTTCAGTAGGTGTCAACTTATTCAAATCAAGTCTACGATATAAATAGAGAGGCATAACACTAACACCGGCTCCAAGATCACATAAAGCAGTTTTAACATAGTTTCTTTTAATGGAGCATGGTATAGTTGGTACTCCTGGATCTCCTAGTTTCTTAGGTATTCCACCCTTAAAAGTATAATTAGCAAGCATGGTGGAAATTTCAGCTTCCGTTATCTTTCTTTTATTAGTGACAATTTCTTTCATATACTTAGCATACGGATTCATTTTGAGCATATCAGTTAATCGCATACGCAAAAAGATAGGTCTAATCATTTCAGCAAAGCGCTCAAAATCCTCATCATCCTTTTTCTTGGATGGTTTGGGAGGAAAAGGCATGGGTTTCTGAACCCATGGTTCTCTTTCTTTACCGTGCTTCCTAGCAACAAAGTCTCTTTTATCATAACATTGATTCTTTGATTGTGGGTTATCAAGATCAACAGCAGGTTCAATTTCTACATCATTATCATTACTAGGTTGAGCATCATCATGAACATCATCATTAATATTATCACTAGGTTCATGTTCATTACCAGATTATGTTTCAGCATCGGAAATAGATATATCATTTGGATTCTCAGGTGGTTCAGCAATAGGTTCACTAGAAGCATGCAAAGTCCTATCATTTTTCTTTTTCTTCTTTTTAGAAGAACTAGGTGCATCAATATTATTTCTCTGAGAATCTTGCTCAATTCTCTTAGGGTGGCCTTCAGGATACAAAGGTTCGTGAGTCATTCTACCAGTTCTAGTAGCCACTCTAACAGCATAGTGATTATTCTTACTATTCAATTCATTGAGCAAATCATTTTGAGCTCTAAGTACTTGTTCTACTTGAGTGGTAACCATAGAAGCATGTTTACTAATGAGTTTAAGTTCACCTTTAACTCTAGACATATAATCACCCAAGTGTTCAAGCGTATCGGAATTGTATTTCAATTGTCTACCAAAATAAGCATTGAAGTTTTCTTGTTTGACAATAAAATTATCAAACTCTTCTAAGCATTGTCTAGTAGACTTATAGTGAGGAAGATCACCTTCATCAAATCTATAGGGAGAATTTACCTTTACTACCTGTGTCGGGTTATCAAGACCATGTGTTTCTTCAATAGGTGAAGGATTAAGATCATATGTTTCTTCAACAAGCGTTAAATTAAGACCATGTATTTCTTAAATAGGAGGTAAATTCTTAACATCTTCAGCTTTAATACCTTTTTCTTTCATAGATTTCTTTGCCTCTTGCATATCTTCAGGACTGAGAAATAGAACACCCCTCTTCTTCGGAGTTGGTTTAGGAATAGGCTTAGGAAGTGTCCAATTATTTTCATTTGTCAACATATTATTCAATAAAATTTCAGCTTCATCCGATGTTCTTTCCCTGAAAACAGAACCAGCACAACTATCCAGGTAATCTCTGGAAGCATCGGTTAGTCCATTATAAAAGATATCAAGTATATCATTTTTCGTAAGAGGATGATCAGGCAAAGCATTAAGTAATTGGAGAAGCCTCCCCCAAGCTTGTGGGAGACTCTCTTCTTCAATTTGCACAAAATTATATATGTCCCTTAAAGCAGCTTGTTCCTTATGAGTAGGGAAATATTTAGCAGAGATGTAATAAATCATATCCTGGGGACTACGCACACAACCAGGATCAAGAGAATTAAACCATATCCTAGCATCACCCTTTAATGAGAACGGAAATATTTGAAGGATATAAAGGTAGCGGGTTCTCTCATCATTAGTGAACAGGGTGGCTATATCATTTAATTTAGTAAGATGTGCCACAACGGTTTCAGATTCATAGCCATGAAAAGGATCAGATTCAACCAAAGTAATTACATCAGGATCAACAGAGATTTCGTAATCCTTATCAGTAACACAGATAGGTGAAGTAGCAAAAGCAGGGTCAGGTTTCATTCTAGCATTAAGAGATTGCTGCTTCCATTTAGCTAAAAACCTCTTGAGCTCGTATCTATCTTTGCAAGCTAAAATAGCTATAGCAGCTTCTTTTTCTAAACCATAACCCTCTGGAACAACAGGCAATTCATATTTATTAGGGGGAGAGTCCTCATCATCACTTTCATCAATATTATCAGTTTCAATAATTTCATTCTCTCTAAACCTAGCAAGTTGTTCATCAAGAAATTCACCAAGTGGCACAGTAGTATCAAGCATAGAAGTAGTTTCATGATAAGTATCATGCATAGCAGAAGTGGCATCATCAATAACATGCGACATATCAGAATGAATAGCAGAAGCAGGTTTAGGTGTCGCAAGCTTACTCAAAACAGAAGTTGAATCAAGTGCAGAGCTAGATGGCAGTTCCTTACCTCCCCTCGTAGTTGAGGGATAAATTGTTGTTTTTGCGTCTTTCAAGTTCTTCATAGTGACCAGCAGATACAAATCCCAAGTGACTCAAAGAATAGAGCTATGCTCCCTGGCAACGGCGCCAGAAAATAGTCTTGATAACCCACAAGTATAGGGGATCGCAACAGTTTTCGAGGGTAGAGTATTCAACCCAAATTTATTGATTCGACACAAGGGGAGCCAAAGAATAATCTCAAGTATTAGCAGTTGAGTTGTCAATTCAACCACACCTGGATAACTTAGTATCTGCAGCAAAGTATTTAGTAGCAAAGTAATATTTTTTGGTTTTGTAGTGATTGTAACAGTAGCAACGGAAAAGTAAATAGGCGAAGAACAATATGTGAAAAGCTCGTAGGCATTGGATCGGTGATGGAGAATTATGCTGGATGCGGTTCATCATGTAATAGTCATAACATAGGGTGACACAGAACTAGCTCCAATTCATCAATGTAATGTAGGCATGTATTCCGAATATAGTCATACGTGCTTATGGAAAAGAACTTGCATGACATCTTTTGTCCTACCCTCCAGTGGCAGCGGGCTCCTAATGGAAACTAAGGGATATTATGGCCTCCTTTTAATAGAGTACCGGGCCAAAGCATTAACACATAGTGAATACATGAACTCCTCAAACTACGGTCATCACCGGGAGTGGTCCCGATTATTGTCACTTCGGGGTTGCCGGATCATAACACATAGTAGGTGACTATAGACTTGCAAGATAGGATCAAGAACTCACATATATTCATGAAAACATAATAGGTTCAGATCTGAAATCATGGCACTCGGGCCCTAGTGACAAACATTAAGCATAGCAAAGTCATAGCAACATCAATCTCAGAACATAGTGGATACTAGGGAGCAAACCCTAACAAAACTAACTAGATTACATGATAGATCTCATCCAACCCATCACTGTCCAGCAAGCCTACGGTGGAATTACTCACGCACGGCGGTGAGCATCATGAAATTGGTGATGGAGGATGGTTGATGATGACGACGGCGACGGATCCTCCTCTCCGGAGCCCCGAACGGACTCCAGATCAGCCCTCCCGAGAGGTTTTAGGGCTTGGCGGCGGCTCCGTATCGTAAAACGCGATGAATCCTTCTCTCTGATTTTTCTCTCCCCGAAAGTGAATATATGGAGTTGGAGTTGAGGTCGGTGGAGCGTCAGGGGGCCCACAAGGCAGGGGCGCACCCCCACCCTCGTGGACAGGGTGTGGGCCCCCTGACGTGGATTTTTCTTCCAGTATTTTTAATATTTTCCAAAAAGATGTTCCGTGGAGTTTCAGGTCATTCCGAGAACTTTTGTTTCTGCACATAAATAACACCATGGAAAGTCTACTGAAAACAGCGTCAGTCCGGGTTAGTTCCATTCAAATCATGTAAGTTAGAGTCCAAAACAAGGGCAAAAGTGTTTGGCAAAGTAGATACGATGGAGACGTATCAGTAGGCAGGCTTGAGCAAGGAAAAGCTACACTCAAAAAATGTTTTTGTGCTACTTGCCTACTTCTACTACTTTGGACCCAGGCCACTGCCGTACTAGCTCAACTCCCAGGCCCATTGACAAATGCACAGCTCAAACACGTAGAGATAAATAATGATGGCGTTCAAGAGAGTCCATCACGGATAGCTAAGTTGCATGGTACCTAACTGCTTGTCATATAGTAGGAGAAACTAATCGTATTTCACGTTACTGCGTGTGCTCAGTGGACAATATATATAACATGTAGAGTAAAAAAGAGATGCAACAAGTGTACAACCTCTTTGGCGAAGCCATGTCGATCTCGGCGTGATTGGGTTGGTCGGTGAGGATGATCCGGCTGACTTGGCTGTCGGAGGAGGGGAAGAAGATCTTCGGCATCTTCAGATGGAGCCCGGGGTACTGCTCCGCTGTGATGGAGGGTTTCGTCGTTGGAGCAGCTCCGGTGAGTTGTACGACACCAAGGCTGAAGCAGCACAGGAGAGATAACGTTAACCTGAGTGGAATTCTAATAGCATCTCCAATAGATGACATAAAATACATAACCACAAAGTGCTAGATGTAAAATACATCAGCCGCTCATCTCTGAACTTAACTGTCGAAACTGAATTTAACTGTCGAAACTGAACTTAACTGTCGAAACTGAATTTTACTGTCGAAACTAAATTTTACTGTCGAAACTGAACGCACTAGCTAGTAGCAGAAAAGTAGTAGCAGCAGCAGCAGCGCGTGCGAGAGCTGGGGCAGCTAGTCGTGTAGCAGCATCAGGTGAGGCTACCCTGAGCCGCCAGCCACCACCGACCGAACAGCCGCCCCCCCGCCGCCCGTGGCCGGTGGTGCGCCGCCCCGCCCGCCCCGAAACCACTCCCCACCGCCGGTCCGCCGCCGCCCTGGCCATCCCTCTAGCCCCCCCCATGCCGAGCTTTTTCTCCGGCGATCCCCACGCCACCGCCCTACCACCTCCGGCAACCACCACCCCCACCCTGAATCCTAAGATAGATACTGGGGTACCTCTCCGGTGAGCCCCCCTCCCCGCTGCAGCTAGTTCTTCCTTAATTCCGGCGAGCCCCCCACCCCCTGAAAATCGACTGACCCGAAAGTCGATTCAGTCGACTGAAGTGTAGCTAAATCGGAGCAGCATCGCAAGCAAGAGCAAGAGCAAGAGTGATAATCCCCAAGTGCAAGGAATCATCATAGCAATTTCCAAAGGTGGAAGTGATAAGTATGGAGTGTCGAACCCACAAGGAGCTAAAGGTAAGATCAATATTCTCTCAAGCCCTATCTGCCACTGATACGATTCTACGTACACCGAACGTTTGCTTCCAACTAGCAACGAGAAATAAAACTACGTTGCGGGTATGAAGTGGATAACTTTGTACGATATCGGAGAGCTAAAATATAAAAGTAGGTGCTATTATCATGAAGTTAGAATATATTACTAAATATTATAAATAGCGAGTGTGGAATAATGGTGGATCGGTGTGCGAAATTGTCCAAGGCAATCGTTGACAAGACCAGTGATCACTATTGCAGTTTCATATGAGGGAGAGGCATAAGCTAACATACTTTCTCTACTTGGATCATATGCACTTATGATTGGAACTCTAGCAAGCATCCGCAACTACTAAAGATCATTAAGGTAAAACCCAACTTTAGCATTAAAGCATCAAGTCCTCTTTATTCCCATACGCAACAACCCCCTTACTCGGGTTTGTGTTTCAGTCACTCACGCAACCCACTATAAGCGAATCATAAACATATTGCAAAACCCTACAGCGGGGATCCCTCATGCTTGCGCGACACGGAGGGCACCATAGGACAGCACCAAAGTAAAACATACAACTCATACCAATCTGGATGATCAATCAACCCAAAGACAAAAGATATCTACTCAAAACATCATAGGATGGCAACACATCATTGGATCATAATATGTGGCATAAAGCACCATGTTCAAGTAGCGATTACAGCGGGGTGCGGGAGAGTGGACCGCGTAAAAGACATGAGGATGGTGATGATGATGGTGATGTTGATGAAGACGATCACCGCGGCGATGATTCCCCTCCCGATGGAACTCCGGCGCCACCAAGAGAGAGGAGGAGAGGTTCTCCCCCTTGTGCTTCCTCCTCCATGGCCTCCCCCCTAGATGGGGAAAGTTTCTCCCTCTGGTCCTTGGCCTTCATGGCGATGATGGCCTCTCCGGGATACTCCTCCATGGCCACCGGTGATGATGGCCCCCTCCGGCAGGGTGCCAGAGAGGGCCTAGATTGATTTCTCGTGGCTACAGAGGCTTGTGGTGGCGGAACTTCCGATCTAGGTTTCTTTCTGGAAGTTTGGGTATATATAGAAGAGTTTGGCATTGATTTCACGTCAGGGGGGTGACCGAGGCTTCCACGAGGCATGGGGGCGCGCCCCCACCCTCGTGGGTGCCTCGGGACTCCCCTGGTCCATCTTCGGTGCTCCGTGGGCTTCTTCTGGTCCAAAAATAGGCTCCGTGAAAATTCAGGTCAATTGGACTCCGTTTGGTTTTCCTTTTCCGTGATACTCAAAAACAAGGAAAAAACAGGAACTGGCACTGGGCTCTGGGTTAATAGGTTAGTCCCAAAAATCATATAAAACAACATATAAAAGCCCATTAAACATCCAAGATATATAATATAACAGCATGAATACTTCATAAATTATAGATACATTGGAGACTTATCAGCATCCCCAAGCTTAATTCCTGCTCGTCCTCGAGTAGGTAAATGATAAAAGAAATAATTTATGAAGTGTGAATGCTAGCGGGTGCACAAGTTTGATCAATGATAATTTCAATCACCTTTTCTAGCATCATTATATGTCATAACAGTAGCTCATCTCATAAAAATTCTCATGATAAAGTAACAAGCTATTCACATGTTAAAGTATAGATCATAAACTTTCTTGAAAACTAACAAACCGTGTTATCAGTCATCAAAGAATTACAATCTTATTTTCAGGAAGAGTCTATGTTAGAGCTTTGATTTAGCAAACTCCACATACTCAACTATCATTCTTTCACAATTGCTAACAGTCATGCGATATTTATGGGTTCAAAGTTTTAATCAGACACAGAGAAAGATAGGGGCTTATAGATTCGCCTCCCAACCTTTTACCTCAAGGATAATGTCAACAATAATAGTTCATGATGCCTTACATCCAATTGGATATATATATCAGAATCTTTCCAACACAATGTGCTTGCCAAAGGATAAAATGTAAAAAGGAAAGGTGAAAAATCACCATGACTCTTGCATAAGGGTAAGAGATAAAAGTAAAAGATAGGCCTTTCGTAGAGGGAAGCAGAGGTTGCCATGCGCTTTCAGGGTTGGATGCACAAAATCTTAATGCGAAATAACGTCACTTTATATTGCCACTTGTGATATGGACCTTTATTATGCAGTCTGTCGCTTTTATTTCTTCCACATCACAAGATCGTATAAAGCTTATTTCCTCCACACTAATCAATCATACATATTTAGAGAGCAATTTTTATTGCTTGCACCGATGACAACTTACTTGAAGGATCTTACTCAATCCATAGGTAGGTATGGTGGACTCTCATGGAAAAACTGGGTTTAAGGGTATTTGGAAGCACAAGTAGTATCTCTACTTAGTGCAAAGAATTTGGCTAGCATGAGGGGGAAAGGCAAGCTCAACGTGTTGGGCGATCCGTGGAAATATACTTTATTTCAGATATAAGAAAACTTAAGCCATTACGTTGTCTTCCTTGTCCAACATCAACCTTTTAGCATGTCATATTTTAGTGAGTGCTCACAATTACAAAAGATGTCCAAGATAGTATATTTATATGTGAAATCCCTCTTCCTTCAATATTCTTTCATGAATTGTTCAAGTGACCAATTCTACGTTTGCTAACTTTCAATAAGTTTACTACCTATACTTATTATTTGTGAAGTCATTACTCCCCATGTTATAAGCATATGAAACATATATAAATTTAGGTTTATGACATTCAATTTATTCAACCATTTACTCATAGGATATACGTGAAGCACATGAGTAAATGACCAACTACTCCAAAAGATATGAGTGAAGAACACTGAGTAGTCAAATAATTAACTAGCCATAGGAGGATTCTTTTTCATTCAATATTTCAGATCCAAAGATTTTATTCAAACAGCAAGTAAAATTGAAAATAGGCTCCAAGCAAAACACATATCATGTGACGAATAAAAATATAGCTCCGAGTAAGGTATACCGATAGTTTTGAAGACGAAAGAGGGGATGCCTTCCGGGGCATCCCCAAGCTTAGGCACTTGAGTCTTCCTTTAATATTATCTTGGGGTGCCTTGGGCATACCCAAGCTTAGGGTCTTTCCACTCCTTATTCTCCTCATATCGATATCTCACCCAAAGCTTGAAAACTTCAATCACACAAAACTTAACGAAACTTCGTGAGATAGGTTAGTATGATAAAGAGTAAACCATTCACTTTGGTACTGTCAAAGACAAGGTTCATAATTGTTCCCACACAATGTCTACTGTACCATATCATTTCTACAATCTATATTGAGAAATATAAGCCATAGAAACTAGAAAACAAGCAAACTATGCAATGAAACCAGAATCGGTCAAAAACAGAACAGTCTGTAATGATCTGAACATAAACCATACTTCTGCTACTCAAAAAATTATTAAATAAATTGGTGGACATGTTTAATTTGTCTATTAATCTTATGCAAAAAGAATCAACTCAAAATCACTGTTCTGTAAAAAATGACAGCTAATCTCGTGAGTGCAAAGTTTCTGTTTTTTTACAGCAAGATCACAATAACTTTCTCCCGAGTCTTCCCAAAGGTCTTACTTGGCACTTTATTGAAACAAAAGCTATAAAACATGATTAATACAGTAGCTTAGTCATGTGAACACACAAAAACAGTAAGGTTAAATATTGGGTTGTCGCCCAACAAGCGCTTTTCTTTAATGCCTTTTAGCTAGGCATGATGATTTCAATGATGCTCACATAATAGACAAGAATTGAAACACAAAGAGAGCATCTTGATGAATTTGACTAGAACATTTAAATCTAACCCACTTCCTATGCCTAGGGATTTTGTGATCACACAACTTATGGGAACAAGAATCAACTAGCATAGGAAGGCAAAACAAGCATAACTTCAAAACCTTAAGCACATAGAGAGGAAACTTGATATTATCGCAACTCCTACAAGCATGTATTCCTCCCTCATAATAATTTTCAGTAGCATCATGGATAGCAACTTTGTTCTCATACTCAATTGGAACCTCTTCCGAAATAGTGGAATCATTACTAGCTAAAGTTGACACTCTTCCAAATCCACTTTCATAAATATCACACTAAGATTCAACACCCTCCAAAATAGTGGGATCACTAATTCCTAAAGTTGACACTCTTCCAAACCCACTTTAAATGATGGTATTATTCATACTCCAAAAGATATAAGTGAAGTTCATGGAGCATTCTACAATTAATATAGACTAACCAATATCCAAGCTCAAAATGTATAAGTGAAGCACATGAAGCATTCTATAAAACCATACTCAAAAGATTTAAGTGAAGCACAAAGAGCAATTCTATAAGATCATACTTAAAAGATTTAAGTGAAGCACAAGAAGTATTCTATAAATAAATGATGGTCTATCTCATGCTAGCATGGTTCTTAAAGGAAAAACAAAAACACAAAGGACACAAATCATGTGAACAAAACAAAAACCGAGGTATACCGATATTTGTTGAAGAAGAAAGATGGGATGCCAACCGGGGCATCCCCAAGCTTAGATGCTTGAGTATCCTTTTAAATATTTACTTGGGGTGCCTTGGGCATCCCCAAGATTGAACTCTTGCCTCTCTTTATTCTTCTCATATTGATAGCTCCTCGACCTTCGGACACTTCATCCACACAAAACTTTAACAAAAACTTGTGAGATCCGTTAGTGTAATAAAGCAAATCACTACCTTTAGGTACTGTAATGAACTCATTCTTTATTTATATTGGTGTTCAACCTACTGTATTCCAACTTCTCTATGGTTCATACCCCCCGATACTAGCCATAGATTCATCAAAATAAGCAAACAACACGCGAAAAACAGAATCTGTCAAAAACAGGACAGTCTATATTAATCTGGAGGTTTAGTAAACTTCTGTAACTCCAAAAATTATGAAAGAAATTTGAAAATTCGAAAAATTTGTGCAGAAGTAATTTGCAAAATCTTTCAGACCCATTTGACTTTCCAGTAAAAAATGTAAATTCATGCACTACAGCCAAAGTTTCTGTTTTTGTTCTCCACATTGTAAACAAGCAATCTAATCATCCTAAAACCAAAGCTTGGCACATTATTTTTATAATACAATGGATATACACAAGGGGATAATTATTTACAGAGAAACTTCCATGAAAAATTCTACATTGTTTCCGTGAGCATGAGCACAAGTGCTCAAGGTCGACCCTCACTTCTTCTTTTGAAAAACTTTTTAGGCATGAAAGGCAAGTAATTTTTTTTTGTATTTTCATTCTATTAATTTTTTTTGTATGTTTCATCCACAACTAAATAGAAACAAAAAGGAAGAAAGCAAACAAGCACACACGAGAATATCAACCCCACGCTATTGCTCCCCGACAACGGCGCCAGAAAAGAGCTTGATAATCCCCAAGTGCAAGGAATCATCGTAGCAATTTCCAAAGGTGGAAGTGATAAGTATGGAGTGTCGAACCCACAAGGAGCTAAAGGTAAGATCAATATTCTGTCAAGCCCTATCTGCCACTGATACGATTCTACGTACACCGAACGTTTGCTTCCAACTAGCAACGAGAAATAAAACTACGTTGTGGGTATGAAGTGGATAACTTTGTACGATATCGGAGAGCTAAAATATAAAAGTAGGTGCTGTTATCATGAAGTTAGAATATATTACTAAATATTATAAATAGCGAGTGTGGAATAATGGTGGATCGGTGTGCGAAATTGTCCAAGGCAATCGTTGACAAGACCGGTGATCACTATTGCAGTTTCATATGAGGGAGAGGCATAAGCTAACATACTTTCTCTACTTGGATCATATGCACTTATGATTGGAACTCTAGCAAGCATCCGCAACTACTAAAGATCATTAAGGTAAAACCCAACTTTAGCATTAAAGCATCAAGTCCTCTTTATTCCCATACGCAACAACCCCCTTACTCGGGTTTGTGTTTCAGTCACTCACGCAACCCACTATAAGCGAATCATAAACGTATTGCAAAACCCTACAGCGGGGATCCCTCATGCTTGCGCGACACGGAGGGCACCATAGGACAACACCAAAGTAAAACATACAACTCATACCAATCTGGATGATCAATCAACCCAAAGACAAAAGATATCTACTCAAAACATCATAGGATGGCAACACATCATTGGATCATAATATGTGGCATAAAGCACCATGTTTAAGTAGGGATTACAGCGGGGTGCGGGAGAGTGGACCGCGTAAAAGAGATGGGGATGGTGATGATGATGGTGATGTTGATGAAGACGATCACCGCGGCGATGATTCCCCTCCCGATGGTACTCCGGCGTCACCAAAAGAGAGGAGGAGAGGTTCTCCCCCTTGTGCTTCCTCCTCCATGGCCTCCCCCCTAGATGGGGAAAGTTTCTCCTTCTGGTCCTTGGCCTTCATGGCGATGATGGCCTCTCCGGGATACTCCTCCATGGCCACCGGTGATGATGGCCTCCTCCGGCAGGGTGCCAGAGAGGGCCTAGATTGATTTCTCGTGGCTACAGAGGCTTGCGGCGGTGGAACTTCCGATCTAGGTTTCTTTCTAGAAGTTTGGGTATATATAGAAGAGTTTGACATTGATTTCACGCCAGGGGGGTCGCCGAGGCTTCCACGAGGCAGGGGGCGTGCCCTACCCCCCTGGGCGCGGCCCCACCCTCGTGGGTGCCTCGGGACTCCCCTGGTCCATCTCCGGTGCTCCGTGGGCTTCTTCTGGTCCAAACATAGGCTCCGTGAAAATTCAGGTCAATTGGACTCCGTTTGGTTTTCCTTTTCTGCGATACTCAAAAACAAGGAAAAAATAGGAACTGGCACTGGGCTCTGGGTTAATAGGTTAGTCCCAAAAATCATATAAAACAACATATAAAAACCCATTAAACATCCAAGATAGATAATATAACAGCATGAATACTTCATAAATTATAGATACGTTGGAGACGTATCAGAGAGCAGCAGCGCGAGCAAGAGGAAGAGCAATAGCAAGAGCAGACCAAGCAGGGGACCGAGAGCAAGAGCAGAGCAGCAGCGGGAGCGAGAGCTAAAGCAGCAGCAACTCCTACTGATGTGGATGTCACCGCCGAGGGAGCGATGTTTTGGAGGAAGTGGCCGGCGACGCCGTCGTGGATGGATCCGTGCCGTGTCGGCTCGGGACCGAGCGCCGGCAGCACCGTGAGATCGAATCAAGAAGAAAATGCGGCGATTAGTGTACAACCTCTTTGGTGGCACCTATTAGGCCTCAGCTTCATCCGAGGAAACGGTGATGATGATGCTTTTCCGGAGGTGCAGGTGAAGACGGCGGTTTGGGAATGGAGGTGGCGCGAAAGACGAGGGGAACATCGGGGCAGGTCCTTGGAGGTGGAGGACGGGGTGGCTAAACCGGCGGGACGACGAGATCGACGAGGATCCTCATCCGGTACGGTGGATGAGGGACGTCAAGGTGTTGCTGTGGACGACGTCGTCGGGGAAGAGGCTCCGGCTGGGTGGCGGACGGAGGAGGGTGTGGGGCTTCGCGGGTTTTCGCGGCCACGGTGTACGAATGGGTGGGCGAATGGGATGGGAGTGGGGAACCATGGCTTAGGGACGCGCTTGTCCGAAATGTGGGGTAAGTTACGAAATTACCCCCACCGATTTGAGCTAGGCGGTTCTTTTGGTTCAGGGGTATCACGGGCATTTCGCGTGTCGGGATTTCACAGGAGGTGGGAGTTTTCGCGTGCGTTGTAATTTTGGAATATCAAGGCGTGGGTTGAGATGGAGGGAGTTGTCGGAGCACAACGAGACAAAGATATATCTTAAATATTTTGGGGTAACAAGGCGCGGGTTGAAATTTCCGGACAAGCCCAACGTGTACTGTACCAAATCAATTCACACTTCCGTCGACGAAAAAACAAAAAGAAATCAATTCGCAGCACACAAGAGCGTCTAGTCCCGTGTACTGTACCAAATCAATTCGCACTACACATGTCATTCCAAACTTTCAATTGATGTTATGTTCAATTAAAATATTTCGCTACGTGTATAATGCATGCAACCTGCTACTCAAATGAACGTTTTAGTGCATTCCAAACGTATATACTACTGCATCAATATGAACTAAATTTGAATCCGTTTCTCTATTTGAATAAGATCTACAATGATTATTGTTGTGAAGTCAAACTATTTGAATTCGTTTCTCTATTTTAATAAGATCTACAATCATCATTGTTTTTAAGTTAAACCACCGTTTATGTGTTATCTTCACAGCACACCACATGATTACTCTCGAGTTAGATATGAACTATGTGTACTATATGAACTCGAACTCGATTCTTTCAATCCACTTTATGTTGATTTCAAATCACAGTACATTTCAAGCTCTAGCTAGATCTTCATAATCTAAACCATGTCTCATATGTATAATGTGTTTATCACATAATGTATGGTGCCCCGCCCCCTACGCCTACAAGTATTTAGATGTGAGTTGCAAACACCACACATTACCACAAATTCAAATAAAATGTGAGATTGTTCGATATATAGTATTGTTTAGATTGTTCGATATTTAGTTGTAAGCTGCAAATGCCACACATTATCACAAATTCAAATAGAATGTGAGATTGTTCGATATATAGTATGGTTTAGATTGTTTGACATTTAGCTGTGAGTTGCAAACGCCATGCATTATCACATTATGGTATAACATCTGCAAAACCACAGCACGCGTATCACCGCTATATTCATTCATGCATATGTTTATAACACTATGATCTCCTATTCAAATATATGAATCCACTTCATATCAAATTATGATCTTTGTTAGTCTCTTACACCCACACAATCCTCTAACCTTTGTAGCCAGCACTAACTTTCTCTCGTGCATGCACACGCCCTCCTCGCCCTCCCCCTCCCTCAGCATTCTATCCATCGCGCACATTCATTTTTTTTCTTTAGGTCGTTCTCCCACAGTCTCCACAACTCCTTTCTAACACACACCGATCGATAAACCTCTCCAGCGTCTGCCTACAACATACGTACACACGCACCTTCCATCTCCTCCTTTCTGTGTCCATGCCTCGTGTCTCTCATACGGTCCCACACACGTGTAAACTCTCGCCCCTCTTTTCATCGATCTCACAACCGCACACTCCTCCCCCTATCTAGCTAGTAGCTCGGCCTCTCGCACCACCTCCTAGATCCATTCTCTCTGTGTATCCGTCTCGCCGGGCCTTATTTGCCTCTAACAAATGGATGTACACCGACCGATCTCCCGCTATACATATAGCTAGCTAGGTTCTTCATTATAACTTGTTTTTCCCCACGCGTCGATCGATCTACCTCATTAGTTATGTCTCTCCCTTCCTCCGACAAACAAAAATTGATCTACCGATCTAGTTAGGTTTTCTTAGCAAACACATGGTTCCCCTTCATCATCCATGCATGCGTCCCGACAGATCTATCACGCACAGGCACACACAGAAACAGATCCCCACTCTTATTGATAATATTGTAGTTCTACCCTCAGTTTGTCTAGTAGGCCTCCCCACCATCTTCGAGAAGCAACTCCGTCACCCATCCAACACTCTACCCTCTGCCTCCCCTTCTCTCTCCTCTCTCTCTCTCCCAACCTATTTCCTGTCCTTCAGTTATGTATGGATGTCGACCCATCTCCCTCAAGACATAGCTGGGTCTTTCCTTCTCAACACATATACGAGTCGTTCTACCTCTTTAGTTAGCCTCTGACTCCCCCCTCCCCCACCCCCCTACACACACCGATACATCGAGCACTCTAGTCATGTCTCCCTGCCACACACAAACTTGCCCTGTGCCCTCTGACGTTCTGGTAGGTCAGTCGCCCTATATATTTGACTTGCACACACACAATTTTGATGGCTCTCTTCATCCATCTCGCACCCACCCACTTGATCCTCTCTTCGACTCTATCGATATCTATGACCCCTCCCTCTCTTCTCGTGGATCGCCCCCTCTGGCCCTCTCTGTACGATATGGATATGCCTCTATTTCACACACATTGCATGCAAAATTTTGTTTGAGATGTCATCGACACATATTCCCACAAATACATTCACGAAATCACCACCCCCCAAAAAAACAAAAAACACTCACGAACACACACGCCATCTGTCTAGGTTTGTATCTCTCTTACACACACCAATGTAGGTGGGGGATGTGCACGAAGAGAAGAGGTGCACGCACGGCGTACGTACTCCCGTCTCTTTCCCAACCACACCCGCGCGGGTACACGGCGGAGCTCATTTCTGTACGAAAAGGCAGCCCACGTGGTAATTTGACACGTGTACTGGTTGTCCACTTGACGGAGGATTGTCTACCACGGGTGAACAAACAAATTGCGACTTGACACGTTATGTTAAAAAAGAGGCAAACCATGTGGGGCCTACCTTAGAGGCAAGGCTCTATACACTGGAGTACTTTTGATGTGTCCCGTCAACTCGCAGAACGAGGAGAAGCTTGCTTAGTATGCCGTCTCCCCCGCCCACGGGCGCGGTGGCTTGCAGGACGAGGTGAAGCTTGCTTACTAGTACGCCTTACACCCGCTCCCTCGCCCACGCGCGCGGTGGCTCGCAGGACGAGGAGAAAATTTTACTACTCCCTCCGTTTACTCCTCGTCCCTACCTTGGTTAGAGAGATTATCATATTGTTTGGAATATATGTCCTTCAGTAGATTTCAATATGAACTACTAGTACATACTCCAAACACTGATGTATATAGATGCATTTTAGAGTGTAGATTCTCTCATTTTGCTCCGTATGTAGTCCATATTGAAACAGACATAATAGCATGCACTCTCCCTCGCCCCTCGACCCTCGCCCACATGGTGGACGTGCAGCAATTCATTCGGTCTCATATAGCCAGAACGATATATACTGCAGTACCATTATTGCTCGACTTCCCGAAGAGGCGAAGAGCCAATCGCAAGGTTAATATTTTGGAGATGCCAAGCGCAAGGTTTATAGGAGAACGAGTAGTAGGTGCCGCGTCATTTATAAATAAAGTTTTTTTTCTTCAGTGGCACATACACAATATAAATAGGTTCATATGGAGAGAAAAGGAAACCACTCTACTATATACATAGGTAGGACGAGCCTACACGGTTGCTTGCTGGGGTTGCTCTCTTTAGTCTTCACACTCTCTCGCACAAAACTATTGTGGCCACATATCTAACACGTCCGCCGGGGGAAGGGGTGGATGCTTACTGTAGATGCGATCGCCGTCGCCGATGGCGAAAACCCACTGTCGGCACATCCTGATCAGGGGTCCCCGCCGTTCTCTCTCACAAAGCTGGTGAGGTTGCCATCGTCCATTGCTCACTCCCACGATGTGGGCAGTTGCCTCCTACCGCCGCCCTCCTCTATGTTGAGCTACGTCCCGACATCCCTCTGGTACAACTCCCTTTACAGCCGGCTTGCACCACTGCTCCAGCTGCCCACATCACTCCATGTGGATATTTCTCTACTTCTTTTCCTCGCACATGCCTCTACTGGCTTCTACGTACTGTATTTTTGATGAGTTTATGTCTCATCAATTAGTCCCAGTAATCTTATTCTAATCACGCTTCTTCAATTTCTTTGCCACAGGGATGCTCATCTCGATTTTGGTGAAACTGCACAAAATGATCTGATGGTCAAAGGGTTGCAAACTTCATTTCTTCGGAAGCTCCAACGTTGCCAGCAAATTAAAGCCTCGTTAGGGTTTATGGTTCAAGGGCTAGGGACTGCTTGGATCGTTTTTTCTTTAGCTGTCTCTGTTCCAAAATAAGTGTCAACTTTAGTAGTAGTAAAACTTTGTACTAAAGTTTGCATAAAGTTGAGACACTTATTTTGGAACGGAGGGAGTACATATTGGCTATGATCTGTCAATCATTGAGATGCAATAGCATGCATGTTAGTCTCCTTTGTATTTGATGAAATGTTACAATGGGAAACCTTGGACGCAAGATAGATGACACAGAAGCTGGAAGCTTCATAGCATTGTACAAATTTATCTCGCTAATAAATTACAGTACATACTATACTAGTACTATGTAAAGAGTTAGGTGTCGCACGGTGTCCAGAAAATATGGTGATAGTGTGAGGTGGGCCATGTATTCACTGAGCCTGCGTGTTTTCACTGCTCTTGCACTCCTCCACTGAGAATGGAGAAAATTGTAATCTAGTAGTACCTCCTTTCGCCGAAAGCGTGGGACATCCAGCAGTCCTACCACCTCAGTAATAATGACCAATGAGCCGTCAAATCACGTAGACCCAACAGTAAGTTGGACGGAAGAAGCAAGCATCACTCTTGAATCCGCTTCTCCCTTCAACGCAAGCGCCAGTGAGAGGTAGCGGCCGCTCTGCCTGGTTATGAATGCGGCACCGATTCTTTGGACCGGCGCTGACCGTTTCGGGCGGGAAGCGCGCGCGGGCGATGGAGGGGGCTTTGGGTGGGCCAGGCTGGTCAGGAGCGGGCGTGGCAGCTGTCCCACCTGTCCCGACCGGACGCCCGGAAACGAGAGGATGCACCGACTCTCACGGCTAAATCGTACACTAAACACCATCTCTCTGTAGGAGTAGGTCGATGTGTCGCTCTCTCTAACACACACATGCTGTTAAACACACACACACACACACACACACCGAGGTAAAATGAGTCTATATCTCAATTAATGAAGACTTGCATGTTACCATCCATATGTTACTACCTACTGTCGGTGCCAAAACCGGCGGATCTCGGGTAGGGGGTCCCGAACTGTGCGTCTAGGATCGATGGTAACAGGAGACGGGGGACACGATGTTTACCCAGGTTCGGGACCTCTCTATGGAGGTAATACCTTACTTCCTGCTTGATTGATCTTGATGAATATGAGTGTTACAAGAGTCGATCTACCACGAGATCGTAATGGCTAAACCCTAGAAGTCTAGCCTATGTGAATATGGTAATGAATCTGTCCTATCCGGACTATCCTCTCCGGTTTATATAGACATCGGGGAGATCTAGGGTTACATGAGGTCGGTTACATAGGGGGAAATCTTCATAATAGGTCGCCTAGCTTGCCTTCCACGCCAAGGAGAGTCCAATCCGGACACGGGTATAGTCTTTGGTCTTCGTGTGTCCACAGCCCATCAGTCCAGCCCATAGATAATAGGCCGGATGCCCGAGGACCCCTTAGTCCAGGACTCCCTCAGTAGCCCCTGAACCTGGCTTCAATGACGAGGAGTCTAGCGCGCAGATTGTCTTCGGCATTGCAAGGTGGGTTCCCCTTCTCCCGAACTCCAAGATAGTCTTCGGATGTGATGATTGTATCCGGACCTGTTACACACCATATTCCACCACACAGAGAATATATATATTTCACACGAGTTCTATCCGCTGACAGCTTCCTGCAACGTGATATCACGCCCGTTCGGTCATAATTTCGAACCGTTTTTCTTCTGCCACCCCACGTTTCAAAACGCGGTTGCTACTGGCACGTCTTGTCAAATGAGAGATTGTGTCCCCCTATTGCGTGATTCTCATCAATGCGGGCATGGGTAACCCAACCGTGCCATTTACACGGCCCTTGGGAATAGGCGAGTTTAAGGCGAGTAGGGAGGCGTTTGACATTCGCGGCCTCTATAAGGGGGTAAGGACTCCCTTCTTCCACCCACGCCCTTTCTCTTCCTCAGCCCTTCCGTCCTTGAGCTCCAGCGCCCAAGCCTTAGCTTCTCTCTCATTCGAGAAAATACTCCAAAGATGTCCAGATCCGGAGCTGGAGGTAAGTGGATGGCCTCTTCCGTCAAGAAGAAGGACATCAAGGAGCTCTGGGAGGCCGGATATCTGGCCAAAGAGATCGCCACTCGATTCCCAGCCAAGGGACAGATCGTCCCCACTCCCGAGCCCCACGAGAGGGTTGTGTTCCTTACACATTTCGTCCGCGGTCTTGGGTTCCCTCTTCACCCATTCGTCCGCGGGTTGATGTTTTACTATGGGCTGGATTTTCATGACCTAGCCCCCAACTTCATCCTCAACATTTCGGTGTTTATCGTCGTTTGTGAGGCTTTTATCCGCATCCCGCCTCACTTCGGCCTGTGGCTGAAGACCTTCAATGTGTGGCCGAAAGTTGTGCGTGGCCAGCAAGCAGAATGCGGAGGCGCTATGGTGGGTAAGATGCCCAACGTCACCTGGCCCGAAGGTTCGTTTGCGGAGACGGTGAAGGGGTGGCAATCGGGGTGGTTCTACATCACCGAGCCGCGTGATGGTGACTGGTTGGCGGCCCCCGAATTCTGATCCGGAATCCCGATACGGCTCACCTCCTGGCAAGAGAAGGGCCTAACCTGGGGTCCCTCGGACGAGCTGACTGGGCTCCAGACGTGCATCCAGAACATGATAGAAAGGAAAATCAAGCTCGTCAACGTGGTCCAGGTCATGCTTGTTCGTCGGGTCCTTCCGTGCCAACGCCGATCTTGTAATTTGTGGGAGTTCGAGCCAGCCAAGCACCAGACGCTACAAGAGCTCTTCGGCACGACGCACGAAGAAATCTTGAAGGTGCTCTTCAAGGCCGGCGAGACGCCACCGCCTACGACCGAAGACCGCGGGCTTAGTTTAAACCGCCAGCCCAACCTGGTCAGTTCCTTTAATGTTTTCAAGGAGCATCCCCTACTAGGATATTTTCAGAGGAAATTTAAGCCTCCTTCCCCTATTTTCAGGCCTGGATTAAGTTGGCCGAGGAGATCAACTGTCCGGCTCCGCTGCCCGAGGACCAAGAATTTCCATTATTGGAGAAGATGTTGTTCCCTGCACCTTATGAGGTGCCGGAGAAGACAGCTAAAAAGGCGGCCCAAGGGGCCAAGAAAGGCCTTCGCCGGAGAAGCACTCCAGACGAGACGTCCGAAAGCGAGACTTCCTCTTCGTCCACTGATGACGGCGATGAAGAGGAAGAAGAAAATGACTCCCCACTTGAAGTGGGGAGGAAGAAGAGAGCGGCCCCCACAAGCCCGGAGGCGAAAGCGCCTAAAAGGGTTAAAGGCTCCCTCGTGGATAACTCCGCGTGGGACGTCGACAGCAGTCCGGAACGACCTCACCGGACCAAGCCTTGGGCCGCTTCGTAAGTACCAGAATTCGCAAAAGTCTGGCCTTCCTGGTTTGTAATATTGACATATTGTAAACTTTTGTCATTGCAGTCCGGCGCGCGGTGACTCCCCGCGATCCTCGACAGAGGATTCGCTGGACACAGAGGAGATGGCTAGCATATCTCCGCCACCTGCTCATTCCGTCTCACCCAGGGGTGATGACGAGGTGGTGTCCAAAAAGGCCTTCCCAGGCCGGGGGAGGTTCCGGAGATCATCGGGGTGACGCCCCAGGATGACTCCTCGGACGCCGGACACACGGGGGAAAAAGCCCCCATGGAGACTGGTGACGGGGTCCGAGTTCCCTTCTGACCTCAGCCGGACACCATTCTGGAAATCTATACGGCTCCGGGGTCCAACAAACGACATTCCCCCAAGGAGGGAGCGTGCCTGTTCCACCGGTGACCTCTGTCCAACCAGAGGCACCGGATAATCAGCTGGAGGCGCTGCGAGGCGCCTCTATCATGGATGAACATCATGTCCTTATGGACACGGTAATAGAGAAGGTTCAGTTCGCTAAAAGCGGACTGACCGAAGCCTGCACTAGCCTTCTAACAGGCTTTGAGGTAAGTAATGTGATTATAGGAAAAATATCACAGTATAGACAGTAGCCCCTGATACTCTGTTTGGTGTTCGGGAAGAAAAGCCTAACAGAGGATCAAAAAATCGCAGGAGTCTAACATGAGTTGTCTATGTGAATAAGCAGGTATCGTTGTAGGCTACCACTACTCATGGTGCGGAGGTCTCTGGACTGAAGCAGAAATTGGAGTGGGCCGAGGAGGAGCTCGGCCGCGTGAAGATGCAGTTGGAGGATAGCCAAGGCATGCAGTAACCCGTGGGTAGATTTTGAAAAAATGAATAGTCCGACCAGACTGAAAGTGTCATAAACTTTATTAGGGGCCACGACCGAGGTGGCAACCCTTAAGAAGGCGCTAACCAAGGCCGAGGACAAAGCGACCAAGGAACGCGCTTTGCGTGAGAAGCACGAGGCCCGGGTTGGCGAGGCGCAGCAACAGCTCCAGGGCGCGATAGAGAAATTTGAGTCCTTGGAGCGCGATTTTATGGCGCAGGAGTCCGAATTGGCGAAGGCTCTCCAGAGCACGCAGGATGCACGAGCCGAAGCCCAGAGCGCCCTCCAGGAGATTCAAGTGGCCCAGAAAATTGCGGCGGGTGAGTCTTTCACCATGCCGAGCAAGTATGTAGAAAAAACGTCCCTTGTACTTGTCCTGAATTTTGGTTTTCCAGGGGCATTTGCAGGTCTGTCGCACAGTGTGTCGGACGAGGCCGAGCATTATAGAGCCGAAGAAGGGATGTCTACGGAGAAGCTGTTCTGGTCCCAATATCTGGGATCCGAACATCCAGTGCCCTTCAGCGACCAGCTAAAGCAGTTGGTCGAGCTGCACAGGTTGGCAGAGTTGGCCATGAAGACCTGATAGTCCGGCTGTGGCCTACCGATCCTACACCTGGCACCTATTTCAGACTTGTACAGCGGCTTGTGAGTGCCTGTCCGCGGCTCGAAGCCGTGAAGCGGTCGGTCTGCATTGAAGGTGCGCGTATGGCTTTTGCCCGCATCAAGACGCATTGGGCGAAGCTGGATGCCAAGAAGCTAATGACCGAAGGACCGCCGGAGGGCAAGGAGCATCGTCGACCCGAGCACTATTTTGATGGTGTCCTAGAGGAGTCCCGCCTTGCGGTGGAGCAATGTTCGAAGGATATTATATTCCCATAAGAACATGTGTATTATCTTGCCCTGTAATATGGAACAAAGATGTTATGTAGTATAATGTTTATGATTTTAAATTTTACCTCCTGTGCGGCCGTTTATTAATCTGAGGGATGACCAGTCGTCGGCTTCTGCCCCCACGTAGATAGTACGGGGGTGTTCGGTATAAATCTAAACAATATTTACTCCACATTCTGGTCCTTAAAGGAGGTGTTTAGCGCAGCAAACAAGGCAATCAGACTATGCGGCCTTTACTGCCCCCACCTAGCCATAGGAGTTTGACAATTAATAATGTTGGCGAAGTCCCTGGTGTTCGGAAGGCCAAATTAGGGGCGCTATACACACCAAATCGGAAGAACCGATTCTTCGCCAGAAGTGGAAAAAATCTCCAACGATTTCGAACCTCAGGAATAGCTGACCGGCTCTCGCCGCATCATGACAGTCAGTTTTCGGCTTTCTCTACTGAGGTGCTCGTCCGGAAGAACCAGGACACAATCACAGTAGTTCTCCCTTTACTACCCTAGCCGATATAGCGGAACGCAAGGTAGTAAGCACAGGAGCCGGGCAACCCAACTATTGACCAAAGACATGATTCGGAGCCGATGCATATAATGCTATAAGTTCGGGGTGCCGAACTATACTGAAAAAGTGTTCGGAATTTTATTGCCGTGATGCGGGGTATAATGAAGCCCCTGACGTACTAGTACGTACCATGATGTATGTGTGCAATGAGTAATAGATACTGAGGTGAGGAAACGGAAAGGATTAAGTAATGAGCTGACACCACCATTTATTCACCATTGTGATGTAATCAGTACGTCGAGGCGTACTTTGTACCAGTAATGCGATAAGCAAGTAAGGCTATTTAACATGCCGTAACCAAGGGCGAGCTGCATGCGGGTATGTAAAACAAGTATATTAATCGTCTATTCGAGACCACCTGGGGGTTCCCTTGTACGCCAGAGCTCGTTGCCTCCTTGGTGTGTTCTGCAAACAGGTCGTCCGTATAGACCTTGAAAAAGAAAAGAAAAACCTGTAAAAACAAAAAGCAGGAGCGTGCGAATCCCAGGGTCTATCAAGTCGTACTGTGGATCGTGAGCGAGTTGTGCCTCCGTCCGTACCCATGGGGTTTCGAGTGCGTAGTTTAAATGCGCATGGTACTATCACCATTGCCTCATCAGGGCTGGGACGGAGGCCAAATTGCTAGTTTGGCTTATGACGAGCCGAATTGTCCTGCTGCAGTGTAGTCTGGACCCTCTTAATGATGTCCAGGGGCTCGGCAGCCGGATTATAGTGCTTCTTGAGAAGGCCACTCTGTACTTCTCGCGTTGAATCTAGCGAATGCGGTTCGTCCGAGCAGTGTGTGATAGCCACTGCGAAATGGGACGCTATCGAAGATTAGTTCTTTGCTTCAGAAGTTATCTGGGGAACCGAACACTACCTCCAGCATTATTGAGCCCGTACAATGGGCCTCTACGCCTAGTATGACTCCTTTAAAGGTACTCTTCGTGAGCTTGACTCATGAGGGGTCAATGCTCATTTTACGTACGGTATCCTGATGGAGCAGGTTGAGGCTGCTACCATCGTCCATTAGGACTCGAGTCAGGTGAAATCCATCGATGATTGGGTCGAGGACCAGTGCGGCTGAACCGCCATGCCGGATGCTAGTCGGATGGTCTCGGCAGTCGAAGGTGATCGGGAATGATGACCACGGATTAAACTTCGGGGCGACGGGCTCTACCGCGTAGACGTCCCTGAGTGCGCGTTTGCGCTCCTTTTTGACTTCAGGGGGAAATTTCTTTTGCCCCCCGGTGTTCGGCTGCCGGGGTTCTTCGTCATCGTCCTCGCTCTGCGATTCCCCTTATTTGTTTCTGTAATTTACCTTGCTGGCTTGTTTAAAGACCCGGCAATCTCTGTTAGTATGGTTGGCCGGTTTGTCTGGGGTGCCATGTATTTGGCAAGGACGATCGAGTATGCGGTCCAAGCTGGATGGTATTCCGCTGCTCCTTTTATAGGGCTTCTTTCGTTGGCCGGACTTGGAGGCACCGAATCCGGCATGAACTATTGTGTCATCGGTGTTAGCTTGCCAGCGCTGTTTTTTACCTCGGAGGGGCTTGTTTCGTTGGCCGTGTTTGTACTGCGAGCCAGCCAACTGTCCTCTCCCCCGCAAAAGCGTGTCATGAGTGCCGTGAGGGCTGCCATGGACCTCGGCTTTTCTTGGCCGAGTTGGCGGGCGAGCCATTCGTCCCGGATGCTATGCTTAAAGGCCGCCAAGGCCTCGGCATCCGGGAAGTCAACGATCTGGTTCTTTCTGGTTAGGAACCTAGTCCAGAATTTCCTAGCTGATTCTCCGGGTTGTTGAACTATGTGGCTTAAGTCATCGGCATGTGGTGGTCGGACATAGGTTCCTTGGAAGTTGTCTAGGAAAGCTTCTTCCAAGTCCTCCCAGCTGCCGATAGAATTTTCAGGCAGGCTGTTAAGCCAGTGCCGAGCTGGCCCTTTGAGCTTTAGTGGGAGGTATTTCATGGCGTGGAGGTCATCTCCTCGAGCCATATGAATATGGAGAAGGAAATCCTCGATCCATACTGCGGGATCGGTTGTGCCGTCGTATGATTCGATATTGACGGGCTTGAATCCCTCGGGGAATTCATGATCCAGTACCTTGTCTGTGAAGTAGAGAGGATGTGCGGCATCTCTGTACCGGGCCGTGTCGCGGCGTAGCTCTGATGTAGTCCATCTACGGCATTCGGACCGGGCGTGGTTTGGTTTGTCACGTCCGAATAGGTAGCCGTCTTCGTGCCTCGAGGCACATCCTCGCGATCCGTAGATCGATCTTGTATGTCCTGCTCTGCTGTCCAGGGTCTGTCGGAGGTCATACGTGTGACCCCGAACTCTTCCGTCTTTATTTTTGCGGGGTGGTTGGGCAGGCTGCTGTTCGGCCTGAGTTGCCGCTTTATCCCGACGGCGTGGTGGCCGGTCGGGCGCCCTCTCTCGACCACGTGGTGGTCGTTCCGCATTACGCGAGGGAGATGTGTGCTCCGGTGCCTCCTCATCGAATTGAGGTAGCAGTCTGCGTTTCGGGTAGCTCTTGGCTGGGCGCTTGAGGCCGTATTCTTCCACTGTCAGGATGTCAGTCCATCTGTCGACGAGCAGATCTTGTTCAGCTTGAAGCCGCTGCTGTTTCTTTTTTAGGCTCCTTACAGTGGCTATGAGTTCATGTTCAAAGCGCTCCTGCTCCAGAGGGTCCTCAGGCACGATGAAATCTTCATTGCCGAGGCTTGTCTCCTCTTCGGACGGTGGACAGTAACTATCATCCCCCGAGTCATCTTCTATGGCCTGCTCATCAGGGTTGTCTTGCCTGTCGTCATGTTCCTCCTGTTCGGATGCAGCACCGACAGGGTCTTCATTGTTTTTGGCGTCGCCCGAAGTGCTATTTTCTCCGGTACCAGTGTTGCTATCTTTTGAGCGGCGAGGCTTAGAACGGCGTTTGGGGCGCCGACGCTTGGACTGCATCTCGGAAGGTTTACTCTTATCTGGCTCTTCTTTGTCGTCACCAGATCCTTTGGGTGTATCAACCATGTATACGTCGTACGAAGAGGTGGTCGTCCAGCGTCCAGTGAATGAGGGGTCTTGGCCTTGCTCATTGTCGGCATCATCGTCCATACCGGTGATGTCTTCGGAGCCATAGTCAAGCACGTCGGTTAAGTCGTTGACGGTGGCTATGAAGTGGGTGGCGGGTGGGAAGCAAAATTCCTCGTCGTCCGCCTCTAGCTTGAACCGAACATAGTTCGGATGTGAGTCTTCCTCCAAGGACAAGTTCTTCAAAGAATTTAGTACGTCACCCAAAGGCGAATGCTGGAAGATGTCTGTGGCGCTAAATTGGAAAATCGATAACCGATCCAGCTCGGTGTCCGCATGTGCACTTGATCCAGAACATGTAGCCGGTGAAGAGTCCGGAGTTCCATTGACGCCAGCATTGCAGGATGTCGAGTCCGTGTGCGGCTTCAACACCGATGACAGATTTGCTTCGGTACTGAGGCCGTTGCAGCAACATGATCCATCTCCTGGGTGTGCTCCGATTATAGATTTAAGTCACGTTCATCGGAGAAAGGGGGAGCGATTGCCGCGGTTTCAAATCCCTCGAAGATCAAGTCTCCATGGATATCCGGGACATAGTTCAAGCTTCCGAACCTGACCTGGTGGCTAGGGGCGTAACTATCGATCTGCTCCAGATGGCCAAGCGACTTGGCCCGCAGTGCGAAGCCGCCGAACACAAAAACCTATCCCGGGAGGAAGGTCCCTCCCTGGACAGCGTCATTATTGACAATTGAAGGGGTCATCAAACCTTTCATCGATGGCACAGTGGAACTCTCAATGAAAGCACCAATGTCGGTGTCAAAACCGGCGGATCTCAGGTAGGGGGTCCCGAACTGTGCGTCTAGGATCGATGGTAACAAGAGACGGGGGACACGATGTTTACCCAGGTTCGGGCCCTCTCTATGGAGGTAATACCCTACTTCCTACTTGATTGATCTTGATGAATATGAGTGTTACAAGAGTTGATCTACCACGAGATCGTAATGGCTAAACCCTAGAACTCTAGCCTATGTGAATATGGTAATGAATCTGTCCTATCCGGACTATGCTCTCGAGTTTATATAGACACCGGGGAGATCTAGGGTTACATGAGGTCAGTTACATAGGAGGAAATCTACATAATAGGTCACCTAGCTTGCCTTCCACGCCAAGGAGAGTCCAATCCGGACATGGGTATAGTCTTTGGTCTTCGTGTCTCCATAGCCCATCAGTCCGGCCCATGGATAACAGGCTGGACGCCCGAGGACCCCTTAGTCCAGGACTCCCTCACCTACTATGAAAGTAGTAACATAGACTAGTAACATATGCATGTTACTAGTCCAAGTTACTCACCACTATGACCAGCCTAGCAATGTAACCAAATGCTCCTTACTCTGCCTTGTTATCTCCCCCGGAAACCCAATGCATGGAGCGCAACTACACGTTGATGCATGCGAGTTAATACGTGGCCCTGCATGGTAGCTAAAATGGCATCTCTTAGTTGTTGTGATTAATTGTTGCGTTTAGAGACAGAAATCAGGGCTTTGATTGGAGGAAGGACCGGTCAACTTTCTCCTTCTCCTCCAATCTACTTGGACCTCGTTTCAAAAAAAACTGCTTGCACCTTGGTCCCGCTGCAACTTCTAACGTGACTTCTTACACCTAGACGGAGGGAGTAGTACGAGACACGGTGGCACACTGACTTAGATTGAATACAAGTGCCCAAAATTATGTGCATGTTATAATACGGATTCACTTAAAATAGTACGTGAGCGAACAGAGGGATCAATTGGACAGTGTTCACGAGCAGTAGCGAGATGTGTGAGGTAAGATACACCGCTGGCGCTTTTAATTTTTCTTATTAATTTGTTTGTTTCACCCTCTGACTGGTGGGACCCAACGTACTATGTGGAGAAAAGTAAGGTGACTAAGGCTGCATTATTTCTATACTACCAACACTGCTTTAAATCCCAAAAGACCTTACCACCAAAGCCACATGACACGATTATGATTTAAATCCCAATGACTCCCACGCAAAAAAAACACACACGACATGCTTGTCACATGAATGTAGGAATGTATTAAAGGTTATTTTCCTCTCGTTAAACATAACGTGGGGGTGGTGTAGCTGGTTAGCCTGTTCGTTCATCAAACTTGAGGTCTCGGGTTCGATAACTACACTTGAGCATAATTTTGTTTTTGTTCGACTTCTTTCTTCCACCCAATGACTGGTAGGCCCCGCATGACAGAGAGTGAAAGTGATCGGGGGCGGTGCCAGGAGGATTCTTTGACTGGTCAAAATGGATGGATACGGAGCTATACGATCTTGTAGTGACCGTATAATCACCTCATCACGTATACGCTACAGCCTCGGCGCTTGTTTTCTAGGGTTTGCACTCTTCACACCCTCTCTCTAGTATATATATTCACGCTGGAGCCTCAGCGCTTGTAGTTGCTCTCTTCACCCTCTCCAGATCTAAACAAGACTTCATTGGCTTCTCTCTCTCTCTCCCCTCACTGTTGGTCAAAGAGTCGGCAGGATGATGCCTCGGTTGACAAGGCGACCGGCCTCGTCGAGCAACTCATGGATGACAATGCGAAGCTCCTCAAGTTGGTCGCCGAGAAGGAGGAGGAGGCCGCTGGCTGGAAGATGCTACATGAGCAGAGCAGTGCCTCGGAGATGACGCTGAAAGCAGTCGTCGAGGTACTGATAGGTAGCTTGAGGAAGCTCCGGATCGAGCGCGAGAACGAGGTGGAGGAATCTGTGGCTGCTTTCAAGCAAAGTCATGAGGAATTGAAGAAGGAGCTGGAGGATTTCGCCGCCCGGCGATCCATCGACGAGTAGAGACAGTAGCGACCCAGATCGTTGTCTGCAATTTCCTTCTTCTCTTGCCCCCGTGTCTTCCGGGCTTTACCGCATGTGGCATTTTAAATTTTCCGGAATATGTAAGACAATTATTATGTGCGCCATTGTAAATTTGTCGTCGTATTATCCGTTGCCATTTTATTTGTGGTCGTATTATCCGTTGCCCTATGTGGCAATTTAAATTAGGGCGGAATACTAGTTGAAAACATGAACAAACCAAATGTTGCCATGGGATCACAAGCAAACACCCTCTGTCTAGGTGCTTTAATTAACCCATTAATGGAGAAGTTGTGAGCGAGGCGGACGGCGGGTGGTGCATGGAGGTTAAAGAGCTCGCTTCCCGGTGAGCATGGGCGGCCTTGCTGCTCGCACGTGTCCCGTCGAGCCTGCGAGGTGGACAGGATGCACGCGTCCCATCGAGCCTGCGCGGTGGACTGCTCGCACGCGTCCCGTCAAACCTGCACGGCAGACTTCTCGCGCTCGTCCCGTCTAATCAAACAGCTGCACGCACGCCACCGGGTATGGTTAAATTTCGACACGGTAAATATAATACAACCGTTTGCGATATTAACGTGTCAGCTTTTTGTTTCAAAAAGTACTTCTTTGGCTACTAATGTGTGCGCCTCTTCTCAAACTAGACGATTTTTTTACCACGACATATATGTGCCATGTCATGAAACCATGCCAAGTTTCATGTTTTTTGGGTGACTTTTTTATTTACTGGGATTTAAAAACCGAGATTCTCATTGTTTCAGGACGACGACAAGTTTGTAATTCATTCTCATTCCTTAAACGAGACCTAAACATGCACCCAATGACACATGTACGATTTCCCACCCATTTTGCTTCACCGGAGCATGTGGTTGTAGTTCAAATTTGAATTATGGACTACATTAAATGCATAGAAAACTTAGTAATTAGTAATATATATACAATGGCCAAACGAACCCTGAACAGTTTCAAATTTCAGCCCGACACTCCTATTATTCTATGTTGCCTGTAGAAAACAAAGTTCAAGGCGAGAAGAGGCATTGATTATCGTTTCTCCCACAAGAGGGGAATGTTTCCCTATGGGAACCACGAGGGTTGCGACATGCTCCGGTTTGTAAAAGGCTTGTAATATAGCTTCGCCCAAATTGCACAATTATATATACCATGTAGTGACACCATGCCAAGTTTCATGATTTCCTGGTGAGTTTTGGATTTACAGACATTTAAAAACCGAGATTCGCAATGTTTGTGGCCAGGCCAGGATGGCGAGACGGTTGAATTCGTTCCCATTCGTTCCATGGGACCTAAACATGCACCCCAAGGAAACATGTACTTTTTTCTAGCCATTTTGGTGCACTGGAGCATGTATTTGTAGTTCGTATTTGAATGATGGACATTAAATGCCTAGAAAACTCAATTAATGAATAAAAAAGGTCAAACGAACCCTGAATAATTTCAAAGTTCAGCGCGAATCTCCGGTTGTTCCGTGTCGCGTGTAGAAGAAAATACGAGGCTAGAAGAGGGAGTGATTATCGTTTGGCCCACACGTTTCCCTATCGAAACCACGAGGGTTCTTGCGACAGGCTCCAGTTTGTAAGAGGTTTGTAATAAAGCTTGGCCCAAATTGGCAATGTTTTTACCAAGACATATATGTGCCATGACATGACACCTTGCCACCTTTGATGACTTTCTAGTGAGTTTAGGATTTATGGGGACTTAAAAACCGAGATTCGAAATGTTTGAGGAAGAGCCAGGACACCGGGACGGTTGTAATTCGTTCACATTCCTGGCATGAAACCTAAACATGCACCCAAGGACACATGTATAATTTTTCTAGCCATTTTGATGAACTAGAGCATGTATTTGTAGTTCAGATTTGAATTATGGACATTAAATGCCTAGGAAACTCCAATAGTGTATAAAAAGGACAAACGAACCCTGAATAAGTTTAAATTTCAGCACGGATATCCTGTGGTTCCATGTTGCCCGTGGAAGAAAATAGAAGGCAAAAAGAGGCACTGATTATGTTTCGCACACAAGGGGAACACGTTTCCCTATCAAAACCACGAGGCTTCTTTGAGAGAAGCTCCAGTTTTTGTAAGAGGTTTGTAATAAAGCTTGGCCCAAATTGGACAATGTTTTTACCACGACATATATGTGCCATGACATGACACCATGCCACCTTTGATGACTTTCTGGTGAGTTTAGGATTTATGGGGACTTAAAAACCAAGGTTCAAAATGTTTGAGTACGAGCCATGACACTAGTACGGTTGTAATTTGTTCCCATTCCTGGCATGGGACCTAAACATGCACCCAAGGACACATGTATAATTTTTCTAGCCATTTTGGTGAACTGGAGCATGTATTTGTAGTTCAGATTTGAATTATGGACATTAAATGCCTAGGAAACTCAATTAGTGTATAAAAAGGACAAACGAACCCTGAATAAGTTTAAATTTCAGCGCGGATATCCTGTCGTTCCATGTTGCCCGTAGAAGAAAATACAAGGTGAAAAGAGGCAGTGATTATGTTTCGCCCACAAGGGGGACACGTTTCCCAATCGGAACCACGAGGCTTATTTGAGAGAAGCTCTGGTTTGTAAGAGGCTTGTAATAAAACTTGCGCCACAATGGACGAAAAAAATTCCTCGACATATAAGTGCGATGTCGTGGCACCATGGCAGGTTTCATGATTTTCAGCTTAGTTTTGGATTTACGGGGATTTAAAAACCGAGATTCTTCTCACGAAATGCTTTCAAATAGCACACGGTTCACTCATGAAAGCCGATATTCAATGAAAACTTCGTGGAAACCATATTTTAAAGTTTCATAAAAATCTGAAAATAATGTGGGATGTTAAGAAGGTGATGTTTTATTGCGACAAAAAATTGCAAGTTGAAAAACATTACGAGATGTGAGCTATGAAAAAGACAAATTCTGCCCTGAATAGTGACATTACTATTCGGCACTATTCAACACTGATTTTGTCTTTTTCATAGCTCACATCTCTTAATGTCTTTCAACTTGAAATTTTGTGTGCCAATAAAACATCATCCTCTTAACATCCCGCATTTTTTTGAATTTTTTTTGAAACTTCAAAACATCTGTTGCTCGTGGTTTTCACCGGTTTCCACCGAATGTTTGTTTCCGTATGATACCCCCCCCCCCCCCCCGCTGTGCGCGCGATCTGAGTCCTGCGTTCTGACTAGCCAGAACCCAAACCCCACGGATCGTACGTGTGCACCGTTGGATGCTCCCAGATCGAACGGCAACCCTGAGCCCTTTCGACAGCACATGCAGTACATGGGTAAGCACTGTGCGCATGCATCATGTAGCTCACGCTTCCTTCTCTACTAGGTTTTCATTCGAAACGGGCTACCGTTTCTCACCACTCCTCTCATCGGTTTCCCGCCTCCTCTCCCAGATATGCATGGTGTAGATGTTCGTTTAATTCTTATAGTTCATCTTATCCAAAATCAATTAGTTTTGTAAAAAACCTATTTTAAGATTCATGGAATTGTGCATTATAAAGGTAAAAACAAAAAGTGACAATTCATTAAAAAAAGGTTTGGGCAATTAAGATATGGAAGATTCTAGAGAACAAAGGAGAAGTGCTTGTGTTTTGAGGTTTGTGCATTATGCTTAAGTTCAACCATGGAGTCTTCTAGATTGTACATGTGGCAGAATCTGGTGGAATGTAGATGATATCCAACGGCCAGTAGTGCTTGGATTTGCCATCTCTGTACCGTCGGATTGGCTTCATCCAACGAGCAACTTTAATAGTTATTCGCATACTATATATGTGTATAGATGTATAGATATATATAGATGTGTCCCATGCTAGACAAAATAAAGTTTGAGCGCATGCGTGGGATCCCCCTGGTGCCGCCTCGAAGTTGGGAAACTGACATCATAGGTATTGTACCAGGCTTGAAGTCGGGTACGGTGTTCGGTTTGTAATGTACTTGGCGTGGCCCATCGAAGTTGTGCATTTGGGATTTAAGCACATCATACACCATCGTACCCATACATATTTTCGGGCCGCATGCAGTGTATACGGGGTCTTCTGATCGACCACGTCTCCCTTGTGCGGTTTTTGGTGACGACACGGATATCTGTGGGCTCCCCAAGTGTATATATATCATCCCTTTGACCGATAATGAGTTCATGTTAGGGCCGGTCACCGTCAAATGTCAGTCAACCAAAGCTCGAGCTCATGCGTTGTCAGGATTCCCTCCCAGATGCTCGGATTGCTGGGTTCGACCTACATCAAACCCTGTGTACGTATCTCGTCCTTAACTACCTCGCCTTCATGGTTGTTGTCTGTATCGAGAGATAGGCACCACATCTAAATTGTACATTATTCTATATTGAAAACGCACATCACCCCTTCCCAACGTACATCATTTTGGGCGGCATGCAAGAGGTGCTGGTTTTGTGGTCCCTCTCGTGCGATGTTTATGATGGTTCAATCTATTGGCCCAAGCGCTTTATCGACAACAACAACTGTCATTTGACCAAACAAAAGATTCATTGGTCCGTCTTATGGTAGGTCATGGCGACATGCATGTATGACCAAAGTATCGATCATTATGTGCATCCGCCCCGCTGACACGAAGTGGGAGGTGGTGGGCCAAGCACCCTAGCTAGGTACAACATTATGCCATTATATATATCCTAGCTAGGTGGTTGTTAGGGTGCTTTCGGGTTTGCGAGGCAGTTGCCACCAAAGTTATGCATTGTCTATTTAATGTTTTAAACATCCCCAATATTCGTACATATATTTGGCCACTTCCAGGTGGTTCTTGACTTCTGGCCCCTCTCATCGATCTTCAATGACGCGCCCAACCGTGGGCCCGCGGGGTCAAAGTTGTGCATTGGAATTTTGAACATCACATACCACCCTTTTCACTCATATATATTTGGGCCACATGCCGGTGTGGCTGTCTTTTGACCCTCCCTAATGTAATTTTTGCTGCAAAGACTCTGATGATCCTCAACGGACACAGGGTAATATCTAAACCGTGTGCGATACAAGTGCGATGTGAATCACCACGACCGCGCAAGCGCGAGCAAATTAAGGTGGAGGTACTGGCTCAACCGTGTGCGATGCAAGTGCACTGAAATCACCACCACCGCACAAGCGCGAGCAAAGGGTGGAGGTACTGGCTCAACCGTGTGCGATGCAAGTGCGCTGAAATCACCACGACTGCGCAAGCGCGAGCAAAGGTTGGAGGTACTGGCTTAACCGTGTGCGATGCAAGTGCGCTGTAAAACCACCACCTGTGGAAGCTAAAGGCGGGTAAGTTTATTTGGAAATTAGGATGAACCGTGTGTGATAGACCAGCTAGCTAGAAATATAAAAAACAAACTACCCGCCTTGAGCGTTGCAAAAATCGGCGGATCCGCGCCACTTTTCCTTATTATCATACATGCATATTGTTATTGGACCGTGTGCGATCTTGGGCACTCCCGCCCCGCAACAATTCCTTTACCCAAATTTTAGTAGCCGCCGTACTTCAACCGTCCCCCACACTCCTCCAGCACCGACCTTATAGTAAAAAAATTAGCAGCCGGGGCATTTGAACCGTCGCCCTCCCTCATCCACCACCATCTCCACCCACCATTACTAAAATTTTCAGTAGCCACGGTGTATCCTCAAACACTAGCCCCACCCCTCCATAGTCCCCCATCCGCCGCCTCCCCCCTTCGAACCCTAGCTCACGGCAGCCGCCGGCGCCGCCAACCCTGCCGGTCTGCCCGTTCCTCCTAGCTTAGATAATAAAGTTCAGGTTATCCAGCGATTCCCATACCGTCGCCCCACTCCCCTGAGTTTTTAGATGAGGCCTACGGTGTCCCTCCCCGCCAGATCCACATCCCCTGCTCCAGAATATCGCAGCCTAAGCTCGACCACGTATCCCGAGGAGCCCGACGAGCGTTCGGCCAAGAAGAGGTTTATCATGGCCTCTTCGGCGGACGTTGGTGAGGTGGCCGCCGTTCGCCCCGACCTGTCGATCCCGGAGCAACACGTCGCCGCGGAAGCCGGCGAAGATGTTGACTACGTTGCCATGCCGAAGGCTTCATGTCAGCGGGCTAGTGTATTACTGTATCTCGGGAAAGCTGGCTACGACATCAAGCTCGTCCACACCGACGGCTTCACGCGGGCCGTGTCACAGGTTAAGTGGTCCATCCCCAACCCCTCTGGTTCAACCGCCGTCGATCTCTTCGACGGCCCTGCCGCTAATCTCCTCGGCCAAGTGGTCAAGGATTTGCGAGCTTGATACGCCATCGAGCCCATTTTGTCACTTCTGAAGGACACGTTCTATGGTGGCAGCTTGGGATCCTCAATTGCCAAGTCAGATCTCATCGACCATGACCACGACCACGAGGAGGGCACCCACGAAGGTTCTTCCAAGGTGAAACAACCCATTGGTGACATCATAGAGCGCACCATGAGTCTGTGCTCTTCCAACTGGAAGGATCCCGTCCATGAAATGTGAGGCAACATTCTATCAACAAATATTACCTTTTCTAGCTTGCCAACCCATACCCTTTGTTGTAGTAGCATTTGCCGTGCGGTGCTTTAACTGTGCCATGTTTAATTATTTCAGTTATGCAAAAATGTATTGTTCAATAGGTCTATGTGATATTTAAGTATGAATTGTCCACTTTAGTTTCACGAATAGCTATATTTGGTTGTTTATAGTGAGTAGATGCCTTGTTTATCTGTATTTGGTTGTTAGGTTGGTTGGAGTGAGCATTTTTTTCAGTTATCGAGCAAATGCCTTATTTATCTGTATTTGGTTCTTAGTTTGGTTGTAGTGAGTATTTCTCCAGTTATCAAGTAGATGCCTTGTTTTTCTGTATTTGGTTGTTAGGTTGCTTTTTTTTAGCATTTGTCCAGTTATCAAGCAGATGCCTTGTTTATCTGTATTTGGTTGTTAGGTTGCTTTTTTTAGCATTTCTCCAGTTATCAAGCAGATGCCTTGTTTATCTTTATCTGCTTGCTAGGTTGGTTGCAGTGAGCATTTGTCCAGTTTTCAAGCATATGCCCTGTTTATCTGTATTTGCTTGTTAGGTTGGTTGCAGTGAGACTCTGTCCAGTTTTCAATGGCTATATTTGGTTGTTATACTGGTCATTTATGCCTTGTTTATTTTAGTCATTCACAATGTGTGGTTCATTATGTGCAAGTTGGAACTGTGCCGCTCGACTACATCAATACCAGTTTGAACGGCTATATTTGGTTCCAGTTATTCATGGTGTAGTTAACACATGCCCTTTATTTCAGTTTTACACATTTATCCAGTGTGATGTTTAAGCATTACCTATGTTCTATTCATTTTCAACAATACCATTTTGAATTGCAATATTTGATGGCTGTTAAGCCTGCTTTCGGTAGCATTGCCTTCCATTTTATATCTACTTTAACAGCATGCTGAAACCAACACATTCAAGCTATCATTTGGAGATGATGTTGTTTATCTTTGCTATATTTGTTTGATGTTAAGATTGCTGTACTTATCATGCCTTTCCACTACTTATGCAGGACAACAACGGGAGTGGCCACCACTTTCTGCGGAGGTTAGCTTCATCCCTCGGCTTGTACTCCCCCCGTCGTTCCATAATGTAGTGCATATAGATCCAGGCCTGGACACTAGTTAGCTTCTAATATTGACTTGTTGCTTGTAGGTACATATGCCCTTGGAAAGGATCCATGCATCGACCCTTTTTGCATATGGGGCAATGAGATATTAATGAACAAGCATCAAGTGAGGAAACTGATAAGGATTATTAGCAAAAAGATATGAATGGTGGCAAGCAAATTATTGTTTATGCTCTATCCAACACAACAGTGAGCTGTAGGATGGTAACTACAAACTCTGCAGCCTTCTCTTTTTACTACCCATAATGAGTTGTTAGACAACAATGTCTTAATCTTTTTCGTTCCCAGTGGTTCCCGAAGCAGTTCACTCAAGATTACCTCGCAAAGTACATGATTGGTGGACATGCAATGAAGGTTAAAGTATTTCATCCAGCCTACAATGAGCATCGAGAAGTCCTAATGAAGACAGTGAAGGATGGATGGGCAGCCATCACAAGGGGTTGGCCTAGAGTCGTGCGCGCCTTACGCATAGAGGAGGGCACAATATGGGCATTCCGCTTCACCTTCTCCAGCAACCAGAATGTCTTTCGCCTCTCTCTTTATAGTCTTTAGTACAACTGTGGTTCATCATTCTTTACTCTGTGCTTCCGTAGTTCTTCAGTATATGTACCTGTGCATTGAATTATGGATTCGTGGTTGAACCTATATTTTTAATAAACATGGTTGGATATGAAATAAGTGATTGCCTACTTTCAAATTCATAACATGTGATTTTTAAATTAGGGATTAATTGGATTAATTATGAATTAATTAGGGATTACACTGCACACGGTTTGCGAAAGCGAAACGTCTGCGATATACGTGGAGATCAGAAATGTTTCTAGGATCCACTACGTGTGCGATCAATCTCCACTACACACACGACTTTCTCTTGAAAACTGTTTGCGTTAGGCCACCTTGCTATCACATAAAAAGTGTGTGTGATGGACAGCCTTTGCCACACAGTTTCTTTCTACGCACCGTGTGTGATGCATTCAATAACGCAAACGATAAAATTATTAATATCGTGTGCAATGGCAACGCTATCACAAACGATTAAACGAGAAAAATTGTGTGTGATGTACCTGTGAACAGAAACGTTTCCTTGGAGCGACTATGTGGGATGTACATACGAACAGAAACATTTAGCGGGGACTGACTGTGTGGGATGTACTTGCGACCAGAAACAATTTCGCCGTATAATTCTATTTTTAGCTGTACTGTACGTATTTTCGTATTTGAGTGCTCACCGGTCGCACACGACCTCATTTTGCCGAACGTGTGTGCCAGGAGGGCATATCCCCGACGTTTTCTAGGTCGTGTGGGAAGGACCCCCCTATCGCCCACACTCACTTGGCGGCGGTTCCAGATGTCGTCGCGGAAAGGGGTTGAAAACCGTTTGTTTAGGACCGACGCGCACCATTGACCCCTTTAACACGTCGGGTTGTGAGGTGTTGTTGTTTGTGTGCAGGGGTTGTTTACGTTCTGTTGCTTGGTTCTCCTACTGGTTCGATACCTTGGTTTCATAACTGAGGGAAATACTCTACCGTCGCTGTGCTACATCATCCCTCCCTCTCTGGGGAAATACCGACGTAGTTCCAGCTACCATCGAGGAGAATTTCTGGCGCCGTTACCGGGGAGAATCAAGTCAAGATAGCCTCCCGTCAACATGCTTTCTGGCGCCATTGCCGGGGAGGATCTTTAACATAACCATGTTCCTAGTCAAAATCTCATCTCCCCGCCATTTACATTATTAGCCATTTGCCTCTCGTTTTCATCTCCCCCACTTCACAAAAATTAGTCATTTTATTCGCCTCTCTTTGCTTGCTGTTTTTCCGTTGCCATGGCTGATTCTAAAAAGGCTATGGATTTACTCCCGAGTTTTAATGCTTTGGATAGCCCCTCCGTCCTCTCCAAGCTCATAAACAATGGTGTTGTGGAAGGACTTACTGGCGTTGTTAAGGAAAATCTTGACAATTTTTTTATGAAGACGATCCCGGAATTTTTCGTTACTTACTTGATGAATCTTTGAAAGATGCTTGGGATAGGCTGTTAAGAATTCAAGCTAGCTATGTGCCCCAATATCAGATAGAGATATACTTGAAAAGTTTTTATGTTGGTTTGCCTTCCTCCTTTAAGATAGTTTTGGGTTCTATATTTGAAAATGGGTTTCTTAAAGGGAATGCCGTTGCTACTTATGAAAAGATGAAAACCATATTTGGGCATCCCAAGGGAGATCATGTTGAGCCAACTGCCCTTCTATGCTTTTATCAGAACGAAACAATCAAAGAGATGAAGGCTAGTTTGGATACGAATTTTCGCAATATGCTTAATCTTTCTTCTGCTATTAATGGTCATGTGCTTTCGCAAAATAGAAGATTAAATACCATTGATAGAAAATTATCTATTTGGCTTCAAAAGGACAAGGATGACAAAACTTAGATCCTTGCTATACGCCTAGCTAAGGGCGTAAAACTATAGCGCTTGTTGGGAGGCAACCCAATAAAGAAAATTTATTTTTGCTGTTTGCTTTCTGTTCTTGTGTGTTTACACAATTATGCTACTGGTATGATTGTGCTTTTTATGTTTCAATTAGTGTTTGTGCCAAGTAAAGCCTATAGGATCTTATTGGGTGATAGTTGTTTGATCTTGCTGAAAAAGACAGAAACTTTGTGCTCACAAAAATAATTTTCATAAATTACAGAAAAGAGCTTTTGCCCTGATTATTTTTCAGAAGATTAATATACAAATTACCCAGGTCGTCCTATTTTGGTAGAACTTTTTGAGTTATAGAAGTATTCGCCAAAGTCGGATTACTACAGACTGTTCTGTTTTGACAGATTCTGTTTTCTTTGTGTTGTGTGCTTATTTTCATGGCTCTATGGTTTTCTTTGATGAGTTTTTGCCATAGAAAAGTTGGAATACAGTAGATATAATACAAAAACAAAATATGAATTGGTTTGATACATCACTTATAGTAGTGGTTTGCTTTCTTATACTAACGGATCTCACGAAGGTTTTGCTGAGTTTTGTGTGATTGAAGTTTTCAAGTTTTGGGTTATCTTACGACTGATGAAGGAAGGATGTAAGAGCCTAAGCTTGGGGATGCCCCGGCATGCCAAGCTATTATCCAAGAATTAGCAACCAACTAAGGTTGGGGATGCCTCCGAGTGGCATCCCCACTTTCTTCCAACAACTATCGGTATTTTACTCGAGACTATATTTTTATTCGTCACACGATATGTGTTTTTGCTTGGAGCGTCTTGTATGATATGTGTCTTTGCTTGTTTTATTTTGTGTTTTAAGTAATCAATCCTTGATGCACACACCTATTTGAGAGAGCCAAGATTATATCAGGACTTGTTATAATTGCTCTTTGTGCTTTACTTAAACCTTGTATGAGCTAGGACTGGCTCTAGTGCTTCACTTATATCTTTTTGAGCACGGTGTGCTTTGTTATTTTTGAATAAATGCTCTCTTGCTTCACTTATATTTATTTGAGAGTTAGTAAAATTTTAAAGAATTTCTCTCTTGCTTCACTTAAATTATTTTGAGAGAAAGAAAATTTGTTATGCTCATGATCTTCACTTAAATTTGTTTGAGCTTATGAAAAGCAACACATGAAAATTAGTCCCAAAGTGATAGATATCCAAGAAGGATAAAAGTAAAAAAATGTCATGAAGATCATTGGACAAGATAATCTTGATTTTTAGTAATAGTTTTGAGATATGATGATGTGATATGTGAGTTATGTTTATGAGTAATTGTGCTCTAGTAAGAATATTGGTGTTAAGGTTTGTGATTCCCTATGCATGCACGAAAGTCAATAATCATGCATTGAAAATTATATCCTACTTGTGGTGCATTATTCGGTGTTACTTATGCTCAATGCTTGCTTCATGAGATTATTCGTTTCTTGGTTGGTCGCTTCTCAATCTTTTTGCTAGCCTTCACTTTGCACCAAGTATGATCTCTACTTGTGCATCCAAAATCCTTTAAACAAGTTTTTCCACATGACTCCACTATATCTACCTATATGCGGTATTCTTTTGCGTTCTAAGAAAATTTGTATGTGCCATCGCTAATTTTCAAAATAAACTTCTCTTTTGTGTATTTGTTTCGCTCGCGGAACGGTAATGGGTGGCAAATATTTTCCATGCTAGATGTGTTATCTCACGATGAGTGTTTATTCACTTGTCATTGCATGAGAGTAAGGCAAAGGTTAGGGATGCCCAGTCCCGGAATGCAAAAATGAATTTACTTTATGTTGTCAAATAATAAATTCCTTGGAAAGTGTTGGTATGGAAGGCACCCGTGGATACGGCTAGCCATGGAAAGTGAAAGTATGGTGGAAAAAGGAATAAACTTTATTTTCTGTTTGGGAACCGCCTATGGCATATCTAGCATGGAAAGTGTTCGTAGCTGGTGGGATGGATACACCTCCCAAAATGTTTTTATCTCTATATTTTTCGCTTTGAGCTCTAGCACCTCTACAAATCCCTACTTTCCTCTGCGAAGGGCCTTTATTTTACTTTATGCAATTTTTATTTTGAATTTGAGTCTCCATCTTCTCTTATAAAAGCACTAAGAGGCAATATGATCGTACTTAAGTATTGGGTGTAGCTAATATTCGAGTGTGTTTCATGAATGGATCAACATTTGAGCATGATGGGCTAGGGATAACTTGTTTTAGCATTAATATTTTGAAAGACATGGTTGCTTGTTGATATGCTTGAGTATCTAAATTATTATGTCAAAACTAGACTATTGCTTTGAATCGCATAAAAGTCCAAATGTACATGCTATAAAGAAAAGAATATGATATGACTTGATGAACAGCACTCCACATCAAAAATTCTGTTTTTATCACTTACCTACTCGAGGACAAGTAGGAGTTAAGCTTGGGGATGCTGATACGTCTCCAACGTATCTATAATTTTTGATTGTTCCATGCTGTTTTATTATCAATCTTGGATGTTTTATAATCATTTTATATCATTTTTTTGGTACTAACCTATTGACATAGTGCCAAGTGCGAGTTGCTGTTTTTTACATCGCAGGAAATCAATATCAAACGGAGTCCAAATGCCATGAAACTCCACGATGATTTTTTATGGGCAAGAAGAAAGGAAATGGGCCCTGGTTGCACCTAGGGGGTGCCCCGAGGAGGGCACAACCCACCAGGGCGCGCCAGGAGGCCCAGGAAAAGCTACGTCAGGCTACCTATTCTGCACAACTCCAAACAAGCTGAAACTTCACGGAGATTTTTTATGGAATATTTAAGAATTATTGGAGTAAATAACTACCAGAGGGGGCCCACCAGGTGGGCACAACACACCTGGGCGCGCCAGGGAGCCCACGCACGCCCTGGTGGGTTGTGCTCAGCCATGCCCACCTCCGGTGCCCATCTTCTAGTATATAGGTCATCTTGACCTAGAAAAAAATAAGGGGGGCCTTTCGGGATGGAGCGCCGCCGTCTCGAGGCAGAACTTGGGTAGGAGCACTTTTTCCCTCCGGTAGAGCGATTCCGCTAGGGGAACTTCCCTCCCGGAGGTGGAAATCATCGTCCTCATCATCACCAACAACTCTCCCATCTTGGGGAGGGAAATCTCCATCAACATCTTCAACAGCACCATCTCATCTCAAACGCTAGTTCATCTCTTGTGTTCAATCTTGTTACTGGAACTATAGATTGGTGCTTGTGGGTGACTAGTAGTGTTGATTACATCTTGTAGTTGATTACTACATGGTTTATTTGGTGGAAGATTATATGTTCAGATCCATTATGATATTTAATACTCCTCTGATCATGAACATGTTTATCATTTGTGAGTAGTTACTTTTGTTCTTGAGGTCACGGGAGAAATCATGCTGCGAGTAATCATGTGAACTTGATATGTGTTCGATATTTTGATAGTATGTATGTTGTGATTCCCTTAGTGGTGTCATGTGAACGTCGACTACATGACACTTCACCATATTTGGGCCTAAGGGAATGCATTGTGTAGTAGCAATTCGATGATGGGTTGCGAGAGTGATAGAAGCTTAAACCCCACACTACTAGAAAAAGGCTTACTAGTGGCGCACCAGTTTTGCCTACTAATGGTGCACTACTGGTGCGCCACTAGCACCACGCCACTAGTATTTTTTACTAATGGCGCACCACTAGTGCGCCATTAGTATCTCGTATACTAGTGGCGCACCAGGCAGTGCGCCATTAGTATAGGCCACGGTGAGCCATTAGTAAGTCTCCCAGGGGGCCATATTTACCCATGTGCCTAGCCATACTAATGGCGCACCGCGTGGTGATGCGCCATTAGTATCCTTTGGCATACTAATGGCGCACTGCGGGGTGATGCGCCATTAGTATCCTTTGGCATACTAATGGCGCACTGAGGTGTGATGCGCCATTAGTATGTATATTAGGGATTTTCTTTCTTTTCTGATTTTTGCACAGATTATAAAATATATTATTGGACAGAATATAAGCAGCACCACACAGCAACAGCAGATTCATCGAATACAATAGAAGATTAGTCTCCGAATACAATTCATCATATTAGTCTCCGAATTCAAAAGACCGAACAAAGATAGAACATTACAAGTCTCGAGACCGCGAGTAGCGAGTTTGTCGAAAGTAATACTAATCCTAACAAGTCTTACTAATCATCATCATACAACTTCTACTCGTTATTAATAACAAGTCATACGATCATCATCCTGATAGTCATCCAACCAACCCTACTTAATTGTTCTTAGCACATGATCATCAATATTAGGCAGGACCTAAATACCCTATTTAAGGTAAAATAGCATAAAACAATATAGACCCTGACTCTCCATTATGGAGAATGGAGATCATCCTGTCTCCAATTCTTGCGCGGCGCTTCCTTTTGCTTCCAAGAACCTCCTTACGACTGTCCATACATTTTTTCCATTCTCTGATTAGCATGTCTCCACTTCTTCTAGAAATCCGGTATGGACAGTTGAGATTCGTAGGATGACCTGGATATAAGTTGAAAACACGAAGGCTGCCATTCTGATACATCAAATGAGGCACACAATCCTCAGGGATTCTCTGTTGAAAAACATAGTAATAACTTCATAGTTAGCAATGATGTACTAGTTTTAGAAGTATGCAAAAGATGCACGGATGTCGTAATAGTAAAAAATCTTACCAGGGTATCCCCATGGTAGTTACCGTAGTTCAACACGTGCACTAGTGGCACGTATTGACCATTGTTGAGGAGTTTGATTGTAGATATTGTAATTCTCAAGATCAGTACAAAATCCGACCAGATGATTTTTCTCCACATAAGTTAACTCGGAGCCATCCGTGTAGTGGGTTTTGTCTACCATGTTCCGCACATTTTTTGAACAATCAAAATAAGCTGTCAATGGAAATAAGTTGTCAACTACTTTGAAATAAACAATATAAATTAGTTAATAATTAACTATGTTTGAGAAACTCACATAGCGGTAGAACTGGAGGCGTATCAACAAGGACCCAAATGTCCATATTGTCATGGTCGGTGTCAGGATCACCAAGATCCATGGTGACAAGCATACCCTCATCAAAAACATACATCTTGCAAAATGCTTCCCAATTTTTGCAACCAAAATGGGTTACGCTCTCAGCATTATACAGATTTACTTCAAAATCCACATCATGATGTGTCCTTAGGTGAATTTTCTTCGTTTCAAAATTTTCATGATCTTCAAAATCCATCCTCTCCAAGACATAGCGTCTTGCATGGCATGGGATAAACTATACTCGAATTGTAAAAGATGAAATTACATGTTAAAATAGTTGAAGTCATGCTTAATTATGAAAAAAACACTTGTCGTCGTTCCGTACCGTTTCAACTTCGAAGGTCTCCTCGAGCTTAATGCTGAAGCGCCGATCATCGTCCAGGTGAGGCCTGTCGCACAGACCTCGACCGTCGTGGCACCAGTCGCACTCCCCCGGGAGACTTTCGTCGTCCAATGACGACATTTCCTATGTTCATAATTCAAAACTACATCATCTCTGTTGGGTCCAATAAGATAATCCACAGTGTGGTGAAAACACGCCCTTCGAACTGGTTTGAGCAATTGGTGAATGGAGATGGTCTAAGATTTTCAGTAGTAAGAAGTGAAGTGGTAATTTTGAGAGCAAATGCTTAGGATGAGTGGTTCCTACTTAATTAAGTACTAAGACCCCGGCCCATGCATTAGTCACAAGTACCCCATATGTCCTATTTCATGGAAAAGTCATGCTAAAATTCATGGAAAATTTCAGCATGACCTTTGCTGAAAATAGGACATATGGAGTACCGAAATTTGCCGGAACGGAACTTAATTGACATTCTAGCAAACTCAAGGGCCTCTCGGGGTACAACAGCAGCATCACAAGTTGACAAAATTTCAGTATTACAGACTTGCTGTCAGCATCACAAGTAGTACCAATCGAAGTGGAGCATTACTACTCTACAGAAAGATAACGCAATGTAACAAAAGTGTAACTCTATCTATCTACAATGAGTGGAAATGGCCAAGCCTAAACAACTTACTACTCGATTGATTAAGCATGTGGATTTGTCAATGATTAATATGATATAAGTGTAACTCTGAAATGAAAGACCATATAGATAAAACAATGCAACAGAAATGAAAGACCATGTGGATTTTCTCAGAACATTAAACGCAAATGTCAAGAGCACAGAGTACACATTCTCAAAGAGAAGTTCAGTTCTGCAATCGACAGACCAGACACTTTAATTTTTTTCAAGGAAGGGTTTACCCCTCCGATTTCCATTAAGAGAAACCGACAGCAAACTACAAGAACCAGTTATCTTACAAAGATAAAACCAAAAGCTACTTACTACAGGAGCATATGTCCGGACCTAATGACAACACTGCTTATGGACCCTTATAACTTGGTGCACTTGCATTCAGTCACCACCACCAAATCCTAGTGCAGCTGTGGTTCTAAAATCCTAGTGCACTTGCACTTGGTGCACTTGGAGAACATGATTGGGCATTCTGAAACATAATTGCTCTAGTGCAGCTGTGGTTCCAATTGAGGTGTGCCCTATGGTCTTATACATAAGCCAAACAAACTAATTAGGGTTCAGCAGCAAGCAGCTGCACAACTGCATCACTCCCTGTCTCCCTCCCTTTAGATACAGTGACTCAAAAGTCAAGTAAACTGAAGATTAATCTAACAAGCCTGACAGTAGCTAACTGTACCTAACTGATGCTAACTGTACCTAACTAAATTTTTTGACAGTAGCTAACTGTATTTAGTAATTTTTCTGTAACAGTCTTGCCCCTATTTGAAGGACAAGCAAATAGATACCTAAAATCCACTAGTATTGCCTCTAAAAAAGCCTAACTGGATTTTTCTGTAACTGTACCTAACTGAATTTTTCTGTACCTAACTGAACTGTAAGGAGTTAACTGAAATTCACTAGTATTGCCTCTAAAAAAGCCTAAAGTCCACTATTATCTACTTTAGGCACAATCATACACAATTCTGGCTATACTGTAACAATTGTACTCTATCAAAATGTTGAAATTTTGACATTCGGAGGGTCACCTGCGTGGTGGTGCCCTGCACAGCGGTTGTTGAGCTCGCGCGGTGTGCTGAGCTCGTCGGAGATGGACGGGCCCTGCACAGTGGTCGAGACTCAGAACAGAGGTTGAGGGCAAGAGGAAGAAGAAGAAGAAGGAAGTGGAGGGGAGGGGCCCAGCTGCAGTCGAGGGCGTAGACGGCGCCGGCCGGCTGCAGCGGTGGGGGCGCGGGGGCGCGGGGGCGGCGGGGGTGGAGTCCGGCGGGGGAGAATCACGCCGGCAACGGGGTCGTTGCGGTCGCCACTCCTTGTCGCCGCCGAGCTCACGCCGGGGGGGGTGAAGAAGAGGAATATGGCGGCGGTCCTCCTGGGCAGGCCGCGCGGTGTTGGACGGCGAGCACGAGGTTGACGCAGGTGGGCCGCGGGGGGAGGGGGGACGGCGAGGGCGCGGGCGCGGGCGGAGGGGGCGGTTGGGCGGGAGGACGTTGAGGGCGCGGGCGCGGGCGGAGGGGGGACGGCGAGGGAGGCAGCGCTCGGGTCGGGGAGGGGGCATTGGGGGCGGTGGTGGTCGGGTGCGGCGGGGGCAGGTTAGTGGGGGGAAGCTTACTAATGGCGCACCACGAAGCGGTGCGCCATTAGAATGTTTTTTTTACATAGCAATTGCGCACCAGCCAGAGGTGCGCCATTAGTAATATTTATTATTATTATTTTTTGTTGCATCTAATAATTTTTTAGAAAATGAATATGAATATGAAACAGTAATAATTTTTTATAAAAACAGTAATAATATTTATGAATACGAAAAAAATAATCAAATTTATTATTTGAAAATATAATCAAATTTGTTTTTTTTTTGCAATTTTAGTTGCATTCATTAGTAGTTTTGCAAAAAAAAGACACTAATGGCGCACCAGGGAACAATGCGCCATTACTAGTTTAAACTAGTAATGGCGCACTATTCTCCGGTGCGCCATTACTAGTTTAAACTAGTAATGGCGCACTGTTCGCCGGTGCGCCATTAGTAGTGTTGCAAAAAAAATATATATATATATATATATAGAAGTGGCGCACTATGTGGCTGGTGCGCCATTACTGGTTAGAACTAGTAATGCGCACTGTGCCCTGGTGCGCCATTAGCATGTTTGGAAAAATAAAATAATTTTTTTTGTTACTAATGGCGCACTGTGTGTCTGGTGCGCCATTAGTGTCTTTCACACTAATGGCGCACCAGCACATGGTGCGCCATTAGTGTCTTTCACACTAATGGCGCACCAGCACATGGTGCGCCACTGCTATATAGCAATGGCGCACCACATGTCTGGTGCGCCATTAGTGGCCATTCCATCTATAGCCTTTTTCCTAGTAGTCCCAGTTTATGCGCTATTCCGTAAGGGACTGATTGGATCCAAAAGTTTAATGCTATCGTTAGAATTTATTCTTAATACTTTTCTCGTAGTTGTGGATGCTTGCGGGAGGGTTAACCATAAGTAGGAGGTTTTTTCAAGTAAGAACAACACCTAAGCACCGGTCCACCCACATATCAAATTATCAAAATAGCAAACACAAATCGAACCAACATGATGAAAGTGACTAGATGAAATTCCCGTGTACCCTCAAGAATGCTTTGCTTATCATAACAGACCGTTTTGGCCTGTCCTTTGCCTCAAAAGGATAGGGCTACCTTGTTGCACTTTTGTTACTACTACCGTTACTTGATCATTACAAATTATCTTGCTATCAAACTACTCTGCTACTTACAATTTCAGCAGTTGCAGACATTACCTTGCTGAAAACCACTTGTCATTTCCTTCTGCTCCTTGTTGGGTTCAACACTCTTTGTCGGCGTTCTGGGAATGGGGTCACCAGACTTGCCTGCCTGCAGCCCACAGCGTGGCTATGCTAGCGGGCCTGTATGGCCCATCTTCATCAGCAAAGCATTCAAGACCCTCGCGAGGCGGACGACGCAAGACCTCCTCAGGAGCGGCCTCACCAGGATGCCTCGCCAGGAGCGGAGATATCAAGGCAGTGCAAACCTCACGAGGCTCACATGACGTGAGCCATGACGAGCGGCACTAGGCGGGCGCCAAGCGGGCGCCAGCGCGCACAACATCCTTGTTTCCTCTTTGGTGCTAAGGAAGCAAGCGCATGCGCGGGGTACCGAGGCATCAGGCAAAGGTTTCCATATCGGTGCAGCAAGACCAAGACCAGCAGGACGGCAAGATGGAGGTCACCGTGGAGCCCAAGACGGCGTCACCACCAGAGCCTTTTGCAGGCGAAGACAGCTTTTGTTAGGATAGCTTGTACTAGCTTTCCCCTTTCAAATTCGCCCGCCGTTGTTGGCTCCCTTCCCGCTCAATATTTGGAGAGAGGACCAGGGCCAATATAAGTAGAGCTAGCCATCACAGTAGGGAAACGGAGTTCTCATCCGCCAGTCCACAGAGCACAAGAACACCTCAACCTCAGGAGGTTGTTCTTCCCCTTGTACTGTTCTTCATCAGCCCAAGAGGCAGTCCACCACCTCACACTGGAGTAGGGTATTACACCACAACGGTGGCCCGAACCAGTATAAACCTTGTGTCTTTCTGTGTTGAGAGTGCGCCGAGTTCGTCCCCGAGATCTTAGCGAGCTAGGGCATGGATCGGTAGGGGGGAAAGAACTTCGCGCGCACCCCAGAGTTCGAACCTTAAGGGTTTTGCTCGAACCCCACATCCAACAATTGGCGCGCCAGGTAGGGGTGCGTCGTAGCTTCTCTCCACCGGCCTACGCCCCACGCCGCCGCACTTCGCCCCCCATGGCGGGTGCTCCGCCATCCGCTCATGTGGCCGGTGTTGACGACGGGGCAAGGGGGCTCCAAGCCCTGGCCCCCACCCTGCGACGGGTGCGATGGCCACCCAAGTTCAGGCCGGAGATGCCGCCGTGCTACGACGGCGCGGCGGACCCGTCGACGTTCCTACTGGCGTACGACGAGGCTGTCCTCGAGGCCGGGGGCGACGACAAGGTCATGGCCAACTGGTTCCCCATGGCCCTCACCAGCGAGCCACGCGCCTGGCTGCTCAACCTCCCTGGATCCATGGTGACGTCCTGGGGGGAACTCCGCAACCTCTTCACTGCTCGCTACGCGGTGCCGGCTCACCACGAATTCGCAGCCCTGCTGGGCGGCTCTCAAGCACCGCCTTCAGATCGCCACGTCAAGACGTTCCTCCGTCAGATTCGGGCCGCTTCGAAGCGCCCGGGGGCTCCGCCAGGTTGGGCTGCAGCAGAGGCTGACCTCACCTTCAGCTTAGAAGACCATCCCGACTCCACCGCCGGCTCGGGCCTGCTCCCAATGCTCTGCACGCCCACCATCTGCAACGTGGCTGTTACCAAGACCCTCATTGATGGCGGTGCCGGCCTCAACTTGCTCTCCGTGGAGGCCTTCAGTCTCCTTCACGTGCCGCTCGAGCGGCTTAGTCTCAGCAAGCCCTTCTCAGGAGTTGGTGGCGGCGCTACCCACTCTCTGGGACAGATCTGTCTCCCAGTCACCTTCGGCACGCGCAACAGCTACCGCACCGAGCAGGTCGACTTCGACATCGCCCGCATCGGCCTCCCGTACAACGCCATCCTCGGGTACCCAGCTCTCCCCCAGTTCATGGCGGCGACTCACCCGACCTACAACCTCATGACGATGCCTGGGAGCAAGGGCGTCCTCACCATCAAGGGGGACACCAAGGAGGCCGTAACGGCACTCAGGCTTGCCTTCAAGACCGCTGCGGCGGTGCAACCCGCCGGCGCCGGTACCCCCGAAGTAAAGGAGGCCGCGCCTACCAAGAAGAAGCAGCTGTTCACCCAAGACAAGGCGGAAACCAAGCAGTAGCAAGTTAATGAGGACGAACCCTCAGGATCAACCTTTACCATAGGTGCCGGCCTCGATTCCGTCCAAGAAGAGGCGCTGGTGAGGTTCTTGCACGCAAACAAGGGCATATTCGCATGGGAGCCCAATCAGCTGGTGGGGGTTCCGAGAGAGGTGATTCAACATCACTTAAGGGTGTGCCCCAACATGCGCCCTGTCAAGCAATGAGCGAGGCGGCAATCCACGGAGAAGCAAGCCTTCATCGTCCAGGAGACCCGTAAGCTGGAGGCGGCGGCTGCCATTCGCGAGGTTCGGTATCCCACATGGCTGGCAAACCCCGTCGTAGGGCAGAAGAAAGGCGGGAAGGAACGGATGTGCGTCGATTTCACCAACCTCAATAAGGCCTGCCCCCAAGATCCATTCCCGCTCCCACGCATCGATCAGATCGTCGACTCCACCGCCGAGTGCGACCTGCTGTGCTTCCTGGACGCGTTCTCGGGGTATCACCAGATCAAGATGGCGGTGGAAGACGTAGAGAAGACAGCCTTCCTAAACCCGTGTGGGGTGTACTGCTACACCTGCATGCCCTTCGGGCTGCGCAATGCGGGCGCGACCTTTCAGCGGCTGATGCACATCGCCTTGGGGCGGCAGCTCGGGAGAAACACAGAGGCCTATGTCGACGACCTAGTGGTGAAGTCTCGGGAGGCGAGAACCATGATTCAAGACTTGGAGGAGACCTTCCAGAGCCTGCGCCAGGTGAACTTGCGGCTTAACCTAGAGAAGTGTGTGTTCGGTGTCCCTTCCGGCAAGCTACTGGGATTCCTCGTATCCCACAGACGAATCGAGGCGAACCCGGAGAAGATCAAGGCCATCGAGGACATGAGCCCGCCGCAGACCCTCAAAGAGATGCAGAAGCTGGCGGGATGAGTGAATGCATTGGCGCGTTTCATCTCCAAGCTAGGAGAGCGCGCCTTACCCTTCTTCAAGCTCATGAAGAAGAAGGGCCCGTTCGAGTGGACACCAGAGGCCGACAGAGCCTTCCAAGACCTCAAGAAATACCTGACCAGCCCTCCGGTGATGGTGGCACCGCGACCTCTCGAGCCCTTAGTGCTCTACCTTGCCGCCACCCCTACTCCGCCAACGCAGCACTCGTGGCGGTTCGGCAGGAGCACCAAGCCAAGGGCGCGCCGCGCCAATCTACAGCTGAAGTAATGCAGGGTCAGGAAGGCGCCGCAAAAGCCTCAGCACCAGAGGACCAAGCTCGGCAAGACGACATCGCCAAAATTCCCGAGGGCAGTCAAACCTCAGGAGCCCCTCCACCTCAGGAGATGCCCCAATCTCCGGAAGACCCGAGCCTCGCCGACGCGCCAGCCCTTGTCGAGCACCCGGTGTATTTTGTCAGCATGGTGTTGCGGGACGCAAGGGAACGATACCCCATGCCTCAGAAGCTCCTGCTCGCGCTCTTGGTGGCCTCACGCAAGCTGCGGCACTACTTCCAGGGCCACCCCATCAAGGTCATCTCGGCCTACCCATTGGAGAGGGTGCTCAGGAGCCCCAACTTAGCTGGAAGGGTCGCCGAGTGGAACATCGACCTGCAAGTATTCCAGTTAGAGTTTAGCACTACCAGAGTTGTCAAGGGGGCTGCGCTCGCAGATTTTTTGGCAGAATGGACGGATGCCCCGACGCTCAAAGAAGGCGAAGACCGATCCACCTCGCTAGGAAGCGAGGCAACGGACGGTTGGGTCGTGTATTTCGATGGCGCCTTCACGCACCAAGGCGCAGGGGCTGGAGCAGTACTAATCTCGCCCACTCAGGATAAGCTCTATTACGCCGTGCAACTCTGCTTTCAGCATGGCGAGAAGGTCTCCAACAACATCGCAAAATACGAAGGCCTCATAGCTGGCCTGAAGGCCGCGGCAGCTCTGGGGGTGAAGCGCCTAACCGTTAGAGGCGACTCGCAACTCCTCCTCAACTTCTCCAACAAAGTATACGAGCCAAAGGACGAGGATATGGAGGCATACATCGCGGAGGTGCGCAAGATGGAGAAGTAGTTCTCGGGCTTAGAGCTGCAGCACGTGCCCCGGGGCACCAACAAGGAAGCCGACGACATTGCCCGGAGAGCATCCAAGCAACTGCCACAAGAGCCTGGCATCTTTGAGGAACGGCTCTTCAAGCCATCGGCGACACCACCACTTTCAAGCACAGCTCAGCCTCAGGAGGAGCTTCCACAGCCTCCTGCCTCAGGAGCCCCAACCTGTGGCTCAACCTCAGGGGCTCGCTTGCTCTTGGCGCTTGAACCTCGGGAGGGATGCTAGACTAAGGAATTCAAGGAGTATCTGATGCAAGGGGCACTGCCAGAGAAGGAGGAGGATGCAGAGCGTATGGTTCGGCAAGCCACGACGTACCGCATCCGGGATGGCGAGTTGTACAGGAAGCGGCCAAACGACGTTTCCTTGCGCTGCATTTCCAGAGACCAGGGGAAGGAGCTACTAACTGACATACACTGTGGTGACTGCGGGCACCACTCGTCGTCACGGACCCTCGCCGGCAAAGTATTCCGCAGTGGGTTCTACTGGCCCACTGCGCTCAACGACGCAGCTGAGCTGGTGAAGTCCTGCGAAGCCTGCCAGTTCCACGCCAAGCAAATTAATCAGCCAGCTCAGGGCCTCCAAACCATTCCGCTCACGTGGCCGTTCGCGGTCTGGGGGCCGGACATCCTGGGCCCGTTCCCTCGAGCGCTTGGGGGCTACCGTTACCTCTACGTCACCATCGACAAGTTCACCAAGTGCGCGGAAGTGGAAGCCGTCTGCACCATCCCAGCCGGCTCTGCTGTCAAGTTCATCAAGGGCCTCGTAAGCCGCTTCGGAGTCCCCAACCGCATCATCACAGATAACGGCTCATAGTTTACTAGTAACCTCTTCAAAACCTACTATGCTAACCTTGGAACGCAGATCTGCTACGCTTCGGTGGCGCACCCCAGGAGCAATAGTCAGGCCGAACGCGCCAACGCGGAGGTCCTAAGGGGCCTCAAGACCAGGAACTTCAAGAAGAAGCTAGAGGCCTGTGGCAAGGGCTGGTACGACGAGCTCCAGTCCGTGTTGTGGTCCATCCGCACCACCGCCACCAAGCCAACGGGCGAGACCCCATTCTTCCTTGTCTACGGAGCTGAAGCGGTCCTCCCTCACGAGGTCAAGCATCGCTCCGCACAGTTCTTGGCGTTCGATGAAACGCAGCAGGATGCCACGCGGGGGATGGACCTCGTGCTGGGGGAGGAACGACGTCGCGGAGCCGCACTAAGGGTGGCAAGGTACCAGCAAGCGCTGCGGCGATACCACTACCGCAGCATCCGCTCCAGGACACTCGAGGTAGGCGACCTCGTCCTGAGGCGGGTCCTCTCTAGGGAAGGGCTGCACAAGCTTTCACCCATGCGGGAGGGCCCGTTCAGGGTCGTCCATGTCTCCAGGCCTGGTGCCGTGCGCCTGGAGACGCAGGACGGGATACCTATCCAGAATGCCTGGAACATCCAGCACCTCCGGAAGTTCTACCCATGAAGCAAGGCCCAGAGCCTGTAAAGAAAGGCCCAGAGCCTGTGAAGAAGGCCCAGTGCCTGTGAAGAATCGCTGCCCGTGACACTCTCATGTAATAATGAGTGGGGTTGTACACGCCCCGGAGTCTCAGGAGCGCCGGCCTCAGGCCCTGGGGCTCCCGCCCACGCCTAGTGGCAGCACTTAGCTCTGCGCTGGTGAGAAGACTTGAAGACTAGACTAGGTGCCGGACGCGGCTTTTCATTTGCTTTCCGTAGTTGGCTCGCTTTTCCTTAATCGAAGTTTGCTTTTGGTGTTCCTTGCTGATTCGGTTCCCTCGCCTCTTACCGCATTTTCCGGCTCTGGTTCACACGTGTTCTCTCTCTCGCATACCTCGCGAGGGGGCTAGGCAGGTGCCCTCGCGAGTATTTTTCTCTTCTCTGCCTTCTCGCGAGCCACCCTCGTTCGAGCCCAAAAACTGGCGCATCTCTCCTAGTCCGTGCCCCCCAGGTACCGCGCAAAGCGCCAGGTCAAGGCTTGGGTGAACGGAAAATCTTCTAGTCCACCTCCTAACGAATTTTTGCAGTTCCTAAGCAAACACAGACCACCAGGTCAAGATGGACACGAGGAAACAAACGCCTCGTAAGGAAGAGGGCATCCCGAATGCACCAGGTTAAGTTATCTTTGAGCAAAGTAACAATACGACACGGGAACAACACGCACAATGCAATAACCAAGGAACCACAGTTCGATACACGCCCCTCTGGCCCATAGTGGTTTCATTTTTGATGCAGGAAAAAGAGCAAAACAAAAGCGGCGTTGCAGCGATCCGCGGAGGCAGGCCCCTAGCGACACCCCTGGCCTAGCTTGACCCTTCCTCGCGCTTCACGGAGGCGCGGCGGCTGGTCGTAGCCACCACTGCTGGAGCTGTTGCCGGAGGAGGAGCCGCCGTAGCTGGACGAGACACGGTCGCCGTCGAGGGCAGGCTCGCCCTCATCCTCATCGCGATCGTCACCAAGGCCGAGCACCTCCTCGCCGTCGTTCGCCTCGGGGCAGCACCCGGCGCGGTGACCATCTTCCCCAAACACCCTCACATAGAGGGTCGATCCACCATCGTACTTGAAGTGGAGGGTGCACCGCCTGCCCAGGCCGCGCGCGCGGGCGAACGTCTGCCAGCCGCGAGACAGGGCTATGTTGCCCGCGGCGGAGGTCTCGACTGCGACCCAAGAGGCCTGCAACTAGAGCCCGCCTGGACTAGAGGCTGGCAGTTCGTCGACGAAGAAGCGCGGAAGTTGGAGCCAGTTGCCGGCCGGGTTCTCCAACCAGACGACGAACTCCGGCGACACTTCTGCCGAATGGAAGCACGGGCGGGGAGGCCCCGCCACCATGGCACGCCTCCCTTCGTCAACTGGGCCACAATGGCTAGGACGACCCCCTCCGCGTGCCGCGGCGCCGCCACGATAGTGAGCCGCGGCGGGGGTCGTGACATGCTTGCGCGGACTGCCGTGTCCGCGCTTAGGCGCCGAGGAGCCGGGTCCCTCGCGAGGGGCCTTCTCCTTCTCGGCGGCAGAGAACTTCCTTCATGGCGCCATTGGTGACGCTACTAGCAATGGAGCGAGGAGGAAGAAGCAAGCGAGCAAGGAAGAGATGGGCGACGGGGGCTCCGCCCCCCTTCCCCATTTATAGCGGAAGAAGGCCAACCGACGCCCCCCACGATCACATGTAATGATGGTTTTCCTTGCATGTTGCAGGGACTTGTCAAGTCGTGCAGTTGACGAGGCAGCATGGGGGAAGTGGAGACGCCCACGTCCAATCAACCGCCGCGCGTTGACCAAGGCCGCAGGCCTTTGGGGCCCGCGGTGCTCCGCACTTGACCCTTGGCTTCGCCGCGAAGCCCAGCCCGAGCGCACCTTAGGCCCGGGGGCTACTATCGGCATTCTGGGAACGGGGGTCCCCAGACTTGCCTGCCTGCGGCCCACGGCGCGGCTATGCTAGCGGGCCTGTACGGCCCATCTTCATCAGCAAAGCATTCAAGACCCTCGCGAGGGGCCAAACCTCGCGAGGCAGACGACGCAAGACCTCCTCAGGAGCGGCCTCACCAGGCTGCCTCGCGAGGAGCGGAGATATCAAGGCAGTGCAAACCTCACGAGGCTCATGTGACATGAGCCATGACGATCGGCACCAGGCGGGCGCCAAGCGGCCGCCAGGGGGCGCCAAGTGGTCGCCAGCGCGCGCAGCGTCCTTGTTTCCTCTTTGGTGCTAAGGAAGCAAGGGCAGGCGCGGGGTACCAAGGCATCAGGCAAAGGTTTCCATATCGGTGCAACAAGACCAAGACCAGCAGGATGGCAAGACGGAGGTCACCGTGGAGCCCAAGACGGCGTCACCACCAGAGCCTTTTGCAAGCGAAGATCGCTTTTGTCAGGATAGCTTGTACTAGCTGTCCCCTTTCAAATTCGCCTGCCATTGTTGGCTCCCTTCCCGCTCAATATTTGGGGAGAGGACCAGTGCCTATATAAGTAGAGCTAGCCATCACACTAGGGAAACCAAGTTCTCATCCGCCAGTCCACAGAGCACAAGAACACCTCAACCTCAGGAGGCTGTTCTTCCCCTTGTACTATTCTTCATCAGCCCCCAAGAGGCAGTCCACCACCTCACACTGGAGTAGGGTATTACACCACAACGGTGGCCCGAACCAGTATAAACCTCGTGTCTTTCTGTCTTGAGAGTGCGTCGAGTTCGTCCGCGAGATCTTAGCGAGCTAGGGCGTGGTTCGGTAGGAGGGAAAGAACTTCGCGCACACCCCAGAGTTCGAACCTTAAGGGTTTTACCGGAACCCCACATCTGACACTCTTACTTATCGAAAAGTGCTACAATTGATCCCCCATACTTGTGGATCATCATGATGTTTGATAGCACACAAGGTATTCCTCCGGTACCCGGGAGTTGCATAATCTCATTGTCAAAGGAATATGTATAAGTAATGAAGAAAGCGATAGCAATAAAACTTAATGATCATTATGCTAAGCTAACGGATGGGTCTTGTCCATCACATATTCTCCTAATGATGTGATCCCATTCATCAAATGACAACACATGTCTATGGTTAGGAAACTTAACCATCTTTGATTAACGGGCTAGTTCTAGAAGAGGCTTACTAGGGACACAATGTTTTGTCTATGTATCCACACATGTATCAAGTTTCCGGTTAATAAAATTATAGCATGAATAATAAACATTTATCATGATATAAGGAAATATAAAAGAACAACTTTATTATTGCCTCTAGAGCATATTTCTTCAGTCTCCCACTTGCACTAGAGTCAACAATCTAGTTCACATCGCCATGTGATTTAACACCAATAGTTCACATCACCATGTGATTAACACCCATAGTTCACATCGCCATGTGACCAACACCCAAAGGGTTTACTAGAGTCAATAATCTAGTTCACATGGCCATGTGATTAACACCCAAAGAGTACTAAGCTATGATCATGTTTTTCTTGTGAGAGAAGTTTAGTCAACGGGTCTGCCACATTCAGATCTGTATGTATTTTGCAAATTTCTATGTCTACAATGCTCTATACAGAGCTACTTTAGCTAATTGCTCCCACTTTCACTATGTATCCAGATTAAGACTCAGAGTCATCTGGATCAGTGTCAAAGCTTGCATCGACGTAACCCTTTACGACAGAATCTTTGTCACCTTCATAACCGACAAACATTTCCTTAGTCCTCTTTAGGTACCTAAGGATAATTTTGACCGCTGTCAAGTAATCTACTCTTGGATCACTATTGTACCCCTTTTCCCAAATTTATGGCAAGGTACACAATAGGTCTGGTATACAGCATGGCATACTTTATAGAACCTATGGCTGAGGCATAGGGAATGACTTTCATTCTCTCTCTATCTTATGCCATGGTCGGGTTTTGAGTCCTACTCAACTTCATACCTTACAACCCAGGCAAGAACTCCTTCTTTGACTGATCCATCCTGAACTACTTCAAAATCTTATCAAGGTATGTACTCATCAAAAGTGTTATCAAGCATCTTGATCTATGTCTATAGATCTTGATGCCCAATATATAAGCAGCTTCACCGAGGTCCTTATTTGAAAAACTCCTTTCAAACACTCCTTTATGCTTTCCAGAAAATTCTACATCATTTCCGATCAACAATATATCATCGACATATACTTATCAGAAAGGCTGTAGTGCTCCCACTCACTTTCTTGTAAATACAGGCTTCACCGCAAGTCTGTATAGAACTATATGCTTTGATCAACTCATCAAAGCGTATATTTCAACTCCGAGATGCTTGCACCAGTCCATAGATGGATCGCTGGAGCTTGCACATTTTGTTAGAACCTTTAGGATTGACAAAACCTTTTGGTTGCATCATATACAACTCTTCTTTAAGAAATCCATTAAGAAATGCAGTTTTGGCGTCCATTTGCCAGATTTCAAAATCATAAAATGCGGCAATTGCTAACATGATTCAGACATACTTAAGCTTCGCTACGGGTGATAAGGTCTCATCGTGGTCAACTCCTTCGACTTGTCGAAAACCTTTCGCAACAAGTCGAGCTTTGTAGATAGTAACATTACCATCAGCGTCAGTCTTCTTCTTGAAGATCCATTTATTCTCTATGGCTTGCCGATCATCCGGCAAGTCAACCAAAGTCCATACTTTGTTCTCATACACGGATCCCATCTCAGATTTCAGGGCCTCAAGCCATTTCACAGAATCTAGGCTCATCATCGCTTCCCCATAGTTCGTAGGTTCTTCATGGTCTCGTAACATGACTTCTAAAATAGGATTACTGTACCACTCTGGTGCGGAACGTGCTCTGGTTGACCTACGAGGTTCGGTAGTAAGTTGATCTGAAGTTTCATGATCATTATCATTAGCTTCCTCTATAGTTAGTGTAGGCATCACGGGAACGGTTTTCTGTGATGAGCTACTTTCCAATTCGAGAGAAGGTACAATTACCTTATCAAGTTCTACTTTCCTCCCACTCACTTCTTTCGAGAGAAATTCCTTCTCTAGAAAGGATCCATTCTTAGCAACAAAGATCTTGCCTTCGGATCTGCGATAGAAGGTGCACAACAGTTTCTTTTGGGTATCCTATGAAGGCGCACTTCTCCAATTTGGGTTCGAGCTTATCAGGCTGAATTTTTTTCACATAAGCATCACAACCCCAAATTATAAGAAACGACAGCTTAGGTTTCTTGCCAAACCAGAATTTATACAGTGTCGTCTCAACGGATTTAGACGGTGCCCTATTTAATGTGAATGTAGCTGTCTCTAATGCATAACCCCAAAACGATAGTGGTAAATCGGTAAGAGATATCATATATCGCACCATATCTAATAAAGTACGGTTACGACGTTCGGACACACCATTACGCTGTGGTTTTCTAGTTGGCGTGAGTTGTGAAACTATTCCACATTGTTTTAAATGAAGGCCAAACTCGTAACTCAAATATTCGCCTCCGCGATCAGATCGTAGAAACTTTATTTTCTTGTTACGATGATTCTACACTTCACTCTGAAATTCTTTGATCTTTTCAAATGTTTTCAGACTTGTGTTTCATTAACTAGATATAACCATATCTGCTCAAATAATCTATGATGGTTAGAAAATAACGATACCCGCCGCGAGCCTCAACACTCATCAGACCGCATACATCAGTATGTATTATTTCCAATAAGTCATTAGCTCGCTCCATTGTTCCGGAGAACGGAGTTTTAGTCATCTTGACCATGAGGCATGTTTCGCAAGTATCAAATGATTCATAATCAAGTGATTCCAAAAGCCATCTGCATGGAATTTCTTCATGCGCTTTACACCAATATGACCTAAACAGCAGTGCCACAAATATGTTGTACTATCATTATCAACTTTGCATCTTTTGGCATCAATATTATGAATATGTGTATCACTATGATCGTGATTCAATAAACCATTTATATTGGATGTATGAACACATAAGGTTTTATTCATGTAAACAGAACAACAATTATTCTCTGATTTAAATAAATAACCATATCACAATAAACATGATCCAATCATATTCATGCTCAACGCAAACACCAAATAACATTTATTTAGGCCCATCACTAATCCCGAAGGTAGAGGGAGTGTGCAATGGTGATCTTATCAACCTTGGAATCACTTCCAACACACATCGTTACCTTGCCCTTAACTAGTCTCTGTCCTTAACAGGCTCTATTCATTTTGCAACTCCTTTTTTGAGTTACTAATCTTAGGAACTGAATTGGTATCAAATACCTTGGGGTTACTATGAACATTAGTAAAGTACACGTCAATAACATGTATATCAGATATACCTTTGTTCACTTTGCCATCCTTCTTATCCGCCAAGTATTTGGGGTAGTTCTGCTTCCAGTGACCATTCCCTTTGCAGTAGAAGCACTCTGTTTCAAGCTTAGGTCTAGCTTTGGGCTTCTCCACGGGAGTGGAAACTTGCTTGTCATTCTTTTTGAAGTTCCCTTTCTTTTCCTTTGCCCTTTTTCTTGAAACTAGTGGTCTTGTTAACCATCAACACTTGATGCTATTTCTTGATTTCTACCTTTGCCAATTTTAGCATCACGAAGAGCTTGGGAATCATTTTCGTCATCCCTTTCATATTATAGTCCATCACAAAGTTCTAGTAACTTGGTGATAGTGAGTAGAGAACCCTGTCAATTACTATCTTATCTGGAAGATTAACTTCCACTTGATTCAAGCGATTGTAGTACCCAGACATTCTGAGCACATGCTCACTAGCTGAGTTATTCTCCTCCATCTTGTAGGCAAAGTACTTGTCAGAGGTCTCATACCTCTTGACATAGGCATGAATCTGAAATACAAATTTTCAGTTCTTGAAACATCTCATATGCTCTTTGGCATTCAAAACATTTTTGAAGTCCCGGTTCTAAGCCGTAAAGCATGGCGCACTAATCTATCAGGTAGTCATCATATCGAGCTTGCAAAACGATCATAACGTCTCCATCTGCTCCTGCAATAGGTTGGTCACCTAGCAATGCATCAAGGACATAATTCTTCTGTCCAGCAACGAGATAATCTTCATATCACGGACCCAGTCCGCATCATTGCTACTATAATCTTTCAACTTAGTTTTCTCTAGGAACATATCAAAAAATAAAACAGGGGTGCTATACGCGAGCTATTGATCTACAACATAGATATGCAAATACTATTAGGACTAAGTTCATGATAAATTAAGTTCAAATAATCATATTACTTAAGAACTCCCACTCAGATTGACATCCCTCAAGTCATCTAAATGATTACGTGATCCAAATCAACTAAACCATGTCCGATCATCACATGAGATGGAGTAGTCTTCAATGGTGAACATCTCTATGTTGATCATATCTACTATATGATTCGCGTTCGATCTTTCGGTCTCCAGTGTTCCGAGGCCATGTCTGTACACGCTAGGCTCGTCAAGTTTAACCTGAGTATTCCGCATGTGCAAAACTGTCTTGCACCCATTGTATGTGAACATAGAGCTTATCACACCTGATCATCACGTGGTGTCTCAGCACGACGAACTATCGCAACAGTGCATACTCAGGGAGAACACTTATACCTTGATATTTTAGTAAGGGATCATCTTATAATTCTACCGCCGTACTAAGCAAAATAAGATGCATAAAAGATAAACATCACATGCAATCAAAATATGTGACATGATATGGCCATCATCATCTTGTGCCTTTGATCTCCATCTCCAAAGCACCGTCATGATCTCCATCATCACCGGCTTGACACCTTGATCTCCATCGTAGCGTCGTGGTCATCTCGCCAACTATTGCTTCTACAACTATCGCTAACGCATAGTGATAAAGTACTCAATTGCATGGCGTTTGCATTTCATACAATAAAGCGACAACCATAAGGTTCCTGCCAGTTGCCAATAACTTTTCAAAACATGATCATCTCATACAATAACGTATATCACATCATGTCTTGACCATATCACATCACAACATGCCTTGCAAAAACAAGTTAGACGTCCTCTACTTTGTTGTTGCAAGTTTTACGTGGCTGCTACGAGCTTCTAATATGAACCGTTCTTACCTACGTATCAAAACCACAATGGTGATTTATCAAGTTTGCTGTTTTAACCTTTAACAAGGACCAGCCGTAGTCAAATTCGATTCAAATAAAATTGGAGAAACAGACACCCGCCAGCCACCTTTATGCAAAACTAGTTGCATATCTGTCCGGTCTCATGAACGTGGTCTTGTAAGTTTGGCCGCTTCATCCAACTATACCACCGAATCAATATAAGACATTGGTGGTAAGCAGTATGATGATCACCACCCACAACTCTTTGTGTTCTACTCGTGCATATCATCTATGCATAGACCTGGGTCTGATACCATTGTTGGGGAACATAACATGCAATTTAAAAATTTCCTGCGCTCAAGCAAGATCTACCTAGGAGATGCAAAGCAACGAGAGGGGGAGAGTGTGTCAATGTACCCTCGTAGACTGAAAGCGGAAGCGTTTGACAACACGGTTGATGTAGTCAAACTTCTTCTCGTTCCGGCCGATCAAGCACCGAGCGTACGGCAGCTCCGAGTTCTGCACACGTTCAGCTCGATGACGTCCCTCGAACTCTTGATCCAGCTAAGTGTCGAGGGAGAGTTCCGTCAGCACGACGGTGTGGTGACGGCGATGGTGAAGTGATCCGCATAGGGCTTCGCCTAAGCACTACGTGAATATGACCGGAGGCATAAACTGTGGAGGGGGGCGCCGCACACGGCTAACAATGTTTGTTCTGTGTTCTAGGCGCCCCCTCCCCACATATATATAGGTGGGAGGGGGACAGCCATGGGGCACCCCAAGTAGGAGGAATCCTACTTGGGGGCCTTGTCCAATTCGCCCCCGTACCATCTTTTCCGGAGAGGGAAGAAAAGGGGAGAGAGGAGGGAAGGAAGGGGGAGGCCGAATTGCCTCCCCTTCCTTCTCTTTGTTGGGGAACGCGATATCTCAAAAAATTTCCTACGATCACGCAAGATCTATCTAGGAGATGCATAGCAATGAGCGGGGAGAGTGTGTCCACGTACCCTCGTAGACCGAAAGCGGAAGCGTTAAGTAACGCGGTTGATGTAGTCGAACGTCTTCGCGATCCAACCGATCAAGTACCGAACGCACGGCACCTCCGCGATCTGAACACGTTCATCTCGGTGACGTCCCTCGAACTCTTGATCCAGTTGAGGCCGAGGGAGAGTTTCATCAGCACGACGACGTGATGACGGTGCTCATGAAGTTACCGACGCAGGGCTTCGCCTAAGCACTACAACGATATGACCGAGGTGGAAATCTGTGGAGGGGGGCACCGCACAAGGCTAAAAAAAATCAACTTGTGTGTCTATGGGGTGCCCCCCTCCCCCGTATATAAAGGAGGGGAGGAGGGGCTGGCTGGCCTCATGGTGCGCCCCCAAGGGGGGATTCCTACTCCTACTTGGAGTAGGTTTCCCCCCTTTCCTGGTCCAACCAGGAGGGGGAAGGAAGGGGAAGAGGGGAAGAAGGAAAGGGGGCCCGGGCCCCCTCCCCAATTCGGATTGGGCTTTGGGGGCGCGGCCCACCTCTTGGCCGCCTCCTCTCTCTTCCACTAAAGCCCATGTAGGCCCATTAATCCCCCGGGGGGTTCCGATAACCCCCTGGTACTCCGATAAATGCCCGAACTCATCCGAAACCATTCCGGTGTCCAAGCATAACATTCCAATATATCAATCTTCATGTCTCGACAATTTCGAGACTCCTCGTCGTGTCCGTGATCACATGCGGGACTACGAACTACATTCGGTACATCAAAACACATAAACTCAGAATATCGATCGTCATCGAACGTTAAGCGTGCGGACCCTACGGGTTCGAGAACTATGTAGACATGACCGAGACTCATCTCTGGTCAATAACCAATAGCGGAACCTGGATGCTCATATTGGTTCCTACATATTCTACGAAGATCTTTTTCGGTCAAACCGCATAACAACATACGTTGTTCCCTTTGTCATCGGTATGTTACTTGCCTGAGATTCGATCGTCGGAATCATCATACCTAGTTCAATCTCGTTACCGGCAAGTCACTTTACTCGTTCCGTAATGCATCATCCCACAACTAACTCATTAGTCACATTTCTTGCAAGGCTTATAGTGATGTGCATTACCAAGAGGGCCCAGAGATACCTCTCCAACAATCGGAGTGACAAATCATAATCTCGATCTATGCTAACTCAACAAACACCATCGGAGACACCTGTAGAGCATCTTTATAATCACCCAGTTACGTTGTGATGTTTGATAGCACACTAAGTGTTCCTCCGGTATTCAGGAGTTGCATAATCTCATAGTCATAGGAACATGTATAAGTTATGAAGAAAGCAATAGCAACAAACTAAACGATCATCGTGCTAAGCTAACGGATGGGTCTTGTCCATCACATCATTCTCTAATGATGTGATCCCGTTAATCAAATGACAACTCATGTCTATGGCTAGGAAACTTAACCATCTTTGACTAACGAGCTAGTCAAGTAGAGGCATACTTGTGACACTCTGTTTGTCTATGTATTCACACATGTACTAAGTTTCCGGTTAATACAATTCTAGCATGAATAATAAACATTTATCATGATATAAGGAAATATAAATAACAACTTTATTATTGCCTCTAGGGCATATTTCCTTCAGTCTCCCACTTGCACTAGAGTCAATAATCTAGATTACACAGTAATGATTCTCACACCTATGGAGTCTTGGTGCCGTTCATGTTTTGCTCATGAGAGAGGCTTAGTCAATGGGTCTGCAATATTCAGATCCGTATGTATCTTGCAAATCTCTATGTCTCCCTCCTTGACTTGATCGTGGATGGAATTGAAGCGTCTCTTGATGTGCTTGGTTCTCTTGTGAAATCTGGATTCATTTGCCAAGGCAATTGCACTAGTATTGTCACAAAATATTTTCATTGGACCCGATGCACTAGGTAGGACACCTAGATCGGATATGAACTCCTTCATCCAGACTCGCGTTAATGAAATGACAACTCATGTCTATGGCTAGGAAACTTAACCATCTTTGATTAACGAGCTAGTCAAGTAGAGGCATACTAGTGACACTCTGTTTGTCTATGTATTCACACATGTACTAAGTTTCCAGTTAATACAATTCTAGCATGAATAATAAACATTTATCATGATATAAGGAAATATAAATAACAACTTTATTATTGCCTCTAGGGCATATTTCCTTCACTCTCTTCCCCTTTTCCTTTCCCCTTCCTATTCGGCCAGCAAGGGGGGCACAGCAGCCCATGCTGGCTACTGCGTTTCCCCTGTTGGCCAAATAGGCCCATATAGTTTGCCGGGGGTAGCCCGGAACCCCTTCAGGTGACCCGATACGTACCCGGTACCCCCTGAACAATTCTGGTGTCCAAATACTATCATCCTATATATGAATCTTTACCTCTCGACCATTCGAAGACTCCTCGTCATGTCCGTGATCTCATCTGGGACTCCGAACAACATTCGGTCACCAAATCACATAACTCGTATAATACAAAATCGTCATCGAACGTTAACCGTGCGGACCCTACGGGTTCGATAACTATGTAGACATGACCGAGACACCTCTCCAGTCAATAACCAACAGCGGAACCTGGATGCTCATATTGGTTCCTACATATTCTACGAAGATCTTTATCGGTCAAACCGTAATGACAACATGCGTTATTCCCTTTGTCATCGGTATGTTACTTGCCTAAGATTCGATCGTTAGTATCTTCATACCTAGTTCAATCTCATTACCGGCAAGTCTCTTTACTCATTCCGTAATGCATCATCCCACAACTAAATCATTAGTCACATTGCTTGCAAGGCTTATTATGATGTGTATTACCGAGAGGGCCCAGAGATACCTCTCCGATACTCGGAGTGGCAAATCCTAATCTCGATCTATGCCAACCCAACAAACACCTTCGGAGATACCTGTAGAGCATATTTATAATCACCCAGTTACGTTGTGACGTTTGATAGCACACAAGATATTCCTCCAGTAACCGGGTGTTGAATGATCTCATAGTCAAAGGAATATGTATAAGTCATGAAGAAAGCGATAGCAATAAAACTTAACGATCATTATGCTAAGCTAACAGATGGGTCTTGTCCATCACATCTTTCTCCTAATGATGTGATCCTGTTCATCAAATGAAAACACATGTTTATGGTTAGGAAACTTAACCATCTTTGATTAACAGGCTAGTTCTAGTAGAGGCTTACTAGGGACACGGTGTTTTGCCTAAGTATCCACACATGTATCAAGTTTCCGGTTAATACAATTATAGCATGAATAATAAACATTTATCATGATATAAGGAAATATAAAATAACAAATTTATTATTGCCGAACGAGGGAGGGGTGGTTTGTGTCTATGTGATCGGAGGTTTTGGGGAGTGTGTGGTGTGTGTGGAGGGGGGGCAAGGTGGTGTTTGAGGAAATACCACGGCAACTGAAAATTTTACTAGGCGGGAGTAAAATGCCGGGCTACTGAAAATTTGGATCAAGGGCGAGCAAATATTTTTGAGATTGCAATGGCTGTAGAGGCGGGAGTAAAATGCCGGGGCAACTGAAAATTTCTATCAAGGGCAAGCAGATATTTTTGAGATTGCGAGGGATGCAGAGGCGGGAGAAACAAGGCAGGGCTACTGAAAATTTGAGTCAAGGGATTGAAGCGGAGCGGGAGTAACAGACATCGCACACGGTTCACACATACTAATCATGTGTGCTATCAAACATTAAAACCTTCCAGGCGGTAGATATTTTCGGGATTACGAGGCAGTAGATATTTTCGATACCGGAGAGCAAGCCTCGTGGAGCCCAATCTACTGTGCTGATGTGAGTGACTACAGGGCACGGGCGTCGCACACGGGTAGTCTGACCGAACCGTGTCTATTGCTTACCCAATCGCAGACGGTTTCTACATCCAACTCGTGTGCTGTTTATAAATTTGGCAAAAAGAATAACGCGGGAGAGGGTCAGAACACGAACACACTTGCATGTGGACCTAATATATGTATGAAAAGGGTGGTTTGATGTTCGAATACCTAATGCATAACTTTGATGTGGCACATGTCACACAAAAGCACAATATTGCTAGTCAGCCACCCCCTACGAAACCCACTTCGTGTCGGTGGTAAGGGAATCCTAGCTACGAATGCATGCCTCCAAATAGCTAGGTCCGAAATCTCACCATACCATAACACAAAACCTCTTTCGCTTCCCCTTTCGCTTCCCAACAAAGGTGGACCGTGTGCCGACCCACAAATGTGTGCTTGTGGCGCGAGTTCACAACTTTGATGTGGCACGTGTGCCTCGCAAATTAACCGGACTTCCCCGACCCCACGGAGGTTGCAGGTGTGACGCCCCCGATTCGACCGTACACTAATCATGCACGCAAATCTGTATGATGAAGATCAGGGACTCACGGGAAGATATCACAACACAACATAGACACAAATAAAAATAATACAAGCTTCATATTACAAGCCAGGCGCCTCGAGGGCTCGAATACAGAAGCTCGATACACAAGGGTCAGCGGAAGCAACAATATCTGAGTACAGACATAAGTTAAACAAGGATGCCCTAAGAAGGCAAACACAAAAGCAACAACGATCGAAGAGGCAAGGCCTCCTTCCTGGGACCTCCTAACTACTCCTAGTCGTCGGGGATCTCCATGTAGTAGTATCCGTCGGCGGTGGCATCTATTTCCAGGGATCCACCATCTGGTTGTGACAACCGAAAAGAAGGAAGAAGGTGGAAAAGGGGGAGCAAAGCAACCGTGAGTACTCATCCAAAGTACTCGCAAGCATCGGATCTATACTAAGTATGCATTGGTATAAAATGGAAGGGTTGTATTTGTGGACTAAACTGCAGAATGCCAGAATAGAGGGGAAGGCCTAGCCTATCGAGGACTAGCATCTTCAAGCAGCTCCAAGCATCTTGCAGCATGTAGAAGAGTAAAGAATAGCAGTTTACAATTAACAAGCATGTTGTAGCATTAATGCCCAGAGATCCTTCCTCGACTCCCTGCGAGAAAGCAATCCCGGAGCCACATATCCATCACATATCAAGTATCCATTTCTAGTTGTATAAGATCAGGATATAAGTCTGAATGTCCATTACCATGGACACGGTATTCGAATATATGTCTTCCCTACAGGGGTGCACCACGTTTTCCAACACGCTCGATCAATCTGGCCAGACACACTTTTCTGGGTCAATGCCCGGCCTCGGAAGATCAACACGTCATAGCCCTACCTAGGATCAGCAGAGAGGTCCCCGCCGGTCTACATCCTAAGCACTCTAGGGTCTAGGCCCATCGCCCGTTGCACTCCGGATCGTTGCGCGCAGGGCGGATCCAGGCTGCCCGGATGGCGCCGGCCCAGCCGTACCGCAATGCTCAACTGGACGTCTGGCAAAGCTTCAGTTGATACTGCGACGTCGAGGCCCATAACTATTCTCACGTGGTGGTTAGTACGTAAAGGCCAGAGGCCAATTCAGAACAATACCCAAACTTGTTAGTGCATTAACAATTAAAGTAGTGACGGCTGTCGGGACAAGTCCGGAGCTATCACCCCCTCCTGGGTGATACCGCTAAACAGCCAGCCACCACCGTCACATCGCACGGGTGCTCTCCGGGCCCGCCCGGCTTTCACAACGGTCTCAAGTAAAAGTCAAGGTAACTGTGTGTCCAGACATCAAGGGGAAAACCCGAGGAATCACCCCCGGTGGATTCCACTCAATGTAATCATCAAGGCGAACGTAAGAGGGACCGCCCTCGAGGTTCACACTTCAGTTGTTGAACGACAGAGCCGTATCTGGAATGGTGAAAGAGGAAATCACCCTCGATGACCACGACTGAATAGCTACACTACAAAATTATCATCAGGAGTGCGTTATGAGGGATCACCCTCGGCACTCGATAGTAGCTCTGCAGAGTCAAGCAACAACAGGGGCGTCATGTGAGGTGAGGTGTCGGGCTCTGGTCGTCGACCACGTTGATCGAGTCGTCGATGATGAAGCAGGGGCAACAAGGACAAGTGGGGGTCAATGATGGATCTCTATCCAACCTATACTATGTAGTTTAGGATAAGCAGGTAGGTAACAATAGTAGGTACAAAAACAGGCTATGCATCATAATAGGAGCAATCAATTACAGTAGCAAAATCTAATGCAAGCATGAGAGAATGTAATGGGCGATATCGGGATGATCAAAGGGGGGCTTGCCTGGTTGCTCAGACAAGAAGAAGGGGTCGTCGTCGACGTAGTTGATCACAGCGGCATCAGCGCCAGTCTCGGGGTCTATCAGAGAGAAGAGGGGGAGAAACAGTAAATACATAGCAAGCAAGAGCGTAACAGGACAACAGGCAGAGCTAGACGTGTTCTAACACGGTGCTACACGTTACCGGCGAAGGGGGATAACATCCGGGAATGTTTCCCCGGGTTTAGCATTTTCGGACAGATGAACTGGAAGGGAAAAGTTTGATGTTCGCTATGCTAGGGGCACGTGACGGATGAACGGAGAGTGTATTCCAATTTGTCTTATCGATCTGAGCAACTTTCATGTATAAAACTTTTTCATCCGAGTTACGGATTATTTTCTACGATTTTTCAAAGATTTAAACAATTTCTGGATTTATTATTAATTTGAAAATAATTAGTAAATTGCTATGGGTACCCAGCTCTGTGTACACAGAAGTGTACCAGAGGGTGACAGGTCGGTCCAGGGGGTCCCAGTTGACCAGTCAACGTTTGACTGGTCAACAGAAGGGTGGGCCCCGTGTCATTGACTCAATAGCTAATTAGTAGTTAATTAGCTAGTTAACTAAGCTAATTATGTTAATTAATTAACTTGCTAATTATTATTATTTTATTTTTTAACCTCTCTTTTTTTAGCAGGGGCTGGGCCAAGTGGTCAGTGTCTAATTAGACTAGCTAGATTAGCCACTAACCTAATCCAATTAAACTCTAATAGGGCCGGCCTCTTGGACAAAGTCTGTAGTAGCAACGATGCATCAGGCAAAGCAAGCAACAACGGCTTCAGGTAGAACAAGCAGCAGCAAGTAAAGGCAGTAGCAGTTAGCGGCAGTAGGGGCACGACCACGCGCGCCAAGCTGCTGGGCAGCAAGCGGAGCCGCAGCGGGCAGCACGCAGCTGCGAGCGGGGGCACACAGACGCGCACGGACAGGCGCTGGCAGAGCAGAGGCGCGGCTGGAGTAAGGGGCGGTCGGCGCGGCTGTGGGGGCTACGGGCGGCGGCCAAGGGGAGCGGCGGTGGCCGCACGGTCACGCGCAAGGCGAGCTGCGGCAGGAGCAGCAAGCCGTAGCGGGTAGCAGCAGAACAACAGCCGCGGCAACAGCGGGTAGCGCGGGCAGGCGTGAGCGGCAGAAGCAATACGCACACATACGCGGGAGATTGGGGCTCGTGGGGATTCGGTGCTACTGGACAAGATTAAAGGCGGGAACAGAGGAGGAAACACGCCGTGCTCACATCGGTGACGAGGAGCAGCTCGGGGCAGCCGGAGGTGGTCGAGGCATGGCGAATCGATGGGGACATTGTGCGGCGGCCTAGGCGATGGAGACGCGACCGGCGACGAATTCAGGGTGGTTCCGCCCGATTCCTGCTGTGTCGATGAAGAAGGCGACGATGTGCGGCTCCTGGTCATGGTGCAGCGACGAGAGACGGCCGGTGACCATGGGATCGACAGCGAGTGTGGCGGCGGTAGTTCGGTCTTGTATCGATTTCGAGAAGGGTGAGCTGGAGAAGGGGAATGGGCAAGCTAGGGTTCGACCAGGCTGCCGGGGATGGTCTTATGCGTCTCGTGGCATCGACGGATGAACGACACGAGGAGATCGGGCGCGTGGACGGCGCACGCGCGTGCCTGGCGCCATGGCCTCGGTCTCCACTGTCCAGAGCTACAGGAAAGGCCGGCTCGGCTGGGCTGGGCCGCACTGCAGCCACTAGGGGCCTAGTCCAACAGGAAGTCTTAGTCTTTCCGTTTATTCAATAGTTACTGCTTCGCATTTAACCGGAGCACCAAAAGACTTTTGTTTCGAACAAAACTTCGCACATAATTTTAACATAAATCCTTGAGATGGCACAAAAGGTTTGGGGTCAGAAGGAGTTGCCTAACCATTTTTAAAAATTGCAAAGGCCAATTTAATTGTGGCTGGACCACCAAATAAAAGTCCAGGTGCATTTTGGGGAATTCAAAAGAGGTTGTTTTCAACATGACAAAGATCAGGTGAAATTATAGAATATCGTGAACATTTTAGTTTTGACACTTGAAAACTTTTCAAGTTTGACTTGATTTTAAATTTTGAGTTCGAACAGGATTTGAATCAACGCGAGTTTATCAAAAGTAATAGTGGTGACGTGGCAACATTAGTGGAGGGTTACTGTAGCTTAAATATCCGGGCGTCACAATTCTCCTCCACTACAAGAAATCTCGTCCCGAGATTTTTGGAGGTAGAAGGAAACAAAGCGGGGTATTTATCTCGAAGACGATCCTCGAGTTCCCAAGTGGCTTCATCTTTAGAAGGAATTGACCACTGAACTCTTGGAATTTTGATAGCCCTTTGACGGGTACGCCGTTCAGTTTGAACGAGAACTTGATTCGAATGCTCTCTATAAGTGGGATCATCAGGGATTGAGCTTTATTAGCCATGTGGTTGTTGCAGTAAGACTTGCGACTCAGGGCATCGGTCGTGATATTAGCCCTGCCAGGGGTACAAGAAATACCATAGTCATAGTCTGTAATTCTTTCCATACATCGCTGCTGACGGAGATCCAGATCAAGCTGAGTAACAAATACATCAGACTTTGATGATCGGTTAAGATGTCACAACGATTACCAAGAAGGAAATGTCGCCATAACTTCAATGCAAACATTGGTGAAGGAGCGTTATCAATTCTCACAAATGGAGAAGAGTTTCACGCATTCGTGGAAGAAATCTGTGTTTCAGCATTTCGAACAAGGTGAGCATGGTAGCTTACAATATCATTTGAGGGGATGTAGTAGATGGACGGTTTTAGTGGCGCAAATGATAGAAGCGGTACGTGTTTTCAACCATTCCATTCCCAGAATGAGGTCGATATTGGAAGACTTGAAAACAAAGGGGGAAACATGGAATTCCAACCCCTCAATTTCAACGGGGACATTGTGACTAACCAAGGTGGTTCGACATTGGCCCGCGGAATGCAGCTTGGAATTCCGGTCAAGTGATGGTGGTTCCAACAGGTAAGGAATGCCTGTGTCTGTCCCACCACTGAGCAGCGGGACCTTTCAGGTAATAAGGCGCGAATGTGTATAGTTGGAAGGGGCTACATCAGTAGAATCCAACTCGAAAGTGATGTTACGAAGCCAAACATCAGCATCAAGGGACTGAGTTGAGTTGCGGTAGATGACGGGGTTGAGACGCGCGAAGTCTTGTAGAGTCACTAGAGTTGGTTGCTAATTTATATTGGGACGCGGGAAACTGAGCCATGACTCCTTTCATGAACTGGCGATTCAGCTCAACTGCTGTATCATTCCGGCCATGTATTCGGGCGACCATGACCAGCAGGTCTAACCATCCTACTTAAATGCAACAGGGGGTAGTTCAGCAAAGGGTGGAGCAAGTGTATGGAGTCACTCATGATGTTACTAGAGCACTGGGAAAAGGCGCAGTATGTACAAGGCAGTAGTCATTAAAGACATAACGATACATATGCGAGGCCAATTACATGTTGTTCATAAGAGTCCGGACAAGAGAAACGTCGCAGACATACTAGGCGGCACGCATGCACGCGATGGAGGGATACAATAGCGGGACATAGCAAAGGCTACATCAGCGCCGGAGAAAACCACTGGAATGAGGGATTTGCAAGTGACGATGCAGGGTGCCCTCGCTAAGAGGATCCTTAGGTCAGTGAACATTGTGAAGCAGATCTTGGCCCTCAATTCGAGAAAGGGGTAACACAAACCTCCGGATGGATGTGATCACGAGATCCTAATGTTAGATTTAGCAAAATCATTTAACCCGAGTAGAAGAGAGATCAGAATCCCGGAGTAAAGGTCGAGGAGTAAAAGATCCTAATACCACCCAATGGCGACGTGGGCCCGTAAGACACACAGCCATGTTAGTAAAAGAGTTTTTTTAAGACTAGACTCAACTTTGGCCAAGGAGTTGGAAAGGGGTTCCTACAGGCAGTCGGCTCTGATACCAACTTGTGACGCCCCCGATTCGACCGTACACTAATCATGCACGCAAATGTGTACGATCAAGATCAGGGACTCATGGGAAGATATCACAACACAACTCTAGATACAGATAAAAATAATACAAGCTTCATATTACAAGCCAGGGGCCTCGAGGGCTCGAATACAGAAGCTCGATACACAAGTGTCAGCAGAAGCAACAATATCTGAGTACAGACATAAGTCAAACAAGGATGCCCTAAGAAGGCAAACACAAAAGCAACAACGATCGAAGAGGCAAGGCCTCCTGCCTGGGACCTCCTAACTACTCCTAGTCGTCGGCGGTCTCCATGTAGTAGTATCCGTCGGCGGTGGCATCTGGCTCCAGGGATCCACCATATGGTTTCGACAACCGGAAAGAAGGAAGAAGGGGGAAAAGGGGGAGCAAAGCAACCGTGAGTACTCATCCAAATTACTCGCAAGCATCAGATCTATACTAAGTATGCATTGGTATCAAATGGAAGGGCTGTATCTGTGGACTAAACTGCAGAATGCCAGAATAGAGGGGAAGGCCTAGCCTATCGAAGACTAGCATCTTCAAGCAGCTCCAAGCATCTTGCAGCATGTAGAAGAGTAAAGAATAACAGTTTATAATTAACAAGCATGTTGTAGCATTAATGCCCAGAGATCCTTCCTCGACTCCCTGCGAGAAAGCAATCCCGGAGCCACATATCCATCACATATCAAGTATCCATTTCTAGTTGTATAAGATTAGGATATAAGTCTGAACGTCCATTACCGTGGACACGATATTCGAATATATGTCTTCCCTGCAGGGGTGCACCATGTTTTCCAACACGCTCGATCACTCTGACTGGACACACTTTTCTGGGTCAATGCCCGGCCTCGGAAGATCAACACGTCGTAGCCCTACCTAGGCTCAGCAGAGAGGTGCCCGCCGGTCTACATCCTAAGCACTCCTGGGTCTGGGCCCATCGCCCGTTGCACTCCGGATCATTGCGCGCAGGGCGGATCCAGGCTGCCCGGATGGCGCCGGCCCAGCCGTGCCGCAATGCTGAACTGGACGTCTGACAAAGCTTCGGCTGATACTGCGACGTCGAGGCCCATAACTATTCTCGCGTGGTGGTTAGTGCGTAAAGGCCAGAGGCCAATTCAGAACAAATACCCAAACATTTTAGTGCATTAACAATTAAAGTAGTGACGGCTGTCGGGACAAGTCCGGAGCTATCACCCCCTCCTGGGTGATACTGCTCAACAGCCAGCCGCCACCGTCACATCGCACGGGCGCTCTCCGGGCCCGCCCGGCTTTCACAACGGTCTCAAGTAAAAGTCAAGGTAACTGTGTGTCCTGACATCAAGGGGAAAACCCGAGGAATCACCCCCGGTGGATTCCACTCAATGTAATCATCAAGGCGAACGTAAGAGGGACCGCCCTCGAGGTTCACACTTGAGGTGTTGAACGACAGAGCCATATCGGGAATAGTGAAAGAGGAAATCACCCTCGATGACCACGACCGAATAGCTACACTATAGAATTATAATCAGGAGTGCGTTATGAGGGATCACCCTTGGCACCCGATAGTAGCTCTCCAGAGTCAAGCAACAACAGGGGCGTGATGTAAGGTGAGGTGTCGGGCTCTGGTCGTCGATCACGTTGATCGAGTCGTCGATGATGAAGCAGGGGCAACAAGGACAAGTGGGGGTCACTGATGGATCTCTATCCAACCTATACTAAGCAGTTTAGGATAAGCAGGTAGGTAACAATAGTAGGTACAAAAACAGGCTATGCATCAGAATAGGAGCAATCAATTACAGTAGCAAAATCTAATGCAAGCATGAGAGAATGGAATGGGCGATATCGGGATGATCAAAGGGGGGGCTTGCCTGGTAGCTTAGACAAGAAGAAGGGGTCGTCGTCGACGTAGTTGATCACAGCGGCATCAGCGGTAGTCTCGGGGTCTACCGGAGAGAAGAGGGGGGAGAAACAGTAAATACATAGAAAGCAAGAGCATAACAGGACAACAGGCAGAGCTAGACGTGTTCTAACACGGTGCTACACGTTACCGGCGAAGGGGGATAACATCCGGGAATGTTTCCCCAGGTTTAGTATTTTCGGACAGACGAACCGGAAGGGAAAAGTTTGATGTTCGCTATGCTAGGGGCACGTGACGGATGAACGATGAGTATATTCCGATTTATCTTATCGATCTGAGCAACTTTCATGTATAAAACTTTTTCATCCGAGTTACATACTATTTTCTACGATTTTTCAAAGATTTAAACAATTTCTGAATTTATTATTAATTCGAAAATAATTAGTAAATTTCTATGGGTACCCAGCTCTGTGTACACAGAAGTGTACCAGAGGGTGACATGTGGGTCCAGGGGGTCCCAGTTGACCAGTCAACGTTTGACTGGTCAACAGGGGGTGGGGCCCCTGTCATTGACTCAATAGCTAATTAGCAGTTAATTAGCTAGTTAACTAAGCTAATTATGTTAACTAATTAACTTGCTAATTAATTATTTTTTATTTTTTTAACCTCTCTTTTTTTAGCAGGGGCTGGGCCAAGTGGTCAGTGTCTAATTAGACTAGCTAGATTAGCCACTAACCTAATCCAATTGAACTCTAATAGGGCCGGCCTCTTGGACAAAGTCTGTAGTAGCAACGACGCATCAGGCAAAGCAAGCAACAACGGCTTCAGGTAGAACAAGCAGTAGCAAGCAAAGGCAGTAGCAGTTAGCGGCAGCAGGGGCACGACTACGCGCGCCAAGCAGCTGGGCAGCAAGCGGAGCCGCAGCGGGTAGCACGCAGCTGCGAGCGGGGGCGCACAGACGCGCACGGACGGGCACTGGTGGAGCAGAGCGCCGGCTAGAGGAAGGGGCGGTCGGCGCGGCTGTGGGGCCACGGGCGGCGGCCAAGGGGAGCGGCGGTGGCCGCGCGGTCACGCGCAAGGCGAGCAGCGGCTGGAGCAGCAAGCCGTAGCGGGTAGCAGCAGAACAATAGCCGCGACAGCAGCGGGTAGCGCGGGCAGGCGTGAGTGGCAGAAGCAAGCAGCAACAGAAGCAATACGCACACATACGCGGGAGATTGGGGCTCGTGGGGATTCGGTGCTACGGGACTAGATTAAAGGCGGGAACAGAGGGGGAAACACGCCGTGCTCACATCGGTGACGAGGAGTAGCTTGGGGCAGCCGGAGGTGGTCGAGGCGTGGCGAATCGATGGGGACATCGTGCGGCGGCCGAGGCGATGGAGACGCGACCGGGGCGACGACTTCAAGGTGGTTCCGCCCGATTCCTGCTGTGTCGATGAAGAAGGCGATGATGTGCGGTTCCTGGTCATGGTGCGGCGACGAGGGACGGCCGGTGACCACGGGATCGACAGCGAGTGTGGCGGCGGTAGTTCAGTCTTGTATCGATTTCGAGAAGGGTGAGCTAGAGAAGGGGAATGGGCGAGCTAGGGTTCGACCAGGCCGCCGGGGAGGGTCTTATGCGTCTTGTGGCATCGACGGATGAACGACACGAGGAGATCGGGCGCGTGGACGGCATACGCGCATGCCTGGCGCCATGGCCTCGGTCTCGACTGTCCAGAGCTACAGGAAAGGCCGGCTCGGCTAGGCTGGGCCGCACTGCAGCCACTAGGGGCCCAGTCCAACAGGAAGTCTTAGTCTTTTCGTTTATTCTTTTCTATAAATTCAATAGTTACTGCTTGGCATTTAACCGGAGCACCAAAAGACTTTTGTTTCGAACAAAACTTGGCACATAATTTTAACACAAATCCTTGAGATGGCACAAAAGGTTTGGGGTCAAAAGGAGTTGCCTAACCATTTTTAGAAATTGAAAAAGCCAATTTAATTGTGGCTGGACCACCAAATAAAAGGCCAGGTGCATTTTGGGGAATTCAAAAGAGGTTGTTTCAACATGACAAAGATCAGGTGAAATTATAGAATATCGTGAACATTTTAGTTTTGACACTTGAAAACTTTTCAAGTTTGACTTAATTTTGAATTTTGAGTTCGAACGGGATTTGAATCAACGCGAGTTTATCAAAAGTAATAGTGGTGACGTGGCAACATTAGTGGAGGGTTACTGTAGCTGAAATATCTGGGCGTCACAGCAGGTAGTGCGAAACAGCCCCCCACACACACACATCAGGGAGGGCATCTCACCAAGACGTACTGTAACACGGACCAAGCAGAATCCAACTTGGTCGTACAACCTCTCCCGCTCGTTGTTGGTCAAAGTGATGGACGTCCACACAGCCCCACAAAATGGGCTAGCTTGTCGCCGATAACCTCGCGAGGGAGTACTGTATGAAACAAACCCACTCTGTGCATGTGGCCCAAGTATGTATATGGAAGTGGTGTGTGTGGTGTTTGAATACCCAATGCGCTAATTTCATGTGGCACCATGCTTTGGAACCGTAGAATCCCCACACTGAGCGAGGGTTCATGACGCGTAGCATGCGCTCAAACTTAATTAGGCTTGGAATGGTCGACCTACTATATGTTAACTCGAAGCAAAGAAGAAGAATCCACCCTGGTAACCTTTCTCGTCGTTGGCTTAAATGATGGACGTCAACGCGGGCCCACGGATATATATAGGCTTGCCACCCATAACCAAGCGAGTGAGAGTGTGTCCAAAGACAACCATTGCATGCGTGTGTACCGAACATATTTATGGAGGTGTGTGATGCATGCATATGTGTTGAATACCTGACCCAATGCACAACATTGATCTGGTGCATGCGTTGAAAATTGCAGAGGTCCCCACACAGAGCAAGAGGTCACTCATGATGTGTCGTGTGCTCGCCCCCCCCCCCTTCGATCCAGCGGGACGGGTTCATGTGTACACGTGTGCTATTATATATATGTAATCTCACATCATGATATATATCATGAGACAAACAAAAAATTAATCCCCTCCTAAGTCAAATTAGTTAACCTCTCTCGCTGCCGGTGAAAGTGATGGACCAAGCGGGCCGATAGATGGAAGCATCACTGATAACCGCGTGTGTGAGTGCCATATATAGGACAACAACCATCGCGCTTGCACGTGTGCCAGAGCATATATATGGAGAGGTGTGTGCTTGTGATGTTTTGAATACCTAATGCAGAACTTTGATGTGGCATTTGCCTCAAAAACTGCAAAGTCCCCACACAGAGTGAGGTTCATGTGACACCTAGTATATATATATGTATGTATATATATATAATATGTTGGTCACCCCCCCTTCGACACGTACTATACACCTAGTAACACAGCCCTAAAAGAATTAATCCTCCTTGTTCGTCAAACGTACCTCTCTCTCGCTGGGTCAAAGTGATGGACGACGAACTCATGGGCCCAACATAGAAGTGAAGCATACATCGCACGCGAGTGATCATCCTATATAGGACTACGTACCACCGTCTGCATGTGGCCCAAAGAGGTGTTTGTGTGATGTTTGAATATGCAATGCACAACTTTGATGTGGCACCACATATATATGAAACCAAAAAGTCCCCACAGAGAGCGTGAGGTTCATGATGTGTGGTATGTGCTATATGTACGCCCCCATTCGACGCGTGGTATATATGTACTTCTATTGTATAGCACAAACCAAAAAATAATCATTCCTTGATGGTCAAATTAACCTCTCTCTCGTTGGGTCAAAGTGATGGAGGACAACCTCGCATGCCCACTGATGGAAGCGCCGCACGCGAGTGAGTTCCTATAGGGCAACCACCTCCTGCATGGTAGTGCGTGATGTTTGAATACCAATATAATGTACAACTTTGATGTGGCACCTGCCTCAGCAACCGGAAAGTCCCCACATGGAGCGAGGTTATGACACACATATATATAGAGTATTCATGTCCCCACTCTTTGACATGTACGTACTCCTACTGTGCATATACGTAACACAAACCAAAAAAGTACCATCGTTGTTAGTCTAATTAAACTCTCTCTCGTTGTACGTTCTACCTCATGGGCCCAAAGAGAGACACACGCGAGTGAGTGTCATAAGACAAAACAACCGCGTGCATGTGCCCGTTGTTATGTGATGTTTGAATACCCAATGCACAACTTTGACATGGCACATGCTTCGCAAACCGGAAACGCACTACACCATGCGTAGCCCCTCACTTCAAGCCGGTGGGAGAGTGTGTACGCACGTCCTTGAACTTTGATATGGAATCTCACCATGATCCACACCACACACATGCCAAGATGAATCCACCTTTTGGTCAAATGCCTCTCGTTCTCAGTGGAAACTGAAAACCTTTTCGGGCTAACGAATGGGCACGTCGCTGATAACCGCACGAGGGAGAGTGTCCGAGACGACCACCAATGCATGCATGTGGCCCGAACATGTATGTATGAAAGGGTTGTGTAATGCTTTAAATAAACAATTTATGACTTTGATGTGGCATATATGACTCACAAAATGATCAATAATCCCACACGGAGGTTCACGACTCACAGTGTACTGCCGGACCCCTCCCCCACCCCCCACACACAGACACACACATCCCACACCACCACAGCCACTTTGAGCCATGTCAAACTTTTTCTGCAGTGAACATGTGACCAAAGGAGTGTCGTGTTAAAAATTCAAAAAAAAAACAGACATCATTCGACTGTTTTTATACATTGATTGATTTCCTAGGGATTTAAAGTGCAAAAATCAAATTTGAGCTACATGTGCACCAAAATGGGTTGCAAAATCATATGTGTCCCTGGGTGCATGTTTGCCCATGCAAGAGATTTCAAAACATTGAGAATATAGATTTTTCAAATTCAGTAAATCCAAAACTTAGTTGAAATTCATGAAACTTAGCGTCGTGTCATATATAGACACCAGTAGACTGTGATATTGTATTTTTCATCAAATTTTTCGTATCTTTTTTAGACATTAAGTACTTTCAATCTTCATCTTTATTTAGGCACTAACACATGGAGAAAAAGGTATAACCAATCGATGGTTCAAAAAGCACCGGGATTTTCTCAGATCTCATGACATTCATTTGAAGACAGTAATGCTGGAAAGATATGCATCCAACAATGCAAACACTAGCTTTGTCACATTCTTCATGTTGAATGCGAGGGCACTATTGTCCGTGAGGATTAAGTTTTTCGACTAGAAATTTCTTATGGCTGCAAGTGTTGAACAACATAAAAAGAAGTTCTAGGTGGAACTAAGGGCTTCTAATCATGCTCGGTTTCTATTTACAACCGCTTGTCATCATGGACCAGTAGAATTTCTGGCCCGGGATCTTGATTTTATAGATCAGACCAATCCATTTGATTGTGACTACCAAAAACTTTTGTTGAGTTGATGTCATTGTCCTGTTCAATCTATATTTTGTCTAAACCAGATGAGCAATTAACCCTCAAGCTTTTGTACTATTTTTAAGGTGGATTAGATATTGTTTCCCTTTTCAACTCGGCTTTGACAAATATTTTCTTTCATACTGCGCCAATGGCTTGCCATTTCTTTAATTAAGACATAAATATTATAAGCATTCACAACATAGGGAAGGAACATCACTCTCGCGGGATCCTTGAGATCTTTGTTCATTACAGAATCGCAAGTTCTTAACACCCACCGGCACCCACAAACTTATTTTCAGCTAGCACACCAAATGGGTTGTAATTCTTAATAAGAAAAGCTGCACGGTAGTGACAGATTTGGATTTGTCATTTGGGACCCACGAGGAAAAAGCCTATCTAGGGCGGTGCCGACTAGACAGTAAACATTGAGAAAACTGGTTTTAAAATTACTGTAAATCCAAAACTCACCTCAAAATCATGAAACTTGGCAGGGTGTTATGACATAGCACCAACATGCTTTGGTAAAAAATTAGTCCAATTTGTCGGATCACAGGTTCCGCAGACCCTTGAGAGGTTCGAACTCTGGGGTGCGCACGAAGAACACTCTCTCCCTAGCTCGCTCACTCAACGATCCCACGGCCCTGCTCGACGAACCCAAAGAACAAGAGAAGCAGGCGTTTATACTGGTTCGGGCCACCTCGCGGTGTAATACCCTACTCCAGTGTGTGGTGGATTGCCTCGTGGGGCTGAGGATGAACTACATGAACTAGTACATGGGTGAACAGCCTCAGGAGGTGAGGTGTTCTTATGCTCGATGAGCTGGTGAGTGTGAAGGTGATCTGAATGCTTCCCCTTGCTACAGTGGTGGGTAGGTCCTATTTATAGTGGTCTTGGTCCTCTTCCCAAATGTTAGGCGGGAAGGGATCCCAAAACGGCCAAGCTTGAAGGGGGACAACTAGTACAATCTATCCTGACAAAAGCAGTCTTCCCCTGCCAAAGGCTCTGGTGGTGATGCTGTTGTGGGCTCTGCGATGACCTCCATCCCGCCATCCTGCTGGTCTTGGTCTTATTGCACCAATATGGAAACCTTTGCCTGATGCCTCGGGACCCCGCGCATGCGCTTGCCTCCTTAGCACCAAAGAGGAAACTGGCACCCGCCTGGCCTTGGTCGTCATGGCTCACATCACGCGAGCCTCGCGAGGTGCCCCTTGCATAGATATCTCCGCTCCTCGGGAGCCAACCTAGTGAGACTGCCCCCAGGGAGGTCTTGGTGTCGTTTCCCTCGCGAGGCTTGGCCCCTCGTGAGGGTCTTGAGTTGTTGCTGCTGAAGCTGGGCCGTACCGGGCCATTGATGGAGCCACGCCGCAGGCTGCAGGTAGGCAAGTCTGGGCACCCCCATTCCCAGCACGTCGACAGTAGCCCCCAGGCACAAGGCGCACTCGTACTTGGCTTCGAGGCGAAGCCAAAGGGTAAGTGCGGAGCGCCGCGGGCCCCATCCACCTGCGGCCTTGATTGACGTGTGGCGACTGATGGGATGTGGGCGCCTCCGCTTCCCCACGCTGCCTTGGCAACCATTCGACTTGACGAGACCCTGCTGCATGCATCAGAAAACCATCATTGTGTGCGATCATGGAGGCGGCGGTTGGCCTCCACCTGGCTATAAATGAGGGGCGGGGCGGAGCCCCCGTTGCTCATCTCTTTCTTCTCGCCGCCTGCTTCTCTTTTTTCCCCTCGCCCCGCCGTCTTGCCGCAGCCCCATGGCACCAACGAAGAGGTTCTCGGCCGCGGAGAAAGGGAAGGCTCGCCAAGAGGGGCCCGGCTCTCCTCCGCCCAAGAGGGGACGTGGTCGCCCCCATAAGCACTCTACGACCCCTGCTGTTGATCCTCAGGGGCGCGGGCGCACTCCTTCGGGGACCGGCGTCGTCCTAGGTGGCCGCAGTAGTGCCTCCTCCCACGGTGGGGGCCGCTCTAGCCGGAGCAGCCCTTGCACCGAGGGGAGGCGCGTCGTGGTCGCCCGGCCTCCTCGGCCACGCTTCCACTTGGCGGAGGTGCTCCTGGAGTTCGTCGTGTGGTCGGAGCAGCCGGCTGGCACCTGGCTCCAACTCCCACGCTCGTTCGTCAGTGAGCTGCCGGCCGTGGGTTTCGATGGCTTCTGGCTGCAAGCCAGCGGCTGCTGCAGCCGGGCCTCGTGGGCCACAACGGAGTTTTCCGTCGCGGGCAACGCGGTCCTGGCCCGTGGCTGGCAGACGCTCGCCCGCGCGCGCGGCCTGAGCAGGAGGTGCACCCTCCACTTCAAGTACGACGGCGTCACGACCCTCTACATGAGGGTATTTGGGGAAGACAGTCACCGCGCATGGTGTTGCCCCGAGGACAGCGATGCCGAGGGCGAGCTCGCCCTTGCGACGGCCGTGGCTCGTCCAGCGGCGGCGGCTCCTCCTCCGGCGAGGGCTCCAGCAGCGGCGGCTATGACCAGCCGCCACGCCGCCGGGCTTGCTTTGAGTATGGTGGCCGGTCGTCGAGCTCCGGTGAAGCGCGAGGAAGGCTCCGACTGAGTCCGGGGGCGCTGGGAGCTGATCCTCATGAGCTGTTGCGGTCGTGCGGGCCGCTTTTGTTTAACCTTTCCTTTCTTCCTGCATTTGAAAAAGGTAGATGGCCCTGCTAGGGCGTGTAATGAACTATGGTCTTTATGTTGCTATGTTATATTTATCGCTCCGACGTTATGCTATGTTGTTTGTGCTCCACGTAGATGTAAAAAGGGGGAACTTAGCTCGATACGCTCGGGTAGTTTCCCATCTCGTGGGGGCGCGCCGTTTGGCACCTCGTGAGGCCTCCTTGCTGCTGACTCAGGAGCTCTTGACCTCGGGAGGCGTCGCAAAGTTGCAGAATTGGTTAGGACATCTGTCGAGTGCCTTGCTCTTCCTTGCGCGAGCCCTCAGGCATGGGCTAATCATGGCCTAGTGCACCACGTCGCGGTACCCGTGGGGCACGGACTTAGGAGGGTGCGCCAATCACGAGCTCAATCAAGGGAACCTCGTGAAGATCAAGGGAGCCGAAGCTCTGGGGCGATAGGGCTTTGGTGAGGTGTGTCCGTGGTTTAGGCTAGCCCAGCGCACGTACACACCTGCCCAAACCCCGCGCGAGGCGCACGCGGGAGAGCGTCGGGCAACTGTCGTCCTCCCTGACGCAAAATAAAGAAGCGAGCGAAGAAGTAGAGGAAAGGGGGACTCAACCAAGCAATCGAGAAACGCCAGAGCTCCAAATTTCACTAAAAGGTTGCAAATCAGCTACAGGAAGAAACTGAACAGCCGCGTCCGGCACCTAGTCTAGTCTTCTCACCAGCGCGGAGCTAAGTGCTGCCACTAGGGCGTGGGAGGGAGCCGCCGAGGCCCGAGGGCAGCACTCCTGAGATTCCGGGTGTGTACAGTCCCACTCATTATTGCGTGAGAGTGTCACGAGCGGAGACCTTCACAGGCACTGGGCCTTGCTTCATGGGTAGAACTTCCTGAGGTGCTGGATGTTCTAGGCGTTCTGGATGGGGATCCCGTCCTGCGTCTCCAGGCGCACGGCGCCAGGCCTAGAGACGCGGGCAATCCTAAACGGGCCCTCCCACATGGGTGAGAGCTTATGCAGCCCTTCCCTGGAGAGCACCCGCCTCAGGACGAGATTGCCCACCTTGAGCGTCCTGGAGCGGACGCTGCGGCCGTGGAACCGCCGCAGCGCCTGCTGGTACCTTGCCGCCTAGAGCGAGGCTTGGCGGCGGCGTTCCTCCCCCAGCACGAGGTCCATCCCTCGCATAGCGTCTTGACGTGCCTCGTCAAACGCCAAGACCCGCGTGGAGCGATGCTAGACCTCGTGCGAGAGAACCGCTTCGGCTCCGTAGACGAGGAAGAACGGAGTCTCGCCCGTTGGCTTGGTGGCGGTAGTGCGGATGGACCACAGCACGGACTGGAGCTCATCGTGCCAGCCGCTGCCACAGGCCTCGAGCTTCTTCTTGAAGGTCCTTGCCTTGAGGCCTCTCAAGACCTCCGCGTTGGCGTGCTGAGCTTGGTCGTTGCTTCTGGGGTGTGCCACTGAGGCATAGCATATCTACGTTCCAAGATTAGCATAATATGTTTTGAAGAGATTGCTTGTGAACTGCGAGCCGTTGTTGGTGATGATGCGATTAGGGACCCAGAAATGGCTCACGAGGCCCTTAATGAACTTGACTGCGGAGCCGACTGGGATGGTGCGGACGGCTTCCACCTCCACCTCCGGGCGCTCGAGGGAATGAACCCAGGATATCCAGCCCCCAGACCGCAAACAGCCATGAGAGTGGGATAGTCTGGAGGCCCTAAGCCGGTCGGTGGATTTTCTTTGCATGGAACTGGCAGGCTTCATAGGATCTCACCAGCTCGGTTGCGTCGCTAAGTGTCGTGGGCCAGTAGAATCCGCTGCGGAACACCTTGGCCACTAAGGTGCATGATGACGAGTGATGTCCGCAGTCCCCTCCATGTATGTCGGCTAGCAGCTCACACCCCTGCTCCCTGGAGAAGCATTGCAAGGAAACATCGTTCGGTCGTTTTCGGTATAGCTCACCGTCCCCGATGCAGTAGGCTGTAGCTTGCCAAGCCATGCATTCCGCGTCCTCCTCCTTCTCCGGTAGGGTCCCTTGCAGCAGGTACGCCTTGAATTCTTCAGTCCAACACCCCTCCTGGGGATCGAGTGCGAGGAGCAGGCGCGCTCCTGAGGTCGGGCCGCACGCGGGGGCTGCTGAGGTTGGTGGCGGGGGAATCTCCTCCTGAGGCGGCGCTGACTCTGCAGTCGGAGGGCCGCTGAAGGCTTGAAGAGCCGCTCCTCGAAGAAGCTGGATTCTTGGGGCTGACGCCTGGACACCCTCTTAGCGATATCGTTGGCTCCCTTGTTTGTGCTGCGGGGCACATGCTGCAGTTCCAGGCCCAAGAATTGCTTCTCCATTTTGTGTACCTCCGCGAGGTATGCCTCCATGTGCTCGTCCTTTGGCTCATACACCTTGTTGGAGAAGTTGACGAGGAGCTGAGAGTCGCCCTTGATGATGAGGCGCTTAACTCCCAAGGACGCCGCAGCCTTGAGGCCAGTGATCAAACCTTCGTACTCCGCAATGTTGTTGGAGACCTTCTCGCCCCGCTGGAAGCAGAGCTGCACGGCGTAGTAGAGCTTGTCCTGGGTGAGCGAGATGAGCACGGCTCTAGCCCTCGCGCCTTGGCGCGCGAAGGCGCCATCGAAGTACTTGACCCGGCCATCTGGTGCTTCGCTCCCTGGCGAGAGAGACCGGTCCTCGCCCGCTTGGGGCCCTGGAGCGTTAGTTCACTCCGCCACGAAGTCGGCGAGCGCGGATCCCTTGATGACCCTGGTGGTGCTGAACTCCAGCTGGAATGCCTGCAACTCAATGTTCCATTCGGCGACCCTCCCTGTTGCATTGGGGCTCCGGAGTACCCTCTCTAGTGGGTAAGCTGAGACGACCTTGATGGGGTGGCCTTGGAAGTAGTGGCGCAACTTGCGCGAGGCCATGAGGAGCGCGATCAAGAGCTTTTGCAGCATGGGGTAGCATGCCCGCGCGTCTCGTAATACCGTGCTGACGAAGTACACCGGGTGTTCGACAAGGGCGGAAGTGTTGGTGGAGTCCGAGATCTCCTGAGGCTGGGTCGCTTCCTAAGGCTGGGGGACCTCAGGAGTTCGGTCGCCTATCGGGGCTGCCGCAGCCTCGGGAGCGCCGTCTTGTGGAGCCTGGTCACCTGCTGGCGCTGCTGTGGCTTTAGGGGCGCCGTGTTGGTGCCTCATCATCCCAACCGAATGTGCGGCGTCGTGTGGCAAGCTCTTGGCCTGGCGCTCGTCCCGGACGGCCACCAGGGCTGCGCTAGCGGAATGAGGCGTGGCGTCTAGGTAAAGCACCAGGGGCTCTAGAGGACGCGGCGCCACCATCACCGGTGGGCTGGTGAGGTATCTCTTGAGGTCATGAAATGCCATGTCGGCCTCCGGAGTCCACTCGAACAGGCCTTTCTTCTTCATTAGCTTGAAGAACGGGAGGGCGCGCTCCCCCAGCTTGGAGATGAAGCGCCCTAGTGAGGTCACGCAGCCCACGAGTTTTTGCATTTCCTTGAGAGTCTGTGGCGGGCTCATGTCCTCTATTTCGTTGACCTTCTCCGGGTTCGCCTTGATCACCCTGTGCGACACGAGGAATCCCAGCAGCTTGCCGGAGGGGACGCCGAACACGCATTTCTCCGAGTTGAGCCGCAAGTCCACCTTGCGCAGGCTGGCAAAAGTTTCCTCCAGATCCTGAATGAGGGTCCTTGCCTCCGGAGATTTCACCACAATGTCGTCAACGTAGGCCTTAGCGTTCCTCCCGAGCTGTCGGCCTAGAGCGATGTGCATCTCTCGCTGGAAATTTGCCCCAGCGTTGCGCAGCCTGAACGGCATGCAGGTGTAGCAGTACACCCCGCACGAGGTTAAAAAGGTCGTCTTCTCGATGTCCTGCACCGCCATCTTGATTTGATGGTAGCCCGAGAAGGCATCTAGGAAGCATAAGAGGTTGCACTCGGTGGTGGAGTCGAAGGTCTGGTCGATGCGTGGAAGCGGGAACGGGTCCTGACGGCAGGCCTTGTTGAGATTGGTGAAGTCAATGCACATGCGCTCCTTCCCGCCTTTCTTGGGCACGACGGCCGGGTTCGCCAGCCACTCCGGGTACCGCACCTCGTGGATGACACCTGCTTCTTGCAGCTTGCGTGTCTCCTGGACGAGGAAGGACTGCTTCTCCGTGGACTGCCGTCGCGCCTTCTGCTTCACTGGGCGCACGTTAGGGCACACCTTTAGGTGATGCTCAATTACCCCCTTGGGACCCCAACCAGCTGCTTGGGCTCCTAGGCGAATGCCTCCTTATTCGTGCATAGGAAATTCCCCAATGCTTCCTCCTGGTCACGTGCGAGGCCGACGCCTATGGTAAAGGTGGCTCCTGAGGCTCCGTCCTCGTCAAATGGCACCAGCTTCGTCTTGGCCCGATCTTGAGAGAATAGCTATTTCTTCTTTGCCGGCACAACCCCCAGGGCCCCAAGGGCTACTTCATCAGCTGGGCGTGCCGCCGCTGCGGCCTTGAAGGCGAGCTTAAGGGCCGTTAGGGCCTCCTTGGTGTCCCCAGTCACGGTGAGGACGTCGTTGCTCCCCGGCATCTTCATGAGATTGTAGGCAGGGTGAGTTGCTACCATGAATTGAGCCAGGGCTGGGTACACGAGGATGGCGTTGTACGGGAGGCCGATGTGAGCGATGTCGAAGTCAATAAGCTCGGTGCGGTAGTTGTCGCGAGTACCGAAGGTGACTAGGAGGCGGATCTGCCCTAGGGGGCTAGTGGAACCGCCACCAACTCCGGAGAAGAACTTAGTGTGACGGAGCCGGCCGTGCGGCACGTGAAGCAAGCCGAAAGCTCCACAGAGAGCATGTTGTGGCCAGCCCCGCCATCAATGAGGGTCTTAGTTACTGCTACGTTGCAGATGGTGGGTGTGCAGAGCATCGGGAGCGCGCCCGAGCCAGCGGTGGCCGACGGATGGTCCCCTGAGTCGAAGGTGAGGCCGGCCTTGGGCGTGCCCATCCCGGAGGAGCTCCCTGCTGCGCAGAGGCGGCGCCAATCTGGCGGAAGAACTGCTTGACATGGCGATCCAAAGGCGGTGCCTGTGAACCGCTGAGGATGGCTGCAACGACGAGGGGCGCCGGTGCTGCGAAGTGTGCGACGAAGAGACCGCGCAGCTCTTCCCAGGAGGCCACAGAAGATCCTGGCAGGTTGAGCAGCTAGGCGCGCGGCACGCCGGCAAGGGCCATGGGAAACCAGTTGACCATGACCTTGTCATCGCCTCCGGCTTCCCGACGGCCTCCCTGTACACCAGCAGGAAGGTTGTTGGATCCGCCGCGGCATCGTAGCGAGGCGGCATCCCCGGCTTGAACTTGTGCAGCCACTGCACCTGTCGTAAGGTGGGGGTTGTAACACCCCGGGAATCATGCCACAGTAATCCCCTTTAAATGATGCCTTGTCATCATTGTTACTGTTGCTAATCTCACTTTGATTCTATTCCAGTCCAAATCTCAATTTCAAATTAAAGTCAAAATTCTAAATTGCTCAGACATGAAAACTAAAATGTTCATCATGTGGCAAATATCCTTTTGACAATATTGGTGGTGAACCAAATTTTTTGCAAAGTGTTTAAATGCCTTTTTGTTTTATAAAAATGCTAAGCTAATTTATTTAACTACCAAACTAATTGTGGTAGTAATCTAAATTATAATAATAATTTAGGTCCAAGCTTTGTATTTTATAAAACTGTTTTGCCTTTTGAAATTAAAAGAAAACAAAGAAGTTTCAAAAAAAGAAAGGGGCCACTGTTAGCTGGGCCTTAGTGCACAGTGTGCACGCCCAGCCCAATAGAGCCGTCGACGCCTCCCTCCTCCCTGCGTCACCTCGCGCGCCCGCGCCCGAAGCTGTTCACCGTTGCCACAGCACCCGCTAGCCGCCCCGCGTTGCTACAGGCCGTCGGGGTGGATAAGATCTCCACCGTGGCCTCCCCTCTCGTCATCCTCATCCATTCGCCTCCGCGCGCCTCTCCCTCTCTCGTTTCCCACCTTACCCGAAATGCTCGCCGCCGTCGCCGCTCGATTCCGTGGCCACCGTGCCTCCCGCGCCTCGATCTGGAGCTCACCGTCTTCCTCGTCATCGTCTACGTCGCCTACGCCATCGGGATCGAGCCGAGCGCCTCTACTCCGACCGGCACGAGCTCGTCTTCAACCTTCGGATCGCCGGCGTTCGTCGCCGATTCCGGCTACCTCACGCCATTCCCGAGCTCACTGCCACTCCCTACGGCTCCGCTGTGAGCACCCGCTTCTCCTCCCCCTGTCCATTAGCTCGCCCATGTTTTGTAGCCGCTGATGCCACCGACGACCGAACACTCCGCCGCTCGTGTTTGTTGCCGGCATAGCCACGGTGACCTTTGGGTCCCGTGTGTGCCACCTTCGCGCTTGTCGCGTCACATAGAGGCCGCTTGGCCTTTTATTTGCTCGCTAGCGCGCCCGCATCACCAATGGTCATCGCTCCTGAGTGCCGCCGTCTGCCGATGAGCTCGCCGTCGTCGCTATGGTGCTCCTCCGGCCAAACCTCCATCGCAGATCGCCTCTCCTTCGCACGTGCTTTCCAATGCGCCCACACGCGACCCTCCCCGTGCCCCGTAGCGCGATCCCGACAAGGTCCCGAACCCCGCCTCCGCCCGTGCTCGCCACCGCCGTCGGTCCCGTCCTCCCCTGCTCGCGCAACGACCGCCACCCGACGCGCACTACCGCGGGCGTTCGAACACACCTGGCTGGATGTCAAACGGAGCCCTGTGCTCGTTTTCCAGCCGTCTCCGGCGAAGGGCCGCCATGGGAGAGGCTCGTCGGAGCTCTCTCCGGCGCCGACGCCGACGTGGCTCGGTGGGCCCCGCCCCTGGGTTGCTGACCAGTGGGCCCTGATGGCCCGGTTGACTGGGTTGACCCAGTCAACTGCTGACTGGGCTGCCCAGTGAGACTGATGTGTGGGCCCCACTTGTTTAAAACGTTTAAAAAAATAAAAAAACTACTAACTAAAATCTGTTAATTAATTAGTAATTAGTTAGTCACTGACAACCGGGGCCCACCCCTCTAATTAGTCTGTTAGTTTAGTATAAATTACTGTTAGACTAACAGAGGCTGACATGTGGGTCCCACTGGACCCACATGTAAGATTTGACCCTCGTCAGCGAGTCTGTTGACTGCTGACGTCATCCCCATGCAATGCTGATGTCATAATTCCGTTTCTGTTAATTTAAATAATTTCTGGAAATGCTAAAATCTTTTGAAATTCATAGTAAATAAACCGTAACTCGAATGAAAATGTTTTCTATATGAAAGATGCTCTGAAAAACGAGACGAATCTGAATACGCGGTCTGTTTATCTGTCACATGCACCTAGCATGCTGAACGTGGAACATCCCCCCTCCGATCATCTGTCTGACACAAGTCCGGAAACGGGAAAACATTCCCGGATGTTTTCCCCCTTCGTCGGTATCGTGTAGTGCCGCGTTAGAACATCCCAAGCCATGCTTATTGATTGTCATGCATCTGTTTGCTTGTATTTACTATTTCTTCCCTCTCTTCTCCTTTGGTTGACCCCGAGAGCGCTGATGATGCCGCTGTGATCGACTACGTCGACGATGACCATTCTTCCCTTTCAGCGGAGCTTCCAGGCAAGCCCCCCCTTTGATCATCCCGATATCGCCCATTCCATTCTCTCATGCTTGCATTAGATTTTTCTACTGTTATTGTTTGCTCCTATTCTGATGCATAGCCTGCTTTTGTAACCTGCTCATTGTTACCTACCTGCTTATCCTAAACTGCTTAGTATAGGTTGGTTAGTGATCCATCAGTGACCCCCCACCTTGTCCTTGTTGCCCCTGCTTCATCATTGAAGACCCGATCAACGGGATCGAAGACCAGGCCCCGGCACCGCACATCACTTTCCCCTTAGTTGCTCGACACTACTGGGTTACTACCAAGTGCCGAGGGTGAGACCTCTACATCACTTATGATGTTAACCCTGTAGTGTAGCTATTCGGTCGTGGTCATTGAGGGTGATTCCGCCTTAACCACTTCTGATACGACTCTGTCGTGCAACCCCTCAAATGTGAACCTCGGGGGTGGTTCCTCTTACCTTCACATTGATGATTACATCGAGTGGAATTCACCGGGGGTGATTCCTCGGGTTTTCCCCTTGATGTTTGGACACACGGTTACTATGGTTACTATAGACGGGTCGGCCCTGTTACTAAAGACGGGTCGGCCCTGAGGGGTACCCGCGCGAGCATATTTGAGAGTGATGAGGAGTCGGGTTGACCTGGAGGGTGCCCGCGAGATAATTACGAGGCGTGGCCGGGCATTCCTAGCCCTTGCCGCAAGTCCTCGAGACGGGGCAATGGGTCACATCTTTCGTGAGTCTCTGCTTGTTACCGCGCATTCCTAATCCACTACGATTTGGATATTTGATCCGAGGGGCCTCTGGCCTGATAGCACTAACCATCACGTGGGCATAGTATGGGCGTTCTTTGTCGTATGCATCAGCCGAAGCATAATAGACGTCAGCGACTGAGCGGCGCGCGCCGGGTTGGACTGCGTAAGCACCTGCCTCGTTCAAGGAGGTAGCTAGGTCTGCTCACCGGCCGCGTACGCAACGTGCACGAGTTCCCGGGGAGATGGCCCATGACCCCTGGGGGCATAGGTTTAGTCCGGCGTGCTGACCTCTCTATTAAGCCTAGGTCGGGTTGCGGTGTATTGTTTGGCCGAGGCCGGGCATGACCCAGGAAAGTGTGTCCGGCCGGAGTTAATTGAGCGTGGTGGGTAAGTTGGTGCACCCCTGCAGGGAAGAAAACATCTATCGATAGCCTGTCCTACGGCAACAGACACTTGGAGTTGTATCCCGATCGATACAACTAGAACTAGATACTTGAGATGAGACATGGATACGAGAATTGGATAGTATGGCTCTGGGATTGCTTTCTCGCAGGGAGTCGAGAAAGGATCTCTGGCCGAGGTTGATAACACTACTAGTACTTTACTTTATGCTACTCTACTCCCTCCTGTTGCTGCAAGATGGTGATTTCGAGAAGATGCTAGTCTTCGATAGGACTAGGTTCTCCCCTCTATTCTGGCATTTCTATAGCCCAGTCCACATATACAGCCTTCCTTTGATAATGTTGCATATGTACTGTAGATCCTTGCTTGCGGGTACTTTCGATGAGTACTCACGGTTGCTTTGCTCCCCCTTTTCCCCCTTTCTTCTTCTTTCCGGTTGATGCAACCAGAAGTCGGATCCCAGGAGCCAGATGCCACAGTCGATGCCTACTACTACGTGGAGACCGCGGACGACCAGGAGTAGTTAGGAGGCTCCCAGGCAGGAGGCCTTGCCTTTTCGATCGTTGCTACTTTTGTGCTAGCCTTCTTAAGGCAAAGTTGTGTAACTCATGTCTGTACTCAGATATGGTTGCTTCCGCTGACTCTTGTGTGTTCGAGCTTATGTATTCGAGCCCTCGAGGCCCCTGGCTTGTAATATAAAGCTTGTATTATTTTAATTTGTGTCTAGAGTTGTGTTGTCATATTTTCCCGTGAGTCCTTGATCTTGATCGTACACATTTGCGTGTATGATTAGTGTACGATTGAATCGAGGGCGTCACAAGTTGGTATCGGAGCCGACTGCCTGTAGGTAGCCCCCTTCCAACTCCTTGACCGAAGTTGAGTCTAGTACTTGAAAACAGTTTTACTAACATGGTTGTGTGGCTTACGGGCCCACGTTGCCAATTGGGTGGTATTAGGATCTTTTATTCCATGTCTATACTCTGGGACTCTGATCTCTCATCTATTCGGGTTAAAACATTTTACTAACTCTGACATTAGGTTCTCGTATCCACTTGCTCCCGGAGAGCCCCGACATTACCGATGATCGCTTGCTTCACCAGAAGATTCTGCGGATACTCCTCGATGTTTTCCGAGACCCTGTGCCCACTGCTTTGCAGTTCCTTACCACCGATAAGTCCCCATGGATAACATCCTTGCCGATTGTACCTTCATCCCAAGTTGCTCTTGTTGTTACAAGTTACTCCTAATACTCTCCGTTGTTTCGAGAATCCATTGTGCCTGCTACGTTGCAGCTCCTTTTCCGCCTGAATACGTGTACGAATAATTCCTCAAAATTATCGGGGATTCGTTCATCCCCAATTGCTTAGGTATTTCACAAAAGTCTTCAAAATACCATTCGATCTTCTGAAAATCCTCAGCAGCCTATTGTTGTTGAAATTTTTGTTTGCTTGCATTATGGTTAATTCCATATTTCTAGTAATCTTCGTTGACATCCTCTGTCACTATCGTTTCGAGTCCCTTGATCCAATATGTCGTGAATGCTCGTAATCCTCAATCAGATCCTGGCATTCATCCTTCCGGCTCAGACGTCACCCCAAACATGACCTTATTCTTGTCAAATCACACCTTGATTGATTATCGATCTATATCGATTCAACTCAATTATCTTTTGATCAGAGCCTCTGCTTCAGATCTTCTGATTTGAAAATCGTAATTCCTTTGTATTCAAGCTTTGAAGTTATCCAGTTATATCTATAACCCAATGCCTTTGCATTCTTTCTTCTTCTGGGTGAGTATCGATACTCACATCAGATCTTTTATGGACCGCCATATCCTTGGTTGGATTATTATCCGACAATGTCCTTCATATTCATTAAACTTGTGAGTTTTGCCCTGACATATAATGCCTTTGGTATATTCTATCATCTGCTTTTGTCAACCATGCTCTGCTTTCGAGCTGGTATATTTTAATCCTGAAATTAGTGGTATATGTTCCTAAGATACCCCTACGGGTTGAACCTATGCCTTCCCTAATCCGTGTGAACTCGAAAGAGACGTGAGTCATATTCTTCTGGTGCTTCACCAGATAAATCTTTCGCACTACAAATTCTTCGAAAATGAGAAGTGAATGAAAGGTTATGCATTGAAGAAGTGGGAGTCGGCCTTGAACCTTTGTGTTCGTGCCCATGGAACCGATGTAGAACTTATCATGGAAGCTGCTCGTAAAATTAATTATCCCTTGTTATAAGTTCATCTTGTATCGGTGGTTTGATCATTCATAATCGTGGTTCCAACCATAGTTTCTCCTTAATTCCATTTCTTGGACAAGTTAAAATACTTGTCTCCTGCAAGTCATTTCACCTGTCCAACCTCTAATTTGATCTACCTTCAAGTATTGCCTCATCTTATCTCGATGATATTGTGTCATTGCACTACCTCTTGTAAATTCTTAATTGGGGTGATACTCCGTCACATCATTCCTAGCCTGATCGGCTATATCATTATCGTGCTAATTTAACTGTTCTACCTGGTCCTTATTCCCGGAGCACAACTTTTCGATGATGAGCGAAGCTTACGTCGATCTTCCTCATTTTATCAACTCACCTCCAACAACAAGCTTGATTTTGAGCTTGTGTCGTATCCGTGGTTCCAATAACCTTTCTCTTTATCATTCCTTTGACTTGATGTCGTCGACGATTGATTACATCTTCATGAAATCTCTCGACAAATGTGCCATGACCATCATCAAAATTCTGACCTCTTCCAGGATATTGATTGAATTCATGATGAGAAATACCATCCTTGCCCCTCGATGATTTATGTTATCATCGACAACATTCTTGCCTGCCCCAACTCGAATTTGTTCATATAAATTTTGGAAATACATCCTTCTTGACATGTCGGTGAATTTTTGCTGAAACCATCGGCCACCTCCTCATCTTCCCTGATAAAATTGCTTGAGGTGTTCAAGTAATTCCGGATCGATCCATTGTGTTCCCAAGGTCCGGCCTTTACCTGATAACCATGTCAATGCTATCCAAAAGTATGGTTCTGTTACTCCGAACATCTTTAAGAACATTGGAGGCGCAATGCTAAATGTTTCTTGATCAATTATCCAAACACCGTTGTATGGGTAAACATCATGATTCTCCTTACCCCATTAATTAAATGGATAAGTACTTGATGTCCTGTCATGTATATCATGCTTTGTTTGTTCTTGGGAAGCATATACTCTAATACTTTTGTATAAACACATTTTCCTTTCCATTGGTTTGCTTAACCTTTCCTATGATCTATATATGTTATAAGCAGAAATAATTCACTGCTTATGGAAACACCTCGGTTTACAAGTCTGTCAGTGTGATCCTGTTACTATTACTGACGACATCCTGGTACACCCGATGGACGAGAACTTTGCCTATTGGTCCGCCTCGTTCAACGAGCAGGAAAATGGTTCTCTTCGTCCCTCGCCCTTGGTACCAACGTTGTTGCCAACATAACTGACAGGCTATCCTCTGCCATGCCTTTCTACCATGACCGCGCAATATGTCGGCGTCCTTCCTACTTTTTGAACCACATGGTGGGCCCATAACCCACAGTTCCACATGATTGAAACCTGACTCTTGTACATCCTTGATTCCGAAGTATCCTTTTTCACTTGCCTTCGTATGTAATTCATGAGCCACCTTCCTATTGATCAATTCTAGTATCAGACGCAATAATATTTGTTGTTGTTGCTCTGAACCCCTTTCACCTTTTGATTAGGCATCGAATGATTGCCCGCCCGTTAAAACTTCTCATGGTAACTTCATTCTTTGCTCTCGATGTTTTATTAAGTTTCAACTCGAGAGATACGTTTGCCTCATCCCCTGAATTGTTCACCAGATAATTAACCCTATAAGGGCCAGTTCTCCCGAAGTTACTCCTTACTTCCCCACTTAAATCTCGGGACGAGATTTCTTGTAGTGGAGGAGATTTGTAACACCCCGGGAATCATGCCACAGTAATCCCCTTTAAATGATGCCTTGTCATCATTGTTACTATTGCTAATCTCACGTTGATTCTATTCCAGTCCAAAATTCTAAATTGCTCAGACATGAAAACTAAAATGTTCATCATGTGGCAAATATCCTTTTGACAATATTGGTGGTGAACCAACATTTTTGCAAAGTGTTTAAATGCCCTAAACTAATTAAAACAAAGGTTAAAACATTGTTTAAATGCCTTTTTGTTTTATAAAAATGCTAAGCTAATTTATTTAACTACCAAACTAATTGTGGCAGTAGTCTAAATTATAATAATAATTTAGGTTCAAGCTTTGTATTTTATAAACCTGTTTTGCCTTTTGAAATTAAAAGAAAACAAAGAAGTTTCAAAAAAAAGAAAGGGGCCACTGTTAGCTGGGCCGTAGTGCACAGTGTGCACGCCCAGCCCAACAGAGCCGTCGACGCGTCCCTCCTCCCCGCGTCATCTCGCGCGCCCGCGCCCGAATCTGTTCACCATCGCCACCGCACCGGCTAGCCCCCCCCCCGCGTCGCTATAGGCCGTCGGGGTGGATAAGATCTCCACCATGGCCTCCCCTCTCGGCATCCTCATCCATTCGCCCCCGCGCGCCTCTCCCTCTCTCATTCCCCACCTAACCCGAAACGCTCGCCGCCGTCGCCGCTCGATTCCGTGGTCATCATGCCTCCCGCACCTCGATCTGGAGCTCACCGTCTTCCTCGTCATCGTCTACGTCGCCTACGCCATCGGGATCGAGCCGAGCGCCTCTACTCCGACCGGAACGAGCTCATCTTCAACCTTCGGATCGTCGGCGTTCGTCGCCGATTTCGGCTACCTCACGCCATCCCCGAGCTCACTGCCACTCCCTACGGCTCCGATGTGAGCTCCTGCTTCTCCTCCCCTTGTCCGTTATCTCGCCCATGTTTCGTAGCCGCCGATGCCACCGACGACCGAACACTCCGCCGCTCGTGTTTGTCGCCAGCGTAGCCACGGCGACCTTTGGGTCCCGTGCGTTTGTCACGTAGAGGCCGCCTGGCCTTTTATTTGCTCGCTAGCGCACCCGCATCGCCAATCGTCATCGCTCCCGAGCGCCGCCGTCTGCCGATGAGGTTGCCGTCGTCGCTATGGTGCTACTCCCGCCACACCTTCGCCGCAGATCGGCTCTCCTTCGCACGCGCTTTCCAACGCGCCCACGCGCGACCCTCCCCGTGCCCCGTAGCGCGATCCCGACGAGGTCCCGAATGCCGCCTCCGCCCGTGATTGCCACCGCCGTCGGTCCCGTCCTCCCCTGCTCACGCAACGACCGCCACCCGACGCGCGCTGCCGCGGGCGTTCGAACGCACCTGGCTGGATATTAAATGGAGCCCTGTGCTCGTTTTCCGGCCATCTCCGGCGAAGGGCCGCTGCAGGAGAGGCTCGCCGGAGCTCTCTCCGGCGCCAACACCGACGTGGCTTAGTGGGCCCCGCCCCTGGGTCGCTGACCAGTGGGCCTTGATGGCCCAGTTGACTGGGTTGACCCAGTCAACTGCTGACTGGGCTGCCCTGTGAGACTGACGTGTGGGCCCCACTTGTTTAAAACGTTTTAAAAATAAATAAATCTACTAACTAAAATTTGTTAATTAATTAGTAATTAGTTAGTCACTGACAACCGGGGCCCACCCCTCTAATTAGCCTGTTAGTTTAGTATAAATTACTGTTAGACTAACAGAGGATGACATGTGGGTCCCACTGGACCCATAGGTCAGGTTTGACCCTGGTCAGCGAGTCTGTTGACTGCTGACATCATCCCCATGCAATGATGACATCATAATTCTGTTTCTGTTAATTTAAATAATTTCTAGAAGTGCTAAAATCTTTAGAAATTCGTAGTAAATAAACCGTAACTCGGATGAAAATGTTTTCTATATGAAAGATGCTCAAAAAAAGAGACGAATCCGAATACGCGATCTGTTTATCTGTCACATGCCCCTAGCATGCTGAACATGGAGCATTCCCCCTCTGGTCATGTGTCTGACACAGGTCCGGAACCGGGAAAACATTCCCGGATGTTTTCCCCCTTCGTCGGTATCGTGTAGTGTCGCGTTAGAACACCCCAAGCAATGCTTATTGATTGTCATGCATTTGTTAGCTTGTATTTACTAGTTCTTCCCTCTCTTCTCCTTCGGTATACCCCGAGACCGTTGATGATGCCGCTGTGATCGACTACGTCGACGACGACCATTCTTCCCTTTCAGCGGAGCTTCCAGGCAAGCCCCCCATTTGATCATCCCGATATCACCCATTCCATTCTCTCATGCTTGCATTAGATTTTGCTACTGTTATTGTTTGCTCCTATTCTGATGCATAGCCTGCTTTTGTAACCTGCTCATTGTTACCTACCTGCTTATCCTAAACTGCTTAGTATAGGTTGGTTAGTGATCCATCAGTGACCCCCACCTTGTCCTTGTTGCCCCTGCTTCATCAATGAAGACCCGATGAACGGGATCGAAGACCAGGCCCCGGCACCGCACATCACTTTCCCCTTAGTTGCTCAACACTACTGGGTTACTACCGAGTGCCGAGGGTGAGACCTCTACAGCACTTCTAATGTTAACCCCGTAGTGTAGCTATTTGGTCATCGTCATCGAGGATGATTCCGCCTAAACCACTTCCGATACGACTCTGTCGTGCAACCCCTCAAGTGTGAACCTCGGGGGTGGTTCCTCTTACGTTCACATTGATGATTACATAGAGTGGAATTCACCGGGGGTGATTCCTCGGGTTTTCCCCTTGATGTTTGGACACACGGTTACTATGGTTACTATGACTTTACACTAAACCCTATTACTAAAGACGGGTCGGCCCTGAGGGGTACCCGCACGAGCATATTTGCGAGTGATGAGGAGTCAGGTTGACCTGGAGGGTGCCCGAGAGATAATTACGAGGCGTGGCGGGGCATTCCTAGCCCTTGTCGCAAGTCCTCGAGATGGGGCAATGGGGTCACATCTTTCGTGAGTCTCTGCTTGTTACCGCGCGTTCCTAATCCACTACGATTTGGATATTTGATCCGAGGGGCCTCTGGCCTGATAGCACTAACCATCACGTGGGCATAGTATGGGCGTTCTGCGTCGTATGCATCAGCCAAAGCTTAGATGTCAGCGACTGAGCGGCGCGCGCCGGGTTGGACTGCGTAAGCACCTGCCTTGTTGAAGGAGGTAGCTAGCACTACAAAAAAAATACACTTCCGTGATGATACATGTTTGTCACAGTAGGTCGCGTTTTTTGTCATGCATGTACATCCATGATAAATTTATGACAGAATCAAGATAGTCATACCTGTGCTGTCGTAGAAGTGTTCCATGACATTACCAAAATTATCATCACGGAAGTGTCCACTTCCATGACGATAAATCACGCGTCACAGAAATGCTTTCGTCAAGGGTGACCGACACGTGGCATCCACCGTAACGGAACGCCGTTAAGCTATCGGGTCGGGTTTTGGATCCGATAACCCGTTAACAGCCCCGACCAATGGGGATTTTCCATGTGTAAAATCATCATTGACTGGAGGAAACACGTGTCGGCTCATAGCTAGGACAGATGTCATCCACTCATTGGACAGAAGGCGCCTATGATACATCGACACGTGGCACGACCCAACAGAGGCCCATTCCTGTGAAAAGGCCGGCCCGTTTGACTTGGTCAAAAGGTGGCGGGCCGGCCCATGGAAAGCCTGTTAACGGTATGTTCGCATATAGCCCATTTACAGCCCGCTAACCCAAGGCCCGTTACGCCCTATTCAAATTAGGCCCAGTAGCGTCATCTGGGCCATCCAATATGATTCCAGCCCGTTTTCACTTCTGGCCCATGTATGGCCCATGACGTGTGTCGGCCCATATGAGGCCCTATGTAACTCTTGGCCTATTATCGGCCCGTGGTGAAACTGGCCCGTAATGAACAGTGTATCACTTTACACCCATTAACGGCCCGTGGTGAAACTGGCCCGTAAAGAACAGTGTATCACTATATACCCATTAACGGCCCGTTATTCCGTTGGGGCGTTTCCAGCCCATGCTATCTTTCGGCCTTCTCAGAGCCCATTTATTCTTGGGCTATTTTCCAGCATTCGTTTACTTACGGCCCGTTACTGTCATTTTCTGCTTGTGGGCCAAATTTAGCCCGTGGTTACAGTCAGCCCGTTTGTGGTCCGTTATTACGTTGGGCCGTTTTCATAGCGTCGTCAAATACGGCCTATTAACGATGGCCCATTATGGTCGGCCCATGAACGGACGATTCCAACTCAAGCCCGTTTACGGCCAGAATGCGGTCTGTTTGGCCCATGTTTGGCCAATCGATCATACGGCCCGTATAAGGCCCATTGATGATACGGCCCGTAGAAGGCCCACTATTTCTACGGCCCGTAGAAGGCCCACTATTTCTACGGCCCGTAGAAGGCCCACTGTTTCTACGGCCCATAGGAGGCCCAGTGTCACTACAGTAAATATTAGCCCATGGTTATTGTGGCCTAGTTTTAAAAAATAGGTTATTGCAGCCACTAGCAAACCGCAGAAAAAGAACTGCACTGACTACAAGCAAACAAATAAACAAGACAACAAGAAATAAATAAGCAAGCAACTTACACTAGGCTATCATGGCTATTACACATATTACATCCACTGGGCATCAAAGTTCCCCACCAGTGTAAATATAGGGAACACAGCAGCATATAAACGCCGCAGCAAAACAAGTCCAGAACTGAAACCACTTCAGAAGAGCTCAAGAAACAATATCCTGGGTACCCATAATGCTGGCAAGATGCTTAGCAAGCTTATTAACTTTCTCTTGTTTGGCGCTTAAGTCCTCCAGCGCTTGCTGTTGCACCAGAAAGTATGCATCTGAATTCTGCAGGGACTTCCTCAGTCCTTCGGCTTCCTATCCCATAACATCTGATCGATGTCTTTCAACTTGAAGTTGAGACTCAAGAAGCCGAACTGATTCAGGCAACGAGTTCGAAGAGCTGGTGCCAGAAGTGGTAGCCAGTAACTCGAACACTACATCAAGACAGGACTTTGGGGTTGTCTCAATGTCTTCAATATAGTTTTTATCAACTTTCTTGGAGACCAACAGGGATGTCTCAGTATCTTGAACCTTATCTGCATTACTTCCTTTACCATTGCATAACAGGGTACTCTTCTCCAATATTTTATCCGCGTTCTAAAAGAGAAACAAACAAACACATCTCAGGTTTACAATGTAGTATATGAAACTCATTTTGGTAAACCAGTTCAGTAGTAAGGTGGACAGGATAACAGCATGAAACAAACATATATCTATGTAGTATGGTCACTGTATGGTCTATATCATTCTAGTTTATGTTGCCAAATCAAGATAGATACAGTTCGAATCATATCTATTTAAGACAAAGCAGCATAGACAGAATATAAGTGTGGGAAACTACACAGCAATAACAACACTTGTAATGTGCATGGCATGAGAACATAACTGTTTATTCAATTGAAACCAAAATCAACATAGAGCAAGTTACAACAGCAAACAGCCAAACACGTTGAAGAAACCGGTTTAAAACATACCTGTTGCGCCATTGGAGTTTGAATTGCATCCTTCAAATTTGAAATTAGTTGGTATCAGTAAATACAGTGATGCAAGAGCAAAGTAGTATGAACCATAGCTACGGAAACTGACCTGACACTACTAGGAAAAGGGCTATAGATGAAATGGTCACTAATGGAGCACCAGACATGTGGTGCGCCACTACTATATAGCAGTGGCGCACCATGTGCTGGTGCGCCATTAGTGTGAAAGACACTAATGGCGCACCAGACACACAGTGCGCCACTAGTAACAATTTTTTTATTTTTCCAAACATACTAATGGCGCACCAGGGCACAGTGCACCATTACTAGTTCTAACTAATAATGGCGCACCAGTGGTGCCCCATTAGTATTTAATACTAGTGGCGTGGTACTAGTGGCGCACCAGTAGTGCGCCATTAGTAGGCAAAACTGGTGCGCCACTAGTAGGCCTTTTCCTAGTAGTGTGAGAACAATTCTTCTTCTGCTTTAAGCGTTGACTTCGGGTTCGGAGTGGTGGTCCTCGTGATTTGGGCACAGCAGTTGCCTTACTAACTACTCGTGTTTGGGTGCTCTGTGGTGGAGACGGTGCTGTGTCAACGGGAACTGGGTGTCTATCTGCTGGGGTTGGGGTTAGAAGGGGTGTAGCTGGTTCTCTGTCCAACTGGGTAGGGGTACAATCTGCATGAGTGTGGGTTATGTGTGGTGGGGATGGTTCTTGGGCAAGTACAACCGTGGTTCTATCTGCATCGACAGGTAGCACGATCTTTTCTGAAGACCGTGTTTTTACTCCCACAGATACTTCCATCACTCCCTCCAATTGAAATGGCTGATAAACAAGAAAAGTAATTGAATGTACAGACATTGTAAGATAGACAGGTGCAATGGATAGTAGGGAAGAAAGCAGGGCATGAAATAATTCAAATTTATGTTGTCTAAGCAAACAGAATATCAGGACATAATTTCACATATATGATGGCTAATTAAATAGGATAGCATGACACAATTTCACAAGTATGATGGCTAACTAAACAGGATAGAATGACATACTTCAAAATATGATGACTATGTAAACAGGATGACATGATAGAACTATACGATGTGTTTATTAAAGTGGTTGGCATGCCATAAATCACAAACATGCCGTCGATGGAAACATGATGGCATGATATAATTCACGGATAGAATGACATAATTTAAAATATGATGACTATGTAAACAGGATGAGATGATATAACTATATTATGTCTTTAGAAAATGGGTTGGCATTCCATAATTCAGATACATGTTGTCTATGTAAACATCATGGCATGACATAATTCAAATATATGATTTATATACTAAGGAAGTGAGCAGAGGGCAATCGCATATATGATGTGTCAACTAAGGAGATGGCATTCAATATTGTGTATATGATGTAATAACTAAGCATTGCAATACAACATATGCATTATATGAGTAATATAACCCTGCCAAATTTGAGCATACACCTCAGGGGGATAATAGGACTGGTCATCTGCCTCTGAATCCTCCTCTGAAGAGCTATCCGTAACCAGCAAGATATCTGCTTCAGCAGGTAGCATTGTCTGCTCTGAAGACCTTGTTTTCACTCCAGATTTCTCCATCACCAATTCAAATGGCTGATGCACAGGAAGAGCAGTTGAATATACAAACATTGTCGACAAAAGCAATGAGAAATACAAAAGAAGGACGGCATGATATAATTCACATATATGACGCTTGCCTAAAGAGCATGGCATTGCATAATTCACATACATAATGCCGTGCAACAACATCACATTGCATAATTCACATATATAATGTCTTGCAACAAGATGGCATTGCATAATTCACATATATGGTAATTAGACACTAAACAGGTGGCATTCACACAAAGCATGTCTAAACTAAGCAAATGACATAGCAATGCAAGATACCATACGCACGATATGAGCAACATAACCCTGCCAAGTTAGGGCATGCACCATGGGGGGAAATATGACTGGTCATCTGTCTCTGAATCCTCCTCTTAGGAGCTATCGGTAACCAGCAAGACATGCGCTTCGTCAGATGGCATTGTCTGCTCTGAAGACCTTGTTTCCACTCCAGATTTTTCCATGACCATGCCGAATGGCTAATGCACAGGAAGAGTAATTGAATGTACTAAAATTGTTGCCAAATTTAACACGTAATAAAAAAATGATGGCATGATATAATTCACATATAGATGACTGGCTAACCAGGGTGGCATTGCAAAATTCACATATATGATGCCTGGCTAGACAAGATGGCATTGCATGATTCACATATACGATAAAGGAACTAAACAGATGGCGTTGACACAAAGCATGTCTAAACTAAGCAGATGACATCTTTAATGTATACAGTAAGCAATGCAAGGCACCATATGCATCATATTACCAACATCAGCATGCCAAGTTAGAGCGAAGACCTGATGGGGTAAATAGGAGTGATCTTCTCCTTCTGAATCCCCCTCAGAATAGTTATCTTCCTCTTGATTATGATCTGAAATGGGTGGAGGGGGGCTGCCTTTGCGCCCACCATGGAACGACGTCTGCATGAAATTTTATTGCCACGCAAGGCTCGTCTCTTTTGCTCTACATGATCAGTTCCATTGTGTACAATAACTGGCATGCATAGGAATAAAACATAGTGAGATTATGTAAGGAGTGCATGCACAAATCCAGAGTGATGGTAGCAAACTGTGGATAGACCCAAAACCAATGATAGCAGGCAGATAATAGCTTTAGTTAAAAATACAGATAATGGATCCTTTAATGTTTGTTTGCACCCAACATGAAACTCATAGTAGACACTGGAGATTAACCAGATAGTAGACAGATAGTACTGATTGCTGCCCCAATATGTACCCCACAACCATTCAAAAACTCAAGTTTCAGCATTAGTTTGGACCTGACTCGGAGTCTAATAGGTGAACACGACGATAATGTAGCATGTCATCATATTAAGCGACGCATAACGTAAGCAGACACGGAAGAGTGCAACCTCTCTTGCGGACCGGTGTAGTCCTCAAGGTCATCTGCTCAGTTGATGATGGTAATGCAGTTGCCGTGGCTGCCGGCGGCGGGGAAGAAGATCTGAGGCGGCGAAAGACTGTCTGGAGAGCGGATCCCTGTTGTGGTGAACCCTTCCGTCGTTGGAGCAGCTGAGCTGGGGTGCAACACAGCGCTGTAGGAGCAGGACAAACCACTCATGGTTTTCTTTGACACATATCTGTAACATAAGTAGTTGAGTAAGGGCTTGTTTCAATTTGAGGATTCTAACAATGCAGGGATAGGAAATAGACAGGAATAGGATAGGAATGCACGAACAGAGAATTTAAAAACACAGGATTTCTGCCAATCTGGGTGTTTGATTCAAAACAATTGGAAGATCACAGGACGCAAAAAAGCATGGTCAAACCACAAGAAAATGTACGGTTATAATGCTATTATGCTACTATCTCTTAGTCTTGTGCTGGATGAATAGGAATATGAAACGGAGGAGAAGTGGAAATTAGAATTCCTACGGTTTTTCTTTCAAGGAGACACTAAAGGAACAAATCCTACAGTTTTCCTTTGCTCCATTCCTTTGCACCAAATTCATGAAAAGTAGTACCATAGGAAACTTTCCAATTCTGATGTTTTTCATTCACTTTTCCTTTCAAGCACTAGTGATTCTAGTAGGCAGGCTTGAGCAAGGAAAATCCTACATTAAAAAATGTTTTTGTGCTACTTCTATTACTTTGGACCCAGGCCACTGCCATACTAGCTCAACTCCCAAGCCCATCGACAAATGCACAGCTCAAACGCGCAGAGATAAATAATGATGGCGTTCAGGAGAGTCCATCACGGATAGCTAAGTTGCCTGGTACCTCACTACTTGTCATATAGTAGGATAAAATAATCGTATTTCCCGTTACTACGAGTGCTCAGTGGACAATATATATAACATGTAGAGTAAAAAAGAGATGCAACAAGTGTAGAACCTCTTTGGCGAAGCCATGTCGATCTCAGCGTGATTGGGTTGGCCGGTGAGGATGCTCCGGCTGACTTGGCTGTCGGAGGAGGGGAAGAAGATCTTAGTTGTCTGGAGATGGAGCCTGAGGTACCGCTCCTCTGTAATGGAGGGTTTCGTCGTTGGAGCAGCTCCGGTGAGTTGTACGACGCCGAGGCTAAAGCAGGACAAGAGAGACAACGAACAACGTTAACCTGAGTGGAATTCTAATAGCATCTCCAATACATGACATAAAATACATAACCACAAAGTGCTAGATGTAAAATACATCACCCGCTCATCTCTGAACTTAACTGTCGAAACTGAATTTAACTGTCGAAACTGAACTTAACTGTCGAAACTGAATTTTGCTGTCGAAACTGAACGCACTAGCAAGGTGAGGCTACACGTTGGTCGACTGACTTTTTCATCTCTGGTCAGTCGATTTTGCAGCCGTTGGATACGAAATCAAGGGCCTGCGGTTCATCTTCAACCTCCACCCCCCTGAGCCGCCAGCCACCACCGGCCAAACAGCAGCCCCCCCCCGCCCGCGGCCGGCGGTGCGCCGGCCCGCCCGCCCCGAAAACACTCCCCACCGCCGGTCCACCGCCGCCCCGGCCATCCCTCTAGGCCCCCCCCATGCCGAGCTTTTTCTCCGGCGATCCCCACGCCACTGCCCCACCAATGCCCCGCCACCGTCGGCGACCACCGCCCCCATCCTGAACCCTAAGATAGATAGTGGGGTACCTCTCTGGCGAGCCCCCTCCCCGCTGCGGCTGGTTCTTCCTTCACCCCGGCGAGCCCCCCACCCCCTGAAAATCGACTGACCCAAAAGTCGATTCAGTCGACTAAAGTGTAGCTAAATCGAAGCAGCATCGCAAGAGCAGACCAGGCAGGGGACCGAGAGCAAGAGCAGAGCAGCAGCACGAGCGAGAGCTAAAGCAGCAGCAGCTCCTACTGATGTGGACGTCACCGCTGAGGGAGCGACGCCGTGGAGGAAGTGGCCGGCGACGCCGCCGTGGACGGAGCTGCGCCGTGTCGGCTCGGGACCGAGCGCCGGCAGCACCGTGAGATCGAATCAAGAAGAAAATGCGGCGATTAGTGTACAACCTCTTTGGTGGCGCTGATTAGGCCGCAGCTTCATCCGAGGAAACGGTGATGATGATGCTCCTCCGGTGGTGCAGGTGAAGACGGCGGTGTGGGAATGGAGGTGGCACGAAAGACGAGGGGAACGTTGGGGCAGCTCCTTGGAGGTGGAGGACGGGGTCGCTGAGCCGGCGGGACGATGAGATCGACGACGGATCCTCATCCGGTACGGTGGATGAGGGACGTCGAGGTGTTGCTGTGGACGACGTCGTCGGGGAAGAGGCTCCAGCTGGGTGGCGGACGGAGCAGGGTGTGGGGTTTCGTCGCTGGTTTTCGCAGCCTCGGTGTACGAATGGGTGGGCGGATGGGATGGCAGTAGGGAACCATGGCTTAGAGATCCGCTTGTCCGAAATGTGGGGTAAGTTACGAAAGTACCCCCACCGATTTGAGGCGGTTCTTTCGGTTCAGGGGTACCATGGGCATTTCGCGCGTCGGGATTTCACAGGAGGTGGGAGTTTTCACGCGCGTTGTAATTTTGGAATAGCAAGGCACGGGTTGAGATGGAGGGTGTTGTCGGAGCACAACGAGACAAAGATATATCTTAAATATTTCGGGCTAACAAGGCGCGGGTTGAAGAGGCGGGAGTTTTGCAGCACGATAGACAGAGACGCTAGCTTGAATTTTCGGCATAACAAGGCGCGGCTTGAAATTTCGGCAGAACAAGCTTAACGTGTACACAAAAAAAGACAATTTGCACCTCAACACGCACAACACACAAAAACACCATTTAGACTAGAGTAAGGTACACGTGCATTGCACGCATGAGATTTGGCAACCAAATTATGAATAAATACCACATTATAGCATGCAAGCTTTGAGTCATATATGCATGATGTAGATGTTCGTTTAATTCTTATAGTTCATTTCATTCAAAATCATCTAGTTTTTATAAGAAAGCTAATCTATCTTAAGATTCATGGAATTGTGCGTCGTAAGACATAAAGTAAAAAACAAATAATGGCAAATCATGTAGAAAAACATTTGGGCAATTCTGATACGAAAGATTCTAGAGCAAATAAGAAGTGCTTGTGTTTTGATGTTTGTGCATTATGCTTAAGTTCAACCATGGAGTCTTCTAGATTATACATGTGGCGAAATCTGGTGGAATCTAGATGATATCCAATGTCCAGTAGTGCTCAAATTTGCCATCTTTGGACCATCGGATTCGCCTCATCCAACGACCATCTTTCAAAGTTAAAGTTACCTGCACACAATATAAAAAAATATAAAATATAATATATATATATAGGGGTATAGATATAGATATGTGATGCGAAAGCCGTCCATCATCTCCAATTAGAATAGTGTGTCCATGCACGGATGCGACGTGGCCAAATGATGTCTACTATCGGTATCTCAAATTCAATTCAGTCTGACCTTGTTCAATGTGTATACATTACAACATGCTTGTTTCCAAACCACACCACGCAGATCTCCGTTATATTCATGCATGCATGGGTTTCAAACATCAGGATCTCTTATTCAAATATTTGAATTCAACTTTACATTGATTATGACCTCACCTATTCTTTTACACCCACACAGTAGTCTTCTCTTTATAATTGTACCACTAACTTTCTCTCGTGCATGCATGCACACACACTACCAGTCGGCATTATCCATCGCACGCATACAATCTTTTTCTTCAGGTCGGTCTCCCAGAAGGCACACACCCACACACATCCCCCTCTCCATCATATCGGGCATTCTTTATCTCTCACACGTGCATGCGCAACGATCGATGTTCCTCTATGTACGTGTGTATATAGCTAGGTCTTTCATAGTTTTCCACACAAACCGATCAATCGATATATCCAGTGAGGTCTCACCCTCTTTCCCACGTCCACATCGATCAATCTATACCTCTCTATATAGGATTAACATATATAGCTAATACACCCACATTAATTATATATCCAACGTCCCCCTCTCATCATCCATGCCTTCCGCTTCATTTCTCAGATGCGTGCACAATGGCGAAGACAGGGGGCAGTAAGGGCCCTGCCCCCTCCCCCCCTAACATCACTATATATCGAGGCTAATATGAATGTGATCATTAGACAATTGCTGCTAAAAATGGTTTAAGTTCATGAATTGACCCTCCTCGTAAAGGATTAGCAATGCTTGGCCCCCTAGCTCATTTATTTTTCATGGCTCCACCACTGCGCGCAACAACGCACGTGTTCGCCCCCCTCTCTAAATACCGATCTCGCACTTGTGCATTCCTTCATAGTCTCCCTCCACTCGGCCCCTCGCACCATCTTCTAGCCCCCACCGGATTTTGCCACATGTACAATCTAGCAGACTCCATGGTTGGACTTAAGCATAATGCACAAACCTCAAAACAACAGTGGTTCTCTTTTGTTCTAGAATCTTCCGTATCATAACTGCCCAAACTTTTTTTCAAGTTGAATTGCCATTATTTGTTGTTACTTTATGCTTTACAACGCACAATTCCATGAATCATAAAATAGATTAAGGGCTTCTTTGATTCAAAGGATTCTCAAATGAATTTTGGAGGATTCTAATCATTAGGAATTTTTCCTATCTTGGTTGTTTGATTCGTAGGATTGTAAACCATAGGAATTTTTCCATATGATTCATTTGCACTAGATTTCATAGGAAACATCCCATCCACTCAAACCTCTTTGAAAGAATTCTGCGTTTTTTCTATGCACAATCAAACACTCGTACAATCCTGTAGGATTCAAGACGACATTCCACTATAATCCCATGTTTTTCCTATTCCCGCGTTCTTAGCTTTTTTATAAAAACTAATTGATTTTGAATGAGATGAACTATAAGAATTAAACGAAGGGATACATCAGGCATATATGACTCAGAGCTACATGCAATAGTGTGGTATTTATTCATAATTTGGTTGCAAAATCTGATGTGTGCAATGCACGTGTACCTTACTAGTACTTCAAGTATGTGCAAAACACGTAAATTAGAATACCAATGGCACGCTACACAGTGTCTCTCTTACAGTTCATGAAGCCACGTGGCACATGTGGAGGCGTTGTCGCGAGCTCCTTGAGTGGATTGATCACAATGACGTGCTGCTGGTTCCAGAAGAATGTACTCGTCCTCCCTGAGCTATACTGGCGGTACATGCACGAAGCGAAGATGTGCATGCACGCCACGCACGCACTCATTCCCTCGCACGCACACGCGGGTACACGGGCGGACGCAATTTTGTACCAAGATCCAACCCATGTGATAATTTGACGCATGTAAAGTCGTTCACTTCATTGATGGTCAATTAATACAGTGCATGCAAATTGAGTGGACGTGAGGGCGGAAGAAAGACATTATTACTCCACTGCGCGCATGCGAGTAGTTAAATCGTGGGTTGCTAGTAGTACTTCCATTGGTCTCCTTCGTATTTTGTGCCAATTTTTGACAGTAACATAATATTTACGCATTTGAGTAGTGTAGTACTTGAAATTTATGTTCCGCTAAACTCATCGGGAGCCGTTTCGGGCCTCGAAACCAAAACCATCAATTAATCTTTACCTTGTTCCCATCACATTCGAAAGCCTGCTCACACCTACTAGTACGTACCAAACCTGAACGTGTTCCCACTATGCAGGTATTAGTACTAGTGCTAGTACTTGGGTTATAAAAAGGGGAACTACCTAACCGAAAATTACTCTACCTTTCCTCCTCATAAGTGCTTCTTCTTCGTCCGTCGTTGCCATGGCCGGTGAGCAGAGCTCTAGGTCGAGAACTACTCGTAACAAGGGAGCGGCAACCAAGGCTGCGGAAAAAAAGAGGGCTCACCGCCATGCAAAGACCTCGAAAGATCTCTCACGGGTAGGCGATGGCTCCCAGGAGCGCCCTAGCCGCGGAGGCGAACATGCTGAGCCGGCGGAGCTGGAGTCGTTATCCCTCGACGGCATGCCCGATCAGCTCAATAAGCAGAAGGAGTTCGTCCAAGGCTTGATGGAGTTGCTGAAGTAGAGCCTCGATGACATGCCCGCTGAGCTCAATCAGCAGGGGGAGTTGACCGCCGGCTTGGTGATGCTGCTGAAGAAGAGCATTGCCTCGGAGAAGAAGGCGACCGGCGAAATCCTGCGACTTCAGGAGGACAAGGCAAAGCTCTGCCATGAGATCGACCTGTTGAAGGAGAAGAATGCCGGCGGGAAGAAGCAGCATGAGAATAGTAGTTCCTCGATGAAGATGCTGCAGGCCCTAGTCATGGAACAGAAGTAGGAGTTGGCGAAGCTCCGCATCGAGCACCTGACTGCTGTCAAGGTACGTAATGCGGCCGTGGAACAGATGATGAAGGCTCTTGTCGAGAAATCCCGCGTCATGGACAGAATGAAGAAGATGGCAGAGGAGACACGCAAGGAGATGGAGGTCGTGGAGGCGATGAAGAAGCAGTTACGACTCCGCGGCGAATTAGATCATTTGGGGTGATAATCTTCCTTCTTCTTTTGCTCCTGTGTTTCGTCTTTTGCTTCGGGTGTTTCGCCGCACGTGTCACGTTCTCTGCGAGGCATGAATAGAACAATGTTTTTTTGAGGGAATGAATAGAACAATGCTAACAATGAGATGACTAGCAAATTAGATCATTTTTTATCGCCATATGGCACTAGGCTGCCGTGTTTCGTGCTCCTCCGTCGCAGTACTACTCCAGTGGAAAACTTGAGTATACCGCACGGTTCTTTGCTCCTCCTCGATCAGGTCGTCGGCGCATTTATACGAGCAGTCAAATCACAAGGCCCCGCCTTCCAGCAGTAATGAGCCATCAAATCACATAGGCCCTCGCCTCTCGTGAAACCGACCAAGCTAGACTGCCCCCTCTAGCCTTTTAAAAAATGTATACTTTTGTACAATAGTAGTATCGATGGATTGCGCCATGGAGCAAAACTTGAAATTTAAAAAAAGGTGGTACATATAGAGAGCGCTCGTCGCCAAATTATGCATATAGTACTATTAAAAAGGCTAGTCACAATAATGGTGTCCAGCACAACCCACCCCTCAAATAAAACTAAGAGGGTGCTTGGATACGTTTTAGTCCCATGACTAAAAGTAGTGGGACTAAAACATGCTAGCCTCACCCATGCTTGGATCCAAATACTAAAAAGGCTAAAATCAAGTTAATGAGCATTTATTATCCTCCAAACCCTCCAATCCAGAACTCGCCTGTGTTAAAGGAGAGGAGTTAAATGAGTAGAGAGAGGACTAATCCACATTTTAGTAGGGGTACCCCTGACTAAAAAATTTTAGTCTCAAGACTAGTTTTAGCCCCTCTTTAGTCAGGGGTGCTTGGAACTTTAGCCTCTTAAAGAGACTATTTTTAGTCAGACTAAAATAACGGCGGTTGCTCTCGAGGAAGTCCTTCAAATCCTGGCACTCAACGTCGGCATGGCATATGTGGTAGACCAAGCATAATTCATTCACGCAAACCAGGATCACGGCGGGCTTCTTCCTCTCTTCGTCCTTTAGATCCTTCTCTCGTCCCAGGACTGTGGTGTACTCAACATCTTGCCCAGCGACCCACTCATCATCTGAGTCTTCAAACATACATCTGAAGCGAGAAAGGCATCCTTTCACCGTCGCGGAAGAACGGGTGTAGATGACGTCGAACTGATCGCCGGTGATGGTTCTAACCTTGTACTCACCGTCGATCGTGGAGATTTGGGATGCCATGGATTTGGGAGGAGGTTTAGGATTAGTGGAACTGCCTAATGTGAATGGACGGGACGACTAGGAGCGAACCGTCATAGTATTGAAGGACGTGCGGGGACGAGTCGGAGCGAACTGCCAGCGTGCGAACGGCGGGGTAGTGGCTTTCCATTCTCCCATGATACGGCTTCCGAGAGCCCTTGGATCTGAGATCGAACAGTTGCATGGCGTGATTCTAGACCTATGGGTGAATATCCTATCCTGGAGGGTTATTATGCAAATTTTCAGCAACTTAGCATGCGACCGTTTGATCTCAGATCCAAGGGCTGCCAGCAGCCCGTATCATGGTTGCGCCTACCACGACCGTCGCGTCGCTCGCGCGGTCGCGCCCTTGGAGATTTAACACGGTGCGTTAGGCTATCTAATGTTGGCATGTCATACATAGTCATCACTTAGTCACTCATACTACAACAAGGTTGGCTATAAGTGTAATTTTTTTACTCCTCTCTATCTCTTTCTTCGTACTCCCTCCGTCCCATAATATAAGAACGTTTTTGACACTAGTGTAGTGCCAAAAACGTTCTTATATTATGGGACACAGGGAGTACTAGTATTTATTGCATTTGCCAAGGAGTGACCTCTTCCAACGAAATGGTGTTGCTAAGTTTGCTTCATTTAATTAGCTATAGACTCAAAATTGTCTTTTCACCTAGGTACACGCGCTTAGCACCGTTTCTTCCTTGGGTCACCAAACTAGTCTCTCTCTTCTTGATTAACTTGCCACATCAGACTTTATGCCTATGTGGCAGGGTTAAGCACCTGTAGGAGCAAGTAAAACTAAGTACAATAGTGCGCTTTACATTGCATTTCTGCATATGTGGAGGAAAGAGAGGCAAGGAAAAAGTGGAGAAGTGGGCTCTCATGCAAGAGCCAGCCTCTACTACATGGTGGAGCATTGGGAGAGGCACCTGTATGGAGGTGGTCAGGAATCGGGAGACTCACGCCGGTCGTAGCGCCGCAGTTAAAATGATAATGGAAAGTCAAATCATGGGGCCCCACCTGTCCAGCAATAACTCGCTGTCAAATCACACAGCCCTACGTTTGCAGCAGCCTACTCCCTCGTCTTCTCGCGTCTCTGTCGAACCGACTAGGCAGAACTGCCCCGCCTACCGCACAGGAAAAGCCCCGCCCTCGACTTTTAAATAGTATACAGTATACTAATTTTGTATCCATGGATTGCGCCGGCGCCATGGAGCAAAGCTTCTAGAAAATGGCGGTACACATGTATGGAGTATACAGCACGCCTGTCGCGTTCGCGTCGCACCCCAAACGGTCGGTCGGTCTGGCACGCTTCTCTCCAAATGGAACGCGCGTCATATTGCATTTGCACACACATGTGGGACGGCAATTGAGAACCGACCATAGGCACACTCCCCGGCCCCGCAAGTCGGGTGACTTAATAGAAGAGGGAGACGAGCAATAGTACTAGAGAAGTGTTGTACTACGTTGGTGCCTGGACGATCCCTGCAAGACACGGAAGATCAGTTCGTCCATGCATGTGACCAGACTCCAGCAGACATGCCTGGATTGGCTATCGTCTACATATCGTGCAGGCTGTGTTGTACATGGCTGTAGTTGTGGTGAGAAATCTAAAAAAAGGTTTCTTGTCATCTCGCAAAATTAGGTGTCATGTGCTTCGGAGCACTGCGAGGGTTAAACAGCGACAACTGAGTTGGGCTAGTCATTGGGGGCACATGCACGAATAGTGACTACTCGGCTGCCATCTAGGTCAAGCCGGCTATGTTAATTAGGACACCTATCGACGGACCCCTTTTCTACGAGTTTATCTTTAATTTGAGCTTTGTTCCTCATCTAGTTTGTCCCTCGGGATCCATGTTGTCTCCTTTGGGCAGTGAGGTTATGATTTCTTGTCATGTGGCATTTTTTCTTGTTATATGTTATAATCCGGCACTTCAGATCAAAATGATGACAACTGCGCCTCCGGGCCACGTGCATGAAGACTTCTCGACAGTCATTGACGAGGACAAGCCGGCTCCGGTAGACAAAAGAAAAATAGTACTACTCCACTATATAGGCAGGAGCCTTCGCGCTTGCTTGCTAGTGTTGCTCTCTTCGCACATAAAATATATGTTATACGTTGCGAAAATAATATAATTTGAAAGTACATTCAGATACGAACCAAACGATACAATTTTTGGTGACATGCATTCACATTTTGCTTGTCAAATACAGTACATGGTCAAACTTTGACCCAAAATATGCAAAACAACAAAAAAATACTTCCAAGACCAGCGCCACTCTTCCGCTCTTCTCCTCTTAAACCACCGCCGCTCCTCTCCTGTTCCAATCTAAATGCAACGCCGCTCCTCTCCTCTTCCATTTAAAAATCACCGCCCCTCCTCTCCTGTTCCAGTCCAAAACCAGCGTCGCTCCTCTCCCGTTCTAATCCAAAACCCGCGCTGCTCCTCTCCTCTTCCATTCAAAAACCACAGCCGGCGAGTGAAGGTGTTGTGGAGAAGTAGACCGATGGAGGAGTACAACCGATAAGTGAGGATCGTAGACGGTGACCCTGTGAAGCTAGCTAGGATGTTGGAGATACAGTCTTGGTTTGACAACAAGGACCAACTAGCGGCGACGGCGACATCCATGGCCAAATATCTGCAACAGAGCGAAAAGGCGGCGATACTCCCAGAGGGAGTCACGCAGGAGTACATAGAGCTGCTCCTCTGGGCCATGGAGCAAACAGATTCACCGAATCTGATCGTGAGGGAGCGATGGTGGGAGTATCGATCCCTGTCGGGGTAAATGGCCACGGGTAGCCTAACCGGCTACCCCTGGCTCTTCAAGAAATTTGTCAGGCCTTTGGGCCTTCAAGCACTCCAAGCATTTGGGCCGCCTTCCGTGGCCGGCTACCGCTAAAGCCGACTCCCGGAAGGCGACCCAGCCTCACCGACTCCTCCCCAAGACGACCACGGGGTGGTCGACTCCAAGAAACTGGCCAAGAAGGACGCCGACTCCTAGGAGCCGGCCGAGACCACAACCACTCCTACATAACGGCGACCTGACGGGGTATGGCCACAGTGCGGCCCACGACCCCCGAAGCTCGAGGCGGGCATGGCTACAGAAGGCCGTACAGGAGGGATGTCTCCCGTGCGGCTCGGCACTGTAGCCACGCTAGCTCTGACGTCATCCACGACCCACTCCTGTACGGCCCAAGGGCTGCGGGCCCCCTCGGCCAGAGAGAGGTGTGAAGGCGGCCCGGCTCTTCCTAGTCGGCCAAGAGCATAGCCGGCCTCCAGAAGCTGGCCACTACCTTCCTCGAAGCAGGAGCCCCATTAAGGAGACAAGACGAGGTGAGGCTACAGTGATAGCCCCCGAGGCGGCCCACTGTAGCCACGCTCACCTCAACAAAGCACTCATCATCAGAGGCGCGGCTACAGTAAGCAGCCGCCGACAAAACCCTAGGCGGTGGGGCCGGCCTATCGACCAGGTAGCCGGCAGCCAGCGGGACCCACCAGCCGGCGGGACCCAGCAGCCAGCGGAGAAGCCGGCGAGCGTAGACACTGACGGTTGGGACCAGATCACAGTCGGATTACCATTGTACCCCCGGGGGGTAGGCCTATATAAACCCCCCGGAGCGCCCATGCAAAGGGTTGACACCTCTGCATGTTTGGCTTCCAAGCATAGCACCCACACACACTATAGATAGAGAGAAGCAAGAGCTAGCCTTGTTCTTCTTCTCCCTTGATCCCAACAGCTCTAGGAGCGATTGTAGCTACCCTTTATCGATCTAGTGATCATGCGGAGACCCCGCAGAGCAGGACTAGGGGTGTTATCTCCTCGGAGAGCCCCGAACCTGGGTAAGATTCGCCGGCGTGCATGTCTTCGCCTCATCCCGTTTCCCGGCACCGGCGACGTTTTATTGGCTCCCACAATGATAAGCCATCCCTTGGCATATGTCGCACCAACCACCCGACATTTGGCGCCCACCGTGGGGCCAGGTGCACCGTCGTCCGGAGACCTGTTCTGGACGGGAACCCTCTTCCTTCCCCGTGAGCGCAGCCAGCCTGCTGCGCCCAATGGCGTTTGCCCCGGCGCGCTGAAAGGCGTCGACGACGCCTGCGCAGCGAGCCGCCTCGCCGATCTGCTCGGCGAGACTCGCATCTCCGACGAGCCTGCGTCCGACGCAGGCACCGACTACCCTGAGAGCCGCCTCGTCAGCCTCCTCGACCCACTTCACGTCTCCAGCGAGCCTGCTGCGGACATGGAGTCGGTCGGCTCCACCGACCCGATGATCATCGACTCCGACACCGCGTCGCTCGACGCCTACCCCTCCGACGTGGTGGTCTTCGACGACCCCCTCCCTCGAGCTGACAGCGGCAGCAGCGCTGTCACCGAAGTGCTGGCATCAGCCACGTCTCCAACTCGGGCGAGAACGCCCGCGACGCTCAACAAGCGGCGATGCACGACCTCTCCGTCCCCATCCCGGCCGACGCCGACGCCGAGACCCTGGAGGCACGTCGCCTTGCCCTCATCGCGGAGAGCAAGAAGATAGCCTCGATGAGACGCTTCACCGAGGCCCACCAGCGCGAAGTCGACCGCGCCGCCTTCGGGACGCCGCCGCCTAGCGGCCCGAGCCGAGCCGGCTTCGTCCAGAAGCGCGGCGCAGCCGTTGCCGGCATGCTGGGCGCAGATCGCCCCGTCTACGCCACCCCGCTCGAGAATCTGCGAGCCGCTCAGGCGGCTGCAGAAGAGCTCAATGGGCTGGGAGCCGATGAGCTCCCATACATGACAAGACGGATCCAGCAGCTGATCGACGCGGCTGCGGAACGGCACGAAGCCGGCGCCTGAGCTGATAGCCATCCCCCGCGCCGGGAGCACGCAGCGACGTCCCGCTCGCCAACTGCGAGCGGTGTGCACCAGAAGAAAGACAAGGAGCCGGCTGCCAGCCGCAGCCGGACTCGCATTACCATCGAGCGCGACGCGGATGGCCGCCCTCGAGCTGTAGAGCACCAGGGAAACCTGCCTCCTCCCCCGCCTCGAAAAGAAAGACGCCTCACTCCACCGCCTGTCACCCATCCGACTCTTGGCGACCGACTCGGCCGCCGAGAAGGAGTCAGCGAGAATGACGCCCGCCACAGGATCGACCGCCTGGCTCGATCCTTGGCGTTAGAAGAAGAAGACGATGTCGGCCCGCCATGCTTTGGCCCCCGCATCCGCGACGAGCCCTTCCCAAAGGGTTCTCGCTCCCCAGAGACACGCCCAAGTACAACAGCTCGGTGAAGCCGGAAGATTGGCTCATCGACTACTCCACAGCCGTCAGCATCGCCAACGGCAATCGGCGCGTCGCCGTGAAGTATGTTCCCTTGATGCTGCAAGGCACGACGCGCACATGGCTCAACAGCCTCAAGCCCTACAGCATCAACAGCTGGCTGGACTTCACCGAAGTTTTCATCCGCAACTTCACCAGCACCTACAAGCAGCCTCCCAAGCCTCGCCAGCTCTCCCTCTGCGTCCAAGGGCCCAACGGGTCGACCCGCGACTACCTCACGCGATGGGCCGAGCTCCGCAACTCCTGCGAGGGAGTGCACGAGGTCCAGGCCATCGAGTACTTCACCGCCGGGTGCCGAGAGGGCACCCTCCTCAAGCACCGACTCCTCTGCGACGAGCCGGCTACCCTCGATGAGTTACTGATCACCGCCGACAAGTATGCCACTGCCGACTCCTCCATGAAGACCGAGCTCCGAGTGGACGCCTCGGGGAAGGTAGTCGCTTCGGCTCCCAAGACGCCGGCTGGCGACCCTAACCGTCGCCCCTACCAGAACGACCACAAGCGCAAGGGCCCCATGCCGACTTCCTCCAGTCCGCAGGTGGCCACAATTGAAGACGAGCAGCCCGAGGAGCGGCCCGCTCTCAAGAAGAAGGGAGGTAGGCCGCCCTGCCAGCCGTCCTTCTCCTACGAACAAGCACTCGATGCTCCCTGCAAGTTCCACAGCGGCGCAAAGCCGTCCAACCATACAACACGGAAATGCCACTGGCTCACCCGCATCACCAAGGGCAAAGGGATGGTGCCGCCTCCGCCTCCCGGCCCGCCGCCTCCAGCTCCCCAGCAGCCGGCGGCCCGGCCGGCAGTCGGCGCCATCCAAGACGAGTTCCCCGAAGCGCACGATGCCTACGTCGTCTTCACAAGTCAAGTCGACGACAAGCGCAGCCGACGCCGGCAGCACCAAGAAGTAAACGCAGTCGCCTCTAGCACCGCCGAGTTCATGCACTGGTCGGAAAAGCCCATCAGCTGGAGCCAGGCCGACCACCCAGAGGTGATGCCTTCGCCTGGCTCCTACGCTATGGTCTTGGACGTCACCCTTGCGACGGAGAGGTGAGCTGCCAGATTTTCCCGCGTCCTGATAGACGGCGGAAGCAGTATCAACATACTGTACCGCGATACCATGGACAAGCTAAACATCAAGGTAAAACAGCTCATGCCGAGCCGCACCGTCTTCCATGGCATCGTACCCGGCCTATCTTGCTCTCCAATCGGCAAGATCAAAATGGATGTTCTCTTCGGAGACAAAGATCACTTTCGCCGGGAAGCATTATGGTTCGAGGTGGTGGATTTGGAGAGCCCCTATCATGCACTACTTGGCCGACCTGCTTTGGCCAAGTTCATGGTTGTGCCCCACTACGCCTACCTGAAGATGAAGATGCCGAGCTCGAAGGGGATCATCACGGTAGCCGGCGACTACAAGAATTCCACCGAGTGCGCCATGGCCAGTAGCCGGCTGGCCGAGTCCCTCGTGGTGGCAGAAGAGAAGAAGATGCTGGAACGGGTTGTGGCCATGGCTGGCAAGCAGCCGGCCTTGTCCCCCAACCCCAAGGACTGTGATGCACAGGGCTCCTTCCAGCCTGCGAAAGAGACGAAGAAGATACCTCTAGACCCAGAGCACCCGGAGAGGTTCGCCGTGATTGGGGCGAACTTGGACAGTAAATAGGAAGGCGAGCTCGCCGACTTCCTCCGTGAGAATCGAGACATCTTTGCATGGTCCCCAAAGGACATGCGGGGTGTCCCGAAGGATTTCGCCGAGCACAAATTACATGTCCGAGCTAATGCGAAGCCGGTCAAGCAACCCCTCCGCCGACTATCAGAAGAGAAGCGAAGAATCGTGGGAGAAGAGATAGCCCGGCTCCTTGCAGCCGGCTTCATCATGGAAGTGTTCTTTCCAGAATGGCTTGCCAATCCAGTTCTGGTTTTGAAGAAGAATAACAAATGGCGCATGTGTATAGACTACACAAGTTTGAACAAGGCCTGCCCAAAGGATCCGTTTGCTTTGCCACGGATTGACCAAGTGATAGACTCCACAGCCGGATGCGAGCTGTTGAGTTTTTTGGATGCATACTCAGGGTATCATCAGATCAAGCTGGACCCGGCTGACCGCCTGAAGACTGCCTTCATCACACCCTTTGGAGCTTTCTGCTACCTGACAATGACATTCGGCTTGAGAAACGCCGGTGCCACTTTTCAGCGTTGCATGCAGAAATGTCTCTTGAAACAACTCGGCAGAAATGCCCACGTCTACGTAGACGACATTGTGGTGAAGACAGAGAAGCGTGGTACCTTGCTGGAAGACCTGAAGGAAACATTTGCCAACTTGCGCCGATTCCAGATCAAGCTCAACCCCGAGAAGTGCGTGTTCGGAGTGCCAGCCGGCCAGCTGCTAGGCTTCCTGGTCTCCGAACGCGGCATTGAGTGCAACCCTGTCAAGATCAAAGCCATCGAGAGGATGGAGATTCCCACCAAGCTGCGAGATGTGCAGAAGTTCACTGGCTGCTTAGCCTCCCTGAACCGTTTTATCAGCCGACTAGGAGAGAAGGCTCTCCCCCTGTACCGACTCATGAAGAAGTCCACTCACTTTGAGTGGAATGATCAAGCCGACCAAGCCTTCCATGAGTTGAAGAAAATGTTGACCACTCCGCCTGTCGTGGCTGCGCCGACTGAGAAGGAGCCCATGCTCCTCTACATCGCCGCGACAAGCCGAGTCGTCAGCACTGTTGTTGTGGTCCAGCGCCCGGAGGAAGGCCGAGCCCAGCTGGTCCAGAGGCCGGTCTACTATCTCAGCGAAGTACTATCCAGCTCAAAGCAAAACTACCCACACTACCAGAAGATGTGCTATGGGGTGTACTTCGGTGCCAAGAAATTGAAGCCCTACTTCCAAGAGCACCCCATCACGGTCGTGTGCACTGCCCCGCTCGCCGAGATCATAGGCAGCCGGGATGCATCCGGCCGGGTGGCCAAATGGGCCATTGCCTTGGCGCCCTACACGATTTTCTATCAACCCCGCATCGCCATCAAGTCGCAAGCGTTGGCCGACTTCCTCGTCGACTGGGCCGAGACCCAGTACTTACCGCCGGCTCCCGACTCCACCCATTGGCGGATGCACTTTGATGGGCCCAAAATGCGCACCGGCTTGGGAGCCGACATCGTCCTCACCTCTCCCAAAGGCGACAAGCTCAAGTACACGCTGCAGATCCACTTCGCCGCCTCCAACAACGTGGCCGAGTACGAGGCGCTCGTACATGGGCTCCGGCTAGCCAAAGAACTCGGCATACGCCGGATCCTGTGCTACGGCGACTCAGACTTGGTGGTCCAGCAATCATCTGGTGACTGGGACGCCAAGGACGCAAACATGGCAAGCTACCGTTTCCTCGTCCAGCAGATGAGCGGATACTTCGAAGAGTGCGAGTTCCTTCACGTGCCAAGGGCCGACAACGACCAAGCAGATGCCCTAGCACGGATCGGCTCCACCCGACAAGCCATACTGACTGGCGTCTCCCTCCAGCGCCTCCTCAAGCCGTCCATCAAGTCGTCTCCAGAGTCGGACTCCATCTTCGTACCGCCTGCGCCAGAAACAGCCGGATCCGGCTCAAGAAATCCCGCAGGCGGCACGGGGACTTCGACGACTGCCCCAGGGACTGACGTAGTCGCACCCGGCCCAGGGACTTCAGAAACCGGCCCGGGGACTGCAGCAGTCGGCCCGGGGACTGCAACGACACAAGAAGCGGTGGTCGACTCCAATGCAACACCCAACCCACCCACCCGAGTCATGGTGGCCACATTAACATCAGAAGAAGTCACAGCTCCCTCATGGGCCCAGCCCATCCTCAAGTTCCTAGTCAGCAGAGAGCTGCCGGCTGACGAGATCGCAGCAAGACTAGTGCAACGACGAGCCGCAGCATACACAATAATCAACAGGGAGCTTGTGAAGCGCAGCGTCACTGGAGTCTTCCAGCGTTGCGTCGAGCCAGAAAAAGGAGTGGCAATCCTCAAAGACATCCACCAAGGCGAATGCGGCCATCATGCCGCCTCAAGATCCCTCGTGGCCAAGGCTTTCCGCCATGGTTTCTTCTGGCCGACTGCCTTGGAGGATGCTAAAGAAATAGTCAAGAGCTGCAGAGGATGTCAAGTCTTCAGTTCCAAACAACACCTGCCGGCTTCTGCCCTCAAGACCATTCCCCTCACCTGGCCTTTTGCCGTCTGGGGACTGGACATGGTGGGCCCTTTCAAGACAGCCCGCGGTGGCCTGACACATCTACTTGTTGCTGTGGACAAGTTCACAAAGTGGATCGAAGCAAAGCCAATCAAGAAGCTCAATGGGCCGACTGCCGTGACATTCATCACCGACATCACTACTCGGTACGGCGTGCCGCACAGCTTCATCACTGACAACGGCACGAACTTCGCCAAAGGCGCACTGGCACATTTCTGCGCGACACAAGGCATCCGACTGGACTTAGCGTCCGTTGCCCACCCGCAGTCAAATGGCCAGGTCGAGCGAGCAAATGGACTTATCCTCTCCGGCATCAAGCCCCGACTGGTTGTACCACTGGAGCGATCGGCCGGCTGCTGGCTCGAAGAGCTGCCGGCTGTCCTCTGGAGTCTGCGCACTACACCCAACAAGTCAACCGGCTTCACTCCATTCTTCCTTGTGTACGGTGCCGAGGCTGTCATTCCAACAGACATCGAGTTCGACTCGCCTCGGATCACCATGTACACGGAGGAGGAAGCCAAAGAAGCAAGAGAAGACGGCGTCGACCTACTGGAAGAAAGCCGGCTGTTAGCCCTCAACCGGTCCGCCATCTACCAGCAAGGCCTGCGCCGCTACTACAACCGCAAGGTCAAGCCAAGATCCTTACAAGAGGGCGACCTTGTGCTCCGGCTGATCCAGCGAACAGCCGGCCAGCACAAGCTCTCGGCCCCTTGGGAAGGCCCCTTCGTCATCAGCAAGGCACTCGGCAACGACTCCTACTACTTGATCGATGCGCAAAAGCCAAGAGCACGCAAGAGAGATGACTCCGGCAAGAAGTCGGAGCGGCCATGGAACGCAAACCTCCTAAGATGATTTTACAGCTGAAAAGCAGTATGTATCACCCTACCCCTTTTGTATTAAGTTACAAACCAACAGGCCCCCCGAACAGTACTCGGGGACTGCCTTTTATTTATCTATGAATGACGAGTGTCATGTCCATGAATGTATTATTACATTTTGAATTCTCGTCCGGCACCGGGTCCGACTAGTCGGCCTGGGGACTGGCCGCCTTGAGCTACATTCTAAGTTCTTCCCGAAGTCAGCAAAGTAGTGCGCCGGCTCCCAAGTCCTCTCTTGTTGAAAGTCGCAGCTCAAAGAACTGACTGTCCGACTAGCAAAAGAGAAGACAGAAAGGACGCCCACATGAAAAAACGGCTAAGGATTATAGCAAAAAGACGGCCTCCATATATGCCCACCGGCTGTCAAAGCAGCCGGCTGGCCGGCTTCCTAAAAAACTTAGCTTAAGTCCGGGAAAGCTAAAAGTACTTCCCCCTCCCCAATCGGCCAGGCACTCCCCGGCTATAGATTGCAGAGCAACTGTTTGACTAGGGAGGCGGCAACCAAGGGAGGGCGGCAAAGGAAAAAAGCAGAAGGACAAAAAGCGAAAGTACAAGGAAAGACCGACTGCATAACTTATATACATAAAGCCGCCCACCGGCCGGCAACAGACTTAAGTTTGAATACACCCAGTTGGTGGAATTGTGCAGACTTAACCAAACATTGTTCAAAAGTAACAAGACAGGAAAACAAAAGAAAGAAGACTAAGGCGCGACTTGGAGGCCGAGCTGGTCGGTGAAGGTAGCTCGCCGGCTGAAGGAGCGGCCGCCTAGCTGGTCCCGGCTTGACCACCTCTCGCGGCAGGAGACGCACTCGCACGCGACGTAGTGCTGGAGGCGCGGTCAGGCTGGCCGGCTTCTCCACCAGCCGGCTCGGCGTCTTCACCCTCCTCCTCCTCCTCCTCTCCCTCGTCGCTGGAGTCGATCTCCTCCGCCGAGTCCTCGCCATGCGCCGGGTCTAGCCCGAACCAATCTTCTGGCTGGGCGACTCCATTATCGTCCACCTCGGGGGCGAAGACGTTGGTGTCGGTGTAATCGGCGATCGCTGAAGCCCGCTGAATGATGGCCGGCCGCGCTGGCTCCAGCTCCGTGTCGCCTTGCTGCCGCCAGGTCGCCAGCTGGTCCAGGTTCAGGCCGGGATACCAGGCCTTGACGAACTCCAGCGCCCGCCTGGCGCCGGAGCGAGCCGCTGACGCCTTCCAAGCCTCGAAGCGGCCCACTGCCACCTCCAGCCAGTCGGCGGTCCGACTGGGAGTACGAGGGACCACATGGCCGGGCCAGAGGGCGGCCAAGACCTGCGATCCCGCGCGCTGAAGCCGGCGGAGCAGCCTGTGAGCCGGCTGGATGCGAGCCTGGATCGCCAGGAGCTGTTCCTCCAGCGAGCGGCCGGCGGTTGGCGAGATCTCAAAGCCGGCTTGCCTCTTCGCCTGGCGACGGGCTTCGACGGCCTGGTTGGCGGCAGTGGAATAGCCGGGGAAGTACTCTGCGCAAAGAAGAAAAGGAAAGAAAAAACACCAAAATCAGAAAAAACAAGTCAAATGGCAGATGGCAAGAAAGGACGAAGGGGTAGATGACTTACCGTCAACCAGGTCCTCAATCTGGCCATAGCCAGAGACCAGAGTCTGCTTGACCTCTGCCCAGCCGGCCGCCTCCGTCTTGAACTCGGCCTGGAGGGCGGCCTCGCGATCCTGCGCAGCCTTCAGCGCAGCCTTGTGGCCTTCCTCCTGGTCGGCCAGCCTCTTGACCAGGCGGTCGCGCTCCTGCACCAAGGCGGCGAGCTCCGCGTCCTTGGCACGAAGAGCAGTCTGGGATTCCCCCAGCTGTGCCCTCAGACTGGCGTTGGCCGCTGCAGAGATAGAAGAAAAAGAAGAACAATAAGGAATGATCAAGGAAGATCCGAACCGACTGCTCAGCAGTCGGCCCGAATCTCGGGGACTACACCCGGCGGGTGCGCTGACGCGCCCCCACATGAGAAAAAGATCAAGTCACATACCTCGGCTTTCAGTGAGATCGGCGGTCTTCTGAGTCAGCTCCCGAGCCTGGGAGTTGAAGGCGGCCGCTCGGAGGTTGTGGTAGTCCTGCAAGACGGACAGAAGACCGACGTGAGAAAAAAAGCAGCAAAACAGAAGGCGGCCGCTCAGCAGCCGACTCGGAACTCGGGGACTACACCGAGTGGGTGCGCTGACGCGCCCCCACGAGAGAAATCAAGTTCAAAAAGAACAAGATGAGAATACTAACCCAGATGGCTGCCCGCGTGGCGAGGAATTCGTCGGTGAACTGCCTCAGCGCCGCGGCTTGGCTCTGCAGCCGGGTCCGGGCGTCTTGCGCAGCGACGTTCACCACGGCTGACCCTCCGCCCGGCGTCCACCCCGAGGTAGCGCTGGCCGCCTCCGCGTCTCGGGCCGACGAGCTGGAGCACACGGCCGGCTGTGGCTCCGACGCAGCCTTCTGCGGTTCAGACACGGCCTTCCCTGCACGCCGGCTTGGCGGAGCCCGGACCGCCACCTCAGCCCCCGCGGCCGGCTCGCCCTCCGCCGACTGTGCGGGCGCAGGCTCAGGCTGGCGGCCTTGGGTCGTCCTAGTCGGAGGAGTCGGCCCCGGCGCCTCCCCCAAGATGACGACGTCATCGCCGCTTCCTCCCAGCCCCGGCTGGGAACCGCTGGCTCCCCCTGGCGAGGGATCCACGTCCCCGGGCGCCATGGTACGCAGGGGGTGACCATCAAAGCCTCCCCTGCCGCCGCTTCGGCCTCAGCCTCCGCCTGGGCCTTGGCTGCGGCCTCGGCGAGCGCCTTCGCCGCGTCCTCCTCCCGAGCCGCCTGGGCGGCGGCTGCCCTCCGTGCCTCCGCCTCCCGCGCTTCCTGCTCCTCCCGCGCCTCCCGCGCGTTCCTTTCTGTCGCCTCCAGGAGGGCGGCGCGGGGATCCACGCGGCGGGTGGTGCTCCCAGAGCCCCCTGGCGACTCGACGACGGAGCCGGCGGCCGCCCGCTCAAGTGATAACGGAGCCCTGACCATTGAAAAAGAAGACGAAGATTCAAGAACCACCAAAGGAAAGAAAGAAGGGCAGTACATAGAAAGAGAGAACTTACGCCGACACAATCTGCGGCTGCTTCACCACTTTGCGGAAGCGAGCCGCCTTCGCGGCCGCTTCTTCCCGTCTGGTGGCCGCCGCCTCACCCCTGGGCTTCTTCGTCCGGCTACCAAACATGCCCTGGGTGGCGCGACGTTTTTGGTCTCTACCCCGAGCAGGCTGCGCGCCGGAAGAGCCCGCGCCGCGTCCGGAGGCCGGTTGGCGGGGCGGGACGACTTCGGCTTCGTCCTCGTCCGGCCAGTCGTCGAAGGTCGCGGTGAACCCAGAGCCGCCTGCTTCGCCACCGGTTGGCCGCCGGCCGGCTCGGCGGCATCCTCCATATGGACCGCCCCCAGGTCGGGGTCATCCTGGTCATGTTCGGTCCGGTCGGGGACGAAGCGGCGCTCCACGTCTGCCCCGCCGGCCGGCCGGAGCAGAGGACTCTGTCAAAAGAGCAAGTCGACTGGGTTAGAGTCGGCCCAAGAGGAACTCGGCGACAAAGCTGAGAGAAAGAGAAAGAAAAAGAGACAAGGGAAGCGTACCGTGGGCGGAGGATTGGCGCGCCTGTATGGCTCCTTGCCGAATTGCCAGTCTTCGGAAAGCTGGCAATTGGCGAGGTAATTCACCATGTCGGCGGCGTCAGGTTGCGGCATCTCCTTGGTGCACATCCGGCTCGGATCAAGCTGGCCGCTCATCTGACAGATCAGATGAGGCCGGCTCAGGAGCGGAAGGACCCGGCGCGTGACGAACGCGGCCAGGAGGTCGGGCCCCGTCAGGCCCTCCGACTGGACCATCACCTGCAGGCGGGCGATGGCGGCGTTTCCTCCCTGCGACGGCGTCACCGCCCGGAAGGACCACTGGGGCAGCCTCCCCGCCGGTGGGCCGGCTACGTAAGCCGGCAGGTTGAGGTAGTCGCCCCGGGGAGCGATGCTCCGCACGTAGAAGTATGACTTCTGCCACTTCTTCACCGATTGGATCAGCGTGATGACGGGGAAGGGGTTGTCGGCGCCTGATCTCCGCGACGCGATGAAGGCGCCGGTCTGAGCCGGCACGCCCCGCACGCGCGTGCCCAGCTTCGACTGGAAGAATTCCCCCCAGAGCTCGAGGGTGGGGAGGACGCCAAGATAACCCTCGCACAGGGTGACGAAGGCCGACAGCAGCACCACCGCGTTGGGGGTGAGGTGGTGCGGCTGGAGCTGATAGAATTCCAGCCAGGAGCGGAAGAAGGCGCTCACTGGCAGGCCGAACCTGCGCAGGAAGTGCGAGCGGAAGACCACCCGCTCGCCATCCCGCGGCGCCGGCCTGACTTCCTTCTCCGGCGCGAGGCGGACCTCCACTTTGTCCGCGCTGGGCAGACGCCGGGTGTCGCGGAGGAAGTCGATGTGGTCGTTATGGACGATGGAGCCATCCCAATCCCCGCCAAGCTGCTCTACGTGGGGAGGCATAGCGGAAGCTAGCCCGGCGGCGGAGGAGCGTGCGGAGGAAGAGCGCGGCGGCGAGGCACTGTCGCGAGAACGAGCAAGGCAAGAGGACGGCGGAAGTAAGAGGAGCGTGCGAGGACCTGCCGCCCTCCATCTCCCCCTACTTATAACCCCGTGCGACCGAAGAGGCCGGACGTGGGGGGGAGACGTGGGATTAACTGCGCCCACTACCCCCACGTCTCGCGTTTATTACGCATAAGTGCGAGCCGAAACTGCCGCACGGAACGTGCGGGCGGTTTCGGGATGCAAAGGATCCGCGCCTGGGCCGGGGCGCGGACGTGGCAGGCCACCTCCCTGCGGCGACGTCCCGTCACGCGCGTGGGCTGGCAGGCTTTCCGGCCACGTGGCACGCCAACGGCCCGAGGCCGGCCCGCGGCCCGGCGCACGTCCCTGCGGGTTTCCCGCCCCCCGACTCTAGAAGAATTCGCCTAAGGCGGCGCGCCGGACCAAGGCCAGCTCCCAGCTGCCGGCTCGTCACGATAGAAAGCTGATCGAGCTTCTCGAACCCCACTCCACCTCGAAGCCCAATCAGCTTCGGGGACTACTGTCGGGGTAAATGGCCATGGGTAGCCTAACCGGCTACCCCTGGCTCTTCAAGAAATTTGTCAGGCCTTTGGGCCTTCAAGCACTCCAAGCATTTGGGCCGCCTTCCGTGGCCGGCTACCGCTAAAGCCGACTCCCGGAAGGCGACCCAGCCTCACCGACTCCTCCCCAGGACGACCACGGGGTGGCCGACTCCAAGAAACCGGCCAAGAAGGACGCCGACTCCTAGGAGCCTGCCAAGACCACAACCACTCGTACATAACGGCGACCTGACGGGGTATGGCCACAGTGCGGCCCACGACCCCCGAAGCCCGAGGCGGGCATGGCTACAGAAGGCCGTACGGGAGGGATGTCTCCCGTGCGGCTCGGCACTGTAGCCACGCTAGCTCCGACGTCATCCACGACCCACTCCTGTACGGCCCAAGGGCTGCGGGCCCCCTCGGCCAGAGAGAGGCGTGAAGGCGGCCCGGCTCTTCCTAGTCGGCCAAGAGCATAGCCGGCCTCCAGAAGCCGGCCACTCCCTTCCTCGAAGCAGGAGCCCCATTAAGGAGACAAGACGAGGTGAGGCTACAGTGATAGCCCCTGAGGGGGCCCACTGTAGCCACGCTCACCTCAACAAAGCACTCATCATCAGAGGCGCGGCTACAGTAAGCAGCCGCCGACAAAACCCTAGGCGGTGGGGTCGGCCTGTCGACCAGGTAGCCGGCAGCCAGCGGGACCCACCAGCCGGCGGGACCCAGGAGCTGGCGGAGAAGCCGGCGAGCGTAGACACTGACGGCTAGGACCAGATCCCAGTCGGATTACCATTGTACCCCCGGGGGGTAGGCCTATATAAACCCCCTGGAGCGCCCATGCAAAGGGTTGACACCTCTGCATGTTTGGCTTCCAAGCATAGGACCCACACACACTATAGATAGAGAGAAGCAAGAGCTAGCCTTGTTCTTCTTCTCCCTTGATCCCAACAGCTCTAGGAGCGATTGTAGCTACCCTTTATCGATCTAGTGATCATGCGGAGACCCCGCAGAGTAGGACTAGGGGTGTTATCTCCTCGGAGAGCCCCGAACCTGGGTAAGATTCGCCGGCGTGCATGTCTTTGCCTCATCCCGTTTCCCGGCACCGGCGACGTTTTATTGGCTCCCACAATGATAAGCCATCCCTTGGCATATGTCGCACCAACCACCCGAGAATCCCAGATGGAGCATCCACCAGAGATTGAAGGATCGAGCATCTACAGGGTACCATTTGTGAGGGTGTCCTGCCAGAGCGAGCCGGTGGAGTCTTCATCGACCGAACCCAACTACAAGAGGAGAAAAGCAGTTGGCCCGACGACGCTGCCCCGCCATCGTCTCCCTCGCCGTTCACATCGTCTCACGGGGCGGCTGTCTGCCGCCGAGGAATAGGAGGGGCTGCCGCCCCCCCAGCCCAATAGTCGGGCATGTTGTGAATTGTCAGGAGGAGCTTAGGGTTGTCAGTATTTGCAGGTTGTGAATTGTGTTTTGTGTTGTGTATTTTGAGAGTACTTTCAGATATGAATGTCTTTTGAATTTTACATTTGCAGTATTGAGCATATGAAGTATTTTATGAATTCTAGAGATCTATTTTTAGCACTTAAAAAATGTAGTTTCATAGGAGTATAAAAGTGCAGACAATGTGATTCTCAGAGAAGAAACTGCAAGTTTCAGTTTCAGATAAGAAACTGCAAGTTCATTTTTAGATAAGAATTTGCAACTTTCAGAGGCAGAGCATTTATATTAACACGACCTTTTCAAACAGGGTTAACATCATGTTGGAAGTTTTATTGATGGTCGAAAATGGAACTACCAGCCAGTTAACATCATGCTGATCAACATTCATGCATAGCACATCTTCATATGATGCACAGTCAAAATGCCCACATAATGTCGAGTGTGCGAAACACACAGAAAACAAGGGACGAAGTTTTGGCAAGTGTTGGACATGGTTTTGGGCTGCCCCGTCTAGGCCTGCTCCCTCCTCCCCGTGGCCGGCTCTGCTGCCGCGCAGGCCTCACCGCCCCACCGTACTCCCATCGCTGGCCTAGCCATCCCTCTACTCACCCACACCTGCTGTTATTCTCCGGCGACGGCAGACGAACCAGGAAACGCTCGTACAGTCGTACTCCCCTCCGCGTGGGAAACAACTGCCGAGTCTTCCCTGCCTCCGTGTCGTTCCCTTCCTAGGCCTCGCCGTCGTCCACCGCCCTGGTGCTCTCGGCGCGGCCTGGTCAACGTGGTCAACGACCGACATGCATCTGAAGTGGACTGTACGTGGAGAGGCCGACAGCTGGGTCCACGGCCGCACGCAAGGAAATGCCTCCTTATTACGCGCAAAATAATGATTCCTCCACCTGATATCCGGGACCCACCGAAAGGGCCTCTGTATTTCGTGAAAAAAATGTTTCCGCCGCTGACAGCTCGGACCCACCAACTATATCTTCGCACGCAAGGAAGTGCCTCCTTATTACGCAAAAAAAATGAATACTCCACCTGCTAGCTGGGACCCACCATGGTGGGAGGCTGACTTGTGGGCCTACTATGTTAACTGGGACGGGGGCCTTTGCCAACTTTCGTCAATATGAACGATTCTAGCTCCAGTGACCGTACGATGTCCATCCAACGGCCGTAGTGCTTCTTCAACCTCTGGTCTTCTTGCTCCAGCCGCCCAAAGCAGCGCCGGTCGTGCCCCATGCTCCTGCCTCCCGTGGTCGGTTGTGCTGCCGCGGAGGCCTCACCGCTCCCTACTATTCCCACCGCTGGCCAGGCCCGGCGGCGACGGCAGCCTCACACCGCAGCCGAACCAGTGAACCCTCGTACACCTCTCCACGCGGGCTTCCACTGCCGCATCTTCCCCAGCTCCGCGTCATCCCCTTCCTAGGCCTCGCTGTCGTCCACCGCCGTGGTGCTCTCTGCGCGGCGTGGTCAACGTGGTCAAGGAACGACTTCCATCGGAAGAGTACTGTACGTGGAGAGGCTGACAGCTAGGTCCACGGCCACAACCCAGTTTTTTTTGATTTGCCAAGTAAGTTGCTTTGTCAGGCCTATTGGGCTGCAAATCGTTCAAGACGAGGAGAGCTTTCATTCGGCTGGCACAGAAAATGGCCCATCAGTAATGAGAAATGGGCTGTACATTTTTTAAACACATCAAACCGGCAATTAGTTTCAAATATCTTTTTTTTCACTTCGAGATTTTAAATTACATTAATTTTTGTGCGTGGAGAATTTGTTGGATTTTATATTGATATACATTTATTTTTAAAATCAATTTGAATATGAGTCGAAATTTCGGGATTAAAAACACTTCGGACCGCACTGAAATATGCAAAATTTCATATAATTTTTTAACCGTGGCCACAAATATGGGTTGTAATGCTAACAAAAAGAATATGGGCTCCAAAAAAACCTTAATAATTAGGAAATGGGCTGTAAATTATTAGAAATAATGGCAGATGGGTTGTATGATGTTTTCCACAAATTTGAGGCTTTCGTAAAAAAACGTTGACGCACAAGCAGTGACTGTTGGATGGCCATCCAACGGCCTTCGTGCTTCTTCAATCTCTGCTCTTCCCGCTCCAGCCGCTCAAACAAGCGCCGGCGGGACTGCCTGCTCCCTCCTCCCCGCGGCGGGCTCTGCTGCCGCGCAGGCCTCACCGCCCCACCGTACTGCCATCGCTGGCCTAGCCATCCCTCTACTCACCCACACCTGCTGTTATTCTCCGGCGACGGCAGACGAACCAGTAAACCCTCGTACAGTCGTACTCCCCTCCGCGTGGGAAACAACTGCCGAGTCTTCCCTGCCTCCGCGTCGTTCCCTTCGTAGGCCTCGCCGTCGTCCACCGCCCTGGTGCTCTCGGCGCGGCCTCGTCAACGTGGTCAACGACCGACATGCATCTGAAGTGGACTCTAGGTGGAGAGGCCGACAGCTGGGTCCACGACCGCACGCAAGGAAATGCCTCCTTATTACGCGCAAAATAATGATTCCTCCACCTGACATCAGGGACCCACCGAAAGGGCCTCTGTATTTCGTGAAAAAAACGTTACCGCCGCTGACAGCTCGGACCCACCAGCTATATCTTCGCACGCAAGGAAGTGCCTCCTTATTACGCACACAAAAAATGAATACTCCCCTGCTAGCTGGGACCCACCATGGTGGGAGGCTGACTTGTGGGCCTAGTAAGTTGACTGGGACGGGGGCCTTTGTCAACTTTAGTCAATATGAACAATTCTAGCTCTAGTGACCGTACGATGTCCATCCAACGGCCGTAGTACTTCTTCAACCTCTGGTCTTCTTGCTCCAGCCGCCCAAAGCAGCGCCAGTCGTGCCGCATGCTCCTTCCTCCCGTGGCCGGCTGTGCTGCCGCGGAGGCCTCGCCGCCCCCTACTATTCCCACCGCTGGCCAGGCCCTGCGGCGACGGCAGCCTCACACCGCAGCCGAACCAGTGAACCCTCGTACTCTTCTCCGCGCGGGCTTCCACTTCCGCGTCTTCCCCGGCTCCGCGTCATCCCCTTCCTAGGCCTCGCCGTCGTCCACCGCCGTGGTGCTCTCCGTGCGGCGTGGTCAACGTGGTCAAGGAACGACTTCCATCGGAAGTGTACTGTACGTGGAGAGGCTGACAGCTGGGTCCACGGCCACAGCCTAGTTTTTTTGTGATTTTCCAAGTAAGTCGCTTTGTCAGGCCTCTTGGGCTGCAAATCTTTCAAGACGAGGAGAGCTTTCATTCGGCTGGCCGAGAAAATGGCCCATCAGTAATGCGAAATGGGCTGTACATTTTTAAAACACATCAAACCGGCAATTAGTTTCAAATATCTTTTTTTCATTTGAAGATTTTAAATTACATTAATTTTTATGCGTGGAGAATTTGTTGGATTTTATATTGATATACATTTATTTTAAAAATCAGTTTGAATGTGAGTCGAAATTTCGGGATTAAAAACAGTTCGGACCACACCGAAATATGCGAAATTTCGTATAATTTTTTAACCGTGGCCATAATATGGGTTGTAATGCTAACAAAAAGAATATGGGCTCCAAAAAAACCTTAATAATTAGCAAATGGGTTGTAAATTATTAGAAATAATGGCAGATGGGTTGATCGGGAGGGGTGTGGCGTACCGCAAAATAGACGAAACAGACCTCCTACGGTCGAAACGGGGGTCCTGTTCATCGGGAGGGGTGTGGCGTACCGCAAAACGGACGAAACGGACCTCCTACGGTCGAAACGGGGGTCTTGTTCATCGGGAGGGGTGTGGCATACCGCAAAACGGGACTCCATGGGATACTGTTCATCTCCACCATCGACCTCCTCCAGCCTCCACGGGCTACCGTCGACCTCCTCAGCCTCCACGGGCTCCTGTTCATCCAGCCTCCACCGCGTGCTACTCCACCGGCTACTGTTCAACCACCCCTCCACGGGCACCCCTCCACCGTCTACTGTTCATCCAGCCCTCCACACCACGGGGTCCTGTTCAACCACCCCTCCACGGGCACCCCTCCACCGTCTACTGTTCATCCAGCACTCCACCACACCACGGGGTCCTGTTCATCCAGAGGCAACGCCACCACTCACTGTTCATCCAAACCCCCCCGCAACGCTCACTGTTCATCCCAGAGGCAGCATCGATCGGCTTCAGTTAGCAGCAGTAGCGAAGGAATTGCTCGATCGGGTTCAGTTAACAGCAGTAATGCGTAGCCTGCAGTGCAATCACTCGGGTTCAGTTAGAGCCCAACGCCTCGCTCGGGTTCAGTTAGAGCCAACGCCTCGAACACATGCACGTACGTGTACGAGAGAAACACGCATCGCTCGGCCCCCGACCTCCCACCGTAACCGGGAACTCCCCGAAATTTTCCTCGCCCTCGCTTCTACCATGGTTTTTTCCGTCATGGACGGCCCAAAGAATGTCATGCAGCTGCGTCTCCGGCCCGCCCAGGACGAAAAGCCCATTTTCTGTCATGATTTTTTGTCATAGAACTAGGATCCCACCACATCTATGATGATACCGGGTTTTGTCAGAATTATCATCATAGAAGTGTCATATGTATGACAGAAAAAAAATTCGTTCGGCCCAAAATGTCACGGATGTGTCTTTTTTTGTAGTGTAGGTCTGCTCACCGGCCACGTACGCAACGTGCAGGAGTTCCCGGGGATATGGCCCATGACCCCTGGGGGCATAGGTTTAGTCCGGCGTGCTGACCTCTCTATTAATCCTAGGTCGGGTTGCGGCGTATTGTTTGGCCGAGGCCGGGCATGACCCAGGAAAGTGTGTCCGGCCGGAGGTAATCGAGCGTGGTGGGTAAGTTGTTGCACCCCTGCAGGGAAGAAAACATCTATCGATAGCCTGTCCTACGGTAACGAACACTTGGAGTTGTATCCCGATCGATACAACTAGAACTGGATACTTGAGATGAGACATGGATATGAGAATTGGATAGTATGGCTCTAGGATTGCTTTCTCACAGGGAGTCGAGAAAGGATCTCTGGCCGAGGTTGATAACACTACTACTACTTTACTTTATGCTACTCTACTCCCTCCTGTTGCTGCAAGATGGTGATTTCGAGAAGATGCTAGTCTTCGATTGGACTAGGTTCTCCCTTCTATTCTGGCATTTCTGCAGCCTAGTCCACATATACAGCCTTCCTTTGATAATGTTGCATATGTAGTGTAGATCCTTGCTTGCGAGTACTTTGGATGAGTACTCACGGTTGCTTTGCTCCCCCTTTTCCCCCTTTCTTCTTCATTCCGGTTGATGCAACCAGATGTCGGAGCCTAGGAGCCAGATGCCGCCGTCGATGCCTAGTACTACGTGGAGACCGCCGACGACCAGGAGTAGTTAGGAGGCTCCCAGGTAGGAGGCCTTGCCTTTTCGATCGTTGCTACTTTTGTGCTAGCCTTCTTAAGGCGAACTTGTCTAACTCATTTCTGTACTCAGATATGGTTGCTTCCGCTGACTCTTGTGTATTCGAGCTTATGTATTCAAGCCCTCGAGGCCCCTGGCTTGTAATATAAAGCTTGTATTATTTTAATTTGTGTCTAGAGTTGTGTTGTCATATTTTCCCGTGAGTACTTGATCTTGATCGTACACATTTGCGTATATGATTAGTGTACGATTGAATCGAGGGCGTCACATGGGTGAAGGCCCGGAGGCCCATGGCGTCTCCGTGCATGCCCTCGATCCAGCGGGAGGGGCGGTGCCTGCCATGAGGGCCGAACGGAGAGATGAAGCGGGCGGAGGGATGGAGCAGACAGAGAGCCGAAGCTCCGGCGCACCCCTACCTGGCGCGCTAAATGTCGGATCAGGGGTTCCGCAGACCCTTGAGAGGTTCGAACTCTGGGGTGCGCACGAAGAACACTCTCTCCAAGCTCGCTCGCTCAACCATCCCACGGCCTAGCTCGACGAATCCAAAGAACAAGAGACACATGGGTTTATACTGGTTCGGGCCACCTCGCGGTGTAATACCCTACTCCAGTGTGTGGTGGATTGCCTCGTGGGGCTGAGGATGAACTAGTACAGTGGGTGAACGGCCTCAGGAGGTGAGGTGTTCTTGTGCTCGATGAGCTGGTGCGTGTGAGGGTGATATCAATGCTTCCCCTTGCTACGGTGGTGGCTATGTCCTATTTGTAGTGTTCTAGGTCCTCTTCCCAAATGTTAGGCGGGAAGGGATCCCACAACGGCCAAGTTTGAAGGGGGGAAACTACTACAAGCTATCCTGACAAAAGTAGTCTTCGCCTGCGCTTGCCTCCTTAGAACCAAAGAGGAAACTGGTACACTGCGCCCACTGGCGCCCGCTTGGCCTTGGTCGTCATGGCTCACATCACGTGAGCCTCGCGAGGTGCCTCTTGCATAGATATCTCCGCTCCTTGTGTGCCAGCCTAGTGAGACTGCCCCCCAGGGAGGTGTTGCTGTCGTCTTCCTCGCAAGGCTTGGCCCCTCGCGAGGGCCTTGAGTTGTTGCTGCTGAAGCTGGGCCGTACCGGGCCGTTGATGGAGCCACGCCGTGGGCCGCAGGCAGGCAAGTCTGGGCACCCCCGTTCCCAGGACGCCGACACAATTTGGGACAAGTTTTGGTACAAACTTCTTACAAATTGGAGCTTCTCTCAAAAAGGCTCATGGTTCCGAGGGGGAACTTGTCACCTATGTGTGCAAAACAACATATGTTGTCTCTTCCCACCTTGCCATATTTTACAGAGGCAACATGCAACTATAGGAGCGTCGTCCTAAAAATATGAGATTATTTAGGGTTCGTCTTGCCTTTTTATACATTATTTGAGTTTTCTAGGCATTTTGGAACATACTTTGGTGTGTGCAAAGGTCATGTGTGTACTAGCCACCTATGTAATTGGATGTCCAATCTGTTTATGATGTTGTTCTTTGTGCAATGACATCGCACACGGACCATACTAGGGAACCCGTCGATGATGATTTCATCTATCGCTGACAATTGTGTACCACCAAGCGTTTGCCCACAACACACACGGCTTATTAACAGCAATCGTCTGTATTATTATTGGTCTCTAAATTAGATTAGAAAGATAGAAAGGCCATGAGGATGGGAAAATCAAACGCACGCATTCTGATTACAGACCTGTTTGCCGCGTTTCACACACATCTTGTTATATTGAACCATTTCTGTTCTCTTGGCTCAAAGCAAACAGTTCATCCGAGTGAACCGTATGCCGTATATCGCACACACCTTGATATGGCTGGCCGTTTCTTTTGTGTTGCCTAATCACAAACAGTTCGTCGGAGTGAACTGTATGCCATATATCGCGCACACCTTCATCTGGCTGCCCGTTTCTGTTGTTCTGCCTCATCGCAAACAGTTCATTGAACTCAACCGTACGCCTAGCATCGCACACCGAACTAAAATCTGACCCGTGTTCGATGTATCCGCCATCACAAATGTTTTGCACCTTTTTGACAGGATTTTTGCATCACTGTTTATGATTAATGCGTCACACACAGTTTTGTCGAAGGGTCTCCGATCGTAGTGTCGCGTTAGCAGCATCCTGTAGTAGTGAGTGGACCCAGTTGGCCAGGTCAAAGGTCCACTCAGCAGAGGCTGACATGAGGGCTAGCAGCTGAGTCAGCAGCCCAGTCAACAGTCAACATTAGACCAGCTGACTGGTCAAAGCTGACCAGTGGGCCCCACTGGTTAGTGAGACAACTAATCAACAGGTTTTAAATTAACCCTAATTAATTTAATTAGTTATTAGGGTCCACCTATCAGTGCCTAATTAAGTTAAACTAATTAATTTAATTAGTATTAGTTAGTTAAGGGGGTGGGCCCTACATGTCAGTGAGAGGGGTTGCCCAATTAGCAACGTTGATCGGGTCAATGTAGTCAACCGGGGCTAGGGCCACTGGCACTGACCCAGGTGGGCCCTAGACCACGCCACGTCGACGAGCAGCGCCGGAGTTGCTCCAGCGAGCCTCTTCTGCAGTGGCTCAGCATCCATCGGAAAACGGCTACAGGGTGTCTCCGGACCCGTGGTTGGGTTCTACTGGCGCGGCTCGACATCGCGCACACGATGGTGTCGACGATTGGTGTCGGGGATGACTGGGACGACGCCGGTGGCGAGCGGAGGTAGCGCTGGAGTTCGGGCAACGACGAGAAAGTGGCTAGAGTAGGCTAGGGGCGTTAACTAGGACCCGGCTCGACGCTGCACGTGCCCTGGAGCGCGCCAGTGGCTGGCGCGGGTGCTCGTGAGCGCGCACGGTGTGTGTGCGGCGATCATAGCGACGGCGGGGCGGCAACCAGTGGGGGAGCTCGCTGGAGAGGAGCCGAAGCTCAGGCAGAGAGGGGAGAGGATGTGGCGCTCACCGTGAGGCACAAGGTGGCCGGTGATAGGCCTAGGAGTGCAGGAGGGCGGCGAATCGGGGCGATGAGCTCGTCATAGCCGAGGAAGAAGGCGGCGGAGTGGCGGCATTCCAGCGGCTCCGAGCTCGACCCCTTGGTCGCAGGCGACGTAGTCAATGCCGGTGGTCCTTCTAGGTACAGTCTCGGGCGTCAGGGCGCCTGTGGCCACGCGGACGACGAGGCGGCAGCGACGGCTGCGCTTGGGTACGTCAGAGGGGTCGTGGGAGAGGGGTGAGTGAGGGACGGTGGGGTAAAATCTCGGGGGAGGGTGCTGACGAGGCCAAGGGAGCTCGCCCTTATCCCCTCCGTGGTGGGACGGTGAGGCAGTCCGGCGAGGACCGCGGCCGCGCGCGGGTGTCCTCGTTTGGCTCTTCCTGTAGAGAGGTTGAAGCCGACCGGGGTGTGCGCTGGAGCTGCCTGGCACTATTGGCGCGTGCTACCTCTTGAGCTTGCATTGGTTTTTTCCTTGAATAGGAAAGGGTGATGCAGCAAAATAGAGTAAGTATTTCCCTCAGTTTTGAGAACCAAGGTATCAATCGAGTAGGATACAACGCGCAAGCCACCGAATACCTACACAAACAAACACCAACTTGCACCCAACGTGATAAAGGGGTTGTCAATCCCTTCACGGTTATTTGCAACGTGAGATCTGATAGAGATGGATAAATGGCAATGTAATGTTTTTGGTATTTTTGGTTTATGGAATGGAAAGTAAAGTAAAAGATTGCGAAGAAAGTAAATAGGAAACTAGAATTGTAGATCGTAAACTTATATGATGGAAAATAGACCCGGGGGCCATAGGTTTCACTAGAGGCTTCTCTCAAGATAGAAATTATTACGGTGGGTGAACAAATTACTGCCGAGCAATTGATAGAAAAGCACAAAGTTATGACGATAACTAAGGCAATGATCATGAACATAGGCATCACGTCCGTGTCAAGTAGACCGACTCCTGCCTGCATCTACTACTATTACTCCACACATCGACCGCTATCCAGCATGCATCTAGAGTACTAAGTTCATAAAGAACGGAGTAACACCTTAAGCAAGATGACATGATGTAGAGGAATTAACTCAAGCATTATGATAAAAACCCCATCTTTTTATCCTCGATGGCAACAATACAATACGTGTCGGTTTCCCTTCGGCCACTAGGATCGAGCACCGCAAGATTGAACCCAAAGCTAAGCGCTTCTCCCATTGCAAGAAAAACCAATTTAGTTGGCCAAACCAAATCGATAGTTCGAAGAGACTTGCAAAGATATCAAGTCATGCATATAAGAATTCAGAGAAGATTCAAATAATATTCATAGATAAGCTGATCATAAATCCACAATTCATTAGATCTCGGCAAACACACCGCAAAAGAGTATTTCATCGAATAGACCTCCAAGAACATCGAGGAGAACTTTTTTAGAGAATCAAAGCGAGAGAAGAAGCCATCTAGCTACTAGCTATGGATCCGTAGGTCTGTGGTAAACTACTCATGCTTCATCAGAGAGGCAATGGTCACTGGTACAGCGAGGTGCTATACAAACAATTTTTAACCCCTTTCCGCGACGGCATTTGGAACCATCGCCAAGTGAGTGTGGGCGATAGGGGGGTCCTTCCCACACGACCCAGAAACCATCGGGGATATGCCCCCCGGCACACACGCTTGGCAAAATGAGGTCGTGTGCGACCGACGAGTGCTCAAATACGGAAATACGTACAGTAGGGCTCAAAAAATACAATTATACAGGTGAAATCATTTCCGGTCGCAAGTACATCCCACACAGTCAGTCACCGCTAAATGTTTCCGTTCGTATATACATCCCACATAGTCAGTCCCACGACATCCAAGGAAAACGTTTCCGTTCGCAAGTACATCACACGCCATTTTCCCCGTTAAATCGTTTGAGATAGCATTTCCATTGCACACGTTATTAACAATTTTATCATTTGCGTTATTGAATGCATCACACACAGTGCGTAGAAGAAACAGTGTGTCAAGGGCTGTCCATCACACACACTTTTTATGTGGTAAACGTTTGCGCGAGGTGGCCTAACGCAAATAGTTTTCAAGAGGATGTCATGTGTGATTGTTCGTTAATCTAACATGGTTTATTCCTGGAAACTGTGTGCGTTATTGAATGCATCGCACACGGTGTTTTCTCAATAACCGTTTGCAATAGAAAAACCCAATTAGCAGGCTAATTATCCAATTATTAACAATCCATTTATTAATCTAATTGACATTTCATATTAAGCACACAATATATTTCATTTTCATAATTGAAATACATCAGAGTATAACATCATATAGCTTCAGCACTCAGCTACCCCATTATACAACTACACCAGCACCAAGTTTCACAAGCAACATCTATAACCTTTAAAAATTAGCATCATAGATGGTACATAGATAGATGTATCTCATCTGGAAAACTGCTGAAGCAGAAGGCGAATATTGAGCCTTCATTGATGTTGAAGGTCTTTGTAACTTTAGGCCAGTGCCTGTGGATGATTGACCGTCCATCCTTCGTCCTCTTCAGGAACACTTCAATATTGAACCGTGGGTGTTGTATGAATACCTTCGTCGCCTCCTGACCATATAGGTGTTTTGACAGGTAACCATCAGTGAACTGCTTTGGAAAGGCCTAAAAACAAGGATGTGCATAAATATCTTCTCTATATTAGAAATGGGGCAAAGGACTAAAAATTGTAAGGTATAATAGTTAGTACCATCCTGTAGTGAACTGATGTCTTCTTCATTGTGCATACAAAGATCATGATGTTTTTTGTCGCTAATTTCTTTATCCTAACAATCTTTTGGAGTTTCTTGACTTGACTGATATTCATGGACAACTCATTTCCCCATATGCAAAAAGGGTCGAACAGTGGGTCAAAACCTCTGACAGCAGGACCTACATGTGCAAGACCAAATTGTTAAATACCTAAATATTAGAATGGTTCCTGCAATTGCACAATAATGTGCTATTAGAGAACGGAGCATGCACGTGCTAACCTCGATTGTAAACCTCGGTGCTTCCCATTGTTTCCCTGCAACACATATAAGGTAGTTAGTCATCAGGTTAAGTAAGGGTTCACGTGCTATCAGTAAAATATGTTGATGAAAAATAAGCACATTGCAGATTCATCAGATTAATTCAAGCCACATGGAAAACCTATTAATCCAAACCAAGCATGATTAAGAACTAGGAAATATAGCACTTGTATATGTTTCTCATGTATTAAGTGCAACCAAATTCAATTTATTCCTCACATGCACAACAGTACAAAATTCTGCCCACAACAATTGGACATCGCATTGCAGAATTGAACCAAGTAGTTAACTAAACACCACAACAAATGAACCAAACATTAACTGAGCACCACATTGCACAATATAACATACTCCTAATAGAAGATAAGAAGTTGACCAAACCAAGCATGCTTAACAACTTGGAAATATAGCAACTGTATTTGTTTCTCGTGTATTTACTACAGCCAAATTCAATTTATTCCTCACATGGTATACAATAACAGAATGCACCCACAACTATTGAACATCGCATTGCATAATTGAACCAAACAGTTAACAAAACACCACAACACAAATGAACCAAACATTAACTGAGCACCACATTGCACAATGTATAACCAAACCAAGCATGCTTGACACTTGGAAATATAGCAATTGTATTCGTTTCTCATGTATTTTGTAAAGATAAATTCAATTTATTTCTCACATGGAAGACAATACAAAATTGCAGCTTGAAGAATTGAACATCACATTTGCAGAATTGAACCAAACAGTTAACTGAAGATGACAACTAATTAACAAAACAGTTAATAAGTGAGCACCACACTGCACGACATATAGAACATATACACTAGAGCAACAGATTGACAGTAAAATTAGATAGCACAATTCACTAGGCGAGGCCGATGTGGGATGTGGAAGGTGGAGGAGGATGGGGTCGGGTGTGGATTACCTGCCTGATTAGGCGAGGCCGAGCAGCGTGAAGGAGGGTCGCCGGCGAGGAGGCGGCACTGCAAGCAAGGAGTGATGGTTTCAACTTGGAAAGGAAGGCAGAAACAGGGGAAATGTGGCTTTTGGTAAGGGGAGGGGGCGGGGAGGTAGATATTTATGCGGAAGCCGAAAATTTGGAATCGCTTCAGCCAAAAAACTGGCGCGCAAAGTGTCATCAGACACGGTCCCTTATTCAAAACTATGTACAATATGTGAACATCACAAACGATTCAGATTGCTTAACCCGTGTGTGATGAGTTTGAATGTCGAAAAAATTGGTTCGAATTTCCCTGGTTACAGTGGTCATCCACGTCATTGCATAATTTGGGTACACAAAGGAGACTACGACACACCCACACTTCTTAATCGAGCAAGTTCGGCAATTAAACAGAGCTAGCTGATCTAAACATTATTCTAACAAATTAAAGACTGGCGCTCTTAATTAAACAAAACAAAGAGTACTAGTACTACGGCTGGTGCTCATCGATCTCCGTCGCCGCCTCCATGTCCAGCTCGCGCCCGACGGTCTCCTAGGGAAGGGGCTCCATGGCATCAATCGCACCATACTCGGCAAGCATCTCGCCATCCGCGTCCACCATATCTTTGGAATAGGCCACCATGAGGTGGGCGTGGGCGGCCGTGATCTGGGCTTTGGCGGGATCCGTCGTGGCAAGGTATGCCGCGCAGGAACGGATGGCTGCTCGAACTCTCTCGGAAATTGCCAACTCTTCGGCCGTGGGTTGCCGACCGTTGTCGGAGAAGCTTCCTTTGATTTGTGCGGTGACCGCCACGAGCTGGGTGTGGACGGCCTCGACATGGTGGTGGGCGGCCTCCATCAGGGCTAAGGCCGCCGCTGCGGAACGGACAGCTGCTGTGCCGCTCTCGCCAGTTGTTATCCCCGAGGCAGATGTTGCTTCTCCGTTTGGGCTGCCTTGGCCGCCCGGACGCAGATTGCGGTCGCCCTCACGAAGCTTGTTAGCACACGCCTAGCGGCTGCGGCCGCGCTCTCGCCGGAGTGGGTCGCCGAAGTTGCCCTCACGACGCGGGTCCACGTCCCCATCTTTCACCGGCGACGATTGGACAGTGAAATGATATTTGGGGAGTGAGCAAGTGTGCTTGACACGTCGGCTGTGGACTGTAGCAAACACACCATCTCGAGTAAGCCATAGGCATACTATACACCGACGGTGCTCCAAGATATTTTGTGCTTCATCTCACACGGTTGGTGATAATAAACTGTGTGAGATCTACTTGATTTTTCTTCTTGATTTGAATTACGTAATGGGGTCACAGCTGCAAAGGATGGTGTTTGAATTGCTAGAACTTTTATCTGCAATGAACATGCAACTATAGGTGTGTTGTCAAAAAAATTGGAATTATTCAGGGTTCGTTTTGACGTTTTTATACATTAACTTGGTTTTGTAGGCATTTCAGGTGCATAATTCAAATTTGAACTACATGCACATGCTCTAGTGCATATAAACTGGTTGAAAAATCAAATACGTGTCCTTGGTTGCATGCTTAGGTCCCATGCAAGAAATGAGAATGAATGTCAAACACCCAACCACCGTCACTCGGCTGCATACATTGAGATACTTGGTTTTTAAATTCTAGCAAATCCAAAAGTCGTATGAAATTCATGAAACTTGGCACGCTATCATGGAGCGGCATCAACATGCCGTGGTAAAAATTTGTCCCATTTGGGGCAGGTTTGGGTATAAGCTTCTCCCAAACCAGAGCTTCTCACAACAAGCGTGATGGTTTCAGTAGGGAACGTGCCATCTTTGGGGACGAAATGATATCAGTTGTCTCTTATTGCTACCAAAAAATTTCTAGTGTCAGCATAGAACAACAAGAGTGTTGTGTTTAATTTTGGAATTATTCGGGGTTCGTTTGGACATTTTTATACATTAACTTGGTTTTGTAGGCATTTTATGTGCACAATTCAAATTTGAACTACGTGCACATGCTCTAGTGCATACAAATTGGTTGAAAAATCAAATATGTGTCCTTCAGTGCATGCGTAGGTCCCACGCAAGAAATTGAAATGAATTTCAAACACCCTGCCACCGTCATTCGGCCGTAAACATTGAGATATTTGGTTTTAAATTCTAGTAAATCCAAAACTCGTCTGAAATTCATGAAACTTGGCATGCTATCATGGAGCGGCATCAACATGCCGTGGTAAAAAATTTGTCCCATTTGGGGCAGGTTTGGGTATAAGCTTCTCCAAAACCAAAGCTTCTCACAACAAGCGTGATGGTTTCGGTAGGGAACGTGCCACCTTTGGGGACGAAACGATATCCGTTGCCTCTTATTGCTTCGAAATTTTTTTGAGTGTCAACATAGCACAACAGGAGTGTTGTGTTTAATTTTGGAATTTTTCAGTGTTTGTTGGGACATTTTTATACATTAACTTGGTTTTGTAGGCATTTTAGGTGCACAATTCAAATTTGAACTACATGCACATGCTCCAGCGCATATAAACTGCTTGAAAAATCAAATCAGTGTCCTTGGTTGCATGCTTTGGTCCCATGCAAGAAATGGGAATGAATTTCAAACACCCTGCCACCGTCACTCGGCCGCAAAAATTGAGATACTTGGTTTTTAAATTCTTGTAAATCCAAAACTTGTCTGAATTTCATGAAACTTGGCATGCTATCTTGGAGCGGCATCAACATGTCGTGGTAAAAAATGTTTTCCCATTTGGGGCAGGTTTGGGTATAAGCTTCTCCCAAACAAAAGCTTCTCACAACTAGCGTGGTGGTTTTAGTAGGGAACGTGCCACCTTTGGGGAAGAAACGATATCCATTGCCTCTTATTGCTTTCAAAAAATTTCTAGTGTCAACATAGAACAACAGGAGTGTTGCGTTTAATTTTTGAATTTTTTGGGGTTTGTTGGGACATTTTTATACATTAACTTGGTTTTGTAGGCATTTCAAGTGCATAATTCAAATTTGAACTACATGCACATGCTCCAGTGCATATAAACTGGTTAAAAAATCAATTATGTGTCCTTGGTTGCATGCTTTGGTCCAATGCAAGAAATGGGAATGAATTTCAAACACCCTGCCACCGTCACTCGGCCACAAACATTGAGATACCTGGTTTTTAAATTCTAGTAAATCCAAAACTCGTCTGAAATTCATGAAACTTTGCATGCTATCATGGAGCAGCATCAACATGTCGTGGTAAAATTTTTGTCCCATTTCGGGCAGGTTTGGGTATAAGCGTCTCACAAACCAGAGCTTCTCATAACAAGCGTGATGGGGAAAGTGCCACCTTTGGGGAAAAACAATATCCGTTGCCTCTTATTGCTTTCAAAAATTTCTAGTGTTAACATAGAACAATAGGAGTGTTGTGTTTAATTTTGGAATTTTTCGGGGTTCGTTTGGACATTTTTATACATTAACTTGGTTTTGTAGGCATTTCAGGTGGATAATTCAAATTTGAACTACACGCACATGCTCCAGTGCATATAAACTGGTTGAAAAATCAAATATGTATCCTTGGTTGCATGCTTAGGTCCCATGCAAGAAATGTGAACGAATTTCAAACACCCTGCCACCGTCACTCGGCCGCAAACATTGAGATACCTGGTTTTTAAATTCTAGTAAATCCAAAACTTGTCTGAAATTCATGAAACTTGGCATGCTATCATGGAGCGGCATCAACATGCCGTGGTAAAATTTTTGTCCCACTTGGGGCAGGTTTGGGTATAAGCGTCTCAAAAACCAGAGCTTCTCACAACAAGTGTGACAGTCTTGGTAGGTGTCAGGGAAACGACACCTATGGGATCACAGGGAATCCCTGCTAAAGTTGGCGGGGCGTGGAGCTGCGCAAAGAGCAGGTCTAAAAGATCAGCGCGAGGGGATTTTTACCCAGGTTCGGGCTGCAAACGATGTGTAATACCCTAGTCCTGCTTTGGTGTATATTTGGTGTTCTTGAGCTCTTGAACTAGCTGCGGTACATGCCCAGTTCAAAAAGTATGAGTCCTTCCTCAGTACGCCTCGGGCCTCCTTTTATATGTCAAAGGGGTCGCCACAGTGGCACACAGGAGGCTGAAAGCATCTACAGTGGACAAGTCGATCCCTAACATCGTGGGACAAACGCATTTAATGCGCCACCTACGTGTCCTCTTGCTTTATCGGGGACGGCAACGAAGCTGGTCCTGTCCGTCACCGCCTCGCCTTGCTTCGACGCGCGTCCAAGCTGATGAGGCATGCAGCGCCACGCTGGCTGACTAGCTGCTGCGCCAGTGCGGTGGCAGGGTCTTCATGAAGATCTGCATGCCACCACGCAGGTGCTTGACTGGTTGGCCTAGAGGTTGCTTGCTGCCACGTAGGTGCGTGCCTAGTTTGGTAGGCTTGTTGTCGCGTCGGAACGGCCGTGGGACAGCGGAACCTTGGTAGGTGCGGGCCTGGTTGTGGCCCCGCAGATGCGCCCGGCAAGGGTCTTGCCGGGGTCTTGTGGGCGTCCCCGGCAAGGATCTTGCTGGGGGTCTCATGGCCGTCCCAACAAGGATCTTGCTTGGGGTCTTCATCTGTCCCCGGCAAGGATCTTGCCGGGGGTCTTCGTCTTCTGGTTCCCATCTAGATTTGCAGGTCTTTGGTCTTCACAAAGATCTGGATGCCACCACGCAGGCGCCCCTGAGCCTTGGTCTTGATGTTTGTCGATGGTGTCAGGACTCTCAACCTCAAGGGTGGCGGCCTTGCTGGTGTTGGTAAGTCGCCCCGGCAAGGCCCTTGCCGGCGGGAATCCACCTTGGCCCATTGCTCTTCATGCTTTTGGCTTGAGTGTTGCCTCGGCAGCCTTGTACCTTCCCTTCCTCTCCCCCGCCAAGCCCGGCCGTAGGTGCGGCTACGACCACTACAAAAAAATACACTTCCGTGATGATACGTGTTTGTCATAGTAGGTCGCGTTTTTTGTCATGCATGTACATCCATGACAAATTTATGACAGAATCAAGATAGTCATACCGGTGCTGTCGTAGAAGTGTTCCATGACATTACCAAAATTATCATCACGAAAGTGTCCACTTCCATGACGATAAATCGCGCATCACAGAAGTGCTTTCGTCAAGGGTGACCGACATGGGGCATCCACCGTAACGGAACGCCGTTAAGCTATCGGGTCGGGTTTTGGATCCGATAACCCGTTAACAGCCCTGACCAATGGGGATTTTCCACGTGTAAAATCATCATTGGCTGGAGGAGACACGTGTCAGGTCCGCGTTGGCACAGGTGTCACTCATCCAATGGGCGAGACGCGCCTATGATATGTTGACACGTGGACCGGCCCATCAAGTTTAAATGGGCTGGCCTAACTGAAGGCGCACAAGATTTTGCGGACCATAATGGGCCAGCCCAGCTAAAGGCCCACGAGATTTTGTGGACCATAATGTGCTGGCCCAGCTAAAGGCCCCCAAGATTTTGCAGGCCATAATGGGCCGGCCCAGGTAAAGGCCCACAAGATTTTTGTGTGCCATAATGGGCCTGCCCAGGTAAAGGCCCACAAGATTCTTGCGGATCATAATGGGCCGGCCCAGCTAAAGGCCCACGAGATTTCGCCGACATTAATGGGCCGGCCCAGCTGTAGGCCCACAAGATTTTGAGGACCCTAGTAGGCCGGCCCATTAACTGGCTGCCATGTTTTGGGCCAAATGCCGGCCCATATTTGATCTGGTCCATTAATGGCCTGCCACGCTCCGGGCCTAATAGTGGCCCATATGAGATCCAGCCCGTTAAAAGCCTACCACGTTCTGGGCCAAATTACGGCCCAGATCAGGTCCGGCCCTTTAAGAGGCTTTGGGCTCAATTATGGCCCATATCAGATTTGGCCCATCAACTGGACACTATGCTTTTGGGCCCACTTGCTAAAAGCCCACTTAGTAATTCGGCCTGATATTAATTGTGGCCTGTTAAGGGCCCGTTTAGCATTTCAGCCCTATATTAATTTCGGCCTGTTAAAAGCCCGTCATATAGTTGGGCCTAACTACGGCCCGGTTTGCATCCGGCCTGCTCGCAGCCGATATCTGATTGGGCCAAACAAGGACCGAGACAATTTTGGCATATTAAAAGCCCATGATTTGATTCGCACAATCATGGGCCGGGGTTCATTTCGGGCTGCTGCCGGCCCGTGAGCTGTTCGGCACGTTTCAGGCCCAACCTACATCGTGATTGCATGACGGCCCAATTATGTACCGTAATTTTACGGTTTGGCCAGTTTACTGCGAAGACAGGATATATATACAGTAAAATAACTTCAGCATCGTGAATAAGAAAAAACCTAGACTATACAATAAAGAAATTATGGCATATTACATCCACTGGGCATCAAAGTTCACCACTATGATAATAAAGCACAAGCAGACAGCAGATTACATACACTGGGCATCAACAATCGCCACCAGTGCAAATAAACATGCTGACAAAATAATATACAAAACCGACAGCACTTCAATGGAGCTCAAGAAAGGTTAGCCCTGCTGGGGAGCTGCAGTGCAAGCAGCTGAGCAAGATGATGAGACTGCGCTTGTTCAACACTTATCTTCCTCACTCTGAAAGATAAACAAGCAGACAGATGACAGGTTTTGCACATAAAAGTATCAGTGCTGACAATTCATCACATTTCTTACTGACGAATAAAGTGACAAAGTTTAAAATTGCATTAACACAATATGGTATTGTTCAGGTCAAGACATGGCAGGAAATGACATTGTGAAGGAGTTGGCAGCTTCACGACACCACTGGGTTAGAGATCAAGAACTCATAAGTATCAATGGTTAGTGTGTTGTCAATTTATACCATTTTAGATTGGCAAATAAAGAGACGGTTTAAATAATAGTAGAATGATATGATATTGTTCATAGTTAAGACATTGCAGAATATGACATTGTGCTGTAGTGGGTAGGTTCACCACACCACTGGATTACGGATGAAGAACAGAAGCATACATGCAGTGCAAAAGAAGATCACTTGCTCTGTATAGTTTAATTTACATGGTATGAAGAAGGAACTTGGTTGTACAACTGAAAACTTAAATTTAGAAAGGACAAACTTTTGTTTATGAACTACATAATAAACTTTAAACAAACAATTTGATGCAAACACCAAAAATAAACAGTTGTTGCAGTCATGCCTAACCAGATATATACAACAAAGTTTGAAGGCTTGAGATGGACAAACTTACATTATTGGTGAAGACAGGCTCTATAAAGGCCTGGTCCATGCTGATGGGGGGGGCAATTCAAGAATTTTACCACAGAATCTTCTTCAAAAGCATTGCCTTTATTCTACATTTTGTTAAGAGTAAATATAGATGTGATAATATACGAAAAAATGGAGAATATTTAAGATAAGATGAAGAGTGATGCTACATAACCAAGTAGCTATAAATGTAAGTGCAGCGATACAGGCAAAAGGTACAGCCAAGAGCAATGCACAACAAAACTTCATCAGTACCAACCATATGGTAAGAGTAAATATAGATCTGATGTGTAGAAAATGGAGGGCAAAGGAAAATAAGCTGCAGTGTGATGATACATGAACAACTACCTGTCATTATAAGTACACTGATAAAGGACAGCATGTATTTACAAGAACAATGCAGAGCTAAAAAACATTAGCATTGGATATATTCTACACTAATGTAACCATTCATACAGATCAGATAATTTGGAGTGAACAATTGATAAGCAAGCTATCATGCATACTGCTGTCACATAATGAACCAGGTATGTATGCAAGTACAGTGATACAGGACAACAGGTACTAACAAGAGAAAAGCAGCGGGTAGCATATTTGCGATATCCTGTCGTTCTTGTCAAACCGGAATTCTTCTTCGAGCAGATTTCTTGCAAAAAAGATACTAAGGCACATGCGGAAGAGTAGAAGTTCAAATTGTCATGTGATTTCATAGACAGTACCTCATCCTCGGAACGAGACCAGTGCATAACAAGGTTTTTCCATTCAATGTCTTCTATATTTAGCACAGGAGACTTCACCAGAAATTCGTTTATAGACTTGCCATCAAAGTGTGATTTCCTCAGGTAACACCGATACTACTGCAATGCTTCCTTGAAAAGCACAAGCAAGCTTTGCTCATCATGACTATCTAGATTGACCCTCGCCTAGTTACAACAATGTAATGTAAATCATTGATGTGTTCAATCAGCAGAAAACAGGAAAATAATAACCATGAATAATAGCACTTACACGTAAGTTGGACAGGAAAATGTGAAAATGGTGTTTGTCTTCACAATAATCTTCCCATGATGGGAATATATGCACGTAGTCCCTCTAACAACATTGAAAGCATTGTCTTTTAAGCTGGGAATAAATGGAATGGGGTTCCAATCTGCAAGAATTGGCTGTCTCTGCAGTTGGGATAGGTCTTCGGCCGGTGGACTTGCTGTACTGTTTGCTGGAGTGAGATTTTTCTGTGGTACAGCTGGTGCTATGGCAAATGAAATCGGTATACCTTTTGCTGGAGTGCAGGTCCTGTGTGGTGGGGCTAGTGGTGTGGCCAGTTAAGTATGGGTACAGTCTGCTGGAGTCGGTCCTACGTTTTGTGTCACTGGTTGTACAGCCAATATAACTGGGGTGCTGTTTGATTTCTCCGGCACCACCACGTTTTTCAAGGACTTTGCTGGTGCTCCTTCAGGTTCGGCAATCACCCTCTTCCTTTTTGATGTCTGATGCACAATAACAGCATTTGAGTGGAAAAACATGGTATGATGACAGATGGAATATGTATTGATAATGGATGGCATGGCATCTCGACATATATGATGAGTAAACTAAACAGATGGCGGTGCAACAAAGTAGAAGAAATGCAAGACAACATATGCAAGATACCTGCAATCAATAGAACATTGCCAAATTAGAACAGGCACCTTGATGGGTGAACAGGACAGGCCATCTGCCTTTGACTCCTCGAGGTTAGAATAGTCATTAGGATCATATTCTGAACAAGAATCAACAGGTGGGGAGCGTATGAGTTTCATTGCATCCAGAATGGCACTCAATGCCTTGGTGCCAATTTTGTAAGTCATTGCAGTGTTTAGCTTCAAGAGTGGACTGCTGCTAGTGCAACACAAAGCAGCTACACAGATCATAGTGTAGATATAACGGGAAAACCTTAAGCATCAGAGTAAAATCAGCAACGTGGAACTTGCTGGAATATATGTGCTAGTATTGCCGATACGGCTAGAAAGGCTTCGGATACCAGCTCTTCAAGTGAAGGTGCGGTACTGTTAATACCAGTGTAACTCTCAAAGGCGACACAGCTCCCCGCATTTCCTTGCTATTCTTATAGGATTCAAGTGGGCAGGCCACTACAAATCCTATTCCTATGTTTACAAGATCCTACGAATCAAAGAGGCTCAAAGTGTCCATCACAACCGACTGTATAGACCTCTACACTGCAAATGTCCCTGCTCATCTTTAGTACAAGGAACATACTGTACTACTATCATACTCCCTCCGTTCCAAAATATAAGTCTTGGTAGAGATTTCCACTATGGATCACATACAGATGTATCCAAATACATTTCAGAGTGTAAATTCACTCATTTTGCTCCATATGTAGTCCATGGTGGAATCTATACAAAGACTTGTATTTAGGAACGGAGAGAGTACATATTAAAGAAGAACGGAAGAGGAACATGGTAAAGAAGAGCAAGCAGATTTTGGATAATAAAATGTTGGTTGCGTAGTGCCCACACATGATGAACCAGAGCGCATTAAGAATGCAACTCCCAGCTGTCTCTCGACCATTTCAGGCGGTTGGATGAAGATCCTACGTCTCCTAACCCTTCTTCTTCCTCGTCTCTGATTCTTCCCATACAGAACACCGCACGGGCCGCCGGCCGGACCACCGGCCTCCACCGCCTGTGTTCCTCCGCCACCCCCACCCCCACCCCCACCCCCACCCCCACCACAACCCCCACCCGCGTCGAGTTTTCTTCGTTCGGTGAGGCCCCACAACCACCCAAGCCCCTTCGGTCGCACCGGCGAACTCCGGTGAGCTCTGAAAAATCGACTGACCCAATTTTGAAATTTAGTCTACTGTGATTTAACTAGTGTGGAATATAAAAGGGGAAAACCATAAACATGGGGAGTATAGTGTTGAGTGTGCCATGGCGGATCTGAAGGTGCAAACCGGACAAAGGCAACTTCACAACCAAGACAAGAAATCAGAGTAAAGTAGTGGCAATCTATTTTCTTGCTGCGATAAATAAGTTGAGCAGATACGAAAGAGTACCGCCTCTGGTGCGGTGCCGTGTACGCATCTGCTGAGAATTTGAAGGTGCTGCGGTAGCGATGGCTATCGGTGGCGTGGAAGCAGATCTAGGAGGGTAGACGGTGGCGGCGGGGTGCGGTGGACGAGACGGTCGTAGGAGCGGCGCCGGCAAGGTGGACAACGGCGGGGATGAAGCGAGAGGACGGGATGCAAGGATGCCGGTCTGAAGCCGTGGATGAGAGAGGTCGATCTCTTGTAATGGACAGCGGCGTCGGGGTATCAGCTCCGGCATGGTGGAGGAGGACGGCGGTGGATGGGGTGGCGGCGGAGGGAGGAGGGTGGGGTGGAGAGGTTGTTTTGGCGCCCACGGAGTACGAATGGGGAAAAGGGAGGTAGAGACGAAGGGGGGAACCATGTATTCTAGGCGCGCTTGTCTCAAATGCGAGGAAATTTACAAACTTAGCCCCCGTTTCAAATTTCTACTACATCACAGCAACATTAGTCGGTTGGGGATAGGACGGTAATCTCGCATACACCGAATATTTGCCGACGAGAGTTTGTTTTTGGCGCCCACCGTGTATGAATATGAATCGGGGAGGGAGTCGATTTCGGCCGAGGACACACTGTGTTTTGGCACCCACCGTGTATGAATCCGGGTGAGAGGCGGTTACGTCACATTCGGGTGAAATTACAAACCTACCCCTATAGAAACGTATAGAAATCCAGCAGATAGGCTTTGCGTGGCAGGGATAGGCAGTAGTGATTTCCATCTCGCAGATTTTGGTTTCGGGCAGTTACTGCGACTTTCCCCGCTTCGTTTAAATTTTGCAGAGTGCACGTATACCGTGCCAACTCAATTCGAATCCCGTTTGTATTCTATTTTTTTCGGGCGGGATCCATTTTCAATTGGAATTACATTTTATATACATCATTTTTTTATATATGCTTTCAAAAGCACAACAAAGAATTCCGCTCCTTTATATGTATAATATGATTTACAAATACAACGATCTCGAAATCTTAAGGTTGAATTCAAAAAAATTTAACCAAATTATGTTCTACTAAAATGTATGGATCAGTAATATCTACATATTAAATAACATAGATGTGCGTGAATTCATATGAGTATGCATGTTTGATAGATCAATTTTTGTTCGAGTATGGATTACATGTATCATCATCTCAAATTCAAATATTTGAATCCCTTTTTTGTTCACTCCTTTCACGCCCATCTCTCTCGTATGCATGCTCCTTCAGGTAGCTATCACTCTCTTTTCTCCAGCTCACCCGCACGCTCACTTCATGTTTCTCCTATCCTCGCAAACAAGGTCTCTCGACGTCTCCCTTGAGAAGTGTCACACTCTCCCTATCATTATACATTACACAGTTTTCATTATCTCTCACGTCTCTACTGTTCTCTGGTATCACTCGGTACCTAAGCTTTCTTTTTCACCGCCACACACACAGTCTCCACTCGTCTTTCACTTTGTCTTTCTCTCTATGGGATTCTCTCACACACCCTATATGTCTCTACATATGACTCATACTACTAAAATTACTCTCTCTCTCTCCTGTAGACACAACATTTCTCCTTTTCGTCTCCATCCCAGCCTGACATTATTCATTTGTTTACCGATTAGACAACCCCGACTACCGTCTCCTCTCTCTCACACACACACACACACAACTCCTGCTTCCACTCCCCTTCCCTACTACCGTCTCTCGCTCACACACACAAAACTCTCGCTTTCGCACCCGGACTCGTATTTCTCTCACAAACATTTATCGACTAGCTAGCCTCTAGATAGGTTTATACACCCGCACACTCATGCTTCCACCATCGCATCCATGTCTCTCTCCCGCTCCTTGTATCCATGTAGATTTTTCTTCCCTTCTTGAGACACGCCTTCTCGATCGTGCACACACACACTATCGCTTCATTTTAAGCTGATACCTATCGCACACACACTCCTTGTGTCTTTGTCACACATGCACTCCGTCCTCCTCCACTCTCCCTCTCTCTCACACGCACATGGGCTTTTTGCAACAACTAGCAAGATGCCCATGCGTTGCACGGAACATCAAGATGCATTTGTATGAGTAGTTTATCTTGTGGGGGAAAAGGATGAACGAGGGAAGTCCTTATTTGCAAATGTGGAGAGGGGTGTGGGTATCTTTTTGCAAAATTGCCATAGTTTCCTTCCTATCCGTCAGATATAGATCGGACGGCCTATATTGCAGGATGGCAGGCACATGATCATCACCGACAATGCTTTTTATAAGAGTAGGGATAAAAAATAGAGTTGGTGATGATGGTGGGCCTGCCATCCTGCAATGTAGGTCGTCCGATTTATATCTGACGGATAGGAAGGAAAATATGGCAATTTACCCGCACTCTTCACCACATTTGCAGATAAGGCCTTCCCTCGTTCATCCTTTTCTCCCACAAGATCTTGATCTTCCGTGCAACGCACGGGCATCTTGCTAGTAAGAGTAGAAATTAGACATATACCACTTCTCGAATCTTGAAACCAACAACATTCCTCCCTTATCTCATAAAAAACGCCAAAGGAATATATTTTGAGTGAAACATAACATATTTTTAGTGATGTACGTATTTCAAAACTAGACTTTTTTTCTATCAAATCGGTGAATATGTATTAATCTACTTTGATCGTGTGGCAACGCATTGGCACATTGCTAGTAGTTATTATAATTTTTAGGACACCAGACAAACGGTTGAGTACATATACGAAGAGAAGAGGCGCACGCACGCAGTTGGCCTCTCGCTGTCTCGCACACATGAGTGTTACATAAAGGCGACGTTAACAAATAAACCCTAAAACCCAAGGTGCACGATTGCTGCATTCGCGGGTACCGGGTACGTGGTGGAGCACCTTTGTAGGAATAGTCAGCTCGCGTGATAATTTGATCCGTAGGAGTTGATGGTCGGGACTCGGGACCACAGGTGAACGACTTGGAGCGCGGTGGCTCGCCAGTTGCCACAGATCGAGTAGCCACGTTTAAAATATCGTTTTTAGCGGGGTTAAGAGTTCCGATTTTCAATGGCGCGTTATAAGTAGTAAGTAGTTTTTAGAACGATTGGTATGGAGCAAAAATGGAAATCATAGTACTACGTACCTCCTTGGCGTATGGTTGTATGGTTTTTTTTGCGATGGAGGTTGTATGGGTTTATGTTGCAAGATGTTGAACCTGGTAGTTCTAGGGCAAATACTATGGTTTAGATTTAGATGCTGGTTTTCAGTAATGAAAATCGGAAGGGGAAACCCTTCTTTGATTAAAAAAAACTACTACCTCCATTCTGGTTTACTAGTCCCCATCGTACTTTGGGTCAAAGTTTGTCCATGAATTTTACTTGCAAAATGTGAATGGAAACCGAGATTTTGTTATACCCAAACAAAAAAGGACTGGAGGGAGTGATTACTCTCACACGGACGCGACCTCTCATAGCACAGGCATTGAACCGGCGCGCCGGCCAAGAGGGCCGCACTCGCTGCAGGCCCGGCTGAGCATGCCTCCTCGCCACATGCAACCAGCTTAAGACTGCCCCGCCTACCTTCATTGAATCCGCGCGTGTGCCGGCAACACGTCCTTCCGCGAGCCGGCATGCATTTTAGAACACAAAAAATGACTAAAATATTAAATGAGTTTCTGGACTTTTAATGTGCACAATATAAATATGAATTGCATGCACATGCTCCGGTGCACCAAAGTGGGTTGAAAAATCACATGTGTGTCCTTGGTTGAATTTCTAGGTCCCATGGAAGAAATGAGAATGAAATTCAAACATCTGGGCGTCATGACTCGGCCCAGAAAATCGAGAAACTTTGATTTTAAATTCATGTAAATCCAAAACTCGCCTGGAAATCATGAAACTTGGCATGGTGTCATGTCATGGCACTAACATGTTGTGGTAAAAAATTGGGCCGATTTGGAAGCTCGTGGTTCTAAGAGGGAACGTGCCACCTTTGAGTGTGAAATGATATATGCTGCCCCCCCCCCTTGAGTTTCTTAACAAAGGCAACATAGAACTACATTAGTGCCCTGTTAAATTTTGGAATTATTCCGGGTTCGTTTGTCATATACATTAATTGAGTTTCTGGTCATTTAATGTGCATAAGTCAAATTTGAACTACAAGCACATGCTCTCGTGCACCAAAGTTGGTTGAAAAATCACATTTGTGTCCTCGGGTGAATTTCTAGATCCCATGCAAGAAATGAGAATAAAATTAAAACATCTGGGCATCGTGGCTCGGCCGAGAACATTGAGAAACTAGGTTTTAAAATTCTTGTAAATCCAAAACACGTCTGAAAATCATGAAACTTGGCATGGATGTCATGTCATGGTACTACCATGTGGTGGTAAAAAATTGGCTGAATAGGAACAGATTTTGGTATAAGCTTCTTGCAAACCGAAGCTTCTCTCAAGAAGGCTCGTGGTTCTGAGAGGGAACGTGCCACCTTTGAGTGCGAAATGATATACGTTGTCCCCCTTGAGTTTATTTACAAAGGCAACATAGAACTACATCAGTGCCCTGTTAAATTTTGGAATTATTTCGGCTTCGTTTGGCCTTATTTACACATTAATTGGGTTTTTGGTCATTTAATGTGCATAATTCAAATTTGAACTACAAGCACATGCTCCCGTGCACCAATGTTGGTTGAAAAGTCGCATTTGTGTCCTCGGGTGAATTTCTACTCCCTCCTTCCATCTATATAGGTCCTAATGCGTTTTTCGAGGCTAACTTTGACCAAACGTTAGAGCAATAATATATGACATGCAAGTTACACAAAGCATACCTTCAAATTTGTATGTCAAAGGAGCTTCCAATAATATAATTTTCATAGTATACATCTCATGTGCTATTAATCTTGTCAATAGTCAAAGGCTGTCTTGAAAAACACATTAGGCCCTATATAGATGGAAGGAGGGAGTAGGTCCCATGCAAGAAATGAGAATAAAATTCAAACATCTGGGCATCGTGGCTCGGTCGAGAACATTGAGAAACTTTGTTTTAAAATCATGAAACTTGGCATGGTGTCATGTCATGGTAGTACCATGCCGTGGTAAAAAAAATTGGCCGAATAGGAACAAATTTTGGTATAAGCTTCTTGCAAATCGGAGCTTCTCTCAAGAAGGCTCGTGGTTCTGGGAGGGAACGTGTCACCTTTGTGTGCATAATTCAAATTTGAAATACAAGCACATGTTCCAGTGCACCAAAGTTGGTTGAAAAATCACATGTGTGTCCTCGGATAAATTTCTAGGTTCCATGCAAGAAATGGGAATGAAATTCAAAATTCTGGGCGTCGTGGCTGGGTTGGAAACATTGAGAAACTTAGTTTTTTAATTCCTGTAAATCCAAAACACGCATGAAAATAATGAAACTTGGCTTGGTGCCATGACATGGCACCAACATGCTGTGGTAAATTTGCAGTCCGATTTGCGAAGGCACACACATTAACAATCAAGAAAGTCATTTTGGAACAAGTGTTGTCACGTTACAATCGGAAACACATGTATTATTGAAACCGTGGGCGTTCTACTTACTAGTACCATTTACGTGCTGCCACGCGTCCCCATTTTTTATTAGCTAGGAGGCGCCATGCATGGTAGCTATTTGAGTACGAGAGGCGTGCGATCAGACCCCTACGCGTGCTTATCGGGAGGAGAGCCCTTTGACCTCCATCTGCCGTCCACCTCTCTCCCAAGGTCTCCATTAATGGCGCCCGAGCCTCTATTTAATGGCATGGCTATGTCTCACTCGACTGAGATTTAAGAGAGAAAAAAGAAAATCTGAAAGCACGGATCTTGATGTAAGATCCGACGGACCTATATAGCATCTACTGTGACTTATAGCAAGACTGATGAATATATAAGGACGATTAATTTTTTTTGATCAAAGAAGGGCTTGCCCCTTCCGATTTTCATTACTGAAAACCACCACAATTCACAAGAAGTTCAGCACAACTCGTTGAGAAACCAAAATTCAAGGGGCGGAGGCACAAGGGGCAGTGGAGCAAGGTGAGGTCCATCGAGACCTTAGAGAGCTCCATCGTCGGGTCCTGTTCGGTCTGCATGATCTCGCCCTCCTCGTGCACAACCATCTCTCGACTTGGGCCGGGGTATTACAAAGCTTTACCATCACATATTTTATACTACTTCAAGGTGCATTAAATCAACACATGCAAGTATCAAAAGGAGAGTCACGGCACGCATGCATGCGTTGTAATTAATGCATCGGTAAATGCAAATTATTGAAATATATCGAGTGCATTGCTTTGATGTGTCGTGTCAACTCGTACATCAACGAGAAGTTTGATTATCCTCCCCCTCGTGGACTTAACTGCACCTGCCTTTGGCTGTATGACAGGTTGGCCACACACCTGGCGGGCCCACCTGTCATACACGCAAAGGCAGGAGCGTCCCTCCCTCGCCCATGAGCGTGGTGGCTGGCAAGACTAGGAGAAGCTTTCGCTACACGCTCTCCCTCCCGCACGCGGTGGACATGCAGCAGTTCAATCGGTGTCAGATGGCCAGAAGCGTACTGTAGTACTCCTCCAGTGCAGTAGTACTCCATCATTGTTCGACTTCCCGAAGAGGCGAAGAGCCAAGCGCAGCTCGGACGCTCGTGTGGCAGTTTCATGTGTAGAGTAGTCTAGGATAGCGTGTACCGTGCCTGTAAGCTTAAAATCATTGGGGTCGGGTCCATGCTATGTGGCTGTCTCGAAGTTTTAAAAAAAAATTAAAATAGTCTTCTGGCCCTACCTGACACCCTGGTGATTGTAGTTTGCACGCTCATTTGGTCAAGACAGGAATATATATTTTAATTTGTTTTTTTCGAAAAGGGGGGACTCCCCGGCCTCTGCATCAGAACGATGCATACGGCCACATATATTTTAATTTGTGGTGGGTAAATGTTAGAGGTTGCAGCAAATATATTGTACACTGCGGGTCTTTCAGCCAAGTTTAGAGGCAAGCATGTGGGGCCAGTGCTATGATGTGTCGCGTCAACTCGTACAACGAGGAGAAGCTTGATTTTACTACACGCCTTCTCCCTCACCCATGCGCGCGGTTGCTCGTAAACGAGGACAGGCTTTTGCTTAGTAGTACTTCTACAACAAGCTATCCGTCCCGCTCGCGGTGGACGGACATGCAGCAGTGGATTCGACACTGTAGAAGCAGTAGTAGTAACATCATTGTTCGTCTTCTCGAAGAGGCGAAGAGCCAAGCGCAAACCGAACGTTGCAGTTGCGAACATTGGAGCACGCATATAGCCAGGCTCTTGCATGAGACAAAATTGCTATGTGATCCCACTATTGTACTAGTACGTACAACTACTTGCTAGTATAGCCCTGTAAACCAGAAAGGAGTATTTGCCCTTCTAGAGATTTCAACAAGTGACTAGACTACACCGAGACGGAGTACATATGGAGCAAAATGAGTGAATCTGCACCGTAAATAAATACGTACTAGTTCTATCGTTTTCCTCTCCGAGGTGCACATTATTGAGTATACTGACTAGTCTCTTTTTGACACGCATTTATGTTTTTTTACACAGTACAGATGCAAGCGCTCATATACACGCGCATACACTCACCCCTATGAACGCACACATGCACGGCACTATCATCTTGAAATTTACGAAGTCACCATAGGCACCTCATCGTCGACAATGTAGGAAAATTATGAGGGGGGTCTCTCCAACAGTGTGCCTTGGCTCGCACCTAGCATCACGGTGGTCGAACTTGGAGTCATTCATCTGGTACACGTGGCATCTCAGATCTGGACACAAGGTGACGCGACCTCTCACTTCCTCCGCCATTTGAAGCGGCGCGCCGGTGGAGGGCTAGCATACTCCAATATTAGGTTGGCTCTATGTGATGTGGCAACTTCATATACTAACCGGATGCTGGCTATACTCCCTCTGTAAATAAATACATGGTGTATTGTTTTATTCCTATCGGCGAGGTAACTTAATGTCTTTTTGCTACTTAATAGGATTACATGCAATGAACTAACCACCGCATGTGATGTTTGGTAGTCTCAAGTCATTGAAAGCATGCACGGGCACGGAGGGGGACGCATGTAACGCCCACGATGCAGCTATATCTCCCACGTGTCGAGGCACGACTTAGAGGCATAACCGCATAGTGGTTTTGTCGCAAGAAGGGTCATCTTCACACAATCCCATGTAATGAACAAGAATGGGATAAAGAGTTGGCTTACAATCGCCACTTCACACAATACATAAATATAAATCATACATCATCCAAAATACAAACATATAGACCGTCTACGGTCAAAATCCAAATGAAAATAAGACAACCCCAAATGCTAGATCCCCGATCGTCCCAACTGGGCACCACCACTGATCATCAGGAAAAGACACATAGGAATGACCGCGTTCCTCGTCGAACTCCCACTTGAGATCGACCCCATCATCTGCACTGGCATCGTTAGCACCTGCAACTGTTTTGGTAGAATCTGTGAGTCACGAGGACTCAGCAATCTCACACCCGCGAGATCAAGACTATTTAAGCTTGTGGAAAGGATGGAGTAATGAGGTGGAGCTGCAGCGGCAATAAGCATATATGGTGGCTAACATACGCAAAAGAGAGCGAGAAGAGAAGCAACGGAGCGGTCGTCATCTAGCAATGACCAAGAAGTGATCCTGAACTCCTACTTACGTCAAACATAACTCAGACCGTGTTCACTTCCCGGACTCCGCCGAGAAGAGACCATCACGGCTACACACGCAGTTGATGTATTTTACATGGGTCAAGTGACAAGTTCTCTACAACCGGACATTAACAAATTCCCATCTGCCTCATAACCGCGGGCATGGCTTTCGAAAGATAATACCCTGCAGGGGTGTCCCAACTTAGCCCATCATAAGCTCTCACGGTCAACGAAGGATAAACCTTCTCCCGGAAAGACCCGATCAGTTTCGGAATCCCGGTTTACCAGACATTTCGACAATGGTAAAACAAGACCAGCAAAGCCGCCTGAATGTGCCGACAAATCCCGATAGGAGCTGCACATATCTCGTTCTCAGGGCACACCGGATAATTCAAGCTACGAGTAAAACCAGACCTCGAGTTTCCCCGAGGTGGCCCCGCAGGCTGCTCGGTTCGGACCAACACTCGAAGGAGCACTGGCCCGGGGGGGTTAAAATAAAGATGACCCTCGGGCTCGCGAAAACCCGGGGAAAAGGCTTAGGCGGCAAATGGTAAAACCAAAGTTGGGCCTTGCTGGAGGAGTTTTATTCAAAGCGAACTGTCAAGGGGGTCCCATAAATCACCCGACCGCGTAAGGAACGCAAACTCAAGGAACATAATCCCGGTATATCAGTAACTAGGGCGGCAAGAGTGGAACAAAACACAGGCATAAGGCCGAGCCTTCCACCCTTTACCAAATATATATAGATGCATTAATTAAATAAGAGATATTGTGATATCCCAATATATCCATGTTCCGACATGGAACAAACTTCAACTTCACCTGCAACTAGCAACGCTATAAGAGGGGCTGAGCAAAAGCGGTAACTTAGCCAAACAACGGTTTGCTAGGAAAGGATGGTTAGAGGCTGACATGGCAAAATGGGAGACATGATATAGCAAGTGATAGGTAGCGCAGCATGGCAATAGAGCGAACAATTAGCAAAGCAAAGATAAAAATAATTTCGAGGGGTGGTCATCTTGCCTGCAAGGTTCTCAGAGTTGTCGAGAGCTTGATCCTCGTAAGCGTACTCAACAGGTTCCTCGTTCATGAACTCATCTCCCGGCTCTACCCAAGACAACAACACAAGCAACGGAACCACAATCACTCACGAGAAATGCACAAGCAACATGATGCAAAACATGTATGATATGCGAGATATGATATGCGATGCATATGCGTGCTCCGGAAGAGAAATGATGAACATGGCAGTAACTTGGCAAACCAAGCATGCCACTGGAAAGATGAGATGATTTCGGTCGAAATCGATATAAAGATCACCGGAAACGGATGCAAGGTTTGCAAATGGCAAACAAAACAAGAATGACACGAATCTGCGATTAACAGCATGATAGCACTTAAAATGCAACAAGCAACAATGCTACAACACTCCAACATAGCAACAAAGTATATGACAGTAATCTACAGGAGATGCTTGACAAAAGATGAACACTGAGCTACGGCTAGTTCACAACATATCAAGCTCAAACAAGCATGGAAAAAGTACAAAAGATAACAGGATCACAGACTTAGTGAAAAACTGGACATGGCAGAAAACAGCATCAGGTAGCAATGTTCAGAGCACGAAATCAACATGCTACAGGAACTTAACATAGCAAAACAGGGCATGCCAGCGTTCTACTAAATGCATATGACAAAAGTCCCTTACTGACCATAAGTAAAAAGGATCAGAAGATATGATGGCAAGCATGTAAACATAGCAAGTTTCGTTATCAGGTTTCAGACTTAGCAGAAAACAGAGCATGGCAGAAATAATAATATATACGCCTCTTTGTGAGCTTGATGCACTCACCACAGAGCAATGCATGCCAAAACAAGCACACCTACAGCAATATGGCATGTTTATGAAGCTAACCATGGCAAGAGCAAGTACAAAGCATGCATGGATCGACTACAATAAGCTTGGCAAATTTGCATATCATGTTAAGAATCTGCCAGAAATATTTTATAGCAAAAGTAGAGCAAGATTGAGTCATGCTATGGTACTCCATAATTGCAACCAAGGACAGTAATGGATCAATTACAACTATAACTACGAAACATCCTTACTGAACATCTCCAAAATATGCATGGATCTCTCTGTAGCATAAAGTTTACATGGCAACAAAATAACAGCAGACCAGGACTTGGAGAAATCACCAAGTCCCTGAAATCAGAAACATTACGGAGCCTACTTTGCATGCTTGTGCTAGTCACCACAGAGATCATAAAAATACATGGTATACACCCTTGGAAAGGTGGAATGGCATACCACAAAACACATGTAGAGCTCATGCTCATAAGATGCACAGATTAAATGATACAAAAATGACAAATCTCCAACTTCTGATAAGAACCAGCAGATAACAGCAACTAGCCCTCTTCCGACAGAGATTTGGCCATCAAGATGACCTCTAATGAACATGGAGCAATTGAACAAAATGTAGAGCATCGCGAGACGAACAATTTGACATATTACACGCCTGAATCGGAGCTACATGCAAGGAGTTATGCAACGAGGAACATGTGCACATATCGTAAGATTCACAGACTTGAAATATTTCGGGGTACGAGAAGTCAACGCTCACAGAGTGGATCGAGATCTGAGGAGCTCCTCGAGCTCGGGCTCGCCGGCTCGGCCACCGGAGGAAGGAGAGAAAGGGGCGGCGGCCACCCGTGGCAGAGGAGGAGGCGAGGCCGAAGGACGGCGAAGCACGGGCGCCGGCGGGCGCGGCGGGGCCGGCGGCGGCGAGCTGCGGCGGGGCCGGCCGACGGCGGGGCGGCGCGGCGCCGGCGCAGAGGCGGCGGGGCGAGGCGGACGACGGAGGCGCGCGGGCCGGACGGGCCGGCGGCGCGCCTGGCGGGCCGCGGCGGTGGCGCGGGGACGCTGCCACGTGGCGGCTCCTCACTGGTGTGGACGCGGCGGCGCGATGTGTCCGGCGGGGTACGGACGCGTCCGGCGGCGCGGAGGGATTTTTCTAGGGGTTTGGACTGCGGTTGTATTTCGGGAGAGATGCATTTAAATAGGTAGAGGGAGCTAGGAGGCTCCAAATGAGGTGCGGTTTTCGCCCACACGATCGTGATCGAACGACCTAGAGCATGGAAGAGAGTTTGCTGGGTTTTGGGCTGGTTTTTGAGGGGGTTTTTGCTGAACACACAAATGGACTTTGCAGATGCCCGGTTAACCGTTGGAGTACCAAACGGCCTCCAAATGGAACGAAACTTGACCGGTGGTCTCCGGGTGGTATAATAAGGCCACTTGACAAGCCTCGGTCCATTCCGAGAAAGTTTGACACCCGCACACGAAAGAAAACAAGAGGGGTGCACCAGAGGAGATAGGAGCGCCGGATTGCAAAACGGACAACGGGGAAAATGCTCGGATGCATGAGACGAACACGTATGCAAATGCAATGCGCATGATGACATGATATGAAAATGCATGACATGACAAAATGCAAAACGAAAGACAAAACCCGACCACGGAGGGAATCTCATAACACAAAGCCGAAAATGGCAAGAGTCGGAGTTACAGATATAGCAAGTTACGTCCGGGGTGTTACAACACTCCACCACTACGAGAGGATCTCGTCCCGAGATCTAGGACTGAAAGAACTCCGGATATTCGGAACGGAGATGGTCCTCGCGTTCCCAGGTGGTTTCTCGGTCGGAATGGTGCGACCACTTCACTTTCAGGAATTTGATTGACTTGTTGCGAGTCTTGCGCTCAGTTTCTTCAAGAATAGCAATGGGGTGCTCATGATAAGACAAATCTTCTTGGAGGTCAATCTCTTCGAAGTTGATAGTGCGCTCAGGCGTCTTGAAGCACTTGCGGAGCTGTGACACGTGAAACACGTCGTGCAAGTTCGCGAAGTTGGAAGGAAGCTCAAGATGATAGGCGAGGTCGCCTCTTTTGCCAATGATCTTGAAAGGACCCACGTATCTAGGGGCAAGCTTCCCTTTAATACCGAAGCGACGAGTGCCTTTCATTGGAGAGACGCGGAGGTAGACATGGTCTCCGATCTCGAAAGCCAAATCACGGTGCTTACTATCATAGTAACTCTTCTGGCGCGATTGCGCGGCTTTGAAATTATCACGGATGACTTTACACATTTCTTCAGCTTCAGTTATTAAGTCATTGCCAAGAAGTTGGCGTTCACCAGTCTCTGACCAATTGAGAGGAGTACGGCACTTTCTGCCATAGAGAATCTCGAATGGGGCCTTGCCCAAACTCGCTTGGAAGCTGTTGTTGTAGGAGAATTCAGCATATGGAAGACAATCTTCCCATTTCATGCCAAAAGAAATGACACAAGCCCTGAGCATATCTTCAAGAATTTGATTGACTCACTCGACTGGGCCACTAGTTTGAGGATGGAAAGCTGTGCTGAAGAGAATGTTTGTGCCCATGGCCTTCTAGAAGGAGTCCCAGAACATGGAGGTGAAGATGCTTCCACGATCTGAAGAAATCAATTGTGGGATGCCGTGCAAGGAGACAATTCTGGAGGTTTATAAATCTGCCAGCTGAGCTGCTATGATGGATTCTTTGATTGGAAGGAAATGAGCCACTTTAGAGAGCTTGTCGATGACAACAAAGATAGCATCATTTCCACGCTTGGACTTTGGAAAGCCAGTCACGAAGTCCATTTCGATATGATCAAACTTCCATTCTGGGATAGCAAGAGGTTGGAGGAGACCAGCTGGTCGTTGGTGTTCTGCTTTCACTCTTCTACAGACATCACGTTCATTCACGAATTGAGCAATTTCTCGCTTCATTCGAGTCCACCAATACGACTGCTTGAGGTCATGATACATCTTCGTGCTTCCAGGATGAATGGACAGGAGAGAATTGTGTGCCTCGTTCATAATGACTTTCCTTAGATCACCTTTAGGAACCACAATCCGGTCCTCGAAGAATAAAGTGTCTCTGTCATCAATGCGATAGCACTTGTATTTGGAAAGACCCTTGTTGATACCACGTTTCACCTTCTTCACCATGGCATCAAGGAGTTGTGCCTCACGAATCTGATCTTCCAAAGTAGGAGAGACTATGAGGTTGGCAAGAAAGCCTTGAGGAACAACTTGGAGATTCAGCTTGCGGAAAGCTTCACAAAGATCCGGTTGGAAAGGCTTGAGGATTAAGTTGTTGCAATAAGCCTTCCTGCTTAAAGCATCTGCAATGACATTTGCTTTGCATGGAGTATATTCGATACTCGGATTGTACTCTTGAATCATTTCGACCCATCGAGTCTGTCTGAGGTTGAGGTTGGGCTGAGTGAAGATGTACTTGAGACTCTTGTGATCGGTGAAAATGTCCACTTGTCTTCCCAACAAGAGATGTCTCCACGTTATTAATGCATGGACAACTGCCGCCAACTCAAGATCGTGAGTGGGGTAGTTCTTCTCGTTGGGCTTTAACTGACGAGAGGTATATGCCACAACTTTCTTCTCTTGCATTAACACAGCACCGAGACCTTGGAGAGAAGCATCACAGAAAACTTCATATGTCTTTGATTCATCAGGAGGAGTCAAAACAGGAGCTGTGACTAGTTTCTCTTTGAGAGTGTTAAAAGCAACGTCACACTCAGGAGACCAGACATACTTCACATGCTTCTGGAGGAGGTTGGAAAGAGGCTTTGCAATCTTGGAGAAATTCTCAACAAATCTTCGGCAATAGCTTGCAAGACCGAGAAAACTGCGGAGCTGCTTGACATTCTGAGGAGGTTCCCAATTCACAATTGCGGACACCTTCTCGGGGTTAACAGCGATGCCCTTGGCAGAGATGATGTGAGCATGGAAAAGAACTTCATCAAGCCAAAACTCACATTTGGAGAACTTCGCATAGAATTGATACTCTCTGAGCTTGTCGAGCACCAATCGCAAATGTTTGGCATGGTCCTGCTTATTCTTGGAGAAGACCAAGATATCATCGAGATACACCAGGACGAATTCATTGGTATAGGGGTTGAAGATGAAATTCATCATCCGAGACAACACTGGAGGAGCATTGACATGGCCGAAAGACACGACAGTATATTCATAAGAACCAAAGCTTGTTCTGAATGCTGTCTTGGGAATATCTTCTTCACGAATGCGAATCTGATGATAACCCATACGAAGATCAAGCTTCGAGAATACTTTAGCACCTTTGAGTTGCTCAAATAGATCATTGATGTTGGGAAGTGGATACTTGTTCTTGATTGTCTTCTTGTTCAATGGACGGTAGTCGACACAAAGTCGGTCCGTGCCATCCTTCTTCTTGACAAAAAGAACACCACAACCCCATGGAGAAGAACTCGGTCTGATCAAACCCAGACACTCTTGTTCATCGAGCTGTTTCTTCAATTCCTTCAGCTCGTTGGGTCCAAGATTGTATGGACGCTTGCAAACGGGTTCAGTGCCAGGCTCTAGTTCGATAACGAACTCAACTGGCCGGTGAGGAGGCATACCCGGAAGCTCTTCTAGAAAGACATCTTGATACTCACAAACGACTGGAATTTGAGAGACGGCATTCAATTCGCCCTTCTCATTGAGAGAGAAAAACCGAATGGTTTCATCACGAGCGGCATAAATAATCACATCCTCAGAAAAGTGTGTCAATTGAATTTCCCTGGCAGCACAATCAAGTTGAGCTTTGTGCTTAGAAAGCCAGTTCATCCCGAGAATAAGATCAATATCCGAATCACCAAGAACAATTGGAGAAGACTGAAAATCATAGTCGCCCATCTGGATGGAAACATCCGGAACCATCATACTAGAACTCAAACGTTTACCCGGAGAAATGACATCCATGGGTTTACACAGATGAGAACAAGTGAATTCATGCTTGGCGAAAAACGGTCTTGACATGAAACAAAGCGATGCACCAGTATCAAAAAGAACTTTTGCAGGAATATCATTAACAGGAAGATTACCCATTATCACATCAGTAGATTCCTCCGCTTGAGCTGCATTCATCATGTTCACCATTGCAGACTTTGGATTATGCTTGACCACTGCATTGTTGGAAGATCTGACAGGAGGAGGAGGAGGCAGACGCCTTTGGTTGAAGCACTTGTTAGCATAGTGACCTTTCTGCTGACATTTGTTGCAAGTCACCTCTGAGAGTGGACGGTGATAAGGAGCATTGGACTTTGGAGCTTGATTCTGAGACTTGTTCTGATAGCCAGAGTTGGAAGAGTTGGAAGAACCATGTCCACCTTTGTTCTTCTGCTGGTAAGGCTGACGAAACGGAGGAGGAGGAGGCAACCAGAACTTCTGTTGCTTAGCTGTCACAAGTGAGGAAGAAGAAGACTAAACTGCGTCTCTGACTCTCTTCTTAGAAGCCTCACACTTGAGCTGAGCAGCCTCTTGCTTCAGTGCCATGTTATAGAATTGATCAAACTGAGTAGGCTCAACAAGAACGAGAGCTAACTGCAGATCCTCTTTAAGGCCACCTCTGAAGTGATAGATCATGCTCTTTTCATCAGGAACATCTTGTTTAGCGAAGCGAGCAAGTTTCTGAAACTGGATGTTGTATTGATACACAGACATGTTGCCTTGCTTGAGATTACGGAACTCCTCACGCTTGCTCTCAAAAACACTTCGTGGAATGTGGTGCGCTTTGAAGTCCCGACAGAAGTCAGTCCAAGTGATCACACGACCTCCTCTGGAATCTTTGTATTGTTGATACCAATCAGCAGCTTGGTCCTTGAGATGGAAAGAAGCGAACTTGACATAGTCCTCAGGCCTGACATTGCTACATCCAAAATGCTTGTTGATGTCCATGAGCCAATCATCGGCATCCGTGGCCTCGGCACAGTAGCTGAAAGACTTGGGCTGATTTGCGAGAAACTGGTTGAGAGTAGCGAAGTGAGGCTGATTGTTGCCTTGACCTTGATTGCCTTGATTGCCTTGCCCTTGAGTACGTTCTTGCAAGAGTTGCAGAATCATCTGAGCATTGGCGTTGGTGGCTGCCATGATATCTTGCCATGCCTCCGGAGGTGGAGGTGGTGGCGGAGGGTTCGCTTGACTCCCTTCATTGCGATCCGGATTCTGACGCATTGGCGGAGCCATCCTGAAGAGGGTGACATCCGTTAGCATCTTGATAGACAAATAGATAAGTAGAATCAACGGATAGAAATTGCAACATATAGTCTTCACAATAAACATTCGAACGAAGATGAACGAATGAATTCCGTAGTAAATCATCACACTTCCATTAAGTTGAGAAGCCACTTGAAAAAGATATGGAATCAACATATGATTTCGAAGCAACTCGAATACCACAATACAAAACAAAACAAGTATTGGCTTGCAGAATAAGCCGGAACAAACATATGATAGAGGTTTCGTCCTAAGTTTTCGTGGTGGGGCCCACACGGGCTCAATCGTACAGCACCATCATGTACAAGGCTGTGCACATGACATACGAAGCGTCCCCGAGTCGGCATAGCCATGGACTCTTTAAGACACTACGAGACCACTGTAAAACAAACCGTGTACAGGCGGACCACTAGACGTCGAACCCCAATCTCATATCATGCGTCTGTCGGAAAGATATCCTAAGGCTACTTGAATTCCCACTTATAAACTCCCGAAACTTTCTGGTTATGCAATCTGGTGTTGGGGATACAGGGGACACAAAATATATCACCCAAACTAGCAATCCCTAGATCCAGTTGTATCCATCCGTCAACACATAACCAACAAACCTTCGGAAATCGTTTATCTCAACCTTCGAAAAACATCCGTTATACAAATTATGGCAATACTCCCGAACTCCCGCCCCAGTACTGGGTGGCGTCGAGGTGATCTCACCAACAACTGCATAAAAGAGATTTTGATGTCGGCGAAACTCAGGTATTCCAGAACTGCAACGATAAAATTGTGACGACAACACCTCGGAGCTCAACTCCCCGGGACACTGCCACAACCCCTAAATGTCAGGAGGCACCAAGAACAATGTTCTCGTCACAAAACCATCGGAACGATTCCAAGATACCCGTGTGATCCTAAAAAAAATTAGTGAAATTTGAGGAGAGAATAGTCAAAACTTCTACGTCAGGAGACCTCACCAGAGCGATGAAGAGACTGAGGAGTAAAAAGAATCCTACTCTCCGATATATATAATCCGAAGACTCAAAACATTTTTGTTCTAGACTCAACAACGCCAGCGATTCGATCAAGCAGGGGGCTCCTAAGTCGGTGATGGCTCTGATTACCAACTTGTAACGGCCACGATGCGGCTATATCTCCCACGTGTCGAGGCACGACTTAGAGGCATAACCGCATAGTGGTTTTGTCGCAAGAAGGGTCATCTTCACACAATCCCATGTAATGAACAAGAATGGGATAAAGAGTTGGCTTACAATCGCCACTTCACACAATACATAAATATAAATCATACATCATCCAAAATACAAACATATAGACCGTCTACGGCCAAAATCCAAATGAAAATAAGACAACCCCAAATGCTAGATCCCTGATCGTCCCAACTGGGCACCACTACTGATCATCAGGAAAAGACACATAGTAATGACCGCGTTCCTCGTCGAACTCCCACTTGAGATCGACCCCATCATCTGCACTGGCATCGTTAGCACCTGCAACTGTTTTGGTAGAATCTGTGAGTCACGAGGACTCAGCAATCTCACACCCGCGAGATCAAGACTATTTAAGCTTGTGGAAAGGATGGAGTAATGAGGTGGAGCTGCAGCGGCAATAAGCATATATGGTGGCTAAGATACGCAAAAGAGAGCGAGAAGAGAAGCAACGGAGCGGCCGTCATCTAGCAATGACCAAGTAGTGATCCTGAACTCCTACTTACGTCAAACATAACTCAGACCGTGTTCACTTCCCGGACTCCGCCGAGAAGAGACCATCACGGCTACACGCGCAGTTGATGTATTTTAATTGGGTCAAGTGACAAGTTCTCTACAACCGGACATTAACAAATTCCCATCTGCCTCATAACCGCGGGCACGGCTTTCGAAAGATAATACCCTGCAGGGGTGTCCCAACTTAGCCCATCATAAGCTCCCACGGTCAACGAAGGATAAACCTTCTCTCGGAAAGACCCGATCAGTCTCGGAATCCCGGTTTACAAGACATTTCGACAATGGTAAAACAAGACCAGCAAAGCCGCCCGAATGTGCCGACAAATCTCGATAGGAGCTGCACATATCTCGTTCTCAGGGCACACCGGATAAGTCAAGCTACGAGTAAAACCAGACCTCGAGTTTCCCCGAGGTGGCCCCGCAGGCTGCTCGGTTCGGACCAACACTCGAAGGAGCACTGGCCCGGGGGGTTTAAAATAAAGATGACCCTCGGGCTCGCGAAAACCCGGGGGAAAAGGCTTAGGCAGCAAATGGTAAAACCAAAGTTGGGCCTTGCTGGAGGAGTTTTATTCAAAGCGAACTGTCAAGCGGGTCCCATAAATCACCCGACCGCGTAAGGAACGCAAACTCAAGGAACATAATCCCGGTATATCAGTAACTAGGGCGGCAAGAGTGGAACAAAACACCAGGCATAAGGCCGAGCCGTCCACCCTTTACCAAATATATATAGATGCATTAATTAAATAAGAGATATTGTGATATCCCAACATATCAATGTTCCGACATGGAACAAACTTCAACTTCACCTGCAACTAGCAACGCTATAAGAGGGGCTGAGCAAAAGCGGTAACTTAGCCAAACAACGGTTTGCTAGGAAAGGATGGTTAGAGGCTGACATGGCAAAATGGGAGACATGATATAGCAAGTGATAGGTAGCGCAGCATGGCAATAGAGCGAACAACTAGCAAAGCAAAGATAGAAATGATTTCGAGGGGTGGTCATCTTGCCTGCAAGGTTCTCAGAGTTGTCGAGAGCTTGATCCTCGTAAGCGTACTCAACAGGTTCCTCGTTCACGAACTCGTCTCCCGGCTGTACCCAAGACAAGAACACAAGCAACGGAACCACAATCACTCACGAGAAATGCACAAGCAACATGATGCAAACATGTATGATATGTGAGATATGATATGCGATGCATATGCGTGCTCCGGAAGAGAAATGATGAACATGGCAGTAACTTGGCAAACCAAGCATGCCACTGGAAAGATGAGATGATTTCGGTCGAAATCGATATAAAGATCACCGGAAACGGATGCACGGTTTGCAAATGGCAAGCAAAACAAGAATGACACGAATCTGCGATTAACAGCATGATAGCACTTAAAATGCAACAAGCAACAATGCTACAACACTCCAACATAGCAACAAAGCGTATGACAGTAATCTACAGGAGATGCTTGACAAAAGATGAACACTGAGCTACGGCTAGTTCACAACATATCAAGCTCAAACAAGCATGCCAAAAGTACAAAGGATAACGGGATCACGGACTCGGTGAAAAACTGGACATGGCAGAAAACAGCATCAGGTAGCAATGTTCAGAGCACGAAATCAACATGCTGCAGGAACTTAACATAGCAAAACAGGGCATGGCAGTGTTCTACTAAATGCATATGACAAAAGTCCCTTACTGACCATAAGTAAAGAAGGATCAGAAGATATGATGGCAAGCATGTAAACATAGCAGAAAACAGAGCATGGCAGAAATAATAATATATACGCCTCTTTGTGAGCTTGATGCACTCACCACAGAGCAATGCATGCCAAAACAAGTACACCAACAGCAAGATGGCATGTTTATGAAGCTAACCATGGCAAGAGAAAGTACAAATCATGCATGGAACAACTACAATAAGCTTGGCAAATTTGCATATCATGTTAAGAATCTGCCAGAAATATTTTATAGCAAAAGTAGAGCAAGATTGAGTCATGCTATGGTACTCCATCATTGCAAACAAGGACAGTAATGGATCAATTACAACTATAACTACAAAAAATCCTTACTGAACATCTCCAAAATATGCATGGATCTCTCTGTAGCATCAAGTTTACATGGCAACAAAATAACAGCAGACCAGGACAGAGAAATCACTAAGTCCCTGAAATCAGAAACATTACGGAGCCTACTTTGCATGCTTGTGCTAGTCACCACAGAGATCACAAAAATACATGGCATACACCCTTGGAAAGGTGGCATGGCATACAACAAAACACATGTAGAGCTCATGCTCATAAGATGCACAGATTAAATGATACAAAAATGACAAATCTCCAACTTCTGATAAGAACCAGCAGATAACAGCAACTAGCCCTCTTCCGACAGAGATTTGGGCATCAAGATAACCTCTAATGAACATGGCGCAATTGAACAAAATGTAGAGCATCGCGAGACGAACAATTTGACATATTACACGCGCGAAGCGGAGCTACATGCGAGGAGTTATGCAACGAGGAACATGTGCACATATCGTAAGATTCACAGACTTAGAAATATTTCGGGGTTCGAGAAGTCAACACTCACAGAGTGGATCGAGATTTGAGGAGCTCCTCGAGCTCGGGCTCACCGGCTCGGCCACCGGAGGAAGGAGAGAAAGGGGCGGCGGCCACCCGTGGCAGAGGAGAAGGCGAGGCCGGAGGACGGCGGAGCACGGCGCCGGGCGGCGAGGGGCGCCGGCGGGCACGGGCGGCGGCGGCGGCGAGCTGCGGCGGGGCCGGCTGGCGGCGGGGCGGCGGGGCGAGGCGGACGACGGAGGCGCGCGGGGGCGCGCGGGCCCGCCGGCCGCGGCGGCGGCGCGGGACGCTGCCACGTGGCGGCTCCTCACTGGTGAGGACGCGGCGGCGCGATGTGTCCGGCGGGGTACGGACGCGTCCGGCGGCGCGGAGGGATATTTCTAGGGGTTTGGACTGCGGTTGTATTTCGAGAGAGATGCATTTAAATAGGTAGAGGGGGCTAGGAGGCTCTAAATGAGGTGCGGTTTTCGCCCACACGATCGTGATCGAACGACCTAGAGCATGGAAGACGGTTTGCTGGGTTTTGGGCTGGTTTTTGAGGGGGTTTTGGCTGAACACACAAATGGACTTTGCGGATGCCCGGTTAAACGTTGGAGTACCAAACGACCTCCAAATGGAACGAAATTTGACCGGTGGTCTCCGGGTGGTATAATAAGGCCACTTGACAAGCCTCGGTCCATTCCGAGAAAGTTTGACACCCGCACACGAAAGAAAACAAGAGGGGTGCACCGGAGGAGATAGGAGCGCCGGATTGCAAAACGGACAACGGGGAAAATGCTCGGATGCATGAGACGAACACGTATGCAAATGCAATGCGCATGATGACATGATATGAAAATGCATGACATGACAAAATGCAAAACGAAAGACAAAACCCGACCACGGAGGGAATCTCATAACACAAAGCCGAAAATGGCAAGAGTCGGAGTTACAAATATGGCAAGTTACGTCCGGGGTGTTACAACGCAGCTTCATTGACTTACTACTCCTGCCTTTGGGTGTATGACACGTGGGTCCAACGGGTGGCTGGCCAACCTGTCATACAGCCAAAGGCAGGTGCAGTAGAGGGGCGAGGAGTAGATGGCCAACACGCACGTGAATTCAACGCAGTCTGCACTTCTCATATAAAGGCTCCCGCCAGTCCAATCTACGAAATCCTACGCACCTACGCACCTAAGGGCAAGAGTGATCACTCCAATCGCAAGATTAGTTGACTAGAAGCTAGACCCATGGAGGCGATGAGCGCGAGCATCAGCCCGCTGTGCCAGATGGTCCACGACGCCGGCCTGCATCCTGGCACCGAGGAATGTCTCCAGGTAGTGCTTGAGGCCGCTAGGGCGAGGGGCCGCTTGGACGACAGCTTCCTTGTTCGACGAGGTCCTCGCCGGCTTCCTCGACAAGTTCACCATCGTCAAGAAGCTCGCGGACGACCTTGACGTACGCCTCCAGCCCACGCGCCCAGGCTCTGCGATGCCTGCCACCCTCAACAGCCTCTATGGTGACAACCTCTTCGACGCACTGGTGGCCCTCCGACTGCCCGCCGTCGCGCCGGAGAATGTCCACCTCGAGGTCGCGCTCGCCGCGCAGCGCCTGGCGCAGCAAGACACCATCGACATAATCACCCACGTCTACGCTCAAATCGTCCACAAGGACTACTACATGCAAGAGGAGGACAATAGGACGCTGGCCTTCTTGGACCGCAGGGCAACCTTGGACGACATTGTTTAGAAGCACGTTGAGCTTGCCGCCAACGCCGCTGCTCCTCACACGTCGGTTGGTGACTCGGTGCACTAGGGCGTGAGGATGTCGTTGATGGATCCGTATGTATCTTTATCTTTCCGTCAAATCCATGTAGTAGTATATGGTACTACTATTAATTATCTTACCTTTCGCATCAACTTCATAATTTTCCTACGTACTCCATGCATGAACCGTGCCAGAACCAAACTTCTCATTACTCTAGGGAAAATCGTTATTTCTATCTATCGGTCGCCCCATGGAGCAGAACCAAATTTTACAGGTTACAAGTTCAAAAGGAAAAGCCTGCCGTGTTCGCGTCGCACCCCCACACGGTTTGTCCGGCACGCCGCTCAAGGGGGAATGCGTGCTGTGTTGCATTTTCACTTACAAGTGGGACCGCAGTTGAGCAAACCGACTATCGGCAAACCCCCACCCCGCCAACCGCGCGATGGCAGAGAAAACAGGAGGGAGAAGAGATGGCTGTAGCTAGCACGGAGTCCAAGAAAATTGGTGTCGGATGGGACTCGTGTGGGTGGCGTGTGCCGTACTGCTAGACATGAATGCTAGTTATGGCCCATGCCACCCCACTGTATCGAGGTGCTGGTTACTCCACTATATCGAGTACGTAGAACAAATTTCCTGGAGTCCGTGCTCGGCCCTCCTCTATCTCTCTTCTCAGCCAGCCAGCAGACGCGCGGAGCCCATCGTCTGTTTGCTCATATGCGGTCCCACATGTCAGTGAAAACGCAAGAGGACCCACGGAACCTGCACATCTTTCACCTCGACGTGCTGGTGATGAAAGACAAATCCAATAAAGATCTTCGGTGGCCGCTTTTGGAGTTACTCAAGAGTAGTAAGATTCTATTTACAGTTTAACCCAAGATGCACATCACGTGGCTTCACCTATCACTCTATTTTCTTGCACACGACCTGGATGCTGGATGTCCCACGTGACGGCAAAAGGAGGAAGAACTCGACCAAATCTTCGGTTGTGCTCTCGGATTAGACTAGTTGTGCTAACTTAAAATTTTATTGTGTAGAATGGATGCAAGTTTTGGTATTGGGAAGAAGAGTACAATGATATATTGATAGAGCACAATTTAGTAGATGTTCTAGCACTTTTAGCTAGCATAGAGGCTAGAGATGAGACTAGTGCACTTGTTGATAGAATAGAGGCTAGACACGTCTACTTATTTACACTCAAAGAAGAAAGAAGCACGCAAGATCGAGCCTCCGCAGATCAACAATGAATGCATCGAGAAGGCACTAATCCAACTTACAGGAGCAGTTATGGAAGTTGGATATCTTCTAAAATGTATTCTTGTGGTTCTTGTTTTCTTTGGTCTTGCTTTTCTAGTCAAAATTTTGGTGATGTATTTCCATGTACCAAAAAATCAATGATGAAAAAAAAGATACGTGTTTGCAAAGAAAAATGTACGCGTCCGGGATGCGGTCGCGCGTTCGGCACACGACCACCGCATCCGAGAAATGGCCCAGACACGACCCCATTACCCTACCCAAACGGACAGAATCCGGGCAAAACAGAGGTCCGTTTGGGGTCGTGCGTTGGAGTTGGCCTTACAAGTGGGACCGCAGTTGAGGAAACCGACTATCGGCAAACCCCCGCCTCGCCCGCCGCGCGATGGCTGAGTTAGAGAAACGACTAGGTTGAAGAGATTGCTATAGCACGGACTCCGAGAAATATGGTGTCAGATGGAAGTCGTGCTGGTGGTGTGTGCCGTACTCCTGGACGTGAATGCTTGTTCTGGCCCATGCCACCCTACTACTCCTAGTACTACTTATAGTAGTAGTATCGAGGATTCGAGGTGTTGGTTACGTACAACGAACACATTAACATATGGCCCACCTCACACTGTGGCCAAATTTCCTGGAGTCTGTGCTAGGTTAAAAAGTGTTCTTTGTGAGGATGGGTGGCTAGTCTCAAGTTTAAAAATTGTTGTATTACGTACGTAGACGTACAGATAGTGCAGCATGTGAAGCTAGTACAAATAGTGTACTATTGTTGATTGGCCTCATCCGATAACCTGTTGCAATGCACGTACAATTATGTATTCGGAAAATATTTTTTTGCCTCGTCGCAGCACCCACTCAGAGAAGCGACTCGATAGCCATTCATAAATTTAGTAAGTTTATCACAGGCATATCATTTTATTACATAGAACAGGACATCAACCCACAACAACAATGAGGATAGGTTATAAATACTAAAGTTTTCATCACACAACAAATAACAAGCAATGAAATGAACTTCAACTCAACCAATCCTCGGCATTGGAATCGCTTGCTTTGAACCACAAGTGATTCTCTGGGAAGGGCCAGCTATTGTAAATCTCGAGGCCAACGCAGGACTGATCATCTAGGCTGAAGCGGCCTACTATATCACGACCAGGGTAGGTAACCACCGAAATGTCCGACGTATAGATACAGTTGCTTCTCATAAATGGTAGTAACATTGTGTCAACAGCAGCTGGATCGGCTTTCACCATCATTGGATCGTTTTGTCCAAGGAAGAGCGAGTTTACTCCAAGAGTACTAATAAATAACTTTGATGTGTCCCGTCAACTCGCAGAACGACGAGAAGCTTGCTTACTACACCTTCTCCCTCGCCAACGCGTGCGCGGTGGCTCGCAGCACGAGAAGAAACTTTTGCTTACAACCGGTGGACGTGCAGCAGTTCATTTGGTGTCAGATTGCCAGAAGTACTACTGTAGTACCATCATTATTGTTTGACTTTCGGAAGACGAGAAGAGCCAAGCGCAAGGTCACCTACTAACCTAGTACAGTACTACTATAGCCAAAGCTGGTCCACCTTTTTAGAGCATGGTTAATAAATATAGGCGGCTCTTGCAGCGGCACATCATTTAGAGCAAGTACTCTCTTCGTAGGAACAAAGGAAGTGAAACAAAAGTTGGAGTGGATGCTAGATTGCCAATTAAAAGATGATTACATAGGAAAAAAATCCTATAGCATTCTATCCTATGAATCAAACGACCAATGTAGGAAAATTATGCGGGGGGTCTCTCCAAAAGTGTTCCTGGGCTCGCACCTAACATCACGGTGGTCGAACTTGGAGTCATTCATCTGGTACACGTGGCATCTCAGATCGGGACACAAGGTGACGTGACCTCTCACTTCCTCCGCCATTTCAAGCGGCGCGCCGGTGGAGGGCTAGCATACTCCAATATTAGGTTGGCTCTATGTGATGTGGCAACTTCATATACTAACCGGATGCTGGCTATACTACTACGGTACTCACACTCCAAGAAGTGACTCGAAAACCATTCATAAATTGAGTCTATGACATGCATTCGCAACTGAAATGTACCATTCATTAAATACAACAAGTCATCAACACACAACGACAACGAGGATACGTGTTGGATTATAGATTATTTCCAACAAAACATTCTAGCAAATACTAGAGTTTTCATCACACAACAAATAACAAGCAATGAAATGAACTTCAACTCAACCAATCCTCGGCGTTGGAAATGCTTGCTTTGAACCATAGGTGCTCTAGGAAGGGCCATCTATTGTCAATATCGAGAGCAACGCAGGACTCATCATCCATGCTGAAGCGGCATATATCAGGACCAGGGTAGGGAACCACCGAAATGTCCGAGGTATAGATACAGTTGCTTCTCTTAAATGGTAGTAACGTTGTGTCAACAGCAGCTGGATCGCCTTTCACCATCATTGGATAGTTTGGTCCAAGGAAGAGCGAGTTTGTTCCAAGACTATCAATACTGAACCAGGGAGAAGGTGTTTGCGCTAGCACACTAGTATCCGTCCTGAATACCATGCAACGGGTGTTGGAATAGGTCAGGAGATGGCGACCATGGGAGACAACAGCTGCTTCCTTAGTAGTAACAGTCTGAGTGCACTGTATACAGACAAGAAGAGGTGATCCATCGGAATTAGTTTCCAGGCGCCGCTGAGTATATAAGTTCTGCTCCTCCTCATGCTCGTTATCATCACCATCGTCATCTCCCCCTTGCTTATAAAATTTTTCAAGTATAGGTGGTGGAATGTTCACAGGACCTTGGAAACACAAGAACAAGGTTAATTAGTAAAGGGAAACTTGCTAACCCGCATGCATGTGGATGAAACAATTATAATTACGGTGGAAGACAAACATACCGAAACTACGAGGATCCCATGCAAAAACAGTGCCACGAGTGGTGGCAGCAAACACAAGATCCTCGTATTCAATTGCATCACAGTACACATCCGTGTATAGAAACTAATTTTTGAGCAATATCCATCCAGTCGAACCACGAAGGACGGCAACAAGCTTGTCGAAGATAGCAACAACTTGATAGTTCTTGTAATTCCAAGAGCGGTTGGGAACTCGACAAATTGCTATCTTCAGTAGACGACAGTCACCATGATCGTATTTGAACGTACCTAGATCATCTGTGTGCTCAACCTCAGGGCACTCAGAGATTTTTGGAAGTGGAATCCGCTGACGAGTGTACACATTCACAAGTTCCCACTCGCAATTGTACCCAATATAAACAACCCAATCTCAATTTGTGCCAGCCCAGGACTTACCCTTAAGCGATGGCATCTTGACATCACACGTATCATTATCAAGCGCCGTCAACTTGCACAAGGCGAGGCCTCCGTCGTCCGCGCCCATGCGAACAGGCTTATAGCGAAGAAGATAAGGGAGAACAAACCGCTCCTGGACCCTTGGGTTCCTTGTAATGATGTTATTAGTTGAGTCGAGAATGGGCTTGAACGAACCTGCCATGCTAGCTCAGGTGATGATGTCGCACCGATCAATGAGTTCCCCCACCACGTCATCTTTCAGATCAGGGCAAGAATAACAGGGTCGTTTCCGGCTTGTTCCCTCCATGGAGAAGACGATCGAACAATGGCAGAAGGAAGGGTGAAGGCAAATGGAGGAGGGAGGAAGAGCATTCGACAGCAGTTCCAAATTGAGAGGGAAAGGCGAAGAGTCAGTGGACGGTTGCCAGTTTGCCACGGTACACGAAGAGGCGCCCCGGCTACACGTCCTTTCGGAAATTGTACAAAAGGACTCCCCGTCGTCTCACTGACATGTTGGAACGGGACCACATGTCAACGAAACATCGTGTGTAATTTCTCGTGCAAAATGCGATCTGGCCACGTTGGCACGAGGTGCCGCATTATTTCTCGACTTTATTTTTTTAATGGCGTGCCGTTCAGTTTTGAAGCACGACTAACTGGTACTGTTTGCAGAGAAAATATAAACTACTCTACCACTACTCCACCTCTAGTACTAGTAGTATAAAAAAGATACATAGGCTGGAGCTTCAGAGCTTTCTTGCTAAGGGCTGCCCAATTGCTTCTCACACTATCAGCCTCTCTCCAGATCTAAAAAAGACGGCCTCTCTCTCCCTCCTCACCGGTGGTCATAGATCCACCTGGGAAGAAAAGGACGTGCAGGGTTGACGCACTCGTCATCGGCGAGCGAGGTCACGCACTGACGACAAGGCCGTCCTCTCAGACCTAGCGCCCGCGCGAGATGGCCTCTGTCCCCAAGCTCGCTGTCATAGTGCGTGTGGAGGACGATGACCACGAGCGAAGCCACTTCCCGCCGACCCTCAGATATGCTACCTCTTTTCGAACCATACCCTTCTATTGCCCCATCTGCCATGTCGCTGCATGTGGATCTTTTTCCACTCCACCATCTTCCCAATTTGCTACCCTCTACTATGCTGGTCACGCAGACGAAAACCTTAATTTGCACTATTAAAGGAAACCGTACTTCATGCAGACTAATCCATGTCTGGGTTGAATAAGGAAAGGAAGGGAGACTGTACTGTCCAAGAGAGTAGGCATCGAACCCGCATCTAGGTTGAGAAGGGGAAAATCAGTAGCTAAGGAACGAGTCTCGTGTATCTTGGTTGAAGAAGGGTAGAAAGGCATGACAACGCAATAGAGAATGACCAGGTCGATCGGTTTGTTGTCCTCACATAGGAAAAAGGTGGCTAAACATAACAAAAATGGGACGTAATCCACATATGCTGCCTGGATATTTGTTGCTCTGGGCAACCATACCTCCCTCACCACTCTATGCGTCCGTGGAGGTACATCGTACTGGTGCGCCCACTATCCGAATGGGCCTCGCATGCTATTAGTCTAACTTTTTTGCTGTTAGTATAACGCCAGCAGTCAAGTCAAGCAATGCTACTGCTAAAGTGATGCCACATTTAACTAATGCCGCACTCAGTCTAATGCCACCGATAAATTTAAGCAATGCCATCTAATGTCACTGGATTATTTCAGGGTTAGCTGTTGATTGTGGATGTATTAAAGATTTTCCAACTAAGGCATTCTAATGATGTTGCACAGCCAGTATACCAACGATGAAACTTGTTACTACCTTCAGCTTTTTGCACTGTTAATGCTTATAGATTACATACCTCACTTTCATGAGATAAGTTAATTTTTTTGTATAGTGTCACCAAAATGCCAAGGCGCTGATGTCATTTTATTTTGGTTAAACTGCACAAAAAATTATGAAGACAAGAGGAAAGGTTAAAAGTGGGCACCTCCTACTCCGGCTGTTCTCTTGATTCGTTCGATCAAGTTTTTATGTTTGATCGATTACCAAGATTGGGATAGCAATTTTTAAGGTCCCTCCGAGTTCGAAATGATATTTACCTTGGAGGTACATGGTTTGCAATTCTTTTATACTATCATTAGTTAATAATGCTAGTTACCTTCAGACTTTTGTATTTGGTTTAATGCTCATGCACAGCTAGTATACCAATGCTGAAACATGTTACCTTTACATTTTGTATTGTTAATTCTTATAGAAATCTTCCAGTGCCAGAGTTTATTGAAATCTGTTCAGTAAAACCATTGTACTGTACCCTGTAATAAAATAACTACTCTACTATTGCACTAGCCACTGGATTAGTGTATATTTGTTGTATTCGAAATTTCGAATGGTGTTGCATTAGCGTATGGACATAAATAAAGGGTGGCAAGCTTTCCCAGATATGTGCTCAAGAAAACTACTACCTGTTTTTCTAAATACTAGTAGACGTTTGGGTACTTTAAACTGAACCGCAAAAACCTCTTATATTAAGGAACAGAGGGTGTAGAGTTCACTCAAATTATCCCGATAAAGCTAGTCACACCTTTGTTAAAATTAATGTTCATTATGTTATCGGAGGAGGTCTGTAAGTTTGTCTCTAATGCCTATCGACTACATACCTGACATCATGATGTAATGTTAAGTCATTTCCTTTTGTACAGTGTCACTGAATTGTCAAGGCGGTGATGGCATTTTATTTTAGTTGAACTGCACAAAATATGCTTAAAAGAAGAGGAAAGGTCAGGAATCGATCATTCTTTCAGAAAGAACTATATATGCCTTTCTGACATCAGCCTCTGTTGCCTTATTTATTCCTTCAAAAAGGTGGTTAGAAACAGTCTTGCTACCTTTTCCCATTAAGAATTTGGAATGCTTATATTTGTGAGTCTATGCTTCAACTAGTGCCACTTTTATAGTAATCACACTTTCAATATCTATGCAAACAGGGATGCTCGAGTTTAGCGGAACTGCACAAAAAGTCCAACTGGTTCAACATTAGGAGCATGTTTTCTCCCAAACCTTTATATCCAATTGGTGGCACTATGAGCTATTCATTAAGAAGGTGCATGGTTTGCTACTATCTTGCTACTCTTTTTGTACTGTCATTAGATAGTAATACTAGTGGTTTGCATGTGAATTTATTGGCAGGGTGGACCTACATTGGAGGTGCAGGACATGATTCAATGATTGGATGCTCAATTCCGGTTGTATCGATTTCACCTCTTCCATCACTGCGAACATGGATATCCTTGGTCTGGTGAAGAATAGGCGCTATATTTCTGCTCTGAACAAGCAAATCAATTCAGTATGAAATTTTCCAGGGCAAAACATGACTGTATCAAATTGTCTAGTTCAAAACATGACAGATCTAAGCGGAAGAGACATGTTTAAACCGAAAATACAAGGTGGGGTATATGTTTACTAGCTGCTTGATATTTGTGCAGACAGAGATGTCTGCCCGTTGCTATTTAGCAAACACACAAAGTGACCGCAATTTTGGTTGAACTGCACAAGAGAATAGTATAGTCACTGCATGAAGTGCCATTTGAAAATAGACACAGAAAGATTGGATAGTCACGTCATGGACTGCAGAAAAGTAGTACTGTACTATTTATTGGCCAACACTAGGTGCTTCATTGCTTTGGTCTGATTATACAATGGGCATTATTTTGCCTAAGTTAAAGTTTGTATTCCGAAAATAGTCTCGCCGTGTGATCAAGAGAAGACCAAATCATATTGCAGTGGATGTTCCTCCATCATGTGTGGTTAATTCCCATGGTTCAAGCTGTTGGTCAAACCACTTACATTTGCAAGAGGAATTGTAGACTTAACAAACAAATTTGTCATTCAGTCTGTACTGAATGTTGGCCAAGAGAAGCATCCATGTTAGTAGGAAGAACATATGTTTTTTCTAGATCTTTGCTTTTGGAGCTACATATTTGTATATGATCTATGAATCATTGAGATGCATTAACATGTTGATCTTATGTATGGGAATCATACTAGTTGGTTTTAGTTGTGGCTGATCTTTGCTTTTGGAGCTACGTATTTGTATATGATCTATGAATCATTGAGATGCATTAACAGTTCCTTATATTTGTTCGCTTAGTGTTTACAAGTTACCGATCGATCACTAGCTAGCCTACTAATGCGCTCCTGGCTGTTTTAGTTGCAACGCAAGATCCGAAGTGGCAGTTTTTTTGAATAGAAATGCCTACCTCTGAAGAAACTGACAAGCTGCTCTGAAGATAATGCCATGCGAATCTGAAGAAACTGCTAGCAAAAACGTTTGCAAATGCCTTATCTCCCAGCTAAAGTTCATCAATTAATGCCCACGGCTGCGACTCGTTGCATGCTGCTCCGCGTACTGGCTGCGAGCGATTTTGAGTGCCCGCATGCAGCCGGCCGTAATTAAGGAAGCTAACTGATGCGAAAAAAGATGTGCTTTAATTGTTGCGGGCCTTTTAAATCCATGGAATCATTATTGACAAGGAGGGAGATGATTCGAGTACACTCGTTTGACCGTAAGGCCGGTGTGCAACCCAGCACCGACGGGACAGGACGGCACAGTCAGAATTTCAGTTTCTCTAGTTTTCCACAGCAAGCTGGCGTGCTAAGCCATGCCTGCTTCATTACGCATTGAATTCCGATGACCGTTGCACTACCTTCCGCTTATAAATACTGTTTCTCGGCCTTCTATGGTGGCACCGTGACCCAACTCGCCCTATCCTCATAAGCCCCCACCGGCCCGATGTTGCTCGCCACTTATCCTCGCTCTCGCGACGTCTGCCATGCCCCCGCCCGTCCGCGATGCGTGGCCGGAGGCGGTCACCGCCGGAACTAGTGTTTGGTTTTTCACCGGAAAGCAGACGGAGGGAGGAGGCATTCTATCGGTCTCTAGATGGCAATGCGGAGATCGAGGACTTGTTGGAGCGCGACCGCCTGGCGGAGGAGCAGGAGTTGTTGGAGCGCGACCGCTTGGCGGATGAGCAGCGTATCGCCGATTTGCGCCGCCAGTGGGACATGGAGCAGCAGCGCACCGATGCTCTGAGTCGCGAGCAGAGCGCCCGCACGTGGGCCGCCTACGTGGAGGCCGGCCCGGCAAATAGCCCTGGTGGCTCTCGGGCATGCACGCGTTCGCGACGCCGATTTTTACTACCAGCTCGTCAAGTGGGTTTCCCGCTTAGAAGCCGAAGCTTCGGTGGACCACGCCGGCATGGAAAGGGCCAACGCGCGCGAGCAACGCACCCTATCACACCTCTGGCAAGTCCGAGGCGAGGCGGAGGACGCCAGTGCCGGCGTTTAGCGTGTTCCGCAGATGGCGGCCGGCATCGTCTAGTTAGCTAAGAGTAAGTTAGTACTTGTACGCTACTAGAGTATTAGTGGAAATAGATAGTTAACTTGGCTATGATGGTTGTCAACGTGGAAGTTCAGTACTCTATATGTGGATCAGACCTGTTACTTTGCTCTGAATGTTGAACTTCCCGTTTGAACATATGGAATGGGCTGTTATTTTTTTTAATGGGTTGTATTTGTCCTCCACGGGTTTAGAGGCTGACTTGTGGGCCTACCAAGTTGACGCGTACACAACCAGGAGATGATTGTACGTGGAGAGGATGACAGCAGGGACCCGCCAAGGTCATGGCAGTACGCAAGCAAAGTGCCTCCTTATTTCAATCCAATAAAAAAATGGCTCCTCGTAATGGATTTCTGACATCTGGGTCCCATGCCATTGTCAACGTAGTCAATAAACGAGAGAGTTGCACAACGAGTGGCTGATATCAGGGACCCAGCAGCTCACCCAGTTATTTTTGTTTTGGGTTAATTTGATAAATGCTACTCCAAATCTGGTGTTTCTAAGAAATGCCATTCCAATTTCCAAACTTTGAAAAATGCCATTTCATGCCATCCCCAGTGGCATTTTTCGAAGTCTGAGTGGCGTTTTTCAAAGTTTGCAAATTGCAGTGGCGTTTTCCAAAGTTTGCAAAAATTGCAGTGGCATTTTCCAAAGTTTAGAAATTGCAATGGCATTTTTATGAATCGCCATATTTGTTGTGGCATTTATCTAATTTGTTTTTGAGACGGAAGCAGGGTGTCAACTGGGCTGTGCGGGGCACTCTGGCATGTCTAGACAGCCTTCTCTTTTATGTTTACCACAGACTAGCCCAGTAGTTTTTTTTCTTTCTGAAAATGGCTAGCCCACTTTTTTTGTGATTTGCCAAGTAAGTCGCTTTGTCAGGACTATTGGGCTGCAAATCTTTCAAGACGAGGAGAGCTTCATTCGGCTGGACGAGAAAATGGCCTATCAGTAATGAGAAATGGGCTGTACATTTTTAAAACACATCAAACCGACAATTACTTTCAAATTTCTTTTTTTCATTTCAAGATTTTAAATTGCATTAATTTTTATGCGTGGACAATTTGTTGGATTTTATATTGGTATACATTTACTTTTAAAATCAGTTTGAATGTGACTCGAAGTTTTGGGATTAAAAACAGTTCGGACCGCACCGAAATATGCAACATTTCGTATAATTTTTTAACCGTGGCCAGATGGGTTGTAAATTATTAGAAATAATGGCAGATGGGTTGTATGCTGTTTTCCACAGATTTGAGGCTTTCCTAAAAAAAGGTTGACGCACAAGCAGTGACTGTTGGATGTCCATCCAACGGCCGTCGTGCTTCTTCAATGTTTGCTCTTCCTGCTCCAGCCGCTCAAACAAGTGCCGGCGGGACTGCCTGCTCCCTCCTTCCCGCGGCCGGCTATGCTGCCGCGCAGGCTTCACCGCCCCACCGTACTCCCATCGCTGGCCTAGCCATCCCTCTACTCACCCACACCTGTTGTTATTCTCCGGCGACGGCGGACGAACCAGTAAACCCTCGTATAGTCGTACTCCGCTCCGCGTGGGAAACAACTACCGAGTCTTCCCTGCCTCCGTGTCGTTCCCTTCCTAGGCCTCGCCGTCGTCCACCGCCCTGGTGCTCCCGGCGTGGCCTGGTCAACGTGGTCAACGACCGACATGCATCTGAAGTGGACTGTACGTGGAGAGGCTGACAGCTAGGTCCACGGCCGCATGCAAGGAAATGCCTCCTTATTATGCGCAAAATAATGATTCCTCCACCTGACATCTGGGACCCACCGAAAGGGCCTCTGTATTTTGTGAAAAAAAATTACCGCCGCTGACAGCTGGGACCCGCCAGCTATATCTTCGCACGCAAGGAAGTGTGTCCTTATTACGCACAAAAAAATGAATACTCCCCCTGCTAGCTGGGACCCAGTATAGTGGCAGGCTGACTTGTGGGCCTACTAAGTTGACAGGGACGGAGGGCCTTGTCAACTTAGTCAATATGCCCGATTCTAGCTCAAGTGACCATATGATGTCCATCCAATGGCCGTAGTGCTTCTTCAACCTCTGGTCTTGTTGCTCCAGCCGCCCAAAGCAGCGCCGGTCGTGCCGCATGCTCCTGCCTCCCGTGGCCGGCTGTGCTGCCGCGGAGAACTCACCGCCCCCTACTATTCCCACCGCTGGCCAGGCCCTGCGGCGACGGCAGCCTCACACCGCAGCCGAACCAGTGAACGCTCGTACTCCTCTCCACGCAGGATTCCACTGCCGCGTCTTCCCCGGCTCCGCGTCATCCCCTTCCTAGGCCTCGCCGTCGTCCACCGCCTGGTGCTCTCAGAGCGGCGTGGTCAACGTGGTAAAGGAACGGCTTCCATCGGACGTGGACTGTACATGGAGAGGCTGACAGCTGGGTCCACAGCCGCAGCAAGGAAGTCCCTCCTTATTACGCGGAAAATAATTATTCCTCCACCCGACAGCGGGGACCCACCGGACGGGCCACCGTATTTCACGGAAAAAATGTTTCCCCCTGACTGCGGCGACCCACCAGCTACATCTTCGCACGCAAGGAAGTGTGTCCGGGCAAAAAAGAAACGATTCGCCCCCCTGACAGCTGGGACCCACCAGCTACATCTTCACAGGCAAGGAAGTGCCTAATAGTCGGGACCCACCTGGTCGAAGCGTACGTAGCATTGTCATTCTGGTCGCGAACGTGTACGTACATACTGGTCGATGTAGAGGCGCACACGTGTCGTAGTAGAGGCGCGCACATAGCATGTACACGTACATACAACGGCCAGTGCGCAAGAAAGAAAATACGGCCACGTACGTACATACGGGCAGGGTCTCGAACACCTACTCGCGCATACGTACGGCCAGGGCTCGTGTACATGGCTGGGTCGGAATGGAGAAACAGCGTCGTCGTCGTGTTCATGGGGAGCCAACCGGCTGGGTCGGAACGGAATGCGTCGACGTGTTCATCGGGAGGGCTTGGACGGAACAGCCGATGGAAACGAGGCCTGGCGTACCGCAGAACGGAGGAAACGACCTTGAGTTCGACCGGCCACGTTTGAAACGGGATCCTGTTCATCTGGAGGGGTCTGGCGTACCGCAAAATGGAGGAAACGGACCTCCTACGGTCGAAACGGGGGTCCTGTTGATCGGGTGGGGTGTGGCGTACCGCAAAACGGAGGAAATGGACTTGTGTTGGGGCGCTACGATCGAAACAGGGGTCCTGTTCATCAGGAGGGGTGTGGCGTATCGCAAAACGGGACTCCACGAGACACTGTTCATCTCCACCGTCGAACCCCTCCAGCCTCCACGGGCTACTGTTCATCCACCGTCGAACTCCTCCAGCCTCCACCTGCGACTATTCATCCACGGGCTCCTGTTCATCCAGCCTCCACCACGCACTACTCCACCGGCTACTGTTCAACCAGCCCTCTCCAAGGGCTCCTGTTCAACCACCCCTCCACGGGCTATTGTTCATCCAGCCCTCCACCGTCTACTATTCATTCTGCTTTCCACGGGGTGGTCCTGTTCATCCTGCCCTCCACGGGGTCCTGTTCATCCAGCCCCAACCGGCTCGATCGATCGGGGTCCTGGTCATCCAGAGCCAACACCACGGGGTCATGTTCATCCAGAGGCAACACCACGGGGTCCTGTTCATCCACCCCCACCGGGAACTATTCATCCAAACCCCCCCCCCCAGCAACGCTCACTGTTCATCCAGAGGCAGCATCGACCGGCTTCAGTTAGCAGCAGTAGCGAAGGAATCGCTCGATCGGGTTCAGTTAATAGTCGTCGATCGATCGCTCGGGTTCAGTAACGCGTAGCCTGCAGTGCAATCACTCGGGTTCAGTTAGAGCCCAACGCCTCGCTCGGGTTCAGTTAGAGCCAACGCCTCGCACACACGCACGTACGTGTACGAGAGAGACGCGCATCGCTCGGCCCCCGACCTCCCACCGTAACCGGGAACTCCCCGAAATTTTCCTCGCCCTCGCTTCTACCACGGTTTTTTCCGTCATGGACGGCCCAAAGAATGTCATGCAGCTGCATCTCCGGCCCGCCCAGGACGAAAAGCCCATTTTTTGTCATGATTTTTTGTCATAGAAGTAGGAGCCCACCACATCTATGATGATACCGGGTTTTGTCACAATTATCGTCATAGAAGTGTCATATGTATGACAGAAAAAAAATCGTCCGGCCCAAAATGTCACGGATGTGTCTTTTTTTTGTAGTGGACTGCCCGTCCACAAGTAAAGGGGTACGGAAAGGCCCCTACTTTTGCACACCAACAGGAGCCCCCGGGCCTGGGCCACACATAAGCGTGAAGCGTTGTTGGGCCAGGCCCAGAACGGTGTGCGGGCACGTGTGGCAGAGTTTTTACCTAGTAACTTCTTTGCCAGTTGTGCTTCCCCACGAACCGCATTGAGTGCGTGAAGTGGGGGTCATGCGTGGAGTGGCCGCAGCACGCTTGCGTCATCCTGTGGTGAATAGTAAACAGGCGGCCCGCGCCTTCCCCATAAAAAGAGGAAACTGCAGGGGCGGTGCTCATTTACCCATTGCGCCTTTTCTAATATTGGAACTGTCGTTCCATGTTTCCCACCACGCCCGCCTTTTTCGCCACGTACACCGCATGCATGGTGCGGGGTAGGTGGCGGACGTGCAGGGTATGGGAAGGCGCGCCATGGCCGATACCCATGCGCCTTTGATTGGTGCGGGGAGGGCGGTCAATGACCTCGCTCGTTACCAATGGCTTTAATGACCTGGGCTTGAAAGGTCTCTTCAGAGGTGTAGAGCCAGTCTTCAGCCTTCTTTGCTTGGCTATAAAAGGGGACCAGGAGGAGGAGGAGAGGCATCCTCTCGTGTCTTCCCTTCTTCTCCATTCTCCATCCACTACCATGCCGAGAGGGCGCGGCCGCGGCCGTTCCTCTGCGGAGGCGACTAGGTCTTCCTCCCGCCAGAGAGCCGTGGCGGTTAAGGAAGAGCCAGACGCTCAAGGCGGAGGCGCCGGACGGGGTCGCGGTCGGCGAGGTGGTCGAGGTAGAGGTGGGCGCGAAGGGGGGACACCCATGACGCCACCGTCTCTGCCACCGTCTCCTCCTGCTTCGTCGAGTGGCCATGTCGGAGACACGGCGCTGGAGTTCATCTTGCAGTTGCGCGAGCCGCCACGTAGCCGCCTTCATCTTCCCGATGCGTTCGCGAGGGTGCTGGAGATCGACCAACCGCCGAGGCTGAGGCTCCACATGAAGGGGTGTTGAAACGGCGACATGTGAGCGAACACAAGGTTCCCCGTCCCTCATGTAATGCTCCTTCATCGGGGTTGGAAAACCTTCGCACGCGCCCACTGCTTGATGAAGGGGCACGTTCTCCACTTCAAATTAGTGGAGAGCAACCTGCTCTCCGTCAAGGTCTTCGGGCGCTCGGGAATCCGGCTAGGGTGCTGCACGGAGAGCTCGACCGATGACGAAAGCTCCTCCTCGAGCGACAGCGATGAGGAGGAGGCCGGTGGGAAGGACGACGGGGACGGGCCCGACTAGACGTCGCCCCCCCCCCCCCCCCCCGTCCCTAGGCGACGCCGGCAGCAGCACCATCTGCACCTGGCCTTCTCCCCGGCAGACCGATTTGTCGGGGAGGTAGTTCTTGGTGGCGGCCCCTCGAGCCAACTCCTTGAACTTCTCGGGGCCGTCGCCTCTGGCGGCACGCGCTGGAAGGCCGGAGAAGAAGAAGAAGGCGGGTGGCAGGCCGTCAAGTCGGAGTACAATGGCATTGACGCCTTCCTCTTGTATTGCCAGCCCGCTACCTCATCTTTCGGCTCCTCCCCCGGCACCGTCATCACTAGCCCTATTCTGGGCGGCCGCCGGGACGTTCTCTTGGTGTCTTCTACTGCTCGTATCACGCCTAGGCACTCCTTTTGCCATCCTGCTATCCTGATCCGCTTCCTGAGGAGAGGGACAAGAAAGGGATTACGGGCACCTTATCTTTTCTTTTAAATCTTAAGCATGCGGGCACTTGTCGGATTTAGACTTTGTAACCCCTTGGTCATGTTTACATTTCGTATGAATTGTACTTGTTTAATCAACGCATTAATGAAAAAGGGTGTTTACCGAGTTCTTTCGTGCGTGAGCGAGGCCCACAGTAAGGAGCGAGTCCTTGTTATTTTAAGCAAACAACGTCGCCCGGCAACAAACCTTGTCGTCCTCCCGCTTTATACCATGATTATACCCACGCCCTTCGCGAGAGTAGGGGCAAAGTAGGATCGGGCCCTTCGTTTGTTTCCCTTCCACCGCAACTAGAACCAAATTCCAACCTGAAAGGGTTTCCGAGCATAGGAAGGAGGGAGCACGGTGGCATAGGAATGAACGAAGTTTCGTACGTTCAAGTTTCATACAGAAGCGCATAGTGGGGGAGAAAAAACTTATCTGAATCTGCAACCCCTGGCAACCTCAGCTTGCCGGGGTCGGGGGTGTCGATCCGTCTTCTTTCCTCCAACTGGTTCTATAGAAGCGCCTGTGCAGCCTGCGAACCAAAAAGGACTGGAACAGACAGAAAGACGCGCACTCGACCTCTATGCTAGGGGTTAGTTGCCGCCAAGCACTATCAACCCTTACCATAGAGGGAGACTCAACCTAGCATCCATGCTAATTTCTAGGGCGCCAGCACTTCATTTATTTATCTGTTGCTCAAGGTCTGCGCCTGGCTTTGTACAAAGGGTTACATGCCTTGCCGGCAAGGCTTGTACAAAAAGTGGTCTGCCGGGGGGCCCAGCAACCGCACCTTATGGGTAAAATTTGCGAAGATGTTCGATGTTCCAGGAGTTGCTCTCTGGAATACCATCTTTGCTCTCAAGGCGGACTGCGCCAGGCATGGTGACTCGTATTACCCGATAAGGGCCTTCCCACTTTGGCGTCAGCTTGTTGGAATTCTTGGCAGATTGGACTCGCCGAAGAACAAGGTCGCCTTCCTCAAGGCTTCAGGCATGAACCTTGCGGCTATGGTAGCGGAACAAGGCTTGCTGGTAGCGAGCGGCTCGCACAGGAGCCCGAAGACGTTCTTCCTCAAGGAGCGTCGTATCATCTTGGCGCAACTACTCTTGCTCAAGCTCATCATAAGCGAGCGCTCGAGGTGACCCACATATGAGTTTCGTGGGGACAACTGCTTCTGCTCTGTATACCAGGGCAAAGGGTGTCTGGCCAGTGGCTCGATTTGGCGTCGTTCTGATCGACCAAAGAACCATTGGCAACTCATCAATCCAGCACCTTCCGCACTTGTGTAGCCTGTCAAAGGTTATGGTCTTGAGGCCTCGCAACACCTCTGCGTTCGCCCTCTCAGCCTGGCCATTATTTCTGGGATGAGCAACAGAAGAAAAACAAACCTAGCCGCCGAGGTCTTGGATATACTGCATAAAGGTGCGGCTTGTGAACTGTGTGCCGTTGTCGGTGATGACTCTATTCGGCACACCAAAACAGCAGACTAGTCCCTTAAAGAACTTGACGGCTGACTGGGTTGTCACCTTTCTCACCGGTTACACTTCTGGCCACTTTGTGAACTTGTCGATCGCGACGTACAAGTACTCAAAGCCCCCAACAGCACGGGGAAAGGGGCCCAGTATGTCAAGCCCCCAGACCAAAAAGGGCCAGGAAAGAGGAATTGTTTGAAGGGCTTGGGCTGGTTGATGAAGCTTCTTTGAATGGAAATGGCATGCTTCACACTTGGTTACTACTGCAGTTGCATCCTGGAGAGCGGTAGGCCAGAAGAAACCTTGCTGGAACGCTTTGCCGGCAAGGGCTCTTGACCCTATGTGGGAGCCACACATGCCTCCATGTATCTCTGCCAACAGCTCTAGTCCGTCCTCCTGAGGAATGCCCTTCAATTTTATGCCATTCGGTCTCCTTCTGTATAGGGCATCATCCACAAACTGGTACATGTTGGACCGATGGGCTACTTTTTCTGCTTCTTCCTGCTCCTCAGGAAGTTCCCCTGTTTGGAGGAAATGGACGGTGTGCTACGCCCATGCAGGAGCCTAGGGCTCGACGGCAAGGACTAAAGGCTCATCTTCGGCCGTAGGGGCAGCTGTCTCTACGGTCAGGGCTTGGGCTCCTGTCGGAGGTTGCTACTCCTCGGCAAGCTTGGGGCACCCGGCAGCCTCCTTGCAGGTGGCTTCTGGGAGCTCAGCGGGAAAGTACTTGCCGGGGCCCGCCTTCCTTCGCTTGTTCTGTCCTGCTGATGGCTCAACGGATGGCTGAGTTAATTGAAGCACAAAGGTACCTGGTTCCACGGGCAACTTGAGGGCAGCGCATTTTGACAGGTCGTTGGCAATGCTGTTCTCTGCTCGGGGAACATGCTCTGCTTATAGACCGTCAAAATGCTCTTCCAACTTCCTCATTTCATCCACATAGGCCTCCATCAACGGGCTCTGGTTATCCTTGCTAACTTGCTTGACGACGAGCTGCGAATCACCTCTGATGATGAGCTTCCTGATTCCGAGATCTGCCGCGATCCGGAGACCGGCAAGCAATCCCTTGTACTCTGCCATGTTGTTCGTTGACTTTTCCTGGGGAGAGTGCATCTGGACTACGTACTTGAGGCGCTCTCCAGTGGGTGCGACGAGTAGCATGCCGGCACCAGCACCTTGTAGTGAGAAAGCTCCATCAAAGTACATAATCCAATCACGGCACGTCTCCTTGCCGGGAAGGGTGGTTTCTTGAATCTCTTCGTCGGGCGTTGCGGCCCATTCTGTTATGAACTCTGCCAAGGCTCGGCTCTTCATCGTTGAAGTACTTTCAAACTTGAGGCCAAAGCTCGACAGTTCCAACGCCCACTCCACGATCCTCCCAGTCGCATCTGGGTTGTGCAAGATTCGTTGCAAAGGGAGGCAGGTGACGATGGTGATCTCATGTGCTTGGAAATAGTGACACAGCTTTCTCGAGGCCATGAGGAGGCCGAAGAGTAGCTTCTGCATACCAGAATATCTTGATCTAGCCCCTTGCAAGAGGGAACCGACAAAATAAACTAGGTGTTGCACCACCTTCTTCTTCTGTTCGGCTTCGCCTACTTGCGCAGACTCTGTCTTGCCGGGATCGGGCCTTGCCGGGGGTCCCACCTTGCCGGCATCAGGCCGTGCCGGGGAATGCCTCGGCCCATCATCTGACAGCTTGGTCGCTGCCGCTGTTTCTTCCTCAAGTTCCCTCTGTGCCACTAGCGCAGCACTGACCACTTGATTCGTTGTCGCTAGATACAGCAGCAAAGGCTCTTGTGGCTTAGGCGCGAGTAGTGTTGGTGTGGAGGAGAGGTACCTCTTCAGATCTTGCAGTGTTGCCTCTGCCTCCGAGTCCATTTCATTGAACCCGCCTTTTTCAAAACTTTGAAAAAGGGGAGGGCGCGCTCAGCAGATTTGGAGATGAACCTACTTAGAGCAGCAACACAGCCGACGAGCCTACGGACGTCCTTGACCCGTCTTGGTGCCTCAATCTGCTCAATCGCTTCGATTCTGCGTTGAGACACAAAGAAACCAAGAAGCTTGCCGGACGGGACACCGAACACGCACTTCTCTGGATTGAGCTTGAGGTTGATCTTGCGTAGGTTTGCAAATGTTTCCTCTAGATCCTGCACGAGCGTGGCCTTGTCCTTGGTCTTGACCACTATATCATCCATATAATCTTCCATATTTCTATGCAGCTGCGGCTCGAAACCAATTTGGACTGCTCGGGCAAATGTTGAACCAGCGCTTTTCAACCCGAAAGGCATCCGTACAAAACAGTACGTACCACATGGGGTGATGAACGCGGTCTTTTCTTCGTCTTCCTTCATCATGAATATCTGGTGGTATCCTGAGAGTAGGCATCGAGGAATGACAGCAGGTCACACCTGGCAGTGGAGTCCACTATCTGGTCAATGCATGGCAGAGGGAAAGGATCCTTTGGACAGGCTTTATTGATATCTGTATAGTCAATGCACAACCTCCATTTCTCATTTGCCTTACGCACCACCACTGGATTGGCCAACCACGTAGGGTGGAGCACTCCTCTGACCAAGCTTGCCGCCTCCAACTTCCTGATCTCCTCGATGATGAATTATTGTCGTTCCAAAGCTTGCTTCCTCACCTTCTGCTTGACGGGCCATGCATGAGGACAGATAGCAAGATGGTGCTCAATCACCTCCCTGGGAACGCCGTGGATGTCTAATGCTTGCCACGCAAACACATCGACATTCGCCCGCAGGAAGGCGACGAGCGCACTTTCCTATTTGCTGTCGAGGGTGGAGCTTATAGTAAAAGCCTCGCCCGTGCCGTCCTCCTTGACGGGCACCTTCTTGGTCTCAGGTGGTGCTGCCTTGGATTTCTTGCTCTTGCCGGTGGAGCTCTCTGGCACGCCCTCGACGGGAGGGCAGCACTCCGAAGAGGCGGGCTTGCTGGAGTGGGTGCAGGAGGTCTTGCCTGAAGAGGTCTCACCGGAAGGAGCCTTGCCAGTTCTCTTCCCTCCCGGGGCTTCAGCGGCAGGAGCAAGTGCCTTGGCGGCAGTTGCTGCAACTGCCTCCCGGTAAAGTTGGTCGGCGCAGATAAGCGCGTCTTTCTAGTCGGAGGGGACGGTGATGATGCTCATTGGCCCGGGCATCTTCAACTTTTTGTAGGCGTAATGTGACGCCGCCATGAACTTGGCCAGCGCTGGGCGGCCAAGGATCCCATTATAGGGCAAGGGGATCTTGGCGACATAAAAAATGATCTTGTTCGTCCTATAGTTCAGCTCGCCCCGAAATGTAATGGGCAACGTGATCTTACCCTTTGGCTGACTCCTCCCCGGGTTGACCCCTTGAAACATGCCCGTCTCCTTGAGATCTCCATCGGGGATTTGCAGCCTCTCGATCACGGCAGGAGAGATCAAGTTCAGACCGGGCCCACCATCAACTAGCACTTTCGTCACCTTGAGGTTGCGTATTGTTGGTGAAACCAACAACGGCAAACACCCAACGGTAGTTGTGCGATCAGGGTGATCTTCGGTGTTAGAAATGATAGGCGTGTTGGACCACTTCAGTGGCCCCTGGGCATCGAACGATGGCTCTGCCGTAGTGACTTCACGCGCCCACTGCTTCAGTTGGCGGTGAGAGGTATGCAACAAGGCGCAATCATCGATGCACATGGCCTCCGTAGGTTTCTGGAACTCGTGCTCACCGGACTCGTCGTCTTCATCTTGATCTTCGTCTCCCTCCTTCTTGTCGCGGCCCCGAGCGGGCCTCTCTGGTTGGTTATCTTTGCCGCGGCAATCGCCTCGGCCGCCACGCTTCTTGCCTAACCCCTCAGCACCATCCTCGCCCTTCTCCTTGTCCCACCTCTCATATTCAGCTTTCTACTTCTCTGCAAGCAGCTCAACCTGTCGGCAGTTCTGGAGGTCATTGCCCTTGGTGCGATGTATCTTGCAGTATTGCTTGTTGGAGCCTCCTGGCTTGTCGGCAGCCGGCAAGGCCCGGCAGGCGGCGCACTCGACAACTTCCTTGCTGGGGTTGTCAGCCTTGGCCTTATTGGTGGCGCCAGGGTCGCCGGATTCCTCAACGGCAAGAACGATCTTGCCCTTACACTTCCTATTGCAGCGTCGGCCCTTCTTTGCTGGGGCGACGGCGTCTTCGTCTATGGAGTCGGTTTCCACGCCGGCATCTTCGTCGGGGTACTTCCTCCCTTCTTTGGCCCGAGCACATCTATTGGCCATAACATAAAGCTCGGCTACATGCTTAACCTTGTTCATCGCCAGCTCTTCGCGCAACTTGCGATTGTGCACATTCTGATGAAATGCACTGATGATGGCGGCGGGGTGAACATCTGGGATGTTGTACTGCACACGGCTGAACGTTTGGATGTACTTGCGCAGGGATTCGCCATCCTTCTGGGGGATGACATGCAAATCACTTGCCTGGCCAGGAGCTTGGTGGCCTTCAGTAAAGGCGCCAACAAACTCATGGCACAGTTCCGACCAAGAAGACATGGAATCCACTGGCGGGTGCATTAACCATGACATGACGTTGGGCTTAAGTGCCAACGGAAAGTAGTTGGCAAGCACCTTGTCGTCGCGAGCCCCGGCAGCTTGCATCGCGATAGTGTAGATGCTGAGGAACTCCGACGGGTGAGTCTTGCCGTTGTACTTCTCTCCAACCTCAGGCTTGCACGTGCGGTGGGTGGGCCACTAGAACTGCCGCAGCTCACGGGTAAAGGCTGGACAACCCACCTCGTAAGGTAGGTCGTCGGAGCCCCCCGGTGCTGGGCGGTCCATAGTGGGCCCCGCGCGCTGGTCTGACTGATGGCGCGCTTCCCGCCGCCGCTCGATGGTGGTCCGAGCGTCCTCCTGAGCTCGCTCTCGAAGAATTTGACGTTGGTCGCAGCGGGCTCGCGGGTCGGACGACACTGTGGAAATGTTGTCACAGGTGTCGGCCCGGCGAGCCGGCGGCTGCTCTTGCTGGCGTGGGGGAGGAGAGTGCACCGTGGTTGCAGCAGCCGCAGTCCTCCCACCACTGGCGTGCGCCGGCTTGACGGAGCGCCGGCACGAGGGTCCCGCTGGTCGCGGTTCATCTTTATTGGCAAAGCTGATGAGGCTCCGAATGGTGGCTCTCCACTCGTCGAGCTTCTCTGCGGCAGAAGGAAAGTGGAGGAGCAGTTGCACGCGCGCCAACGCTTCTACTGGCATGGGTGGCGGCGAAAGCTGCGTGGACTATGACGCGCTCCGACTTCTAACCACATTAGAAGGAGCTCTATCATGGTCTCGCGGTCGCTCGCCGCTTCCGCCAGCGTCCAAGTGCGGACGCCCGCCCGGTGCATCCTGAGAGTGATGCAAAGGGCTCTTCCCGCGGCGGTGCCCGGAGGCACCGACGTCGCGGCATTGCTCGTCGTGTGCGGCCTGGGAAGGCCGCGACATGGGCGCCGGCTGGGGCGTCCTAGAGGTTGCCACGCCGCTCGTGGGCCGCACAGTCCCGCCCCCGGACCCAGCGGCGTGTGGCTCATCGTCTTGGCCCCGAACGACGCCGCTTGCATGGCTCCGATTGCCAGAGTGTCGTGGATGCTCGCGGGTCACGCCTCCGGAACCATCCGTGGCCACCCCGTCGCCCGCCTGTGCTAGTGCGAACGAGCCGGCTCCTGATGACCCGATCGTTGTGATCCTCTTCTTCTTGGGGGCCATGGCGATGATGAAGTCGATGCGCTAACTTCTAGACCAGATTTTCACAGCTTGCGCCCCTACCTGGCGCGCCAAAAATGTCGGGGAAAATGACACCTATGGGATCACAGGGAATCCCTACTACGGTTGGCGGGGCGTGGAGCTACGCAAAGAGAAGGTCTAAAAGATCAGCGCGAGGGGATTTTTACCCAGGTTTGGGCCGCAAATGATGCGTAATACCCTAGTCCTGCTTTGGTGTATATTTGGTGTTCTTGAGCTCTTGAACTAGCTACGGTGCATGCCCAGTTCAAAAAGTCCGAATCCTTCCTCAGTACGCCTCGGGCCTCCTTTTATATGTCAAAGGGGTCGCCACAGTGGCACACAGGAGGTGGAAAGCATCTACAGTGTACAAGTCTATCCCTGACATCGTGGGACAAACGCTTTTAATGCGCCACCTACGTGTCCTCTTGCTTTATCGAGGACGGCAATGAAGCTCGTCCCGTCCGTCGTCGCCTCGCCTTGCTTCGAGGCGCGTTCAAGCTGACGAGGCATGCAGCGCCACACTGGCTGGCTGGCTGCTGCACTGGTGCGGTGGCAGGGTCTTCACGAAGATCTGCATGCCACCACGCAGGTGCTTGACTGGTTGGCCTAGAGGTTGCTTGCTGCCACGTAGGTGCGTGCCTAGTTTGGCAGGCTGGTTACCGTGTCCGAACGACCGTGGGACAGCGAAACCTTGGTAGGTGCGGGCCTGGTTGTGGCCCCGCATATGCCCCCGGCAAGGGTCTTTCCGGGGTCTTGTGGGCGTCCCCAGCAAGGATCTTGCCGGGGGTCTCGTAGCCGTCCCGGCAAGGATCTTGCCGAGGGTCTTCGTCTGTCCCTGGCAAGCATCTTGCCGGGGGTCTTCGTCTTCTGGTTCCCATCTAGATTTGCAGGTCTTTGGTCTTCACAAAGATGTGCATGCCACCACGCAGGCGCCCCTGAGCCTTGGTCTTGATGTTTGTCGATGGTGTCAGGACTCTCAGGCTCAAGGGTGGCGGCCTTGCTGGTGTTGGGTAAGTCGCCCCAGCAAGGCTCTTGTTGGGGCTGTGTAGGCCGCCCCGGCAAGGGCCTTGCCAGGGGGAATCCACCTTGCCCCTTTGCTCTTCATGCTTCTCTTGAGTGCTGCCTCGACAGCCTTGTACCTTCCCTTCCTCTGCCCCACCAAGCCCGGCCGCAGGTGCGGCTACGACTGCCCGTGCACAAGTAAAGGGGTACAGAAAGGCCCCTACTTTTGTACACCGACAGTAGGGAACGTGCCACCTTCGGGGACGAAACAATATCCGTTGCCTCTTATTGTTTTCAAAAAATTTCTGGTGTCAACATAGAACAATAGGAGTATTTTGTTTAATTTGGAATTTTTCGGGGTTCATTTGGACATTTTTATACATTAACTGGGTTTTCTAGGCATTTTATGTGCATAATTCAAGTTTGAACTACATGCACATGCTCCGGTGCATATAAATTGGTTTAAAAATCAAATCTGTGTCCTTCGGTGCATGATTAGGTCCCATGCAAGAAATGTGAATGAATTTCAAACACCATGGCACTGTTGATTGCCGGCAAAACGTTGAGATACTTTGTTTTGAAATTCTAGTAAATCCAAAACTAGTCTGAAATTCATGAAACTTGGCATGCTATAATGGAATGGCACCCGACATACTGTGGTATTTTTGGTGTCCATTTTGAGAGAAGGCGCACTCGAATAACAGCCAACAAAGGCATTTTGAAAAAAATAGCTGCCACAGTAACATCTCAAACATTTTGTATAATTTAAATTCTGTGCGTTCTGTTAACCATTCACGTGACGCCACACCTTACTCTTTTAGTGGCTAGGAGGTGCGTTGCAGACAGGTGCTTGACTCCTTGACTAAACGGGAGGCGTGTGAGCTGTACTCCAATGCGGAGGCTCACCTGGAAGCATGCGAGTTGTACGCCGCGCAGGCTCACCGGGAAGCGAGCCCATTGACTTCCATGGCCGTCTGCCTTGCTCGCATCCTCTCCATTAATGGCGCCCAAGCCGCAGTTTAATACGGTTTTTAAATATAAAACAATCATCGCAACGTTTTAGTTAGAACACCCGTATGCAAAACCAACAACTTCCCCAGGAAGCCAAGGGAAAATGTGCCTAGTAGGATTTGTGCAGCTCTTGATCGCAAACGTTTTAGTTAGAACACCCGTATGCAAACCGACAGCTTCCCCAGGAAGCCAAGAGAAAATGTGTCGATCGGGATTTCTGTAGCTCTTGATCGCAAAGATTTTAGATATAACACACGTATGCAAAGTGAGAGCTATGGTCTTCCCCCTTAAGTCGAGGGAAAATTCGCAGCGCGGGATTTGTGCATCCCTTCAACGCAAACGGTTGTTTTGGATGACCCGTGTGCAAGCATGTACAAATAATTTGGTAAGATTTGCATCTGTCATATTGGGTATGTTGCCATTTGTCAAAATGGAAAGTTTGACATTTGTTGATCTAGTAACATTGCCATTTATTAATCCTTGTAACACTGCGATTTGTCAAAATATGCAGCTAAAAATCACTAGCACTATCTAATTTTTGCAACTAAAATTCAGTAATTAAGCACAGATTTCATTCATAGATTAAGCAGTCATTATTAATTTATACAAACATTTCAACTCGACAGCTGAACTGACCAAACTTTTCCCCAATTGTTGCCAACCACGTACTGAAATAGCTAGTTCAACTATAAATACTAGCTAATTTTAAGTACGTTGTACAGTTCCACCACACATCTATAGTTAGATAATCTGAACAAAATAGCCCCTAAATACTACTACGGAGGGGCTTTGTGCTACTTCCTGCAGCCTCTCCTCTGCCGAGCGCGCTCATTAAGAGGCAGAGGAGGAGGAGCCTACCGACTAGCTGGAAAATGCAATACGGTGCCTGCCGCTGCTGCACGTTCAGCGACAATCGCCAGCTCGAACGCCCACTGCCACTCCAGACGATCCCTCTCGAAGCGGCTGGACTTCTTGTAGATCTCCCGATTCCTCGCCTTCGCATCGGCGTGTGTTGCGGCCACGGCTGCGGTAAGGCTCTTTGCATGCTCGACGAGGCGCTCCTCCTCCTCCTGCAGGAAATCGATGTAGCGCGCAAGGTCGCTGACGCACGTGCGGGCCTCCAACTCTGCCTCCCTCCTTCGGCCGGTGGTGGCAGAGCAGGTGATGATCCCGGTGGTCGACGGTGGGCTGGCGGCCACGGCGGCCGATGATGGGGTGGCGACGACGACCACGACCTCCCGCCTTCGGGCCGCAGTGGCGGAGCGGGTGATTGCCACGATGGACGGCAGTGGGGTGGCGGCCACGACAGCCACCTCCCGCCTTTGGGCCGCGGTGACAGAGCGGGAGATGGCCCTGACTTTCGATGATGGTGTGGCGGCAACGGCGACCGGCAATAGATGCCGACGGGCAGCGGCGGCCGAGCGTGTGGTGGGTGTTCCACGCACACCCAAACAGGGACGCCACGCGCAGTACACTACACCGGGGACTGCGCTGCCGCCGTGGTGTTGTCAGGACCCCGATTCCAAGTCACATCGATCTAGCCGGTAACACCTCATATCACTTTGCGGCCTCACGCACGGTATTCCCACGGGTGTCGCCTTTATATGGCCCGGGACCGTTTGCGCCTTTTGGCTCACATATATGATAGTGTCACTAGCATCCATATGACAGAGAACCCGGGCCGACATGACTAGTCGTGAACCCAAAGTGGCACTAACTTACGGGGACAAGCATTCATGAATCAACATCGAGCATGTCTGTCAGCAGCGTGCGAATCCGGGCGGTAGCACTAGGCTAATAGGACTCCGGTGAACCGGGCTGTAGCAGGCTAGGAAGGACTCCGGATGTCACCGCGTGACATTTCCCCGAAGGGACAGACACAAGAACGAAGTGAATCACATGCCGGCCAGTCAAGTGTTCCAGAGCAGTAGTGCTGGGCTAGCAGGACTGCGGTGAACCGGGCTGTAGCGGACTACTAGGGCTCATGGAAGCACAACACTACATTTCCCCATAAGAGAGGCTACCAAGGATAAACAACTAGGTTGTCGGATCCCACACATACCAAGCATTTCAATCATACACACAATATTCTCAATATGTGCAATACAACACAGCATCACCACAAGACTCTACGACTCAGAGTATTTATTCATTAGGCTCCGAGGAGCCAAGTATTACAAACATGGGTCTCATGACCCAACATACAGAGCATACAAGCAACAAGCACATGGGGAAGCTTAACTTGTCTGAGTACAGACAACTACAAATGAAGAAGGCTGAGAAGCCTGACTATCTACAAGACCCTCCCAAGGGTACAAGATCGTAGCTGAAGTAACAAGCTAAACGTCAAAGTCCACGCGGAACTACTAGTGAGACTGGCGTCTCTCTGCAAAAATATAAAATAAGCAAACGTGAGTACAAATGTACCCAGCAAGACTTACATCAGAACTATCTACATATGCATCGGTATCAATAAAGGGGTGGTGGAGTTTAACTGCAGCAAGCCAGCATTGACTCGGTGGCTATCCTGAACTACGACCGCAAGTAACTCTTTTGAGGTGGCGCACACGAGTCCACATATTCACCATATCAATAGACCACTATGGATCCGCTCCCGTCTCCCTACGAGAATGCCATCCATAGCACTCACGCTTATCTTGCGCATTTTAGAGTATCCACTTTCACTTGTCTATGAACTGTACAGGCAACCCAGAAGTACTTTACCGCGGACACGGCTATTCGAATAGATCATGTTAACCCTGTAGGGGTGTACTTCTTCACACATGCTCTCGCCACTTACCACCATGTACACGTCGTGTATCTCGGCAACCTTCAAGCGGAAGCCTGGTGAGGGAGTCGGCGACGACCAGACTAACCACACAAGTCTCTAGTCTAGGTTTATCGCCTATCCGGGTTCCATCCGCAAGGAGATCCGGCCGGGGTGTCGCTCTCGGCCCCAAACGATGTGAGCGGGGTTCCCAGGCCCACCATCCGGGTGCCACTTGGTTCACCGTGCCACTGTGCCTAGTCTGTTCCAAGCCCACCTGTACCGGGTGCCACTTGGTAGACTACTAACACTACCTACAAACACCAGAAACTAGTTGCAACTCTTGGACAGAGATCAGGTTGATTAATAAGTCGAGAGAGCTTGGGGCGCCCGGAGCCCAATGTGTGGTAGTAACTGTTCATGGATCACAAACACAGAACTTAGTTCCTGAGGACAGCTGCAATGAGACAACCCACCATGTACTCCTACATGGCCTCTCACCGCTACCTTTACCAAATCGTGTTCACACACTTAGCTCTCAACAGTAGGACATGTTCACACACCTTCGAGTCATCCCCGATGAATCAGACCTGACTCAACTCTAAGCAGTAGCAGGCATGACAAACGAGCATGAATGAGTAGGCACATCAGGGCTCAAACAACTCCTACTCATGCTAGTGGGTTTCATCTATTTACTGTGGCAATGACAGGTCATGCAGAGGAAAAGGGGTTCAACTACCGCAGCATGTAACAGATGAATCGTTGTTGTCCTAATGCAATAAAAGAGCAGGAGCGAGAGAGTGGGATTGTATCAGAATGAACAAGGGGGTTTTGCTTGCCTGACACTTCTGAAGATAGTATAGTTCTTCATCGGTGTCATCGATCTCATCGTCGGAACTACGTCCACTGAGAGGGGACAAATACCGGCAAACAGAGAAAGAACACAATCAATGCAATGCAACAATATGATGCATGATCATGACATGGCAATATGCTGTGATTTGGGCTAATGCAACAGAAAGTCATTTTGATTGAAGTGGAATTCAAAGCTAGATCAAATTCCAACTCCAGGTCTATTTTCAAATTTGTCCTAATCATGTTTTATCCTAAACAGTGAGGCTAACTTGCTCAAACATGCATGAAAATGGTACAGATGGAAAGATTGGATTTTTCTGATAATTTTATATATATAATTTATTTCATTTGGAGTTGCGATTGAATATCTATGAATTTTTGAAGTTTAAATCATTTTCTGGATTTTCCTGGTTATTTAGAAATAAAACAAATCCAGGAAATGACTTATTGCATCAGCATGATGTCACTGTGATGTCAGCGGTCAACAGGAGCCGGTCCAGGTCAAACCTGACCTGTGGGGCCCACTGGTCAGTGACCCAGTGCTGCCTAGAGTCACAAATAGGTGGGCCTGGTCAACGGACACGTCAGCTTAATCAACTCTGATGCATGGGTCCCGCTGGGTTATAAACTAATCTAAACAGAAAATAAGCCCAGAGTTAATTTGGCGTGGGGCCCAGCTGTCGGTGTCACTGGACTGGATAATTAGTGGGTCATTTGCCACTAATGATGCCCACGTCGGCGGCTAAACGCCGGCGCTAAGCACAGCACGGCGGCGCTCGCCGGTCGGCCGTTTCCGGCCACGGTAGCAGGTGCGGCTAGGCCCTACGGATGCACCGCGAGGAGGCGCATCGGGTGGCAACATCGGGAAGTGCTGGGGTCATTAGAGTTGACGGCAACGAGCTTGGCTACGGCGGCCGGAGCTCAGGTGTGCGCAGGGATGCGGCTGCGGTGTGCGAAAGAGCGAGGCAAGACGCTAGCGATGCTCTACGAGTCGTGGCGAGCACAACGGATGCACGCCCGTTACCAAATGGTCACCCGGCCACGTCGGCGACGAAGCCAGGCGGCAGCGCGATTCGGCCAACAAGGGGGCGACGGCTATAGGGCGTAATCGAGCTCGGGAGAGGGGGTTCCGGCGCAGGAGCTCACAGTGGTTGTAGAGGCGTCGATGTGGGCTCGGGGAAGGCTTGGAGCAGACGGCACGGTGGTGGCGATCTCGGTGTCCCGAGGTTGAAGAAGAGGTCGGGGACGATGCGTCGGGGCGTCCGGCGTCGCGTGAGTCGTCGAGGAGGCGTAGACGATGGAGGTGGAGCTCATGGTCAGCTCAAAAGGTTGAGGGGGAGGCAGTGGCTGCGGTAGTCGCGAGCGGCGGCGACGGGCGCGTTCGGGAGGGCGCTCGAGGGAGAGAGAGGGAGAGGTGCAGGGGGGTCGCGTGGCGCTCGTAGGCGCATCGGGGAGAGGGCGGCAAGCAAGCAGGAGGTGGAGGCTCGGGCACGGGCATGTCGACACGCCTCTACCAGTAGGCAGAGGTTGAAGACAGCGGTGCCCCTGGTGGGCTGGCCGCCAAGTGGACTGGCCATGTGGCCTGCCCAGGTGAGTGCGAGGTAAGGTTGCTCTGTTTTATTGTTGTTTAATATTCTGCCACTATTCAAAATTCAAAACAGTGACAAAACCCTTTGGATAATTTTATGTTGCAGAATGGACATTTCCAAATGCACATAAAATGTTTCAAAGATATTTGAAATTATATTCTAGTTATATGAATATAACTCAAATTCAAATAGCTATTGATTTATATTCAGAGTCCCGAAAATAAATCCTTAAAAATGTTCCTAAATTCTTGTTTGATATATAGCTCTTGCCAAAATTCTCAAACATTGAAAAAGGACATCTTGGAAACAAAGAATGAGATTTCCAGGGTTCTTTGCCATTCTTTTATTTAAGTTTTTGAGGCTTCCACTTTCCTCAATTCCATGTTTCAGAAATTTAGACATGATGCATGAGTGCTCTATGATGCAACTAATAGAGGCAATAATCTAGGGTTGTGACAACTCACCCCCACTAAACAAGAATCTCGTCCCGAGATTCAAGGCGTGAGGTAAGAAGACGGCGGGGACACAAAGCTAACACGATCTTTCTCGATCCAACTGCCCTTCACGGAGATGTTGATCCGCTACATCATATTGATTATGACATCCTTTCCTTCGAGAACTTCATCCAACATGGCGACAAGAGAGCAAGACAACCTCACAAGAATGGATCATCGATCTTAAAGAACACAAGATCAACTCACGGAATGAGACGTAGAAACATTTCTTGAGCTGAGACACAAGACACACATCGGGAGGGATGGAAGAAATAGATGACAGAGGTTCAATTTGGTAGGCAACAATTCCACGCTGGAGTAGGATGGTGCATGGTTTCAAAGTAGTGAGGAGATTGATTGCCATGATTCCACGACGACGCACCTTGGGGGAGGTGACTCGTAAAACTATTACCTTAAGTGGCAAAAGAATTACTTTTGATCCATAGATCATTGAAACTCTTCATACCAGCCTGAGGCAAATCAAAATTGATTGTTTGAAAGAATTCGAGAGGATGGCATACTCAGTTTGGAAAGGAAACTACGGTTATAGAACAACTCGGCAAATGGAAGGCACATTGCAGTTGATACCAAGGATATAACCTAGTGACTGAGCGTTCTTTCAAGAACTTGAGCATTTCCATATTCATCAAGGTTTTACCAACATCTATGCCAAGATCCTGATGACACCTCGTACTACCATGATGAATAATGATGGAGGATGCAGGTGCAGAGGAGGACAACACTTTCTCAGATTTTACCTTAGCGAGGCCAAGGAAACAAAAATCTGGATGATCGACCGAGAGACATTTAGCACTCCGCTTCTAATGTTCTCCTTGATGTACCAGCTTAACCCAATACCGTTTGGTATCTGGAACATCAAGTAAAGGTCTGACTTCGGAAACTCAAAGAACCCATAAGGAACAACTTATGGACTAAGTCATACCAACTCCTCATGGAAGAGTGGCCAAATTGCTGACTCAAGATACTACAATAATAGTGCTTCCAGCTAGGTGCGTCCACTTCAATGGAACCTATATCATAGTTCTTGGAAGAGGTTCCAACCATCATATCTGCCTGAGATTCAGATTTGGTTGGTAACAGGATAATTCAAACAACGTGTCTGGAAAAGAAAGTTTGCAACACAAATCGACGAGATGACGTTGCGAGATTCTCGGGAGATAAACTACGATAGCAAGCTCCAAACATGAGATGGTTCTGCTACATACATGTGAACACGTTGTCCCAGACAAGCATGACCACGTAGTAGTCTTACAACAAAACACTACTGAATTCTGGCTAGGAACCATCATCGAGGATATCGAAGTTTTGTGCATGATCTAGAACTAACACAACAGACTCCTTTTCCTTGGGCAAATCAATCAGTGGCTTGGTGTGCTAGGGATACATATAGAATGAAGGTTGCAAGTCTCCAAACCACATAATACTTCGCACATGTGCATGACTGACTTGGGATGATTCCAGAGGAAGCAAAAACAATCTTTCTCGAATTCATAGCGGCAACTTACACCAAGTGCACGTGAATTAGAGGAAGTCACTTCTTTCATCCAAACATAGACTTCATGAACGGGACACGGAGAAAATGCTTACACAAGTCTCCAAGACTATCTTGATGTTCAACACGAATCATGGAGAAGATAAAGATGTTGCCGATGGGCTCAACAACAACTCATCCAGGTTTCCATATACATGGAATTCCACAATTTGTGAACAAGGTGATAGCATTGGTCAGACCCAAAAGATATAATGGTGTATGCTCGAGGGATCAACCACGAGTAAGACAACATTACGGATATCATTGGTTTCGATTTGATTTGATGATAGCCCACACTCAAATCAAAATTTTGACAAGACAATAGGTCCAACAACTGATCACAAGGACCAATCGATGAAGATATCATCTTTCTTCAACACACACACACACACACAAAAGATGTCCCTTGAAATGAACTAGGTTAGGCAAAGCTTTTATCTTCCAACGCTCCAAGTTGTTGTTTAGCTTAACCAACTAGCTCAGGGGTACCCAACACAGGTTCTTGGAGAAGGGTGTTTATAAGAAAACCAACTTGATCACGAACTCAACATAGCGGTCAGGTGACAACCTGGTAATACTTCCGAGAAGATATTCAAAACATCACGAACCGCCGATATGTTACTAAGCTCGAGAACAATCTTGCTTTTCAGGGCAAGACGATATGATCGAAAGAGCAAGGAATTAACGTAATCCAAACTCGTTGATCGAGGAGTGCACCAGGAAAATGGACTAGGTAACACAATCTATCTTAGAATGATGACTCAAAACCAACACACTGAGAATGAATTATTGTCCAATAACTACCAAGCAACGGGGTTGCTAGGAGTATTGATTTCACACATCACAGTTCACTTGTCGGCATTCCGGTTACAACAACACGGGACCGAAGAATGAATAATGATGGCGAGAAATCACTGCGTCAAGAATTCTTAAGAGGTGGTGCAATTCTCATGACACTCTTGACGTTAAGATGGTAACACTCCAAGGTAGAACAGAACAAAAGCTGGAATTGCAATTTGATCTGCGGAGTACAACTACTTTGACCCAATCCTGGATATGGATGAGGTACTGGAGTTTGTTTCTCCTAGTCATTCTGAACAGGATGGCTTGACGGACCACAAGAATAATAGGCATCAATGAACACGAATGCACAACTAGTCCTGACTATCAATTGATAGATGAGGGTCAGAAAACAACGGAGGAGGAACAACTCGAATGAACATATATCTTTCTGAGTTGTGGATGCATACATTAGTATGTCGAGCAAAGCTCAACATTTCTTCCGGATAACCCATGCAGAAAGGTAGAACTGGCAGATTCACATTATAGAATGGAGGACGCATCAAGAGCACTCTGGTTGTGATCTTTTGGTTCAAAAGAACTTCCACCAAGGATGGTTCATGGTACTAGGAAGAATGATATACCACAGACCTCGAAGACTATCACAAGGTTACTAATATCCTAAAGGAACTAGCAAACACTATCAACATGAAGTAAGTAGGGTGAATCTCGGGTTCAAAAACCCAAAGATGGAATACCTACTAACTAAATGGCATCACGGGATGCTTTCGAGAATGATGGCCAGAATCATCACACTGGGAATATAAAGCATTGCTAGATTACTGGGTGGTTCTCTAGGATGCGTAGGGTCATAATAATGGCTTCAACATATACGCCGAGGCAACGGAGTACCTCAACTCACCGATTTAGTGTGGTTAACCTAGCCTAAAAAGACATCGGAATCAGGGAGGAAAGATTAGCAAATGCACCAGATTGTTTAGAAACCTGGGATAACTCGGACAGCATAACGGCTGTAAATGCTCAAAAAGATTTGAGACATCCTGCAAAATGATGGCATAACCACTTAGCATCGCAATATCAAGGTTCCGAAATCAACTGTTATCACAGGGAGGTAGGAGAAACTGAACTGAGACTTGAAACCAACAATCATATAGGCCTACGGATTAGTAACACATGATCCTGATAGATAGATGAGAAGGCCTAGTTTCTTAACCCCGTAGAAAAGATGAGGGTGACTCAGATCAGAAGGGCATAAGGTAAAGGAGTAAAAAGAGCCTTGCGTTCCCTTCCACAATCAATTCCCTTATATAACTAAAGCATTTCTAGACTCGACTTCGACCAGTTTGGCTTGGTAATCCTACAGGCAGTCAAGCTCTGATACCAAAGCTGTCAAGATCCCGATTCCAAGTCACATCGATCTAGCCGGTAACACCTCATTTCACTTTGCGGCCTCACGCACGGTATTCCCACGGGTGTCACCTTACCATGGCCCGAGACCGTTTGCGCCTTTTGGCTCACGTATATGATAGTGTTGCTAGCATCCATATGACAGAGAACCCGAGCCGACATGACTAGTCGTGAACCCAAAGTGGCACTAACTTACGGGGACAGGCATACATGAATCAACATCGAGCATGTCAGTCAGCAGCGTGCGAATCCGGGCTGTAGCACTGGGCTAACAGGACTTCGGTGAACCGGGCTGTAGCAGGCTAGGCAGGACTCCGGATGTCACCACGTGACATTTCCCCGAAGGGACAGGACACAGGAACGAAGTGAATCACATGCCGACTAGTCAAGTCTTCCGGAGCAGTAGTGCTTGGCTAGCAGGACTCTGGTGAACCGGGCTGTAGCAGACTACTATGGCTCATGGAAGCACAACACTACATTTCCCCATAAGAGAGGCTACCAAGGATAAACAACTAGGTTGTTGGATCCCACACATACCAAGCATTTCAATCATACACACAATATGCTCAATATGTGCAATACAACATGGCATCACAACAAGACTCTACGACTCAGAGTATTTATTCATTAGGCTCCGAGGAGCCAAGCATTACAAACATGGGTCTCATGACCCAACATACAGAGCATACAAGCAACAAGCACATGCGGAAGCTTAACTTGTCTGAGTACAGACAACTACAAATGAAGAAGGCTGAGAAGCCTGACTATCTACAAGACCCTCCCAAGGGTACAAGATCGTAGCTAAGGTAACAAGCTAAACGTCAAAGTCCACGCGGAACTACTAGTGAGACTGGCGTCTCTCTGCAAAAACATAAAATAAGCAAACGTGAGTACAAATGTACCCAGCAAGACTTACATCAGAACTATCTACATATGCATCGGTATCAATAAAGGGGTGGTGGAGTTTAACTGCAGCAAGCCAGCTTTGACTCAGTGGCTATCCTGAACTACGACTGCAAGTAACTCTTTTGAGGTGGCGCACACGAGTCCACATATTCACCATATCAATACACCACTATGGATCCGCTCCCGTCTCCCTACGAGAACGCCATCCATAGCACTCATGCTTATCTTGCGCATTTTAGAGTATCCACTTTCACTTGTCTATGAACTGTACAGGCAACCCAGAAGTCCTTTACCGCGGACACGGCTATTCGAATAGATCATGTTAACCCTGCAGGGGTGTACTTCTTCACACACGCTCTCGCCACTTACCACCATGTACACGTCGTGTATCTCGGCAACCTTCAAGCGGAAGCCTGGTAAGGGAGTCGGCCACGACCTGACTAACCACACAGGTCTCTATTCCAGGTTCATCGCCTATCTGGGTTCCATCCGCAAGGAGATCCGGCCGGGGTGTCACTCATGGCCCCAAACGATGTGAGCAGGGTTCCCAAGCCCACCATACGGGTGCCACTTGGTACACCGTGCCACCGTGCCTAGTCTGTCCCAATCCCACCTGTACCGGGTGCCACTTGGTAGACTACAAACACTACCTACAAACACCAGAGACTAGTTGCAACTCCTGGACAGAGATCAGGTTGATTAATAAGTCGAGAGAGCTTGGGGCGCCCGGAGCCCAATGTGTGGTAGTAACTGTTCATGGATCAACAACACAGAACTCAGTTCCTGAGGACAGCTGCAATGAGACAACCCACCATGTACTCCTACATGGCCTCTCACCGCTACCTTTACCGAATCATGTTCACACACTTAGCTCTCAACAGTAGGACATGTTCACACACCTCCGACTCATCCCCGATGAATCAGACCTGACTCAACTCTAAGCAGTAGCAGGCATGACAAACAAGCATGAATGAGTAGGCACATCAGGGCTCAAACAACTCCTACTCATGCTAGTGGGTTTCATCTATTTACTGTGGCAATGACAGGTCATGCAGAGGAAAAGGGGTTCAACTACCGCAGCATGTAACAGATGAATCGTTGTTGTCCTAATGCAATAAAAGAGCAGGAGCGAGAGAGTGGGATTGTATCGGAATGAACAAGGGGGTTTTGCTTGCCTGGCACTTCTGAAGATAGTATAGTTCTTCATCGATGTCATCGATCTCATCGTCGGAACTACGTCCACTGAGAGGGGACAAATACCGGCAAATAGAGAAAGAACACAATCAATGCAATGCAACAATATGATGCATGATCATGACATGGCAATATGTTGTGATTTGGGCTAATGCAACAGAAAGTCATTTTGATTGAAGTGGAATTCAAAGCTAGATCAAATTCCAACTCCAAGTCTATTTTCAAATTTGTCCTAATCATGTTTTATCCTAAACAGTGAGGCTAACTTGCTCAAACATGCATGAAAATGGTAAAGATGGAAATATTGGATTTTTCTAATAATTTTTTATATATAAATTATTTCATTTGGAGTTACAGTTGAATTTCTATGAATTTTTTAAGTTTAAATCATTTTCTGGGTTTTCCTGGTTATTTAGAAATAAAACAAATCCAGAAAATGACTTATTGCGTCAGCATGACGTCACTGTGATGTCAGCGGTCAACTGGAGCCGGTCCAGGTCAAACCTGACATGTGGGGCCCACTGGTCAGTGACCCAGTGCTGCCTAGAGTCACAGACAGGTGGACCTGGTCAATGGACACGACAGCTTAGTCAACTCTGACGCGTGGGTCCCGCTGGGTTATAAACTAATCTAAACAGAAAATAAGCCCAGAGTTAATTTGGCGTGGGCCCCAGCTGTCGGTGTCACTGGACTGGATAATTAGTGGGTCATTTGCCACTAATGATGCCCACGTCTGCGGCTAAACGCCGGCGCTAAGCACAGCATGGCGGCGCTCGCCGGTCGGCCGTTTCCGGCCACCGTAGCAGGCGCGGCTAGGCCTTATGGATGCACAGCGAGGAGGCGCATCGGGTGGCGGCAGCGGCAAGTGTTGGGGTCGTCGGAGTTGACGGCAACGAGCTTGGCTGCGGTGGCCAGAGCTCGGGTGTGCGCGGGGATGCGGTTGCGGTGTGCGAAAGAGCGAGGCAAGACGCTAGCGATGCTCTACGAGTCGCGACGAGCACAACGGATGCACGCCCGTGACCAAATGGTCACCCGACCACGTCGGCGAGGGCGTAATCGAGCTCGGGGAGAGGGGGTTCCGGCGCGGGAGCTCACGGTGGTTGCAGAGGCATCGATGTGGGCTCGGGGAGGGCTCGGAGCAGACGGCACGGCGATAGCGATCTCGGCGTCCCGAGGTTGAAGAAGAGGTCGGGGACGATGCGTCGGGGTGTCCGGCGTCGTGTGAGTCGTCGAGGAGGCATAGATGACGGAGGCGGAGCTCATGGTCAGCTCAAAAGGTCGAGGGGGAGGCAGTGGCGAGCGGCAGCGACGGGCGCGTTCGGGTGGACGCGCGAGAGGGAGAGACAGAGGAGGGAGGGCGCTCGAGGGAGAGAGAGGGAGAGGTGCAGGGGGGTCGAGTGGCGCTCGTAGTCGCGTCGGGGAGAGGGCGGCAAGCAAGCAGGAGGTGGAGGCTCGGGCACGGGCGCGTCGACACGCCTCTGCCAGTAGGCAGAGGTTGAAGACAGTGGTGCCCCTGGTGGGCTGGGCCACCAAATGGACTGGCCATGTGGGCTGCCCAGGTGAGTGCCAGGTAAGGTTGCTCTGTTTTATTTTTCTGTTATGTTTTTTGTTGTTTAATATTCTGCCACTGTTCAAAATTCAAAACAGTGAAAAAACCCTTTGAATAATTTTATGTTGCAGAATGGACATTTCCAAATGCACATAAAATGTTTCAAAGATATTTGAAATTATATTCTAGTTATATGAATATAACTCAAATTCAAATAGCTATTGATTTAAATTCAGAGTCCCAAAAATAAATCCTTAAAAATGTTCCTAAATTCTGGTTTGATATATAGCTCTTGCCAAAATTCTCAAACATTGCAAAAGGACATCTTGGAAACAAAGAATGAGATTTCCAGGGTTCTTTGCCCTTCTTTTATTTAAGTTTTTTAGGCTTCCACTTTCCTCAGTTCCAAGTTTCAGAAATTTAGACATGATGCATGAGTGCTCTATGATGCAACTAATACAAGCAATAATCTAGGGCTATGACAGGTGTAGCCTCCCAGCTGGAGCTGTCATCTGATGATGGCAGAGTGGCTGAGCGATGAGGACAGACCGGTGCCATTGGCGATTGTGGGAGAAGCAAACGAGATAAGTGAAAGGATCGATATAGTTGACTAGAGGGGTGTCGGTGTCAAAACCGGCGGATCTCGGGTAGGGGGTCCCTAACTGTGCGTCTAGGATCAATGGTAACAGGAGACGGGGGACACGATGTTTACCCAGGTTCGGGCCTTCTCTATGGAGGTAATACCCTACTTCCTGCTTGATTGATCTTGATGAATATGAGTATTAAAAGAGTTGATCTACCACGAGATCGTAATGGCTAAACCCTAGAAGTCTAGCCTATATGTGTATCGTAATGAATGTGTCCTATCCGGACTATGCTCTCTGATTTATATTGACATCGGAAAGATCTAGGGTTACATGGGGTTGGTTACATAAGAAGGAATCTTCATAGGCGGTCGCCAAGCTTGCCCTCCATGCCAAGTAGAGTCCAATCCAGACACGGTGCAGTCTTCAGCCTTCATGTCTTCACTGCCCATCAGTCCGGCCCATGGATAGCAGGCCGGACGCCCGAGGACCCCTTAGTCCAGGACTCCCTCAGTAGCCCCTGAACCTGGCTTCAATGACGAGGAGTCTGGCGCACAGATTGTCTTCGGCATTGCAAGGCGGGTTCCCCTTTTTTCCGAAGTCCAAGATAGTCTTCGGACGTGATAATTGTATCCGGACCTGTTATGTTGCACACACAACCGCAGAGAGAATATAATATTTGCACGAATCTAATCTGTTGACAACTTCTTCATAACACGACATCCCATTTGTCCGGTTATAATTTCGAACCGTTTTTGTTCTGCCATCCCACGTTTCGAGACGCGGTTGCTATTGGCATGTCTTGTCGAAACAGAGATCGTGTCCCCTTATTGCGGGATTCTCATCAATGCGGGCATGGGTAACCCAACCGTGCCGTTTGCACAGCCCTTGGGAATAGGCGAATCTTAAGGCGAGTGAGGAGGCGTTTAATGTTTGCTGCCTTTATAAGGGGATAAGGATTCCCTCTTCTTCTTCTCACGCTTTTTCTCTGTCTCCGCCTTCCCAATCTCGAGCTCCAGCGCCCAAGTTCTCATCTCCTTTCCACTCAAGCAACCATGTCCGGATCCGGTGGTTAGGGCAAGTGGATGGTCTCCTCCGTCAAGGAGGAGGACATTATTAAGCTCCGAGCGGCCGAATATTTGGCGAAGGGAATAGCCCATCGCTTGCCGGCCGAGGGACAAATCATTCCAACGCCGGAGCCCGACGAGAGGGTAGTATTCCTTCCTCATTTCTTCCGCGGGCTGGGGTTTCCACTCCACCCTTTCATCCGTGGGCTGATGTATTATTACGGGATAGATTTCCATGATCTGTCCCCAAATTCCTTCCGCAACATCTTGGCGTTTATCGTCGTGTGCGAGGCCTTCCTCCGCATCCAGCCCCACTTCAGGCTGTGGCTTAAAGTCTTCAACGTGAAGCCGAAGGTGGTGGACGGCCAGCACGCGGAGTGCGGGGGAGCCATGGTGAGCAAGCTATCCAACGTCTCCTGGCCCATAGGCACTTTTGTGGAGACAGTAAAGGAATGGCAGAAGTAGTGGTTCTACATCACAGAACCTCGCGGCACCACCTGGGCTGCTGCTGCCGAATTCCGCTCTGGTGCTCCCATGCGACTCACCTCCTGGGTCGAGAAGAGTCCGGACTGGTGTTCACCCGACGAGCTGATAGCGCTGAAGACGCGCGTTCAAAGCATGGTGACCAAGAACGTCAAGCTTGTTGATGTCATCCAGGTGAAGCTAGTCCGCCGGATTCTTCCGTGACAGCGCCGAAGCTGCCCTTTGTGGGAGTTCAATTCGAAGAAGCACCAGACCTTGGTAAGGCTCTTCGAGACTACACATGAAGGCGCCTGGAAGTTGCTTTTTAAGGGCAACGAAAAGCCACCGGCCACGGATTCAGATCGTGGTCACGATTGTACACACCCCGCAAGCAAGGTATGCTATTTCTGACGTATCCCCAACCTCATTGTTTCGAGGGTGGCATTTGAGCTTTTATTATGGTTCCTTTAGGACTGGATGGAGAGGGCGACGTGGATCCAGTGTCCGGCTCCGCTGCCCGAAAAACCGGTCATCCCACGCCTAGCGGAGATGCTGGTGCCGGCGCCATACAAGGCGCCGGAGAAGAAGGCCAAGGGGGCCAAGAGTGGCTCCCGTCATAAGGGCACTTTGGACGCGACGTCCGAAGTCGACGAGGCCCAGTCCTCCGTTCCTGAGGACAACGACGACGAGGAGGGAGGAGGAGGAGGAAAACAACCCTCCTCCCGAGGAGAAGAAGAAGAAGAGGGCGGCCTCGGCACATCTGGAGGCGAAAGCGCCCAAAAAGGGGAAGGGCGCCCCAGCGGTCAACACCGCATGGGACTTTGAAAGTAGTCTGGAACGGCGCCCCCGCACTAAGCCCCAGGCCGCATCGTAAGTGACAGGGCTCACTCGTGCGCACATCCAGCCCTTTCTCTCCATTATCTTGATGTAGTTAACTGTACTATTGCAGTCCGGCCCGCGACCTAGTCCAGCGATCCTCGTCTGGAGGTTCGTTGGCTCCGTCGGAGATGGCGAGCCAGTCGCCACCGCCTGCTTACTCCCCCGTGGCCGGGGACGACACCGAAGTGCTATCCTGGAGGGCCGATCCGAACCGGGGGGAGCCCAGGACGCTGTCGGGGAGGCGCCACGAGGTGAAGCCTCCACTGCCGGACACATGGAGGAGACGGTCCCCATGGAAACTGGCGAAGAGGGCCGCATCCAGTTTGTCCCTCAGCCAAATACAATTCCGGAGACCCATATGGCTCCGGAGTCGGGCAAGCAGACCCCTTTGAAGGAGGGGGGTGCGCCGCTTCCGCCGATAGTCCCTGTCCATCCAGGGGCGCCGGACAACCTGATGGAGGCACTGCGAGGCGCCTCCGTTATGGAAGAGCACCGCGTCCTTATGGGCGTGGTGATTGCGAAGGTTCAGTCCGCCAAGAGTGGACTGAACGAGGCTTGCAGCAACCTATTGACAGGTTTCGAGGTAAGTGACATAGAAAGAGAAAAAAACCTGTAGTCCGTAGCCCCTGAGACACTGTCCGACGAGAAGAACCGGACAGAGGATCTATTGTAGGAGACTAACATAGCATGTATGCATAAGCAGGCGTTGCTGTTGGCCGCAACCTCGCATGCTGCCGAAGTCTCTAAATTGAGGCAGAGGCTGGAGCGGATCGAGAATGAGCTCGGCGAGGTTAGGGTTCGGCTCCAAGAGAAGCGAGGTGAATAGCGACTTGCTGTATGTTCGGAAAGCGTAAGCGATGTATATTGACTGTAGTGTCGTAATATGTGCAGGAGCCACGACCGAGGTCGAGGCCCTGAGGAAGGCCCTGGGCGTGGCCGAGGAGCAAGCTGTCCAGCAGCAAGCCGCCCGTAAGAAGCTCAAGGCCCGGGTCAAGGAAATCCAGCAGGAGCTCCAGGATGCGGTGAGAAAATGTGAGACCTTGGAGAATGATGCGTCAGCTCAAGAGGCCGAGCTCACCAAGGCTCTTCAAAGCGCGAAGACCGCACAGAATGAGGCCCAGTCCGCCCTCCAGGAGATCCAGGAGGCCAAGAAGATCACGGCGGGTAAGGCATTTAAGATGCAAAGCAAGTATGCGGAGAAGCAATACCTTTTACTAACCCGGGTTCGGAGTTCCCCAGGGGCTTTTGCGGATCTACCACGCAGCGTATCGGATGCTGGAGAGTTCTATCGAGCCGAAGGAGGAGGTTCTATGGAGAAGCTATTCTGGTCGCAGTACGCGACGCCAGAGCATCCCGTGTCCTTCACCGATCAGCAGAAGCGGCTGGTGGAGCTGCACAGAGTGGCCGAACTAGCCATGAAGGATTTGACAATCCGTCTATGGCCAGCCGAAGCTATGCCCGGAAGCTATTTCGGACTCGTGAGGCATCTGGTGGAGGCCTGTCCGCGACTGGACGTCATCAAGCACTCTGCCTGTATTGAAGGTGCCCGTATGGCCTTCGCTCGCTGCAAGATGTGGTGGGCGAAGATGAACGCTGTTGAAGTTGCCAGCGGGCCGCCGGAGGGCAAGGAGCACTGCACACCCGAGCAATATTTTGCAGATGTCATAGAGGGGTCTCGACTTGTGGCGGCGCAATGTTCGCAGGACATTGTATTTGAATAAATGTATTCATGTTGCCTTTGCCTTGTATTACGGGAACAAAGCCGGTGTTTGTAAAATAATTTTATTATGCTTTGAATTGTTTCCTCCTGTGTGGCCGTTTTATTTGTAATCTGAGGGTTGGCCAGTCGTCGGCTTCTGCCCTCACGTAGGTAGTACAGAGGTGTTCGGGATGGATTCTAAACAATCTTGATCCAATTATATGGTCCTTTGGAGGAGTTGTTTAGCGCAACGAACAAGGCAATCAGACTGTACGGCTTGAACACCCTCACTTAGCCATAGGAGTTTTATAATTAAGAAAGTGTGCAGCCCCTGGTCCAGGCCAGGGTGCTGTTAGCATCTGATCGGGAAGTGCCGATCCTTCACATGACGCGGAAAAAATCTCCAACGATTTTGTAACCCTCGAACAGCTGAGCGGCTCTCGACGTATCATGACAGTCAGTTTTCGGCTTTCTCTACTGAGGTGCTCATCCGGTCAGGGCCAGGGCACAATCGCAGTAGTTCTCCTTTACTACCCTAGCCGATAGAGCGGAACGTAGGGTAGCAAGCACAGGAGCCGGGCAAACCAACTATTGACAAAAGACATGATTCGGAGCCAATGCATATAATTCTAAATTCAGGGTGCCGATCTTATATATAAGAATTGTTCGGACTTTGATGCCGTATTGTGGGGCGACAAGTAGCCCCTAGAGAATATGAGACATGCAGAAGAGTATCGATGCCGCAAATAAGAAGATCGAAATAAAACGAAGTAAGAAGCGAAAACCACATAAACTGGGCCACGAACGATTTTTATTATAACTGGATGGATACGTCAAGGCGTATCTTGTGGTGCGAGAAGTATCCGGGCTATTTAACATGCCGGGATTAGTAGGGTGTAGCGTGCGGATCTTGAGAAATAAGTTTGAACATCGTCAAGAAGAACGTATAAAGGTTACCCTACACACCTATGATGCTTGCCTCGGTTGTATGCTAATCCTTCTAAAGGACTTGCGTTCAGGCCCGCGGAAAAAGGAACCTGAAACAAGAAAAAGGTAAAAGTATGTGTGTCCGGGATCTGTCTGGCCGAACTGTAGGCCCCGGGTTATCTTGTGCCTCCGTCGATGTCCATGGAATTTTGAGTGCGTAATTGTGCACGCGTGGTACGAATGCCACTACCTTATTGCGACTGGGACGGAGGCCGGGTTGCTAGTCGAGCTCTTGACGAGCCACGTCGTCCTGTTGCAGTGTAGTCCGGGACCTCTTAATGATGTCCGAGGGCTCGGCAGCCGTACTATGGTGCTGCTTGAGAAGGCCACTCTGTACTTCTACTGCTAGGGCGGCGGTGTGCTCGTTTGTTCGGAGGGAGCGTTCCGTATTGCCATTAACTATTATGACGCCGCGTGGACCGGGGATCTTGAGCTTGAGATAAGCGTAGTGTGGCACTGTGTTGAATCTAGCAAACGCGGTTCGTCCGAGCAGTGCGTGATAGCCGCTGCGGAAGGGGACGATATCAAAGATTAACTCTTCGCTTCGGAAGTTGTCTGGAGAACCGAAGACCACCTCCAGCATGATTGAGCCCGTACAGCGGGCCTCTACGCCTGGTATGACTCCTTTAAAGGTAGTCTTTGCTGGTTTGATTCGCGAGGGGTTAATGCCCATCTTCCGCATTGTGTCCTGATAAAGCAGGTTGAGGCTGCTACCACCGTCCATCAGGACTCTTGTTAGGTGAAACCCGTCAATAATTGTGTCGAGGACTAGTGCGGCTGAACCGCCATGGCGGATACTAGTTGGGTAATCCCGGCGATCGAAGGTGGTCGGGAATGATGACCACGGATTGAATTTTGGGGCGACTGGCTCTACCGCGTAGACGTCCCTAAGTGCTCGCTTACGCTCCCTTTTGGGGATGTGCGTAGCGTATATCATGTTCACCGTTTTGACTCGAGGGGGAAATTTCTTCTGTCCCCCAGCGTTCGACTACCGGGGCTCTTCGTCCTCGTCCTCACTTTGTGATCCCTTTTCCTTGTTTTCGGCATTTAACTTGCCAGCCTGTTTGAAAACCCAACAATCTCTGTTGGTATGATTAGCTTGCTTACCGGGGTGCCATGTATCTGGCACGGACAGTCGAGTATGCGGTCTAGGCTGGAAGGTCCTTCATTGTTCCTTTTGTAGGGCTTCTTCCGTTGACCGGACTTGGAGCCAGTGAATCCGGCATTGACCGTGGTGTCATCGGTGTTGTTGCCATTGCGTCAGCGTTTGTGTCTATTGCGTCGGAGCTTGCTAGTGCTATTCTTGGCCTCGGCGGGGCCTGTCTCACTAGCTGTGTTGTTACTACGGGCCAACCAACTGTCCTCTCCCGCGCAAAAGCGGGTCATGAGTCCCGTGAGGGCTGCCATGGACTTCGGCTTTTCTTGGCCGAGGTGGCATGCTAGCCATTCATCACGGATGATGTGTTTGAAGGCTGCTAAGGCCTCGTCATCCGGACAGTCAACGATCTGGTTCTTTTTTGTTAGGAACCTAGTCCAGAATTTTCTGGCTGATTCTCCAGGTTGTTGAACTATGTGGCTTAAGTCATCGGAGTCTAGTGGCCGGACATATGTTCCCTGGAAGTTGTCTAGGAAGGCTTCTTCCAAGTCCTCCCAGCTGCCGATAGAATTTTCAGGCAGGCTGTTAAGCCAGTGCCGAGCTGGCCCTTTGAGTTTTAGTGGGAGGTATTTAATGGCGTGGAGGTCATCTCCTCGAGCCATATGGATATGGAGAATGAAATCCTCGATCCATACTGCGGGATCGGTTGTGCCGTCATATGATTCAATGTTGACAGGCTTGAACCCCTCGGGGAATTCGTGATCTAGTACTTCATCTGTGAGGCAGAGAGAGTGTGTGGCGAATCTATATCGGGCCGCGTCGTGGCGTAGCTCTGACGGAGTCTGCCTGCGGTATTCGGCCCGGGCGTGGTTAGATTTATCACGTCCGAATAGGTAGCCGTCGCCGTGCCTCGAGGCATGCCCATGCGATCCATACATCGATCTTGTATGTCCTGCTCTATCGTCCAGGATCTGCCGGAGGTCGTACGTGTGACCCCGAACTCTTCTGTCTCTATTTTTACGAGGCGGTGGGGCAGCTGCTGTTCAGCCTGAGTTGCCGCTTTATCCCGGCCGCGGGGTGGCCGGTCGGCCGCCTTGTCTCGACTACGTGATGGTCGTTCCGCATTACGCAAGGGAGATGTGTGCTCCGGTGCTTCCTCATTGAATTGAGGTAGCAGTCTGTGTTTCGATAGCTTTTTGTTGGGCGCCTGAGGCCGTATTCTTCGACTGTCAGGACATCAGTCCACCTGTTGACGAGCAGATCTTGTTCAGCTTGAAGCTGCTGCTGTTTCTTTTTCAGGCTCCTTGCAGTGGCTATGAGCTGAAGCTTAAAGCGCTCCTGCTCCAGAGGATCCTCATGCACGATGAAGTCTTCTTTGCCGAGGCTTGTCTCCTCCTCGGAGGGTGGACGGTAGCTGTCGTCCTCCGAGTCATCTTCTATGGCCTGTTCGTCAGGGTTGTCTTGCCTGTTGTCATGTTCCTCCTGTTCGGATGTAGCTCCGACAGGGTCTTCATTGTTTTCGGCGTTGCCTGGAGTACTATTCTCTCTGGTGCCGGTGTTGCCGTCCTTTGAGCGACGAGGCTTAGAACGGCGCTTGGGGCGTCGGTGCTTGGACTGCGTCTCAGAGGTTTTATTCGCATCTGGCTCTTCGTTGTCGTCGCCAGATCCTTTGGGTGTATCAACCATGTACACGTCGTATGAAGAGGTGGCCGTCCTACGTCCGGTGAATGGCGGGTCTTGGCCTTGCTCCATATCATCATCATCGTCCATACCGTCGATGTCTTCGGAGCCATAGTCAAGCACGTCGGTTAAGTCATCGACAGTGGCTATGAAGTGGGTGGCGGGTGGGAAGCAAAATTCCTCGTCATTCATCACTAGCTCGACCCGAACATAGTTCGGCCGTGAGTAGTCCTCCAAGGATAAGTTCTTTAAGCAATTTAGCATGTCACCAAAAGGTGAGTGCTGGAAGAAGTCTGCGGCGCCAAATTCGAAAATCGATAACTGATCCAGCTCGGTGTCCGCAGGCGCGCCTGATCTGGAACGTGTAGCTGAAAACGAGTCCGGAGTTCCATTGACGCCAGTATTGCAGGATGTCGAGTCCGTGTGCAGCTCCCATGCCATGGACCTTGTGGCCTCGAAGGGCATGATCCGCTTCGGTTCTGAGGCTGTTGCAGCAACAGGATCCATCTCCTGGGTGTGATCTGATGACAGATTTAAGTCATGTTCATCGGAGAGAGGGGGAGCGACTGCCGCAGTCTTGAATCCATCGAAGATCGAGTCTCTGCGAGTATTCGCGACGCAGCTCAAGCTTCCAGATCTGATCTAATGGCCAGGTGCGTGACTATCGACCTGCTCCAGATGGCCAAGCGAGTCGGCCCGCGGTACGAAGTCGCTGAACACAAAGGTTTGTCCGGGGAGGAAGGTTTCTCCCTGAACGGCGCCATTACTGACGATCGAAGGAGCCATCGGGTCCTTTGCTGACGGCACAGTGGAACTCTGAATGAAAGCACCAATGTCGGTGTCAAAACCGGCGGATCTCGGGTAGGGGGTCCCGAACTATGCGCCTAGGATCGATGGTAACAGGAGACGGGGGACACGATGTTTACCCAGGTTCGGGCCCTCTCTATGGAGGTAATACCCTACTTTCTGCTTGATTGATCTTGATGAATATGAGTATTACAAGAGTTGATCTACCACGAGATCGTAATGGGTAAACCCTAGACGTCTAGCCTATGTGTATATGGTAATGAATGTGTCCTATCCGGACTATGCTCTCCGGTTTATATAGACACCGGAGAGATCTAGGGTTACATGGGGTTGGTTACATAAGAAGGAATCTTCGTAGGCGGTCACCAAGCTTGCCCTCCACGCCAAGTAGAGTCCAATCCGGAGATGGTGCAGTCTTCGGCCTTCATGTCTTCACAGCCCATCAGTCCGGCCCATGGATAGCAGGCCGGACGCCCGAGGACCCCTTAGTCCAGGACTCCCTCAAGGGGGGTCAATAGGCAACTAACAATTTTTAGCTTTTCTTTACCAATTTAAACTTTGCATCAAAGTAGGTTGTCTAGATATGCAACTAGGTGAGCAACCTATATGATGCAACAACAACAAGCAGACAAGCAAGCAGGGGATACAACACAATATAAGCTTGCACAAGTAAAGGTAAGAGATAACCAAGAGTGGAGCCGGTGGATACGAGGATGTGTTACCGAAGTTCCTTCCCTTTGAGAGGAAGTACGTCTTCGTTGGAGCGGTGTGGAGGCACAATGCTCCCCAAGAAGCCACTAGGGCCATCGTATTCTCCTCACGCCCTCACACAATGCGAGATGTCGTGATTCCACTATTGGTGCCCTTGGAGGCAGTGACCGAACCTTTACAAACAAGGTTGGTGCAATCTCCACAACTGAATTGGAGGCTCCCAACAACACCACGAAGCTTCACCACAATGGAATATGGCTCTGCGGTGACCTCAACCGTCTAGGGTGCTCAAACACCCAAGAGTAACAAGATCCGCAAGGGATTAGTGGGGGGAATCAAATTTCTCTTGGTGGAAGTGTAGATCGGGGCCTTCTCAACCAATCCCCACAAAATCAACAAGTTTGATTGGCTAGGGAGAGAGATTGGGCGAAAATGGAGCTTTGAGCAACAATGGAGCTTGGGAAGGGAAGAGGTAGTCAACTTGGAGAAGAAGACCCCCCTTATATAGTGTGTTGACAAATCCAACCGTTACCCACCAACTCAACCCTCGACATGCGGTACTACCGCCCCTACCTGTGGTACTACCGCACTGGCTTGCGGTACTGTTGCTACCAAGTGCAGTACTACCGCTCGCGCGGCAGGGGCCAGGTGAGGCCCTGTTGCACGAGGCAACGAGCGGTAGAACTGCCGGAGCGGTACTACCGCGTTCCCTTGCGGTACTACCGCAAGGCAGGGCTCATCCTAGGCAGGGAAGGCACGGACTAATAAAATTACATCCGTGGCTACTTCCCCTGAGTTTCGGTCAATGCAAAAATCTGGCATGGCACTACAGCTCATAGAGAGCGGTACTACCGCGTAGGGTGCGTAAGTAAAAAATTACTTCCGCCCCTACATTCGATCATGCCATGGTACTGGGCCTGCGGCCACGGTACTACCGCGATCCAGGAGCGGTACTACCGCTGCCCTGCGCAGTACTACCATGGCCCGCTGTGGTACTACTGCTCCCTTGAGCAGTACTACCGCAAGCCATAGACCAGTAGCACTTGGGAGGCCATCATCTTCGCAATGACAAGGGGAACAACTGGTGCTCCAATGAAGTAAGGAGAGGTGGTGCAAAGGAACAGATGTGTACGTGTCACTACTAGGAAAAGGCTAATTAGTGGCGCACCTGTTTTGGCCATTAATGGCGCACTATAGGTGCGCCACTATTACCACGCCACTAGTAGCAAATAGTAATAGCGCACATTTGGTGCGCCATTACTATCATAGATAATAATGGCGCACCTATAGTGCGCCATTACTATGGCTAGAAGTGCGCCATTACTATCTGACTTAGTAATGGCGCACCACATAGAAGTTCGCCATTACTAACAATTTTTTTCAAAAAAAAATCAGAATTTTTTTCAAATAAATTTTCAATTTTTTCGTTTTTTTCTTAATCTCAGGTCACTATGGCTTAATCTCAGGTCAATATGCTTAATCTCAAGTCAAATCGCACTAAGTGGTCAAACTACCCGGAAGGTCACCCATCCTCACACTACTCCAGCCTGAGCACGCATAACTTCGCAGTTCTATCCAACCCCAGCACCAGCTCACTTAACAGGCACTTGTTGATATATCTATCATATCAATCCTATTAAACATTGTTGATGTCTATCACTTTGTTCATGTTCATGAGTGTGATGAAATTTTGAAAAAATATTTCAAACTTCCCGGTCATATTACGTATCATATTTTGAAAAAAAATCCAAAAAAATTTCGAAACCAATTTTTTTCTACTACTAGTGGCGCAACTAGCAAATGGTGCGCCACTAGTAAGTTTGAAACTTTTTCCATTTCCCCCCTCTAGATCTTAAAAGCCCTGTATCTTTCGTTCTGTTAGGTTTTTGGGGATTCTGAAAATCTTCAACGGGGTTCCCCCATATGAATTCGGATGTAACTTTTCAAGTAGATGATTTTTCATATAAAAAACTTTTTAATCTGAGTTCGTATGCAAAAGTTATGCCCATTTTACTAAATTCGAGAGAGATTTTGCAAATAAAGTCGAAATTCATATTTGTAAATTTTCCCAACAACTAGACCACATATCACGTGGGAAACTTGTTTTCTTTTATTTTTTTGACATTTCCGTCATTTTCTTTTATTTTTTAACTAAAAAGGCGGTCCACAGGGGGAGGTGCATTTGGTTATGAGTTGTTAGCAGTGGCGCACCAGGGGATAGTGCGCCATTACTAGTTGACATAGTAATGGCGCACCTGCACAAAGTGCGCCATTACTATGTGTATGACTTGGTCAAACCTTGGTCAAACTTAGTAATGGCGCACTTTGTGTAGGTGCGCCATTACTAAGTTTGACATAGTAATGGCGCACCTATGCAAAGTGCGCCATTACTAAGTTTGACCAAGGTTTGACACAGTCATACACATAGTAATGGCGCACTTTGTACAGGTGCGCCATTACTATGTCAACTAGTAATGGCGCACTATCCCCTGGTGCGCCACTACTAACATTTTTTTTCAAAACTAGTAATGGCGCACCACACACCAGGTGCGCCATTAGTAATATGTCAATAATGGTGCACCTGTATGTGGTGCACGACTGCTACACATACATGGTGCGCCATTAATGTCCATATTAGCTATAGCCCTTTTCCTAGTAGTGTGTTGATTCCACCCTAGCCTTTCTGAAGGGACCCCCTCTTAATAGTCCGGCTTTCCTACAACTCAACTCCACCAAAAAGAAACATAGAGAAACGTCGTCTTCAAAAAGCTCTGAGGGGCACCGAATCGTCCTGTGCCTATACATGAGATATCTGAAATGCTCAAGGCACACAATTAGACCGCAAATGCATTGTCATCAATAACCAAAACCACTTAGGGAGAAATATGCCCTTACAATAAGCCACAGGGAGGGAGGGGAAAATGCGACGCAGGACTCGCCGGCCGTGAGGGGTTATATAGCAGGCCGGTAAGCATTGGGATTTTGGGGGATTTCACCGAGTCGGGCAGGAAGCTTGCGCGGGAACCTGCGAGGTTGCGCGGGAACGGGCTCACTGACGATTCATTGGCGCCACTTCGAGCCACCGTTTGGCCAAAAGAATTCCCCCGCACGCTGCACAAGCTTGCGCTGTAAGCCGTCTGCGGCAGCGGGGTGACAAGACATGCGAGAGGAGGACGAAAGGACACGTACACATACGGTTAATACCAAAAAAAACATTTGCGATTTAATTACCTACTATTCCCCCGTCCTGGTTTATAAGTAGGATTTAACTAATAAAATACGAATGCATGTCGCCAAAGATTATATCGTTGGAGTCGTATTTGAACATAGTTTCCAGCTATGCGATTTTTGTAACATGCATTAACACTTTTTTGGTTAAATTTAAGGTTATATACCAGCAAGCGTTTGCCTGCAACACACACAGCTTATTCCATCACAAACAGCTCGGATGGATCAACTGTATGCCACGTATCGCACACGCAACTCTAATCTGATTCGTGCTTGATGTCTCCGACATCGCTTGCACAGCTCGTCTTATTTGCCACCTATCACTGTGCTGGCCTCTGCTCGCGTCCCTCGGCAAGCTCTGCTCACCGTTAGGCACCGCAGTGCGCTGTGCTGGCCGTTAGGCGCCGCGGCACGCTCTGCTCGCGTTCGTCAGCGCGCTGGGCTTGTGGACACCTTTTCCTTGCGTGTTCAACTACTATATGCATATATATATATGGTTGCTCGCCGTTGAGGCGACCGCGGAGCGCTCTGGTCGCGTCCCTCTGCGCGCGCTCTGCCAGCGATTGGGCATGCGCACGATCACGTCGGGGGCCCCATATGCATGCGGTTGCGCCACATGCGTTGCCACGCTATGCAGTTACGTGCGGCATGATGGAGTTACGCACTGCAAATTAGAACTGCCATCAGGGCCTGCCGATATTCCTGGCCGTCCGACTTCCCCTTTAATTCCCGCGGCCATTATAACCTTAGTCTCTTCAACCTTTTGATCGCGCCCCACAACACAACAAGCACACCCACAACGACACATAGAGAGGGGATGTCTAGCGGCGCTCCAATGGAGTTCGGCGAGCATAGAGTTGAGACCCACACGAGGGAGACGGATCCCTCAGTGGTGTACACCATCGAACCGACCGTGGTGGACGACTACATCAACAGCGTTGAGAAGTTGCTTGCTCGAGACAAGTACAAGATAGTCGGCATCATCCTCCAGTACACCGCCGGTCGTCCCAGCATAGATCAGAAGGTTGTCGTCGCCCAGATGTGTGTGCGCCATCATGTCGTCATCTACCACTACTGCATGGCCATAGAGCCTTGCGACCGTTTCAACAGGTTTGTCAACAGCACCGACTACAAGTTCGCCATGGTGGAGACCAAAGATGATGTAAATGCGCTCAGTGTTACGGGCTTGGCCTACAAGAACCTTGTGAAAATCCGTGACCACTACAGGGTCTGGGGCAGCACAAAGAAGGACTACCTGGTCGAACTCGCCTCGGCCATCATCGACCCCTACTATGAAAAGATGAAGCAGGATTCCCAGAGAACAGGCCCCGTATCCTGGAACAGGACCTGGATGCGGCAACTGGACGAACCTCACCTCAGGTACGCGGCCAAGAGCGTGTACACATGCTACGAGATGCACATGCGGATCGTTGACATGACGAAGTGCCTCGTTACCCAAATTGACGAGCCCGGATCGAGCAACAAGCAGAGCAAGCATCACAAGAAGTAGATGATGATCAGATGATCATTTATGCTAGTTAATCATGCATGTAGTATATAGTTTACTTTATTGGTCTGTGGAAATGTCATGTGTGTAGTAGTAGCCACCTATGTAATTATGCATGTAATACTTTACTTTGGTGTGTGCAAATGCCATGGTTGTAGTAGCCACCTATGTAAGTGGATGTTTAATTTGGTTATGCAACCATGTCCTTATAAGTGTGTATATAATGTTGTTGTTCTGTATGCAATCCCATCGCACAACACACACGTCTTATTATCAGCAACCATCTGTGTTATTATCGGTCTTCGCACACATTTCTGATTACAGACCTGTTTGCCGCGTATCACACACATCTTGTTATATTGAACCGTTTCTGTTCTCTTGTCTCAACACAAACAGTTCATCCGAGTGAACCGTATGCCGTATATCGCACACAACTTGATCTGGCTGACCGTTTCTTTTGTGTTGCCTAATCACAAACCGTTCATCTAAGTGAACCGTATGATGTATATCACACACACCTTCATCTGGCTGCCTGTTTCTTTTGTTTGCCCTCATCGCAAATAGTTAATTGAACTGAACCGTATGCCCTGCATCGCACACACAACTAAAATCTGAACCGTGTTTGATGCATCCTCCATCGCAAATGTTTTGCACCTTTTTTGATGGTTTTTACACCATCGTTTGCGATTAATGCATCGCCCACAGTTTCGTCGAAGGGTCTCTGATTGTAGTGTCACGTTAGCAGCAACCTACAGTAGTGGGTGTTGATGTAGAAGCCCTCCGTGATCGAATCCCCCTCCGGCAGAATGCTGGAAAAGGACCCGAGATGGGATATCACGGGTACAGAAGGTTGCGGCAGTGGAAAATGGTTGCGTGGCTCCCCCGGAAGTTTTGGGGGTATTTGAGAATATATATAGGAGGAAGATCTAGGTCAGGGGGTCAATGAGGGGCCCACAAGGTCGGGGGCGCGTGCCCTACTCCCCCTGGGCGCGCCCTCCACCCTTATGGCCGCCTCGTGGCTCTTCTAACTTGCACTCCAAGTCTCCTGGGTGTCTTTTGGTCCAAGAAAAATCATCGCGAAAGTTTTATTCCGTTTGGACTCCGTTTGGTATTCCTATTCTGCGAAACTCTAAAACAAGGAAAAAACAGGAACTGGCACTGGGCTCTAGGTTAATAGGTTAGTCCCAAAAAATCATATAAAATAGCATATTAATGCTTATAAAACATCCAAAACATATAATATAATAGCATGGAACAATCAAAAGTTATAGATACGTTGGAGACGTATCAAGCATCCCCAAACTTAATTCCTACTCTGCCTCGAGTAGGTAAATGATAAAAACAGAATTTTTGATGTGGAATGCTACCTAACATATTTATCCATGTAATTATCTTTATTGTGGCATGAATGTTCAGATCCGTAAGATTCAAAACAAAAGTTTATTATTGACATAAAAATAATAATACTTCAAGCATACTAACAAAATAATTATGTCTTCTCAAAATAACATGGCCGAAGAAAGCTTATCCCTACAAAATCATATAGTCTGGCTATGCTCCATCTTCGTCACACAAAACATCTCAATCATGCACAACCCCGATGACAAGCCAAGCAATTGTTTCATACTTTTGATGTTCTCAAACCATTTCAACTTTCACGTAATACATGAGCGTGAGCCATGGACATAGCACTATAGGTGGAATAGACGATGATTGTGGAGAAGACAAAAAGAAGGAGATAGTCTCACATCAACTAGGCATATCGACGGGCTATGGAGATGCCCATTAATAAATATCAATGTGAGTGAGTAGGGATTGACATGCAGCGGATGCACTAGAGCTATAAGTTTATGAAATCTCAAAAATAAAACTAAGTGGGTGTGCATCCAACCTGCTTGCTCATGAAGACCTAGGGCGTTTTGAGGAAGCCCGTCGTTGGTATATACAAACCAAGTTCTATAATGAAAAATTCCCACTAGCATATGAAACTGATATCATAGGAGACTTATCATGAAGATCATGGTGCTACTTTGAAGCACATGTGTGGCAAATAGGATAGTAACATTGTCCCTTCTCTCTTTTTCTCTCTTTTTTTCTTTTTTTTCTTTTTTTTCTTTTCTCCTTTTTTGGGCCTTATCTTTTTTTGGCCTTTCTCTCTTTTTTTATTTCTCACATGGGACAATTCTCTAATAATGAAGATCATCGCACTTCTATTTACTTACACTCAAAAATTACAACTCGATACTAGAAAAAAAATATGACTCTATATGAATGCCTCCGGCGGTGTACCGGGATGTGCAATGAATCAAGAGCAACATGTGTATGAAAAATGATGAACAGTGGCTTTTCTACAAATACGATGTCAACTACATGATCATGCAAAGCAATATGACAATGATGGAACGTCTCATAATAAATGGAACGGTGGAAAGTTGCATGGCAATATATCTCGGAATGGCTATGGAAATGCCATAATAGATAGGTATGGTGGCTGTTTTGAGGAAGGATATGTGGTGGGTTTATGGTACCGGCGAAAGTTGTGCGGTACTAGAGAGGCTAGCAATGGCAGAAAGGTGAGAGTCTGTATAATCCATGGACTCAACATTAGTCATAAAGAACTCACATACTTATTGCAAAAATCTATTAGTCATCGAAAAAAATACTACGCGCATGCTCCTAGGGGGATAGATTGGTGGGAAAAGACCATCGCTCGTCCCCGACCGCCACTCACAAGGAGGACAATCAAAAAACATCTCATGCTCCAACTTCGTTACATAACGGTTCATCATATGTGCATGCTACGTGTAACGCCCGAATATTTATGCTACAGTAATCCCATGCTAATGATGCCACGTCACCGCGTTTACTGTTGTTAACCTCGCGATGGTTCAATCACGTTTGAATTCTAAGTTTGAAATTAAGTCAAACGGCAAAAGTAGATAAAAGAAAAGGAGAAACCAAACTAAAAACAAACAAACAAACAAACAAAAGAAGACCCCCTGGCCCAACTGGGCCAACCAGTCCAGCCGACGGGCCCACAACCGATGCCCCCTAGCCTATTAGGCCACCCCCCCCCCCCCGAACCCTAACCACCAGACCCCCCCACTTCACCCACGCACCCACGCTCCTCTCCTCCCCCCCCCCGATTCGAGATCTGGATCGGGCCACGCCCCGACCCCGCCGCTCGCCCCGACATCGCACCATCTCCGGTGCCCCGACGCCATCGCCCGTCTCTCCGTCGCCTCCCGCGCGGTGCCCGCCCCCTCGACCCGAGCTGGATCAGGGGCTCGACCCCGCGGCGCCCCGAGCCTCGACGCCGTGTCATCGCCGCTCCCACCACCTCGTCGGCGTCGCCTGTCCATCGCCGGCCACCCCGAGCCTTCCTCGAGCCCGCTGCCACCTCCCTACGGCTCCCATGTGAGCCTCTGTTCGTTTTCCCCTCTTCCCCCCTTCTGTGTCTTGCTCCGTTGGACGTCGTTCGTGCACGCCTCGACCGTGCTCGTGCCGCGCTGGCCACGCCCGACGCGCGTGCCCGCACACCGCTGCCCTCCCCCGCGCGCTCACCATGTCCCCGCAGCTCCCTCGCTCGCCCGCGTCGTCCGCCGTCTGCCGCGCCGTCGCGGCCGCCCTCTCGCGGTCCCGCGCACTGCCCCGCGGCCCCGCTCGCCGCCTCCACCTGCCACCCGCTGGTGGCGCCGCGCCGCGCCCCGGTGGCCTCGCCCCGTTCCCCCTGGTTGGGCTCGGTGCCACGCGGGTTGCGCCCGCAACCGCGCCCGGTGGCGCCCAGCAACCGCACCCGGCACCCGATATGGCCCCTTGGGCCTATGACACAGGGGGCCCACCCCCAAAATGTTTAAAAAATGTTTTAAAGGAAATAAAATAATAATAATAAATTAACTTAATTAATCCTATTAATTAACCTGATTAAATATTTAACTAATTAAACTGTTAATTAGTATTAGTCTATGACAGAATGGACGTTGGAAATATGCCCTAGAGGCAATAATAAAGTGGTTATTATTATATTTCCTTGTTCATGATAATTGTCTATTGTTCATGCTATAATTGTGTTATCCGGAAATCGTAATACATGTGTGAATACATAGACCACAACATGTCCCTAGTGAGCCTCTAGTTGACTAGCTCGTTGATCAATAGATGGTTACGGTTTCCTGACCATGGACATTGGATGTCGTTGATAACGGGATCACATCATTAGGAGAATGATGTGATGAACAAGACCCAATCCTAAGCATAGCACAAGATCGTGTAGTTCGTCTGCTAAAGCTTTTCTAATGTCAAGTATCATTTCCTTAGACCATGAGATTGTGCAACTCCCGGATACCGTAGGAATGCTTTGGGTGTGCCAAACGTCACAACGTAACTGGGTGGCTATAAAGGCACACTACGGGTATCTCCGAAAGTGTCTGTTGGGTTGGCATGAATCGAGACTGGGATTTATCACTCCGTGTGATGGAGAGGTATCTCTGGGGCCACTCGGTAGGACATCATCATAATGAGCTCAATGTGACCAAGGAGTTGATCATGGGATGATGTGTTACGAACGAGTAAAGAGACTTGCCGGTAACGAGATTGAACAAGGTATAGGGATACCGACGATCGAATCTCGGGCAAGTATCATACCGGTAGACAAAGGGAATTGTATAAGGGATTGATTGAATCCCCGACATCATGGTTCATCCGATGAGATCATCGTGGAACATGTGGGAGCCAACATGGGTATCCAGATGCCGCTGTTGGTTATTGTCCGGAGAGATGTCTCATTCATGTCTGCATGGTTCCCGAACCCGTAGGGTCTACACACTTAAGGTTCGGTGACGCTAGAGTTGTTATGGGAATTAGTATGCGGTTACCGAATGTTGTTCAGAGTCCCGGATGAGATCCCGGACGTCACGAGGAGTTCCGGAATGGTCCAGAGATAAAGATTTATATATGGGAAGTTCTTATTCGGTCGCCGGAAGTGTTCGGGGGTTTATCGGTATTGTACCGGGTCCACCGAAAGGGTTCCGGGGGTCCACCTGCCCCGGAGGGACCTATGGGCTGACTATGGAGGGGAACCAGCCCCTAGGTGGGCTGGGCGCCAAACCCCCCTAGGGCCCATGCGCCTAGGGTTGGGGGGAAACCCTAAAGGGGGCGCCCCCTTGGCTTGGGGGCAAGCCTCCCCCTTGGCCGCTGCCCCCTCTAGATCCATCTGGAGGGGGCCGGCCCCCTCTCCCTTGCCCCTATAAATAGAGGGGAGGTGGGAGGGCTGCCGCACCCTTCCCCTGGCGCAGCCCTCTCCCTCCCCAACACCTCCGTAGTAGTAGTAGTAGTAGTAGTAGTAGTAGTAGTAGTAGTAGTGGTGCTTGGCGAAGCCCTGCCGGAGAACTGCAAGCTCCACCACCACGCCGTCGTGCTGCCGGAGCTCTCCCTCAACTTCTCCTCTCCCCTTGCTGGATCAAGGAGGAGACGTCCCCGGCCTGTACGTGTGTTGAACGCGGAGGCGCCGTTGTTCGGCGCTTAGATCCGAATCGGCCGCGATCTGAATCGCTGCGTGTACGACTCCACCAACCGCGTTCTTGCAACGCTTCCGCATCGCGATCTTCAAGCGTATGAAGATGTACTCCCCTCTCTCTCTCGTTGATAGTCTCTTCATAGATTGATCTTGGTGATGCGTAGAAATTTTTTGATTTCTGCAACGATCCCCAACAATGGATCCACCTGTCAGTTTGACAGGTCAATAGTCAACGTTGACTGCTGACATCACTCTGACTTCATGCTGACATCATTATTCGTTTTCTATCAAATTAAACAATTTCAAAAATCCTAGAAAACCTTAAAACTTTGAAAATTAATTTAAAATAATCCGCAGCTCGGATGAAAAAGTTTTATACATGAAAGTTGCTCAGAACGACGAGAAGAATCCGAATAAGCGGTCCGTTCGTCCGCCACACATCCCTAGCATAGCGAACATGCAACTTTCCCCCTCCGTTTCATCTGTCCGAAAAATGCCAAACTTCGGGAAAGCTTTCCCGGATGTTTTCCCCCTTCGCCGGCATTGTGTAGCACTGCATTAGAACACGTCTAGCTCTGCATGTTGTCCTGTTATGCTCTTGCTTGCTATGTATTTACTGTTTCTTCCCCCTCTTCTCTCCGGTAGACCCCGGGACCATTGTTGATGCCACTGTGATCGACTACGTCGACGACGACCCCTTCTTCCCTTTCAGTGGAGCTTCTAGGCAAGCCCCCCCCCTTTTGATCATCCCGATATCGCCCATTCCATTCTCTCATGCTTGCATTAGATTTTGCTAATGTTATTGTTTGCTCCTATTCTGATGCATAGTCTGCTTTTGTAACCTGCTCATTGTACCTTACCTGCTTATCCTAAACTGCTCAGTATAGGTTGGTTAGTGATCCATTAGTGACCCCCACCTTGTCCTTGTTGCCCCTGCTTCATCATCGACGACTCGAGCAACATGATCGACGACCAGAGCCCGACACCTCTCATCACATCACATCACGCCTCTTTTTGTCGCTCGACTCTGCAAAGTTACCATCAAGTGTTGTGGGTGGAACCTCATACATCACTCCTGATGAGATCTCTGTAGTGTAGCTATTCGGTTGTGGTCAACGAGGGTGGTTCCTCCTTCACCATTCCTGATACGGCTCTGTTGTGCAACACCTCAAGTGTGAACCTCGAGGGTGGTTCCTCTTCCATTCACCTTGATGATTACATTGAGTGGGATCCTCCGAGGGTGATTCCTTGGGTTTTCCCCTTGATGTTTGAACACACGGTTACCTTGACTTTACCTGAGACCTTGGTGAAAGTCGGGCGGGCCGGAGAGCACCCGCAAGATGGTTACGAGGCACGGCCAGGTAGTCAGGCCGGCCCCGAGTGGGCTGGGCTAGCCCTTGACGTATTTCCTCGAGACGGGGCGACGGGGTCACATTATCGTCAGTCTATGCTCGTCTCCGCAAGCTAATAATACACTATGGTTAGGGTATTTGTTTTGAGTTGGCCTTTGGCCTTTACGCACTAACCACCACGCGAGAATAGTTATGGGCCTTGACGTCATAGTATCAGCCGAAGCTTTGTCAGGCGTCCAGTTCAGCATTGCGGCACGGCCTAGTCGGTGCCCCAGTGGAGGTGGCCTGTATCGCCCTGCATGCAACGATCCGGAGTGCAACGGGCGATGGGCCCAGACCCCAGAGTGCTTAGGATGTAGACCGGCGAGGACCTCTCTGCTGAGCCTAGGTAGGGCTAAGACGTGTTGATTTTCCGAGGCCGGGCATTAACCCAGAAGAGTGTGTTCGGCCAAAGTAATCAAGCGTGTTGGAAAACGTGGTGCACCCCTGTAGGGAAGATTATCTATAATAGCCGTGTCCACGGTAACGGACGTTCAGACTTATATCCTGATCTTTTACAACTAGAAATGGATACTTGATATATGTGGTTCCGGGATTGCTTTCTCGCGGGGAGTCGAGGAAGGATCTCTGGGCTTTAATGCTACAACATGTGTGTTAAATATAAACTGCTATTCTTTACTCTTCTACATGCTAGAAGATGCTTGGAGCTGCTTGAAGATGCTAGTCTTCGATAGGCTAGGCCTTCCCCCTCTATTCTGGCATTCTATAGTTCAGTCCACAGATACAGCCCTTCCATTTGATACCAATGCATACTTAGTATAGATCTGATGCTTGCAAGTACTTTGGATGAGTACTCACGGTTGCTTTGCTACCCCTTTTCCCCCTTCCTTCTTCTTTCCAGTTGATGCAACCAGATGGTGGATCCCTGGAGCCAGATGCCACCACCGACGGATACAACTACATGGACGCCGCCGAAGACCAGGAGTAGTTAGGAGGTCCTAGGCAGGAGGCCTTGCCTCTTCGATCGTTGTTGTTTTTGTGCTTGCCTTCTTAAGGCATCCTTGTTTAACTAATGTCTGTACTCAGATATTGTTGCTTCCGCTGATTCTTGTGTATCGAGCTTGTATTCGAGCCCTCGAGGCCCCTGGCTTGTAATATGAAGCTTGTATTGTTTTGATTTGTGTCTAGAGTTGTGTTGTGATATCTTCCCGTGAGTCCCTGATATTGATCGTACACATTTGCGTGTATGATTAGTGTATGATTGAATCGGGGGCATCACAAGTTGGTATCAGAGCCGACTGCATGTAGGTTCCCCCTTTCCAACTCCTTGGCCGAAATTAAGTCTAGTCTTTGAAAAACTGATTTACTAACATGGTTGTGTGGCTTACGGGCCCACGTCGCCAATTGGGTGGTATTAGGATCTTTTCTTCCTCGTCTATACTCTGGGACTCTGATCTCTCTTCTATTCGGGTTAAATGATTTTTCTAACTCTATCCTAGGTTCTCATGATCACATCCATCCAGAGATTTGTATTACACCTTTCTTGAATTGGGAGCCAGGATCTGCTTCACATTGTTCACGGGCCGCAGGATCCTTTTATCGAAGGCACCCTGCGTTGTGCCCTGCAGATTCCTCGCTCTAGTGGTTTTATACGACGTTGATGTAGCCTTTGCTATGTCCTGTCATTGTATCCCTCCATCGCGTGCCAGCGTGCCGCCTAGTATGTCTAGGATGATTCTCTTGTCTAAACTCATACTAACAACGTGTGAATGGCTCTGTATATGTATATGTATGTCTTTAATGACTACTGTTTTGTACATACTGTGCCTTTGCTCATTGTTCAAGTTACATCATGAATGACTCCGTACACATGCTCCGCCCCTTGTTAAATCTCTCCCTGAAGTTTTTAGCAGCATGGCTGACGATCCTTCACCTCCACCCTATATTGCCGCAATGATGCAACAGTTTGAGCTGAATCGTCAGTTTATGACTGGGGTAAGGGCTCAGTTACCAAACTAGAATGCGCATCAACAGCCTGCCCCAATAACACTGCCAGAATTTGTGCGCCTTAACCTGTCCATTTTCCGTAACTCCACCAATCTTATGGATGCTGATGATTGGCTTCGTGACGTCATGTTTGAGATGGAGTCAGCTAATGTTGCCCCTACCAGTTACGTCACCTTTGCGAAATTCCACTTGAAGGGTCCAGCTGCTCAATGGTGGGAAAGCCATAGGGGTATGCTGCCTGCAGAGACTGTAACCACTTGGTAGGAATTTCAGTTAGCCTTCCGTGCATGGCACATTCCAAGGTCTGATGGACCAGAAGAAGAAGGAGTTCCGAAAACTCTCACAGGGCACAATGACCGTGGATGAATATCAGAGGAAATTCCTTGAATTATCTCGCTATGTTGTGGATGACGTCTGCACAGATGCTCGCAAGCAACAGAAATTCCGTGAAGGACTGCGTCCCGATATAAAGCTCACACTTGTTGCTCATGATTGCGCAGACTTTGCCACTCTTGTCAGCCAAGCTTTCCGAACTGAAACTGGTCTAACTGAGTACCAAGAGTCGCTCAAGCGTACTCGAGATGTTGGCTCATCCTCGAGTCAGTCTTCTTAGAAACGTCGAGTCTAGATCCCACACAATGTTCATCACTGACCTGCTCCAACACCAAGGCCATCTTATGTTGCACCTCATCTGCCTCCTCCGCCGAGACAACTAACGATTCAGGGTGCACAGTCCAATACTATGGCTCCTCCCGATAATGATGGTTTATGCCGCAAGTGTGCACAGCCAGGGCACCTTGCTCTCAACTGTCGCCCGGGTCAACCGCAGAATTCATCACGTCCTCCTGTTGGCCGTAAGAAGGGTCGTCGAAACCATCTTACCAGTAGTGGCAGGACGCCTGCAATGAGTTGTGGTCAAGTCACCCATGTCAAGATTGAAGAAGCTCGTGAGTCCCCAAAAATCGTGATGGGTACCCTTCGCGTTAATTCAGTGCCAGCTTCTATTCTCTTTGATTCAGGAGCATCGCATGCTTTTGTGTCCCAACAATTTGCTCAGTCACATGAGTTATACATGAAAATTTTACCAACTCCTTTAGCGGTTCAATCTCCGGGATCCAAGTGGCAAACCACAATGATAAGCCCTCGCAACCAAATCGAGAATGGAGGTCTACTTTTTCCGGCTTCTCTCATTGTACTCGGACCTTCCAACATAGACATCATTCTTGGTACGGATTGGTTGACAGCCCATAATGCTAAGATCGACTGTGCCGCCAAGACAGTACGACTCACTCATCCTTCTGGCCAGTTGATCAACTACTCAACTCAGATGGTCCACGATGCCGAGAATCAGATATATGTTCTAAATGCATTGAATGCTTCACCTCTCGAGGGAATAGAGAACATTCCATTCGTTCGTGATTTCGAAGATGTCTTTCCAGAAGAACTTCCAGGAATACCCCCTGCTAGAGCTGTTGAATTCATCATAGACTTGAAGCCGGGCACTACTCCTATAGCCAAGCGGCCATACAAGATGCTGCCGCATGAACACCTTGACCTTAAGGAGGAAATCGACAAATCTCTTCACAAGGGATTCATTCATCCTAGTTCCTCTACTTGGGGAGCACCTTCTCTCTTTGTCAACTAGAAGGATGGTACAAATCGTTTGGTCCAAGATTACCGACCTATCAACCAGGCAACAATTCAGAACAAGTATCCGCTTCCCAGAATCAAAGATTTATCTGATCAACTTGCTGGCTCCTTAGTATTCTCTAAACTTGATTTGAGGTTGGGTTACCACCAGATTCGGGTTCGTGAAGAGGATATTCCCAAGACCGCCTTCGTTACTCGCTATGGTTCATACGAGTACACTATCATGCACTACAAAAAAAATACACTTCTGTGATGATACGTGTTTTTCACAGTAGGTCACATTTTCTGTCATGCATGTACATCCATGACAAATTTATGACAGAATCAAGATAGTCATACCTGTGCTGTCGTAGAAGTGTTCCATGACATTACCAAAATTATCATCACAGAAGTGTCCACTTCCATGACGATAAATCGCGCGTCACAAAAGTGCTTTCGTCAAGGGTGACCGACACGTGGCATCCACCGTAACGGAACGCCGTTAAGCTATTGGGTCCGGTTTTGGATCCGATAACCCATTAACAGCCCCGACCAATGGGGATTTTCCACGTGTAAAATCATCATTGGCTGGAGGAAACATGTGTCGGCTCACCGTTGGGACAGATGTCATCCACTCATTGGACCCAAAGCGCCTATGATACGTCGACACGTGGCACGGCCCAACAGAGGCCCATATAGGTTAAAAAGGCCGGCCCAGTCAAAGGCCCGTAGTACTTACCCAGGTACTAGTGGGCCAGCCCAATAACGGCCTGCTTAATAAAGGCCCATTTATGGCCCGAAGCCCGATCTGGCCCGTTAATTGTTCGCCGAATATTTGGGCCCATTTACGGCCCGAAGCCAGATCTGGCCCGTTAACTGTTCACCGAATATTTGGGCCCAATTACAGCCCAGTGACTTTTGGCCTGTTAGAGGCCCGATGTAGACATGGGCCCATTTCGGCCCGGTGTGACTTTCGGCCTGGGAATGGCCCGTGCTGCCCATGGGCCATATATGGTCCGACGGGACATCGGGCCCATTAACGGTCCGTGATAAATGTTGCAACAGTTAAGCCCAATGTGACTTTGGGTCTGTTAAAGGCCTGTCGCATAATTCGGCCCGTTGATGTCTGTACTAAGCTTTCGGCCTATTAAAGGCCCATGATATCAGTGGGCCAACTAAGGCCCGAGATATGTTTCGGCCTGGTAACTGCCCGTGATATAACTGGGCCCAAAAAGGCCCAGTCTACATTTCAGCCTGCTGAAGGCCCGTCGACGACTAGTGAAAACTGAGGCCCAATATGTATTTCGGCCTGCTAAAGGCCCATGGTTTCATCTGGGCCGTAACAGGTATTCAGCATGTTAATGGCCCAACACTACCTGGGCCTAACTAAGCACTGGGTCCACAAAAGGCCCAACTAAAATATAGGCCGTTGTAAGTCGTGGGCCTCGCGCAAAGTGTGAAGGCCCCAATCATTAGGGCCCAAGAAAGATGCAGGCCGGCCCAATTGTGGCCCGCTAAACACCAGGCCCGTTAGAGGCGAATGTTTCGGCCCGGTCGACTACATCTGATTTTTTTTCAGATAGCGAATGATGGCAGTAACTAGTAGGAATTAAGAACAAACCTACTCTATACAATAAAGAAATTACGGCATAGTAACTAAGAATAAACCTACACTATACAATAAAGGATTTATGGTATATTACATCCACTGGGCATCGAAGTTCGCCACCAGTGATCATAAAGCGCAACGAAGAAGCAGATTACAAAAACTGGGCACCATTGCAGTGTAACAAAATAATACTGAACTCAGACCACTTCCAAGATAGTTCAAGAAAGGTTAGCCTTGCGTAGGAACTGCTGCGCAAGCTGCTGAGCAAGGCTGTGAGACCGGCCTAGCATGTCAGTCATAGCTTCCAGGTGTAGTTGTTTAGCGATGAGGTTCTCATTGGTGTTCTCCACAATCTTTCTTAGAGATAGGACTTCAAGTCGAAGTTGAGTTGCAGAATGCCTTTCTGCTAGAACTTGGGACTGAAGAAGTCGAACTGATTCAGACAACGAATTCTGTGAGCTTGTCTGACTGCTAGTCTCAAGTAACTTGAACACTGCATCAAGACAAGACTTTGGGGTTGTCTCGCTATCTTCAAGATGTTTTGCCTTCTTTGCTGCAATATATGTTGGGTTAGTCTCACAGCCTTCAGCAGACTTGTGCATTCCATCAGGCATATCACCCTGAAACAAAGCAGAGAGATGACAGGTTTTGCATGTGTATAAACAAAGATGATAAATGTGCTGTCAATTCCATCCAATTTCAAATTAGAAAATAAAGAGTAGGTTCAAAATATCAATAGCATAATTTGGCATTGTTCATAATGCGGGGAGCTTCACCACACTACTGGATTACCATGTCAACATAACAAGCATAGATGAAGGGCAAAGAAAATCATTGTATCTATTTTGGTTAATGTGCATGGCATGTTGTTCATATCATCAGCCACATCAGTAAGATAAAACAGGAGATGACAAGGTGCAAACGTGGGCTACTTCACCACACACTGGATTATAGATCCACAAAAATAAGCATACATATAGGGAGTATTGAGTAAAGTGCATGGTATGAATAAGGAATTTGGTTTTACAAGTAAAACTTAGAACTTACGGTTCTTGCGAACATGCATTTTGGTAGAAACAGCAAACTAAACAGTAGTAAACGATAGGGAGTATGAGCAAATTAAACAGCATTGAGGATAAAGGCTTTAAAAGGACTGACTTACATTAACAGTTAACACCAACTTTATAATGCCCTTCTCCATGTCAAGGGAAGGATAACTCAAGAATTTCAGCACAGAATCTTCTTCATAAGCATTGCTTGTACTCTACATTTTGTAGGGAGTAATTATAGATATTATAATACTGGAAGGGACAGAGGATAATGAAGATAAGATGCAGATTGATGCTACATAATCAACTACCAATCCCTGGAAGTACAAGCATTACAGGATAAAATGGACTGACAAGAGCAATGGGCTACACTTCTACACTGGCATTGTCTGTGTATTCTACTTTTTGGTAAGATTAAATATAGATCCGATCTTTTTTAGTAAATGGTGGGCGAGGGAGATAAGATGCAGAATGCTACACAATGAACCAATCCCTCTTCCCATAATACAAGAGTGTTTTGAACACTGGTGTACTGTACAAAACATTCTTATATTATGGGACGTAGGGAGTAGCTGTTAATGTAAGTACAGTGATAGACGACGTCCAGTCCTTACAAGAGGACTGCAGAGCTAAACCTCTTCAAAAGCAGTGGGTTGAATCTAAATTTATGTAAGAGTCCATACGGATCTTATAATGTCCATCAAATGGACGATAACGAGGCTAACATGTGCAGTGATGCTACATAATCAAACAGCTATGAAAGTAAGTATGGTCATACAGGGTAAGAGGTACTCACAAGAGCAATGCAGTGTGCAGTATAGTTGCGAGATTCTGTGGTCCCTTGAGAATGAATGTTCTTTTGCTAACAGTTTTCATACAAGTGAGACGTTAAGGAAAATGCAGAAATGTAGTTCAAATTATGATGTGATATCATAGATAGTACCTTATGCTGCAGCTGAGACCAATGTGTAACAAGATTATTCCAGTCACCGTCAGATAAATGTAGCATCGGAGACTTTACAAAAATGTCGTTTAGAGGCTTGCCATCGAAGTGCGCTTGCCTCAGGTAGGAACGATACTTCATCAACGAGTGCTTGAAAAGCGCAACCAACCCTTGCTCGTCTTCACAATCCAGTTTGGTCCTCGCCTATTTAAAAGAATGAAATTTTGTGTCTTCTGTGAGCAGAAACATATGCAGTAATGACCATGAATAACATTAGTACATTACTTACGCGTAAGTTGCGGAGGAAGACTGGAAATTGTTCTATGTCTGCGGTATAATCTTTCCATGAAGGAAAGATGCGCACAAAGTTCCAGACAACAATATAAGCTTTCTCTTCTAAACTAGGAAGAAATGGAACAGGGGTCCTATTTGCTACAATTGGGGCTCTCTCTGGTTCGAAAAGGGATTTGGCAACTGGATTTGGTGTACTCTTTGCTGGAATGGGGGTTTTGCATCGTAGAGTTGGTGCTATGTCAACTGGCATAATCATAATGTTTGGTGCAGTTGGGGTCTGCTGAGTTGGGGCATCAGAAATGACCAGTGTAGTAGGGCTAGAGTCTGCTAGAGTTGGGGTGTTTTGTGGGTCAGGTGATATTGCAACTACACCTAATGGGCTATTTGATTTATCAGGTGCCACTACCTTTTCCAAATACTTTGCTTGTGCTCCTCCACGATCAGCAATCGCCCTCTTCCTTTTGAATGTCTGATACACAAGAACAGCATTTGAATGGATAAATATGGTATGATGACAGATGGAATATGTACTGAAAATGGATATGCAGGGCGTATTCACATACATGATGTGTAAACTAAGCTAATGGCAGTTCAACAAAGTAGAAGCAATGCAAAGCATCAGTTGTAAGATATGTGTGACAAATATAACCTTGGAAAGTTAGAGCAAGCACCTTGATGGGTGAATAAGATAGGGTATCTTCCTATGACTCCTCCACTAGGGAGCTACATTGACTTAGGTCTCCCTCTAGCTCAGAATCACTGTTAGGATCATATTCTGAGCATGAATCTGTAGGTGGAAAGCGTTTGCATTGCATTGCATCCAGACTTGATTTCAGTCCCTTAATTCCAAGTTTGACAGCCATGGCATTGTTCTGCTTTATTATTTTCATGCGCGCAAAGTCATAATCATTATGATGCTCTTCAGAATCTGAGATTAATGAAAACATAAAAAGTAGTCAGATTATCTATGGAATGCATTGCGGATTCAACTCGAAGAGTGTCTCCCTATAAACCCCTCCATATGCAAAGTTCACCCCCAACTGTGCTGACCAGACCACCCACAGAAATACAAACCCCTTATGTCTCTATAACAGGCAAACACACATTTCAAAATTGAAGTAGGAACATTAGAATCATATGAAATTCGTATTTGAACAAATAAACTAAGGAATTATGAGTGGCATAATGTTTAGCTTCAAGGGTGGAGTGTTGGTAGTGCGACACAAAGCAAGTAGGCAGATTGTATTCCATGTAAAAGATCGAAGCCTATGTAAAAGCTGGAAATGACACTTTCTTTCTATACAATGCAGTGTTCGTTGCCCACACATGATGGAAGAGATCACATAGAGAAATACTATTCACTCATGTCTACGGTTGCAGTATTTAGAAACAGCGTGGTCCACCCTAAAAGAATATTGACAACAAATATGACAAGGCAAGCATAGATGTAGTGAATCAATCATTTACTTGTGAGCTCACTAGGACAAGTATGCAGAATTGTAACTGCAGTAAGAGACCATCCAAAATCTGAATCAAGAAGTTTGTCTAGCACTTATTGTTTGCAACTAATCGACATGAATAATTGGATATTATATCGAATGAGTAAGAAAGACAAGTAAAATTTTCAACAAACCTGGCTTGCAGTAGTAATCTGGGTCAATGTCACTACGACCAACAATCCAAAATGACTAGTGTCTGTTCCTAGGGCCGGAATTTTGAAAACCCTGTGAACTTTACAGGTACTAATGATTACCGAAATACATCTGAACCATTAAGTGTAGGTAGCACTGAGCACATAACAAACCCTAATGACAGCCCTGCCTAATGAGTAATGAATCAATTAGAAAATGGGTGATGAGGAGTGGCTGCTGAGTGTTGAGGACTTATCTCAGGATAAATCGGGTTGGCTTAGTGGGTGCTGCACGCCTGAGCCCTGAACAGACTAAAAGGTAGGCACGGCGGCGCGCCCGGGCAGCGGTGACGCTGTTGGGCGAGCGGCTCCTTACCTCCTGTTAGTCCGGCGTCTCCTCCTAGAGTCATGCCGTCCGGGGACGGCAAGTCACCGGCGAGGCAGGCGGCTGGGGGCGAGTAGAGATCGGAAGTGCGCAGCAGAACAGAGGGGAATCGGGCCCTGGGACGACCCAAAATCCTAGGGTGGGCCGGCCCACCGTGGGCACCCTATAGAGATACACACCCGAGCGGTGAACAAGCATTTTCGAAACTAATTTAGGAACATTTAGCTGACCAATTAAATGAATCTGTTTTAATATTATCAGATTCGTATTTGAACAACTAAGCTTGTTTAGCTTGATGGGTCGAGCAGTGCTATTATGACACGAAGCACGTATTCTGATCGTATAGTGATCATAAAAGGGGGAAACCGGAGAAATGATATTTAGCAGCCATTGTTTGCTTGAAACTAAGAACTAAATTCTAAGAGCTGAAAAGAAAGTAGAGTAACCAAGTTAAGATCTATTTTCTGGCTGAGATCAAAAAGTTGAGGAGATATGAAGTACCACCTCTCTTGCGGCACCGTATAGGCATCGGGGGTGCGATGGCTGTCGGTGGTGTTGAAGCAGATCTTCGACAATAGACGGGTCCATCGGGGGATAAGTCCCGTTGCGGTGGAAGAGAAGGTCGTGTGAGCTGCCCCGACAAAGAGGCGACGGCGCCGATGAAGCGAGAGGACGTGATGCAAGGCTCTTGGTCCGTCGTCGTGGATGAGAAACGTCCATCTCTAGCAGTGGACGACGCGGTCTTGGTAGGTGCTCCGGCATGGTGGAGGACGGTGGCGATGGATGTGGTGGAGGACGGCGGTGATGGATGTGGTGGAGGACGGCGGCGATGGATGGGGTGGCGGACGGAGGCTGGTGTGGGGATGGTGTTCTAGCGCGAACGATGTATGAATGAGAAAATGCAGGGAGAGGTACGGGGAACCATGTTTTTGGGACGCGCCTGTCTGAAATATGGGAAAGTTACGAACTTAGCCCTCGTTTAAAATTTGGACGTCTCATCGGTTGGGGATACGACGGTAATCTCGCATCTCACCAATATTTGCCTAGAGCGATTTCGGGCAAGGAGAGGGTGGTTGGCGCCCATGGTTGGCACCCATGGTGTATGAACGGGCTGACAGGTAGGGCGGTTGTGTCACATCTGAGTGAAGTTACAAACCTGCCCCTATTGAAAATATTTGCCTACATTGATTTCGGCCGAGTCGAGTTTGTTTTGCCGCCCACCATTATGAATGGGGAAATGGAGGGAGAAACAGAGGTCTTTCGGATGAGCTTGAATCAAATGTGTTTTGCCGCCCATGTTTGGCGCCCACCATGTCGGAATGGGCGCAGAGGCGGTCGTGTCATGTCTTATTGAAGTTACTATCCTACCCCTATTTAGAGAAGTGGAAATCGGGCCGATGGATTGTCCATGTAATGGGTAGACAGTAATTTCCATCTCCCAGACACTTGGCTTCGGGCAGCCGACGTGGGAGTGGACATTTTGCCGCTTCTTTCGAATTTTGGGACAATAAGCATCCACGTTTACCCTGGCAACTAAATTTGAATCCATTTTGTATTCCTATACGAATCTTTATAAATCATTCTATGTGTTTTTATATATCTTCAAAAGGACGACAAAGATGTATTCCACTGTCATATATGAATATGGTTTACAAATGCCGATACTCAAATTCAGAAGCTAGAATCCAGTTTAAGGTGAATTCGAATATTTGGAACACTTCATGTCCAACTCAAATGTCACACGCAGCATAATGTGTACTCCCATTTAGATATGTACACAAGCGATGTATCAAGATTCAAATACCGAGTGAATCAACCAAGAATGTACAGAACTAACAGACATATAAACACTTATAGAGTATATGGATCAATAATATCAACTAACATACATAAACCAGGCCGCTGTACTTTTCTTTGCTACAACAGCATCCTTTTTTTAGCCAAGCTACTACAGCATCTTGGCCCTTTCCGATGTGTGCCACTTATGGTCCATCTATACTACTATTATTGCTGAATGCACATTCAGCCCGATTGGCATATTTGTAGGTCTGGCACATCAATCAAAATGAAATGTCTCCGAGTCTTATCAATTAATACATACTTGTGCTCAAATAAAATTACAAACCAAGTGGGAATTTAATTTCCTTTTTTCCTTCAGGACCTTAACAATGTGGTCAGTCTCAGCTTGCTTCGTTTTGAAATCCACCAAATATTTAATGGTTGTCTTGAGTACTGCTACTGATTGTGCTATTTGCTTCCTCAACATGTCAACTTCATCTCTAAGTGCAGAAGCAGAATCTCTTTCTACCACTACTTTAGCATCTAGAGCATCAGCAGTTGGCAATTCATAATGCACGATTGGGCCGGTGCCACTGCTGTGGGATGATACAATGTCCATGGGGACCTCGCTCTTTGATCTTGGGCTAACCTATTTTGCCATTAAAGTTCCGATTGGATTCAGAAAAGTTGAAGTTAGCCAAACATCTCAACTGGGAGTTATAACAGCAAACCAGTTAAACAAACAAGGAATTAAAGAGTTTCAGTTCGATGCTGAAAAGAAGTTATTAACATCATTGTAACCCATTGTTGCAGCAGCAAAGCAGTTAAACAAACAAGTAGCTATTTAAGTTCAGGCAAACAGGTAATTCTTAACAGTAAGTATCAAACACATAGATAGGTGCAGTCTATAATAGGATTAACAGGCTGTGGCATTATGTAATCAGTAGCAAACTAAATTAAGCCAAGCAACGTAATTGAACAATTTTGCAATAAGTGGCTAACTAAAATTCCGAGAAGCAGGTAACTGAACTTACGCTAGTTCTTTGTATAGGCACACTGCAACTTCTTTTTCGCTTACAAGGTTGTATGAAGGAGTCCATGGCATCAATTGCTTGGATACGCAGTCCCAATACTTGTTTCTTCCCACACTGCATTGGTAAGTCGAATGGTTAATCTGGTAAGATGGTGCGTCCTTGATATGTTATATGAGGACGTGTAGTCAGACTAGTTGTAGCCACACACATCACACTGGCTTTTACTGTATATTTCATGCGATTACTTTTGGCATATCGAGATCTAAGCAATCTACAATAGGATGAAAAGACTGGCATCCTTCACATTATTGGCGAACTTAGTTCATAGAAACAAGCAATTCAACCATTCTGTGGGTAAATCAAAAGCGCCACTGGAATATTTTTCACTACCCCTATCATACACGCAAAAAGGGGCGACGCCACCATAGGGGCTGGTATGGGCGGCCGCCTCGGGTTGCTCGAAAGTGTGCACCTAGTTTGAGTCGTCCAGGTTGGCCCAGGCTAGTTTTGTTCGTCCCAACGCACGAGCAGGCAATGTAAAAAATGAAAAAAATGTTTCAATTTGGATAGGCCAATAACATAAGTGCAAGGCAGGCCCTATAGCAGGTTCGCAGCCCAAACGAGCGCCTCCCATATTGATCGACAGTAGGAAAAATCCCAATTCATCCGCTCCAACCTCCAGTCTGGTTCGCTCCTAACCTAGCCGCCGCTGGACAGACCGACATAGCACTTCCTCGCGCCCTCATTGGAGGGCGGTCGCCGGGCTTCAAGCGAACGGAAGGACAAGAAGATGAAGATCCAACCCTAGGTGTAGCCTGCGTGGGAGGCAGCGGCGGCAGCACGGGCATGGCATCGAGCTTGAGTGAACGGACAGTCGCAGCTTGCAAGAGTAGCATGCGCAACGAGCAGGTACATCACATCCCTGATTATATCCAATTCAACTCTTCAATTTCTGGCCAATAGTTAAACCCGACGGTATTGTAAAACTGCTTGTATGTAGGGAATCTATGAGAAAATGAAACCAATTTCTACTTATTTTATAACTCCCCAATCAATACTGAACTGACTGAATCTGATGTATCTAATCAAGTTTCCGGTGCAAACATGCAAGATCATGTTGTACTTGAGCCTGAAGTGTCTAATGAACAAACTGCTAATGAAGGATTTGATGCAAACATTTTACATGCTCCTGGTGATGAACATATAGTGTCTAATGAGGCATCTAATGCAAGCATTTTGCAAGCTCCCATTGAAGGATTTAGTGTCTAATGATGATCTGCTATGTTGAGAGAGACATAGAGATTTGCAGGCATTGATGACAAGCAAATTATAGTGCATTTTCATGGCTTGAGGAAACGTCGAGGCCATCTACCAGAAAGTCCCCGTATCATGACAACGTAGCATAAATACTTTTCTAATCTATTGTTTGAAACTATTGGCATACTTGTGCAGGATAGATATATTGATATGCAGTTTGCGCACTGGTTATAGGTGCAATTACACTTCGATATTTTTAGCCAGAGAACGAATAATTCAAGCAGGTACAGACCATGTTTGTAGTCCTTGTACACCATGTTGCATTTTGTGTTTTTTGGTGCTTGCATCATTTAGTGTTTATAATCTGAACTACTTTGGATCATTAGCTGGTTTTCAAAGTGCATGTAGCTTCACATTTCTCAAGTTATGTTGATTTCCGGAGTGCAAGTGCCTTCGTATTTTTTAAGTTAAATGTTCGCCCCTGGTACTTTAATTCGTGGATCCGCCACTGCACACAAATCATACACGAATGCCAGTACGAATTAAATGAAATGCAGGGACTTACGCTAGCTCGTTGTACAGGCTCACTGCAGCTCTTCTTGCCCTTGGGATGTTCCATGTACAAGTCCATGTTACCACTTGCTTGGATGTGCAGGCCTTGTGCTCCTTGCATCCCCCTCTGCATTTTTGACACGACGAATGGCAGATCAAATAAGAGGAATCGACCTTGCTGTTGTACCGGAGGACAGATACTTACAAGGCTATACGGGTGTGCAGGATGTGTACCAGATCCCGTAGCGCCATCATGCTTCGCTAGAAAATGGATTTGCTTGTTTCAGATGATATCTCCAGAAGAAATAAGAGTTAAAGTCAGAGTTGGATAGGTGTGTAAGATTAGAGAGCAATGAAAGGATATCCAAACATCGTCGGAACAGTGCACAAGAGAGTGATGTGTGGATACCTAGTTCGGGCCGGCGTTTGGGCATGCTCGCCTAGCTAGAGTGAGGGTCACTTCAGAGCCATTAAGGGTGATGTGCTGGTGTTGGCTGGCCGCGCACGGATGCAGATCTTGAGTGGCAGCGGAGCGCTACGATGCGGTGGACGAGACCGTTGGTGAAGCCCCAGCGGCCTCGGGGGGCGGAGGTGCAACAATGTGCTCGGTGAAGTAGCCCCGGTGAGCTGGGAGACAGCGTCGGTGAAGCGCACCTGATGCGGTGGAAGTCGGTGTCTGTGAGGCACGTCGGTTGCGGCGGCCGACGTTGTCGGTGGACCACCCGGTGCGGTGGACGAGGGCGTAGATGAGGTAGCTCCGGTGCGGTGGTGAAGCGCGACCGTCGTCTTCATCGTCGTCGTCCGGCACAGAGGTGGGGAAAGAGACGAGACGAGGGGCGATTCGAACTTTGCTTAGGTTGGTGGCGAATTAGGGATTTGAGCAATCTGGGCGCGGAAGGGGACGGTGGATAAGGGAGATTTTGTAGGGTTGGAATTGGGGCCGTCAGATATTTCAATCTGAAACATGGAAGTGCGAACTTATTTTGTCAACGTCCTTTTTGGGGGGGGGGAGGGGGGAGTGAGGGAGGGGGTGGGTGGCTGGGTGCTACGCGTCCGTCCGACACACGCGACCACACGACACGACCCTGGTCTGCCTGGTGCGCCTACATTTGAGAATGCAAACGAATCTTCTTTCGTTTGCAAACGAATCTGTATGTATTACTATGCCCGTGTTTTCCTTGCAATAATTAGTCATTTGAAACGAGATACTATAAATTAATTAATGAGCAGTTATTTGAAAAAAAAAACGAAACGGTATCCACGCTAACGTGGGTTAGAGTGTGTGTCACATAATTAGTTATTTGAATTAGAGTGTGTGTCACATAGCGATCTCCAATTCTAACATGGATTTTCGCATTTCACTGTATCCACGCTACTTTTTTAATACAAATTCATATGTATATGATGAACACCATGGTAGTGAGAAAACTTTTGGATGGATTCAAACATATGACCTACAAAATAGCACAACAAATCGAGTCAATGTCAACTTTTCGAAACCTAGTATGGCACGAATTCGAAATAATTACCCATATGCATGGTCCTCAGTTCAAATCTTACAATGTACACCGAATTGAAACATCGATATTATGTCTCGTACTATCTACATTCAAATGTTGTTTTTAGCCCACCCCCCCCCCCCCCCCCGCACACGCGCTACATACTTCATGTATCTGTCATTCTTCCTCTCATAACCACCTTAGGAAGCTATCGGTTTCCAACACACATCCATTCTTTCTCTCCATGTTTCGATCTCTAACTCTCTCAACTACACAACCCCCTTTTTCCACTCTGTTACGAAATGTATTTACCTCACACACCCGCCATTGCACCCCATGCCGAGCTCTCTCTCTCCCTCTCCCTCTCACCCTCTCGCGCTAAATACATGCATTGCCTATCTAGCCCCCAACCTCTCATGCGCATGCACGCACGTTGTCTATCTAGGTCACTCCCTCGAGACTGTCTCACTCTTTCTTCCGCACGGCGGGCCACACTCACTCAATCTCGCTCTCTTTATCTGAGTATCGTTTAACCTCGTTTTCTTTCACACACAATGATATATCTCCCTGTTCGGGCCTCGATCGACACACTCTATACTCTCTCACGCAGATTGTCTATCTAGGTCAGTCCATCGAAGCCGCCCCCACTCTTTCGACCTCATGGCGGGCCACGCTCACTCTCTCTCTCTCTCCCTGTCTCCCCCCCTCTCTCTCTCTCTCTCTTTGTATATCTCAATTGACCTCGCTCTTTCTCGGAAAAAACGATATATCACCATGTTTGAGCCCAATTCGACTTATTCACATTGTATACTCTCTCACGCACATTGCCTATCTAGGTCACTCTCTCCAACCCGTCTCACTCTTTCGATCACACGACGACCCTATGTGATCGATTGACCTTGCTTCCTCCCACGCACAAAATATATCTACACGTCTGTGACTGGATCATCTCTCAAGCTCTATCTTACAGCCCTCGCCCTTGCCAAAGCTCAATCGGACAATATCTCTCCAGAGCATATATATTTGTTTAATGAATGTCGGACCACACTCACTTTGTCTCTCTATCTATATGTCTCTCGATTGACCTCGATTTCTCACGTCGTATCTTCCACACATTGAAGCTAGCTCTCCATCCCTTGCAAAGCCGGAGCTATTTGCATTGCGAGGGGCACTCCAACCTTTGATTAATTTGTGTAGGCATTTATTCCGGTCAGTTTAGATTATATTTTCGTAGCATTCGGCCCACAACTACTCGAAACACCGTTGCAACCCCCGCAACTCCCCTAGTTGATTTCCCTCTGGCTCGGTCATCGCTCTCTCTCACGTCCTTTCTCGCCTTCAACGTCGCACCATGGTATTATTGCAAAAAACTCTGTTGTTCTCTTTAATTATTATAAAGAAGCTACAAAACTACACACCGATAGTCCACCTGGAATGGAACAAATTTGGACCCACAAATTAAAGTGCTACAAACTACACACCGAGGGGCCCACATGTCATGAAACAAATTTGGACCCATATACAAATTAAAAAATAAAGGACGAGGATCGAACATGCGACCAAGGCCTTCAAGCCGCACGTCAATAGGCAACATACGTAGAACAGCAATGTTTGTTGTACCTCCCTTTGTTCACATAATGTTTTTATATTACCACAGCCTATTTAATTGATAACATCTAATATTATTTTTAGTACTATTCGCCTTCACTTACTGGTGGGTTCCATGTGTGCTCTCTCTCTCTCTCTCTCTCTCCTCCCCTTCTGCATTTAGACACATGGGAAAACACGAAGAACTCGTAGGCGATGTTGTCATTGACCATATCTGGACGCATTCATAAGTTACGGCACCAGTTTCACGTGCTAGCAGCACTAGTCAGTGTGTACGTGCAATGCACGTTAATTTGGAAGTATATTAAGTGCATGCGGATATTAAGTTGGATATTATTTGCGTGTTATTATGTGATTAGCACTATTTTTGGCATGAAATTAACTGCACGCTAAACGTGTTAAGCGCTCGACATTGAAGCAGTCTAGGTCGTTGGATGACAAGGAATACATGTGGCTTGATGACGTTTTATATTTACTTTGATACGGCTCTAGCAGAACATTCAATCGATCAAACCATAGATTTTGTTCCGTCTGACTCCAACTTTAAATTATACGACGATCAATCTAAAATAAACGCAAATGATAAACGTTCAGATTTTAAGCATGGCAATCCGAACGTTTTTCATGGCACATTTAGATTATGCGGCGGCGGCGGGGGCATCTTGCGGTGGGAAGCGGCACCTCTGCCATGCTCTGTGTGTCGTTGGGCCATTGACCGACGGCGACGGCGGCGCCTTGCGCCGTTGTTGGCGTACTCTTGGACATAGGCCTAGCTTCAAGGAAGGCCAAAATGTTCTGGACTTCGGAGCAAGTCAACTAGCGGGAGGAGGCGACTGGCGTTGGTGCAAGAAAGCGGTCGACGGCGGCCATCCATACCGCTGAGGGGGGCACTGGCACCCACGCGGGGACAGGCGCTGTCAACGGCGTGGCAGAGACATTCGTGTGCATGGGCACGCACGTCAGTGCATGCCCAGGTGCATGCGCTGGCAGGTGCACGGGCACCGGCACGGGCGTGCGCATCAGTGCACACGCAGGCGCTGGCGCTGGCAGGTGCACGGGCGCGTGAAAGTCGGCGGGGACCTCGTGGAACCCAGTGGCATCAAGCTCGGCGACAATGTGCGGCTCCCAGCCCATCAATGCCACGGGGATGGGCGCTGGCGCAGTCGGGGCGACAGGAGCCGGAACGGGAGTGGGGACAGGCGCGGCGTCTTCCCGCAAGGCCAGTTCAAGCTTGTCCCAAAGCGCCTTATGTTCTTGAGACTCCGGCTGGGTGTCTTCCTCGGGAAACTGGAATACTAATAACAGACCATCGTGATGCGGCATGGCGTATGTTTAGGTCAGGCTGGTTGGAGGTAGACGACAGGAGAATCGGAGAGGAAGAGAGAAGATTGTAGTGATACCGGGTAGTGCGGGGTTGATTTTTAACTGCGGCGCCGGTGACATTAAAAGTGGGAGCAGTTGGGATGAAGGTGGGCGGCAGAGCCTGGTCAAAGGGCTCGCCTCCCGGTGAGCCTGCACAGCGGTCTGCTCGCACGCCTCCATGTCAGCCGGCACAGCGGTCTGCTCGCACGCCTCCCGTCGACTCACACGCTTGCTCGGACGGCACCTGCCGATGAGAAGCAGGACTCGTGGCGGCACGTAAACGCCCATGGTTTGAACAGTGAAAGCGTTCGCCTTAACGTGACAGGTGTTTGTTCCAAAATACCTTGGCTCTTCATTTGTGCAACTTGTCATAAGCAGCTTGTCTCAAATTGAAGAAAAAATTACGAAGTAATATTTGTGCCATATCACGTGACCATGCTCAGTTTCAAGAATTTATGGTCACTTTTGGATTTTCTGAAATTTAAGATCCAGGATTCGAAACAATATCATAACCTGCATCATGCAACAAATTTTCAAGCCATACATTTGTCCTGTTGTATTTCTTAAGAAAGGATTTGGTCAAACATTTTGCTTAGTTAGACTTCAGACAAGTTATATATGCAGAGCAAAAGGATAATCCCTCCGTACCAGTGCATTGCCTGATATATTAACTCAAGTACTAGGCACGAACAAACGGGCTCAATTATGTGCTCATCCTGGTGTAGTAGTAGTAGTACTAGGCAATGCAGTTGACGGGTGACCTTGGCGAGCGGCGACCGAGGGAATTGAACCGTGCTCGGCACGGTAGGTAACGTTGTCTAGTTACTAAAGCATCCCTCCGTTGTTCATCAGTGGTCATTATGGACCGGGGACATGAGGGGAATTTCCTAGGGCTGGAATTCTGGCCGCCAGATATTTCGACTCGAAACGCGGAGGCTCGACTGGTTGGGGTTGCCTAATGTGCGTACCACGCACGCCACCAGAAGGACACGAGCCCCTTTTTTATTTTATTTTTTTAGGATCAACGTGAGCCAAGGTCTGGCTGGTACGCCGTTGGGTCCTACCATTCGAGAATACGAAAGGAACCTTTTAAATTGTCGAACGAATCTATGTGTATTACAATGCCCGTATTTTCCTTGCAAATACTAATCTCAACGTGGTAATTGATTTATGACAAGTTGTTGAATTAGAGTGAGTTTGTGATATAGTGATCTCAACGCGGATTTCACATTTCATGGTATCCCTACTAAGTATTTCAATGCAAATTCAAATTTAAAAGATGAACAATATGGAGGTGAGAAAACTTTGTATGTGTCAAGCATATGACCACACACACACACAGACAGACAGCCACACACAAGCACAACAGCAATCCAATAAGTATAGTGCATCTATTTTTCCAAACCATGCATGTATGACACAAATTCAAAAATACTCCTTCTGTTCCTAAATATTAGTCTTTTAGAGATTTCAACAAGCGACTACATACGGAGAAAAATGACCGAATCTACACTCTAAAATATGTCTATATACATCCGTATGTGCCAGTCCACTTGAAATCTCTAAAAAGACTAATATTTAGGAACGAAGGGAGTAAAATGTAAGACATGCATGTTCCTCAATTCAATATTTAAAACGAACATGAAATTGAAACATGAATATTAAGTCTAGTACTACAGTACATGCAAATGTTGTGTTTAATTAGGCGGAGCTATGATTGTCGGGGGTCACCCCCTCGACCTTAGATAAAATTGTGAAGCTCTGTTTAGGGTTGTTTAGATTATATTTGTCCCCACCCTCCCAACCACCGATTGGTTGTGCACCCCCACCCCTCCTCCCCGGGAGAATATCATGTGCCCCCATACCTTAGATGCTATATGCCGATACGAGTTGCCTGGAGCTTGTAGATCTGAGATATAGCAGCTCACATGATGTCTTAATATTTTTACAGGAAACCTTGATGAGTTTGAGAATTGCACACAATTTGTACAAAAACTACTTAGATGCCCTTGGATCCCATATCCAACGACCTCGAAGCTCGTATCACCGTAGCATCTAAGATGAAGGAGGACATCATATTCTCCTGTATGTAAGAATATCATGTTCTACCACACCTTAGATGCTTTGGTGATACAAGCTCTTCGGAGCCGTTGGATTTGTGACCCAACGCCTCCTCGATGGTTCGAACGGTTTTTTGCAGAAAAGCCCCCAAAGAGTTCAGCCACTGCTTACAAGCACAAAGACTGCTCAGATGCCATTGGATCTCAGATCAAACAACCTCGAAGCTCATATCACCGTAGCATCCAAGCTGCGAGGGCACCTTATGTTTTCTCGCACGGGAGAATATGAGGTGCTCCCGCACCGTAGATTCTATGGTGATACAAGTTCAAGGAGATCTAACGGCCCACAGTAGGAGGTTTGAATGTTTTTGCAATATATGGCTGAGAGAGTTTGGGAATTGCGCAGAAAGTACAAGTACTACGCATGTGCCATCTGATCACTGATCATACGACCTAGATGCTCATATCACCGTAGCGGGTAATTAAGCTACGGGGAGCACCTAATATGAGCAACGGGGAGTCGTTGGATCCAAGATGCAGCGGCACACACGAGGCCTGAATGTTTTATTTGCAAAAAAACCTTTGGAGAGTTTGGAAATTGCGAATAATTACAAAGACTACTCCCAAGCCATTGGATCTCACTTCCAACGGTGTAAAAACTCGTATCACCATAGCATCTAAGCTGCGGGGTGGATGTGATATTCTATGCCGCTGTCACTTTTGTTCGTAAACTTGCAAAATACGTGTAACTTGTGCCGTTACTTGTCTAACCGCGCAAAGTGTTTGTACAAAAAAAACCATCCTACACTGAAATATCGGAACAACACACGGGGGTCCCACTTGTCATTAATCAAATTTGGACCTAAAACTAACAAATCTGAAAGACGAAATTCGAACTGGCAACCTGGACTACAAAGCATAAGTCGATCGCCTGAAACAACAACGGTTGTGGGCTTTGTCACATAACTTGATTTTATACAGTATTACGTTGAGTAGAGTAGAGGGAGTGCCCCGTCTACACGTGCATGACCGTTGACTCACTTACTAGTGGGTCCCAGGTCTGCGATCTCTCTCTTCTCTCCATCGTCTAACCTTTGCACGGGCACACACGAAGAGCGGCGCTAGCTTGCCGTGGTGTTATTACAACTAAAAAAAGCTTGGAAAATAGAAGAATCAGCTAGAACAAGAGACGTTGTGGCTGGTCGAGACGGAGCTAACCACACCTATCCTCTATGCCATGTTAGCATGATGAAGCTGTGTGGCTAGTGGGGTGTTTTTGACCGACTGGCTGGGTCCCGAGGTCGAACCATAGGTACTACGTCTGATACAGTAAATTTTTACATGCACATTTTTCCTCCATGCCGAGACATGGCACACCCTACCGCGCGGTTTCGGGGTCTTCCCGGGTGGTGCACGCATATATTCTTCCTGACGTGGGATGCCCTACCGCGCGTTTTCGCCGAAGCAAGTAAATAAATGAGTCGTAACATCACGAAAGACCACTTTTCCCGCCGAGTACATCAGTGAAGCACGGTGGCTAGCTAGTTGGGCTAGTTCGACCGATTAGCTAGGCCGCCGCCACATTTGTTTTTTCACCCATTTTTTATCTACTTGCCGGCAGGTAAATTTAAACATCCACCACGGCGTTGCTCTGGTGTTTGAGTGCGGCAGTATTTTTTATTTTTTGATTGACGGGAGCAGGCGCGGCAGGATTTTTAATTTTTTGATTGACGGGAGCAGGCGCGGCAGCAATTAGTCGGGATGACTCCGCCTGTAAAACCCACTACTCCCTTATGTGAGAAGTCATCGAGTGGTGTTTTACCATGGTGAAAACCAAAAGATTCCCCGCTCCTCGGCTGGCTCCCTCCACCTTCCCGTAGATTGCATTGCCTTTCAGCTATTTCGCCCCTGCATGACCAACGTCGTGCGCCTCGAGAAGCAGAGGGACTTCGGTGGTGTTTAGGCGCTCTCTGCATGGGCATGTCCATGTCTCGGTGCAACATGACCATTGGATCAAACTCAGACAGTGCAAATCAGTCACTGTAGCACAAAGCGTGTGGGTGTGTTCGGTTGCATTCTCATCTCAATATACTCCCTCTGTCTAGGTGTGTAAGTCACCTTACGAAAACCAAATAATCCCAAAACACTTAGGCACGGTACATTAACTCCCTCCCAGTTTCTTGTTTTGTGACATATCAACCGATAAGAGACGTGGGCCGTGCATGCTTTCAATGACTTGAGACTAATAAACATGACATGCAGTGGTTAATTCATTGCATGCAATGCTATTAATTAGCAAAAAGACATTAAGTAGTTGTTTCCTCTTCATGTATTTGTGTTAACCTACTAGTGTGGACTCATGCACCCTTCATGCACTCTGCCAAACACCCAAAAGTGGGCCGAGAAGGGAACTTTTGCTCCCATCCTATGCACCCTTCATACACCCTGCCTAACACTATTCGTGCTTCATATGGTTCATGTTTCGTGGAGTACTGTAGCACCGTACTCTCCGTGCGCTGTAGACCTAGTTTTGTTAACATTGATCTCACCGTTCATTCTCGACCGGCCAATCGAGAAAGTGGTACTATGTTACTACATTACTGTTCATATAGTTGACATGCACACAACATCATTTGTTGTCGTCATATCTTACTACACTAGCAACAAGATTATGTAGTACTGACGTATGAACCACTGCACATGCCTAGTAGTAGGAGCACTGTGTATGTTCAAGTGGCTGCCGTGTTTCGCACTCCTCCGTCGTAAGAGTGGAAACGCTTGTTGTAATCATTTTTTTCTTCAAAAAAACAGTGGACACGCTCTACCGTGCGGATCCTCCTCCAGCCATGCACTAAATTACTCACTTTCGCCGATGTGTGGGACAGCCAGCATCGGGCTCCACCAGCCGTGCACTAAATTACTCCGTAGTAGAGTGACGGTAGACTACCCCGATCGAAGCGCCGCAGTAATGCCCAATGAGCCATCAAATCACAAAACCCCCTCCTTTCCAGCAGTAAGTTGGACGGATGAAGCAACCATCATTTCACTCTTCTCTCTCAGCTTCCTCTCTACCCAACTCGGCTTCTCCCTCATCTTGTTCCTCATTTCTTCAAGAAAACCCCGACCTGCTTCTGCCATTGTTCTTCTCTCCCAATGAAGGAAAGGTGAGCGCATCAATGGTGTTGATTCTGGCCAAGGCCCGGTCTTGCAACCCCAAGACTAATCCTATAACTCCCTCTCTTTTCTTCTTTTGGGTTTGTGATTATGGTTTCTTTTCTTTTATTTCTATTTGACAGTTTCTTGATGGACGCTGGAGCACCGGCCGAAGTGATGTCTATGGCTCTGGCCAAAACCATCGAGGCTCATGGTACGAAGAAGCGCAAGCACCCCGCCGAGACTATCGCACACAAGCTCAAAGCCATCGCCTGTCCAAGCCCCCCCTCTCCGGGATCCCTCATTAAGCAAGTCCAGGTAATATCTCTTCTTGACGATATTTTTCTCGATCTTGATCGTGTTTTTTCATCTAACATGCAGTACTAGTACTAGTAGTACAACTTTCTGGGTGATCTTGCATGTGATTTTTGTGTGCCAAATGACGGTTCTAAATTCCTCTTTTGACCAAAACATGTGAGAGGTTGACACTGATTTCTTATAGATTACTTTCAACTACTCCCTCTGTCCCAAATTTCTTGTCTTAGATTTGTCTAGATACGGATGTATCAAGTCACATTTAGATACATTCGTATCTAGACAAATCTAAGACAAGAAATTTGGGACGGAGGGAGTACTTTATGAACATCAATGCTACCTTTGAAGAGGGTATATTTGCCTCAGTAACTTGTGTTATGGATATTGCAAGTAATCCCTCTGCTCATGCCTTTGAAGACATGTTCTAGTGTATTTGTTCACTCATTTCTGTGCGTATATGTAGTCATATATGGAGTATAATATCAAAAATCATCTTATATTTCTGAACGGAGGTAGTAATAAAATATGATTTCTATTTGAATTAGAACCAGGTCCGCGGTGGAGATGAAGTTCTTAAAGTCATGCCGTGTGAACTGGAAGACCTGAGGATGAGTTCTACCGCTAAACTATCCAGCTGCTGTGTCCTTGTCGCCACATGTCCTGAACTAGTGTTTTCCTGTAGCATTGTTGTCAGGCGTGTTCTCGAGGCTGTACTTGACCACAACAATTTCCTGGCTGTGCCTTCGATTATGAAGGGTGTGGTTCTTGTAAAGCTTCCCACCAAATCTGATGTGGCCTGTCTTCATGATCATGTTTATGAGTGGAAAGACCACTCTGTTGGGTTCTCCAAGGTTGACGAGATGGTGATGGTGCATGTAGACATATCTCACGAAGTCCATGGCCTAGTCAGTTATGCGGGGTTCATCCCGTAGGTCGGTGGCAAGAAATAGTCTGTAGAGTTTAATTAGTGCAACTTTGCTTGTCTGTAGTAAGTACTATTGTTCAGTACTTGATTTGTGTTTGTGAACCATGTATTGTTTATTAGTACTGCCGCTTTTGGTGTGTGGTCAGTCCTGAGAACGGTCTATGTTAATGTCTGTCCACTCAATTCAGTATGTATATTTTGAAGTATCCAGATCATCTTTTTTGTGAGGATGGTATATCAATTATGGTTACACTCCAATATTTGTATGCATTGCAGGGTTTATCGCACCCACCAGGATTTCCAGTCCCATGGATGTTCAGTCCATACGATTTGTCACGACCTTTGGACTGTCCTGCTTGTGGGAGTAGGCGGGGCCCCTGCATGCCACCCGTAGTTGGACGATCAATCTTCTGTTTAGTACTTCAACATACTGATTTCCTGGTAAGGATTCACTCGTGTCACATCAAGTAAATCTTATTGATTTACTGTCTAAATCTTATTGATTTAATGTCATGTTTTCTTTCTTTTCCTGCAATTTTACGATGCAGGTTTTGCCATGTGACATTCATCATAGAATAAACCGTTTGGTTTGCTCTACGATGGCTATTTTTGCAGGTTTCACTTCTTATGTCGTGTCAGTAACGAAGGCACTGTCCATCACTTATATTACTGAAAAAATTGGATCAGTCTGTTGTCTGAGTACAAGCTGAATCCCTATGATGAACTGCAGTTTGGTTTAACAAAAACGCCACAATTAGTCCTTCTCGCGTTTAAAAGAAATGAAGAAAACACTAGATCACGGTCACGAAGCCTAGTCAAGTTAGAAAGCTCATCATAGCAGACCAGACACGATCGCCGCTGTCTCGCACATCGGTACCACCTTCAGCAACGGATCGAGCACCGGCAGTTGCTCTAGCACTGACAGCGGCAACAGCTCAGTCTGATCCAGCTGAGGATTGGGCACCGACCGCGTCAGGGGATCAGGCTGATCTACCAGAGGATCGGGCATCGACACCGGCACCTGCTCCGACACCGGCACCAGCTCTACAAGGAGCACCATCTCCGGCAGCAGCGGCGGCTTCGACACCTGCACCAACACTTGCACTTGCATCTGCTCCGGCCCGTGCAGCGGCAACCAAACGAGCAGTTGCACCGGCAACAGACTGGGCTGCAGTTCGCACTTCATATACCAAAGTCCTTACAAAAACTGACATGTCCACCTTCTTGGTAAGCATTGGCCGCCCAAGTGTTTCGTTCTTTTTTCTTTCCATGTTGTTTCACTCTGTTGATCTAACTGTTTGGGTATGTCTTCTTGTTTGCAAACAGAGAATTCCTAGAGTAACGAGGGAGTCGTTCAACAATCCGGGCGACAGTGGCAAAGTTTCTCTTACCATGCGCAGCCTTGGTGTGAATGAACCTGCTCAATATATAGTAAGTACAAAGGATGGTCGCATGATGATCGATGCTAAAGGATGGTCAAGGTTCAAATCTAAATCATATCTTGCGGTATGGGGATGATCTCAAAATCGAACTTTCTCGGCAAGGAGAGCTGGTCCAAATCAACTTTGAAATTCTTCAGTAGCAGCAAGCAACTGCCAAACTGATCTATCCTACGTGAGATTTTGATGTAATAATCTGGCATGGTGAAACAAGTGTCCTGCGTGTATAAGTAATACGACAGTATTATTTATCACATGGTATATCGTTGATAGAATTGCAACTCTCATTGCTGGTTAGGAACTGTCGTTCAATTTCATTCCAACAACTGCCGTGCTTTATACAATTTTGTGTATTTGCCTTGCGACAGCATCTAAAACCAGCGCCGTACTGATCGCTTGCAATATGAAAAGTGCTGAGGTAGAACACATGGGCCCCCAAACATGTAGGGTGGGCCTGCGGCCCAAAGTCCAGAACCGTGAGCCTGTCTGAGTATTATATTCTCAGCTGAACCCCCATAATGCCCGTGCGTTGCAGGTAACATCAAGATGCATTTGTATGAGTATTTTATCTTGTGAGAGAAAAAGGATGAATGAGGGAAGGCCTTATTTGCAAATGTGGAGAGGTGTGTGGGTACCTTTTTGCAAAATTGCCATAGTTTCCTTCCTATCCGTCAGATATAAACCGGACGGACTATATTGCAGGATGGCAGGCACACCATCATCACCAACTCGTCTATACTGTGTTAAAAACAACTCTGTTTTTTATAATTATATATGTTATATATATTCCCCTTTATTTTTCTTATGTATAAAGTTGTGATATAAAAGATTTGTATATTTCTTTACAGGGGGAGTATCTCTCTGTCAAAAATATATTTTTGTGTAACTAGTTACTCCTGTCTTTCTACTTCCTTTCACTGATATGTGGGGCATCCGACAACGGGGTCCACGTGCCATATGCACAAATTAGAGTGCACAACTGCAAGGTAGACACACCCCGGTCGTAGCGCCGCAGTAATGCCCAATGAGCCATCAAATCACAAACCTCCCCCTTTCCAGCGAAGCGACAATATTTCACTGGGCCTGAATCCCCTTCTCCCTCGTCTACTTGTTCAGAGAAAACCCCCTCTCGGCGATTGCATAGGGTTTTCGCATGGAGAACCAGGTACGAATTCTTCATCCATCCTCGATAAATCCATGTCCCTTGGTCGCGGGTAATCCTAGGATGGCAGCCGCTGCCGTTGATGCATTTTTCTTCCTACTGAATCTAGTGTGTTTCATTTGCAGTGCCCAAAGTGCGAGGACCCTACAGGTTTCTGCGCCCTCGGCGAGACGCCCACTTGTTCCTTCTCATCCTAACACGGGATTTTAAAACACGCACACTATGTTCCTAGAATCCTCTTTTCTATCTGGGAGGGCGGGGTTTTTTTTAACATGTTGTCGACTAATTTGGAAATTTGGATTGCTATATTTGGATAAAAGGTACTACCAGTACGATGGTCAACACTGACGTGAAGGAGGAGTTATTTCTAGATTTGGATAGGGAATACATTGTGTTCTCATATTATTTTTCCTGCAGTGCATTATTTGCTCTGCCAGAACACATGTACTCAAGATGCTCGGCCTTGCCATAACTGAATACACCAGTTTAATGGTCACAGTGAAGACAAGCCATGGATATAAGTCACGAGTTGGGTTCATGAACCAAGAAGATCGCTGCTTTTTTATGGTCGAACTTGGATAAACTTTCTCAAGTGTTATGGACTGAAAGTTGGCGCACGAATGTTGATGGAAATAGCAGAACCTGATCTCATCTTCACTGCGATCTTCCACCCCGACGTTGTTCCAATTGTTCATCCATGTTTGTTTTGTATCTGGTTCTTGCTTGTTGCCTCGATTACTTCTTAATCCACCTATTATGTCTAACTAATCACAATTTAACTTTAGAAGTAGCAACGAATCTCTCACGAAGATGCTACTTCTAACTAATATTTTCTTATAATTGGTGGCACGTGTAGGTTTATTCAGAGTTAAGCAGGCTGCTCGTTTGTTGTTCTGTAACAACTCGGCTGTTACTGATGGCACTGAAGTTGACTGGGACGACATCCACAAGTTCCTACACTTTATTGATCGTCTTGAGTCCTTGTGGGGCGTTTCAATGGTGGAAGGCCACGTGGGATATGTGTGCCACTGCTGCACTCGTTGAACAGGTCCAACTGTGTCGAAAAACTTATGGTACGAGCTATTTTCTGTTATATATGTTGTTCATAAACTATTACTTATACACAGTTTTACAGCTGTGATCTTCTTGAAACAGGAACTGCCCAGTTCTATTGTTCCTATACAGATGCCTGACCATGGTCGGGTCAGACTTGCGCTTGGTCACAACATGATGTTTATGTCGACCTACTCCATTCCCCTTGGAGGTGAAAAGATAATTATTCATGGGTGGTCTCAAATAATGAAGGCCTGTCCATCTTGGAGAATAGGACAGAAGATTATATTCCTGCTTTTCCATGGCTCTAAAGCGAATATCCTGTTTATTGACCACACTGCGAGATGAGGCCACTTTCAGAAGGTTGTGGATGCGCGGGGTGGCGCCTGGGCCTTGTCCAGGGGCTTGGCGGCCTCACCCTTGGTTAATTGTAGGCAAAGTAGCACTGTTCAAGGCGTGCTTTGTACGGTTGAACTTGTATAAGTACTCATACTGCTTTCAGCTATGGTTGTTAAGTGCCCCTGCTGGTTTCAGTTAAGTTTGTTAAGTACTCCTGCTGCTTTTACAGTCCGTCGTGTTTCTTTAGTCCTGTCTTCCTCCAGCCGCCAAAACCAAACCAGCGCCGGCGGGGTCGCCTGCTTCCGCCTCCCACGACTGGCTGCGCCTCAGCGCACGCATCGCCGCCCCACCGTCTCCTAAATCGTTAACGCCGACGTCCAAGGCCTCGCCGTCGTCCTCCGCGCGCTTTGGTGCGCTCGCTGCAACGCCGCCCTCTCGCATTGTCAACATGATCAACAAACAACAAGAATCGGCAGAAGTACGTGGAGAGGATGACAGTACGGGCCCACCAAGTCAGCGTATGGAAAAATAAAATGCTTCCTCCTAGTGTTTTCCTGACATCTGGGACCCACGACATTGTGAGCGTATATAGTCAATAGACAAGAGAACATCACAAGATCGGCTGACACCTCGGACGTAGCTACTCGAGCAGTATTTTTTTGTTATTGTTGAGACGGAGCAGGGTTTGAACTGGGTTGTGGCCCGTCTAGCCCAGGCTTATATTTTATGTTCACCATGTGACCAGCCCAGCTATTTTTTCTTTGTGAAAATGAGCCCAGTTTATTTTTTCTAAAGAATACCCAATCCAGACCTATTTATTTTTCTACGCCCTGATGGGCTGCAACTATTTCAAGATGCCTGCAAATCTTGAAAGTAATATGAAATGGGTTGTAAATATAAAAACAGATGACAAATTGGCAATTACTTTATAATTTCTGAAATTTTTCACATTTTCAGATTCCTATTTCACTGGGCATTAACCTAATTTCAATATATCTTCAAAGTACTTTAAATCTGGCTCGACATTTCGGTATTAAAAATAGTTTGGAACCCACAAAAATAAGTGAAATTGGCCTTGGCCAACCAAAAAAACGGACTGCAATAAATTGCATAAGAAGTCGCAATGAGCTATATATAAATTATTAAAAAAGAGGGAATGGTCTGACTTATGGGCCTATTAAGTTGACGCGTATGCAAGATTTTTTTAGTTATTATATACGTCAACAAACGATTCTAGCAGACGTAACCGTTGGACGTCAATCCAACGGCCGTCGTGTTTCTTCAATCTCTGATCTTCTTGCTCCAGCTGCCAAATCCAGCGCCGGCGGGACCGCCTGCTCCCGCCTCCCGTGCAGGCCTCACCGCCCCAAACTACTCCCACCGCTGGCCAGGGCATCCCTCTACTCACCCACACCCCCTGTCATTCTACGGCGACGGCAGCCTCACACCGCAGCTGAACCAATGAACCCTCGTACTCCTCTCCGCGTGGGCATCCACTGCCGCGTCTTCCCCGGCTCCGCGTCGTCCCCTTCCTAGGCCTCGCCGTCGTCCACCGCCCTGGTGCTTTCGGCGTGGCGTGATCAACGTGGTCAAGGAACAACTTCCATCGGAAGAGTACTGTCGTGGAGAGGCTGACAGCTGGGTCCACGGCAGCCGCAAGGAAGTACCTCCTTATTACGCGGAAAATAATTATTCCTCCACCTGACAGTAGGGACCCACCGGACGGGCCACCGCATTTGGCGAAAAAAAATGTTTCCCCCCTGACTGCTGGGACCCATCGGACGGGCCACCGTATTTCGCGAAAAAACGTTCCCCCCGTTGTCAGCTCGGACCCACCAGAAGTGCCTCCTTATTACACACAAAAAAATGAATACTCCCCCTGCTAGTTGGGACCCACCTTGGTGGGAGGCTGACTTGTGGGCTACTAAGTTGACGGGGACGGAGTGCTTTGTCAACTTAGTCAATATGAACGATTCTAGCTCCAGTGACCGTACGATGGCTATCCAACGGTCGTAGTGCTTCTTCAACCTCTGGTCTTCTTGCTCCAGCCGCCCAAAGCAGCGCCGGTTGGGCCGCATGCTCCTGCCTCCCGTTGCCGGCTGTGATGCCGCGGAGGCCTCACCGCCCCTACTACTCCCACCGCTGGCCAGGCCATCCCTCTACTCACCCACACCCCCTGTTATTCTGCGGCAATGGCAGCCTCACACCGCAGCGAACCAGTGGACCCTCATACTCCTCTACGCGTGGGCATCCACTGCCGCGTATTCCCCGGCTTCGCATCGTCCCCTTCCTAGGCCTAGCCGTCGTCCACCGCCCTGGTGCTCTCGGCGCGACGTGGTCAACGTGGTCAAGGAACGGCTTCCATCAGACGTGGACTGTATGTGGAGAGGCTGACAGCTGGGTCCACGGCCGCAGCAAGGAAGTGCCTCCTTATTTCGCGGAAAATAATGATTCCTCCACCTGACAGCAGGGACCCACCGGATGGGCAACCGTATTTCATGAAAAAAACGTTTCCCCCCTGACTGCTGGGACCTACCAGCGACATCTTCGCACGCAAGGAAGTGCGTCCGGGCAAAAAAACGATTCGCCCCCCTGACTGCTGGGACCCCCCAGCTACATCTTCGCACGCAAGGAAGTGCCTGACAGTCGGGACCCACCTACTCGAAGCGTACGTAGCGTTGTCATTCTGGTCGCGAACGTGTACGTACATATTGGTCGATGTAGAGGCGCGCACGTGTCGTAGTAGAGGCGCGCACATAGCATGTACACGTACGTACAGCGGCCAGGGTGCAAGAAAGTAAATACGGCCACGTACGTACATACGGGCAGGGTCTCGAACGCCTACTCGCGCGTACGTACGGCCAGGGCTCGTGTACATGGCTGGGTCGGAACAGAGAAACTGCGTCGTCATCATGTTCATGAGGAGGCAACGGAATGCGTCGTTTTCATCGGGAGGCAATGGAACGCGTGGGAGCCAACCGGCTTGGACGGAACAGCTGATGGAAACGAGGCCTGGCGTACCGCAGAACGGAGGAAACGGCCTTGTGTTCAACCGGCCACGTTCGAACCGGGATCCTGTTCATCGGGAGAGGTCTGGTGTACCGCAAAATGGAGGAAACGGACCTCCTACGGTCGAAATGGGGTCATGTTGATCGGGAGGGGTGTGGTGTACCGCAAAACGGAGGAAACGGACTTGTGTTGGAGCGCTATGGTCGAAACGGGGTCCTGTTCATCGAGAGGGGTGTGGCGTACTGCAAAACGGGACTCCACGGGATACTGTTCATCTCAACCGTCGACCCCCTCCAGCCTCCACGGGCTACTGTTCATCCACCGTCGACCTCCTCCAGCCTCCACCTGCGACTGTTCATCAACGGGCTCCTGTTCATCCAGCCTCCACCGCGCGCTACTCCACCGGCTACTGTTCAACCAGCCCTCTCCACGGGCTCCTGTTCAACCACCCCTCCACGGGCTACTGTTCATCCAGCCCTCCACCGTCTACTGTTCATCCAGCCCTCCACGGGGTGGTCCTGTTCATCCTGCCCTCCACGGGGTCCTGTTCATCCAGCCCCAACCGGCTCGATCGATCGGGGTCCTGTTCATCCAGAGGCAACACCACGGGGTCCTGTTCATCCACCCCCACCGAGAACTGTTCATCCAAACCCCATCCCCCCAGCAACGCTCACTATTCATCCAGAGGCAGCATCGATCGGCTTCAGTTAGCAGCAGTAGCCAAGGAATCGCTCGATCGGGTTCAGTTAACAGCCATCGATCGATTCCTCGGGTTCAGTACCGCGTAGCATGCAGTGCAATCGCTCGGGTTCAGTTAGAGCCCAACGCCTCACTCGGATTCAGTTAGAGCCCAACGCCTCGCACCCACGCGCGTGCGTGTATGAGAGAAACGCGCATCGCTCGGCCCCGACCACCCACCGTAACCGGGAACACCCCGATATTTTCCTCGCCCTTGCTTCTACCACGGTTTTTTCCGTCATGGACGGCCCAAAGAATGTCATGCAGCTGCGTCTCCGGCCCGCCCAGGATGAAAAGCCCATTTTTTGTCATGATTTTTTGTCATAGAAGTAGGACCCCACCACATCCATGACGATATCGGGTTTTGTCACAATTATCGTCATAGAAGTGTCATAAGTATGACAGAAAAAAAATTCGTTCTGCCCAAAATGTCACGGATGTGTCTTTTTTTTGTAGTGATGTCCTTTGGTTTGACAAATGCTCCAGCGACATTCTCTCGTCTGATGAACTATATATTCATGGAATACCTCGACAAGTTCGTCGTGGTTTATCTAGATGATATCCTTGTATATTCCAAGAATAAAGAAGAACATGTTGAACACCTTCGCCTTGTTCTAGAAAATCTTCGAGAACATCAACATATGCTAAGTATTCCAAGTGTGAATTCTGGCTACCCAAAGTGACCTACCTTGGGCATGTCATCTCCAAGGATGGTATCGCCGTCAACCCAGAGCGAGTTCAGGCTATACTCGATTGGACTCCTCCGAAGAATGTCAAACAAGTCAGAAGTTTTCTCGGACTCGCCAGCTATTGCCGTCGATTTGTTGAGAACTTCTCCAAGATCGCCAAGCCCCTGACTGGTCTGCTTCACAAGGGCGCCAAGTTCGAATGGACAGAAAAGTATTAGGAAAGTTTCCAGGCACTCAAAGACAAGCTGACTTCTGCCCCAGTGCTTGCTCCGCCCGATACTAAGAAGGATTTCATCATTTACTGTGACACTTCATGACAAGGATTAGGTTGTGTCCTAATGCAAGAGCGCAGAGTGATTGCTTATGCCTCTTGTCAATTGCGCCCTCACAAAGAGAACTACCCAGTTCATGACCTCGAGCTTGTTGCTGTCATACATGCACTGAAACAGTGGCGACATTAACTTCCTGGTAATCGTTGCGAGATCTTCACCGACCACCAAAGTCTGAAGTATATGTTTACCCAGCCAGACCTAAACCTCCATGAGCAGAGATGGATGGAGACCGTAGCAGACTTTGACTTGGGTATTTCCTATACACTAGGCAAGGCTAATGTAATGGCAGATGCCTTGAGCCGCAAGTCATATTGCAACCATCTCGAGGTTCGCAAAGTTCAGCCCTCGCTTGTTGAAGAATTCAGAAAGCTGAACCTCCATATTGTTCCTCCGGGTGCACTCGCTCCCCCTCCTAAGGAGTTTCGCAAGATGAACCTTTGTGTTGTTTCCCAGGGTTCCCTCAATACCCTGGCTGTCGAACCAGATCTCTTGGACTCCATCAAGAGAATTCAGGGATATGACTCTCAAGTTGAGAAGATTAAACGCTACCTCGTAGAAGGAAAGCCCTCATTCTTCACTGTTGATGATGCTGGCGCTTTGTTCTTCAAAGGTCGCCTAGTGGTTCCTTCAAAAGACAACCTGGATATGACGAAGGAGGTTATGAAAGAAGCTCATGACACTCCGTTGTCTATTCATCCCGGTAGTACCAAGATGTACCAAGACATTCGTCAGAGATTCTGGTGGTCAAATATGAAGCAAGACATTGCTCATTATGTTGCTGAATGTGACGTTTGCCGTCGTATCAAAGCAGAACATCAAAGGCCTGCTCGAACTCTGCAACCTATCTCTATTCCTGAATGGAAATGGGACCATGTTTAAATGGACTTCGTCACTGCATTTCCCAAATCGCAGAAAGGTAATGATGCTATTCTTGGTGTCATTGACCGGCTTTCTAAAGTTTCACACTTCATGGCCGTGAAAGAAACCATCACTGCTAGTCAGCTGGCAACTCTCTATATGTCCAGAATTGTTTCACTTCATGGTATTCCGCTAGTAATCAGCTCACACCGTGGTAGCTTATTCACTTCAATATTCTGGGCACGTTTCCAAGAAGCTATGGGAACTCATATGGCTTTCAGTACTACATTTCACCCTCAGTCGCAGGGACAAGTTGAACGCATCAATCAAGTTCTGGAAGACATGCTTCGAGCTTGTGTCATTTCATTCGGCAAGAAATGGGAGGAATCTCTCCCGTATGCTGAGTTCTCCTACAACAATAGCTATCAAGCTAGTCTGAAGATGGCCCCCTTCGAAGTGTTATATGGATGAAAGTGTCGAACCCCTCTGAACTAGTCAGAAACGGGAACGTCCACTCTTTGGACCGGATATTATCCAACACACCGAAGAACAAGTCCGCATTATTCGCGGGAATCTCAAGACTGCTCAGTCACGTCAGAAAAGTCAGTATGACCGTCATCACAAAGACATGGTCTATCAACCTGGCGAAAAGGCTTATCTTCGAGTCACAGCAATGAAGGGTGCACAGCGCTTCGGGATCAAGGGCAAGCTAGCTCCTCGCTATATTGGTCCTTTCCCTATTCTCGAAAGGCGTGGAAAAGTGGCATACCAGTTGGAGCTTTTGTCGAACCTTTCTCAGGTTCATGATGTGTTCCACGTGTCACAACTCCGCCGCTGCTTCAAGGACCCAATCCGAGCAGTGGATCATGGAGTTCGTGAGTTGCAACAGGATCTCTCCTATAAAGAGTAGCCGGTCCGCATTTTCGACCAACCTGAATGCCGCACACGTCAGAAGGCGATCAAGTTCCTCAAGGTCCAGTGGTCGCATTACTCTGAAGACGAAGCCACCTGGGAACGCGAGGATCGCCTACGTCATGAATACCCCGAGCTGTTTCCCTCTACCTCCTAAATCTCGGGACGAGATTTCTTGTAGTGGGGGAGAATTGTAACGCCCGGATATTTATGCTACAGTAATCCCATGCTAATGATGCCACGTCACCGCGTTTACTGTTGTTAACCTCACGATGGTTCAATCACGTTTGAATTCTAAGTTTGAAATTAAGTCAAATGGCAAAAGTAGATAAAAGAAAAGGAGAAAGCAAACTCAAAACAAAAAAAAAAGAAAAGAAGACCCCCCCTGGACCAACTGGGCCAATCATCCCAGCCGACCGGCCCACAACCGCTGCCCCCTAGCCTATTAGGCCACTCCCCCCCCCAAACCCTAACCACCAGACCCCCCCCCCACTTCCCCCACGCACCCACGCTCCTCTCCTCCCCCCGGTTCAGGATCTGGATCGGGCCACGCCCCGACTCCGCCGCTCGCACCGACATCACACCTTCTCCGGCGCCCCGATGCCATCGCCCGTCTCTCCGTCGCCTCCCGCGCGGCGCCCGCCCCCTCGACCCGAGCTGGATCGGGGGCTTGAGCCCGCGGCGCCCCGAGCCTCGATGTCGCGCCATCGCCGCTCCCACCACCTCGTTGGTGTCGCCTCCCCGTCTCTCCATCACCGGCCACCCCGAGCCTCCCTCGAGCCCGCTGCCACCTCCCTACGGCTCCGATGTGAGCCGCTATTCGTTTTCCCCTCTTCCCCCCTTCCATGTCCTGCTCCGTTGGATGTCGTTTGTACACGCCTTGACCGCGCCCGTGCCGCGTTGGCCACGCCCGACGCGCATGCCCGCGCACCGCTGCCCTCCCCCGCGCGCTCACCACCTCCCCACAGCTCCCTCGCTCGCCCGCGCCGTCTGCCATCTGCAGCACCGTCGCGGCCGCCCTCTCGCGGCCCCGCTCGCTGCCCCGCGGCCCCACTCGCCGACTCCACCTGCCGCCCGTTGGTGGCGCCGCGCCGCGCCCCGGTGGCCTCGCCCCGTTCCCCTCGATCGGGCTCGGCGCCGCGCGGGTTGCGCCCGCAACCACGCCCGGTGGCGCCCAGCACCCGCACCCGGCACCCGATATGGCCCCTTGGGCCTATGACACGGGGGGCCCACCCCCCCCCCCCCCAATGTTTAAAAAAAGTTTTAAAGGAACTAAAATAATTAATTAATTATTTAGCTTAATTAATCATGTTAATTAACCTGATTAACTATTTAACTAATTAAACTGTTAATTAGTATCAGTCTATGATAGAATGGATCCACCTGTCAGTTTGATTGGTCAATAAGTCAATGTTGACTGCTGACATCACTCTGACTTCATGCTGACGTCATTATTCGTTTTCTATTGAATTAAACCATTTCAGAAATTCTAGAAAATCTTTAAAACTTTGAAAATTAATTTAAAATAATCCGTAGCTCAGATGCAAAAGTTTTATACATGAAAGTTGCTCAGAACGACGAGACGAATCCGAATACGCGGTCCATTCGTCCGCCACACATCCCTAGCATAGCGAACATGCAACTTTCCCCCTCCATTTCATCTCTCCGAAAAATGCCAAACTTAGGGAAAGCTTTCCCGGATGTTTTCCCCCTTCGTCGGTATTGTGTAGCACCGCGTTAGAACACGTCTAGCTCTGCATGTTGTCCTGTTATGCTCTTGCTTGCTATGTATTTACTGTTTCTTCCCCCTCTTCTCTCCGGTAGACCCCGAGACCGTTGCTGATGCCACTGTGATCGACTACGTTGACGACGATTCCTTCTTCCCTTTCAGCGGAGCTTCCAGGCAAACCCCCCTTTTGATCATCCCGATATTGCCCATTCCATTCTCTCATGCTTGCATTAGATTTTGCTACTGTTATTGTTTGCTCCTATTATGATGCATAGCCTGCTTTTGTAACCTACTTATTGTACCTTACCTGCTTATCCTAAACTGCTTATTATAGGTTGGTTAGTCATCCATCAGTGACCCCCACCATGTCCTTGTTGCCCCTACTTCATCATCGACGACTCGAGCAACGTGATCGACGACCAGAGCCTGACACCTCACATCACATCACGCCCCTTTGTGTTGCTCGACTCTGCAGAGTTACCATCGAGTGCCGAGGGTGGAACCTCATACATCACTCCTGATGAGATCTCTGTAGTGTAGCTATTCGGTCGTGGTCAACGAGGGTGGTTCCTCCTTCACCATTCCTGATACGGCTCTGTTGTGCAACACCTCAAATGTGAACATCGAGGGTGGTTCCTCTTACGTTCACCTTGATGATTACATTGAGTGGGATCCTTCGAGGGTGATTCCTTGGGTTTTCCCCTTGATGTTTGGACACGCGGTTACCTTGACTTTACCTGAGACCTTGGTGAAAGTCGGGCAGGCCCGGAGAGCACCCGCAAGATGGTTATGAGGCACGAACGGGCAGGCAGGCCACCCCCGAGTGGGCTGGGCTAGCCCTTGCCATATTTCCTCGAGACGGGGCAACGGGATCACATTATCGTGAGTCTCTGCTCGTCTCCGCAAGCTAATAATACACTATGGTTTGGGTATTTGTTCTGAGTTGGCCTTTGGCCTTTACGCACTAACCACCACGCGAGAATAGTTATGGGCCTCGACGTCGTAGTATCAGCCGAAGCTTTGTCAGATGTCCAGTTCAGCATTGCGGCACGGCCTGGTCGGTGCCCCAGTGGAGGTGGCCTATATCGCCCTACACGCAATGATCTGGAGTGCAACGGGCGATGGGCCCAGACCCCGGAGTGCTTAGGATGTAGGCCGGCGAGGACCTCTCTACTGAGCCTAGGTAGGGCTACAACGTGTTGATTTTCCGAGGCCGGGCATTGACCCAGAAAAGTGTGTCCGGCCAGAGTAATCAAGCGTGTTGGAAAACGTGGTGCACCCCTGCAGGGAAGATTATATATTAATAGTCGTGTCCACAGTAACGGACGTTCAGACTTATATCCTGATCTTTTACAACTAGAAATGGATACTTGATATATGTGGCTCCGGGATTGCTTTCTCATAGGGAGTCGAGGAAGGATCTCTGGGCTTTAATGCGACAACATGTTTGTTAAATATAAACTGCTATTCTTTACTCTTCTACATGTTGCAAGATGCTTGGAGCTGCTTGAAGATGCTAGTCTTCGATAGGCTAGGCCTTCCCCCCCCCTATTCTGGCATTCTACAGTTCAGTCCACAGATACAGCCCTTCCATTTGATACCAATGCATACTTAGTATAGATCTGATGCTTGCGAGTACTTTGGATGAGTACTCACGGTTGCTTTGCTACCCCTTTTCCACCTTCCTTCTTCTTTTCGGTTGATGTAACCAGATGGTGGATCCCTGGAGCCAGATGCCACCGCCGATGGATACTACTACATGGAGGCCGCCGAAGACCAGGAGTAGTTAGGAAGTCCCAGGCAGGAGGCCTTGCCTCTTCGATCGTTGTTGTTTTTATGCTTGCCTTCTTAAGGCATCCTTGTTTAACTAATGTCTGTACTCAGATATTGTTGCTTCTGCTGACTCATCTGTATCGAGCTTGTATTCGAGCCCCCGAGGCCCCTGGCTTGTAATATGAAGCTTGTATTGTTTTGGTTTGTGTCTAGAGTTGTGTTGTGATATCTTCCCGTGAGTCCCTGATATTGATCGTACACATTTGAGTGTATGATTAGTGTACGATTGAATCGGGGGCGTCATACTATGGGACTCACAAACCTTAACACAAGTATTTCTAAAATTCACAACTACTTACTAGCATGACTCTAATATCACCATCTTCATATCTCAAAACAATCATAAGGAATCAAACTTCTCATAGTATTCAATGCACTTTATATGAAAGTTTTTATTATATCCCTCTTGGATGCATATCATATTAGTACTAATTTTATAACCAAAGCAAATTACCATGCTGTTCTAAAGACTCTCAAAATAATATAAGTGAAGTACGAGAGTTCAACAATTTCTATAAAATAAAATCACTGTCGTTCTCTAAAAAGATATAAGTGAAGCACTAGAGCAAATTTACCTAGCTCAAAAGATATAAGTGAAGCACATAGAGTATTCTAATAAATCACGATTCATGCGTGTCTGTCCCAAAAGGTGTGTACAGCAAGGATGATTGTGGCAAACTATAAAGCAAAGACTCAAATCATACAAGACCGCAAGAAAAACACATGTCATGTGGTGAATAAATATATAGCCTCAAGTAGAGTTACCGATAGACGCAGACGAAAGAGGGGATGCCTTCCCAGGGCATCCCCAAGCTTAGGCTCTTTGGCCTCCTTGAATATTACCTTGGGGTGTGTCGGTGTCAAAACCGGCAGATCTCGGGTAGGGGGTTCCCGAACTGTGCATCTAAGGATCGATGGTAACAGGAGACAGGGGACACGATGTTTACCCAGGTTCAGGCCCTCTTGATGGAGGTAATACCCTACTTCCTGCTTGATTGACTTTGATGAGTATAGGGGTTACAAGAGTTAATCTACCTCGAAATCGTATGTTGTGGTCTAAACCCTAGAGGTATGATGAGTAATGTCATAATCATCTATTGACTAGCCTGGCCTCGGCTTATATAACATACCAGAGGCCTAGGATAACAAGAGTCCTAGTCGAATACGTCGGTGGAGAGGAGTCCTTCTCTTGATCACCAAGTCTTGTGGAATCTTCCTCGTATATGTCTTCGGCCGTCCGAACTGGCCCATGAGTAAACGGCCATGGGGGTCCTTGGCCCAATCCAATTGATCGGGAGACGATGTGGTGAGTACCCCCTAGTCCACGACACCGTTAGTAGCCCCCTGAACCGGTCTTCAAGTTGGGGACGCTCCTCGGTTCTTCCGAACTGTTCTTCGTTATCGGTCGTCGGTCTTGAAAACTGGTTCAATAAATCTTCTCATCTTTAATGTTGAGGATCGCCGAAGTGAATCCGAAAAGTTTACACGTCGGGTATCCGAGGAGCCCTTTAAGTCTTCGGCCTTTATCAATGCCTTGTTATTTTTATGCCATCCATCGGGTGTGAAGTGTTGCCCGTGCGGCGGTGTCCTCTTGCATCCGAGCTCCAACGCCGGACTGCATTCGAGGTATCTTTTGCAACTGAGCACCAATGCCGCTATGTCCAAGCTCCAACGCCGGACTGTATCCGAGCTCCAATGCCGGACTATATTTGAGGTGTCATAAATCACCTTGGTTCAAGAAAGTTGAAGGAGTTTAGCCGAGCTTAATGCCGAAAATGCCCTCTATGGAGCCAGCCACTAGCGCCCGAGCTTTATGCCGAACTGCTTCCAAGGTGGTGCACCACCCCGACTGCGGGCCAATTTTTTGTCAATACTTTTGATTGGTGCAATTTATTCTCTGCCGAGATATATAGCCAGTAGCCCTCAAGGTGTGTATCGGTCTAAAACCCGAGATGCACCTGAAGGATGACATAAGACCGCTGATCCCAGTAGCCCCTGAGACTCAGGTTGATTCACAAAATCGGCCTGAGGATCAACTCCTAGCTCGGCAGAATACTTCTAGACACAAAAAGCAGTGTGCAAATTCCTCGAGACTCAGGTTGGGTGCGGCCGACCAACCTAAGGATCATAATCTCCTCGAAAGCTATATTGCACTTTAAATTTTCTGCATTGGTTTGTCAATGCAGTAGCCCCCGAGACACTGGTCGGGTGGCAACACCAGATCAGGGGATCGATATGCCCCTTTCAGTGTTACTGAATGATAAGCCCGAAGCCCAGCACGGGTGGCCGAATTAAGGATCGATATCCAGAGTAAAACCACAAATTATAACTAATGATTCTACGTATCCAAGTACTTTACATCATTAATGCTCGGATCTGCTTTGTACAAAACTTTGTTGACCGACCATCGGCTTCAACCTCCTTGGCCAGAAGCCGGGGAGTGTTTGTCCTACTTTATAAAGCCGTTATGAGGGTAAAGATTTACGACAAACAAGGCAATCCGGTCATACGGTTTTATAAACAAAGGTACGCGGAGAGATATGTTATATTACTATTAACATAAGAAACATCTTCCAAAGAAAATAGTCCAGCCATCGGTTCCTTTCTTTGGGTTGTCATGCTGACCATGATGAAACCTCACCTCCGATCAACGTGGGAGGAAAATATTGAGGATTTAGTTCGGGGAAAGTTCCCAAACTCTGTGGTATTAATGAACCGAATTTTTTTACTTCCGTCGTTGCCGACCAATGTGATCCTTTAAGATCGCTAGCTTTCGGCTTCACCCAGTCTGAGGTACTAACTCGGATGACCCGGTAGTAACAATCACAGAGGTGCTCCCTTTACCGCCTAACCTAACAATCGGGAACGTAGGGGTAAGCACACGAGCCAGGCAACCCAGCTTGGAAAAAATCTTAAGTCAAATTGATGCATATTTATGGCTTTATAACGATGATTATGTAAGGAAGCCCTTGTATATTAAATACAAATGACAATGATATGTTTATTTTGACTCTGTTGCGACCATTTATCAGTTGAAAGTGGCCCATCGTCGGCTTCTACCCCTTTGTAGATACTACACAGGGTGTCTCCGCAATAACAAGACAACCCTTAGCCGATGTCTCGGTGCCAAAAGGCGGTTGTGTTAGCGGAAACGAGGCAATCAGATATGCGGGCTTTATAACTTTCACTTAGTCATAGGAGCTTTAAACTGGGGAAGCTAGCTATGAGCCCCCTGTTAGTGTTCGGCGACATCTGAGGTCAAGCCGTAAACACTTCGGCCAATGTTATGAATGGCCCATCATTTAACATAGTCATCGGATCACTGACCAATTTATGCGTATTGTGACAGTCAGTTTTCGGCTTTCTCCACTGAGGTGCTTAACCATGTGAGCTGGAAAAAAATTGTGCTTCTGCCGTGCTTTAACATGACACACCCGATCTCAACACTTCAAGCGGGCCAGCCTACGGCTTCGAGCTCCTTATCCCAAAGGCAGAGTACTTCTTCAAGGCCAGTTTAGCGAACTAAACTTGAGCGGCTTTTTAGAGAGAAGACAGGCTATCCGGCTATTGACCATACGCTCGAGTCGAAAAAGGAGTGGTAGAAAAAGACTTTGCAATGACCAAGAAGAAAACACATTTACTATAAAACAGCTCATATAAATTTTAAGAGCCCCCAAGTGACTTGGGTAAAAAAATTATGTATAATGATTGTATGTACTGATGTACTTATATCATATCTGTGTTCACCCGAACTTTAAACGCGTCTTAACCGACCGTCGGCTTCTCCCTCTTCGGTCAAGGACCGAAAAGTGTCATGTACTCCACCTGTCGAAAGCATCGACGGTGTTTCCGATAACCAGGCAATCAGGCCATAAGGCTGTAACAGACAAAGCGCGCTCAGGGAACTTATGTTATATTACTGACGAAGTGTAGAAGCATCTTCGAAGAAAATAGTACCTCCACTGATACCTTTCTTCGGTTGCTCATTGTTACTATGAGACTTGTGCAATAGATTTTTTGTACTCATGAGTTCCATTGTGTGCCGACCATTATTGAAAACAATAAGAGTGCTAGCTTTCGGCTTCACCCAGTCTGAGGTACTAACTCGGATGACCCGGTAGTAACAATCGCAGACGTGCTCCCTTTACCGCCTAGCCGAACAATCGGGAACGTAGGGGTAAGCACAGGAGCCAAGCAACCCAGCTTGTGAAACACTTAAGTCAACATGGTGCATATTGTGGCGTAATACACGAACAAGGAACGAAGCCGTACAAGTATAATCATATGTGAAAGGAAAGGCTTCATAAAGGAAGCCCCCAAGTAAACGGGGTATTTGAATTGCTTGCAACAAACAAGGTTTTGAGAAAGAAAGTTTTTCGCAAATGAATTTTTGTCAAAAAAGCATATTGCTTGGTCGGACCGAACGAAATTTAAAGCTAAAGGTTTTTAAGCATGGAAGCAACTTAGATGGTTAATGTGCTCGGTGTCGATGCACGGCCCGAGCTTACGGCGGGACAAGGTCCCAGCCCCCAAGCCGGTCCCAAGGTGGCGGAGCGAAGAGCTCGGCACTCCAAAGTGGCGACATAGTACGGCCAATGCAGGCCGGCAGTGTGACGCCGAAGTCCCCGGCGTGGCTTAATGAAGTAATGACGAAGCCCTCGGTCCAGCCGAGGTGACAGCGCTGCCCGACCTGGATCCTTTACGTGTGCACAAAAATAGTGCAAGCCGGAGATAATAGGAATAATAAAAAAAGTTGCATAATTAATAATTTACGCAAAGTGAGTAATAAAAGAAATATGGCCCGTGTGCCGAACACTCGATGAGGTAGAGCTCTCTCAGCGATGCCGAAGTCCCCGAGGCAACCGAACATGTCGGTATGGCGATTCGACCAACAAGGTGATCACGCGAGCCGATTGGGACAACGACGTCGGCTTGCCAAAGTGACCGCGTGACGCAGTCGAAGTCGATCACCTACACACATAAAATAGTGCGGTCCAAAACGATAATTGCTTTTCGCAAAAATAATTTATTGAAAGAGATGTGGCCTGGCGCCGAAGTCATGTCGATGCAGGGCGTCGGCGTGACGCGGTGAAGGCGTGGCCAAGCCTGAATTCGCAGGCCGGTCTAAGTTCCAGATGCGGCATTCGCCGAACTGTATACAGAAACTGACCGAACCACCATGCGACCGTTGTTAATGCGGCCACCATTTGATAGACCTGTGTACAGATGATGAAACAAACCAGAGTAATAATTCCTTGGGAAAAATAAACCCAAGCAAGAAAAAATACTAGGATTAATAGCACCTGGTTTCTCTGTTGTAGCAATCTGAAGAAAGGTTACTCCCAAAATTGGGACTCGATCCGCACACCCATTGCCTGATGAGCGATAATGCGATGGCATGGCGATGCTGGCAAAGGTGGGCTCACCGAGGCAAAGCCCCCGATCCAGCTAACGTGACGGAGCTGGTCGACTGGTGACGCCGAAGTCACTAGAGTCCGTGCAATCCGTGGGGCGATGGTGTTGGTGATGATTTATCCTTCGCGATGCCGAACTCTTGTTCGGCTTGCCAAGCTGATGATCCAATAAGGTTAGGCTCGGCTCGACGAAGCGACGATCTGTCTAGCGCAGGTCGGTAGACGTGGAGCAATGTTACCGGACTGGTGTGACACCAGCGCGATGGTGAAGAGTGCCTCAAAGAAGGCTTAAACTTTTATGGGCACGTGTTAAAAACAACGCACAATACCATAGAAGAAAATTCCTTTGTCCAATATCACGTTCATAAAGAAACATGAATTCTGGTCGGATCCGTATTCGCGCAGAAAACAGATCCGAAAAGTGATGCACTAATCGGAAGGTTCCCGGAGTTTGGACGGTCGGATCGAGCTGGAATTTTGTGCGGTGGTAGATATAGAAATTCCGCAGTCGATCAACGGTTGGATCTTCCAAAGGACGTCCGAGCTAGGTGCTAGAAACCACTCCCTAAACTCGTCCATATTCTCGTCCAGATTTGACAGGGCTCCGGTATATCGTAGATTGCCGGAGATTCCTCCATCGGAACTCGACGAAATTTTGCATGGTTGTTGTAGACTCAATTCCGCACAATTCCACCAAAGGAATCGCCAAAGTGATGCTTGAGGAGGTGGTGGTAGCGGATACAAGTTCGCTGTTCGAAAAAACAGTACGGTCGCCCGAGGGCAATGTTGACGTTGATCCCCCGAGTTCCGGGGATGATTCCTCCATGATCTTGATAGAGATCGGAGTTGATGTTGATGAAGGCCCCCGTCCGAACATGACGATCGGAGATGGAGCGCGGTCCTCGGTCGAGCCAAGGTGACCAGTTGAGCCGGCGACGAAGATGCCGGCGTCGCAGTTGATCTGCGGACGAGCCATTGATCCTTTGCCGATCACACAGCGGAACTCTCAATGAAAGCACCATTGTCGGTGTCAAAACCGGCAGATCTCGGGTAGGGGGTCCCGAACTGTGCGTCTAAGGATCGATGGTAACAGGAGACAGGGGACACGATGTTTACCCAGGTTCGGGCCCTTTTGATGGAGGTAATACCCTACTTCCTGCTTGATTGACTTTGATGAGTATAGGGGTTACAAGAGTTGATCTACCTCGAGATCGTATGTTGTGGTCTAAACCCTACAGGTATGATGAGTAATGTCATAATCATCTATTGACTAGCCTGGCCTCGGCTTATATAACATACCAGAGGCCTAGATAACAAGAGTCCTAGTCGAATACGTCGGTGGAGAGGAGTCCTTGTCTTGATGACCAAGTCTTGTGGAATCTTCCTCGTATATGTCTTCGGCCGTCCGAACTGGCCCATGAGTAAACAGCCATGGGGGTCCTCGGCCCAATCCAACTGATCGGGAGACGATGTGGTGAGGACCCCCTAGTCGAGGACACCGTCAGGGTGCCTTGGGAATTCCCAAGCTTAGGCTCTTGCCACTCCTTATTCCATAGTCCATCAAATCCTTACCCAAAACTTGAAAACTTCACAACACAAAACTCAACAGAAAATCTCGTACGCTCCGTTAGTATAAGAAAATAAATCACCACTTTTGGTACTGTTGTGAACTCATTCTTCATTTATATTGGTGTAATATCTACTTTATTCCAAATTTTCTATGGTTCATACCCCCCCCCCCCCCGATACTAGCCATAGATGCATCAAAATAAGCAAACAACACGCGAAAAACAGAACAACCTGTAGTAATCTGAATAGTTCGCATACTTCTGGAACTCTAAAAATCCTGAAAAATTAGGACGTCCTATGCAATTTGTATATCAATTTAATGTAAAAAAAATCAGAGTTTTTCCACACTCCAGCAGAAAATAAGAATTGTTTTCCTGAGAGCAAAAGTTTCTGTTTTTTCAGCTAGATCAAATCAACTATTACCGTAAGCTATCCCAAACGTCTTACTTGGCACAAACACTAATTAAAACACAAAACCACATCTAACCAAAGGCTAGACCAAAAATTTATTGTAAAACAGCAAGGAAAAATATTGGGTTGTCTCCCAACAAGCGCTTTTCTTTAAAGCCATTAAGCTAGGCATCGATAATTTTAACGATGCTCACATGAAAGATAGCAATTGAAACACGAAGGGAGCATCATGTAGCATATGAAAATCACATCTAAGTCTAACATACTTCCTGTGCATGGGCATTTTTGTGATAACCTGGCTTATTAGGGATGATAGACTACTCATATAAATAAGGAATTCCTTCTTTTTCGGGAGCCCATTCGGAAAGAAATCCGAAGTTAAGTGTGCTCAGCTTGGAGTAGTTTCAGGATGGGTGACCGACCGGGAAGTTGCTCCCGGGTGCGCACGAGTGAGGACAAAGTTTGCAGAAAAGACTAGTATTGATCTGTGGGGCCAGTCTAGATCCCGCCAGGAGTAACGACCACCGGCGGGTGTGTCCGGGGCATTACAAGTTGGTATCAGAGCCAACCTCGCGGTTACACAGATGTTTGCAGATAGGTGTGCGCTCATGTTGTTCATGACGTTTGTGACCCGCCATGGCACACGGCATGGCACATGTACCAGACTAGATGCACAGACGTATGTGCCAAGAGGGAGCGTTCCTGTGGCCCGACGAGGATGTCGGTTCCTCTGAGTGGGGGTGTATGTGATAGCCTGGCTTATTAGGGATGATAGACTACTCATATAAATAAGGAATTCCTTCTTTTCCGGGAGCCCATTCGAAAAGAACTCCAAAGTTAAGCGTGCTCATCTTGGAGTAGTTTCAGGAAGGGTGACCGACCGGGAAGTTGCTCCCGGGTGCGCACGAGTGAGGACAAAGTGCGCAGAAAAGACTAGTATTGATCTGTGGGGCCAGTCTAGATTCCACCAGGAGTAACGACCACCGGCGGGTGTGTCCAGGGTGTTACAATTTTATAGGAAAACAAATTAGCATGACAAGCAAGATCTAGCATATGCAAGGAAGAAGAAAGAAACAATAGCAATCTCAACATAACGAGAGGAAATTTAGTTACATGAAAATTTCTACAACCGTATTTTCCTCTCTCATAATAATTACATGTAGGACCATAATCAAATTCAACAATATAGCTATCACATAACATATTCTCTACATGATCCACATGCATGCAAAGTTGACACTCGTCCAAAATAGTGGGAATATCATTAACTAATGGCATGACCTCTCCAAACCCACTTTTATCAAAAACTTCATAAGATTGAACATTATCCAAATATGTGGGATCTAAAGTTGACACTCTTCCAAACCCACTTTCAATATTATTGCAAACATTATTATCAATCTCATATTCATCATGGGGCTTAAATAAATTTTCAAGATCATAAGAAGAATCACCCCAATCATGATCATTGCAACAAGTAGTAGACATAGCAAAATTAGCATCCCCAAGCTTGGGCTTTTGCATATCATTAGCACAATTGACATTAATAGAATTTATAATAACATCATTGCAATCATACTTTTTATTCAAAGATCTATCGTGAATCACTTCATAAAGCACTTCATCACAATTTTTAGATTCATGGATTTCAAGCAAAACTTCATAAAGATAATCTAGTGCACTCAACTCACTAGCAATTGGTTCGACATAATTGGATCTCTTAAAAAGATTAGCAAGTGGATGAGGATCCATAAGTTTTGGTTCTGATTTGCAATAAACACACAATTATACCAAGTAAACGAGCATGCAATCCAAGTAAGACATAAGGGAAAATGAAAAGGATGAACGAAAGAAGGGCGAAGAAAAGGCGAATCTTTTTTAAAATCATTTTAGAAGTGGGGGAGAGAAAAATGAGAGGCAAATGGCGAATAATGTAATGCGAGGGATGGGAGTTTATGATGGGTACTTGGTGTGTCTTGGATTGGCGTAGATCTCCCCGGCAGCAGCGCCAGAAATTGGCAAGTTGACGGGAGACAAATCTTGACTTGACGTGGCGTAAATCGCCGGCAACGGCGCCATAAATTCTTCCTGCTACCTCTTGAGCTTGCGTTGGTTTTTCCTTGAAGAGGAAAGGGTGACGCAGCAAAGTAGAGTAAGTATTTCCCTCAGTTTTGAGAACCAAGGTATCAATCCAGTAGGAGACAACGCTCAAGCCACCGAATCCTGCACAAACAAACACCAACTTGCACCCAACGCGATAAAGGGGTTGTCAATCCCTTCACGGTTATTTGCAACGTGAGATCTAATAGAGATGGATAAATGGCAAAGTAATGTTTTTGGTATTTTTGGTTTATGGAATGGAAAGTAAAAGATTGCAAAGAAAGTAAATAGGAAACTAGAATTGTAGATCAGGAACTTATATGATGGAAAATAGACCCGGGGGCCATAGGTTTCACTAGAGGCTTCTCTCAAAATAGAAATTATTATGGTGGGTGAAAAATTACTACTGAGCAATTGATAGAAAAGCGCAAAGTTATGACGATATCTAAGGCAATGATCATGAACATAGGCATCAAGTCCGTGTCAAGTAGACCGACTCCTGCCTGCATCTACTACTATTACTCCACACATCGACCGCTATCCAGCATGCATTTAGAGTATTAAGTTCATAAAGAATATAGTAATGCCTTAAGCAAGATGACATGATGTAGAGGAATTAACTCAAGCATTATGATAAAAACCCCATCTTTTTATACTCAATGACAACAATACAATACGTGTCGGTTCCCCTTCTGTCACTAGGATCGAGCACGCAAGATTGAACCCAAAGCTAAGCACTTCTCCCATTGCAAGAAAAACCAATCTAGTTGGCCAAACCAAAGATATCAAATCATGCGTATAAGAATTCAGAGAAGATCCAAATAATATTCATAGATAAGTTGATCATAAATCCACAATTCATCGGATCTCGGCAAACACACCGCAAAAGAGTATTACATCGAATAGATCTCCAAGAACATCGAGGTGAACTTTGTATTGAGAATCAAAGAGATAGAATAAGCTATCTAGCTAGTAGCTATGGACCCGTAGGTCTATGGTAAACTACTCACGCTTCATAGGAGAGGCAATGGTGTTGTTGTAGAATCCATCCGTGATCGAATCCCCCTCCGGCAGGATGCCGGAAAGGCCCCAAGATGGGATCTCGTGGGTACAGAAGGTTGCGGCAGTGGAAAAGTGGTTTCGTGGCTCCCCCGGAAGTTTTGGGGGTATTTGAGAATATATAGGAGGAAGATATTGGTCAGGGGGTCACCGAGGGGCCCACAAGGTCGGGGGGCGCGCCCTCCACCCTTGTGGCCGCCTCGTGGCTCTTCTGACTTGCACTCCAAGTCTCCTGGGTGTCTTCTGGTCCAAGAAAAATCATCGCGAAAGTTTTATTCCGTTTGGACTCCGTTTGCTATTCCTTTTCAGCGAAACTCTAAAATGAGGAAAAAAACAGGAACTCACACTGGGCTCTAGGTTAATAGGTTAGTCCCAAAAATCATATAAAATAGCATATTAATGCATATAAAACATCCAAAACAGATAATATAATAGCATGGAACAATCAAAAATTATAGATATGTTGGAGACGTATCAGCGCGGCTGGGCCGTGGCACAGTGCTAGTTTTGTTTTTTCCTTTTCCTTTTTATTTATTTTTCTATTTTCTTTTATTTGTTATTTTATTTTATTTTTAATAGCAAATGGGCTTTATTAAATATGGGACTTGGCCCATAATTCACATCGCAATTTTAGACACTCCCACAAAAAGTTTGGATTTTTTTAAATAGTTTATATTTTTCATAAATTGTAAAAGCATTTAAATGTTGTTTAAACATTATTTTAATTGTTTTAGGGCATTTAAATACTTTATTTAATGTTGCTTTCTCCATGACAAATACTTGGTAATTTAAATTTGAAACTGAATTTAGAGGTAGAATTTGAAATGAGATTTGAATCCAAGTGATTAAGCATTGCAAATCAGAGTGTCATAGCATAATCAAGATGGATTACTGTAGCTTAATATTGGGGGTGTTATAGTAACATGGCCAAAAAATGGATGACCGGTCGTAGGTCCCCGAAAATCCTCGCTATCGTCACACAACTATCAATCTAATCGACAAACTTGAAGAATCTAGGCCACTCTCTCCAATTGAATCCCACCTCAGGATTGCGGTGAAGCTCTCACTTCGCCGACAAAAATGTCATGATTGCGGCTTACTGGAGACAGCGGGCTAAAATCAAAGATTGTGTCCAGGGCAATGAAACTCGGCCTACCTCCATGTTTGCGGTTCGGTTCATCACCGCAAAATCCGACTTAAAACGCTATCTGATAATGGGCTCACTTTCATCGCGCACACTGACAAGGAAGCAGTTTTGCTGCAATTCTTCTAAGGGCTCGTGGGTGTCAACTCAAATGTTCACCTTTCTTTTGACCTTGAGAGTTTGTTTCTACCTAATTCTATCTCCTCCTCTTAGGCCTCTGATCTTGCTCGGCCTTTCACCCTCTAAGAGATCCGGGAGGCCTTGTGGGCCATGAAAGACGATGCAAGCCCTGGGCCAGATGGGCTGGCTGCGCTTTGTTTAAGGCCAATTGGAACCTTGTCAAATTGGACCTACTTAACCTCCTACACGAATTTCATTCTAGGAAGGCTGATCTTAAGCGTATTAACCAAGCCCACATCGTGCTCCTTCCAAAAAAGTCTGATGCTTCTAAACCTGAGAACTTTCGCCCAATGTCGCTCCAAAATTGTTCATTCAAGATTTCTTCTAAATGTCTGTATAACCGTGTCCAACCTATGATCAATCAAATTATTCATAATGCTCGAACGGGCTTCATCAAAGGTCGCGGGATCGCTAAAAGTTTTGTCCACGCGGCAGACATCATCCAGACTTGCTTTAAAAGGAGATCCTCGGCTATTGTTCTGAAACTAGATTTTCACAAAGCCTTTGATTCCGTATCTTGGGAGGCCCTGTCTTTCATTATGTGTGCCAAAGGTTTCCTGTCAACCTGGTACCGTTGGATCGAGGATTTGAACAAGTCTGCAAACTCGGTTGTTTTGCTGAATGGAAAACCAGGACCTTGGTTCCAATGTCATGAGGGGCGGCGGCAAGGAGACTCAGTTTCACCCTATCTTTTTATCATTATCACAGACATATTAAAATGGCTAATTATTCAAGATGCTCATGACGGGTATCTTACTCACCCTCTGGACGAAAATCCTCTTTGCATCGTCCTCCAATACACTGATGACACGCTTATCGTCCTCCCGCCTAACGCTGCCTAGCTACAAACCCTTAAAAATATTCTATTGCAGTTTTTCAAGGCCATGGGTCTCACCATTAACTTCCATCAAAGCACCTTTGCTCCCATCCACGTCGATCCGGCGCTAGCCTAAAACCTGGCGGCAATCCTAGGTTGTTCGGTTGCCTCCTTTCCTCAATCTTACCTGGGTTTGCCTCTTTCGATCCATAAATTGCGCGTCATCGATTTTTTCTTCATTATTGACAAGGTGGACCGGTGTTTAGCTAGTTGGAGGGGCCTTTTATTATCGCTTGTTGGCTGGGCTATTCTAGTCCGCTCTGTCCTTCGTGCCCTCCCAATTTATGCTATGAGTGTTTTGCTTCTGCCTGCTTGAACCTTGTAGGAAATCGAAAATGATGTAGAGTTGTTTTGGACCAGACAAGACTCGGTCACGGGTGATCAATCCAAAGTAGCTTGGGACCTCGTATGCTCTCCTTTTGCTAATGGAGGGCTTGGGTTTTCTTCTCTTAAACATATGAATCTTTGCTTGCTTCTCAAACATATAGCTAAACTTCATGAAGCTCACACACCTCTGATTGCCTCCTACATGATCTCCAAGTAAGGATGGTCGCCTTCGAACGACATGGGCACGTCGGCTGCCCTCCATACCCCAATTTGGCGCGAAATTTGGCGCGATATTATTAAAGCGCTTGATTTCTAACGATGTTTAACCATGGTGCACCTTGGGGATGAAACAACCACGTCCTTCTGGCACGATCTTTGGATTCCCCACTTCACTATAACTCTTGCGCAACGCTTCCCGACGCTTCTCTCTCATTTCAATAGAACAATGCTTCTACTGCTCGGGTGATTGCTACAACGATCTAACCTTGGACCTTGCACCTAGGTTGTCTTACGTGGCCACCTGTGAACTAAATGTTGTGCGCACTACCTTGGCTTTGGTAAACTTGAATTTTCTTGACATAAGAACAATGAGGGCAGGGGAAAGCCGCTAACCAATAAGCTCGCATATAAGGCAGTGTGGGAGCATCGGCCTAAGGACCTACTTGCTCGAGCGATCTGGCGAAACTACACGCCCAATAAGTGCTGCATGTTTGTTTGGCTTGCCACAAAGACCACTTGTTCAATAACAAACAATGTTTCCACCGAGGAATTACGCCAGACGACACATGCCCCCTCTGTAATCAGTGTGAATCCATCAACCACCTACTATTCCACTGCCACCTGCTATCACCACTTTGGGTTGAGCTCACCAGTTTATGTCAAGGCCCACCCCAAGGGTAGCTCCATGTCTGGGATGGAGAAGTGAACAATAAAACTCGCTCAACTGTCTTCATGGCCATCCTTTGGAATATTTGGAGAGGAGAAACGCCAAGGTTTTTCGCAATGAACAACAAGGCCTCTGTTGGGGAACATAGGATGCAATTTCAAAAAAAAATCCTACGTTCACGCAAGATCTATCTAGGAGATGCATAGCAACAAGAGGGGGAGAGAGTGTCCACGTACCCTCATAGATAGAAAGCGGAAGCATTAGCTTAACGCGGTTGATGTAGTCGAATGTCTTCTTGATTCAACCGATCAAGCACCGAACGTACGACACCTCCGAGTTCTGCACATGTTGGGGATATAACTATTGATTATAAACTGCCTAGGAGGGGCCGGGTTATACTCATAGTAATTTACCCGTAATGAATCCCATGAAGACATGGAAGATGGCGCTTTATGGAGGAGACTTAATAGGAAGGCCCAAGGCCCAGAGGCGGGTTAGGGCCCATAGACATAAACCGCCATAGGCGTCTAACTTGTATTGTAAGATAGGAAATAGTAGATACCGAGCCGGACACGTTTACGAGCCGGCCGGGTTCTGTAAACCGACCGGGCGTCGACCTATGTCTATAAAGGGACGACCCGGCGGCGGTTGAAGGACAAGAAACAACAGATCGAGAGCCAGGTTAAGCGTATTCGCTCCCTGGTCATCGAAACCCTAGCAATACCACCTCAAACTGGATTAGGCCTTTACCTTCACCGCAAGGGGCCGAACCAGTATAAAATCCTCGTGTCCTTTGTCCTGTTTAACCCCTTTAAGCTAATCTTGTTGTGATGGCTCCACGACTAAGTCCTCACACTAGGACATCTGCCGTGATAAATCCACGATAGTTGGCGCCCACCGTGGGGCTATCGCACGATGGTTTCGGGTTCTTAGAGGGCAACTTCGAAGGGCTCAAGGGATACGCTGTGGGCCGGATGACCAAGAGTCATCGCGGCAAGCTCTACATCGACGACGCAGGCTGGGGCCCCGAGACCGGCTCAATCGAGTACGGGTACCGGGTCCCCTTCGGCGGAATTCATGTCTTCGTTCGCAAAATCGGCGAACCGGGCCCTGAGCTGGACATCTGCGCCGACATCATCAAGACAGCTCAGTGTGCGAGGCCTGCCCGAGTTCAGCCTGACATGAAGCGTGCCTTCGTGGGATTCATTAACGGTGCGGAATCTGAATCGGTATCTAACGGTGAGACGATTGTCTATTCAGATGGCGAGTCATCCACCGGTGAGACCGAGTCATTGTACCAGCTACAGGATGGCCGACTTGGGGGCTGTTCTGATGGCGACAGTATTTCGGACCCCTGCGAGCCGCCGAACCGGGTTGCAATCTTCATGGTTGGTACACAGCCGGTTCAGCATTCTTCAACTGCAGTGGCATTGATTTCCAGATCAGTAGCAGGGACGGTAGCCGGGGCAGGAGGCCCTGTGCGTCCGCCGGCTCAGGCCTTAACTAACTTTCTGGATAAGCTGACAGCGTTGCTGACAACGGCAGTTAACCCGACGGAACGGCGGTTAACCCGGCGGAACAGGATCAGCATAATGCGGCGGTTGCAAAATTGCGCGATGAGATAGCACAGGCCAAGGAGGAGCTAAACACCGAAAGCGCTAGGATGGCTGAGGAGAGGGCCACTTTGGATGCTCAGGCACAGCGGATTCAGTCGGAGTCTTATCGACTCATGCTAGATCAGAACGCTTCAAATGACGTTATGAGAAGGAGGCATCAGGCTCGTCTGCCCCCGGTTTACGAAGCAAGAAATCTCTTTAACACGCCAGGAGCAGGGACTAGTAAGCTAGTGGTGGTAAACCGGGTGGAAGCGCCTGGAACGGGAGTGCCGGTTCAGCCACGCGCAACGGATCCGCCCCGTCAGAGCAATAACCCGCCGCAGCACGTACCGATGCCGCCGGGTCATTACTCTAACACTTTGGATAACATGATCGCTGCAGCATCACGATTGGCAGCTCTTCCAGTCGAGGGCGAGTCTTTGACATCAGTTGAAACACGGAGGGCTAGAGAACTCCTTCAGACAGCTTTGCTTCAGCAGCAGGCCTATTCTTACAGTCGTGACAGGATTCATTCCACCCCTCGCCCAAGCCGGAGTTACAGCAGGCACATGGATGAGCCGGCTGTGTCAAGCAGTGCGCGGAACCGTAACCCGCCGCGTGGGCATAACCCGGCAGGCGGTGGTGCCAATGCTCAGAACGTGGTGGATCAAGGTAGAGCACGTCGAGAGGCCGAGTTAGAGGCGCAGTATGCGGCTCATCAACCTTCTCCGGTTCGTCCGACAACTTCGGTGGAGCCAGGTGTAACCTTCAGGAATTTGGGCGTGCCGTGTTTAGTGCCGACTCTACGTAATGAGCGTCTGCCCAAGGATTTCAAGTGTCCCCGTAAGGTGCCTAACTATACAGCCGATTTACCTCCCGAAGCATGGATCGAGAGTTACGAGATGGCCATGGAGTTTCTAGATGTCAGTGATGCGGCATGGGCTAAATATTTCCCCCTGATGTTGGAAGGGACGGCCCGTACTTGGTTAAAGGGGCTCCCTGCCAACTCCATTGGGTCATGGGCCGAGTTAAAAGCCCGGTTTATCCAGATTTCCAAGGATACGTGCAAGCAGCCTATGTCAATTGTGGATTTAGCCTCCTATGTCCAGGAAGAAGGTGAGTCAACAACCCATTAGGTGCGCCGGGTCTCAACAATTCTGCACTCGTCAGATCGCATTAATGCCGACTTGGCAGTGTTGATGCTGGAGAACAATTGCCGGTTCATACCCTTAAAGCAGAAGTTGGGGCGGCTCAAACGTCACTGCAATGACATGGGGACCCTCATGGCGGCATTAGTTAAGTATGCTGACTCTGATGGTACCAAGGACCCCGAGTCCGATGATCAGAAGCCGGGAAAGGGAAAGAAGAGTAGCAACGCCAAGGGGTAGCAGCATAACCCGGCGAACCAAGGAGGCAATGGTAAGCGCAAGGCTGATAATAGTTTAGACTTTGTGGCTAACACCAATGCGCAGAATAATGGTCCGTGTCGTAAGGGTAAACCGCCCCCGCAGAATGGAGGATCAGGCATCAACCTTGAGCAGCTGTTAAATCAGCCCTGCCCAAGGCACGGGACGAGAGAAAGGCTGTCTTCGCACCTCTGAAAAGATTGCTTCATTATGAAGGAGTTTAAAATTTTGAATTTTTACCAAGATGGTCATGGACCGGGTGGCGGTTCAGGATCCGGTTTCCATGGCCGGGTTACGGCGGAGGCGGTTCAAGCTCAGGGTTCCAAGGAAGTCAAGGCGGTCATGGCAACCAGGGTGGTTACAATCAGCAGAATAATCAGGGGAGTCAGCAGCAGCAACAGTCGGGTTATCAGAGCAACCCGAAGCAGTTGAACAGTGGACAGTATCATGTCTTCACCACTAGTTTATGCAAGCGTGACCAGAAGCTTCATAAGAGGGCAGTGAACTCCGTTGAACCGGTAGTTCCTCGTTATTTACGCTGGTCTGAGCAGCCCATCGTATGGAGTCGGGAGGATCACCCGCCCCGGGTTGATAATCCGGGTCACCTGGCATTGGTGGTGGCACCTCAGGTTGGAGGGTATAAATTCACCAAGGTACTCATGGACGGAGGGAGCAGCATCAATATTCTCTATTATGAGACTTTCCGTCGCATGGGGTTGACAGATAAAAATCTTAACCCGTCGAACACTGTTTTCCATGGCGTGGTGCCTGGTAAGTCGGCATACCCAGTTGGTAAGATAGCTCTGGAAGTTGCTTTTGGAGATGAGCATGACTCTAGATCAGAGACCTTAACCTTTGAAGCGGTCAAAATCAAGAGCCCTTATCATGCTCTGTTTGGACGGCCGGCTTATGGTAAATTCATGGCCAGGCCCTGTTATGTTTATCTGCAGCTCAAGATGCCGGGTTATAAGGGGACCATTACAGTACATGGGAGCCGGGAGATAGCTTTGGAGTGTGAAGAGGGCGATGCAGCTTATGTTGAGTCGGTTTGTGCAACAGAGGAGTTAAAATTTTATAAGGACAATGTTGATCCGGCGGATATGACGTCTTTGAAAAACCCAACTACGGAGCATGATCCGGCCTTGAAGTTTAAATCGGCTAATGAGAGTAAGCTAGTTGATTTCGTTCCTGGCAATTCATCCAAGCAGTTCAGCATCAGCGCTAATCTGGATCCAAAATAGGAAAGCGCGCTCATCGAGTTCATCCGTGAGAACCGGGACCCTTTGCATGGAAACCTTCTGACATGCCAGGTGTACCGAGAGAACTCGCTGAGCACACTCTCGATATTGATCCTAAGTTTAAACCAGTCAAGCAGTTTCTTCGTCGCTTCAATGAAGAAAGGCATAAAGCCATTAGTGAGGAGGTAGCCCGGCTCTTGACGGCTGGGTTTATCGTTGAAGTGTTTCATCCTGAGTGATTGGCTAACCCGGTGCTGGTACTTAAGAAGAATGGCACTTGGCGCATGTGTGTGGACTACACGGATTTAAACAAGGCTTGTCCGGCTGATCCTTTTGCTCTCCCTCGTATTGATCAGATTATTGATGCTACGGCGGGTTGTGAGCGATTGAGTTTTTTGGATGCTTATTCGGGTTATCATTAGATCAAGATGACAGTTAAGGACCAGGAGAAGACAGCTTTTATAACTCCCTTTGGATAATATTGGGCGCAATGTTCATGCTTATGTGGATGATATTGTGGTGAAGCCCAGGAAGAAGGAGACGCTGATAGACGATTTGAAAGAAACCTTTGATAATCTCCGGGTTTATAAGATGATGCTTAACCCGGCCAAGTGTGTCTTTGGTGTACCGGCAGGCAAGCTCTTGGGCTTTCTGGTGTCTAACAGAGGCATTGAAGCTAACCCGGAGAAGATCAAGGCCATTACTTCTCTGGCTAAACCGGCATGTATCAATGATGTTCAACGCTTGGCGGGTCGTATTGCGGCGCTGAGCCGGTTCATAAGCAGGTTGGGAGAGAAGGCTATCCCTCTGTACCAGATGGTGAAAAAGACAGATAATTTTGTCTGGAGTGATGCTGCTAATGCGGCGTTTGAGGACTTGAAGAAGCAGTTAGCCGAGCCACCTGTTCTTGCTGCCCCTGTTGATAAGGTGCCATTGCTGTTATATGTGGCTGCTAATGCCCGGGCTGTCAGCGTGGCTATTGTGGTGGAGCGAAAGGAGGCAGGCAAGGAATATCCGGTTCAACGGCCGGTTTATTATATCAGTGAGGTGCTTATTGAGTCCAAGCAGAGATACCCGCATTGGCAGAAGCTGGTGTATGGAGTTTTCATGGCAAGCCGGAAGCTTAAGCAATATTTTCAGGGTCATCCCATCACTGTGGTCAGTTCTGCTCCTTTGGGAGATATAATCCAAAATAGGGAAGCAACTGGCCGGGTTGCTAAGTGGGCCATTGAGCTTGGACCTCACGGGTTAAAGTATATGCCTCGTACAGCTATCAAGTCCCAAGCACTTGTGGATTTTATCAATGACTGGACAGATTTGCAGGCACCGGAGGAAAAGCCGGATAACACATATTGGACTATTCACTTTGATGGGTCCAGGCAATTGGAGGGCTCAGGGGCTGGAGTTGTGCTTACTTCCCCTCGAGGTGATAAATATTGTTATGTTCTCCGTTTAATGTTCCCTTGCACTAACAATGCAGCTGAATATGAGGCCTTACTCCACGGTCTTTGGATGGCTAAGGAGATGAACTTAAGCTGGGTAAGGTGCTTCGGGGACTCAGACTTAGTGGCTCAACAAGTCTTTGGTACTTTGGATTCCAAGGATCCACTCATGGCGGCTTATCGACGAGAGGTGGATGTTATTGCTGGTCACTTCAAGGGTTATCAGGTCGAGCATGTCGATCGGCGCAAAAATGAAGCAGCGAACGCTTTAAGCCGGTTAGGTTCTCAGCGTAAACTGGTGCCGCCCAATGTTTTTCTTGACGTCCTGCATAACCCGTCGGTCAAACTACCTACAGAGGAGGATTTGGCTATTCCTGACCCGGAGGCTCAGTTGGTGGCAGCTCTTCATGTAATTCCTGATTGGGCAGTTCCGTATCTGGCTTATATGACCCGGGCCAAGTTACCTGAGGATGAAACTTTGGCCAGGCAGATAACCCCGCGGTCCAAGTCAATGACCATTGTCAATGGGGAGTTACATAATTGCAATGTCACAGGGGCGTTTCAGCGTTGCGTTTCTCCTAAAGAAGGCTGTGAGATTCTGCATGAGATCCACGAGGGAGATTGTGGTCATCATGCCGGTTCAAAACTCTAGTGGCCAAGGCTTTTCGTCACGGTTTCTATTGGCTGACGGCTCATGCTGATGCTGAGGACTTGGTCAGAAAATGTGACGGTTATCAGAAGTTTTCACGTCGAGCTCATGTTCCAGCTCAGGAGTTGCGGATGATTCCAATCACTTGGCCGTTTGCAACTTGGGGGCTTGATATGGTTGGACCTTTTAAGAGGTCCAAGGATAAGAAGACCCACCTGTTGGTGGCGGTTGATAAGTTCACTAAGTGGGTAGAGGCAGAGCCAGTCAGCAAGTGTGATGCAGTAACGGCGGTTCAATTCATGAAGAAGGTGATCTTCCATTTTGGTTTTCCACATAGCATTATAACAGACAATGGCACTAATCTCTCCAAAGGTGCTATGAAAGAATTTTGTCAGTGTGAGCATATCCGGCTTGATGTGTCGTCAGTGGCTCACCCCCAATCTAATGGTCAGGCTGAGAGAGCCAATCAAGAGATCCTGAGAGGCATCAAGCCCCGGCTTCTGGTTCCTTTGCGGAGGACGCCGGGTTGTTGGGTGGAGGAGTTACCTTCCGTGTTATGGAGCATTAATACCACCCCCAACAGATCTACGGGTTACATGCCTTTCTTCATGGTTTATGGAGCAGAGGCAGTTCTCCCTAGCGACATCCGTCATGACTCACCTCGAGTGGCGGCTTATGTTGAAGCGGACAATGAACAAGCACGTCAAGAAGCACTGGACCTGTTAGATGAGAAACAGGACATAGCAGCAGCATGTTCGGCGATTTACCAGCAAGATCTGCGCTGTTACCACAGCCGCCGGGTTAAAACCAGAACTTTTCAAGAAGGCGATCTGGTGCTCCGGCTTATCCAGGATCAGACTGATATGCATAAGTTGTCCCCACCTTGGGAAGGACCCTTTGTGGTCAGCAAGAATCTGAACAACGGGTCATACTACCTTATCGATGTACGAGAGCACAAAGACTCACGTAAATCGGAGGAGGAGACCCACCGGCCATGGAATATTTCTCATCTCCGGCCTTATTACACCTGAGCCACAGGCTCTTCTGATGTACATATTTTTTACAATGTATATATCATGATCAATATAATAAACCGGCATCCCTATTAAAGCAGGGCCTCTGCCGTTTTTTCCTAAATGAGTTTTTGGTTACATGGGGGCTTCCGGTTTATGGTTGAAGTTATGATTACCCTTTGAACCGGCTTATCAGCCAATTGAAAAAAAAACTTGGGGGCTTGCCACCCAGGTTAAAGGGACCAAAGAGAGTCTGTTGCAAAAGCACAGCTCAAACATAGGTGCCCCTTGAGCACGGCTCAAAATATTACTTGGGGGCTCTTTTGTTCTAAAGAACACATGTTGCTATAACCCTTGTGATAGGCTTAAAAGCCAGGCTTGGAAGCCAGGTGTATTCACCTAAAACCCCGGGTTATCCTGCCTGTATGCCTGATGCTTCTCCATCAGGTAATCCTGATTGACCCAGTGAACTCTTAACAGTCAATCTTTTCAAACAAGACCCTGAACTTGTTAAGGTTAAAATGCCGGTTTTGTCATGTGAGGGCACGGCTTACGGATAGCAAGGAGAAGCTCGGGCTGATAAAGCCGCCTTCCTTGAAACTTGGATAAATCGGCCTGTGATGCATGATGCTACTCTGACCCCGCGTACTCCTGATGAGTCTATCTTTAAATAAGAACTGAACTTATCCGGGTTAAAATGTCGATTGGGTAATGTGAGTGCCGGCTCACGGAAAGCGCGTACCTTCTAGTGGCTAATGCTAGTTTCATTGAAGAAGATATTTTGGCTTGGCGGCCTATGAAAGCCTTGGGTTTTTTCTGTTGATTTGGTTTGAACGTCTTTTTGCGTTTTTCTCTTGTGACATAGTAATACATGGTTGAAAACCAATAAGGCTTATAATGCCTTATGAGTCATATATGGCATTAACCGGTGTTCATTAACCCGGCCTGGCTTTGACTATAAGTCGCCAGTACGAGATAAAGATAATCCAGTGTTTATTAACCCGGCCTGGTTTTTTGACTATAACTCACCAGTATAAGGTAACATGATATCCGGTGTTTACTGACCCGGTCTGCTTTTGTTCATAAACCGGCAATATATACTTACCGATGCTCAAAGTTTGGGTTATCACCCTTATTACACTGGTTTCATAAACAAACAGTGATCAAATATCACAGGTATGCTATATGTTCAAATATATAGTTATTCCTAAGTCCAGCTTTGGTTATAACTTATGATTATTTTTCCATAGCTTTATATATTGGATATGATAACCCGTCCAGCGGTAAACCGCCAGGACACTTTTTACACTGTTGAATGCAGAGACAGATTCAAATTGCTCATATCATAAGCATATGGGGCATATTTTTTAAACATGGCGGAATAGCAGTGTCATGAAAAGTAAATATGCACGATGGCATAGCAGATCAAGAGTTTCAACTAGCCTATTACAAGGCGTTTTGGTGCCCAAAAAAATAATTGTTCTCAAGCAAGTCTTACAGAATGCAGAAGCTAAACCGGACCCTGGTCTATGAATCTTCGCCGGGCTGACTTAAAGGTTGTGGATCATCCTGTACTGGTTCATCCTCCTCCTCTCTACCAAGTGGCTGGAAATCAATGGTTGCCCAATCGATCCCAGTTAGGGCTTTGAATACAGCCTCATCACTTATAAGTGTGGAGGGGTCAACATCAGGGGCATAGGTATGCTTACGGATTGGAGGAATAAGAGTTGGAGCATCATAAGTTGGCGGATTAACTCTCTTGTTGTCGGCGTCATAAATCGACTGGTAATGTGAAAGATCGGTCTCTTCAGCCAATTTGCTAGCCAATGGGCGCATTTCCTTCGTCAAGGCTCGGAGGTCATCATTATCAAAGTCTGACCCATCATCCTTGATGCTCGGATAGCCGTTTCCAACATCAGTCGGATCAAGATCAGGTATCCACGCTTTAGCCCGGGTTAGTGCGGTCAGAGCACCTGCCCTTGCAGCTGATCTCTTCAGCTCTTCAAACCAGGCAGGCATCATCGACAGCCTCTCTAATGTTTCCTTGATCCAAGTTGGGGGTGGCTTGTTATGAGAAGCTGTGCAGATGATCCATTGTGCGCCGGTGTATAATTGCTTTATAAGCGTATAGGCAGCCTTCAGTTTCATCCGCATATCCGAGCCAAGATGAGCAATGCAAGATCCTGCATCATCACAAACAGCAATAAACCGGCAATTTATGGAGAATACACGTTTAAAGATTATGAAGAAGTTATTTACCAAAAAGGCAGCAGTCATGGCATTTAATTGCCATTTTAAGCCAGTCAGCTCCTCTGTTACCGGATTAAGGGCCGCTTCAGCATCCTCAGCCCTCTTCAGCAGAGTGGCTTTCTCTGTGTCCCAGCCGGCCCACTCGCTCTTGAAGCTCTCCTTCAGTTTTTCCATGGCTGCTAAAGCGCCGGTCAGTTCCTCTTTGGCCTTGGAAGTTTCTGCTTGTTGAGATTTGATATTCTCATGAAGGTCAGCGATTTGGGATTGTTTTTGGCTAAGCTCAGCCTGCAAGAGAAATACAATTCATGAGTTGGCAGTACATATTTGAAGTCCCAAGCACATAACAAGTTATACACTTGACACTGGGGGGCTAATGCATATTGCTTCTTATCAAAAAAATCTACAAGTCCCAAGCTCAATACAAATATTATTCTTGGCACTTGGGGGCTAATGCATATTTGCTCAAGTTACAAACTATGGATTTTCCTCCATCAATTAGCTTGGTGGTCAATCGGTTTAAAAAGGTGTTCAACAAGAATTTTGAGCCTTATAGGATAACAGTCCCGGTTCATCTTGAAAAGATAAACCGGCCCTTGGGGGCTACACAGGTGAAATTGAAGAACTGTTATTTTAAAGTCCCGGTTCATCTTGAAAAAATAAACCGGCCCTTGGGGGCTACACAGGCAAAAATTGAAGAAGTTATTATTCTACAAGTTCCGGTTCATATTGACATGATAAACCGGCCCTTGGGGGTTACTGGCATTGATCTATCTGGTTTTTTGGAAATTTACAGCATGTTCTATGTCCGATAAATTTGGCGGCTAAGGGAAGGAATATTTATGCAGAGTTAATAGCAGTTACCTCATATCGCTCTTTCATCATGTTCACTAAACCGGCTTCATAATCACGGCTTGTGTAAAAAGGTTAAAAACCCAGAATGGATATCCTGGGCGCTGAGGTGGGCATAGCTCTCCAAATCGGCCTTCCACTTGCCTTTGTCAATAGCGGAGAATTCTTATTTGGCACTGTGTTTTGAAAGAATAGTAGGAGTGCCTGGGGCTGTATAACTAATACCAGTGACCATAACATCGTCAGTTTTGTCATCAGCAGTTTTAGCTGGGCTTGGCGGGTTATCAGCATGACTCGGCGGATCAATTTCCATCTGCTCAACAAAGGTGTCATGATCCTGCGGTGGCGGATCATCAAGAGTAGCTTCATCATTTGGGTTAGAAGGTTCTGGGGTCTTCTCCGGTTCCGATGGATTGGGGTCAACAACCAGATTATTCACTTTAGCCTTTTTACTGATGGATTGGGGTCAACAACCGGATTATTCACTTTAGCCTTTTTACTGGCCCTGGCTTTGGCCCTGAAAATAACAAGTGTGTATCAGGTTAGTATAAAATCAAGTATAAGATATGAAGGGTCAGTTAAATATGCTCACCCAGGAACTGTTTTAAGAGTTGAAATTTGCGTCCCTGTTGATTCGCCAGAGGAAGAATGGGAAGTTCCCTGATAATTTGAATCAGACGGATTAAGAGGGTATCGGAAATAACCTGCCTTCGGATAATATGTGTCAGAAGTATAAGAGACCTCTAGGCGGTGTTTACAAACCGGTGTGTTCGGTAAACCGGAGGAAGCTACCACCTAGCCGCTATGCCGGGTTGTGCGGCGAGCTTCATGTTGCTGTTTCTTCAAAAGAAAGTTTGGATCCAAGTGAGCTAGAGGGTGAGAAAATCTTACTTTCCGGTTTGCTTGACGGGTTTTCTGTGTTGGCAGAGGATCTGAGCCGGAGGAAAGAATAATTACCTCTACGTCACCAGCATGGCTAGCCTCAGCATCACCCTGATAAGGATCATTGTCAATGAGATGTGTGAAAAAGGAGCCAAGTGAATCAAGTTCTACCTCTGACTCATGATTATCATCATCATCGTCAATGTTTAAATCGGTGGACTCGGAGGTTTTCTTCTTGGCAGGTTTTTTGGTGACCTTGGTCTTGGGGCGAGGTGTCTTGGCCGGTTTATCCTATGGTTTCCTCTTCCAGAACGGATCATCACCCTGTAAAAAGTTGAAAAGATTATAAGGGAATAGTAAAAATATGGATTAAGCAGGAATTAGGCAACTCTTACAGCTGGCTGTTTGTTTGAAACGCAGAAAGGACTAAGTCCTGTTTTACTGCAATCGGCCACCGGTTCATCCAGCATCTTCTTAACAACTTCAGTAATTTCAGCGTCAGTCAGCTGAATATCAATGTGGCGTTGAGGATCATTCAAGTCCCCTGTGTATTCACACATTAAACCGGGGTGACGTCTTAAAGGTAAGATGCTCCAGGACACCCAGCCACGGATGAAGTCGATGCCAGTTAAACCATTTGCCACAAAGGCTCTGAGCTTTGAGAGCTGTGGTGCATATTTGGCTCGTTCCTTTGCACTGAGTCGTTGGGGGAGTGGATGTGTACCGCTAAGCCGGTGAGCACGGTAACCCGACAGAGGAGTTTCATCAGTTGGAGATGTATCTTGGAAATAGAACCAAGTTTGATTACAGTCTTTAGGATGGCTATGATGGTTGGCATGAGGAAAGCTGACATCTTTTCTCTTTTGGATGGATACCCCGCCAAGCTCAGTGTTGGGCCCGTCCACAAATTCTGTGCGGCGGTTTAAGTAGTAGAAGTCTCTGAACAATTCAACTGTGGGCTCTTCTTGCAGATAAGCTTCGCAAAACACTTGAAAGTTGCAAATATTGGATAAGGAGTTAGGTCCAATGTCTTGAGGGTGCAGTTGGAGGAAATGAAGCACGTCACGGAAAAATTTTGATCCGGGAGGGCTAAATCCTCGACTCAGATGATCAGCAAAAACGACCACTTCTCCTTCCTTGGGCTCAGGAGGACATTCAGAACCAGGGACTCTCCAGTGGATGACTTCCTTTTTTGCTAAAGCGCCAGTGGCGACAAACCCATTCAGTTTTTCTTTTGTAACCCGGGATTGGACCCAGTTACAGGAGTAAAAGGATTTGGCCATTTGTTCAGCAACCTGGAAGAAGGTTTGTGCCAGTTTAAGATTAAAGGTTAATCCGTTAAAAGTTAATGGGCAGAAGGTGTTGAAGCATACTAAGGTATTAAATCGAAGATTGATGTTATCAGGTTGCATACATGAGCAATTGGCGGTTTAAGAGGCGACTAATGGTACCTGGTGGATTATGATTTTCTAAGTTAAACCGCCTACACAAACACTGAAAGTACAGATCTGAAGTTGAAAAATGGCTAAGTGGTGGAAAACAGTTTTCACAGATTGGTATGGCAATTTCGGATCTACCGCGTGTCAAGAAAAGAAAAATATTCAGGCCTAAAATATTGGTACTTGAAAGTTTATGAAGTTACAGATTAGTTTTTCTACAGAAAAAGAGATGATTTGATGGGAAAAGAAGAACTATGATTACTACCAAACAGAGAAATATCAAGCTTAAATCCGTTGTTTATGTTACGGGGAAGAACAGGCGAAGAACATGGCCGAACCTTCATGAGCCCGTGAGAACCCTAATCAGATCTACGGAGGAGAGGAGGAGGAACTTACCGTGGCTGTTGAATGGCGGACGCGCGCGAGTGGTCTGGTCTGAACAGGTAGATGCAGCGGCCAAGGTCGAGGCAGAGGTGAAGCTTGACAGCGACAGCTGAGCTCGAGTACCAGGGCGTCGCGAGGAAGGTGACGAGACGAAGAGGCACGAGGGGGAAAGTGAAAGGGACCCCCGGTCCTATTTATAAGGTGAATGGATAAGTGGCAAGCGCGGGAATCGAGGAGGTCAAAAAACGGATCTGTAAACGTGCAGATGCCTCGAATTCGGAGATTCATTAAAGAAAATGGGATACATTAAAAGATCTGGGCTCTGTATAAAAGTTAATGGTAGGTGACGTCACGGCGAGTTATCAAGATTCCGGAAGATGACGTCATGGCGAGTTATAAGTTTCACAAAGGTAATAAAGGAAGGATTTTTCTAAGTGTTGAAGATTGATGTGAACAAGTTCAAATCAACCTGGGGCCTAATGTTGGGGATATAATTATTGAGTATAAACCGCCTAGGAGGGGCCGGGTTATACTCATAGTAATTTACCCGTATTGAAGCCCATTAAGACATGGAAGATGGCGCTTTATGGAGGAGACTTAATAGGAAGGCCCAAGGCCCAAAGGCGGGTTAGGGCCCATAGACATAAACCGCCATAGGAGTATAACTTGTATTGTAAGATAGGAAATAGTAGATACCGATCCGGACATGTTTATGAGCCGGCCGGGATTCTGTAAACCGACCGGGCGTCGACCTATGTCTATAAAGGGACGACCCGGCGGCGGTTGAAGGACAAGAAACAACAGATCGAGAGCCAGGTTAAGCGTATTCGCTCCCTGGTCATCGAAACCCTAGCAATACCACCTCAAACTGGATTAGGCCTTTACCTTCACCGCAAGGGGCCGAACTAGTATAAAATCCTTGTGTCATTTGTCCTGTTTAACCCCTTTAAACTAATCTCGTTGCGATGGCTCCACGACTAAGTCCTCACACTAGGACATCTGCCGTGATAAATCCACGACAGCACACGTTCAGCTCGATGAAATCCCTCAAACTCTTGATCCAGCAAAGTGTTGAGGGAGAGTTCCGTCAGCACGACAGTGTGGTGATGGTGATGGTGAAGTGATCCACGCAGGGCTTCGCCTAAGCACTACGTGAATATGACCAGAGGAGTAAACTGTGGAGGCGGGCGCCGCACACGGCTAATAATGTTTGTTGTGTGTTCTAGCGGTGCCCCCCCTCTCATATATATAGGTTGGAGGGGAGGAGAGGCAGCCAAGGGGTTGCCCCAAGTAGGAGGAATCCTACTTGGGGTCCTCCCAATTCGGCCTCCCCCTTTCCTATTCCTATTCGAAGTAGGAAGGGAAGAGGGGGAAGGGGGAATCCTATTCATTTTTTCCTTTCCTTCTTCCCCTTTGTGGCTGGTGTGTTTCCCCTCTTGGCCCATTAGGTGAAGGAAATATGCCCTATAGGCAATAATAAAGTTATTATTTATTTCCTTATTTCATGATAAATGTTTATTATTCATGCTAGAATTGTATTAACCGGAAACTTAGTACATGTGTGAATACATAGACAAAACATAAGTGTCCCTAGTATGCCTCTACTTGACTAGCTCGTTTATCAAAGATGGTTATGTTTCCTAACCATAGACATGTGTTATCATTTGATGAACGGGATCACATCATTAGGAGAATGACATGATGGACAAGACCCATTCATTAGCTTAGCATTATGATCGTTACAGTTTCATTACTACTGCTTTCTTCATGACTTATACATGTTCCTCAGACTATGAGATTATGCAACTCCCGAATACCGGAGGAACACTTTGTGTGCTATCAAACGTCACAACGTAAATGGGTGATTATAAAGATGCTCTACAGGTGTCTCCGAAGGTATTTGTTGGGTTGGCATAGATCGAGATTAGGATTTTTCACTCCGTGTTTCGGAGAGGTATCTCTGGGCCCTCTCGGTAATGCTCATCACTATAAGCCTTGCAAGCAATGTGACTAATGAGTTAGTTGCGGGATGAAGTATTACGGAACGAGTAAAGAGACTTGCCGGTAACGAGATTGAACTAGGTATGATGATACCGACGATCGGATCTCGGGCAAGTAACATACCGATGACAAAGGGAACAACGTATGTTGTTATGCGGTTTGACCGATAAAGATCTTCGTAGAATATGTAGGATCCAATATGAGCATCCAGGTTCCACTATTGGTTATTGACCGGAGATGTGTCTCGGTCATGTATACATAGTTCTTGAACCCGTAGGGTCCGCACGCTTAACGTTCGATGACGATTTGTATTATGAGTTATGTGATTTGATGAACCAAAGTTTGTTCGGAGTCCCATATGAGATCAAGGACTTGATGAGGAGTCTCAAAATGGTCGAGACATAAGGATTGATATATTGGAAGGCTATATTCGGACATCGGAATGGTTCCGGAGAAGTTCGGGTATTTTCCGGAGTACCGGAGGTTACCGGAACCCCCCGGGGAGTTGATGGGCCTTAGTGGGCCTTAGTGGGAAGGAGAGGCGGTAGCCAGGAGGTGGCGCCCCCCCCCCCAAGCCCAGTCTAAATTGGAAAAGGGGTTGGGGGCGCGCCCCCCCTCTGCATTCCTTCCCTCTTCTCCTTTATGTGGAAACCTACTAGCACTAGTAGAAAACAGGGCATAGGTCACAGGGCAGTTTTCACATTAGCCTCGGTTCAGTCACGAACCGGGACCCATGGGGGCATTCGTCCCGGTTCGTGAGCCCAGGGGGCCGGCCGGGGCCTCGTGGGCATTGGTCCCAGTTCGTATGGAACCATTTGTCCCGGTTCGAGCCACGAACCGGGACTAATGGTCCTCGCTCCTGGCCCACAACCATTTGTCCCGGTTCTTGGCATGAACCAGGACAGAAGGCCCGGATTTAGTACCGGTTCATGCCATGAACCGGGACCAATGAGGTTCCTATATATACCCCTCGCCCGCGAGCAGAGCACTCTAGTGCTCTGTTTTTCTCTGGCCGGCGAGGGGAGGGCTTTGTGGTGCTCTAGCTCACCTCCTATGCACATGAGGTGTTCGATGAAATGCCCGAGCCACACTAGTTAAGCTTTGTCCTCTCGAAGCTCAACCTCAAAGCTCCATTTTCCTCGAGATTTGTCTAGGTTTAGCGGCCCGTCACGTCCCATTCCCGTCTTCACCGCCGTCGACCGCCCGCGCCGATCTCGTCGCCGGCAACACCGTGGTGAGCCTCTTGTTCTTATCTTCTTTTTGAACGAAAAAAATTCTTACTTTAGATAGATACTTGTCTATTTTTCTTACTATTTTATTCCTTCTTATTACATAGTGCGATGGTTTTGGTATCCGCCCCCGTCGGCCCTCGTCCTGTCTATGATTCGGATGTGGTATATATTATCTTTTTATAACTATTTGATTCATTTATTGTTTATGACAAATATACCGACCAGCGTGACATAGATTTTATTTATCTAGGAGGTGGTTGAACCGGAAATTCTAACCGACCCTATTGTCGAGAGGTTAAATTTAGTTGAAGAAGAAAACAATTACTTGAAGGAAAAAATAAAAAAAAATGAGGAGGAGAAGATGATATTGGAGTTGCATGTTGCGGATGTCGTCGATGAACACAAGATCAAGATGGATGCAATGCGCTTGAAGATTAGAAAGATTATAAAATATGCCATTCATACCGAGGCTTGGTATCATTATGCCGTTGGATCAATTGTTACCTTGGTTGCGATTATGATCGCATTTGTTTTCGCATTGAAATGTTTTACATAGTTTCAATGTATGGTTTAATTAATTAGATGCTCTGGAGAGCTATATATATGTTGTTAGATGAGAACTATGTATGTACTTTGGTTCTAATGTGATGATGAACTTCTATTAATTTGGTCACTTAATTATCTATTCATGATGTTCTGTAATGGTTTTTGACACACTTAATTATATATAATGCACGCAGATGAACCGGCAATGGATGTACGGTGACAGACACACCTCCGAGTACATTAAGGGCGTGCATGATTTTCTCGAAGTGGCTGAGGCAAACAAGCAGAATGGTTTTATGTGTTGTCCATGCCCTACATGTGGGAATATGAAGTCTTACTCTGATCGGAAAATCCTTCATGCCCACCTGCTTTATAAGGGTTTCATGCCACACTATAATGTTTGGACGAGGCACGGAGAAATGGTGGTTATGATGGAAGACGGCGAAGAAGAAGAGGACGATGACAACTATGTGCCCCCTGAATACGGTGATGCTGCAACGGGGGAAGCTGCTGAAGATCAAGAGGAACCAGACGATGTGCCCAATGATGCTGCAAGGGGGGAAGCTGCTGAAGATGAAGAGGAACCAGTGCCCGATGATGATGATCTCCACCGGGTCATTGTCAATGCAAGGACGCAATGCGAAAGTCAAAAGGAGAAGCTGAAGTTCGATCGCATGTTAGAGGATCACAAAAAAGGGTTGTACCCCAATTGCGAAGATGGCAACACAAAGCTCGGTACCGTACTGGAATTGCTGCAGTGGAAGGCAGAGAATGTTGTGCCTGACAAAGGATTTGAGAAGCTATTGAAAATATTGAAGAAGAAGCTTCCAAAGGATAACGAATTGCCCGACAGTACATATGCAGCAAAGAAGGTCGTATGCCCTCTAGGATTGGAGGTGCAGAAGATACATGCATGCCCTAATGACTGCATCCTCTACCGCGGTGCGTACAAGGATCTGAACGCATGCCCGGTATGCGGTGCATTGCGGTATAAGATCAGACGAGATGACCCTGGTGATGTTGACGGCGAGCCCCCCAGGAAGAGGGTTCCTACGAAGGTGATGTGGGATGCTCCTATAATACCACGGTTGAAACGTCTGTTCAGAAACGAAGAGCATGCCAAGTTGATGCGATGGCACAGTGAGGACCGTAAGAAAGACGGGAAGTTGAGAGCACCCGCTGACGGGTCGCAGTGGAGAAAAATCGAGAGAAAGTACTGGGCTGAGTTTGCAGCTGACCCAAGGAATGTATGGTTTGGTTTAAGCGCGGATGGCATTAATCCTTTCGGGGAGCAGAGCAGCAATCACAGCACCTGGCCCGTGACTCTATGTACGTATAACCTTCCTCCTTGGATGTGCATGAAGCGGAAGTTCATTATGATGCCAGTTCTCATCCAAGGCCCTAAGCAGCCCGGCAACGACATTGATGTGTACCTAAGGCCATTAGTTGAAGAACTTTTACAGCTGTGGAATGGAAACGGTGTACGTACGTGGGATGAGCACAAACAGGAGGAATTTAACCTGCACGCGTTGCTGTTTGTAACCATCAACGATTGGCCCGCTCTCAGTAACCTTTCAGGACAGACAAACAAGGGATACCATGCATGCACGCACTGTTTAGATGACACTGAAAGTATATACCTGGACAAAAGCAGGAAGAATGTGTACCTGGGCCATCGTCGATTTCTTCCGACCAACCATCAATGTCGAAATAAAGGCAAGCATTTCAAAGGCGAGGCAGATCACCGGAAGAAGCCCGCCATGCGTACCGGTGATCACGTACTTGCTATGGTCAATGATTTACACGTAATCTTTGGAAAGGGTCCCGGCGGACTAGCTGTTCCGAATGACGTTGAGGGACACGCACCCATGTGGAAGAAGAAATCTATATTTTGGCACCTACCCTACTGGAAAGAGCTAGAGGTCCGCTCTTCAATCAACGTGATGCACGTGAAGAGGAACCTTTGCGCGAACCTGCTAGGCTTCTTGGGCGTGTATGGGAAGACAAAAGATACACCTGAGGCACGGGAGGACCTGCAACGTTTGCACGAAAAAGACGGCATGCCTCCGAAGCAGTATGAAGGTCCTGCCAGCTACGCTCTTACGAAAGAAGAGAAAGAAATCTTCTTTGAATGCCTGCTCAGTATGAAGGTCCCGACTGGCTTCTCGTCGAATATAAAGGGAATAATAAATATGCCAGAGAAAAAGTTCCAGAACCTAAAGTCTCATGACTGCCACGTGATTATGACGCAACTGCTTCCGGTTGCATTGAGGGGGCTTCTACCGGAAAACGTCCGATTAGCCATTGTGAAGCTATGTGCATTCCTCAATGCAATCTCTCAGAAGGTGATCGATCCAGAAATCATACCAAGGCTAAGGAGTGATGTGGCGCAATGTCTTGTCAGTTTCGAGCTGGTGTTCCCACCATCCTTCTTCAATATCATGACGCACGTCCTAGTTCATCTAGTCGACGAGATTGTCATTCTGGGGCCCGTATTTCTACACAATATGTTCCCCTTTGAGAGGTTCACGGGAGTCCTAAAGAAATATGTCCGTAACCGCGCTAGGCCAGAAGGAAGAATCTCCATGGGCCATCAAACAGCGGATGTCATTGGGTTTTGTGTTGACTTCATTCCTGGCCTTAAGAAGATAGGTCTCCCTAAATCGCGGTATGAGGGGAGATTGACTGGAAAAGGCACGCTTGGAGGGGGGACTCAATAATATGCAGGGACGGATATTCTTGGTCTGAAGCACACTACACAGTTCTACAGAACTCTACCTTGGTGACCCCGTATGTCGATGAACACAAGAACAGTCTGCGCTCCAAACACCCGGAGCAGTGTGATGACTGGATTACATGTGAACACATCAAGACTTTCAGCAGTTGGTTGGAAACACGTCTCAGAGGTGACACCACTGTTTGTGATGAGTTGTACTCGTTGTCCAGGGGACCATCTTTGACTGTATTGACTTACAAAGGATACGAGATAAATGGGAATACATTTTACACGATCGCCCAAGATCAAAAGAGCACCAACCAAAACAGCGGTGTCCGCTTTGATGCAGCAACCGAGAGGGGAAAGGACACATATTATGGTTACATAATGGACATATGGGAACTTGACTACGGACATGATTTTAAGGTCCCTTTGTTTAAGTGCAAATGGGTCAATCTGTCAGGAGGCGGGGTACAGGTAGACCCACAGTACGGAATGACAACAGTGGTTCTGAACAATCTTGGGTACACTGACGAACCGTTCGTCCTAGCCAATGATGTGGCACAGGTTATCTATGTGAAGGACATGTCTACCAGACCGAGGAAAAGAAAAGATAAGGAAGCGAATACATCATACGATGAGCCAAAGCGGCACATAGTTCTTTCAGGAAAAAGGGACATTGTGGGAGTGGAGGGCAAGACAGACATGTCTGAAGATTATGAAAAGTTTCATGAAATTCCTCCCTTCAAAGTCAAGGCTGACCCAAGCATCCTGATAAACGATGAAGATTATCCATGGTTACGGCGCAATAAGCAAATGACACAAGCGAAGAAAAAGTGAAGACTTTCTCCCGCAACTATTATGATGATAGCATGCCAACTTTGTAATAGACGAGTATGATACCATTGTCCGTTTTGTACAAGAAGTGCATCTAGTTTTTGCCGTAACCCTCTCAACTTTCTTGCACATGCTATGTGGATGAAATGATGATACCATGCCAACTTTCAACCTTTTCAGAGTTCATTTGAAATGCTTTATAAGCCTTGAGTGCAGAGAGGTTAGGCCCGTAAGCCTGCTTTAGAGAGGAGCTCGACAGCTCAGGCGCACCGCACCTTATAAACAGGTGCGGCTCTCTCTTAGCTAGCGAGGTGGGACTAAACTCACCACCACGCCGCTGTGCAAGGCCATTGGTCCCGGTTGGTGGCACGAACCGGGACCAATTCCACCCTTTGGTCCCTGTTGGTGCCACGAACCGGTACTAATGAGGCTGTGGCCCCACGAGCACCTTTAGTACCTGTTCGTGGCACGAACCGGTACTAGAGTTTCTTACTAGCTAAGCAGTTTTTTAGTCCCACCTCGCTAGCTGAGAGGCACTAGGAGCGGTTTATAAGCCCTGAGTGCAGAGACGATGAAGAAGAGGCGCAATGCTCACGTTGCTTAGCTTCAAGCCTTGAGGAATAAGGTAGACTGCATCGAGCTATGTGCAGTGCAGTCTACACTATTCCGAAAGGCTTGAAGCAAATCAACGCGCATTGCGCCTCTTTTTTATTTTTAATCATTAAAAGCAAAAAGAATTTTCATAAAGAACTTTTTTTGATAGAAACTTTAATAGCAGAAAGAATTATCATAAAGTAAAATAAATAAGTAATTAGAAACAAAATAAAATAAAATAAATAAGTTTTTTGTTGTAAGTAGAAATAAAACAAAATAAATATAGCAAAAAATAAAATAAAAAAATAAATACAGCAAAAAGAATTTTCATAAAGAACTAATGGCACTAATAGAAAGTTTATATGTTTTCTAAAACTAATGGCACTAACAGACAGTTTATAATTTTGCTGACCTAAAAGCAAAAAGAATTAAAAAATAAAGAAAAAACAAAAGAAAATAAATAATGCAAAAAAATTAAAAAACTGCCACCTATTGGGCCACCACGGCCTGAATACGACTAGAAACCCAACCTGGGCCAGGATTCAGGCCCGCAGAAGGCCCAATAGGCCAACAGACAGCACAGTGTGACATTAGGCCCGTAAGCCTGCATTTGAGAGGAGCTCGAGAGGGCAGCCGCAGTGGAGCTTATAAACCACTCCGAGCCCCTCTCAACTAGCGAGGTGGGACTAAACTTTTGGCCGCGGGCAGCGCAAGGCCTTTGGTCCCGGTTGGTAGCACCAACCGGGACCAATGCCCCCCCTTTAGTCCCGGTTGGTGCCACCAACCGGGACCAAAGGCCGCCGCTTCCCGCCCTTTGGGCTGCTGAAAAGAGGCCTTTGGTCCCGGTAGGTGGCACCAACCGGGACTAATGCCTACCTTTAGTCCCGGTTGGTGCCACCAACCGGGACTAAAGGCTTTGCTATATAAGCAAACACTTAGGAAATTTTCGACATACCTCGCCAGTTGCCCCCGACGCCGCCAGGCTGCCCGTGCTCGCCGTCGCCGCCCGCTCCTCATCGCCGTCGCCCCGCGCCCTTGCCTCGACGGGTCGCCGCCCGATGCTCGTCGCCGTCGCCCTGCCCCCACGCGCCGCCCCGCCTCATGCTCCCCTGCTCGCGCGCGCCGCCTCGGTGCCCCGAGCCCCCCTGCCCGGCCCGCGCGTGCTCGCCGGCGCCCTCGCCGCCCCCGCCCCGTCCCGGCCCCGTGCGCCGGCGCCCTCGCCACCCCCGCCCCCGCCGTCGCCATCGTCCTAGCCGCCCCCGCTGTGAGAGCCACCGCCCCGGCTCTGTTTTTTTATTTTTATTAGTTTAATTTTTTTGTTCATATGTGATGTATATGTGTATGTGGCTATAATGTATATGTGAACAAAAAAATTGTATGTATGTAGATGTTCAAAATGTATGAATATATATGTCAAAAATGTTTTTTGTTCATAGAAAGTTTTTTGTTCATATATAGAAAGTTTTTATATATGACAATGGATATATATTCGATATATATGAGAAATGATGATCCACATGGAAAAGTTTTATATATGCAAAAGTTACAATTTTAGAAAAGTTTTATATATCTAGCTAGGAAGGGAAGAAGAAGAAAAAGAAGGATAGGAAAGAAGAAAATAAGAAGAGGAAAGAAAGAAGAAGAGGAGAGGAAGAAGAGGAGATATAAATAAGAAGAGGAAAAAAGAAGAAAAAGAAGAGGAGAAGAAGAAAGGAATAGAGGAGAAGAAGAAAAAATAGAATACTATTTTTTCTTCTTCTCCTCTTTTTTTTCTTCTTTTTTTCCTTCTTTTTTTTTCTTCTTTTTTTTCTTCTTTTTTTTTTCCTTCAATCCTCTCCTCTATTCCTTTCTTCTTCTCTCCTCTTTTTATTTCTTCTTTGTTTTCTTATGTTTTATCGGGTCTGTCGTCGTCGATATATACCCCCTCCTGATAACTTCAACACGTGGGGGGGGTCGATATGCCCCCTCCCCGATAACATTATTTTCCCGTGTATGTATGTTGTCGTTGTCGATATTACCCCCTCCCGATAACTTCAACACGAGGGGGGATATAACTTCAACACGAGGGGGGTCGATATACCCCCTCCTCGATAACATTATTTTCCCGTGTATGTATGTCGTCGTTGTCGATATAAAACCCCCTCCCGATAACTTCAACACGTGGGGGGGTCGATATATACCCCCTCCCCGATAACATTATTTTCCCGTGTATGTATGTCGTCGTTGTCGATATATATATAACTCCCTCCCAGATAACTTCGACATGATGGACGGTCGATATGTATACCCCCTCTCGACCGTGATAACTTATACCACGGGAGCACCCCCCGGCCCTCTCGCTCGACCAAAACTCTCGAGGACACCCAAACCCTAGAAAAAAATGATGTCGGTCTCCTACCCCCTCCCGCCGCGCCCCTACCCTTGAAGCATTGCCTAGGCCACCCCAAACCCGGAATAAGCTAGGTCTATGTTTGCACTAATATATCCACCTGCTGTCATGTTTGTGTAATAATTGCCATGTTGTAATATTTGCAGAAACAATGGAGCACGGACGAGATGAGCAAGCAGAAGAGGTGTTGGGGGACATAATCTTAGCCGGAGGTGATATCTTGTCGTATCTTAACGACAATGATGGTCTGGAAGAACATGGTGAAGAAGCTGGCTGCGGTGATCGAAGAGTGGAGGAGGAAAGACATGATTATGATGGCTCCGGTGACCCAATGCTGGTGCAAGAAGGATCCCGTGGTGACGGCTCCGGTGACCGAACAGAGTCCGGCCAGGTAAATATATTAGTTAAGCCTGTGCTGACTAGCTAATTGATGCATTCATTGTTTTGGTATGTACACATATTAATTAACACTCGTCTTTCTTCTTTTTTCTAGCCCTCCGGATCGAGCACAACTGCGGTAAAGAGACGAGGCCCGAAGAGAAAGTTGCGCTCGGATGAAAGGTTTGAGATCACAGCAATCGCGCGCGACGGCCAACCGATTGAACCCCTCCGGACAAAGGATGCTTTTACTGCTCAGTGCGGGGTTCTAGTTAGGGACAAGATCCCAATCAGCATCCACTAATGGTATAAGCCTAAGAAGGAAGACCCTGAGGTGTCTTATGTCAATGATATGCAGAAAGATGATCTTTGGACGGAGCTGAAGGCAAATTTCACCCTACCGCCAGAGGAGGATCCGAAGAAGCCAATTATAGAGCAATTAATCAAGTCTCATGCTCTTAAGAAGATGGCAGACCTATTTAGGAGGTGGAAGAATGAGCTGAAAACGTTTGTCGACAAAGAAGAGACACCTGAATTCATCGGCCGGTATGAGAAGATCAGAGATCACTGGCCCGCATTTGTGGCCCACAAGACATCGGAAAAGAGTAAGAAGATGTCAGCGACAAACAAAATGAATGCTGCGAAGAAGAAGCTTCACCATCGCACGGGGTCAGGTGGCTACCTCAAAGCCCGGCCTAAGTGGGCCAAGTCTGAGAGGGATCTGCTTGATAAAGGGATCGAACCACAGACAATGAACTGGCCAGACAGTTGCCGGACTTGGTTCTTCGGGGCTGGCGGAACCTTGGACCCTGTATCAGGGAGGTGTCGTTGGACGGACGAGCAACTTGCAATACCCGTCAAGAAGATTCAGCACTATATCGATGCACCGCAGCAAGGGACGTTCGTTCCAGACAGAGAGAACGACGAGCTCACAATGGCCCTCGGGAATCCTGAGCACCCTGGACGGACACGAGGCACGCCAGGCTCCGTTCCGTGGAAGGCTGGTTTTCCGGACGCGGGCGGTTACAAAACCCAGGAGAGGAGGAAAAAAGTGGAGCAGATCCAAATTCAGTGTCTGCACGAAAGGGTTCAAGTGCTAGAGGAACGAGACAGCAATAGAGATGCTGAAACTGCCCCCGAAGCTACACCGCCATCTCAGCGTAGAAGCAGCGTGGCTTCCACTGAGCTGCCTCAGCTGGAGCATGCGGCTACTCCTAGCTACCCCGTGGATGCTATCACGGAGTCTCAACATTGCCACCTTATGGCGGAATGGCAGAACTTGAAAGTCAAGGCGGCTGTTGGCTCTATTTTACCTACTGAACCCGGCGCAACCTACCACTGCCGGCCGATTCCAGAAGGATATGCTAGGGTGATGGTGGATGAAATAACGGAGGGATTTGAGGACCTCCAGCTTGACCACCCTACCGGTGAAGGGGAGACTCGGCTGGGTTTAGCTCTGAAGACTCCATGCCTATGGCGGAAGGAGCTCATCAAGCTTCCGAACTGGACGGCTCCGGCGAGTAAGGGCACTCCGCCTCCTCCTCCGCCTCCTCCTCCGGCGAGTGATCAGGGCACTCAGCCTCCTTCTCCGGCGCGTGGCGGCACTCCGCCTCCTTCTCCGCCAGCGCCGGCGCGCCAGAGCAGCCAACCTCCTCCTTCTCTGCCTCGTCAGCAAGGGCGGAAGAGACCCGCCGCCGCTGCGGCTGCTCCGGCGCGTCGTAGTCCTTCTCCTCCGCCTCGTAAGCAAGGAAAGAAGACAGCTGCAGCCGCTCCGTCTGCTCTACCGGCGTCTAGCAGTACAGCTGCCAGAGGCGGGAGGCAATACAGATTCGGTCCTTCTCTGAAGACTCCAGAGAAGTTACCATATGAGAGGACCGAGGAGGAGAACGCGAAGATCGTGCGAGCCGAAGTGAAGAACTTCTTTGAAGGGGTCAAAGCAAAGAAACATCCACCTCCGGAGGAGAAGGTAGATCCGGTGAAAGCAAAGCGCACTCTGGCTGCCCTGACAAAACCACCAAAGTCTCCGCCGAGAGGCAACTATGAGCGCGTTCTTGGAAAGGCATATGCCGAAGCGGAGCGGTCGGGAAGTACTGTCAGTGATAAAAGGATGAAAGAATGACGAGCTGGGAAAAAAATTGCCCAGCTCGGCGAACAAGCGAACCAATCATGCCCCCCGCTCAAGGTGTCAAAAGACATCGTCGCTAATGAACCGGGTATGGTGCCCGGTTATAGCAATCTTGGAGATTACCTGCCCGGCGATGTACATTATGAAATAATGGAGGTGGACGAACACAAATACCATTACGGGAAGCCTCTCGTCAAAGATGTCAGATCTCTAAGCACGATGATGCGAAGACTACATGATTGGTACATGAAAACCTGCAGAGAGTCTGATGGGATGAGTACTTTGACGCTGAGAGTTAAACCGGAGCATGACCTCGTTGGAATTGAACTGCTGAATGTTCCATTTGAGGATTTCTTCCAGTTTTACAATCAAAAGTCCCTCGATAAAACAACGATCACTTGCTACTGTCTATAAGTAGTACTACTTCTGTCATTAAGTCTCTCTATATAGGTCAGCTCTTTCATTGCATGTATTTATACTTATCCTCACTATATTATGCAGATTGAAGATCGCCGAATTGAAGAAAAGACAAATCGGTGATATTGGGTTCATTAACACAAATCTCATAGATGCATATACGGTTGAAAAACATCCCAAAGAAGCCGAGGCCAACTTGCTACAATCGTTGGTATTAAATCAAAACAAAGATATAATACTCTTTCCTTACAACTTCAAGTGAGTGTTACTGTCTTGTGCATATTCGGTTTCCCTTATTAGTCCAGGTTATGGTAATGTAATTGATGACTTATGCATGCATGCACAGCTTCCACTATATTCTCCTAGAGATTAAGCTTGAGCCGGGAGTAGTAACCGTCTTAGACTCGAGACGAAAAGATCCCCAGGACTATGCGAACATGACTCAAATGCTCCAGAAGTAAGTTAAATCGATCATTATCCACCATATCAGCAACTTTGTTCATTTCCTGATATCAAGTAATTGTTTTCTTTGTCTGGCAGGGTTTGGAGAAAATTCACCTCAAAAGCCCCGGGACTGCCGAACCAGCTGCAATTTAGACACCCGAAAGTAAGTACTATAGTAGCATGTTCCGCGCATCTCCTAGTGATTCAAGCGCTAGTTTGATCAATACCATTTAGCATGCTTGCTTATCAGTTTGATTGACCTCTATTTCTTGTAAAGTGGTTGTGGCAGCAACCCGAGAATAATTACTGTGGATACTACGTTTGCGAGTCCATCTGCTACCATACCTGTGAGCGGGGCTCCACTGAAGAACAATATGAAGTGCGTAAGCAATAATATTCACAATTTTATTTTATTACCATCATTTATGTTGAGTTTCATTTATTCATATATATATATATATATGTATTGACCCCCTTCTTCAAATTAGATTTTTCGGAAGCGGGATCAACTCCTAGCAGAAGATCGTATGCTAGGAATTCAAGAGGAATTGGCGGCATTCTTCCTTGACCACGTGATCGCTGAAAACGGAGAATACTATGTGGACCCTGTGTTCATACAATATAATTAGGAGATTGTATTGTAAGAGATAATTATTTGTATATATGTAGCCGGTAGTGTCGGATAGATATACGAGAACTTGTTGTTCGACCAATTCTCGGAGAAGGAGAGGTGGTCGATATCACTTCTCTCTATATGCATATGTTCATGACGATCTTCTGTTTCCTTCATTTGATTACTAGCTAGCGTGTCTAGTCCTCTCCATACGTATATAGTACGTAGCGTCGACCAAGCACGGAGATAAGAGAGGACACTTCTCTCTATTAATTAGCTAGCTAACACAATATATGAAACATCTAAATTAACCCCCCAAAACCCCTAAACCACCCCCTTTCAAAAAAACAAAAACCTCAGCTCCTGCTAGGGGCTGACGCGTGGATGCCTATTGGTCCCGGTTGGTGGCACCAACCGGGACCAAAGGCCCTCCTGCCTGGGCTCCCCGCACCGGCCACGTGGACGGCCTTTAGTCCCGGTTCGTGTAAGAACCGGGACTAAAGGGCTAGGGCATTAGTAACGACCCTTTAGTCCCGGTTCCAGAACCGGGACTAAAGGCCCTTATGAACCGGGGTAAAAGCCCCTTTTCCTACTAGTGTAGGACTTGGAGTCCTAGTAGGATTCCCCTTCTCCCAGCGCGTCCTAGCCTGGCCGGCCGACCTCCCCCTCCCTCCTTTATATACGGGGGCAAGGGGCACCCTAGAACACACAAGTTGATCTTTTAGCCGTGTGCGGTGCCCCCTCCACAGTTATACACCTCGGTCATATCGCTGTAGTGCTTAGGCGAAGCCCTGCGCCGGTAACATCATCATCACTGTTGCCATGCCGTCGTGCTGACGGAACTTACCCTCGTCCTCAACTGGATCAAGAGCACGAGGGACGTCATCGAGCTGAACGTGTGCTGAACGCGGAGGTGCCGTACATTCGGTACTTGGATCGGTTGGATTGCGAAGAAGTTCGACTACATCAACCGCATTACTAAACGCTTCCGCTTTCGGTCTACGAGGGTACGTGGACACACTCTCCCCTCTCGTTGCTATGCATCTCCTAGATATATCTTGCTTGATCGTAGGAAATTTTTTGAAATTACTGTGTTCCCCAACAGTGGCATCCAAGCCAGGTCTATGGTAGATGTTATATGAACAAGTAGAACACAAAGAGTTGTGGGCGATAATAGTCATACTTCTTACCAGCAACGTCTTACTTTGATTTGGCGGTATTGTTGGATGAAGCGGCCCGGACCGACATTACATGACCGTGTTCATGGGACTAGTTCTACCGACGTGCTTCGCACACAGGTAGCTAGCGGGTGTCTATTTCTCCAACTTTAGTTGAATCGAGTTTGACTACGCCCGGTCCTTGTTGAAGGTTAAAACAGCACACTTGACGAAAAATCATTGTGGTTTTGATGTGTAGGTAAGAACGGTTCTTGCTAGAAGCCCGTAGCAGCCACGTAAAACTTGCAACAACAAAGTAGAGGCGTCTAACTTGTTTTTGCAGAGCTTGCTGTGATGTGATATGGTCAAGACATGATCTGATATAAATTGTTGTATGAGATGATCATGTTTTGTAATAGAGTTATCGGCAACTGGCAGGAGCCATATGGTTGTCGCTTTATTGTATGCAATGCAATCGCCATGTAATTGTTTTACTTTATCACTAAGCGGTAGCGATAGTCGTAGAAGCAATAGTTGGCGAGACGACAACGATACTACGATGGATATCAAGGTGTCCCACCGGTGACGATGGAGATCATGACTATGCTTCGGTGATGGAGATCATGAGCACAAGATGATGATGGCCATATCATGTCGCATATTTTGATTGCATGTGATGTTTATCTTTTATGCATCTTATTTTTCTTAGTACGGCGGTAGCATTATAAGATGATCCCTTACTAAATTTCAAGGTATAAGTGTTCTCCCTGAGTATGCACCGTTGCTACAGTCCGTCGTGCCGAGACACCACGTGATGATCGGGTGTGATAAGCTCTATCACATACAACGGGTGCAAGCCAGTTTTGCACACGCAGAATGCTCGGGTTAAACTTGACGAGCCTAGCATATGCAGATATGGCCTCGGAACACGGATTCCGAAAGGTCGAATGTGAATCATATAGTAGATATGATCAACATAGTGATGTTCACCATTGAAAACTACTCCATCTCACGTGATGATCAGACATGGTTTAGTTGATTTGGATCACGTGATCATTTAAATGACTAGATGGATGTCTATCTAAGTGGGAGTTCTTAAGTAATATGATTAATTGAACTTTAATTTATCATGAACTTAGTCCTGATAGTTATTTTGCATGTCTATGTTATTGTAGATCAATGGCCCGTGCTACCGTTCCTTTGAATTTTAATGCATTCCTAGAGAAAGCTAAGTTGAAAGATGATGTCAGCAACTACACGGACTGGGTCCGTAACTTGAGGATTATCTTCATTGCTTCACAGAAGAACTACGTCCTGGAAGCACCGTTAGGTGTACCACCCGCGCCAGCAACTGCAGACATTGTGAATGCCTGGCAGACGTGTGTTGATGACTACTCGATAGTTCAGTGTGCCATGTTTTACGGCTTAGAATCAGGACTTCAAAGACGTTTTGAACGTCATGGAGCATATGAGATGTTCCAAGAGTTGAAGTTAATATTTCAAGCAAATGCCCGAGTTGAGAGATATGAAGTCTCCAACAAGTTCTATAGCTGCAAAATGCAGGAGAATAGTTCTGTCAGTGAACACATACTCAGAATGTCTGGGTACCATAACCACTTGACTGAGCTGGGAGTTAATCTTCCTGATGATAGTGTCATTGATAGAGTTCTTCAATCACTGCCACCAAGCTATAAAGGCTTCATGATGAACTAGAATATGCAAGGGATGAACAAGACAATTCCCGAGCTCTTCGCAATGCTAAAGGTTGCGGAGGTAGAAATCAAAAAGGAGCATCAAGTGTTGATGGTCAACAAGACCACTAGTTTCAAGAAAAAGGGCAAAGGGGAGAAGGGGAACTTCAAGAAGAACGGCAAGAAAGTTGCTGCTCAGGAGAAGAAACCCAAGTCGGACCTAAGCCTGAAACTGAGTGCTTCTACTGCAAAGGGACTGGTCACTGGAAGCGGAACTGCCCCAAGTATTTGGCGGATAAGAAGGATGGCAAAGTGAAAGGTATATTTGATATACATGTTATTGATGTGTACCTTACTAATGCTCGTAGTAACGCGTGGGAAATGGTTCCAAGGTCGATGTGTTCACCGTCGACACGCTACCTCTACATCTACCTTCGGGATTAGTTTTAGACCTAAATAATTGTTATTTGGTGCCAGCGTTGAGCATGAACATTATATCTGGATCATGTTTGATGCGAGACGGTTATTCATTTAAATCAGAGAATAATGGTTGTTATATTTATATGAGTAATATCTTTTATGGTCATGCACCCTTGCTAAGTGGTCTATTTTTGTTGAATCTCGATTGTGATGATACACATGTTCATAATATTGAAGCCAAAAGATGCAAAGTTGATAATGATAGTGCAACTTATTTGTGGCACTACCGTTTAGGTCATATAGGTATAAAGCGCATGAAGAAACTCCATGCTGATGGGCTTCTGGAATCACTTGATTATGAATCACTTGGTGCTTGCGAACCGTGCCTCATGGGCAAGATGACTAAAACTCCGTTCTCCGGAACAATGGAACGAGCTACTGACTTATTGGAAATAATACATACCAATGTATGTGGTCCAATGAGTGTTGAGGCTCGTGGCGGGTATCATTATTTTCTTACCTTCACAGATGATTTGAGCAGATATGGTTATATCTACTTAATGAAGCATAAGTCTGAAACATTTGAAAAGTTCAAAGGATTCTAGAGTGAAGTGGAAAATCATCGCAACAAGAAAATAAAGTTTCTATGATCTGATCGTGGAGGTGAATATTTGAGTTACGAGTTTGGTCTTCATTTGAAACAATGTGGAATATTTTCACAACTTACGCCACCTGGAACACCACAGCGAAATGGTGTGTCCGGACATCATAACCGTACTTTATTGGTCTCTAAGGATAATTCATCATATACAACTCTTCTTTAAGAAATCCATTAAGGAATGCAGTTTTGACATCCATTTGCCAGATTTCATAAAATGTGGTAATTGCTAACATGATTGGGACAAACTTAAGCATCGCTACGAGTGAGAAAATCTCATCGTAGTCAACACCTTGAACTTGTCAAAAACCTTTTTTGACAAGTCTAGCTTTGTAGATAGTAACACTACTATCAGCATCCGTCTTCCTCTTGAAGATCCATTTATTCTCTATGGCTTGCCGATCATCGGGCAAGTCAACCAAAGTCCATACTTTGTTCTCATACATGGATCCTATCTCAGATTTCATGGCCTCAAGCCATTTTGCGAAATCTGGGCTCATCATCGCTTCCTCATAGTTCGTAGGTTCATCATGGTCTAGTAACATGACTTCCAGAATAGGATTACCGTACCACTCTGGTGCGGAACGTGCTCTGGTTGACCTATGAGGTTCGGTAGTAACTTGATCTGAAGTTTCATGATCATTATCATTAGCTTCCTCTCTTGTTGGTGTAGGCATCACGGGAACGGTCTTTTGTGATGAGCTACTTTCCAATTCGAGAGAAGGTACAATTACCTCATCAAGTTCTACTTTCCTCCCACTCACTTCTTTCAACAGAAACTCCTTCTCTAGAAAGGATCCATTCTTAGCAACAAAGATCTTGCCTTCGGATCTGTGATAGAAGGTGTACCCAACAGTTTGTTTTGGGTATCATATGAAGACACACTTCTTCGATCTGGGTTCGAGCTTATCAGGCAGAAGCTTTTTCACATAAGCATCGCAACCCTAAACTTTAATAAACGATAGCTTAGGTTTCTTGCCAAACCATAGTTCATACGGTGTCGTCTCAACGGATTTAGATGGTGCCCTATTTAACGTGAACGCAGCTGTCTCTAATGCATAACCCCAAAACGATAGTGGTAAATCGGTAAGAGACATCATAGATCGCACCATATCTAATAAAGTACGATTACGATGTTCAGACACACCATTACACTGTGGTGTTCCAGGTGGCGTGAGTTGTGAAACTATTCCACATAGTTTTAAATGAAGGCCAAACTCGTAACTCAAATATTCTCCTCCGCGATCAGATCGTAGAAACTTTATTTTCTTGTTACGATGATTCTCCACTTCACTCTAAAATTCTTTGAACTTTTCAAATGTTTCAGACTTGGGTTTCATTAAGTAGTTATACCCATATCTGCTTAAATCATCTGTGAAGGTTAGAAAATAACAATACCCACCGCAAGCCTCAACATTCATCGGACCGCATACATCGGTATGTATTATTTCCAACAAGTCAGTGGCTTGCTCCATTGTTCCGGAGAACGGAGTCTTAGTCATCTTGCCCATGAGGCATGGTTTGCAAGCATCAAATGATTCATAATCAAGTGATTCAAAAAGTCCATCCGCATGGAGTTTCTTCATGCGCTTTACACCAATATGACCTAAATGGCAGTGCCACAAATATGTTGCACTATCATTATCAACTTTGCATCTTTTGGCATCAATATTATGAATATGTGCATCACCACGATCGAGATTCAATAAACCATTTATATTGATTGTATGACCATAGAAGGTTTTATTCATGTAAATAGAACAACAATTATTCTTTGACTTAAATGAATAACTGTATTGCAATAAACATGATCCAATCATATTCATGCTCAACACAAACACCAAATAACATTTATTTTAGGTTGAACACTAATCCTGAAGATAAAGGGAGTGTGCGATGGTGATCTTATCAACCTTGGAATCACTTCCAACACACATCGTCACCTCGCCCTTAACTAGTCTCTGTTTATTTTGCAACTCCTGTTTCGAGTTACTACTCTTAGCAACTGAACCAGTATCAAATACCCAGGGGTTACTATGAACACTAGTAAAGTATACATCAATAACATGTATATCAAATATACCTTTGTTCACTTTACCATCCTTCTTATCCGCCAAGTATTTGGGGCAGTTCCGCTTCTAGTGACCATTCACTTTGCAGTAGAAGCACTCAGTTTCAGGCTTAGGTCCAGCTTTGGGCTTCTTCACGGGAGTGCCAACTTGCTTGCCATTCTTCTTGAAGTTCCCTTTCTTTCCCTTGCCCTTTTTCTTGAAACTAGTGGTCTTGTTAACCATCAACACTTGATGCTATTTCTTGATTTCTACCTTCGCCAATTTCAGCATCGCGAAGAGTTCGGGAATCGTTTTCATCATCCCTTGCATATTATAGTTCATCACGAAGTTCTAGTAACTTGGTGATAGTGACTAGAGAACTCTGTCAATCACTATCTTATCTGGAAGATTAACTCCCACTTTATTCAAGCGATTGTAGTACCCAGACATTCTGAGCACATGCTCACTGCCTGAGCTATTCTCCTCCATCTTGTAGGCAAAGTACTTGTCAGAGGTCTCATACCTCTTAACACGGGCATGAGTCTGAAATACCATTTTCAGCTCTTGGAACATCTCATATGCTCCATGGCGTTCAAAACATTTTTGAAGTCCCGGTTCTAAGCCGTAAAGCATGGTCCACTAAACTATCAAGTAGTCATCATACCGAGCTTGTCAAATGTTCATAACGTCTGCATCTACTCCTGCAATAGGTCTGTCACCTAGCGGTGCATCAAGGACATAATTCTTTTGTGCAACAACGAGGATAATCCTCAGATCACGGATCCATTCCGCATCATTGCTACTATCATTTTTGAACTTAGTTTTCTCTAGGAACATATCAAAAATAAAACAGGGGAGCTATACGCGAGCTATTGATCTATCACATAGATATGCAAATACTATCAGGACTAAGTTCATGATAAATTGAGTTCAATTAATCATATTACCTAAGAACTCCCACTTAGATAGACATCCCTCAAGTCATCTAAATGATCACGTGATCCATATCAACTAAACCATGTCTGATCATCACGTGAGATGGAGTAGTCTTCAATGGTGAACATCTCTATGTTGATCATATCTACTATATGATTCACGTTCGACCTTTCGGTCTCCAGTGTTCCGAGGCCATGTCTGTATATGCTAGGATCGTCAAGTTTAACCCGAGTATTCCGCATGTGCAAAACTGTCTTGCACCCGTTGTATGTGAACGTAGAGCTTATCACACCCGATCATCACATGGTGTCTCGGCACGACGAACTGTCACAACGGTGCATACTCAGGGAGAACACTTATACCTTGAAATTTAAGTAAGGGATCATCTTATAATGCTACCGTTGTACTAAGAAAAATAAGATGCATAAAAGATAAACATCACATGCAATCAAAATATGTGACATGATATAGCCATCATCATCTTGTGCCTTTGATCTCCATATACAAAGCACCGTCATGATTTCCATCGTCACCGGCTTGACACCTTGATCTTCATCGTAGCGTCTTTGTCGTCTCGCCAGTTATTGCTTCTACAACTATCGCTAACGCATACTGATAAAGTAAAGCAATTACATGGCGATTGCATTTCATACAATAAAGCGACAACCATAAGGCTCTTGCCAGTTGCCGATAACTTTTTACAAAACAAGATCATCTCATACAACAACGTATATCACATCATGTCTTGACCATATCACATCACAACATGCCCTGCAAAAACAAGTTAGACGTCCTCTACTTTGTTGTTGCAAGTTTTATGTGGCTGCTACGGGCTTCTAGTAAGAACCGTTCTTACCTATGCATCAAAACCACAACGATGTTTCGCAAGTTTGCTATTTTAACCATCAACAAGGACCGGTCGTAGTCAAATTAGATTCAACTAAAGTTGGAGAAACAGACACCCGCCATCCACCTTTATGCAAAACAAGTTGCATGTCTGTTGGCGGAACCGGTCTCATGAACGTGGTCATGTAAGGTTGGTCCGGGCCGCTTCATCCAACAATACCGCTGAATTAAAATAAGACGTTGGTGGTAAGCAGTATGACTATGATCGCCCACAACTCTTTGTGTTCTACTTGTGCATATCATCTACGCATAGACCTGGCTCGGATGCCACTGTTGGGGAACATAGCATGCAATTTCAAAAAAAATCCTATGCTCACGCAAGATCTTTCTAGGAGATGCATAGCGACGAGAGGAGGAGAGTGTGTCCACGTACCCTCGTAAACCGAAAGCGGAAGCGTTAGCTTAACGCGGTTGATGTAGTCGAACGTCTTCTCGATTCAACCGATGAAGCACCGAACATACGGCACCTCCGAGTTCTGCACACGTTCAGCTCGATGATGTCCCTCAAACTCTTGATCCAGCAAAGTGTCGAGGGAGAGTTCTGTCAGCAAGACGGCGTGGTGACGGTGATGGTGAAGTGATCCGTGTAGGGCTTCGCCTAAGCACTACGTGAATATGACCGCGGGAGTAAACTGTGGAGGGGGTGCCACACACGGCTAACAATGTTTGTTGTGTGTTCTAGTGGTGCCCCCCACATATATATAGGTTGGAGGGGAGGAGAGGCGGCTAAGGGGGCGCCCCAAGTAGGAGGAATCCTACTTGGGTCCCTCCTGTAAGTGCATCTAGTGCCCCTTAGTGATTTTGGTGTATTGAAGACTTATAGGTTAAGGGACTAATGTGTTTATGAGTGTACACAGGTCTATAAGTCTATGAGGAGTTTGATATTTACAGAGAAAGTTGACCCCTAAAAATGAAGTTCTTCGACTGAAGACTTTGAATTTCTGAAGACTTTGAAAGTGAAGAAATTGGTGTGACCTTGAAGACTTGGTATTCGTTTGAAGAACATGAAGCGTGAAGACTTTTGTTTTCGTAGTTTCATTTTCTCTTTCTTGAGTCATAGGAAACACCGTACTGTTAAAGGGGGTCGAGGAAATACTAAGGAAAAATTTCCATGTGATGCTCAACTCAAAATCCTACACCTACCAATCCCTTCGAGTGAAGCCATTGGAAATCTCATACAGTCCAGTCATATTCTTCAGTAATAGAGACTAAGTTCTTCTGGTCTCTGAGGAATTTGTTCTGACTGAGGAGTTAGGAATTCGCCAGTGCGGATTGCCTACACAGTGAGGAACATGATAGCCCTGAGGAATTTGATACTCAAATTTCCGACCGTTGCTGTGCTATGCGCCAGCTGTCCCAAAATATCTACCCACCTAAGGGTCATATCATTGAAGGGCATTTATGTCTTATCATGACGGGCTGCTCCCTAGGCTATAAATAGCCCCCCCCCCTACAACCACTAGCTGGTTGGCTGCTCCGAGAGAAACTGACACTTGTCATTTGAGAGCATCCCATCCTCCGAGGACTTTGAGCGAAAATCATCAAGTGAGGAAAACCCAAACCCAAACACCTACAAACCCACTTCCTTTACTCCGCTCGACCTCTCTCCAGCTCGAGCCTCTCAAACCCTAGCGCCGCCGCTACTTCATCGTCGCCTGTGAGGAAGAGCTTCACTGCCTCGACCTCGTCGCCGTCATACTCACGCCGGCCGCGGAAATCTTCACTCCGCCGCCGCCGTAGCCGTCTTCCTCCGCCGAGTTAGGGCGTGGAAGATCTGCACAGACGAACTTCTCATCTCCATTTCACAGTTCATCGTGTTCTTCGTTCAGGGTAATTAAAAGTTACTTTTACTGCCCTCTTTGATTCAAATGATTTCTACAAAATCTTCAAAGGTGTTTATTCTTCAAATTCTTCACACACTAAACACCTCACATGTCATCTGTTCTTGATTCGTTTCTCTAAGCATCATTTTTCTTCAAGATTCCTCAATTGTGTGGATCTTCGATCTATACAACTTTGGAACCTAAGACAAAGAACGCTTAGTGAAATTCTTCAAGACTTATCTGGTCAAATTCCTCAAACTTGTTCTTTTTGAAAAACCTTCTGAGAACGCATATGACCTCTCCAAATTCCTCGCAACTATACTCTGTTCACAGGTACTCATGTCTGCTGCTGAATCACTAGGTTCTCATCAACTTAACTCATTTGCAGCGTTCCTCGAAGAAAAGTTGCATACTTCTTCAGAGAATTCCATTGTTCAAATTCCCCATCTGAAGAAAATGGCTGATGGTAAGAAGCCACAGAAAGGAGGAAAGAGGCCTGAGGTCAACACTGCTTTTGAAATCCCTGAGGACATTTATGCTGGGTACTGCACACCCCTGAGGAAGATAAAAATCAGCGCAAGGTGCGCATTCAGAGGATAGAGAGGAGATGGGCAAAAGAGTGGAGGGAGTACAGATATGTGACTCCAAAATACATGAAGAAATTCGCTGTTACTCCTCCATGCTCAAGACCACCATTGGCACCTGGCCAAGAAGCAGATCCCACTAGCATCAAGCGCGGTGAGGATTTTCCTGAAGAATGGGCCAAGCGCCAGGCCAAACTGGCCAAACAGGCAAAAGATGCAGTGAGGAAATTCAACGAAGACTCTACTGCTGCTGCTGCTGCTGAGGCCTCTGTAAGGCCGAAGAAATCCATGGCAAAGAAGCCTGCGCATAAGCCAAGTGCTTCTTCTTCAATGCCCTCACGGCCAAGTGCCTCAGCTAAGCCCTCACGGCCAATTCCTCATGCTGCTCCTGCCCCTCCAAAGTCCTCGGCTGCTCTGACCAAATCCTCGGCACCTGTGCATCTTGCCACGTGCCAAAGGACTACAGGCATCTCTATTGCCTCAGGAGTTTCAGCTAGTTCCTCAGCTGCACCAAATTCTTCAACAGGACCCTCTCTGCTGAAGACTAAGACCACTGCTGGACAAGGCTCTCGCCCAAGTCCTCACAAGAAGCAGTTCGCCTTCCAAGTGTCGTCTGAAGAAGACGAAGCTGATGATGAAGAACTTGCTGAAATCATCAGAGATAGGCAAGTCAGGGCTGCTAGAGCCAAGGGCACAAATGTGCCTCTGCTTCTGGATCCAAAGTTGATCCTCGACTACATTGATCTCTGGCACAAGGACCCAAACACTCCTATGCCTGACTTCAAGCTGACTCCTGGTCAAAGTCATATGCTGACTGCCTTCATCCAAGAAGAGAAATGGAAATTTGAGAAGGCCAGGCAGCTCAAGAAAGCACAGTACAGGAAGGAGAAATTCCTGAAGAACAACGTTGTCTCTATGACAACTGATGAACTTGTGAAGATCCAGTCTGAGATCAAAACCCTCAGCGATGATTCAATGCTTACTATGCTGATTGGAAAGGAGCCAAGGTCAGGTTTGTTAAACTGACAAAGATGTTCACCTCCAATGTTGCAGCCCCATCGCAACAAGAAATTGCTCAGGCTGAAGCATCTGCTCAGCCCACTGAAGAACATGCCAGCACCGCTGATGACAATCAGGCTGCTAAAGAAAATGTGAGTTCCAGGGCTGATGACTGCATTCCAGCCGCTGATGAAACTGCCAGGGCACCCACTAGTGGTGCGCTTGAAGAAAATGAAGAGGTCAGGGCAACTGCATCAGTTGTGCCTGAAGAAAATCAACCACATTCCTCTGCTCCTCCTGCGCCTACTCCAACTCCAATCCTTCCATCTGCATCAGATGTGAAGAAGACCAAGGCTGTAGAGCGTGCAGCAGTGAAGAAAAGGAAAGCATCAGCTCCTTCAGATTCTTCAGCATCGAAGAAGATGAAGAAATTGACAAGCTCATTTGCTAATCTAATTGATGATGTTCCAGTTTCCTCCATGCCATCAAAGGAAATCGTCCCTTTTGATGAAGAATATGTGATCCCTAGCGGATCTGATGAAGAAAATCCTTCTGCTGCTTCGTCAGAGCAGATGGATGAAGAAATTGAAGTGGATAAAATCCCTTCAACCCCCACAGTTTCCTCGCCTATGCCTCAGTTTACTGCTGAAGAGGCTGGCATTGAAGAAATGGAAGATGAAGATGTGGGCATTGGCTCTACCACACCAGTGATGAATGATGACTCCTGGGAAAGTCAGCACCCCAACTCTCCACTCTTCACTCCATTGCAACAAATTCCTCAGTCCCCGGCAACAACAGTTCAAATGGGATCTGATGAAGCTCATGAACAAGTTCCAGCCACTAGTGCTGAAGAAAATGAAAATGAAGAATTGAAGACCCAGACTGCCACTAAAGAGGAACCAGAAATTCCTCAGCCTGAAGAACCTGAGATTGTGATTCCTAAGGTTTTCATGCAACTGACTGACACTCCTCTGCCCAAGCCAAAGGATCCATTCTCAAGGAAGCAAAACTTCAAGGCTAATGATTTCTTCGGCGAGCACGTATTCTTCACTGACTACAACCCCTATGACTCTGCTCGCATTAGGAAGAGGCATTTCTGGACTGCCAGCCAGGCAAATTTTTATTTCTCAGTGATGTTCAACAAAGACAAAGTCTTCGATCATGAGCAGATTCCTCACGTGGATATGGAATCGCTGTCGTGCTTCGGGCCAGTCCTCAGTGTTCTTTACGACGCGGGACTGTTAAATTTCTGTACTGATATATGTGATTGGAATGAAGAGCTCATTCTTCAATTTTATGTAACTCTGCACATCACCGGAGACTCTGAAGATGTGAATTCATGGGTGCTGGACTGGATGCCTGAAAATACTCACTACAAGGCACCAGCTACTGAATTGCTTCGTGCTTTGCCTCTCAGTCCTCCCCTTGAAGCTGCTCGTTGCGTCTACAGTGAACCTGAGCTTACAGATCACTATATGCAAGTGCTGATGAAGCCTTTGAAGCCAGGTCAGGCCCCAAGAACAAAATTCCTTGTGAAGGAATTGTTATATGTGCCTCGGACTGTCTATCGCATTCTGACGAAGACATTGAGTCCTATCAAGGGCCACGACTCGAATGAAGAAGAAGTCGTTGGCATCATGAAGAATCTGCTTTTCAATATCATTCATGGCGTTCCCGTCAACTTCCATGATTTCTTCATGAGGACTCTGGCCAATGTCGCAATGTCACCCTTTGAGTTGAAGCCTTATGCTCCGTGGATTATGAGATTCATCATAACAAGGTCTTCACTCAACTACAAAGCTGATACACTGAACCATTGCAGCTACTTGCCCCCGATTGAAGTCCTCAAACGGACATTTTCCTCAGCTGATGAAAAGGGCAAGGCTACGGCTGTCATTGATGAAGGCATTCGTCCATTGGATGGTCAATTTCGCAAGGCTGCATCCTACTCCACCAATGATGACTCTGCCACCCATGACTCTGTCGCCAACGCAACCAAGCCAAATCCTCAAGGCACAGCTCCCAGGGTGATGACTGACCGTGAGCTTCTCCTCAGTCTTCACCAGAAGGTTGATCGTAATCACAAATGGGTCAAGCGTCAGTTTGGTTCAATTCTTCACAACATGACTGCTACCCGCAATGCAGTGAATAAAAACCACTACTACCTTCATGAAACCCTCAACCGCACCTGGGTTGTTCTATCGCACATTTATAGCGCAGAAGATCTGAAGAAAATGGGTCTCAAGGAAGATTTTGACTGGGCTGCACCTCCTCCGAAGAAGTACAAGAAGGTCAAGGTTCCTTCCTTGGTGGCCAGCTCCTATTCTTCATCACGTGACACTGGTGAACATGAAGACTTGGACGACACTGCGGCAGGCCCTACTACAACAAACGACCCCAACAACGCTGACGCTCCTTCATCAACTTGATATTCTTCAGGGGCGTTAGTCCTCATTTTCAAACCTTTTGGTCATTCGATGACAAAGGGGGAGAAATTTGAGTTAGTCTTCAAGCGGGTCTATCTTATATGGGCGTTTCAAGCGGGTCTATCTTATATGGGCGTTTTTTTCTAAGTTACAACTCTCGTTCTTCTAATGACTTTGTTGGATCGAGTTGTAAACTTAAAACTCTATGGTGGCCTGATACTTTTGTTGTTTCTTCTGCATGCTTATTCCTCGTTAATGTTATTGCACGCATGCTGAATTACATCAGTCACCATATTTCATCATGCATTTCAAATTCTTCATATATTATGTCAAATGCATGTATGAATTACAAGATATAGGGGGAGATCTCCATGATTCAACTCTTCAAGTGTGCATTGCTTCAAAAGCAAATTCCTCACTATGCACATCTTCAGGAGGAGTTCTTCTATATCTTGCAATCAAATTCCTCAATATCAGTATTTACACTTCATATGTTTATCCCCGTTGAAAACTTAACCTATATTGTCATCAATCACCAAAAAGGGGGAGATTGTAAGTGCATCTAGTGCCCTTAGTGATTTTGGTGTATTGAAGACTTATAGGTTAAGGGACTAATGTGTTTATGAGTGTACACAGGTCTATAAGTCTATGAGGAGTTTGATATTTACAGAGAAAGTCGACCCCTAAAAATGAAGTTCTTCGACTGAAGACTTTGAATTTCTGAAGACTTTCTGAAGACTTTGAAAGTGAAGAAATTGGTGTGACCTTGAAGACTTGGAATTCGTTTGAGGAACATGAAGCGTGAAGACTTTTGTTTTCGTAGTTTCATTTTCTCTTTCTTGAGTCATAGGAAACACCGTACTGTTAAAGGGGGTCGAGGAAATACTAAGGAAAAATTTCCATGTGATGCTCAACTCAAAATCCTACACCTACCAATCCCTTCGAGTGAAGCTATTGGAAATCTCATACAGTCCAGTCATATTCTTCAGTAACAGAGACTAAGTTCTTCTGGTCTCTGAGGAATTTGTTCTGACTGAGGAGTTAGGAATTCGCCAGTGCGGATTGCCTACATAGTGAGGAACATGATAGCCCTGAGGAATTTGATACTCAAATTTCTGACCGTTGTTGTGCTATGCGCCAGCTGTCCCAAAATATCTACCCACCTAACGGGCATATCATTGAAGGGCATTTATGTCTTATCATGACGGGCTGCTCCCTAGGCTATAAATAGCCGCCCCCTACAACCACTAGCTGGTTGGCTGCTCCGAGAGAAACTGACACTTGTCATTTGAGAGCATCCCATCCTCCGAGGACTTTGAGCGAAAATCATCAAGTGAGGAAAACCCAAACCCAAACACGTACAAACCCAAAGTGACGATTGAGCATCAATGAAGAGATTGATCCTGTGTGGATCCGACGCTTGTTACCTTTGAAGACTGTGCTTCTTCCAGATGGTTAGGCGTCATGGTCTAGAGCATCCAAGAGGAAATTGTGGATCGCCGAGTGACCGAGTCTGTGAAGGTTTGGAAGTCACCTGAAGACTTATCACGAGTGATTGGGCGAGGTCTGTGTGACCTTAGCTCAAGGAGAATACGGTGAGGACTGTGTGTCCTCAGGTTTATATACCTAGCCGCTCCAACCAGACGTACAACTGAGACAGCAGTTGGAACTGGTCTACCAAATCATTGTCTTCACCAAGCTTGCTGGTTCTATTTCCTCAACTCTTTCATTTCCTCATAACTGTGTTGTGCACTTGTTCATATCTGTGTTTGAAGACTTTGACTGAAGACTTTCTCAATTTCCTCAGTTCAATTTCTTCAGTCTGTTTGTCTTCATCCTGTGCAATCTTGTGTTTACGCTTCTGTACTCTGTGCTTGTCTTCATTTCATCATGATGACCATGCTTGTGTTCTGCTATGCATACTTTTGAGTACTTATTCCGCTGCAAGTAGTTCTTCGGCAAGGAATTTCCTCACTGGCAAATTCCTCAGTGAAGAATTCATAAAAATCGCCTATTCACCCCCCTCTAGTCGATATAACGCACTTTCACCTCCCAATTCGGCCTCCCCCCTTTCCTATTCCTATTCGGAGTAGGAAGAAGAGGGGGAAGGGGGAATCCTATTCCCTTTTTCCTTTCATTCTTCCCCTTTCCTTCTCCAATTTGGTCAGCCCATATGGGGGGCGCACCAGCCCCTTTGTGGCTGGTGTGTTTCCCCTCTTGGCCCATTAGACCCATATAGCTTGCCGGGGGTTGCCCGGAACCCCTTCCGGTGACCAGATACGTACCCGGTACCCCCAGAACACTTCCGGTGTCCGAATACTATCGTCCTATATATGAATATTTACCTCTCGACCATTTCGAGACTCCTCATCATGTCCGTGATCTCATCCGGGACTCCGAACAACATTCGGTCACCAAATCACATAACTCATATAATACAAAATCGTCATCGAACGTTAAGCATGCGGACCCTACGGGTTCGAGAACTATGTAGACATGACCGAGACACCTCTCCGGTCAATAACCAATAGCGGAAACTGGATGCTCATATTGGTTCCTACATATTCTATGAAGATCTTTATCGGTCAAACCATAATGACAACATACGTTATTCCCTTTGTCATCGGTATGTTACTTGCTCAAGATTCGATCGTCGGTATCTTCATACTTAGTTCAATCTCGTTACCGGCAAGTCTCTTTACTCGTTCCATAATACATCATCCCGCAACTAACTCATTAGTCACATTGCTTGCAAGGCTTATTATGATGTGCATTACCGAGAGGGCCCAGAGATACCTCTCCGATACTCGGAGTGACAAATCCTAATCTCGATCTATGCCAACCCAACAAACACCTTCGGAGATACCTGTAGAGCATCTTTATAATCACACAGTTACGTTGTGATATTTGATAGCACACAAGGTATTCCTCCGGTATCCGGAAGTTGCATAATCTCATAGTCAAAGGAATATGTATATGACATGAAGAAAGCAATAGCAATAAAACTGAACGATCAACATGCTATGCTAACGGATGGGTCTTGTCCATCACATCATTCTCCTAATGATGTGATCCCGTTCATCAAATGACAACACATGTCTATGGTTAGGAAACTTAATCATCTTTGAGTAACGAGCTAGTCTAGTAGAGGCTTACTAGGGACACTGTATTTTGCCTATGTATCTACACATGTATCAAGTTTCCGGTTAATACAATTCTAGCATGAATAATAAACATTTATCATGATATAAATAAATATAAATAACAACTTTATTATTGCCTGGGCATATTTCCTTCAGGCTCTACATAATTACACGATGTGCTGTTGATGACCTGCGACTATGGTCCCACCGATGTACAAATCCCCAAAATCAGGCACTACTTAGGGATTGGGGATACATGCTATTTTACTTAGCCGAGAGATTATAATCCTCTAACTCTATGTAATTTTATTTTACTCCTCCCCCCTTGTACCTCTGCTACTCTTGTAACACCCACTTTGGTTGGATAGTAAAGGTTCATGCAGGCGTAAGCTCGCCGTTGACGTGTCAAAAAAATAAAGCATTGAGAACGAACCCCAAGCACACATAAGAATTATTCATGAAATTTCGAACGCAATTATTTTTTTCAAAAAAATTTCAAGTGTTTTGTGAAACGCAAACACTTTTTAGAACTGTGAAAAAAATTAACATAAACCTAAAAGATTTTTTAAAACAAGGATCAGTCTTTTGAAATCATAAACAATTTCATTGAAACGGTAACATTTTTGAAATTCTTAAAATTAAATAAAAAGGCAAACATTTTATGAAACTCCCGACAAGAATTTCGCAACATGAACATTTTTTGAAATTTTTGATTTTTTTAACCTCAGACCTTTTTGAAACTCCTGATAAAAAAGAAAATATGAATATTTTTTGTAAAAATTGTGAAAAAATTTGAAGGCAGGAACATGTTTTGAAAAGTTGTGAAAATTTTGAACCAAAACATTCCAAACAATTTTCGAAAAAACACAAATATTTTTTAAATTTGAGAATATTTTCAAAAATTATGAACAAAATTAGGAAAACACAACCATTTTTTAAAAGAACAAACATTTTTTGAAAAAATCCAAACATATTTCAATCACAAGAAACTTTATTTTTGATAAAAGACATAATAACTTAAAAAGAAATAGAAAAATAGAAACATAAAACAAAATAAGAAAAGAAAGAAGGAAAACGAGAAAGTAAAAATAAAATGAAGAAAATAAAATAAAAATGATTTTTTAGCGAAAACAAAAAGAAACGGATGCAGTTCAGCGAACCTTCTAGCGCCTGTTCAGTGCACCTTCTAAGGTTCCCAAAATCAGATGTGGTTGGACGCACACTGTCTACGAGCAATAATGGGGTGGGTGGCCATTCACTACCGGGCGAAACGCAGTATAACGCAACGCGTGTCAAACAGGAATTGAGTTGCCAACCTAAGCAGCAAACAGGAGCACCCCGATCAGAAAATAGCAAACGTCGGTATCATGTTTTTGTGAAATTATTAATTAAGAAGCACCCAAAGGTCACTCATATCTTCTCAAGTTGCCACAAGTGGTGCACTGCATGTGCGCCACTTGTTGCAACCTAAGAGTTTTTCCTTTTTTCGTAGATCAGTTTATTCAAAAAGTTTTATCTCTTAAACCATGCGTCCAAATCTCGACCGTTCACCATCGGATTCCTCGCATCAAGATCTTCAAAACTAGATCCCATGTTGATAGATTTTAACGATTTTTTTTCAAAAAAAAAGAACCAGAAGCACTTTTTAATTTTCAAAATAGGCATGATTGTGCCTTTCGTGTAAGCAAATACGTGCCTTCACGAGAAATAAACCCGTGCCTCTCGCGAAAGGAAAAAATATTTTTTTCGTTTCAAGAGGCACGCCCGTGTCTCTCACGGAAGTAAAAAAGATGTGTTTTTTGGCACAAGTTTTTTTCGAATATTTTTCTTACAAAAGCTAGGAAAGACCGGTGGGAAACTGAAAAGATGAAAAAAAAGAAAAAAACATCTAAAAATCCGAAAACACGTGCGGAAAAACAAAAATAATAAAAATTCGAGTGAGTGGCCAGAGCGCGACATGTGGCGGCGGCTGAGAGCGCGCCACCCCGGATGATCGTTGCGGGGCTCCCGAAGGAGTACTCCTTCGTTAGTTGCTCCCTGTTTTTTGTTTGAGACAAAGGTAGGTATCATGTACCCTGGCGTTACGTACAGTTGGCCCGGCCCAACTAGCTCCAATTCTCATTCTTGTAGGCTTATCCTTTTGTTTTTTTTCTGCTTTTCCATTTCCATTCTTCCTTTCGTTTTCCCATTTTGGTTTTTTCGTTTTCTTTCATATTCTTCTTCTCTTCCATTTAATATTTTTTGTTTAATTTCTATTTTCTTTTCATTTCAAAATTTTCAAATTCACAAATAGTTTTTCAAATCCGGGAACATTTTTCAAACTAGGGATTATTTTTCAAATTTAAAATTAATATTTTTTTAAAAAAAATTGTAAAATCGAGAACGTTACTAGAAATCAGTTTTTAATGTATCATTTTCTTATTCATGATTTTTTTAAACTCACAACATTTTGGAAATATGTATCACTTGTTTCAAATCCATGAATATTTTTTGTATTCATGAATTATTTTATAAATTCAGATCATTATCAATGCCATAAAAATTTCTTGAAATCTGCAAAAAAATGAAATACAAAAACACTTTTTCTAGTTCGTGGACTTTTTTGAATTACATGAAGTAGTTTCTAAATCATAAACATATTAAGGAATTTTTTATAATTAGTAAATATTTTTGAAGTCTGGGAACATATTGAAATTACATTTTTCAAAATTATGAAACATTTTTTGAAATGCAGGAATATTTTGTAAATTCGAGAACAATTTTTGAAATCCAATTTTTTTTTCCAAATCTTAAACATTTTTCTAGAAATTCCTTTTTTAATTTGTAACTTTTTGAAAACGTGAACGTTTTTTAAAGAAGAGAAAAAAACAAAAACATGAAAACGAATGAAAAATGTCCCGCAATGGGCGTTCCAAAGCTTGCGTGGGTGTGAGTGTTTGATGCGCTTGCGAGAGCTATATCTCGCTTATAGCGAGATGGAAACAGCGCTTGTATCAGGTGAAGGGCAGGCGGGCTGGCCCGTTCGCTCGCTGTACGTTCACTCTGCTATGGTTTTCTTCGGGTTATTTCCTTTCGTTTTTACTTTGAAGTTTTTGGTTTTTTTGACCGGTTTTCTTCTGTTTTTGTTTTTCTTCGTTCTAACTTCTTGTTTCTTTGTTTTTCGCTAAGTTCTACATTTGTTTTCTCTGTTTTCAGTGATTTTGTTCTTTTCTTTCCTTCTTCTCTAGTCTCGTTAGTTTTCTTTTGTTTGTTCTTGGTTTTCACCGATTTTTCTTTACTTTTGTTTTTCTTTGTTTCATTCTTCAGTTTTTATTGATTTCTTTAGTTTTCTTAATTTCTATTTCCTTTCACCGGTTGTGTTTGGTTTCTTTCTTTCTTTTTATGTATTTTTCTTTGGTTTTAGAACCTTTATACATGTCAAATGTTAATAAAATAGATAACACATGAACATTTTTTAACTTCCATGAACATTTTTCTGTATGATATCAACATTTTTCATATATATTTGAAGTACTTATTTGATAATTTAGTTTTTAAATTTTTGAATAACATTTTTATAATATAGCTTACATTTCTTGAGACACGTGAAATTTTTTGAAATGTCATCCGTTTTTTAATATGGTATCAGTATATTTTTGAATTAATCTGACAATTGCTTTACATTTTGTTGCGAATGAACAATTCCTTTACATTTTTCTTTCGAATGAACAATTCCTGCAAAAAAAACAATTCCTTTACATTGTGTTAACATTTTTTCATATTCCCTATTTTAATATATTTTCATCTTTTAAGCTTTGAAATATATGTTATTACAATATTTCCCGAAAATTGGAATAAAATAAAAAATAAAACAAAAGACGAACAAAGTAAAAAAATGAGAAAAGACGAACTTACGTAGAACCTACCTGGGCCGGCCCATTTGCGACGCCCTGACTCGAGCGGGCGGTCCAAGTCGCTTAGGCGAGGTATAGGCAGCCTCGACATGGCCCACATGAGACTTGTTGCCCAAGAAAAATATGGGCTCATATATGTTGCTGCTGAAATTGGACCGGCCCTTTCCCAGTCCGACTTAGGGTTTACCCTGCCTTTGCGCCGCCCCCCGACCTTGGTATAACCCGCCGTCCCCAGATACCTTCGGCGCAGAACGCACCGTAACCACCGAGCACCAGTGAATTCTTGGAAGGCAAGCAAGGCGAATTCGGCATGGACTCCTTCTCGTCGCCGTCGATGTCGTCGTCAGGGTCGCCCCCCAACCCGGAGGCGCTCATGGAGCAGATCAAGGCGCAGCTCGCGCAGGCCTATGCCCAGGAGCTTCTTGAGGTGAATCTCCCCTAATGTTTTCGTATCTTTGTTCTTTCGTTGATCTGCTTCTACGTGGACGGCTAGGCCGCTAGTTACCAGGCATAGATGATTCTTGATTCGTCGATAGCTGATTTGCCAAGGAGGGGAATATTTGGCTTCGTTTCGTTGGGGCGATAATGTTAGTACCGGAGGGGATTTTTTTAGCGTGCTTGCAAGTTTTTTCCCCCCACTTTGCGAAGGCTTTTATAGATAGATACACTATTTGGGGGCTTGCAGATTCTACTTGAACAGGCAGGAACTGCATTATCTTTCATTGCCGGGTTTGAGCTCTGTTGGTTTCCTTCAAGTTTAGAGAGAAATTTAGTTTGAAGACATCTGTTAAAAGTAAGTTTTTTTTTATATAAAAACCAGACCGGATCTTTTTGCAATCCCGATTGCTGTAATAGATACGGTTGAATTAACTAAATTGAGTAGCTGGTTACCATTATTATCTTGGAAAGAGCTTTACATGTTGCAGCTGTTAAGCCGTGCTCACCGTATCCATCGACTGTAATACCTTTCTATGATATATCACGATGATCTGCATCGCATTTCAACTTAACTGGAGCAATATGGCATGGCTAGACTGTAGACTAGTAGTAATTTATATTGTTCTATTTTTTTTTTTTTTTGCCCTATTGAGCAACAGTTGTTGAATTCTAACAATCCAATATTATAGAGTTCTAGTGCGCATTTTCAGTAGTAATAGGTCAATTTGCTGAACCGGTTGCATAAAGATCTCTTAAAATTTCTATCATACCAGAGTTTGGTATGCCCAGATGTTTCCTTGAGATGATCCATGATGCACCTGTACACAATACAGGTGCATCAATATGGGTATGACGATACAACATTTATGAAATTCCAATATCACCAATTTGCGGGTTTTTATTTATTTGTAGAAGGGAAGGTATGAAAAGTCCATAAGTAGGTTAATAGGAATAAATGAAGTTATAAGACAATATTATGCAGTACCGATTATTTTTATACAAAATAAATTCTGATGCTTCCTAGTATGGCCTTGAGCAATATTGTTGCTCTAGTGTTACCTGTTATACCTAGTGTAATGGTATATGGCCTGGCAGAGTTGTCAGTCACCGCAAATCCCTTCTTCTATTGTAAGGTTGTTAATTTGAGTCTTTATTAATTGTTTAGGTTCTTTTGTTGTGGTTGATGGTGACAAGTATAAATCATTATTTGGCTCTTAATTTCAAAGGACATCATCAAGGTTCTGTTTGCTGATGTTCCTGTTGTGTAGGGGCTTACAGCTTCTAATTTTGAACACAAGCAACTTATTTTGGTAGGAATGATTAGGTCTTCTACATTGTCCCCGCTAATTTAAGGGGAAACCCTTTTTAAGTACATTTGCATTACCCAACACCTAATTATGTCCGTAGATTAGTTTGGGATAAAGTCTATTATTCTGTTATGAACTATTATTACTTTGCACTGGATTCAGTTGAGTCATGCTCTTTTTTCTTTGAGATATGTGGTAACCTCTAGCAAATTGTGATGTAGCATTTTATACATTTTCTTGTCCTACTAACTATTGATGGGGCACCCGTAATTTCCACTGGTGCGCGATTTCTGACCACAAGTTTCTGACAGCCCAACCTGATCGTTTTTCTCCCCTTTGCTCTAATAATAGGTTGCATAAGACGCAGTCCATATATTTGGTTTTCCTTCTGCTTTGTACTTGGTCTTCAGACCATGCGCTACTTGTTTATCTTGATAAATTTTCTGTTTGCCTATATTATTTTGTGCAATTTATCTATTTTCAAGGCAAAATCTTACTCCCTCTTGAGACACTTATTTTGGGACGGAGGGAGTATTATACAATCTTTTTTTTTCTGGGTGGTTACTCAATCTTTTTTCTTGAATACATAATCTTCCCACTTGGATAGTACAAACTTTCTACTTAAATTCTGTTGAAAGACACAAACTTTCTATGTAAACAGTACAAACTTTTCACTCTTAAACAAAACTTCCTATTTGAATAGTACAACTTTCTACCAGTAAGGCAAAACTTTCTACTCTGATAATAGTACTCCCTCCGATCCAAATTAATTGGCACTGCCTTAGTTCAACTTTAGTACAAAGTGGGCAATTAATTTGGATCGGAGGGAGTACAGACTTTATATTTAAAAAGTACAAACTCTACACTAACAAAACAGAACTTTCTACTCGGATAATAATTGCTAGCTTTCTAGTCGAACAATATGAACTCTCCATCTGAAAACAACATTGTTTAGTGTTAGTAAATGAGAAATAACCATAGTCCAAAGCAGGATTGCTTTCTCACATGAAAAGCTTTGGTACGTGCAGCTGTGTTCTGTCTGAAATGTGAGAAAGGGCAAGCTACACGCGGTGAAACTTTTCAGCATTAAAAGTTGTGGCGTGGCTGCTAATTGTATGAATTTTTTGGGTAGGGGAAGCGAGTGCACAGTTGGAATTTGGCGTGGCTGCTAAAGTAATTATCTAAACGCTCTTATAGTACGTTACGGAGTGAGTACACTATATGAACGCAACACAAGCTAAAGATATTAGTAAGCTGGTTTAATTGGCTGGACTAGGTGCATTAATTCACTTAAGTTTTTTATATACTCAGATTAACATTTGGAGATGCTTTGAAATGTTGTTGAGCTTCCCTCAAACTGTCATTGTGGATTTTTCTAGCCTTGTTGCTGTTCATTATTATTAATTTTCACCTCTGCATCATCTGTTTCGTTCATTTGGATTGATTGGTTGTCATTGATCTCACATGAGTTTGGAAACTCACTTGTTTGCTTCTCTCTTGTTGCCTTCACAAACGGATATGCACATCTTTTTAATACACATTTACTTGTCTGGACACATTCACTTGCTTTGTTAAATGCAATAACACAGAAACTAATTGTCCTTTATAATTTCGCAGACCGTCGGGAACAAGTGCTTTGCAAAGTGTGTGACCAAGCCAGGATCAAGCATGAGCGGAAGCGAGAGCAGCTGCGTGTCACGCTGTGTTGATCGTTACATTGAGGCAACTGGCATCGTAGGCCGTGCTTTGTTCAGCCACCGTTAAGAGATGAGGTGAACTGGTAATATGAGGCGAGCTTTTGTCTAGAGTGTTGTGTCGTCAGAATACAGTAACAGTTGCTACTCAAGTCGTCATGGGGTGTTGGTTCCGTCGGGACGCTCGATGTTTCATTGCGCCATTCTAGGTTTGCGAAAAAAACAGGATGTATTTGAGTGGTGAAGGTCTTTTGGTTAAACTTGCACTAATATTATTTTTTCTGAGCAAACTCGTAATAACCTCGTGCAGTTCTTCTCGATGTTTTGTTTTGCCCAGATGTTACATGCAAGTTCAGGTGAATCGGCAAGCATTCTCAGGTCTCCTTTGATTCAAAGGATTTTTAAAGGATTACTAGCAAAAAGGCACGTGAGTTGCAATGGGAGAAACAAAATACCACTCTTAATTTACAAAAAATGGTCTATAATTTGAGAATTTGTAGCTATGGCCCAAACAAAGATGGTCTTAACCTATAAAACCGCAGTTTAAGATTCTATAGGTGTTTTATTTCAACACGGCTTGCATGTAGATTTAATCCGTATAAAAAAACAGGCAAGTGATCATGCATTTATTCATGTCATGTTCGGAATAGGGGTGTCCGTAATAGGGGGTTGTTACGGGCAAGTAAAGAAAAATGACAAAAACAAACGATAACACATTAGCACACTACGGAGACGTGTGCATCAATAGCAGTTTTGAGTTTAAGAATCACCAATTAGCACACTACGGAGACATGTGTGCATCAATAGCAGTTTTGAGTTTAAGAATCATCAACTTAGGATAACTCTTGAACACTTTCTTTTCACATGCATATTTCTTAAATACATGAAGAGATGTTAAAAAGGTTGTTAAAAAGATACATGGTTTTTAATCATAAAAATAGATTATTTTTTATGGAAAAGAACATTTTTATACGGACTCCTGTGGACGCAGGTACTTGCCCCTATTTCATCACTATTTCTTGCCATATATGTCATAGGTATTGGTTCATGTTTCATCACTATTTATATCTTATCAAACTTGTCTTTTATTTTATTTTTTGTGGTGTTCATCCCCAATCTGAATCAGTACCGGTATGAAAAAAAGACGGATAAAATGCATTGTTGATTAACATTGCAGCCTAAATAGTTTTTTAATTGTTAACAGGTAAAATAATATCATATTCAGATTCTAGATATTTTTCTAATCAAATTCCATAATAACATGTTAAATTTGGAGCTACGGTTTAGAAGATATGGATATTTTAAAAAACATTTGATATGTATGTGGGTTTAATGTCAGAAACATTAGGAGGTTTTCTATAAAATAGCAAAACGGATTAAGAATACCTATTTCTTTTATTAGTAGGTATAGATAGATTAGACTTCATAAAAATTGTTCTTTTTTTAGGAACTCTTTAAGAATTGTTCTTATGTTGATTATTTGATTCATATAGGATCGTAAGACCGGAAAGTGCCCATGTGAGCCCGTGCACAAATGCACATGATATCTCAGATGTCCGTTCGTTCCAAGTTCGGTCTGGTCCTCGTATTTCTGGACGTATGTTGCGCAGTATATTGATTTGCACAGTCCATATGGCCCACATCGGTCAGATAATCATTGCAGCCTTTGCCGTTAGGTTTACCTCAGGTACAGAATCCCATTCACGTCAAAAAAAGGTCTAGAATCCAATTGACGTTCTAGGCTGTCTCCCGTACTGCTATGGCCGTCCAATTAATGCAAAAGCCACCCCACCCAGCCAAGCAGAATGAGCAAACTGATTAGCAAACTGGAGACTGGAGTAAATTAAAAAATCATCAAGAATGCAACAGCAAGCAGCAAGAGAAGATTGGTTGGGAAAATTGGAACCCAGACCAGTGCGTGGTGAGCCATGGGACAACAGTCAACTTCAAATTTCAAAACGCTCGACCTCGTTTGAACCTATGAGCAGTACAAGTTTGCTTTAAATGCGAACACTAATCAGCCATCAGCACTCAACACTTGAGTCTGTTCCCAGGAGTGCAACAACCATTTCAAAACTTCATTATTTGACAAATTCCCAGACAGACATTTTGTAGAAACCATTTAACTGACATACACCCCATATCTGTACTCTTAAATGCTACAGCCCATGTCAGAACACCAAACATTTGGCTTGATTAGATCAGTACAGAAATCACAAAGTAAAGGTATAACACAGAAACATTGAATTTTAGTCCTGATCTTGTCATTTCACAAACAACAATTAATGACTGGTCATTAAGCACATAAACTAAGCACTCTCTGTAGCAACCTAAAACAACAATACAAACACCCTCGCAAAATCTGTAACAGATAAACTAAGCTCCTCTTGGCATCAAAATTATGTTTTCTCCCGTCAACCTTAATTCGGCAGACCTGGTACAATTCTTTGGACGGAGTCCCTCAACTCCATTGTTCTTGCAGGTTTCTGATGCTGCTTTGGAACATTGCCGAAATCTGTTTCTCTCGTGTCCTCTTGTGACCTTGCCACCGACAAATGGTGCAAAATCTGTTTCTCTTCAACCCCTGCTCGTCGTTGGTCGACCCATCTCCTTGCTCTTAGCAGGAGCCAATAAACCTATCATTGCCTGGCACATTAGTTAAATTATTGTTGCCACTGATTGCATCATGCAGTACATCAGTCGCACGATTTGCGCAACACCTCCTTTCACCTCCATATATATGTTTGATAAAAACTCCATTTTGAGCAATCCTATCCTCCAAACATAGCCCATCTCCAGCATCTGTGAATGGTTGCATTTTACACCATGCAGTACTTGAACAAAGCAATGAGACGGTAGTAAGCCTCAACACTAGTGTCACCTAGTCCAACCAGCTCCACAATATGCATGAACATATTCAAATGTACCAGGTCCATGATATGCATGTACATATTCATAAGCACCATAAATAAATTGATATTGTCCATATACTTGAATCGGGCTTCACATGCTATCAGCGACTAAATTTTGAAATGTGTGCACACTTATTCATTGAAATGGAGGGAGTACTAACTAACTACAACTCTCCTGGTATGATGTCAAAAAAATTGGATCCATATCAAGACTATGTGTTGCCTAAAATTAAGTCACCAAACAACATACATCATGATAAAATAGGGTCATATACACTGTTTGTAGTCATAAATTTGAACCAACTTGTGGGAGCAAATCTCTTTTAACACTTGCTGTCACGCATGAGCTCAACCATGCATAAAATTAGAATTAGCTGCACAAATTTACTAGCCTTGAGCCCTTGACAGTCTTTTATCAACCAAGCCCATGCTAAAAAAACAAACATCTGACAGACACAAATAATATGCAAGCAGAAACACACCTGCGCTTCTATCCAGGTGCTTGCCGGATTAATTGTTCGGGCGCTTGCGGTGAGCTATCCCTTTGTGCAGCCACCACCGCTTCCGCCTCACAGATCTGCATGTCCGCACTCAGGGCCGCCGCTGTCGCTTGCTCCAACTCTCTCGTGGACGCGATCACAGGGTAATGAGTTAATGACGCACCGATGCTTGCTCCACCTTACCTACGGCTGCGGCACAGGTTGATGGAGCGGCTCCATCAGGACATCACTGTCACTGACCTCCTCCAGTAGAATGAATTTCGCACAATAGTTGAACACAAGGCAGATCGATCTTAGAAACTCGATGCAAAAAGATAGATTCCACGACTTACCTATTAATTGGTTGCATCAAGAACTCCATCTGCGTCCGCTCTTCCCCACTACCCGACACGCTGCAAGCTCCCCTGTTACGTGCAGTGGAAGAAGAGAATCTTGGGGCATCATGAACGAAACAACGCCTGCACAACCAACCTCCTCCGAGCGTTAACTGCGACAGTTTGCCACAGACCAGAAAAGTATTTCCTGTTCTACCGATCCGCACTCTGCAAGCAATGCACAGATGCGCACAAGAGTATGTAAAAATAAGTTACTATACTTTCTTGAACTCATTTCATTGACTTATATTCATTAATTTCTCCCATTCCCGTATTGATCGATAATTTATACAAGTTTGTTAATGCCCACAGTTTCCATAAGGCTTGCTAACTCTACTTCATGAACAGAATGCACTGCAACCTCAATATTCACAGTCGCATTCTATCTTACAAGTCACATTTTCTGCTCCAACCAATTTTTCCATGACCTATCGATATGTGGTCTACTGGCCATATCATCCAATTCCTGACATTCTGTACAACATCTAATAAATTACCCAGTATGTGGTCTCATAATTACAAGCAATCACATGAATTTGGCAACATAGACAGTCTATCATTTCAGTTAACAATTTATGGTGTAATAATTTATCTAGGGGCACAACAATAGGTGCATACCGAATCATTCAGCTCACAATCAAATGATGTGTCCCTGTACTGTACTCTTGTAATTACAACCAGAAATTGTTCAGATTTGCACCACATATTATGTGCAATCAACCACACACATACAAAATAAGATTATTCAGATTTGCACCATTAATTTCAGAACTACTGTGTTGAGCACGAAAATACCTGCGGCTCTATCGTGGAGCTCAGGGGTCCATCTTCCCTATCGTTTGTGAAGCCTGCGGTAAACCCTTCCTATGACCCACCTCCACCTCCAGCACACAAATCTTCCCATCAAAGCTCTCACCGGGGTGTCTGATGCTGCTCCGTTCCCACAATCAGCGCACTCACTGGGTATTGGAGATTTGGAGGGGTTCCATCGTGACGGCAGATTGTGCACTGAGTGCGAATGACATGTCTGAACTTAATGGGACTGATGGTAATGTTACCTCTACCACTGACATGTTGGAGGTAGCTACTTCCTTTTGCCAAAATTTGTTCTCGTTTGAATTCATTTGGGTCCAGATTTTTGGGCTGATAATGAGTTAGTGACTGCAGAAGAAAATGCTCTGCTGGAAAGATCATTTTCTGGGGAAGAAATAAAGCCGCTATTATGAGTCCATATGTTGGTGGTGCACCTGGCCCTGACAGCCTTTCTTTCATTTTTTTTTATCAAACCTTTTGGGATCTAGTAAAAAATGGCTTTATGTGGTTAGTTAGGGACTTTGAAAATGGCATTCTGAATGTTTATCGTCTGAATTTTGCTATTATTACTCGGATCCCTAAGAGCATCTCTAGCCGTTGGGCCCCCAGGCGGCGATTTTAAGCGCCCTCTGGGGCGAGCAGACGCTAAAATCGGCGCGGGGGCGAGCGGGTTCCCAGCCGCTCGCCCCAGGGTCGCCCCCTAGACGCGGGTTTTTATTTTGAAAAAAACCAAATTCGGCAAAGTTCAGCTAAATTCGGCAAACTTGACATAAATATTGGACATGTTTGGCGTTACATAAGTTATTAAAAAAACAACTACGGGGCGAAGAAGTCGCTGAGCACGGCGAAGTCGCCTACGTCGCCGTCGTCCTTGTCGTCGTCGGCGGCCTCCTCCTTGATAGCGCGGCCGCCCCTGTTGGACTCCTGCCCGGTGTCTCTATGGCGGACCGGTGGCGGCGGCACGTTGTCGTTGTCGCTGTCGTCGAGGACGACCACGCCTCCCTCGTCCCGGCCCCGGCGCCGAGCTTCGAAGGCGAGGTGCTCGCGCTGCAGCTCCGTCTGCGCCCAGTCGTCGCGCGCCCACTTCAGGGCCGCCGCGTCGTCGAGCTCCTCCTCCTGGACGCCGCCGGCGAGCCCGGGCTCCGTCTTCACGACGGGGAGCCCCGGCTCCGTCTTGACGGTGACGAGCCCCGGCTCCGTTTTTGGCTTGACATAGCACGGAGGAGCCGAGGAGGGGGCGCGCTTGGCACCCTCGTTGATGACGATGCCGACGCTGCGGGTGCGCCAGCCGAGCGGCGTCTCCGCGGCGGGCTCGGCCTTGATGCGGAACAGCGCCGGCGAGCCGGAAGAGTGGGAGGAGGAGCGGGAGGAAGAGGAGGAGCCGAACCTCCTGGGCGCCCAGGGCCCAGCGCTTCGGCGAGGGGGGGGCGCCGCCGCCGCGGCGGCAGGGTCTGCGAGCGGCAGGTCACTGCCGCCCTCGAGGTACGCCAGCACCTCGTGGAGTGTGCGGCCGGGGACGCCTGATACGTCTCCAACGTATCTATAATTTTTGATTGTTCCATGCTATATTATATTCTGTTTTGGACATTAATGGGCTTTATTATACACTTTTATATTATTTTTTGGGACTAACCTATTAACCGAGGCCCAGCCCAGAATTGTTGTTTTTTGCCTATTTCAGAGTTTCGCAGAAAAAGAATATCAAACGGAGTCTAAACGGAATGAAACCTTCGGGAACGTGATTTTCGGAATGAACGTGATCCAGAGGACTTGGACCCTATGTCAAGAAAACTACCAGGAAGGCACGAGGTAGGAGGGCGCGCCCTCCACCCTCGTGGGGCCCATGTTGCTCCACCGACGTACTTCTTCCTCCTATATATACCTACGTACCCCCCAAACTACCAGATACAGAGCCAAAAACCTAATTCCACCACCGCAACCTTCTGTACCCGTGAGATCCCACCTTGGGGCCTTTTCCGGAGCTCCGCCGGAGGGGGCATTGATCATGGAGGGCTTCTACATCAACACCATAGCCTCTCCGATGATGTGTGAGTAGTTTACCTCAGACCTTCGGGTCCATATTTATTAGCTAGATGGCTTCTTCTCTCTTTTTGGATCTCAATACAATGTTCTCCCCCTCTCTCGTGGAGATCTATTCGATGTAATCTTTTCTTGCGGTGTGTTTGTTGAGACCGATGAATTGTGGGTTTATGATCAAGTTTATCTATGAACAATATTCGAATCTTCTCTGAATTCTTTTATGCATGATTGGTTATCTTTGCAAGTCTCTTCGAATTATCAGTTTGGTTTGGCCTACTAGATTGATCTTTCTTGCAATGGGAGAAGTGCTTAGCTTTGGGTTCAATCTTGCGGTGTCCTTTCCCAGTGACAGTAGGGGCAGCAAGGCACATATTGTATTATTGCCATCGAGGATAATAAGATGGGGTTTATATCATATTGCATGAGTTTATCCCTCTACATCATGTCATCTTACTTAAAGCGTTACTCTGTTCTTTTGAACTTAATACTCTAGATGCATGCTGGATAGCGGTCGTTGTGTGGAGTAATAGTAGTAGATGCAGGCAGGAGTCGGTCTACTTGTCGCGGACGTGATGCCTATATACATGATCATACCTAGATATTCTCATAACTATGCTCAATTCTGTCAATTGCTCAACAGTAATTTGTTTACCCACCGTGATACTTATGCTCTCGAGAGAAGCCACTAGTGAAACCTATGGCCCCCGGGTCTATTTTCCATCATATTTAATCTTCCAATACTTAGCTATTTCTATTGCCCTTTTATTTTACTTTGCATCTTTATTTCTCTTTATCATAAAAATACCAAAAGTATTATCTTATCATACCTATCAGATCTCACTTTCGTAAGTGACCGTGAAGGGATTGACAACCACTTTATTGCGTTGGTTGCGAGGATTTTATTTGTTTGTGTAGGTGCGAGGGACTCGTGCGTGGCCTCCTACTGGATTGATACCTTGGTTCTCAAAAACAGAGGGAAATACTTACGCTGCTTTACTGCATCACCCTTTCCTCTTCAAGGGAAAACCAACGCAGTGCTCAAGAGGTAGCAACGCCCCACCAGACGCGGCGGCTGTCGTTGTTCTTGATGCCGCCCAGCACCGGCGCCCCGTTGGTGGACGCCAGCCGCTGCGCCTGCCGACGCTGGAAGTAGTCCACCCACGCCGCACGGTTGTCGGCGGCGTACTGGGGGAGGGCGCGCTGCTCGTCCGTCAGGGACGAACGCACGCGGTCGACCTCAGCGACGAAGATGCCGGGGCGCGCGTCGGCGTCGGGCACCGGGGGGATGGGGACGCCCCCGTTGTTGAGCTTCCACCCCGTCGGCCCGGCGCGCATGTCGGGCAACGCCGGGATGTTGGCCTCGAACAGGAGCCACGCCTCCCACTCCTGGAGCGAGCGGCGGCCGAAGCCGTTGGCCGCCGCGGCGTCGCCGGGGAAGCGTTCGACCATGGAGAGGGAAAGGGGAAGGGGAGGGAAGGGGAGAGCGGTAGAGCTCGGCAGCGGACATGAGGAGGGACGGTGGCTCGGGCTGGTGTGGCCAGCGGCGAGGGAAAGCCTCTGGTTTTATAGCCCCAGGCTGTGTGAACGCGTGGCGAAAGGGGAGGCGTCGCCACGCCCGCCAGCCCGTGACGCGTCGCCCGTGAGGAATCAATGGCAAGGCTAACCGGCGGCAGCCTTGCCATTGATTCCCCGCGGGAAACCGAGGCGTTCTAGGGAAGATGAGGCGCATGACGCTGACTCGGCTGGCCCGCGACGCTTTCACGCCAAAACCGCTCGCCCCGGCACCCCCGGGCGCCCCCCAGCACGCCGGGTTCGGCCTGGGGCCGCTGGCACCGATTTCGGCCCAAGCCGGCGAAAAACGGGCTCCGGGGGCGCGACTAGGCCGATTTTTGAGCGCCGGCGTGGAAAAAACGCCTGAGTAGGGCCTGTTGGGGGCGCGGTTGGAGATGCTCTAAAGTGCCTAATGCTAAGGATATGGAGAACTTCAAGCCTACCAGCCTGAGTAATTATGCTACTAAGATTTTTTTTTCTAAAGGTATGACAATTAGAGCTTCTCCTATGTGATAGACTTATTTCTCAAAATTAGACTGTTTTTATTAAGGGTAGTTTCATTTTGGAAATGCGGTTATGGCTCATGAAGTGGTTCATGAGATCCATAGAACTAGGACTAGTGGTTTAGTTTTGAAGCTAGATTATGAAAAAGGCTTATGATAGGGTTAGTTGGGATTTCCTTGTGGAGATGCTCAAGTTAGAGGATTTGGCAGTAAATGGATTGGTTGGTGTGTAGTTCTCTACACCAAGGTTTCTTTTGCGTTAGGATTAATGATATTAATGGGCCCCACTTTAACAAAGATGCGACCGTGCTAGCAGCCGCCTCCTCCTCCTCCAAGAAAGAAAGTTAGGGTTCGTGCCTCTCGCCGGCGTCGGCGCAGGTCCGCCTCGTCTTCGGTGGCCCTAGGGCCATGGAGGCGTGGTGGATCCTGGCAAGGGCCGGCGGGAGGGCTCCGTTTTTAGTCCTTTTTTTCAATCTTGCTAGGGCTTGTGTCCTGCTCAGGAAGGCGAGACGGCGGCGGCTCCCTGAATATGGAATAAAGGTCTCCCCGCCTAGCCCCTATTCCGGCGGTGCATCTAGCATCGTTGGTGCGCATGTGGAGGTGTGTCTTCGGCAGGTCTATCTTTGGTGGATTTTCTCGGATCTCATCGTTGTTCGTCTACGTTCGTGTGTCTTCGGTTTGGATCCTTTCGATCAACATTATTTTTCATCGGCGGCGGTTGCTGTTCTGGAGTGCTGGTCCTATGGGGCCTTAGCACGACGACTTCCCGACTGTCTACTGCAACAAGTTGTGCTCTACTCCGGCGATGGGGGGGCGATGATGGCGACGCGTCTTTCGCTCGCTTCAGTGCTTGTAGGCGTTGCTAGGTGGTCCAGGATCTGGACGTAATTTTTATTTCTGGTATTCGTTGTACTACCATGATTGAAGATGAATAGATTGAAAGTTTCTTGCAAAACAAATAAGAAAATGGGCCCCACTTTGTTGGGGGAAGGGGTTGAAGCAGGGTGACCCCTTCCCCCCTCTACTTTTTAATTTGGTGGTTGATGTATTCTCTAAGGTGCTTATGAAAGTTGTTAATCATAATATGATCGCTGGGCTTTTGGCACATGTGATTCTTCGGGGTGTAGTCAGTTTACAATATGTTGATGACACTATTCTTTTTCTAGATGCATTTGTGGAGCATGCTAGAAATTTGAAATGGATCTTGGCTTGCCTTGAGAAACTTTCTGGTTAAAAAAATATTTTTCATAGAAGTGATCCTCATACTATCCATGTTAATGAAGTAGTGTCTGGAGAATTTCCACCAATTTTTCGCTATCAGATGGGGATTTCTCCTTTAGATATTTGGGAGTTCCTCTGCACTATAAAAAACTTAGGAGGGAGGACCTCCAACCTAGCATTGATAGAATTATTAAGAATACTGCAGGGTGGTTGGGGAGAATCTTGCCTTATACGGGCAAGCTTATTCTACTTACTACTTGTATTGCTAGTATTCCTACTTATTTGATGTTTATGATGAAATTCTCTACACGGGCAATTGATGCCATCACCTCTCAAATGTCTCATTTCCTCGGGGGGGGGGGGGGGGGTTGAGAGATGAACACAAATATCATTTGGCTAAATGTGGGCTTATCTCTTGGAGAAAGTAGTTTGGTGGGCTGGGTGTTCCCAACCTTAGAGATTTTAATATGGCTTTGTTGGCTTCTTGGAGAAGAGATTTTTTGATGATAGGAATAGTGATTGGAAAAAACTCATGTGCTTCAAATATACCGTTGATAAACCAAACATTTTGTGGGCTAGAACTAGGAATGTATGTCCATTCTGAAAAACTATTGCTTGGGCTTTTGCTGTTGCCAAAGTTTTTTACAATGGGTTCCTAGGAATGGGGAGAATGTGTCTTTCTGGTATGGTACTTGGTTAGGGGAATGCTCTCTTAATACTAGGTTCTGGGACCTTTTTGCGATCTGTGAACAATAGGATGCCTCCATTGTCCAAGTGTGGGATGTGTTGGAATTTTTTCTATTTTGGGCCATCCCAATAGTAGTTTAAAAAATTCCTAATAAATCCTAGAGGCCCACGCAGCCCATTCGTGCAAGGCAAGAGGTGGAACTAAAGTTTAGTCCCACATTGCTAGTTTAGAGAGAGTTGGACCTCTTTATAAGGAAGGTTCTTTCCCCACATGTATGAGCATCAGAACAAGAGGGACATCCACGTGAGCTCCTCCTCCGCCACCCGCCTCGCCATGCCACGTCTCGCCTCGCCACGACGTGCCGCACAACGCACGATGGGTATACGAAAGGTCACTGAAAGTGCTAGTTATCGACTAGAAGGGGGGGTTGAATAGGCGATTTTTATGAAAGTCTTCAAAACATGGGAGTTCGAAGACAAACGATAGAAATGAACCTATTAACATGCAGCGGAAGATAGACTACACTAGGCAGGCCATAGTCAAGTATTCAATGAAGTGAAAGCACGAAGACTAATAACATCTAGGTCGTAAAGATCAGGATGGAAGATAGTGTGAAGCCAAACAACAATAGAAGTCACACGGTGAAGTCAAACAGGTGACACAAGCAGGCAATGACTTCACGAAGACAAACTGTAAATAAAGAGAGGGAGGAGATAGAACCAGACGCTTGATGAGGACAAGGATTTGTTGGATCAGTTCCAGTTGCTGTGACAACTGTACGTCTGGTTAGGGAGGCTGAGATTTAACTCCGAAGACCGTGTCTTCACCTTATTCCCCTTGAGCTAAGGACACCCAGTCCTCGCCCAATCACTCTGGTAAGTCTTCAAGGTAGACTTCCAAACCTTCACAGACTTCGTTCACCGGCGATCCACAATGACTCTTGGATGCTCAGAACGCGACGCCTAACCGGCTGGAGGATTCACAGTCCTCAAGTGTAACAAGTCTTCAGGTCACGCGGACAGAAAGACTTCAGTGATGCCTAACACTCTTTGGCTCTGGGTGTTTGGGCTTTGTCCTCGCAAGGATTTCTCTCTCTCAAAAGCTTCGGAGGTGGGTTGCTCTCAAACGACAAAAGTCATGCACTAACTCTGAGCAGCCACCAATTTATGGTGTAGGGGGTGGGCTATTTATAGCCACTAGGGCAACCCGACCTGATTGTCCGAAATGACCCTGGGTCACTAAGGAACTGACACGTGTTCCAACGGTCAAATTTCAAACACACGCGACAGCTTGACTTGGGCTACAAGTAAAGCTGACTCATCCAGCTCTGGATAAGATTTGCTCTGATTGTCTTCATTCGAAGACATAGGATTTGGTTGAGCATCACTTTAGTCACTCTGACTTTGTTCACTTGGACCCCACTTAACAGTACGGTGGTTCCTATGACTCAACAAAGAAGAAAATGAAACTACGAAACAACTATGTCTTCGCGCTCCAAAGTCTTCATGCGATGTCTTCTCATGTCATAGTCTTCAATGTGAATATCTTCACATACCACCATTGTCTTCAATGTCTTCACACATTTTTAGGGGTCATCTCCGGTAGGTAAACCGAATCAATGAGGGACTACTACCTGTGTTATCCTGCAATTCTCACAAACACATTAGTCCCTCAACCAGGTTTGTCGTCAATACTCCAAAACCAACTAGGGGTGGCACTAGATGCACTTACAATCTCCCCCTTTTTGGTAATTGATGACAAACTGGTTGAAGTTTTCAACGGGGATAAAATTATGTGAAATTGTAAAGGATTAAGATATTGTCTTCATAAGTAGCAAAAGGCTCCCCCTGAAGATGTGCATATTAGTATTTTGCTTTTGGAATGCAAATGCACATGGCAGGTTGTACTTGTGGAGATCCTCTTCAACTTGTGAAGGCAATTCATCATGCATGAAAAGATATAACGAAGATAATGACATGCATAATGAAAAATGGATGTCTGCAATATGACTTCGTGCGGGATTTATCATCGCATATGCGGAATTTATCATCGCATCACAGAATAGCAGAAAAAGTAGCAGACGACCATCAAGTTTAAGTGTTACAACTCAAAGAACCAAAAGTATCAAGAGCGAGAGTTGTAAGCACTTGGCAAAATATAAAGCAACCACCCATATGGACCCGCTTGAAGACTATCAACTCATATGCTTCTCCCCCTTTTGTCAGTAAGGACCAAAAAGGTTTGAAGACATAGAGCCTCTACTCGTTCCCATGAGGAGTAGATGAAGCAGCAGGGTCGTCGTTGAGGTTTGGTGGTGCAGAAGAACTTGGTGCAGTGTCGATACGCGTCGAAGTTGGAGGTGGTGAAGTAGCATCATCTTGGTCATCAATGACTCTAGCATTAACAGTTGCAGCTGAGGAGGAATAGTCAGAGTCTTCAAGTGAGGGAGTCCGACGCAAGACAACATTCTTGGGAGGAGTGGAATCAAACTTGAATCTTTCAGTGAAGCCATCGTCTTGAAGATCAGCTTTAGCACTGAGCAATGTCAGACTCTTCCATGACCTCCTACAGGTCTCATGTGTGACAAAAGCATTCTTGGTGGCAAGATTGCGAATGCGGTTGACATCCACCAAGAGGCTCTGCATCTGTCGCTTCAGCCAGTAGTGATGCTTATCCTGTTTTTTATGCAGGGCGACGAGAAGCTCTCGGTCATTGAGAACACGAGATCGCTTCCGAGGCCTTTGAGCAATAGTGCTTTCAGTGGCTTCAGTATGGGCACGGTGAGGTGCACGTGTATTGCCAGCCAAAGGATAAACACGAGTGACGGCTTGAACTCCTTCAATGGGCTGTGTGAAGCTTTGGTGATCAGCATTGTGAAGATAAACATGCTCTTTGGCTGGCTCTGGGTAGATGGCTTCAGTGGACATATCAACCTCTGGCGAGAATATCAGATGGTTGCGTGCAGAGGGCTGATAGTTGACAGCTGAATGAAGCTTGATAAGGTGCATAACCCGTGGGGCGTAGAACTTCAGACTAAAGAGGTCAGAGCCAGATGCAGCCAATTGCCTGATGAAGAAGTCTTGAGCATTGAAGCTGATGCCATTGAAGATATAAAAGACCAATGTCTTCATTGCTCCTTCAAGCTTCGCTGAAGAAGAATGTCCTTTGACAGGCCATAGAGTTCGCCTGATGATATGATAAATAGTGTGGGGCAGATACTCTAGGTCTTCAACAAAGAATTCTCTTGGGTATTCAGCGTCGCGTGGCAGTGGCTTCATCATGCTCAGCATTTGGCTCATGTTGGGCTCTGGCTTCTGAAAGATGCTCTCCAAAGCATTGTGGTGAAGCTGACAACCAGGCTCGAAGAGTTCACCTGGAGTGGGCAGACCAGTTAGCTCAATGATATCAAGAGCTTTGGCTTCGTGATGGACATTGCCTGTCATCCACTCAAGGATCCATGTCTTCGGATCCCTGTTGAAGCCGCGAATGTGGAGGGTAGCATAGAATTGCAACATAAGATCTTCATTCCAATGCTCTTTATCAGTCACAAAGTTCAGAAGACCAGCATCACGGAAGCAGTCAAGGGCTTCTTCTAAGCAGGGCAGTCCAGCAATAGCTTCATAGTCTAGACACATATGTGGGAAGATGCGCCCTTGATCATAGAGAACACAGGAATAGTAACTGTGCTGCTGATAGCTCCAGAACCGATCAGATGAAATTCTTAGCTTGGAGTAGGGGTTCTTGGCACTATCAAAGAAGGTGTTGTGTGCAATGAAGCCATTTGCATTGAAAGATCCTGGTGAAGTTGCAGTACCTGGAAACCTTGGCAACCTTGGCTTAGGCTTCTGGACCTGAGGCCTGTGCTCTACATGATAGTCAAATTGCGGACTAGCAGCAGGTGGAGGAACCAGAATGGGCCATCTGACAGTGACTAGCAGACCTTGATCGAATGCTTGCTCAATGGTGTGTGGCCTTGGAGGCGGTATAGGAGCAGTGGCATTGGCATTAACGTCAGGCTGCAGATTTTCTTCAGGTGCAACAACTTCTGGCGCCACATCAGCTTCAGCCATGACAACGTCACCGGCTTCAGTAGTGTTGTTTGTGGCCGCCTCAGTATTGTTAACCTCTACTTGAGTAGCTGGAGGGTCGGACACGTTCTCCTCGAGAACAACTTTAGGGTTGGACGGGGGTGTAGCAACACGTTCTTCTTCTTGTCTTGGTTCTTCTTGTTCATCGGCTGATGCAGCCGGAATGTCTTCAGCAGCTTTGGCTTCAGACTCAGAGATGTTCACAGTTGGAGAGGCTTCAGGAAATACTTGGCGAGATACTGATTGGTGCTCTTCTCCTTCTGGAACACTCGAAAGAGTGACTTGTGGCCTTGGTCCTTTGCGAAGCCTGCGAAACGCTGGCGACGCTTGTGGAGATGGAGTTGTCTGGGCCACAAAGTCTTCATCTTCAAGTACCGGAGTGGTGACTTGAGTTGGGGGAGTAGTTGGTGTTTCTTCTTCACGGGGGAGTCTTGAGGGTGATCAGCCCATGAATCATCCTGAGCACTTGCGTCAAAGGAAGACCAATGCTGATGAGTTCGCGGTTCGTGAGAACAGGTGATGATACCACGTTGTGCTCGATCTGAGGAAGGACTTCATCATCTTCTACATTGTCTTGGTGACCAATGTCTTCAGCTGCGGTGGGGTCAACAGCTGGAATCTCTTCAGTTTCAGGAGCCTCTGTGGTAGCAGGCTCATGAACTATCAACCGACGCTCTTGGTGTGCAGACGCAGGACGAGCAACTGAGATTGGCTCGACGACGAGGGGCTCTGTAGGAGCAGTCCGATCTTTCTTCTTGGTTTTTCTCTTCTTGGTTGGTGGAGCTTCATCAGTGGTGTTCTTGGACTTGCGCTTTCTGGCTTCGGCTTCGGTTGTCCTTGTTTTCTTGAGATCTGAAGCCACTGTGGGGACCTTTGGCTTCACGCCTGTCATACTAGCGGGGAAGACAATGCGAGGTTCCTCCCGCCTGGATGCTTCAGCTTGGTCCACAGCAGGCTTCTTCTTCTTCTTCTTGGTAGCCATCTTGGGGTCGATGCCAGGACGCCCAAGTGCCTTGCGCTTCTCAGCTTCATTGTAAGCTTGAACACATTTGGCAGCAAGGAGTTTCATGCGCTTGCGTGAACCTTTAGCTCATCACGTTTCTTGTGAAACGCATCCTTGAGCTCATGCATCATTTGCTTGAAGTTTTGGACATCAATCACACTGAGCTTGGCCATATGCTTCTTGAACTGAGCCTTTTCATAGTCAATTTTGTTCTTTAGCTCAACAATCCTTTGAGCAAGAGCCAGCTCAGGAGCAATGGCTCCATGGAATGAAACGCTGAGGCCAACAGGAAGCTGAAGATCATCAAAGCTGAGGTTTGGGCTGTCAAACCATTCATCAATGAACTTGTTCAGGATGTCCACATCGAAAAGGGGAAGATCGTTGAAGATTTCCACCTCTTGCTTGCTCTTTATCAGCAGCTCAAGAGCATCATCGCCAAGATGATTGTCACTAGACAGATCAATGGCTCCGTTCTCATTCCTCAGAACGGCAGCTGGGGTTAGTGCTTGACCAGTAGTTTGTATGGGCTTCTTCTTCTTCTCTGTCTTGGAGATGCGAGAGAGATCTTCAGAATGCACACTAGGTGCAGGAGGAGCAGTGGCCAGAGGCTTCGCTCGCGAAGCTCTTGGTGCAGAGGAGGGATTTGAAGCCTTGGGTTTCTTCTGCTTTTGAGGCTTTGGTGGAGCAGGAGCCTCATCAGAATCAGCTTCATCTCCAGACTGATCCACCGTGGCCCTCTGAGCAGCGATGTAGGAGAGGAGACCATCAAAGTTGTCGAAGGGGCCGATGACATTTGGATTGGCATCTCGTGTGCCATCAGCCCGCGGAGCAGAAGGCCCTGGGTTGAAATCGCATCCGAGACTCTTCTTGTTCTCTTTGGCCGATGTCTTTGCATGCTGAAAATTGCGCTTGAAAAGATTATCTTCACGACACCATAGCAATGATGATGGGTCGGCATTGGCAGGCTGTGGTCCACGGACCATACAGGGGTAGAAACCCTGAGCAATGGCTTTAGCTCTGTTCTTGGGTTGAAGATTTCGAAAGAGAATATCTCCCCAAGGACTCTTGATGGCATTCTTCTCAGCATACTCCTGGGTCACAAACCTGTATTTGAACCATTGCTCGTCCCAATATCTTCGAATCCATTGGATTCGTGTTTTGTGCTGATTGTAATCCTCTTCTGGATCAGTCTTGTACAACTCATAGAGATCTGGTGGCAAATCCCCTGATGTCCCCCCACGGCGATGTCTGCCTCCCTTCCTTGCGGACTTTTCTGTTGCCATGAAGTTCAGACTGAATGGCTTCAACGCTGTCAGAGTCTTCCGTCTGCTGGTCAGACAAGAACTAGCTTCGGGAGAATTAATGTGATGCTGTAAGAATTCTGCAAATGAATGCAGACTATGAGAACCAAGGGATTCTCCCACGGACATGTACCTGTGACAGCATTAGAGATGCGAGGGAAGGGGAAGAGGTCATATGCATTCTCAGAAGATTTTGAAGATAAATCAGTTTAGAAGACATTGACCTCATAGCGCGAAGACATTCACTTATATGTTGAGAGTTGGTTCCAGATTTGTACGAATCCAAGAATAGGTACAAGTGAGGAATCTAACTATGTGTGAAGCATAAGTGAATATACTAGGCATATTATGAGATGCAGAACAGGATAGATCCAACTTGTGGAGGCAGAAACTACTTTTGGTAAGGAAAGATGAATCCATCGGATCAAAAAGACAGTAAGAAGAGAGTTTTAATTTACCACATGATGAACTGCTAGACGGAGTAGAAGATGAGGCCGAGCAGTTCGATCTTCCGTGCCCTAACTTGGCGACGGAGGACACCTACGGCGGCGGCGGAGAAGACGATGTCTGCGGCCGGCGTGAAGACAGCGTCGGTGAGGTCGCGGCAGCTAAGCGCTTCGTCGCCGGCGTCGTCGAGAGCTAGCGGTGGCGCTAGGGTTTGTCTGAGGTGGAGAGGTGGAAGAAGTATTTTGACCACGATGTGATGTGTATTTATAAGGAGAGGGACAACACAGCGCAATTACGCAGGTGCCCCTGGCGGTTCACATCTGAGGGACACGTGGCGAACATGCAACACATTGGGAGTTGTTCCATGTTCCCACGCACGCCTGAACTGTCGGGTGGTCGTTCCGGCTTCTCCGGGTTTCAGGCAATAGGATTGAGCATTTAAAATAGATTTAATGTTTGTCTCTGTATCTTCTGCTGACAAGGATCCAGAGAAGACATTCGACAGTTTCAATAGAATGCATATGATTTGGATAGATAGATTTGAGAAGGAAGCATAGAGAGGTTAGGGTCCGATCACATTCACTTAGTTCAAAAGATTCAAACGAGAAGACATAGCTATAAGTGAATGATGTAGAGGACAGAACACAAATATATGTATATATCTGATTGAGACTAAATCATCAAAGTGAAGATCATCATGAAGACAAATCAATGTTGAAGATAAATCAAATGCAAAGACTTAGCAAATGTAACGCCAAGAGAAAACACTCCAAATAAGAATTTGGTGGTGGCGTTACCCACCGTATAGGAAGTATTAGACCCGGACACGGCGCACAATTATCGTGGTGCACCGAAGTCAAATTCCACATTAATGTATTCACACTCAGAGTGTATGTCTTCATTGATTGAAGATATACATTACTTCGTGTGTTGCACATCTAAGTCATCAACATGCATAAGTGTTAGGATGTGTGCCTGATCACAGGACATTTGAGGATTCCAAGATATTTAGCTCACACCGCAACTTGCAAAATCTTTTCTCATCCAAGGGCTTTGTGAAGATATCTGCCAGTTGCTCTTCTATGTTGACATGAATGATATCAATATCTTCCTTCATAACATGATCTCTGAGAAAGTGATGACGAATTTCAATGTGCTTTGTCTTCGAGTGCTGAACTGGGTTGTTGCCAATCTTGATGGCGCTTTCATTGTCGCAGTAGAGTGGTACTTGCTTCAGATGGATGCCATAGTCCTTGAGTGTTTGCTTCATCCATAGAAGCTGAGCGCAGCAAGATCCAGCAGCAATGTATTCAGATTCAGCAGTGGAGAGAGATACACAGTTCTGCTTCTTTGAAGACCAACAAACAAGTGATCGTCCCAGAAAGTGACATGTGCCTAATGTAGACTTGCAATCCACCTTGTCACCAGCATAATCCGCATCCAAGAATCCAACTAGATCAAACTCTGAGCCCTTTGGATACCATAATCCTAGTGTTGGGGTGTAAACCAAATATCGAAGAATCCGCTTCACTGCTAAGTGATGCGATTCCTTTGGTGTCGCTTGGAATCGGGCACACATGCAAACACTAAGCATTATATCTGGCCTAGATGCACATAAATAAAGTAAAGAACCAATCGTGGAGCAGTATACCTTTTGATCAAACTCTTTACCATTGGCGTCAGGACTCAGATGACTTTTAGTTGGCATTGGCGTCGTGTAACCTCTGCAGTCTTGCATTCCAAACTTCTTCAGGCAGTCTTTGAGGTATTTTTCTTGAGATATGAAGATGCCGTTGCTTTGTTGATGAATTTGAAGACCAAGGAAGAATTTCAGCTCACCCATCATGGACATTTGATATTGCTCTTGCATCATGTGTCCAAACTCATCACTGTATTTCTGGTTAGTGCAGCCGAAGATAATGTCATCCACATATATTTGGCACACAAACAGTTCACCATCATATGTCTTCGTGAAGAGTGTGGGATCCAGGGAACCAGGTTTGAAGCCTTTGCTCTTCAGGAAATCTTTGAGTGTGTCGTACCAAGCGCGAGGGGCTTATTTGAGGCCATACAATGCCTTGTTGAGCTTGTATACCATATCAGGATGTTTTGGATCTTCAAAGCCAGGTGGTTGTGCAACATACATTTCTTCTTCAATCTTGCCATTGAGAAACGCACTCTTCACATCCATTTGATACAGAAGGATGTTGTGATGATTTGCATAGGCTAGCAGTATGCAAATAGCTTCAAGCCTTGCCACAGGAGCAAATGTTTCATTGAAGTCAATCCCTTCAACTTGAGTGTATCCTTGGCCAACGAGACGAGCCTTGTTTCTGACAACTTGACCATGCTCATCTTGCTTGTTGTGATATATCCATTTGGTGCCTATTATGTTGTTCTTGTGAGGATCAGGACGCTTGACTAGTTCCCACACATTGTTCAGCTTGAACTATTGAAGCTCTTCTTGCATAGCTTGAATCCATTCAGGTTCCATGAAGGCTTCAGCAACTTTCTTGGGTTCTAATATTGAGACAATTGCAAAGTGCCCATAGAAATTTGCTAGCTGTGTTGCTCTTGAACGGGTGAGTGGACCAGGTGCATTGATGCTATCAATTATCTTCTCAATCTGTACTTCATTTGCAACACGAGGATGAACTGGATGAAGATTTTTCTCTTGCTGATCGTTGTCATCATTAGGAGGATTGTCTTCAGGCTGAGCATTGTCTTCAGGTTGATTAGGTGCAGAAATGATAAGTTCATCTTCAGCCTGAGCTTCAGACGGTATGATTTCTCCAGTTCCCATAAGCTTGATGGATTCACTAGGTGGAACTTCATCTATCACATTTTGGCAGGTGCTCTCTTTGCGAGCCGTTAGTTTCATCGAACCGCACATCTACAGTTTCAACCACTTTATAGTGAAAGAGGTTGAAGACTCTGTAGGAGTGCGAATCCATTCCGTAACCAAGCATAAAACCTTCATGTGCTTTCGGTGCAAATTTTGAAGTGTGATGTGGATCCTTGATCCAGCACCTAGCACCAAATACTCTGAAGTAACTTACATTTGGCTTTTTACCAGTCAGGAGCTCATAGGATGTCTTCTTCAGAAGTTTGTGAAGATAAACTCGGTTGATGACGTGACATGCAGTATCAATGGCTTCAGGCCAGAACTTTCTTGGAGTCTTGTATTCATCAAGCATCGTCCAATCCATCTCAATGAGTGTTCTGTTCTTGCGCTCCACGATGCCATTCTGCTGAGGTGTATATGGAGCGGAGAACTCATGAGTGATGCCCAATGTATCTAGGTAAAGGTCGAGGCCGGTGTTCTTGAACTCTGTGCCATTGTCACTTCTGGTATGCTTGATCTTGATGCCATAGTTATTCATGGCACGGTTGGCGAAGCGTCTGAAGACATCCTGCACTTCAGTCTTGTAGAGAATTATATGCACCCACGTATATCTCGAATAATCATAAACAATGACGACGCCATAGAGACAAGCAGTAGTAGTGAGAGTGGAGTAGTGAGTAGGGCCAAATAGGTCCATGTGTAGCAGCTCGAAGGGTTGAGATGTCGTCATGATTGTCTTTGAGGGATGCTTGGCCCTTGTCATCTTTCCAGCTTCACAGGCACCGCATAAGTGATCCTTCTTGAACTTGACGCCCTCGATGCCTATGACGTGCTTCTTCTTTGCGAGAGTGTACAGGTTCCTCATGCCAGCATGCCCTAGCCTCCGATGCCAGAGCCAGCACTATGAAGCTTTTGCTAGAAGACATACGACAAGCTGTGGTCCTGCTGAGAAATCTACCATGTACAAATCATCTTTCCGATACCCTTCAAAGACTAGAGACTTGTCAGATTCCATTAGTACATGGAAACGATATTTTCCAAATATCACAATCATGTTCAAGTCACAAAGCATTGAGACAGACATTAAGTTGAAACCAAGGGATTCAACAAGCATCACTTTATCCATGTGCTGATCCTTTGAGATTGCAACTCTACCTAGACCCAATACCTTGCTTTTACTAGTGTCAGCAAATGTGATGTGACTCTTGTCAGATGGACGTAAGGTTGAGTCCATGAGAAGACTTCGATCACCAGTCATATGATTAGTGCATCCGCTGTCCATAATCCATTCTGAAGACTTTGGTGTCATACCCTACAGTACAGTTAGGGGGATAGGCTTCACCAAGAGTATTGTGAAGCATAAAAATTTGACGGACAAGTGGATTATCAAAGCTCAGATCAAGGTTAGGACTTATAGGATGTTTGGCAAGTGATTCAGGAACAAAATACACAGTGAGACCATTTGGGCATTTTGTCTTGCGCCCAACAAGATGTTTTAGGTCCCCAGCAATAGCATCAGACGCCTTTGATTTCCGGCTGGAGACCTTTCCCTGCAAAAGAAAGTTAATTCTTCTTAACCACCCACATCTTCAGGGGTGGCTTAGAAGCAATGAGTCTAAGTGCAGCATCTGAGAACTTCGGCTTTGGAGCCCTAGCAAATAGCCTTGCAGGAGGAGAATAATACTCATATGAATAAGCAGAAAAGTTCTTGGTCTTATGAACATAGCGGTTTGAGGAAACACGCTCATATTCATACATCTGAGTATGATTTCCCTGCAAACATTGGCGTTAGGGTAACTCAGGTGAGTCATGTGTCTGTATGAAGCCTTTGGACCATATGAAGCCTTTGGTCTGGGGTTTGTCTTCTTCCCTTGTGTTGTCATGATGACATTCACAAGAAGATTCTCAAGACAGCTTTTGCGTACCCAGATCTTCTTCATAGGTGGCCCATTCCTGCAGTTAGTACCAATATACCTGGCAAATACTTCACCATTCTGATTCTTAAACAGTTTATAGTTTGCATCAATGGATTCATCAATGATAACGGGGTTAGCACAAGTGAAGCCAGATAAGGTGGATGGATCCACTCAAGGTTCCTTTGCAGCAACCCGTTTGGTTTTGGGGTATTGCTCAGGTTTCCAGTAACAACCATCAGCATTCATTTTCCTCTCGAACCCAACACCCTCTTGATACGTCTCCGTCGTATCTACTTTTCCAAACACTTTTGCCCTTGTTTTGGACTCTAACTTGCATGATTTGAATGGAACTAACTCGGACTGACGTTGTTTTCAGCAGAATTGCCATGGTGTTATTTATGTGCAGAAACAAAAGTTCTCGGAATGACCTGAAACTCCACGGAACTTATTTTTGGAAAATAAACAAAATATTGGCGAAAGAATCAAGGCCGGGGGCCCACCACCTGTCCACGAGGGTGGGGGCGCGCCTGCCCCCCTGGGCGCGGCCCCTGCCTCGCGGGCCCCCTGTTGCTCCACCGACCTCAACTCCAACTCCATATATTCGTGTTCGGGGAGAAAAAAATCAGAGAGAAGGATTCATCACGTTTTACGATACGGAGCCGCCGCCAAGCCCTAAACTCTCTCGGGAGGGCTGATCTGGAGTCCGTTCGGGGCTCCGGAGAGGGGAATCCGTCGCCGTCGTCATCATCAACCATCCTCCATCACCAATTTCATGATGCTCACCGCCGTGCGTGAGTAACTCCATCGTAGGCTTGCTGGACGGTGATGGGTTGGATGAGATTTATCATGTAATCGAGTTAGTTTTATTAGGGTTTGATCCCTAGTATCCACTATGTTCTGAGATTGATGTTGCTATGACTTTGCTATGCTTAATGCTTGTCACTAGGGCCCGAGTGCCATGATTCAGATCTGAACCTATTATGTTTTCATGAATATATGTGAGTTCTTGATCCTATCTTGCAAGTCTATAGTCACCTACTATGTGTTATGATCCGGCAAGCCCGAAGTGACAATAATCGGGACCATTCCCGGTGATGACCGTAGTTTGAGGAGTTCATGTATTCACTATGTGTTAATGCTTTGGTACGTTACTCTATTAAAAGGAGGCCTTAATATCCCTTAGTTTCCATTAGGACCCCGCTGCCATGGAGGGTAGGACAAAAGATGTCATGCATGTTCTTTTCCATAAGCATGTATGACTATATTCGGAATACATGCCTACATTACATTAATGAATTGGAGCTAGTTCTGTGTCACCCTATGTTATGACTGTTACATGATGAACCGCATCCGGCATAATTCTCCATCGCCGATCCAATGCCTACGAGCTTTTCACATATTGTTCTTTGCTTATTTACTTTTCCGTTGCTACTGTTACAATCACTACAAAACCCAAAAATATTACTTTTGCTACCGCTACCGTTACTTCCATACTACTTTGCTACTAAATACTTTGCTGCAGATTTTAAGTTATCCAGGTGTGGTTGACTTGACAACTCAGCTGCTAATACTTGAGAATATTCTTTGGCTCCCCTTGTGTCGAATCAATTAATTTGGGTTGAATACTCTACCCTCGAAAACTGTTGCGATCCCCTATACTTGTGGGTTATCAAGACTATTTTCTGGCGCCGTTGCCGGGGAGCATAGCTCTATTCTTTGAGTCACATGGGATTTATATCTGCTGGTCACTATGAGGAACTTGAAAGACGAGAAAACAAAAATTTATCCCTCAACTACGAGGGGAGGTAAGGAACTGCCATCTAGCTCTGCACTTGATTCACCTTCTGTTTTGAGTAAGCCTGCGACACCTAAACCTGCTTCTGCTATTAATTCTGATATGTCGCATGTTATTGATGATGCCACTTCTGCTATGCATGATACTTATGATGAAACTACTTCTATGCTTGACACTACTGTGCCACTTGGTGAATTTATTGATGAACAACTTGCTAGGGCTAGAGAGAATGAAATTATTGAAACAGATAATATTGATGATAGTGATGATGAAGACTCTCCCCCTAATAAATATGAATTGCCTGTTGTGCCTGAGGGCTATGTTATGGATGAAGAAACTAAAAGAGACTTTCTTGCTTGCAATGATAGAAGTGATCTTAAGAAATTATTAGCTAAGCTTAAACAAAAAACTCTGAATGCTAGAATGAAATATGATCCTGCTTATGCTACTTCACCTATCTTTGTTACTGATAAGGATTATGAATTCTCTGTTGATCCTGATATAATTACTTTGGTTGAGTCTGATCCTTTCTATGGCTATGAATTTTAAACTGTTGTCGCACATCTTACTAAATTAAATGATATAGCCACCCTGTTCACTAATGATGAGAGAACTCGCTACTTTTATATCCTTAAAATATTTCCGTTCTCATTAAAGGGTGATGCTAAGATATGGTTTAATTCTGTTGATCCTGGTTGTGTGCGTAGTCCCCAGGATATGATTTATTACTTCTCTGCTAAATATTTCCCTGCTCATAAGAAACAAGCTGCTTTAAGGGAAATATATAATTTTGTGCAAATTGAAGAAGAGAGTCTCCCACAAGCTTGGGGGAGGCTTCTCCAATTACTTAATGCTTTGCCTGATCATCCTCTGAAGAAACATGAAATACTTGATATGTTTTATAATGGGCTAACCGATGCTTCCAGAGATTACCTGGATAGTTGTGCTGGTTCTGTTTTCAGGGAAAGAACACCGGATGAAGCTGAAATTCTATTGAATAATATGTTGACCAATGAAAATAATTGGACACTTCCTGAGCCTATTCCTAAACCAACTCCGAAGAAGAGGGGTGTTCTATTTCTCAGTCCTAAAGATATGCAAGAGGCAAAGAAATCTATGAAATAAAAAGGTATTAAAGCTGAAGATGTTAAGAATTTACCTCCTATTGAAGAAATACATGGTCTTAATTCACCGCCAGTTGAAGAAGTATATGGTCTTAATCCATCACCTATTGAAGAAACTCATGGTCTTGATAACCCGACACAGGTAGTAAAGGTAAATTCTCTTTATAGATATGATAAAGCTGAAATCCCTCCTACTAAGTTTGCTAGCCAATGTTTGGATGAATTTGATAACTTTATGGTTAAGCAAGAAGATTTTAATGCTTATTTTGGTAGACAATTGAAACAAAATGCTTATACGATTGAACACTTGGGTGATTATATGTCTAGAGTTAAAGGTGAACTTAAACTCATTAGTAAACATGCTTCTATGGTCACCACTCAATTAGAACAAGTACTTAAAGCTCAGAATGATTTGCTCAATGAATTGAATAGTAAGAATAATGACTATGCTGTTAGAGTGGCTACTAGAACCGGTAAAATGACTCAGGAACCTTTGTATCCTGAAGGCCACCCTAAGAGAATTGAGCAGGACTCTCAGAGAAATAATATTGATGCACCTAGTCCTTCTAAAAATAAGAAAAAGAAAAATGATAGGACTTTGCATGCTTCTAGTGAACCTGTTGTTGAACCACCTGAGAATCCAAATGATATTTCTATTTCTGATGCTGAAACACATTCTGGTAATGAACATGAACCTAATGAAAATGTTAATGATGATGTTCATGTTGATGCTCAACCTACTAATGATAATGATGTAGAAATTGAACCTGTTGTTGATCTTGATAACCCACAATCAAAGAATCAACGTTATGATAAGAGAGACTTTGTTGCTAGGAAACATGGTAAAGAAAGAGAACCATGGGTTCAGAAACCCATGCCTTTTCCTCCCAAACCATCCAAGAAAAAGGATGATGAGAATTTTGAGCGTTGTGCTAAAATGATTAGACCTATCTTCTTGCGTATGCGATTGACTGATATGCTCAAAATGAATCCTTATGCTAAGTATATGAAAGAAATTGTCACTAATAAAAGAAAGATACCGGAAGCTGAAATTTCCACCATGCTTGCTAACTATACTTTTAAGGGTGGAATACCAAAGAAACTTGGAGATCCAAGAGTACCCACTATACCATGCTCTATTAAAAGAAACTATGTTAGAACTGCTTTATGCGATCTTGGAGCCGGTGTTAGTGTTATGCCTCTTTCTTTATATCATAGACTTGATTTGAATAAGTTGACACCTACTGAAATATCTTTGCAAATGGCCGATAAATCAACTGCTATACCTGTCGGTATTTGTGAGGATGTGCCTGTTGTGGTTGCAAACGTTACTATTTTAACGGACTTTGTTATTCTTGATATTCCCGAGGACGATAGTATGTCTATTATTCTTGGAAGACCCTTTTTGAATACTGCAAGGGCTGTTATTGACTGCAACAAGGGCAATGTCACTTTTCATGTTAATGGTAATGGACATACGGTACACTTTCCGAGGAAACAACCTCAGGTCCACAGTATCAATTCTATTGGAAAAATTCCATCGATTATTTTTGGAGGTTTTGAATTTCCTCATCCTACTGTCAAGAAGAAATATGATATTCTTATTATTGGGGATGTGCATATCCCCATTGAGGTAACATAGTGTTATTCAAAATTTCTCCGGTTCCATGTTAGTCGGAATGAGTTTGTTAACAAGACCTGATCAACCTTGTTAGTGGATTCCTTTTGATGAGCATGAGATGGATGAAGTTAGAAGGCACAACCTTCAGTACCCTCTCTCTACTTTCTGTTATTTAGTTGAAATAAAGTAAAAAAAATAGTATTTTCTGTCAGTTTTCTGAATTATCCGTGCAATATAAAAATACCCCGAAAATAAAAGTTCTGCAAATGCCCTGCCAATTTAATATGATTTTTTCTGGAATATTTGAGAATATCTGGCACTAAGAACACAACGGGGGGAGCAAGCACCCGGCCACGAGGGTCCAGGGCCCGCCCACCCCTACAGGGCGCGCCCCCTGCCTCGTGGGCCCATGGTGGCTCCCCTCCACTTATGCCAGCCACCACACACTTTTTCTTCCTCCCAAAAAAATCACCATCCAGCTCAAGCACGAGTTCTAGCTCATTTTGCTGCGATATTCGATCTCCTTGCTCAAAGCACTTCTCACAAAACTGCTTGGGGGGATTGTTCCTTGGTATGTGACTCCTCCATTGGTCCAATTAGTTTTTGTTCTAGTGCCTTATTCATTGCAAATTTGTGCTGCCTAGGTGACCATGTTCTCGAGCTTGCATGTCAAATTTATATGGTTTCAAGTAGTTCTAATGCATGATATAGGCCCTAGGCACTTGTAGGAGTAGTTGCTATCAATTTTGTTGAGCTTGGTTCACTTTTATTTGAAGTTACTAAACATTTCAGAAATGTTGCAGAGGAAGAAATATGTTTAGGAAAATGTACCAAGGTGGTTCTTCAAGGAAGCAAGGACCCAGGCTTGCAATGCGTGATGCTGATGATGAGCCACCAAGGAACGCTCCAGTGCGGCCTTGTGAATGGCCTTCAGAGGACTTCATGGATCGAGCGGGAATCAAGGAAGAATTTAACGCATATTTGCGTAACGCCGATCTTGTGAGCTCCGAGGCAGAAAAGTGCCGCCAGTACCACTATCTCACTAGTTCCTTTGTGATGAGGTTTGAATTTTCATCTTCACGCAATTCTCAAACTGTCCTGTTTGATCTTTATGAAAAATCTTATACTATGGACTTAGAGGATTTTACCACTGCTTGCAAACTTCCACAATGGGGTAGTGCTAGTGAACCTCGCAAATCTGAATTTAGAGATTTTCTTGCTAGTATAACTGTGGGGGAATCTAGTGATATAGCCCAAGCTACCATAGGGAGCATTCATTTTCCTGCTATACATTATTTTGCTCTCTTCATAGGTAGGTGCATAAATGGTAAAGATGAAGCATGTCATATGTGTGTCCCTGACCTCAGTGTTCTCAGGAGTGCTGTGTTAGGAGATAAATCTTATAATTTGGGAGCCATTGTTGCACGTAGGTTGCATCATAATAGATTTAATGGAGATTTCTTTGGTGGAATTTATGCAACCCGCTTAGCTGATTTTCTTGGTGTAACCATACGTGATGATGATATTGAATTGCCTCCTATTTATCTAGACTTTAATGCTATGGTTCACCATCAGTTTGTTGAGAGGAATGAACCGCCTCTCCAGTACCGACTAATCTTTGACAGGCGTCACGCCGTCAGTATTGTTCTCCCTGCTCCTGCTCTCTTTGACTTTCAGGCAAAAGGGAGACATTTTATAACCAGAGAGGAGGCAAATGAGTACGAAAGGAGGACGAGGGCAGCTCGCCCCCAAGCTGCAGCCCACGATGCAATAGCCGCTACATCTCAGTACGACCCCAACTACAACTATGGATATCTGCCAGGCCATCCGTGGCAATAAACCAACTTAGGCCAAAAGCCTAAGCTTGGGGGAGTACGTATTTCCCACCGACATTACATTTATGTTTACACACTCATTTCTAGATGTCGGTGCTCATACTCTTTCATTGCACTATCCATGCTAGTTTATTTTCTTTTTCTTGCTTTCTTCTTGTGTGTTTGATAAACCTTAAGAAAAACCAAAAAAATTAGTTGTAGCTTTTAGTTAGTTTACTTTCTTGCTGTAGTAGTAATAATTAAAAGAAAACCCAAAAATATTTCCCGTTCTTCTTTTGCTTCTTGGGAGCTTTCCCGTGTAAATAGTTTTATTTCTTTTCTTTTCTTTGGGGGTCGATAGGAGAAGACCATAATTAAAATGTTGAAGCGGCTCTTATATGCATTATTGTTGAATTACCCAAGAGCCCATATTGCCTTGTCTTCTCCTGTTTATTGAATGCTTGCAGATTCCAGCTTAGTCCAATGCACGTGCACTCTTATTATTATTCACATCATTCGGTTGTGCAAGTGAAAGGCAATTATGACGATATATGATGGACTGATTGAGATGAGAGAAGCTGGTATGAACTCGACCTCTCTTGTTTTTGTAAATATGATTAGTTCATCGTTCCTGATTCAGCCTATTATGAATAAACATGCTTGCAATGACAATTAGAGATCATAGTTTCTCGTGCCATGCTTGATTAGCTATGAGTTATAATGGTTTACCTTGCGTGCCAACATGCTATTAAAAGGGTTGTGATGTGGTATGATGGGGTGGTATCCTCCTTTGAATGATTCAAGTGACTTGACTTGGCACATGTTCACACATGTAGTTGAAACAAATCAACATAGCCTTCACGATATTTATGTTCATGGTGGATTATATCCTACTCATGCTTGCACTCAATGTTTATTAATTTTAATGCATGTTCATGACTATTGTCGCTCTCTAGTTGGTCGCTTCCCAGTCTTTTGCTAGCCTTCACTTGTACTAAGCGGGAATACTGCTTGTGCATCCAATCCCTTAAACCCCAAAGTTATTCCATATGAGTCCACTATACCTTCCTATATGCGGTATCTACCTGCCGTTCCAAGTAAATTTGTATGTGCCAAACTCTAAAACTTCAAATGAAATTCTGTTTTGTATGCTCGAATAGCTCATGTATCAACTAGGGTTGTCTGTATCTTCCATGCTAGGCGGGTTATTCTCAAGAGGAGTGGAGTCCGCTCCTCACTCACGAGAAAATGGCTGGTCACCGGGATGCCCAGTCCCATGCTTTATGCAAATCAAATCAAAATAATTGCAAACAAAACTCCCCCGGGACTGTTGTTAGTTGGAGGCACTCGTTGTTTCAAGCAAGCCATGGATTGATGCTTGTTGGTGGAGGGGGAGTATAAACTTTACCATTCTGTTTGGGAACCGCCTATAATGTGTGTAGCATGGAAGATATCGCCATCTCTTGGTTGTTATGTTGACAATGAAAGTATGCCGCTCAAAATATTATTTATCTCTGCTTTAAAACCGAGCTCTGGCACCTCTACAAATCCCTGCTTCCCTCTGCGAAGGGCCTATCTATTTACTTTTATGTTGAGTCATCACCCTCTTATTAAAAAGCACTAGCTGGAGAGCACTGCTGTCATTTGCATCCATTACTATTAATTTATATTGGGTATGACTATGATTGGATCTCTTTTACCATGAATTACAATGTTTAGTCAGTCCTTGATCTTTAAAGGTGCTCTGCATTTATGTTTTGCGGTCTCAGAAAGGGCTAGTGAGATACCATCTTGTTATATCATATCATGATTGTTTTGAGAAAGTGTTGTCATCCGAGATTTATTATTATTGCTCGCTAGTTGATTATGCCATTGATATGAGTAAACATGAGACCTAAGTGTTATTGTGAATATGGTTAGTTATAATCTTTGCTGAAAACTTGAATGCTGGCTTTACATATTTACAACAACAAGAGCAAACAGAGTTTGTAAAAGTTTTTCTTTATCACTTTCAGTTTATCAACTCAATTGCTTGAGGACAAGCAAAGGTTTAAGCTTGGGGGAGTTGATACGTCTCCGTCGTATCTACTTTTCCAAACACTTTTGCCCTTGTTTTGGACTCTAACTTGCATGATTTGAATGGAACTAACCCGGACAGACGTTGTTTTCAGCAGAATTGCCATGGTGTTATTTATGTGCAGAAACAAAAGTTCTCGGAATGACCTGAAACTCCATGGAACTTATTTTTAGAAAATATTAAAAATATTGGCGAAAGAATCAAGGCCAGGGGCCCACCACCTGTCCACGAGGGTGGGGGCGCGCCTGCCCCCTGGGCGCGCCCCCTGCCTCGTGGGCCCCCTGTTGCTCCACCGACCTCAACTCCAACTCCATATATTCGTGTTCGGGGAGAAAAAAATCAAAGAGAAGGATTCATCACGTTTTACGATATGGAGCCGCCGCCAAGCCCTAAACTCTCTCGGGAGGGCTGATCTGGAGTCCGTTCGGGGCTCCGGAGAGGGGAATCCGTCGCCGTCGTCATCATCAACCATCCTCCATCACCAATTTCATGATGCTCACCGCCGTGCATGAGTAATTCCATCGTAGGCTTGCTGGACGGTGATGGGTTGGATGAGATTTATCATGTAATCGAGTTAGTTTTGTTAGGGTTTGATCCCTAGTATCCACTATGTTCTGAGATTGATGTTGCTATGACTTTGCTATGCTTAATGCTTGTCACTAGGGCCCGAGTGCCATGATTTCAGATCTGAACCTATTATGTTTTCATGAATATATGTGAGTTCTTGATCCTATCTTGCAAGTCTATAGTCACCTACTATGTGTTATGATCCGGCAACCCCGAAGTGACAATAATCGGGACCACTCCCGGTGATGACCGTAGTTTGAGGAGTTCATGTATTCACTATGTGTTAATGCTTTGGTACGATACTCTATTAAAAGGAGGCCTTAATATCCCTTAGTTTCCATTAGGACCCCGCTGCCATGGAGGGTAGGACAAAAGATGTCATGCAAGTTCTTTTCCATAAGCATGTATGACTATATTCGGAATACATGCCTACATTACATTAATGAATTGGAGCTAGTTCTGTGTCACCCTATGTTATGACTGTTACATGATGAACCGCATCCGGCATAATTCTCCATCGCCGATCCAATGCCTACGAGCTTTTCACATATTGTTCTTCGCTTATTTACTTTTCCGTTGCTACTGTTACAATCACTACAAAACCCAAAAATATTACTTTTGCTACCGCTACCGTTACTTCCATACTACTTTGCTACTAAATACTTTGCTGCAGATTTTAAGTTATCCAGGTGTGGTTGACTTGACAACTCAGCTGCTAATACTTGAGAATATTCTTTGGCTCCCCTTGTGTCGAATCAATTAATTTGGGTTGAATACTCTACCCTCAAAAACTGTTGCGATCCCCTATACTTGTGGGTTATCAAGACTATTTTCTGGCGCCGTTGCCGGGGAGCATAGCTCTATTCTTTGAGTCACATGGGATTTATATCTGCTGGTCACTATGAGGAACTTGAAAGACGAGAAAACAAAAATTTATCCCTCAACTACGAGGGGGGGTAAGGAACTGCCATCTAGCTCTGCACTTGATTCACCTTCTGTTTTGAGTAAGCCTGCGACACCTAAACCTGCTTCTGCTATTAATTCTGATATGTCGCATGTTATTGATGATGCCACTTCTGCTATGCATGATACTTATGATGAAACTACTTCTATGCTTGACACTACTGTGCCACTTGGTGAATTTATTGATGAACAACTTGCTAGGGCTAGAGAGAATGAAATTATTGAAACAGATAATATTGATGATAGTGATGATGAAGACTCTCCCCTAATAAATATGAATTGCCTGTTGTGCCTGAGGGCTATGTTATGGATGAAGAAACTAAAAGAGACTTTCTTGCTTGCAATGATAGAAGTGATCTTAAGAAATTATTAGCTAAGCTTAAACAAAAAACTCTGAATGCTAGAATGAAATATGATCCTGCTTATGCTACTTCACCTATCTTTGTTACTGATAAGGATTATGAATTCTCTGTTGATCCTGATATAATTACTTTGGTTGAGTCTGATCCTTTCTATGGCTATGAATTTTAAACTGTTGTCGCACATCTTACTAAATTAAATGATATAGCCACCCTGTTCACTAATGATGAGAGAACTCGCTACTTTTATATCCTTAAAATATTTCCGTTCTCATTAAAGGGTGATGAAAAGATATGGTTTAATTCTGTTGATCCTGGTTGTGTGCGTAGTCCCCAGGATATGATTTATTACTTCTCTGCTAAATATTTCCCTGCTCATAAGAAACAAGCTGCTTTAAGGGAAATATATAATTTTGTGCAAATTGAAGAAGAGAGTCTCCCACAAGCTTGGGGGAGGCTTCTCCAATTACTTAATGCTTTGCCTGATCATCCTCTGAAGAAACATGAAATACTTGATATGTTTTATAATGGGCTAACCGATGCTTCCAGAGATTACCTGGATAGTTGTGCTGGTTCTGTTTTCAGGGAAAGAACACCGGATGAAGCTGAAATTCTATTGAATAATATGTTGACCAATGAAAATAGTGAGAGTGGAGTAGTGAGTAGGGCCAAATAGGTCCATGTGTAGCAGATCGAAGGGTTGAGATGTCGTCATGATTGTCTTCGAGGGATGCTTGGCCCTTGTCATCTTTCCAGCTTCAAAGGCACCGCATAAGTGATCCTTCTTGAACTTGACGCCCTCGATGCCTATGACGTGCTTCTTCTTTGCGAGAGTGTACAGGTTCCTCATGCCAGCATGCCCTAGCCTCCGATGCCAGAGCCAGCACTATGAAGCTTTTGCTAGAAGACATACGACAAGCTGTGGTCCTGCTAAGAAATCTACCATGTACAAATCATCTTTCCGATACCCTTCAAAGACTAGAGACTTGTCAGATTCCATTAGTACATGGCAACGATATTTTCCAAATATCACAATCATGTTCAAGTCACAAAGCATTAAGACAGAGATTAAGTTGAAACCAAGGGATTCAACAAGCATCACTTTATCCATGTGCTGATCCTTTGAGATTGCAACTCTACCTAGACCCAATACCTTGCTTTTACTAGTGTCAGCAAATGTGATGTGACTCTTGTCAGATGGACGTAAGGTTGAGTCCATGAGAAGACTTCGATCACCAGTCATATGATTAGTGCATCAGCTGTCCATAATCCATTTTGAAGACTTTGGTGTCATACCCTACAGTAAAGTTAGGGGGATAGGCTTCACCAAGAGTATTGTGAAGCATAAAAATTTGACGGACAAGTGGATTATCAAAGCTCAGATCAAGGTTAGGACTTATAGGATGTTTGGCAAGTGATTCAGGAACAAAATACACAGTGAGACCATTTGGGCATTTTGTCTTGCGCCCAACAAGATGTTTTAGGTCCCCAACAATAGCATCGGACGCCTTTGATTTCCGGCTGGAGACCTTTCCCTGCAAAAGAAAGTTAATTCTTCTTAACCACCCACATCTTCAGGGGTGGCTTAGAAGCAATGAGTCTAAGTGCAGCATCTGAGAACTTCGGCTTTGGAGCCCTAGCAAATAGCCTTGCAGGAGGAGAATAATACTCATATGAATAAGCAGAAAAGTTCTTGGTCTTATGAACATAGCGGTTTGAGGAAACACGCTCATATTCGTACATCTGAGTATGATTTCCCTACAAACATTGGCGTTAGGGTAACTCAGGTGAGTCATGTGTCTGTATGAAGCCTTTGGACCATATGAAGCCTTTGGTCTGGGGTTTGTCTTCTTCCCTTGTGTTGTCATGATGACATTCACAAGAAGATTCTCAAGACAGCTTTTGCGTACCCAGATCTTCTTCATAGGTGGCCCATTCCTGCAGTTAGTACCAATATACCTGGCAAATACTTCACCATTCTGATTCTTAAACAGTTTATAGTTTGCATCAATGGATTCATCAATGATAACGGGGTTAGCACAAGTGAAGCCAGATAAGGTGGATGGATCCACTCAAGGTTCCTTTGCAGCAACCCGTTTGGTTTTGGGGTATTGCTCAGGTTTCCAGTAACAACCATCAGCATTCATTTTCCTCTCGAACCCAACACCCTCTTGATACGTCTCCGTCGTATCTACTTTTCCAAACACTTTTGCCCTTGTTTTGGACTCTAACTTGCATGATTTGAATGGAACTAACTCGGACTGACGCTGTTTTCAGCAGAATTGCCATGGTGTTATTTATGTGCAGAAACAAAAGTTCTCGGAATGACCTGAAACTCCACGGAACTTATTTTTGGAAAATAATAAAAATATTGGCGAAAGAATCAAGGCCGGGGGCCCACCACCTGTCCACGAGGGTGGGGGCGCGCCTGCCCCCCTGGGCGCGGCCCCTGCCTCGCGGGCCCCCTGTTGCTCCACCGACCTCAACTCCAACTCCATATATTCGTGTTCGGGGAGAAAAAAATCAGAGAGAAGGATTCATCACGTTTTACGATACGGAGCCGCCGCCAAGCCCTAAACTCTCTCGGGAGGGCTGATCTGGAGTCCGTTCGGGGCTCCGGAGAGGGGAATCCGTCGCCGTCGTCATCATCAACCATCCTCCATCACCAATTTCATGATGCTCACCGCCGTGCGTGAGTAACTCCATCGTAGGCTTGCTGGACGGTGATGGGTTGGATGAGATTTATCATGTAATCGAGTTAGTTTTATTAGGGTTTGATCCCTAGTATCCACTATGTTCTGAGATTGATGTTGCGATGACTTTGCTATGCTTAATGCTTGTCACTAGGGCCCGAGTGCCATGATTTCAGATCTGAACCTATTATGTTTTCATGAATATATGTGAGTTCTTGATCCTACCTTGCAAGTCTATAGTCACCTACTATGTGTTACGATCCGGCAACCCCGAAGTGACAATAATCGGGACCACTCCCGGTGATGACCATAGTTTTAGGAGTTCATGTGTTCACTATGTGTTAATGCTTTGGTCCGGTACTCTATTAAAAGGAGGCCTTAATATACCTTAGTTTCCATTAGGACCCCGCTGCCACGGGAGGGTAGGACAAAAGATGTCATGCAAGTTCTTTTCCATAAGCACGTATGACTATATTCGGAATACATGCCTACATTACATTGATGAATTGGAGCTAGTTCTGTGTCACCCTATGTTATGACTGTTACATGATGAACCGTATCCGGCATAATTCTCCATCGCCAATCCAATGCCTACGAGCTTTTCACATATTGTTCTTCGCTTATTTACTTTTCCGTTGCTACTGTTACAATCACTACAAAACCCAAAAATATTACTTTTGCTACCGCTACCGTTACTTCCATACTACTTTGCTGCAGATTTTAAGTTATCCAGGTGTGGTTGAATTGACAACTCAGCTGCTAATACTTGAGAATATTCTTTGGCTCCCCTTGTGTCGAATCAATAAATTTGGGTTGAATACTCTACCCTCGAAAACTATTGCGATCCCCTATACTTGTGGTTTATCACCTCTTTCCTAGGGTTTCGGTTCAGAATCTGTTTTTTGAGGACATCGCACAGTGTCTGATGCCCTTTGAGAGTTTTGTACATCCCTGTTTCAAGCAATGTCTTCAACCTAGCATTTTCATCAGCAATAGTGGTGGCATCCTCAGCAGAGGGGTTAGTTACCACATCAACAGTTGAAGATATTGCAACAGTAGCAGCAGTAGAGCATTCAGCAACAGAAGTAGCGTTATCATGCTCAAGGCATTTTAGACATGGTGGTTCAAATCCTTCCTGAGCGGGACTGATCTGTTGAGCGCGAAGTGACTCATTCTATTTTTGAAGATCTTCATGAGCCGCTCTCAATTTCTCAAGTTCTTGCTTCCTTTGAAGATAATCGTAGGAAAGCTTTTCATGAGTTGTTGAGAGCGTTTCATGACGACTTTCAAGTTCCTCGTACTTAACATGAAGATTTTTTATGTCTTCAATTAAGGATTGAGATCGGGTCATTTCCGCGTCCAACAGGTCATCACTTTTGTCTAGCAGTTTTTGAATATGTTCCATAGCTTTCTGTTGTTCAGTTGCAATTTTAGCAAGTGTTTTGTAGCTGGGTTTGGATTCACAATCAGAGTCATCTTCACTTGATGTTTGAAAGTAAGCATCACGTAAGTTTACCTTGGCACCGCGTGCCATGAAGCAGTAGGTGGGAGCGGAGTCGTCCTTGTCATTAGCATCAGCGTTGGTGACGGAGCCATTGTATTCAGTGTTGAAGATGGACTTGGCAACGTAGGCTGTAGCTAGAGCCAGACTTGCAACGCCGGAGTCGGACTCCTCCCCAGACTCCACCTCCGCCTCCTCAGAAGCAGACTCCTCCTCTAAATCCATTTCCTTGCCAACAAAAGCACGAGCCTTGCCAGATGAGCTCTTCTTATGTGATGAAGACTTGGACGAAGACTTGGAAGAAGACTTTGAGGATTTCTTCTTCTTCTTGTCATCAGAATCATATTCCTTGCTCTTCTTCTTCTTCTTGTTCTCATTGTCCCACTGGGGACACTCAGAGATGTAGTGTCCAGGTTTCTTGCACTTGTGACATGTTCTCTTCTTGTGGTCATGAGTGGAAGCTTCATCATTTCTTGAGCTGGATCGTGAAGACTTTCTGAAGCCTTTCTTCCTAGTGAACTTCTGGAACTTCTTCACAAGCATAGCAAGCTCCTTTCCAATATCTTCAGGATCACCAGAACTGCAGTCAGATTCTTCTTCAGATGAGGAAATAGCCTTTGCCTTCAAAGCGCGAGTTCGGCCATAGTTGGGACCATAGATATCTCTTTTCTCAGATAGCTGAAACTCATGTGTGTTGAGTCTCTCAAGTATGTCAGACGGATCGAGAGTCTTGAAGTCAGGGCGTTCTTGAATCATCCGGGCTAGGGTGTCAAATGAGCTGTCAAGTGATCTCAGGAGTGTCTTGACGATTTCATGCTTGGTGATTTCAGTGGCGCCGAGAGCACGAAGCTCATTTGTGATGTCAGTAAGGCGATCAAACATGAGCTGGACATTCTCATTGTCGTTTCTCTTGAAGCGGTTGAAGAGGTTGCGAAGAACACTGATCCTTTGATCTCTCTGGGTTGAGACGCCTTCGTTGACCTTGGAGAGCCAGTCCCAGACTAGCTTCGACGTTTCCAGAGCACTCACACGGCCATACTGTCCTTTGGTCAGATGACCACAGATGATGTTCTTGGCAGTAGAATCCAGCTGAATGAACTTCTTGACATCAGCAGGGGTGACACCTTCACCGGTCTTGGGAACGCCGTTCTTGACGACATACCAGAGGTCGACATCAATGGCTTCAAGATGCATGCGCATCTTATTCTTCCAGTAGGGATATTCAGTGCCATCGAAGACAGGGCACGCAGCGGAGACTTTGATTATCCCTACAGTCGACATAGCTAAAACTCCAGGTGGTTAAACCGAATCACACAGAACAAGGGAGTACCTTGCTCTGATACCAATTGAAAGTGCTAGTTATCGACTAGAGGGGGGGTGAATAGGCGATTTTTATGAAAAGTCTTCAAAACATGGGAGTTTCAAAGACAAACGATAGAAATGAACCTATTAACATGCAGCAGAAGGTAGACTACACTAGGCAGGCCATAGTCAAGTATTCAATGAATTGAAAGCATGAAGACTAATAGCAGCTAGGTAGTAAAGATCAGGATGGAAGATAGTGTGAAGCCAAACAACAATAGAAGTCACACAGTGAAGTCAAACAGGTAACACAAGCAGGCAATGACTTCACGAAGAAAAACTATAAATAAAGAGAGGGAGGAGATAGAACCAGACGCTTGATGAGGACAAGGATTTGTTGGACCAGTTCCAGTTGCTGTGACAATTGTACGTCTGGTTAGGGAGGCTGAGATTTAACTCCGAAGACCGTGTCTTCACCTTATTCCCCTTGAGCTAAGGACACCCAGTCCTCGCCCAATCACTCTGGTAAGTATTCAAGGTAGACTTCCAAACCTTCACAGACTTCGTTCACCGGCGATCCACAATGACTCTTGGATGCTCAGAAGGTGCCGCCTAACCGGCTGGAGGATTCACAGTCCTTAAGTGTAACAAGTCTTCAGGTCACGCGGACAGAAAGACTTCAGTGATGCCTAACACTCTTTGGCTCTGGGTGTTTGGGCTTTGTCCTCGCAAGGATTTCTCTCTCTCAAAAGCTTCGGAGGTGGGTTGCTCTCAAACGACAAAAGCCGTGCACTAACTCTGAGCAGCCACCAATTTATGGTGTAGGGGGTGGGCTATTTATAGCCACTAGGCAACCCAACCTGATTTGTCCGAAATGACCCTGGGTCACTAAGGAACTGACACGTGTTCCAACGGTCAGATTTCAAACACACGCGACAACTTGACTTGGGCTACAAGTAAAGCTGACTCATCCAGCTCTAGATAAGATTTGCTCTCATTGTCTTCGTTCGAAGACATAGGATTTGGTTGAGCATCACTTCAGTCACGCTGACTTTGTTCACTTGGACCCCACTTAACAGTACGGTGGTTCCTATGACTCAACAAAGAAGAAAATGAAACTATGAAACAACTATGTCTTCGCGCTCCAAAGTCTTCATGTGATGTCTTCTCATGTCATAGTCTTCAATGTGAATATCTTCACATACCACCATTGTCTTCAATGTCTTCACACATTTTTAGGGGTCATCTCCGGTAGGTAAACCGAATCAATGAGGGACTACTACCTGTGTTATCCTGCAATTCTCACAAACACATTAGTCCCTCAACCAGGTTTGTCGTCAATACTCCAAAACCAACTAGGGGTGGCACTAGATGCACTTACAGTCACGCAGAAGCTGAAACGTTTTTCTGTAGTGGACATTGAATCCGAACGTCGCGCCTCTTCGGCTGAAGACCGCTCACTTCGTCTCCCTCTGTTGCTTCATCTCTCGTCGCTGGCCTCTCGCATCATTCTCTTGCGCCTATAAAAGGGAGGTCGCTCCTCTCAGAGAGGTGCACCAGAACATCTTCTTCCTCTCGCCATCGGTTCCAATCTCTGTGTTGCTGCTGTCTTCCTCATACCGACTTGCGGCTGTTGGAAATATGCCCTAGAGGCAATAATAAAATGGTTATTATTATATTTCCTTGTTCATGATAATTTTCTATTGTTCATGCTATAATTGTGTTATCCGGAAATTGTAATACATGTGTGAATACATAGACCACAACGTGTCCCTAGTAAGCCTCTAGTTGACTAGCTCGTTGATCAACAGATAGTCATGGTTTCCTGACTATGGACATTGGATGTCATTGATAACGGGATCACATCATTAGGAGAATGATGTGATGGACAAGACCCAATCCTAAGCATAGCACAAAGATCGTGTAGTTCGTTTGCTAGAGCTTTTCCAATGTCAAGTATCATTTCCTTAGACCATGAGATCGTGTAACTCCCGGATGCCGTAGGAGTGCTTTGGGTGTACCAAACGTCACAACGTAACTGGGTGACTATAAAGGTACACTACAGGTATCTCTGAAAGTGTCTGTTGGGTTGACACGGGTCGAGACTGGGATTTGTCACTCCGTATGACGGAGAGGTATCTCTGGGCCCACTCGGCAATGCATCATCATAATGAGCTCAATGTGACTAAGGAGTTAGCCACGGGATCATGCATTATGGTACGAGTAAAGTGACTTGCTGGTAACGAGATTGAACGAGGTATTGGGATACCGACGATCGAATCTCGGGCAAGTAACGTACCGATTGACAAAGGGAATTGTATACGGGATTGATTGAATCCTCGACATCGTGGTTCATCCGATGAGATCATCGTGGAACATGTGGGAGCCAACATGGGTATCCAGATCCCGCTGTTGGTTATTGACCGGAGAGTTGTCTCGGTCATGTCTGCATGTCTCCCGAACCCGTAGGGTCTACACACTTAAGGTTCGGTGACGCTAGGGTTGTAGAGATATTAGTCTGCGGAAACCCGAAAGTTGTTCGGAGTCCCGGATGAGATCCCGGATGTCACGAGGAGTTCCGGAATGGTTCGGAGGTGAAGAATTATATATAGGAAGTCCAGTTTCGGCCACCGGGAAAGTTTCGGGGGTTATCGGTATTGTACCGGGACCACCGGAAGGGTCCCGGGGGTCCACCGGGTGGGGCCACCTATCCCGGAGGCCCCATGGGCTGAAGTGGGAGGGGAACCAGCCCCTGGTGGGCTGGTGCGCCTCCCATGGGCCTCCCCCTGCGCCTAGGGTTGGAAACCCTGGGGGTGGGGGCGCCCCACCTGACTTGGGGGGCATGTTTCCCCCCAGGGCCGCCGCCCCCCCATGTAGATGGGATCCCAGGGCCGGCGCCCCCCAGGGGGCCTATATATAGTGGGGGTGGAGGGAGGGTAGCAGTACCCTAGCCCCTGGCGCCTCCCTCTCCCTCCCGTGACACCTCTCCCTCCCGCTTGCGCTTGGCGAAGCCCTTCCGGGATCCCCGCTACTTCCACCACCACGCCATCGTGCTGCTGGATCTCCATCAACCTCTCCTTCCCCCTTGCTGGATCAAGAAGGAGGAGACGTTGCTGCTCCGTACGTGTGTTGAACGCGGAGGTGTCGTCCGTTCGGCGCTCGGTCATCGGTGATTTGGATCACGACGAGTACGACTCCATCAACCCCGTTCACTTGAACGCTTCCGCTCGCGATCTACAAGGGTATGTAGATGCACTCCTTCCTTCTCGTTGCTAGTGAACTCCATAGATGGATCTTGGTGATGCGTAGAAAATTTTAAAATTCTGCTACGATCCCCATCAGTGGCATCATGAGCCAGGCCTATGCGTAGTTTCTATGCACGAGTAGAACACAAAGCAGTTGTGGGCGTAGATGTTGTCAATTTTTCTTGCCACTACTAGTCTTATCTTGTTTCGGCGGTATTGTGGGATGAAGCGGCCCGGACCGACCTTACACGTACGCTTACGTGAGACAGGTTCCACCGACTGACATGCACTAGTTGCATAAGGTGGCTAGCGGGTGTCTGCCTCTCCCACTTTAGTCGGAACGGATTCGATGAAAAGGGTCCTTATGAAGGGTAAATAGAAATTGGCATATCACGTTGTGGTTTTACGTAGGTAAGAAACGTTCTTGCTAGAAACCTATAGAAGCCACGTAAAAACTTGCAACAACAATTAGAGGACGTCTAACTTGTTTTTGCAGCATGTGCCTTGTGATGTGATATGGCCAGAAGATGTGATGAATGATATATGTGATGTATGAGATTGATCATGTTCTTGTAATAGGAATCACGACTTGCATGTCGATGAGTATGACAACCGGCAGGAGCCATAGGAGTTGTCTTTATTTTTGTATGACCTGCGTGTCATTGAATAACGCCATGTAAATTACTTTACTTTATTGCTAAACACCTTAGCCATAGAAGTAGAAGTAATCGTTGGCGTGACAACTTCATGAAGACACGGTGATGGAGATCATGGTGTCATGCCGGTGACGAAGATGATCATGGTGCCCCGAAGATGGAGATCAAAGGAGCAAAATGATATTGGCCATATCATGTCACTATTTGATTGCATGTGATGTTTATCATGTTTTACATCTTATTTGCTTAGTCCGACGGTAGTAAGTAAGATGATCCCTTATAATAATTTCAAGAAAGTGTCCCCCCTAATTGTGCACCGTTGCGAAGGTTCGTTGTTTCGAAGCACCACGTGATGATCGGGTGTGATAGATTCTAACGTTCGCATACAACGGGTGTTGACGAGCCTAGCATGTACAGACATGGCCTCGGAACACACGCAATACACTTAGGTTGACTTGACGAGCCTAGCATGTACAGACATGGCCTCGGAACACGGAAGACCGAAAGGTCGAGCATGAGTCGTATAGAAGATACGATCAACATGAAGATGTTCACCGATCTTGACTAGTCCGTCTCACGTGATGATCAGACACGGCCTAGTTGACTCGGATCATGTTTTCACTTAGATGACTAGAGGGATGTCTATCTGAGTGGGAGTTCATTGAATAATTTGATTAGATGAACTTAATTATCATGAACTTAGTCTAAAATCTTTACAATATGTCTTGTAGATCAAATGGCCCATGTTGCCCTCAACTTCAACGCGTTCCTAGAGAAAACCAAGCTGAAAGATGATGGCAGCAACTATACGGACTGGGTCCGGAACCTGAGAATCATCCTCATAGCTGCCAAGAAAGATTATGTCCTAGAAGCACCGCTAGGTGAAGCACCCATCCCAGAGAACCAAGACGTTATGAACGCTTGGCAATCACGTGCTGATGAGTACTCCCTCGTTCAGTGCGGCATGCTTTACAGCTTAGAACTGGGGCTCCAAAAGCGTTTTGAGAAACATGGAGCATATGAGATGTTCGAAGATCTGAAAATGGTTTTCCAAGCTCATGCCCGGGTCGAGAGATATGAAGTCTCCGACAAGTTCTTCAGTTGTAAAATGGAGGAAAATAGTTCTGTCAGTGAGCACATACTCAAAATGTCTGGGTTACACAACCGCTTGTCTCAGCTGGGAGTTAATCTCCCGGATGACGCGGTCATTGACAGAATCCTTCAGTCGCTTCCACCAAGCTACAAGAGCTTTGTGATGAACTTCAATATGCAGGGGATGGAAAAGACCATTCCTGAGGTATATTCAATGCTGAAATTAGCGGAGGTGGAGATCAAAAAGGAACATCAAGTGTTGATGGTGAATAAAACCACTAAGTTCAAGAAAGGCAAGGGTAAGAAGAACTTCAAGAAGGACGGCAAGGGAGTTGCCGCGCCCGGTAAGCCAGTTGCCGGGAAGAAGTCAAAGAATGGACCCAAGCCTGAGACTGAGTGCTTTTATTGCAAGGGAAGTGGTCACTGGAAGCAGAACTGCCCCAAATACTTAGCGGACAAGAAGGCCGACAACACCAAAGGTATATGTGATATACACGTAATTGATGTGTACCTTACCAGTACTCGTAGTAGCTCCTGGGTATTTGATACCGGTGCAGTTGCTCATATTTGTAACTCAAAACAGGAGCTGCGGAATAAGCGGAGACTGGCGAAGGACGAGGTGACGATGCGCGTCGGGAATGGTTCCAAGGTCGATGTGATCGTCGTCGGCACGCTGCCTCTACATTTACCTACGGGATTAGTTTTAAACCTCAATAATTGTTATTTAGTGCCAGCTTTGAGCATGAACATTGTATCAGGATCTCGTTTAATTCGAGATGGCTACTCATTTAAATCCGAGAATAATGGTTGTTCTATTTATATGAGAGATATGTTTTATGGTCATGCCCCGCTGGTCAATGGTTTATTCTTAATGAATCTCGAACGTGATGTTACACATATTCATAGTGTGAATACCAAAAGATGTAAAGTTGATAACGATAGTCCCACATACTTGTGGCACTGCCGCCTTGGTCACATTGGTGTCAAACGCATGAAGAAGCTCCATGCAGATGGACTTTTGGAGTCTCTTGATTACGAATCATTTGACACGTGCGAACCATGCCTCATGGGTAAGATGACCAAGAATCCGTTCTCCAGAACAATGGAGCGAGCAACCAACTTATTGGAAATCATACATACTGATGTGTGCGGTCCAATGAGTGTTGAGGCTCGCGGTGGCTATCGTTATGTTCTCACTCTCACTGATGACTTAAGTAGATATGGGTATGTCTACCTAATGAAACACAAGTCTGAAACCTTTGAAAAGTTCAAGGAATTTCAGAGTGAGGTTGAGAATCAACGTGACAGGAAAATAAAGTTCTTACGATCAGATCGTGGGGGAGAATATTTAAGTCACGAATTTGGTACGCACTTAAGGAAATGTGGAATCATTTCACAACTCACGCCACCTGGAACACCTCAGCGAAATGGTGTGTCCGAACATCGTAATCGCACTCTATTGGATATGGTGCGATCTATGATGTCTCTTACCGATCTACCGCTCTCATTTTGGGGCTATGCTTTAGAGACTGCCGCATTCACTTTAAATAGGGCTCCGTCGAAATCCGTTGAGACGACACCGTATGAATTATGGTTTGGGAAGAAACCTAAGCTGTCGTTTCTAAAAGTTTGGGGATGCGATGCTTATGTCAAGAAACTTCAACCTGAAAAGCTCGAACCCAAGTCGGAAAAATGTGTCTTCATAGGATACCCTAAGGAAACCATTGGGTATACCTTCTACCTCAGATCCGAAGGCAAAATCTTTGTTGCCAAGAACGGGTCCTTTCCGGAGAAAGAGTTTCTCTCGAAAGAAGTGAGTGGGAGGAAAGTGGAACTTGATGAGGTGATAGTCACCCCTTCCGAACCGGAAAGTAGCGCAGCGCGGGAAGATGTTCCTGTGGTGCCTACACCGACTGGGGAGGAAGTTAATGATGATGATCATGAAGCTTCGGATCAAGTTACTACTGAACTTCGTAGGTCCACAAGGACACGTTCCGCACCAGAGTGGTACGGCAACCCTGTCCTGGAAATCATGTTGATAGACAACGGTGAACCTTCGAACTATGAAGAAGCGATGGCGGGCCCGGATTCCAACAAATGGATTGAAGCCATGCAATCCGAGATAGGATCCATGTATGAAAATGAAGTATGGACTTTGACTGACTTGCCCGATGATCGGCGAGCCATAGAAAATAAATGGATCTTTAAGAAGAAGACAGACGCGGATGGTAATGTGACCATCTATAAGGCTCGACTTGTCGCTAAGGGTTATCGACAAGTTCAAGGGGTTGACTACGATGAGACTTTCTCACCCGTAGCGAAGCTGAAGTCCGTCCGAATCATGTTAGCAATTGCCGCATTCTATGATTATGAGATATGGCAAATGGACGTCAAAACGGCATTCCTTAACGGCTTTCTTAAGGAAGAGTTGTATATGATGCAGCCGGAAGGTTTTGTCGATCCTAAGAATGCTAACAAGGTATGCAAGCTCCAGCGCTCCATCTATGGGCTGGTGCAAGCATCTCGGAGTTGGAACATTCGATTTGATGAGATGATCAAAGCATTTGGGTTTACACAGACTTATGGAGAAGCCTGTGTTTACAAGAAAGTGAGTGGGAGCTCTGTAGCATTTCTCTTATTATATGTGGATGACATACTATTGATGGGAAATGATATAGAATTCTTGGAAAGTATAAAGGCCTACTTGAATAAATGTTTTTCAATGAAGGACCTTGGAGAAGCTGCTTATATATTAGGCATCAAGATCTATAGAGATAGATCAAGACGCCTCATTGGTCTTTCACAGAGTACGTACCTTGACAAGATATTGAAGAAGTTCAATATGGATCAGTCCAAGAAGGGGTTCTTTCCTGTATTGCAAGGTGTGCAATTGAGCACGGCTCAATGCCTGACCACGGCAGAAGATAGAGAAAAGATGAGTGTCATCCCCTATGCCTCGGCCATAGGGTCTATTATGTATGCCATGCTGTGTACCAGACCTGATGTAAACCTTGCCGTAAGTTTGGTAGGAAGGTACCAAAGTAATCCCGGCATGGAACACTGGACAGCGGTCAAGAATATCCTAAAGTACCTGAAGAGGACTAAGGATATGTTTCTTGTTTATGGAGGTGACGAAGAGCTCGTCGTAAAGGGTTACGTCGATGCTAGCTTCGACACAGATCTGGATGACTCGAAGTCACAAACCGGATACGTGTATATTTTGAATGGAGGGGCAGTAAGCTGGTGCAGTTGCAAGCAAAGCGTCGTGGCGGGATCTACTTGTGAAGCGGAGTACATGGCGGCCTCAGAGGCAGCGCAAGAAGCAATCTGGATGAAGGAGTTCATTACCGACTTAGGGGTGATTCCCAATGCGTCGGGCCCGATGACTCTCTTCTGTGACAGCACTGGAGCTATTGCCCTTGCCAAGGAGCCCAGGTTTCACAGGAACACCAGACATATCAAGCGTCGCTTCAACTCCATTCGTGAAAGTGTTCAAAATGGAGACATAGATATTTGTAAAGTACATACGGACCTGAATGTAGCAGATCCGTTGACTAAACCTCTCCTTAGAGCAAAACATGATCAACACCAGAACTCTATGGGTGTTCGATTCATCACAATGTAACTAGATTATTGACTCTAGTGCAAGTGGGAGACTGTTGGAAATATGCCCTAGAGGCAATAATAAAATGGTTATTATTATATTTCCTTGTTCATGATAATTGTCTATTGTTCATGCTATAATTGTGTTATCCGGAAATCGTAATACATGTGTGAATACATAGACCACAACGTGTCCCTAGTAAGCCTCTAGTTGACTAGCTCGTTGATCAATAGATAATCATGGTTTCCTGACTATGGACATTGGATGTCATTGATAACGGGATCACATCATTAGGAGAATGATGGGATGGACAAGACCCAATCCTAAGCATAGCACAAAGATCGTGTAGGTCGTTTGCTAGAGCATTTCCAATGTCAAGTATCATTTCCTTAGACCATGAGATCGTGTAACTCCCGGATGCCGTAGGAGTGCTTTGGGTGTACCAAACGTCACAACGTAACTGGGTGACTATAAAGGTACACTACAGGTATCTCTGAAAGTGTCTGTTGGGTTGACACGGATCGAGACTGGGATTTGTCACTCCGTATGACGGAGAGGTATCTCTGGGCCCACTCGGTAATGCATCATCATAATGAGCTCAATGTGACTAAGGAGTTAGCCACGGGATCATGCATTATGGTACGAGTAAAGTGACTTGCCGGTAACGAGATTGAACTAGGTATTGGGATACCGACGATCGAATCTCGAGCAAGTAACGTACCGATTGACAAAGGGAATTGTATACGGGATTGATTGAATCCTCGACATCGTGGTTCATCCGATGAGATCATCGTGGAACATGTGGGAGCCAACATGGGTATCCAGATCCCGCTGTTGGTTATTGACCGGAGAGTCGTCTCGGTCATGTCTGCATGTCTCCCGAACCCGTAGGGTCTACACACTTAAGGTTCGGTGACGCTAGGGTTGTAGAGATATTAGTATGCGGAAACCCGAAAGTTGTTCGGAGTCCCGGATGAGATCCCGGACGTCACGAGGAGTTCCGGAATGGTTCGGAGGTGAAGAATTATATATAGGAAGTCCAGTTTCGGCCACCGGGAAAGTTTCGGGGGTTATCGGTATTGTACCGGGACCACCGGAAGGGTCCCGGGGGTCCACCGGGTGGGGCCACCTATCCCGGAGGGCCCCATGGGCTGAAGTGGGAGGGGAACCAGCCCCTGGTGGGCTGGTGCGCCCCCCATGGGCCTCCCCTGCGCCTAGGGTTGGAAACCCTGGGGATGGGGGCGCCCCACCTGACTTGGGGGGCAAGTTTCCCCCCTTGGCCGCCGCCCCCCCCCCCCCCCCCATGTAGATGGGATCCCAGGGCCGGCGCCCCCCAGGGGGCCTATATATAGTGGGGGGGGGAGGGAGGGCAGCAGTACCCTAGCCCCTGGCGCCTCCCTCTCCCTCCCGTGACACCTCTCCCTCCCGCTTGCGCTTGGCGAAGCCCTGCCGGGATCCCCGCTACTTCCACCACCACGCCGTCGTGCTGCTGGATCTCCATCAACCTCTCCTTCCCCCTTGCTGGATCAAGAAGGAGGAGACGTCGCTGCTCCGTACGTGTATTGAACGCGAAGGTGCCGTCCGTTCGGCGCTCGGTCATCGGTGATTTGGATCACGACGAGTACGACTCCATCAACCCCGTTCACTTGAACGCTTCCGCTCGCGATTTACAAGGGTATGTAGATGCACTCCTTCCTTCTCGTTGCTAGTGAACTCCATAGATGGATCTTGGTGATGCGTAGAAAATTTTAAAATTCTGCTACGATCCCCATCAGCGGCGTGCACCGCGAGTCGGGACAGTAGGCCTCTGAAACCGTACCTCTTTGAGTCTTGTACGGGAGAAGGGGAGCGCTCCGCGCGACTACTGACTTCTTCGTCACGGACGCCCCGGACTCCGCCGACTTCTTCCCCGACGTCGACAACCTCCTTGACGACATGGCTGGCAAGGACACCGACCCCAAGTCCAGTGCTACTGCTGCTGCTGTCCCGTATGTGTTCTTCTTCTTTTTGTTTGAGGTCCTTCCACAGTTCCTTGTTCTAGTGTTTGCCCTAGATATGTTAGGTTCTACTTCATATATGCAACTTGCTCTACTATCTGCTTTAGATACATTTGGCTACAGTTCATATATGCAGATGCTATTTACCTTATCTCTGTCAGATCGCATGACTTGTCTTATCTCTGCTATATTAGTCATGCTTTATCTAGTATTTCTGTTAATAAAATCATTCGGTAAATTGCTCATATTTCCAAGTGTGGGATGGAATGGGTCTGCACCTTTCTTTTAGAAGATGTGTGGATGAACTAACTCTAACCAGATGGTTTGAGCTAGCGGATCGGGTCAACAATTTTCTCCTACAGATGAGTTAGATAGACCTATTTGGACATTGGAGAAAACTGGTCTTTATTTTGTTAAATCCTTGTATAAGGAAATCAACTTTGTAGGGAGGGGTGGTCTCTTTTGATCTTAAGGATTTTATTTGGAAGATCAAAGTGCCTCCCAATGTCCATGGTTTTTTGTGGCTTATTGTTCATAACAAAAGTTTAACTAGAGATAACTTGGCCAAATGCAGACACGTTGAAGATGTCTCGTGTATGTTTTGTGCTGAACCTCAAAGTATCCAACATCTGTTTTTTGGTTGCATTGTTGCCAAACACATGTGGGCTGTGGTGTCGGAGAGTATTAACATTCCTGGGCCCAGCTCTTTATGTTCTCTACTTTCTTCCTAGATAGCTAACAAACGGTGTGAAGTTATTAATTTGGTTACCTATGTTGCCTTGTGGAGCTTATGGTTGTTTTAAAATGAATTTGTCTTCTAGCGGCGAAGTTGGTGAAGTGTGCGATGCATCCTGGACTTGGTGGGCGCAAGAATTCGTCAGTGGAAGCTCCCCCTTCGTTGTTTAACGTTGCTCGACCATCGACGAGAGGAGCTGCTTAGGATTGCCTGGACTGTTGGTGATGGGGTAGTTGATCAATAGAGCCGCCTTTTGTTGAACCGATAGTGGCTTATATAGCTCTGTCGTATGCCATGACCATATTGTCACGAGTGTTTGATGGAAAGAACTACATAAACTTCTTGTAATAAGTCTGCTGCAGCTACTTTCTGGCTGTGCCGAAAGCTATAAACAGTTTGTGTGTGGCCGTTTTGCCTTCACTTTTTAATAAAAATTGGGGCGTAGGAAAACCCTCTCGTTTCAAAATAAATAAATTATAGACATGTTACTTAGTACGAGATACACATTTTTAGCCATATAATATTGCTACTTTATTTTTAGGGCATACATGAGTTCTACTTGTTCGTGTTGAACCCCCCCCCCCCCCCCCCCCCCGCGACCTTTTATCCTAGCTTCATCTCTGCTTGGATGTGTGCGTGTGTTGTGGTGGCGTGTGTTTGTATCATGTTGTTGATAATCGTTGCTTTACATATAAAGCGGGGCGAAAATCTTTTTCGATAGATGAGGCGAGGCAGCGCAGGATGAGTGAATCGGAAGCCACGGGAAGGGGATAAGGAGAGGGAGGGGGGAGTAGGAGGCGACGGGTGAACGCAGTTGCGGGTCGCCTGACTAAAATCATTATCCTTTTCTTAAGGATTCCATTATACATAGTCCATATACATTTTAGCATACACTCAAAACTCTTCAAACGAATGCTTTGTTTTTCTTATATGATGAAAAACAACTCATTTATGATTGAGATAAGCATGACATTTTTTTAATTTTATGTTTGTTCTAGTATTTCCTTAGAGAAGTTGTACATATATATGAATATAATCGCGTTGCAAGCTTTCCCCTCAAGAAAAGAACATGACCATCCCGATCGCGTTTTCCGGTCAAAATCTCACTCGAACGACACTCCTTTGCTCTGGAAATTCGTCGGTCCTCCTCCCGTGCGCCGCGCACTGCACCCGTAGACCGGCGGCTCCATCGATTTCAACCCTCGTGCTCACTTGCCAGGTCTCCGTTCACCCGCCGCCCGCTGGAGTGCACGAGACGACGAGAGCGCTGAAACTTCCTCCACACCCCCGCCGTAAAACAATCACCCAGGCCAGGAGCCCCAGCAGCCAGCGGCACAAGTCCACCCCCAAATCCACACGGAACAGGGCAAACCCTCTCCCCATGGACCAGCCGAAGCCGACGCCGTCGGCGGCCGCCTCGCCGGCGGGGGCGGACGCGGCGCCCAACCCCTACGCCTTCACGTGCGAGCTCCCCCACTCGATCTACGCGCTGGCCTTCTCCCCCTCCGCGCCCGTCCTCGCCGCCGGGAGCTTCCTCGAGGACCTCCACAACCGCGTCTCCCTCCTCTGCTTCGACTCCGTCCACCCCACCGCCGCCTCCTTCCGCGCCGTCCCCTCCCTCTCCTTCGACCACCCCTACCCGCCCACCAAGCTCCAGTTCAACCCGCGCGCTGCCTCCACGCCCCTCCTCGCCTCCTCCTCCGACGCCCTCCGCCTCTGGCACGCCCCCCTCGACGACCTCTCCGCCTCCGCCCCCGCCCCCGAGCTCCGCTCCGTCCTCGACAACCGCAAGGCCTCCGCCTCCGACTTCTGCGCGCCCCTCACCTCCTTCGACTGGAACGAGATCGAGCCCCGCCGCATCGGGACCGCCTCCATCGACACCACCTGCACCGTCTGGGACATCGAGCGCGGCGTCGTCGAGACGCAGCTCATCGCGCACGACAAGGCCGTGCACGACATCGCCTGGGGGGAGGCCGGCGTCTTCGCCTCCGTCTCCGCCGATGGCTCCGTCCGCGTCTTTGATCTCCGGGACAAGGAGCACTCCACCATCGTCTACGAGAGCCCCCGCCCGGACACGCCGCTCCTCAGGCTTGCCTGGAACCGCTATGACCTACGGTACATGGCCGCCCTGCTCATGGACAGCAACGCCGTCGTTGTGCTCGACATACGCGCACCCGGGGTGCCTGTGGCCGAGCTACATCGGCATGGGGGATGCGTCAACGCTGTTGCGTGGGCACCGCAGGCTGCAAGACACCTCTGCTCCGCAGGGGACGACGGGCAGGCGCTCATCTGGGAGCTGCCTGAGGCACCGGCAGCAGTGCCTCCCGAAGGGATTGATCCAGTTCTTGTTTATGATGCGGGTGCCGAGATAAACCAGCTGCAGTGGGTGGCCGGACACCCGGACTGGATGGGCATTTCCATTGAGAACAAGGTCCAGCTTCTCCGGGTCTGACAAGGTTGGTTCCATCCTAATTGTAATTTATGGTTTCACCGTTCTATAATTTTGATTAATGTCTTGCAGTTGCAGTGGGTTCATCTAAGAAATAGTTTCTGTTGATTCATGGTAGTAGCACATTTAATGTTACCTAAATGTAGCGCGAGAAATTCAGTGATTGAACTTACAGCGCGAACCGGTTCAGCACTGTCCAATCGGCAGTGCGTGCGTGCAAGCTCGTGATAAACGTCCGGTTGAGGTGTATGGCACGGATTGCGTCGTGCGTAGAAATTGCGCCGCAGCTCATGATTTTTAATGCTTGTCTCGGTGGCATCTAGGCCGGGGTTTGTTTGATTGCGTCAGTTGTAACGTTTATTTTGTGGCTGCTGGTCGTGGTCTTTCCTTGAGTGGTCGGTTGCTCAGTCTAGTCTTAGGCTTGTACATTTGTATTTCTCTTCTTTCTATCAATGCATTGAGGCGGAAGCTTTGCGTTTTCTCAGAAAAATAGCAACATATTGAAGATTTAATGAAGGTGATTTCACATATAGGTTATGAGTTGTTGGACATGTATAACCTGATTAGTAACAAACATATCATAAAACTTTTTGTTCCATATTACTTCAATTCGGTTTCCTCCATTGGACCCCATGAAGCATAGGATTTGCTAATTTTTCGCATCAATTTCAGCTTATGATAAACTTTTGACATGATGTTTCTGGTTTTCATGTAAAATGCCAACCACTGGTTTTGAGTGCTTATGAAATTTATGGTGGTGAAAAAATCAAAGTGGGAACGATTTTATCTGTGCGTGATGGATACCTGAAAGTTACACTAACCATCTAAACATGACAAACTGCCCTTGGTCTCTGTATTACAGTTGCAAGCCTTCTTTGTTGGTTAACCAGAGCCCCAATTTAGAGAAAGCATTCAATTTGGTTGCTTTCGAATAAAAACTGTTAGGCAATTCAATTCATTTTTTCTCTTGATTGTAATCAAAGAAAGATTATGGGTTCAGCTCCACCTGAACCACGAAATTAATCAGGACACAATGGGAAGCCTTCCTTCATTCCCCATTTCTGTGCCACATTCATCTGCACCTCCTCCTCTGTCTTGCTCGTGCCAAAACAGGGAGAACACAGCCATCTGCCCCTTCATCTCTATCTTACTCTGCCAAAAACTGGGAGAAAAGGGAAGGTTTCACTGTTTCTGTGGAGGAAGAGAAATGGGCCCTTCAACAACAAATATTCCGAGGTCCAGCCGCTGCTCACCATAATCAGGTTGGAAGCCATGAAGTTGAGAGCAAGGCATTTCATTGAGGCGCTGAATTGCCAATGGTTCAGGAAACCTAGGTTGTTCGCATGTTTTGATCCATACATCTGCTTAACAGTTCCTTTCAACGGTGTGGGGCAACCTTACCTACATGCTAAATGCTAAACCTGTCAATTCAGTATCGATCTAATTAGGATATGACATTTAGGTATCCATTTTCCCTTCCGAGTAATGCAAATATGCACGATTCCCATGTGTATTATCCAGAAAGAGTTATAGCCTCTATTTTTACCCTTACCTGCAACATCAGATTCCCTTCATGATTATTAATCTATCTATATTTATAACAAAAACCGATGACTAGACATCTGTAATATAACATATGATTTAGTGAAATGTGCTTGAAATTTCACATTCTCTGTGCCCTAACTATGCCTATTCTGCAACCAATGGTATATGCGACATTTTTAAACTTGAAAGACGGGAATAAATCCTATATTTTTGCTCCTATAAACAAACCAGTTGGTGGTGATGAACCATTTGCCTTGAGATCATACTAAGTAACCGTCCAAGTTGCTACCAGCGGCTGAGACTGAGGTGAGACTGCTTACCACCCAGGGGACCCACTGGAAACTATTTTGCACAAACTCTCCTATGGATAACGAATATCCGGGTACACCGTGCAGCACCCCAATAGAAGAAAGTAATTATCATATAAACATGTTGTATGATTTTGTTAGTCCATAGAAATACACAGGCTTCTTGCTAATAACCGACAAAACCTCTCATTAAAGTTTACTCTAAGAATCTTGAGTCAGATTCAACTTGAAATTTTACAAGTAATGTAACATAAGGGCAGCCCCACCATTGGCCAAATAGCGATGCCAAATGCTAAATTTGGCATTTGGCACTGGTTCGCACCATTGTGGAGGCGTTGTCAAATTAGAAAACCTTTGAACCGGAGCAACTAGTTGCTCCGATGGCAAATTGGTTGTAGGAATAAAAGATCCATCTCTTCTGCCACCAACCTCTCCCTCTCACGCTTCCGTGGGGACAAGTCCATGGTGATGGAGCTTGGAACCGCATCACAACCTTCCTAAAATCTGGACACCGAGAATGGTTATCTCAAGTGACGCGTACACCTAGTTGCTGCCTCACCTCCGAGGCGGCCGCCCTCAGCAGCGAGCCCGCCTAGTCACCACCTCACATCCTCCTCCACCATCACAGCGTGAGACATGCTTCTGTCTTTCTCCGCCGCTCAAAGCAACTGTCTTCATCTGCCCCTCGAGGTCTCTTTCACAGTCAGCGGGAGTAGCGCCAGTGTCTGCTCGGTCACCACGGCCTTGGGTGTCCACCGGCGCATCAATCCAGCACTTGATGAGGACTACAGAGGGGAGTTTGATCTTGGATGAGGACATGATGGATTGGGAGGAAAGAGGAGTTGGATGAGGACTGCAGAGATAGAGAAAGTTGAGCAGACACTAAACTCTAAAGGTTAAATCTGTCAAATAAATATTCTAGAGGTTATTCTCAGCAACATATAAGTAACCAACATATCTGTAAATGTCCCAAAGGTTATTCTAGGCAACACATCAGTCACAATCATGATTCATGAGCACAGATACACTATTTAAGTATGGTTGTATATACTTCCATTATTTGATTACCTTTCCATTTCTATCTCTGATTCTTGATATACTTTTTAAGGTGTCCTTGCATATTTTACTTGGTTTTAAATTCTTAGTTCCAGGAATGGCCATTCTATGCTCGTATAGTGATCAATCATGTAACCCTTTGTGCATTGAGCTATTGACAACGTAATATCACTAAATCCTAGCCCTTTGTACAGTAATCTCTTCAGAACTGTACACTAAGCTCTTCACAACTTATTTCGGGTACATGTCATGTGGGGCCAGCACTTCAAGCGCAGGAACAGGGAGGGTCCGAAATCTGCTTAGAGATAGGCTTTATCTTTAGTTTGCTTGCATATCAAGTTAGATAATTATTTCCATAGATAAAGATTGTGTTAGTTGGAAAGTTCAGTTGAGTTTGTATCAGCCGGCCCTATATATAAAGGGACCTAAGCCTAGTATGTGGACACCAGAGAATCAATAAAGAAGAAAAGAGGAGGCGTGCCTCCGATCCCCAAACGCTAACCCCCTTGCGCCCACGGCGCACAAGGATCTGCATGGCTACGCTCTCCAGAGCCTGGGCCGTGACAAAACTAAAGTTTATTTATCTGGACAAACATTTTTTGCGGATACAGTTCACTGCTAGTGTGTCCTAGTTTTGTCAATTTTCACTACTAGAATACAGCCTAATGACTTTTGGCAGTTGTTTTATTTTGTTAACATGAAGTAGACACTCATTTTCTGTGTACTGAATAATGTTGTTCTTGCATACCTTGTTAACATCGATATCCAACATAACCTGATGAGGAAATTTTCCTTGCAATGCAGAACATCTCTGAAGAACGCTCAATTCAAGGGAACATTTCTGAAGAACGCTCAATTCAAGGGAACATTTCTGAAGAACGCTGATTCAAACTATCTGACATATTTGGTACGCCATTGACATCGAAGAAGTCATGCTGCTTTCTCTTCTGTGACACATTTCGCTACCATGGAATGATTTGTTGTCGGCATCATCAGCCCCACTGTCTGAGCCTAGTAGATTGATCTCACTGCGAACATGGACATATAGTCTATAGCATCTGCTAGTGTTAGTAAAGGGAGTTGGAGGTTGGCTCTGGTCAAGTGGTCACTCGTTGCGCTGGGCTTCCTAGTATTTCCAGTTTTCTATTTTACTCTTTCTTTCGGGTGGACACAGTTTCCTTTGGTCGTCTGTTCATACTCGGGCTGTATATTGTGATATTTATTTTCGAGCTGAATTTGCACATATCATATTTTGGAGCCTCAGCCGATGCTGTAAGGTCGAAATGTTCTCTTACAAATGCTCGCTTCTCCGATCGAAGGGATCAGCGAATTAAGGGCTACTGTTCTTCTCCAGTTGAGTTGAGATGAGTAGTCGGTCCTCTACAGCCAGTGTGCATTATTGTTGCCAGCTGCGTCGTGTACTACTACATGTTGCTTGCTGTGGCATCCCTCTCGGCCTTGGCAATCCGCTCCGGCCCAATCATGTCGATCCATTCCTGGGACATTCGGCACCGCTCGTCATCCGCATTGAATGCACACCCTGTTGCTGTCGATCTCCTCCAACTCCATTTCCATAGCTATCACGGGCAACCCAGCGCCGCAACCAGACGGATCGAGCCTCGGCACCATCACCACCCAAACTCGTAGCGCGCGTGGCTGCGCCCGCAGCGTCGGATCGGGGTTGGCGCTTGTCCGCCGCCGAACACGCGCGGCGAGATGAGATGAGCCACCCCGCGACAGAGACCGCGCGCCCGACAGATTCATTCATTCATTCGTTCATGTGCCACCGGAGGGAGCGCCCCATCGTGACGGCCGACGGCTGGCTTGCCGAATCCGCCCCTTCTGGTACACGCAGGCCCAATCAATGGCAACTCGCATCGTGTCGCCGTGTGCGCGCTGCGCCGGTCGGCGCGAGAGCCTCCATGACCAGCCCATGACGCTTCGTTCTAGCACTGATTACACTGCTATTCATATCATATGTACCATCACGGTTGGCAATGTATACGATGCAAGCAAGCGCGATGCTGACCCCGACACGGTGATACTGTTAATACATGGGCGAGGTCTGCGAGGACTTGGCATCCTGTTAGAGCAACTCCAACTGGCCGACCCAAACGCACAACGCATTTGTCTGTTTTTTGTTTGTTTGGATTGGCCGCCCGTCCGGCGTCCGCCCTGTTTTTGCATTTGGGTCGGCAGTGCACCCAACGCGCCGGCCCATTTCATGTACGCACTTAACTTTAAAAAAAGGCCCGCGGCCGATCATGCCAGCAGCCATGTCCCATATCGGCACCATGCCAGCGCCGGCATACAATGCCGGCTTAAAAAAATATCACCACAGTTTATGTTGGTGCACTCGCCAACCGGCCGGCACACATGCCAGCACCCCAAAAAAGGGTGGGACTTGAGTTCGACCACGCCATCGTGGTTCCCGCGGTCATGTCAGCACACCTGCCGGCATACAAAAAAGATGGCGATCGCCGCCATAGATCACTCGTCGTCGAACTTGAGCATGTTGGTCTGCATCTTCTCGAACCACGGCCTCTTCCTTAGCGACACGGTGTTGAGATCCACCTTCATGATCTTCACCCCGATCATCATGCTCGCGAGAGCCACTTCTTTCGCCTTGGTCTTGGCGTTGGCTGCCCCGATCTCTGGCATCTTGGCTTGCTTCTCCGCCTCTAGCTCGAACATCTTGGCTTGCTTCTTCGCGTCCATCTCAAGCCTTCTCCTTTGGATCTCCATGAAAGCGTCCATTTGCTCCGCCTTGAAACGCCAACGCTCCTCCTCCCTTGAGTCCTTCTTGTTCATCATACCCTACACGTTTGCGATCAAGGCGTTGGATGCCGCATCCCGCTTGTCCTCCTTCTTGGAGTTGGTCTTCCCCCGCGGCCGTGCCGGCTCGCCCTCCCCAACCTCCTCCACGACTTGCTTCCTCCCACGCGACTTGAGGGCGGCATATTGCACCTTGAACTTCTCCTCGTCCTTGATTACCCGAAAGCAATGGGAGAGGTTGAAGCACTTGTCATTGTGTTGAACCTTGAATGCCTCCAAAGCTTGAAATGCATACAAAATGTTTCCATGCAAGCATATGGGCAAATGATATGCAAATGAACACGCAAGCATGAACTTGACGACACAAAAGAGGGTGGCTTGCTAGCATACCATGTCTTGCATGCCGATGCCGCTCACGGGGCGGGCCTTGACGCTCTCAAGAGTGGCGCAAAACTTGTTGCACTCTTGTGGGATCACCCTCCATCGCTTGGAAATGGACACCCACCCGCGCGTGCTCACAAATTGGTAAGGCGAAAACTTCTTGCGCTCATGAAACTCTCGGTGGACACGAATCCAAATGCTTTTGTTCGGCGCCCGTCTTGGGGTCTTGTCCAATGTCTCGCCAGCACTCGCAAAGAAGCTTGTCCTCGGCAGCCGTGTATGCCTTCGTGCGCTTGCTCTTGCGCTTCGGCTTAGGACCGGCGGCTTGGTTGGCGAGCTCGTCCTCGAACAAAGGCTCCACTCCGATGTCGCACTCGTCCTCTTTCTCTAGCCCGTAGTCGTCAGATAACTCGTGGCCGAGTGGGAAGCCGTTCAGGTCGATGCTGACCTGATCACGCATGAAGGCCGCCTGGTCGGGATCATAGTCAGCGGCCGGCCTGAACGGCCCGCGACCGTCCTGGCTTTGTGTCTCGTCGTGATTGTAGCCAGCGGCCGGCGCAACGTCCTCGAAGATGAGGTTCTGCATGTAGTCCTCGTCGACGGCGGACGACATTCCCTCGAACAGGTTGCCGGCATCCGGGAGCACGCCGGCCGGCGTCTGCCGCGCGCGTTTCCTCACGCCGCCGGATGACGAGCCACTGGCCACCGTGGTGGCGTTGAGGTCGATGGGCACGGGCGTGGAAGGCGCGACCACGCTCACGTCGGGCGAGCACTCCCCGGAGAGGCGGGAGGCCTGCGGGTACATGTGGAACCCGGGCATCGGGTTGCAAGCCGACGCGCAGGGCGAGTCGGGCAGCACCATCCGAGGAAACACCAATGAGCCGGTGCTGGCCGCGGCGACGACGGCGTTGACGAGGCCGTGCTGGCCATGGTTTAACCCTAGCATATAGAGCGCCTCCCTCGTTACCGCCGTGACGCGGGCGTTGGTGACATCCTGCTGCGCGGCGGTGGCGGCGACGGCCTCATCCCTCGCGTTCGCGGCGTGCCTCCGGTCCTTCCTCTTGGCCGACTCCGTTGCCTGTTGTGCGGGCGTCAGCGGCTTCTTTGGCTTGGCCGCGGCGGCGGTCTTGCGCGGCGCACGAGGCTTACCTTTCCCCGAGGGGGCGGCGGCGCCGGACGAGGCGAGGGAGGCGAGGCCGCCGGCGGCGTCGAGGTCGATGACGTCGTCCATGGCGGGTGTGGGGTGGGAGCGCACGGGCGGGAGAGTTTTTGGGAGAAATAGGGGGCAATGGTGGTGGCTGCCACCGACCGGCGGGTCCGGGGAGAGGAGTAGGCGCATGCGCGTCCGTTTCGTGTCCGCGCCGACGCAAATCCGGCTCAAAATTAGACCGGGAATGGGTCGCCATACGGACACCAAGCGGACGCACGTCCATTTGGGTCAGCGCGTTGGGCCGCTTTTTCTGTTCGGACCGACCCAAACGGACGCCAGCGGACGAAATGGGTCGCCTCATTGGAGTTGCACTTAATACATGGGCGAGGTGTGTGAGACCGGGGTAAAGACAGAAAAGGAACATTCCTACCTACGGTCCCTGTTGCAATCTCTGCCACTCCATGAGTTATCTATACAGCGGAGTGTCGCTTAAGATCGGGACATACATAATGTCCTATGGCCCCAGTCCTTCTCTGAAATTGAAATGACGGTCTACTGTACCCAGACCAAAACCTGCAAAAGTCCATGGCCTTTGGTGCACGGGACTAGTAGGTTTACTAGGTACTTTCGCGGAGAGAGACATACCACGAGAGAAATGTGCGGAACTGAGCTGACGGCAGATATTTAGGCAATAACCACCTGCAGAGAACCTCCCAGTGTTAAATCAAAACCGGACTTACCAAGTGATCCGCGTGTTCTGGTGCTACTTGCCCCTCCTACGGGCCCTGCCCGTCCCTTCATCACGGTTTGTAACATAAACAAAATGGACGAGTATCAATCAACCTTTCGGACAATCATGCCGCACTTGAGGCGTACAAACTGTTGAATTATAGATGGCTTAGACTTATATAAGACAATAATCCCTGGTTAATCTCTATGACCCATTTAGGTGCATACCAAGTGGTGGGAAGTTTAGTACTCGTATAGTGTCGAAAACTTTCTTATATTACGGGACGGCGGGAGTACCATACTGCTACTAAAGTGAGAGTGAGACCTCTTTATAAGGGCTGCTCTACCACCCGCCATTGAGAGCTTGAGTGTACACACGCGCTCCTCCTCCTTCACTGCCCGCCTCGCCTCGCCACGACAGCGCGGGTTGCGGGAATGAGCCGAAGCTTGGCTGTTGACGGACTCGGGCGTGGGCCTGAGCCCGTGCTTCCGGAACCCTGTCGTTTGAGATCCTGCCCGGAAACGGCAATAAGGTTTTTGGGGAGCGTCTCGACACGACTGCGCCTGATCCGTCCCCGTTATATGCTGTTCATAGATGTTTCGGTTTTATGTACTGTACGTGCTCACATGCTTAGGTATCGATACGAGGTGCATACCGTATTTGCCATGTTTGTTGTTTCCTCGTGGATTAGATTAGTCGAAAATGTGCTAATATTTCCAACAATCCAAAAACCTTATTTTAGGCACTTCCCGACTCATGGCTTCGCCGCTACACTGAAACCGGAAAAGTTTACCGGGACACATTTTAAGCGTTGGCAGACGAGGACCACCTTGTGGCTCACAACAATGAACGTGCTCTGGGTTGGTGGTGTGTCTCTCACGGTAACAGTTGCTCCTGAACAGGAGAATGCATTTAGGGAGGCAACCACCATCTTTGTGGGAGCCGTTCTTACTGTGACCAGAGACAAATTGGTTGACGCATGTCTCCATATGTGCATTGCCAAAAACTTGTGGGATGCACTTGAAGCTAAGTTCGGTGCAACCAATAGTGGGAGCGAACTATGCGCCATGGAGCAGTTCCATGATTACAGGATGGTTGATAACGGTTCTGTATTAGACCAGGCTCATGAGATACAGTGCATCACGAAGGAGCTGGAGCTCTTGAAGTGTAAGTTACCGGACAAGTTTGTCACAGGTTGCATTATTGCAAAACTCCCTCCTGGATGGAGCAACTTTGCTACTTCTCTCAATCACTTGAGACGTGAATTCTCTGTTGAGGATGTCATCGGTCATCTAAGTGTTGAGCAGAACTCGAGAGCAAATAACTCACACGTGAAAGGGGCAGAGATTTCTTCTAACGCTAATGTGGCGCAGAAGAATTTCCACAAGTTCAAGGGAAAGAACTTTGTCCAGTAGAATACTATCTTCAAGAAGAAGGGTAAGAATAAAGACAAAAGAGAGACGACTACTTTACTTGTGGTTTAGAGGAACACTAAGCAAACAAGTGCCCGAACAAGTACAAGAAGCCAGGACAGGACTACAAGTCTGTCAATGTCACTCTGAGCAACAATGATGGGGCATCTGGGTATGGTAATATGTTTACCGTACTTTCAGTTTGTCAGTCCATCATTGGTGGGTTGACATTTGGGCCAATATTCATGTGTGTGCTGATGTTTCCTTGTTTTCTTCTTGCCGGTTGCACAAGATTGTCCCGTCCTGATGGGTAATTGCTCGCATGCTTCTGTTCATGGTATTGGCACGGTAGATCTGAAGTTTACTTCGAAAAAGATTGTGCAACTAAAGAACATGCAACATGTCCCCGCCATGAAGAAGAATCTCGTTAGTGTCTCCCTTCTATGTAAAGAGGGGTTTAAGTTAGTATTTAAGTCCAATAAAGTAGTCGTACTAAATATGGACCATTTGTTGGAAAATGATATGATTCTAGTGGTTTGTTCCGCCTTTCCCTGGAGGATTTTTGTAATAAATTCTTGAACCAAATTCATTCTAATGTGAATGAATCTGAGGCTTGACATTCACGCCTTTGTCACATTAATTTGGTTGTGTGACACGGCTAGCCAAGATGGATTTAATCCCGAGTTTCACTTTAGCCAAATTCTCTAAGTGTCATGCGTATGTGCAAGCAAAGCAACCTCGTAAGCCACACAAGCCTGCGAAGGAGAGACACCTGGCACCACTAGAGATCATACATTTAGATCTCCGCGAGATGAATGGTGTGTTGACTAAAGGTGGAAAGAAATATTTCATGATGTTGATTGATGATTCCACTAGATTCTGCTATGTGTATTTGTTAAATACTAAGGATGAGGCTCTACACTACTTTAAAATCTATAAGGCAGAAGTTGAGAACCAACCTGAGAAGAAAATAAAACGAGTCTGGTCTGATCGTGGTGGAGAGTACTTTTCTAACGAGTTTGATTTATTCTGTGCGGAACATGGTATTATTCATGAGAGGACGCCTCCCTATTCACCCTAGTCAAACGGGGTTGCCGAATGAAAAAACCGTACTCTAATAGATTTGGTTAACGCCATGTTAGATACATCGGGTTTATCCAAGGCATGGTGGGGGAGGTTGTATTGACATCATGTCATGTCCTGAATAAAGTTCACACGAAGGATAATGAGACTAGTCCCTATGAGCAATGGGAAAATAAGAGAACTACACTCTCTTACTTGCGCACTTGGGGCTGTTTGGCTAAAGTCAACGTGCCGATAACCAAAAAGTGTAAGTTGGCACCAAAGACTGTGGACTGCATTTTTCTTGGCTATGCCAAGCATAGCGTTGGCTATAGATTTCTAGTGGTGAAATCTGATGTACACGATGTGAAGATCTGTACGATCATGGGGTCTAAAGCTACATTCTTTGAGGATTTTTTCCCATGAGAGATATGCAAAGCACTTCTAGACTGAAATCTAATGAGACTCCTGAACCTGCCATTCCGATGGAATATTATGAACACAAAAGCGATGAAAGTTCCATGGAGGATGACGAGGAAACTCCTGTTAGGAGCAAGAGACAAAGGACTGCAAAGTCTTTTGGTGATGATTTCCTCGTGTACCTCGTGGATGATGACATTCCCAGTTCCATTTCAGAAGCTTATGCATCTCTGGATGTTGCCTACTGGAAGGATGCGGTCCGTGGCGAGATGGATTCCATCTTGGCTAATAGGACATGGGAGATCACTGATCGTCCTTATGGTTGCCAACCATTGGGATGTAAGTGGGTGTTCAAGAGGAAGCTTAGGCCCAATGGTACTGTTGAGAAGTACAAGGCTAGGCTTGTGGCCAAGGGTTATACCCAGAAAGAAGAAGAAATTTCTTCGATACTTACTCACCTATGGCTAGACTGACAACCATTCGAGTGTTACTCGCGTTGGCTGCCTCGCATGGTCTTCTCGTTCATCAGATGGACGTTAAGACGACTTTCCTTAACGGAGAGCTAGACGAGGAAATTTACATACAACAACCAGATGGCTTTGTAGTAAATGGTCAGGAAAGAAAGGTGTGCAAGCTAGTGAAATCTTTTTATGGCCAGAAACAAGTGCCTAAGCAATGGCATGAGAAGTTTAATATAATTTTGACATCTGCTGGCTTTGTTGTTAACAAAGCTGACAAATGTGTATACTATCTCTATGGTGAGGGTGAAGGAGTTATACTATGTCTATATGTCGATGACATACTGATATTTGGGACCCGCCTCAAAGTCATTGAGGAGGTCAAGTCTTTTCTATCTCATAACTTTTAGATGAAATACCTAGGCATGGCTGATGTTATCTTGAACATCAAGCTACTGAGAGACACTGAGGGTGGAATTACACTTTTGCAATCCCAATATGTTGAGAAGATTTTGAGCCGTTTTGGATATTCAGACTGCAAACCTTCTGCAACACCATATGATCCTAGCGTGCGGATTTGAAAGTTCGAAGGCACAGCTGTAGATCAATTGAGATATCCTCAAGTGGTTGGTTCACTCATGTACCTAGCTTGTGCTACTCGTCCTGACATCTCATTTGCTGTGTGCAAACTAAGCCGGTTTGTTTCCAATCCGGGAGATGTGCATTGGCATGCTGTTGAGCGAGTCATGCGTTATTTTCAAGGTACTGTGAACTATGGAATTCACTATTCTGGGTACCCGACGGTACTTGAGGGGTATAGTGATTCGAATTGGATATCTGATGCTGATGAGATGAAAGCCACAAATGGATATGTCTTCACACTTGATGGTGGTGCTGTTTCCTGGAAGCCTTGAAAGCAGACGATCTTAACCAGATCGACTCTGAAAGGAGAACTCACAGCATTAGACATATCATGCGTCGAAGCAGAATGGCTTCGAGAGCTTTTGATGGAGTTGCCAGTAGTTGTAAACCAGTCCCGGCCGTCCTTATGAACTGTGACAATCAAACTGTGATTGCCAAGGCTAATAGTTCAAAGGACAACATGAAATCCACAAAGCACATAAAAAGAAGATTAAAATCTGTCAGAAAATCAAGAAACTCCGGAGCGATAGCGTTGGATTTATATCCAGACTGCTAAATGAAGGAAATATGCCCTAGAGGCAATAATAAAGTTATTATTTATTTCCTTATATCATGATAAATGCTTATTATTCATGCTAGAATTGTATTAACCGAAAACATAATACATGTGTGAATACATAGACAAACATAGTGTCACTAGTATGCCTCTACTTGACTAGCTCATTGATCAAAGATGGTTGAGTTTCCTAGCCATAGACATGAGTTGTCATTTGATTAAACGGGATCACATCATTAGGAGAATGATGTGATTGACTTGACCCATTCCGTTAGCTTAACACTTGATCGTTTAGTATGTTGCTATTGCTTTCTTCATGACTTATACATGTTCCTATGACTATGAGATTATGCAACTCCCGTTTACCGGAGGAACACTTTGTGTGCTACCAAACGTTAGAACGTAACTGGGTGATTATAAAGGTGCTCTACAGGTGTCTCCGAAGGTACTTGTTGAGTTGGCGTATTTCGAGATTAGGATTTGTCACTCCGATTGTCAGAGAGGTATCTCTGGGCCCACTTGGTAATGCACATCATTATAAGCCTTGCAAGCATTACAACTAATGAGTTAGTTGCGGGATGATGTATTACAGAATGAGTAAAGAGACTTGCCGGTAACGAGATTGAACTAGGTATTGAGATACCAACGATCGAATCTCGGGCAAGTAACATACCGATGACAAAGGGAACAACGTATGTTGTTATGCGGTTTGACTGATAAAGATCTTCGTAGAATATGTGGGAGCCAATATGAGCATCCAGGTTCCGCTATTGGTTATTGACCGGAGACGTGTCTCGGTCATGTCTACATAGTTCTCGAACCCGTAGGGTCCGCACGCTTAAAGTTCGATGACGGTTATATTATGAGTTTATGTGTTTTGATGTACCGAAGGTAGTTCGGAGTCCCGGATGTGATCACGGACATAACGAGGAGTCTCGAAATGGTCGATACATGAAGATTGATATATTGGACGACTATATTCGGACACCGGAATGGTTCCGGGGGTTATCAGATATATATCGGAGTACCGGGGGGTTACCGCAACCCCCCGGAGGTTATTGGGCCTCATGGGCCCAAGTGGTGGAAGATGAGAGGCGGCCAAGGGGCATCCGCGCGCCCCTCCCCCCAAAGTCCGAATTGGACAAGGAGGGGGGGCGGCGCCCCCCCTTTCCTTTCCCCCTCTCTCTCCTTCCCTCTCCTCTCCTACTCCAACATGGAAGGGGGGGAGTCCTACTCCCGGTGGGAGTAGGACTCCTCATGGGGCGCGCCAAGGGTGGCCGGCCCCCTCCCCCTCCTCCACTCCTTTATATACGGGGAGGGAGGCACCCCCTAGAGACACAACAATTGATCCCTTGGATCTCTTTGCCGTGTGCGGTGCCCCCTGCACCATAATCCACCTCGGTCATATCATAGCGGTGCTTAGGCGAAGCCCTGCGTCGGTAGAACATCATCATCGTCACCACACCGTCGTGCTGACGGAACTCTCCCTCAAAGCTCGGCTGGATCGGAGTTCGAGGGACGTCATCGAGTTGAACGTGTGTTGAACTCGGAGGTGCCGTGCGTTCGCTACTTGATCGGTCGGATCGTGAAGACGTATGACTTCATCAACCGCGTTGTGCTAACGCTTCCACTTTCGGTCTACGAGGGTACGTGGACATACTCTCCCCTTTCGTTGCTATGCATCACCATGATCCTGCGTGTGCGTAGGAATTTTTTTAAATTACTACGTTCCCCAACAGTGGCATCCGAGCCAGGTTTATGCGTAGATGTTATATGCACGAGTAGAACACAAGTGAGTTGTGGGCGATACAAGTCATACTGCTTACCAGCATGTCATACTTTGGTTCGGCGGTATTGTTGGATGAAGCGGCCCGGACCGACATTACGCGTACGCTTACGCGAGACTGGTTCTATCGATGTGCTTTGCGCACAGGTGGCTGGCGGGTGTCAGTTTCTCCAACTTTAGTTGAACTGAGTGTGGCTACGCCCGGTCCTTGAGAAGGTTAAAACAACACTAACTTGACGAACTATCGTTGTAGTTTTGATGCGTAGGTAAGAACGGTTCTTGCTCAGCCCGTAGCAGCCACGTAAAACTTGCAACAACAAAGTAGAGGACGTCTAACTTGTTTTTGCAGGGCATGTTGTGATGTGATATGGTCAAGACGTGATGAAATATAAATTGTTGTATGAGATGATCATGTTTTGTTAAAGTTATCGGCAACTGGCAGGAGCCTTATGGTTATCTCTTTATTTTGCATAAGATGCAAGTGCTATGTAATTGCTTTACTTTTATCGCTATGCGATAGCAATAGTTGCAAAAGCAATAGCTGGTGAGACGACCATGTGACGACACGTTGATAAAAGATCAAGATGATGGAGATCATAGTGTCATGCCGGTAACAATGGAGATCATGACAATACTTTGGAGATGGAGATCAAAAGCACAAGATGATGATGGCCATATCATGTCACATATTATGATTGCATGTGATGTTTATCTTTTATACATCTTATTTTGCTTAGTTCGGCGGTAGCTTTATAAGATGATCCCTTACTAAATTTCAAGGTAAAAGTGTTCTCCCTGAGTATGCACCGTTGCCAAAGTTCATCGTGCCGAGACACCACGTGATGATCGGGTGTGATAAGCTCTACGTTCATCTATAATGGGTGCAAGCCAGTTTTGCACACACAGAAATACTCGGGTTAAACTTGACGGGCCTAGCATATGCAGATATGGGCTCGGAACACTGGAGACCGAAAGGTCGAGCGTGAATCATATAGAAGATATGATCAACATAGTGATGTTCACCATTGAAAACTACCCCATCTCACGTGATGATCGGACATGGTTTAGTTGATATGGATCACGTGATCACTTAGATGATTAGAGGGATGTCTATCTAAGTGGGAGTTCTTAAGTAATATGATTAATTGAACTTTAATTTATCATGAACTTAGTCCTGCTAGTATTTTGCAAATAATGTTGTAGATCAATAGCTCGCATTGTTGCTTCCCTATGTTTTATATATGTTCCTAGAGAAAACTAAGTTGAAAGATGATAGTAGCAATGATGCGGACTGGGTCCGTGATCTGAGGTTTATCCTCATTGCTGCACAGAAGAATTATGTCCTTGATGCACCGCTAGGTGACAGACCTATTGCAGGAGCAGATGCAGACGTTATGAACGTTTGGCTAGCTCAATATGGTGACTACTTGATAGTTTAGTGCACCATTCTTAACGGCTTAGAATCGGGACTTCAAAGACGTTTTGAACGTCATGGACCATATGAGATGTTCCAGGAGTTGAAGTTAATATTTCAAGCAAATACCCGAGTTGAGAGATATGAAGTCTCCAACAAGTTCTATAGCTAAAAGATGGAGGAGAATAGCTCAAGCAGTGAGCATGTGCTCAGATTGTCTGGGTACTACAGTCGCTTGAATCAAGTGGAGTTAATCTTCCAGATAAAATAGTGATTGACAGAATTCTCTAGTCACCATCACCAAGTTAGTAGAACTTCGTGATAAACTATAGTATGCAAGGGATGACGAAAACGATTCCCGGGCTTTTCATGATGATGAAATCAATGAAGGTAGAAATCAAGAAAGAGCATCAAGTATTGATGATTAACAAGACCACTAGTTTCAAGAAAAGGGCAAAGGGAAGAAGGGGAATTTCAAGAAGAACGGCAAGCAAGTTGCTGCTCAAGTGAAGAAGCCCAAGTCTGGACCTAAGCCTGAGACTAAGTGCTTCTACTGCAAAGGGACTAGTCACTGGAAGCGGAACTGCCCCAAGTATTTTAAGGATAAGAAGGATGGCAAAGTGAACAAAGGTATATTTGATATACATGTTATTGATGTGTACTTTACTAGTGTTTATAGCAACCCCGCGGTATTTGATACTAGTTCAGTTGCTAAGAGTAGTAACTCGAAACGGGAGTTGCAGAATGAACAGAGACTAGTTAAGGGTGAAGTGAAGATGTGTGTTGGAAGTAGTTCCAAGAATGATATGATCATCATCGCACACTCCCTATACTTTCGGGATTAGTGTTGAACCTAAATAAATGTTATTTGGTGTTTGCGTTGAGCAAGAATATGATTTGATCATGTTTATTGCAATACGGTTATTCATTTAAGATAGAGAATAATTGTTATTCTGTTTACATGAATAAAACCTTCTATGGTTATACACCCAATAAAAATGGTTTGTTGGATCTCGATCGTAGTGATACACATATTCATAATATTGAAGCCAAAAGATGCAAAGTTAATAATGATAGTGCAACTTATTAGTGGCACTGCCTTTTAGGTCATATTTGTGTAAAGCGCATGAAGAAACTCCATGCTGATGGGATTTTGGAATCACTTGATTATGAATCACTTGATGCTTGCGAACCATGCCTTGTGGGCAAGATGACTAAGACTCCGTTCTCTGGAACAATGGAGCGAGCAACTGACTTATTGGAAATAATACATACTGATGTATGCGATCCGATGAGTGTTGAGGCTCGCGGCGGGTATCATTATTTTCTGACCTTCACAGATGATTTGAGCAGATATGGGTATATCTTCTTGATGAAACATAAGTCTGAAACATTTGAAAAGTTCATATAATTTCAGAGTGAAGTGAAAAATCATCGTAACAAGAAAATAAAGTTTCTACGATCTGATCGTGGAGGAGAATATTTGAGTTACGAGTTTGGTCTTAATTTGAAACAATGCGGAATAGTTTCGCAACTCACGCCACCTGGAACACCACAGCGTAATGGTGTGTCTGAACATCATAACCGTACTTAATTAGATATGGTGCAATATATGATGTCTCTTACCGATTTACCACTATCGTTTTGGAGTTATGCATTAGAGACAGCTGCATTCACGATAAATAGGGCACCATCTAAAATCCGTTGAGATGATATGAACTGTGGTTTGGCGAGAAACCAAAGTTGTTGTTTCTTAAAGTTTGGGGTTGCGATGCTTATGTGAAAAAGTTTCAACCTGATAAGCTCAAAACCCAAATTGGAGAAATGTGTCTTCATAGGATACCCAAAGGAGACAGTTGGGCACACCTTCTATGACTGATCCGAAGGCAAGACATTAGTTGCCAAGAATGGATCCTTTCTAGAGAAGGAGTTTCTCTCGAAAGAAGTGAGTGGGAGGAAAGTAGAACTTGATGAGGTAACAGTACCTGCTCCCTTATTGGAAAATAGTTCATCACAGAAACCGGTTCCTGTGACGTCTACACCAATTAGTGAGGAAGTTAATGATGATGATCATGAAACTTCAGATCAAGTTGTTACTGAACCTCGTAGGTCAACCAGAGTAAGATCCGCACCAGAGTGGTACGGTAATCCTATTCTGGAGGTTATGTTTCTAGACCATGATGAACCTACGAACTATGAAGAAGCGATGGTGAGCCCAGATTCCGCAAAATGGCTTGAGGCCATGAAATCCGAGATGGGATCCATGTATGAGAACAAAGTATGGACTTCGGTTGACTTGCCCGATGATCGGCAAGCCATAGAAAATAAATGGATCTTCAAGAGGAAGACAGACGCTGATAGTAGTGTTACTATCTACAAAGCTAGACTTGTCGAAAAAGGTTTTGACAAAGTCAAGGAGTTGACTACAATGAGACCTTCTCACTCGTAGCGATGCTTAAGTCTGTCCGAATCATGTTGCAAATTGCCACATTTTATGAAATCTGGCAAATGGATGTAAAGACTGCATTCCTGAATGGATTTCTGGAAGAAAAGTTGTATATGATGCAACCTGAAGGTTTTATCGATCCAAAAGATGCTAACAAAGTGTGCAAGCTCCAGCGATCCATCTATGGACTGGTGCAAGCATCTCGGAGTTGGAATATACGCTTTGATGAGTTGATCAAAGCATATAGTTTTATACAGACTTGCGGTGAAGCCTGTATTTACAAGAAAGTGGGTGGGAGCACTACATCATTTCTGATAAATATATGTGAATGACATATTGTTGATCGAAAATAATGTAGAATTTTCTGGAAAGCATAAAGGAGTATTTGAAAGGGGTTTTTCAAATAAAGACCTCGGTGAAGCTGCTTACATATTGAGCATCAAGATCTATAGAGATAGATCAAGACGCTTGATAAGTTTTTTGAATGAGTACATACCTTGACAAGATTTTGAAGTAGTTCAAAATGGAATAGTCAAAGAAGGAGTTCTTGCCTGTATTGCAAGGTGTGAAGTTGAGTAAGACTCAAAGCCCGACCACGGCAGAAGATAGAAAGAGAATGAAAGTCATTCCCTATGCCTCAGCCATAGGTTCTATAAAGTATGCCATGCTGTGTACCAGATCTATTGTATACCCTACACTGATTTTGGCAAGGGAGTACAATAGTGATCTAGGAGTAGATCACTGGACAGCGGTCAAAAATTATCCTTAGTGGAATAAGGATATGTTTCTCGATTATGGAGGTGACAAAAGGTTGGTCGTAAAGGGTTACATCGATACAAGGTTTTTCACTGATCCAGATGACTCTAAGTCTCAATTTGGATACATATTGAAAGTGGGAGCAATTAGCTAGAGTAGCTCCGTGCAGAGCATTGTTGACATAGATATTTGCAAAATGCATACGGATCTGAATGTGGCAGACCCGTTGACTAAATTTCTCTCACAAGCAAAGCATGATCGCACCTTAGTACTCTTTTGGGTGATAATCACATAGCGATGTGAACTAGATTATTGACTCTAGTGAACCCTTTGGGTGTTGGTCACATGACGATGTGAACTATGGGTGTTAATCACATGGTGATGTGAACTATTGGTGTTAAATCACATGGCGATGTGAACTAGATTATTGACTCTAGTGCAAGTGGGAGACTGAAGGAAATATGCCCTAGAGGCAATAATAAAGTTATTATTTATTTCCTTATATCATGATAAATGTTTATTATTCATGCTAGAATTGTATTAACCGGAAACATAATACATGTGTGAATACATAGACAAACATAGTGTCACTAGTATGCCTCTACTTGACAAGCTCGTTGATCAAAGATGGTTGAGTTTCCTAGCCATAGACATGAGTTGTCATTTGATTAAATGGGATCACATCATTAGGAGAATGATGTGATTGACTTGACCCATTCCGTTAGCTTAGCACTTGATCGTTCAGTATGTTGCTATTGCTTTCTTCATGACTTATACATGTTCCTATGACTATGAGATTATGCAACTCCCGTTTACCGGAGGAACACTTTGTGTGCTACCAAACGTCACAACATAACTGGGTGATTATAAAGGTGCTCTACAGGTGTCTCCGAAGGTACTTGTTGAGTTGGCGTATTTTGAGATTAGGATTTGTCACTCCGATTGTCGGAGAGGTATCTCTGGGCCCACTCGGTAATGCACATCATTATAAGCCTTGCAAGCATTACAACTAATGAGTTAGTTGCGGGATGATGCATTACAGAACGAGTAAAGAGACTTGCCGGTAACGAGATTGAACTAGGTATTGAGATACTGACGATCGAATCTCGGGTAAGTAACATACCGATGACAAAGGGAACAACGTATGTTGTTATGCGGTTTGACCGATAAAGATCTTCGTAGAATATGTGGGATCCAATATGAGCATCCAGGTTCCGCTATTGGTTATTGACCAGAGACGTGTCTCGGTCATGTCTACATAGTTCTCGAACCCGTAGGGTCCGCACGCTTAAAGTTCGATGACGGTTATATTATGAGTTTATGTGTTTTGATGTACCGAAGGTAGTTCGGAGTCCCGGATGTGATCACAGACATAACGAGGAGTCTTGAAATGGTCGAGACATGAAGATTGATATATTGGACGACTATATTCAGATATCGGAATGGTTCTGGGGGTTATCGGATATATATCGGAGTACCGGGGGGTTACCGGAACCCCCCGGAGGTTATTGGGCCTCATGGGCCCAAGTGGTGGAATTGGAGAGGCGGCCAAGGGGCAGCCGCGCGCCCCTCCCCCCAAGTCCGAATTGGACAAGGAGGGGGGGCGGCGCCCCCCTTTCCTTTCCCCCTCTCTCTCCTTCCCTCTCCTCTCCTACTCCAACATGGAAGGGGGGAGTCCTACTCCCGGTGGGAGTAGGACTCCTCATGGGGCGTGCCAAGGGTGGCCGGCCCCCTCCCCCTCCTCCACTCCTTTATATACGGGGAGGGAGGCACCCCCTAGAGACACAACAATTGATCCCTTGGATCTCTTAGCCGTGTGCGGTGCCCCCCTCCACCATAATCCACCTCGGTCATATCGTAGCGGTGCTTAGGCGAAGCCCTGCGTCGGTAGAACATCATCATCGTCACCACGCCGTCATGCTGACGGAACTCTCCCTCAAAGCTCGGCTGGATCGGAGTTCAAGGGACGTCATCGAGTTGAACCTGTGCTGAACTCGGAGGTGCCGTGCATTCGGTACTTGATCGGTCGGATCGTGAAGACGTATGACTACATCAACCGCGTTGTGCTAACGCTTCCGCTTTCGGTCTACGAGGGTACGTGTACACACTCTCCCCTCTCGTTACTATGCATCACCATGATCCTGCATGTGCGTAGGAAGTTTTTTTTAAATTACTACGTTCCTCAACACTAAAAATCTGGTAGACCCTTTTACGAAAGGGCTATCACGAATTGTGATAGAAAATGCATCGAGGTAGATGGGCATGAGACCCATGTAAGTGGCCATGGGGTAACCCAACCTATATGCTTGGAGATCCCATGAATTAGGAACTGGGAAAACAATCCAGCGGTCAATTGAGGAGAGTATCCTTAATTAACCCATTCCGTTCGAGATGCATAATACTCTCGTAATCTGTAAGGTAGGCCAACTTTTGTCTCCAAAGCTTGTGTAAGCAAGATGCTAACCTACATATAACTATACTATCTTGGACATCTTCTAAGATTGTGAGCCCCATTAATTATTTTCAAACTTGAGCAAATTAGTTGAAGTTGGACAAGGAAGACAACATAATGAGTTATGCTTGGGTATATTTGTATAGAAGTTATATTGTTATAGATCCTGCAACATGTGGTACTTGATTTTTAGAATCTTTTGCTAGCCAAAATTTCTGTACTAAACGGGAATATTGCTTGTGCATCCAAAATCCTTGAACCAAGTTTCTTCCATGAGTGTCCACCATATCTACCTATATACGGTATTTACCTGCCGTTCCAAGTAAATTTGCATGTGCCAAACTCTAAACCTTCAAATAATAATCTGTTTTGTATGCCCGAATCGCTCATGTGGCGACTAGGGGCTGTCAGTATCTTCCATGCTAGGTGGGTTATTCTCACGATGAGTGGACTCCGCTCATCATTCACGGGAAAATGGCTGGTAATTGGGATGCCTAGTCCTATGATCAAAAGATCAAAAACAAAATCGCAAATAAATTAAACAAAACTCCCCTAGGATTGTTGATAGTTGGAAGGTACCCGTTGTTTTGGACCAGCCGTGGAATGTGATTGTTGGTGGAGGGGGAGTAAAATCTTTACCTTTCCGTTTGGGAACCGCCTATAATGTATCTAGTATGGAAGATATTGGGAACTCTTGGTTGTTATGTTGACAATGAAAGCATACCTCTCAAAATTATTTTCATCTCTGTTTCAAAAGCTTCGAGCTCTGGCACCTCTACAAATCCCTGCTTCCCTCTGCGAAGGGCCTATCTTTTACTTTTATGCAAAAGTCAGTAGTAATCCTTCTCATTCCAACCCACTCTTTAGTTGGCAAGCGTCATGTGATGGGGAAAGATCTAAGCATATATGGCCATTCAAATATATTTGATCATGAATTATTATAGTTGACAATTATCTATATGATAAGTAAGTTGGGAGGCGAAACATTAAGCCCCTATCTTTCTCTGTGTTCAATGAATGCTATTTGTTCTAAAAATATGGTTTGAGTGGTAGCAATCATGGAAGACTATATGATAGTTGAGTATGTGGGATTTGCTAAATCAAAGCTCTTACATAGACCCTTCCTGAAAAGTTTGATGACCGAGAACATAGTTTGTTAGTTTTCAAGAAAGTTTATGGTCTATGCTTTAACATGTGAATAGTTTGTTACTTGATCATGAGAAGCTTTATGATATGAGCTACTGTTATGATATATAATGATGCTAGAAAAAGTGATTGAAATGATCATTGATCAAACTTGTGCACTTGCTAGCATTCCACATCAAAAATTCTGTTTTTATCATTTACCTACTCGAGGACGAGCAGGAATTAAGCTTGGGATGCTTGATACGTCTCCAACGTATCTATAATTTTTGATTGTTCCATGCTATTATATTATCTACCTTGGATGTTTTATATGCATTTATGCTATTTTATATGAATTTTGGAACTAACCTATTAACCTAGAGCCCAGTGACAGTTTCTGTTTTTTCCTTGTTTTTGAGTTTCGCAGAAAAGGAATATCAAACGGAGTCCAAATGAGCTGAAAATTTACGGTGACTTTTTATGGACCAGAAGAAGCCCCCGAAGCAAAAGAGTTGGGCCAGAAGAGCCAGGAGGCCTCCACAAGGGTGGAGGGTGCGCCCTACCCCCCTGGGCACGCCCTCCGTCCTTGTGGGCTCCTCGTGTACCCCCCTGACTTGTTCTTGACGCCAAAAATTCCTATAAATACATAAACCCCCAGAAATAAACCTAGATCAGGAGTTCCGCCGCAAGCCTCTGTAGCCACAGAAAACTAATCGGGAGCCCGTTTCGGCACTCTGCCGGAGGGGGAAACCATCACCGGTGGCCATCTTCATCATCCCGGCGCTCTCCATGATGAGAAGGGAGTAGTTCACCCTCGGGGCTGAGGGTATGTACCAGTAGCAATGTGTTTGATCTCTCTCTCTCTCTCTCGTGTTCTTGATTTGGCACGATCTTGATGTACCGCGAGCTTTGCTATTATAGTTGGATCTTATGATGTTTCTCCCCCTCTACCTTCTTGTAATGGATTGAGTTTTCACTTTGAAGTTATCTTATCGGATTGAGTCTTTAAGGATTTGAGAACACTTGATGTATGTCTTCCATGTGCTTATCTGTGGTGACAATGGGATATTCACGTGATCCACTTGATGTATATTTTGGTGATCAACTTGCGGGTTCTGTGACCTTGTGAACTTATGCATAGGGGTTGGCACACGTTTTCGTCTTGACTCTCCGGTAGAAACTTTGGGGCACTCTTTGAAGTTCTTTGTGTTGGTTTGAATAGATGAATCTGAGATTGTGTGATGCATATCGTATAATCAAACCCGCGGATACTTGTGGTGACATTGGAGTATCTAGGTGACATTAGGGTTTTGGTTGATGTGTCTTAAGGTGTTATTTTAGTACGGACTCTAGGGCTGTTTGTGACACTCACTACTGGAATCTGCTACTTTGCCATCTGCCAGCTCTTTGCCGTCTGCTAGCTGATGGCAAAGAGGCTCTTTGCCGTCTGCCTTGGGATAGCGGACGGCAAAGAGCTGGCAGATGGCAAAGAGACTGTTTGCCATCAGCTGGCTCTTTGCCGTCTGCTGGCTGACAACAAAGAGGGAAAAGGCAGACGGCAAAGAGCCTAGTGGGCCCCATGGGGCACGGCGTGGCTAGGTCAACTTCTTTGCCGTCTGCCTGCAGAAGGCAAAGAGGTTAACTTTTTTGCCGTCTGCTAGCGGATGGCAATGTCCAACTTTTGCCGTCTGCTAGCGGACGGCAAAGATCAAATAGCAGATGGCAAAGCCGGGGCGGACGGCAAAGAAGAAGCACAACACCTGGATCGATCATGCGGATCGATGACATGGCATCCCCACCCACACCCCATCGGACGCACACCCACGCACGCACCCACGACGCACACCCACGCACGCACCCACCACGTCCCACCTCACCCCACCACGTCTCTCTCTCTCTGTCCCTTATCCCCACCTCACCCCACCACATCTCTCTCTCCTTTCTCTCCCTCTCGATCCAAATCGGCACACCGGCCGGCCGGCGCCCGCCACCGCCTTGACCCCCGGCCTTGCCGGCGAACACCTCGCCCGCCGGATCCAGCCTCGCCGGCCACCACCTCTTCCGCCGACCGCGTCCACTTCCCCCTTCACCGCCGGCCCCGGCCACTTCACCCGTCGCCCCCGCCGGCCTCCATCGGCCCGCCGGCGCCCTCCACCACCTCGTTGGCCACCATCTCGCCGGCCCCGACCTCACTGGCCGCCTTCTCGTCCGCCGGCCCCGGCCCCGTCGCCCCCGCGTGCCTCCGCGTCTCATCGCTCGTCGACCGCGGCGGCCTCCGCGCCCCGTCTCCCCTGCCGGCCTCCATTGGCCCCGGCTCCGTCGGCCCTGGCTCCGTCGGCCCTGGCTCCGTCAGCCCCGCCGGCCTCCGCCGGCCTCGAACCTCGGCCCCGGCCTCGAGGAGAAGTGAGAGGGCGCGGCTGCTATTTTCTCCGGCGACCACGGGCACAGAGGAGTCCGTTCGTTCTTGGAACAAAGTGTGGATGGATAATGTCGTGTTCGTATTGTGAAATTTGTGAAATTTGTCCGTTCGTGGATGATGTATTCTTGGAACAAAGTGTGGATGATGTATTCTGTGTAAATATTGTAATTTTGTATTGTGAAATTTGTCCGTTCGTCTTCGATTCTTGGAACAAAGTGCGGATGGATAATGTTGTGTTTATTTATAGCCTCTGCACTTGGACTGTTTATTTATTTTAATAAACAGACAAACTTCTTTGCCGTCTGTGATTGTAGGAGGCTGACGGCAAAGCCTCCCGTTAGCGGCTAACGGAGCTAACCCTATCCAGTTGCTTTGCCGTCTGCTGCTGAGGGCAAAGGTCCCTTTGCCGTCAGCCGCCGAAAGCAGACGGCAAAGTAGCTCTTTACCGTAGCCTACTTTGCCGGAGCTTTTTGCCGTCCGCGGCTGACGGCAAAGGCCTTTGCCGTCCGCCGTTCATGCCTTTGCCGTCCGCCGTGGCAGACGGCAAAATAGCTGATTCCTGTAGTGACTTATAGGAATAGCCCAATAGATCGATCAGAAAGAATAACTTTGAGGTGGTTTCGTACCCTACAATAATCTCTTCGTTTGTTCTCCGCTATTAGTGACTTTGAAGTGACTCTTTGTTGCATGTTGAGGGATTGGTGTATGATCTAATTGTGTTATCATTGTTGAGAGAATTTGCATTAGCGAAAGTATGAACCCTAGGCCTTGTTTCCGAGCATTGCAATACCGTTTTCGCTCACTTTTACCACTTGCTACCTTGCTGCTTTTATAATTTCAAATTACAAAAACCTATATCTATCATCCATATTGCACTTGTAACACCATCTCTTCGCCGAATTAGTGCACCTATACAAATTACCATTGTATTGGGTGTGTTGGGGACACAAGAGACTCTTTGTTATTTGGTTGCATGGTTGTTTGAGAGAGACTATCTTCATCCTACGCCTCCCATGGATTGATAAATCTTAGGTCATCCACTTGATGGAAATTTGCTATTGTCCTACAAAGCTCTGCGCTTGGAGGCCCAACACGAGTCTACAAGAAGAAGATTGCGTAGTAGACATCAGGAGCCGTGGGGTTTAGCCTTCGACAGCCACGTCTTAGCTGACAATAGACGAAACTTCTTCACACCAAACTGACAATTCAAGGCATAGTCTATTATTCAGTTGTGAAGAAGTCTAATTCTGTTGCTCTAGGTGGAAATTCAACTTAACAATCTTCATTGAAAATTCGGGTATATCAAACATTGTTTGGAACAGTTGAGAAACTTATGTTCCTCGAGGTCTGGTGGGCGATTGTTGGATTATAGATGGGTTTAGGCCCATATAAGATAATAATCCCTGGTTAATCTCTAAGGCGTGCAGAGCAAGTGGTGGGAAGTTTAGTACCATACTGTTAGTGAAGTGAGAGTGCGACCCCTTTATAAGGACTGCTCTATCACATGCTACTGGGAGCTTGGGAAAAGGAGCCATACATGTGCGGTCCTCCTCCTCCTCCGCCGCCTCGCCTCGTCACGACGCGGGCGCGCGCCGCGGGTTTCGGGAATGAGCCGAGCCGAAGCTTATTTTTGCCGGTCAGAAATTGTTAATTAATCTCGGATTAATTGACGAGTCGCTACACCCGACGGTCTATATCAGTTCAATCACTCCCTCTTTCACAACTCTAGCCATCATCTACTGCTTTCCGCGATCCCATCCCGATGACCGCGTGCATAGTTGGTCGAGAGAGCAGATGCCTCCGGAACCCTGTCGTTCGAGATATTGCGCGGGAGAACGGCAATAAGGTTTTTGGGGAGCCTCTCGACGCGACTGCTCTCGATCCGTCCCTCTCTACGTCCGTCTCTGCTTTCACTTCTTCCTCCGCGTCGACTTGGCTGACAACGAAGCCGCCAAGAAGAAGGCCTCGGCCGATGCCAAGGCTGCCGCTGCCGATGCCCGTCGCGTTGGCCTGGCCAACCGGAGGATATGACTCGTCCATCTCTTAGCTGCTCATTCATGTGCTGGCCATATATATGTTGTTCATAGATATTTCGGTTTGTACATGCTCACATGCTCAGGTATCGGTACGAGGTGTATACCGTGTTTGTCATGTTTACTGTTTTCTCGTGGATTAGATTAGTTCTAATATTCCCAACACAAACATATACGGTGGGAAAATCTCGTTACAAGCGGCACCAATCAGCCTCCGGTCTAAAGATTAGCATATAGGCGAAGCCCGCGTCAACGTCCCAGGCTTTCCCCCTCGCCTAAATCGCTCGTGTTGTCCCATGCGTGCCAAGTCCATGCTAGTGCACTACCCAAGGATGGACCGCACGTCCCTGCCACCACGCGGGCGTTCTTACCATCGCGTCACTCGTCCCCCGCGTTTTAACGACCTGGGCACTGGGCAGCTTCCGCGCACGAGCCGAGCACGCACGCACGCACGCACGCCGGCCATTTCCCATGCCGAGAGACGTACGGCGAGCTCGTCCCGTGTCCCCTCCGTCCACCCCTCCCCAACTCTTTCCGGTCCGCGTTATCCTCCACCAAAACCACGTGAAACTCTCCAACTCTGCTTCCTTCGCCATCTCTGCCGCTCTATATAACCAGCGAGCGCCCGCGCTTTCCTCCTGACTTTAGCTTAGATCAAGTACATATATCCTCTGTTCCTCCCCCGCAAACGATAGACAGGCCTGGCCGGCGCAGCCTGCGACGTTCGAGCTCCCGCCGCGCGTCCACGCGTCGTCTCCGGCCATGGGGTTCCCCCTGGTGTGCTACTGCGTTGCCATCCCCAAGCCGGTCATCGCCTTCTGCAAGCTCGTCGCCGCCGTCAGGGACGCCTTCCTCCTGCTGCTCTCCCTCGTCGGCCTCTGCCGCTCCCCGCGCCGCTCCGTGGACGACGCCCCGCTGCCCGAGGAGGTCAAGGAGCGCCTCCCGGCCGTCGAGTTCTCCTTGCTGGCGCGTCCGGCAAAGCAGGGGTGCCACGACGGGGACGACGACGTCGCCGCCGCGGCGGCCACGTGCATCGTGTGCCTGGAGAGGCTGCGGGCGGCGGACGAGGTGCGGCGGCTGGGCAACTGCGCGCACGCCTTCCACCGCGGCTGCATCGACGGGTGGATCGACCTCGGCCGGACCACCTGCCCGCTGTGCCGCTCCCACCTACTGCCCCGCGCGCGGAGGGACGGCCCGCTCGCCAGCCTCCTCACGCGCGTTTGGTGACGACCAACCGCGCCACTCGTTAGCTCGGAGGCCACGTCTTTCGTTGTCCCAGCGCGGTGGCGGCCGACACAGAGATTCGCGATCTCGACCGGCTGCATGTATATTTAAAGATTGTGGGTTTACATCGTCTCAAAATCGGGATTTTATTTAGTTTAGGGCGCCACTTTGTATAGCCATCCAATCAAGAGGTCACCAATAGGTGCACAAGCATAGTTTTTTTTTCGTAGAGAAGGATTAGTTGGTCCAATATATGCCTGGTCGTGTTTGGCTAGTGGATCTCGAAATGTCAACAGCTCCAAAACGCATGTCGCTGTTCGACTTGTACAATCCCAGTCGTGGGACTACGACGTACAGTTGTATAACTCATACACTTATGCTTCATTAAAAAAAAACTTGATGATTGTTTGCTGACCGAGTTTTAATTTTTTGGTTCCGTCTAGTACCTCAATTTGCAGTGGCCAATAGTGCGTGGGGAAGATTCTGGACACGAACATGTGCACATTCAGTTCGGAAAAGACAGAAGTCACCTTAATTGATTGATTTTTAGCCCTATTAACGAGTTATATCCATTTCCCCTGTTTCTCTGCTCCAATAATAGTCACCACACAACAGGAACAGGACCCTATATATAGCGCGTAACCTCCAAATAATTCAATCTCATGGACTGCTGGTTTACATGGGAAGACCAACGGACGAAATCACTTCCTTTAGTGTAATATCACCAAACTTTGTTTAGTAGTTACTACTAGCACATATGCCAGTGCGTTATAACGGGACAAAAAATAACGTGCATTAAAATTTAGTGAGAATATATGTGCAAACAAAACCTTATGTGCACGCAGGAAGGAACATTTAGATTCTGGGTTTCGCCGCGTGTGAAGTAATCAATCCGCTAACTTTCCATTCATTGATCGAGGGAATTTAAGGGGGTTGATTGTTTTTTTTTTTGAGAAACACATGTAATTTTATTTATACTCATAACAATTACCGATACACTGATTTGGATCTAAGCTCAAAGAAAGTACAAAGTAACTCTTAACTAAGAATTATAATGAAATTTCTTGGGAACACCTTCTTCGTAGTATCAATCTTTGCTAGAAGAAATACTTCAAAGATTTCGGTAAAGATGTTGCAATTGGACGGAAGCAACAATGTTGTCACTCTTTCACCCGCACGAACATTACCAATAATGATTTTTGAAAGCGCCTTGAGTCGGTCATCCAAAAAGATGGGAAGTCTTGATCGATGAACGTGCTTGAGCCGGGGATGATCCCCTAGAAGTGCAGGCCGTCGGATCACGATATCTTCACCATGGTGTCGATGAAAGATTTCAACTCCACAAAGAATCAAACTAACAAAAAAAGTTTGATAGACTAACGTAAACTCACCAGACCCGAATAATCGGATCAACGAGGACAAAACACTCTCTAACCTCATGGCACCGCCAAAAGAACAAAAGTAAATTTATTCTTACAAAATATGATGATCAGTAGACGATGACGATGACGAAGAACGTAAACCTCTTGAAGATGCGAGCCCCCCCACCTCTCTGTGCCAAGATGGCAGCCGGAGGCGAGGGGACCAAAAGTTCCCTTGCGACGACGACGGCGACAGCTGCAACCCTAGGGTTTTGTTAGGTCATCGCACGCCAGAGAAGGGCCCCGAACTATTCAATCCATTTTTCCATTCATTCAAGGGGATTTAAGGTATGAAGTTTCATAATATGGAAGCGAGGCGGGTCTTCTCTTTTCCATGTACAAGCCACCAATATAGTACAAGCGGAGTTAATTTGACTCCGCAGTTTTTTCGTTAATTGATCCACGGGATTTAAGGTGTGAAGTTTCATAATATTGGAGTGAGCCGGGTCTTCTCTTTTACATGCATCTAGCTCATGTATTCGGGTCTTCTCTTCTCTTTTCTTCATAGCAATCGTCAAGAAAATCAGGGTCCTTTTGTAGCTAGTTCACATAGCAATCCATCCATCTAGCTCACCTGCTAACCCTGGAACACAAGAGAACCCTTCTTATCGAAGAGAATTGCTGGAGTTAATTCCTTTTTTAAGAAATCTAGGATCCTTTTTCAGCTAGCTCACGTATCAATCCATCCATCCTTCATCCAGCTTAATTCATCCATCCTTCATCTAGCTTACTACATGTAGTTTCACACACGTACATAAATTGGTATGACTATCTGTAAAGAAGAAATGTGGGGCTACTTAAATATTTTTGCCATATTTCCCAGGTAGTGGGGCTAGCTAAGTTGCATGGGCTGTGAAAGGCCGAGGCATCGAAACGACCTTTGTCTGTAAGGCGCGCGTAAAAGTAAAAAAGACAACGTTGAACGATCGAACTCACGACCTCAAAGACACGACCAAGTGATGCCAACCACTCGAACGAACACGCCCCGCTAACAAATAGCGAGCACGAATATTAAAGAACATACCGAAGCATCAGATTCGGAACATTTTTTTGATTTTTTTGATTTTTTGAACTTTTCAAATATAATAATAATTATGAATTACCAAATATTCTTGGAAACATGAACACTTTTTGAAATACTTAACATTTTTCAAAATTACGAAAAGTTGTATGAAAATCCATACATTTTTAAAACACATGAAGAAATTTGAACAGGAACATTTTTTGGAATTCACAAACATACTTTTGAAAACATGAACCTTTTATAAAACATGAATATTTTTTGAATTTGTGAACAATTTTTAGAAACGATGACAGTTTTGGAAATTCAGATCAAAATTTTAAAATGTATATATTTTAAACACGAGTATTATTTTGAATTTGTGAATATTTCACTAAAAAAATAATATGTTTTCAATTTGGAGAATTTTTTTAAATTTAATTTTTCAAAAATCTCAAACAATTTTGGAAAACATAAACATTTTTTTAAAAAAAGTGGGTACATTTTTTTAATTTTAAGAAATCCAGGGCCCTTTTCGAGTAAGCACACATACCAATGCATCCTTCGTCCAGCTTAATCCATCCATCCTTCATCCAACTTATTAATGCATGTAGTTTCACATAGCTATATAAATTTGTATGACTGTATCCAAAGGAGCAATGTGATACTATTTAAAATATTTTTTCCTTCAATTTGTGAACATTTCACTAAAACAAGAATATTTTTTGATTTCAAAACATTTTCTAAAATGCATTTGTTAGAAAATCTCGTATAATTTTGGACAACACAAATATATTTAAAAAAGGGAACATTTGAATTTTGAAAAAAATTCAGAACGAGAAAAAAGTTTAAAGTTCTGAACACTTTTCTAAACCGGATTTTTTTTGGAATTCTTAACATTTTTTGTGAATTTGAACAAAATTGAAATTTTGAATGTGTTTTGAAATTTTTTGATTTATGAAAAAAGTAAAAAAAGAAAATAAACTTGGAAAGAAAAATGGAAAATGAAATAGGAAAGAAACAGAAAAAGAAAAATAGAAACATAACAAATTGTTGGTGTGTGTGTGTGTGTGTGTGGAGGGGGCTCTTTAGGGCAGCCATCCGGCACTATAAATTGAGGAGGAGGGCAGCCACCACACTCACTCCAACTTGAGCCTTTGAGCTCCCACCAAATGACATGCAATGGCCCGCCTTCTCTCTCTAGCTACTGCATGAAATAGTGTCGTTGTGCCGAAAGACTGCATGGTCTTCGGTAGCGATTAGTTCTTGACCGCAGAGCGCTACTGGATAGGTGACACTGTATGTGTGCAACCCGGTAGAGAGATCGTAAGTTTGATCTTTTGTTCGAGGCATTGTTCGAGAGAGAAAATCCTCGCGGTTCGAAGGTTGTAAATTCCAAGCCACATGGATCTACAACAAGAATCTTCACCAACTCTACTTCTGCTGCGCTACGAGTTGCTAACGATCAGATCAAACCTTGTATGCATCTTCATAGTGGTCTTGAGATGGTGCGTACGACGGATTTTTGTTTGTTTTCCTAAGTTACCCTAAAAAAGTCCATACTAGTCACTACAAAAAAATACTTCCGTGATGATACGCGATTGTCATAGTAGGTCATGTTTTCTATCATGCATGTATATTCGTGACGATTTTATGATAGAATCAAGATAGTCATACCAGTGCTATCATGGAAGTGTTCCATCACAATAATCCATTTTATCATCACAAAAGTGTTCACTTCTGTGACGATAAATTACACGTCATGGAAGTGATTTCATCAAGGGTAACCGACACGTGGCATCCATCGTAATGGGTCGCCGTTAAGCTATCGGGTGCCAGTTTTGGATCTGATATCCGTTAACAGCCCCGACCAAAGGCTATTTTTCACGTGCCAGTTTCTCATTCGCCAAGGAACCACGCGCCAGTTTTGTGTTGCGACAAATGTCATCCATTCAATGGACGAGAGGCGCCTATGAAATGTTAACACGTGGCAGGGCTCAATGGGCCCATTTAGGTTAAAAAGGTCGACCCAATAACAGCCTACTTGCATATGGCCCATGTACATCCATGACCCATAAGGAGGGTATCAATTCGGCCCATCAGCGGCCCGTTGTCCATTGGACATCATTGTGGCTCATCGGGAGTTTCGATGCATTAATAGTCTGCTACGTAAATGAGACCAATTACGACCTAGTGTGTTTTCGGCCTGTTAGCAGCCCCTGCTAGAATTGGGCCATTGTCTGTGAGGTCTATCTTTCAGCCTTTTAGCAACCTGTCAAAGAGTTGGGCCATTGAGGGAGTCCTGGATTATGGGCTCCTCGGGCGTCCGGGCTATGCAACATGGGCCGGACTGATGGGACGTGAAGATGCAAGATAGAAGGCCTTCCCCCGTGTCCGGATGGGACCCTCCTTTGCGTGAATGGCAAGCTTGGCATCTAGATGTGTAGTTTCCTTTCTCTGTAAACCAATTCTGTACAACCCTAGGCCCCTCCGGTGTCTATATAAACTGGAGGGTTTAGTTCGCAGAGGCTATCACAAATCATATAGGCTAGACATCTAGGGTTTAGCCATTACAATCTCAAGGTAGATCAACTTTTGTAACCCCTATACCCATCAAAGTCAATCAAGCAGGAAGTAGGGTATTACCTCCATCAAGAGGGCCCGAACCTGGGTAAACATCGTGCCCCCTTTGTCTCCTGTTACCTTCGATCCTCAGGCGCACAGTTTGGGACCCCCTACACGAGATCGGCCGGTTTTGACACCGACATTGGTGCTTTCATTGAGAGTTCCACTGTGCCGTTGACAAAAGGTTCGATGGCTCGTTCGATCATCTACAACGATGCTGTTTCGGGGGAGGCTTTTCTCCCCGGTCAAATTTTTGTGTTTGGCGGCTTCGCGCTGCGTGGCAACTCGATTGGCCACCTTGAACAGATCGACAGCTACACCCCTGGCCATCGGATTAGTTTTGGAAATCTGAATTATGTCGTTGATATCCGAGGAGACTTGATCTTCGAAGGGTTCGCGGCCTCGACCTCCGCTCTTGTTGGAAATATGCCCTAGAGGCAATAATAAAATGGTTATTATTATATTTCCTTGTTCATGATAATTTTCTATTGTTCATGCTATAATTGTATTAACCGGAAACCATAATACATGTGTGAATACATAGATCGTAATATGTCCCTAGTAAGCCTCTAGTTGACTAGCTCGTTGATCAATAGATGGTCATGGTTTCATGACCATGGACACTGGATGTCGTTGATAACGGGATCACATCATTAGGAGAATGATGTGATGGACAAGACCCAATCCTAAGCATAGCACAAGATCGTGTAGTTCGTTTGCTAGAGCTTTTCTAATGTCAAGTATCATTTCCTTAGACCATGAGATTGTGCAACTCCTGGATACCGTAGGAGTGCTTTGGGTGTCTCAAATGTCACAATGTAACTGGGTGGCTATAAAGGTGCACTACAGGTATCTCCGAAAGTGTCTGTTGGGTTGGCACGAATCGAGACTGGGATTTGTCACTCCGTATGACGGAGAGGTATCTCTGGGCCCACTCGGTAATGCATCATCATAGTGAGCTCAATGTGACTAAGGAGTTAGCCACGGGATCATGCATTACGGAACGAGTAAAGAGAGTTGCCGGTAACGAGATTGAACGAGGTATGGGGATACCGACGATCGAATCTCGGGCAAGTAACATACCGATGGACAAAGGGGATTGTATACAGGATTGATTGCATCCCCGACATCGTGGTTCATGCGATGAGATCATCGTGGAACATGTGGGAGCCAATATGGGTATCCAGATCCCGCTATTAGTTATTGACCGGAGAGGTGTCTCGGTCATGTCTACATGGTTCCCGAACCCGTAGGGTCTACACACTTAAGGTTCGGCGACGCTAGAGTTGTAATGGGAATAGTATGTGGTTATCGAAGGTTGTTCGGAGTCCCGGATGAGATCCCGGACGTGACGAGGAACTCCGGAATGGTCCGGAGCTGAAGATCGATATATTGGACGAAGGGTATTGGAGTCCGAAATTGTTCTGGGAGTACCGGGTGACGACCAGCGTGACCGAAAGGAGTTTCGGAGGCCCCGACAAGCGTTGGGGGGCATTATGGGCCAAGGGGAGGGGGCACACCAGCCCCCTAAGGGGCTATGCGCCCCTCCCACCCCATCTCAGGTAACCTGGAGAGGTGGGGGCGCCTCCCCTAGGGCAGCCGCCCCTCCCAGCTTGGGGGGCAAGTTTCCTAGGGGTGGGGGCGCCCAAACCCATCTAGGGTTTCTCCTGTGGCCGCCGCCCTTCCCCTAGGGATACCCTAGGGCGCCTCCTCCTCCCCCTTACCCCTATATATAGTGAGGGAGAGAGAGGGCAGACGCAGCCCTTCCCCTGGCGTAGCCCATCGCTCCTCCTACACCTCCTCCTCCTCCGTAGTGCTTGGCGAAGCCCTGCAGGAGAACCGCAAGCTCCACCACCACGCTGTCATGCTGCCGGAGTTCTCCCTCAACTTCTCCTCTCCCCTTGCTGGATCAAGAAGGAGGAGACGTCCCCGGGCTGTACGTGTGTTGAACACGGTTCGGCGCTTAGATCGGATCTTCCGTGATTTGAATCGCCGCGAGTACGACTCCATCAACCGCGTTCTTGTAACGCTTCCACTTAGCGATCTTCAAGGGTATGAAGATGCACTCCCTCTCTCTCGTTGCTAGCATCTCCTAGATTGATCTTGGTGACACGTAGGAAAATTTTGAATTATTACTACGTTCCCCAACAGTGGCATCATGAGCTAGGTCTATGCGTATATTCTATGCACGAGTAGAACACAAAGTAGTTGTGGGCGATGATTTGGTCAATTTGCTTACCGTTACTAGTATTATCTTGATTCGGGCATTCTGGGATGAAGCGGCCCGGACTGACCTTACACGTACGCTTACGTGAGACTGGTTCCACTGACTGACATGCGCTTGATGCATAAGGTGGCTAGCGGGTGTTTGTCTCTCCCACTTTAGTCGGATCGGATTCGATGAAGAGGGTCCTTATGAAGGGTAAATAGCAATTGGCATATCACCGTTGTGGCTTTTGCGTAGGTAAGAAACGTTCTTGCTAGAAACCCATAGCAGCCATGTAAAACATGCAACAACAATTAGAGGACGTCTAACTTGTTTTTGCAGGGTATGCTATGTGATGTGATATGGCCAAAAGGATGTGATGAATGATATATGTGATGTATGAGATTGATCATGTTCTTGTAATAGGAATCACGACTTGCATGTCGTTGAGTATGACAACCGGCAGGAGCCATAGGAGTTGTCTTAATTTATTGTATGACCTGCGAGTCAATATAAACGCCATGTAATTACTTTACTTTGTTGCTAACCGTAAGCCATAGTAGTAGAAGTAATAGTTGGCGAGACAACTTCATGAAGACACGATGATGGAGATCATGGTGTCATGCCGGTGACGAAGGTGATCATGCCGTGCCTCGAAGATGGAGATCAAAGGCGCAAGATGATATTGGCCATATCATGTCACTTTATGATTTGCATGTGATGTTTGTCATGTTTACATCTTATTTGCTTAGAATGACGGTAGCATAAATAAGACGATCCCTCATTAAAATTTCAAGAGATGTGTCCCCCTAACTATGCACTGTTGCGAAGGTTCGTTGTTTCGAAGCACCACGTGATGATTGGGTGTGATAGATTCTAACATTTTCATACAACGGGTGTAAGCCAGATTTACACATGCGAAACACTTAGGTTGACTTGACGAGCCTAGCATGTACAGACATGGCCTCGGAACACAAGAGACCGAAAGGTCAAACATGAGTCGTATAGTAGATGCGATCAACATGGAGATGTTCACCGTCGATGACTAGTCCGTCTCACGCGATGATCGGACACGGCCTAGTCGATTCGGATCATGTATCACTTAGATGACTAGAGGGATGTCTATCTGAGTGGGAGTTCATTAAATAATTTGATTAGATGAACTTAATTATCATGAACATAGTCTAAATTGTCTTTGCAAATTATGTTGTGGATTAATAGCTCGCGCTTTAGCTCCTTGTTTTAATATGTTCCTAGAGAAAGACTAAGTTGAAAGATATTGTAAGCAATTGTGCGGACTAGGGCCGTAGTTTGAGGATTGTCCTCACTACTACACAGAAGGCTTCTGTCCTTGATGCACCGCTCGGTGTGCCAACCCCTCTGGCGTCGTCTGTGGATGTTGTGAACATCTAGAAGACACGTTCTGATGACTACCTGATAGTTTAGTGCGCCATGCTTTACGGCTTAGAGTGGGGGCTCCAAAAGCGTTTCGAACGCCATGGAACATATGAGATGTTCCAAGAGCTGAAATTGGTATTTCAGGCTCTTGCCCATGTTGAGAGGTTTGAGACCTCTGACAAGATCTTTGCCTACAAAATGGAGGAGAATAGCTCAGCCAGTGAGCATGTGCTCAGAATGTCTGGATGCTTCAATCACTTGAATCAAGTGGGAGTTAATCTTCCAGATAAGAGAGTGATTGACAAAAGTTCTCCAGTCACTATCACCAAGCTGCTAGAGTTTCGTGATGAACTATAACATGCAAGGGAAGATGATCCCGGAGTTGTTCGTCGTGCTTAAGGCCATGAAGGTAGAAATCAAGAAGGAGCATCAAGTGTTGATGGTTAACAAGACCACTAGTTTCAAGAAGGGCAAGGGCAAGAGGGGAAACTTCATGAATGGCAAGCCAGTTGCCGCTCCAGTGAAGAAGCCCAAGAACCCAAACCCGAGACGAAGTGCTTCTATTAGGGGAACGGTCACTGGTAGCGGAACTGCCTCAAATACTTGGTAGATAAGAAGGCTGGCAACTTCAACAAAAGTATATTTGATATATGTGTTATTGATGTGTACCTTACAAGTACTCCTAGTAGCACATGGGTATTAGATACCGGTTCAGTTGCTAATATTGGTAACTCAAAACAAAAGCTACGGAATAAACAGAGACTAGCTAAGGGCGAGGTGACGATGTGTGTTGGAAGTGTTTCCAAGGTTGATGTGATCATCATCGCACGCTCCCTCTACCTTCGGGATTAGTGTTGAACCAAGATAAATGTTGTTTGCATTGGTGTCTACGTTGAGCATGAACATGATTAGATCATGTTTATTGCAATACGGTTATTCATTTAAGTAAGAGAATAATGGTTATTTTGTTTACATGAATAATACCTTCTATGGTCATGCACCCAATGTGAATGGTTTATTGAATCTCGGTCGTAGTGATACACATGTTCATAACATTGATGCCAAAAGATGTAGAGTTGATAATGATAGTACCACTTTCTTGTGGCACTGTCGCTGAGGTCATATTGGTGTAAAACGCATGAAGAACCTCCATGCTAACGGACTTTTGGAGCCACTTGATTTTGAATCACCTGACACATGCGAACCATGCCTCATAGGCAAGATGACTAAAACCCCATTTTCTGGAACAATGGAACGGGCAAGTGACTTGTTGGAAATCACACATGTTGATGTGTGCGGTCCGATGAGTGTTGACGCACGCAGTGGATATCATTGTTTTCTCACCTTCACCGATGAATTGAGTAGATATGGGTATATTTACTTAATGAAGCATAAGTCGGAAATGTTCGAAAAGTTCAAGCAATTTCAGAGTGAAGTTGAGAATCATCATAACAAGAAGATCAAGTTCCTACGATCTGATCAAGGGGAGAGTATCTGAGTTATGAGTTTGGAAATCACTAAAGACAAGGTGGAATTGTTTCACAGTTGACGCCACCTGGAACACCATAGCGTAATGGTGTGTCCGAACGTCGTAATCGCACCCTATTGGATATGGTGCTATCTATGATGTCTCTTACCGATCTACCGCTATCATTTTGGGGTTATGCATTAGAGACAATTACATTCACTTTAAATAGGGCACCATCTAAGTCCGTGGAGACGACACTGTATGAACTATGGTTTGGCAAGAAACCTAAGTTGTTGTTTCTTAAGGTTTGGGGCTACGATGCTTATGTCGATAGGCTTCGGCCAGAAAAGCTTGAACCCAAAGAGGAAAATTGTGTCTTCATAGAATACCCAAACAAGATGATTGGGTGTACCTTCTATCTCAGATCTGAGGGCAAAGTATTTGTCGCTAGGAACAGGTCCTTTCTCGAGAAAGAGTTTCTCTCGAAAGAATTGAGTGGGAGGAAGATAGAACCTTATGAGGTTGTTGAACCTTTACTTCAACCAGAGAGTTGCGCAGCACAGAAAGATGTTTCTGTGGCACCTACCTCAGTTGAAGAGAAAGCTAATGATGATGATCATGGAGCTTCATATCAAGTTACTATCGAACCTCGTAGGTCGACAAGGCGGTGTACAACTTCTGAGTGGTAACCCTGTCTTAAAGGTCATGTTGTTGGACAAACGATGAACCTATGAGCTATGGAGAAGCGATGGTGGGCCCGGATTCCAACAAATGGCTGGAAGCCATGAAATCCGAGATAGGATCTATGTATGAGAACAAAGTATGGACTTTAGTGGACTTGCCCGATGATCGGCAAGCCATTGAGAATAAATGGATCTTTAAGAAGAAGACAGACGCTGATGGTAATGTCACCATTTATGAAGCTCGACTTGTCTCAAAGAAGTTTTCGACAAGTTCAAGGAGTTGACTACGATGAGACTTTCTCAATCATAGCGATGCTACAGTCTGTTAGAATTATGTTAGCAGTTGCTGCATTTTCATTTACGAAATCGGGCAGATGGATGTCAAAACAAAGTTTCCTTGACAGTTTCCGTGAGGAAAGGATGTATGTGATACAACCAGAAGGTTTTGTCGATCCTAAGGATGCTAGAAGGTATGCAAACTCCAGCGATCCTTCTATGGACTGGAGCAGCATCTTGGAGTTGGAACATACGCTTTGATGAGGTGATCAAAGCATTTGGGTTTATACAAAGTTTGCAAGAAACTTGTATTTGCAAGAAAGTGAGTGGGAGCACTACCACATTTTGATAAGTATATGTGGATGACATATTGTTAATCAGAAATGATGTAGAATTTTTGGAAAGCATAAAGGGTTGTTTGAATGGAGTTTTTTCAAAGGAAGACCTAAAGCTGCTTACATGTTGGGTATATATCAAGATCTATAGAGATAAATCAAGATGCCTGATAAGACTTTCACAGAGCACATACCTTGACATGATCTTGAAGGAGTTCAAGATGGATCAGTCAAAGAAGGAGTTCTTGCATGAGTTGTAAGGTGTGAAGTTAAGACTTGAAGCTCGACCATGGCAGAAGAAAGAGAAAGGACGAAAGTCGTCCCCTATGCCTTAGCCATAGGCTCTATACGATATGCCATGCTGTGTACCGCGATGTGCCTTGCCACGTGTCTGGCAAGGGGGTATAAGAGTGATCCAAGATTGGATCATTGGAAAACGGTCAAAATTGTCCTTAGGAATAAGGAAATGTTTCTTGATTATGGAGGTGATGAAGAGTTCGGCGTAAAAGGTTACGCCGATGCAAGCTTTAACACCTATCCGGATGACTCTGAGTAGCAAACCGGATACGTATAGTGGAGCAACCATTTGAAATAGCTCCAAGTGGAGCATAGTATCAACATCTACAATATGAAATAGAGCTTTGCGAAGAACACACAGATCTGAATGTTGCAGACCCGTTGACTAAAACCTCTCTTGTAAGCATAACATGATCAAACCCTAGAACTCATTGAGTGTTAATCACATGGTGATGTGAACTAGATTATTGACTCTAGTAAACTCTTGGGTGTTAATCACATGGCGATGTGAACTAGATTATTGACTCTAGTAAACTCTTTGGGTGTTAGTCACATGGTGATGTGAACTATGAGTGTTAATCACATGGCGATGTGAACTAGATTATTGACTCTAGTGCAAGTGGGAGACTGTTGGAAATATGCCCTAGAGGCAATAATAAAATGGTTATTATTATATTTCCTTGTTCATGATAATTGTCTATTGTTCATGCTATAATTGTATTAACCGGAAACTGTAATACATGTGTGAATACATAGATCGTAATATGTCCCTAGTAAGCCTCTAGTTGACTAGCTCGTTGATCAATAGATGGTCATGGTTTCCTGACCATGGACATTGGATGTCGTTGATAACGGTATCACATCATTAGGAGAATGATGTCATGGACAAGACCCAATCCTAAGCATAGCACAAGATCGTGTAGTTCGTTTGCTAGAGCTTTTCTAATGTCAAGTGTCATTTCCTTAGACCATGAGATTGTGCAACTCCCGGATACTGTAGGAGTGCTTTGGGTGTATCAAACGTCACAACGTAACTGGGTGGCTATAAAGGTGCACTACAGGTATCTCCGGAAGTGTCTGTTGGGTTGGCACGAATCGAGACTGGGATTTGTCACTCCGTATGACGGAGAGGTATCTTTGGGCCCACTCGGTAATGCATCATCATAATGAGCTCAATGTGACTAAGGAGTTAGCCACGAGATCATGCATTACAGAACGAGTAAAGAGAGTTGCCGGTAACGAGATTGAACGAGGTATGGGGATACCGACGATCGAATCTCGGGCAAGTAAAATACCGATGGACAAAGGGGATTGTATACGGGATTGATTGAATCCCCGACATTGTGGTTCATCCGATGAGATCATCGTGGAACATGTGGGAGCCAATATGGGTATCCAGATCCCGCTATTGGTTATTGACCGTAGAGGTGTCTCGGTCATGTCTGCATGGTTCCCGAACCCGTAGGGTCTACACTCTTAAGGTTCGGTGACGCTAGAGTTGTAATGGGAATAGTATGTGGTTACCGAAGGTTGTTCGGAGTCCCGGATGAGATCCCGGACGTGACGAGAAACTCTGGAATGGTCCGGAGGTGAAGATCGATATATTGGACGAAGGGTATTGGAGTCCGGAATTGTTTTGGGAGTACCGGGTGACGACCAACGTGACCGAAAGGAGTTTCGGAGGCCCCGACAAGCGTTGGGGGGCCTTATGGGCCAAGGGGAGGGGGCACACCAGCCCACTAAGGGGCTGTGCGCCCTTCCCACCCCATCTCACGTAACCAGGAGAGGTGGGGGCGCCTCCCCTAGGGCAGCCGCCCCTCCCGGATTGGGGGAGCATGTTTCCTAGGGGTGGGGGCGCCCAAACCCATCTAGGGTTTCCCCTGTGGCCGCCGCCCCTCCCCTAGGGATACCCTAGGGCGCCTCCTCCCCCCCTTACCCCTATATATAGTGAGGGAGAGTTAGGGCAGACGCACCCCTTCCCCTGGCGCAGCCCCTCCCTCCTCCTACACCTCCTCCTCCTCAGTAGTGCTTGGCGAAGCCCTGCAGGAGAACGGCAAGCTCCACCACCACGCCGTCGTGCTGCCGGAGTTCTCCCTCAAATTCTCCTCTCCCCTTGCTGGATCAAGAAGGAGGAGACGTCCCCGGGCTGTATGTGTGTTGAATGCGGAGGCACCGTCCGTTCGGCGCTTAGATCGGATCTTTCGCGATTTGAATCGCCGCGAGTACGACTCCATCTACCGCGTTGTTATAACGCTTCCGCTTAGCGATCTTCAAGGGTGTGAAGATGCACTCCTTCTCTCTCATTGCTAGCATCTTCTAGATTGATCTTGGTGACACGTAGGAAGATTTTGAATTATTATCACATTCCCCAACAGCTCTGGCCTTAGATCCGGAGCAAACTACCCGGTCCGAAGATGGGAATTTTGAGCCCACCGGACTCCCTACAATTACGAAGCTCGCTACCGGAGATCCGGAGGGGACGGCGTCATCGGCAAGCCCGGAGTCAAACTGGGCTCCTCCATACCTCGAGGGTCGCCTCCGAGTCGCGCTCCTCGTCTTCCTCCTCCTTGCGGGAGTCGCCAGAAGACGCGTCCACCGGCGCCATCGCCTCCGGGACTGCAAGGGGCGCCGGCGGCACCAGGCCGCGCTTGTCAAAGGTGGGCATGGCGGCCGCAACCTGCGCCCCGTCCTTGCGAGTGAACAGGGGAACGATGGTGCTCGGCGGATACTCTTGGTCGTCCCCGACCAAGAGGCGGAGAGCTACAGCCAGCTCCTCGTCAGACAAGGCTCCCGGACTCAGGCGAAGCTTGTCTTCTTCACCCCCAAGCATCCACAAGGGGCGCAAGCGCGCCTGAAGCGGAGCCACCCGTAGCATCAGGCACTCCCTCAGGAGCATGGCCCCATCAGCTTCGCCGCCTTCGCATTGCCCGGCTTCAGGTCGGCGTTCATCTTCTCCAGCACCGACGTTGCCCAGTCATCAGTGAGCTTCGCGCGAGACCACCCCTCGTCAGACTGGGGCATCTCCGTCGGCAGCCTCAAGCGTGGGTGGACGCACTTGGCGTCCATCATGACCCACTTGCTCCTGAAGCTGTCGGCCTTTTACCCAGCCTTCGAAATTGCGTTGGCCTTGCCGGCCGCGATGAAATTGGCGCACCCGGAGGTACGACCATCGTTGATGCGGAGGAAGAAGAAGTGGCGTAGCAGAGCCACGGACGACATCACGCCGACATATGCCTCACAGTAGAAAGCGAAGATCGACAAGAGAAGGATGGAGTTGGGATGGAGGTGAAGGGCCCGTAACCCATAATGGCGGAGGATGGCGTAGAAGAAGTCGAAGAAAGGGGGAACCATGCCCGCGATGATGCTGCTCATAAAGAAGGGGTAGAAGGTTCTATTCGAAGCCTCCGGCTCGGCGAATCCAGCCCGGAGCTCGGTCTCCCCCCTCTCGTTGCTCTCCCCCGCCGTCAGCAGGCGCGTGGCGGCGAGGTTCTTATCCGAGACGTTGGGCGTGTCTAGAGCCGGCTCGTACCAAGCAGGCGGCGCAGCAACCTTGGCCTTTTGGGGCGCCATTGGTCGGAAGCTCGGAAGGGGATTGAAGCAGATCTAGAGATCTCGGAGGCGAGGAGCGAGAAAGGGGATCTGGAGCAAGGCGAAGGAAAGCAATGAAGGCAAGCGTAGCCCGCGCCAGCCTTTTGTCAGGCGGGCAGTTGCCGAGGCAACGTGGGGAAGCGGAGATGCCCACATCCAATCAATCGCCACGCGTCGACCAAGGCCACAGGCTGTTGGGGCCCGCGGTGCTTGGCACTTGCCCTTTGGCTTCGCCTCGAAGCCAAGTCCGAGCACGCCTTGGGCCCGGGGGCTACTGTCGGCGTCCTGGGAACGGGGGTCCCCAGACTTGCCTGCCTGCGGCCCACGGGGTGGCTCCGCCAACGGCCCTGTACGACCCATCTTCACCAGCAAACATTCAAGACCCTCGCGAGGGGCCAAGCCTCGTGAGGCAGACAACACAAGACCTCCTCGGGAGAGGCCTCACCAGGCTGGCTCACGAGGGGCGGAGAGATCAAGGCAAGGGAACCTCGCGAGGTTCCTACGACGTCAGCCGTGACGACCAAGGCCAGGCGGGCGCCAGCGCGCATAGTGTCCCCGTTTCCTCTTTGGTGCTAAAGGGGCAAGCGCAGGCGAGGAGTCCCGAGGCATGAGGCAAATGTTTCCATATCGGTGCAACGAGACCAAGACCAGCAGGACGGCAGGACGAAGGTCACCGTGGAGCCCAAGAAGGCGTCACCACCAGAGCCTTTGGCAGGCGAAGGCCACCTTTAGTCAGGATAACTTGTACTAGTTGTCTTCCTTCGAATTTGGCCGTTGTTGGCTCCCTTCCCGCTCAATATTTGGGGAGAGGACCAGGGCCTCTATAAATATGACTAGCCACCACCATAGGGATCATCTCATCTTGGACTAAATCATCCTCACCCACACAAGTTCACCAAGCACAAGAACACCTCTCCTCAGGAGGCTGTTCTTCCCCTTGTACTGTTCATCCTCAGCCCAAGAGGCAATCCACCACACCACACTGGAGTAGGGTATTACACCACAACGGTGGCCTGAACCAGTATAAATCTCGTGTCTCTTGTGTTGTGGGTTCGTCGAGCTAGGCTTTGAGATCGCGGTGAGGCCAAGGGCGTGATTAGGTAGGGGGAGATCTTCGTGCGCACCCCAGTGTTCGAACCTCGCGGATTTTGCCGGAACCCGAAATCCGACATTTGGCGCGCCAGGTAGGGGTGCGCCGAAGCTTTCCTTCCGTCGATCCGCGTCCTATCGCTTCGTCGTCTCCATGGCGGACGCTCGTCGAGCCCGCGCTGAGCGTCGGGCCGCCCTCGCCGTCCGCGTCGCTCAGACCACTCCTGTCGGCGGGCCTCCCCGCCGTTCCCCGTCGCCTGCCGCCAATGCCGCCACCGGCCCAGTGGAAAATGAGCAGCAAGCATCCTCACTACACCCCTCGGTGCGGCGGGACGCTCGCACTGCCACTCCGTCGCTGACCCCGGCCGGCTCGTCGTCTCACGCTCATCGCGCTCCCACGAACGCGCCGGCCGCGCTGCTAATGGCACACGAGGTCCTGCGATACCGCCCCGTCGACGACCTCTACGAGGACTGGCTGGACCGCATCGCCGAGCTCATCAGCGCCGCAGGGGGCTCCCCTGCGCCATCTCTCTCACTGCCTCGCCCTCCGCCAACTTCGGGCGGCGTGGCGCACAGAGCGCCTCCACCGCCTCTGCACCAAGACGGCGTCCTGGCGCCAAGGCGTGCGGCCCCCCGGCATGACCCACCGCGCCGGGCGCCTGCGCGAGCAGAAGGAAGCTACCAAGAAGTTCCTCGTCCGCAAGAAAACGCTCCCGCGCTCCCAGCACCACTACGACAAGACCGTGCGCTGCCTGCGGTGGCGGTGCGCGGACATCAAGGGCAGGCTCCACATGAGCAAAGGGTCCCAGTGGCCACCGCAGGCTGCCGCGCCTTCACCCCTGAGCTGCGTAGCATCGCGTGGCCGGGCAAGTTCAAGCCAGACCTGCCTCCTTGCTACGACGGCACCCCCAACCCCACGGAGTTCTTGTAGCTCTACGAGCTGAGCATCGAGGCGGCCAATGGCGACGAAAAGGTCATGGCGAACTGGTTCCCCGTGGCTCTCATGGATGGCGCTCGTTCGTGGCTCCTAAACCTGCCCCCGGGTTCGATCTCCTCCTGGAACGAGATGCGCGACCGCTTTGTCGCCAACTTCCAGGGCACTCGCGACCGCCCTCCGGCCGCGGGTGACCTGCGCTGCATCAAGCAGCAGCCAGGAGAGACCCTCCAGAAGTACATGCAGCGCTTCAACAACGTTCACCTCAAGATCCCCAAGGTGACGGACGAGGCCATCATCTCCGCGTTTTCTGATGGCGTCCGCGACGTCAAGATGAAGGAGGAGCTCGCCATCCACGAGGAGCTGTGCACGACCTTGGAGCTATTCAACCTGGCGACCAAGTGCGCAAGAGATGAGGAAGGGCGCCTTTCCCTCCTCGAGCTCCCGGCTGCTGACCCTGAGGAGAAGAAGGCCAAGGCCAAGGATGTGAAGCGCAAGGGGGTGGCCGTGCTTGCAGCGGAGCCGGAGACGAAGCGCGGCCAGGACGTTCCCGAGTCGTCTAAGAGCAGCCGTCCGTTCTGCGCCTTCCACAACGTCTACAGCCACAACACTAATGACTGTCAAGAGCTCAGGGCCATTCGGGACGGACGCCTCGGTAGACGCCCCGAGCGCAACTGTCACGCCCAATATGCGACCCTATCCGAGAGGAACTCGAAGGTCCCACCAAGGATAGACCCGCATATTGAAACGCTTTTGCAAGGTGGATATCATTACATCAACATTACATAATAGATGGGGATACATACAGGCATACAAATGTCGCAAGAATACATCAATACATCATACACATGATCAACATCCGACTACGGATGAAACACCAACAGAAACTCAAACGACATCCACCCTGCTAGCCCAAGCTGCCGACCTGGAACCTATCCCCTGAACGAAGAAGAAGCAGAAGAAGAACTTCAAAACAAGTAAACATCGCTCTCGCATCATGATCATCGCAAAACGTGTACCTGCAACTGTTGTTGTAGTAATCTGTGAGCCACGAGGACTAAGCAATCCCATTACCATGGGTGTCAAGACTAGCAAAGCTTAAAGGGTAAGGAAGGGGTAAAGTGGTGAGGTTGCAGCAGCGTCTAAGCATGTATGGTGGCTAGCTTACGCAAATAAGAGCGAGAAGAGAAGCAAAGGAACGGTCGTGAAACTAGAAATGATCAAGAAGTGATCCTGAACTCCTACTTACGTCAAACATAACCCAGAAACCGTGTTCACTTCCCGGACTCCGCCGAGAAGAGACCATCACGGCTACACACGCGGTTGATGCGTTTTAATTAAGTCAAGTGTCAAGTTCTCTACAACCGGACGTTAAAATTCCCATCTGCCACATAACCGCGGGCACGGCTTTCGAAAGATAATACCCTGCAGGGGTGTCCCAACTTAGCCCATTATAAGCTCTCACGGTCAACGAAGGATAATCCTTCTCCCGGGAAGACCCGATCAGTCTCGGAATCCCGGTTACAAGACATTTCAACAATGGTAAAACAAGACCAGCAAAGCCGCCCGATGTGTCGACAATCCCGATAGGAGTCGCACGTACCTCGTTCTCAGGACACACCGGATGAACACTACGTACAACTAAAACCAGCCCTCAAGTTTCCCCGAGGTGGCGCTGCAAGTGGCTCTAGTTTGGACCAACACTCCGAGGAGCACTGGCCCGGGGGGTAAAATAAGATGACCCTCGGGAGCGCGACTCCCAAGGGAAAAAGTCTAGGTGAGGCAAATGTAAAACCAAGGTTGGGCCTTGTTGGAGGAGTTTTATTCAAAGCGAACTGTCAAGGGGGTCCCATAAATCACCCAACCGCGTAAGGGACGCAAAATCAAGGAACATAACACCGGTAAGACGGAAACTAGGGCGGCAAGAGTGGAACAAAACAGCAGGCATAAGGCCGAGCCTTTCACCCTTTACCAAGTATATAGATGTATTAATAATATAAGAGATATTGTGATATCCCAACATAAACATAATCCAACAAGGAGAAATCTTCATCTTCACCTTCAACTAGCAACGCTATAAGAGGGGCTGAGCACAAGTGATAACCTAGCCAAACAACGGTTTGCTAGGAAGGGTGACGAAGGTTAGAGGTTCATGGCAATTTGGGAGGCTTGAAGAGCAAGTGATAGGTGGCGCAGCATAGCGATAGAACGAAGCAACTAGCATAGCAATGATAGTAATGAGATCCAAGGTGACGGTCATCTTGCCTGAAATCCCTCTAGGAAGAAGAACGAGTCCGTGAAGAAGATGAAGCCACGAAAACGAACGAATCCTCACGATCGCAACGACACGGGAACTATCGAGAAGAAGCACACAACATGGTAAACACACCACACATGAACAAGGCATGATGCTCAACCAAGTATGATGCATGACAAAGCTATATGAAGCTACTCATGGCAAGAGATGAGGCATACAAGAGCAGCACATCAAAGCAAGTTTAAATGAGGCCGGAAACAAGATATAGCAAATCCGGTAAGTCCTCATATGCAAATTTCGAAATTGGTCCAGATCTGAACAAACATTAAGTTGAAGTTGTTAAACAGCAAGTTAAAGAGCACCATGATGATCTACACGAAATTCTAGTCAAGTTTCATATAAAGTTCATTATATTCGGAGCTACGGTCTAGAAGGTATGAGCAAAACAAGTTAAACATGGCATTGATGCAAAATGCATTTAAACATCAAGAAAACACCTCAACACAAGGATGCAACAAGATAATATGGAACTACATGCAATTCTAAGCAAGTTACATATAGAGCACACCCCAAACGGAGCAACGGTGCAACACATACACTCCAAACAAGATATAACAACAATATGTCCAAAACAGCAACTAGGCATCTAGCAAGCATCAAAACAATATGCTACAGCAACTCACATGAAAACAAAATGCATGGACATGATATACAGGTAAAGCATTACAAAACATGAACAATGAGATATTCCTAGAAATCACTAGAACATGCTCAAAAGGACATGGAAAGATTGCAAATAATAACAGATTCACAAACTTAGCAGAAAATCACTGGACATGGCAGAAATAACATCAGGTTGCAAAGTTTAGAGCAAGAAAACAACATACTACAGGAATATATAATAGCAAACAAAGGCATGGCATGAATCTACTAATTGCATAGAACAAAAGTCCCTTACTGATCACGAGCCAAAAAAGCACAGAAGATATGATGACACCCATGTAAACATTGCAAGTAATATGACAGATTCAGACTTGGTGAAAATAACAGGACATGGCAGAAACAACGATAAGTAGGCATGTTGGTGAGCTTGAACCACTCACCACAGAGCAATACATGGCACGACAAGGTAACCAACAGTAAGATGGCATGAATACTAAACATGGCAATAGCATAGTCATAGGGTGCATGGATCACTAGCAACAACCATGGAAAAATTGATTAACATGTAAACAATCTGCCAGGAACTTTTATAGCAAAAGTAGAGCAAGATTAAGACATGCTAGACCACCCCATAAATGCAACTATGGGCATGGATGGGTAGAGCATAACATGTGTAACAAAATATTCTTAGTGAACATCTCCAGATTATGCATAGAACTCATGGAGACAGCAGGTTTACATGGCAACAAAATATAACAGACTCAGACTTGGCAGAAATCACGAAGTCACAGAAATCAGCAACATCACGGAGGCTACTTTGCATGCTTGTGCTAGTCACCAAATAGATCACAAAAATACAAGACAAGCACCATTGTAAATATGGCATGATGTAGTTCAAAACACATGTAGAGCTCATGCTCATAGGATGCACACACAAAATGCAATGAAAAAGACAAATCACCAAGTTCTGTAAACAGACAGCAGTTAACAGCATATAGCACTCTTGAAACGATGATTAGGGCATCAACATGACCTCAAACAAGCATGGCACAATGGAACAAAATGGAGAGCATCTCATGACGAACATTTCGATATAATATATGCATGAATCGGTGCACCGAGCATGAAGTTATGGCATGATGAACAGGGCAACATAATGCAACAATTTCGGGACTTGGCAGAAATTTACCACTCCGAAAACTGGACGGAACCAAGCGGGACGGGGAGATCCGGGATCGGGGCGCCGTTTGGTTCGGGGAGTGGGTGGATCTGGTCCCACTCCCGGATCTGACCGGAGTTCTCGCCGGAGACGGCGACGGCGACCGGAGGCGACGGCGGCGGAGGCCGGCGACGAGGGGGAGGACGCGGACCCGGGGCGGGGCCGGTGAAGGGGAGGCCGGAGCGAGCTCAGGGACGAGCGGCGGCGAGCTCGCCGGAGTGGAGGCGGCGGGCGACGGCGGGATCTGGCGCGGCCGGCTGGAGGTCGACGACGGCGGGGCACGCTCCTGCGAGGAACGGCGGGGGTGCGGCGGCGACCCAGGCCGGCCCGGGCGGCGAGGCACAACGGCGGCGGGGCGACCCGTGGAGGCGGCCGGCGGCGGCGAAGGCGGGGCGGCGATCGGGCGGCGGAGCGGCGGGGCGCGAGAGCGGGGGCGCGGCCGGACGGGCCTGCGCGGGCGGCGGCGCGGACGGGATGGGCCGCGCGGGCCCGATTCGGGCCGCGCGGGCTGCGGTGGACGGGGGCGGCGCGGGGGTGAGGTGGCGGCGGTGGATTGGGCACGGGACGGCGGTGGACATGTCCGGTGGTGGGGAAAGGAGTCCGGCGGCGCGGAGGGAAGAAGGTTAGGGTTTCATCCGCAATTTCGGGGGAGAATGGCATATTTATAGGTAGAGGGAGCTAGGAGTGTCCAAAAGAGGTGCGGTTTTCGCCCACACGATCATGATCGAACACCCGAGAGCATGGAGGGGTTTTTGCTGGGTTAGTGGGCTGATTTGGAGGGGTGTTGGGCTCCACAAAAGAAGGTGTCGTGGAATTGTCACGTCAGATGTCCTCGTGCAAGGACTTAGTCGTGGAGCCATCGCAGCTAGGAAGCTTAAAGGGGTTAAACGGGACAAGGAACACGAGGGTTATACTGGTTCGGCCCCTTGCGGTGAAGGTAAAAGCCTACGTCCAGTTGAGGTGGTATTGATTAGGGTTTCGACGACCAGGAGCTAAACCGTCCTACCTGGTTATCGATTTGGTCTTGCTTGTCCCTAAACCGCCGCCGGGTCGTCCCTTTATATAGAGAGGTTGACGCCCAGCGGCTCTCAGAGTCCCGGCCGGCTCATAACAGTTTCCGGCTCGGACTCTTAACTATTCTTGCCTTACACTACAAGTTTCACCATAACGGCGGTTATCACTACGGGCCTTAAGCCATCTCCGGGTCTTAAGCCCATTATTGACCCGCCGTCTTCTAGTTTGGTATTGGGCTTCGCGTGATGACCATTATGACGTAACCCGGCCCCTCCTGGGCGGGTGACTCTAATGGTTATATCCTCAACTTTAGGCCTCAGATTGATTTGAACCGGTTCATGTCAATCTTCAATCCCTTTGAGAGAAAATCTTCCGGCTTATATTTGTGCGAAGGTTATAACCCGCCGTGGCGTCATCTTCTGGATTCCTGGTAACCTGCCATGACGTTATCTTCCATTAAGTTCATTTTTTTATTCTGTCATATTCCAACGGATCTTATCTTTAATGGCCATCCCGAAAATCGAGGCGCTTCTGTAGCGAGATAATCACGCCTTGGCCTCCTCGTTTCTCGCGCCCACTTATTAGCCGCACCTTATAAATAGGCCCGGCCCGTAAGCCTTCATTTACTTATCTCCTCCATCGTCTTCCTCCTATGACACCCGAGAGCTCGAGCTCCGCCGCCGCCGCCGCTCTCCTGGTCTTCGTCAACCTCGGCCCTGCATCACCCTGACCGGTCCAGAGAAACGGCAGCAACCTCCGCATCTCTTTCCGCACCAGTAAGTTCTTGCCACTCCATAGAGTAGATCCGCATTAGGGTTCTTGTTGTTCTCCCCTGTTCTTCGCAGTCCGTCGCCATTTCTTCACAGTTTTTTCTACACGGCCCCCTTGGATCCAGAAACCATATAGAACTCGTGCGGCTGTGGTTTTGCACCCATTTTCAATAGTAGCATGTCCCCTTTACTTGCAAAGAGATCTCCTTAGAGCTCATGAACTTCTCTGTATCAGCTTTCTAGGTCTAGAATTTTTTTCTTTCTAGTCGATCGTTTGATCCAAAATAATTACTGCGATCTGTGAAACTTGTTTGTGCCACACTTAGTCAAAAATTGCATCTGTTAGCTATGGCGGCTCATATCTCCGGCTTAAAAGAGGCCATGCGCTGTGAAATTTCCGGCTTATTTATGATAGAGTTTTAAACAACTTGAATTACTCACGATGCCCACAGCGGCTTAGATAACCCGACACAATTAGCAATATGTCATTAGGCCCCTTCATAAGCCGCCATCTTGAAAACTGAACTGTAAACTTCCTCCGGCTTATAGTTAAACCGGACATTTCCTTTTGTCATAGGCTTCGTCTTTCACAATGCCGCCCAAGGCTCCCAAGGCACCCATCACGTGCAACTGGATGAGATCCAATGTTACTGATGATACTTTAGCTGATTTCGTGAAGACGGGTTACCTGCCAAAAAAGGAGGTCATGTTCTATCGGGCCCCTGACCCGTCCGAAGAAAGACCTCAACCAAGAGATGGAGAGGTTGTGATATTTGCTGATCACATGAGCCGGGGTTTTGCTCCTCCCGGCTCAAAATTCTTCAGAGACGTTCTGAACTTTTTTGATCTGCGACCTCAAGACATTGGACCCAATTCCGTGTCGAACATTTGCAATTTTCAAGTGTTTTGTGAGGTATACCTTGGAGAGGAACCCAGCCTGCTACTCTTTAGGGAGTTATTTTACTTGAACCGCCAGAATGAATGCGCCAACGGGCCTAGCTTGGAACTTGGCGGAATTTCAATCCAACGACGGAGAGATTGCCTCTTTCCCTATGCTGAACCGCCAAGCCACCCGAAGGACTGGAACCAGACATGGTTCTACTGCCAGGATACTTCTCCGGCTGATGAGAACCCTCTGCCCGGCTTTCGCGCCCTGCGTCTGGAGCCAAATCACCCCTGCCAGACAAACTATCTCAAGCTGAGCGTCAACCACTGATCCCCACCATCAACAAGATTAAGGCTCTCCTGGGAAATGGCCTCAACGGCATTGATCTGGTCCGGGTCTGGATTTCTTGGTGGGTGATTCCCTTCAGCCGCCGCCCCGGCTTAATGTGTGATTATACGGGCCGGAAGGATGACCCTCTGCGGCACAGGCCCAACGGCTTACTTGAGGACGTCGTTGACGACATGACCAAATCCCTCCTGAACGAGAGCTTGGTAGACTGCGGGAGGACAGGCTTAAACCCCTTCTGCAAAGCTAACCCGGCTCCGACGGTAAGCCACTGTCCTGAGCACCTTGCTTTCCCTTTTAATAGTTTTCATCTGAACCTTAAGAAATCTTTGTTGTATTTTTCAGGCTAATGATAAGTTCTGGAAGGTCAAGTATGATCATGAGGCGGCTAAAAAAGCCAGAAAGGATAAGAAAGCCGCTAGGAGAGCCGCTCCCCGCAAGAAGGGGAGTAAACCTAGTGCTTCAGACCTGCTTCATCTGGAGGACACCTCCGAGTCAGAGGTAACCCTTCATTCTTATGCTCTTCTCTTGTTATTTTGTTGTTCTTAACCACCTTATCGACACTGATTATCAGCAGGAGGACACCGGAGCGAGTAACCCGGTGATTGAAGAGGTAACTATACTTTCCTCCGACTCGGAGCCCTTGCCAAGGCTGAAAGTCCGAAGAGTAACCCGGAAAGTAAGATTTTCCCATCCTTTAGCTTATCAAGATCCTCAATTTCTTTTGAAGCAGCAGATTCATGAGAGCCGGAGACAAACCCGGGCCCTCAAGGATGCAGACCTCTCCTCCGGCTTACCTGAAGCATCAAGGAAGTGCCGGACCGAGGTTCTCTCCAACTTATATCCTCTTCATCCTTTGGCGGGCATCACACGTCAACCACTCAACTCTTCTGATTCAAATTACCAGGAAACTTCACCTTCCTCCGGTGACTCCATGCAATCTAACTTGCCGGCTTTCAAGACTGCACCCGGGTAATGACGATCATCTTATTTTGTGCTTTATCTTTCTCATGTTTTTGCACTAACCTTTTGACTTTCAGCGCACAAGCAAAGCTCAGCAAGAGGGCAAAGAAGAGTCACCCGGTCGAAGAGCCGGTCTTGACTGAATCGGAGGTTTCTGCTCATGAGCCGCCGTCTGCCTCGGCCCCTGAAACCACCGCTCCAACTGACGAGCAAGTCATAGAGGGTTCTAATAACCCGGAGATCCCCAGCCCAGCTCAACCGGTCGATGACCCGGACGTTGTAATCACCCGGACAGAGTTTGTCGAGCCGGGGAGACCCACTGTGCTGGCTAGATGCTCTGCCAAGGAAGAGCTGCTAGAGCGCCGCAGGGCCAAGCTGGATATCACCAACTATGCCAACTTGAGCATTGGAAATATCGTCTCCGGCTATGTTAATCAGGTGCACAACAGCCGGGACCTGGAAATTGACATGGTAAAGCAGATACAGCAAAAATCTGAGGTACAACTCTCTTGCTTACTCCATAGTCATCCTTACCATGCTAGCCCCCAAGTCTATTACTTATGATAGAATACGTTGTAGACTTAACTTCCGGCTTACCTTCATGAACCGACAATTATAAATAGAATCTTTCAGCATACATTAGCCCCCAAGTGCCAAATGTCTTTGCTTGCAAAGTGCTTGGGACTTTAATGTTGCATGATAACTACTCAAACTGTAACCTGGAATTTATACAGGCTGCCTGCAAGACATTGGAATCTGAAATCTCTGAGCTGAAGAACCGCCTGAAGACTCAGGAAACTGAGACCCGGAAGGCCAATGCCAAATTTGAGTTCAGTGTTGCTGCATAGGAAAAGCTGAAGAAGAAATTTGAAACAGAAAGAAAAACTTGGGCCGAGGAGAGAACTGCCTTGCTCAGCCGGGCCGAACAAGCAGAGGCTGCTCTGACTGAGAGAACCGCCGAACTCTCCGGCTTAAAACGCCATCTGTCACAGATGGTCTCCACAATCTTCGGTGAGTCATTTTGCCAGCCTTTAACAAGCTTACATTTTTTATGTCTTATAAGTCCCACCATTGCCATTCAGCTCACCTAACTTTGTTAAACAGGCCCCAGAAACTCCAACCTTAATCAGAATGTTCTGACCAAGCTGAAGGCCGTATACACCTTGGTGGAGCAACTCTACACCGGGTCACAGCGTGCGTTAGCCGTTGTGGCTCTGTCCAACGAGGTTCCGACTCACCTGGCGGACGTACTCAGGCGGGTTGCCGTTCTTCCTCAGCGCTTCCAAGAGCTAAGACGGGCCTTTACAAGAGCCGGAGCTATAGCTGCGCTGAGCCGGGCCAAGGCTTTTCTCCCGGAGCTAGACCCGGCCGACATCGCTCTTGGATACCCCAGCCTGAAGGAAGACGGCACCCCCTTTGACCAGAAAGATTTCGCTGCCTGTGTAAAGAGCGTGTGCCCGGTGGCCACCCTGATTGGGAATGACACCAACCTTACCAAGTATCAGCTGGGCTATGACGCGGAAAATCAGAGTATCCCCACTCCACGCTATGAAGCAATCAGCTTGATCCCTCCGACTCGTAAGCATACCTTCGCCCCAGAAGTTGACCCGGCCGGGTTAATTGATGACGAGGCTCAATTTGAAGCTTTGAGCGGCATTGACTGGAAATCATCAACCTTCCAGGTCATGGAATCAGCCGGAGGAGCGGAGAGGGATGAGCCGGAAGCTTCGACCCAACAAGCACCTTGACTTTTAGGCGGCTCATGGTTACACCTTAAAACAATGCCTCACCTTTTGGACTCGGGGAGTCTTGTAATAGAGTAGGACAAACACTTAATTTTGTCGTGCCATCGTGCACGTGTTGAATGCTTAACTCCATTTAAGCTGCTTCTTCATATTCCTCCGGGTTATAATTGATTATTTATTTTCCTTAAGTCTGAAGAACTGTCTTTAACCATCCTGCATAGAAAACAAATCACAAGTCTCTGGGCGGCTTACCGCACTGAGAATCATAGACTTTATGTATAACCCGGAATATGAACCAGTCACCAAAGACTGGCCCTCAATGATATCCTTGATGTAACCATAATAGCGTACTTACAAGACTTCAAGTATACTTCCGGTTTATGTAACCCAAATAATGAGGTTGAGATCTCAACTCCGGTTCACCAGCATCAATAATGCTTATTATGTGCTATCAACGTTGTGAATCAAAGTTAAGTCGGCGAAGTAAGAACCGCCCTTGCACACTGTTGATACGACCGGAAGAACTTGTTGCAAATCAGAAGATCAAAACTTAGGGGCTTCCGGTTCGAATACGACCAGAGAACCGTCCCAAAGCGGTTAAGCTAAGATTCAAATGCGATCATATAGCCCCCAGTGGCTTTGGCGTTGCCGATCAAGAGGGTACCGACAGCTATGTTCTCTTTGGTTCGAATACGACCCATGTTTGAACAGGAAGCCCCCAAATGACCTTGAGAGTTGTTTAACGACGCTGATTCGAATACGATCCACGTCGGTTCCCAAAGGGGGTTGAGCTATGATTCAAATATGATCAAGAAAAACTCCCCAATGAGCTCGGCAATTTGCCAATCAAATGGGTATCGACAGCTATGTTCTCTTTGGTTCGAATACGACCTATGTTTGAACAGGAAGCCCCCAGGTGATTATATTGTTAACGGCTAGATTCTAATACGATCGTAAGCCGGATCCACCTCCTAGTGACCATGTGATGTTGTAATGGAAATAACACGTTTACCTTTGGAGGAGAAAATGACAGAGGTCCTGCTTTATTATTTATCATAATATATACATGGCTACAGAAATATGTACATTATGAGAGCCGGTGGCTCAAGTGTAATAAGGCCGAAGCTGAGCTATGTTCCACGGCCGACGGGTCTCTTCCTCCGACTTACGTGAATCTTTGTGCTCCCGAACATCGATAAGGTAGTATGACCCGTTGTGCAAGTTCTTGCTGACCACAAAGGGCCCTTCCCAACGCGGGGATAACTTGTGTGCATCTGTTTGATCTTGGATAAGCCGGAGCACCAGGTCACCTTCCTGGAAGACCCGGGACTTAACCCGGCGGCTGTGATAACGACGCAGGTCTTGTTGGTAAATCGCCGAGCGAGCTGCTGCCACATCACGCTGTTCGTCCAACAAGTCAAGAGCATCTTGGCGCGCCCGCTCATTATCCGCCTCAACATAAGCCGCCACTCGAGGCGAGTCATGACGTATGTCGCTAGGGAGGACCGCTTCCGCCCCATAAACCATGAAAAAAGGCGTGTAGCCCGTAGACCTGTTAGGAGTAGTATTGATGCTCCATAACACGGAGGGTAACTCCTCCACCCAACAACCCGGTGTCCGTTGCAAAGGAACCAAAAGCCGGGGCTTGATGCCCTTCAAAATCTCCTGATTAGCTCTCTCAGCTTGACCATTGGATTGAGGGTGAGCCACTGATGAAACATCAAGTCGAATATGCTCTCGTTGACAAAACTCCTCCATGGCGCCCTTAGACAGATTGGTACCATTGTCAGTTATAATGCTGTGTGGAAAACCAAAGCGAAATATCACCCTTTTCATGAACTGAACTGCTGTGGCCGCGTCACACTTGCTAACTGGCTCCGCCTCCACCCACTTTGTGAACTTGTCAACTGCTACCAAAAGGTGGGTCTTCTTATCCTTGGACCTTTTAAAAGGCCCAACCATATCAAGCCCCCAGACCGCAAATGGCCAAGTAATTGGAATCATCCTCAGCTCCTGAGCCGGCACATGAGCCCGTCGCGAGAACCTCTGACAACCGTCACATCTACTGACCAAGTCCTCCACATCAGCATGAGCTATCAGCCAATAAAAGCCATGACGAAAAGCCTTGGCCACAAGAGATTTTGAGCCGGCATGATGGCCATAATCCCCCTCGTGAATCTCACGCAAAATTTCTTGGCCTTCCTCAGGGGAAACACAATGCTGGAAAGTTCCAGTGACGCTGCGACGATTTAGCCCACCATTGATAATTATCATTGACTTAGACCGCCGGGTTATTTGTCTGGCCAAAGTTTCATCCTCAGGCAACTCTCCCCGGGTCATGTAAGCCAAATATGGTACTGTCCAGTCTGGGGTGATGTGGAGAGCCGCCACCAACTGTGCCTCCGGGTCAGGGATAGCCAAGTCTTCCTCTGTAGGCAACTTAACAGAAGGGTTATGCAAGATGTCCAAGAATGTATTAGGCGGCACCGGCTTTCGCTGAGAGCCCAGCCGGCTTAATGCATCAGCCGCCTCGTTCTTCCTGCGATCGATGTGCTCTACTTGGTAACCCTGAAAGTGTCCAGCAATGGCATCAACTTCACGACGATAAGCCGCCATGAGAGGGTCCTTGGAATCCCACTTGCCTGACACTTGTTGAGCCACTAAATCTGAGTCGCCAAAGCACCTTACCCGGCTCGAGCTCATCTCCTTAGCCATCCGAAGACCATGGAGCAAGGCCTCATACTCAGTCGCGTTGTTAGTACAGGGAAACATCAACCGTAGCACATAACGAAACTTGTCACCTCGAGGGGAAGTTAATACAACTCCAGGCCCTGAGCCCTCCAATTGCCTAGACCCGTCGAAGTGAATAGTCCAGTATGTATTATCCGGTTTCTCTTCAGGCACCTGCAGCTCTGTCCAATCGTTGATGAAATCCACCAATGCTTGAGATTTGACAGCAGTGCGTGGCACATATTTCAGGCCATGAGGCCCAAGCTCTATAGCCCACTTAGCCACTCTTCCTGTGGCTTCTCTGTTTTGGATGATATCTCCTAGGGGAGCAGAACTAACCACAGTGATGGGGTGACCCTGAAAATAATGCTTAAGCTTCCGACTTGCCATGAACACACCATAAACAAGCTTCTGCCAATGTGGATACCGCTGTTTGGACTCAATGAGTACCTCACTGACATAGTAAACCGGCCGCTGAACCGGATACTCCTTACCCTCTTCCTTGCGCTCCACCACCACAGCCACACTGACGGCTCGTGTGTTAGCGGCTACATACAGTAATAAGGGCTCCTTGTCAACCGGAGCAGCAAGAACTGGGGGCTCAACCAGCTGTCTCTTCAAATCCTCAAAGGCAGTATTAGCAGCATCATTCCAGATAAAGTCATCGGTTTTCTTCATCAACTGGTACAGTGGCATGGCCTTTTCGCCCAAACGGCTTATAAACCAGCTCAAAGCAGCGATGCGGCCCGCCAGACGCTGGACGTCGTTTATGCACGCCGGCTTAGCCACAGAGGTGATTGCCTTGATCTTTTCCGGGTTAGCCTCAATGCCCCTTTGAGAAACCAGGAAACCCAAGAGCTTGCCTGCGGGAACACCAAAAATACACTTGGCCGGGTTAAGCATCATCTTGTAAACCCGGAGATTATCAAAGGTTTCTCTAAGATCATCTAACAGGGTCTCCTTCTCCCTGGACTTAACCACGATATCATCCACATAGGCATGAACATTGCGCCCAATCTGGTTATGAAGACAATTCTGCACGCAACGCTGATAAGTCGCCTGTGCACTCTTGAGTCCAAAAGGCATAGACACATAACAGAAGGCTCCAAAGGGAGTGATGAACGCCGTCTTCTCCTGGTCCTTAACTGCCATTTTAATCTGATGATATCCAGAATAAGCATCCAAAAAACATAAGCGCTCACAACCCGCCGTAGCATCAATGATTTGATCAATACGGGGGAGAGCAAAAGGATCAGCCGGACAAGCCTTGTTTAAGCCGTGTAGTCCACACACATCCGCCAGGTGCCATTCTTCTTGAGCACGAGTACCGGGTTAGCTAACCATTCTGGATGAAAGACTTCAACAATAAACCCGGCCGCCAAGAGCCGGGCCACCTCCTCACCAATGGCTTTCCGCCTTTCCTCATTAAACCGCCGAAGGAATTGCCTGACCGGCTTAAATTTCGGATCAATATTGAGAGTGTGCTCAGCGAGTTCTCTAGGTACACCTGGCATGTCAGAAGGTTTCCATGCAAAAATGTCCCTGTTCTCATGGATGAACTCGATGAGCGCGCTTTCCTATTTCGGATCCAGATTGGCACTGATGCTAAACTGCTGAGATGAGTCACCTGGAACGAAGTCAACAAGTTTAGTCTCATCAGCTGACTTAAATTTCATTGCCGGCTCATGCTCCGTGGTCGGCTTTTTCAGAGATGTCATATCTGCCGGGTCAACATTGTCCTTGTAAAACTTCAACTCCTCTGTTGCACAAACAGATTCAGCGTAAGCCGCATCACCTTCCTCACACTCCAAGGCTATCTTTCGGCTGCCATGAACCGTAATGGTATGATTGTGACCCGGCATCTTGAGCTACAAATATACGTAACACGGCCGTGCCATGCACTTGGCGTAAGCCGGCCGCCCAAATAAGGCATGATACGGGCTTCTTATCTTAACCACCTCAAAGGTTAATTTTTCCGCCCTGTAGTTGTACTCATCTCCAAAAGCCACTTCCAACTCGATCTTACCAACTGGATATGCCGACTTACCGTGCTCTGTCTTGGTCTACCGCGTGAAAGGCTCCGTTATGAGCCGGGCCGTGGCCAGGAGGCAAGTCATGGCGTCGGACATTACTTGAGCCGGTCGCTGAGACCATGTGTCTACTATAACTCGGGCTCCGGCCTGGACGAGGGGTTGAATGAATCCTGTCCCGGCTATAAGAATATGCCTCTTGCTGCGCCAGAGCCGTCTGAAGGAGTTCTCTGACCCGGCGGGTTTCAACTGCCGTTGGAGAGTCACCATCAATTGGGAGAGCCGCCAGCCGCGCCGCCGCGGCGACCATGTTTTCCAACGGGTTGGCATAATGACCCGGTGGTATTGGCACGTACTGAGGCGGGGCAGGGTTCACCCGGGGAGGTCCCATCACTTGGGGCTGAATTGGCGTTCCAGCCCCGGGCACTATGATCTCTGGCGGGTTACTAGGCCCTGCCCCAGGCAATTTGAAGAGGTTTCGAGGATCGTAAACCGGAGGGAGTCGAGATTGGGCCTTTTGATGCCTCCTTCTCATGACCTCATTGGACGCGTTTTGATCCATCGTGAGCCGGAAGGACTGTGCCTGGATCAGCCGAGTCTGGGCGTCGAGAGCCGCCCTCTCTGCAGCCATCCTGATCCCTTCCGCCGCCAGATCCTCCTTGGCTTTTGCTAGATCCAACTTTAACTGTGCCACCTCCGCGTCATGCTGAACTTGATCCGCCTGGGCAACCGTAGCGGTCAACAGGACCGTCATCTTGTCTGTGAGATCCATCAGCACCTGAGCCGGCGAGGGCACAGGGCTTCCTGACCCGGCGGCGGGGTTTTGAACAGGTTGTGCGCCAGCCATGAAGATTCCAACCCGGCTCGGCGGCTCAAAGGGGTCCGGAATGCTGTCGCCATCGGAACAACCCCTGAGCCTGCCATCTTGAAGTTGATACAACGAGTTTGACTCATCCGTAGACGACTCGCCGTCAGAGCCGGCGGCCGTCTCATCACCAGATCCAGATCCTTCAGAGAGTCCTCCATGGACACATCCCACAAAAGCATGCTTCAAGGCAGGTAGAGCCCGGGCGGGTCGTAAACGCTGAGCCGTCTCGATGAGATCGGCGCAGAGATCCGGCTCACCAATCTTGCCAATGAAGACATGGATTCTGCCGAAGGGGACCCGGTACCCGTACTTGATTGAGCCGGCGTCGGGGCCCCATTTTGCATCGTCGATGTAGAGCTTGCCGCGACGACTCTTGGTCATCCGGCCCACAGCGTATCCCTTGAGCCCTTCGAAGCTGCCCTTCAAGAACTAAAATCCACCATGCGCTGGCCCTACGGTGGGCGCCAACTGTCGTCGAATTGTCACGTCAGATGTCCTCGTGCAAGGACTTAGTCATGGAGCCATCGCAGCTAGGAAGCTTAAAGGGGTTAAACGGGACAAGGAACACGAGGGTTATACTGGTTCGGCCCCTTGCGGTGAAGGTAAAAGCCTACGTCCAGTTGAGGTGGTATTGATTAGGGTTTCGACGACCAGGAGCTAAACCGTCCTACCTGGTTATCGATTTGGTCTTGCTTGTCCCTAAACCGCCGCCGGGTCGTCCCTTTATATAGAGAGGTTGACGCCCAGCGGCTCTCAGAGTCCCGGCCGGCTCATAACAGTGTCCGGCTCGGACTCTTAACTATTCTTGCCTTACACTACAAGTTTCACCATAACGGCGGTTATCACTACGGGCCTTAAGCCATCTCCGGGTCTTAAGCCCATTATTGACCCACCGTCTTCTAGTTTGGTATTGGGCTTCGCGTGATGACCATTATGACGTAACCCGGCCCCTCCTGGGCGGGTGACTCTAATGGTTATATCCTCAACAGAAGGGGTTTCGGGCTACGCGGTCAACCGTTGGGGCATCAAACGACCTCCAAATGGAACGAAATTTGACGGGCGGTCTGTCGGTGCTATACCAAGGCCACTCGGCAAATCTCGGCCCATTCCGAGAACGTTTTTCTCCCGCTCACGAAACAAGGACTGAGAGGGGCGATGGGCGCGTGCGAGAGTGTTGGATCGCGAAACGGACAACGGGGAAAAGGACCGGATGCAAGTTTTGAAAAACATGATGATGCAATGCAGATGATGACATGGCAAAATGCAACACGCAAGCAGCTGACAAGGCAAGGATGGCGAATAACTGGCAGACACCTGGCGCATCGGATCCGGGGCGTTACAGCAACGACCGGGGCTATGGCCGAGGAGGAGGACGTGGCGGAGGACGCAGGGACGATCATGGCCCTCGCCAGGAGTGGCGCGACCGGCCTCGCGAAGACGCTGGCAGGTCCAGCCTCGTGAGGGCGCATGGAGGGATCAGCCTCGCGAGGACCGCCCTCAGGGCAATGCTGGACTTCCTCCACTGCCGCCACCGCCAAGAAGGAACGATGACCACCATCAGGACGAGGGGGCTGGGGGCTTCCAGGAGCCGCGGGCTATCGCCTGCATCTTGGGCGGAGCTCAGGCCCCAGCCTCTCAGTGTATCTTCAAACAATTTGCTCGCGAGGTGAACGCAGTCCTCCCCAGGCTCGAGGCCACACGCCCACTTAGGTGGTCCAAGTGCGCCATCACCTTCAGTTCGGCAGATCAGCTCAAGTGCGCGGCCTCTGCTGGCGCCCTCCCGATGCTTTGCTCACCCGTCATCAGCAACGTGCAAGTCACCAAGACCCTCATCGACGGCGGCGCAGGGCTTAACGACCTGTCCGTCGAGACGTTCGATAGCCTCCAAGTGCCATACGATCAGCTTCAGCCTACCAAGCCTTTCTCAGGAGTAACCGACGGCTCCACCACCCCAATAGGGCAGGTCCGCCTCCCTGTCACCTTCGGACAGCGCGACAACTACCGCACCGAGCTCATCGACTTTGACGTAGCCCACATCCGTTTGCCGTACAACGCCATCCTCGGTTATCCGGCCCTGGCCAATTTCATGGCAGTGACACACCACGGCTACAACGTCCTCAAGATGCTAGGGAGCGGCGGAATCATCACAGTCCCCTGCGAAGAAAGAGATGCGGTGTGCTCCCTCGAGCGCGCCTTCCAAGCAGCATCAATCGAAGACCCGGACAGCAATGCAACACAGTACCCTCCTGAGGTCGTCCCCATGAAGAAGAAGCAGCTATTCCGCACAGGGCCTCAGGAGAGCGGCACCGCAAGTGGAGCCATGCCAGGATCGGCGCCCGCGCCTGGGGCGCCTCCCTCCCTCGCATAGGAAGGCGCGCCCGGCGCCCTCCTCGGGCAGGGCTTGGGGGCTCTCTTCTGGAGGGCCTCCGACCTTGCCAACATCATGAGGGAGGCGCTCGGGCACCACGTGAAGGCGTGCTTCGCAGCACGTTTTCCTCAGGAGGACACCAGACGAGGAGCGCCCGACGCTCAGGAGTTCATTGCCAAGACCACTCAGGAACTACAGGATGCGAGAGCCATGCGCGGCGACCGCCGCTCACCTGGCGCGGCTCCCCATCCAGGCGAGGATGGCGGGCTGCGCGTCTGCATCGACGTCCCAGGGCTCAACAGGGCCGCATCTTAGGAGCTCTTCTGGCCTTCGCGCGTGGGATGCTGCGAGGGCCCACCTCACAGCTACGCTCGCATGCCTTTTGGCCTGCCAAGCATGGCGTCCGCCTTCCAGCGCAACCTACAGAGCATCCTGGTGGCTCAGGAGGCCAAGCATCACGCAGTCCTGGCGGAGATGGAGACGGTCCTCAAGGAACCGCCTGGACCCCCAGAGCCTCACGAGGCTCAGGGTCCCGGTGTCTCATGAGGAGCAACCCCTTCACCACGCGTCTTCAGCTACCCCAACATTCCTTCAACGACAGAACCAGGTGACATTTTCCAAGTTTATTTAGCTGGGAGCGCCCCTCAGGCTGCATCATTCCCAGGCCGCGTGTGTCCGTCCCTGTGGCATGTATCCTTTTACATCTTTGGCTTACTTGGCTGGGGGCGCCCCTCGGGCTGCACCATCCCCAATCCGCTCGGGTCCGGCCCAGTGGCGTGTATCGTTCTTGTGTTTACCTAATCCCATTCACTTTCCATGCATAGTACATCTATGGTTATCACCTGCTTGATTGTCACCCACCATGGGAACCGCGCGCCGAGCATCTTTCTTCATGATCCTTCGCATAAGGAGGCTAGGCACGGCGTCTGTGCTCGGGCCCGTCCCTGCAGCGTCGATAAATCCAACGGCTGAGCTCTGTCTGGCGGCCTGGCCCCGTTCACGTCACCTCCTGGGGTCATTGGTGCTTAGCCTTCTCTTGCGATAGCCTCAGGAGATTCGTTCGGCGCAGGTTTTCTAACCATCTCGCAGGACCACCACAGCCATCAAGAGCCAAGACCAGGCGCAACCCGCCTTGAGGTAGGGCCTCGTGAGTCCCACGCTGGCTCACGAGTGCCCAGGCACACCTCGTCTAGTCCTGCCGTGCAAGCCACGTGTCAGGGCGGGGCTGTACATGCCCCGGGGGCTCTCCGCAGTAGGGAGCCCCCCATGCACCAGTGGAAGCACCATGCTCCGTGCTGGCCGTCGACACTGCCGAGGAGCGGCTATGCCCGTGCAAGTGCGGAAGCGCCATGCTCCGTGCTGGTGATAAACAACTGAGGGCGGCCTCACGGCCATATCAACCTTAGGGAGCCCTTGAGCTCAGTGTCTGGCCTCATCGCAACACCTCCCCTCGAGAGAGTCGCGCGAGGGGGCTGGGCATGGGGGCTGCGCTCGGGTCACGACCAAGCGTACGCCACCCAGCCAGGTCCCTCGGACCTGGTTGTCGCGCCCTCTCCTGAGCTGAGCCTCGGCGAGGGTAAAGGTTGGAAGGTCATTTGAGCGTCAAGGGGGACTCCTGGCGACTCAGGAGCCTAACTGGCCACGTAGCCCCTCACTCCTTGGCCTCGTCCTGGTGATCCGGACGACCCAATGGCGGTTGAGGTATGCGCGGGGTCAGGCCCTGCCGACGTAGAACACTAGACCTACCCCTGCATCTCCTTTCCGTAAGCTGTTTGCACGTCAAGGGGGACTCCTGAGCATCGCGACTCAGGAGCCTAACTGGCCACGTAGCCCCTCACTCCTTGATCTCGTCCTGGTGATCCAGACGACCCAACGGCGGCTGAGGTATGCGCGGGGTCGGGCTCTGCCGACATAGAACGTAAAGCAAATGGGAAGGAAATCGCAAAATCTCAAAGCAAATATTACAAAACATATTGTTCTCCAATACCAAACGCAAGTTTAAACGCCTCCACGAGGGACGGTACATGGTGCAGGAGTTCAAACAGGAAAAGAGCCGCAAGCAAGTCATCCCTGGACACCGCCGTTGCCCGCAAGGGATGCTCCTTCCTTGGTGGCGTCGCCTTCACTTGCACCACCTGCCGGAGTGGCGGGATCAGTAGCACCACCTGTCGAAGGCGCGGGAGCGAAGGCGCGAAACTTCTCCAGCAGGTCCTCCACCTGGCCCTTCACAGCTGCGGCGGTGGCTGCGCAGTGCTCGTCGTCCACAGGCTCCAGCAGCTCGTCAAGGCAGGCGGCGGGGTCGCGAAGATGGAGGTGGCTAAGGATGCGCGTCAACGCGGCCGAGGAAAGAACGCGGGCTTCCCCCTCTGCCATGGGACCGATACCGCTCACGACATCCTCAAGCGCATCAACCAGATAAGGAAACAGCTAGGCGGGGCCCTTGTTGCTGGTGGCCAGCGGCTCCTCCAAGCCCTTCTCGTAGAACGACTGCAGCGCCTTCCGAGCCCTCACCTCGAGGAGCTTGAAGGCCTCGCGGTCCTCAGCCAGGACCTTCGCCTTGGCGTTAAGATCAGCCTTCTCTGCCTCCACCTTCTGCTCCAGCTTCTTCAGCCAGCTGCATTCTGCGGCTTGCGCTTTCGCCAACTCCTCCAGCTCGGCGTCGCGACCCTTGATGGCGTCCTCCCGGGCCTTCATCTTCTCCTCCTCCGCCTTGCAGCTGCGGGCTTATTCTGCACGCTCGGTGCACAGGGTCTTCAGCTCGGCCTCCAGCACCTGGCAGGGATTCTGGGCGGCCTCGACATCCTTCAGGGCCGCCTCGCGAGCGGCCGCTGCCTGGGTGGTGGCCTGCTTCTCCTTCTCGGAGGTCGCCACGGCCTGGCTCACCGCCGCCCGAATGGACACGTTAGAATGAAGCCAGCCAGAGACCAGCTCCAGGCGCCCAGCTACCAGGTGGGGGTCGGCGCCCTGAAGGTCTTCTCACAACCAGGTCATCTCAGAAAGAGCGTGCTCCAAGACGTCAGGGGAGGCAGAAGGACCTGGAGCCAACGGTGCAGCAGGAGGGGGAGTAGGCGGCATCGTTACCCTAGCCTGGGAGACTGGGGGCTCCTGAGCTTTGGAGACCTCAGGAGCCGAGCCGAACATCGGTGCCTCTGGAGCCAGCGGGGCATGGGGGCTGACTCCTCCCGAGGATTCTCCCCCAGGCCTCGCGAGGACGACCGAGCCAGAGAGACATGAGCGCCAATGCTTCCCTTCTCCACGGAGGGAGACGCAGCCGCGGCAAGCAGGTTGGTCCCGAGCAGCACCACCGCTTCCTCCTTCCTCTTCTTCGCCGCATGCGTCAACCTAATCGCATAATGGAGAAGCGTCAAGGTCAAGCAGCAGAAGCAAGAACAAAACAAGGCAAGAGCACTTACAGGTCTATCGCAGCGTAATCCCTCCGCTTCGTGAGCTTGAAGCCGGAGAGCCTCGCAGCCTGAGGCGCAGACGCGCGGGCGCCAAGAGTAGGAGGAGGGGCAGCAGATGGACCAGAAGCAGCCCCAGGTAGAGTCAGAGTAGGGGCGTCATCTCGGGAGACCAACGCCGACCTGCCCCTCATCGGGATCACGGGCGGCTCCCCCTCTGGAGGATACCAGCCTCGTCGTCGTTGACGGTGTCCTGCACTAGGGGGTACTCACCACGTCATCTCCCGATCTGTTAGATTGGGCCGAGGATCCCCATGGCCATATACTCATGGGCCAGTTCGGACAGCTGCCGCCTACAAGGAAGATTCCACAAGACTTGGCTATCAAGAGAATGACTCCTCCCCACCGGTGTATTCGGCTAAGACTCTTGTTATCCTAGGCCTCTGGTGCATTATATAAACCGAGGCCAGGCTAGTCGATATACATAACAACAATCATAATCATAGGCTAGCTTCTAGGGTTTAGCCTCTACGATCTCGTGGTAGATCAACTCTTGTAATACTCATATCATCAAGATCAATCAAGCAGGAAGTAGGGTATTACCTCCATCGAGAGGGCCCGAACCTGGGTAAACATTGTGTCCCCCGCCTCCTGTTACCATCCGCCTTAGACGCATAGTTTGGGACCCCCTACCCGAGATCCGCCAGTTTTGACACCGACATTGGTGCTTTCATTGAGAGTTCCACTGTGTGATCGGCAAAAGGATCAATGGCTCGACTGTAGATCGACTGCGACGTCGGCTTTTTCGTCACCGGCTCGGCTGGTCACCTTGGCTGGACCGAGGACTGCGCCCTACCTCCGATCGTCATGTTCGGATGAGGGCCTTCATCAACATCAACTCCGATCTCTATCAAGATCATGGAGGAATGATCCAGAGGGTCCGGGGGCTCAATGTCAACATTGCCCTTGGGCGACCGTGCTGTTTTTCTGGACAGCGAACTTGTATCCGCCGCCGCCGCCTCCTAAAGTGTCGTTTTAATGATTTCTTTGGTGGAATTATGCAGAATTGAGTCTACAACAACCCTGGAAAATTTCGTCGAGTTCCGATGGAGGAATCTCTGGCAATCCGCGATATACCGGAGCCCTGTCAAATCTGGACGGGAATCTGGACGAGTTTAGGGCGTGGTGTCCAGATTCTAGCTCGGACGTCCTTTGGAAGATCCAACCGTTGGTCGGCTGCGGAATTCCTATATCTACCTCCCCTCAAAATTTCAGCTCGATCCGACCGTCCAAACTTCGGGAACCTTCCAATTAGTGCATCACTTTTCGGATCTGTTTTCTGCGCGAAAACGAATCCGACCCGAGTTCGTCTTTTTTATGAACGGGATTTCGGACATCCTTTTTGAAGGAAGTTTTGTATGGGGTATTGTGTTTTGTTCCCGAACACATCCCACTAACTTTAAAATCCTTTGAACATGATCTTCACCATCATGCTGGTGTCAAACCAGTCCGGCAATATTGCTTCAAGGCTGCCGACCTGCGCTAGACACGTCGTCGCTTTGCTGAGCCAAGCTCAACTTCTTCGGATCATCATCTCGGCAAGCCGAACAAGAGTTCGGCATCGCGAAGGATAAATCATCACCAACATCGCCACCCCATGGATTACACGGAGCGGCACACCGGCATCGCCGCATGGTCACTTCATCAAGCCGGCATTGACCACGTCGCGACCTGCATCGGCAGGGCCGCACTGTTGCTCCTTCAAGCCGGTGTCCATCACGCCGACCTACATCGACTCATCGGCTGACATCGAGGCTTCGACATCTTGGCTGGACTGGGGGCCTCGCCATCTCTTCATCAACCTACTCCGGAGACTTCGGCGTCACTAGCCGAGCAGCTCCGTCACGTTAGCTGGACCGAGGGCTTTGCCTCGGCGAGCCAACCTTTGCGAGCAACGCCATGCCGTCGCTTTATCGCCCATCAGGCAATCGGTGTGCGGATCGAGTCCCAATTTTGGGAATCACCTTTCTTCGGATTGCTATAACAAATAAACCAGGTGCTATTAATCCTAGTATTTTTTGCTTGTTTGGGTTCATTTTTCCCAAGGAATTATTACTCTGGTTTGTCCATCATATCTACGCAGGTCTATCAAATGGTGGTCGCATTAACGACGGTCGCATGGTGATTCGGTCAGTTTCCGTACATAGTCCGGCGAACGCCGCATCCGGAACTCGGACCGACCTGTGAATTCAGGCTTTGCCACGCCTGTACCGCATCACGCCGATGCCCTACATCGACATTGACTTCGGCGCTAGGCCATATTTCTTTTATTACTCACTTTGCATAAATTGTTTATTATGCAATGATTTTTTTATTATTACTATTATCTCCGGTTTGCACTATTTTTTGTCCACAGGAAAATGATCCGGGTTGGGCAGTATCGTCAACTCGGCGTACTGACATCACCTCGGCTGGACGGGGGGCTTCGTCAACACTTCATTACCCCATGCCGGGGACTTCGGCATCACTCTGCCGGCCTGCATTGACCATGCTATGTCACCACTTCGGAGTGCCGAGCTCTTCGCTCCGCCACCTCGGGACCGGCTTGGGGGATGGAACCTTGTCCCGCATCAAGCTCGGACCGCGTCATCAATACCGAACACATTAACCAGCTAAGTTGCCTTCATGCTCAAAGTTTTAAATTTTTAACTTGTGTTCGGTTCGACCAAGCATTATACTTTTTTGGAAAAAAGTTGCTTGTAAAAAATCTCCTTGTCAAAACTTTGTTTGTGACACACAAATTCAAATACCCCGTTTACTTGGGGGCTTCCTTTATGAAGCCTTTCCTCTTGCAAATGATTACACTTGTACGGCTTCGTTCCTTGTTCGTGTATTACGCCACAATATGCACCATGTTGACTTAAGCGATTTGCAAGCTGGGTTGCCTCGCTCCTGTGTTTACCCCTACGTTCCCGATTGTTCGGCTAGGGAGTAAAGGGAGCACCTCTGCGATTGTCACGATCGGGTCATCCGAGCCGGACCTCAGACTGGGTGAAGCCGAAAGCTAGCGCTCTTATTGTTTTCAGTTATGGCCGGCACACAACGGAACTCATGAGTACAAAAAATCTATTGCACAAGTCTCATAGTAGCAATGAGCAACCGAAGAAAGGTATCGGTGGGGGTACTATTTTCTTCGAAGATGCTTCTTACATTTCGTCAGTAATATAGCATAAGTTCCCTGAGCGCGCTTTGTCTGTTACAGCCTTATGGCCTGATTGCCTGGTTATCGGAAACACCGTTGATATTCTCGACAGGTGGAGTACATAACACTTTTCGGCTCTTGACCGAATAGGGAGAAGCCGACGGTCGGTTAAGACGCGTTTAAAGTTCGGGTGAACACATATATGATATAAGTACTTCGGTACATAGAATCATTATACATAAAATTCTTTTACCCAAGTCACTTGGGGGCTCTTAAATTTATATGAGCCATTTTATAATAAGTGTTCTTCTTCTTAGTCATTGCAAAGTTATTATTATTATTATTATTATTATTATTATTATTATTTATCACTCCTTTTTTCGACACGAGTGTGTGGTCACTAGCCGGGGAGCCTAATTTCCCTCTCAAAACCGATAGAGTTTAGTTTGCTAAACTGGCCTAATGAGAAGTACTCCGCCTTCGGGATAGGAGGTTGAAGTCGTAGGCTAACCCGCTTGAAGTCTTTAGATAGGATGTGTCATGTTAAAGCACGACATAAGCACTTTTTTTTTCTAAAGTCCAATTTTCAAATTGGCACCGAACACTTGATCTTGTTCGGATGTCAGGTTTTCACTGACGTTTTTTGGTTTTCCAAGCCTGTGGCACTTTTAAACTATTTGTGTGTTTCCAGCATTAGTCTCGTAGTGCAACGCCGGAAACCTTTAGAGATTCGCCAAAAACATTCTCGGATATTGCCATATATGCATCGATTTCGAATTGTGTCTTCGGTCAATAGTTGGGTTGCCCGGCTCCTATGCTTGCCTCCTACGTTCCGCTTTGTTCTGCTAGGTGTGCAAAGTGAGAACCACTGCGATTGTGCTTCCAGCTCGCATGGTTAAGCACCTCAGTGGAGAAAGCCGAAAACTGACTGTCACAATAGGCGTAAACTGGTCAGTGATCCGATGACTATGTTAAATGACGGGCCGTTCATAACATTGGCTGAAGTGTTTACGGCTTGACCTCGGCTGTCGCCGAACACTAACCGGGGGCTCATAGCTAGCTTCCCCAGTATAAAGCTCCTATGACTAAGCGAAAGTTATAAAGCCCGCATATCTGATTGCCTCGTTTCCGCTAACACAACCGCCTTCGGGCACCGTGACGTCGGCTAAGGGTTGTTTTGTTATTGCGGAAACACCCTGCGTAGTATCTACCAAGGGGTAGAAGCCGACAATGGGCCACTTTCAACTGATAAACGGCCGCAATGGAGTCAAAACAATGATGTAAAGTACTTGGATACATAGAATCATTACACATAATCTGTGATTTTACTCTGTATATCGATCCTTAATTCGGCCACCCATGCCCACATTAAGGCTCGGGGGCTACAGGGCTCTGCGCTCATTATTTACAAATATTAAAGGGGCACATCGATCCCCTGATCTGGTGTTGCCACCCGACCAGTGTCTCGGGGGCTACTACATTGCCTATTCAATGTAGAAAATTCAAAGGGCTCAGTGTTCGGCTTGATCGAACTATGGGAAAGCGCGTCTTCGGACAACAATAAGTACCATCTGGACCTATCTGGCATCAAGCTAATATATCACGGCGACTTCTCACGACCCTCTCTCAGGGGCCCATCCACTGATCATTATTGTTTCTAATATATTACACTACGTTTTTATTCCTATGTATGCTGCCGAGCTAGGAGTTGATCCTCAGGCCGATTTCGCGCATCGGCCTGAGTCTCAGGGGCTACTGGGAGCAGCGGTTTCATGTTTTCCTTCAGGTGCATCTCGGGTTTTAGACTGATACACACCTTGAGGGCTATTGGATATACATATACTGGCTATATACCTCGGCAGAGAATAAACTGCACCAGTCAAAAATATTCACAAAAAATCAGCCCGCTATCGGGTGGTGCACCACCTCGGAAGCAGTCCGGCATAAAGCTCGGGCGCCAGTGGCTGGCTCCATAGAGGGCATTTCCGACATTAAGCTCGGCTAAACTCCTTCAACTTTTTTGAACCAAGGTGATCTATGACACCTCGAATATAGTCCGACATTGGAGCTTGGACACAGTCCGGCGTTGGTGCTTGGCTGCAAAGGATATCTTGAATGCAGTCCGGTGTTGGGGCTCGGATGCAAGAGGACACCGCCGCACGGGAACAACTTCAAACCCGAGGCGTGGCATAAAAATAACAAGGCATCGATAAAGGCCGAAGACTTAAAGGGCTCCTCGGATACCTGACGTATAAACTTGTCAGATTTAGCTCGGCAATCCTCAAGCCAGTTGATGGGAAAATTTGTTGAACCAGTTTTCAAGACTAACGACCGAAGATGAAGAACAGTTCAGAAGAATCGAGGAGCGTCCCTGACTTGAAGACCGGTTCAGGGGGCTACTGACGGTGTCCTGGACTAGGGGGTACTCACCACGTCATCTCCCGATCTGTTAGATTGGGCCGAGGACCCCCATGGCCGTATACTCATGGGCCAGTTCGGACAGCTGCCGCATACAAGGAAGATTCCACAAGACTTGGCGATCAAGACAAGGACTCCTCCCCACCGGCGTATTCGGCTAGGACTCTTGTTATCCTAGGCCTCTGGTGCATTATATAAACCGAGGCTAGGCTAGTTGATAGACATAACAACAATCATAATCATGGGCTAGCTTCTAGGGTTTAGCCTCTACGATCTCGTGGTAGATCAACTCTTGTAATACTCATATCATCAAGATCAATCAAGCAGGAAGTAGGGTATTACCTCCATCGAGAGGGCCCAAACCTGGGTAAGCATTGTGTCCCCGCCTCCTATTACCATCCACCTTAGACGCACAGTTTGGGACCCCCTACCCGAGATCCGCCGGTTTTGACACCGACAGTCGTCGTCAGGCATGGTGCGGAGGAGGTCAGCCTTGCGCAAGGGGGAGGTCTCCCCCATCCCCTCGAGGGCCGCCTCTGAGTCGCGCTCCTCGTCTTCCTCCTCCTTGCGGGAGTCGCCAGAAGACACGTCCACCGGCACCGTCGCCTCCGGGACCGCAAGGGGCGCCGGCGGCACCAGGCCGCGCTCGTCGAAGGTGGGCATGGCGGCCGCAACCTGCGCCCCGTCCTCGCGACGGAACAGGGGAACGATGGCGCTCGGCGGATACTCTTGGTCGTCCCCGACCAAGAGGCGGAGAGCTACAGCCAGCTCCTCGTCAGACAAGGCTCCCGGACTCAGGCGAAGCTTGTCTTCTTCACCCCCAAGCGTCCACAAGGGGCGTGAGCGCGCCTGAAGCGGAGTCACCCGCAGCATCAGGAACTCCCTCAGGAGCATGGCCCCCGCCAGCTTCGCCGCCTTCGCGTTGCCCGGCTTCAGGTCGGTGTTCATCTTCTCCAGCACCGACGTCGCCCGGTCATCAGTGAGCTTCGCGCGAGACCACCCCTCGTAAGACTGGGGCATCTCCGTCGGTAGCCTCAAGCGTGGGTGGACACACTTGGCGTCCATCATGACCCACTTGCTCCTGAAGCTGTCGGCCTTCTTCCCAGCCTTCGAAATCGTGTTGGCCTTTCCAACCGCGATGAAGTTGGCGCACCCGGAGGTACGACCATCATTGATGCGGAGGAAGAAGAAGTGGCGTAGCAGAGCCACAGACGGCATCATGCCGACATACGCCTCATAGTAGAAAGCGAAGATCGACAAGAGAAGGATGGAGTTCGGATGGAGGTGAAGGGCCTGTAACCCGTAATGGCGGAGGATGGCGTAGAAGAAGTCGGAGAAAGGGGGAACTAGGCCCGCGACGATGCTGCTCATAAAGAAGGGGTAGAAGGTGCTATTCGAAGCCTCCGGCTCGGCGGAGCCAGCCCGGAGCTCGGTCTTCCCCCTCTCGTTGCTCTCCCTCGCCGTCAGTAGGCGCTTGGCGGCGAGGTTCTTCTCCGAGATGTTGGGCGTGTCCAGAGCCGGCTCGTACCAAGCAGGCGGCGCAACAACCTTGGCCTTTCGGGGCGCCATTGGTCGGAAGCTCGGAAGGGGATTGAAGCAGATCTGGAGATCTCGGAGGTGAGGAGCGAGAAAGGGGATCTAGAGCAAGGCGAAGGCAAGCAATGAAGGCAAGCGTAGCCCGCGCCAGCCTTTTGTCAGGCGGGCAGTTGCCGAGGCAGCATGGGGAAGCGGAGATGCCCACGTCCAATCAATCGCCATGCATCGACCAAGGCCGCAGGCTGTTGGGGCCCGCGGTGCTCCGCACTTGCCCTTTGGCTTCGCCTCGAAGCCAAGTCTGAGCGCGCCTTGGGCCCGGGGGCTACTGTCGGCGTCCTGGGAATGGGGGTCCCCAGACTTGCCTGCCTGCAGCTCACGGTGTGGCTCCGCCAGCGGCCCTGTACGACCCATCTTCACCAGCAAACATTCAAGACCCTTGCGAGGGGCGAAGCCTCGTGAGACGGACGACACAAGACCTCCTCGGGAGCGGCCTCACCAGGCTGGCTCGCGAGGGGCGGAGAGATCAAGGAAAGGGAACCTTGCGAGGTTCCTACGACGTCAGCCGTGACGACCTAGGCCAGACGGGCACCAACGCGCACAGTGTCCCCGTTTCCTCTTTGGTGATAAAGGGGCAAGTGCAGGCGAGGAGTCCCGAGGCATCTGGCAAAGGTTTCCATATCAGTGCAACGAGACCAAGACCAGCAGGACGGCAGGACGAAGGTCACCGTGGAGCCCAAGACGGCATCACCACCAGAGCCTTTGGCAGGCGAAGACCACCTTTAGTTAGGATAACTTTTACTAGTTGTCTCCCTTCGAATTTGGCCGTTGTTGGCTCCCTTCCCGCTCAATATCTGGGGAGAGGACCAGGGCCTCTATAAATAGGACTAGCCACCACCATAGGGATCATCTCATCTGGGACTAGATCCATCCTCACCCACACAAGTTCACCAAGCACAAGAACACCTCTCCACAGGAGGCTGTTCTTCCCCTTGTACTGTTCATCCTCAGCCCAAGAGGCAATCCACCACACCACACTGGAGTAGGGTATTAGACCACAACGGTGGCCCGAACCAGTATAAATCTCGTGTCTCTTGTGTTGCGGGTTCGTCGAGCTAGGCTTTGAGATCGCGGTGAGGCTAAGGGCGTGATTAGGTAGGGGGAGATCTTCGTGCGCACCGCAGTGTTCGAACCTCGAGGGTTTTGCCGGAACACGAAATCTGACATACGCCAAACACCAACCCGCACCACCTCGCCATAAAGGCAGAGAGACAGCGGCTCCAGGATACACCTATGACCTACGATAGGACCTGAACAATAGAGCAAGCCAAGCCAGATCAATCTATTGATCAAGGGGGCGTGCCCTAATGCGAGAAGATGGCCATCAGGCCTGACGCGATAGGCACAACCTCACCCGGGCCAGAAACCGCATATGGACATCATCCGAACTGCATCGTGACGTCGCCCGATACAAAGGCGCCGCACACCCCTTATGCTTCACCAATGAGGTAATGGAGCACCAATTCCCAGAAGGGTTTAAACCCGTGAAAATTGAATCGTACGATGGAACGATAGATCCCACAGTATGGATCGAAGATTTTCTTCTCCACATCCACATGGCTCACGGTGACAATCTCCATGCCATCAAGTACCTACCCCTAAAACTCACGGGACCAGCACGACACTGGTTAAATAGTCTCCCAGAAAACTCTATTGGTAGCTGGGAAGATTTGGAAGATGCCTTTAGAGACAACTTCCAAGGTACCTATGTCCGGCCTCCAGACGCCGATGACCTTAGTCACATAGTCCAGCAACCCGGAGAGTCAGCCCGGAAGCTCTGGACCAGGTTCTTAATTAAAATGAATCAAATTGTCGATTTTCTGGACACAGAAGCCCTCGCGGCCTTCAAATACAATGTCCGGGACGAGTGGCTCGCCCGACACCTCAGCCAAGAAAAACCGAAGTCCATGGCAGCTCTTACTGCACTCATGACCCGCTTTTGCGCAGGAGAAGATAGCTGGCTAGCCCGCGGAAGCAACATCACCAGCGACCCTGGCACCTCCGAAGCCAGAGATGGCAATGGTAGGCCACAACGCAACAAACACAAGCGTCGAAGCAATAATGAAGATACCGAAGACACGACTGTCAATGCCGGATTCAGTGTCTCTAAACCCGGTCAGCGAAAGAAGCCATTCAAAGGAAACAAAGATGGTCCATCCAGTTTGGATAGAATACTCGATCGACCTTGCCAGATCCATGGCACCCCTGACAAGCCTGTCAATCATACCAATAGAAATTGTTGGGTCTTTAAACAGGCCGGAAAGCTAAACACTGAATACAAGGGGAAAGGGCCGCATAGCGAGGACGACGACGAGCCTCGCCCAACGAACACAGGGGGGGCAAAAGAAATCCCCCCAAGGTAAAAATAGTAAATATGATCTACGTTACTCATATCCCTAAGCGGGAGCGCAAGAGCGCACTAAGCATAGAGCCCGTCGTCCCAAAATTCAACGCATGGTCAGCCTGTCCAATCACTTTTGATCGCAGAGACCATCCGACCAGTATCCGTCATGGAGGTTCGGCAGCATTGGTCCTCGATCCAATTATCAACGGATTTCATCTCACGCGAGTCCTTATGGACGGCGGTAGCAGTCTTAACCTGCTTTATCAGGACACCGTCCGCAAAATGGGCATTGATCCGTCAAGAATCAAGCCCACTAAAACCACCTTCAAAGGAGTGATACCCGACATAGAGGCCTGCTGCACACGGTCCATAACACTGGAAGTAGTCTTCGGCTCACCGGATAATTTCTGAAGCGAAGACTTGATCTTCGACATCATCCCTTTCCGTAGTGGCTATCATGCACTGCTCGGACGAACCTCGTTCGCCCGTTTCAATGCGGTCCCACACTATGCTTATCTAAAGCTCAAGATGCTCGGACCACGTCGCGTCCTAACAGTCAATGGAAACATGGAGCGCTGCCTCCGCACTAAGGAGCATACCGCTGCCCTCGCAGCCAAGGTATAGGGTGGCCTTATCAAGCCGAATACTCCATCGGCCAGCAAAACCCCCCAGATACTATCAAACGAGTCCGGTCTACCCTGCAGAACGATAGTTCGGTTCATCCTGAACTTGATTAGCAATTCTGCCTCCGTCAAAACCCCCACCTAATCGCGGCATATGTACCGCGCGTACCTAACTACACACTAAGAATACCATGGGCAGGGATGGAGGCACATTAAGGAGAAAGTCCACAATACGGCTCGACCCTATTCGGACCTTAGTAATCTTCCTTTTTCTTCTTTTTTTTTATTTTTTTTAGGTTCTTTAAAACCCAACTCACTTTTAGGTGGTACAAAGGGCCCTTTCCCAGGTCCCTTCTATATACTCGATCAATTGATCCTCTCAAAGGATCCCACACCAAAGGTGAAAAACGGCGCAGACGTGTGGTAGGGTGTCCAAAGGATCTTCAAGACCACCTTTTTTAGGACCTGTATACAGCTTTCCCTTGTTCTCAAATTCTTGGCATGTAAAATAGCCTTGATGATCGTGGCATTCTCTATAAGAACACATTTGACTTATCAACCAGACTATAGCAGAAACACTGGTGCCCAACCTTATTCGGTATTGGCTTATTTCATAATCTGTATTCCGTCTTCACGACAGATTGGCATATACACCTCGACACAAATTGCCAGGGGCACTATACGGCCACATATATACTTTTTTTTTCAAAAACAAAAAGTCTGAACACTTTTATAGTATACTTCGGCGTCCCGAACACCGCATTATATGCATCGGCGCCGAATCATGTCTTTGGTCAATAGTTGAGTTGCCCGGCTCCTGTGGTTACCACCTTACGTTCCGCTTGTTCGGCTAAGGTAGTAAAGGGAGAACTACTACGATTGTGTTTCTGGCTCATCCGGTCAAATACCTCAGTAGAGAAAGCCAAAAACTGACTGTCGTGATATATCGAGAGCTGGTCAGCGGTTCGGTGACTTACTAAATCTTTTGTGATTTTTCCCGTATTATACGAAGGACTGGCCTCGACCTGGTCACGCGCCTAAAGCATCCGAGTTCGAAGAGCTGCATGCGCACCATTGGCTAGATCATAGTCCCCTTGTAAAACTCCTGGGCCCAAGTGAGAGTGATAAAGCCGCATAGTCTGATTGCCTAGTTCACTGCACGATCACCTCCTTCATGGACCAAGGCACTGGGTCAAGTGTGGTCATGTGCTATTCCGAACACCCCCGTAGTACCTACGTGGGGGCTGAAGCCGACGACTGGCAAAATTTTAGAAATAAATATGGCCGCACAGGAGGAAAATATTTCAGATAAAAGCACAAGTACATTACAAAGGCCTTGTTTCATAACACAAAGTTTAGGCAACCCAGATACATTCATTCAAACATAATGTCCTTCGAGCATTGACCCTCTATCAAACGGGCACCCTCCAGGACGTCCTCGAAGTATTGCTCCAGCTTGCGATAGTCCTAGCCTTCGGGCGGACCCTCGACTGCCACGACGGCGGCCTTCATCTTCGCCCAGTGCATCTTGACACGGGCAAAGGCCATCCGCGCGCTCTCTATGCACGCCGAGTGTTCACAACCTCAACTCGGGGCAAGGCATCATCGATCCACTTGACCAGGCCGAAGTAGCTGCTAGGAATGGGTCCGGCTAGCCATAGCCGGACTATGATGTCCTTCATGGCTAACCCGGACATCCTATGAAGCTCCGCCAGCTGCATCATCTGGTTGTTTAGCAACGCTGGCCGCTCCGGCCCCAGGTACTGCGACCAGAAGAGCTTCTCCGTCGTGTTCCCGTCTTGGGCCTGGAAATACTATGCGGCGTCGGCAGTAGTCCTCGGGAGATCTGCAAAGGCGTCTAGAGCACTCCATAGTCGATTTAGCAAAGCATATCTCTGACCGCCAAATATACTCTGTAAAAGAAAAGGCCTACCAGCCGCTATCTGTTCGGCTTGCTTGATATCCTCGCGAGCCGCCCGGGACTCGGTCCGTGCCTCCTTGGCCTCTTGTAGAGCCTTGGTGAGACTGGCCGCTTGGGCCTTATTCTTCTCCTCCAAGGACTCGCACTTGCCGGCGGCATCCTTGAGCTCCTGTTCCACTTCGGTCACCCGCTCCTCATATTTGCAGCGGGTGACTTGCTCGGCCTTTAAATCCGCAGCCGCTTTGTCAGCGGCCGCTTGGCTCACCCGTGCCCGCTCCTTGGCTTCGGCGAGGGCGCTCTTTAGGGCCTCGACCTCGCCCGCGCTACCTGCAAATATGATCAGGATAACAAAGGAGATTAGACTCCACATTGGCATATTACTTCAGGTGTGTAAACACTTTTTGTTCTCAAACATACCTTGCGCCTCATCAAACCGCTTGTTAATGCGGACAAGATCCTCATCGGCCAGCTCCAGCTTCCGCTTGAGCTCGGATACTTCGGCGGCCTGGGCGGTCGCCGCTAACAGTGAAGCCTGTTTACAAAAATAGAAAAGTATGTTATCTCCGGCGAATATTTGATCCTCTATTCGGCCTTTTTTCAAAAGCCGAACAGAGTCTCAGGGGCTACTATCTATACACAGGCATATTTTTTGCACATGCAAAGCGGCTAAGAATATTACATCGCATACCTCGAAGCCTGTTAATAGTCTGGTGAAGGCTTCGTTCAGCCCGCTCTTGACGGACTAAACCTTCTCAACCACCGCACCCATCAGGGTAAGGTGCTCCTCCACGACGAAAGCACGTTAAAGTGCTTCCATCAAAGTGTCCGGCGCCTCCGAATTGATGGAGGTCGCCGGTGGAGCCGGTGCTCCCCCTCCTTCAAAGGGGGCTGCTCGCTCGATTCCGGAGCCACGAGGGTCTCTGATATGTCTCCAACGTATCTATAATTTTTGATTGTTCCATGCTATATTATATTCTGTTTTGGACGTTAATGGGCTTTATTATACACTTTTATATTATTTTTGGGACTAACCTATTAACCGGAGGCCCATCCCAGATTTGTTGTGTTTTTTGCCTATTTCAGAGTTTCGCAAAAAAAAAATCAAACAGAGTCCAAACGGAATGAAACCTTCAGTAACGTGATTTTCGGAACGAACGTGATCCAGAGGACTTGGACCCTACGTCAAGACATCAACCAAGAAGGCACGACGTAGGGGGCGCACCTACCCCCCCAGGCGCGCCCTCCACCCTCGCGGGCCCCACGTTGCTCCACCGACGTACTTCTTCCTCCTATATATACCTACGTACCCCCAAACTACCAGATACGGAGCCAAAAACCTAATTCCACCGCCGCAACCTTCTGTATCCGTGAGATCCCATCTTGGGGCCTTTTCCGGAGCTCCGTCGGAGGGGGCATCGATCACGGAGGGCTTCTACATCGACACCATAGCCTCTCCGATGATGTGTGACAAGTTTACCTCAGACCTTCGGGTCCATAGTTATTAGCTAGATGGCTTCTTCTCTCTCTTTGGATCTCAATACAAAGTTCTCCACGATTCTCGTGGAGATCTATTCGATGTAATCTTCTTTTGCGGTGTGTTTGTTGAGACCGATGAATTGTGGGTTTATGATCAAGTTTATCTATGAACAATATTTGAATCTTCTCTGAATTCTTTTATGTATGATTGGTTATCTTTGCAAGTCTCTTTGAATTATCAGTTTGGTTTGGCCTACTAGATTGATCTTTCTTGCAATGGGAGAAGTGCTTAGCTTTGGGTTCAATCTTGCGGTGTCCTTTCCCAGTGACAGTATGTGACACCCAAGTTTTTATTTGGATTTTTCAAAAGATTTTATTGACTTGAAGGGAGTGATTTAAAAAAAAAATTTCTTCAAGAGAACTCTCACTCTCAATTTTTTTTTCTTTATGGCAAAAGTTTTGTTTGGATCCACCCAAGATCTTCCTTTGGTCTTGGAGGTTCTTGCTTTTCATTGGACTCAAGACAAAATGTTTTTCATTTGAGAAAATAACCTTTGAAATATTTTTGAGAATGCACTATGGCTTTTGGAAAGTCCTTTGCCACTTTCAACTATTCCTTCTTGCCATGGCATAAGTGCAAATCCTCTCTCCTAACCTTTCCCTCACCTCTGGATCATGATTTGCATCAAATCCAGCAAGTTGAACCCCCCCCCCATGTATTTATTTTCCATTCAAATTCTATTCAAATATTTTCTGTCTTCTATTCTACCACTTGGAGATTTACAAAGGAACCCCATTGTCTGTTTTGATTTTTGGCCCCAAACTTCTTTCCCCTCCTAGTACTTTGAACCCTCAACCTAGAACCATGAAGATCCACTGGTCTCCAGTTCAAAATTTTCAAACTACATCAGCTGCAAGTTTGGACCAGATTTGGCAAATTTGGTGAAATTCATCCAAAACCTTCTCCAAAAATTCCAAGTAAATTCAGGCAGCCCCTGGGTGCTTTGAGTGATCGTCTCACCAAGTTACAGCTCCAGAAAAATTTATCTCTTTACCAAAACCTACTGTCGAACACCTGCAGTGCATGGTCATGTCAAGTTTCAGTTAAGTTCAGACAACACTGCAGTGGCTGCTGTCGTTTTCTTCAGAAACGGGCGTCGATCTCGCCAGTACCCTTGCGTCGCCTTGCTCCTCGTCCTCGCCCACTTGTTCCTGCACCGCACGAGTGCCTGGCATCTTGCGGGCGTCGGCAACGAGCAGCAGAAGGTGCGCCGCCCCGTGACCGACGCCGGCGGCGGCTTCGCGGGCGCCAGCGGGAGACACGGCGCCGCCGACTCCACCCAGCACCGCCCAAACCACCGGAGACCGCCGCGTGGCCGTCCACTCCCCCGAATGCGCTGTCGCTCTCGTCGTGAACCGCAGGGCGCGGAGCACGCTCTCTGCCGCCGTTGAGCCCGTGCGGTCACCTCACCATGGGCAGACGCCATTACGCCAGGGCCAGCTCCGTTTAGCTGCAAAACGAGTCCCGTAACATCCACTGATGCTGCCCGACCGCTCAAACCCTCTGCCAACCCACTGCTCCGCCGTAATCGCTCGCCGGAGATTCTCCGCTCACGGCCACCCCGTCGATCTGCCTATAAATAGAGGTCCCGAGCTTCAACTCGAGCACCCACCAGCCCTACACTTCCCCTAGAGCATGCCCAGCCACTGGAAGAGCCGCGAGGGGGTCTCCTTCCTCGACTCCGGCCGCCGCGACCCGCCATGGGATCCAGCCCGATTCGCCCCCGTGTGTGCTCCGCAGCCCCCATTCTCTTGCCAGTAGCTTCTCCTTGTATCACCCGTTCTGACCCGCGCCTCAATTCGTACTTTGCAGCCCTCCACCGGAGTTCCCCAACCTCACCCGAACCGCCGTCCGCCGGAGATAGTGTCGCTGTCGACGTGGTGCTCCCCGTTGGACGAGTCCACCACCCACCGACGCGGAAGAAGACACTGAAGCTCTTGGTACCCTCCGTTTCTCCTAACTCGCCGTGGTTCGACGCCGGCGTCCACCGCCGTCTTCGGGCGCCGGCGAGCTTTCAAACCTGACATGCGGGCCCCGCGTGTCAGCCTCTGTTTTAGTTCCCCGAACCGTTTTCTGTTGGCGCCTTCGGGCAAAATACGTTTTCTCCTTGCGCTTGCGCATTCCCAGCCGAAGCGTTTTCTGTTTTCTCAGTTAAAACCCTGAAACTTTTCTGTTTCATTACAGAAAGGTCCCTGGACAGAAACCTTTATAACTTTTTAATGAAAAGGTATTTTTGAGTGATTCTTTTTCTGTCAATCTCCAAATTTTGTCTAGTTTTTTATGGGATTTATTTGAAAAATATTTGGAAAAGTTTCTGTGCATGTGTTGGTTTTCACGTTAGTACCCCGTTTCGTGATTGCCGTAGGTTCCGGGAGAGGGGACGGAGCCGCGAACTTCGCCGAGCTAGACTCCGACTTCTCCGAACCAGGCAAGCATGTTTGAACATTTGATATGGCAGATGTTTTGCATGTTCATGTGAAAGTTTGTGTGTGGCATATGAGTGTCGGTAAATATCTCGTTGCTTGTAAGGCAACGACCCGGTTGTTCCGAAGTTGCGATGACCTCTGATGAGAGGTGGCCTAATCATGTAGTGACATGAAGGGCAGCAAGGTGGTACTGTTGTAGCATGCCAGCCTTGCGTCATCCGACTTTCTTCGACGTTAACGTGGTTGGAGCCACGTTATCGATCTTTTCCTGCATGTTCCAAAGTTGCGATGACCTCTGATGAGAGGTGGCCTAATCATGTGGTGACATGAAGGGCAGCAGGGTGGTACTGTTGTAGCATGCCAGCCTTGTGTCATCCGACTTTTCCGACGTTAACATGGTTGGAGCCGTGTTATCGTCCCTTCCCCTTTCCGTGCTACCACATGTCTCATTGCCAGGATACGGTTTAGTAAGTTGGTAACCTCTTTCCGTGTACACACCAAACAGAGAGGCCGGGATGATGGTACCTTGGCCCAGGATTAAAGCCAGTCATTCGGTCAGGGGGCATGGGTGTTTCCGGTTGGGACCGAGAGGGGGGGCACCCCCTTATAGCGCGCGTATAGAAATTTGATCCCATGCTACGCGAGGTTGTAGCCTCCCCGACTCAAGGTTTTTCTTGAATGTTGCCGAGGGTGATCCCTGGCTTCGGATGGTTGAATTGGGTGTGTACTGGTTAGACGTGTTCCTTCCAGAATACCGTAGACGGAACTAGTCCCCGTGACTACTGAAATCCGTTGGCTGTGGTTAAGTACAAACTCTGCAGAGTCAATTCTTTCCAAATCATCGTATCCATGATCAGTAATGTAGACTTTACATCCAAATCTACCCGTGTGAAAATCTTGCCCCCGGTGAACAAGCTCAAGCGGTAAAATCTTAGATTTATTGTTATTCCAGTTGATGGACTAACTTTATTTTGTGTCTCATGCTTGTGATAATTTATGTGTCCGAGCTATTGTATTAATGAGTTGTGATATAAGCCCTTTATGTGACGTCGCGCAGACGTCCGACTGTGGCGTGTACTCGTTTCTCACTTTCGATATAAGCCCTTTATGTGACGTCGCTCAGACGTCCGACTGCGGCATGCACTGTCTTTACTTTCTGTTATAAGCCCTTTATGTGGTGTCGCCCCGACGCCCGACTGTGGCATTATTATTCTGCATTTTCCTCTCGAGGAGTCTTTCAGACACTCGTTTGGCACCTGTATTTTTATTCCGCATTTTCCTCTCGAGGAGTCTTTCAGACACTCGTTTGGCACCTGTATTATTATTCCGCATTTTCCTCTCGAGGAGTCTTTCAGACACTCGCTTGGCACCAGTATTACTATTCTGCAGTTTCCGCTCGAGGCGTCATTCAGACCCTCGCTTGGCACCCAGTATTTATTATCTCTGTGTCTGATCGCACTGGTTAACTTATTCATGTGCTTCATGTTTGCATTTGTTATACCTTATGTCCGAACTGTCTTGCGAGTACTTTCATAGTACTCACCTGGCTTGTTGATTTGGCCAGATGTTGACGAAGGCGATCTCTTGGATGAAGAGTTTGATAGCGCGTCCGACGCCTAGAGGAGTCCCAGTCAGTCCTGCGCGATCCCGGATATTGGTCACTTGTATCGTTTACGCTTCCGCCACCCGCAATAAGTCTTCTCGAGCCTCACTCCGACGCTCGAAGAGTTGTAGTATTCTGGAATCATGTCACTCGCTTCGCGATGATATTTCCACCACCGTTTTTATCGTGAGTTAGTAGTTTGCCACCCTATCCGCCGTATTGTTTTATCGGCGTGCATGTAATAAATTGTTGGGCAGTCTCTGCTCAACCTTGTATTATATTTAGTACTCCTGGTATTTTTCTTCTGTGACAAATATATTGTCTATCAGTGAGAAGGAATTCTTCCTCGCTGGTCCGTAACAGGGATTGGTTTCTCAATAATTATTTTATTGAAAAACCGGTTGTGACACAGTAGGGGCAGCAAGGCACGTATTGTATTGTTGCTATCGAGGATAACAAGATGGGGTTTATATCATATTCCATGAGTTTATCCCTCTACATCATGTCATCTTACTTAAAGCGTTCCTCTGTTCTTATGAACTTAATACTCTAGATGCATGCTGGATAGTGGTCGATGTGTGAAGTAATAGTAGTAGATGCAGGCAGGAGTCGGTCAACTTGTCGCAGACGTGATGCCTATATACATGATCATACATAAATATTCTCATAACTATGCTCAATTCTGTCAATTGCTCAACAGTAATTTGTTCACCCACTGTAATACTTATGCTCTCGAGAGAAGCTACTAGTGAAACCTATGGCCCCCGGGTCTATCTTCCATCATATTAATCTTCCAACACTTAGATATTTTTATTGCCTTTTATTTTAGTTTGCATCTTTATCATAAAAATACCAAAAATATTATCTTATCATATCTATCAGATCTCACTCTCGTAAGTGACCGTGAAGGGATTGACAACCCCTTTATTGCATTGGTTGCAAGGATTTATTTGTTTGTGTAGGTGCGAGGGACTCGTGCGTGGCCTCCTAATAGATTGATACCTTGGTTCTCAAAAACTGAGGGAAATACTTACGCTGCTTTACTGCATCACCCTTTCCTCTTCAAGGGAAAACCAACGCAGTGCTCAAGAGGTAGCAAGAAGGATTTCTGGCGCCGTTGCCGGGAGTCTACGCAAAAGTCAACATACCAAGTACCCATCACAAACCCTTATCTCCCGCATTACATTATTTGCCATTTCCCTCTCATTTTCCTCTCCCCTACTTCACCCTTGCCGTTTTATTCGCCCTCTCTTTTCCGTTCGCCTCTTTTTCGCCTGCTTCTTGTTTGCTCGTGTGTTGGATTGCTTTTTTGTCACGATGGCTCAAGATAATACTAAATTGTGTGACTTTAGCAATACCAACAATAATGATTTTCTTAGCACTCCGATTGCTCCTCTTACCGATACTGAATCTTGTGAAATCAATACTGCTTTACTGAATCTTGTCATGAAAGATCAATTCGCCGGCCTTCCTAGTGAAGATGCCGCTACCCATCTAAATAGCTTCGTTGATTTGTGTGATATGAAAGAAGAAAGATGTGGACAACGATATTGTTAAATTGAAGCTATTTCCTTTTTGCTTAGAGATCATGCTAAAGCTTGGTTTTCGTCTTTGCCTAAAAATAGTATTGATTCTTGGAATAAGTGCAAAGTTGCTTTTATCTCTAAATATTTTCCTCCCGCTAAGATCATCTCTCTTAGAAGCGAGATTATGAATTTTAAGCAACTTGATCATGAACATGTTGCACAAGCTTGGGAGAGGATGAAATTAATGATACGTAATTGCCCTACACATGGTTTGAATTTGTGGATGATTATACAATTTTTTTATGCCGGATTGAATTTTGCTTCTAGAAATCTTTTAGATTCGGCCGCGGGAGGCACTTTTATGGAAATCACTTTAGGAGAAGCTACTAAACTCCTAGATAATATTATGGTTAATTATTCTCAATGGCACACCGAAAGATCTACTAATAAAATGGATGGAATGATGGATGAACTTATGAAATTATTTGCTACTAAAAGTGTTTCTTCTGATCCTAATGATATGCCTTTGTCTACTTTGATTGAGAATAATAATGAATCTATGGATGTGAATTTTGTTGGTAGGAATAATTTGGTAACAGCGCGTATAGAGGAAACTTTAATCCTAGGCCGTACCCTAGTAATTCCTCTAATAATTATGGTAATTCCTACAACAATTCTTATGGAAATTTTAACAAGATGCCTTCTGAATTTGAGACTAGTGTTAAAGAATTTCAATGCTTTGCTTGAAGAAAAATTGCTTAAAGTTGATGAATTGGCTAGGAACGTTGATAGAATTTCTCTTGATGTTGATTCCTTGAAACTTAGATCTATTCCACCTAAGCATGATATCAATGAGTCTCTCAAAGCCATGAGAATTTCCATTGATGAGTGCAAAGAAAGAACCGCTAGGATGCGTGCTAAGAAAGATTGCTTTGTGAAAACGTGTTCTTCTAATTTGTATGAAAATAAAGATGAAGATCTAAAAGTTATTGATGTGTCCCCTATTAAATCTTTGTTTTGCAATATTAATCTTGATAATGATGGGACTGAATATGATCCACCTTTACCTAGAAGGCGTTCCAAAAATTCGGAGTTTTTAGATCTTGATGCAAAAATTGGTAAAAGTGGGATTGAAGAGATCAAAACTCTAGATATTAATGAACCCAATATTTTGGATTTCAAGGAATTTAATTATGATAATTGCTCTTTGATAGATTGTATTTCCTTGTTGCAATCCGTGCTAAATTCTCCACATGCTTATAGTCAACATAAAGCTTTTACTAAACATATCGTTGATGCTTTGATGCAATCTTATGAAGAAAAAATTGAGTTGGAAGTTTCTATCCCTAAAAACTTTATGATGACGGGGAACCTATTATTAAAATTAAAATTAAATATCATGAATGCTATGCTTTGTGTGATTTGGGTTCTAGTGTTTCCATGATTCCAAAAACTTTGTGTGATTTGCTAGGTTTTCGTGATTTTGATGATTGCTCTCTAAACTTGCACCTTGTGGATTCCACCATTAAGAAACCTATCGGAAGAATTAATGATGTTCTTATTATTGGAAATAGGAATTATGTGCCCGTAGATTTTATTGTTCTTGATATAGATTGCAATCCTTCATGTCCTATTATTCTTGGTAGACCTTTCCTTAGAACAATTGGTGCAATTATTGATATGAAGGAAGGGAATATTATATTCCAATTTCCGTTAAGGAAAGGCATGGAACACTTCCCTATAAAGAAAATAAAATTACCTTATGAATCTATGATGAGAGCCACTTATGGATTGCCTACCAAAGATGGCAATACCTAGATATATCCTTGCTTTTATGCCTAGCTAGGGGCGTTAAACGATAGTACTTGTTGGGAGGCAACCCAATTTTATTTTTAGTTTTTTGCTTTTTACTTCTGTTTAGGAATAAATATTTGATCTAGCCTCTGGTTAGATGTGTTTTTATATTTTAATTAGTGTTTGTGCCAAGTTTAACCTATAGGATCTTCTTTGATGATAGTTATTTGATCTTGCTGAAAATTCCAGAAACTTTCTGTTCACGAAAATAATTGTTAAAAATCACCAGAACGTGATAAAATATTGATTCCAATTGCTTCTGATAAATAAACAAATTATCTAGGACTTCATATTTTTTCTGAATTTTTGGAGGTCCAGAAGTTTGCGTTAGTTACAGATTACTACAGACTGTTCTGTTTTTGACGGATTCTGTTTTTCGTGTGTTGTTTGCTTATTTTGATGAATCTATGGCTAGTAAAATAGTTTATAAACCATAGGGAAGTTGGAATATAGTAGGTTTAACACCAATAAAAATAAATAATGAGTTCATTACAGTACCTTGAAGTGGTGTTTTGTTTTCTTTCGCTAACGGAGCTCATGAGATTTTCTGCTGAGTTTTGTGTTGTGAAGTTTTCAAGTTTTGGGTAAAAGATTTGATGGATTACGGAACAAGGAGTGGCAAGAGCCTAAGCTTGGGGATGCCCATGGCACCCCAAGATAATCTAAGGACACCAAAAAGCCAAAGCTTGGGGATGCCCCGGAAGGCATCCCCACTTTTGTCTACTTCCATCGGTAACTTTACTTGGAGCTATATTTTTATTCACCACATGATATGTGTTTTGCTTGGAGCGTCTTGTATGATTTGAGTCTTTGCTTTTTAGTTTACCACAATCATCTTTGCTGTACACACCTTTTGAGAGAGACACACATGATTCGGAATTTATTAGAATACTCTATGCGCTTCACTTATATCTTTTGAGCTATATAGTTTTTGCTCTAGTGCTTCACTTATATCTTTTAGAGCACGGCGATGGTTTTGTTTTATAGAAACTATTATTCTCTCATGATTCACTTATATTATTTTGAGAGTCTTAAACATCATGGTAATTTTCTTAAATTGGGAAATTAATCCTAATATGTTAGGTATTCAAGACTAGTAAAAAACTTTCTTATGAGTGTGCTGAATGCTAAGAGAAGTTTCATGGTTGATGATTGTTTTGAGATATGGAGGTAGTGATATTAAAGTTGTGCTAGTTGAGTAGTTGTGAATTTGAGAAATACTTGTGTTGAAGTTTGCAAGTCCCGTAGCATGCACGTATGGTAAACGTTATGTAACAAATTTGAAACATGAGGTGTTCTTTGATTGTCCTCCTTATGAGTGGCAGTCGGGGACGAGTGATGGTCTTTTCCTACCAATCTACCCGCCTAGGAGCATGCATGTAATACTTCTTTGATAACTTGTAGAATTTTGCAATAAATATATGAGTTCTTTATGACTAATGTTGAGTCCATGCATTATACGCACTTTTCTTCCTTCCACCATTGCTAGCCTCTCTAATACCACGCACTTTTCGCCGGTATCATACACCCACCATATACCTTCCTCAAAACAGCCACCATACCTACCTATCATGGCATTTCCATAGCCATTCCGAGATATATTGCCATGCAACTTACCACCGTTCCGTTTACTATGACACGCTCCATCATTGTCATATTGCCTCGCATGATCATGTAGTTGACATCGTATTTGTGGCAAAGCCACCGTTCATAATTCTTTCATACATGTCACTCTTGATTCATTGCATATCCCGGTACACCGCCAGAGGCATTCACATAGAGTCATATTTTGTTCTGAGTATTGAGTTGTAATTGTTGAGTTGTAAGTAAATAAAAGTGTGATGATCATCATTTTTAGAGCATTGTCCCAAGTGAGGAAAGGATGATGGAGACTATGATTCCCCCATAAGTCGGGATGAGACTCCGGACTAAAAAAAAAGAGGCCATAAAAAAGAGAAAAGGCCCAAATTAAAAAAGAGAGAGAAAAAGAGAGAAGGGACAATGTTACTATCCTTTTACCACACTTGTGCTTCAAAGTAGCACCATGACCTTCATGATAGAGAGTCTCTTGTTTTGTCACTTTCATATAGTAGTGGGAATTTTTCATTATAGAACTTGGCTTGTATATTCCAACAATGGGCTTTCTCAAATGCCCTAGGTCTTCGTGAGCAAGCAAGTTGGATGCACACCCACTTAGTTTCTTTTGTTGAGCTTTCATGCATTTATAGCTCTAGTGCATCCGTTGCATGGCAATCCCTACTCCTTGCATTAACATCAATCTATGGGCATCTCCATAGCTCATTGATTAGCCGCGTTGATGTGAGACTTTCTCCTTTTTTGTCTTCTCCACATAACCCCCATCATTATATTCTATTCCACCCGTAGTGCTATATCCATGGCTCACGCTCATGTATTGCGTGAAGGTTTAAAAAGTTTGAGATTACTAAAGTATGAAACAATTTCTTGGCTTGTCATCGGGGTTGTGCATGATGAGAGCATTCTTGTGTGACAAAAATGGAGCATGACTGAACTATATGATTTTGTAGGGATGAACTTTCTTTGGCCATGTTATTTTGAGAGGACATAATTGCTTAGTTAGTATGCTTGAAGTATTATTACTTTTTTGTCAATATTAAACCTTTATCTTGAATCTTTCGGATCTGAATATTCATACCACAATTAAGAGAATTACATTGAAATTATGCCAAGTAGCATCCACATCAAAAATTTTGTTTTTATCATTTACCTACTCGACGACGAGCAGGAATTAAGCTTGGGGATGCTTGATACGTCTCCAACTTATCTATACTTTTTTATTGTTCCATGCTATATTATATTCTGTTTTGGACGTTAATGGGCTTTATTATACACTTTTATATTATTTTTGGGACTAACCTATTAACCGGAGGCCCAGCCCAGATTTGCTGTTTTTTTGCCTATTTCAGAGTTTCGCCGAAAAAATATCAACAGAGTCCAAACGGATTGAAACCTTCGAGAACGTGATTTTCGGAATGAACGTGATCTAGAGGACTTGGACCCTACGTCAAGACATCAATCAGGAAGGCACGAGGTAGGGGGCGCGCCTACCCCCCAGGCGCGCCCTCCACCCTCATGGGCCCCACGTTGCTCCACCGACGTACTTCTTCCTCCTATATATACCTACGTACCCACAAACTACCACATACAGAGCAAAAAACCTAATTCCACCACCGCAACCTTCTGTACCTGTGAGATCCCATCTTGGGGCCTTTTCCGGAGCTCCGCCGGAGGGGGCATCAATCACGGAGGGCTTCTACATCAACACCATAGCCTCTCCGATGATGTGTGAGTAGTTTACCTCAGACCTTCGGGTCCATAGTTATTAGCTAGATGGCTTCTTCTCTCTCTTTGGATCTCAATACAAAGTTGTCCATGATTCTCGTGGAGATCTATTCGATGTAATCTTCTTTTGCGGTGTGTTTGTTGAGACCGATGAATTGTGGGTTTATGATTAAGTTTATCTATGAACAATATTTGAATCTTCTCTGAATTCTTTTATGTATGATTGGTTATCTTTGCAAGTCTCTTCGAATTATCAGTTTGGTTTGGCCTACTAGATTGATCTTTCTTGCAATGGGAGAAGTGCTTAGCTTTGGGTTCAATCTTGTGGTGTCCTTTCCCAGTGACAGTAGGGGCAGCAATGCATGTATTGTATTGTTGCCATCGAGGATAACAAGATGGGGTTTATATCATATTCCATGAGTTTACCCTCTACATCATGTCATCTTACTTAAAGCGGTACTCTGTTCTTATGAACTTAATACTCTAGATGCATGTTGGATAGCGGTCGATGTGTGGAGTAATAGTAGTAGATGCAAGCAGGAGTTGGTCTACTTGTCGCGGACGTGATGCCTATATACATGATCATACCTAGATATTCTCATAACTATGCTCAATTCTGTCAATTGCTCAACAGTAATTTGTTCACCCACCGTAATACTTATGCTCTCGAGAGAAGCCACTAGTGAAACCTATGGCCCCCGGGTCTATCTTCCATCATATTAATCTTCCAACACTTAGCTATTTTTATTGCCTTTTATTTTAATTTGCATCTTTATCATAAAAATACCAAAAATATTATCTTATCATATCTATCAGATCTCACTCTCGTAAGTGACCATGAAGGGATTGACAACCCCTTTATTCTGTTGGTTGCGAGGATTTATTTGTTTGTGTAGGTGCGAGGGACTCGTGCGTGGCCTCCTACTGGATTGATACCTTGGTTCTCAAAAACTGAGGGAATACTTACGCTGCTTTACTGCATCACCCTTTCCTCTTCAAGGGAAAACCAACGAAGTGCTCAAGAGGTAGCAGTCTCCGGAATGGTGTTCGGCTGGGAGCCGGACTGGTCCGGACCCCCGTCATCAGTCTCCATGGGGGTTGTGCCCCCCATGTTCTCGGCAGCCGAGGCATTACCCTCTCGCGCCGTCTTGGCGGCCTTCAGCACCTCTCCATGGCCCGGAGAGTCTCTTCGGGACAACATTTTGATGTCGTCCGGGGTGGTTGGAGGAGAGGCTCGCAGAGGCGTCTCGCTGTCCACCATCTCCGGCGCTAGAGAGTTCCCCGAAGACAATGATTGTTGGGGGAGATCCCGGGCCGGACTTAAATACATAATGATATGTTATCCTACAATCTGTAAAAGATCGGATATATGCATAGAGTCTTTGAATGCTTACGATTCGGCCAGGGGCTTTGCCCTGGTGCGCCGCTGGGGGACGACTTCGGCATCCGAGTCCGATCCATCCGAGAGGGATCTCTTCCCCCTTTTGGACGCCTCCGCCTTTAGGTCTGCGTAGGCCGCCCTTTTCTTCGTCCTCCCCATGGGGGGGGGGAGAATTGCTCTCTTCCTCCTCCTCCTCCTCCTCCTCTTCGTCTTCATGTCCCTCGTGGAAGGAGGCAGCTTTGGTATCTCCGAACACAGCGTCCGAAGTACCTTTACGGCGGAGGCCACCTTTGGCCTCCTTGCCCTTCTTCTTGGCCTTCTTCTCCGGCGCCTGATATGGCGCCAGAACCAGCATCCTCGTCAGTAGAGGATCGGCTAGGTTTTCGGGTAGCGGAGCCGGACACTTGATCCGCTCTGACTTCTTCGTCCAGCCCTGGTTAAAGGAGGGAAGTCTCAGCATACCCCTTTGACTTGTGAACTAAGTTATGTTCGGAAACGAGAAAACTTACTGGGTGGCTGGATGAGTACAGTCGAGGCTGATGTCGTTGGTCGTCTCCGGCCATGACTTCTGGGCCTTGAACAACAGTTTCCAGATCTCTTCGTGCGTTGTGCCGAAGAACCAGTGCAATGTCTGCGGCCCCGCCGGATTGAACTCCCACATGTGGAGAGGCTGGCGCTGGCAGGGAAGGGTTCGGCGGAACAGCATCACCTGGATCACGTCAGTGAGGCTGGTGTTCTTTTCTATAATGTTCTTGATGCGCTTTTGCAGCATCAACACCTCGTGGGTTGACCCCCAATCCAGACCCTTGTTGGTCCATGATGCAAGCCGCATTGTGGTCCGAATCTAAACTCAGGAGTGCCCACCGAGTTGGCGCCGCGGGGTTCGGTGATGTAGAACCACTCCTGCTACCATATCTTGACAGTCTCCCTGAAGGCCCCTTTTGGCCAGGTGACATTGGGAAGCTTGCTCACCATGGCGCCTCTGCAGTCTGTGTGCTGCCCGTCAACCACCCTCGGCTTCACATTGAAGACTTTGAGCCATAAGCCGAAGTGGGGGGGGGGGATGCGGAGGAGCGCCTCGCACACGACAATGAACGCCGAGATGTGGAGGAAGGAGTTTGGGGCTAGATCGTGGAAATCTAGCCCGTAGTAGAACATGAGGCCGCAGACAAAGGGGTGAAGTGGAAATCGTAGTCCGTGGAGGAAGTGGGGGATAAATACCACCCTTTCGCCAGGCTCCGGGGTGGGGATGACCTGCTTCTTGACAGGGATCCTGTGTGCTACGTCCGCACTCAGGTACGCCGCATCCCGGAGCTCCTTGATGTCCTTGTCCGTCACGGAGGAGGCCACACACTTGCCTTGAGAGCCGGATCCGGACATGGCTGGAGTGTTTGGTGGCGACGGAAAAGATCGAAACTTGGGCGTTGGAGCTCGAGGATGGGAGGGCCGAGGAAGAAGAAGGCATGCTGTCAAAATATGGGTCCTTATCCTCTTATATAGGCAGTGAATATCAAGCGCCTCCTCACAAGCCTTAAAACTCGCCTATTCCCAAGGGGTCGTGCGAACAGCACGGCTGGATTACCCAAACCCGTATTGATGAGAATCCCGCAATAAGGAGACACGATCTCTGCTTTGACAAGATGTGCCAATAGAGGCCACACCTCGAAACGCGAAGCAGGAGGCCAAAAAATGGTTCGAAATAATAAAAAGGCTAGACATAACATTTCGCTGAAAAAGCTGTTAGTGGACATGCCTTATTTTGTTTAAGTATTTTGCCCTTGCGGTTGAGGGATGTAACCATTATACAGAGCCGGATTCAGTTCTCTTGTTCAGAAGACTATTTCGGAGTATTCGGAGGAGGAACCCGCCTTGCAATGCCGAAGATAATCTGCGTGCCTGACACATCGTCATTGAAGACTGGTTCAGGGGCTACTGAGGGAGTCCTGGATTATGGAGTCCTCGGGCGTCCGGGCTATGCGACATGGGTCGGACTAATTGGCCGTGAAGATACAAGATAGAAGGCCTTCCCCCATGTTTGGATGGGACCCTCCTTTGCATGGATGGCAAGCTTGGCGTCCAGATGTGTAATTTCCTTTCTCTGTAAACCGACTCTGTACAACCCTCGGCCCCTCCGGTGTCTATACAAACCGGAGGGTTTAGTTCATAGAGGCTATCACAAATCATATAGGCTAGACATCTAGGGTTTGGCCATTACGATCTCGAGGTAGATCAACTCTTGTAACCGCTATACCCATCAAAGTCAATCAAGCAGGAAGTAGGGTATTACCTCCATCAAGAGGGCCTGAACCTGGGTAAACATCATGCCCCCTTTGTCTCCTGTTACCTTCGATCCTCAGGCGCACAGTTCGGGACCCCCTACCCATGATCGGCCGGTTTTGACACCGACAACCATTTCTTGGCATGTGTAACTTTTGGCCTATTAATGGCTGACAATACACTTGGGCCATTTGTAGTCCGACGTGACATTTAGCCTATTAACAACCTATATTCTCCAGGTTACAATTTCAGCCCGCCCTCACTTTCGGCCTGTACGTCATGTCCAACTTTCTTTTACCGAAGAAAACACACAATTCAGTTCTATTTTTCTCTAACAACGCTATGTCCAACTTTCGTTTTCTCATCTCTACTTATATATATATGCCATTTTATAGTTTTATTAGTATATATATATATTATTATATTAAAAAGATGTAAAGTTTCCTCTATATCTTTCCTTCCTTATATATTTTTGTTGTTTTTCCTTCCCATCCTTGATTTTTGCACCACTGGTCTTCCTAAACCCAACTCAATTGTCCCACATCTTATTAATGTACGATAATAAAATAATATTTTATTTTGTAAATCAAAAAGTTCTTACAAAATAATTGTTTATCATTATAAGTTGGCAGGTAAATCATGGTGATTGCATATAAAATTCATTATAAAACGTGCTAAAGATTTTACGGACCAATGTAATAATAGACATGCAATCACGTCCCAATCTACTAAAATGTTTATGGTCCCGTCACAACTCACACACAAAATATTGACCTTTATAATAAAATGCCCAGACCAGGTTTATTTTCCAACATTGCTCTGTCCAGCCGTGTTGGGTGTTAGTTGTGAGATGCGTTGGGATTTCCTCGAGGAGGAGAGGTTAATACAGTACAATAGAGATAAGTATTTTCCTCAGTTAAGAACCAATATTTTCAATCCAGTAAGAGAAACACGCAACACTGCGTAAGCAACACCAACACACAAGATAACAAATCCTTGCACCCAACACGAACAAGGGGTTGTCAATCCCTTGGCGGTTAATTGCAAGATTAAATTGTATGACGATAGATAGATAGATAGATCGCACAAAAATATAATAAAATAAATAAAGAAAAATTAAACAAGATATTTTTGGATTTTAATATATCATAAAATTAGACCCCGGGGCTATAGTTTTCACTAGAGGCTTCTCTCGAGAAAATAGCATACGGTGGGTAGACAAATTACTATTGTGCAATGATGTCGCTTGAAGCTACGTCGGTATTTCCCCAAAGAGGAAGGGATGATGCAGCACAGCGGCGGTAGGTATTTCCCTTAGATATGAAACCAAGGTTATCAAACCAGTAGGAGAACCAAGCAACACAACGTAAACAGCCCCTGCACACAAATAAGAAATCCTCGCAACCCAACGTGTTAAAGGGGTTGTCAATCCCTTTCGGGGTATGGCACCTCAAGTGGCAAACGAACATGAGATAAATTTGTAGTAAATTGATAGATCGAATGCTAAATAAAATAAATAAAGAAAAATTGCAGCAATGTATTTTTGTATTTTTGGTTTAATAGATCTGAAAATAAATGCAAGGAAAAAGTAGATCGCAAAGGCAAATATATGAGAAAGAAGACCGGGGGCCGTAGGTTTCACTAGTGGCTTCTCTCGAGAAAAATAGCAAACAGTGGGTAAACAAATTACTGTTGGGAAATTGATAGAACTTCAAATAATTATGATGATATCCAGGCAATGATCATTATATAGGCATCACGTCCAAGATTAGTAGACCGACTCCTGCGTGCATCTACTACTATTACTCCACACATCGACCGCTATCCAGCATGCATCTAGTGTATTAAGTTCATGGAGAAATGGAGTAATGCAATAAGAACGATGACATGATGTTGACAAGATCTATCTATGTAGAGATAGACCCCATCGTTTTATCCTTAGTAGCAATGATACATACATGTCGTTTCCCTTTCTGTCACTGGGATCAAGCACCGTAAGATCGAACCCACTACAAAGCACCTCTTCCCGTTGCAAGATAAATAGATCAAGTTGGCCAAACAAAACCCAAATACCGGAGAAGAAATACGAGGCTATAAGCAATCATGCATATAAGAGATCAAAGAAACTCAAATAACTTTCATGGATATAAAAAGATATAAATGATCATAAACTCCAAGTTCATCATATCCCAACAAACACACCGCAAAAAGAGTTACATCATATGGATCTCCAAGGGACCATTGTATTGAGAACCCAACGAGAGAGAGAAATCCATCTAGCTATTAACTACGGCCCCGAAGGTCTACAAAGAACTACTCACGCATCGTCAGAGAGGCACCGATGGAGGTGGTGAACCCCATCAGAGATGGTGTCTAGATTGGATCTTGTTGAGGATATAGACCTTAGAGTCACCTGCCAGGAGGGGCCGGGTTACTCATATGGTCATTACCAGAAGCCCGGCGCCAAGCTTAAAGACGGTGGGCCAAAGATGGGCTTAAGACCCGGATATGGCTTAAGGCCCGTAGTTGCAATCATTATTATGGTAGAACTTGTAGTGTAAGGCAAGAATAGTTGAGAGTCCGAGCCGGACACTCTTATGAGCCGGCCGAGACTCTGAGAGCTGCTGGGTGTCAGCCTCCCTATATAAAGGGACGACCCGGCAGCGGTTTAGGGAAAAGAACAATCTCATCGAGAGCCGGGCATAGCAATTTAGCTCCCTGGTGATCGTAACCCTAATCAATATCACCTCAAACTGGACGTAGGCTTTTACCTTCACCGTAAGGGGCCGAACCAGTATAAACCCTCGTGTTCCTTGTCCCGCATTAACCCCTTCAAGCTTCCTAGCTGTGATGGCTCCATGACTAAGTCCTAGCTCGAGGACATCTGCCGTGACAATTCCACGACAGTTGGCGCCCACCGTGGGGCCAGCGCACGGTGGATTTGAGTTCTTGAAGGGCAGCTACGAAGGGCTCAAGGGATACGCTGTGGGCCGGATGACCAAGAGTCGTCGCGGCAAGCTCTACGTCGACGATGCAAACTGGGGCCCCGACGCCGGCTCAATTGAGTACGGGTACCGGGTCCCCTTCGGCGGAATTCATGTTTTCATTGGCAAGATTGGTGAGCCGGGCCCTGAGCCGGATCTCTGCGCCGATCTCATTGAGACGGCTCAGCGTGCACGACCCGCCCGGGCCCGGCCTGCCTTAAGGCGCGCGTTTGTGGGATGTATCCATGGAGGGCCCTCTGATCTATCTGGGGCTGGTGATGAGGCGGCCGCCGGCTCTGACGGCGAGTCGGCCACCGATGAGTCAAACTCGTTGTATCAACTTCAAGATGGCAGGCTCATGGGTTGTTCCGATGGTGACAGTATTCCAGACCCGTTTGAGCCGCCAAGTCAGGTTGGAGTCTTTATGGCTGGCGCGCAGCCTGTTCAGAACCCCGCTGCCAGAGCGGGAAACCCGGTGCCTTCTCCGGCTCAGGTACTGATGGATCTCACGGACAAGATGACGGCCCTGTTAACCGCCACGGTTGACCCGGCGGATCAAGCTCAGCATGATGCGGAGGTGGCACAGTTAAAATTGGATCTACTGAAAGCTAAGGAGGAGCTTGCAGCGGAAGGGATCAGGATGGCTGCAGAGAGGGCGGCTCTCGATGCCCAAACTCAGCTGATCCAAGCGCAGTCCTTCCAACTCACGATGGATCAGAACGCGTCCAATGAGGTCATGAGAAGGAGGCATCAAAAGACCCAATCTCGACTCCCTCCGGTTTACGATCCACGCAACCTTTTCAACACGCCAGGTGCAGGGTCTAGTAACCCGCCAGGGGTCATAGTGCCCGGGTCTGGAGCCCCTATTCAGCCACGAGTAATGGGGCCTCCCCAGGTGCCCCCTGCCCCGCCTCAGTACGTGCCAATACCCCCGGGTCATTATAATAACCCGCTGGAGAACATGGTCGCTGCGGCAGCACGGCTGGCGGCTCTCCCAGTTGACGGCGACTCTCCGACGGCTATTGAAACCCGCCGGGTCAGGGAACTCCTTCAGACAGCTCTGGCGCAGCAAGAGGCGTACTCCTACAGCCGGGACAGGATCCACTCGACCCCTCGTCCAGGCCAGAGCCCGAGTTACAGCCGGCACATGGTCTCAGCAACCGGCTCAAGTAACGTCCGACGCCATGACCCGCCCCCTGGCCACGGCCCGGCTCATAATGGAGCCTTTCACGCAGCAGACCAGGACAGAGCGCGGCAAGAGGCGGAGCAAGTGCCTCAATTGACGGCTTACCAGACCCCCCCCCCCGGCTTATCCGACGACTTCCGTCGACGTGGGCATCCCTACCAGGACCGGGGGTGTCCCTTGTTTAGTGCCAGCTATCCATAATGAACGTCTACCTAAGGACTTCAAGGGCCCTAGGAAGGTGCCTAATTACACAGCTGACTTACAACCCGCAGCCTGGATCGAGAGTTATGAGATGGCCATGGAACTACTGGAGGTCAGTGAGGCGGCAATGGCCAAGTACTTCACCATGATGTTGGATGGGACTGCCCGCACTTGGTTGAAAGGGCTACCACCGAACTCCATCGGGTCTTGGGCTGAGCTGAAAGCCCGGTTCATCCAAAACTTCAAGGATACCTGCAGGCAGTCGATGTCAATTGTGGATTTGACTAACTGTAAGCAGCAGGACGGTGAATCCACGACACATTGGGTTCGCCGGGTCAAGGAGATCATACATTCGTCAGATAAGATGGATGCCGGCTCTGCAGTCTTAATGCTGGAACAGAATTGTCGTTTCGTGCCCCTGAAGATGAAACTCGGGCGGCTTAAGCGCGACTGCAGTGATATGGGTACACTAATGGCGGCTCTTGTTAAGTATGCCGATTCTGATGGTACCAAGGATCCCCCTTCAGATGATGAAAGGGCAGGGAAGGGAAAGAAGAACGGCAATGGCAAGGGTCTTCAGCATAACCCGGGGAACCAAGGAGGAGGCAAGCGCAAGGCCGACGGCAGCCTAGAGTTTGTGGCCAACGCCAGCTCTCAAGGGAATAACCAGCGACGTAAGGGGAGGCCCCCTCCCCGAGGCGGCGGGTCAGGTCCGACACTGGAGCAGCTGTTGAATGAGCCTTGTCCAAGGCATGGCTCTAGAGAGAAGCCAGCGACTCATCTGTGGAAGGATTGTGCAAACATGAAGGCCTTTAAGAATTACAATGGCCCGGGCGGCGGCTCAGGCGCCGACGGCTTTCATGGCCCGGGCGGCGGCTCAAATTCCGGTCCTCAGAATGGTCAAGGGGGCTTTAATCAACAGTCTGGCCAGGGTCATCAACAGCAGCAGGGGGGTTATCAGACCAATCCAAAGCAGCTTAGCGGTGGACAGTATCATGTGTTTACCACTAGTTTGTGCAAGCGAGATCAGAAGCTTCACAAGAGGGCTGTGAATGCTGTTGAGCCGCCGGTTCCACGCTACTTGCGGTGGTCTGAGCAGCCTATAGTGTGGAGCAGGGAGGATCACCCTCCACGGGTGGATAATCCGGGTCACTTGGCCCTGGTGGTGGCTCCTCAGGTGGGAGGATATAAGTTCACTAAGGTGCTCATGGATGGAGGCAGCAGCATCAACATCCTCTATTATGAGACATTCCGTCGTATGGGGTTGATTGATAAGAACCTCAGCCAGTCCAACACTATTTTCCACGGGGTGGTACCTGGTAAGTCGGCTTATCCAGTCGGCAAGATTGAGTTGGAAGTGGCCTTTGGAGATGAGAACAACTACAGGGTGGAGAAATTGACCTTTGAGGTGGTCAAGATAAGAAGTCCATACCATGCTATATTTGGACGGCCGGCTTACGCCAAGTTCATGGCACGGCCGTGTTATGTATATTTACAGCTCAAGATGCCGGGTCATAATGGGACCATTACGGTTCACGGCAGCCGGAAAGTGGCTCTGGAGTGTGAGGAAGGCGATGCAGCTTATGCAGAATCTGTTTGTGCAATAGAGGAGTTGAAGTTTTACAAAGACAACGTTGACCCAACAGATATGACCTCTCTGAAGAAGCCGACTATGGAGAATGAGCCGGCGATGAAATTTAAGTTAGCTGATGAGACTAAACTTGTTGATTTTGTTCCAGGAGACTCATCTCAGCAATTTAGCATCAGTGCCAATCTGGATCCAAAATAGGAAGGCGCGCTCATCGAGTTCATCCGTGAGAATAGGGACATCTTCGCATGGAAACCTTCTGACATGCCAGGTGTACCTAGAGAGCTCGCTGAGCACACTCTCAATGTTGATCCGAAATTTAAGCCGGTCAGGCAGTTCCTTCGGCGGTTTAATGAAGAGAGGCGGAAAGCTATTGGTGAAGAGGTGTCCCGGCTCTTGGCGGCCGGGTTTATTGTTGAAGTCTTTCACCCAGAGTGGTTGGCTAACCCGGTGCTCGTACTCAAGAAGAACGGCACCTGGCGGATGTGTGTGGACTACACGGACCTAAACAAGGCGTGTCCGGCTGATCCTTTTGCCCTCCCCCGTATTGATCAAATCATTGATGCTACGGCAGGTTGTGCACGCTTAAGTTTCTTGGATGCTTATTCTGGATATCATCAGATTAAGATGGCAGTTAAGGACCAGGAGAAGACGGCGTTCATCACTCCCTTTGGAGCCTTCTGCTATGTGTCTATGCCCTTTGGACTCAAGTGTGCACAGGCGACTTACCAGCGTTGTGTACAGGACTGTCTTCATAAACAGATTGGGCGCAATGTTCACGCCTATGTGGACGATATTGTGGTTAAGTCCATAAAAGAGGAAACCCTGATAGATGATTTAAGGGAGACCTTTGATAACCTTCGGATCTACAAGATGATGCTTAACCCGGCCAAGTGTGTTTTTGGTGTTCCTGCTGGCAAACTCTTGGGTTTTTTGGTTTCTGACAGAGGCATTGAAGCTAACCCGGAGAAGATCAAGGCCATCACCTCCCTGGCTAAGCCGGCGTGTATAAATGACGTTCAACGCTTGGCGGGTCGCATCGCTGCTTTAAGCCGGTTTATAAGCCGTTTGGGTGAGAAAGCCATGCCATTATATCAGTTGATGAAGAAAACTGATAACTTTGTCTGGAAAGATGCGGCTAATACTGCCTTTGAGGATTTGAAAAAGCAGCTGGCAGAGCCCCCAGTCCTTGCTGCCCCGGTTGATAAGGAGCCCTTGTTACTGTACGTGGCGGCGAACACACGAGCCGTCAGTGTGGCTATGGTGGTGGAGCGCAAGGAGGAGGGCAAGGAGCATCCGGTTCAGCGGCCGGTTTATTATGTCAGCGAAGTGCTCATTGAGTCCAAGTAGCGATATCCGCATTGGCAGAAGCTTGTTTATGGTGTGTTCATGGCAAGCCGGAAACTCAAGCATTATTTTCAGGGTCATCCCATCACTGTGGTCAGTTCTGCCCCTCTTGGTGATATCATTCAAAACAGGGAGGCCACAGGGAGAGTAGCTAAGTGGGCTATAGAGCTCGGACCTCATGGTCTCAAGTACGTGCCACGCACTGTTGTTAAATCTCAGGCCTTAGTGGATTTCATCAATGACTGGACAGAGTCACAAGTGCCCGAGCAGAAGCCGGATAAAACATATTGGACTATCCACTTCGATGGGTCCAGGCAGTTGGAGGGCTCGGGGGCTGGAGTCGTGTTGGCTTCCCCTAAAGGTGACAAGTTCCATTATGTGCTACAGTTGCTGTTTCCTTGCACTAACAACGCGGCTGAGTACGAGGCCTTGCTCCATGGTCTTCGGATGGCTAAGGAGATGAGCTTAAGCCGGGTAAGGTGCTTCGGCGACTCAGACTTGGTGGCTCAACAAGTATCAGGAAAGTGGGATTCCAAGGACCCTCTCATGGCGGCTTATCGCCGCGAGGTTGATGCCATTGCTGGGCACTTTCAGGGTTATCAAGTGGAACACATCGATCGCAGGAAGAACGAGGCAGCGGATGCTTTAAGCCGGCTGGGCTCTCAGCGAAAACCGGTGCCGCCCAACACTTTCCTGGACGTCCTGTATAGCCCTTCTGTTAAGTTGCCTACAGAGGAAGACTTGGCTGTCCCTGACCCGGAGGCCCGACTGGTGGCGGCTCTTCATATCATACCAGACTGGACGATGCCATATCTGGCTTACATGACCTGGGGCGAGTTGCCTGAGGACGAAACTTTGGCCAGGCAAATAACCCGGCGGGCTAAGTCACCGCAGTTTTACGGGAGCGTTTCAGCGTTGTGTTTCCCCTGAGGAAGGTCAAGAAATCTTGCGTGAGATCCATGAAGGGGATTGTGGCCATCATGCCGGCTCAAAGTCTCTTGTGGCTAAGGCTTTTCGTCATGGTTTTTATTGGTTGACGGCTCATGCTGATGCGGAGGACTTGGTCAGTAAGTGTGATGGTTGCCAGAGGTTCTCACGACGGGCTCACGTGCCGGCTCAGGAGCTGAGGATGATCCCAATCACTTGGCCCTTTGCGGTCTGGGGGCTTGATATGGTTGGGCCTTTTAAGAGGTCCAAAGATAAGAAGACCCACCTCTTGGTGGCAGTTGACAAATTCACAAACTGGGTAGAAGCTGAGCCAGTTAGCAAGTGCGATGCAGCCACGGCGGTTCAATTTATGAAAAAGATGATTTTCCGCTTTGGTTTTCCGCACAGCATTATAACTGACAATGGCACCAATCTATCCAAAGGCGCCATGGAAGAGTTTTGTCAACGAGAGCATATCCGACTTGATGTTTCCTCAGTGGCTCATCCTCAATCCAATGGTCAAGCTGAGAGAGCTAATCAGGAGATTCTGAAGGGCATCAAGCCCCGGCTTTTGGTCCCTTTGCAACGGACGCCGGGTTGTTGGGTGGAGGAGTTGCCCTCCGTGTTATGGAGCATCAACACTACTCCTAACAGGTCTACAGGTTTTACGCCTTTCTTCATGGTTTATGGAGCAGAAGCAGTCCTCCCCAGTGACATCCGTCATGACTCACCTCGCGTGGCGGCTTACGTTGAGGCGGATAATGAACAGGCACGCCAAGATGCTCTGGACTTGTTGGACGAACAGCGTGATGTGGCAGCAGCCCGTTCAGCGATTTACCAACAAGACCTGCGCCGTTATCATAGCCGCCGGGTTAAATCCCGGGTCTTCCAAGAAGGCGATCTCGTGCTCCAGCTCATCCAGGATCAAACAGATGCACACAAGTTATCCCCGCCTTGGGAAGGGCCCTTTGTGGTCAGCAAGAACTTGCACAACGGGTCATATTACCTCATTGACATTCGGGAGCACAAAGATTCACGTAAGTCGGAAGAAGAGACCCCTCGGCCGTGGAACATAGCTCAACTTCGGCCTTACTACACTTGAGCCACCGGCTCTCGTGGTGTACATATTTCTCTCAGCCATGTATATATTATGATAAGCAATAAAGCAGGACCTCTGTCCTTTTTTCTCCTCCACATATGCACATATTGTTTTCATTGCAAGATTACATGATGACTTAAAGGAGGATCCGGCTTATGATCGTATTCGAATCTAGCCGTAAGCAATAAGGTCACTTGGGGGCTTCCTGTTCAAACATGGGTCGTATTCGAACCAAAGAGAACATAGCTGTCGATACCCATTTGATTGGCAAAGTGCCGAGCTCATTGGGAGGTTACCTTTGGTCATATTTGAATCATAGTTTAACCCCTCTGAGAACCGACGTGGATCGTATTCAAATCAGCGTCGTTAAACAATTCTTAAAATCACTTGGGGGCTCCTGTTCAAACATGGGTCGTATTCGAACCAAAGAGAACATAGCTGTCGGTACCCTCTTGATTGGCATCGCCACACCCACTGGGGGCTATATGATCGTATCCGAATCTTAGCTTAACCCCTTTGGGCCGGGTCTCTGGTCGTATTCGAACCGAAAGCCCCTAAGTTCTTCCGCTTTATCACAAGTTTTCTCTGATTATGTCAAGGTGTGTAAAGCTGGGTCTCACTTTGCCGGCTTAACTTTGGTTTACAGTATTGCTGAACGCAATGGGTGTTATAAGGCAGGTAAACCGGAGTTGTAGTACCAACCTTTTTATCCGGGTTATTTAAATCGGAAGTATGCTTGCAGGCCGTTAAGTATGTTCTTACGGCTGTATTCAGGATATCATTGGAGACAAGTCCTTTTTGATTCATATTCCGGGTTATCTAAAACTTATGATTCTCAGGGCGGTAAGCCGCCTCAAGATTTGTGATTTGCCTTTCTATGCAGGATAATTAAAGGCACCTCTTTTGAGGTTAAGAAAAACAAAGGATTAATTATGACCCGGAGAAACATCAAAGAGATAACTTCAAAAGACTTCAGCATTTAATATGTGCACGATGGCACGGCAGAGATAAACTGTTGCACCTACTCTATTACAAACCTCATCAAGTCTAAAAGGGTGGAGCATTGTTTGGTAAACCGGCTGCGGAAGTTAAGACGCTTGCTGGGTGGAAGTCTCCGGCTCATCTCTTCCTTCTCCTCCGGTTGATCCCAAGACCTGGAAGGTTGATGACTTCCAGTCGATGCCGCTGAGAGCTTCGAACTGGGCTTCCTCGTCAATTAACCCGGAAGGGTCGATCTCTGGGGCGAAAGTGTGCTGATGAGCCGGCGGAATCAAGTTGAGAGCTTCATAGCGAGGGGTCGGGATCCTCTGATTCTCCGCATTGTAACCCGGCTGGTACTTGGTCAGATATGTATCGTTGCCGATAAGAGTAGCCAGCGGGCGTACGGCCTTCACGCAAGCTGCGAAGTCCTTCTGATCGAAAGCGGAGCCGTATTCCTTCAGGCTTGGATAACCAAGGGCGATGTCCGCCGGGTCTAACTCCGGCAGGAATGCCTTGGCCCGGCTCAGCGCGGCGATTGCTCCGGCTCTTGCAGAGGCCCGTCGCAGCTCTTGAATCCGTTGAGGCAGTACAGCGAGCCGGCGAAGGACTTCTGCCAAGTGAGTCGGCACCTCGTTGGATAAGGCCACCACAGCTAAGGCACGCTGTGACCCGGTGTAGAGCTGCTCCACCAGGGTATACACGGCCTTCAGCTTGGTGACCACGCTCTGGTTGAGGTTGGCACTTCTGGGACCTGTTTAACAGAATCAGATAAGCCGCCGACAAGGATGAAATTATGAGATATACACATTCTAAAACTTGATGAAAGCCGGCGAGACGACTTACCGAAGATTGCGGCCACCATTTGGGACACTTGGCGCTTTAGGCCGGAGAGCTCAGCGGTCTTCTCGGAGAGAGTCTTCTCCGCCTGTTCAGCCCGGGTCACCAATGCGGCCTTTTCTTCGGCCCATGCCTTCCGCTCAGCGTCGAACTCCGTCTTCAGCTTCTCTTGCGCGGCGATGCTGGACACGAACTTGGCGTTTGCCTTCCGGGTCTCCATTTCTTGCATCTTCAGCCGGCTCGTGAGATCAGCAAGGTCAGTCTCCAGCTTCTTGCCAGCAGCCTGTATAAGTTTCCGGGTTATGGCATGAACAATTACTCTACAAATTTAAAGTCCCAAGCGTTTTCCAAGCAAAGACACTTGGCACTTGGGGGCTAATGCATATTGAACGTTTTCTATCTACATATTGCCAGTTCAAATGGAGTAAGCCGGAACCTAAGTCTACAACGTACTCAGTCATAAGTCGTCGACTTGGGGGCTAGCATGGTACATGTAACTACGCAGTAAATAAGAGGACAAAAGAGTAAATAAGAGGACAAAAGGATGTTACCTCAGACTTCTGCTGGATTTGGGTCACCATGGAAACCTCGGCGTCCCGGCTCTTGTGCACTTGGCTGATGTAGCCAGAGACGAGCTCTCCAATGCTCAAGTTGGTGTAGTCGGAGAGGTCCAGGTTCACCCGGTGGGGCTGCAGCAACTCCCCCTTAGCGGAGCACTTGGCCAGCACGGTAGGTCTCCCCGGTTCAACGAACTCCGTCCGGGTGATTACCACGTCCGGGTCATTTGTTGGTTGGGCCGAGCCGGAGGCCTCCGGGTCGGCAGAAGCTTCGGCAGGCGCCGTGTCCATTGGAGTGGTGGCTTCGGGGGCGGAGGCAGCTGGCGGGTCTTGGACTGTCACCTCCGGCTCAGGCAAATCCGGCACTCCGGCCGACTTGGTTTTCTTCACCCTCTTGGTGAGGTTTGCCTGGGCACTGAAAGAACAACAAAGGTTAGTACAAAAAATATGAGTAACGATCAGAACAACATGAGATGATTATCGTTACCCGGGCGCGGTCTTGAAAGCCGGCAGATTCGACTGCATAGAGTCGCCGAAAGAAGGGGAAGTCTCCTGATAATTTGAGTCAGAAGAATTAAGCGGTTGGCGTATAACACCCGCAAAAGGATGAAAAGGGTATAATTTTGCGATCACCTCGGTCCGGCGTTTCCTTGATGCATCAGGTAACCCGGAGGAGAGGTCAGTGTCCTTGCTGGTCCGGGTGTGCCGCCGGCTCTCATGAACCTGTCGCTTCAAAATAAATTGAGGATCTTGGTAAGCTAAAGGATGGGAAAAGCTTACTTTCCGGGTTACTCTTCGGGTTTTCAGCCTTGGCAAGGGCTCCGAGTCGGAGGAAAGTATTGTTACCTCTTCAGCCACTGGGTTACTGGCTCCGGTGTCCTCCTGTTGATAAACAGCATTGATAAGGCGGATAGAAATAAACGACAAGTATAACAAGAGCTTACAGGTTTAGGAATTACCTCAGACTCGGAGCTGTCACTTAGCTGCAATAGCTCCGAAGCAGTGGGCCTACTTCCCTTCTTACGGGGAGCGGCTTTCTTCACCTTTCTAGCCTTCTTGGCCGCCTCATGGTCATATTTGACCCGCCAGAACTTGTCGTCAGCCTGAAAAATACAATGATGATTTCTTCAAACGATTCAGATGAAAGTTATATACAGAACAAGATAGGATGATCAGATTGGCAGCTTACCGCTGGGGCTGGGTTGGTCTTGTAGAAGGGGGCTAACCCGGTCCTTCCACAGTCTGCCAGGCTCTCGTTCAAGAGAGCCTTGGTCATCTCCTCTGCAATGTCTTCAGGAAGATCATTGCGGCTGTGTCTCTGAGGGTCGTCTTTTCGGCCCGTGTACTCACACATTAAGCCGGGGCGGCGGCTCAATGGGATCACCCGCCATGAGATCCAGACCCGGACCAGATCGATTCCATTTAGACCATTGCCCAGGAGAGCCTTGATCTTTTTGATGGTGGGAAGCAGAGGCTGGCGCTCCGTTGGAGTCAGTTTGTCTGACAATGGGTGTGTTGACTCCAGACGTGATGGGCGAAAGCCGGGCAGCGGACTTTCATCAGCCGGTGACGTATCTTGGCAATAGAACCAAGTCATGTTCCAGTCCTTTGGGTGGCTCGGTGGCTCGGCATAAGGGAAAAGACAGTCTCTTCGCCGCTGAATGGAGATGCCACCTAGCTTTAGACTTGGTCCATTGGCGCACTCATTCTGACGGTTTAAGTAAAAAAGCTCTCTGAAGAGCAGCAGACTAGGTTCTTCTCCAAGATAAACCTCGCAGAAGACTTGGAAATTGCAGATGTTGGACACTGAGTTGGGTCCTATATCTTGAGGCCGCAAGTCGAAGAAGTTCAGAACGTCTCTGAGAAACTTTGAACCGGGCGGTGCGAAGCCCCGGCTCATGTGATCCGCAAAAATCACTACCTCCCCGTCCTTTGGCTGTGGTCTCTCTTCTGACGGGTCAGGGGCACGGCAGGACATGACATCCTTCTTGGGCAGATATCCGGCCTTAACAAAATCTGCTAGGGTCTCATTGGTGACATTGGACCTCATCCAGTTGCAAGTAATGGGAGCTTTGGGAGGCATGGTGAAAGTCGGCAGTCTATGATAAAAGGAAAACGTCCGGGTTAATTATGAGCCGGAAGCAATCTACAGTTCAAAATCAAGGTGGCGGCTTATAAGGGGACTAATGGTATACACTTAAGTGCATCGGGCTATTTAAGCCGCCGAGGGATTGAGAGTAATTTGATTGTCTACAGGCTTTATCACAGCTAAGCCGGAAATTTTATGGCGCACGGTTTTCTTTAAGCCGGAAGGTTCTACGGCGCGTGGTTTCTTTAAGCCGGAACTGTGAACCGCCGAGATTCAATGATTGCAATTTTTACTAAGTGCGGTAAAACAGGTTTCACACATCGCAGTAAAAATTTCGGATCAAAATGGTCGGGTAAAAGAAAAATTTTCTAGACCTAGAAACAGACGCGAGGAGGCTCTTGAACTCGAACAAGGTTCTTATGCAGTAAAACAGAGGGTTGTTTGCATGTGAATGGGTATTAAACATCTACCGCAGTGAGTTTGTACAGGGCTAAGATCACAAAGGGGCAGTAAGAAAGAAAACTACCGGAGTTTGTGGCAATGGCGACGAACACGAAGAACGCGGACGAACTCTACGGCAGATCTACTCTACAGGACAAGCAGGACTTATAGGAGCTGGAGAGTCGCGGAGGTCGTCGCGTTTCTCTGGTCAGATCAGGGTGATGCAGCGGCCTGAGCTGGTGACGACGAGAAGACCCGCGACGGTGACGGCGGCGGAGCTCGAGCAGCACGGGACAGTGAGAGGAAGGAGACGACAGAGGAAGGAGAGTGAGAAAGGGCCGTCGGGCCGGCCTATTTATAAGGCAAACTCATAAAGCGGGCGCGAGAATCAAGGAGACCATGGCGTGGTTATCTCCCCACAAAACGCCTCGATTTTCGGGATGACAGTAAATGTAAAGATCCGTTGCGAATCTGGCGGAGTAAAAAACGGGCTTAATGGAAGATGATGTCACGGCGGATTATCCGGAGTCCAGAGGATGACGTCACACCGGGTTATGGCCTTCACACAATTGTAAGCCGGAGTTTTTCTGTCGAAGGAATGGAAGATTGACATGAGCCGGCTCAAATCAATCTGGGGCCTAATGTTGAGGATATAGACCTTAGAGTCACCCTCCAGGAGGGGCCGGGTTACTCATATGGTCATTACCACAAGCCCGGCGCCAAGCTTAAAGACGGTGGGCCAAAGATGGGCTTAAGACCCGGATATGGCTTAAGGCCCGTAGTTGCAATCATTATTATGGTAGAACTTGTAGTGTAAGGCAAGAATAGTTGGGAGTCCGATCCGGACACTCTTATGAGCCGGCCGGGACTCTGTGAGCTGCTGGGCGTCAGCCTCCCTATATAAAGGGACGACCCGGTAGCGGTTTAGGGACAAGAACAATCTCATCGAGAGCCGGGCATAGCAATTTAGCTCCCTGGTGATCGTAACCCTAATCAATATCACCTCAAACTGGACGTAGGCTTTTACCTTCACCGTAAGGGGCCGAACCAGTATAAACCCTCGTGTTCCTTGTCCCGCATTAACCCCTTCAAGCTTCCTAGCTGCGATGGCTCCACGACGAAGTCCTAGCTCGAGGACATCTACCGTGACAATTCCATGACAGATCTGGTGGTTCTGGACTCTGCAGCGGCTGGATGAATATTTCGTCGACGTTCCTAGGGTTTCTGGAATATTGGGGTATTTATAGAGCAAAGAGGCGGTCCGGGGGGGCACCCGAGGTGGGCACAACCCACCAGGGCGCGCCTGGGCCTCCTGGCGCGCCCTGGTGGGTTGTGCCTCCCTCGGGGCACCCCCAGGTGCAGCCAGGGCCCGTTGTGTTCCTTCTAGCCCATAAAAATTCTTCGTAATGTTTCGGGGCATTTGGACTCCGTCTGATATTGATTTTCTGCGATGTAAAAAACATGGAAAAAACAGCAACTCGCACTTGGCACTATGTCAATAGGTTAGTACCAAAAAATGATATAAAATGACTATAAATGATTGTAAAACATCCAAGATTGTTAATATAAGAACATGGAACAATAAAAAATTATAGATACATTGGAGACGTACAGCATCCCCAAGCTTAACTCCTACTCGTCCTCGAGTAGGTAAGTGATAAAAACATAATTTTTGATGTGGAATGCTGCATAACATGTCATATCATATTTCTTTTCTTTATAGCATGGACAATTGGACTTTTAGTTGTTCAATGCAATAGTATAGTTTTGACATGATAATTTAGATACTCAAGCACATTAACAAGAAACCATGTCCTTGAAAATATCAACGCTAAAATAAGTTATGCCTAGCCCATCATGCTCAAACATTGATCCATTCATGAAACACACTCGAATATTAGCTACACCCAATACTTAAGTACGATCATATTGCCTCTGAGTTGGTGATTTTATAAGAGAAGATGGAGACTCAAAATAAAAATTGCATAAAGTAAAAGAAAGGCCCTTCGCAGAGGGAAGTAGGGATTTGTAGAGGTGCCAGAGGTCAAAGCGAAAAACTTAGAGATAAAAACATTTTGGGAGGTGTATCCATCCCACCAACGAAAACGACTTAAGAGTTCCGAACACTTTCCATGCTAGATATGTCATAGGCGGTTCCCAAACAGAAAATAAAGTTTATTCCTTTTTCGACCATACTTTCACTTCCCATGGCTAGCCGTATCCATGGTTGCCCTCCATACCAACACTTTCCAAGGAATTTATTATTTGACAACATAAAGTAAATTCATTTTTTTTGCATTTCGGGACTGGGCATCCCTAATACCTTTGCCTTACTCTCGTGCAATGACAAGTGAATAAACACTTATCATGAGAATAAGACATCTAGCATGGGAAATATGAGCCACCCTTCACCGCTCCGCGATCGAAACAAACACACAAAAGAGAAGTTTATTTTGAAAATTAGAAATGGCACATACAAATTTGCTTAGAACGGCAAAAGAATACCGCATATAGGTAGATATAGTGGACTCATGTGGCAAAACGGGTTTAAGGATTTTGGATGCACAAGTAGAGATCATACTTAGCGCAAAATGAAGGCTAGCAAAAGATTGAGAAGCAACCAACCAAGAGACAGATAATCTCATGAGCAAGCATATTAAGCATAAATAACACCGAATAATGCACCACAAGTAGGATATAATTTCATTGCATGACTATTGACTGTTGTACTTGCATAGGGAATCACAAACCTTAACACCAATATTCTTACTAAAGCATAATTACTCACCAACATAACTCACATATCACATCATCATATCTCAAAACTATTACTAAGAATCAAGTTTATTTTGTCCAATGATCTTCATGCAAGTTTTTATTATATCCTTCTTGGATATCTATCACTTTGGGACTAATTTTCATGTGTTGCTTTTGACAAGCTCAAACAAATATAAGTGAAGATCATGAGCATAATTTTTTCTTTCTCTCAAATTAATTTAAGTGAAGCAGGAGAGAATTTCTTGAAAATTTTACTAACTCTCAAATAAATCTAAGTGAAGCAACAGAGCATTTCTTCAAAAATACTAAGCACACCATGCTAAAAAGATATAAGTGAAGCACTAGAGCAAGTCCATTGCTCATAAAAATTTAAGTGAAGCATAGAGAGCAATTCTAACAAGTCATGACATAATTTTGGCTGTCCCAAATAGGTGTGTCCAACAAGGATTGATGACTTGAAACACAAAATAAAACAAGCAAAGAATCATATCATACAAGACACTCCAAGCAAAACACATATCATGTGACGAATAAAAATATAGTTTCGAGTAAAATACCGATGGTTGTTAGAAGAAAGAGGGGATGCCACTCGGGGGCATCCGCAAGCTTAGTTGGTTGCTCATTTTTGGATAATAGCTTGGGATGCCGGGGCTTCCCCAAGCTTAGTTGGTTGCTTATTTTTGGATAATAGCTTGGGATGCCGGGGCATCCCCAAGCTTAGGCTCTTCTATCCTTCCTTTATCCATCGTAAGATAACCCAAAAATTGAAAACTTCAATCACACAAAACTCAACAAAACCTCCGTGAGATCCATTAGTGTAAGAAAGCAAACCACTACTATAAGTATTGTATTAAACCAATTCATATTTTTTTTGTATTATATCTATTGTATTCCAACTTCTCTATGGCAAAAACTAATCAAAGAAAACCATAGAGCCATCAAAATAAGCACACAACACAAAGAAAACAGAATCTGTCAAAATAGAACAGTCTGAAGCAATTTGACTTAGACGAAAACTTTTGGAACTCCAAAAATTCTGAAAAAATAGGACGACCTGAGAAATTTGTATATTAATCTTCTGAAAAAAGAATCAGGGCAAAAGCACTTTCTCATAAAAAATGAGAATTATTTTCGTGAGCACAAAGTTTCTGCCTTTTTTAGCAAGATCAAACAACTATCACCCAAGAAGATCCTATCGGTTCTACTTGGCACAAACAATAATTAAAACAAAAAAGACACAATCATAACAGTAGCATAATTGTCTTAACACTCAATAACATAAAGCAAAAACCAAAAATAAAATTTATTCATTGGGTTGCCTCCCAACAAGCGCTATAGTTTTACGCCCTTAGCTAGGCATAAAGCAAGGATCTAAGTTTTGTCATCTTTGGTTCGAGATCCATAAGATGCCCTCATGATTGATTCATAAGGTGGCTTAATTATAGTTCTAGGAAAGTGTTCCATACCCTTCCTCAAAGGAAATTGGAACTTAATATTGCCTTCTTTCATATCAATCACGACACCGATAGTGCGTAAAAACGGTCTATACCAAGAATAATTGGACAAGACGGATTGTAATCAATATCAAGAACAATAAAATCTATGGGCACATAATTCCTATTTGAAAGAATAATAACATCATTAGTTGTTCCCATAGGCTTTTTAATAGTAGAATCCGCCAAGTGCAAATTCAAAGAACATTCTTCAAGGTTAGTAAGACCAAGCACATCACATAAAGATTTCGGAATTGTAGAAACACTAGCACCCAAGTCACACAAAGCAAAACACTCATAATTTTTAATCTTGACTTTGATAGTAGGTTCCCATTCATCATGCAATTTTCTAGGAATTGAAACTTCTAATTCCAATTTTTCTTCAAGAGCTTTCATCATAGCATCAGCAATATGTTTAGTAAAAGCCTTATTTTGTTCATAAGCATGGGGTGAATTTATCATGGATTGCAACAAAGAAATACAATCAATCGAAGAGTAACTATCATAATTAAAGTCTTTGTAATCCAAAAGAATGGGCACATCACTAGTTAAAGTTTTGACCTCTCCAAACCCACTTTCATCAATTTTCTCAACAAGATTTTCACCCTCCGAAATATTGGGATGCCTTCTATCTAAAGTTGACTCTTCTTCAGTCCCTTTTTCATCAATCTTAACTTTACTAAAAAAAGGAATCAATAGAAGAAACACCAATCATTTTAAGATCTTCATCACTTTTGCGAAAGAAATCACTAGAAAACGTTTTTTCTAAAAATTCTCTTTTAGCTCTAAGCATAGCGGTTCTTTTCTTACTTTCATCCATAGAGACATAAAGAGATTTAATTGATTCATCTACTTTAGGCACAAAAATTCTCATCTTGAGATTTTCCACATCATGAGCAATTCTATCAACACTTCTAGACAAATCATCAATCTTACTCAACTTTTCTTCTATGGAAGTGTTGAAAACTTTTTGTGTGTTGATAAATTCTTTAATATTATTCTGAAGATCAGAGGTGTTCCTATTATTATTATAAGATTGATTTCCATAGGAATTACCATAATTATTAGAGGAATTACTAGGAAAAGGCCTAGGATTAAAATTACCTCTATAAGCATTGTTATTGAAATTATTTCGAGAGATAAAATTCACATCTATGGCATCACTATTTTTCTCAATCAAAGTAGACAAAGGCATATCATTAAAATAAATAGGAGCACTTTTACTAGCAACCAATTTCATAAGAGCATCAACGTTTTCACTCAAAGAAGAAATTTCTTCAACCGAATTAACCTTTTTACTAGTAGGAGCCCTTTCGGTATGCCATTGTGAACAATTTGCCATAATATTATCAAGCAATTTGGTGACTTCGCCCAAAGTAATTTCTATAAATGTCCCACCCGCGGCAGAATCTAAAGGATCACGAGAAATAAAATTCAACCCCGCATATATTTTCGTATGATCATCCAATGATTTAACCCATGAGTTGGGCAATTCCTTAGCATCGTTTTCATCCTTTCCCAAGATTGTGCAACATGCTCATGTTCAAGTTTCTTGAAATTCATGATCTAGGTTCTAAGGGATATAATTTTTGTGGGAGGAAAATACTTAGTGATAAAAGCATCTTTGCACTTATTCCAAGAATTGATACTATTGCGAGGCAAAGAAGAGAACCAAATTTTGCAGAATCACGCAAAGAAAACAGAAATAATTTCATCTTCACCACATCATTGTCCACATCCTTTTTCTTTTGCATATCACATAATTCCATGAATGTATTAAGATGGGACGCGACATCCTCATTAGGAGTATCGGAAAATTGATCTTTCATAACAAGATTCAACAAAGCAGTATTAATATCACAAGACTCCGCACTAGCGGCGGGAGGAGCAATCGGAGTGCCAGTAAAATCATTGTTGTTGGTATCTGAGAAATCACATAACTTGGTGTTCTCTTGAGTCATGATGACTGCACAACAAGATTGCACTCAAAAACAGATCCGACAAGAAAACGACGAACGAAAAAGAGAGGCGAATAAAATGGCAAATTTTTGTGAAGTGGGGGAGAGGAAAACGAGAGGCAAATGGAAAATAATGTAAAATGCGAGGAGATGAGATTTGTGATTAGGAACCTGGTATATGTTGAAGATCCTCCCCGGCAACGGTGCCAAAACTTCCATTTGATGTCGCTTGCAGCTACGTCGGTATTTCCCCAAAGAGGAAGGGATGATGCAGCACAGCGGCGGTAGGTATTTCCCTCAGATATGAAACCAAGGTTATCGAACCAGTAGGAGAACCAAGCAAAACAACATAAACATCCCCTGCACACAGATAACAAATCCTCACAACCCGACGTGTTAAAGGGGTTGTCAATCCCTTTCGGGGTACGACGCCTCAAGTGGCAAATGGACGTGAGATAAATTTGTAGTAAATTGATAGATCTGAAAATAAATGCAAGGAAAAAGTAGATCCCAAAGGCAAATATATGAGAAAGAAGACCCGGGGGCCGTAGGTTTCACTAGTGGCTTCTCTCGAAAAAAATAGCAAACGGTGGGTAAACAAATTACTGTTGGGCAATTGATAGAACTTCAAATAATTATGACGATATCCAGGCAATGATCATTATATAGGCATCACGTCCAAGATTAGTAGACCGACTCCTGCCTGCATCTACTACTATTACTCCACACATCGACCGCTATCCAGCATGCATCTAGTGTATTAAGTTCATGGAGAAACGGAGTAATGCAATAAGAACGATGACATGATGTAGACAAGATCTATCTACGTAGAGATAGACCCCATAATTTTATCCTTAGTAGCAATGATACATACGTGTCATTTCCCTTTCTGTCACTGGGATCAAGCACCGTAAGATCGAACCCACTACAAAGCACCTCTTCCCATTGCAAGATAAATAGATCAAGTTGGCCAAACAAAACCCAAATATCGGAGAAGAAATACGAGGCTATAAGCAATCATGCGTATAAGAGATCAAAGAAACTCAAATAACTTTCATGGATATAAAAAGATATAACTGATCATAAACTGAAAGTTCATCAGATCCCAACAAACACACCGCAAAAAGAGTTACATCATATGGATCTCCAAGGGACCCTTGTATTGAGAATCCAACGAGAGAGAGAGATCCATCTAGCTACTAACTACGGACCTGAAGGTCTACAAAGAACTACTCACGCATCATCGGAGAGGCACCAATGGAGGTGGTGAACCCCATCCGAGATGATGTCTAGATTGGATCTGGTGGTTCTGGACTCTGTGTTGGCTGGATGAATATTCCGTCGACGTTCCTAGGGTTTCTGGAATATTGGGGTATTTATAGAGCAAAGAGGCGGTTCGGGGGGCACCCGAGGTGGGCAAAACCCACCAGGGCGCGCCTGGGCCTCCTGGCGCACCCTGTTGGGTTGTGCCTCCCTCTGGGCACCCCCAGGCGTAGCTAGGGCCCGTTGTGTTCCTTCTGGCCCATCAAAATTCTTCCTAAAGTTTCGGGGCATTTGGACTCCGTCTGATATTGATTTTCTGCGATGTAAAAAACATGGAAAAACAGCAACTGGCACTTGGCACTATGTCAATAGGTTAGTACAAAAAAATGATATAAAATGACTATAAATGATTGTAAAACATCCAAGATTGATAATATAACAGCATGGAACAATAAAAAAATTATAGATACGTTGGAGACGTATCAGGCAATTGATAGAAAAACAAATAATCATGACGATATCCAAGGTAATGATCATATATAGGCATCACACCCGAGACAAGTAGACCGACTCCTGCCTGTATCTACTACTACTATTTCACACATCGACTGCTATCCAACATGCATCTGGAGTATTAAGTTCATAAAGAACAGAGTAACGCCTTAAGCAAGATGACATGATGTAGACAAGATAAACTCACGTATGAATAAACCCCATCTTTTTACCCTTGATCGCAACGATACATATGTGTCATGTCCCCTTCTGTCATTGGGACTGAGCACCTCAAGGTCGAACTCATTACAAAGCCCCTCTCTCATTGCAAGATTAATCAATCTAGTTGACCAAACTAAATCAATAGATCAGAGAGAAATACAAAGCTATAACAATCATGCATAAAAGAGTTTAGAGAAAACTCAAAATAATATTTATAGATAATCTGATAATAAACTCACAATTCATCAGATCCCAACAAACACACCGCAAAAAGTCAATGCATTGGATAGAACTCCAAGAACATCAAGGAGAACATTCTATTGAAGAACATCAAGAGAGAAGAAGCCCTCTAGTGACTATCTATGGACCCATAGGTATGTGGTAAACTACTCACGCATCATCGGAAGGGTAGCAAGGTTGACTTGATTCCTCCTCCGGCAGAGTGTTGGCGGAGGCCTCCAGATGGGATCTCATGAGAATAGAAACTTGCCGTGATGGGAAAAATATTTCGGGTGGCTCTTTGATCTGAGGGGACTATTTGAGAATTTATAGTGGCAGAATTAGGTCAAGACGTGCCACAGGGAGTCTACAAGCCTATGGGGGCGCGCCTCACGAGTTTGTCGCTCCCTCGTGAGCCTTCTGGTCTCCACCCGAACCTTCTAGGGTCTCTTCTAGTCCAAAAAAAATCCAAAGTTTTTGCTTTGTTTGGACTCGGTTTGATATTGATTTTCTGAAAAGTAAAAAACTGGCAAAAAATAGCAACTGGCACTGGGCACTAAGTTAATAGGTTAGTACCAAAAAATAATATAAATTGCTTGTAAATGAAAATAAAACGTCCAAGATTGATACTATAATAGCATGGAACAATAAAAAATTATAGATACGTTGAAGATGTATCATTGGGCTGCAAATCTTTTTGTGACGAATTGCTGGGCTGCAAATCTTTTAAGGGAAGGAGGGATGCATTCGGCTTGCCTAGTAAATGGGTTGTAATAAGTAATAAGAAATGGGCTGTAAATATAAAAACTCACAACAAATTGGCCATTACCCCTAAAAAGAAAATTAGCAATTAGTTCCAAATTTCGGTTTTTTCTTCGGATTTTGAGATTTTAAATATCATTAGTTTTTTACCTAATTTAAATTTGTTTTCAAATTAGTTTGTTTTTGACTCAAAATTTCAGGATTAAAATAGTTTGAACTCCACGAAAATATGCAAAATATAGCTAAACTTTTTGACCGTGCTCCGGGCAGAAAATGAGGTGTAATAAATTCCTTAAGAATTAGCAAATGAGCTGTAAATTATTTTAAAAAATAGCAACTGAGTTGTATGTTGTCTGTCACAGGTTTGGAGGATGACTTGTGGGCCTACTAATTAAGTTGATGTGTACGCAAGGCTTTGTCAACTTAGTCAACAATCGGCTCTACCAGCATGACGGTTCGATGTCAATGCAACGACTGTTGTGCTTCTTCAATCTCTGATCTTCTTGCACCAGCCACCCAAATAGCGCCAGCAGGACCGTCTGCTCCCGCCTCCCGTGGCCGGCTGTGCTGCCGCACAGGCCTCACTGCCCACCCTACTCCCATCGTTGGCCAGACCATCCCTCTACTCACCAACCCCTCCTATTATTCTCTGGCGACGACAGCCTCACACCGCAGCCGAACCAGTAAACCCTCGTACTCCCCTCCGTGTGGGCGTCCACCGCCGAGTCTACTCCGGCTCTGGGTCGTTCCCTTCCTAGGCCTTGCTGTGGTCCACCGCTTTGGTGCTTCAGCACGACGTTTTCAACATGGTCAATGAACGATAGCCATCGAAAGAGGACTATACGTGGAGGGTCTGACAGCTGGGGCCCACGAGGTCCATAGTCGCACGCAAGAAAGTGCCTCCTTATTGCGCAATAAAAATGATTTCTCACCCTAAGGTAGGACCCACAAGCTACATCTTCACACGTAATGAAGTGCCTCCTTATTACGCGGAAAAAATGCTTCCACCCCCTCACAGCTGGGGCCCACTAGACATCTTGGCATGCAAGGAAGGGCCTCCTTATTATGCCAAATAAATTATTCCTCCCCTTGACAGCTGGGACCCACTAGATATATCTTCACACGCAAGGAAGTGCCTCCTTGTTCCCCATGACAGTTGGGACCCACCAGGTCGAAGCATACGTAACATTATCTGTCTAATCTAAAAATGTGTACATACATACTGGTCGATCGGTCTCTCTGCAAGGATAAACCGTGGCCGAGTAAGGAATGACATGTGTTGTAGTAGAGCTCCCAACGTAGCATGTCACGCAATCCTGTCTAAATCATGTACACATATGTACAACCATGCTGCAATACGTCCACATACGTATATACGGGCGGGGTCTCGAACATGTACTAGCGCATATGTACGGCCATGGCTCATGCACATCGAGAGACAGCGGATGACTGCACTGGACGATGGGGGCATGCAGCAACACGACGTCCTGTTTATCGACAACCAACCGGCTTGGTCAGAACAGAGGAAACAATGTCATGTTCATCGGGAGCCAAGCGACTGGGTCAGAATGCGTCATGTTCATCAGAAGCCAACCGTCTTGGACGGAACAACTAAAACATGGTCGGGTTCATCATCCTCCCACCGTTTGGGGGTATGGCATACCGCGAAACAGAGGAAACTGCTTTTGTTCAACCGCCTACGGTCGAAAAGAGGTCCTGTTCATTGGGAGGGGTCTGACATACCGCAAAACGGAGGGATCAAACTTCTCTTCAACCGCCTATGGTCAAAATGAGGCCCTGTTCATTAGGAGGGGTCTGGCGTACTGCAAACGGACTTCTGTTCAACCTCTTACGGTCGAAACGGGGTCCTGTTCATCGGAAGGGGTTTAGCATACCACATAATGGTCTCCACAAGTTACTATTCATCTACTGTCTACTTCCTAGCACGCGCCTCCATGGACTAATCTTCATCGGCAACTACCTACGGCCTCCATGGGGCCCTTTTCATCCAATCCCAACTAGCTGGGGTGTGGAGTACGGCGACATGGCCTCCTTGGGGTCCTGTTCATCCAACGCCAACTGCCAACTACCACAGGGTCCTGTTCATCCAACCCCCATCGGTTGGGGTGGGACGTACAAGTGGGCGGCAGCAATAGGAACTGTTCATCCATAGCTAACCAACCGACTAGGTCAACTCACCACGTCTCGCACAAGGGGCTCGATCGATGCAAAGTCTCGACTCATTCTATGTATCCGCGCACGGCAGCAACGAACATTGTTCATCAAGAGGCAATGCAACCAACCGCTACGTCATCAACTCACGTCTAGCGCAGGGGTTTGATGCAACACATGCATCATGTTGGAAATATGCCATAGAGGCAATAATATTGTGTTATTATATTTCCATGTTCATGCTATAACCGATATGTTCCTGGAATATGCGATTCAGTGGAAAACTCATATGCATGTGTATACTGGTAAACAATAAAATATGATTCCTAGTCTCGCCTCTGAGACTAGCTCAAGTGTTGTTCGTGATCACGTTTTCAGGATCTTAGGATATCATTAAGTGTAATGACAGTCCTGAAACCAAATTCAGAATGTGCTGTTAGAAGAACGATCATATTGAATCGATCCAAACTTGTTTGTTATAGTTTGAGATAATATCATCTGAAGTCAATTGTTATAACACGGAGTGTTAACGTGTGTTTTAGTTCCTTAGACCATGAGAGTATCGTAGTCAGTTCTTACCGTACCGTGGACTTTGGGGTTGCTCAAACGTCATTTGTAACACGATGATTATAACGACAACTTATAGGTTCATCGAAAAGTTTGGTGATACGTACCAAACGTATCTACTTTTCCAAACACTTTTGCTCTTGTTTTGGACTCTAATTTGCATGATTTGAATGGAACTAACCCGGACGACGTTGTTTTCAGCAGAATTGCCATGGTGTTATTTTTGTGCTGAAATAAAAGTTCTTGGATTGGGCTGAAACTTTACGGAAAATATCTTTAGAATATATAAAAAATACTGGCAAAGAGAATTACCAGAGGGGGCCACCTAGGTGCCACATGCCGAGGGGCGCGCCCACCCCCAGGGTGCACATGGCAGGCTTGTGGACCCTTGGCAGCTCCGGCAACCCTAACTCCAACTCCATAAGCACATATTCATCCATAAAAGAATTAGAGAGAAAGAATCATTGCGTTTCACGATATGGAGCTGCCGCCACCTCCTGTTCTTCATAAGGAGGGCTGATCTGGAGTCCGTTCGGGGCTCCGGAGAGGGGGATTCAATGTCGTCATCATCACCAACCATTCTCCATCAACAATTCCATAATGCTCACCACCGGGAGTGAGTAATTCCTTTGTAGGTTTGCTGGACGGTGATGGTTTGGATGATATTTGTCATGTAATCGAGTTAGTTTTATCAGGGCTTGATCCCTAGTATCCACTATGTTCCGAGATTGATGGTGCGATGACTTTGCTATGTTTAATGCTTTTCACTAGGGCCCGGGTGCCATGATTTCAGATCTGAACCCTTTATGTTTTCATGAATATATTTGTGTACGTATCCTACAAGTTGTACGCACCTATTACGTGTTATGATCCACATACCCCAAGGTGAAAACAATTGGGATTCTTTCTTGTGATCACCTTAATTTGAGGAGTTCATGTATTCACTATGTGCTAATGCTTTATTTTGGTTCTCTATCAAAAGGAGGCCATAATATTCCTTAGATTTCCTTATGGACCTACTGCCATGGGAGGGTAGGACAAAATAAGTCATGCAATTTCTTATAAGCACGCATGACTATATAAATACATGCCTATATTACATTGATTTATTGGAGCTATTGTATCGCTCTAGGTTGTGACTGTTACATGATGAATGTCATCCAACATAATTATCCATCACTGATCCAATGCCTATGATTCTTTCATATTGGTTCTTGCTAAGTTACTTTCGTTGTTGTTGCTATTACAATCACTATAAAACTACTACTGTTACTGTTACCGTTATTGTTGCTACTGTTACCACTACTATCAATCTATCATACTACTGTGCCACTGATCACTATGCTGCATATATTTAGTTCTCCAGGTGTGGTTGAATTGACAACTCCACTGATAATACTTGCAAATATTCTTTGGCTCCCCTTGTATCGAATCAATAAATTTGGGTTGAAAATCTACACTCAAAAACTATGGCGATCCCCTATACTTGTGGCTTATCAAGACCTTTTTCTTGCGCCTTTGCTGGGGAGCATAGCTCTATTTGTTGAGTCACTTGGGATTTATATCTGTTGATCCCTATGAAGAATCTGAAAGATGATAGAACCAAGATCGTTCCCTCTAAGATGAGGGGAGGTAAGGAACTGCCATCACACTCTACACTTGATTCACCTTCTATTTTAAATAGGCTTGTGACGCCGACACCTGCTATTAATTCTGATATGTCACAAGTAATCTATGATGCTACTTCTGCTATGAATGATGCTAGTACTCTGCTTAATGAAACAGTGCCACTAGGTGAATTTCTTGATGAACAACTTGCTAGAGCTAAAGAAATTGGAAGTGCTGAAATTGCGGAAACTGATGAAATCTATGATAACCCTATGAGACCTTTCTCTCCTAGAATTGAAATGCATAAGGTACTCGAGGGTTATGTTGTGGGTGAGGAGATAGCTAGAGAATTTCTTACTTGTAATGATAGGGAGGATGTTAAGAAACTACTCTGTAAGCTGAAAGAAAAATCTCTGAATGCAAGAATGAAATATGATTTTAAATTTGCTACTTCACCTATCTTTGTTACTGATAAGGATTATGAATTCTCTGTCGATTCTGAGTTGATAACTTGGTTGAATCTGATCCTTTCCATGGGTATGAAAATGAAACTGTTGTGGCACATCTCACTAAATTAAATGACATAGCCACCCTATTTGCTCATGAGGAAAAGATTCGCTACTACTATATCCTTAAGTTGTTTCCTTTCTCGTTAAAGCGTGATGCTAAGATATGGTTCAATACTCTTGCTCCTAATTGTGTGCGTAGCCCCCAGGATAAGATATATTACTTCTTTGAGAAATATTTTCTCACTCATAAGAAACAAGCTGCCTTACAGGAAATATTTTTAACTTTGTGCAAATTGAAGAAGAGAATCTCCCTCAAGCTTGGGGGAGGCTTCTCCAATTACTTAATGCTTTGCTTGACCATCCTCTTAAGAAAAATGAAATACTTGATATCTTTTATAATGGACTAACCGATGCTTCTAGGGGCTGCCTAGATAGTTGTGATGGCTGTGTTTTCAGGGAATGAACTGTTGAACAAGCTGAAGAACTATTGAATAATATGTTCATGAATGATAATGATTGGACACTACCTGAACCACCACCTAAGCCAACTCTGAAGAAGAGAGGTATTGTACTTGTCAGTCCTGAGGATATGCAAGAGGCAAAGAAATCTATGAAAGAAAAGGGCATTAAAGCTAAAGATGTTAAGAATTTACTTTTGGGAAACGTAGCATGTAATTTCAAAAAATTTCCTACACTCACGCAAGATCTATCTAGGAGATGCACAGCAACGAGAGGGGGAGAGTTTGTCCACGTACCCTCGTAGACCGAAAGCGGAAGCGTTTGACAATGCGGTTGATATAGTCGAACTTCTTCTCGTTCCGACCGATCAAGCACCGAACGTACGGCACCTCCGAGTTCTGCACACGTTCAGCTCGATGACGTCCCTTAAACTCTTGATCCAGCAAAGTGTCGGGGGAGAGTTTTGTCAGCACGATGGTGTGGTGACGGCAATGGTGAAGTGACCCGCGCAGGGCTTCGCCTAAGCACTACGTGAATATGACCGGAGGCGTAAACTGTGGAGGGGGGCGCCGCACATGGCTAACAACTGTTGGTGTGTGTTTCAGTGGTGCCCCCCTCATATATATAGGTTGGAGGGGAGGAGAGGCAACCAAGGGGGTGCCAAGTAGGAGGAATCCTACTTGGGCGCCTCCCAATTCGGCCTCCCCCCTTCCATATTCATCTGGAGGGGAAAGGAAGGAGGAGGGAGGAGAGAAGGAAGGGGGAGGCCAAATTGCTCCCTTTCCTTTCTCACTTCCCCTCTTTCCTTCCCCCTTATTTTGGCCTACATGGGGTGCACCAGCCCCCGTTTTTCCCCTTCTTGGCCCATTAGGCCCATGTAGTTGCCGGGGGGATGCCCGGAACCCCTTTCGGTGACCCGATATGTACCCGGTACCCCCCAGAACACTTGCGATGTCCGAATATCGTCATCCTATATATGAATCTTTACCTCTCGACCATTTCAAGACTCCTCGTCATGTCCGTGATCTCATCCGGGATTCCGAAAAACATTCGGTCACCAAATTATAGAACTCATATAATACAAAATCGTCATCGAACATTAAACGTGCGGACCCTATGTGTTCGAGAACTATGTAGACATGACCGAAACACCTCTCCGATCAATAACCAATAGAGGAACCTGGATGCTCATATTGGTTCCCACATATTCTACAAAGATCTTTATCAGTCGTACCGTATTGACAACATACGTTATTCCCTTTGTCATCGATATGTTACTTGTCCGAGATTCAATCGTCGGTACCTTCATACCTAGTTCAATCTCGTTACTGGCAAGTCTCTTTACTCGCTCCATAATATATCATCCCGTAAATAACTCATTAGTCACTTTGCTTGGAAGGCTTATTATGATGTGCATTACCAAGAGGGCCCAGAGATACCTCTCCGATATCTCGATCTATGTCAACCCAACAAACACCTTTGGAGATACCTGTAGAGCATCTTTATAATCACCAAGTTACATTGTGACGTTTGATAGGACACAAGGTATTCCTCCGGTATCCGGGGGTTGGATAATCTCATAGTCGAAGGAATATGTATTTGACATGAAGAAAGCAATAGCAATAAAATTGAATGATCAATATGCTATGCTAATGGATGGGTCTTGTCCATCACATCATTCTCCTAATGATGTGACCCCGTTCACCAAATGACAACTCATGTCTATGGTTAGAAAACTTAACCATCTTTGATTAACGAGCTAGTCTAGTAGAGGGTTACTTGGGACACTGTGTTTTGTCTATGTATCCACACATGTATCAAGTTTCCGGTTAATACAATTCTAGCATGAATACATTTATTATGATATATGGAAATATAAATAACAACTTTATTATTGCCTCTAGGGCATATTTCCTCCAGTCTCCCACTTGCACTAGAGTCAATAATCTAGATTACATTGTAATGATTCTAACACCCATGGAGTCTTGGTGCTGATCATGTTTTTCTTGTGAGAGAAGTTTAGTGAACGGCTCTACAACATTCAGATCCGTATGTATTTCGAAAATTTCTATGTATACAGTGCTTTGAATGGAGCTACTCTAGCTAATTGCTCCCACTTTCAATATGGATCCAGATCGAGACTCAGAGTCATCTGGATTAGTGTCAAAGCTTGCATCGATGTAACCCTTTGTGACAAACTCTTTATCACCTCCTTAACCGAGAAACATTTCCTTATTCCTCTAAGGATAATTTTGACCGCTATCCAGTGATTCACTCCTGGATCACTCTTGTACCTCCTTGCCAAACCCATGGAAAGGCACACAATAGGTCTGGTACGCAGCATGGCATACTTTATAGAACCTATGACTGAGGCATAGGGAATGACCTTCATTCTCTCTCTATATTTTGCCGTGGTCGGGTTTTGAGTCTAACTCAACTTCACACCTTGTAACACAGGCAAGAACCCTTTCTTTGACTGATCCATTTTGAACTTCTTCAAAACTTTTATCAAGATATGTGCTTTGTGAAAGTCCAATTAAGTGTCTTGATCTATCTCTATAGATCTTGATGCCCAATATATAAGCAGCTTCACCGAGGTCTTTCATTAAAAACTTTTATTCAAGTATCCTTTTATGCTATCCAGAAATTCTATATCATTTCCAATCAACAATATGTCATCCACATATAATATTAGAAATGCTACAGAGCTCCCACTCACTTTCTTGTAAATACAGGCTTCTCCAAAAGTCTGTATAAAACCATATGCTTTGATCACCTCATCAAAGCGTATATTCCAACTCCGAGATGCTTGCACCAGTCCATAAATGGATCGCTGGAGCTTGCACACTTTGTTAGCACCTTTAGGATCGACAAAACCTTCTGGTTGCATCATATACAACTCTTCTTTGAGAAATCCATTAAGGAATGCAGTTTTGATATCCATTTGCCAGATTTCATAATCATAAAATGCGGCAATTGCTAACATGATTCAGACAGACTTAAGCATCGCTACGGGTGAGAAAGTCTCATCGTAATCAACTCCTTGAACTTGTCGAAAACCTTTCGCGACAAGTCAAGCTTTGTAGACAGTAACATTACCATCAGCGTCAGTCTTCTTCTTGAAGATCCATTTATTCTCTATGGCTTGCCGATCATCGGGCAAGTCAACCGAAGTCCATACTTTGTTCTCATACATGGATACTATCTCAGATTTCATGGCTTCAAGCCATTTTGCGGAATCTGGGCTCATCATTGCTTCCTCATAGTTCGTAGGTTTGTCTTGGTCAAGTAACATGACTTGCAGAACAGGATTACCGTACCACTCTGGTGCGGAACGTGCTCTGGTTGACCTACGAGGTTTGGTAGTAACTTGATCTGAAGTTTCATGATCATTATCATTAGCTTCCTCTCTAGTTGGTGTAGGCATCATGGGAATGGTTTTCTGTGGTGAACTACTTTCCAATTCGAGATAAGGTACAATTACCTCATCAAGTTCTACTTTTCTCCCACTCACTTCTTTCGAGAGAAACTCCTTCCCTAGAAAGGATCCATTCTTTGCAACAAAGATCTTGCCTTCGGGTCTGTGATAGAAGGTGTACCCAACTGTTTCTTTGGGTATCCTATGAAGACGCACTTCTCCGATTTGGGTTCGAGCTTATCAGGCTGAAGCTTTTTCACATAAGCATCGCAACCCCAAACTTTAAGAAACGACAGCTTAGGTCTTGCCAAACCACAGTTCATACGGTGTCGTCTCAATGGATTTAGACGGTGCCCTATTTAACGTGAATGCAGCTCTCTCTAATGCTTAACCCCAAAATGATAGTGGTAAATCGGTAAGATACATCATAGATCGCACCATATCTAATAAAGTACGGTTACGACGTTCGGACACACCATTACGCTATGGTGTTCTAGGTGGCGTGAGTTGTGAAACTATTCCACATTGTTTTAAATGAAGGCCAAACTCGTAACTCAAATAATCGCCTCCGCGATCAGATTGTAGAAACTTTATTTTCTTGTTACGATGATTCTCCACTTCACTCTAAAATTCTTTGAACTTTTCAAATGTTTCAGACTTGTATTAAGTAGATATACCTATATCTTCTCAAATCATCTGTGGAAGTCAGAAAACGATACCTGCCGTGAACCTCAACACTCATTGGACTGCATACATCGCTATGTATTATTTCCAATAAGTCGTTGGCTCACTCCATTGCTCCGGAGAATGGAGTTTTAGTCATCTTGCCCATGAGGCATGGTTCACAAGTATCAAATGATTCATAATCAAGTGATTCCAAAAGTCCATCCGCATGGAGTTTCTTCATGCGCTTCACACGAATATGACCTAAACGGCAGTGCCACAAGTATGTTGCACTATCATTATCAACTTTGTTTCTTTTGGCATCAATATTATGAATATGTGTATCACTGCTGTGAGGCTGTTGCCTTGAAGTATATAGTCAAAAAAATAGGTGTATCACTACGATCGATATTCAATAAACCATTTATATTGAGTGTATGACCATAGAAGGTTTTATACATGTAAACAAAATAACAATTATTCTTTGACTTAAATGAATAACCGTATTGCAATAAACATGATCCAATCATATTCATGCTCAACGCAAATACCAAATAACATTTATTTAGGTCCAACACTAACCCGAAGGTAGAGGGAGTGTGCGATGGTGATCTTATCAATCTTGGAATCACTTCCAACACACATCGTCACTTTACCATCAACTAGTCTCTGTTCATTTTGTAACTCCTGTTTCGAGTTACTAATATTAGCAACTGAACCGGTATCAAATACCCAGGGGCTACTATGAACACTAGTAAAGTACACATCAATAACATGTATATCAAATATACCTTCATTCACTTTGCCATCCTTCTTATCTGCCAAGCATTTGGGGCAGTTCCGCTTCCAGTGACCATTCCCTTTGCAGTAAAAGCACTCAGTTTCAGGCTTAGGTCCAGCTATGGGCTTCTTCACGGGAGTGACAACTTGCTTGCCATTCTTCTTGAAGTTCCCTTTCTTTCCCTTGTCCCTTTTCTTGAAACTAGTGGTCATGTTAATCATCAACACTTGATGTTCTTTTCGTGATTTCTACCTTCGCCTATTTCAGCATCGCAAAGAGCTTGGGAATCATTTTTGTCATCCCTTGCATATTATAGTTCATCACGAAGTTCAAGTAACTTGGTGATAGTGACTAGAGAACTGTGTCAATCACTATCTTATCTTTAAGATTAACTCCCACTTGATTCAAGCGATTGTAGTACCCATACATTCTGAGCATATGCTCACTGGCTGAGCTATTCTCCTCCATCTTGTAGGCAAAGTACTTGTCAGAGGTCTCATACCTCTTGACACGGGCATGAGTCTGAAATACTAATTTCAACTCTTGGAACATCTCATATGCTCCGTGCGTTCAAAACGTTTTTGAAGTCCGGTTCTAAGACGTAAAGCATGGTGCACTAAACTAGCAAGTAGTCATCATACCGAGCTTGTCAAACATTCATAATGTCTGCATCTCCTCCTGCAATAGGTCTGTCACCTAGCGGTGCATCAAGGACATAATTCTTCTGTGCAGCAATGAGGATAATCGTCAGATCACGGACCCAGTCTGTCAGGACCCCGATTCTAAGTCACACCGATCTAGCATGTAACACATCATATCACTTTGTGGCCTCACGCACGGTATTCCCATGGGTGCCACCTTACCTGGCCCGGGACCGTTTGCGCCTTTTGGCTCACGTATATGATAGTGTCGCTAGCATCCATATGACAGAGAACCCGGGCCGACATGACTAGTCGAGAACCTAAAGTGGCACTAACATACAGGGACAGGCATACATGACCCAACATCGAACGTGTCGATCATCAGCGAGTGATTCCGGGCTGTAGCAACTGGGCTAGCAGGATTCCGGGAATCCAGGCTGTAGCAGGCTAACAGGACTCCGAAGACACTGCGTGACATTTCCCCGAAGGGACAGACATAGGATCGAAGAAGGACACATGCCGGCCAGTCTAAGTGTTCCGGAGCAGGTGCAACTGGGCTAACAGAACTCCGGTAAACCGAGCTGTAGCAGACTACCAAGGCTCAGTGGAAGCACTAGACTACATTTCCCCATAAGAGAGGCTACCAAGGATAGATAACTAGGTTGTCGGATCCCACACATACCAAGCATTTCAAATCATACACACAATATGCTCGATATGTGTAAACACAACATGGCATCACAACAAAACTCTATGACTCAAAAGTATTTATTCATTAGGCTCCGAAGAGCCAGATATTACAAACATGGTCTCATGACCCAACATTCAGAGCATACAAGTCAGGCACATGCGGAAGCTTAACATGTCTAAGTACAGACATCTACAAATGAAAAAGGCTGATAATCCTGACTATCTACCAGATCCTGCCGAGGCACAAGATCCTAGCTGAGGTAACAAGCTAAATGTCGAAGTCCACACTGAAGTCTCTCTGCAAAACATAAAATAGGCAAACGTGAGTACAAATGTACCCAGCAAGACTTACATCAGAACTATCTACATATGCATCGATATCAATAAAGGGGGTGGTGGAGTTTAACTGCAGCAAGCCAGCTTTGACTCAGTGGCTAACCTGAACTACGACTGCAAGTAACTCTTTTGAGGTGGCGCACACGAGTCCACATATTCACCATTCAATACACCACTATGGATCCGCTCCCGTCTACCTACGAGAACGCCATCCATAGCACTCATACTTATCTTGCGCATTTTAGAGTATCCACTTTCACTTGTTTATGAACTGTACAAGCAACCCAGAAGTCCTTTACCGTGGACACGCTATTCGAATAGATGATGTTAACCCTGCAGGGGTGTACTTCTTCACACACGCTCTCGCCACTTACCACCATGTACACGTCGTGTATCTCGGCAACCTTCAAGCGGAAGCCTGGCGAGGGAGTTGGCCACGACCTGACTAACCACACAAGCCTCTAGTCCAGGTTTATCGCCTATTCGGGTTCCATCCGCAAGGAGATCTGGCCGGGGTGTCGCTCACGGCCCCAAACGATGTGTGCAGGGTTCCCAAGCCCACCTCGACGGATGGTTCTACGCTTGGTACACCGTGCCACTGTGCCTAGTCTGTCCCAAGCCCACCTGTACCGGGTGCCACTTGGTAGACTACTAACACTACCTACTAACACCAGAAACTAGTTGCAACTCCTGGACAGAGATCGAGTTGATTAATAAGTCGAGAGAGCTTGGAGTGCCCGGAGCCCAATGTGTGGTAGTAGCTGTTCATGGATCACAGACACAGAACTCAGTTCCTGAGGACGGTTTCAATGAGACAACCCACCATGTACTCCTACATGGCATCTCACCGCTACCTTTACCGAATTGTGTTCACACACTTAGCTCTCAACAGTAGGACATGTTCACAACTTTCCAATTCATCCCTGATGAATCAGACCTGACACAACTCTAAGCAATAGCAGGCATGGCAAACAAGCATGAATGAGTAGGCACATCAGGGTTCAAACAACCCCTACTCATGCTAGTGGGTTTCATCTATTTACTGTGGCAATGACTGGTCATGCAGAGGTAAGGGGTTCAACTACCGCAGCATGTAACAGTTGAATCGTTGTTGTCCTAACGCAGTAAAAGAGAGCAGGAGCGAGAGAGTGGGATTATATCAGAATGAACAAGGGGGTTTTGCTTGCCTGGCACTTCTGAAGATAGTATAGCTCTTCATCGGTGTCATCGATCACGTCGTCGGAAACATCGTCTACTAAGAGGGAACAACCACCGGCAAACACAAAAGGAACCACAATCAATGCATTGTACATTCATATGAATGATATGTCATATTAAAGTACTGAATTGACCTAGTGCAATAGTTAGTCATATTCATTGAAGTGGAATTCAAACCTATAGCAAATTCCAACTCCAAAACTAATTACCATTTATTCCATAATCATGAATTGTCCTAATCAGTGAGGTTAACTTGTTCAAACATGCATGAAAATGCCATATTCAGATTCTTTGGATTTGTCTGATCATTTTTCATATATAAATCTTTTCAATCTGAGTTACAGATTATTTACTATGAATTTTAGAAGTTTAGGGTAATTTCTGAAATTTCCTGGTTATTTCGAATTAGAATAAATCCAGAAAAGGATTTACTGTGTCAGCCTGGCGTCAGTGTGATGTCAGCGGTCAACTGACCCGGTCCAGGTCAAACCTGACCGGTGGGTCCCGCGTGTCAGTGTCTAACAAAACTAACCAAGCTTAGTTAATACTAATCTAACTTAGTTAGCCGGGCGGGGCCCGCTGTCAGTGACCGGTGGGGTTGTTAGTGCCTAAACTAATTAGGCCACATCAGCCGGCCGGAGATTAGCTGGCGAAGACCATAGCCGACGGCGGAGACGACGCGGGAAGCGCTACAGTGGACGGTTTCGGCTGCGGTCGGCCCCGTTGGAAAGCTGGCACTCTGCCGCATCCAACGGTGCAAGAGGGGTTGCCGAGGACGGTGTGTCGCGGCAACAGTGGCTGGCAGAAGCGGTGGCCAGAGTTCGGCTCGAGCGGGTCCGGGGCTGCAGTGCTCGAGCGAGCAAACGGAGTGGCTAGGCAGCCTCCTGGGGGCGCCAGGAGCGTGTCGATGCCCTTGGAGCGAGCAGGAGAGGCTCGGGCTCGCCGGCCATGGCGGACGGCGGCCTCGGGTGACCTCGGGGCTATGGCTAGAGGGCGGAGCAAGCAGGGGGCAGAGGGGAAAGAGGGGCGAGCTCACTAGGAGTCGAACGTAGACGAAGGAGAGGCCGGGGCGTGCTGTATCCCGCGAATCGACGATGAAGTTGCCAGCGGCCAAAGGTTGAAGATGAGCTCGAGGACAATGCTGCAGGGCTCCCGCGGTCGAACGGGTTGGTGTAGACGATGCAGGAGACGATGGCGGTTCTTCTAGACGCGTCAGCAAGGCGAGGGGTGGACGGTGGCTGTGGTGGCAGTGGAGTGGCGGCGACGGGCTCCGCTTGGGTGGTCGCTGGAGAGAGAGCAGAGAAGGGGAAGGAGGTCTGGAGAGAGAGGAGAGGATCGAGGGGGCCACGGGCGTCTCCGTGGCGCGGTTAGGAGGCCGGGGAGGCTGCCACCGCGAAGCAGGAGGTGGAGGCCTCCGCGTGCGACTTCGCCTCTGCCTACTGGCAAAGGTTGAAGACATCACCGGCTGGGCTGACTGGGCCGGCTGTCTACTGGGCTGCCAGGTAAGTTACAGATACTCCCTCCCTCTCAGATTTCTATTTGGTTTACTGTTTTCTATTTATGCAAATTTGTTTTAATTTTGCTTTCAAACCAAATCACTTTTAAAAATTCTGAAAATAGTTATGGGCACTAAATGAATTACTCCAGAGTCCCTCAACTAATTCCAAAATTGTTGGTGCATTTAAACATATTTATAGTATTTAAATGCCCCAATTCAAATACAATATGAGTTAATTCAAAAATCCAGAATGGCCTAAAAATATGTGCATCATTTTTAGCAGAGGTTTTCACCTTTACCAGAAATCATGGGCATTTTCAGAGGGCATTTTGGGTTCATTTAAAATATTGTTTATTTGAACCTAGTTGAATTCATTTAGTGCTAGGGTTTCAACATCCCCATTTCAAGTTTCTTTGGGAAATAAACACGATGACATGATGAGCAAGCAAAGTTAAACAAGAGCTAATCTGGGGCTGTGACACAACTTAGTTTAAGTCCAGGTTGGATCGAGGCCGTGCGCGTTGAAGTCCGGCATCATGGCGATGATGGGGGTCTGGCATGAGTTGTTGCTCAACGGGACCACTCCCGCTGGCAACCCAAATAGAGACCCGCCGGCCTTGACGGCCTTGCCGGTCCTCTCGACCCCGCCGGCCTCAATAACCTTGAGCTGAAAAAGCCTCTGGCAAAGATGAGCGTGCTGCAGCACCGTGAAATTGTGTTTCAGGCCGGGGCGGAGCCTCATGATGTCAGTCGCGTTCCTGAAGTCCCAGGCCGGCCTCCCCTTGTATTGCAGCGGGGCAATCGGGCAGCGGATGAAGTCAGCCCCAATCATCTCGAGGGTGAGCCCGGCCGAGGTGAGGCGATGGATCCTGGTGGTGGCGACCGTGAGTTTCTTGTCGTTGGCGTCGACATCGCTCTAGTCCTTTCCGCGGACCGGTGGCTTCCACGAACCCGGCAGAACTCCTGCGGATCTGCCTCCTCGATCCAGCACCACCGGCCCCGCCACTCATCCCACCTCTCCTTTTGGGCACCCTCCGGGTACGTGCCCTGGATCTGAGTCCTTGGGATCCAGGTGATGCAGCCGGAGATAGCGCCCCCTGGCTGGATGCGGGGGGTGAACTAATGCCGGAAGAGCACCGTGCTAGGGTGCACTCCGGCGAAGCCCTCGCAAAGATGGATGAAGAAGGCCATGCATGCCATGGCGTTCAGCGTCAAATCCAGAAGATGGAAGCCGTAGGTGTGTGTGACGCCCTCGATTCAATCGTACACTAATCATACACGCAAATGTGTACGATCAAGATCAAGGACTCACGGGAAGATATCACAACACAACTATATACACAAATTAAAATAATACAAGCTTTATATTACAAGCCAGGGGCCTCGAGGGCTCGAATACATAAGCTCGAAAACACAAGAGTCAGCGGAAGCAACAATATCTGAGCACAGACATAAGTTAGACAAGTTTGCCTTAAGAAGGCTAGCACAAAAGCAACATCGATCGAAAAGGCAAGGCCTCCTGCTTGGGAGCCTCCTAACTACTCTTGGTCGTCGACGGTCTCCACGTAGGAGTAGGCATCAACAGTGGCATATGGCTTCTGGGCTCCGACATCTGGTTGCATCAACCGGAAAGTAGAAGAAAGGGGGAAAAGGGGGAGCAAAGCAACTGTGAGTACTCATCCAAAGTACTCACAAGCAAGGATCTACACTACATATGCATCGGTATCAATGAAATGGGCTGTATCTGTGGACTGGACTGCAGAATGCCAGAAGAGAAGGGGAAAGCCTAGCCTATCGAAGGCTAGCATCTTCAAGCAGTTCCAAGCATCTTGCAGCATTCAGAAGAGTACAGAAAAAGCATAAAATAAAGTAGTAGTAGTGTTATCAACCTCGCCCAGAGATCCTTTCTCGACTCCCTGCGAGAAAGCAATCCCAGAGCCATACTATCCAGTTATCACCTCAAGTATCCAGTTCTAGTTGTATCGATCGGGATACAACTCCAAGTATCCGTTACTGTAGGACAGGCTATCGATAGATGTTTTCTTCCCTGCAGGGGTGCACCAACTTACCCACCACGCTCGATTAACTCCGGCCGGACACACTTTCCTGGGTCATGCCCGGCCTCGGCCAAATAATACGCCGCAACCCGACCTAGGCTTAATAGAGAGGCCAACACGCCGGACTAAACCTATGCCCCCAGGGGTCATGGGCCATCGCCCCAGGAACTCCTGCACGTTGCGAACGTGGCCGGTGAGCAGACCTAGCTACCTCCTTAAAAAGGCAGGTGCTTATGAGTCCAACCCGGCGCGCGCCGCTCAGTCGCTGACGTCTATTAAGCTCCGGCTGATGCATACGACGCAGAACGCCCATACTATGCCCACGTGATGGTTAGTGCTATCAGGCTAGAGGCCCCTCGGATCAAATATCCAAATCGTAGTGGATTAGGAACGCGCGGTAACAAGCAGAGACTCACGAAATATGTGACCCCGTTGCCCCGTCTCGAGTACTTGCGGCAAGGGCTAGGAATGCCCGGCCATGCCACGTAATTATCTCGCGGGCACCCTCCAGGTCAACCCGTCTCCACATCACTCGCGGGTACCCCTCAAGGTCGACCCACCTTTCCAAGTAACAGTTGTAAAGTCCAAGTATCCATGTTTCCAATCATCAAGGGGAAAACCCGAGGAATCACCCCCGGTGAATTCCACTCGATGTAATCATCAAGGTGAACGTAAGAGGATCCACCCTCGAGGTTCACACTTGAGGAGTTGCTCGACAGAGCCGTATCAGAAGTGGTTAAGGAGGAAATCACCCTCGATGACCATGACCGGATAGCTACACTACAGAGATCTCATCAAGAGTGATGTATGAGGTTCCACCCTCGGCACTCGATGGTAACTCTGCAGAGTCGAGCAACAAAGGGGCGTGATGTGATGTGAGGTGTCGGGCTCTGGTCATTGATCACGTTGATCAAGTCGTCGATGATGAAGCAGGGGCAACAAGGACCAGGTGGGGGTCACTGATGGAACACTAACCAACCTATACTAAGCAGTTTAGGATAAGCAGGTAGGTAACAATAAGCAGGTTACAAAAGCAAGCTATGCATCAGAATAGGAGCAATCAATTACAGTAGCAAAATCTAATGCAAGCATGAGAGAATGGAATGGGCGATATCGGGATGATCAAAGGGGAGGCTTGCCTGGAAGCTCCGTTGAAAGGGAAGAAGGGTCATCGTCGACGTAGTCGATCACAGGGACATCAACAGCGGTCTTGGGGTCTATCGGAGAGAAGAAGAGGGGGAAGAAACAGTAAATATAGAGCAAACAAGGCATCACAACGTATAACATGGCAATAAGCGATGCTAGGGGTAACCTAACGCAGTACTAGGTGATACCGGCAAAGGGGGAAAACATCCGGGAAAGTATTCCCGGTGTTTTGCATTTTCGAACAAACGGATCAGAGGTGGATTGTTGCATGTTCTCTATGCTCGGGACGCGTGGCGGACAAACGAGCTGCGTAATCGGGTTCATCTCGTCGTTCTGAGCAACTTTCATGTATAAAGCTTTTTCATCTGAGTTACGGTTTATTTTCTATTGATTTTCAAAGTTTTAAAAATATTCCAGAATTCCGGATTTAATTTAATTCAAAAATTAGATTAAATATTAAAAGCTACGGGTACACAGAAAGTGTACCCAGAGATGTGCGTGTGTGGCTGCCAGTGGGGCCCCACTGCTGAGTCAGCAGCTGACCTAGTCAACCTTATCTAAAAGAATAGTGTATTGTGGGTCCCAGCTGTCATTGACTCAGTTATATGCTAGAGTTAATTTAACAGTTTAGTTAACAGAGGGGCTCACACGTCATAGACTGATAGTGATGGTGTGGGGGGGGGGGTTTAGTACTAACTAATTAGGCAGGGGATTAGCACTAATTATGTCAGCTACTCCTAATTAAGCGAGCGGGGCCCGCTGGCCAGGGACACATGCTAGCTTCACAAGGCGTGCACGCGCGCACGGCCTCTGGCTCGGCCGTGGCTGGCCGGCCAGGTAGCGGCGGGACCAGCGGCGGTTGCGGGTGCGAGAGCGGGGCCCGGGCGCAGCAGTAGCCGCCGGCGGCGGCTCGCAGGCGAGCAGCCAGGGGCGCGCTGCAGGAGGCGCAGGGGGGCGAAACGCGTGGGCGCGGCGAGCGCTACGAGCAGTGGGCTAGGTCGCGCAGGTGCACGGTGAGAGCGAGCGGCCAGTGAGCACGGCGAGCGCGAGCCGTAGCGCTCGTAGCCGCATGCAGCGGGCAGAGCAGGGGTCGCGGGGAGCACGGCCTCGCGCAGCAGGCGTGCCCGAGGCACGCGCGCGGTCGACGGTGGTCGCAGCCAGGCAGGCAGTGCACGCGCGGGAGGAGATAGTTCGGGCCAGGTGGGCAGCAACGTCTACGGCGACGGAATTAAGAGAAGGACAGAGGGGGTGGAGGCGGCAGCTCACAGGGTCCCTGTAGAGGTGCATAGCGAGCTCGGGGGAGGCCCGGTGACGACGAATTCGACGGAGGTCTTTGGTGGGTGCAAGGTCGAGGACGACGCGGATCCGGCGAGGCAGTGGGGCTCCGGCTCGAGTTCCTTGCCGTGGGTGAAGCAGCGGCCCCAGCGGAGCTGACTGACGACCTCGTAGGCGGCAGGAAAGGCGGAGAGCGCACCGGCGTCGGTGGTCATGGCGACGACGGCGTCGGGCGCCCTCAGGCAGAAGGCGGCGATGGCAAACGAGGCCGAGGGGGCAGATCTGAGGAGGGGGGAAAGAGTAGCTAGGGTTCGCGCCGGGGGAGAGATGTCGGCTAAATAGGGGGCGGCACCGGCCGATGATCGACACGGCGCCGGTCGGTGTCCAGATGGGCGCCACGATCCCCCTCGCTCCTGTAGCGAGGAGGGGGGCGACGAGGTGGGGTGGCTGGGCCGGCCAGGTTCGGCCAAGGGGGGTTAAATGGGCCATTTTGGCCTAGGGAGAGGGGGGTTTATTTCCTTTTTCACATTTTTATTTATTTTCTATTAAAAGGATAGCTACTGTTTTGGAGGAAAACATAGCATCGAATGATTTTTTTGTTGAAAGCGAAACTTAGCAAACAATTCAGGCACAACATTGTGGTGTTGCCTAAAAAGTTTCAGGGCCAAAGGAATTGATCAAGCATTTTTATAAATTGAAAAGGGTCAATGTAATAATTGTTGGACCACAAAATAAAATCCCAGGGGCATTTTGGGAAGTCAAATGAGGTAGGTTTCAACATGACAAATAACCAGAGATTATTTGCCACACATTGAACATTTTAGCTTTCATGTTTGAAAACTTTGAGTTTTGGACTTTAATTTGAATTTTGAAATTTGAACCTGTTTCGAACCAACGCGAGTTTATCAACAGTAATCATGGTGATGTGGCATCATTAGCAGAGGATTACTATAGATTAATTATCCGGGCATCATAGTGTGTATGATGCCGTTGAAGAAATCTGAGAAAGGGGGGCAGAGCCCGCGGGAGAAATAATCGACGAAGAAGGGATACCGGTTCGTACCGGCCTCGGCGAAGGAGGCAGGGACGATGCATGTGGCAGGGTGCCCCGACATCTCCCTTTTCCACAGGGGCCTGAACATGTCCCTGAGGGTGAGCGCATCGACCGTCGAGGTGAAGAGGGCGCGCTGTGTCTGAAGCTCCACCAACTCGCTCTCCGGCGCCTCCTTCCCTCCATCATCCTTGGCCGCTCCCTTACCCTTGCTCGTCTTTGGCGCCATGGCGGCTGAGGGGGAGTGAGGGATCAAGCGCAATGGGGGCACGGCGGCGGTGAGCAGAGGCGAAAGCTTTGATTTTGCTTGAGGAAGAAGAGGGGAACGACGGTTTTCGAGATTGGAAAAGGCACAGAGGGCAAATGAGTAGCGCCCCTGCGGTTTTTTCTTTTATGGGGAAAATTCGGGCCGCCTCTTTACTATTCATCGCGAGATGACGCAAGCGTGCTGCAACCGCTCCATGCACGAGCCCCACGTCACGCACTCACTGCGGATCATGGGGAAGCGCAACTGGCGAAGGGATTACTGCAGTTAAAACTCTGCCACGCATGCCCGCGCACCGTTCTGGGCCTGGCCTAGCAACGCCTTGTGCTTATGTGTGGCCCAGGCCCGGGGGCTTCTGTCGGTGTATAAAAGTAGGGGCCTTTCTGTACTCCCTTTACTTGTGCACAGGCAGTCATAGCCACACCCGCGGCCACGCTTGGCGGAGCAGAGGAAGCAAAGACACAAGGCTGCCAAGGCTGCACTCGAGCCAGAAGCGTGAGGAGCGAAGGGACAAGGTGAGCCTACCCTGGCAAGAGCCTTGCCGGGGCGGCCTACGTGGCCCCGACAAGATCCTTGCCGGGGCAATTTTCCCAACACCAGCAAGGCCACCACCCTTGAGCCTGAGAGTTCTGACACCATCAACAAGGTCAGGACCAAGGCTCGGGAGTGCCTGCGTGGTAGCATGCAGATCTTTGTAAAGACCAAAGGCCTGCAAGCCTAGATGAGGACCAGAATACCCCTGACAAGATCTTGCCGGGGAGGACCGTAGACTCCCAGCAAGACCCTTGTCGGGGACGCCCACGAGACCCCGGCAAGGCCCTTGACATATAGACTCGTACACTGTACATACTTTCCACCTCCTGTGTGCCACTGTGACAACCCCTTGACATATAAAAGGAGGCGCGAGGCGTAGTGAGGAAGGATTCAGACTTTTTGGACTGGGCATGCACCGCAGCTAGTTCAAGAGCTCAAGAACACTAAATACACACAAAGCAGGACTAGGGTTTTACGCATCATTTGCGGCCCGAACCTGGGTAAAAATCCCCCCATGTTGATCTTCTCGACCCGCTCTTTGCGCAGCCCCACGCTCTGCCAACCGTAGTAGGGATTCCCTGTGATCCCATAGGTGTCGTTCCTGAGCCCTGATACGTTCCCTGGTGGGCACAAGACACCAGGGCGCGCCAGGCTTGCCTAGCGCGCCCAGGTGGGTTGTGCCCACCTGGGACATCTCCCGTACTTCGTTTTTCTTCCATATGCTTGTCCTCCAAGATAAAAAAATCTATATATACTTCCCGAACCTGTTAACCACCGTATCGTGGAGAAAATCCTCTATTCTCTTTTCTTGCTATTTCTGGTCAGATTTGTCAAGCTAGGCATCATGTCTTCCTGGTCCTCCAACCACATGGAAGAAGATGCTTGGCTGATGAAGATCGAGACGAAGAGGGAGGAGCCCACGGACGCTATCAAGGGAGACAAGGGCAAGTAAACTACCATGGATCCATCCCGATGGCAACACATGCACTGTTGGCCGAGGAGGAGGAGGAAGATATCCTTAAACCCTATCTTACTCACCTTACTCCTGCTGAGATTAAAGCTTTTCGTGCCTTTGAAATGGTTCGCATACAAAATAAGTGTCTCACTCACGAAAATATTCTACATCAAGAGCATATCATCTATCTTCGGAGCGTCATCCGCCGGCTGCAGGATCTCTTGGCCCTTAAAGACAAGATCACTTCATCACCACCATCACCTTCTCCACCACTAAAGGAGAACTGAGTATCAGGTATGGGCACTCCCCTTGGCTTCCGTCAAGCTTGGGAGAGGTGCCCCGGTAACGTATCATCCCACTATCTTTTTTACTTTTACTTATCTGAGTTAAATGTTTTGCTTAGAAGAATAAAGTTTAGTTCGATCTTTTCTTGTTTTAGAGTTTGCTTAGTGATCGATCATTGTTATCGTGTGCAAGTTATATAATAAAGTTAGTTTGAGTTTTTGCTTTCTTTACTTTCATGTTGCAAATAAAAAACAAAAAAGGGGGAAATAAGAAGGAAAGAAAAAGAGAAAGGAAATAAATCAATAAGATTATATACTAATCCTATGGTAGGTGATAGCACCACATAAGGAAAAGTGCAGGTAAGAATTTTTTTTGGAGATTGACAAAAATAGCATTAGTTAATGATACAACTCATGAAAGAATTAATAAGGGAAGAGAGATTCATATATAAATATACCATCCTAGAAATCTTTTGTGATTGTGAGCCCTCATCAAAATATTAGATGCCGAAATTGTTGACGTTGGACAAGGAAGACAACTTAATGATTTATGTTTGTTTATATTCACATAGAAGTCATATTGTCATAGATCCTTCAACATGTGGTGTTTGCCTCTATCTTTGCTAGCCAAAAATTCCGCACTAAGTAGAGATACTACTTGTGCATCAAAAATATCTAAACCCAAATATTTTTCAAGTGTCCACCATACCTACCTATGGATTGAACAAGATCCTTCAATTAAGTTCTCATCGGTGCAAAAAGGCAATAAAAATTGCTTCTAAATATGTAAGATCACTTAGTGTAACAGAAAATTGAGCGTTGTACGAACTTGGATGACAAATAAATAAAAGCGACAGACTGCATAATAAAGGTTGTCATCTTAAGGGGAAATACAACGTGACATTCTCTTGCACTAAGGGATTGTGCATGCAAACAAATAAGCGCATGGCAACCTCTGCTTCCCTCTGCGAAGGGCCTATCTTTTACTTTTATGTATTTACTTTTATGCAAAGAGTCAAAGTTTTCCCTCTATTCCTTTTTATTTTCCCTTCGGCATGCATCATGTGGTGAGGAAAGATCTAGGCACATATGCCCAGTTGAATATAGATAGCATGAGTTATTATTGTTGACATCACCCTTGAGGTGAATATGTTGGGAGGCAAAACTATAAGCCCCTATCTTTCTATGTGTCCGGTTGAAACGTTTTGCTCACGGGTACGAGGTGAGTGTTAGCAATCATAGAAGACTATATGGTGGTTGAGTACGTGGACTTGCCTTAAAGGCTCCGACACATGAACCTTCCTGAAAAGATGATGATTCTAATTGCAAAGTTGACCAAGAACATAGTTTGTTGGTTTCTAATAGAGTTTTTGCTTTATACTTCGACTGTGTGATGGACTGTTACTTATTCATAGGAGGTATATGATGCAAGTTTTATGATAAAAGTCCTATGTTTAATTTTGTTGCTGTTATAATAATCAACATGATGCTTCTATGTCCGTATTTTGTCTTTATCGACACCTCTCTCTCAAAGCATGTGGCCATGTTTTTCGATTTCGGTTTTTGCTTGAGGACAAGCGAGGTCTAAGCTTGGGGGAGTTGATACGTCCTTTTTGCATCATGTTTTCTTAATGTTATTTATATTGTTTTTATCCATAATAATGCTTTTTGGAGTAATTCTAATGCCTTTTCTCTCATAATTTGCAAGGAACACACTAAGAGGGAGAATTCCGGCAGCTGAAAATCTGGACCTGGAAAAGTTACGTCAGGCACCTATTCTGCACAACTCCAAATGAGTTGAAACTTCACAGAGAATTTTTATGGATTATTTAAGAAATATTGGAGCCAATAAACACCAGAGGGGGGGCCACCAGGTGGGCACAACCCACCTGGGCGCGCCAGCCCCCCAGGCGCGCTCTGGTGGGTTGTGGCCTCCTCGGACCACCTCCGGTGCCCATCTTTTGGTATATAAGTCATTTTGACCTAGAAAAATTAAGGAGGAGGCTTTTGGGACGAAGCGCCGCCGTCTCGAGGCGGAACTTGGGCAGGAGCACTTTTGCCCTCCGGCGAAGCGATTCTGCCGGGGGAAATCATCGTCATCGTCATCACCAACAACTCTCCCATCTTGGGGAGGGCAATCCCCATCAACATCTTCACCAGCACCATCTCATCTCAAACCCTAGTTCATCTCTTGTATTCAATATTGTTACCGAAACTATAGATTGGTGCTAGGGGGTGACTAGTAGTGTTGATTACATCTTGTAGTTGATTACTATATGGTTTATTTGGTGGAAGATTATATGTTCAGATCCATTATGAATATTAATACCCCTCTGATCATGAGCATGTTTATTGTTTGTGAGTAGTTACTTTTGTTCTTGAGGTCACGGGAGAAATCATGTTGCAAGTAATCATGTGACTTCGATATGTGTTCGATATTTTGATGGTATGTATGTTGTGATTCCCATAGTGGTGTCATGTGAACGTCGACTACATGAAACTTCACCATATTTGGGCCTAAGGGAATGCATTGTGGAGTACTAAATAGATGGTGGGTTGCGAGAGTGACAGAAACTTAGACCCCAGTTTATGCACTATTCCGTAAGGGACCGATTGGATCCTAGAGTTTAATGCTATGGTTAGAATTTATTCTTAATACTTTTCTCGTAGTTGCAGAAGCTTGCGGGAGGGTTAATCATAAGTAGGAGGTTTGTTCAAGTAAGAATAGCACCTAAGCACCGATCGACCCACATATCAAACTATCAAAGTAGCGAACTCAAATCAAACCAACATGATGAAAGTGACTAGATGAAATTCCCGTGTACCCTCAAGAACGCTTTGCTTATTATAAGAGAACGTTTTGGCCTATCCTTTGACTAAAAAGGATTGGGCTAACTTGCTGTATACTTGTTACTGTTATCGTTACTTGCTCGTTACAAATTATCTTGCTATCAAACTACTCGCTACTTACAATTTCAGCACTTGCAGACATTACCTTACTGAAAACCACTTGTCATTTCCTTCTGCTCCTCGTTGGGTTCGACACTCTCACTTATCGAAAGAGCTACAATTGATCCCTATACTTTTGGGTCATCAGGCTTCGCCTAAGCACTACGTGAATATGAGCGGAGGCGTAAATTGTTGAGGGGTGCGCCGCACACGGCTAACAACTGTTGATGTGTGTTCTAGCGGTGCCCCCCTTATATATATAGGTTGGAGGGGTGGAGAGGCAGCTAAGGGGGCACCCCAAGTAGGAGGAATCCTACTTGGGCGCCTCCCAATTCGGCCTCCCCCCTTCCATATTCATCCAGAGGGGAAAGGAAGGAGGAGGGAGGAGAGAAGGAAGGGGGAGGCCGAATTGCTCCCCTTCCTTTCTCTCTTCCCCTCTTTCCTTCCCCCTTATTTTGGCCTACATGGGGCACACCATCCCCCTAGGGGCTGGTTGTCGGTGTCAAAACTGGCGGATCTCGGGTAGGGGGTCTCGAACTGTGCGTCTAAGGTCGATGGTAAAAGGAGACGGGGGACACAATGTTTACCCAGGTTCGGGCCCTCTCTATGGAGGTAATACCCTACTTCCTGCTTGATTGATCTTGATGAATATGAGTATTACAAGAGTTGATCTAGCACGAGATCGTAATGGCTAAAACCCTAGAAGTCTAGCCTGTATGACTACTGTTATCTGTCTTGTCCTCTATGGACCTATCCCCCAGGTTTACATAGACACCGCAGGGATCTAGGGTTACATAAGGTCGGTTACAGAGAAAGGAATCTTCATATTCGATCGCCGAGCTTGCCTTCCACGCCAAGGAGAGTCCCATGCGGACACGGGTAGAGTCTTCGGCCTTTGTATCTTCACAGCCCATCAGTCCGGCCCATGGCTAATTGGCCGTACGCCCGAGGACCCCTTAGTCCAGGACTCCCTCAGCAGCCCCCGAACCAGACTTCAATGACGAGGTGTTCGGCACGCAGATTGTCTTCGGCATTGCAAGGCGGGTTCTTCCTCCAATGACTTCAAGGTGATGTATCCGGCCTTCCATTTAATGTCGTACCCCTCGGCTTGTGTGCATCAACGACTTCAGCTTCCACGTGTCAAGCGCATGCGAGAGGTCAGGGCATTTTTGCACATAACACCCCGGCCATGAGAAAGAGTGTCTATAAAGAGATTGGATCTAAGATCCATTCGGCACCATGCGGAAAAAAAATCCTCAGAGACTGCTGGGAAAGACCACTCCAACATGGCTAGCGCTCCCAGCTCCTCCTCCTGTCCCTGTGGCCCAGAAAAAGGCGATTGGGAGAGGTGCTCTGTTCCCCATAGTCAGCTGGAGAAGCTGCAAACGCAGGGATTTCTTCCCCCTGCGGATCTGGTCCCTGTTCGAGCGGGGTTGACCTCCTCCAATGGTGAGGTCCAGGCGGAGAACTTCCCCAATCTGTCTGAGGGGGAACGAATGTGCTTTGTCCCCTACCTGCTAAGATGCGTCGGGTTCCCAATTCATCCGTTCCTCAGAGGGCTTTTGGAATACTATGGCCTCCAACTACACAACTTCACGCCGGCCTGTGTTCTGCACATCGCGGGTTATGTCACTCTTTGCAAGCTATTCCTGGGTTGTGAGCCCCACTTTGAACTGTGGAGAAGGCTGTTTTGCGTCGTCCCGCGTAATCATGAGGGATCAATATTTGAAGTGGGCGGAGTCGAAATATGGCGCATCGCCGAGACCGGATACCTATCCGGTACACCAAAGAAGGCGTCCGAAGAGTGGCCTTCCGAATGGTTCTATATTGAGGATGTCGCACTTATAGACCTAGTTCGGAGGGGCCTCCCCGAGTTCACCAGCGTTCCTTTGAAGAAATGGCACAGCTGGCGCCCTCGGAGCCGCGAGGAGGAAGATAGTGCGGAAGTTCGTCAGATCTTGAGCAAGGTAAGGACGCTCGCTCAGTCCGGGTTATCTATAGTCGAAGTGATGGCAATCTCCATAGTACGGGGGTTCAGCCACTCCAATATAGAGGGCTTCCCATGTGGCACTATAACGGGGAGGACAACGCCTCCCGCTGCGGTAGGAAGGGTCCGGACACCCCCGCCGCTTTGGCCAAAATATTGGCCGAACTGTTCAAAGGGGAGGAAGAGGAGTTCTTGCATATCAAGCGTAGAGATGGATATTCCATGTATAGTGCTCCTAGCTGGGTAAGCCCCAACTCCTCTGCTCTACTCATTCCAGTCCCTGAACTACTGTTAACGAATATTAACTCGTCCTTTTTATAATAGCACTGGCGAAAGATTTCCGAAGGGCTTCACAGCCCCGCCCCACAGCCCGAGGGCCACAATCGGGACCTCGACCCCGGATTCGAAGAGGATCCGGATATATTCATGGTGCTCGAGGATGGGGTGTTTTACCAGGCGAGCTATGACGGCACAGAAGTGGCCATCATCGCCGACTATCCTGGCCTTCTCCCGCTTCACACGTAAGTAATCAGGAGACACTTTGTCCAAAAGAGTTCTCTCATTCTACCTCACCCACTCCACCGTCCTGTGCTCAAAAGGGGAGGCGTTCAGCGCGCCATGCTACCCCAGGGGTATCTCCAAAGAAAGCGGTCCCTACGCCGGGGAAGCCTTCAAAGAGGAAGGCCAACAAAGATACGTCCGACCTTCATCAAAGAGGTATAGATTCGAAAATATGTTTTGTAGCAGTCGCATCCAACTGTGACTTTTATGTTTGCCCTGTACTAGGAAAAGGGTCTGCCGGACTATGTCCGGGGATCCGGCCAGTCATACTCCCAACACCCAGGATTCGGTCCCAGCCAAGGAGACGAGGGTTGATATGGGAGCGACGCCGGACTGTCCTTCGGCTGAGGGCTCGGGAGATATGTCCGTCACCAACTCGCAAGTGGAGAGCGCCATGAATCATCGGCGCCGGAAGGCCATTTTCCAAGATCCTCGCTTCTCAAAAGAGGCGTTCAGTGCCTTCAGCTCGGCTGATGCATACATCCGGGCTGCTCGAGATGGTCTTAACAGGGCCACGGAGCAGCATTTAAAAGATGTACAGGTAAGTTTAATTTGTCCGAATATGCTAACCATATGGCAGTAGCCCCGAGACTTGAAGCAGTTGGTACAAGTGATTTAAGGATCATTGTATAACCAGGTTCTTACGGAGAAGAACGACCTGCTGGCCCACGAGCTGGAAAAATGTCGGACACGGCTAACTGCTGCAACTGCCGAACTGGAAGAGTCCAAGAAGGCATCGTGTGTTAATATTTCCCTCCATCGAGAAGAAATAATTAAATACCAGCTTGTGCTAATATTGTTGCTTATCATAACAGGATCGTCCGATCAATTGGAGGAGAAATGGAAAGCCGCTCAAGCGGGCGAGAAAGAGGCGAAAAGACTACACGCCGCAGGCGAGCGTGTTCTGACCCGAGTTAGAGATGAGAAGAACAAGCTGCAGGATGCCCAGACCCAGCCGGGCGAAGAACTGAAATATGTACGTGCCCAACTGGCTGATTCCGTGAAGGAAAATAAGAGGTTGCGAGGTGGCATATTCAGTACGTGGTCGAACTTACCTTCGAGTAATTCGGAGATAACAGGGACTGACAGAGTTATGTCTACAGGTATGCTGACCGGTCGTCCCGAAGAGGAGATGTCCGGATTCTCGGGCGATCTGCTACAAGAGCTGTCGCACATGCATGAGCAGGCTCGGCAGGCGATGTGAAGCGTTGCCAAGGCCTTGTGGCCATCTGCCTCCCCTCCAGGAAAGATGGAGGAGCTCCTAGAGCTATTCAAGGGAGCGCGGCGGCGCTTTCGATTGTGGAAGATATCGGCCTGCCGGGAAGGTGCACGAGAAGCCTGGGCCATGGTGAAAACACGGTACACCAAGCTTGATCCAAATCATATGGCTCGGGTCGGACCTCTAGGGTCAGATGGGAAAGAAGTTCCCCTTAATTTGGTATATGACCAAGTAAAAGTAGCCGCCAAGTATTCCCAACAGGATTGTAAGTTAGATAGCCTGCTGGACGGTATAGAGGAGGAAATTTTTGAGTCCAAGTGACTATGTATTTTCCTTCTAGCTGAATTGTAAAACGATTGTCATGGCAGACCTTTTCGCTTCGACCTCTGGACCTAAAGGTGCAGAGTGTTTCCGAATACCTGAGCGGTAAAATAGACCGGGGTATGCGTGGCAACCAGGCATAGGGGTCATAGTTGCTTGAACAGACAAGTTGTATCCGGCTAGTTATGTTATATTACATTATGATTGTAAGAAACATCTTCCAGAGAGAATAGTTCCGCTAAGGGTTCCTTTCCCTAGGTGTGCACGCGTAAAAATGCATGTCTGAACTGTGATTCGAACAATCGCAGTATGAGTAACATCTGGGGGTTCACGATGGGGTGAAAGCAAAAACATCTTTAATCCACCGACCGAATATTCCCTTAAGAACGCTAGCTTTTGGCTTCACCCAGTCTGAGGTACACGTCCGGATGACCCGGTAGTAACAATCGCAGAGGTGCTCCCTTTATGCCCTAGCCGAACTAACAGGAACGTAGGGCATAAGCACAAGAGCCACGCAACCTAGCTTGGCCAAAACATAAGTCATATCGATGCATATAATGGTGAAGAAAAGTACATATGGGGAAGACGCGCATGTGTGATGAGCTTGATGCTCAAAAAATAACTTTAACAAGCTTCTGTCAAAGAAGCCCCCAGGCATAATGAAGGTACATATTTGAGTATGTGTATGTCACAGGTGCACGGTGAGCCGCACGAAAAGCTTTAAAGCTAATAAGAAAGGAAAAAGCGAAAAGAGAGCAAAAAGCAATGGGAACAACAAGGAGAAGGAAACAAACAAAGAGTTCGGCGCTAGGCATAGAATCTTCGGAGTCTGGTAGCGTTCCAAGGGTTCGGATCTAGGCTATTGTCTGACGCATCACGCAGGCAGTACACTCCTCCAGTGAGAACTTCGTCAATGATGAAGGGACCCTCCCATTTGGGCTTGAGTTTGTCCTTTTTCTTCTCCGGCAAGCGTAGAACGAGTTCACCAACATTATAAGTCTTGGCCCGTACTTCTCTACTTTGATATTTGCGGGCCTGTTGTTGATAAAATGTGGAACGGGATTTTGCAACGTCGCGCTCCTCCTCCAGGGCGTCTAGGCTGTCCTGCCGATCGAGCTCGGCCTCTCTCTTTTCGTACATGCGCACTTGAGGTGAGTCATGAATAATGTCGCAGGGTAGCACAGCCTCTGCGCCGTACACCATGAAAAAAGGTGTGTATCCGGTAGTGCGATTGGGCGTGGTCCGCAGCCCCCAGAGTACGGGGTCGAGCTCCTCAACCCAGTGCTTGTCTGATTCCTTCAAAGACCGCACCAGCCTGGGTTTGATGCCGCTCATAATAAGACCATTGGCCCATTCTACTTGACCATTTGTTTGCGGGTGATAGACGGAGGCGTAATCGAGCTTAATGCCCAGATTGGCGCACCAATTTTTCACCTCATAGGCTGTGAAGTTGGAGCCGTTATCGGTGATGATGCTGTGTGGAACACCATAACGGTGTACAACGCCGGATATAAAGTCTATCACTAGTCCGGCTTCGGCCGTTTTAACTGGTTTGGCCTCTATCCACTTCGTGAATTTATCCACCATGACCAGCAGTTATTTTTTCTTATGGCTTCCTCCTTTAAGGGGTCCGACCATATCAAGCCCCCAGACATCCGACACAATGTTGGACAAGGTCCTGCGTGTCTGGTCGGGCCGTCAGCCAATAAAAACCTGTACGGAAGGCCTTGCTAACAAGGGCCCGAGCTGCGGCGTGGTGGCCAGCGAGACCGGCATGGATTTCAGCCAGGAGCTGCCGCCCCTCCTCGGAGATACATCTTTGAAGGACTCCGGTAGCGCTTTTCTTGTATAGCTCTCCGACGTGAACCTTGTAGGCCTTCGAACGCCGGACAATGCGGCGGGCCTTGTTCTGATCCTCAGGGAGTTCTTTCCTATTAAGGTAGGCCAAGAAGTGTTCGGTCCATGGGGCAATGACTGTGATACGTCTCCAATGTATCAATAATTTTGCTTGTTCCATGCTATATTATATTCTGTTTTGGACATTAATGGGCTTTATTATACACTTTTATATTATTTTTGGGACTAACCTATTAATCGGAGGCCCAGCCCAGAAATGCTGTTTTTTGCCTATTTCAGAGTTTCGCAGAAAAAGAATATCAAACGGAGTCCAAACGGAATGAAACCTTCGGGAACGTGATTTTCGGAACGAACATGATCCAGAGGACTTGGACCCTACGTCAAGACATCAACCAGGAAGGCACGAGCTAGGGGGCGCGCCTACCCCCCTGGGTGCGCCCTCCAGCCTCATGGGGCCCACGTTGCTCCACCGACGTACTTCTTCCTCCTATATATACCTACGTACCACCAAACTACCAGATATGGAGCCAAAAACCTAATTCCACCGCCGCAATCTTCTGTACCCGTGAGATCCCATCTTGGGGCCTTTTCCAGAGCTCCGCCGGAGGGGGCATCGATCACGGAGGGCTTCTACATCAACACCATAGCCTCTCCGATGATGTGTGAGTAGTTTACCTCAGACCTTCGGGTCCATAGTTATTAGCTAGATGGCTTCTTCTCTCTTTTTGGATCTCAATACAATGTTCTCCCCCTCTCTTGTGGAGATATATTCGATGTAATCTTCTTTTACGGTGTGTTTGTTGAGACCGATGAATTGTGGGTTTATGATCAAGTTTATCTATGAACAATATTTGAATCTTCTCTGAATTCTTTTATGTATGATTGGTTATCTTTGCAAGTCTCTTCGAATTATCAGTTTGGTTTGGCCTACTAGATTGATCTTTCTTGCAATGGGAGAAGTGCTTAGCTTTGGGTTCAATCTTGCGGTGTCCTTTCCCAGTGACAGTAGGGGCAGCAACACACGTATTGTATTTTTGCCATCGAGGATACCAAGATGGGGTTTATATCATATTGCATGAGTTTATCCCTCTACATCATGTCATCTTACTTAAAGTGTTACTCTGTTCTTTTGAACTTAATACTCTAGATGCATGCTGGATAGAGGTCGATGTGTGGAGTAATAGTAGTAGATGCAGGCAAGAGTCGGTCTACTTGTCGCGGACGTGATGCCTACATACATGATCATACCTAGATATTCTCATAACTATGCTCAATTCTGTCAATTGCTCAACAGTAATTTGTTTACCCACCGTAATACTTATGCTCTCGAGAGAAGCCACTAGTGAAACCTATGGCCCTCGGGTCTATTTTCCATCATATTTAATCTCCCGACAACAAGCTATTTCTGGCGCCGTTTTTATTTTGCTTTCTTTACTTTGCATCTTTATCATAAAAATACCAAAAATATTATCTTATCATATCTATTAGATCTCACTTTCGTAAGCAACCATGAAGGGATTGACAACCCCTTTATTGCGTTGGTTGCGAGGATTTTATTTGTTTGTGTAGGTGCGAGGGACTCGTGCGTGGCCTCCTACTGGATTGATACCTTGGTTCTCAAAAACTGAGGGAAATACTTACGCTGCTTTACCACATCACCCTTTCCTCTTAAGGGGAAAACCAACGCAGTGCTCAAGAGGTAGCAAGAAGGATTTCTGGCGCCGTTGCCGGGGAGTCTACGCAAAAGTCAACATACCAAGTACCCATCACAAACCCTTATCTCCCACATTACATTATTTGCCATTTGCCTCTCGTTTTCCTCTCCCCTACTTCTAAAACGATTTTCAAAAACCTTTGCCTTTTCTTCGCCCTCCTTCCGTTCGATCGTGTGTTACCATGTGCCTTCTTTTTGCTTGCATCTTCGCTTGCTAAAAGTTTACGGATCCTCATCCCCTTGTTAATCTTTTTAAGAGATCCAATTATGATGAACCAGTTTCTAGTGATTTGAGTGCACTAGATTATCTTTATGAGGTTTTGCTTGAAATTCGTGAATCTGAAAATTGTGATGAAGAAATTTATGAAGAGATTTACGATAGCTCCTTGAATAAAAAGCATGATTGCAATGATTTTACTATAAATTTTCTCGATGTCAATTGTGCTAATAATATGCAAAACCCTAAGCTTGGGGATGCTAGTTTTGCTATGTCTACTACTTGTTGCAATGATCATGATTGGGGTGATTCTTCTTATGATCTTGAAAATTTATTTAAGCCACATGATGAATATGAGATTGATATCAGTGTTTGCAATATTATTGAAAGTGGGTTTGGAAGAGTGTCCACTTTAGATCCCACATATTTGGTGAATGTTCAATCTTATGAAATTTTTGATAAAAGTGGGTTTGGAGAGGTCATGACTTTAGTTAATGTTAATCCCACTATTTTGGAAGAGCGTCAACTTTGCATACATGTGGATCGTGTTAAGAATATGTTTTGTGATAGCTATATTGTTGAATTTGATTATGATCCTACATGTAATTATTATGAAAGAGGAAAATATGGTTGTAGAAATTTTCATGTCAGTAAATTTCCTCTCGTTATGTTGAGATTGCTATTGTTTCTTTCTTCTTCCTTGCATATGCCAGATCTTGCTTGTCTTGCTAATTTGTTTTCCTATAAAATGCCTATGCATACGAAGTATGTTAGACTTATATGTGATTTTCACATGTTTTATGATGCTCTCTTTGCGCTTCAACTCTTGTCTTTCATGTGAGCATCATTAAAATTATCAATGCCTAACTAAAAGGCTTTAAAGAAAAGCGCTTGTTGGGAGACAATCCAATATTTTTCCTTGCTGTTTAGGAATAAATATTTGATCTAGCCTCTGGTTAGATGTGGTTTTATGTTTTAATTAGTGTTTGTGCCAAGTTTAACCTATAGGATCTTCTTGGATGATAGTTATTTGATCTTGCTGAAAATTACAGAAACTTTCTGTTCACAAAAATAATTGTTAAAAATCACCAGAACGTGATAAAATATTTATTCCAATTGCTGCTGATCAATAAACAAATTTTCTAGGTCTTCTTATTTTGGCTGAAATTTTTGAGTTGCAGAAGTTTGCGTTAGTTACAGATTACTACAGACTGTTCTGTTTTTGACAGATTCTGTTTTTCGTGTGTTTTTTGCTTATTTTGATGAATCTATGGCTAGTAAAATAGTTTATAAACCATAGAGAAGTTGGAATACAGTAGGTTTAACACCAATATAAATAAAGAATGATTTCATTACAGTACCTTGAAGTGGTGTTTTGTTTTCTTTCGCGAACGGAGCTCACGAGATTTTCTGCTGAGTTTTGTGTTGTGAAGTTTTCAAGTTTTGGGTAAAAGATTTGATGGATTATGGAACAAGGAGTGGCAAGAGCCTAAGCTTGTGGATGCCCATGGCACCCCAAGATAATCTAAGGACACCTAAAAGCCAAAGCTTGGGGATGCCCCGGAAGGCATCCCCTCTTTCGTCTACTTCCATCGGTAACTTTACTTGGAGCTATATTTTTATTCACCACATGATATGTGTTTTGCTTGGAGCGTCTTGTATTATTTGAGTCTTTGTTTGTTAGTTTGCCACAATCATCCTTGCTGTACACACCTTTTGAGAGAGACACACATGATTCGTAAATTGTTAGAATACTCTATGTGCTTCACTTATATCTTTTGAGTTATATAGTTTTTGCTGTAGTGCTTCACTTATATCTTTTAGAGCACGGTGGTGGTTTTGTTTTATAGAAACTATTGTTCTCTCATGCTTCAATTAGATTATTTTGAGAGTCCTACAAAACAGCATGGTAATTTTCTTTAACTATGATAGGCATTCAAGATTAGTAAAAAAATTCTTATGAGTGTGTTGAATACTATGAGAAGTTAGATGCTTGATAATTGTTTTGAGATATGGAGATGATGATATTAGAGTCATGCTAGTTGAGTAGTTGTGAATTTGAGAAATACTTGTGTTAAAGTTTGTGATTCCTGTAGCATGCACCTATGGTGAACCGTTATGTGATGAAGTCGGAGCATGATTTATTTATTGATTGTCTTCCTTATGAGTGACGGTCGGGGACGAACGATGGTCTTTTCCTACCAATCTATCCCCCTAGGAGCATGCGCGTAATACTTTGCTTTGATAACTTGTAGATTTTTGCAATAAGTATATAAGTTCTTTATGACTAATATTGAGTCCATGGATTATACGCACTTTTGTTCCTTCCAGCATTGCTAGCCTCTCTAATACCGCACACTTTTCGACGGTATCATACACCCACCATATACCTTTCTCAAAACAGCCACCATACCTACCTACCATAGCATTTCCATAGCCATTCCGAGATATATTGCCATGCAACTTACCACCGTTTCGTTTACTATGACACGCTCCATCATTGTCATATTGCCTCGCATGATCATGTAGTTGACATCGTATTTGTGGCCAAGCCACCGTTCATAATTATTTCATACATGTCACTCTTGATTCATTGCATATCCCAGTACGCCGCCAGAGGCATTCACATAGAGTCATAGTTTGTTCTAAGTATTGAGTTGTAATTGTTGAGTTGTAAGTAAATAAAAGTATGATGATCATCATTTTTTAGAGCATTGTCCCAAGTGAGGAAAGGATGATGGAGACTATGATGCCCCCACAAGTCGGGACGAGACTCCGGACTAAATAAAAAAAGGGAAGGACATAAAAAAGGCCCAAAAATGATGAGAGAAAAAGAGAGAAGGGACAATGTTACTATCCTTTTACCACACTTGTGCTTCAAAGTAGCACCATGATCTTCATGATAGAGAGTCTCCTATGATATCACTTTCATATACTAGTGGGAAATTTTCATTATAGAACTTGGCTTGTATATTCCAATGATGGGCTTCCTCAAAATGCCCTAGGTCTTCGTGAGCAAGCGAGTTGGATGCGCACCCACTTAGTTCCTTTTGTTGAGCTTTTATATACTTATAGCTCTAGTGCATCCGTTGCATGGCAATCCCTATTCACTCACATTGATATCTATTAATGGGCATCTCCATAGCCCGTTGATATGCCTAGTTGATGTGAGACTATCTTCTCGTTTTTTGTCTTCTCCACAACCACCATTCTATTCCACATATAGTGCTATGTCCATGGCTCACACTCATGTATAGCGTGAAGATTGAAAAAGTTTGAGAACATCAAAAGTTTGAAACAATTGCTTGGCTTGTCATCGGGGTTGTGCATGATTTAAATACTTTGTGTGGTGAAGATAGAGCATAGACAGACTATATGATTTTGTAGGGATAACTTTCTTTGGCCATGTTATTTTGAGAAGACATAATTGCTTAGTTAGTATGCTTGAAGTATTATTATTTTTTATGTCAATATTAAACTTTTGTATTGAATCTTTCGGATCTGAATATTCATACCATAATTAAGAGAATTACATTGAAATTATGCCAAGTAACATTCCACATCAAAAATTCTGTTTTTATCATTTACCTACTCGAGGACGAGCAGGAATTAAGCTTGGGGATGCTTGATACGTCTCCAACGTATCTATAATTTTTTATTGTTCCATGCTATATTATATTCTGTTTTGGACATTAATGGGCTTTATTATACACTTTTATATTATTTTTGGGACTAACCTATTAACCGGAGGCCCAGCCCAGAATTGCTATTTTTGCCTATTTCAGAGTTTCGCAGAAAAAGAATATCAAACGGAGTCCAAACGGAAGGAAACATTCGGGAACGTGATTTTCGGAATGAACGTGATCCAGAGGACTTGGACCCTACGTCAAGACATCAACCGGGAAGGCACGAGGTAGGGGGCGCGCCTAGCCCCCCTGGGCGCGCCCTCCAGCCTCGTGGGGCCCACGTTGCTCCACCGACGTACTTCTTCCTCCTATATATACCTACATACCCCCAAACTACCAGATACGGAGCCAAAAACCTAATTCCACCGCCGCAACCTTCTGTACCAGTGAGATCCCATCTTGGGGCCTTTTCCGAAGCTCCGCCGGAGGGGGCATTGATCACGGAGGGCTTCTACATCAACACCATAGCCTCTCCGATGATGTGTGAGTACTTTACCTCAGACCTTCGGGTCCATAGTTATTAGCTAGATGGCTTCTTCTCTCTTTTTGGATCTCAATACAATGTTCTCCCCCTCTCTTGTGGAGATCTATTCGATGTAATCTTCTTTTGTGGTGTGTTTGTTGAGACCGATGAATTGTGGGTTTATGATCAAGTTTATCTATGAACAATATTTGAATCTTCTCTGAATTCTTTTATGTATGATTGGTTATCTTTGCAAGTCTCTTCGAATTATCAGTTTGGTTTGGCCTACTAGATTGATCTTTCTTGCAATGGGAGAAGTGCTTAGCTTTGGGTTCAATCTTGCGGTGTCCTTTCCCAGTGATAGTAGGGGCAGAAGGCACGTATTGTATTGTTGCCATCGAGGATAACAAGATGGGGTTTATATCATATTGCATGAGTTTATCCCTCTACATCATGTCATCTTACTTAAAGCGTTACTCTGTTCTTTTGAACTTAATACTCTAGATGCATGCTGGATAGCGGTCGATGTGTGGAGTAATACTAGTAGATGCAGGTAGGAGTCGGTCTACTTGTCGTGGACGTGATGCCTATATACCTGATCATACCTAGATATTCTCATAACTATGCTCAATTCTGTCGATTGCTCAACAGTAATTTGTTTACCCATCGTAATACTTATGCTCTCGAGAGAAGCCACTAGTGAAACCTATGGCCCCCGGGTCTATTTTTATCATATTTAATCTCCCGACAACAAGCTATTTCTGGCGCCGTTTTTATTTTGCTTTCTTTACTTTGCATCTTTATCATAAAAATACCAAAAATATTATCTTATCATATCTATTAGATCTCACTTTCATAAGTGACCGTGAAGGGATTGACAACCCCTTTATTGCGTTGGTTGCGAGGATTTTATTTGTTCGTGTAGGTGCGAGGGACTCGTGCGTGGCCTCCTACTGGATTGATACCGTGGTTCTCAAAAACTGAGGGAAATACTTACGCTGCTTTACTGCATCAACCTTTCCTCTTCAAGGGAAAACCAACGCAGTGCTCAGGAGGTAGCAGACTGCCATGATGAGATGGGCCGTCGATGTTATTTCGGTGGCTGAGCCCCCGATGATATCGGTGTGTTCGAAATCTGGGGCTGTGTTCGGATCCAAACTAGTGTTGCCGCTCTCCCCTTGTCACACCACGGATGGCTTAAAAATCCTTTCCAGAAAGATGTTAGGTGGGACGGGGTCGCGCTTGGCGCCGCTGTGGGCGAGAACATCCGCCGCTTGATTACTTTCTCGGCCACGTGACGAAACTCGAGGCCCTCGAACCGGGCCGACATTTTTAGGATGACATTATGATAAGCCGCCATCTTCGGGTCTTTGTCGTTGAAGTCTCCGTTTATTTGAGATATTGCGAGGTTTGAGTACCCGCGCACTTCCAGGCGTTGTATGCCCATGGAGACAGCCATCCGAAGGCCATGCGATAAGGCTTTGTATTTGGCTGCATTATTAGAGTCTGTATATAATATTTGGAGTACGTACTAGACGATGTCTCTAGTGGGGGACGTTAAAACGATGCCCGCTCCTAGTCCTGCCAGCATTTTGGAACCATCAAAATACATAACCCAGTTGGAATATGTGCCGTACTCTTTAGGGAGTTCGGCCTAGGTCATTCAGCGATGAAGTCAGCCAGTACTTGGGATTTAATGGCTCGACGCGGTTTGTATGTTATGTCAAATGGAAGGAGCTCAATGGCCCATTTGGCAATCTGGCCCGTAGCGTCGCGGTTATTTATTATGTTATTGAGTGGTACTTCAGAAGCCACCGTGATCGAACACTCCCGGGATGCCATGAAGACCACGTATGCTATCTTTTGATAATGGGGGTACCGGGATTTGCATGGTGTGAGGACCGTGGATACGTAGTATACTGGCTTCTGAAGCGGGAATTTGTGTCCGTCCTGTTCTCGTTCAACGATGAGCACGGCGCTCACCACCTGGTGTGTTGCCGATATGTATAATAACATGGGTTCGCCGACATTCGGCGTGGCCAGGATTGGGTTGCTCGCCAGAAAGGTTTTTATTTCTTCCAGTCTGGCCGTTGCCGCATCCGTCCACTCGAAGTGATCGGTGCGCCATAGAAGACGATAGAGTGGCAATGCCTTTTCTCCCAATTTGGATATAAAGCGGCTTAGAGCTGCCACGCAACCGGCGAGTTTTTGGACCTGTTTAAGGTCCGTTGGCGTAGCCAATTGTGATAGAGCTCGGATTTTGGCTGGATTTGCTTCAATTCCTCTATTGGAAACGATAAATCCCAGCAATTTTCCAGCGGGGACGCCGAAAACACACTTTTCTAGATTGAGCTTGATGTCATATGCACGGAGGTTGTCGAATGTGAGGCGTAAATCATCTATGAGTGTTTTGACGTGTCTAGTTTTGATGACGACGTCGTCCACATATGCTTCAACTATTTTGCCGATCTGTTTCTCCAGGCATGTTTGGATCATGCGCTTGTAGGTGGCGCCGGCGTTTTTGAGCCCGAAGGGCATGGTGTTGAAGCAGAAAGGCCCATACGGGGTAATGAATGCCGTTGCGGCTTGATCTGACTCCTTCATCTTGATTTGATGGTATCCGAAGTATGCATCGAGGAAGCACAGTAAATTGTGTCTTGCGGTTGCATCAATAATATGATCGATGCGAGGGAGAGGGAAGGGATCCTTAGGGCAGGCCTTGTTGAGGTCTTTGAAATCGACACACAGGCGCCAGGATTTGTCCTTCTTTGGTACCCTCACCAGGTTTGCTAGCCAGTCCGGGTGTTTTATTTCTCTAATGAATCCGACACTACTAGGAAAATGGCTATAGGTGATATGGACATTAATGGCGCACCATGTATGTGGTGCGCCACTGCTATATAGCAGTGGCGCACCACATACAGGTGCGCCATTATTGACATATTACTAATGGCGTACCTGGTGTGTGGTGCGCCATTAGTAGTTGTATGTTGTTGGGAACCCCGTTCAACATCTTCAAAATCCCCAAAAACCTAACAGAACGAAAGATACGGGGCTTTTAAGATCTAGAGGGGGGAAAATGAAAACAAAATTCAAACTACTAATGGCGCACCACACACCAGGTGCGCCATTAGTAACCCTGGTGCTAGGGTTGGATAGAACTGCGAAGTTAAGTGTGCTCGGGCTGGAGTAGTGTGAGGATGGGTGACCTTCCGGGAAGTTTGACCACGGAGTGCGATTTGACTTGAGATTAAGCATATTGACCTGAGATTAAGCCATAGTGACCCGAGATTAAGAAAAAAAGCGAAAAAAATTGAAAAAAAAATTCTGATTTTTTTTGAAAAAAAATTGTTAGTAATGGCGCACTTCTATGTGGTGCGCCATTACTAAGTCAGATAGTAATGGCGCACCAGATAGGCATAATAATGGCGCACTATAGGTGCGCCATTACTATTTTGTTACTAATGGCGTGATAATAGTGGCGCACCTGTAGTGCGCCATTAATGGCAAAAATAGGTGCGCCACTAATTAGGCTTTTCCTAGTAGTGCGGCCTCGATTAGCTTGGCTAGCTCCTCCCCCATGGCTTGGTGTTTGGGTTCGGAAAAGCGCCGTAGTGTTTGTTTGATCGGTTTATATCCCGTCAATATATTGAGGCTGTGTTCGGCCAATATGCGTGGGATTCCTGGCATATCAGAAGGGTGCCAGGCGAACAGGTCCCAGTTCTCGCACAGGAACTGTCGTAGCGCGGCATCAACCGTTGGGTCTAGTTGTGCTCCAATAGATGCTGTCTTCTTAGGGTCCGTTAGATGGACTTGGAATTTGACTATTTCTTCTGCCGGCTTGAATGAGGTGGATTTGGGTCGTTTTTCTAGGATCACATCATCCCTGTCCACCGTAGAGCGTAGCACGGTTAATTCTTCGGCCACGAGGGCTTCGGATAGTGCCTCAAGGGCCAAGGATGCAGTTTTGTTTTCGGCCCGGAGTGCTATGTCTGGATCACTGGCGAGAGTGATTGTACCGTTAGGCCCGGGCATCTTAAGCTTCATGTATCCGTAGTGGGGTATGGCTTGGAAGCGTGTAAATGCCTCTCGCCCCAAGAGGGCGTGATATCCACTGTTGAATGGGGCCACTTGGAAGGTTATCTCTTCAGACCGATAATTCTCCGGCGTGCCGAATACCACGTCAAGTGTGATTTTTCCCGCACACCGCGCCTCCCGACTGGGAATGATTCCTCGGAAGGTTGTGCTGCTTTGCTCGATGTGGCTCCTGTCTATTTCCATTTTGTGGAGCGTATCCTCATAGATGAGTTTAATCCGCTGCAGCCGTCCATGAGAACCTTGGCGAGCCAAAATCCGTCCACCATTGGACTGAGGACCAAGGCGGTGGTGCCCGGACTGTCCTATATTTGGGTTCGTCATCGGCATTAAAGGTTATAGCCGTGTCATTCCAAGGGTTTATTGCCGCAATTTGGCAGACTTCGGCGAGTTCGCGGAGTGCCCTTTTGCGCCTATTGTTTGAAGCGAATGTCTCGAAGACCGTCAGTACTCTGGAGTCGTCGTCTTTTGGGGGTGTTGTTCTGGGGTATTCTTGGTGAGGATATCCTCGCCGCTCTTGGCCACTTGTCGGAGTATCCAACATGCTCTAAGGCTGTGGGTTGGTATGTTATCCGGTGTTGTGTGTATTTTGCATGTCCCATCGAGCCATCCTTCCAGAACGGTTCCGCGCCCCCTAATGGGTTTATATTTCTTTATTATTGGACCGGGCGTGCCACGAGGGTGCGCCCTTTTTGCCTGAACGAGGGGTTGAGTGGGGACCGATGGTTCCCAACGGGCTGACTGAGTTTTCCAGGCGCTTTCCATTACGATGTACTTCTGTACGATAGTTGCCAAGTCAGGGAAGTGTAATATGCGACGACGGTTGATGGTGTTGAGAATTCCTTCGTCCATGCAATTGTTGCGGAACGCTGAGATTGCTTCCTCGTCACGGCAATCTTTAATCCTGTCCTTGACAAGAAGGAATCTGGCCCAGAAGTGGTGGACTGTTTCCTGAGACTACTGTTGTATGCTCATGAGAGTGCTTATGTTTGGGTAGGTGGGTGGTTTTAAATCCGAACCCTGACCCAATTTTGGATCCGGAGTCTGAAGGTCCTCCAAACTTAACGGATCGAGCTCCATGATATCCACTGATTTCTTGGGCCCGTCGTCCGATTCTATGTTCGGAGGGCAGGATGCATCTCTTCGCAGGTGGGTGTTCGGCTCTTCGAGGTAGGAGATCCGGACACAGCCCCTCCTCAGTATGGAGGAAGAGTTGTCGTCTCGCTCCTCGACTACCGCTATCTAGTGGGTGATCGGTGGAGATTTGATTTCTCTCTGATCGGGTTTAAGCCCGATTCGATCATAGTCTGTAGCGACCCCCAGGGCGGCGATGCGATCTAGGAGCTCGTTTAAAGACGAAAGCTCTGCCGGATCCATCTGCTTGGAGTGTTCGGAATCGATACGAAGGGGATTTTTGATGACCCGAGAGGTCATCGTCGGCTTAACGGCCGAACGGGCGGTCATGGTAAAGCCGCCCAGCCGGAGGGTTTGTCCTGAGGCCAGTGCTCCTCCAGAGGTGATATTGTCCTTGAGAACAAGGTGAGCCATCGATCCTATCTTCGACGTCATAGTGGAACTCTCAATGAAAGCACCAATGTCGGTTTCAAAACCGACGGATCTCGGGTAGGGGGTCCCGAACTGTGCGTCTAAGGTCGATGGTAACAGGAGACGGGGGACACAATGTTTACCCAGGTTTGGGCCCTCTCTATGGAGGTAATACCCTACTTCCTACTTGATTGATCTTGATGAATATGTGTATTACAAGAGTTGATCTACCACGAGATCGTAATGGCTAAAACCCTACAAGTCTAGCCTGTATGACTATTGTTATCTGCCTTGTCCTCTACGGACCTATCCCCCCGGTTTATATAGACACCGGAGGGATCTAGGGTTACATAAGGTAAGTTACATAGAAAGGAATCTTCATATTCGACCGCCGATCTTGCCTTCCACGCCAAGGAGAGTCCCATCCGGACACGGGTAGAGTCTTCGGCCTTTGTATCTTCACAGCCCATCAGTCCGGCCCATGGCTAATAGGCCGGACGCCCGAGGACCCCTTAGTCCAGGACTCCCTCACTGGTCTATCCCCTTCTTGGCCCATTAGGCCCATGTAGTTGCCGGGGGATGCCCGGAACCCCTTCCGGTGACCCGATATGTACCCGGTACCCCCAGAACACTTCCGGTGTTCGAATATCATCGTCCTATATATGAATCTTTACCTCTCGACCATTTTGAGACTCCTCGTCATGTCCTTGATCTCATCTAGGAGTCCAAACAACATTCGGTCACCAAATCACATAACTCATATAATACAAAATCATCATCAAACGTTAAGCATGCGGACCTTACGGGTTTGAGAACTATGTAGACATGACCGAGACACCTCTCCGGTCAATAACCAATAGCAGAAACTGGATTCTCATATTGGTTCCCACATATTCTATGAAGGTCTTTATCGGTCGTACCATAATGACAACATACGTTATTCCCTTTGTCATCGGTATGTTACTTTCCCGAGATTCGATCGTCGGTATCTTCATACCTAGTTCAATCTAGTTACCGACAAGTATCTTTACTCGTTCCATAATACATCATCCCGTAACTAACTCACTAGTCACTTTGCTTGCAAGGCTTATTATGATGTGCATTACCGAGAGGGCCCAGAGATAACTCTCCGATACTCGGAGTGACAAATCCTAATCTCGATCTATGTCAACCCAACAAACACCTTCGGAGATACCTGTAGAGCATCTTTATAATCACCCAGTTACGTTGTGACGTTTGATAGCACACAAGGTATTCCTCCGGTATCCGGGATTTGCATAATCTCATAGTCGAAGGAATATGTATTTGACTTGAAGAAAGCAATAGCAATAAAACTGAACGATCAATATGCTATGCTAACGGATGGGTCTTGTCCATCACATCATTCTCCTAATGATGTGATCCCATTCACCAAATGACAACTCATGTCTATGGTTAGGAAACTTAACCATCTTTGATTAACGAGCTAGTCTAGTAGAGGCATATTAGGGACACTGTGTTTTGTCTATGTATCCACACATGTATCAAGTTTCTGGTTAATACAATTCTAGCATGAATAATAAACATTTATCATGACATAAGGAAATATAAATAGCAACTTTCTTAGTGCCTCTAGGGCATATTTCCTTCATTTACCACCTATTGAAGAAATACCATCGGATTCACGGCTCCACAGACCCAAGAAAGGTTTGAACTCTGGGGTGTGTGCGAAGGACTCAACCTATCCTGCCTACCAACTCGTCACCCCATGGCCTAGCTCGATTCAAATGGGCGAGGAAGCAGATGAACATGGCAGTTTACCTAGGTTCGGGCCACCTTGCGGTGTAAGACCCTACTCCTACTTTGTGGTGGATTGGCCTCACGAGGGGATGAGGATGAACTAGTACAAGGGATGAACAACCTTGCGAGGTTTAGGGGTGAGCGAATGAGTCAACCTCAGGGCTCAGGATCGATCCCCCTCTAAGGTGGAGACTAGCCTATATTTATAGTGGCCTCGGTCCTCTTCCCCCAAAACATAGGCGGGAAAGGATCCCACAGTGGCCAATTTGAAAGGGGACAAATAGTACATCTTATCCTGATGAAAGGTGGTCTTTGCCTGCAAAGCTTCTGGTTGTGACGCAGCGGCGGGCTCGGCAATGACATCCGTCCTACCGTCCTGGCGGTCTTGGTCTCGTTCCACCTGAATAGAAACCTTTGCCAGATTCCTCGGGAACCCATGCCTGTCCTTGCCTACTTAGCACCAAAGAGGAAACTACCTCCTCTGCGCCCGCTGGCGCCCGCCTGCCTTGGTCGTCATAGCTTGCGTCATGGTAGCCTCATGAGGCTGGGTACCTGCATAGAAAGCTCTGCTCCTCGGGAGGCAGCCTGCGGAGGCCGCGCCTTTGGGAGGTCTTGGTGTCGTCCGCCTCGCGAGGATTGGCCCCTCGTGAGGGTCTTGTCTTCGCGATCTTGTAGATGGGCCGTACCAGGTCGTCGAGTGAGCCATGCCATGGGCCACAGGCAGGCAAGTCTGGGTACCCTGGTTCCTAGAATAACGATAGTAGCCCCAGGGCCCAAGGCATGCTCGGACTTGGCTTCGAGGCGAAGCCAAAGGGCAAAGCGCTGCAGGCCCCAATCGCCTGTGGGCCAAGCTGACGCATGGCGCTTGATGGGACATGGGCGCTCCGCTTCCCCACGTCGCCTCGGTAACTGCCCGACTTCACAACTGCCTGGTGCATGCACCGGGCCATTGGAGCGCAAGAGGCCACCAGTCAGCCTTCTCCTGCCTATAAATGGGGAATGGGGCGGAGCCCCCAGCCCATCTTCATCTTCCTGCTGCTCGATCCTCCTTCCTCTTCACCGTGCCGCCATCTTGCCAGGGCATCCATGGTGCTAGTGAGGAGGTTTTGGCCGCCGAGAAGGGGAAGGCCCCCAAGGAGGGACCAGTCACGCCACCGCCCAAAAGGGGAAGCGGCCGTCCCCATAAGTATGTCGCGACGTCGGCGGTGGCTCCCCGAGGGCATGGGCGCACCCCCTCGAAGGTTGGCACCACCTCTGGCAGTCGTGGGAAGGCTCCCTCCCGCGCTGGAAGCTGTCGCGGCCGTGGCCAAGGGGGGAGGCATGTGGCAGCCACTCGGCCAACGCGCCCGCGATCCCATTCGAACGACGCGTCCTCGGAGTTCGTGGTGTGGGCGGAGAGGCCGGCATGCGTCTGGTTCCAGCTCCCGTGCTTCTTCGCGGGTGTGCTGCTGGTCGGGGGGCCTGGCTGATGGTTGCTGCAGCAAGGCCTCGTGGGTGGAGGTCGAGGTCACCCCTGCCGGTAACATGTTCCTGAACCGCGGGTGGCAGCCATTCGCCCGCGTGCGCGGCCTGCAGGGGAGGTGCACTACAAGGGGTATGTCTTGATGTATGTCTTGCATATGGATACCCGTGGTGACAATGGGGTATTATATTGATTCACTTGAGGTATGTTTTGGCACTCAACTCGCGGATTCCCGAGGTGACATTGGGGTAATCTATGCATAGGGGTTGATGCACATTTTCGTCCTACGTTCTCCAATAGAAACTTTGGAGTGATTCTTTGTTGCACGTTGAGGGATTGTTATATGATCCAATTATTTTTTTCATTGTTGAGAGATTTTGCACTAGTGAAAGTATGACACTACAAAAAAAAGACACATCCGTGACATTTTGGGCCAAACAATTTTTTTCTGTCATGTTTATGACACTTCTATGACGATAATTGTGAGAAAACCCGGTATCATTATAGATGTGTTGGGCTCCTACTTCTATGACAAAAAATATGACAGAAAATGGGCTTTTCGTCCTGGGCGGGCCAGAGACGCAGGCGCATGACATTCTTTGGGCCGTCCATGACAAAAAAACCGTGGTAGAAGCGAGGGCGAGGAAAATATTAGGGAGTTCCCGGTTACGGTTGGTGGTCGGGGCCGAGCGATGCGCATTTCTCTCATACACGTACGCGCGTGGGTGCAAGGCGTTGGGCTCTAACTAAACCCGAGCAAGGCATTCGCCTACTGAACTCGAGCGATTTGCACTGGAGGCTATGCGTTACTGAACCCGATCGATCGATCGACCTGGCTGTTAACTGAACCCGATCGAGCGATTCCTTCGCTACTGCTGCTAACTGAAGCCGATCGAACCTGCTGCCTCTTGATGAATAGTGAGCGTTGTTGGGGGGTTGGATGAACAGGACCCCGTGGTAGTAGAGGTCGTTGCTGCTGGATTAACATGACCCTGATCGATCGAGCCGATTGGGGGTGGATGAACAGGACCCCGTAGAGAGGGCTGGTTGAACAGTAGCCGGTGGAGGGCTGGTTGAACAGTAGCTGGTGGAGGGCTGGATGAACAGTAGACCATGGAGGGGTGATTGAACATGACCCCGTGGAGAGGGATGGTTGAACAGTAGCCGGTGGAGGAGTGTTGGAGGCTGGATGAATAGGAGCCCGTGGATGAACATTAGCTGGTGGAGGCAGGAGGGAGACGCCGTGGATGAACTATCACAAGTGGAGGCTGGAGGAGGTCGACGGTGTATGAACAGTAGCCCGTGGAGGAAGTTGACGGTGGTGATGAACAATAGCCCGTGGAGTCCCGTTTTGCGGTACGCCACACCCCTCTCAATGAACAGGACTCCTGTTTCGACCGTAGAGGTCCAACACAAGTCTGTTTCCTACGTTTTGCGGTACGCCACACCCCTCCCGATCAACAGGACCCCGTTTCGACCGTAGGAGTTCTAAGAGAAGTCCATTTCCTACGTTTTGCGGTACGCCACACCCCTCCCGGTGAACAAGATCTCGTTTCAACCGTAGGCGGTCGAACACCAGGCCATTTCCTCCATTCTGCGGTATGCCAGGCCTCGTTTCGATCGGCTGTTCTGTCCAAGCCGGTTGGCTCCCGATGAACACGACACATTCCATTGCCTCCCGATGAACACGACGATGCAGTTTCTCCGTTCCGACCCAGCCATGTACACGAGCCCTGGCCGTACGTATGCGCGAGTAGGCATTCGAGACCCCGCTCGTATGTACGTACGTGGCCGTATTTACTTTCTTGCACCCTGGCTGTACATACGTGTACATGCTACGTGCGCACCTCTACTATGACATGTGCCCTTCCTTACTCTCGGCCATAGTTCATCACTGCAGCCTGCAGATAGACCGATCGACCAGTATGTACGTACACATTCGTGACAAGACAGACAACGGTGCGTATGCTTCGACCGGGTGGGTCCCAGCTGTCAGGGAGGATAAGACGCACTTCCTTGCGTGCGAAGATATAGCTGCTGGGTCCTAGCTGTCAAGGGGGAATCACTTTTTTTGCCCGTAATAAGGACGCACTTCCTTGCGTGCGAAGATGTAGGTGGTGGGTCCCAGCTGTCAGGGGGAGAAAACATTATTTTTCAGGGTAAAAAGGATGAAGTAGCATGCATGCTTCCATGGGCGTGGTGCGTCCCCACTGTCGGCCTCTCACGTACAGCCATCTTCCAATGACTCTCGTTTGTTAACCACATTGACCACACCGTGTCGAGCGCACCAAGGCCGGTGGACGACGGCGAGGCCCCAGACTGGAACGACCCGGAGATGGGGAAGGCGCGGCAGTGGAGTCACATATGGAGAGGAGTGGGAAACTTGACTGGTTCGGATGCGTGGCAGCACTGCCGCCCACGGGAGACACGAGCAAGAACAGAGGTTGAAGAAGGAGCACGGCTGTTGGATTAACATCCAATGGTCCAGGTGCTAGAATCTTTTCTTGATTAAGTTGACAAAGCCCTGCGTACACATCAACTTAGTAGGCCCACAAGTCAGCCACCAAATCTGCCGGCTCCCAGCTGTCATCGGGAGGAATAGTTTTTTTTCACATAACAAGGAGGCACTTCCATCCGTGCGAAGATACAACCGGTGGGTCCCAGCTGTCAGGGGGAGGAAACATTTTTTCAGCTTAATAAGGAGGAACTTTCCTTGTGTGCGACCATGGACCTCGTGGGTCCTAGCCGTCAGGCTCTCCACGTACAGTCCTCTTCCGATGACTCTCGTTTGTTGACCACGCTGTGCCGAGCACAGCGAGGCGGTGGACGAGGCAAGGCCCCGGTCGGGAACGACCCGGAGATGGGAAGATGTGGCACCGGAGTCGCAGATTGAGAGGAGTACAAGGGTTATAACTGGTTCTGGTGCGGCGTGGGGCTGCAGTCGGTGGAGAATAACAGGAGGTATGGAGGGGTGGATGGATAGCCTGGCCGGCAGTGGGGTAGCGCTTCACAGCGATGCGTGCTAAGCAGAGCCGCTAGCCGCCGGATGCCGGAGCAGGCGGTCCCGGCGATGCTGGAGGAAGAAGACGAGAGATTGAAGGTGCATGCCGGCCGTTGGATATAAATCCAATGGCTCTGGATGTCATAATAATTTGGTGACCAAGTTGACAACGCCTTGTGTAGGCTTCGACCTATTGGCCGACATGTCAGCCTGCAAAAATGTGGCATATATTTCACCCACGTTTTCTAGAATTTACAGTCCATTTGCAGGGCTGGGTGAACAAATAATTTCACGTCAATGCGGCCCATTTAATATTTTCTAAGAAATCCCATCCCATTTGCACTTTCTTGAAATACACAAATTAGCTGGGCTTGTTCTATATATAATGTTAGGTTAGAAGGAGCAATTAATATCAAAAAATAAACCGGAGCGACACATTATATATATATAATTAACAAATTAGCGAGTTATTGCTCAAAACAAAAATGAGCGCGTTATTATTACATTGGTCCCTAAAATCTTTGCAAGCTTTTGTATGCAATCACCAGGATTTTCCTTGCCCATGAATCAAAAACAACCAGGATTTTCCTTGCCAACTTCTGTTAAACATTTACTTTTATAAGTTAATAAGACGTGGGATGTTTTTATAATGTATATATAAGTCTCTATTAAATATACAATAATAGTAATAATATAAATATATATAATGTGGTTACTAGGGAAAACATAAAGTGGACACAACATTATTATTCTTATATATAGATAAATAGAACAGAGATCTGCGTTTATTAAAAAAATACATTGGGCTGCCGATCTTTAAGAAAAAGTAAAACATACGCTCGGAGGCCCATAGGCCGGTACATACATGATGGACCTCAAAAACTAAGTTGAAACCACTGTCTCGGTATGTCATGGGCTACGCATGTTAAAAAACAAAACCTAGGCCTAGCTGATACTTGTTCGCCCTCTGAAAAAAAATTATACCAGCTAGATCCCCGATACCCGTTTCCCGCAACAACAACAACAAAAAAAGATCCCCGATGACAGTCATCGTTGGATTGTTTTTCGTTTATTGACTAAGGTTGATAAACCCGTGGGCCCCAACGTGAGTATACAATTAGGGGGAAGCTTTTTTCCAATGGGTCACTTGCTTGCGTACGGCTCGGACCTGGTGGGTCCCCACTGTCAGTCTCTCGGCGTACAGTCCTCTCCGGATTCCTCTCGTTGGTTGAGCATGTTGACCCATTTTAGTAACAATCTTTATCAGTTTCCTCACTTGATGCTGGTTCATGAATATCTCATTGCCCCATACGCAGAAAGGGTCGAAGTGTGGATCCTTGGCAATGATATATGTACCTAAAAGAACCAAGTTAATATTAGAAGCTAAACAACAATTAAAAAATGATGTAGTACAACACTCCATCCATCCCATTATATAAGATGTTATTACGTGTATATCTAGACATCATCAAAACATTAAGGTAACACTCTTCCTTGTTGCTATGTAGCCTGGGATTGCATATTTAGTCATTCAGTACAATGCATGTTGCTAAACAACAATTGAAAAACGAAAAGGCATGTTAACTGCAATATCCTTAACAGCAACCAAATATCGTAATTCATAGTGGTATTGTTGAAACTGTTATTGATGAAATTGAACTGCACAGCAAATAGTTGCACATATAGAGCATCACACTGTGAAGAACTGAAATAAACAAGTCATAAGGACATCTCTAGGCGATCCTTAAAAAGTTAAAGGACTAAAACCCTTAGTTGATATATATATACTCCAGCATTTTTGGCCCTTTCTAGTCGATCCCCTAAACTTAAGGTTGTAAACTTCATTTTGATCAAGTTCAAAGCAGGTTCAATCGAAAGTAGCATGCATTCAAACATAAACATAGATAGTTTTGCCTAACCGAACATAAAACATAAATTTAAACTAAGCTAAACTACTTTCGATCGAAGTAGAGGTCGAACCAATCCTTCCTCGTCATGTACGGTGTGCCGCGAGCCGGGTTCGGGCCAGTACCGTCGTCGGGGTCGTTGGGGAAGGCACTCCTCCGCTCGTAGATGTCGATCTCCTCGTCCTTGGGGCCCACCTGGACGCCCTCAGCGTCGCCGCCTTCGACCTCGTCATCAGAGGAGAGCGCGATAACCTCGGCGCCCTCGGTGCCACCGTCTTCACCGCCTTCGACCTCGTCATCGGAGGAGAGAGTGATAACCTCGCCGCCCTCCGCGCCGGCAAAGATCGCCAGGTCCGCCTCCACGAGCTCCGGGTGCTGCCAGCGAAGCTCTTGCATGTAGGCCTCGTCGGCGGCCTCGGCCTCGAGGCGCTCCCACGCCTCGTGGTCCTCCCGCGCCATAGCCGAGCTCACCACCCTGGCTCTGGTGGAACGAGGTGCACCGGACGTGTGCCCGAACGGGATATTGAGCCTAGCCGCCGCACCATGGTAGCGGACCTGCCAGCGGTCGTACTCCATGGCCGCGAGCTCGGCCGTGTGGAAGCTACCGAGCCATCGGCGGGTGTGGGTCTCTCGATTTGTAATCTCGGCGACCCACGTCCCCCACCACCGCTGCCGGACCCCCAGGTAGGACTTCATCGGCTGCCGGGTCTGAGGGAGGACGGGGAAGTCCTCGAACCGGCGTAGGAAGCCAACAACGGCCAATTTGAAAGGGGACAGCTAGTACAGCTTATCCTAACAAAAGCGGTCTTCGCCTGCAAAAGGCTCTGGTGGTGACGCTGCCTTGGGCTCCATGGTGACCTCCGTCTTGCCATCCTGCTGGTCTTGGTGTCGTTGCACTAATATGGAAACCTTTGCTTGATGCCTCGGTACTCTGTGTCTGCGCTTGCTCCCTTAGCACCAAAGGGGAAACAAGGACACTGCACGCGCTGGCGCCCGCCTGGCACCCGCCTGGTCTCGATCGTCATGGCTTACGTCACGAGAACCTCGCGAGGTTGGCCCTGCCTTGATCTCTCCGCTCCTCGCGAGGCAACCTGGTGAGGCCGCTCCTGAGGAGGTCTTGTGTCGTCCGCCTCGCGAGGCTTGGCCCCTCGCGCGGGTCTTGAACGCCTTGTTGATGAAGATGGGCCGTACAGGCCTGCTAGCACAGCCACGCCATGGGCCGCAGGCAGGCAAGTCTGGGGACCCCCGTTCCCAGAACGCCGACAGTAGCCCCCGGGCCCAAGGCGCGCTTGGGCTTGGCTTCGAGGCGACGCCAAAGGTCAAGTGTGGAGTGCCACGGGCCCCAAAAGCCTGCAGCCTCGGTCGACGCGTGGCGGTTGATTGGACGTGGGCATCTCTGCTTCCCCACGCCGCCTCGGCAACTGCCCGACTTGACAAGTCCCTGTGACATGCAAGGAAAACCATCATTACCTGTGATTGTGGGAGGCGCCGGTTGGCCTTCTTCCGCTATAAATGGGGAGGGGGCAGAGCCCCCGTCGCCCATCTCTTCCTAGTTCGCTTGCTTCTTCCTCCTTGCCCTTCTGCTAGTAGAAACGGCGCCCATCCGAAGGTTTTTGGCTGCGGAGAAGGGAAAGCCTCCCCGTGACGAGCGGGGGATGCTTCCGCCAAAGAAGAGGTTGGCTCACCGTCGCGACGCAGCGGCGATGCAGGTTTTGATGAGGTCTTGGTGTGGGCGGCCTCCTCCTGGGTATCCGCTACCCCTGTACGCCCAGGCCGGGGGCTCAGGAGGAAGGAGTGACGAGCGGCGCCACCCACGGCGCGACCGCGGTCCCCGCGCAATGGCGATCCGCGCCGTCGCCCCTGTAACCCACGCAGCGGACTCCTCCCGCGAGCTCGTGCTGTGGGCGGCGATGTCCCCAAGCACCTAGATCCGCTTCCCACAGTTCTCCTCTGACGTGATGCCGCCGAGGGGACCCCTCGAGCTCTGGTTGCAGCATGCTGACTGTGACGCCCCAGCGACCGGAGCAGAGGTTGAAGTGGTCTCCTCCGGCAAGATCTTCATGACCCGCGGCTGGGGTGAGGTTGCGCGGGTTTGCCGTGCTGAGGGCGCCCTTGCGATCCACTTCGAGTATGACGGTGCCTCCACGCTGTTCTTCAAGGTCTTCGACGCGGTGGGCCACCGCCTGGAGTGCTGCCCTGGAGGGGAGCACCAGGACGACGGCCTGCGACACCTCTAGCAGCAGCGACCCTTGGGCATCCAGCGGTTCTCCCGAGCTCTTCGAGACTCCGGAGACGAGCGACGACAGCTACGTGCCCCCGAGCTCTCGCCGAGCCCGGAGCAGGACTGCGGCGTCCAGCCGCCGCTGTCGTTGATCTGGATGGGGTTGGCACCGGCCTCCCGTGGCCCACTGTTGATGATGGCGTCGGCCATGGGAGGGTGTAGATAGGATTCCCTTATGTTCTCTTCTTTTGTTCCCTGCGAGGAATCGAGAAGTACCCCGCGGGGGTGTGTAAAGGGTCTGTAATGTCTTTTGTTGATACTATCCTGGTTATGGAGAATTGCGAATGCATGTCCTGTTCAGGCTCGGTCTCCCCTTTCAAACCTCGCGACGGCTTGTTGCTCAACGCTGACAGGTCCCGGTCCCCAGGCAAGCTGCGGCCGTCGCTGGTATGCTAGGTCACGTGCCGTGGTCAAGGCCAGGAGGTGAGCGGCCCGAGGTCCAGCAAGAGCCCCTGAGGTGCGATGCTCAGGAGGTCCCCTTTAGCGCCCAAGCAACCGTGGTAAGGCAGGAAAGGGAGGAGACGTTGCCGCAACAGGGCTGCGACGAGCGTGACCCTTAGGCTCCAACAATTTAGCCAATCTGAGTGCGCGACTTATATTGGTGGTTTGGGGTCGGTTCCTTGTGATGCGTCCTGCTAATGCGTAGCTAGGCCAGGCCCATGCGAGCCTTCCCCTCTTCTCCACGCTCTCCTTTGGGCACTATGTCCTCAGGTCCCGGCCCTCGAGCGAGCTCAGCCGCCGCTGGTATGCCAGGTCGCGTGCCGTGGTTAAGGTCAGGGGGTGAGGGCTGGAGAGCCAGTAGGAGATCCTGACTCGCAGTGCTCAGGACCCCCCTTTTAACGCGCAAGCGGATTGCATGGGAGAAGAGGGAGCTCACGGTGTCGCCCGCTGTCATTCTCATGAGATTCCTGCGAAGCAGCACAAGGAGAAACATAGTTTGCCATTATGGTTGTCAGTCTGCCCGGTCGCCTTGCGAGGAGGTGAGGGCGTTGAGGGCCTGGTGAGGTGACGTGCGTGTTGCGTGCCGCGTGCCAGAGCTCGGCCACTCAGATTTGTCGATGTTGCAGGGACGGACCCGTGCACAAGCGCCATGCCTGCATGAGCAGCCCCCGTGGGAGGCGAGAGTCAAGCAGGTGATAGTCATGGATAGGTTAAGCATGGAAGGCATACTAGCTCAAATAAATGCCGGGAAGATACACGCCACTTGGTCAGGCCCGAGCGGCTTAGGGATGATGCAACCCGAGGGGCGCCCCCAGCATGGTAAGCTAAAGACATAAGAAAAAAATGGATGCAAGCCACAGGGACGGACCCACGTGGCTTGGGAATGATGCAGCCCGAGGGGCGCTCCTAGCTAAATAAACTTGGAAAATGTCACCTGGTTCTGTCGATGAAGGGGCGTCGGGGCAGCTGAAGGTACGCGGCGAAGGAATTGCTCCTCACGAGCCACCGGGGCCCTGAACCTCGGGAGGCTCCGGGGGTCCAGGTTGTTCCCTGAGGACCATCTCCATCTCCGTCAGCACAGCATGGTGCCTGGCCTTCTGAGCCGCCACGACGCGCCGCAAGTTGCGCTGATAGGCGGTCGACACGCTCGGCAGGCCGAAAGGCATGCGAACATAGCTGTGCGGTGGACCCTCGCAGCAGCCCACGCGCGAAGGCCAGAAAGGCTCCTGAGATGCGGCCCTGTTGAGCCCTGGGACATTGATGCAGACGCACAACCCAACATCCTTGCCTGGATGGGGGCCGCGCTTCGTGAGCGACGGTCGCCGCGCATGGCCCTGGCATCTTGCAGCTCCTGAGTGGTCCTGGTGATGAACTCCTGAGCGGTAGGCACTCCTTGCCCTGTGTTCTCCTGAGCGAAATGTGCCGTGAAGCACGCCTCCAAGTGGTGCCTGAGCACCTCCCTCGTGATGTTGGCAAGGTCTGAGGCCCTCCAGAAGAGAGCCCCCGAGCCCTGCCCGAGAAGGGCGCCGGGCGTGCCTTCCTATGTGACGGAGGGAGGCGCCCCTGGAGCGGGCGCTGATCCTGACGAGGTTCCGGCTGTAACACCACCTTCCTGAGGTCTTGCACGGCGCAGCTGCTTCTTCTTCTTGGGGGTGGCCTCAGGAGGGCACTCGCCCTTTCTATCGGGGTCGTCGATTGCTGCAGCTTGGAAGGCACGCTCAAGGGAGCACACCGCATCTCTTTCTTCGCACGGGACTGTGATGATCCCGCCGCTTCCTAGCATCTTGAGGACATTGTAGCCGTGATGCGTTAGTGCCATGAACTTGGCTAGGGCTGGGTACCCGAGGATGGCATTGTACGGCAGGCGGATGTGCGCGACGTCGAAGTCGATGAGCTCGGTGCGGTAGTTCTTGCGTTCTCCGAAGGTGACACGGAGGCGGACCTGCCCTATCGGTGTGGTGGAGCCGTCGGTCACCCCTGAGAAAGGCTTGGTAGGCTGAAGCTGGTCATATGCCACTTGGAGGTTGTCGAACGTGTAGACGGATAGGACATTGAGCCCTGCGCCACCGTCGATGAGGGTCTTGGTGACTTGCACGTTGCTAATGAATGGGGAGTAAAGCATCGGGAGGGCGCCTGCGGTGGCCGCGCACTTGAGCTGATCTGCAGAACTGAAGGTGATGGCGCACTTGGACCACCTGAGCGGGCGTGTGGCCTCAAGCTTGGGGAGGACTGCATTCACTTCACGAGCAAACTGTTTGAAGATACGCTGCGAGGCCGGGGCCTGAGCTCCGCCCAAGATGCAGGTGATAGCGCGCGGCTCCTGGAAGCCCCCAGCCCCCTCGTCTTGATGGTGGTCGTCGTTCCTTCTTGGTGGTGGCGGCAGTTGAAGGAGGCCTGCGTTGCCACGAGGGCGATCCTCACGAAGCTGGTCCCTCCAGGCGCCCTCGCGAGGCTGATCTTGCCAGCGGTCCTCGCGAGGCCGGTCGTGCCACTCCTGGTGCGGGCCACGGTCGTCCCAGCGTCCGCCACCACGTCCTCCTCCTCGGCCGTAGCCCCGATCGTTGCGCTCGGGGCATCAACCAAAGCGCCCTTCTCGAATGGCTCGAAGCTCTTGGCAGTCGCTGGTGTTGTGGGTATGCAGGTTATGGAAGGCGCAGAACGGTCGGCTGCTCTTGGTTGACTCGGGCTGATCTCTGTCGGGCTTGGTGTCCGGCTCCGCCGTGAGCACGACTGCTCCCTTGCGCTTCACGTCCTTGGCCTTGGCTTTCTTCTCCTCCGAGTCCACAGCCGGTAGCTCAAGGAGGGAGAGGCGCCCTTCCTCAGCTCTTGCGCACTTGGTCGCCATGTTGAACAACTCCTGAGATGTGCACAACTCCTCGTGGATAGCGAGCTCCTCCTTCATCTTGACGTCGCGGACGCCATCAGAGAACGCGGAGATGATGGCCTCGTCCGTCACCTTGGGGATCTTGAGACGAGCGTTGTTGAAGCGCTGGATGTACTTCTGGAGGGTCTCTCCTGGTTGTTGCTTGACGCGACGCATGTCTCCCGCGGTCGGTGGGCATTCGCGAGTGCCCTGGAAGTTGGCGACGAAGCGGTCGCGCATCTCGTCCCAGGAGGAGATCGAGCCTGGAGGCAGATCCAGGAGCCATGAACGGGCGCCGTCTTTAAGCGCCATCGGGAACCAGTTAGCCATGACTTTCTTGTCGCCGTTGGCCGCCTCGATGCTCAGCTCGTAGAGCTGCAGGAACACCGTGGGGTCAGGGGTGCCATCGTAGCAAGGAGGCAGATCCGGCTTGAACTTGCCCGGCCAGGCGACGCTACGCAGCTCGGGTGTGAAGGCGCGGCAGCCGGCCGTGGTCGCCGGGGCCCGTCTTGGAGGCAGAGCTTGGTCTTGACGCCCACGCGCCGCTTCGGCAAGCTGCGCGGGGCCCGGCCACGGCAGACGATCCTGGCGTGAGGGTGGAAGGAGCGGCGGAGCGTTCGCTTGCGGTCGAGGAACTTCTTGACAGCTTCTTTCTTCACGCGCGGGCGCCGGATGTGATGGGCCGCGTCGTGGAGGCGCGCGCCTTGGCGCCAAGGCGCCGTCTTGGGGCAGAGGTGGCGGAGGTGCTCCATGAGCTACGTCGCCTGTAGCTGGCGGAGGGCGAGGCGGAGAGATGGACGGCGCAGGGGAGCCCCATACGGCGCGGACAAGCTCGGAGATGCGGTCGAGCCAGTCTTCGTAGAGGTCGTCGACCGGGCGGTAGCGCATGAGCTCGTGCGCCTTGAGGAGCGCGGCCCGTGCGTCCATGGGAGCGCGACGAGCGTGGGACGATGAACCAGTGGGAGTCGGCAATGGAGTGGCGGTGCGGCCATCCCGCCGCACCGAGGGGTGCAGCGAGGATGCTTGCTGCTCGTTCCCCGCCGGGCCGGTAGCGGCATTGGCGGCAGGCGACGGGGAACGACGAGGTGGCCCGCCGACAGGGGCCGTCTGAGTGACGCGGGTGGCGAGGGCAGCCCGGCGGTCAGCACGAGCACGGCGAGCGTCCGCCATGGAGACGACGGAGCAACTAGACGCGGAGCGACGGAAAGGAAGCTTCAGCGCACCCCTGCCTGGCGCACCAAATGTCGGATCACGGGTTCCGGCAAAACCCTTAAGGTTCGAACTCTGGGGTGCGCGCGAAGTTCTTTCCCTCCTACCGATCCACGCCCTAGGTTTGCTAAGATCTCGTGGACGAACTCGACGAATTCACAACACAAAAGACACAAGATTTATACTGGTTTGGGCCACCGTTGTGGTGTAATACCCTACTCCAGTGTGGTGGTGGTGGATTGCCTCTTGGGCTAATGATGAATAGTACAAGGGGAAGACCAGCCTCCTGAGGTTGAGGTGTTCTTGTGCTCAGTGAACTTGTGGGTGTGAGGATGGAAGATGGAATCGATCCCCCTACTACGGTGGCTAGTTCTACTTATATAGGCCCTGGTCCTCTCCCCAAATATTGAGCGGGAAGGGAGCCAACAACGGCCAATTTGAAAGGGGACGGCTAGTACAACTTATCCTGATAAAAGAATAGGAATAATTCAGGGTTCGTTTGGCGCCAGTGCGCGCAGTGTCCTTGTTTCCCCTTTGGTGTCATAAAAGAATAGGAATTATATCCGCAGTGAACATGCAACTATATGTGAGTCATAAAAGAATAGGAATTATTCATGGTTCGTTTGGACATTTTATACAATAAACTGGTTTTCTAGCCATTTCACGTGCACAATTCAAAATTAAACTACATGCACATGCTCTGGTGCATACAAATTTGTTGAAAAATCAAATATGTGTCCTTTAGTGCATGCTTAGGTCCCATGGAAGAAATGGGAATGAATTTTTCGGGGTTCGTTTGGCCTTTTTTATACATTAACTTGGTTTTCTAGGCATTTTATGTGCATAATTCAAATTTGAACTACAAGCACATGCTCCAATGCACCAAAGTTGGTTGAAAAATCACATGTGTGTCCCTGGGTGAATTTCTAGGTCCCATGCAAGAGATGGGAGTGAATTTCAAACACTAGGGCACTATTGATTGCCGGCAAAATGTTGAGATACCTAGTTTTTAAATTCTAGTAAATCCATAACTCGTCTGAAATTCATGAAACTTGGCATGCTATGATGGAGCGGCATCAACATGCCGTGGTGAAAATTTTGTCCCATTTGGGGCAGGTTTCGGTATAAGCTTCTCACAAACCAGAGCTTCTTAGAACAAGCATGATGGTTCGATAGGGAACATACCACCTTTGGGGAAGGGACGATATCCGTTGCCTCTTATTGCTTTCATAAAATTTCTAGTGTCAACATAGAACAACAGGAGTGTTGTGTTTAATCTTTGAATTTTTCGGGGTTCGTTTGGCCTTTTTTATACATTAACTGGGTTTTGTAGGCATTTTATGTGCATAATTGAAATTTGAACTACAAGCACATGTTCAAATGCACTAAAGTTGGTTGAAAATTCACATGTGTGTCCTTGGGTGAATTTCTAGGTCCCATGCAAGAGATTGGAATGAAATTCAAACACCAGGGCCCTGTTGATTACCGGCAAAACATTGAGATGCCTAGTTTTTAAATTCTAGTAAATCCAAAACTCATATGAAATTCATGAAACTTGGCATGCTATCGTGGAGCGGCATCAACATGCCGTGGAAAAAATTTGTCCCATTTGGGGCAGGTTCGGGTATATGCTTCTCACAAACCAGAGCTTCTCACAACAAGCATGATGGTTTCCATAGGGAACGACCCACCTTTGGGGACGAAACGATATCCATTGCCTCTTATTGCTGTCAAATTTTTTCTTGTGTCAACATAGAACAACAGGAATGTTGTGTCAATTTTTGGGATTTTTTGGGGTTCGTTTGGACATTTTTATGCATTAACTGAGTTTTCAATGCTTTTATGTGCATAATTTAAATTTGAACTACATGCACATGCTCCAGTGCATATAAATTGGTTGAAAAATAAAATATGTGTCCTTGGGTGCATGCTTAGTGTCGAATTCGGGTTCCGGCAAAACCCTTGAGGTTCGAACACCGGGTGCGCATGAAGATCTCTCCCTACCAAATCATGCCCTCAGCCTCACCGCGATCTCAAGGCCTAGCTCAACGAACCATCAACACAAGAGACACGAGATTAACACTGGTTCGGGCCACCGTTGTGGTGTAATACCCTACTCCAGTGTGGTGTGGTGGATTGCCTCTTGGGCTGTGATGAACAGTACAAGGGAAGAACAACCTCTTGAGGAGAGGTGTTCTTGTGCTTTGTGGGCTTGTGTGGGTGAGGATGATATGAATCAGTCCGTCTTCCTACTGTGGTGGCTAGTCCTATTTATAGAGGCCCTGGTCCTCTCCCCAAATATTGAGCGGGAAGGGAGACAACAACACCCAGATTCGAAGGGAGACAAATAGTACAAGTTATCCTGACTAAAGGTGGTCTTCGCCTGCCAAAGGCTCCGGTGGTGACGCCGTCTTGGGCTCCACGGTGAGCTTTGTCCTGTCGTCCTGCTGGTCTTGGTCTCGTTGCACCGATATCAAAACCTTTGCCTGAGGCCTCGGGACTCCTCGCCTGCGCTTGCCCCTTTAGCACCAAAGAGGAAACGAGGACACTGCACGCGCTCGTGCCCGCCTGGCTCCAGTCGTCATGGCTTGCGTTACAGGAACCTCGCGAGGTGTCCCTTGCCTTGATCTCTCCGCCCCTCGCGATCCATCCTGGTGAGGCCGCTCCCGGGGAGGTCTTATGTCGCTCGCCTCGCGAGGCTTGGCCCCTCGTGAGGGTCTTGAGTGTTTGTTGGTGAAGATAGGCCGTACGGGGCCGCTGGTGGAGCCACGCCGTGGGCCACAGGCAGGCATGTTTGGGGACCCCCATTCCCAGGACGGCGACACTTAGGTCCCATGCAAGAATTGGGAATTAATTTCAAACACCAGGGCACCATTGATTGCCGGCAAAACATTGAGATGCCTTGTTTTTAAATTCTAGTAAATCCAAAACTCGTCTGAAATTCATGAAACTTGGCATGCTATCATGGAGAGGCATAAACATGCCGTGGTGAAAATTTTGTCCCATTTGGGACAGGTTTGGGTATATGCTTCTCACAAATCAGAGCTTCTCACAACAAGCATGATGGTTTCGATAGGGAACGTCCCACCTTTGGGGACGAAACAATATCCATTGCCTCTTATTGCTTTCAAATTGTTTCTCGTGTCAACATAGAACAACAGGAGTGTTGTGTCAATTTTTGGGATTTTTCAGGGTTCGTTTGGACATTTTTATGCATTGACTGAGTTTTCAATGCATTTATGTGCGTAATTCAAATTTGAACTACATGCACATGCTCTAGTGCGTATAAATTGGGTGAAAAATCAAATATGTGTCCTTGGGTGCATGCTTAGGTCCCATGCAAGAAATGAGAATGAATTTCAAACACGAGGGCACCGTTGATTGCCGGCAAAACATTGAGATGCCTGGTTTTTAAATTCTACTAAATCCAAAACTCGTCTCAAATTCATGAAACTTGGCATGCTATCATGGAGCGGCATAAACATGCCATGGTGAAAATTTTGTCCCATTTGGGACAGGTTTGGGTATATGCTTCTGACAAACCAGAGCTTCTCACAACCAGCATGATGGTTTCGATAGGGAACGTCCCACCTTTGGGGACGAAACGATATCCATTGCCTCTTATTGCTTTCAAATTTTTTCTCGTGTCAACATAGAACAACAGGAGTGTTGTGTCAATTTTTGGGATTTTTCGGGGTTTGTTTGGAAATTTTTATGCATTAACTGAGTTTTCAATGCATTTATGTGCATAATTCAAATTTGAACTACATGCACATGCTCCATTGCATATAAATTGGTTGAAAAATCAAATATGTGTCCTTGGGTGCATGCGTAGGTCCCATGCAAGAAATATGAATGAATTTCAAATACTAGGGCACCGTTGATTGCCGGCAAAACATTGAGATGCCTGGTTTTTGAATTCTAGTAAATCCAAAACTCGTCTGAAATTCATGAAACATGGCATGCTATCATGGAGCGGCATAAACATGTCGTGGTAAAAAATTGTCCCATTTGGGGTAGGTTTGGGTATATGCTTCTCACAAACCAGAGCTTCTCACAACAAGCCTGATGTTTTCGGTAGGGAATGTACGTCTCACCTTTGGTTACGAAACGACATCCATTGCCTCTTATTGCTTTCAAAAAAATTCTCGTGTCAACATAGAACAAGAAGAGGGTTGTGTCAATTTTTGGATTTTTCGGGGTTCGTTTGGACATTTTTTTGCATTAACTGAGTTTTCTAGGCATTTTATGTGCATAATTAAAAATTGAACTACATGCACATGCTCCAATGCATGAAAGTTGGTTGAAACATCACATGTGTGTCATAGGGTGAATTTCTAGGTCCCATGCAAGAGATTGGAATGAAATTCAAACACTAGGGCACTCTTTATTGCCGGCAAAACATTGAGATGCCTGGTTTTTAAATTCTAGTAAATCGAAAACTCGTCTGAAATTCATGAAACTTGGCATCTATCATTGAATGGCACCCGACATGCTGTGGCATTTTTTGTGTCCATTTTGAGAGAAGGCGCACTCGAATAATGACAGCCAACAAAGGCTTTTTGAAAAAATAGCTACCACTTTAATATCTCAAACGTTTGTAGAATTCAAACCGTGTGCGTTCTTTTAACCATTCACGTGACGCCATGTGTCTTGGTTTTAATGGCTGTAGGAGGTGTCGTGCGGACAGCTGCTTGACCTTGACTAAACGGGAGGCGTGCGAGCACAGTCCGGTGCTCAGGCTGACCGAGAGGCGTGCAAGCTATCATCCAATGTGAAGGCTCATCGGGAAACGTGCAAGCTGCGCAGGCTCACTGGGAAGCGAGCCCTTTGACTTCCATGGCCTTCTGCCTTCCTCTCCATTAATGGCACCGGAGCCGCTGTTTAATCCGGGCGGCCTTACTATTCGCCTCCCATTCCCCACCCTCCCGCAGCCGCAGACCTCCACCAACGCCATGTCGCAGAACGATCATCTGCCACTAGCCTTCAAGTTTGGTGAAGTCGACTCCGAGCAGGAGGAGATAGAAAATAAGGAGGAATGGGGCCTCATGGACATGGCCCAGAACAAGCTGCCGCGGCGGTTGCTGCCCCCGCTCCCGTCCCCGCTCCTATCCCCGCGCCCGCGCCAGCGACCATCCCCGTAGCATTGACGTCTGGTCGCCGAGCACTATCGTAGAGCTGGAAGCCGCGGGCATTGGCGAGGTCTCCGCGGACCCGCGCAAGCTCGTGTACATGCCAGCGCCAGCGCCCGTGCCCGTGTGCGCCCCTCCACCCACCGTGGCGCCGGCCCCCGTGCGTTTGGCTGCACCCGCCGCGCCCGTGCCCGTGCGCGTGCCCCCCTCAGCGGCATGGGAACCTGCCGTCGACCGCTACCTCTCAGCGGCGCCAGTTGCCGTCCTGCCGCGCCCCGCCCGTCGATCGCGTGATGACATGATGTTTGATTTACAAGTAAAGAACATTTTGTGCTGCCTTGAAGACTTCAACAACGGCGTCCCCGGAGGACGACAACGACAACGACGGCGCGGCATGCCGCCTCCGCCGCCGCCGGAAATAGTTTTTTTGGGGTTTAATACTATATCTCGAATTCTCGATCATATGAATACAAATTCGCAGTGTGACTGAATGAAAGATATGCTTTGAACGAACCTGCATTTTTCTCTCTTAATGTACAGGCTTATGAAACGATTTCCTTTTGAAAAAATGACAAGTGTTTTGAAATATAAAACACTCATCGCAAACGTTTTAGTTAGAACACCCGGATGGAAACCGACAGCTTCCCCAGGAAGCCAAGGGAAAATGTGCCGAGCAGGATTTCTGCATCCCTTCAACGCAAACAGTTCTTTTGCATGACCAATGTGCAAACACATACAAACAATTGGGTAAGATTTGAATATCTGTCATTATGGGTATGTTGCCATTTTTCAAACTAGAAAGATTGAAATTTGTTTATCTAGTAACATTGCCATTTGTCAACCTTGTAACACTGCGATTTGTCAAAATATGCAGCTAAAAATCGCTTGCACTATCTAATTGTTGCAACAAAAATCACTAGCACTGTTCATATGGACACCACTAGCAGGCGTGAGTTGATGGACGCATATGCAAATGTACCATTGATTACATACAACAAGTCATCAACCCACAACGACAACGAGGATACACGTTGGATTATAGATCATTTCCAACAAAAGATTCTAGTAAAGTTTTTCTCACACAACAAATAACAAAGCGATGAAATGAACTTCAGCTCAACCACTAGATAGTCGGCGTTGGAAACGCTTGCTTTGGACCAGAAGTGATTCTCTGGGAAGGGCCAGCTACTGTCAATCTCGAGACCAACGCAGGACTGATCATCCAGGCTGAAGCGGCCTATGTCAGGACCCATATTGGGACAGTGAGGGAAGCATAGCAATGTCCGAGGTATAGATACAGTTGCTTCTCATAAATGGTAGTAACGTTGTGTCAACAGCAGCTAGATCGCCTTCCACCATCATTGGATAGTTTTGTCCAAGGAAGAGCAAGTTTCCTCCAAGACTTTCAATACTGAACCAGGGAGAAGGAGTTGGCACTAGTACACTAGTATCCATCCCGAATACCCTGCAACGGATGTTGGAATAGGTCCGGAGAGTGCGACCATGCGAGACAACACCTGCTACCTTAGTAACATCAGCCGTGCCCTGTATACAGACAAGAAGAAGAGGTGATCCATCGGAATAAGTTGCCAGGCGCCACTGAGTATATGGGTCCAGCTCGTCCTCATGCTCATGATCATCAGCATCATCATCTCCCCCTTGGTTAGAAAAATTTAAAATTATAGGTGGTGGAATGTTCACAGGACCTTGGAAACACAAGAAGGTTAATTAATTAGTAAAGGGAAACTAGCTAACCCGCATGCATGTGGATGAAACAATTATAATTACGGTGGAAGACAAATGTACCGAAAGCATGATGATTCCATGCAAAAACAGTGCCACGAGTGGTGGAAGCAAACACAAGACCCTCGTATTGAATTGCATCACAGTACTCATCCGTGTACATAAATTGATTTTTGAGCAATATCCATCGAGGCGTGGAAGTAAGGAAGGCAACAAGCTTGTCGAAGATAGCAATAACTTCATAGTTCGAGTAATCCCAATAGCCGTTGGGAACTCGACAAATTGCTATCTTCGGTAGACGACAGTCACCATGATCATATTTGAACTCACGTAGAATATCGGTGTACTCAACCTCTGGGCAGTCGTTTGAGATTTTCGGAAGTGGAACCCGGTGACGAGTGTACACATTCACAAGTTCCCACTCGCACTTGTACCCAATGTAAACAACCCAATCTCCATTTGCGCCTGCCCAAGCCTTGCCCTCAAGCGATGGCATCTTAACATCATACGTATCATTATCAAGGGGCATCAACTTGCACAAGGCGAGGTTTCCCTCGTCCCCGCGCCAGTCAGCAGGGTCACGGCGAAGAAGATAGGGGAGATCAAACCGCTCCTGGACCCTTGGGTTCCTTGTAATGATGTTATTAGTTGAGTCGAGAATGGTCTTGAACGAACCTGCCATGCTAGCCGAGGTGATGACGTCGCACCGATCAATGAGTTCCTCCACCGCGTCATCATTCAGATCGGGGCAAGAATAACGGGGTCGTTTCCGGCCTGTTCCCTCCATGGAGAAGATGATCGAACAATGGTAGAAGGAAGGGTGAAGGCGAATGGAGGAGGGAGGAAGGCGTGCGACAGTAGTTCCAAATCGAGAGGGAAAGGCGAGGAGGCGATGGACGGTTGCCACGGTACACGAAGAGGTGCTTGGGGAGCGAATGGTTGTTACATAGGTCACACACAGATGACAAGGGCTGAGTGAACCGCATGCGTATATCGCACACACCTTGATCCGGTTGACCGTGTCTTTTGTGTTGCCTAATCACAAACATTTCATCCGAGTGAACCGTATGCTGTCTATCGCACACACCTTCATCTGGCTGACCATTTCTTTTGTGTTGCCTAATCACAAACAGTTCATCTGAGTGAACCGTATGATGTGTATCGCACACGCCTTCATCTGGTTGCCCGATTCTTTAGTTCCTCCTGATCGCAAATAGTTAATTGGACTGAATTGTATGCCCTTCATCGCACACGCAACTAAAACCTGAACCGTGCTTGATGCATCCGTCATCTCAAACGTTTTATACATTTCTGACGGTTTTCATACATCACCATTTGCGATTATTGCATCGCACACAGTTTCTCGAAGGGTCTCTGATCGTAGTGTCGCGTTAGCAGCATACTATAGTAGTGAAGCACAATAATCAGGATAAACCCCGGTACCAACCTGTGTGAGGTAGCATATCAATTACTATTTCCTTTGACTGGAAGCCGAGATAAGCGAAGCGACTGACAAGAAAGGAAGGAATCAAGCTGAGATAAGCGACCGACAGAAAAGGAAGGAAGCAGTCGAGGCAATGAAGCACCCAAAGTTTTTGTGCAGTTCCACCAAAATCGAGCATCCCTATTGGCACATATATTGAGAGAGTGAGATTACTGTAATAGTGGGACTAGTTGATGAAACATACACTAACAAATAGAAGCACCCTCATTATCTGAATGGGTAAAGTTAGCAACATAGTAGTCATGCTTAAAGAGAGGTATTAGTTTATTTAATTAGTGCCAATTAGCTCAACACTCAAAGCATAGCCATATATCATAGGTTGCAAAACTTTAACATGCAAAGATTAAGGAGTTTCTCATGAAAGTAGCAACACAGTAGCACGATACAAATAGAGATGACGGCAAACTAATATGGATGAAGGCCTGAGGCCGGTACCAACCTGAGAAAAAAAGCTTATTCATGTAGTCCCAGAAGAAATGATAAAGCAATCACTGGAATTACTCAATAGTTTATATTTTTGTGCACTTCAAATGTATGGTTGAAATCACAACAATAAAATACCACTAGCAAGATGTCAGGATAACATAGGACGGTACCATCGTGTGATCTCCATATTTATTCTTCTTCTTCCTCCTCTTCATGTTGTGTTTGTCTTTCTCCTCACCAGTTGGTGAAACCAAGTACATGATTGGCCTTCTATTTCGGAATTGGTTTTGTTAGTGAGGGAGTACAAGTGTACTAGTAAACACTAGCATTATTTTCTCATGGCAGTCGCAAAATAGAGATGAACACATGCATTAAATATCATTCTTACCGAAAGGAAGGTTATGGTACCAATATGGATGATGAGGATTGGAACATAGATCTCCCTTTGTGTAGTTCCACCGAAATGAACCAACGGTTCCATTCTGACATTCCAGTTAAACAGCACAAAAGTCACTTCTTTTAAGAAGTGTTTCGTGCAGTGCACCAAAAGGTCACAATAGCAAGAGGTGAAATGGATATCCCTGTTTGCACAAAAAGCTACAGAGGAAACCGTCAGAGTCTCAAACAATTACTGGCAAAAACAATTGGCTAAACTTGTCATGGCTTATAACAGTGGCATGGCTTCATTTTACCAGGGGCATTAGATTAAGAACAACTAAATATTTGGTATAAGGGCATGAGACAGTGGGTGCACCAGTAGTCCAGCACCATGTACCTAAACCGGGGCATAAAGTGGTGATTCAGAGTTTGTTGCCCCGAGAAACAAACATCCAAGAAACATATCTGGGTTGGTCCCATTTTTGTTCGCTCTAGCCACCTACTCCTATGTGTGTATAGCAAATATAGTCCTGGTCATACCACTATGTACATCGTTTCCCCTATATTTCCCTTTTCGACCAAGAGACCAGTTGCATGACCAGTCTGTACTACTTTCACCCCCTTTCCTTCCTGTTTGTACCAAGTCCGATGTACATACTAAATTTCCCCCTTTATTTCTTGTTTGAACCAAGTACAAGATTTGACTCCATGAAATAGCTTTACCTCTAACAATAGAAAAAATAGGTGACGTTGGACCATCCTATCGAGAGGAGCCGAGAGGTAGAAAATGATGCACATGCAGCGACATAGCGAGCCGGGGAAGTAGAGCTAGGCCGGTTTCGAAGGAAGATATACTTGAAGGTCGTCGGGATGTGGATAGGTGGGCGGCGGGAGGCCGGATCCGCCCACACTAGGGCAACTACGAAGGGATCGGAGGACCTCCCGCGCCAGCGCTCGGCCAGAGATAACGGTGCCGCCGGCAGTGGGTCTCCTCCCTAGCTGTCGACGACGGCCTAAACGCTACCCCTCCTCCCCTTCACCGGCGGAGGGGATACGTCCGGATCTGTAACCAGTGGTGAGGATAGAAAGATAGTGTTACCACCGCTATCTTGTTTAGATTTGGAGAGGATGAGAGTGTGTGAATAGAGCAACCCTAGCAAGCAAGCGCGGAGGCTCCAGCCTATATATATACGTATAGTGGGGTAGTTTTCTTTTTTCAGTCCATCAAATCAATCGTTTAAAATTGTGTACGCGCCAGGTCGCCGTTATTTTTTTGAGTTGTTGATTGTTTTTTGAGATAGCTACCCGCTTATTCCAAGTGGTGTTATGGTGTGCCAGGTCACACTTTATATCGTTCAAGTCCGGTAGACCCTCCATTAAATGAACAACCACCGCCTCATAAAATTTGTGAACAAGCCCACGGCTAAAATTATCGGAACCGTGGGCTGCCCCAACATGCATTATTATTTATATTTTCTATGTGGGAGTATCCTCAAAACAAAATGTGAGAGTACAATATTTATTGGGCCCCTTTTTAATTTGTGCTAAATATTGACCAAAGATTTAACTGACAAAATGTTAGTGCATGTTAACAAAAATTATATCCTTTGATTCATATTTGAACATAGATTTCAATGATGTAATTTTTTATGACATGCATGAACATTTGGTTAGTTAAATGTATAGTCAAAATTTGGCACAGATTATCATAGGGACCAATAAACCAGGATGGAGCTCCTCGTCTGTCGTCCAAACTACTACCGTACAGTACTATATATGACTAGCCGCTCTATCTACATGCGGGACATCGAAGCATCCGGGCCCGCGTGCCATCCACCAAATCACAGCGAGGTGCTATAGTCGAGATTCACTGGTCACCCCGGTGTGGCCGTCATGACCCGTCATATCAGAAAACCCACACCTTTACCAGCAGTGGTAAAGTGGCCTCGAAGTTGGACTAGACGAAGCAACCATCATTTCACTAGAACGCTCGTTGAACCCTTTCTCCCCTTTCTTGAAGAAAACCTCACTCCAAGCTACTCACTTCTGCCATTTTTCTTCTGTACCGACGAAGGAAATGTGGGCGAATCAGTGATGCTACTATATTTTCATTCCAAGAATCTTCTTTTTGTGAACCACCGACCGATTCTCACAGCCTATTCTTTTCCCGTTTCCATTGCGATTGTGGTTTCCTTTTGGTTGCTTTTTGTTTGTCAGTTCATTGATGGATCCTGGAGAACTAGGCAGAGTTGTCAGCGGACAACCCACTCGAGACAAAGATCTCCAGGAAGCGAGTACCAACCAATGAGTTGACCATGTTGGCGGGCCAACCCATGGAGACGAAGAACTCCAAGAAACAAGCACTTGCCAAAGAGTTGACGACATTAGCAGATGAACTCCTCAAAGAAAGCTGGAAGAATAGCAGGGGCCCAACCGTGCCTACCCCAGAAACTCTAATGGCCAGCTATGAGAGGCTCAAGGCTGAGTTTGAGGAGATAGTCGCCGTTGAGAAGAATTATTTCCCTGGCAATGTGATGGCCCCCATCAAGGACAAGGAGATGGCCCCCGGAGGGATGGGATCCCCCGGTGAGCTGCACAAGGTAAAAATAATGGCTTACCATAGTTGTGGTTTTTGATTATTTGCAATGTCCTTGCTAATATGTTAGTTTTTTGCAGGTGCCGGTGGACGTCCATGATGATTACGATGTCGCGGTGCGTCCAGTGGATAACGCCCCAGAGATCGTTTTCCATGTTGCGGTCCGTCCTGTGGACATCGCTCTGGAGATCGATTCCGACGCCGATGTCCATCCAGTGGACATCGCCCCAGAGATCGATTCCGATGTCGCAGTCCATCCTGTGGACATCGCCTCAGAGATCGATTCCCATGCTGCTCTTCGTGGTGTGGTCATTGCCCGAGAGATCGATGACAAGAAATAGTTGGTCGCGCTAATCCTTCAGGGTAGTTTGCATTGTGTTTAATTACCTGAATGATGCGTGTTATCAAACCATCTTATGGCTAGTGCACTGTCTTGTGTGGGAGGTACTTGCTACTTTTGTTTGATAGTGAATCATGCGAACCCTCTCCGAGTTATGGAAACAGATGTATGATCACCAGCTTTTGATGTAATATATGGCATGCTTAGATGTATGTTTGAACTATTTATCATATCAGCAGGGCTTGTTTGATGATTCTTGGTGTTAGTAGGCTAGGTACTATGTGAGCTATAGTACTTGAAAAACACTCACCGAAGAGAAACGTTGGGGCTGATGAGCTCGTGGTACACTTATAGGTCCGAGCCGTCGTTGATCGGCCAATAGCCCAAGCTCCTAAAATTGTAGGCTTAGCGATCGATCAGACAATAGTCCACACAGATACATTCAGGCATCATTTGGTTCATAGGGTAGGAAAATCATAGCAATAGGAAAGTCATAGGAAATAAGATGACATGTATCTTAAATCCTATGAGTAGGAATAGGAAAGGAGATGCCCTTTCATTCACATCATTAGATTTTTTCCATTGAGTCTAGGCTAATGTTTATTTTCCTACGAATGTGGAGGATAGGAAGAATTCCTCCATAGGAATATGATTCCATTCCTATAAACCAAAGGGCTCTACAGAAATTTTTCCTATAGAAATCCTATCCTATGAAATTCCTACAAGATTCCTCTAAACCAAAGGAGGCCTCACATTAATAGCCAGCAAAATTGGCACGTACTTGTAACATGCGTGAATGTGTAATTTTTTTGTTGGCAGCATGAATGTGTAGTGACGTCATACTTTCGGAGTGGCTATAGAGAGTGTGTACGTGTGCTAGAGGGGTTGTGGGATGGAGAGAGATCTAGAGAGAGAGAAAGACACTCTTTCTACTCCTAATCGTTAGATTGACAAAGTATATTTTTTGAGACACAAAATCATAGTAGTACAGAGACGTACTTGCTCCGTTCCAAAAGAGATGACTCAACTTTGTACTAACTTTGAAATGGAGGGAGTACAAATGGGTTTCAGTGATATGACGTGCTACAGTGCCGTCCAGTCTTTGCGTGTGGTAGCAGTATTGCGGGTACAATAAGTTTTCTTGAAGAAGTGGAATTCAACGAAGTCATGATGGTTCCTTCGTCCGACCAACTTACAATGGGAAAGGTTGGGCCTGCGCTATGAACAGGGTGGACCAGGATAATTTTGTGCATAGCAGGTGGACCAAGATTGTCGACGTCCCACATGTTGGGAAATGAAAGTACTCTTTTTGATATTGAGGACGAGCAAAGAGTATTCATTGTTTATTTTTTATGAAAGCTATTGGCTCCACTGTTACGACGAAGGACTGTGAAACACGGCAGCCCAGTGAACTTGGCTTCTGCAAACTCCCTCCTTCCTCATGTACTACCATAGTGTTGACTATAAGGTTGGCTATAAGGTTACAACTTTTTCTCACTTTCTCTCTATTTATTTCCTCTCAAATATTTTTTACCTTTCTTTTTTAGACACAATTTTTTTTCATGCCTCTTTTTTTTATAATTAGTTTTTTTATACCTAGGAGAACGTGTAGAGACAGGCTCTTGCCGAGCCCACTCCTTGACTTTGTAAATGCCTCTCTCTCCTCCACATAAGCGGGCTTATAGCCCAGTATTGTACTAGTACTACTTGGTATGAATGCGGCCAGCTGGCTCTTGAGGGGAGAGTGTGCGTGGGAGGGGGGACGGGTTTTCTAGTGGGCCAGGGCGGTCAGAAGCGGGCTTGGAAGTGGTACGGACTCCCGCATGGCCCACCTCACATTATCACCATATATTTCTTAGAGTCCGTGCGCAGCGGGCGGGCGATCTCTTCTCCCTCCCCTATCTCTCTCTTCTCAGCCGACGCCCGCCGAGCGATTAGATTTCGGCTATCGACGGTTTATTAAATTGCAGTCCCACATGTCGGTGAAAATGCAAGACAACGCGTGTCCCCTCTGGTGAGCGGCGTGCGAGCCGGACTGTCGGGGGTGCGATGCGAACGCGACGCGTACGAGTCGTAAGTGTGCGCCGTTTCCTTTTGAATTTGCAAAGCGTAACATTTTCATGCGATCGATCAATAGAACTCTAGAACAAAATGACGAGGGCGGGGCTTTCCCGCGTGTTAGGTGGGGTAGTTTGAGTGATATGACGTGCTACAGTGCCATCCACTTGCTCCATTTTTATGTAAGCAAGAGTCTACACTCTTATGTGGGAGAAGTGTGAAACACGGCGGATCTGATTTTGATCGAGGGATAACTGTTCCCTGCGAAATAATGGAGCACTGTTAGTGATTATAGCATGATAGTTAGGGCATCTCCAGCACTGGCCCACAAATTTACACCGGCATCTGTCCGAGGACATTGATGCCAGAGGATGCCATCCAATGCTGCCCGCATACCTTTCGGCAACTATATGAACTAACCGGACGAAATTCGTGCAATTAAAGCAAATTTTAAATTAACCGGATGAAATTCATTACATTTTGAAAACTTTTCCTATAAACTGGACATAATTCACTACATATTTCGCACAAACCTTACTAAAACCTACTGTAAACCTAATCTAAAGGATTGCCAGTGCCCGACCACTATGTTCGGCCATGAGCCCCGAGAACGCCGGCCATTGCCTTTGCCTCCTCCTCATCCGCCTCGGCTTTGTCCAGCTCCACCTCGATAACCTCCTCCTCCGGAGCACAAGTTTCTCAAGATTTCCTCCTCCACGTCGCTGTCAAGCGGCTAATTGGCTGCCGATGTTTACCCTACCAAGCTTGGCGTCGACTAAGTGGAGGAGTGGTGGCCTTCCTGGGACCAGAGCGGCAGTGACCTACCATGTACAACTCTTCCTTGCTGTCAGCTACACTTGCGCACGCGCGCCGGCTTCGTGGTCGTGGCGGTGGAGGGCGGCCGGGGGGGAGCCAACGATCTCCTTCGTCTACTCCTGCGACAGTACGTCCAAGAGAGCTTTAGAGCGCGCCCGGAGCGGAATCGCTGATGTCCTTCATCTGCTCCTGTGATAGTACGTCCAAGAGAGCTTTGGAGCGCCAGGTGGCCATGGTTGCAGTGGTGCCGACAGAAGGAAGGGACCGGAGGAGAATGATTGTGGGTCTTTGGCTATGGCTGGGAGCTGGGGCTCAAGTTAATATAGCGGGCGAACGACAATGAGCTGCAGCAGACGGATGGACGGCTGGCATCGGAGTAGGTTCGTCGGCAGCCGCGTGTCATTAATGTGGGTGGCGGACGGAAGGATGGCCGTGGTGTCGTTAACGTGGAGCAGTCGCTTGCACTGGGATGCCGCGCGGGTAGCGCTCTCTCGGCCATCGCGCTGCTGCAATCCTGGTGCCAGTGAGAGGTCGCGTCGGGCGTGAATGCGGACGCTGCTTCAGTGTCTTAACTGCAGGTGCAGTTGGGTCACTGACATGTGGGCCCAACAGGCATCTGGCCCGCATGTCAGTGACACACCAACTGCACCTACAATTAAGTCCCGTGAATGCGGCATTGACGTTCTGGAGAGACGGTGACTGTTTCAGGCGGGAAGCGCACGCTAGCGATGGAAGGGGTTTCGGTAGGCCAGGGCGGTCATACGCTGGCGTGGTGGTAAACTGTGAACTCATGGATGACGAGCCTTTGAAGCGTATGCGGCACGTATAGACAACCAGGTGTCCATGCAACCGCTCTTGTCACTAGCTAGCCTTCGACGACCACCATTAGACACCACACAACCATGCTTAACTTACGAATAATGGACGAATCGACCAAACACACACTCGTTTGCAGTGGCACTATGATCGGCCGCTCATGATACATATATAGGTACCATAGTACCCTCTCTAGCTAGGCTGTTTTATAGATTGTCATTGTGATGGATGATATACATGAGTAAGGCGCCGAGTCACATCGCCGCGTCATGTGCAGAGCCATGGCTAATGTCGAGCAGCTCGGCGCCCAAGCACGAGTATGACCGTTGGTGTTGAGCCAGGTGAATACATGCTTGGTGTTCGCCGAGGCTGCCAGCAAATGTCTAAATAGTAATGTCAGGCCCCGCCTGGGCGCGCAGTTGACGGGCTCGCCGTTTGCGTTGCGCCATGAGCAGGACTTTGATTGAGATGGCGGCGTGCATGCACTAGCATGGTTTGAAAGCGCGAGGGTGAGCGTCTGCACCAATGTTTTAAACAGCGGGCTATGGAAAATAGGGGCGGGCCTCCATGTCAGCTATAGCGGGCTAAAGCGGGATATAGCGGGCTATTTGTGAAGGCGACCATTTAGTGGCACCCTGCTGAAAAGGCTATATATAGCGGGCTATAGAGGAGCTATAGCTGGCTATTTAAAACTATGGTCTGCACGCGTACATGCTACTTGCCTCTATGGATTGAAGGGGAATCCAAATTTCCTTCGTCTTCTGTCCTTGAGCTCTTCACAAACCAATGCACTATACGGTTGTCCGACCACTCCACCCCATAGCTCTCACCAAGCGTAGTTCATGCCACCGCGCTACACACTAACCGGTAAGGAAGCGATGGCATCCCGCCACGCCGAGTTCCTCGCCGCCCACGACCGCACACAAAATTGTAGGGAAGCAATGGCATCCCGTCGTGCCATTTTCATCGCCGCTCACGACCTCACACCTACGTGGGCGGAATTTGAAGCTGGCAAGGCCAAATGGGCGGTAGAGCAAGAGACGGCCAAAGCCACACAGAGGGAGCAGAAAAGGCAGAAAGGACTCAAGAAAAGAGAGGCCCGCCGCCGAAAGAAGAGGACGCACGCGCTGCTGCGGAGAGGTCGGCGGAGATCCAAGCACGGTGCGGTGTCGCCGACGAAGCCGGGAAGGAGAACGATGACGTGTGGCCAGCATGTGAGAAGTAGTAGTACTAGTAGTTAGTGTGTGTGTGTGTGTATGTGTCGCCCGTATGTTTGTTTAATTAATTACGAGCATGTATCCGTACTAATTACTACTATAGTTTTTAGAGCAAATTTCCGGTACATTAGCCTAGACTCAATGGAAAAATTCCTATCCTATGGATCAATGGCATCTCTTTCTCTATAGGAATTGAGATGCATGTCATCTCACTTCCTATGATTTTCATATTCCTATAAAATTCCTATCCTATGAACTAAAGGAGTCCTTTGCTGGAGTACAGTACCACTGTAGCTAGCAGTACTACTGGTACAGTAGTTTTCTTCAAGAAGAGGAATTCAACGAACTCATGATGGTTCCTTCGTCCGAGCAACTTCAAAGTGGGAAAGGTTGGTCCTGTGATTTGACGGCTCATTTGTCATTCTTACTGCGGCGGGACGACCGGGGTGACTCTCCCTTGGTGTTCTACGTGCATGGCAAGTGGACCAGGATGGTCGACGTCCCACATGTCAGCGAACGGAAGTATTCTTTCCGATATCGAAAAGCAAGGAAACCGCATGGTATAGTATCACTGCTGATTTACATTTATTTTTTATTTTTGATGAAAGCTAGCATTTCAACTTTTACGACGAAGGAGTTCCAAACACGGGACGTGCTGGATGTCCCACACGCCAGCGAAAGGAGTGGGACATGAAGAACGTGGTAGAGCGTCTCCACTTCTTCCACTTCTAGGTCGGAGACCACACGTAGTAGTACTAGTGGTATGAACGATACAAAGTGCGACACGGAGAGAAAGACATGTCTAGTTGGAAGGTCTCGGGGCATACACGTAAACAAATATAAAACCTAATATGTGCCTCCAATTAATATAGTAGTAGTACAGTACTTAGGCACATACATCATAACATCACTATGCATTGCACATACAACATTTAGTGGTAGCAAGAGACAAATGCCTATATGCCACGCATGTTCATACTATTTGTGCCATTCTACTTCACTTACTGCGCTACACTACTCAGGTTCGTACGTCCACTCCTGGGTACATGTCTGTCTCATAGTTCCAGTCCCACGTGTTCTTCATAGATGGAACGATCCATAATTGTGGGCACCGGGAGTCCATATCATCACAGCTAGTGTGGCTCCCCACGATGGATACTCATCCAAACTATGGCTAGCCTCGACACAGATCAGTCGCGTGCACTGGGAAACGACGCTCTCTAGGCCGCCGCGCTACTTCTAAGCTGGCGCGAGTGAGAGGTTGCCTCCGCTCTGGCCGGGCATTAATGCGGTACTGATGCTCCGAGGCGACGCTGACCGTTTCACGCGGGAAGCGTGCGCCGGCAAGGGAGGGGGTTTGTGTTGGCCAGGGCGGTCAGAAGCGGGCGTGGTGGTGGTATTGATTTTGAACCGTTTCAGGTGTAGTACTGGTAGTTTGCAAAACTACTCAATTATTGCACTCAGTTTCCTAAGAAATTGTGGTAAAAACGCGTCACCAATAAAAAACTAGTACATGCACACAACGATTTAATGGGCATTGTAATATCAACATGTGATGGGGAGCTCTAAATTTGAATTTGAAACTTATAAAATGAAAAAATATGGAAAACAAATATACTGTTAGAGAGGGAGTGTACCGCAGGATGTGTCCCATACGAAACAAGTCCCCTGGTTTGTCACCGCGAAGATGCGGTTAGAAAGGAGCACATCGTCTTCGTACTCGTACGGCAACAAATCGGCCGCAGACAGCATGGTCCACCTTTGACCGCCATGTGCAGGGTTCATGAAAGCAATCGCGATGTCGAACACTGCGATGAGAGTGTAGTTTTGGTTGGCGGACGACCTTATCGGGGCTTCCGGGATTGCTATCTTCTTCAATCTCACCGTGGTTCCATCGTACCAATTCAGGCAGTGGCCCATTGCATATGGCTGATCCCAATGTTGGACAAAGGTTCTACGGGAACGGTGTCCCGTTTGGACTCCATTTGATATGGATTTTTTGTGAAACAACAAAATATGCAACAAACAGGAACTGGCACTAGGCACTGGATCAATATGTTAGTCCCAAAAATAGTATAAAAAGTAGCCAAAAGTATGTAAAAGTTGTAGAATATTTGCATGGAACAATAAAAAATTATAGGTACGACGGAGGCCTATCACTGAGTTGTCAATCAACCACACCTGGAGATTAATTATCTGCCACAAAGTGATCAGTAGCAAAGTAGTTTGATAGTAGTGACAGCAGCAACGGTAACAGTAACAGTGATAGCAGTAATTTGTAGCAAGTGTAACAATGATGATAGCAATAGTAACGCAGCAAGATCAATAAGGATATATTCGTAGGCATTGGATCGGTGACTTGTTGGATGATATTCATCATGTGACAGTTACAACCTAGGGTGATACGGCACTAGCTCCAGTTCATCGATATAATGTAGGCATGTATTCCGTAAATAGTCATACGTGCTTTATTAAAAGAACTTGCATGACATCTTTTGTCCTACCCTCCCGTGGCAGCGGGGTCCATATTGGAAACTAAGGGATATTAAGGCCTCCTTTTAATAGAGAACCGGAACAAAGCATTAACACATAGTGAATACATGAACTCCTCAAACTACTGTAATCATCGAGAGTGGTCCCGGTTGTTGTCACTCCGGGGTTGTCAGATCATAACAGTAATAGGGGACTATAACATGCAAGATCGGATCTAAAACATGGATATAATGATGAATTCATAAACGGTTCAGATCTGAGTTCATGGCACCCGGGCCCAAAGTGACAAGCATTAAGCATAGCAAAGTTATAGCAACATCAATCTAAGAACATGGTGGATACTAGAGATCAGGCCCTAACAAAACTAACTCGATTACATGATGAATCTCTCCCAACTCCTCACCGACCAGCGAGCCTACAAAGGAATTACTCACTCCCGGTGGGGAGGATCATGGAATTGGCGATGGAGAAGGGTTGGTGATGACGAAGAACGAATATCCCCCTCTCCAGAGCCCCAAACGGACTCCAGATCTGCCCTCTCGACGAAGAACAAGGCTTGGCGGCGGCTCCATCTCGTGGATCGCAAAAATTCTTTCTCGCATTATTTTCTGGAAATATGTGATTTTATAGTATCAGGGGGGTCGTCAGCGGGGCCACCAGGTGGGTACAACCCACCTGGGCGCGCCAGGAGAGGGGGCGTGCCCTGGTGAGTTGTGCCCACCCAGGGGCCCCTCTCTGGTGGGTCTTGGCTCCAATAATTCTCTTTTGTTCCATAAAAAATCCTCGCAAAGTTTCGTTCCATTCCGAGAACTTTTATTTCTGCACAAAAACAACACCATGGTAGTTCTGCTGAAAACGACGTCAGTCCGGGGTTAGTTTCATTCAAATCATGCAAATTAAAGTCCAAAACAAGAGGAAAAGCATGAGAAAAAGTAGATACGTTGGAGACGTATCAACTCCCCCAAGCTTAAACCTTTGCTTGTCCTCAAGCAATTCAGTTGATAAACTGAAAGTGAGAAAGAAAAACTTTTACGAACTCTTTTTCTCTTGTTTGCATAAATAAGCTTAAATAGCACCCAGGTTTTCAGCCAACATTATAACTAACCATGTCAGCAATAACTCTTAAAGATTATAATGATTCATGTCAATGACATAATCAGCTAGGGAGCAATAAGAAAATATCTCAGACAACAACGCGTTGTCAAAACAATCATGATATAATATGACAATAGTGGTATCTCGCTAGCCCTTTCTAAGACCATCCCTTTCTAAGACCTCAAAACATAAAGGCAGAGCACCTCCAAAGTTCAAGCAGTGACTAAACATTGTAATTCATGGTAGAAAAGATCCAGACATGATGCACCCAACATTAGCTACACACAATGTATAAATCATGACAGTTGTGCTCTACTCAGTTTCTGGCGCTTGTTTTTAGAAGGTGATGACACAACATAAAACTAAATAGATAGTCCCTTTGCAGAGGGAAGCAGTGATTTGCAGAGGTGCCAGAGCACAATTTTTAAAACAGAGATAAATGATATTTTGAGACATGCACCCTTCTTATTCACTTCATGACTATTAGTTGTCAACATCTTCCATGCTAAGCACGCTAGTGGCGGTTCCCAAGCGATAAAAGTAAAGGTTTGACTCCATTGGGAGTTTTTGTTTGATTAATTCAGAGATGAACTCTTTTTCATGTTTGCGGTTTGGGACTGGGCATCCCTATTACCGCCCATTTCCTCGTGCGATGGCGAGTGAATAAACACTCAACCTGAGGATAACCCGCTTAGCACGGAAGATATCGACCACCTCCTGTCGTTCCATGAACGATGCAGGCACACAAAACGGATAATTTTTTAGAAGTATTTTAGAGGTGGCACATGCAAATTTACTTAGGACGGCAGGGTAATACCGCATATAGGTAGGTATGGTGGACTCATCTGAAATAACTTCGGGTTCAAGGTTTTAGATGTACAAGCAGAATTCCCACTTAGTACAGGCGAAGGCTAGCAATTAAGATTGAGAAGCGGCCAGCTAGAGAGAAACAACAATCATAACCATGCATTATGCATAAGTAACATTGGACACTAGCATGAGTAGGATATGAACACCATGAACATAAATATTATAGATGCTATGTTGGTTTTGATTCACCTACATGCATGAACATGTACCAAGTCAAGCCACTCGAACATTCAGAGGAGGATACCATATCATCATACTACATCACAATCATTTTAACGCTATGTTGATATCCAAGATAAATCATTATTAACTCTCAGCTACTTATGCATGGCATGAGAAACTATAATCTCTAATTGTCATTGCAAACATGAATCAAAGTGGGCCGAAGCCTGGATACTAGGTTAAACATATTTACACAAACAGAACAAGTCGAGTTCATACCAGTTTCTCTTTGCCACGGCCAGTTCATCGAATGTCGTCATTATTGCCTTTCACTCGCACGACCAAACGATGTGAAAATAACAATAATAGTGCAAGAGTGCCATGGACTAAGCTGGAATCTGCAAACATTTTATTCAATAGGATAAGACAAGGTAAAATGGGCTCTTTATTAGATCAACAATTATTCATATGAGAGCCACTCAACATTTTCGTCGTGGTCTTCTCCTTGGTACGACTCGAATAAAAAGAAAAGAAATTCAGAGAAACACACTGAAATATTTTTGGAGTTTTTGATTTTCTTCAACAAACAAATAAAAAGCAAAAACGAGAAAAACTATTTACACGAGAAAGCTCCCAACAAGCAAAAGAAGAACAACACTGGTGCGCATCGGTCCTAAACAAACGGTTTTTAACCCCTTTCCGCGACGGCATTCGGAACCGTCGCCAAGTGAGTGTTGGAGATAGGGGGGTCCTTCCCACACGACCCAGACACCGTTGGGGATATGCCCTCCTGGCACACACCCTCGGCAAAATGAGGTCGTGTGCGACCAGCGAGCACTCAAATACAAAAATACGTACAGTAGTGCTAAAAAATACAATTATACAGGCGAAATCATTTCCGGTCGTAAGTACATCCCACACAGTCAGTCACCACTAAAAGTTTCCGTTCATATATACATTCCACACAGTCACTACAAGGAAAACGTTTGCGCAAGGTGGCGTAACGCAAACAATTTTGAAGAGAATGTCGTGTGTGATTGTTCATTGATCCAACACGGTTTATTCCTAGAAACTGTGCGTCGCCTGAGGTCATCGCCCACAGTGGTTTCTCATTAACCGTTTGCAATAGGAAAAGCCAATTAGCGGGCTAATTGCCCTATTATTAATAATCCATTTACTAATCTAATTGACATTCATATTAAGCACATAATATATTCCATTTCCATATTAAGGAAGCAGGATTTCATAATTGAAATACATCAGAGTACAACATGATATAGCTTCAGCACTCAGCTACCCCATTACACAACTGCACCAGCAGCAAGTTTCACATGCAACATATAGAACCTTTCAAAACTAGCATCATAGACGGTACATAGAGAGAGGCATCTCATCTGGAAAACTGCTGAAGCGAAAGGCAAATATTGAGCCTTCATTCATGTTGAAGGTCTTTGCAACTTTAGGCCAGTGCCTGTGGATGATTGACCGTCCATCCTTCGACCTCTTCAGGAACACTTCAATATTGAACCGTGGGTGTTGTATGAAAACCTTCATCGCCTCCTGACCAAAGAGGTGGTTTGAGAGGTAACCATCAGTGAAGCCTAAAAACAAGGATGTGCATAAATATCTTCTCTATATTGGAAATGGGGCAAAGGAATACAAAAAGGAAAGGTATAATAGTTAGTACCATCTTGTAAACCTCAGTGCTTCCCATTGTTTCCCTGCAACACATATAAGGTAGTTAGTCATCAGGTTAAGTAAGGGTTCGCATGATATCAGTAAAATATGTTGATGATAAATAAGCACATTGCAGATTCATCAGATTAATTCAAGCCACATGGAAAATCCGTTTATCCAAACCAAGCATGATTATGAACTAGGAAATATAGCACTTGTATATGTTTCTCATGTATTAAGTGCAGCCAAATTCGATTTATTCCTCACATGGTATACAATAACAGAATGCAGCCACAACAATTGAACATCGCATTGCAGAATTGAACCAAGTAGTTAACTAAACACCACAACAAATGAACCAAACGTTAACTCAGCACCACATTACACAATATTACATACTCCTAATAGAAGATAGATAGTTAACCAAACCAAGCATGCTTAACAACTTGGAAATATAGCAATTGTATTTGTTTCTCATGTATTTAGTACATCCAAATTGTATTTATGCCTCACATGGTATACAATAAGAGAATGTAGCCACAACAATTGAACATCCCATTGCAGAATTGAACCAAGAAGTTAAGTAAACACCACAACAAATGAACCAAACGTTAACTGAGCACCACATTGCACAATATAACATACTCCTAATAGAAGATCAGACGGTTAACCAAACCAAGCATGCTTAACAACTTGGAAATATAGCAATTGTATTTATTTCGCATGTATTTAGTACAACCAAATTCGATTTATTCCTCACTTGGTATAAAATAACAGAATGCAGCCACAACAATTGAACATCGCATTGCATAATTGAACCAAGCAGTTAACTAAACACCACAACAAGTGAACCAAGCCACAACAAATGAACCAAGCAGTTAACTAAACACCAATTAAACAATATAACATACTCCTAATAGAAGATCAGACAGTTAACCAAACCAAGCATGCCTAACAACTTGGAAATATTGCACCCTAAAGAATTGAACATCACATTTGCATAATTGAACCAAGCAGTTAATTGAACACCACATTGCACGACATATAGAACATATACACTATAGCAGAAGATTGCATGGTGAAAGTAGATAGCACAATTCACTAGAATTTGTTAAGGAAAGGCAGTAGCTAGCAAACTGAACATGGGTCATTATAGTGAGCTAATAAGACAAGCTACTCCGCATTGTCGGAGATATCGATGACGATTAACTCCATGGACATGGAAGAGGGCGAGGCCTCCGCATCGTGGGTGCCCTCGTTGTATTGGGGAGTTTCCTGAGCAGCTCCGGGCACCAACCTTCTGGCTCTCGAGATGAGGTAAGCACGTGCACACTGAGAAAACACCTCGTAGTCTTCGTCGAAGGCCCCGACGGTGGCCTCGAGAAAACACCACGAACTATCGTTTACGGCAGCCAACCGCGTCGCGGCGTCGGCGCGTGAGGCGTCAACGGTGGCCTCGACGGCGAGGTGCTCCTCCAAGATCTGGGGGTCGGCACGAATGGCAGCCATCACGACCTCATCCGCGCGTGCGGCCGCGATTTGCTTCTCCGCTGCCAAATGCTCCTTGAGGTCCTGGCTATACTGCGTGCACCATGGCTTAGGCCGGCGCTTATTTGGTGGAGGGGTCGGTGATTTGGGTGGAAGGTGTCGCGCTCGCGCAGGCGGTCGGGGCATGTGGGATGTGTAAGGAGGAGGAGGATGGGGGTCGGGTGTGGATTACCTGTCTAGATAGGCGAGGCCGAGCAGCGTGAAGCAGGGTCGCCGGCGAGGAGGCGGCGGCGCTGCAAGCCAGGAGTGAAGGTTTCAACTTGGAAAGGAAGGCGGAAAGAGGGGAAATGTGGCTTTTGTTAAGGGGGAGGAGGCGGGGAGGTAGATATTTCCGCGGAAGCCGAAAATTTGGATTCGCTTCAGCCAAAAAACTAGCGCGCAAAGTGTCATCAGACACGGTCCGAAGATATTTTGTTCCGCATCTCACACGGTTGGTTATAATAAACTGTGTAGGATCTACTTGATTTTTGGTCTTGATTTGAATTACATAATGGGGTCACAGCAGCCATGGACGGTGTTTGAATTGCTAGACCTTTTATCTGCAGTGATCATAAAAGAATTGGAATTATTTAGAGTTCGGTTGGACATTTTTATGCATTAAGTGAGTTTTCAATGTATTTATGTGCATCATTCAAATTTGAACTACATGCACATGCTCCAGTGCATATAAATTGGTTGAAAAATCAAATCTGTGTCCTTGGGTGCATGCTTAGGTCCCATGCAAGAAATGGGAACGAATTTCAAACACCATGGCACCATTGATTGCCGGCAAAACATTGAGATGCCTGGTTTTTAAATTCCATTAAATCCAAAACTCGTCTAAAATTGATGAAACTTGGCATGCTATCATGGAGCAGCATCAACATGCCGTGGTACAAATTTTGTCCTATTTGGGGCAGGTTTGGGTATATGCTTCTCAAAAACCGGAGCTTCTCACAACAAGCATGATAGTTTTCGGTAGGGAACGTCCCACCTTTGGGGACGAAACGATATCCATTTCCTCTTATTTCTTTAAAAAAAATTCTCGTGTCAACATAGAACAACAGGAGTGTTGTGTGATTTTTTGGGGTTCGTTTGGACATTTTTATGCATTAACTTAGTTTTCAATGCATTTATGTGCATAATTCAAATTTGAACTACATGCACATGCTCCAGTGCATATAAATTGGTTGTAAAATCAAATTTGTGTCTTGGGTTCATGCTAAGGTCCCATGCAAGAAATGGGAATGAATTTCAAACACCAGGGCACCGTTGATTGCCGGCAAAACACTGAGATACCTGGTTTTTAAATTCTTTTTAATCCAAAACTCGTCTGAAATTCATGAAACTTGGTATGCTATCATGGAGCGGCATCAACATGCCGTGGTAAAAAATTTGTCCCATTTGGGGCAGGTTTGGGTATATGCTTGTCACAAACCGGAGCTTCTCACAACAAGCATGATGGTTTTCGGTAGGGAACGTCCCACCTTTGGGGACGAAACGATATCCATTGCCTCTTATTGCTTTCAAATTTATTTCTCGTGTCAACATAGAAAAACATGAGTGTTGTGTGAATTTTTGTGATTTGTTGGGGTTCGTTTGGACATTTGTATGCATTAACTGAGTTTTCAATGCATTTATGTGCATAATTCAAATTTGAACTACATGTGCATGCTCCAATGCATATATATTGGTTGAAAAATCAAATCTGTGTCCTTGGGTGCATGCTTAGGTCCCATGCAAGAAATAGGAATGAATTTCAAACACCAGGGCACCGTTGATTGCCAGCAAAACATTGAGATGCCTGGTCTTTAAATTCTATTAAATCCAAAACTCGTGTGAAATTTATGAAACTTGGCATGCTATCATGGAGCGGCATCAACATGCCGTGGTACAAATTTTGTCCCATTTGGGGCTGGTGTGGGTATATGCTTCTCACAAACCGGAGCTTCTCACCACAAGCATGATGGTTTCGGTAGGGAACGTCCCACCTTTGGGGACGAAACGATATCTATTGCCTCTTATTGCTTACAATTTTTTTTCTCGTGTCAACATAGAACAACATGAGTGTTGTGTGAATTTTTGTGATTTCTCGGGGTTCGTTTGGACATTTTTATGCATTAACTGAGTTTTCAATGCATTTATGTGCATAATTCAAATTTGAATACATGCGCATGCTCCAGTGCATTTAAATTGGTTGAAAAATCAAAGCTGTGTCCTTGGGTTCATGCTTAGGTCCCATGCAAGAAATGGGAATGAATTTCAAACACCAGGGCGCCGTTGATTGCTGGCAAAACACTAAGACGCCTGGTTTTAAAATTCTATTAAAGCCAAAACTCTTCTGAAATTCATGAAACTTGGCATGCTATCATGGAGCGGTATCAACATGCCGTGGTACAAATTTTGTCCCATTTGGGGCAGGTTTGGGTAGATGCTCCTCACAAACCAGAGCTTCTCACAACAGGCATGACGGTTCTCGGTAGGGAACGTCCCACCTTTGGGGACGAAACAATATCCATTGCCTCTTATTGCTTTCAATTTTTTTTCTCATGTCAACATAGAACAACAGGAGTGTTGTGTGAATTTTTGTGATTTTTCGGGGTTCGTTTGGACATTTTTATGCATTAACTTAGTTTTTAATGCATTTATGTGCATAATTCTAATTTGAACTACATGCGCATGCTCCAGTGCATATAAATTGGTTGAAAAACCAAATCTGTGTCCTTGGGTGCATGCTTAGGTCCCATGCAAGAAATGGGAATGAATTTCAAAAACCAGGGCACCGTTGATTGCCAGCAAAACATTGAGATGCCTGGTTTTTAAATTCTAGTAAATCCAAAACTCGTCTGAAATTCATGAAACTTGGCATGCTATCATGGAGCGGCATCAACATGCCGTGGTACAAATTTTGACCCATTTGGGGCAGGTTTGGGTATATGCTTCTCACAAACCGGAGCTTCTCACTACAAGCATGATGGTTTTCGGTAGGGAACGTCCCACCTTTGGGGACGAAACGATATCCATTGCCTCTTATTGCTTTCAAATTTTTTTCTCGTGTGAACATAAAACAACAGGAGTGTTGTGTGAATTTTTGTGATTTTTCGGGGTTCGTTTGGACATTTTTATGCATTAACTGAGTTTTCAATGCATTTATGTGCATAATTCAAATTTCAACTACATGCGCATGCTCCAGTGCATATAAATTGGTTGAAAAATCATATCTGTGTCCTTGGGTCCATGCTTAGGTACCATGCAAGAAATGGGAATGAATTTGAAACACCAGGGCACCGTTGATTTCCGGCAAAACTTTGAGATGCCTGTTTTTTAAATTCTAGTAAATCCAAAACTCGTCTGAAATTCATGAAACTTGGCATGCTATCATGGAGCGGCATCGACGTGCCTTGGTACAAATTTTGTCCCTTTTGGGGCATGTTTGGGTATATGCTTGTCACAAACCAGATCTTCTCACAACAAGCATGATGGTTTTCGGTAGGGAACGTCCCACCTTTGGGGACGAAACGATAGCCATTGCCTCTTATTGCTTTCAATTGTTTTTCTCGGGTCAACATAGAACAACAGGAGTGCTGGGTGAGTTTTTATGATTTTTCGGGGTTCGTTTGGACATTTTTATGCATTAACTGAGGTTTAATGCATTTATGTGCATAATTCAAATATGAACTACATGCGCATGCTCCAGTGCATATAAATTGGTTGAAAAATTAAATCTGTGTCCTTGGGTGCATGCTTAGGTCCCATGCAAGAAATGGGAATGAATTTCAAACACCAGGGCACCCTTGATTGCCGGCAAAACACTGAGATGCCTGGTTTTTAAATTCTAGTAAATCCAAAACTCGTCTGAAATTCATGAAACTTGGCATGCTATCTTGGAGCGCCATCAACATGCCGTGGTACAAATTTTGTCCCATTTGGGGCAGGTTTGGGTATATGCTTCTCACAAACCGGATCTTCTCACCACAAGCATGATGGTTTCGGTAGGGAACGTCCCACCTTTGGGGACGAAACGATATCTATTGCCTCTTATTGCTTACAATTTTTGTTCTTGTGTCAACATAGAACAACAGGAGTGTTGTGTGAATTTTTGTGATTTTTTGGGGTTCGTTTGGAAATTTTTATGCATTAACTGAGTTTTCAATGCATTTATGTGCATAATTCAAATTTGAATACATGCGCATGCTCCAGTGCATTTAAATTGGTTGAAAAATCAAAGCTGTGTCCTTGGGTTCATGCTTAGGTCCCATGCAAGAAATGGGAATGAATTTCAAACACCAGGGCGCCGTTGATTGCTGGCAAAACACTAAGATGCCTGGTTTTCAAATTCTATTAAATCCAAAACTCGTCTGAAATTCATGAAACTTGGCATGCTATCATGGAGCGGCATCAACATGCCGTGGTACAAATTTTGTCCCATTTGGGGCAGGTTTGGGTATATGCTTCTCACAAACCGGAGCTTCTCACAACAAGCATGATGGTTTTCGGTAGGGAACGTCCCACCTTTGGGGACGAAACAATATCCATTGCCTCTTATTGCTTTCAAATTTTTTTCTCGTGTGAACATAGAACAATAGGAGTGTTGTGTGAATTTTTGTGATTTTTCGGGGTTCGTTTGGACATTTTTATGCATTAACTTAGTTTTCAATGCATTTATGTGCATAATTCAAATTTGAACTACATGCGCATGCTCCAGTGCATATAAATTGGTTGAAAAATCATATCTGTGTCCTTGGGTCCATGCTTAGGTACCATGCAAGAAATGGGAATGAATTTGAAACACCAGGGCACCGTTGATTGCCGGCAAAACATTGAGATGCCTGTTTTTTAAATTGTAGTAAATCCAAAACTTGTCTCAAATTCATGAAACTTGGCATGCTATCATGGAGCGGCATCGACGTGCCTTGGTACAAATTTTGTCCCTTTTGGGCCATGTTTGGGTATATGTTTGTCACAAACCGGAGCTTCTCACAACAAGCATGATGGTTTTCGGTAGGGAACGTCCCACCTTTGGGGACGAAACGATAGCCATTGTCTCTTATTGCTTTCAATTTTTTTTTCTCGTGTCAACATAGAACAACAGGAGTGTTGGGTGAGTTTTTTTTTGATTTTTCGGGGTTCGTTTGGACATTTTTATGCATTAACTGAGGTTTCAATGCATTTATGTGCATAATTCAAATATGAATTACATGCGCATGCTCCAGTGCATATAAATTGGTTGAAAAATCAAATTTGTGTCCTTGGGTGCATGCTTAGGTCCCATGCAAGAAATGGGAATGAATTTCAAACACCAGGGCACCTTTGATTGCCGGCAAAACATTGAGATGCCTGGTTTTTAAATTCTAGTAAATCCAAAACTCGTCTGAAATTCATGAAACTTGGCATGCTATCTTGGAGCGCCATCAACATGCCGTGGTACAAATTTTGTCCCATTTGGGGCAGGTTTGGGTATATGCTTCTCACAAACCGGAGCTTCTCACCACAAGCATGATGATTTCGGTAGGGAACGTCCCACCTTTGGGGACGAAACGATATCTATTGCCTCTTATTGCTTACAAATTTTTTCTCGTGTCAACATAGAACAACAGGAGTGTTGTGTGAATTTTTGTGATTTTTCGGGGTTCGTTTGGACATTTTTATGCATTAACTTAGTTTTCAATGCATTTATGTGCATAATTCAAATTTGAACTACATGCGCATGCTCCAGCGCATATAAATTGGCTGAAAAATCATATCTGTGTCCTTGGGTCCATGCTTAGGTACCATGCAAGAAATGGGAATGAATTTGAAACACCAGGGCACCGTTGATTGCCGGCAAAACATTGAGATGCCTGTTTTTTAAATTCTAGTAAATCCAAAACTCGTCTGAAATTCATGAAACTTGGCATGCTATCATGGAGCGGCATCGACGTGCCTTGGTACAAATTTTGTCCCTTTTGGGGCATGTTTGGGTATATGCTTGTCACAAACCGGAGCTTCTCACAACAAGCATGATGGTTTTCGGTAGGCAACGTCCCACCTTTGGGGACGAAACGATAGCCATTGCCTCTTATTGCTTTCAATTTTTTTTCTCGTGTCAACATAGAACAACAGGAGTGTTGGGTGAGTTTTTTTGATTTTTCGGGGTTCGTTTGGACATTTTTATGCATTAACTGAGGTTTAATGCATTTATGTGCATAATTCAAATATGAACTACATGCGCATGCTCCAGTGCATATAAATTGGTTGAAAAATCAAATCTGTTTCCTTGGGTGCATGCTTAGGTCCCATGCAAGAAATGGGAATGAATTTCATACACCAGGGCACCTTTGATTGCCGGCAAAACATTGAGATGCCTGGTTTTTAAATTCTAGTAAATCCAAAACTCGTCTGAAATTCATGAAAGTTGGCATGCTATCTTAGAGAGCCATCAACATGCCGTGGTACAAATTTTGTCCCATTTGGGGCAGGTTTGGGTATATGCTTCTCACAAACCGGAGCTTCTCACCACAAGCATGATGGTTTCGATTGGGAACGTCCCACCTTTGGGGACGAAACGATATCTATTGCCTCTTATTGCTTACAAATTTTTTTCTCGTGTCAACATAGAACAACAGGAGTGTTGTGTGAATTTTTGTGATTTTTCGGGGTTCGTTTGGACATTTTTATGCATTAACTGAGTTTTCAATGCATTTATGTGCATAATTCAAATTTGAATACATGCGCATGCTCCAGTGCATTTAAATTGGTTGAAAAATCAAAGCTGTGTCCTTGGGTTCATGCTTAGGTCCCATGCAAGAAATGGGAATGAATTTCAAACACCAGGGCGCCGTTGATTGCTGGCAAAACACTAAGATGCCTGGTTTTCAAATTCTATTAAAGCCAAAACTCTTCTGAAATTCATGAAACTTGGCATGCTATCATGGAGCGGTATCAACATGCCGTGGTACAAATTTTGTCCCATTTGGGGCAGGTTTGGGTATATGCTTCTCACAAACCGGAGCTTCTCACAACAGGCATGACGGTTCTCGGTAGGGAACGTCCCACCTTTGGGGACGAAACAATATCCATTGCCTCTTACTGCTTTCAAATTTTTTTCTCATGTCAACATAGAACAACAGGAGTGTTGTGTGAATTTTTTTGATTTTTCGGGGTTCGTTCGGACATTTTTATGCATTAACTTAGTTTTTAATGCATTTATGTGCATAATTCTAATTTGAACTACATGCGCATGCTCCAGTGCATATAAATTGGTTGAAAAACCAAATCTGTGTCCTTGGGTGCATGCTTAGGTCCCATGCAAGAAATGGGAATGAATTTCAAACACCAGGGCACCGTTGATTGCCAGCAAAACATTGAGATGCCTGGTTTTTAAATTCTAGTAAATCCAAAACTCGTCTGAAATTCATGAAACTTGGCATGCTATCATGGGGCGGCATCAACATGCCGTGGTACAAATTTTGACCCATTTGGGGCAGGTTTGGGTATATGCTTCACACAAAGCGGAGCTTCTCACAACAAGCATGATGGTTTTCGGTAGGGAACGTCCCACCTTTGGGGACGAAACGATATCCATTGCCTCTTATTGCTTTCAATTTTTTTCTCGTGTGAACATAGAACAACAGGAGTGTTGTGTGAATTTTTGTGATTTTTCGGGGTTCGTTTGGACATTTTTATGCATTAACTGAGTTTTCAATGCATTTATGTGCATAATTCAAATTTGAACTACATGCGGATGCTCCAGTGCATATAAATTGGTTGAAAAATCATATCTGTGTCCTTGGGTCCATGCTTAGGTACCATGCAAGAAATGGGAATGAATTTGAAACACCAGGGCACCGTTGATTTCCGGCAAAACTTTGAGATGCCTGTTTTTTAAATTCTAGTAAATCCATAACTCGTCAGAAATTCATGAAACTTGGCATGCTATCATGGAGCGGCATCGACGTGCCTTGGTATAAATTTTGTCCCTTTTGGGCCATGTTTGGGTATATGCTTGTCACAAACCGGAGCTTCTCACAACAAGCATGATGGTTTTCGGTAGGGAACGTCCCACCTTTGGGGACGAAATGATAGCCATTGCCTCTTATTGCTTTCAATTTTTTTCTCGTGTCAACATAGAACAACAGGAGTGTTGGGTGAGTTTTTTTGATTTTTCGGGGTTCGTTTGGACATTTTTATGCATTAACTGAGGTTTCAATGCATTTATGTGCATAATTCAAATATGAATTACATGCGCATGCTCCAGTGCATATAAATTGGTTGAAAAATCAAATCTGTGTCCTTGGGTGCATGCTTAGGTCCCATGCAAGAAATGGGAATGAATTTCAAACACCAGGGCACCTTTGATTGCCGGCAAAACATTGAGATGCCTGGTTTTTAAATTCTAGTAAATCCAAAACTCGTCTGAAATTCATGAAACTTGGCATGCTATCATGGAGCGGCATCAACATGCCGTGGTACAAATTTTGTCCCATTTGGGGCAGGTTTGGGTATATGCTTCTCACAAACCGGAGCTTCTCACAACAAGCATGATGGTTTTCGGTAGGGAACGTCCCACCTTTGGGGACTAAACAATATCCTTTGCCTCTTATTGCTTTCAAATTTTTTTCTCGTGTGAACATAGAACAACAGGAGTGTTGTGTGAATTTTTGTTATTTTTCGGGGTTCGTTTGGACATTTTTATGCATTAACTTAGTTTTCAATGCATTTATGTGCATAATTCAAATTTGAACTACATGCGCATGCTCCAGTGCATATAAATTGGTTGAAAAATCATATCTGTGTCCTTGGGTCCATGCTTAGGTACCATGCAAGAAATGGGAATGAATTTCAAACACCAGGGCACCGTTGATTGCCGGTAAAACATTGAGATTCCTGCTTTTTAAATTCAAGTAAATCCAAAACTCGTCCGAAATTCATGAAACTTGGCATGCTATCATGGAGCGGCATCGACGTGCCTTGGTACAAATTTTGTCCCTTTTGGGGCATGTTTGGGTATATGCTTGTCACAAACCGGAGCTTCTCACAACAAGCATGATGGTTTTCGGTAGGGAACGTCCCACCTTTGGGGACGAAATGATAGCCATTGCCTCTTATTGCTTTCAATTTTTTTCTCGTGTCAACATAGAACAACAAGAGTGTTGGGTGAGTTTTTTTGATTTTTCAGGGTTCGTTTGGACATTTTTATGCATTAACTGAGGTTTCAATGCATTTATGTGCATAATTCAAATATGAACTACATGCGCATGCTCGAGTGCATATAAATTGGTTGAAAAATCAAATATGTGTCCTTGGGTGCATGCTTAGGTCCCATGCAAGAAATGGGAATGAATTTCAAACACCAGGGCACCTTTGATTGCCGGCAAAACATTGAGATGCCTGTTTTTTAAATTCTAGTAAATCCAAAACTCGTCTGAAATTCATGAAACTTGGCATGCTATCTTGGAGCGCCATCAACATGCCGTGGTACAAATTTTGTCCCATTTGGGGCAGGTTTGGGTATATGCTTCTCTCAAACCAGAGCTTCTCACCACAAGCATGATGGTTTCGGTAGGGAACGTCCCACCTTTGGGGACGAAACGATATCTATTGCCTCTTATTGCTTACAAATTTTTTTCTCGTGTCAACATAGAACAACAGGAGTGTTGTGTGAATTTTTGTGATTTTTCGGGGTTCGTTTGGACATTTTTATGCATTAACTGAGTTTTCATTGCATTTATGTGCATAATTCAAATTTGAATACATGCGCATGCTCCAGTGCATTTAAATTGGTTGAAAAATCAAAGCTGTGTCCTTGGGTTCATGCTTAGGTCCCATGCAAGAAATGGGAATGAATTTCAAACACCAGGGCGCCGTTGATTGTTGGCAAAACACTAAGATGCCTGGTTTTCAAATTCTATTAAAGCCAAAACTCTTCTGAAATTCATGAAACTTGGCATGCTATCATGGAGCGGTATCACACATGCCGTGGTACTAATTTTGTCCCATTTGGGGCAGGTTTGGGTATATGCTTCTCACAAACCGAAGCTTCTCACAACAAGCATGATGGTTTTCGGTAGGGAGCGTCCCACCTTTGGGGACGAAACAATTTCCATTGCCTCTTATTGCTTTCAAATTTTTTTCTCATGTCAACATAGAACAACAGGAGTGTTGTGTGAATTTTTGTGATTTTTCGGGGTTCGTTTGGACATTTTTATGCATTAACTTAGTTTTCAATGCATTTATGTGCGTAATTCTAATTTGAACTACATGCGCATGCTCCAGTGCATATAAATTTGTTGAAAAACCAAATCTGTGTCCTTGGGTGCATGCTTAGGTCCCATGCAAGAAATGGGAATGAATTTCGAACACCAGGGCACCGTTGATTGCCAGCAAAACATTGAGATGCCTGGTTTTTAAATTCGAGTAAATCCAAAACTCATCTGAAATTCAAGAAACTTGGCATGCTATCATGGAGCGGCATCAACATGCCGTGGTACAAATTTTGTCCCATTTGGGGCAGGTTTGGGTATACGCTTCTCACAAACCGGAGCTTCTCACAACAAGCATGATGGTTTTTGGTAGGGAACGTCCCACCTTTGGGGACGAAACGATATCCATTGCCTCTTATTGCTTTCAATTTTTTTTCTCGTGTGAACATAGAACAACAGGAGTGTTGTGTGAATTTTCGTGATTTTTCAGGGTTCGTTTGGACATTTTTATGCATTAACTGAGTTTTCAATGCATTTATGTGCATAATTCAAATTTGAACTACATGCGCATGCTCCAGTGCATATAAATAGGTTGAAAAATCATATCTGTGTCCTTGGGTCGATGGTTAGGTACCATGCAAGAAATGGGAATGAATTTGAAACACCAGGGCACCGTTGATTGCCGGCAAAACATTGAGATGCCTGTTTTTTAAATTCAAGTAAATCCAAAACTCGTCTGAAATTCATGAAACTTGGCATGCTATCATGGAGCGGCATCGACGTGCCTTGGTACAAATTTTGTCCCTTTTGGGCCATGTTTGGGTATATGCTTGTCACAAACCGGAGCTTCTCACAACAAGCATGATGGTTTTCGGTAGGGAACGTCCCACCTTTGGGGACGAAACGATAGCCATTGCCTCTTATTGCTTTCAATTTTTTTTCTCGTGTCAACATAGAACAACAGGAGTGTTGTGTGAGTTTTTGTGATTTTTCGGGGTTCATTTGGACATTTTTATGCATTAACTGAGTTTTCAATGCATTTATGTGCATAGTTCAAACTTGAACTACATGCGCATGCTCTAGTGCATATAAATTGGTTGAAAAATCAAATATGTGTCCTTGGGTGCATGCTTAGGTCCCATGCAAGAAATGGGAATGAATTTCAAACACCATGGCACCGTTGATTGCCGGCAAAAAGTTGAGATGCCTGGTTTTAAAATTTTATTATATCCAAAACTAGTCTGAAATTCATGAAACTTGGCATGCTATCGTGGAGCGGCATTAACGTGCCGTGGTACAAATTTTGTCCCATTTGGGGCTGGTTTGGGTATATGCTTGTCACAAACCGGAGCTTCTCACAACAAGCATGATGGTTTTCGGTAGGGAACGTCCCACCTTTGGGGACGAAACGATATCCATTGCCTCTTATTGCTTTCAAATTTTTTCTCGTTTCAACATAGAACAACAGGAGTGTTGTGTGAGTTTTTGTGATTTTTTGGGGTTCGTTTGGACATTTTTATGCATTAACTGAGTTTTCAATGCATTTATGTGCATAATTCAAATTTGAACTACATGCGCATGCTCCAGTGCAAATAAATTGGTTGAAAAATCAAATCTGTGTCCTTGGGTGCATGCTTAGGTCCCATGCAAGAAATGGGAATGAACTTCAAACACCAGGGCACCGTTGATTGCCACCAAAACATTGAGATGCCTGGTTTTTAAATTCTAGTAAATCCAAAACTCGTCTGAAATTGATGAAACTTGGCATGCTATCATGGAAGGGCACCTGCATGCCGTGGTACAAATTTTGTCCCATTTGGGGCAGGTTTGGGTATATGCTTCTCACAAACCGGAGCTTCTCACAACAAGCATGATGATTTTCGGTAGGGAACTTCCCACCTTTGGGGACGAAATGATATCCATTGCCTCTTATTGCTTTCAATTTTTTTTCTCGTGTCAACATAGAACAACAGGAGTGTTGTGTCAATTTTTGTGATTTTTCAGGGTTCGTTTGGACATTTTTATGCATTAACTGAGTTTTCAATGCATTTATGTGCATAATTCAAATTTGAACTACATGCGCATGCTCTAGTGCATATAAATTGGTTGAAAAATGAAATCTGTGTCCTTATGTGCATGCGTAGGTCCCATGCAAGAAATGGGAATGAATTTCAAACACCAGGGCACTGTTGATTGCCGGCAAAACATTGAGATGCCTGGTTTTTAAAATCTAGTAAATCCAAAACTCGCCCGGTGCGCAGGTTCATCGGGAAGCGTGCGAGATGTTCAACGCAGGATTTTTGCAGCTCTTTAATGCAAACGGTTCAGTGAAGCAGTAAAGCGGCAGAAAATAAACCAAAAAATATACGTGCTGCCACACGCCCCGTGTGTCGTGCGAGCAGGCGTGAGTTGACGGGACGCATGCGAGGAGTCCGCCGCGCAGGCATACTGAGAGGCATGCGTGCAGGTGTGTGTATTGACAGGGAGGCGTGCGAGTAGCTGTGTGAAATGAGGGTAGGAATGGCAGACGTCCGCCGCGCAGGCTCACCGGGAGGCGAGACAACTTTTGACCGCAGCATGCCTCGCTCCCACTGGTCCATATTAATTGCGCGCCCAAGCCACCGGCCATAATAGGCGACCACACCCCCGGTCCACAGTGGTCACCGAAGTCTAGACTCCGAAGTGTATGACGATGTCGTTGAAGCACACCATCGGAGGGAGTGGCGACGCCGGGGCTGGTGAAGCACCCGCACAACGCGTCAAGCTGGCCACAGAGGTTTCCGTCGCCGCCGACGAGGTCTCGCACGGGCAGCATCACGACATTGAATTCGTCGGCACCGTCGTGCCCCCCTAGCTGGAGCCGGAGGTCAACAGCAACTCCGGTAACAACTGCGACTCCGACGGAAAACCGGTTAGTCACCTACATATATGTTTGTGCCTTTTTTCTTCCTGATCTTGGGAATTGATTTCAAATGTCCTACATGTTATGCCATTTTTTCTTTCATATTGGTAAGAACACAGATGAGGCTCCGACCAACGCCGCCGCCGGATGTAGACCTTGGACCCGGCTGTGCGGCCAGAAGCGCCCCGTGGACCCGAGGAACCAGTAGAATCTCCGGCGGACCGCATCAGCGATCTCCCGGACGAATCCTTGGGGAGATCATATCCCTTCTCCCCACCAAGGATGACTGCCGCACACAAGTCCTCGCATCTCAGTGGCGCACTCTGGGGCGCACCGCGCCTCTTGATCTCGACTGTCGTCAGCTATCTGTCGATGATGATTCTGAACTCCCCGGAGCCATCATCTCCTCCCACGGGGGCTCTATTCAACACATCTGCATCCCGACATGCTACCTGCTATACATACCCTGCACGGTGGCCGCCTGGCTGACATCCCGTCAAATCGATAAACTCCGGCAGCTTGAGTTCTTCCATGACTATGTATGTAACATACCACGAACCGATGTATCTGTGCCCTCACCACCGATGTCCATCACGTGGTTTTACTCCTCTCTCCACACCGCCACCTTTGCCCGGTGCCATCTAGCAGACAATCTGGTACAAATGCTTCGACTCCCACTGCTAAAAAAACTTGCGCTTGTGGTGGTTGATCTTTTGGAGGCCGCACTGCACAGCATCATCCACTCCAGCTGCCCTGCCCTGGAGCGCTTGCTGCTTGTTTTTGCAATGGAAATTCATATACGTTGTCTCAAAATAAAGTCGCCCCACCTTGTAAGCATGGGAATTTGTTTGTTTGGACATGATCTCATCATCGAAGATGCCCCTTCACTTCAAAGGTTGCTCCTTGTTTCTCGTACAGTACCTTCGCAAATAACTAGTCTCTGCCCCTAAACTGGAGACCTTGGGTGCAATTCGTGATCCTTTTCGATGGTTCAAAATGGTGTTTGGCTCCACACCTATTGAGGTACTGTATATTATTCACGTAAACTTTTGTAATCTTCCTTTTTCATTTGTGCGCATAAGTTAAGTATCATCTTGGAGTACACTTTTGGTACTAATATTATGTTCTATGCTCAATGAAGAGCTTGTCTGTCCTATCAGTGGTGGTGGATTCTGTCAAGACCTTACATATCAGTATGTGGTGTTTTGATCTGAACACGATTATTGGCTTGCTGCAATGCTTTCCATGTCTGGAGAATTTGTATATAAAGGTGATGATTTCACGCACATTGAAAGCCCATATATAATGTACTATAATTAAGCATTGAGCTATCACTCTTTCAACATAATCTTTTTAGACATTAACTGTTTTCAATCTTCATCTCTATTTAAGCACTAACACGTGGAGAAAAAGGTATAACCAATTGATGGTTCAAGAAGCACCGGGATTTTCTCAGATCTCATGACATTTGTTTGAAGACAGTAACACTGGAAGGATATACATCCAACAATGCAAACACTAGATTTGTCACAATCTTCATGTTGAATGTGAGGGCACTATTGTCCGTGAGGACTAAGTTTTTCGACAAGAAGTTTCTTATAGCTGCAAATGTTGAACAACATAAAAAGAAGTTTCAGGTGGACCTAAGGGCTTCTGATCGTGCTCGGCTTCTATTTACAACAGCTTGTCATCATGTACCAGTAGAATTTCTGGGTGGGGATCTTGATTTTATGGATCAGACCGATCCATTTGATTGTGACTGCCGAAAACTTTGGTTGAGTAAGATGTCATTGTCCTGTTCAATCTGGATTTTGTCTAAACCTGATGAGCAGTTAATCCTTCTTTTGTACTGTTTGTAAGCTGGAGTTAGATATTGTTTCCCTTTTCAACTCGGTTTTAACCCATATTTTCTTTCATACTGGGCCAATGGCTTGCCATTTCTTTCATTAAGACATAAATATTATAAGCATTCACAACATAGGGAAAGAACATCACTGTTACTGTTAGTCCAATTTGTGAAAAGTTTTGGGACAAACTTCTTACAAACAGGAGCTTCTCTCAAAAAGCCTCATGGTTCCGAGAGGGACCTTGTCACCTATGTGTGCGAAACGACATACGATATCTCTTCCCACCTTGATTTATTTTACAGAGGCAACATGCAACTATATACAGTAGTGTCGTCCTAAAAATATGAAATTATTCACGGTTCGTTTTGCCTTTTTATACATTATTTGAGTTTCCTAGGCATTTTGGAACATACTTTCGTGTGTGCAAAGGTCATGCGTGTACTAGCCACATATGTAATTCGATGTTCAATCTGTTTATGGAATCAAGTCCTTATAAGGTATAAGTACATATGCTGTTGTTCTGTGTGCAATGACATCACACACGGACCCTCCTGGGGAACCCGTCAGTGATGATTTAATCAACCGCTGACAATTGTATACCACCAAGCGTTTGCCACAACACACATGGCTTATTAGCAGCAATCGTCTGTGTTATTATGGATCTTCGCACACATTTTTGATTACAGACCTGTTTGCCGCGTATCACACACATCTTGTTATATTGAACCGTTTCCGTTCTCTTGGCTCAAAGCAAACAGTTCATCCGAGTGAACTGCATGCCGTATATCGCACACATCTTCATCTGGCTGACCATTTCTTTTGAGTTGCCTAATCACAAACAGTTCATCCGAGTGAACCGTATGCTTTATATAGCACACACCTTCATCTGGTTGCCCGTTTATTTTGTTCCTCATCATCACAAACAGTTCATTGAACTGAACCGTATGCCCTGCATCGCACACGCAACTAAAATCTGAACCGTGTTTGATGCATCCTCCATCGCAAACGTTTTGCACATTTTTTGACAGTTTTTTACATCCCCGTTTGCGATTAGTGCATCGCACACAGTTTCGTGAAAGGGTCTATGATCGCAGTGTCGCGTTAGCAGCATCCTGCAGTAGTGCATGGAAATCTTTTTGGATTTCTTTTTAGTGCTACTACTAAGCATGCATAGAAAGTAAATTACAAAAACTAAATTTTTTTGGTTTTTCTAAAGTTCTTCAAATACACAAGAAGAAAGCAAGAAAATAAATCTAAGCATGGATGATACAATGAAAAAGTGTGAACACTGACAAATAGAATGATATGAACATGAATGTATTGTCGGTGAGAACACGTACTCCCCCAAGCTTAGGCTTTTGGCCTAACTTGGTAGTCAATCAGTAGCCTGGATGGTAGTAGAGATCTTGAGGAGCAGGCATCCACTCATCCCATTGCTGAGGTACCTGTGCAGCCTCTACAGCAGCGTGAGCGTTCCAGTAGGCGATGATGTCTGCAGGCATAATCCTATATCCGCCCCTGGCAGCAGAATCAAACAAAGCAGGTGAAGGCAAGGGGATAACATCACGAGTTGTAACGCTATATACCAGGTTATAAGGAATGGCAATATCAGGACGATCATGTGTAATAAAGTGATGGTGATCCATGGCTGCTCGGTAAAGGTAGACCTTGGTCAGAGGGTAATCAAGAGGGTGTATCTCAACCTCGAAGTGAGCCGCCAAATGAGTAGCAAGGAAGGCGACGAGCCACGATAGCTCCCAAGCTATACGTGTTGTCGCCCTCAAGTGCACAACGTAAAACAACAAGGTCTGGTGAACTAAGTGCACCCACCTTCTCCCTAGCAAGCAAGCATTTGGTAATAAAATATGCAAAGTAACGAACAACAGGAAAATGTAAGCCAGCAGCAGTGATGGCTGACACTCCTCTCTCATCACCCACAGTCAAAATGTGATAAAAATCCTCAAACGCAGCCGACCTAGGCTCAGCCAGACTCCCATCAGAAGGGATCAAGCATATGTCACAAAATTCAGTAAGTTGTATCTGATGGTTTTCAGCATATAAATCAAAGCTCACTTCAGGAGGATTATTTCTAGGCAAGAAAGTGAAGCTTTGAGCAAAGATGTTCGTGAGGATTTGGTGCTGGTCACACTCATCTGCGATGAAGTCGGTGAGGCCGACAGTGGCGATATATTGCGTGAACTCCTCAAAAATTCCAGCCTCCTGCAGGAATGGGGTGTGCGGCCATTCGCACGGCCATACTTCCGCCAACCTCCGAGGGTAGAGATCATTGTCAGAAGACTCCCCAATGACACCCTTGGAGTTCTTCTTAGAACCAAACTTTCTGAAGATATTCATGTCCGCGTACAATTTTCTGAAAATAAAAATTTCCGGGTGACAAAAAATTGTCAACAAAATTTTATAAGATTGACAGCAACTACTCATGGGGATGCATAGAAGCCATCACTACTAGGAAAAGGCCTACTAGTGGCGCACCAGTTTTGCCTACTAACAGCGCACTACTGGTGCGCCACTAGTACCACGCCACTAGTAATTAATACTAATGGCGCACCACTGGTGCGCCATTAGTATACCAGATACTAATGGCGCACCAGGCAGTGCGCCATTAGTATAGGCCACGGTGCGCCATTAGTATTTTTGAACTTTGAAGGCGGGAAAATAGTAGTGGCGCACCGTCTAAATTTGGATCTGGATCGCGATTTTTTGCCCATTTTTTGCTCGTTTTTTTGCTCATTTTTTTGCATGATATTTTTTCAAATTTTGTTCTCGTTTTTGTATCTTGTACGTTCTTTTGCCGTGTTCTTTTGCCGAAGAGGAGTTCGCCGGAGAGGAGGGCCGAGGTCACCGGAGAGGAGGAGGAGGAGGTCACCGGAGAGGCGCTCGCCTACATCGCCGGAGAGGAGGAGGAGGTCGCCCGAGAGGAGGAAGGAGAAACTGTGAGGGGAGGGGAGGAGAGGAGGGAGGAGGAGCTCACCGGAGAGGAGGGAGGAGGAGATCACTGGAGAGGAGGGAGGAGCAGATCATCGGAGAGGAGGGAGGAGAAACCGTGAGGGGAGGGGAGGGGAGGAGAGGAGGGAGGAGGAGGTCGCCGGAGAGGAGGAGGAGGAGGTCGCCGGAGAGGAGGAGGGTAGTATGGTGGAGGAGAGAAGGGGAGATGGAGTGGAGGAGAGGAGGAGATGGAGTGGAGGAGAGGTGGAGTGGAGGAGAAGAATGAAGAGGTAAGGAGGAGAGGACCATGCCCAGCCATATATACGTCATAGTAATGGCGCACCGTGGGCAGGTGCGCCATTACTAACTTTTTTTTATTTTTTTATTTATTTTGAATTTTGAAGGCGGGAAGATAGTAATGGCGCACCATGGGCAGGTGCGCCATTAGTAAGTTTGAATTTTTTTTGAATTTTTTTGCCTCTCCAGATCTTAAAAGCCCCGTATCTTTTTTTCTGTTAGGTTTTTGAGGATTTTGAAAATGTTTAACGGGGTTCCCCCGATTAAATTCGGAGGTAACTTTTCGAGTAGATGATTTTTCATATAAAAAACTTTTTCATCCGAGTTCGTATGCAAAAGTTATGCCCATTTTACAAATTCTCGAGAGATTTTGCAAAAAAGTCAAAAATTCATGTTTGTAAATTTTGCTGACAACTAGACCACATATCACATGGGAATCTTATTTTCTTTTATTTTTTTGACATTTCTATCATTTTCTTTTATTTTTTTGAAACTGAAAAGGCGGTCCATGGGGGGGGGGGTGTGCATTCGGGGGAATGTTTGGGCCAAATTACTAATGGCGCACCGTGGAGTGGTACGCCATTACTAGTAACTAGTAATGGCGCACCACACCCACGGTGCGGCATTAGTAGTTTAAAAAATAAAATAAAAAAAATTTGATTTTTTTTTGAAACACAATTACTAATGGCGCACCGTGGGAGTGGTGCGCCATTACTAGTTTAACTAGTAATGGCACACTATCCCCTGGTGCGCCATTACTAGTTTTGAAAAAAAAATACTAATGGCGCACCGTGGATGTGGTGCGCCATTAGTATTTGCACACTAATGGCGCACCAACACATGGTGCGCCATTACTATTTAGTAATGGCGCACCACATGCACAGTGCGCCATTAGTGTCCATATTGGCTATAGCTGTTTTTGTAGTAGTGCATAGCAAGCATTCAAACTACTTAAAACACTAAGAATTCAACATGCAAGCACATCTACAGCAGCACCAAGAGCAGCTAATTATTCAAAGTATAAACCACTAAAACAAAAACTAATTGGACAAATGGTGGTGGAGTCACATACCAAGCAACAATCCCCCGAAACAATTTCGGAAACGGAGTTTCGAGCAAAGATATCGAAATCCGCGGGTTTGAGCTCAAGAACACGGGAGAGAGAGCAATGGGGTTTTTTTCTGGAGGTAAGTGATGATGTGGGCTAAAGAGATAAGTGAGGGGGCCCACGTGGGGACCACAACCCACCAGGGCGCGCCTGGGGGTCCTGGTGCGCCCAGGTGGGTTGTGCCCACCTAGTGCACCTCCCTCTGGTATTATTTGCACCAAAAATGCTTAAATATTCAGGAAAAAATCATATAAAATTTTCAGGGCATTCTGAGAACTTTTATTTTTGGGTCATTTTTTATTGCACTGGAAATTCAGAAAACAGACAAAACATGGCATTTTATTTTATTTAACTAATAAAAACATAAAACAAAAGGTAAGGACAGAAGGTAGTGCTTACTAAATTCATCAACTTCATACCGTTCAAAAATGATCCATCAATAAGGTTGATCAGGTCTTATTCACAACCACTTTCTATTAGCATGAAATCGAAGAACTTCCGTAAATCACTAAGTTACCTCAATTGGGCTATGCATTTCCCCAACAATAAGCATTTCATATTTCTTTTCGACAGTAGGTAGAGGTATTTGAAAACTTCCAATAGTGATTGTCGTAGATTTTTCAATAACATTAATACCATTCACATGGAATTGTTTCTTCAGAAAATGCACCGTATGCTCATTGCCATTAATATGAAAAGTGACCTTGCTTTTATTGCAATCAATAACAGCCCCGGCAGTATTCAAGAAGGGTCTACCAAGGATAATCGACATGTTTCATCCTCGGGCATCTCAAGTATAACAAAGTCAGTCAAAATAGTAACATTGGCAACAACAACAACGGGCACATCCTCACAGATACCGATAGGTATGGTAGTTGATTTGTCAGCCATTTGCAAAGGTATTTCAGTAGGTGTGAGTTTATTCAAGTCAAGTCTTTTATATAAAGAGAAAGGCATAACACTAACACCAGTTCCTAAGACACACAAAGCAGTATTCACATAATTCTTTTTGATAGAGCAAGGTATAGTTGGTGTACCCGGATCTCCAAATTTTTTAGGCACTCCATCTTTAAAAGTGTAATTAGCAAGCATAGTGGAGATTTCAGCTTCCGGTATATTTTCTCTTATTTGTGATGATGTCTATCATGTACTTTGCATAAGGAGGCATTTTCAAGATATCAGTCAAGCGACTACGCAAAAAGACTGGCCTCGGCATTTCAGCAAAGCGTTCAAATTCTTCATCATCTTTCTTTTTAGTTGACTTGGATGGAAAAGGCATAGGTTTTTGAACCCACGGTTCTCTTTCTTTACCGTGTTTTCTAGCAACAATGTCTCTTTTGTCATATCTTTTATTCTTAGGTTGTGGGTTATCAAGATCAACAGGTGGTTCTATCTCAACATCATTATCTAGTTCTTTATCATTGGTTGCTTGAGAGTCTTCATGAACCTCATCAATCTTTTTCATTATCACTAGGTGAGTGTTCATTACTAGATTGAGTTTCAGCATTAGAGATAGAAGTTTCATTTTCATTATCAGGAGGTTTCTCTATTTCAGGTTCACTAGAGGTATGCAAAGTCCTATCATTTTTCTTTTTCTTTTTCTTTTTAGAAGGACTAGGTGCACTAGCATTAGCTCTTTGTGAATCTTGTTCTATTCTTTTTGGGTGTCCCTCGGGATAAAGTGGTTCCTGAGTCATTTTACCTCCTCTAGTTGCAACTCTAACATCAAAGTCATGCATATTATGATTCATTTCATTAAGTAATTCTCTTTGTGATTTAGCAACTTCTTCTAACGAAGTTTGAACCATAGAAGCATGTTTTCCCACACCTCTAACATCATTTGAGATTCTAAATAACAAGTCACTCAAGCGAGCAATCATATCAGAATTATATTTCAATTGTTTCGTAACATTGGCATTGAAGTGATCTTGTTTTCTAATATAGTTTTCAAACTCATACAGGCATTGACTAGGATGCATATTGTGAGGATTATCATTTCATTGAACTTCATAAGGGAATTTACCTCTACCACCTTAGGCATGGGTGGTGTATTAAGCCCATGTATTTCTTCAACAGGAGGTAAATTTTTAATATCCTTAGCTTTAATACCTTTTTCTTTCATAGATTTCTTTGCCTCTTGCATATCTTCAGGACTGAGATATAATATACCTCTGTTCTTTGTAGTGGGTTTTGGCGGTGGTTCAGGAAGGGTCCAATCATCATAATTTTTTAATATGTTATTCAATAATTCTTCAGCTTGTCCAACAGTTCGTTCCAGAAAGCATCGGTTATTCCATTATAGAAGATATCAAATATTTCATTTTTCTTAAGAGGATGATCAGGCAAAGCATTAAGTAACTGGCAAAGCCTCCCCCAAGCTTGTGGGAGACTCTCTTCTTTAATTTGCACAAAGTTAAATATTTCCTGTAAGGCAGCTTGTTTCTTATGAGCAGGAAAATATTTTTCAGAGAAGTAATAAACCATATCCTGGGGACTATGCACACAACCAGGAGCAAGAGTATTGTACCAAGCTTTAGCATCACCATTTAATGAGAAAGGAAATAATTTGAGAATAAAGTAGTAGCGAGTTTTCTCATCATGAGTAAAGATAGTGGCTATATCATTCAACTTAGTAAGATGTGCCACAACAGTTTCAGTTTCATAACCATGGAAAGGATCATATTCAACCAAAGTGATTAACTCTGGGTCGACAGAGAATTCATAATCCTTGTCATCAATAAAGATAGGTGAAGTAGCAAACTTAGGATCACATTTCATTCTAGCATTCAGAGATTTTTCTTTATACTTGCGTAATAATTTCTCTAGATCATCTCTATCATTGCAAGCAAGAATATTTCTAGTTCTTTCTTCACTCATAATATAACCTTCCGATACCTTAGGCAATTCATATCAAGGAAGCCTAGTTCTAGCAGGTGTTTCAGGAGATTCAATTTCAAGCTCATCATCAGATTCAACAACATCATGTTGTATAACTCTAGCAATTTGTTTATCAAGAAAATCACCAAGTGGCACATCATCATTATCAAGCAAGGTACTAGCATCATCATAAGCATCATTCATAGTAGAAGTAGCATCATCAATAACTTGCGATATATCAGAATTGATAGCATGTGGTGGTCTTGCAAGTTTACTCATAACAAAAGGTGAATCTAAAGCAGAACTGGATGGAAGTTTCTTACCTCCCCTCGTACTTAAGGGAAATATCTTAGGCTTAGGATCCTTCAGATTCTTCATAGTGATAATATGATAATAATCCCAAGTGACTCAACAAATATAGCTATTCTCCCCGGCAACGGAGCCAGTAAAAGGTCTTGATAACCCACAAGTATAGGGGATCGCAATAATTTTCGAGGGTAAAGTATTTAACCCAAATTTATAGATTCAACACAAGGGGAGCCAAAGAATATTTGAAGGTATTAGCAGCTGAGTTGTCAATTCAACCACACCTGGAGATTAATTATCTATAGCAAAGTGATCAGTAGCAAAGTAGTTTGATAGTTTTGATAGTAGTGACAGCAGCAACGGTAACAATAACAGTGATAGCAGTAATTTGTAGCAAGTGTAACAGTGATGATAGCAATAGTAATGCAGTAAGATCAATAAGGATAAATTCGTAGGCATTGGATCGGTGATTTGTTGGATGATATTCATCATGTGACAGTTACAACCTAGGACGATACGACACTAGCTCCAGTTCATCGATATAATGTAGGCATGTATTCCATAAATAGTCATACGTGCTTTATTAAAAGAACTTGCATGACATCTTTTTTCCTACCCTCCCATGGCAGCGGGGTCCATATTGGAAACTAAGGGATATTAAGGCATCCTTTTAATAGAGAACCGGAACAAAGCATTAACACATAGTGAATACATGAAGTCCTCAAACTACGGTCATCACCGAGAGTGGGCCCGGTAGTTGTCACTCCGGGGTTGTCGGATCATAACCGTAATAGGTGACTATAACTTGCAAGATCGGATCTAAAACATGGATATAATGATGAATTCATAAATGGTTCAGATCTGCGTTCATGGCACCCGGGCCCAAAGTGACAAGCATTAAGCATAACAAAGTCATAGCAACATCAATCTAAGAACACAGTGGATACTAGGGATTAGGCCCTAACAAAACTAACTCGATTACATGATGAATCTCATCCAACTCCTCATCGACCAATGAGCCTACGAAGGAATTACTCACTCCCGGTGGGGAGCATCATGGAATTGGTGATGGAGAAGGGTTGGTGATGACGAAGAATGAAGATCCCCTCTCGGGAGCCCAAAACGGACTCAAGATCTGCCCTCCCAAGGAAGAACAGGACTTGGCGGCGGCTCCGTCTTGTGGATCGCGATAATTCTTTCTCGCTATTTTTTTGGAAATATGTGATTTTATAGTATCAGGGGGTCATCAGCGGGGCCACCAGGTGGGTACAACCCACCTGGGCGCGCTAGTAGTGGGGACGCGCCCTGGTGGGTTGTGCCCACCCAGGGGCTCCTCTCTGGTGGGTCTTGGCTCCAATAATTCTCTTTTATTCCATAAAAAATCCTCGCAAAGTTTCATTCCATTCCGAGAACTTTTATTTCTGCACAAAAACAACACCATGGTAGTTCTGCTGAAAACAGCGTCAGTCCGGGGTTAGTTTCATTCAAATCATGCAAATTAGAGTCCAAAACAGGAGGAAAAGCATGAGAAAAAGTAGATACGTTGGGGACGTATCAGCGGCTGGACTGCTCATAGATCTCCTGATTCCTCGCCTCTGCGTCGGCGTCTGTTGCGGCCACGGCTGCGGTAAGACTCTTTGCATGCTTGACAAGGCACTCCTCCTCCTCCGCAGGAACTCGATGTAGCTCACAAGGTCGCTGACGCATGTGCGGGCCTCCACCTACACCTCCTTCCTTCGGGCGGTGGTGGCGGAGCGGGTGATGATCCTGGCGGTCGACGGTGGGCTGGCGGCCACGGTGGCCGACGATCGGGTGGCGGCCACGACGGCCACCTCCCGCCTTCGGGCTGCTGTGGCGGAGCGGGTGATGGCCGGGAGTGGGGTGGCAGCTATCGGTGTCAAAAGCGCCCGATCTCTGGTAGGGGGTCCCGAACTGTGCATCTGATGATCGAAGGTAACAGGAGACAAAGGGGACATGATGTTTACCCAGGTTCGGGCCCTCTTGACGGAGGTAAAACCCTACTTCCTGCTTGATTGAATTTTATGAGTATAGGGGTTACAAGAGTTGATGTACCTTGAGATCGTAACGACTAAACCCTAGATGTGTAGCCTATACGAATTATGATGATCTCTACGGACAAAACCCCCGGTTTATATAGACACAGGAGGGGCCCGGGGTTGTACAAAGTTGGTTTACAGAAGAAGGAAACTATACATCCGAATGCCAACCTTGCCATCCACGCAAAGGAGAGTCCTATCCAGACACGGGGGAATGTCTTTTGCCTTGTATCTTCATGGCCCAATAGTCCGGCCTATATCATACAGCCCGGACACCCGAGGACCCCCTAATCCAGGACTCCCTCAATAGCCCCCAAACTTGCCTTCAATGACAATGTAGTATCCGGCTTATGTCTTCGGCTTTGCAAGGCGGGTTCTTCATTATACCTCGGATTTGATGACAGTCCGATCTTGACTTCTGGGTTCTGTCTTTATGATTTCATCCCATTGTCGTTTCGATTTTCGCGCGCCGGGCGAATACGAACGGTCCACGCCTTTTGCAAATAAGACCCTCACCATGCTTGCAGGGCGTCTATATACGGAGATGTAGATCCCCAAACGCCATCTCACATCGCGCAAAAGAAAAACCGTCAAGTTTAGCTACGAACAAAGCTTCCCACCTTGGCCAGTGCCTCAGGCTCCTCTTCGCCCCCCACGGCCCTCAAGAGGGCGATTGGCAGAGTTGCTCCGTGCCTCACATTCAGCTGAGTCGATTCCAGACGCAGGGCTATCTCCCCCTCGTGGATCTAGTCTCCATTCGAGTGGGATTGGCGTCAATCGGCAATGACGTGATGGCTGAGAACTTCCCCAACCCCAATAAGGAGGAGAGGGTGTGCTTCGTCCCATTCCTATTGTGGGGCCTAGGATTCCCAATCTATCCCTTTCTTAGGGGGCTATTGGAATTTTACGGCATCCAACTGCACAACCTTACCCCAGGTTCGATTCTGCACATCTCAGGTTTCGTTGCCCTTTGCGAGTTATTCTTAGGCATCGAGTCCCATTCTGAACTATGGAGGAAGTTCTTTTGCCTTGTTGCCCGCCATCGAGGAGGCTCCATATTTGAAGTGGGCGGCGCCGAAGTATGGCGTATAGTCGGATCCGGATACCTCATGGGAACTCCCAAATAGGTATATCCACAGTGGTCTTCGGAATGGTTTTACATGGATGACGTCCCACTGCCGGACCCAGTTCGGTGCGACCTCCCTGAATTTTCTAGCGCTCCCTTAAAGAAGCGTTTCAACTGGCGTCCCCGAAGCCCCAAGGAGGAAGATATTGCAGAAGTAAAAATGCTGGTCAGCAAGGTCAAATTGCTAGCCCATACTCAGCTCTCAATAGTTGAGGTTATGGCTATTGCGATAAAGAGGTGCGTTCAGCCTCTCCAGTCAAGAGTAACTCCCTTATGGTGTTACAATGGAGAGGATGATGTGTCCCGTTACAGACGCAAGGGTCCGTACACCCCTGCCGAACTGGCCACGATCTTGGCCGATATGTATAAGGGTGAAAAAGAATATTTCCTCCGCTTAAACTGCCGGGAAGCCTATTCCATGTACAGCCCCATCGAATGGGTAAGACTTCGATTATCTGTACAGCTATGCCGTCACAGTATACTAACCGAATTTGCTTCTGACTGCCATAACATAGTCATGGAGGACGATGACCGAGGACGTCCACTGTCCTGCTCCACAGCTGGAGGATCATGACCGCGATGGAGATCCTGGCTTTCGCGAGGATTTGGACATATACATAGCATTCGATGACGGGGTATTTTATCAAGCGAGCCTTGACGGCTCGAAAGTGGCTATCACCGCCGACTACCCCTGCCTCTATCCCTCTTGTATCATAAGTATTCAGAGGGCTCTTAAAAGGAAATCCCTACTTACATTTTTATCAGTTACACTGACCCAGATTATAATAGGATCGGCGCTTGGCGGACCGTACCTCCTCGAGGGTGGCCCCCACGCAAGGTTGTCGTTCAAAACGAAAAGAGACCGGGAGTACTACAGAAACCTCACAGTCTTGCAAGATGTACGTTTGTTTAATACATGCCTAGGCATGGGTCCGGATTGTTGAAAGTCTCCTTTTGTCCATGATATCAGGAGGAGGTGGGAACACGCCCAGTTAGCCGAATGTCCGCCAATCCGGTATCAGACTTGCCAACTAGGACGAGAGCCGATGCAATGCCAGTTCCGCCTCCTCAAGAGGATTCGGACGACGTGTCAGTCATGAATTCCAAAGTGGAGAGCGTGATGAATCACCGTCGATTGAAAGAGGCTATGCGCACTCCGGCCTTTTCTGAACAAGAGTTTACCACACTTAGTTCGGTGGATGCATATACCCATGCCGCTCGAGACGGACTCACCGGAGTCACTTAGCTGTTTTCAAAGGATATACAAGTAAAAGTTTATGCAATTTGAATAGACATACACCAGTAGCCCCCGAGACTTAAAGCGGTGATCCCAACCGATTTAAGGATCTATATTGCATGCAGGTTCTCAAAGAGAAGAACACTGTGCTAGCCCAGGAGCTGAAGACGAATCAAACGCAGCTGAATGCCGTCACCGCCGAACTAGAGGAAATGAAAAAGGCCGCAACGAACACATCCAAAGGTAAAAACATGAGGAGGAAAAGGACAGACAATCCGAACAGATAGAGAGCTTAAAAGCTCAGTTATCGGCCGTTCAGAAATAGAATGAGAAGTTGAAGGGCGGTATGTTCGGTATGTCTTCCTGCCTCTTTTTTGTATTTAAAACCATCATAGGGGCTCATGTTTAAACCATAATTCGAAATTTCATGACTTTGTTGCTGCAGGCCTATTGACTGGTCGACTGGAGGAAGAAGTATCCGGATCTCAAGGTGACGTGCTGAAGGAGCTGTCCGTGGTACATGCCCGGGCCCGGAAAGACACAAATAGTATGGTAAAGGCATTATGGCCATCTGATAGGCCTCCAGAAAGTATGGAGGATTTGGCAAACCTATTCAATGGTGCCCGACGCCGGTGCGAGCTATGGAAGACATCCGCCTGTCGTGAAGGCGCACGAGAAGCCCGTGCCATGGTGAAAACATGCTTCACCAAGCTTGATCCAAATCATATGGCCCGAGTGGGACCACAGGGACCATACGGGAAAGAAATTCCCTTGAATTTGGTGTATGACCAAGTAATGATAGCGGCGAAGTATTCGCAAGAAGACTGTAAGCTAGATAGTCTTGTAGATGGAATAGATAAGGAATAGGTAGTTGATTCGATGCATTGATGTAATTTATGATCAACTTGTACCTTTATCCGAACAATTGGAAAGTTTGTCAATCCAGGCTTTAGGCTTTGACCTTCGAACCAAAATGGTGGAGTGATTCCGGATACAATCTGGAATGAAAAGAGGCATTCAGCTATGTCCAGAAACCAGGCAACCCAGTCATTGTGCTCGAACAGACAAAATATTCTAGTTCAGGATGTATGTTATATTACATATGTAAGAAACATCTTCCAAGGAGAATAGTTCTGTTAAGGGTTCCTTTCCTTGGGTAGGTATGTTTGAAGTATGTGTGTCGGGGCCTTGGCCCGTAATACGGAAAGACTGCCCCGCAGTGTTTAGAGCGATTACAGTAATGTAACAAACTGTCATTTGATTGCTGACTCCTTATTCTCTTTAGAATGCTAGCTTTCGGCTTCACCCGTCTGAGGTACATGTCCGGATGACCCGGTTGTAACAATCACAGAGGTGCTCTTTTTACGCCCTAGCCGAACAATCTGGAACGTAGGACATAAACACAGGAGCAAGGCAACCCAGCTTGGCAAAAACTTAAGTAATAGAGGTGCATATAATGGCTAAAAAGGAGTGTATATGAACAAACGACGTATGCACTGTGAGCTCTAGGCTCTTTAATAACAATATGCTTCTGTTAACAAAGCCCCCAAGTGTCCTGGGTATATACATTTTAGGATGTGCACCCCGTAAGTGTTCGGTTTATCCGAACATACCTTGGGGATCGTACAAAAACAAAAATATAGAAAAGAAATGAAGGGGAGAAAAAACAAAAAAAGAGGGACATGACCGGACTTATGCGTAGAATCTTCGGAGGCGACCAGCGTTCCATGGGTTTGGCTCTAAGCGATTATCCGATGCATTATGAAGGCGATAGGTCCCTCCTGTGAGAACTTCATCTATGATAAAGGGGCCCTCCCACTTTGGTTTGATCTTTTCCTTCTTCTTCTCCGGGAGGCGTAGAACGAGCTGGCCGACATTATAACTCTTGGCCCGCACTTCTCTGCTTTGGTATCGTCCAGCCTGCTGTTGATAGAATGCGGAACGAGCTTTTGAAACATCGCGCTCCTCCTTTAGGCCGTCCAGGTCGTCCTGATGATCAAGCTCGGCTTCTCTCTCTTCATACATGCGCAGTCGAGGTGAGTCATGAATAATGTCGCAGGGAAATATAGCCTTTGCGCCGTACACCATAAAAAAGGGGGTGTATCCAGTCGTGCAATTGTGTGTGGTCCGTAGCCCCCAGAGTACGGAATCGAGTTCCTCGACCCAGTGTTTATCCGATTCCCGAAGGGATCGCACTAGTTTGGGTTTGATGCTGCTCATTATCAGGCCATTGGCCCGTTCGATCTGACCGTTTGTTTGAGGATGATATACGGAGGCGTAATCGAGCTTAACGCCCACATTGGTACACCACGTTTTCACCTCATCGGCTGTAAAATTAGAGCCATTGTCAGTAATAATGCTATGTGGGACACCATAACGGTGTACCTCGCCGGATATGAAGTAGATCACCGGCCCAACTTCGGCCGTTTTGACTGGTTTGGCCTCTATCCACTTAGTGAATTTATCCACCATCACTAGCAAATATTTCTTCTCATGGCTTCCCCCTTTAAGTGGTCCGGCCATATCCAGCCCCCAGACCGCAAAAGGCCAAGTAATGGGGATTGTTTTTAAGGCAGTAGGCGGCATATGACTTTGATTGGCAAAAAGCTGGCATCCTCCACAGCGCTGTATGAGAGTCTGAGCATCTGCTCGGGCCGTTGGCCAGAAGAAACCTGTACGGAAGGCCTTGCTTGCGAGGGCCCGTGCTGCAGGGTGATGACCACCAAGGCCAGCATGTATTTTAGCCAAGAGTTGTCGTCCCTCCTCTTCGGAGATGCATCTTTGAAGAACTCCAGTAGTACTTTTCTTATAGAGCTCACCTTCGTGAACCTTGTAGGCTTTAGAGCGTCGAACGATGCGACGGGCCTCATTTTGGTCATTAGGGAGCTCCTGCCTTATAAGACAGACCAGGAAGGGTTCAGTCCATGGAGCAATGATGGCCATGATTACATGGGCGGAAGGTGTCCTTTCGGTTCCCGAGCCCCCGATGATATCCGAAGTGTGTTCGACATCTGAGGGTATGATCGGCTCCGGAATAGTATTTCCACTTTCATCCTGCCATACCACGGATGGCTTGAAGAGCCTTTCTAGAAAGGTGTTGGGCGGGACGGGGTCACATTTAGCGCGCATTCGAGCAAGGATATCCGCTGCCTGATTACTGTCTCGAGCAATGTGATGGAACTCAAGCCCCTCAAACCGAGCTGATATTGTGAGTATGGCATTGCGATATGCCGTCATCTTTGGATCTTTTGCACTGAATTCTCCAATTATTTGGGGTATTGCGAGGTTCGAATCCCCACGCACCTCTAGGCATTGTATGCCCGTAGAGACAACCATTCGGAGGCCATGTAGTAGGGCCTCGTATTCGGCCGCGTTGTTGGTGTCCGTATACATTATTTGTAGCACGTAGCGGACTGTGTCCCCTGTAGGGGATGTTAAGATCACGCCGGCCCCTAACCCGGCTAGCATTTTAGAGCCGTCGAAGTACATTATCGAGTTGGAGTATGTGTTGTACTCTTTAGGGAGCTCGGTTTCCATCCACTCGGCGATAAAGTCGGCCAGCAGCTGAGATTTAATAGCTCAGCGTGGTTTGTATGTTATTTCAAATGGTAGGAGCTCCATGGCCCATTTGGCTATGCGGCCGGTGGCATCCCGATTGTTTATGATATCATTGGGTGGTACTTCGGATGCCACAGTAATTGAACACTCTTGAAAGTAGTGTCGAAGCTTCCGGGAGGCCATGAAGACCGCATACGCTATCTTCTGATAGTGTGGGTATCAAGATTTGCATGGTGTAAGGACTGCCGATACATAGTATACTGGTTTTTGGAGTGGGAATTTATGCCCCTCATCCTCTCATACGACGATGAGTACGGCGCTCACCACCTGGTGAGTCGCAGATATGTAGAGCAACATAGGCTCACCCGCGCTTGGTGCGGCAAGGATTGGGTTACTTGCTAACAATGTTTTTATTTCTTCCAATCCGGCTATAGCCGCATCCGTCCATTCGAAATGGTCAGTGCGTCGGAGCAGTTGATAGAGAGGCAGTGCTTTTTCTCCCAATCTGGAGATAAAGCCGCACAAGGCTGCCACACACCCTGCTAGTTTTTGCACCTACTTTAAGTCTATTGGCAGTGCCAATTGTGACAGGGCTTGGATTTTGGCTGGGTTCGCTTCGATTCCTCTATTGGAAACAATGAAGCCGAGTAGTTTTCTAGCTGGGACTCCGAAGACACATTTTTCCGGATTGAGCCGTATGTCATGTGTTTGGAGGTTTTCGAATTGAGGTGTAGCTCGTCCACCAATGATTCGACATGTTTGGCCTTGATGATAACATCGTCCACGTATGCCTCCACTGTTTTGCCAATTTGCTTTTCCAGGCATGTTTGAATCATGCGTTGGTAAGTGGCGCCAGCGTTTTTAAGCCCGAAGGGCATAGTGTTGAAGCAGAAAGGCCCATACGGGGTAATGAATGCCATTGCGGCCTGGTCGGACTCCTTCATCTTAATTTGATGGTATCCAGAGTATGCGTCGATGAAACACAATGAGTCGTGTCCTGCAGTCGCATCGATGATTTGGTCAATGCGGGGCAGTGGGAAGGGATCCTTAGGGCAAGCCTTATTAAGGTCTTTGAAATCGATGCAAAGGCGCCAGGATTTATCCTTCTTCGGCACCATGACCAGGTTGGCCAGCCAGCCCGGGTGCTTGATTTCTCTAATGAATCCGGCCTCAAGTAGTTTGGTTAGCTTCTCCCCCATAGCTTGTCGCTTAGGTTGGAGAATCGCCGCAGCGTCTGCTTGACTGGTTTGAACCCCTTTATGATATTGAGGCTGTGTTCAGCCAGTCTGCGCGGGATCCCTGGCATGTCCGAAGGGTGCCAGGCGAAGATATCCCAATTCTCGCGCAGGAACGCTCGTATGGTGGCGTCGCTCGTCGGATCCAGCTGTGCCCCAATGGCTGCTATTTTGTTAGGATCCATCGGGTGCACTTGAAATTTGACTATTTCATCAGCTGGTTTGAAAGATGTGGATTTGGGCCTCTTGTAGAGGATTACATCATCTTTATCCACTATGGAACGTAGAGTGGTTAGCTCTTCGGCCGCGAAGGCCTCGGATAGTGCCTCGAGGGCTAGAGATGCAGTTTTGTTTTCGGCGCTGAGTGATATATTTGGGTCACTTGTGATAGTGATAACTCCGTTGGGCCCTGACATTTTGAGCTTCATGTACCCGTAATGGGGTATGGCTTGAAAGCGTGTGAAGGCGTCTCGCCCTAACAGGGCATGATATCCGTTGTTGAAGGGTGCCACATGGAAGAGTAACTCTTCGGACCTGTAGTTCTCCATTGTGCCGAATACTACATCGAGTTTATTTTTCCCCGAGCATCGTGCTTCTCAACTGGGGATAATGCCGTGAAAGGTGGTGCTGCTTTGCTCAATGTGACTCCTGTCCATTTGCATTTTGTTGAGTGTATCTTCGTATTTGAGGTTTAGTCCGCTGCCATTAGTGAGTCGAAAGCCGTCCACAATTGGATTTAAGACGAAGGCGGCTGGAGCTCGGACTAATCGGGCCCTTGGTTTGTCATCCGCAGTGAAAGTTATTGCCGTACCATTCCAAGGATTTATTGCGGCTAGTTGGTTAACTTCGGCGAGGTCGCGTAGCGCCCTTTTGCGCCGATTGTTTGAAGAAAAGGTCTCGAAGACCGTAAAGACATTGATATCGTCATCTTCTGAAGAGTGCTTCTTTGGAGTATTGTTGGTAAGGATTGCCTCGCCGATCTTAGCCACCTGCCGAAGTACCCAACATGCTCGAAGGCTATGCGTTGGCTCGATATTCGGCGTTGTGTGTATCTGACAAGGCTTGTTGAGCAGTTCATCGAGGATGGTTCCATGTCCTGTCAAGGGCTTGGTTTTCTTGTCAATGGGGAGATGAGTGGGTGCCCCGTAAGGGTGCATCCTTTTTGCCCGTCCGGTGGGCTACTTAAAGGCAGGAGGTTCCCACCGAGCTGTTGATACGTCTCCAACGTATCTATAATTTATGAAGTATTCATGCTATTATATTATCCATCTAGGATGTTTTATATGCATTTATATGCTATTTTATATGATTTTTGGGACTAACCTATTAACCTAGAGCCCAGTGCCAGTTTCTGTTTTTTCCTTGTTTTTGTTTTACAGAAAAGGAATACCAAACGGAGTCCAATTGACGTGCAAATTTTTGATGCTTTTTTATGGACCAAAAGAAGCCCCCGGAGTAAAATAGTTGGGCCAGAAGAGTCTCGAGCCGTCCACGAGATAAGAGGGCTAGCCCAGGGGGTAGGGCACGCCCTCCACCCTCGTGGATGACTCGGAGACCCCCCTGGCGTGAGACCATCGCCAAAAATTCATATCAATACAGAAACCCCCGAAAAGAAACCTAGATCGGGAGTTCCGCCGCCGCAAGCCTCTGTAGCTACCAAGAACCAATCGGGACCCTGTTCTGGCACCCTGCCGGAGGGTGGGATCCATCACCGGTGGCCATCTTCATCATCCCGGCGCTCTCCATGACGAGGAGGGAGTAGTTCACCCTCGGGGCTGAGGGTATGTACCAGTAGCTATGTGTTAGATCTCTCTCTCTCTCTCTCTCTCTCTCTCTCGTGTTCTTCATATGGCATGATCTTGATGTATCATGAGCTTTGCTATTATAGTTGGATCTTATGATGTTTCTCTCCCTCTATCTCCTTGTGATGAATTGAGTTTTCCCTTTGAAGTTATCTTATCGGGTTAAGTCTTTCTGGATTTGAGAACACTTGATGCATGTCTTGCATGTGCTTATCTATGGTGACAATGGGATATCACGTGATTCACTTGATGTATGTTTTGGTGATCAACTTGCGGGTTCAGTGACCTTGTGAACTTATGCATAGGGGTTGTCACACGTTTTCGTCTTGACTCTCCGGTAGAAACTTTGGGGCCCTCTTTGAAGTACTTTGTGTTGTTTTGAATAGATGAATCTGAGATTGTGTGATGCATATCGTATAATCATACCCATAGATACTTGAGGTGACATTGGAGTATCTAGGTGACATTAGGGTTTTGGTTGATTTGTGTCTTAAGGTGTTATTCTAGTACGAACTCTAGGATAGATCGAACGGAAAGAATAGCTTCGTGTTATTTTACTACGGACTCTTGAATAGATCGATCAGAAAGAATAACTTTGAGGTGGTTTCGTACCCTACAATAATCTCTTCATTTGTTCTCCGCTATTAGTGAATTTGGAGTGACTCTTTGTTGCATGTTGAGGGATAGTTATATGATCCAATTATGTTATTATTGTTGAGAGAACTTGCACTAGTGAAAGTATGAACCCTAGGCCTTGTTTCCTCACATTGCAATACCGTTTACGCTCACTTTTATCGCTTGTTACCTTGCTTTTTTTATATTTTCAGATTACAAAAACCAATATCTACCATCCATATTGCACATGTATCACCATCTCTTCGCCGAACTAGTGCACCTATACAATTTACCATTGTATTGGATGTGTTGTGGACGCAAGAGACTCTTTGTTATTTGGTTGCAGGGTTGTTTGATAGAGACCATCTTCATCCTATGCCTCCCATGGATTGATAAACCTTAGGTCATCCACTTGAGGGAAATTTGCTACTGTCCTACAAACCTCTGCACTTGGAGGCCCAACAATGTCTACAAGAAGAAGGTTGCGTAGTAGACATCAAGCAGTTTCTGGTGTCGTTGCCGGGGAGTTGAGTGCTTGAAGGTATATCTTTAGATCTTGCAATCGAATCTTTTAGTTTCTTGTTTTATCACTAGTTTAGTTTAAAATAAAACTACAAAAAATGGAATTGAGGGTGCCCCATATGCTTCATCTTTTTAATGTCTTTCGTGAAAATGATGGAAAGGAAAATTGTGCTCAAGTGTTAGAAGAAGAATTACATAGAATGCTTGGCATAAAATATTTGAATGATGAGCATGATTGCAATGTTGTTAGTATGAATTCTTTGAATACCCATGATGCTAATGATATGCAAAGCCACAAGCTTGGGGATGCTATGTTTGATGAAGATGATATGTTTAGTCCCCCAAGTTTTTATGAGAATATTGATTATGATGAAAGCATGCCTCCTATTTATGATGATTATATTGATGAAAGCAGGTTTGGAAGAGTGTCAACTTTAGGAAGTAATGATCCCACTATTTTGGAGGGTGTTGAATCTTATTGTGATAATTATGAATGTGGGTTTCGAGAGCTCATGACTTTATTTAGTGATGAATCCACTATTTCGGAAGAGGTTCCAATTGATTATGAGAACAAAGTTGCTATCTATGATGATTATTGTGATGACATGTATGCTACAAATAACAATGATAACCATGAAACTTGTCATCTTGATTTTAATTTTCAAGTAGATTATGCCTCACATGATAGTTATTTTGTTGAGTTTGCTCCCACTACTATTCATGAGAAGAAATTTGCTTATGTGGAGAGTAATAAAAGTTCTATGCTTGTAGATCATGAAAAGAATGCTTTAGGTGATGGTTATATTGTTCAATTCATTCATGATGCTACTGAAAATTATTATGAGGGAGGAACATATGCTTGTAGGAATTTCAACAATATCAAGTTTCCCCTCTATGTGCTTAAAATCTTGAAGTTATGCTTGTTTTACCTTCCTATGCAAGTTGATTCATGTTCCCGTAAGTTGTTTGCTCAGAAAATCCCTATGCATAGGAAGTGGGTTAGACTTAAATGTGCTAGTCATATTCTTCATGATGCTCCCATTATGTTTCAATTCTTATCTTTTATGTGAGCATCATTGAAATCATCAAGCCTAGCTAGGGGCGTTAAACGTTAGCGCTTGTTGGGAGGCAACCCAATTTTATTTTTGTTCTTTTATTTTTGCTACCGTTAGGTAATTAATAATCCATCTAGATCCTATTTAGATGTGGTTTTATGTTTTATTTAGTGTTTGTGCCAAGTAGAACCTTTGGGAAGACTTGGGTGAAGTCTTTGAGATCTTGCTGTAGAAAACATAAACTTTTGCGCTCACGAGATTAGCTGTCATTTTTTACAGAAGAGTGCTCTTAGCTTGATTCTTTTTGCAGAAGATTAATAGACAAATTTCTCAGGTCTTCCTAATGTTTCAGAATTTTTGAAGTTACAGAAGTATTCGAGAGTTATAGATTACTACAGACTGTTCTGTTTTTTTACAGATTCTGTTTTCTATGTGTTGTTTGCTTATTTTGATGAATCTATGAGTAGTATCGGAGGGTATGAACCATAGAGAAGTTGGAATACAGTATATATTACACCAATATAAATAAGAATGAGTTCACAACAGTACCAAAAGTTGTGATTTATTTTCTTATACTAACGGAGCTTACGAGTTGTCACGACCGGTTTTTCAATAAAATAATTATTGAGAGACCAATCCCTTTTACGGACCAGTAAGGAAGAATCCCTTCCCACTGGTAGACAATATCTTGGTCACAGAAGAAAAATACCAGGAGTACTGAATATAATACAAGGTTGAGCGGAGACTGCCCAACAATTTATTACAAGCACGCCGATAAAACAAGACGGCGGATAGGGTGGCATAACTACTAACTCACGATAATAACGGTGGTGGAAATATCACCGCGAAGCAAGTGATATGACTCCTGAAGACTACAGCTCTTCGAGCGTCGAAGCGAGGCTCGAGGAGACTTATTGCGGGTGGCGGAAGCGTATATAATACAAGTGACCAATATCCGGGATCGCACAGGACTGACTGGGACTCCTCTAGGCGTCGGACGCACTATCAAACTCTTCATCCAAGAGATCGCCTTCGTCAACATCTGGCCAAATCAACAAGCCAGGTGAGTACTATGAAAGTACTCGCAAGACAGTTCGGACATAAGATATAACAAATGTAAACATGAAGCATATAAACAAGTTAACCAATGCGTTCAGACATAGAGATAATAAGTACTGGGTGCCAAACGAGGGTCCGAAAGACTCCTCGAGAGGAAACTGCAAGAATAGTAATACTGGTGCCAAACGAGTGTCTGAATGACTCCTCGAGAGGAAACTGCAGAATAATAATGATGGTGCCAAACGAGTGTCTGAATGACTCCTCGAGAGGAAACTACAGAATAATAATGCTGGTGCCAAACGAGTGTCTGAATGACTCCTCAAGAGGAAACTGCAGAATAATAATAATGCCACAGTCGGGCGTCGGGGCGACACCGCATAAAGGGCTTATAACAGAAAATAAAGGCAGTGCATGCCACAGTCGGACGTCTGAGCGACATCACATAAAGGGCTTATATATTAAAGCAAGAAGCAAAAACACGCCACAGTCGGACGTCTGAGGGACGTCACATAAAGGGCTTATATTGTAGCTCAATAATTCAGAAGCTCGAAAGTATAAATTATTACAAGTATGAGACAAATATAAGGTTAGTCCATCCACAGTAATAATAATCAAACTGGGTTTACCACTTGAGTTTGTTCACTGGGGACGAGTTTTCCACGCGGATAGATATGGATATACTGATTTCACTACTTGATCATGGATACGATGACTTGGAAGGATTTGACTCTGCAGAGTTTGTTCTTAACCACAACCAACGGATTTCAGTAGTCACGGGGACTAGTTCCGTTTACGGTGTTTTGGAAGAAACACGTCTAACCAGTACACACCCATTCAACATTCCGAAGCCAGGGATCACCCTCGGCAACGTCCAAGAAAAACCTTGAGACGGGGATGCTACAACCTCGCGTAGCATGGGATCAAATTTCTATACACGCGCTCGAAGGGGGTGCCCCCCCCCTCTCGGCCCCAACCGGAAACACCCATGCCCCCTGACCGGATGACTGGCTTCAATCCTCGGCCAAGGTACCATCATCCCGGCCCCTCTGTTTGGTGTCTACACGGAAAGAGGTTACCAACTTACTAAACCGCATCCTGGCAAAAGAAACATTTGGTAGCACGGAAGGGAAAAGAATGATAACGTGGCTCCGTCCACGTTAACGTCGGAAGTAGTCGGATGACGCAAGGCTGGTATGCTACAACAGTACCACCTTGCTGCCCTTCATGTCACCACATGATTAGGCCATCTCTCACCAGAGATCATCGCAACTTTGGAACACGCGGGTAGTTGCCTCGCAAGCAACGGGGAACTCACCGATACTCATATGCCACGCACAAACTTTCACGCAAACATGCAAAACACCTATCATATCAAAGGTTCAAACATGCTTGCCTGGTTCGCAGAAGTCGGAGTCTAGCTCGGCGAAGTTCGTGGCTCCGTCACCTCTTCCGGAACCTACGGCAACACGAAAACGGGTACTAACGTGAAAACCAACGCGCGCACAGAAACTTCTCCAAAAAATTTCCAAATAAGTCCGATAAAAAACTAGACAAAATTTTAAGACTATCAGAAAAAGAATCACTCAAAAATCCCTTTTTATTAAAAAGTTATAAAGGTTTCTGTCCAGGGACCCATCTGTAATGAAACAGAAAAGTTCCAGGGTTTAAACTGAGAAACCAGGAAATGGTTCAATTGGAAAAGCGCAAGCTCAAGAGGGAAAGCGTATTTGCCCGAAGGCGCCAACAGAAAACGTTTCGCATGGGGAAACAGAAGAGAGGCTGACAGGGGGGTCCCACATGTCAGGTTTAAAAAGCTCGCCGGCGCCCGAAGACTGTGGTGGACGCCGGCATCGAACCACGGCGAGTCAGGAAAATCAGAGGGTACCAAGAGCTTCAGTGTGTTCTTCCACGTCGGTGGGTGGTGGACTCGACCGTCGGAGAGCACCACGTCGACGGCGACACTTTCTCCGGCGGACGGCGGCTCGGGTGATGGTGGAGAACTCCGGTGGAGGGTTGCAAACTTCGAATTGAAGCGCGGGTCAGAAGGAGGGATGCATAGTGAAGCTACTGGCAAGAGATGGGAGGCAGAGGCGCACGCACGGGAGCGAATCGAGCTGGATCCTGTGGCGGGTCGCGGCGGTCGGAGTCGAGGAAGGAGACCTCCTCGGGGCTCTTCCAGTGGCTAGGCGTGCTCTAGGTGGAGTGCAGGGATGGTGTGGGTTCGAGTTGAAGCTCGGGGCCTCTATTTATAGGCGGATCGACGGGGTGGCCGTGAACGGAGAATCTCCGGCGAGCAATTACGGCGATGCAGTGGATTGGCAGGAGGTTTGAGTGGCCAGGCAGCATCAGTGGAGGTTACTGGTGCCGTTCCCCCGCAAATCTCGGTTGGTCTTGGCGTAATGGCGCCGGTCCACGGTGGGGTGGCCGCACGGGCACGACGGCGGCAGAGAGCGCGCTCCGTGCCCTGCGGTTCACGACGAGAGTGGCAGCGCGTTCTGGGGAGTGGAAGGCCACGCGGCGAGCTCCGGTGGCTTGGGCGGCGCTGGGTGGCGCCGTCAGCGCCGCGCCTCTCTCTGGCGGCCGCAAAGCCGCCGCTGGCGTCGGTCACGGGGCGGCGCACCTTCTGCTGCTCGTCGCCGACGTTCGCAAGGTGCCAGACGCTCGTGCGGTGCAGAGGACAAGGGGGAGGGGACAGGGCACACGGCGACACAGCGGCACTGGCGAGATCGACGTCGGGTTATGAAGAAAACGACAGTGCACTGAAATGTTCTGTGAACTTAACTGAACTTGATATTGACAATGCACTGCAGGTGTTCGACAGAATGATTTGGCAAAGAGAAAAAAATTCCTGGGGCTGGGACTTGGTGAGGTGACCACTCAATGCACCCAGAGGCTGCCTGATTTTACTTGGAATTTTTGGAGGAAGATTTGAATGAATTTCACCAAATTTGACAAATCTGGTCCAAACTTGCAGCAAGTGTAGTTTGAAAATCTTGAACTGAAGACCAGTGGATCTTCATGGATCTTGGTTGAGGGTTCAAAGGACTAGGAAGGGGAGTTGGTTTGGGGGCAAAAATCAAAGCAGAGATGGTAGCTCCTTTGTAAATCACCAATGGCTAGAATAGAAGACAGAAATTTGTTTGAATATGATTTGAATGGAAAAATAATCATATGGGGAGGTTCAACTTGCTGGATTTGATGCAAATCATGATCCAAAGGTGAGGGAAGGTTTAGGAGAGTGGATTTGCACTAAGGCCATGGCAAGAGAGAAAAGTTGAAAGTGGTAAAGGATCATTCCAAAAGCCATAGTGCATTTTTCAAAGAGATTTTCAAAAGGCATTTTTCTCAAGTGAAAAGTATTTTTGTCTTTAGTTCAAATAAAAAGGCAAGGACTTCCAAGACCAAAAGCAAGTCTTGGGTGAATCCAAATAAAACTCTGGTCATGAGAAAAATATTTGAAAGGGAGGGTCCCTTGAAGAAATTTTTTTAATTCACCTCCCTCAAGTCAAATAAAATCTTTTGAAAAATCCAAATAAAATTTGGGTGTGACAACACCTACCCCCTTAGGAAAAATCTCGTCCTCGAGATTTCTGCTGATCCTCAAATAGATAAGGATATTCTGCCCGAAGAAAATCTTCCCTTTCCCATGTGGCTTCATCCTCAGTGTGGTTGCTCCACTAAACTCTGAAAAACTTTGTCGTTTTCTGACGGGTCCTCCGTTCAGACTCTTCTAAAATCTTTACCGGCCTCTCTCTGTAGGTGAGGTCTGGTTGCACATCAATGTTTTCATGGGGTACATGCTTCTCCGGGTTACTCACACATTTTCTTAGTTGAGAGACGTGAAATACGTCATGGACGTCTGATAGCTCCTTGGGTAGGTCTAGTTGGTAGGCTACCGTGCCTCTTCGTGCCTTTACACAAAATGGTCCAATAAATCTTGGGGCTAGCTTCCCCTTAATTTTGAACCGTTGTAGACCCCTCATAGGAGATACTCGGAGGTATACGGAATCACCGGGTTCAAAGCTGACTTCACGATGCTTTTGATCATAGTAGCTCTTTTGTCGGCTCTGCGCTGTCTTCAGTCTGTCCCTGATCTGCTTAACTTTCTCCTCGGCCTCTTTAAGCATGTCTGGGCCGAAGATACGGCTGTCACCTGTTTCTGACCAATTCAGTGGGGTACGACACCTCCGTCCGTACAATGCTTCGAAGGGTGCCATTTGCAAGCTGGCTTGGTAACTGTTGTTGTAAGCAAATTCGGCATACAGCAAACTCTCTTCCCAACTGGATCCATAGGTAAGCACACAGGTTCTTAGCATATCCTCTAGGATTTGGTTTACACGTTCCGTTTGTCCATCTGTCTGAGGGTGGTACGCTGTACTGAAAGCTAGTTGCGTACCCAGAGCTTGTTGTAGGTGATCCCAAAATTTGGAGACAAATTGTGTGCCTCGGTCGGATATTATAGTCTTTGGGACTCCATGCAAACAAACTATACGGGAGAGATAAAGTTTGGCCAGCCTTTGTGTGGAGTAGGTAGTCTTCACAGGAATGAAATGAGCAACCTTGGTTAGTCGGTCTGTGATGACCCATATGGCGTCATTTCCACGTTGTGATCGGGGCAATCTGACAATGAAGTCCATTCCTATTTCATCCCATTTCCACTCCGGTATCCTGTTTGGCTGGAGTAGCCCTGCTGGCTTTTGATGCTCGGCCTTGATGCGCTGACATGAATCGCAACAAGCAATAAATGTGGCTATATCTCTTTTCATACCGTGCCACCAAATTTTTTCCTGAATGTCCTTGTACATTTTGGTTCCTCCAGGGTGGATCGAGTATGGAGCAGTGTGGCTTTCGGTTAAGATTTGTTGCTTGAGTTCCTCAATGTTAGGTACGCAAAGTCTGTCTCCGTACCATAATGTTCCTTCACTGTCTGTGACGAACTCTGAAGCCTTACCAAGGTCCATTTTCTTCTTTATACCTTCGATGCTGGGATGTCCCTGTTGAGCCTTCTTAATTTGTTCCACCAGGGTGGGTTGTATCTCCAGATTTGATACGGTGCCCTCAGAGACTAACATCATGTTGAGCCTAGCGAACTCTTGCTGAAACTCAGGCCTTAAGTTTTGCGGACCGTCATTGTCCGGGCTGGGGTTTCGACTAAGGGCATCGGCCACTACATTTGCTTTCCCTGGATGGTAGTGAATACCGACATCATAGTCCTTGACCAGTTCTAACCAGTGTCGTTGGCGTAAATTTAGCTCCGGCTGTGTGAAAATATACTTGAGGCTCTTATGGTCTGTATATATTTCACAGCGATTCCCCAACAGGAAGTGCCTCCACTCCTTGAGTGCATGTATAACTGCTGCTAGTTCCAAGTCATGTGTTGGGTAATTTTCCTCATGTTTTCGCAGCTGCCTGGAGGCATATGCGACAACTTTGCCATCCTGCATTAGTACACATCCAAGACCTTTTCGGGACGCGTCACAATATACTTCAAAACTCTTGTGTATGTCTGGCACAGTTAAGACCGGTGCGGTTGTCAGCTTCTTCTTGACTTCTTGGAAGCTTTTCTCGCATGCTTCCGTCCATACAAATTTCTTGTCTTTCTTGAGCAACTGTGTTATAGGTTTTGCCACAGTGGAGAATCCTTCAATAAATCTTCTGTAATATCCGGCCATTCCTAGGAAACTCCGCACATCTGTAACGTTGGCGGGTGGCTTCCAGTCAAGTATGGCTTTGACTTTTTCTGGGTCTACGGCCACGCCTCTTGGTTCAATATATGGCCTAAGAAACCAACTTGTCTTAGCCAAAATTCGCACTTGCTAAATTTGGCGTACAACTGATGTTTCCTTAATTCTCCCAAAACAATTCTGAGGTGCTCAGCATGCTCTTCGGGTGTCCTTGAGTATACCAGAATATCGTCGATGAATACCACAACAAATTTGTCCATGAATTTCATGAACACCTTGTTCATGAGGTGGACGAAATATGCGGGGGCGTTTGTTAGACCAAAAGGCATCACTGTGAACTCATATAATCCGTATCTGGAAGTGAATGCTGTCTTGGGGATATCTTCTGTCCGTACTTTTAGTTGATGATATCCCGATCTCAAATCAATTTTTGAGAATACCTTGGCTTGTGCGAGCTGGTCAAACAAATCATTTATCCGTGGCATCGGATATTTGTTTTTGATGGTGACCATATTGAGGGCTCGATAGTCTATACACAGTCTCAGTGTCCCATCCTTTTTCTTGGCGAACAACACTGGCGAACCCCAAGATGAGGAGCTGGCTCGAATAAATCCTTTGTCCAATAATTCCTTTATTTGCTTCTTCAACTCCACCAATTCTGAGGGTGCCATTCTATAAGGCTTCTTATAGATGGGAGTGGTGCCAGGTGCTAGTTCGATGCTAAACTCTATCTCTCGGTCTGGCGGCATGCCTGGCAGTTCTTCAGGGAACACATCAGGAAACTCGCATACTACTGGAACTTTTCTCAGTTCAGAAATGTCCACTTTGTTCAGTTTTGTTTGCTGTGTTCGTGGCCTTTCTTGAGCTGTGACTTCTATGGTCTTGCCATGATGGTGGGTGAGAATCACGGTCCGATTGAAACTGTCAATGAATCCTTTGTTGGTGGTCAACCAGTCCATTCCTAAAATGACATCCAGTCCTTTACTCTCCAACACGATGAGATTTGCTTGGAATTGTAGTCCTTCGAACTCAGTGACCACTCCTTGGCAGTAACCCTGAGCGATTTGCTTATTTCCGGGGGACTTGATGATCATAGATTTTTCCAAGGGAAGTATCAGAAAATCATGTTGTAAAACAAAACTCTTCGAAACGAACGAATGGGAAGCACCAGAATCAAACAAAACCGTGGCAGGTACTGTGTTGACAGGGAACGTACCGAGCACGATGTCTGGGGCATTCTGCGCCTCTTCCCTGGTCACATGGTTCAGGTGACCCTTCTTGTGGTTTTGTTGGGATTGAAATTGTTGCGCTTGGTGGCTGGATTGTTTCCACCATTGTTTGGCTTGGGGGCCGCGTTCCTCGGCTTTGGGCATTGTTTAGCATAGTGCCCTTCTTGCCCACAAGCATAGCATGTGACCCCTGGACGGTACGTGAACTCTTTGTCCCTGGCATGAAACTGTCCAACGGGCCTTGGATCGGTAGTCGTGGATCTCCTTGCTTCTGTCCTCGGAACCTCAGTCTTGCTTCGGTTGTTGCGAGCAAGAGCCGTCTTGTCCCTCTTTCGCTTACGGATATCTTCCAGACTACGGCGCTCATTCTCCAAGGTAATGGCCTTGTCAACCAGAGTTTTAAAATCCGGAAAGGTGTGTACAATCAGTTGGCATCTTAGTGCTGGTGCCAGGCCGTCCAGGAATTTTTCCATCTTCTTGTTTTCTGTCATGTGCTCGTCGTAGGCATAACGAGATAGCTGAGTAAACTGACCATTGTATTCTGTCACTGACATGCCTCTCTGCTTCAGGTCATCAAACTCTCTCTTCTTGATTTTTATGATGCTCCTGGGGATGTGTGCCCCACGGAAGCCTTCCTTGAACTCTTCCCAGGTGATGTTGTGTTCACTGGGATGCATGTGTAGGAAGTTCTCCCACCATGCTGCAGCTGCTCTAGTAAGGTAGTGTGGTGCATAAAGTACCTTCTCATGATCTGAACACTGAGCAATAATTAGTTTCCTTTCAATGTCACGAAGCCAATCATCGGCCTCCAGTGGCCTATCGGTGTGAGCAAAAGTTGAGGGGCGAGTCTTCTGTAGCTCAGATAACTTGGAATGTGGTTGATAGGGTTCACGGTGGTTTCCCATATTGATGACATGATTCATCATCTCTTGGTGCTGTTGCTGGCTTTGCTCGAAGAGTCGGCATACTTGAGACAGGGCTGCTTCGCTGTCCTGTTGACTGGACTGACCCTGAGTGAAATTGTTGCTAGTCTGTGTCCCATAAACTTCCTCTGGTTGATTGGGCATGGAGCGAGTCCACGGACGAGACATTTTTCCAGTCTGGGGTATTATTTTGTAAAGCCCATGAGAAAAACTGTGCAGCATAAGGAAAAACTTGCAAAGGCAACAATTTAAAAGACCTCAAGGTTTTCAAGCAAAACATAAGCGGTTTTGCATGTAGAAAAGACTGCTTAACACAAATCTTACACGCGAAAAACAAACACATGATACAGCACTCAGGATGCGCGTACACATTCCTGACATGTTATTTAGACTAGCGCACTCCTCCGGAAAGCAGCAAACACACCAATACAAACTAGCGTACAGAGGAAACACATGATACAAGCAGACATAACGCGCGGCTACTCGGCGCTCTCAGTCGGAGATGGTGAAGATTTCCTTCCCTTTGCCGATGGCAAGACTCAGCGGTCCAGGAGAATCAACCTCCACCTCCTCTCTAGCTGGCTCCTGGCGCGTAACACTGCGCTGCGGTGATGGTGCGGGAGCGACAGGTGGTAGAGCGGGTGCGGCAGGCGGTGCAGCTCTGACTGGAGTAGGAGCGATGACTCGGTCGAACTCCTCAGTGGTAGGCAGACGGCGAGCAGTGGCCAAAACGGCCGGTGCATAAGAGGCTGAAGACGAGACGAAAGTCAGAGGTGGTGCCGTGTGGAGAAGCTCCTTCCTGCTGGAAGGACCGCCCCGGACTAAGTCCATGCGGGCAGCCACGAGATCGTCTACGAGGTTGTCGAAAGACTCCTCCAGAGCCTTGAGATACTCCACAACCATCTTGATGGCTTCAATCTCGCTCTCCCTGATGGCAGGCGAATGCATAGTGACTGGTGTAAGGCACATGGCATGGGAGGTAGCGGTAGCGACGAGTCTTCATCGTAGGAAGGATGTCCCGAAGACGAGCTATCGCCTCACGGGCAGCCATCTGCATGGCATGCCTCTCCGTAGGCATGGCCCTTCCCACAAAACGGAAGTGGCGAGCTGCAGAACGTCCTCCCTTGAATTGCACCACAGCTTGGTACATAGACACGTCGTCGCTGAGCTTTTGCTGATAGAGCGTGAACTCCGAGCGGGCTGCTGGCCCGATCGCGAGCTTGGTGATGGGGACGAGGAGCTTGACAAACCCCTCGGGCACGTTCGTGAACACTCGATTCTCACAGCTACTGCCAGCCATCTACAAAAGTAGGCAAAAATTCTGAGTAGTCATGTCATAAATTTATGATGACCAACAGAAAATAGCTACAATTTGCAAAATGCTGAAAAAGCACAAAAGACGCTAATAACCGATTAGCGATCGCACCTAGTGGCTTCCTACAGTCAGCCTGGCTCTGGTACCAAGCTTGTCACGACCGGTTTTTCAATAAAATAATTATTGAGAGACCAATCCCTTTTACGGACCAGTAAGGAAGAATCCCTTCCCACTGGTAGACAATATCTTGGTCACAGAAGAAAAATACCAGGAGTACTGAATATAATACAAGGTTGAGCGGAGACTGCCCAACAATTTATTACAAGCACGCCGATAAAACAAGACGGCGGATAGGGTGGCATAACTACTAACTCACGATAATAACGGTGGTGGAAATATCACCGCGAAGCGAGTGATATGACTCCTGAAGACTACAGCTCTTCGAGCGTCGAAGCGAGGCTCGAGGAGACTTATTGCGGGTGGCGGAAGCGTATATAATACAAGTGACCAATATCCGGGATCGCACAGGACTGACTGGGACTCCTCTAGGCGTCGGACGCACTATCAAACTCTTCATCCAAGAGATCGCCTTCGTCAACATCTGGCCAAATCAACAAGCCAGGTGAGTACTATGAAAGTACTCGCAAGACAGTTCGGACATAAGATATAACAAATGTAAACATGAAGCATATAAACAAGTTAACCAATGCGTTCAGACATAGAGATAATAAGTACTGGGTGCCAAACGAGGGTCTGAAAGACTCCTCGAGAGGAAACTGCAAGAATAGTAATACTGGTGCCAAACGAGTGTCTGAATGACTCCTCGAGAGGAAACTGCAGAATAATAATGCTGCTGCCAAACGAGTGTCTGAATGACTCTTCGAGAGGAAACTGCAGAATAATAATAATGCCACAGTCGGGCGTCGGGGCGACACCGCATAAAGGGCTTATAACAGAAAATAAAGGCAGTGCATGCCACAGTCGGACGTCTGAGCGACATCACATAAAGGGCATATATATTATAGCAAGAAGCAAAAACACGCCATAGTCGGACGTCTGAGCGACGTCACATAAAGGGCTTATATTGTAGCTCAATAATTCAGAAGCTCGAAAGTATAAATTATTACAAGTACGAGACAAATATAAGGTTAGTCCATCCACAGTAATAATAATCAAACTGGGTTTACCACTTGAGTTTGTTCACCGGGGACGAGTTTTCCACGCGGATAGATATGGATATACTAACTTCACTACTTGATCATGGATACGATGACTTGGAAGGATTTGACTCTGCAGAGTTTGTACTTAACCACAGCCAACGGATTTCAGTAGTCACGGGGACTAGTTCCGTTTACGGTGTTTTGGAAGAAACACGCCTAACCAGTACACACCCATTCAACATTCCGAAGCCAGGGATCACCCTCGGCAACATCCAAGAAAAACCTTGAGACGGGGATGCTACAACCTCACGTAGCATGGGATCAAATTTCTATACACGCGCTCTAAGGGGGTGCCCCCCCCTCTCAGCCCCAACCGGAAACACCCATGCCCCCTGACCGGATGACTGGCTTCAATCCTGGGCCAAGGTACCATCATCCCGGCCCCTCTGTTTGGTGTGTACACGGAAAGAGGTTACCAACTTACTAAACCGCATCCTGGCAAAAGAAACATGTGGTAGCACGGAAGGGAAAAGAATGATAACGTGGCTCCGTCCACGTTAACGTCGGAAGTAGTCGGATGACGCAAGGCTGGTATGCTACAACAGTACCACCTTGCTGCCCTTCATGTCACCACATGATTAGGCCATCTCTCACCAGAGATCATCGCAACTTTGGAACACGCGGGTAGTTGCCTCGCAAGCAACGGGGAACTCACCGATACTCATATGCCACTCACAAACTTTCACGCAAACATGCAAAACACCTATCATATCAAAGGTTCAAACATGCTTGCCTGGTTCGGAGAAGTTGGAGTCTAGCTCGGCAAAGTTCGCGGCTCCGTCACCTCTTCCGGAACCTACGGCAATACGAAAACGGGTACTAACGTGAATACCAACGCGCACAGAAACTTCTCCAAAAAATTTCCAAATAAATCCCATAAAAAAGTAGACAAAATTTTAAGACTGTCAGAAAAAGAATCACTCAAAAATCCCTTTTTATTAAAAAGTTATAAAGGTTTCTGTCCAGGGACCCATCTGTAATGAAACAGAAAAGTTCCAGGGTTTAAACTGAGAAACCAGGAAACGGTTCGATTGGAAAAGCGCAAGCTCAAGAGGGAAAGCGTATTTGCCCGAAGGCGCCAACAGAAAACGTTTCGCGTGGGGAAACAGAAGAGAGGCTGACAGGGGGTCCCACATGTCAGGTTTAAAAAGCTCGCCGGCGCCCGAAGACTGCGGTGGACACCGGCGTCGAACCACGGCGAGTCAGGAAGATCGGAGGGTACCAAGAGCTTCAGTGTGTTCTTCCGCGTCGGTGGGTGGTGGACTCGACCGTCGGAGAGCACCACGTTGACGGCGACACTTTCTCCGGCGGACGACGGCTCGGGTGATGGTGGAGAACTCCGGTGGAGGGTTGCAAACTTCGAATTGAAGCGCGGATCAGAAGGAGGGATGCATAGTGAAGCTACTGGCAAGAGATGGGAGGCAGAGGCGCACGCACGGGAGCGAATCGAGCTGGATCCCGTGGCGGGTCGCGGCGGCCGGAGTCGAGGAAGGAGACCTCCTCGGGGCTCTTCCAGTGGCTAGGCGTGCTCTAGGTGGAGTGCAGGGATGGTGTGGGTTCGAGTTGAAGCTCGGGGCCTCTATTTATAGGCGGATCGACGGGGTGGCCGTGAACGGAGAATCTCCGGCGAGCAATTACGGCGATGCAGTGGATTGGCAGGAGGTTTGAGTGGCCAGGCAGCATCAGTGGAGGTTAGTGGTGCCGTTCCCCCGCAAATCTCGGTTGGTCTTGGCGTAATGGCGCCGGTCCACGGTGGGGTGGCCGCACAGGCACGACGGCGGCAGAGAGCGCGCTCCACGCCCTGCGGTTCACGACGAGAGTGGCAGCGCGTTCTGGGAAGTGGAAGGTCACGCGGCGAGCTCCGGTGGCTTGGGCGGCGCTGGGTGGCCCCGTCAGCGCCGCGCCTCTCTCTGGCGGCCGCAAAGCCGCCGCTGGCGTCGGTCACGGGGCGGCGCACCTTCTGCTGCTCGTCGCCGACGTTCGCAAGGTGCCAGACGCTCGTGCGGTGCAGAGGACAAGGGGGAGGGGACAGGGCACACGGCGACACAGCGGCACTGGCGAGATCGACGTCGGGTTCTGAAGAAAACGAAAGTGCACTGAAATGTTCTCTGAACTTAACTGAACTTGATATTGACAATGCACTGCAGGTGTTCGATAGAATGATTTGGCAAAGATTAAAAATTTCCTGGGGCTGGGACTTGGTGAGGTGACCACTCAATGCACCCAGAGGCTGCCTGATTTTACTTGAAATTTTTGGAGGAAGATTTGAATGAATTTCACCAAATTTGACAAATCTGGTCCAAACTTGCAGCAAGTGTAGTTTGAAAATCTTGAACTGAAGACCAGTGGATCTTCATGGATCTTGGTTGAGGGTTCAAAGGACTAGGAAGGGGAGTTGGTTTGGGGGCAAAAATCAAAGCAGAGATGGTAGCTCCTTTGTAAATCACCAATGGCTAGAATAGAAGACAGAAATTTGTTTGAATATGATTTGAATGGAAAAATAATCATATGGGGAGGTTCAACTTGCTGGATTTGATGCAAATCATGATCCAAAGGTGAGGGAAGGTTTAGGAGAGTGGATTTGCACTAAGGCCATGGCAAGAGAGAAAAGTTGAAAGTGGTAAAGGATCATTCCAAAAGCCATAGTGCATTTTTCAAAGAGATTTTCAAAAGGCATTTTTCTCAAGTGAAAAGTATTTTTGTCTTTAGTTCAAATAAAAAGGCAAGGACTTCCAAGACCAAAAGCAAGTCTTGGGTGAATCCAAATAAAACTCTGGTCATGAGAAAAATATTTGAAAGGGAGGGTCCCTTGAAGAAAAAATTTTAATTCACCTCCCTCAAGTCAAATAAAATCTTTTGAAAAATCCAAATAAAATTTGGGTGTCACACGAGTTTTCTGTTGAGTTTTGTGTTGTGAAGTTTTCAAGTTTTGGGTAAAGATTCGATGGACTATGGAACAAGGAGTGGCAAGAGCCTAAGCTTGGGGATGCCCAAGGCACCCCAAGGTAATATTCAAGGACAACCAAAAGTCTAAGCTTGGGGATGCCCCAGATGGTATCCCCTCTTTCGTCTTCGTTCATCGGTAACTTTACTTGGAGCTATATTTTTATTCACCACATGATATGTGTTTTGCTTGGAGCGTCATTTTCTTTTGTTAGTATTTGCTTGCTGTTTATATAATATCCCAAGATCTGAAATTCTTAAATGAGAGAGAGTCCTCACATAGCTAAATAATTATTTGACTACTCATTGATCTTCACTTATATCTTTTTAGAGTAGTTTGTCATTTACTCGCGTGCTTCACTTATATCCTATGCTTATCCCATGGGGAGTAATGACTTCGCATATAAGAAGTAGAGGTGGTAAATTTATTGAAGGATAGCAAACATTGTATTGTTCACTTGAACAATTCATGAAAGAATATTGAAGGAAGAGATATTTCACATATAAATATACTATCTTGGACATCTTCTATGATTGTGAGCCCCATTAATTGTTTTCAAACTCGTTCAAATTAGTTGAAGTTGGACAAGGAGGACAACTTAATGAGTTATATTTGGGTATATTTGTATAAGTTATATTGTTAAAGATCCTCCAACATGTGGTGCTTGCTATTTAGAATCCTTTGCTAGCCAAAATATCTGTACTAAGCGGGAATACTGCTTGTGCATCCAAATTCCTTGAACCAAGTTTCTTCCATGAGTGTCCACATATCTACCTATATGCGGTATTTACATGCCGTTCCAAGTAAATTTGCGTGTGCCAAACTCTAAACCTTCAAATAATAATCTGTTTTGTATGCCCGAATCGCTCATGTAGTGACTAGGGGCTGTTAGTATCTTCCATGCTAGGTGGGTTATTCTCACGATGAGTGGACTCCGCTCATCATTCACGAGAAAATGGCTAGTAACTGGGATGCCCAGTCCTATGATCAAAAGATCAAAAACAAAATCGCAAATAATTTAAACAAACTCCCCCAGGATTGTTGATAGTTGGACGGCACCCGTTGTTTCGGACAAGCCGTGGAGTGTGATTGTTGGTGGAGGGAGAGTAAAATCTTTACCTTACAGTTTGGGAATCGCCTATAATGTATCTAGTATGGAAGATATTGGGAACTCTTGGACGTTATGTTCACAATGAAAGCATACCTCTCAAAATTATTTTCATCTCTGTTTTAGCTTCGAGCTCTGGCACCTCTGCAAATCCCTGCTTCCCTCTGCAAAGGGCCTATCTTTTACTTTTATGGAAGAGTCAGTAGTGTTCCTTCTCATTCGAACCTACTTTTTAGTTGGCAAGTATCATGTGGTGGAGAAAGATCTAAGCATATATGGCCATTCAAATATATTTGATCATGAATTATTATTGTTGACAATTATCTTTATGATAAATAAGTTGGGAGGCGAAACATTAAGCCCCTATCTTTCTCTATGTTCGATGGATGCTATTTGTTCTAAAAATATGCTTTGAGTGGTAGCAATCATGGAAGACTATATGATAGTTGAGTATGTCGGATTTGCTAAATCAAAACTCTTACATAGACCCTTCCTGAAAATAAGATGAATTGCAATTGTTTGGTGACTGAGAGCACAGTTTGTTAGTTTTCAAGAAAGTTTATGATCTGTACTTTAACATGTGAATAGCTTGTTACTTGATCATGAGAAGTTTCATGAGTTGAGCTACTGTTATGATATATAATGATGCTAGAAAAAGTGATTGGAACTACCATTGATCAAACTTATGCACTTGCTAGCATTCACACTTCATAAATTATTTCTTTTAACATTTACCTACTCGAGGACGAGCAGGAATTAAGCTTGGGGATGCTGATACATCTCCAACGTATCTATAATTTATGAAGTATTCATGCTATTATATTATCCATCTAGGATGTTTTATATGCATTTATATGCTATTTTATATGATTTTGGGACTAACCTATTAACCTAGAGCCCAGTGCCAGTTTCTGTTTTTTCCTTGTTTTTGAGTTTTACAGAAAAGGAATACCAAACGGAGTCCAATTGACGTGCCAATTTTTTATGATTTTTTATGGACCAAAAGAAGCCCCAGAGTAAAATAGTTGGGCCAGAAGAGTCTCGAGCCGTCCACGAGATAGGAGGGCGAGCCCAGGGGGGTAGGGCGTGCCCTCCACCCTCGTGGATGACTCGGAGACCCCCCTGGCGTGAGACCGACGCCAAAAATTCATATAAATACAGAAACCCCTGAAAAGAAACCTAGATCGGGAGTTCCGCCGCCGCAAGCCTCTGTAGCCACCAAAAAACAATCGGGACCCTATTCCGGCACCCTGCCAGAGGGGGGGATCCATCACCGGTGGCCATCTTCATCATCTCGGCGCTCTCCATGACGAGGAGGGAGTAGTTCACCCTCGGGGCTGAGGGTATGTACCAGTAGCTATGTGTTTGATCTCTCTCTCTCTCTCGTGTTCTTCATATGGCACGATCTTGATGTATCGTGAGCTTTGCTATTATAGTTGGATCTTATGATGTTTCTCCCCCTCTATCTCATTGTGATAAATTGAGTTTTCCCTTTGAAGTTATCTTATCGGATTGAGTCTTTAAGGATTTGAGAACACTTGATGTATGCCTTGCATGTGCTTATCTGTGGTGACAATGGGATATCACGTGATTCACTTGATGTATGTTTTGGTGATTAATTTGCGGGTTCAGTGACCTTGTGAACTTATGCATAGGGGTTGTCACACGTTTTCGTCTTGACTCTCCTTTAGAAACTTTGGGGCACTCTTTGAAGTACTTTGTGTTGATTTGAATAGATGAATATGAGATTGTGTGATGCATATCGTATAATCATACCCACAGATACTTGAGGTGACATTGGAGTATCTAGGTGACATTATGGTTTTGGTTGATTTGTGTCTTAAGGTCTTATTCTAGTACGAACTAGGATAGATCGAACGGAAAGAATAGCTTCGTGTTATTTTAGTAAGGACTCTTGAATAGATCGATCAGAAAGAATAACTTTGAGGTGGTTTCGTACCCTACAATAGTCTCTTCGTTTGTTCTCCATTATTAGTGACTTTGGAGTGACTCTTTGTTGCATGTTGAGGGATAGTTATATGATCCAATTATGTTATTATTGTTGAGAGAACTTGCACTAGTGAAAGTATGAACCCTAGGCCTTGTTTCCTAGCATTGCAATACCATTTACGCTCACTTTTATCGCTTGTTACCTTGCTGTTTTTTTATATTTTCAGATTACAAAAACCAATATCTACCATCCATATTGCACATGTATCACCATCTCTTCGCCGAACTAGTGCACCTATACAATTTACCATTGTATTGGGTGTGTTGGGGACACAAGAGACTCTTTGTTATTTGGTTGCAGGGTTGTTTGAGAGAGACCATCTTCATCCTACGCCTCCCATGGATTGATAAACCTTAGGTCATCCACTTGAGGGAAATTTTCTACTGTCCTACAAACCTCTGCACTTGGAGGCCCAACAACGTCTACAAGAAGAAGGTTGCATAGTAGACATCAGCTTTCTGGGCTTTCCAGGCGCTCTCGATTGCACAGTACTTCTGTACTATGTGCGCTAGATCTGCAAAGTGCAGTATGCGGCGGTGGTTGAGGGCATTGAGAATTCCATCATCCGTACAGTTGCGACAAAAAACTAGAACCGCATCGTTGTCACAACAATCTTTAATCTTGTTTTTAACAAGGAGGAATCTGGCCCAGAAGTGATGGACCGTTTCTTGAGGTTGCTAGTGTATGTACATGAGGTCACATATGTCTGGAGGACCTGAATCGCTTGCGGAATATTGGTTGTGGTCGGTGGGCGGGCTAAAATCCGAACCCTGACCCACTATTATGTCCGGAGTTTGAGGAATCTCTAAATTTACCGGCTCAAGATCAGGAAGGTCGTTAGGACCTCCGGGCTCAATGCCTTACCCTGTGTTCGGCGGACGTACAGTATCTTCCCAGGGATGGGTATCCGGCTCGCAGGGCTCGGAGATCCGAACATAGCTGGTTTTTAACATGGGGGAAGAATTGTTTTCGGCTCGTTCCTCAACTACCGCCACGAGGTGGGTGACCGGTGGAGATTTGATCTCCCTCTGGTCGGGTTTAAGCCCAATCCGATCAAAGTCGGTTGCGACCCCCAGAGCGGCAATGTGATCTAGCAGCTCGTTTAAGGACGAGACATCCGCCGGATCCATAATCTCAGAGTTTTCGAGGCTGATGTGGAGATGATGTTTGGCGGTTGTGGGGGTCGCCATTGGCTTGATGGCCTGGCGGGCGCCCATGGTAAAACCGCCAAGATGGAGGATCTGCCCCAGACATAGTGCTCCTTTGGAAGTAATATCGTCGTTAAAGACAAGGCGAGCCATCAATCCTTCTATCGACAACACAGAGGAACTCTCAACGAAAGCACCAATGTCGGTGTCAAATCCGGCTGATCTCGTGTATGGGGTCCTTAACTGTGTCTGACGATCAAAGGTAACAGGAGACAAAGGGGAGACGATGTTTACCCAGGTTCGGACCCTCTTGATGGAGGTAAAACCCTACTTCCTGTTTATTGACTTTTATGAGTATAGGGGTTACAAGAGTTGATCAACCTCAAGATTGTAATGGCTAAACCCTAGATGTCTAGCCTATACGAATTATGATGATCTCTACGGACTAAACCCTCTAGTTTACATAGAGACCAGAGAGGCCCGGGGTTGTACAAAGTCGGTTTACAGAAGAAGGAAACTATACATCCGAACGCCAACCTTGCCATCCATGCAAAGGAGAGTCCTATACGGACATGGGGGAAGGTCTTATGCCTTGTATCTTCACGGCCCATCAGTCCGGCCCATATCGAACAGCCCGGACACCCGAGGACGCCCTAATCCAGGACTCCCTCAGCGGCCACGACAGCCACCTCCTGCCTACAGGCCGCCGCGGCAGAGCGGGCGTTGGCCGGCCGTGGGGTGGCAGCCACGACGACCACCTCCCGCCTACGGGCCGCGGCGGCAGAGCGGGTGAAGGCCCTGGCTTTCGACGGTGGTGTGGCGGCAACGGCAACCGGCAACACCTGCCGACGGGCAGTGGCGGCGGAGCGTGTGGTGGGTGTTCCAGGCACACCCAACAGGGATGCCACGCACACTACACTACGCCGGGGACTGAGTTACCGCTGCGATATAGCCTCCTAGCTGGAGCTGTCCTCTGATGACGGCGGAGTGGCTGAGCGACGACGACGGACCGGTGCCGTTGGCGATTGTGGGAGAAGCAGATGAGATAAGCTACAGGGAGGGAGGGAACAATGCGACGCAGGACTCGCTGGCCGTGAGGGTTTATATAGCAGGTCAGTAAGGATTGAGATTTTGGGGGATTTCACCGAGTCGGGCGGGAAGCTTGCGTGGGAACCTGCGAGGTTGCCCGGGAACGGGCTCACCAATCATTCATTGGTGCCACTTCGAGCCACCGTTTGGCCAAAAGAACGCCCCCGCGCGCTGCGTAAGCTTGCGCTGTAAGCCGTCTGCTGCAGCGGGGTGACAAGACGTGCGAGAGGAGGATGAAAGGACATGTACCCATACGGTTAATACAAACAAAACATTTGCAATTTAATTACCTACTATACCACCCTCCTAGTTTATAAGTAGGATTTAACTAATAAAATACGAATGCATGTCACCAAAGATTATATCGTTGGATTCGTATTTGAACATAGTTTCCAGTTATACAATTTTTGTAACATGCATTAACACTTTTTTGTTAAATTTAAGGTTATATACCAGCAAGCGTTTGCCCACAACACACATGGCTTATTCCATCACAAACAGCTCGGATGGATCAACTGTATGCCACGTATCGCACAAGCAACTCTAATCTGATTCGTGCTTGATGTCTCCGACATCGCTCGCACAATTCATCTTATTTGCCACGTATCACTGTGTCGGCCTCTGCTCGCCGTTAGGCGCCGCAGCACGCTGTGCTCACCATTAGGCACCGTGACGCAACTCTGCTCGTGTCTGTTGGCGCACTCGGCTTGTGGACAGCTTTTCCTTGCGTGTTCAACTGCTATATGCATATATATATATGGTTGCTCGCCGTTGAGGCGACCGCGGAGTGCTCTGCTTGCGTCCCTCCGCGCGTGGTCTGCCAGCGGTTGGGCATGCGCACGATCACGTCGGGGGCCCCATATGCATGCGGTTGCGGCACGCGCGTTGCCACGCGATGCAGTTACGTGCGACACGATGGACTTACGCGCTGCAAATTAGAACTGCCATCGGGGCCTGCCGATATGCTGGCCGTCCGGCTTCCCCTTTTATTCCCGCGGCCATTATAACCTTAGTCTCTTCAACCTTTTGATCGCGCCCCATAACAGAACAAGCACACCCATGATGACACATAGAGAGGGGATGTCTAGCGGCGCTCCAATGCAGTTCGGCGAGCATAGAGTAGAGACCCACGCGAGGGAGACGGATCTCTCGGTGGTGTACACCATCGATCCGGCCGTGGTGGACGACTACATGAACAACGTTGAGCAGTGGCTTGCTCGAGACAAGTACAAGGTGGTCGACATCGACCTCGAGTACACCACCGGTCGTCCCGGCATAGATCAGAAGGTTGCCGTTGCCCAGTTGTGCGTGCGCCATCATGTCCTCATCTACCACTACTTCATGGCCACAGAGCCTTGCGACCCTTTCAACAGGTTTGTCAACAGCACCGACTACAAGTTCACCATGGTGGAAACCACCGACGATGTAAAAGAGCTCACTGTTACGGGCTTGGCCTGCAAGAACCTTGTCCAAATCCGTGACCACTACAGTGTCTGGGGCAGCACGAAGAAGGACTCCCTGGTCGAACTCACCTAGGCCATCATCGACCCCTACTACGAAAAGATGAAGCAGGATGCCCAGAGAACAAGTACCGTATCCTGGCACATGGCCTGGATGCGGCAACTGGATGAACCTCACCTCAGGTTCGCGGCCAAGAGCGTGTACACATGCTACGAGATGCACATGCAGATCGTTGACATGAGGAAGTGCCTCGTTACCCAAATCGACAAGCCTGGATCGAGCCACAAGCAGAGCAAGCGTCACAAGAAGTAGATGATGATCAGATGATCGTTTATGCTAGTTAATAATGCATGTAATATATAGTTTACTTTATTGGTGTGTGGAAATGTCATGTGTGTAGTAGCCACCTATGTAATTATGCATGTAAAGTTTACTTTGGTGTGTGCAAATGCCATGGTTGTAGTAGCGACCTATGTAAGTGGATGTTTAATTTGGTTATGCAACCATGTCCTTATAAGTGTGTATATATATGTTGTTGTTCTGTATGCAATCCCATCACACAACACACACGTCTTATTAGCAGCAACTGTCTGTGTTATTATTGGTCTTAGCACACATTTTTTATTACAGACCTGTTTGCCGCGTATCACACACATCTTCTTATATTGAACCATTTCTGTTCTCTTGTCTCAACACAAACAGTTCATCCGAGTGAACCGCATGCCGTATAACACACACACCTTGATCTGGCTGACCGTTTCTTTTGTGTTGCCTAATCACAAACAGTTCATCCGAGTGAACCGTATGCTGTATATCGCACACACCTCCATCTGGCTGCCCGTTTCTTTTGTTCCTCCTCATCGCAAACAGTTAATTGAACTGAACCGTATGCCCTGCATTGCACACGCAACTAAAATCTGAACCGTGTTTGATGCATCCTCCATCGCAAACGTTTTGCACCTTTTTTGCCAATTTTTTTACAGCACCGTTTGCGATTGCATCTCACACAGTTTCGTCGAAGGGTCTCTGATCGTATTGTCGCGTTAGCAGCATCCTGCAGTAGTGGTGGGTGGGTGGGTGTGTGCATGCATGTGTGTGTGAAGCGGAGTCTTCGGTGGTGAAAGTAATTTAAGTGTGTGTGGCTTCGTCGTAGAGAGGTGATGTGTATGGCAGAGGCCACCAACGAGGGGGCGCGAGAGAGAAAAGGCCCATAGAGAGGGACGAGAAGGCGTGTGCGCGTGAGAGGAGTCGACATTGAGACAACATGTTTGTTCGAGAGACACCGAGGAAGACTACTATATATCAATGGTGCATACAGGTGGAAATTAAATGAAGGGATGGTCTTATTGGTTTCAGGGATATAAGGGAAGAGTGAGAGAGAGGGGGGGTAGATAGAAGGAGATTGTTAAGTGTGATTGTGTGTTTTACCCATCCAGGCGGAAGTTATGTGATGATGACATGTACCTAGGGTAGGGTCATAGGCCTGACCTAGATGCCCTACCCAAGGATACTGCCCTAGAGACAAAGACATTCAAAGTACAACAGAAGATACCGACTGAAATCATCTTGGAGTGCAACCCAGTCGACCAGCTATTTCACTCGGATACCCCAATTCCACTCGACCAAGATATAGTCACTCGACCGAATGAAGAATCACTCGGAGTACAGAAGGTCTAAAGCCACCCCAGGATTGCAACGGTCACGCGTTCACTCCGTAGTCTTAAAGGTCATTAATAGTCATTATAGCAGGCGTTACCAGTAACGGCCCTGTCTTAACTTACATTGGACCCTTTGTAACTAAGGGCTGGAGGGGTCTGGCACACTCTATATAAGCCACCCCTCCTCTGGCACAAGGGTTCGCACCCCCTATAACTCACACGCATATTCTAGTTGACAAGCCTCCGGGCACCGAGACGTAGGGCTGTTACCTCCTCCGAGAGGGGCCTGAACTCGTAAACTCGTGTGTACAACCTTGCCGTAGCTAGGGCCTTGCCTCCTCCTACGTACCCCCTATTCTTACTGTCAGACTTACTCCCACGACAGTTGGCGCCCAAAGTGGGGCAGGCGTCTTAGCGACTTTCGGCGAGGTTGCGATTTTTCCGATCTTCATCAACATGTTTTCCGACGGTGGTTTGGCTTTGGGCCAAGAGATCCGTCTCGGTGCGCTCGTTTTCATCACTAACGACACCGCCTAGCTCCAACAAGCCCCCCTCGACGTCAAGACGCTCCCCATCCATGGGGCGACGCACTTCCGCGCATGCCCTCGCGGCGTCCTCCTGCGGCAGGCGTCGACCCAATATCGGTCGGTTCCCGCGGCATCCCCTCTCCCCGCTGTACGCCATCGCAAGCGATCCGGTCGGTCGCGACTTCAGCGGTGGGTGAAGCATGCGGTGGCTCGCCAGTCGGCCACCCCGCAAGTTGCGGTTATCGAGCCCGACGAATCTCTCTACGGGCCATTCGACCTGTCGACTAGTTCCGCCGACACTCCTTCCGAGTGCGGAAGCAGCGACCCTGCGGCGGAAGTCCTCATGGTCGACTCGCCTCGCAGTCCGCCTGGGTTCCGTCGCGGGGTGGTGATGGCAGCGGCGGTCCATCGCATGGTCATGATGAATATCATCCGCAAGCCCTCACTTCGGAGTAGAGGGAAGAACTGCATCATCGCAACATGGAGGCGCTCCATACCCCCATCATAGGGGAAACTTCTGAGGCCCGGGCCTTGGAAGTTGCGCTCCTGGCTACCTTAGCTGAGCGCGCACGTCTGGAAAATCTCCAACATTCACTCGATGAACGCGCCTGTCGGCAAATTCCTTAATCCAGTCGACGGCCTCGACAACTGTTTCTTCCTGAACCTCAGGTATATCGCACTCCAGTCCAAAATCTTGCAGCTGCAGCCCGTATAGCAGAGTCAATTCAGCCGTCCCGATCAGAAGCTGGTAGAGGTTTGCTGCAGATCCGAGCACTGCTCCGAGCAGCGGGTGAACAAAACTCGGCTGTTTGTCAGTCACGCAACAGAACCCATAACAGATCTGTGGTTGCATACACATTCCAGTTGGCACATAGTCCAAGATCGCCTCCACGGCATGAAGATCGTGGTCACCGCCAGGACCAGTACCCGGGGAGAGGCCACGAGCAGTATGATCATTGATATGCCCATGATGACCGTCGTCGAGTGCCTTTGCCCCCTCCGAGGGGCGGGTCGTACACGCCCCGGCGGTATGATGACAGGCGTCCGTATGGTGATGAGCGGAGGGCTCCAGTCGACCCAAGAGAGCCTAGGTTCAATGCGAGATTGCTCCGTGTACAAGGTTTGCTCGACAGGGGCCGGGCACACAGAGGAGGACAAGACAGAGATCGTCCGACTGGAAGCAAAGCATTTGTTTCTGGTCCGAAATATTTCAGTAGAGCCATCTGAGCTGCTGAGATCCCTCCTAACTTCCAGTTGGCGACAGGTGTGAGTAAGTTCAACGGTGAGTCAAAGCCCGAGACATGGCTGGAAGATTACCGAGTGGCAGTGCAGATTGGTGGAGGCAATGATGATGTAGCCATGAAGCACCTCCCCCTAATGCTTGAGGGATCCGCTAGAGCCTGGCTGAATCAGTTGGCCCCTGGAAGTATCTTCTGTTGGGAGGAGTTGGCCTAAGTGTTTATCAAAACATTCAAGGGCACCTGCAAGCGACCTGCTAGGCTGATTGAGTTGCGGCACTGTGTTCAGAAGCAGAATGAGACTTTGAGAGACTTCATCCAAAGATGGACTACCCTTCATCATACTGTAGAAAATGTGTCAGAGCACGAGGCAGTTTGTGCCTTCAAAGAGGGCGTCCGATACAGAGAGCTCAACCTCAAATTCGGTCGATCCGGAGACATGTCTCTGGACCGAATGATGGAAATAGCCACTCGGTGCTCCAATGGCGAATAGGAGGACCGACTCCGCAGTGATAAGGGAAAGCCAGTCGCCCAGGACACCGGAGGTGGAAATTCAGGTCGGAAGCAAAAATGCAAAGCTGAAGTTCCAGGCCCTGCCGAGGTCGCAGTTTTGAATCAAGGGAAGTTCAAAGGAAAATCTAAGGGGCCGTGGGTGCCCAAAAAGGAGAAGGATCAGGCCGGTAACAACGTCCTTGATTTGCCATGTCACATACACACGAAAAAAAGATGAAGAGGGTAACTTGATTCTACCCAAGCATACCACTAGACAGTGTCGGCTCCTGATTCAGTAGTTCAGAGAGGGCAGCCCCCAGAGAAGGACTCTGATAAGGAAGAAGAGAAACAAGAAGATGATGGTTACCCCAATGTCAATGCTACTTTGGTGATTTTTGCTGACATCGAGAGCAAAAGTCGACTGAAAGTTATCAACAGAGAAGTGAACATGGTTGCTCCGGCAACTACAACGTATTTGAAGTGGTCAAAAACTCCCATTACATTCGACCAGTCCGATCACCCAGCGCACGTTGCTACCCCCGGGCGGCAAGCGTTGGTGGTCGACCCAGTCGTTTGGGGCACCCGACTGACCAAGGTTCTAATGGATGGGGGCAGTGGTTTGCACATTCTGTATGCTGAGACCCTTCGAGGGAAGGGCATTCCGATGTCCACGTTCAGCGAGAGCAACATGCGATTCCATGGAGTCATCCTAGGAAGATTCACTCGGTCAGATTACTCTTGATGTGGTTTTCGGTGATTCAAAGAATTACCGCAGGGAAAAGTTAACGTTTGAGGTGGTGGATTTTCATAGTGCCTACCATGCTATTTTGGCCAAGCCCGCATATGCTCGTTTCATGGCTCGGCCATGCTACGTATACCTCAAGTTGAAGATGCATGGACCCAGAGGTGTGATCATAGTCACAGGGAATCGACAGAAGGCAGAGGAATGCCTCCAGAAGGGCTCCAAGATTGCTGATGAACAGATGGCAGTGGTGGAGTTCGAAGAGTACCAGAAAAATGCCCACCCAAGTGATTTGTTGCAAGCTAAGAAGCCCGCTTCAGAATCAGTATTCCAGTCGGCCAGAGAAACAAAGCCCGTAAAAATTCACCCAAAGGATCCCTTTGCTGCTCCGACTCACATTTCAACAACACTCGACAGCAAATAGGAAGAAGCACTCATCCAGTTCCTCCGTGAGAACTGGGACATCTTTTCATGGAAGCCATCTGACATGCCAGGTGTACCCATGGGACTGGCTAAGCACCATTTGCGTGCTGAACCAAAAGCAAAACCTGTTAAGGAATATCTCCGTTGGTCCCCCATGGAGAAGAGGAAGGCAATTGGCGAAGATGTGGCTCGGCTTCTGGCAGCTGAGTTCATCCGCGAGATATACCACTCTGAGTGGCTCGCCAATGTCGTCATGGTCCCTATGAAAGATGATTCACTCTGTATGTGTATCGACTTCAAGCACATCAATCTGGCCTGCCCGAAAGATCACTTCCCTCTCCCCCGTATCAACCAGATTGTCGACTCAACTGCGGGGTGTGCGCATTTGTCCTTTCTGGACGCATATTCTGGGTATCATCAGATCCGACTGTATGGACCCGATGAGATAAAAATGGCCTTCATCACCCCATTTGGGTGCTTTTGTTACATCACCATGCCTTTCGGCCTCAAGAATGTTGGAGCCACGTTCATGCGCATGATTCAGAAGTGCCCGCTCACTCAAATCAGTCTGAACGTGGAAGCTTACATGGATGATATCATTATCAAGTCACGTAAAGGTTCCGACCTGCTGACTGACCTTGCTGAGACATTTGCCAATATAAGGAGATACGATATCAAGCTCAATCCGTCAAAGTGCACATTCGGAGTCCCAGGAGGAAAGTTACTTGGTTTTCTCGTTTCCGAACGAGGGATCGATGCAAACCCGAAAAATATTGGAGCAATTCTCCGAATGAAACGCCCGGTGCATGCGGATGATGTTTAGAAGCTTACTGGTTGTTTGGCTGCATTGAGTCGATTCATCTCCCGTCTCGGTGAAAAGGCATTGCCTCTTTACCGACTGATGAAAAAGTCTGATAAGTTCAGGTGGACTGCTGAAGCTGAAGCAGCATTTGTAGAGCTCAAAGCCCTGCTTTCCACCCAGCCGGTGCTAGCTGCTCCAATCAGCAAAGAGCCTCTATTGTTGTATATCGCAGCCACTGGACAAGTTGTCAGCACAGTGCTCACAGTCGAGCGGGAAGAATAAGGAAAAGCCTACAAAGTTCAACGCCCATTGTACTATATTTTGAAGTGTTGACTCCGTCCAAGCAAAGGTATCCGCATTACCAGAAGCTTGTTTACGGGATTTATTTGACCACGAAGAAAGTTGCACACTACTTCGCAGACCACTCGGTTTCAGTCATTAGCGACACTCCACTATCAGAAATTCTGAACAATCGAGATGCAACCGGTCGAGTGGCCAAGTGGGCGATTGAACTCCTTCCTTTGGATTTCAAGTTCGAAGCAAAGAAAGCAATCAAGTCTCATGCAATAGCAGATTTCCTGGCCAAGTGGATTGAACAGCAGCAACCGACTCAGGTTCACTCAGAATATTGGACTACGTTTTTTGATGGGTCAAAGATGTTGAATGGTTCTGGTGCTGGAGTGGTCCTGGTATCCCCGATTGGTGACAAGCTCAGTTATGTCCTCTAAATTCACTTCGACTCCTCAAACAATGAAGCTGAGTATGAAGCACTTCTATATGGGTTGCATATGGCCATCTCACTCGGCGTCCGTCGCCTGATGGTCTACAACGACTCAGATTTGGTGGTCAATCAGGTAATGAAGGAACGGTATATTAGGAGCCCTGCCATGACTGGTTACTACAATGCAGTGAGAAAATTGGAGAAGAAGTTTGAAGGGTTGGAACTCCATCACATACCTCGACTCAAGAATGAAGCAGCTGATGATCTGGAGAATATAGGTTCCAGTCGGAAGCCTATTCCTAGTAATGAGTTCTTGGAACATCTCCATACCCCATCAGTTCAAGAAGATCCTTTCACAGAGGAGCCCCCGCAACTGATAAGTTCAACCAATCCGACTGAGATTGAAGTTCCAGCAGTAGTTGACTTGATCATGGAGGTTTTAGTGATCATTTTCGACTAGACAGTGCCATATATTGCATATCTGCTAAGGCAGGAGCTGCCAGAGGATGAAGATGAGGCCCGCCAGATCATCTGCAGATCCAAAGCCTTCACGGTGATAAGTGGACAGCTTTACAGAGAAAGTGTTACCGGAGTCGCTCAGCGTTGCATCTCTCCAGAAGAAGGTGGACTGATCTTGAATGAGATCCACTCGGGCACCTGTGGTCCCCACGCGTCATCTCGGACCATCGTGACCAAAGCATACCGAGCAGGATTCTACTGGCCACGAGCGAATGAGATGGCTAAAGATATAGTCAACAAGTGCGAAGGCTGCCAGTTTTACTAAAACATGTCTCACAAGCCTGCGTCGGCCTTGAAGACTATTCCACTCGTCTGGCCATGTGCGGTTTGGGGGTTGGACATGTGGTTGGACCTTTCAAGACTGGCAGAAGCGGCTTCACTCATTTGCTCATAGCAGTCGACAAGCTCACCAAGTGGATCGAGGCCAAGCCTATCAAGAATCTTGATTCAAGCACTGCCATTAGTTTCATCAAAGAGCTGATATTCTGATATGGAGTCCCTCACAGCATTATCACAAATAATGGCTCCAACTTTGATTCTGATGAGTTTAGAGCATTCTACGCTTCCCAAGGCACTCGGGCCGATTATGCATCCGTTGCGCACCCGTAGTCAAATGAACAGGCTGAGAGAGGAAATGGCTTGATCCTACAAGGGTTGAAACCTCGATTGATGCGCGACCTCAAGCATGCATCTGGAGCTTGGGTGACTAAGTTGCCATCTGTCTTGTGGGGATTGAGAACGACTCCTAATCGGTCGACTGATCTGTAGCGACCCGACCTCAGACGGTCAAGTCTCTGTGTTTCTGTGCCATCCCTGGATCAGTATGCTGGCACACACAGTACATCAATGTATATATCAAAGTGCAATCACATGTATAAATAACGTAAAACTGATATATACCTCATAAGTCACAGCGGAAACAAATAGTCGGGTGTGGAGTCCCATCAACGCCATCGGCAGGTTGAGTGTAGACCGTAACCCTGTACCGTACTCTTACTCGTTGGAAGAAAGTATCTGCAACATGATACGTTGCAGCCGTGTAGGTCAGTACATTGAATGTACCGGCAAGATCACAACATGAGAAAATAGATGATAAAACTATACTATATGCAATATGGCTTTGTGGCTCTGTATCTAAGTTTTGTTTTGCATAAAAGCTGGTTTTATTTTCCCTACATCAAAGAAATTCAGGAGTCTATACTACGGAGTTTCCTATCATGACATGGTTCCGCCAACCGATGTCTCATGGCCCAAATCATCATAAGTTGCCCACAATTATGTTATCAGTCCGGTGTTGAGAGTTCCGAGATAAATCCAAGTCCAGAGGCTCAAATTGTCCGTAACCGGGGACACGGCTAATCGATTAGGTTTAAACCCTCTGCAGAGGTTTGTACACTTTACCCGCAAGATTCGATCCCTCTTTTTACGTTCTCGCACTTCAGGGTGTTTGAGAACAAGATGACCGAAACATGGTCTTCCAAAGAGTTCCTCTGATCACTGTCCGGAGCTCATCCAATCCTACCGTAGTTCTACATCTGCTAGCACCGTCCCAGCCAGAGTCACAACTAAGGTCAACCAAGCCAGAGCCCATAGTGACTTGCGGTTGCACAGGTAAGCTTCCGGGCATGAAGTATTCTTCTGTCTCTTTGAGTTTGGGTGAAGCTTTCCGCAAGATGTCATGGCGCTTCTCCATGCATCCCGGCCATCCACTGTTTTCTCCAGGGTGCCCGTCAACCGTCCTTCACCCAGTAGTGTGTATTGAATTCTTGTCTCGAGTCTTGAAGTCTTGAGGCCTTGAAGATGCAGTCCTCGCATATGCCATCATGGAGTTGTTGTCATTGACGTAGAGTCCTCCTTCTTCACACCACTCTCGTGCACTCATACCAAACCCCGTCTACCATAGCGTAGCATTAAAATAAATAACATCCCGGGCTTGGTAATAGGGTGATGGGTTCCTACCTCATGCATACTACTCAACTACAAGAATTCAATATCACTACTGGAGGGTTGTTGCAAAGATGCCACTAAATGCAGTAAAAACATAGGTATGAAAGCATGGTCAAAGTGAACTTGCCTGGTATTACTTGATGAAGATAATAACGCTCTCAGAATCTTTGATAAACTATTCGTCACTCCGAGAAAATCTATATAGTCAAACATTATACTCACATAAGGAATAATTCTAGCAAACAATACTAGCAATCAAAATAACAATCAAAAAGTCATAGATAAAACAATAATGAAGTCAAAGAAAACCAAATAGAATTACAAAGAAGACTTCACGAAAACAAGGGAGAAACCAATAATAACAGACAATACTCTCGTAGCAACACCAAATTACTCTAATAATTTTTTCTACAACAAAGAAAATATAATTCTAATGAAACAACAGAAAACAATTTACTAAAGCATTTACTAGCAAAAAGAACTAGTATAATAAAAACTATTATAACTATCTAGTTAACACTAGAACAACTATAACAACTAGAAAACACTAAGACAATAGTAAACAATACCAAAATAATTTATGAAAACTTATTTACTCCTAATAACAGAACCAATAACAACATATATTGAAGCGGCAAAAAGAGATACATTAAAACTAGTAAAACTATTTTTATCAACTATCACTATGAACTAAACAAACAAATACTAAAACAGTAGCTAAACACTAATAAATAACTACAAAAATTTATCTACTATAGTCTAACAGAAACATATGACAACATGTAAAAATCTACAAAAATAATTAACTAAAAATAATTAAAAACACTAATTATATGACTAAAACAACTACATAAGCAAAACAGTACTGTTTTTGCAACAAACCTAACTTAAAATAAACTAAAAATAAATAACTATATCCTACTGGATAGACAAAACCATAATAAAACAGTAGCAAAAAGAATCAATCAAAAATATTTTATAAAACTCAAACTAGAGCCAAAACAGTGTTTGAAACATATTTCAAATAATTCAAATTTAAACTACTCAAATTTGCAAACTAAGTACGTAAACAAAAACTTCAACAAATTTGTGACACAATGCAAAAAGAATCACTCAAATCGAATCTAAAACATAAAAGTTATAAGCAATCTAAAATTGAAACTATTTCTGTTTTTAAAACAGACACGAAAATAAACTAAAAAAAACAAACGGGCAGGTACTACGCGTCGGGCTGCTATTGGGCCTAAGCAATGGGCGATCTGAACTAAACAACGCTCGATCGTAACTTAACGAAACCGTGACTGTGCGGCTAAAGCAGAAAACCGGAGGAGGCCCGGTTCGATCTGAACCAATCTAAACCGTAAATAAAACCGCATAAAAACCGATCTAATACATAAAACCTAACTATTTGTTTGCATCTAATCTAGGCCGTATAATGAAGATCTAACGGCGGGGAGAGTCGTCGGAGCTTACAGCGGTGGTGGTCGCCGGCGATGCGGCTCGGACGTCGTCGGTGGCGGCGCTCTGGTCGTCGGAGAGCTCCGGCGAGGGCATGGGCGGACGAGGCGTTCGACGGCGAGTCCAGCGGTGGTTGAGGCGGCGTCGTAGGTTGACGGAGGAGGTCGGCGGCGAGGTCGAGGTGGCGGTGGCGTTCGGGCGTCGGCGGTGGCGGCGCTCCAGTGGGTTTCGGGCGAGGGCGAGGGCACGGGGAGGTGCGGGCGAGCGAGGGGGTTCGGTGGTGGGTTCGGACGACGATGAGGTGGTCGTAGTGGAGAGCTAGCAGCAGCAATGGCGGGCGGCGGAGCTCGGGCTCCGGCGAGAAATGGCGGCGAGCGGAGAGGGGTTCGGGGGTCGGGAAGGGGCGGAACGGGGTGAGGGGAGGGGTATTTATAGGGGCGGGGTCGACTTGGAGGAGGGGGAAGATCGGGGAGAGGATCCCGAGGATCGTGGGATTCGGCGGTGGCAGCGGCGCGGTTTGGCGTGGAGAGGAAGAAGAAGCAGCGGGCGAGGGCGATCGGGCAGTGGGGCCCAGCGGTCAGTGGCACTAGGGCGAGAGAGAGAGGAGCGGGCGACCGAAGGAGAGGGGCTTCGGGCGACGGTGCTGGCTGGGCCGCGGCTCGAGTGGCTGGCTGGCTGGGGCGGCTGGCTCCTGGGCCGCCTGGCCTGGCTAGCGCTAGTTTTTTTTAACACACAAACAAAAGTAAAAAGAACCAAAATAATAAAAACTATATATAGGCATAATATATATAAAAATGTTCAGAAAAACATTTCCTAAAACATGAACTATTTATATAGTTCAAATAAAATCCACAAAAAATCAAATAAAGCAAACAGTGCTACTGTTGCATTAAAATCCAACAAAAATCATTTTTAAAATACCAAAATTATTTCAAAATTATTTTCTCCTAATTTTCCATTCAAGGGAATCATTTTACCCTTATTTCCATTTATTTATTTTTAGGAGGAAAATAATTTGAATAAAATCCAAATAATTCCAAATTTGAAAGGGAGTTTCAAAATACTTTCAAATGACTTTCAATTTGATTCTTTTTAACTTCCAACTCATATTTCATATAATTGAAGAAGTCATTTTATCTTCTCTCCTGAAAATCATTGAGTTGCATAAAGTTTCCGAATTTGAAATATTTCCAAATGGAATTCAAATCTTTTCAAAACTTTTTTTCATTTATTTAAATGGAAGAAATCATATCATCTTCACTCTAGGGTTTTGTGATGAAATAATTTGAATTCATGGAGATCATAAATGCAAGGGTGAAAGTTTGGGAAAGTCATTTCATTCCCTCTCATTGAACTTTCAAAATTTTCAAATTTCACTCAATTTCACACAATCAGTCACACAACAATCAAACAAACAAGCATAAATATTTATTTAATATAACATTCCAAAATTTAGAATTTTGGGATGTTACAAACCTACCACACTTAAAATGAATCTCGTCCTCGAGATTCGAAGAGGCTAGCAAGAAAGGTTAGGGTTTGGGGGTCTTCTAGCAAATCCTTCGACCAGAGAGGTCTGGGGTGCTACCACACTTAAAAGCAAGGCTATGGTTCTGACAAAATTCATGTACTCCATCCTTTGGGTTGATGGTGTCGGTCTTCTCATATTCTTCGGGATAACTCTTTCAGTGGTGCTCTTCCGGTCGGGGCATGATTTTCTCAAAATCTCGTGTCCTCTCAATCCTGATGAGGTTCTTCCGAAGAGTGGATCTTCATATCTGACATGTCTGTCGTCAATACTAAGAAACTATCGGAACCTCCTGGCGGTCAACAATTTATGGCTTCTCCTGCAGGAAAATGGCCGGGGTTGAATCTCACCGTATATCCTACGATTGGCAACGGTTGCCTGTAAAGGGTTCCATCGTCCTACCATTCTATGGTTTTATGGCTTATCGCGCCGACACTCTTCTAAGGTTTTCAAGTCTCTCTGATTTTCCATCAACATATGATAGTTCATGATAGAGATCTCTGGTATGGGGGCCAATCCATCCCGTACTTGAACCATTACTACATACGCAGACAGTGAATCACGTAGTCTAACACTTGGGCATCCTCACAAGCATTGCAGAATTTCTCTTGTCAACGAACTTAGTTCGATAATTCCATTGATTCTGCAAGCTGAATGAAACATCTATCGTTCTTCACAACTCTTGGGTTTTCGTAACCTCCTAAGGAAATGTCTGCTGATGGAATCATAGCTTCTTCCAATTTTCTTCCTTCATCAAAGTTATGTCTGTTCCTTTTCAAACCCTGGGCCTGTGGGTTATGGCCCACTTCAACACTTGTACAACTCATCCTTGGAGTTACAATTGTTCCATATTCCAACATTACACCTCCTTAAATTCCAATATTGCTTCATTCCTTCATATTCTTGGGGTAACCAACATATCGAAACAAAACTCATATCTATTTTGTCCAAACTTCACTCCCTGAAATATCATTATCCTTTCCATGGGTCAAGTGTTCTTCACAGGGTACTACCACCCTTAAATGAAATTCACAAATCCATCCATAGACCATATTTCTCATATCCTCGAAACTGGTCCAAAATCTTTGTTCATAGGGTAAAAACTCACATAATACAACATATGAAATCATAACACATTAACTTTATTGATTTCATGAATTCATTACAATCTCTGAGCACCCATTACATAACTCAACTCATCGAACTTATGAAAATAGGATTGCTTTCTACCACTCTTATTATCCATATCAAAATCTCAACTACTCAGCTCCAGCTTTCTTCTGATTTGAACATTCCCTAGCAAAATGTCCTGCTTCCTTGCAGCGAAAACAAATGACTTCCGACATGTCTCGGGGCTTCTTTGTGATAATGTAGGCTCCTTGGATTCTTGGCTTCTTTTCTGGACATTGACTAGCGTAATGACCTAAATCCTTGCACCTGTAACAAATGATATGACCCAGGTCCTTCTTTGCAGAAGTTGGGTTGTTCTGGGGTTGCCTTCGTTTTCTCTTCCTGGATTTCTCTGTAATGATCAGAGCTTCTATTTCCTGAGGCTCAAACTTCATTTCTGCTGTCGGGATGTCTCCCAGATACCCTTGGCTTTGCTTCGTGCAATACAGTGAAAAATGTCCTTCTTTCCCACATGAATAGCAGGCATTGGAGTAAAATCTGTTTAGGCCTTCTCCATTAGGGTCGTCAACATCTTCCTTCATCACAGGTTCTTTCAAACTTTCCCTGAGGGCTTCTTTCATTGCTTTCTTCTGCTGCTTGGTAATTTCTTGTACCTTGGGGTAAATATGACACTGACCAGGGTAGTGTGTAGTTCCTTCACACAGGAAACAAATAACTTGCCCAGTCGGGCACTCTTCGGTTGGGTGATTCTCCTCACAATGAGGGCATCCATCCTTGTGTTCCTCCTGGGTGTGTCCTATTTCTCCGCAAATCTTGCAAGCACAAGGTTTCTTCTTCGGGTTATCATCGTTCTTCCGAATGAGACGGGATCTTAACAGAGTCTTCTTGAATTCCTCCCAAATTCTTGCTCCATTACATCCCTGTATGGCATGATGCATTTTCCACCAGGTTGCAGCACTTTCTATAAAGTACCGAAGAGCATATTGAACCTCATACTTCCTTGCAATCAAATTTTTTCCTGAAGTGATCCTCCATGTTTTGAATCCATAGCTCTGCCTCCAACTGAATCATCGGTCCAGAGAATACCAGTCCATCTTCCTTCCTCATCTATTGGGTCCAAGGGCTTTGGGGTGAGATAAGAGAGATAGAGATAGATACACACAACACAAACAATAATTTTGAAAATGGATTTTATTTGTGGTTGTCGAGAAACATCACACAACTGACAGCTCACAAATCGTTGCATCTAACGTAAGTATATAACAGGGATTTGGTCTTCTAAAGGTCAAATAATTCTTCAGATTCTCCAAATTCTTCAAGTCTTCGCAGTCTTCAACTGGTGTAGCTTCTTTCTTCGAAATGTATCATGAAATCTTCTTTACTCTGAAGAGGTCATCGGTTGTCCGATATCTTGTCCTTCTTGGAGCGGCTTCAGTTGATCCTCCGTGTGGTCAAAAGGGAAAGGGTATATTCTAACTATTTGAGGTAAGTGAAGATATTTGTTAAAATCAGAAAAGATGAGAAGTAATGGATTCTTTTGAAAATAAAGTTTTAGAGATTTCCTATCCTAGGGGCTTTCCGATTTCTAGGGTCACGTCCTACAGTCAACATGTGCTCTGATACCATATCTGTAGCGACCCGACCTCAGACGGTCAAGTCTCTGTGTTTCTGTGCCATCCCTGGATCAGTATGCTGGCACACACAGTACATCAATGTATATATCAAAGTGCAATCACATGTATAAATAACGTAAAACTGATATATACCTCATAAGTCACAGCGGAAACAAATAGTCGGGTGTGGAGTCCCATCAACGCCATCGGCAGGTTGAGTGTAGACCGTAACCCTGTACCGTACTCTTACTCGTTGGAAGAAAGTATCTGCAACATGATACGTTGCAGCCGTGTAGGTCAGTACATTGAATGTACCGGCAAGATCACAACATGAGAAAACAGATGATAAAACTATACTATATGCAATATGGCTTTGTGGCTCTGTATCTAAGTTTTGTTTTGCATAAAAGCTGGTTTTATTTTCCCTACATCAAAGAAATTCAGGAGTCTATACTACGGAGTTTCCTATCATGACATGGTTCCGCCAACCGATGTCTCATGGCCCAAATCATCATAAGTTGCCCACAATTATGTTATCAGTCCGGTGTTGAGAGTTCCGAGATAAATCCAAGTCCAGAGGCTCAAATTGTCCGTAACCGGGGACACGGCTAATCGATTAGGTTTAAACCCTCTGCAGAGGTTTGTACACTTTACCCGCAAGATTCGATCCCTCTTTTTACGTTCTCGCACTTCAGGGTGTTTGAGAACAAGATGACCGAAACATGGTCTTCCAAAGAGTTCCTCTGACCACTGTCCGATGCTCATCCAATCCTACCGTAGTTCTACATCTGCTAGCACCGTCCCAGCCAGAGTCACAACTAAGGTCAACCAAGCCAGAGCCCATAGTGACTTGCGGTTGCACAGGTAAGCTTCCGGGCATGAAGTATTCTTCTGTCTCTTTGAGTTTGGGTGAAGCTTTCCGCAAGATGTCATGGCGCTTCTCCATGCATCCCGGCCATCCACTGTTTTCTCCAGGGTGCCCGTCAACCGTCCTTCACCCAGTAGTGTGTATTGAATTCTTGTCTCGAGTCTTGAAGTCTTGAGGCCTTGAAGATGCAGTCCTCGCATATGCCATCATGGAGTTGTTGTCATTGACGTAGAGTCCTCCTTCTTCACACCACTCTCGTGCACTCATACCAAACCCCGTCTACCATAGCGTAGCATTAAAATAAATAACGTCCCGGGCTTGGTAATAGGGTGATGGGTTCCTACCTCATGCATACTACTCAACTACAAGAATTCAATATCACTACTGGAGGGTTGTTGCAAAGATGCCACTAAATGCAGTAAAAACATAGGTATGAAAGCATGGTCAAAGTGAACTTGCCTGGTATTACTTGATGAAGATAATAACGCTCTCAGAATCTTTGATAAACTATTCGTCACTCCGAGAAAATCTATATAGTCAAACATTATACTCACATAAGGAATAATTCTAGCAAACAATACTAGCAATCAAAATAACAATCAAAAAGTCATAAATAAAACAATAATGAAGTCAAAGAAAACCAAATAGAATTACAAAGAAGACTTCACGAAAACAAGGGAGAAACCAATAATAACAGACAATACTCTCATAGCAACACCAAATTACTCTAATAATTTTTTCTACAACAAAGAAAATATAATTCTAATGAAACAACAGAAAACAATTTACTAAAGCATTTACTAGCAAAAAGAACTAGTATAATAAAAACTATTATAACTATCTAGTTAACACTAGAACAACTATAACAACTAGAAAACACTAAGACAATAGTAAACAATACCAAAATAATTTATGAAAACTTATTTACTCCTAATAACAGAACCAATAACAACATATATTGAAGCGGCAAAAAGAGATACATTAAAACTAGTAAAACTATTTTTATCAACTATCACTATGAACTAAACAAACAAATACTAAAACAGTAGCTAAACACTAATAAATAACTACAAAAATTTATCTACTATAGTCTAACAGAAACATATGACAACATGTAAAAATCTACAAAAATAATTAACTAAAAATAATTAAAAACACTAATTATATGACTAAAACAACTACATAAGCAAAACAGTACTGTTTTTGCAACAAACCTAACTTAAAATAAACTAAAAATAAATAACTATATCCTACTGGATAGACAAAACCATAATAAAACAGTAGCAAAAAGAATCAATCAAAAATATTTTATAAAACTCAAACTAGAGCCAAAACAGTGTTTGAAACATATTTCAAATAATTCAAATTTAAACTACTCAAATTTGAAAACTAAGTACGTAAACAAAAACTTCAACAAATTTGTGACACAATGCAAAAAGAATCACTCAAATCGAATCTAAAACATAAAAGTTATAAGCAATCTAAAATTGAAACTATTTCTGTTTTTAAAACAGACACGAAAATAAACTAAAAAAACAAACGGGCAGGTACTACGCGTCGGGCTGCTATTGGGCCTAAGCAATGGGCGATCTGAACTAAACAACGCTCGATCGTAACTTAACGAAACCGTGACTGTGCGGCTAAAGCAGAAAACCGGAGGAGGCCCGGTTCGATCTGAACCAATCTAAACCGTAAATAAAACCGCATAAAAACCGATCTAATACATAAAACCTAACTATTTGTTTGCATCTAATCTAGGCCGTATAATGAAGATCTAACGGCGGGGAGAGTCGTCGGAGCTTACAGCGGTGGTGGTCGCCGGCGATGCGGCTTGGACGTCGTCGGTGGCGGCGCTCTGGTCGTCGGAGAGCTCCGGCGAGGGCACGGGCGGACGGGGCGTTCGACGGCGAGTCCAGCGGTGGTTGAGGCGGCGTCGTAGGTTGACGGAGGAGGTCGGCGGCGAGGTCGAGGTGGCGGTGGCGTTCGGGCGTCGGCGGTGGCGGCGCTCCAGTGGGTTTCGGGCGAGGGCGAGGGCACGGGGAGGTGCGGGCGAGCGAGGGGGTTCGGTGGTGGGTTCGGACGACGATGAGGTGGTCGTAGTGGAGAGCTAGCAGCAGCAATGGCGGGCGTCGGAGCTCGGGCTCCGGCAAGAAATGGCGGCGAGCGGAGAGGGGTTCGGGGGTCGGGAAGGGGCGGAACGGGGTGAGGGGAGGGGTATTTATAGGGGCGGGGTCGACTTGGAGGAGGGGGAAGATCGGGGAGAGGATCCCGAGGATCGCGGGATTCGGCGGTGGCGGCGGCGCGGTTTGGCGTGGAGAGGAAGAAGAAGAAGCGGGCGAGGGCGATCGGGCAGTGGGGCCCAGCGGTCAGTGGCACAAGGGCGAGAGAGAGAGGAGCGGGCGACCGAAGGAGAGGGGCTTCGGGCGACGGTGCTGGCTGGGCCGCGGCTCGAGTGGCTGGCTGGCTGGGGCGGCTGGCTCCTGGGCCGCCTGGCCTGGCTAGCGCTAGTTTTTTTTAACACACAAACAAAAGTAAAAAGAACCAAAATAATAAAAACTATATATAGGCATAATATATATAAAAATGTTCAGAAAAACATTTCCTAAAACATGAACTATTTATATAGTTCAAATAAAATCCACAAAAAATCAAATAAAGCAAACAGTGCTACTGTTGCATTAAAATCCAACAAAAATCATTTTTAAAATACCAAAATTATTTCAAAATTATTTTCTCCTAATTTTCCATTGAAGGGAATCATTTTACCCTTATTTCCATTTATTTATTTTTAGGAGGAAAATAATTTGAATAAAATCCAAATAATTCCAAATTTGAAAGGGAGTTTCAAAATACTTTCAAATGACTTTCAATTTGATTCTTTTTAACTTCCAACTCATATTTCATATAATTGAAGAAGTCATTTTATCTTCTCTCCTGAAAATCATTGAGTTGCATAAAGTTTCCGAATTTGAAATATTTCCAAATGGAATTCAAATCTTTTCAAAACTTTTTTTTCATTTATTTAAATGGAAGAAATCATATCATCTTCACTCTAGGGTTTTGTGATGAAATAATTTGAATTCATGGAGATCATAAATGCAAGGGTGAAAGTTTGGGAAAGTCATTTCATTCCCTCTCATTGAACTTTCAAAATTTTCAAATTTCACTCAATTTCACACAATCAGTCACACAACAATCAAACAAACAAGCATAAATATTTATTTAATATAACATTCCAAAATTTAGAATTTTGGGATGTTACATGATCGAACCCCTTTCTTCATGGTATATGGCGCTGAAGCTGTGCTTCCGAGTGATTTCCTGCACAATGCCCCTCGAGTGGAACTCTTCTCAGAAGCTGAAGCAAAGCAGGCATGCCAGGACGCAGTTGATCTCCTAGAGGAAGAGCGAGAGATGGCCTCGATCCGGTCAACCATCTATCAACAAGACCTGCGTCGATTCCATGCCCAAAATGTCAGGGGTCGAGCATTTTAGGAAGGAGATCTTGTGCTCCAAGTGCACCAAAAATGGCCTCACAAGCTCGCTCCAGCATGGGAAGGGCCCTTCATCATCACCAAGGTGCTCCACAATGGGGCGTATCACCTTTACAACGTAGCCAAGAAAGAAGACGAGCCACACTCATGGAACGCGGATCTGCTCCGCCGTTTTTATACCTAAACACCCGGATCGACGAGTTGTAGTAAGAATTCTTCAGTTTGTTTATCAAAGACATGATTTTCGCAGTATCCCAACGATTGTACTCGCACCAACATGTGTGTCCAAATCCCCTAGTGGGTGGCTTAGCTGCGAACCCGATACGCCTAAGTTTCAAAATATACTCCGAGTGAGAGCAATCCTCTCACTCAGGGGCTTAGCCGCGATCCCATACTCGCCTAAGTTTCAAAACATACTCCGAGTGAAGAGAAACCCTCTCACTCGGGGGCTTAGCTGCAATCCCGTACTCGCCTAAGTTTCAAAACATACTCCGAGTGAAGAGCAACCCTCTCACTCGGGGGCTTAGCTGCGAACCTGATTCACCTAAGTTTCAAAACATACTCCGAGTGAAGAGAAACCCTCTCACTCGGGGGGCTTAGCTGCGAACCCGATTCGCCTAAGTTACAAAACATATTTCGAGTGAAGAGGAACCCTCTCACTCGGGGGCTTAGCTGCGATCCTGTACTCACCTAAGTTTCAAAACATACTCCCAGTGAAGAGCAACCCTCTCACTCGGGGTCTTAGCTGCGATCCCGTACTCGCCTAAGTTTCAAAACATGTTCTGAGTGAAGAGCAACCCTCTCACTCGTGGGCTTAGCTGCGAACCCGAATCATTTAAGTTTCAAAACATGCTCCGAGTGAAGAGCAACCCTCTCACTCGGAGGCTTGGCCACGCAATCTGAGCTGCGCCACAAGTACAACCACTACAAAAAAAGACACATCTGTGACATTTTGGGCCGAACGAAAAAAAATTCTGTCATACTTATGACACTTCTATGACGATAATTGTGACAAAACCCGGTATCCTCATAGATGTGGTGGGCTCCTACTTCTATGACAAAAAATCATGACAGAAAATGGGCTTTTCGTCCTGGGCGGGCCGGAGACACAGCTGCATGACATTCTTTGGGCCGTCCATGATGGAAAAAACCGTGGTAGAAGCGAGGGCGAGGAAAATATCGGGGTGTTCCCGGTTACGGGGGGTGGTCAGGGCCGAGCGACGCGCATTTCTCTCGTACACGCACGCGCGTGGGTGCGAGGCGTTGGGCTCTAACTGAACCTGAGCGAGGCGTTGGGCTCTAACTGAACCCGAGCGGTTGCACTGCAGGCTACGCGTTACTGAACCCGAGCGATCGATCGATGGCTATTAACTGAAGCCGATTGAGCGATTCCTTCGCTACTACTGCTAACTGAAGCCAATCGATGCTGCCTCTGGATGAACAGGGAGCGTTGCTAGGGTGTTTGGATGAACAGTTCCCAGTGGGGGTGGATGAACAGGACCTCGTGTTGCCTCTGGATGAATAGGACCCCGATCGATCGAGCCGGTTGGGGCTGGATGAAAAGGACCCCATGGAGGGCTTGATGAATAGGACCACCCCATGGAGGAGTGGATGAATAGTAGATGGTGGAGGGGTGGATGAACAGTAGCCCGTGGAGGGGTCGTTGAACAGGAGCCCGAGGAGAGGGCTGGTTGAACAGTAGCCGGTGGAGTAGCGCGTGGTGGAGGCTGGATGAACAGGAGCCCGTGGATGAACAGTCACAGGTGGAGGCTGGAGGAGGTCGACGGTGGCTGAACAGTAGCCCGTGGAGGCTGGAGGGGGTCGACAGTGGAGATGAACACTATCCCGTGGAGTCACATTTTGCGGTACGCCACACCCCTCCCGATGAACAGGACCCCCGTTTCGACCGTAGCGCTCCAACACAAGTCCGTTTCCTCCGTTTTGCAGTACGCCACACCCCTCCCGATCAACAGGACCCCCGTTTCGACCGTAGGAGGTCCGTTTCCTCCGTTTTGCGGTACGCCAGACCCCTCCCGATGAACAGGATCCCATTTCGACCGTGGCCGGTCGAACACAAGGCCGTTTCGTCTGTTCTGCGGTACGCCAGGCCTCGTTTCCATCGGCTGTTCCGTCCAAGCCCTCCCGATGAACACGACGACGCATTCCGTTCCGACCCAGCCGGTTGTCTCCCCATGAACATGACGACGACATTGTTTCTCCGTTCCGACCCAGCCATGTACACGAGCCCTGGCCGTACGTACACGCGAGTAGGCGTTCGAGACCCCGCCCGTATGTACGTACGCGGCTGTATTTACTTTCTTGCACCCTGGCCGTTGTACGTACGTGTACAGGCTATGTGCGCGCCTCTACTACGACATGTGCGCGCCTCTACATCGACCAGTATGTACGTACACGTTCGCGACCAGAATGACAACGCTACGTACGCTTCGACCAGGTGGGTCCTGACTGTCAGACACTTCCTTGCGTGCGAAGATGTAGCTGGTGGGTCCCAGCAGTCAGGGGGGCGGATCGTTTTTTTTTGCCCGGACGCACTTCCTTGGATGCGGAGATGTAGCTGGTGGGTCCCACAGTCAGGGGGAAACGTTTTTTTCACGAAATACGGTGGCTCGTCCGGTGGGCCCCGCTATCAGGTGGAGGACTAAATATTTTGCGCGTAATAAGGAGGCACTTCCTTGCTGCGGCTGTGGAGCCAGCTGTCAGCCTCTCCACGTACAGTACTCTTCCGATGGAAGTCGGTCGTTGACCACCACGCCGCGCCGAGAGCACGACGGCGGTGGACAATGGCGAGGCCTAGAAAGGGGACGACGCGGAGCCGGGGAAGACACGGAGCTGGGGAAGACGCGGCAGTGGATACCCACGCGGAGAGGAGTACGAGGGTTCACTGGTTCGGCTGCGATGTGAGGTTGCCGTCGCCGCAGAATAACAGGTGGTGTGGGTGAGTGGAGGGATGGCCTGGCCAGCGGTGGGAGTAGTAGGGGCGGTGAGGCCTCCGCGGCAGCACAGCCAGCCATGGGAGGCAGGAGCAGGCGGCACGACTGGCGCTACTTCGTGCAGCTGGAGCAAGAAGACCAGAGGTTGAAGAAGCACGACGGTCGTTGGATGGACATCGTATGGTCACTGCAGCTAGAATCGTTTATATTGACTAAGTTGACAAAGCCCTTGGTACGCGTCAACTTAGCAGGCCCACAGGTCAGCTTCCGAAATGGTGCGCCGTAGATGTCAGGGGGAGGAATCATTTTTTGGGCGGGTGAAGCTAGAATATCCGAGATTGAAGAAGAAGCACGGCATCCGTTGGATGGACATCCAATGGCCACTGCTGCTAGAACCGTGTGTTGACTATAAGTTGACAAAGCCTTGAATACGCGTCAACTCTCTTTTTTTGAGGGGACGCGTCAACTTAGTAAGGCCACAAGTGTGTGGCAGAGAACTTGTAGCCCATTTGAGATTTGTAAGAATGTGCAGCCAATTTTTGAATTCTAATGGAATTTACTACAGCCCATTTACAGTTTGTTAAAAGTACAGCCCATTTCAACCAACCGTTCAAAACAGAATTCAATAAAAATTTCCACATTTTGATGTGATCCGAAATATTTTTATCCCGAAATTTCTAGTCAGATTAAATACAATTTCAATATAAATTTATATTAGGTAAAAATCCAACGAAACATTGCGGTCGCAAGAATTAATGAAAAAAAATCAATATCCAAAAATAATATTTTATAAAGTAATTACGTGTTTGGTGCATTTTTTATAGTTACTTCCCATTTTTTATAATTACATCCCATTTATTATTTCTTAAAGCCCATTTTCTTGTTAAGCCTAATGCATCCCTCCTAGGAAAGATTTGCAGCCCAGCAGGGCGGAGAATAACAACTTGACCTTGCCTGGGTATTCCTAAAAAAAGTATAGCTGGGCTAGCCCTTTTCAGCTTGAAAAAAATTAATCTCTGGGCTGGATATCTGGCCTGAGCTAGACGGGCCACAGCCCGCCTCGTTAATAGCTACAACGATGTTTTCGTTGTTGTTCAGAGGAGAAAAATTAATATATGGGCTAAACATCGCTCAAGAAAAACTCTGAAGTGCTCACACCTCAAAAGCACAAACACTGCTCGAGCTGCTTGGTCCCAGCTGTCGTCCGCTTCTTGTGCAATTCTCTCATTTATTGACTACATAGGTTGACAATGGTGTGGGACCGTGATGTCAGGAAACCAGGAAGCAAAAAAAATTATAGTTTTATATACTAATAAGGAGGCACTTGCATACGTGCGGCTATGGCCCTGGTGGGTCCCCACTGTCATCCTCTCCAAGTAAAGTCATCTCCTCATCCTCATGTCCGTTGACCATGTTGGCAACGCGAGACGGCGACGCCATGGCGAGCGCAACAACTCGAAGGACGACGGAGAGGGCCTCGCGGGCCCTACGGATGGTCTGATACATCGCCCGTTGCTCATTCGGGAAGCCAGGATCATAGGGCCACATGTCCGCAACGGCATTATCGTTCGCTTGTTCACCGGTGCTCGTTGAGGAGACGGAGGTTGCAGCACAGGTCCTCCTGTGCGTGTAGCTCTTCCGCCATTAGGGCGTCGAAGTGTGGCCGCACCTGCTCTATGGTAAACACGACATGAACCGACTTGGACAGTGGCGCCGGCTCCTGGTCGGAAGCTACGTCCATTGTCTGATTGTCGTCGCTCAGCTCGGCGAGGTAGCTGGTGAGCCAGCATGTCCGGCTGCTGGACCGACCCGCTGCCAAGCACGAGTTTGGCTGCCCTGGCCCACCCAGACCGCCTCCCTCGCCCGCGCGCGCTTTCCGCCCGAAACGGTCAGCGCCGCCCGCCCCGCTTCCCAGTGCATGCGATTGCTCTGCCTTCAAACGACACAAGTGCCGTCTGTCCGTCCTTCTGCCGCCCACATTAATGATACGCGGTTGCCGAGGCGGCTACTTCGGAGCCACATGTCCGTCCCTCCGCTGCCCACCATTGCTATATAAACTGCTGCGCCGGCCATAGCCGCAATCATCCGCATCCGTTCCTATTCTCCTGTCCACACCACTAATGCCCACCATGGCTTCCTCGCGCTCCAGCGCTCTTCGGGACGGGCGGAGGACGGACCACAAGGAGATGGCAGCCATTGCTGCCGACTGGCTGGTCGGCAGGCAGCCGGAGGACGACGACGTCCCAATGGAGAACATGGTAGTCGACGATCCGGCGCCAACCCCCTCCTCCGCGCCATCCTCGCCGGTGCATTGCACCATGACCATCGGCGAGGCCCGTGCCCAATATATGGACACGGTGAGGCAGAAGTGTGAGGAGCAGTTCCGGGAGGCGCAGGCCGACTCCGCCTACAACATTCATCTCCTCCAGGAGCACCTGCAGGCGGAGGAGCAGATCGCCGTGGAGCGGGCGGAGCAGGAGGCGCTACTCGACTCATACCGCTCCGCCCGCGAGGGCCGCCTCGAGCGCTGGCGGTACCGCATGCGGGTGGCGGAGGCTGCGGCCGCCTACGAAGAGGGCGATGAAGCGAGCGAGGCGCTATTTGGCAAGACCGAGGATGAGGCAGAGGACAATGCCGGCTCCAACGAGTCCCCGCTCCGCTGGCGTCGACGAGGCCCTGCTTCGCCGAGGCCCCGCGTCGTCAACAACGAGGCAGAGGACACCGCCGGCTCCGCCGAGGCCCCACCCTGCCGGAAACGAGCGGGAGGATTTCCTCTGTTCCGCCGAGGCGGCGCCCGTCGGCAGTGAGACAGAGGACATCGCCGGCTCCGCCGAGGCCCCGCCCCGCTGCCAACGAGGCCGCGCCACACAGAAAACGAGGAAGAGTAGAACACGAGAGGTCGCCGCCGCTCGGGTCCAAGTAAGGCCACCACTGCTACCCTTCGGTTGCTGGCACTGAGCTGTACATCATGGAGCAATTCTATGATTACAGGATGATTGAAGAGCGCTCCGTGGTTGAGCAAGCTCAAGAGATACAGTCATTTCTAGAGAACTTGAGCACTTCAGTTGTATGCTACCGGACAAGTTTGTTGCCGGAGGTATCATCACTATGCTTCCTCCTTCGTGGATCTCATTGGCACTCTTAATGCGGAAGAAAAGGCGAGAGCAAAGGACACACGTGCTCGAGGAATTGAGGGAGGATCTAGTGCCAATCTGGTACAGAAGAAGGACTTCCAGCCCCACAAGTTCAAGAACAAGGGCAAGTTTGATGGGAAGAACAAGGTTGTGCAACACACGAACTTCAAGAAGAAGAATGACAAGAAGAAAGGTGTTTGTCATGTGGGGATCCTGATCATTGGGCTCCTAGTTTCCCTAATCGCTATGACAAGCTAGGCGGGTTGACCACTAACGGCTGGTTAGCTTCTTGGCGGCGACGTGGAGTCGGAGAGCTATGTTGGAGAAGGACGCTGCTTCTACTTAACTGCTGGTGCAGTTGGCTGACTGACACGGGGCCCAACAGGCATCTGGGCCACATGTCGGTTACGCAACTGCACCTGCAGTTAACTCACTGAAGCTTCTGTTCGGATCAGCCGGACATAGGTGGGTAGCTTTGGTTAATTAATTATACCTCCAGCGCACCCCTTTTTAGTTGAAGAATGTATGAAATGTAATGAAATCCGGCATGTTTTATGAAATCCAACCGTGTATGAATGAATTTATTTCGATTAGTTCGAATTCTTGTATCACTGGCACTGGATGAACATGCAAAACAATACGTACTAGCATTATTCCCAGGGTGATCACCTCGTTTGCAGCAGTTTCACATGTACTCCCTCCGGTCCTTTCTAGTATGCATACAAGTTTTGTCTGCAGTCAAAGTATCTCTACTTTGACCAATCTTATAGAAAAAAGGATGCACTTTCACAATGTGCAAAGTAAAAAGGAACAGAAGGAGTACAAAGAGTTTGAGCAGCTTTTTAGCGTTCCTGTACATTGCAATCAAACACACAGGCCTGGCAATTCATAGAGAACATTCAAAACAATTCATGATTATGCATCTCAGCTATTCACATGTCAGAGCCAATATTTACTTCACAACTAAAGAATAAAGAAAAAAAGGATCGACGCTGCTGACAGCAAAGGGCGTCCCATTCGAAAATATCAAACGCATGTCTTCTTGCTAAAATCAATGAGCAAAATTTGACAAGGTTTTCCCATTCCAAAATATCAAATGCCTACGATTGTGGAATGGGCAGGGTTTGCCATCAGTTCGAACATTGACATGGCACCTCCTGCTAAATAAACCAGCTGTTCTTTTTGTGCAGTTCCACCAAAATCCACCAAATTCGCGCGTAGCTTGTATGATTTCGCCCTTATATGTTGCAACTCTATGAACTTATCGGCACCTCCTTTCTTGTCGTGGAAATGAATGATTCGATGTATTCATGAACATTTTGTGCAGTTCCCATTGAAATCAAGCTGAGCACCCCTGTTTGCACAAATACAAAAAAAGTGATTAGCATAAAGCAAATTGTACTATGAATTGACAGTTTAAACAGGCACCTACATGGTCCATGTAGAGCACACTTTTAGAAAAATGGAACTCACCGGAAAGAATCCTAGAACAACATTGTACTCGCGCATCACAGCAAGAAAATGGAGATTTGTCAGTCCATCTGACCTGAAGTTAGTTTGGCCTTGTGGGGGGTAATGTAACCATCCTTCAACTGCTCCTTCTGATGAGAAGATAGACAGGGCTTCTTCATCCTAGCATAATCGGAACTAGTCACTTCACGTACTCCATATTCTTCTTCAGAGGAGGATGATCCTGTTGTGCAAAGACAAGAGGATAACTAAATGCTAGCATCCCTGTTTTCTCGAAAAAAGGAAAGGAAATATTTAAAACAGCAGAGATGAAGCACTTCTCAAGGACAATACCACTTTTTGATGACAGTATCTAAACAGTAGCACAACACCAATAGAGATGACAAAGCTCAATCATATGGATGAAATCAGTGGGCGAGTACCAACCTTTGTTAGGAGGCTTATTGTGTAGAGCATACAGATGAAGCACTTCTCCGGAACCATCTGTTGCTATCTACTGTGGTGGCCATGCTTACTATATACTCCTCGATTGGATTAATGTTTCCAACATCTTCTTGTGCAGTTCCACTAAAATATATGGTATCTTCAAAGAAGATCCCTATTTGCACAACTAGAGATAATTACATATTACATTAAGAGTGGCATCAAATCAGTGGCAAAACAATTTCTTGTTCCAGCCATAGCAATAAATTAAGATGCAAAACTATATCATTACTTGTGTCATCACAGTTCCAGTGCTTCATTACAGCACCAGGAGTTGATTTTTGTTTTTCTTCCGCTTGTTCTTCCCCTTCATCACTTGGTTCAATAACAGACAAGCTTCGCCTTCAATGTAAGATTTGGCATGCCAATTAGGTTGCAGAAGTATAGCACTAAACAATGACATTAATTTTCCAATGAAAGTGGCAAAATACAGGCCAACAGTTGTGAAATATCCTTATCTTACCTCAATGGGATATTGCGGTACACATACAGATTGGAAGTCTTGTCTCCATTTGTGCAGTTCACTAAAATCAAGCAACATTACCGTACAAATAGCACAACATATGAAAGCACACTGCAGAATCATGTGAAAGAAGGCTAGTACTGACCTCTCATGACGCAGAATTCAAACAACTCACAAGAAGAAGATCTGAACCAAATTTGCCAACACGGATATGCAGTTCCACTAAGATCAAGCAATCAAGCAACGTTGTCGGTGTGACATTTTGGTTGAACTTCACAAAACACTCTTAAAACAAAAATGTTTTGTGCATTGCAACAAAAGGTCACAATGGCAACGAGGTGAAGTAGATAACCCTGTTTACACAGAGGTGCAAAGGAAACAACTAGTGGTCAATAATGGTGGATGACACATAAGCAAACAAAAAGAAGCATCTACCTTATCTAAATGGGAAAGAAAGCAAGACAGTAGCATTTCTCAAATGGTGGCATTGATTAATATTAACAGAGAGAATATATTAACAATAAAATTTGTTAAACATGTAATTTGCTTTTAACTGTGGCATTGCATCAATTTTCCAGCGGCATTATTAGAGGATGTTTGTTTACAGGGACATTTTGGTGGAGGGACTAAAAAAACTCCGTCTCAGTCCCATGTAAACCAAACAGGAGGGACTTTTAGGGACTAAAAGTGGGCATTTGGGACTAAAGAAAGAAGACCCCGAGGGAGAGTCTTTTTGGGACTTTTTCCAACAGTTGCCCCTGCCACACATCGCACCTTGTCTCTATTAGTTCATTACTAGGGGTAACATGGTCTTTTAGTATGTCATTTAGTAACCTCTAGTCCATGTTTAGTCCCTGGAACCAAGCAGGTAGGGACTAGGGAGTTTTTAACGAAATAGGGCCTTAGATTAACAACAACTAAAGAGTTGCACGGGACAGTGGACGCACCAGCACCCTGTGCATCTACCGATGGACTGGGGTGATGCACAGTCTGTTGCAACAAAGAACAAACAACCAAGGAGCATATTTGTGTTGGTCCCAGTTTTGTTATCTTTGGACACCTTTCCCTATGTGAGCGCAGCAAATCTAGTCCTGCTCAAACTCTACAGCCTTGTCCCCCAAAATAAAAGACCAGTTCGTTACAGATGTGCGTACTGCGTTTGCCATTGTTTTCCCTTTTCAACCAATGTAGGTGCTGGATAGCCAGTCTGTACTAGCACTTTCCCCACTTTCTTTCCTCTGTGAACCACATCCTAGATTTATGCTATACAACTTTCCCCACTACTTTCCCCCATTCCTGTCCTCTTTGAACCACGTCTTAGATTCATGCGATACAACTTTCCCCACTACTTCCCCCTTCCTTTCCTTTTTGAACCACGTCCTAGATTCATGGTATACAACTTTTCCCACTACTTTCCCCCATTCCTTTCCACTTTGAACCACCTTCTAGATTCATGGTATACAACTTTCCCCACTACTTTCCTGTTTGATCCAACACCTAGATTCGAGTGCAGAAGCGGAAAAAGCCCAGATGCAGCTAGAGCAATGCAAGTGGAATAAGTAAATTATACCTTAAGGTTCTTGGGGTGTGGTTCGGTGGGCGACCGGAGGCCGTTCGACCCACACTATGTATGGCGGCGAAGAAGAAGGGGTCGGAGGCCCACCCGCGCCGCCGCTGGATGAAACTGAAGAGCTGCGCCGGTAGTGGATTCCCTCCCTCGCCGACGGCGACAACATTAAGCCTCCTTCCCTTCCCGGCGAACGGATCCTGCCGGCTCTTTGACCAGAAGTGAGGGGAGAGAGAGAGGCCAACGAAGTCTTTTTTAGATCTGGAGAGGGTGAGAGAGTGTGAAGAGAGCAACTACAAGCAGACCAGCAGTGAGGGGAGAGAGAGAGGCCAACGAAGTCTTGTTTAGATCTGGAGAGGGTGAAAGAGTGTGAAGAGAGCAACTACAAGCGCTGAGGCTCCAGCGTGTATATATATACTGGAGAGAGTGTGAAGAGTGCAAACCCTAGAAAACAAGCGCCGAGGCTGCAGCTTATACGTGATGAGGTGATTATACGGTCACTACGAGATTGTATAGCTCCGTACCCATCCATTTTGACTAGTCAAAGAATCCTCCTGGCACGAATTATGCTCAAGTGTAGTTATCGAACCCGAGACCTCAAGTTTGATGAGCGAACAGGCTAACCAGCTACACAACCCTCCCGTTATGTTCAACGAGAGGAAAATAACCTTTTATACATTCCTGCATTCGTGTGACAAGCATGCCGTGTTTTTTGTGTGTGTGGGATTCATTGGGATTTAAATCATAATCGTGTCATGTGGCTTCGGTGGTAAGACTATCCACAGTGGTGCAGAAATAATGCAGCCTTAGTCACCTTACCTCTCTCCACGTAGTACGTCGGGTCCCACCAGTCAAAGGGTGAAACAAACAAATTAATAAGAAAAATTAAAAGCGTCAGCGGTGTATCTTACCTCACACATCTCGCTACTGCTCGGGAACACTGTCCAATTGATCCCTCTGTTCGCTCACGTACTATTTTAAGTGAATCCTTATTATAACATGCACACAATTTTGGGCACTTGTATTCGACCCAAGTCAGTGTGCCACCGTATCTCGTACGACTCCCTCCGTCTAGGTGTAATAAGTCTCGTTAGAAGGTGCAGCGGGACCAAGGTGCAAGCAGATTGGAGGAGAAGGAGAAACTTGACCGGTCATTCCTCCAATCAAAGCCCTGATTTCTGTCTCTAAACGCAACAATTAATCAAAACAACTAAGAGATGCCATTTTAGCTACCATGCAGGGCCACGTATTAACTCGCATGCAAGCCGACTTTGATTTCTTGACTGATCAACGCGTAGTTGCTCTCCATGCATTGGGTTTCTTGGGGAGATAACAAGGCAAAGTAAGGAGTGTTTGATTACATTGCTTAGGCTGGTAATAGTGGTGAGTAACTTGGACTAGTAACATGCATATGTTACTAGTCTATGTTACTACTACGCAAAGTTTGCCGTCGGAAGCGAGCCGATCTGGCTCTCCTGAGCTAGCAAGGTTTTTCTAGCACACCCAAGCTAGCTGGCCCACAAAAGCTAACATATTTTAACAGTTCCAAATGCCTAACCTTGCCCGGCTATGCTATAAGCTGTTATTGCTAAGGATCCAAACGCTCCCTCAGTAACAACGCTTGCTAGCAATGAGGCCAGGAGGGGATTGAGATGCGAAGTTAATGGACGACGCCTAAAATTTTTGGGAATATCTGATTTCCGTAGGATGACTTAACACCTATACGGAGGGAGTACTACTCCTCAGTCCAGGTTTGATGGAATATTCGTCACCTCTTCTCTTCTTGTGCGTACTCCATTTGTATCTCACTTCCTGTGGCTTCGCACTCGCACGATTTTCCAATTCTATGAACCTGTGTGTGCGTGTCGTGTGCGTGTGTGTGTTTAACAGCATGTGTATGTTAGAGAGAGCGACAGATCGACGTACTCCTACAGAGAGATGGTGTGTAGTGTATGATTTTAGCCGCGAGAGTTGGTGCATCCTCTCGTTTTCGGGCGTCTGGTAGGGACAGGCGGACAGCTGCCACGCCCGCTCCTGACCAGCCTGGTCCACCCAAAGCCCCTCCATCGCCCGCGCGCGCTTCCCGCCTGAAACGGTCAGCGCCGCTCCAAAGAATCGGTGCCGCATTCATGCCCGGGCAGAGCGGACGCGACCGCTCACTGGCGCCTGCGTTCAAGGGAGAAGCGGATTCAAGAGTGATGGTTGCTTCGTCCGTCCAACTAACTGCTGGGTCTATGTGATTTGACGGCTCATTGGTCATTATTACTAAGGTGGTAGGACTGCTGGATGTCCCACGCTTTCGGCGAAAGGAGGTGCTACTAGATTACAATTTTCTCCATTCTTACGGCGGAGGAGTGCAAGAGCAGTGAAAACACGCAGGCTCAGTGATTACATGGCCCACCTCACACTATCACCATATTTTCTAGACACCATGCGACACCTAACTCTTTACATAGTACTCCCTCCGTTCCTAAATACAAGTCTTTGTAGAGATTCCACTAGGTGGACTACATACGGAACAAAATGAGTGAATCTACACTTAAAATGCATCTATATACATCCGTATGTGGTTCATGGTGAAATCTCTACAAAGACTTATATTTAGGAACGGAGGAAGTACTTGTATAGTACGTACTATAATTTAATAGCGAGATAGTACAATGCTATGAAGCTTCCAGCTTCTATTACATGTATCTTGCTTCCAAGGTTGCCCGTTGCAACATTTCATCAAATACAAAGGAGACTAAGATGCATGCTATTGCATCTCAATGATTGACAGATCATAGCAAGCATGTACTCCGTCCGTTCCAAAATAAGTGTCTCAACTTTATGCTACATACGGAGCAAAATGAGTGAATCTACTCTCTAAAATAAGTCTATATACATCAGTGTTTCGAGTATGTACTAGTAGAGTAGTAAAATTTTCTCCTCGTCCTGCGAGCCACCGCGCGCGTGGGCGAGGGAGCGGGCGTAAGGCGTACAGTACTACTACTAGTAAGCAAGCTTCACCTCATCTGCGAGCCACCGCGCCCGTGGGCGGTGGAGACGGCATACTAAGCAAGCTTCTCCTCGTTCTGCGAGTTGACGGGACACATCAAAAGTACTCGAGTGTATAGAGCCTTGCCTCTAAGGTAGGCCCCACATGGTTTGCCTCTTTTTTAACATAACGCGTCAAGTCGAAATTTGTTTATTCACCCGTGGTAGACAATCCTCCCTCCATCTAGTGGACAACCAGTACACGTGTCAAATTACCACGTGGGCTGCCTTTTCGTACAGAAGTGAGCTCCACCGTGTACCCGCGCGGGTGTGGTTGGGAAAGAGATGGGAGTACGTGCTCCGTGCGTGCACCTCTTCTCTTCGTGCACGTCCCCCACCTACGTGGGTGTGTGAGAGAGATACAAACCTAGACAAATGGCTTGTGCATTCGCGAATGTTTTTTGTTTTGGGGGGAGGTTGATTTCGTGAATGTATTTGTGGGAATATGTGTCGATGACATCTCAAACAAAATTTTGCATGCAAAGTGTGTGAAATGGAGGTCTATCCATATCATATATAGAGGGTCGGGCGATCCACGACAAGAGAGGGAGGGGTCATAGATATCGATAGAGTTGAAGAGAGGATCAAGTGGGTGGGTGCGAGATCGATGAAGAGAGCCATCGAAATTGTGTGTGTGTGCAAGTCAAAGATATAGGGTGACTGACCTAGCTACCGGTACGTCAGAGGGCACAGGTCAAGTTTGTGTGTGGTAGGGAGACATGACTAGAGCGCTCGATGTATCGGTGTGTGTGTGTGGGAGGGGGTGGGGGAGGGGTAGGCAGAGGCCTAACTATAGAGGTAGAACGACTCGTATATGTGTTGAGAAGGACAGACCCAGCTATGTCTTGAGGGAGACCGGTCGACTTCCATACATAACAGAAGGACGGGAAATAGGATGGGACAGAGAGAGAGAGAGAGAGGAGAGAGAGAGGGAGGGAGAGGGGTAGAGTGCTAGATGGGTGATGGAGTTGCTTCTCGAAGATGGTGGGAGAGGCCTACTAGACAAACTAAGGGTGGAACTGCAATATTATCAATAAGAGTGGGGATGTGTTTCTGTGTGTGCCTGTGCGTGATAGATCTGTCAGGACACATCCATGGATGATGAAGGGGAACCATGTGTTTGGTAAGCAAACCTAACTAGATCGGTAGATCAACTGTTGTTTGTCGGAGGAAGGGAGAGACATAACTAATGAGGTAGATCGATCGACGCGTGGGAAAAAACGAGTTATAAGGACCTAGCTAGCTATATGTATAGCGGGAGATCGGTCAGTGTACTTCCATTTGTTAGAGGCAAATAAGGCCCGGCGAGACGGATAGACAGAGAGAATGGAGCTAGGAGGTGGTGCGAGAGGCCCAACTACTAGCTAGATAGGGGGAGGAGTGTGCGGTTGTGAGATCGATGAAAAGAGGGGCGAGAGTTTACACGTGTGTGGGACCGTATGAGAGACACGAGGCAAGGACACATAAAGGAGGAGATTGAAGGTGCGTGTGTATGTTGTAGGCAGACATCGCTGGAGAGGTTTATCGATCGGTGTGTGTCAGAAAGGAGTTGTGGAGACTGTGGGAGAACGACCTAAAGAAAAAAATGAATGTGCGCGATGGATAGAATGCTGAGGGAGGGGGAGGGCGAGGAGGGCGTGTGCATGCACGAGTGAAAGTTAGTGGTAGGTACAAAGGTTAGAGGATTGTGTGGGTGTAAGAGACTAACAACGATCATAATTTGATATGAAAGTGGATTCATATATTTGAATAGGAGATCATAGTGTTTTAAACATATGCATGCATGAATATAGCGGTGATACACGTGTTGTGGTTTTGCACATGTTATACCATAATGTGATAATGCATGGCGTTTGCAACTCACAGCTAAATGTCGAACAATCTAAACCATACTATACATCGAACAATCACACATTTTATTTGAATTTGTGATAATGTGTGGCGTTTGCAGCTTACAACTAAATATCGAACAATCTAAACAATACTATATATTGAACATTCTCACATTTTGTTTGAATTTGTGGTAATGTGTGGTGTTTGCAACTCACATCTAAATACTTGTAGGCGTAGGGGGCGGGGCACCATACATAATGTGATAAACATATTATACATATGAGACATGGTTTAGTTTGTGAAGATCTAGCTAGAGCTTGAAATGTACTATGATTTGAAATAAACATAAAGTGGATTCAAAAAATCGAGTTCGAGTTCATATAGTACAGATAGTTCATATGTAGCTCGAGACTAATCATGTGGTGTGCTGTGAAGATAATACACAAACGATGGTTTAACTTGAGAATAATGATGATTGTAGATCTTATTAAAATAGAGAAACGAATTCAAATGCTTTGACTTCACAACAATCATTATTGTAGATCTTATTCAAATAGAGAAATGAATTCAAATTTAGTTCATATTGAAGCGGTAGTATATACGTTTGGAATGCACTAAAACGTTCATTTGAGTACTTGGTTGCATGCATTATACACGTAGCGAAATATTTTAATTGAACATAACATGAATTCAAAGTTTTGAATGACATTTGTAGTGCGAATTGATTTGGTACACTACATGTTAGGCTTGTCCGGAAATTTCAACCCGCGCCTTGTTAGCCTGAAATATTTAAGATATATCTTTGTCTCGTTGTGCTCCGACAACTCCCTCCATCTCAACCAGCGCCTTGCTATTCCAAAATTACAACGCGCGTGAAAACTTCCACCTCCTGTGAAATCCCGACACGCAAAATGCCCGTGATACCCCTAAACCGAAAGAACCGCCTCAAATCGGTGGGGGTACTTTCGTAACTTACCCCACATTTCGGACAAGCACGTCCCTAAGCCATGGTTCCCACTCCCATCCCATCCGCCCACCCATTCGTACACCGAGGCCGGGAAAACCCGCGAAGTCCCACATCCTCCTCCGTTCACCACCCAGCAGGAGCCTCTTCCCCGACGACGTCGTCCACAGCAACACCTCGACGTCCCTCATCCATCATACCAGATGAGGATCCGTCGTCGATCTGGTCGTCCCGCCGGTTCAGCTACCCCGTCCTCCACCTCCGAGGAGCTGCCCCGATGTTCCCCTCGTCTTTCGCGCCACCTCCATTCCCACACAGCCGTCTTCAACTGCACCATCGGAAGAGCATCATCATCACCGTTTCCTGGATGAAGCTGCGGCCTAATCGGCGCCACCAAAGAGGTTGTACACTAATCGCCGCATTTTCTTCTTGATTCGATCTCACGGTGCTGCCGACGCTCGGTCCCGAGCCAACACGGCGCGGCTCCATCCACGGCGGCGTCGCCGGCCACTTCCTCCATGGCGTCGCTCCCTCGGCGGCAACGTCCACATCAATAGGACCTGCTGATGCTTTAGCTCTCGCTCGCGCTGCTACTCTGCTCTTGCTCTCGGTCCCCTGCCTCGTCTGCTCTTGCTCGCGCTGCTGCTCTCGCTCTTGCTCTTGCTTGCGATGCTGCTCCGATTTAGCTACACTTCAGTCGACTGAATCGACTTTTGGGTCAGTCGATTTTCAGGGGGTGGGGGGCTCGCCGGAGTTAAAGAAGAACCAGCCGCAGCGGGGAGGGGGGCTCGCCGGAGAGGTACTCCACTATCTATCTTAGGGTTCAGGGTGGGGGCGGTGGTCACCGGCGGTGGTGGGGCGGTGGCGTGGGGATCGCCGGAGAAAAAGCTCGGCACGGGGGGCCTAGAGGGATGGCCGGGGCGGCGGCGGACCGGCGGTGGGTAGTGTTTTCGAGGCGGGCGGGGCGGCGCACCGCCGGCCACGGGCGGCGGGGGCGGCTGTTTGGCCGGTGGTGGCTGGCGGCTCAGGGGGGTGGAGGTTGAAGATGAACTGCAGGCCCTTGATTTCGTATACAACGGCTGCAAAATCGACTGACCAGAGATGAAAAAGTCAGTCGACTGATGTGTAGCCTCACCTCTATTGCGTTTAGTTTCGACAGTAAAATTCAGTTTCGACAGCAATATTCAGTTTCGACAGTTAAGTTTAGTTTCGTCAGTTAAATTCAGTTTCGACAGTTCAGTTCAAAGATGAGCGGCTGATGTATACATCTAGCACTTTGTGGTTTTGTATTTTACGTCATCTATTCGAGATGCTATTAGAATTCCACTCAGGTTAACGTTGTCTCTCTTGTCCAGCTTCAGCCTCGGCGTCGTACAACTCACCGGAGCTGCTCCAACAACGAAACCCTCCATCACAGTGGAGCAGTACCTCGGGCTCCATCTCCAGACGCCTAAGATCTTCTTCCCCTCCTCCGACAGCCAAGTCAGCCGGAGCATCCTCACCAGCCAACCCAATCACGCTGAGATCGACATGGCTTCGCCAAAGAGGTTGTACACTTGTGGTTTGACTTAATCTCACCATGCTTCTTTGCATCCTGTGATCTTCCAATTCTTGTGAACCAAACACCCAGATTGGCAGAAATCTTGTGTTTTTAAATTCTCTGTTTTGCACGTGCATTCCTATCCTATTCCTGTCTATTTCGTATCCCTACATTGTTAGAATCCTCAAATTCAAACAAGCCCTTACACAATTACTTCTGTTACAGATATGTCTCAAAGAAAACCGTGTGTGGTTTGTCGTGCTCCTGTGGTGCTGTGTTCCACCCCAGCTCAGCTGCTTCAACAACGGAAGGGTTCACCACAGCAGGGATCCGCTCTCCAAACTGTCTTTCGCCGCCTCAGATCTTCTTCCCCGCCGCCGGCAGCCACGACAACTACATTACCATCATCAACTGAGCAGATGACCTTGAGGACTACACGGGTCCGCAAGATAGGTCGCACTCTTCCGTGTTTGCTTACGTTATGCATCGCTTAATATGATGACATGCTACTTTATCGTCGTGTTCACCTATTAGACTCCGACTCAGGTCCAAACTTATCCTGAAACTTGAGTTTTTAAATGGTTGGGGTACATATTGGGGCAGCAATCAGTACTATCTGGTTAATCTCGGGTGTCTACTACGAGTTTCATGTTGGGTGCAAACAAACATAAAAGGAGCCATTATCTGTATTTTTTAACTAAAGCTATTATCTGCCTGCTATCATTGGTTTTGGGTCTATCCACAGTTTGCTACCTTCACTCTGGATTTGTGCATGCACTCCTTACATAATCTCACTATGTTTTATACCTATCCATGTTAGTTATTGTACACAATGGAACTGAACATGTAGAGCAAAAGAGACGAGCCTTGCGTGGCAATAAAATTTCATGTAGACCTCACTCCATGGTGGGCGCAAAGGCAGCCCCCCTCCACCCATTTCGGATCGTAATCAAGAGGAAGATAACTGTTCTGAGGGGGATTCAGAAGCAGAAGACCACTCCTATTTACCCCATGAGGTCTTCGCTCTAACTTGGCATGCTGGTGTTGGTAATATCATGCATATGTGCCTTGCATTGCTTACTGTATACATCAAAGATGTTATCTGCTTAGTTTAGACATGCTTTGTGTCAATGCCATCTGTTTAGTTTCTTTATCGTATATGTGAATCATGCAATGCCATCTTGTTTAGCCAGGCATCATATATGTGAATTTTGCAATGCCACCCTGGTTAGCCAGTCATCTTATATGTGAATTATGTCATGACATCATTTTTTAATATGTGTTAAATTTGTCAACAATTTTAGTACATTCAATTACTCTTCCTGTGCATCAGCCATTCGGCACGGTCATGGAAAAATCTGGAGTGGAAACAAGTTCTTCAGAGCAGACAATGCTATCTAACGAAGCGCATGTCTTGCTGGTTACAGATAGCTCCTCAGAGGAGGATTCAGAGACAGATGACCAGTCCTATTGCCCCCCGAGGTGCATGCTCTAACTTGGCAGGGTTATGTTGCTCATATCATGCGTATTGTATCTTGCATTGCTATGTCATTTTGCTTAGTTTAGACATGATTTGTGTGAATGCCACCTGTTTAGTGACTAATTACCATATATGTGAATTATGCAATGCCATCTTGTTGCAAGACATTATATATGTGAATTATGCAATGCTATCTTGTTGCAAGGCATTATATATGTGAATTATGCAATGCCATGCTGCTTAGCCAAGCGTCATATATGTGAATTATATCATGCCGTCCTTTTTTTGTATTTCTCATTGCTTTTGTCGACAATGTTTGTATATTCAACTGCTCTTCCTGTGCATCAACCATTTGAATTGGTGATGGAGAAATCTGGAGCGAAAACAAGGTCTTCAGAGCAGACAATGCTACCTGCTGAAGCAGATATCTTGCTGGTTACAGATAGCTCTTCAGAGGAGGATTCAGAGGCAGATGACCAGTCCTATTATCCCCCTGAGGTGTATGCTCAAACTTGGCAGGGTTATATTACTCATATCATGCATATGTTGTATTGCAATGCTTAGTTTTTACATCACATACACGATATTGAATGCCATCTCCTTAGTTGACACATCATATATGCGATTGCCCTCTACTCACTTCCTTAGTATATAAATCATATATTTGAATTATATCATGCCATGATGTTTACATAGACAGCATGTATCTGAATTATGGCATGCCAACCCATTTTCTAAAGAAATAATATAGTTATATCATCTCATCCTGTTTACATAGTCATCATATTTTGAATTATGTCATTCTATCTGTGAATTATATCATGCCATCATGTTTCTATCAACGGCATGTTTGTGATTTATGGCATGCCAACCACTTTAATAGGCACATCGTATAGTTATATCATGTCATCTTGTTTACATAGTCATCATATTTTGAAGTATGTCATTCTATCCTATTTAGTTAGCCATCATACATGTGAAATTGTGTCATGCTATCCAGTTTAATTAGCCATCATATATTTGAAATTATTTCCTGCTATTTAGTTTGGTTAGACAACATAAATGTGAATTATTGCATGCCCTGTTTTCTTCCCTACTATCCATTGCACTTGTCTATCTTACAATGTATGTACATTCAATTACTTTTCTTGTTTATTAGCCATTTCGATTGGAGGGGGTGATGGCAGTATCTGTGGGAGTAAAAACACGGTCTTCAGAAAAGATCGTGCTACCTGTCGATGGAGATAGAACCACGGTTGTACTTGCCCAAGAACCAGCCCCACCACACATAACCCAGACTCACGCAGATTGTACCCCTACCCAGATGGACAGAAAACCAACTACACCCCTTCTAACCCCAACCCCAGCAGATAGTAACCCAGTTCCCGTTGACACATCACCGGTTCCACCACAGAGCACCCAAACACGATCAGTTAGTAAGGAAACTGCAGTGCGCAAAGCACGAGGACCACCACTCTGAACCCCAAGTCAACGCTTAAAGCAGAAGAAGAATTGTTCTCAGGTCAGGTTCCGTAGCTATGGTTCATACTACTTTGCTCTTGCATCATTGTATTTTCTCATACCAACTAATTTCAAATTTGAAGGATGCATGAAACTCCAATGGTGCAACAGGTATGTTTTTAACCTGTTTCTTTAACGTGTTTGCTGTTGTAACTTTCTCTATGTTGATTTCAGTTTCAATTGAATAAACAGTTATGTTCTCATGCCATGCACATTACAACTGTTGTTATTGCTGTGTAGTTTCCCACACTTATATTCTGTCTATGCTGCTTTGTCTTAAATAGATATGATTCGAACTGTATCTATCTTGATTTGGCAACATAAACTAGAATGATATAGACCATATAGTGACCATACTACATAGATATATGTTTGTTTCATGCTGTTATCATGTCCACCTTACTACTGAACTGGTTTACCAAAATGAGTTTCATATACTACATTGTAAACCTGTGATGTGTTTGTTTGTTTCTCTTTTAGAACGCGGATAAAATATTGGAGAAGAGTACCCCGTTATGCAATGTTAAAGGAAGTAATGCAGATAAGGTTCAAGATAGTGAGACATCCCTGTTGTTCTCCAAGAAAGCTGATAAAAACTATATTGAAGACACTGAGACAACCCCAAAGTCCTGTCTTGATGTAGTGTTCGAGTTACTGGCTACTACTGCTGGCACCAGCTCTTCGAACTCACTGCCTGAATCAGTTCGGCTTCTTGAGTCTCAACTTCAAGTTGAAAGACATCGATCAGATGTTATGCAACAGGAAGCCGAAGGACTGAGGAATCCCTGCAGAATTCAGATGCATACTTTCTGGTGCAACGGCAAGTGCTGGAGGATTTAAGCACCAAACAAGAGAAATTTAATAAGCTTGCTAAGCTTCTTGCCAGCATTATGGGTACCCAGGATATTGTTTCTTGAGCTCTTCTGAAGTGGTTTCAGTTCTGGACATGTTTTGATGCGGCGTTTATATGCTGCTTTGTTCCCTATATTTGCACTTGTGGCGAAATTTGATGCCCAGTGGATGTAATAAGTTGCTTGCTTATTTATTTCCTTATTGTCTTGTTTATTTGTTTTCTTGTAGTCAGTGCAGTTCTTTTTCCGTGGTTTGCTAGTGGCCGCAATAACCTATTTTTTAAAACTAGGCCACATTAACAATGGGCTACATATTTACCGTAGTTAATATGGGCCTCCTACGGGCCGTAGAAATAATGGGCCTTCTAAGGGCCATAGTAACAATGGGCCTTCTACGGGGCGTAGACACAATGGGCCTTCTACGGGTCGTATCATCAATGGGCCTTCTACGGGCCGTATGATCGGTTGGCCAAACATGGGCCAATAACAGACCACATTATGGTCGTAAATGGGCTAGAGTTGAAATCGCCCGTTCATGGGCCGACCATAACGGGCCGTCGTTAATCGGCCGTATTTGATGACCCTATGAAAATGGCCCAACGTATTAACGGGCCAGAAACGGGCCGACTGTAACCACGGGCTGTATTTGGCCCACAAGCAGAAAATGACAGTAACGGGCCGAAAGTAAATGAATGTTGGAAATGAGCCCAAGAATAAATGGGCCTTGAGAAGGCTGAAAGATAATATGGGCTGGAAACGACCCAATGGAATAATGGGCCGTTAATGGGTATAAAGTGATACACTGTTCATTACGGGCCATTTTTACCACGGGCCGTTAATGGGCCGAGGGTTACTAAGGGCCTCATATGGGCCAGAAGACGTCATGGGCCATACATGGGCCGGAAGTTAAAACGGGCTGGAATTATATTAGACGGCCCAGATGACGCTACTAGGCCTAATTCGGATAGGCCGTAAACGGGCCCTGGGTTAGCGGGCTGTAAATGGGCTATATGCGAACAGGCCATTAACAGGCTTGCCGTGGGCCAGCCCGCCACCTTTTGACCAAGTCAAACGGGCTGGCCTTTTCACAGGAATGGGCCTCTGTTTGGTCGTGCCACGTGTCGACGTATCATAGGCGCTTTGGGTCCAATGCGTGGATGACATCTGTCCCAACGGTGAGCCGACACGTGTTTCCTCCAGCCAATGATGATTTTACACATGGAAAATCCCCATTGGTCGGGCCGTTAACGGGTTATCGGATCCAAAACCGGACCCGATAGCTTAACGGCGTTCCGTTATGGTGGATGCCACGTGTCGGTCACCCTTGACGAAAGCACTTCTGTGACGTGCGATTTGTCGTCATGGAAGTGGATACTTCCGTGATGATAATTTCGGTAATGTCATGGAACACTTCTACGACAGCACAGGTATGACTATCTTGATTATGTCATAAATTTGTCATGGATGTACATTCATGACAGAAAACGTGACTTACTGTGACAAACATGTATCATCACGGAAGTGTATTTTTTTGTAGTGAACGTTTGGTTACAGTCTGAGCTACGCCGCAAGTACAACATCTGGTTGCACTCTGAGCTGCGCCACAAGTACAACGTATGGTTGCACTCTGAGCTGCGCCACAAGTACAACGTATGGTTGCACTCTGAGCCGCGCCACAAGTACAATGGCTGGTTGCACTCTGAGCTCCGCCACAAGTACAATGTATGGTTGCACTCAAAGCTGCGCCACAAGTACAACGTCTATTTCGAATGAAGAGCGATCTTCTCACTCGGAGATTCAGCTGCGATTCTAAATTCGCCCGAGTCAAGAAATCTGAAGATGATAAAGCCAAAGCACCTGCATTCAAAAGAAATAGCCAAGTTCAGATAAATTCGGCAAGGTTCAGAATCACGAGCAGAAGTACTCATGCACCAAGCCCGAAAGATTTTAATGATTACGCGAGCAAACACACCCCCTACACACACCTAGGAGCCCCATGGTTCGTTACTCGGGAACTTGGAGAGGTCAGATGAGATAGATGGGTATGTTCAAAATGGAATGATACCCTTTTATCATTCCGAGGCAATTAAGTCAAGTTATCAAGTTTTTCACTCGGCAGGATGAGGACTTGCTGACTCGACGAAACTGTCCAAGTCGATGCCATCTGCGATGCGAGTGGCAGCGTCGATGAAGGTCTCCATGAAAGATTGGAATTGAAGCTTCTGAGTGTTGGCAACCTTAAGAGCCGCTAGCTTCTCTTCTTTTACTTCCTTGCAATGAACGCGGACGAGTGATAAAGCCACGTCAGCACCGCAGTGGGCAGCTGACTTCTTCCATGCATGCACTCGTTCCGGGATGCTATTGAGTTGAGTCATCAGTTACTCGGGGTTGTTCAGAAGCACATCCTCTGGCCATAACTCCTTGTTGATTCGGGATAGCGTGACCTTCAGTCGAGCGATGTAATCCAAGACACTGGGAAGGCGAGATTCCAGTTGCAGCACATTCATTGGAGCTTCATCCTTGACGGGAGAGTTGATAGGGTCAAGACCTGTCTCGATCCGCCCAGTTTCTTCATCAAAGTTCTGACAAAATTCTGCACACACAGAATGGTGTTGAATTGATAGTAACGGAATGGAAAATTTCTCTGCAATCAGTCGGATAAAGAAAAGTACCTTCAAGCATGAGGAACATCTTCTTGGCAAGACCTCCCAGATAAGTTTCTAGTTCATCTCTCTTCCGAGTGAAAACATCAACTCTGTCTGCCAAGGCCACCTTCTCCTCCTTCAGCTGCATGACTTCTTTCTTCGCTTCATCAACAGCAGTTTTCAACTTGGCGTTCTCTTCTTCCAACTTACCGACTGAAGCCAGCTTCTTGTCGGCAAGTTCAGTGTTCTCCCGCGCCGTCTTTTGCACCACTTCAAGGTCAAGATCCTTCTGCTCCAGAGCCTGCTTCATTTTGTCTAAAGAAATAACATTCTTCAGACGAGCTTGGAGTTGACGATTTTCACTACGCACATCTGTCCGAGTTAAATCACTCTGTTCAAAAGATGAAAGGAAAAGATGAAAAGGCGAGCAGTCGATAGATTGTTACCTCCCTTTACAGCTGCTTCATCACGGGCATTCTTGAGGTTGTCCTTAGCCAACTGCAGGTTGAGATTGAGTTAGATTTGCTTCTTCTCAAAATCAGCAAACTTGGTTCCAAGCTCACAAGATTTCTGTAATAAACAATAAGACATGTGAATCGACAGAGACAAAGATCAGTCACTCCCGAGTGATAAAGCGCAAGCTCAGATTATTATGACAAAAAGAGTTCTAAGACTACTGTCGAATCAAACATTCAACAGCAGTCTCGGGGACTACACCCAGTGGGTGCACTTAGCGTACCCCCACTGGTTCGATTTCCACTCGACAGGGTCCGCCCAGCAGGAGTGGAAGGAGTAAAAAAGGAGAGATTAGACAGTTCTAAGACCACCGTCGACTACCAGCAGTCCACAGCGGTCTCGGGGACTACACCCAATGGGTGCACTGAGCGTGCCCCCACTGGACCAAAACTTCACTCGACACGACCTGTCTAATTCGAGTGAAAAGAGCTACACACAACTACATGACACACCCAGTGGGTGTAAGGATGCAAGAAACAGATTGCCATCTTACGAATAATAAAGTAGCAGTGTTCAAGTAGCATATCCTAACAGAGCAAAGTTCAAGCTGGAAACCAATCGGAAAGCAACTTACAATCGCACTTACTCGGACATTGGCTTGGAGGGCGGAGCTGGCGTCATAAGTAGCCTTGCTGGTGTCATACACCACTTTCATCCGGTCCATCATTAGACCTGCTTGAATCATGGCCTACTTGGCAGCTCCTACTTGGTCCTCCGGGATGTGATGCAGAGCAAATGGAGATGGCCGAACGGACGACATGGCCGGTGGGGCTGAAGCTTGAACTTGCGCAATCGGAGCAGGAGCCTGAGCAGTCGACGCTGAGGGTTGGTCAATCGACAGAGGGTGAGCAAAAGAGACCAAAGTCCGTACTGGATCATCAGGTTGCTGGGCCACAGGTTCTGATGCTGAGCGAGACGTTCTCTTGTTCAAAGTTCTGCCTCTCCTCCAGGTGTTCCTTGGGGGAACGTCCTCATCGTCATCATCAGGAAGCTGGATAACATTTGTTGGTGCTGCAAACACTCGACAGTAAAAATGCAGTCGACCAAAGAAACAGTTGACGGAAAATGAATACGGCCATGGAATCATACCTTCCCGAGAGGTAGCCACATCCGCAGTTTCCACATCACCACGCTCCTTGTCGACGTCCATGGATGTTGCTGAAGTCACAGCACTGAAAGCTCCAGAATTCACTCGGTCAAACATGTAAACGAGTCGACGGTAACATAGAAGACAAAAAGAAGAAACAAAACACTTACGCAGAAGCAACAGGATCATCCACCTTGATCTTGGACAGGACCTTCCGAGGCTTCGGTGAGACAACCTTGGGCTGCTTCGCGGCCTTCTCCGACGGATCTGGAGTCGAGGTCCGAGTGCACTTCAGAGCTTGTGTTCTTGGCGGAAATGCTTTGCCACGCCCACCCGCAGGATCCTGCGGCTACTTGAAACACCACTCAGAGCGGGGCGGCGAGTTGACTTCCTCACTGCTACCGGAATCCTCAGTGCCTTCTTCACTATCATCTTCAGATTGCCAGTCGACACTTCCGCCTTCGCTCTCTGCTCCCTCCTGGAGCTCCTTCCTGTTTGGCATCGAGTACATCTTGGTATAAATCTGCAAGGCGCAAGTTAAACAAGTATTAGTTGGATTCAAGAGCAATTGCAGATCGAAAGAAGAAAACACTTGGTATATTGAGTCTGACCTCTTTCGGCTCATGGTCTGCGTCGAATGGCAGAATCCTCCTGGACCCCCTGGGGTTATCCTTGTTCCCGGTGATGCTCCGCAGCCACTGAGCCACCGTCTCCTCGGCGACCTCCTCTGGGTGGACCCAAGCGGTATTTTCAGGGCCCGAGTACATCCACATCGGCTGATCACGGGCTTGGAGAGGCTGGATGCGTCGACTCAGGAACACCTCCAACGGGTCCATGCCAATCACACCCTCCCGGACTAAGTTAACGACTTGGTTGACTAAAAGGGACACCTTGCCTTTCTCCTCTGGGGTCACAATCAGTGAAGAAGGTTGGCGGAGTCGCTCCATAGTAAAAGGGGGGAGACCGGTCGACTGACCAGGAGTCAGGATGTCATTGCAGTAGTACCAAGTCGACTGCCATCCTCTAACTAACTCGGGAAGGGTCATGTAAGGAAAAGTGCTTCTAACCCTAGTTTGAATCCCTAAACCCCCGCATATTTGGATCACATGCGCCTTTTCATCAGTCGTATTTGCTTTCTTCACCTTTGAGAACGGCAAGTGAAGATGTGTTTGTAGAGACCCTAGTGTGGTTGGCAGCCCAGGAAGTTTTCGCACAATGAGATGTACGCAGCAAGATACATGATTGTGTTGGGGGGGGATGGTGAATCTGAGCACCGAAAAAGTTCAAGAAACCCCAAAAGAATGGATGCGGGGGAAGGGAAAAACCTCGATCGACGTGGGTGGTGAGGAGGACACGCTCACCCTCACGTGGCTGGGGCTCAGATTCCCCCTCCGGCAACCTCCAACATCCATCAATTATCATGCCGTCCGCGGCGACCCTCTCCAAATCCTCCTGCTCGACGGTGGAGCAGATCCAGTCCCCCTGGATCCAACCAGGTGGCAGACCGGACCGCGACGACGACCCTCGAGCCGTCTTCTTGCCCTTCACTGCCGCCTTCTTCGCATGCTCCATAGCCGCGGTCTTCTCCTTCCCCATGGCGGCGGAGTGCGAGCGGGGCAGGCGGAGGCGTCGAGAGCAGAGAGATGCGCGGTGGAGAAGCAGAGGAGAAGAGGACCGAATGAGGAGCACTGTGCATCGCATCGGCCCGAGCACACTTTATGGGGCCGCTTCCGAATGGCTGACCTGTGGGCCTGAGCAATCTTATCACATCCCGCAACAGACACTTGCCTAATACGTGGCAAAAACGGTGGCACGGAGATCGAGGCGCCCCTGTCTTTTCGCTCCGTTTACTGCGGCACGCTCCGTCCCGCGCGCTTCTCCAAATTGTCGAATCCCGTGAGATCTGGGAACCGCAGAGCAACCAATCTCACAGAAGATTTCACACTCTAATTCACTCGAAGATTAACGACGTAATTCACTCGACGACCTCAGAATCGATCAAGGCGACTAATGCAAGGTTGAAGTTCCAGTATGATTTCTAGACTCCGATGAAATGCCTCCGGAGCATGGAATCGAGTCGGAACCTACTTCAACCCTTCTTCACTCGGACCTCAATCCATTCGGGGGCTAATGATGATGACTCGTACCTAGGGTAGGGTTATAGGCCTGACCTAGATGCCCTACCCAAGGACACTGCCCTAGATTCAAAGACATTCAAAGTACAACAGAAGATACTGACTGAAATCATCTTGGAGTGCAACCCACTCGACCAACTATTCCACTCGGATACCCCAATTCCACTCGACCAAGATAGAGTCACTCGACCGAACGAAGAACACTCGGAGTACAGAAGGTCTAAAGCCACCCCAGGATGGCAACGGTTATGCGTTCACTCTGTAGTATTAAAGGTCATTAATAGTCATTATAGCAGGCGTTACCAGTAACGCCCCTGTCTTAACTTACATTGGACCATGTGTAACTGAGGGCAGGAGGGGTCTGGCACACTCTATATAAGCCACCCGCCTCCTCTGGCACAAGGTTTCGCACCCCCTGTAACTCACACGCATATTCCAGTTGACAAGCCTCCAGGCACCGAGACATAGGGCTATTACCTCCTCCGAGAGGGGTCTGAACTCGTAAACTCGCATGTACAACCTTGCCGTAGCTAGGGCCTTGCCTCCTCCTATGTACCCCCTATTCTTACTGTCAGACTTACTCGCACAACATTATGTGCACACAAGAAGTGAATGATTTGATGTGGGGTTAGGGCTGCGGGTAATTAACTACGTATGGAGACATATAGGAGACCTTGAACGTGCATGTGCGAGAGGTATACATGTATACGTAGGTGTGTTTGTGCGCGCGCGCATGATTGAGATAAAATAAAGAAGACATAAGTGGTAAGATCAACGACATGGGAGAGACGGATCGGTATGACAATATGCATGCATGTGAGAGTGTAGGGAAGAAGGCTCGATAATTGAGTATGTGTTTTTGTCTTTAAGAGATAGTGGCGTGGGTTGGAGCATGCATCTATGGCGAGCAGATGGACCGAGACACAATGATTGTGCAAAAGAGATCAACCTATAGATGCATGTATGGAGAGACAGATATAGTGTGCGTGGTAGGAAGCAAGAGTGCGTGCGAGAAAGAAATGTTGACGGAGAAACTACAGATAGATAGAGAGATAGAGATGCTAGCTAGAGGGACATCAGCTAGTTTGAGTGTTGGAGATGACCGCCGAGTGGTTCAGAGGGTGAAGTTATGTGTGTGTGAGAGAAAGATAAAAAGAGGGCACATGACTGCATGTAGAGAGAAACATATATAGTGTGCATGATAGGAAGCAAGAGTGAGGGCGAGAAAGAAGGTTGATGGAGAAACATATAAATAGAAAGATAAAGATGCTAGCAAGTGTGTGTTAGAGATAAGAGTCGAGTGGATCAGTAGGCTGAGTTATGTTTGTGGGCGTGATAGAGATAGAGAGAGGGTGCATGTGAGTCACATAAAAACAAATATCAGAGAGAAATGAGATCCCGAGAGACGGAGTTTTATGTCTGCGAGAGGGAAAGATATTTCACAATGAGAGTGATAGCTAGAGAGACATATTAGGGAACGCGAGATATCTCTAGGGTGAGAGAGTATGTGTGAGCGACATACAAGGGAATGGTGGAGAGATATGAGACCCTGGGAGACAGAGTTTGTGTTTTTGTGTGAGAAAGAGATATTAAAGAGGAAGAGTTGTAGCTTCTCATACCTAAGGAGCGCAAGACATCTCTGTGTGAGAGGGGGTGTGTGAGTGGCACACAGGGGAATAGTAAAGATAAATGAGACCCCGAGAGACAAAGTTTGTGTTCGTGTGAGAGAAAGAGATTGCACATGGAGAATCATAGTAGAGACACATAGCAGGGAGCGAGATATACTTAGAGAGAGATAGAGTGAAGGTCGAGGGAGAGAGTACCGCCAGTGTGTGATGAAGATAAATGATCATTGTCGACATACAAGTAGCACGAGAGATACCCGAGAGATGATGAATGCGTATAGGTCTAGAGAGATACTCCTATATAAGCATGAGTGATAGCTATATGAAACGAATATCTGGATTAAAGGGGATTCAAATATTTAAACTAGAGATCACGACATCAATAATATCATAACGAAAATTGGTGTATCAAACATGCATATTCATTTGAATTTGGGGACACGTGTAATGTTATATAGTTTATCAGTATTAGTGATCCATAGATTCTTTAATTAGAGACAATGCAAGGTTTATATGCAATTAGTGTCTAAACGGGATTACACTATGTGTTGCATGTGTGAAACACATTATACATGTTTGAGAAGTAAAAAACCGCATGAAACACACATTAATTGTAGACAGTTAGCGAAGAATGCACACATTGGATTTCAACATAAAGTGTGTTCAAATATTTGAAAATCCAAATTAAGATGGATCCAGCCTTATGAATCTGACATCATGCCATTTGTAAACCATATTTATGTATAAAGGATGTTGTGCTTTTGAAAGTATATATAAAAATGATGTATATATAATTTTATTCCAATTGAAAATGGATCCTGCCCGAACAAAAATAGAATACAAATTGATTCGAATTCAGTTGGCACGGTAAATGTGCAATCTTTCTCTGCAAAAATTTGAATGAAGCGGGGAGAGTCGCAGTAACCGCCCGAAACCAAAATCTGCGAGATGGAAATTACTGCCTATCCCTGACACGCAAAGCCTATCGGCTCGATTTCTATAGGTTTCGATAGGGGTAGGTTTGTAATTTCACTCAAATGTGACATAACCGCCTCTCACCCGGGTTCATACACGATGGGCGCCAAAACACAGTGTCTCCTCGGCCGAAATCGCCTCCCTCCCCGTTTCATACACGGTGGGCGCCAATACAAACTCTCATCGGCCGAAATCTCCGTCGGCAAATATTCGGTGTATGCGAGATTACCGTCCTATCCCCAACTGACTAATATTGTTGTGATGTAGGAAATTTTAAACGAGGGCTAAGTTTGTAAATTTCCTCGCATATGAGACAAGCGCGCCCTGAAGACATGGTTCCCCCCTTCCTCTCTCCCTCCATTCCCCCATTCGTACTCCATGGGCACCAAAACACCCTCTCCACCCCAGCCTCCTCCCACTACTGCAGGTTGCTGCTAACGCGACACTACGATCAGTGACCCTTCGACGAAACTGTATGCGATGTAATAATCGCAAACGATGGTACAAAAGAACCGTCAAAAAGGTGCAAAACGTTTGCGATGCCGGATGCTTCAAACACGGTTCTGATTTTAATTGCGTGTGCGATGCAGGGCATACGTTTCAGTTCAATGAACTATTTGCGATGAGGCGGAAGAAAAGAAACGGGCACCCAGATGAAGGCGTGTGCGATATACAACATACGGTTCACTCAGATGAAACTGTTTGTGATGAGGAGGAACAATAGAAACGGACAGCTAGATAAAGGTGTGTGCGATTGTGGGCATGCACTTCAGAAGGATTAACTGTTTGCGATTAGGCAACAGAACAGAAATGGGTCAGCCAGATCAAAGTGTCTGCGATTGATGGCATACACTTCACACAGATGAACTGTTTGCGATTACCCACAACAAATAGAAACATTTAGATAGATCAACGTGTGTGCGCTAGACGGGCTAACACATTCTAATTAGAAGAAGCATGCACGATGGTAATAACGAGCGTGCACGGTTGTTGGAACAAGATGTGTGCTGACATTGCCTATTGCGGTGCACCCTATGGTGCAAACACCATGTACGCGGCCGAGAAGGCGTGCCCACGTTACGCCTTTCGGGAATAGTGCCGCACTTATAACCGTCAATAAATTTTGAGCCTGTGTCCCGTCACATTCCAAATTACTGCCACGCTATATTTAATTGCAAACCTATTCATACTGATCAAAACCTAAAACGGTTTCACACTTAGGAGCGTATTGGTACTCGTTTATAAATACTACTACTCCAAGATGACTGCACATTAATCCTCAACTCCTCATCCACAAAAACAAACAAGTCATTCATCATCATTCCCTTGCGTCTACCATGGCCAGCATGAGTTCTGGGTCGAGAGATTGCCACCAGGGAGATGCGAGCTTGGAAGCGGAAGCACGAGAGATGTCCCGCCTCGCTGCAAAAGCAGCCGACATGTCCCGCCGCGCGGCCGTAGCACCACAGAGGTCCCGCCGCACCGCCGAAGCAGCACAGAGGTCACACCACGCCGTCGATGCAGCATGCTGGTCTGGCCGCACCGCGGAAGCAGAAGAGATGTCCCGTCGCGCTGCGAATGCAGTAGAGATGTCCTCCCGCGCCGCACCGGCCTGGGAAAATGTCTCGCGGGCAGGCGAGGACTCTTCCAGGCGCATGCATGCTATCGTCCATAGCCGGATGGATTAGACCTCTGGCTGGGTGAGGTTGTAGGACGACATGAAAGCCTCTTTTGAACAGGCTACCGGCGTCATCCGGCAACTAAATGAGAGCAATGTGAAGCTCCTGGCCGAGCGCGACCTGCTGAGGGCGAAGATCGTCGGAAGTGCGGAGCAGCAGGAGGAGACCACTGCCTTGTTGAAGAGGACCGACGTCATCGTCGAGAAACCTATGGACGAGAATGCCATGCTGCACATCGAGTGCAGAAGGCTGGTGGAGGAATCCGTGGATGCTCTCAAGCAGCATCTTGAGGACAAGAAAGAGCTCATCGCCACTCGCCGCGGAGACTAGTTCCCACGGCCTGCAGCAACGCATCAAGAAAGTAGAGATCAACAAGCCAGATCGTTGTCTTCCTTCTTCTTTTGCCCTTGTGTATTTCGGGCATTGCCGCATGTGGCTTTTTTAATTATGTTCCTAAATATGTAAAACAATTATTATCCACTGTCATCGTCCTTATATTCATCATGCTTGCTATAAGTCGCAGTCGATGCTATATAGGTCCATCGGATCTTACATCAAGATCCATGCAAAACTTCCTTTTCAGATATTCATTTTTCTCTCTTAAATCTCAGTCCAGTGTGACATATAGCCACGCCTAGAACAGGGGCTCGGGCGCCATTAATGTAGACATTGGGAGGAAGGTGCGCAGCGGGTAGAGGTCAAAGGGCTCTCCTCCCGATGAGCACGAGCAGGGGTCTGATCGCACGCCTCCCGTACTCAAATAGCTACCCCGCACGACACCTCCTAGCAAATAAAAAAGGGGACGTGTGGCGGAACGTAATTGGTAAGTAGAACGCCCACGCTTTCAATAACACTTGTGTTTTCGATTTGTAACGTGACAACACTTGTTCCAAAATGACTTTGTTGATTGTTAATGTGTGCGCCTTCGCAAATCGAACAGAAAAATTACCATAGCATGTTGGTGCCATGTCATCACGCCATGCCAAGTTGTTTTTGATTTACAGGAATTAAAAATCAAGTTTCTCAATATTTCCAGCTAAGCCACGATGCCCAGATGTTTGAATTTCATTCCCATTTCTTGCATGGGACCTAGAAATTAACCCAAGGACACACATGTGATTTTTCAACCAACTTTGGTGCACTGGAGCATGTGCTTGTAGTTAAAATTTGAATTATGCACATTAAATGCCCAAAAACTCAATTAATGTATAAAAAGGCCAAACGAATACGGAATAATTCCAAAATTTAGCATGATACTTCTATTTGGTCTAATCTTCCTGTGTAAAAAAATTAAGGCGGGAGAAGGCAGTGTACGTATGTCGTTTCGCACACGGAGGTGACATGTCCTCTCTCGGAACCACGAGCCTTCTTGAGGGAAGCTCCGGTTTGCAAGAAGCTTGCACCAAAGCTTGACTCAATTCGGCCAAAAAATTCACCGCACCATGTTGGTGCCATGTCATGACACCATGCCAAGTTTCATGATTTTCAGGCGTGTTTTGGATTTACAGGAATTAAAAAACTCTCAATCTTTCCGGCCTAGCCACGACGCCCAGATGTTTGAATTTCATTCCCATTTCTTGCATGGGACCTATAAATTTACCCAAAGACACACATGTAATTTTTCAACAAACTTTGGTGCACTGGAGCATGTGCTTGTAGTTCAAATTTCAATTATGCACATTAAATGCCCAGAAACTAATATTTGTATAAAAAGGCCAAACAAACCCGGAATAATTCGAAAATTTAGCACGATACTTCTGTTTGGTCTAATTTGCCTGTGTAAAAAAATTAAGGCGGCAGAAGGTAGTGTACGTATGTCGTTTCGTACACGGATGTGACACATTCCCTCTCGGAACCACGAGCCTTCTTGAGATAAGCTCCGGTTTGCAAGAAGCTTAAACCAAAGCTTGTACCAATTCAGCCAAAAAAATTACTGCACCATGTTGGTGCCGTGTCATGACACCATGCCAAGTTTCATGATTTTCAGGCGTGTTTTGGATTTACAGGAATTAAAAAACCAAGTTTCTCAATCTTTCCGGGCGAGTCACGACGCCCAGATGTTTGAATTCATTCCCATTTCTTGCATGGGACCTAGAAATTCATGCTTGGACACACATCTGATTTTTCAACCAACTTTGGTGCACTGGAGCATGTGCTTGTAATTCAAATTTTAATTATGGACACTAAATGCCCAGAAACTCAATTAATGTATAAAAAAGGCCAAACGAGCCCGGAATAATTCCAAAATTTAGCATGATACTTCCATTTGGTCTAATCTGTCTGTGTAAAGAAATTAAGGCGGGAGAAGGCAGTGTACGTATGTCGTTTGGCACATGGAGGTGACACGTTTCCTCTCGGAACCACGAGCCTTCTTGAAGGAGGCTCTGGTTTGCAAGAAGCTTACACCAAAGCTTGTCCCAATTCGGCGAAAAAATTTACCACAGCAAGTTGGTGCCATGTTATGACACCATGCCAAATTTCATGATTTTCAGACGTGTTTTGGATTTAGAGGAATTAAAAAACCAAGTTTCTCAATCTTTCCGGGCGAGTCACGACGCCCAGATGTTTGAATTCATTCCCATTTCTTGCATGGGACCTAGAAATTCATGCTTGGACACATATCTGATTTTTCAACCAACATTGGTGCACTGGAGCATGTGCTTGTAATTCAAATTTTAATTATGGACATTAAATGCCCAGAAACTCAATTAATGTACAAAAAAGGCGAAACGAACCCGGAATAGTTCCAAAATTTAGCACGATACTTCCATTTGGTCTAATCTGTCTGTGTAAAGAAATTAAGGCGGGAGAAGGCAGTGTACGTATGTCGTTTCGCACATGGAGGTGACACGTTTCCTCTCGGAACCACGAGCCTTCTTGAGGGAGGCTCTGGTTTTCAAGAAGCTTACACCAAAGCTTGTCCCAATTCGGCGAAAAAATTTACCGCAGCAAGTTGGTGCCATGTCATGACACCATGCCAAATTTCATGATTTTCAGACATGTTTTCGATTTACAGGAATTAAAAAACCAAATTTCTTAATCTTTCCGGCCGAGCCACGACTCCCAGATGTTTGAATTTCATTCCCATTTCTTGCATGGGACCTAGAAATTCACCCAAGGACACACATGTGATTTTTCAACCAACTTTGGTGCACTGGAGCATGTCCTTGTAGTTCAAATTTAAATTATGCACATTAAATGCCAGAAACTCAATTAATGTATAAAAAAGGCCAAACCAACCGGAATAATTCCAACATTTAGCACGATACTTCTAGTTTGTCTAATCTGCGTGTGTGAAAAATTAAGGCGGGAGAAGGCAGTGTACGTATGTCGTTTCGCACAAGGAGGTGATATGTTCCCTCTTGGAACCACGAGCTTTCTGGAGAGAAGCTCCGGTTTGCAAGAAGCTTGCACCAAAGCTTGTACCAATTCTGCCAAAAAATTTACCGTAGCATGTTGATGCCATATCATGACACCATGCCAAGTTCCATGATTTTCAGGCGAGTTTTGGATTTATAGGAATTAAAAAATCTAGTTTCTCAATCTTTCCGTCCGAGCCACGACGCCTAGATGTTTGAATTTCATTCCCATTTCCTGCATGGGACCTAAAAATTCACCCAGGGACACACATGTGATATTTCAACCAACTTTGGTGCACTCGAGCATGCGCTTGTAGTTGAAATTTGAATTATGCACATTAAATGCCAGAAACTCAATATTTGTATAAAAAGGCCAAACAAACCCGGAATAATTCCAAAATTTACCACGATACTTCTATTTGGTCTAATCTGCGTGTGTAAAAAAATTAAGGCGGCAGAAGACAGTGTACGTATGTCGTTTCGCACACGGATGTGACACGTTCCCTCTCGGAATCACGAGCGTTCTTGAGAGAAGCTCCGGTTTGCAAGAAGCTTAGACCAAAGCTTGTACCAATTCGGCCAAAAAAATTACCGCAACATGTTGGTGCCATGTCATGACACCATGCCAAGTTTGATGATTTTCACGCGTGTTTTGGATTTACAGGAATTAAAAAACCAAGTTTTTTAATCTTTCCGGCCGAGCCACGACGCCCAGATGTTTGAATTCATTCTCATTTGTTGCATGTGACCTAGAAATTTACTCAAGGACACACATGTGATTTTTCAAGCAACTTTGGTGCACTGGAGCATGTGCTTGTAGTTAAAATTTGAATTATGCAATGCCTAGAAACTCAATTAATGTATAAAAAAGGTCAAATGAACCCAGAATAATTACAAAATTTAGCACGATACTTCTATTTGGTCTAATCTACCTGTGTAAAAAAATTAAGCCGGGAGAAGGCAGTGTACCTATGTCGTTTCGCACACGGAGGTGACACGTTCCATCTCGGAACCACGAGCCTTCTTGAGTGAAGCTCTGGTTTGCAAGAAGCTTACACCAAAGCTTGTCCCAATTCGGCGAAAAAAATTACCGTAGCATGTTTGTGCCATGTCGTAATACCATGCCAAGTTTCATGATTTTTAGGCGTGTTTTGGATTTACAGGAATTAAAAAAACAAGTTTCTCAATCTTTCCAGCCGAGCCACGATGACCAGATGTTTGAAGTTCATTCCGATTTCTTGCATGGGACCTGAAAATTCATCCTAGGAGACACATGTCATTTTTCAACCAACTTTGGTGCACTAGAGCATGTGTTTCTAGTTCAAATTTGAATTATGCACATTAAATGCCTAGAAACTCAATTAATGTATAAAAAGGCCAAATGAACCCGGAATAATTCCAAAATTTAGCACGATGCTTCTATTTGGTCTAATCTGCGTGTGTAAAAAAATTAATGCGGGAGAAGGCAGTGTACCTATGTCGTTTCGCACACGGAGGTGACACGTTCCGTTTCGGAAGCACAAGCCTTCTTGAGGGAAGCTCTGGTTTGCAAGAAGCTTACACCAAAGCTTGTCCCAATTCGGCCAAAAAAAATTACCGCAGCATGTTGGTGCCATGTCATAATACCCTGCCAAGTTTCATGATTTTTAGGCGTGTTTTGGATTTACAGGAATTAAAAAACCAAGTTTCTTAATCTTTCCGGCCGAGCCACGACGACCAGATGTTTGAAGTTCATTCCCATTTCTTGCATGGGACCTGAAAATTCATCCAAGGACACACATGTAATTTTTCAACCAACTTTGGTGCACTAGAGCATGTGCTTGTAGTTCAAATTTTAATTATGCACATTAAATGCCAAGAAACTCAATTAATGTATAAAAAAGGCCAAATGAACCGGAATAATTCCAAAGCACGATACTTCTATTTGGTCTCATTTGCCTGTGTAAAAAAATTAAGGCGGTAGAAGGCAGTGTACGTATGTCATTTCGCACACGGGGTTGACACGTTCCCTCTTAAAACCACGAGCCTTCTTGAGAGAAGCTCCGGTTTGCAAGAAGCTTACACCAAAGCTTTTACCAATTCGGCAAAAAAAATACCGCAACATGTTGGTGCCACGTCATGACACCATTCCGAGTTCCATGATTTTCACGCGTGTTTTGGATGTACAGGAATTAAAAAACCAAGTTTCTTAATCTTTCCGGCCAAGCCAAGATGCCCAGATGTTTGAATTTCATCCAAGGACACACATGTGATTTTGAAGCAACTTTGGTGCACTGGAGCATGTGCTTGTAGTTCCAATTTGAATTATGCACATTAAATGCCCAGAAACTCAATTAATGTATAAAAGGGCCAAACGTACCCAGAATAATACCAAAATTTAGCACGATACTTCTATTTTGTTTAATCTGCCTGCGTAAAAAAATTAAGGAGGGAGAGGGTAGTGTACATATGTCGTTTCGCACACGGAGGTGACACGTTCCCTCTCTGAACCACGAGCCTGCTTGAGGGAAGCTTTGGTTTGCAAGAAGCTTACGTCAAAGCTTGTCCCAATTCGGCAAAAAAAATTACCGTAGCATGTTTGTGGCATGTCATGACACCATGCCAAGTTTCATGATTTTCAGGCGTGTTTTGGATTTACAGGAATTATAAACCAAGTTTCTCAATCTTTCCGGCTGAGCCACGACGCCCAGATGTTCGAATTTAATTCCCATTTCTTACATGGGACCTGGAAATTCACCCAAGGACACACATGTGATATTTCAACAAACTTTGGTGCACTGGAGCATGTGCTTGTAGTTCAAATTAGAATTATGCATATTAGATGCCCAGAAACTCAATTAATGTATAAAAAAGGCTAAACCAACCCGGAATAATTCCAAAATTTAGCACGATACTTCTATTTAGTCTAATTTGCATGTGTAAAAATATAAAGGCGGCAGAAGGCAGTGTACGTATGTCATTTCGCACACGGAGGTGACACGTTCCCTCTCGGAACCACGAGCCTTCTTGAGAGAAGCTCTGGTTTGCAAGAAGCTTACACCAAAGCTTGTACCAATTCGGCCAAAAAAAATACCACATCATGTTGGTGCCATGTCATGACACCATGCCAAGTTTCGTGATTTTCAGCCGTGTTTCTGATTTTTAGGAATTGAAAAACCAAGTTTCTCAATCTTTCCGCCCGAGCCATGACGCCCAGATGTTTGAATTTCATTCCCATTTCTTGCATGGGACCTAGAAATTCACCCAAGGACACACATGTGATTTTTCAACCAACTTTGGTGCACTGGAGCATGTGCTTGTAGTTCAAATTTGAATTATGCACATTAAATGCCCGAAAACTCAATTAATGTATAAAAAAGGCCAAATGAACCCGGAATAATTTCCAAAATATAGGACGATACTACTATTTGGTCTAATCTGCCTGTGTAAAAAAATTAAGGCGGGAGAAGGCAGTGTACGTATGTCGTTTCGCACACGGACGTGACACGTTCCCTCTCGGAACCACGAGCCTTCTTGAGGGAAGCTCTGGTTTGCAAGAATATTACACCAAAGCTTGTCCCAATTCAGCCAAAAAAATTACTGCAGCATGTTGGTGTCATGTCATGACACCATGCCAAGTTTCATGATTTTCCGGCATGTATTCGATTTACAGGAATTTAAAAACCAAGTTTCTCAATCTTTTCGGCCGAGCCACGATGCCCAGATGTTTGAATTTCGTTGCAATTTCTTGCATTGGACCTAGAAATTCACCCAAGGACACACATGTGATTTTTCAACCTACTTTGGTGCACTGGAGCATGTCCTTGTAGTTCAAATTTAAATTATGCACATTAAATGCCATGAAACACAATTAATGCATAAAAAAGGCCAGACGAACCAGAATAATTCCAACATTTAGCACGATAGTTCTATTTGGTCTAATCTGCGTGTGTTAAAAAATTAAGGCAGGAAAAGGTAGTGTACGTATGTCGTTTCGCACACGGAGGTGATACCTTCCCTCTCGGAACCACGACCCTTTTGGAGAGAAGCTCTGGTTTGCAGGCAGCTTACACCAAAGCTTGTACTAATTCGGCCAAAAAAATTACCGCAACATGTTGGTGCCATGTCATGACACAATGCCAAGTTTCATGATTTTGAGGCATGTTGTGGATTTACAGGAATTAAAAAACCAAGTTTCTCAATCTTTCCGGCCGAGCCACGATGCCCAGATGTTTGAATTTCATTCCCATTTCTTACATGGGACCTAGAAATTCACCCAAGGACACACATGTGATTTTTCAACCAACTTTGGTGCACTTGAGCATGTGCTTGTAGTTCAAATTTGAATTATGCACATTAAATGCCCAGATACTCAATTAATGTATAAAAAGGCCAAACGAACCCGAAATAATTCCAAAATTTTGCATGATACTTCTATTTGGTCTAATCTGCATGTGTAAAAAAATTATGGCGGGAAAAGGCAGTGTACGTATGTCGTTTCGCACACGGAGGTGACACGTTCCCTCTCGGAACCACAAGCCTTCTTGAGGGAAGCTCCGGTTTGAAAGACGCTTATACCAAAGCTTGTCCCAATTCGGCCTAAAAATTTACTACAACATGTTCATGCCATGTCATGACACCATGCCAAGTTTCATGATATTCAAGCGTGTTTCGGATTTAAATGAATTAAAAAACCAAGTTTCTCAATCTTTCCGACCGAGCCACGACGCCCAGATGCTTGAATTTCATTCCCATTTCTTGCATGCGACCTAGAAATTCACCCAAGGACACACATTTGATTTATCAACCTAATTTGGTGCACTGGAGCATGTCCTTGTAGTTCAAATTTAAATTATGCACATTAAATGCCCAGAAACACAATTAATATATAAAAAGGCCAAACGAACCGGAATAATTCAACATTTAGCACGATAGTTCTATTTGGTCTAATCTGCGTGTGTTAAAAAATTAAGGCAGGAAAAGGCAGTGTACGTATGTCGTTTCGCACACGGAGGTGATACCTTCCCTCTCGGAACCACGAGCCTTTTGGAGAGAAGCTCTGGTTTGCAAGCAGCTTACACCAAAGCTTGTACCAATTCGGCCAAAAAATTACCGCAACATGTTGGTGGCATGTCATGACACCATGCCAAGTTTCATGATTTTCAGGCATGTTGTGGATTTACAGGAATTAAAAAACCAAGTTTCTCAATCTTTCCGGCCGAGCCACGACGCCCAGATGTTTGAATTTCATTCCCATTTCTTACATGGGACCTAGAAATTCACCCAAGGACACACATGTGATTTTTCAACCAACTTTGGTGCACTTGAGCATGTGCTTGTAGTTCAAATTTGAATTATGCACATTAAATGCCCAGATACTCAATTAATGTATAAAAAGGCCAAACGAACCCGAAATAATTCCAAAATTTTGCAAGATACTTCTATTTGGTCTAATATGCATGTGTAAAAAAATTATGGCAGGAGAAGGCAGTGTACGTATGTCGTTTCGCACACGGAGGTGACACCTTCCCTCTCGGAACCACAAGCCTTCTTGAGGGAAGCTCCGGTTTGCAAGAAGCTTATACCAAAGCTTGTCCCAATTCGGCCTAAAAATTTACTGCAACATGTTGGTGCCATGTCATGACACCATGCCAAGTTTCATGATATTCAAGCGTGTTTCCGATTTACATGAATTAAAAAACCAAGTTTCTCAATCTTTCCGACCGAGCCACGACGCCCAGATGCTTGAATTTCATTCCCATTTCTTGCATGCGACCTAGAAATTCACCCAAGGACACACATGTGATTTTTCAACCAACTTTGGTGCACTGGAGCATGTCCTTGTAGTTCAAATTTAAATTAGCCACACTAAATGCCTAGAAACACAATTACTATATAAAAAAGGCCAAACAAACCGGAATAATTCCAACATTTAGCACCATAGTTCTATTTGGTCTAATCTGCGTGTGTTAAAAAATTAAGGTGGCAAAAGGCAGTGTACGTATGTCGTTTCGCACACGGAAGTGATACCTTCCCTCTCAGAACCACGAGCTTTCAAGAGATAAGCTCCGGTTTGCAAGAAGCTTACACCAAAGCTTGTACCAATTCAGCCAAAAAAATTCCGCAACATGTTGGTGCCATGTCATGATACCATGCCAAGTTTCATGATTTTCAGGCTTGTTGTGGATTTACATGAATTAAAAAAGCAAGTTTCTCAATCTTCCCGGTCGAGCCACGACGCCCAGATGTTTGAATTTCATTCCCATTTCTTACATGGGACCTAGAAATTCACCCAAGGACACACATGTGATTTTTCAAACAACTTTGGTGCACTGGAGCATGTTCTTGTAGTTCAAATTTGAATTATGCACATTAAATGCCTAGATACTCAATTAATGTATAAAAAGGCCAAACGAACCCGAAATAATTCCAAAATTTTGCACGATATTTCTATTTGGTCTAATCTGCCTGTGTGAAAAAATTATGGCGGGAGAAGGCAGTGTACGTATGTCGTTTCGCAGACGGAGGTGACACGTTCCCTCTCGAAACCACAAGCCTTCTTGAGGGAAGCTCCGGTTTGCAAGAAGCTTATACCAAAGCTTGTCCCAATTCGAGCTAAAAATTTACTGCAACATGTTGGTGCCATGTCATGACACCATGCCAAATTTCATGATATTCAAGCGTGTTTCGGATTTACATGAATTAAAAAAACAAGTTTCTCAATCTTTCCGGCTGAGCCACGACACCCAGATGCTTGAATTTCATTCTCATTTCTTGCATGCGACCTAGAAATTCACCCAAGGACACACATGTGATTTTTCAAACAACTTTGGTGCACTAGAGCATGTCCTTGTAGTTCAAATTTAAATTACGCACATTAAATGCCTAGATACTCAATTAATGTATAAAAAGGCCAAACGAACCCGAAATAATTCCAAAATTTTGCATGATATTTCTATTTGGTCTAATCTGCCTGTGTAAAAAAATTATGGCGGGAGAAGGCAGTGTACGTATGTCGTTTCGCAGACGGAGGTGACACGTTCCCTCTCGAAACCACAAGCCTTCTTGAGGGAAGCTCCGGTTTGCAAGAAGCTTATACCAAATCTTGTCCCAATTCGAGCTAAAAATTTACTGCAACATGTTGGTGCCATGTCATGACACCATGCCAAATTTCATGTTATTCAAGCGTGTTTCGGATTTACATGAATTAAAAAAACAAGTTTCTCAATCTTTCCGGCCGAGCCACGACGCCCAGATGCTTGAATTTCATTCTCATTTCTTGCATGCGACCTAGAAATTCACCCAAGGACACACATGTGATTTTTCAACCAACTTTGGTGCACTAGAGCATGTCCTTGTAGTTCAAATTTAAATTACGCACATTAAATGCCCAAAAACACAATTAATGTATAAAAAGGCCAAATGAACCGGAATAATTCCAACATTTAGCACGTTTGTTCTATTTGGTCTAATCTGCGTGTGTTAAAAAATTAAGGCGGGAAAAGGCAGTGTACGTATGTCGTTTCGCACACGGAGGTGATACCTTCCCTCTCGGAACCACGAGCCTTCTGGAGAGAAGCTTCGGTTTGCAAGAAGCTTACACCAAAGTTTGTACCAATTCGGCCAAAAAAATTACCGCAACATGTTGGTGCCATGTCTTGACACCATGCCAAGTTTCATGATTTTCAGGCATGTTGTGGATTTACAGGAATTAAAAAACCAAGTTTCTCAATCTTTCCGGCCGAGCCACGACGCCCAGATGTTTGAATTTCATTCCCATTTCTTACATGGGACCTAGAAATTCACCCAAGGACATACATGTGATTTTTCAACCAACTTTGGTGCACTGGAGCATGTGCTTGTAGTTCAAATTTGAATTATGTACATTAAATGCCTAGATACTCAATTAATGTATAAAAATGCCAAACGAACCCGAAATAATTCCAAAATTTTGCATGATACTTCTATTTGGTCTAATCTGCCTGTGTAAAAAAATTATGGCAGGAGCAGGCAGTGTACGTATGTCGTTACGCACACGGAGGTGACACGTTCCCTCTCGGAACCACAAGCCTTCTTGAGGGAAGCTCCGGTTTGCAAGAAGCTTATACCAAAGCTTGTCCCAATTCGGCCTAAAAATTTACTGCAACATGTTGGTGCCATGTCATGACACCATGCCAAGTTTCATGATATTCAAGCGTGTTTCGGATTTACATGAATTAAAAAACCAAGTTTCTCAATCTTTCCGGCCGAGCCATGACGCCCAGATGCTTGAATTTCATTCCCATTTCTTGCATGGGACCTATAAATTCACCCAAAGACACACATGTGATTTTTCAACAAACTTTGGTGCACTGGAGCATGTGCTTGTAGTTAAAATTTGAATTATGCGCATTAAATGCCCAGAACTCAATTAATGCATAAAATGCCAAACGAATCTGGAATAGTTCCAAATTTACACACGACACTCACGTAGTAATTGCCTGTTCACTGTACGTAAATGTTCTAGCAATTCAAACACCATCCTTTCCCTCTGTAACACCATTTTTGTCTTTCAAAACATAATGAAAAAAATCAGGTATACCACAAAGAGTTTACTAGAAAGAATCGTGTGGGATGCGATATAAAATATCTGGGCGCATCGTCTTTTCTGGCTTACGCAGGAAGCTTCGTTGTCTATAGTCCACCGCCCCTGCTTGAACCACACTTGCGCTCCAGTTTCTCGCGGCACCGAGCGAAATGCTTTTGCCACCGTAGAAATATCTATTTCCCCCCCCCTCTCTCCCAACAAAATCCACATCTCCATTGTTCCACCTTGCTTTCCTAGTTCAAACCATCACTGATGTTTACTAGCAGCTCAGCCTCCTTGCCGGCGACCCTTCTTCTTACGACACCGCCTCCTCGCCGACGACCCTTCTTGTTGCTGCGCGGCCTCCCCGCCGCCGACCCTTGTTCTTGCTGCAAGGCCTCATCGATATGGTCAGGTAGCCCACACCCCACCCACACCATCCTCCTCCTTACCCGTCCCACATGCCCTGACCGATGGCGCTACTCCTTCCGCCGAAATCACTGTCCCCTCCTCCAATTAAGCGCCGCCCACAGTCATTTTGCACGCATTATAACGTGGAGCTCAGTATCATGTGGCCGCACGCGCGCACGAGGTTGCTACGGCTGCCATGCGTGCCAACCGCCAGATCTTGGAGGAGCACCTCGTCTTCGAGGCCACCGTCGACACCGCCACGCGGTTGTCTAATTTAAAGTACAGTTTGTGCTGTTTTCTCGAGGCCACCGCCAGTACCTTCTAGTGATTTGTCCTCTGTAATGTTAATATGCAATCTGATGTTCACTTAACGGTTTGGTCCTCTGAAATGTAATGTTCAATTAACACTTTGGTCCAACAATTGCTACATTTCGTAGTACTGTTCTCAAGCATTCTTTGTTTTGTTAACTGTCTTACCTTCTAGTACATGTTTCTATTCTACAATGTCGTGCTCAGTTAACTATTTTGGTTCATTTGGTCTACTGTCCATTTAACTGTTTGGTTCAGTTCTGCAATTTGATTTTCATTTTTTGTGGGTACAATTTTGTATCGTTATGCATGTGAAATAAATCGAATTTGGCTGTACTCAATACATATTCTACTGATAGTATGGCAACTCTCAGTTAACCTGATCAAGATCTTCCTTATGTGTGTTGCAGGGAAACAATGGGAGACACTGCGGTTTACCATCGAGGTTTGTTCAAGAATGGTCCTTTGGCTAATAGCACATTATTGTGCAGTTGCAGGAATCATTCTAATATTTAGTTTTCTTACAACTTGGTCTTGCACATGTAGGTCCTGCTGTCAGAGGCTTAGACCCACTGTTCGACCCATTTTGCATATGGGGAAATGAGATGTCCATGAATATCAATCAAGTCAAGAAACTCAGGAAGATTGTTAGGATGAAGAAACTTGCGACGAATAACAGCAAGATCTTTGTTTGCAGAATGAGGAAGCCATCAGTCAACTATAGGATGGTACTAACTCTTTTACCTTGTTTTTATCCCTTGCGCCTTTTCAAAATTTACAACAGCGATTTATGCATATCTTTGTTTTCAGTACTTTTCAAAGCAGTTCACCGATGATTACCTCTCAAACCACCTGCATGGTCAAGAGGCGAGGAAGGTATTCATTCAACACCCACGGTACATTACTGAAGTCTTGCTGAACAGGACGAAGGTTGGGTGGGCAATTATCCATAGCCACTGGACTAAAGTTGCAAGGACATTCAACATCACTGAAGGCTCAATATTTGCCTTCCGCTTCTGTAGTTTCCGAGATGAGACTCAACTGTCTATTTACCATGTATGATGCTACTTTCCATAGGTTTTTTATGTTGCATGTGAAACTTGGTGCGGTTGTGTTATGGCGTAACTGAGTGTCGAAGCTATCTGATGTAATTCGATTATGAAATCCTGGTTGCTGTTATACATATATGAAATATCAGGCGTGTTTTATAAGAAATATCAATTTGATTAGTACATATATTATCAATAATAGGCTAATTACCCTGCTTATTGGGGTTTTCTATTGGAGGCGGTTACTGAGACAGCACTGTGGGTGATGAACTCAAACAACCCACACAGTTTCTAGAAAGTAGGCATGTTTGATCAACTAACAATCACACACGGCTTCCGGCAGAGAACTGTTTCCGTTAGGCCACCTTGCACAAACGTTTCCACACACAAAAATGTGTGTGATATACATACGAACGGAAATGATTTTCTGGGATTCACCGTATGGGATGTACATACGAACGGAAATAATTAGATTTCGATGCCCCGCCAGATCGCACACAAGCTCATTTTGCCCCAGCCAGTGAGCCAGGAGGGCCTATCCCCAATGGTTTCTGGGTTGTGTGGGAAGGACCCCCCTATCACCCACACTAACTTGGCGACGGTTCCAAACGCCTTCACGGAAAGGGGTTAAAAACCGTTTGTATAGCACGTCGCTGTACCACTTTCTGTCCGCCACCCCATCCACCGCCGTCCTCCTCCACCATGCCGGAGCTGATACCCCGATGTCATCGTCCATTACAAGAGATCAACCTCTCTCATCCACGGCTTCGGACCGGGATCCATGCATCCCGTCCTCTCGCTTCATCCCATCATCGTCCACCTTGACAGCGCCGCTCCTACGACCGTCTCGTCCACCGCACCGAGATATTTCCCCCGCCGCCACCGTCTACCCTCCTAGATCTGCTTCCACGCAGCCGACAGCCATCGCTACTGCAGCACCGTCAAATTCTCAGCAGACGCATACACGATGCCGCACCACAGGCGGTACTCTTTTGTATCTGCTAAATTTATTTATCGCAGCAAGAAAATAGATCGCCACTACTTTACTCTGATTTCTTGTCCATCACTTAGGATCTTACATGTTAGTTGAAAGCAAACATTGGTTGCGAAGTTGCCTTTGTCCAGTTTGCACCTTCAGATCCGCCATGGCACGCTCAACACTATACTCGCAATGCTTATGATTTTCCCCTTTTATATTCCACACTAGTTAAATGACAGTAGACTAAATTTCAAAACTGGGTCAGTCAATTTTTGAGAGCTCGCCGGAGTTCACCGGTGGGAAGGAAGGGGCTCACAGAAGGCTGCCCCATTATCTATCTTAGGGTTTCGGGTGAGGACAGTGGTTGTGGGGGGCTGTCGTCCGGCTATGGTGGGGCCTGCCGGAGGCAAAACTCGAAGCGGGTGGGGGTGGGGTTAGCTAGAGGGATGGCCAGGGGCGGCGGAAGATCAAAGGTGGTGGGCAGTTCAGGGGAGGGCAGGGGCCGGTGGTTCGGCCGGCGACCCGTGCGGTGGTCTTTAGGGGAAGAATAAGAGGCGAGGAAGAAGAAGGGTTAGGAGACTTAGGATCTTCATCAAACTGCCTTAAATGGTCGTCTAACCCAAATGACGAAAGTCAGGCGACTTGCATGTAGACATTCCCATATATTCAGTACTATTATCATAGGTGCTTCGAACCATACATGCAAGCAGTGCTCCTCAGCCCATCAAGCTAAACAACATGCCACTCATAATTCCAAACTTAGTTGCTCAAATACGAATCTTGATGCTGACATGTACTAATACTGAGAATGTTTAATAGGTCAGTTGATGTTCCTAGTTTACTTTCGAAAAGTGCATGCGCCACATATCGAGGGACAATAGGGAGTTGCATTCTTTATGCGCTCTAGTTCATCATGTGTGGCCAACCAACATTTTATTATCCAAAATCTGCTTTCTCTTCTTTAGCATCCTTTCTAAGTACTCTCTCCGTACCTAAATATAAGTCTTTGTAGATATTCCTCCATGGGCTATATACGGAGCAAAATGAGTGAATCTACACTCGAAAATGTATCTATATACATCCGTATGTGATCCATAGTGGAATCTCTACAAAGATTTGTATTTAGGAACAGAGGGAGTATAATAGTTGTACAGTATGTTCTTTGTAGTGAAGAGGAGCAGGGACATTTGCAGTGTACATGTCTATCCGTGTTGGTCTTCATGTCAATTGTCATGGACGCTTTTAACTCTTCGTATTCGATCGTATGTGTCGCCTTTGAGAGTTAGACTAATAGTAACTGTTGAGGATATAGCTACTGGTGTAACCCGCCCAAGATGGGCCGGGTTACGTTGCGACAGCTCTTCATTCAGAAGCCCAAGGACAGGTAAAGGATGGTGGTTTAGTAATAGGTCTAAGGCCCAGAGGCGACTTAAGGCCCGTAGTGGTAAACCGCCGTTGTGGCATGACTTGTAGTGTAAGGCAAGAATAGTTAAGAGTCCAGGCCGGACATAGTTTATGAGCCGGCCGGGACTCTGAGAACCGCTGGGCGTTAACCTTTCTATATAAAGGGACGACCCGGCGGCGGTTCAGGACAAGTGACATCAGATCGATAGCCAGGCATAGCGGTTTAGCTCCCTGGTCATCGAAACCCCAAGTAATTCCACCTCAACTGGAGTAGGCTTTTACCTTCACCGTAAGGGGCCGAACCAGTATAACCTTCGTGCCCTTTGTCCCGTTTAACCCCTTTAAGCTTCCTAGCTGCAATGGCTCCATGACTAAGTCCTTGCATGAGGACATCTGCTGTGACAATTCCACGACAGTTGGCGCCCGCCGTGGGGCCAGCGCACGGTGGATTTGAGTTCTTGAAGGGCAGCTTCGAAGGGCTCAAGGGATACGCTGTGGGCCGGATGACCAAGAGTCGTCGCGGCAAGCTCTACATCAACGATGCAGGCTGGGGCCCCGACGCCGGCTCAATCGAGTACGGGTACCGGGTCCCCTTCGGCGGAATCCACGTGTTCATTGGCATGATCGGTGAGCCGGGCCCTGAGCCGGACATCGGCACCGACCTCATCGAGACGGCTCAGCGTGCGAGACCCGCCCGGACTCCGCCCGCCTTGAAACGTGCTTTCGTGGGATGCATCTACGGAGGACTCTCTGAAGGATCTAGATCTAGCGATGAGACGGCCATCTGTTCTGATGAATCAACCACAGGTGAGACGGACTCATTGAATCAACTTCAAGATGGCAGGCTCGGGGGGTGTTCCGAGGGCGACAGTATTCCGGACCCTTTTGAGCCGCCAAGCCGGGTTGGAATCTTCATGGCCGGCACGCAACCTGTGCAAAACTCCTCCGCTGGGGCAGGAGGCCCTGCGCACTCGCCGGCTTAGGTGCTGATGGATCTTACGGATAAGATGACTGCTCTGCTAACCGCCATGGTCGTCCCGGCGGATCAAGCTCAACATGATGCGGAGGTGGCACAGTTAAAGCTGGATATAGCACGAGCCAAGGAAGATCTAGCAGCGAAAGGGATCAGGATGGCTGCAGAACAGGCGGCTCTCGACGCCCAGACTCAGCTGATTCAGGCGCAGTCTTTCCGGCTCATGATGGATCAGAACGCATCCAATGAGATCATGAGAAGGAGGCATCAGAAGGCTCAATCTCGACTCCCTCCGGTTTACGATCCTCGAAACCTCTTCAACACACCTGGTGCAGGGCCCAGTAACCTGCCAGAAGTCACGGCACCCGGGGCTGGAACGCCGGTTCAGCCGCAAGTGATGGGGCCTCCCCGTGTGAACACTACCCCGCCTCAATACGTGCCAATACCACCGGGTCATTATGCCAACCCGTTGGAAAACATGATCGCTGCAGCGGCGCGACTGGCGGCTCTCCCAGTCGAAGGCGACTCTCCGACGGCGGTCGAAACCCGTCGGGTCAGAGAACTTCTTCAGACGGCTCTGGCGCAACAGGAGGCATATTCATATAGCCGGGACAGGATTCATTCAACCCCTCGTCCAAACCGGAGCCCAAGTTATAGCAGACACATGGTTTCAGCGACCGGCTCAAGCAACGTCCAGCGCCGTGACTTGCCAGCTGGCCACGGCCCGGCACATAATGGATCCTTTAATGCGGTAGACCAAGACAGAGCACGACAAGAGGCGGAGCAGGCGCCTCAGCTGACAGCTTACCTGCCCCTCCCGGTTTATCCGACGGCTTCTATCGAGGCGGGCATACCTACGAGGACCAGAGGTGTCCCTTGTCTGGTGCCGGCTCACCGTAATGAACGGCTGCCCAAGGATTTCAAAGGACCTAGGAAGGTACCTAATTATACGACTGATTTACAACCCGGAGCATGGATCGAGAGCTATGAGATGGCTATGGAGTTGCTGGAGGTCAGTGATTCGGCAATGGCCAAATACTTCACCATGATGTTGGATGGGACTGCCCGCACTTGGTTGAAAGGACTGCCGCCTAATTCTATCGGGTCATGGGCAGAGCTAAAAGCCCGGTTCATCCAAAACTTCAAAGATACATGTAGGCAATCTATGTCAATTGTGGATTTTACTAACTGCAAGCAGCAAGAGGGCGAGTCTACAACCCATTGGGTACGCCGGGTCAAAGAGATAATACATTCGTCTGATAAGATGGATGCCGGCTCCGCAGTCTTAATGTTGGAGCAAAATTGTCGTTTTGTGCCCCTGAAGATGAAGCTCGGGCGGCTCAAGCGTGATTGCAATGATATGGGTACGCTGATGGCGGCTCTGGTCAAGTACGCCGATTTTGACAGTACCAAGGATCCCGCGTCTGATGATGAAAGGACAGGGAAGGGAAGGAAGAATGGCAACGGCAAGGGCCCTCAGCATAACCCGGCAAACCAGGGAGGTAACAAACGTAAGGCTGATGGCAGTATGGAGTTTGTGGCCAACACCAATGCGCAGGGTAACAACCACCGACGTAAGGGGAGACCACCTCCCCGATCCGGCGGGTCAGGCCCGACGCTTGAGCAATTGTTGAATGAGCCCTGTCCAAGGCATGGCCCTAGGGAGAAGCCGGCCACTCATCTATGGAAAGACTGTGCAATCATGAAAGCCTTAAAAAATTCCAACACTTTTAATGGCAACAATGGGCAGGGCGGCGGCTCAGGCGGCGCGGCTTTCATGGCCCGGGCGGCGGCTCAAATTCCAATTCTCAGAATTTTCAAGGTAATCAAGGAGGTTTTAATCAGCAATCTGGCCAGGGTAATCAGCAGCAGCAGCAGGGGGATACCAGACCAATCCAAAGCAGCTCAATAGTGGACAGTATCATGTGTTTACTACCAGTCTGTGCAAGCGAGACCAGAAGCTTCATAAGAGGGCCGTGAACGTTGTTGAGCCGGCGGTTCCACGCTATTTAAGATGGTCTTAGCAGCCTATTGTATGGAGTAGGGAAGATCACCCTCTCCGGGTTGATAATCCGGGTCACCTGGCCTTGGTGGTGGCTCCTCAGGTCGGGGGCTATAAATTCACTAAGGTGCTCATGGACGGAGGCAGTAGCATCAACATCCTCTATTATGAGACCTTCCGTCGTATGGGGTTGACTGATAAAAACCTCAACCAGTCCAACACTATTTTCCATGGTGTGGTGCCCGGTAAGTCGGCGTATCCAGTCAGTAAGATCGAGCTGGAAGTAGCCTTTGGAGATGAGTACAACTACAGGGCGGAAAAACTGACTTTTGAGGTGGTTAAAATAAGAAGCCCGTACCATGCTTTATTTGGGCGGCCGGCTTACGCCAAGTTCATGGCACGGCCGTGTTACGTGTATTTGCAGCTCAAGATGCCGGGTCACAATGGGACCATTACGGTTCATGGCAGCCGAAAGATAGCCTTGGAGTGTGAGGAAGGTGACACTGCTTACGCTGAATCTGTTTGTGCGACAGAGGAGTTGAAGTTTTACAAGGATAATGTTGACCCGGCAGATATGACGTCTTTGAAAAAGCCAACCACAGAGTATGAGCCGGTAATGAAATTTAAGTCGGCCGATGAGACTAAACTTGTTGACTTTGTTCCAGGTGACTCATCTAAGCAGTTCAGCATCAGTGCCAATCTGGATCCTAAATAGGAAGGCGCGCTCATCGAGTTCATCCGTGAGAACCGGGACATCTTTGCATGGAAACCTTCTGACATGCCGGGTGTACCAAGAGAACTCGCTGAGCACACTCTCAATATTGATCCGAAATTTAAGCCAGTCAGGCAATTCCTCCGGCGGTTCAATGAGGAGAGGCGGAAAGCCATTGGTGAGGAAGTAGCCCGGCTCTTGGCGGCCGGGTTCATCGTTGAAGTCTTTCATCCAGAATGGTTAGCTAACCCGGTGGTCGTGCTCAAGAAGAACGGCACCTGGCGTATGTGTGTGGATTATATGGATTTAAACAAGGCTTGTCCGGCTGATCCTTTTGCTCTCCCCCGTATTGATCAAATTATTGATGCTACAGCGGGTTGTGAGCGCTTAAGTTTTTTGGATGCTTACTTTGGATACCATCAGATCAAAATGGCAGTTAAGGACCAAGAAAAGACGGTGTTCATCACTCCCTTTGGAGCCTTCTATTATGTGTCCATGCCTTTTGGGCTCAAGAGTGCACAGGCGACTTACCAGCGGTGCGTGCAGAATTGTCTCCATAATCAGATTGGGCGCAACGTTCATGCTTATGTGGACGATATTGTAGTAAAATCCAGAGAGAAGGAAACCTTGATAGATGATCTGAAAGAGACCTTTGATAATCTCCGGGTCTAGAAGATGATGCTTAATCCGGCCAAGTGTGTTTTTGGTGTTCCTGTAGGCAAGCCCTTGGGTTTTCTGGTTTCTCACAGAGGCATTGAAGCTAACCCGGAGAAGATCAAGGCAATCACCTCTCTGGCTAAGCCGGCGTGCATAAATGACGTCTAGCGTCTGGCGGGTCGCATCGCTGCTTTGAGTCGGTTTATAAGCCGGTTGGGCGAAAAGGCCATGCCACTATATCAGATGATGAAGAAAACAGATGACTTTGTCTGGAATGATGCTGCTAATGCTGCTTTTGACGATTTGAAAAGACAGCTAGCTGAGCCGCCAGTCCTTGCTGCTCCTGTCGATAAGGAGCCCTTACTGTTGTATGTAGCCGCTAACACACGGGCCGTCAGTGTGGTTGTGGTGGTGGAGCGTAAGGAGGCGGGTAAGGAACATCCGGTTCAGCGGCCGGTTTACTACGTCAGCGAAGTACTCATTGAGTCCAAGCAACGGTATCCACATTGGCAGAAGCTCGTTTATGGGGTGTTCATGGCAAGCCGAAAGCTTAAGCATTATTTCCAGGGCCACCCTATCACTGTGGTTAGTTCTGCTCCCCTAGGAGATATCATTCAAAACAGAGAAGCCACAGGAAGAGTTGCTAAGTGGGCCATAGAACTTGGGCCTCATGGTCTAAAGTACGTGCCACGCACTGCTATCAAATCTCAAGCATTGGTGGATTTCATCAACGAGTGGACGGAGCTGCAGGTGCCGGAAGAGAAACTGGATAATACATACTGGACTATTCACTTCGACGGGTCCAGGCAACTGGAGGGCTCGGGGGCTGGAATTGTGTCAGCTTCCCCTCGAGATGACAAGTTTTGTTATGTACTACGGTTGATGTTTCCCTGTACTAACAATGCAGCTGAGTACGAGGCCTTGCTCCATGGTCTTCGGATGGCTAAGGAGATGAGCTTAAGCCGGGTAAGGTGCTTTGGCGACTCAGATTTGGTGGCCCAACAAGTATCAGGCAAGTGGGACTCCAAGGACCCCCTCATGGCGGCTTATCGCCGCGAAGTTGATGCCATTGCTGGACATTTTCAGGGTTACCAAGTAGAGCACATTGATCGCAGAAAGAACGAGGCGGCTGATGCATTAAGCCGGCTAAGCTCTCAGCGAAAGCCGGTGCCGCCTAATACTTTCTTGGATACTCTGCATAACCCTTCTGTCAAGTTACCTATAGAGGAAGACTTGGCTATTCCTGACCCAGAAGCACAGTTGGTGGCGGCTCTCCACGTTATCCCAGATTGGACAGTGCCGTACTTGGCTTACATGACCCGGGGAGAATTGCCTGAGGATGAAACTTTGGCCAGACAAATAACCCGACGGTCTAAATCAATGATAATTGTCAATGGCGAGCTGCATCATCGCAGTGTCACTAGAGCTTTTCAGCGTTGTGTTTCCTCTGAGGAAGGTCACGAAATTTTACGTGAGATTCACGAGGGGGATTGTGGCCATCATGCCGGCTCAAAATCCCTTGTGGCCAAGGCTTTTCTTCATGGTTTTTATTGGCTGACGGCTCATGCTGATGCAGAGGACTTGGTCAGTAAATGTGACGGTTGTCAGAAGTTCTCAAGACGGGCTCACGTGCGGGCTCAAGAGTTGAGGATGATTCCAATCACTTGGCCATTTGCAGTCTGGGGGCTTGATATGGTTGGGCCTTTCAAAAGGTCCAAAGATAAGAAGACCCACCTCTTGCTGGCGACAAGTTCACAAAGTGGGTTGAGGCAGAGCCAGTTAGTAAGTGTGACGCAGCCATGGCGGTTCAGTTCATGAAAAAGGTGATATTTCGCTTTGGTTTTCCACACAGCATTATAGCTGACAATGGTACCAATCTATCTAAAGGCGCCATGGCAGATTTTTGTCAACGAGAGCATATTCGGCTTGATGTTTCATCAGTGGCTCACCCTCAATCCAATGGTCAAGCTGAGAGAGCCAATCAGGAAATCTTGAAGGGCATCAAGCCCCGGCTTTTGCTCCCTTTGCAACGGACGCCGGGTTGTTGGGTGGAGGAGTTACCTTCTGTATTATGGAGCATCAATACTACTCCTAACAGGTCTACGGGTTACACGCCTTTCTTCATGGTTTACGGAGCTGAGGCGGTCCTCCCTAGCAACATCCGTCATGACTCGCCTCGAGTGGCGGCTTATGTCGAGGCGAATAATGAGCAGGCGCGTCAAGATGCTCTTGACTTGTTAGACGAACAACGTGACGTAGCAGCAGCTCGCTCGGCGATTTACCAACAAGACCTGCGCCGATATCACAGCCGCCGAGTTAAGTCCAGGACCTTTCAGGAGGGTGACTTGGTGCTCCGGCTCATTCAAGATCAAACAGATGCACATAAGCTATCCCCACCTTGGGAAGGGCCCTTTGTGGTCAGCAAGAACTTGCACAACGGGTCATACTACCTCATTGATGTTCGAGAGCACAAAGATTCACGTAAGTCGGAGGAGGAGACCCGCCGGCCGTGGAATATAGCTCAGCTTCGGCCTTATTACACTTGAGCCACCAGCTCTCATAATGTACATATTTCTATAGCCATGTATATATTATGATAAATAATAAAGCAGGACCTCTGACCTTTTTTCCCCTCCAAAGGTAAATGTGTCATTGTTATTTTCATTATGGTCGCTTGGAGGTTGATCCGGCTTATGATCGTATTCGAATCTAGCCGTTAAAAATATGATCATTTGGGGGCTTCCCATTCAAACATAGGTCGTATTCAAACCAAAGAGAACATAGCTGTCGATACCCACTTGATTGGAATATTGCCGAGCTCATTGGGGAGTTTCTTGATCATATTTGAATCATAGCTCAACCCCCTTCGGGAACCGACGTGGATCGTATTCGAATCAGCGTCGTTAAACAACTCTTAAGGTCATTTGGGGGCTTCCTGTTCAAACATAGGTCGTATTCAAACCAAAGAGAACATAGCTGTCGGTACCCTCTTGATCGGCAATGCCAAAGCCACTGGGGGCTATATGATTGTATTCGAATCTTAGCTTAACCCCTTTGGGACGGTTCTCTGGTCGTATTCGAATCAGAAGCCTCCAAATTTTTGAAGTATCTTTGTTGCAAACAAGTTCTTTTGATCATATCAAAGGTGTTCAAGGGTGGTTCTTATTCCACCAGCTTAACCTTGATTAATAACGTTGATAGCACATAATAAGCATTATATGTGCTGGTGAACCGGAGTTGAGTTCTTAACCTCATTATTCGGGTTACATGAACCGGAAGTATACTTGAAGGCTCGCAGGTATGCTGTTATGGTTATCTCAAAGATATAATTGAGAACCGGTTTATTATGACTTTGATTCATATTCCGTGTTATATGTACGATATATGACTCTCCATGCGGTGAGCCGCCTAGGGACTTGTGATTTGTTTTCTATGCAGGACAATTAAAGACAGCTCTTTAAAACTTAAGGAAAGCAGAGGATCAAACATAACCCGGAAGAATATAAAAGAGCGGCTTAAACAGTATTGAGCGCTACACACGTGCACGATGGCACGGCAAAATTAAGTGTTTATCCTACTCTATTACATGACTCCCCAAGTCCAAAAGGTGAGGCATTGTTTTTAAAGACATAACCATGAGCCGCCTAAGAGATCAAAGGTGCTGTTGGGCTGAAGCTTCCGGTTCATCCCTCTCTGCTCCTCCGGCTGTTTCCATGTCCTGGAAGGTTGATGATTTCCAGTCAATGCCACTCAAGGCTTCAAATTGAGCTTCATCATCAATTAACCCGGCCGGATCAACTTCAGGGGCGAAGGTATGCTTACGAGTCAGAGGAATCAGGTTGATTGCTTCATAACGAGGTGTTGGGATCCTCTGAATTCTCCGCGTCATAGCCCGGTTGATATTTGGTAAGGTTTGTGTCATTACCAATCAAAGTGGCCACAGGGCGTATGCTCTTCACGCAAGCGGCGAAGTCCTTCTGGTCAAAGGGAGTGCCATATTCCTTCAAGCTAGGATACCCAATGGCAATGTCGGCCGGGTCTAGTTCCGGTAGAAACGCCTTGGCCCGGCTTAGAGCGGCTATGGCTCCGGCTCTTGCAGAAGCACGTCTTAACTCTTGGAAGCGTTGAGGAAGCACGACAAGCCGCCTGAGTACATCCGCCAGATGAGTGGGAACTTCGTTTGATAGAGCCACAACGGCTAAGGCACGTTGTGACCCGGTGTAAAGTTGCTCTACCAAGGTATAAACCGCCTTCAGTTTGGTCAGCACGTTCTGGTTGAGATTGGAACTCCTGGGACCTGCATTATAAAGTCAGGTGAGCTGATGGCAATTGAGATACTTATGGGAAATGAACGATGTAAACTAGCTAGAAACTTACAGAGTAACTTACCAAAGATTGCGGAGACCATCTGCGATACATGGCGTTTTAAGCCGGATAGCTCGGCTGTTCTTTCAGTGAGAGTGGCCTCTGCTTGTTCGGCCCGGCTGAGCAAAGCAGTTTTTCATCCGCCCAGGCTTTTCTTTCTACTTCAAACTTCTTCTTCAGTTTCTCTTCTGCAGATACACTGAATTCAAATTTGGAGTTGGCCTTTTGGGTTTCACTTTCCTGAGCCTTCAGGCGGTTCTTTAGATCAGAGATTTCCGATTCAAATTTCTTACAGACGGCCTGTACAAATTCCGGGTTACAGTTAGGGTGATTATAATGCAACATTAAGTCCCAAGTACTTTGCAAGCAAAGACATTTGGCACTTGCGGGCTAATGTATGCTGAAGAGTTCTATTTACAGCGCCGGTTCATGAAAATAAGTCCGAAGCACTTTGCAGGCAAAGGTACTTGGCACTTGGGGGCTAATGCGTAAAGCTGCTCAACTACTTGATTAAAACAAGGTAAGGACCAGTTCAACTATGATGTTTAAACCGGCCCTCGAGTGTTACCAGATAAGCCGGTTTTCTTGCAGTGATTACTAAGCCGGTATTAAGTCTACAACATATTTCATCATAAGTAATAGACTTGGGGGCTGGCATGGTAAGGATAACTATGGAGTAAGCAAGAGAGTCATACCTCAGACTTTTGCTGTATTTGCTTCACCATATCAATTTCCAGGTCCCGGATGTTGTGCACTTGATTAATATAGCCAGAGACAATATCTCCAATGCTCAAATTAGCATAATCAGTGATGTCCAGCCTGGCCCTGCAGCGTTCTAGAAGTTCTTCCTTGGCAGAGCATCTAGCCAACACGGTGGGTCTTCCCGGTTCGACAAACTCGGTCCGGGTGATTACAACGTCCGGATCATCTGGATGAGCCGGGCTGGGGATCTCCGGGTTATCAGAACCTTTCATAACTTGTTCATCAGATGGAGCAGTGGCGGTTTCAGGAGCTGGTGCAGACGGCGGCTCATGAGCAGAAGCATCAGGTTCAGTCAGGACCGGCTCTTCGGCTGGCTTATTTTTCTTCGCCCTCTTGCTGGGCTTTACTTGTACACTGAAAGTCAAAGGGTTAGTGCAAAAACATGAGTAAGATAAGCACAAAATAAGCTGATCATCATTACCCGGGTGCGGTTTTGAAAGCCGGCAAGCTAGACTGCATTGAGTCGCCGAAGGAAGGTGAAATTCCCTGGTAGTTTGAATCAGAAGGATTGAGTGGTTGACGAGTGACGCCCGCCAAAGGATGAAAAGGATATAAGTCGGAGATAACCTCAGTCTGGTGCTTCCTTGATGCTTCAGGTAAGCCGGAGGAGAGGTCTCCATCCTTGCTAGTCCGGGTCTGCCTCCGACTCTCAAAAATCTGTCGCTTCAAAAGAAATTGAGGATCTTGATAAGCTAAAGGATGTGAAAATCTTACTTTCCGGGTTACTCTTCGGACTTTCTGTCTTGGCAAAGGCTCGGAGTCGGAGGAAATTATAGTTACCTCTTCAATCGCTTCATGACTCGCTCCGGTGTCCTCCTGCTGATAATCCATGTCAATAAGATGGTTAAGAAAGGAGCTTAAAGAGTCAAGGGCTACCTCTGACTCGGAGGTGTCCTCCAGGTGAAGCAGGTCCGAGGCGCTAGGTTTACTCCCCTTCTTACGGGGAGCGGCTCTCCTGGCGGCTTTCTTAACCTTACTGGCTTTCTTGGCAGCTTCATGGTCATACTTGACCTTCCAGAATTTATCATTAGCCTGTAAAATACAACAAAGGTTTTTGAAGTTAAGACGAAATCGTTAAAATGGAAGGTGAGGTGTTCAGGTCAATAGTTTACCGCTGGGGCCGGGTTAGCCTTGCAGAAAGGACTTAAGTCTGTTCTCCCGCAATCAGCCAGGCTCTCGTTCAGAAGAGACTTGGTCATGTCATCAATGACGTCCTCAGGTAAGTCGTTGGGACTGTGCCGAAGAGGATCATCCTTCCGGCCCGTATAATCGCACATTAAGCCGGGGCGGCAGCTTAAAGGAATCACCCGCCAGGCAATCCAGACTCGGACCAGATCAATGCCATTCAGGCCGTTCCCCAGAAGAGCTCTGATCTTGTTAATGGTGGGAGTAAGTGGCTGAAGTTCAGCTTGAGATAGTTTATCTAGCAAGGAGTGATTTGATTCCAGACGCAGGGCGCGAAAGCCGGGCAGAGGATTCTCATCAGCCGGAGAAGTGTCTTGGCAGTAGAACCAAGTCTGGTTCCAGTCTTTCGGGTGGCTTGGCGGCTCAGCATAAGGAAAGAGACAATCTCTCCGTCGTTGGATTGAGATTCCACCGAGCTCCAGGATGGGCCCATTGGCACATTCATTTTGGCGGTTCAGATAGAATAACTCTCTAAAGAGTAGCAAGCTGGGCTCTTCTCCAAGGTACACATCACAGAACACTTGGAAGTTACAAATGTTTGACACGGAATTGGGTCCAATGTCTTGAGGTCGCAGGTCGAAAAAGTGCAGAACATCTCTGAAGAATTTTGAGCCAGGAGGAGCAAATCCCCGGCTCATGTGATCAGCAAATATGACAACCTCTCCGTCCTTAGGTTGAGGTCTCTCTTCAGACGGGTCAGGAGCACGATATGACATGACCTCTTTCTTGGGCAGGTAACCCGTTTTCACGAAGTCAGCTAAGGTGCTATCAGTGACGTTAGATCTAACCCAGTTGCATGTAATGGGTGCCTTGGGAGCCTTGGGCGGCATTGTGAAGGATGGAAGCCTATGACAAAATAAAATTTCCGGTTAAAATTGAAGCCGGAGGAAAGTTTCAGTTTAGTATTTAAGGTGGCGGCTTATGAACGGGCCTAATGATATATGGCTAATTGTGTCAGATTATTTAAGCCGCTATGGATATCATGAGCAATTAAGTTATTTGAATCTATTATGAATGAGCCGGAATATTCATGAAGCATTGCCTTTTTTAAAGCCGGAGATATGAGCCGCCATAGCTAACAGATGCAATTTTTGCCTAAGTGTTGCACAAACAAGTTTCACAGATTGCAGTGATTATTTTGGATCAAACGGTCGTCCAGAAAAGAAAATTTCCTAGACCTAAAAACTGGTACAGAGAAGCTCATAAGCTCCAGTGAGGTCTTTTTGCAAGTAAAAGGGGTCTACTAGTGTTGAAAATGGGTGCGAAACAACTACCACAGGAGGTCTGTACTGTTTTTCGAATCAAAAGAAATGGCGGTGGAAGAACTATGAAGGAACCGAGATGAACTACGAAGAACACGGAGAAAGCGCGGAACCCTAATGCGGATCTGACGTTCGAGAAGAAGAAGACTTACGGTTGCAGGTTCACTACGGAGAGTCGCCGCCGTTCTCTGGACCAGCTCAGGTTGATGCAGCGGCCGAGGCTGAGGAAGACGAGAGGCGCGGCGGCGGCGGCAGAGCTCGGGTTCTGGGGCGTTGAGAGGAGGAAGACAATGGAAAGGGAAGAGTGAGAGAGGACCCGGTCGGGCCTATTTATAAGGGACGGCTGATGAGTGGGCGCGGGAAACGAGGAGGCTGAAAACATGATTATCCAGCTGCAGAGGCGCTTCGATTTTTGGGATAGTTATTAAGATAAGGATCCGTTGAGATACGTTGGACAGAACGCGCATTAATGGCGGATGATGTCACGACGGGTTACCAAGAATCCAGAAGATGGCGTCATGGCGGGTTATAACCTTTGCGCAAACAGAAGCCGGAAGATTTTTTTCTTAAGGTATTGAAGATTGACATGAACCGGTTCAAATCAATCTGGGGCCTAATGTTGAGGATATAGCTACTAGTGTAACCCGCCCAAGATCGGCCGGGTTACGTTGCGACAGCTCTTCATTCAGAAGCCCAAGGACAGGTTAAGGATGGCGGTTTAGTAATAGGTCTAAGGCCCAGAGGCGACTTAAGGCCCGTAGTGGTAAACCGCCGTTGTGGCATGACTTGTAGTGTAAGGCAAGAATAGTTAAGAGTCCAGGCCGGACACAGTTTATGAGCCGGCCGGGACTCTGAGAACCGCTGGGCGTTAACCTTTCTATATAAAGGGACGACCCGGCGGCGGTTCAGGACAAGTAACATCAGATCGATAGCCAGGCATAGCGGTTTAGCTCCCTGGTCATCGAAACCCCAAGTAATTCCACCTCAACTGGAGTAGGCTTTTACCTTCACCGTAAGGGGCCGAACCAGTATAACCTTCATGTCCTTTGTCCCGTTTAACCCCTTTAACCTTCCTAGCTGCGATGGCTCCACGACTAAGTCCTTGCATGAGGACATCTGCCGTGACAATTCCACGACAGTAACAGTACTGCACCTTCAGTTGTAGAGAGCTGGTATGCAAAGCCTTTCTAGTCGTACCAGCAATACTAGCACATATATTCCAGCAAGTTCCACTTTCCAGATTTTACTCTTGATGCCTAGGGTTTTCCCATTATATCTACACTATGATCTGTGTAGGTGCTTTGTGTCCTACTTGCAGCTGTCCACCCTTTAAAGCTAAATAACACACCAATCATACGTCCTAAGGTTCTTCAAATATGAATGTGATATGATACTGACATTAGCTAACAGACACACATTTAATTGGTTAGCTAATGCTCCCAATTGAGTTTCCAAATGCATGTAGCCACATATAGAGAGACATCATGGAATTGCATTTCTTTAGGCGCTCTGATTCATCATGGGTGGGCAACCAACATTGTATAGAAAGAAGGGGAATCTCAATAATATGCTTTCCCTTCTATTCTTTAATATGTTCCTCTTCTGTTCTTCTTTAGTAAGCACAATATGTTCCTTGTCAGGAAGGGGAGCAGGGACATCTGCAGTCGACAGCTCTATTGGGCTGGTTCTGCTAAATGATTTTGTACTTTGAGTTGTTCTGCTATAATATCCTAGAAATAGTGGGAGCCGCACGGTCTTTGATAGACTAAACTGATAGTAATAGATGTGCGCCTTCAGATGAATAGAGTTGGCCTATAGGTGATCGATAGGCTGCATATTAATAGCGGCAAAACCCTGTGTTTTCCAGCCAGTTCCGCTTTCCCGATTTATTTATGGTGGTTATGGTGTAACCCTATTATCTACACTACGATCCGCCTACTAGCTCTGCGCTCTCGTTATCATGGTTTGGCAATAAAATTTATATACGACATATTATGAACCTATCATCTGCCAACTATCCTTACATCTGGGGCTCCCAACAGGGAGCCTATTTTTGGTGTAGTTGTGCCAGATTATATTAATCTACTCGCCATATTACATCACACATGGGCTCTCTCATCAGAATCCAGTGATAGCACACAAGGGTTTATAGGGAGCCGCTATTATATTACAATATCCTCGTACATTACAAAGATAATCTCACTACTATTTATGTTTTCATGCTTTACAGATATTGTACGTAATCACAATGGATATAAGAATGCGCACATCAGAAGAATATTGCGGAATGGTTCAATGGGTAACAAACTTGACATCAAGGAATTGAGGTCCATTGTGGATGCAATGAAACCCACATACTCCCGACCTATAGATTTGTATTCATAATATGATCCTAATGACTATTCTGAGCTCAAGGAGTCAAAGGCAGATGGCCTATCCTGTTCACCCAATAAGGTGCTTGTTCTAATTTGGCAAGGTTTTATTGGTTGTACATATCTTGCATAAGGTGTCTTGCATTTCTTTTGCTTCGTTGCACCGCCATCTGCTTAGTTTACCCATGATGTATGTGATGATTCCATGCCCATCCATTATCAACACCTATTCCATTTGTCGTCATACCATGTTTTTCCATTCAAATGTTGTTCTTGTGTTTTAGACATCCAAAAGGAAGAGGGTGATTGCCGAACCTGAAGGAGTACAAGCAAAGTCCTTGAAAAAGGTGGTGCTACCGGAGAAATCACATAGCACCCGACGTATATTGGCGCTAGAACCAGCACTGCAAAACCTAGGATATCGCAACTATGCTGGTCGCTACTTTGCTCTTGTGAGTACCTATTGTCCTATCGCTGTCCTTACATTCATACCTGGTGGATTATGTGACATCATTGTGCATTATAGCTTGCTTATCCACTGTTCGCTCCATATTATCAGATCTATATTAATGCTTAAATTAATGTAGAATAAACCCAATGCTTATGAAGAAATTTTGTTCTGCATTGTTCTTGTAAGTATCTGCTGTCCTTCATCACTGTACTTATATTTGTTAGCTAGTTCTTCATGTACACTTTGCAGCTTATTTTCCCTTGTCCTCCATTTTCTACACATCAGATCTACATTTACTCTTGCCAAAATATTGAATAAAACCAATGTTACTGAAGAAGTTTAGCTCTGCATTGCTCTTGTCAGGGCCTTCTGCCTGTATGTTGTATTTACATTTGTACTCTGCATCTTAAGTTAAATAATCGCCATTTGTTCATATATTTTCACATATATTTACTCTTAACAAAATGTATAATAAAGGCAATGCTCTTGAAGAGTGTGCGGTAAACTTCTTGAATTGCCCCCATCAATATGGACAAGGGCTTTATAGAGCCTGTCTTCACTACTAATGTAAGTTTGTCCTCCTCGAGCCTTCAAACTATGAACAATCGTCTGGTGAAGCTGGCCGCTCCTGCACAATGCCATTTCCTGCCATCTTAACTATGAAAAATTCCTATTGTGTGAATGCTATTTTAAATTGTGTCTCTTTATTTTTGACAACGAAATGAGATGAATTGACAACGCTGATGCTTATACGTGCAAAACCTGTTATCTACCTACTTGGTTCTCTTTCATGGTGACAACACTGCTGCTAGGAAGAACTGCCACAATGATAGTGAGAAGAACCCATTGTTTGTCCCTCTAACATATATTCCAGAGAAGAAGGCAACACATCTTGAGGGTAGGGATACAACCACAAAGTCATATCTTGATGTAGTGTCTAACTTACTCAGTGACACAAGCTCGACGAAGTCGCCGCCTGAATCTGTTCGACTTCTTCAGTCTAAAATTCAAGCAGAAAGACATGCTTCTGCTCAAATCCGACTGGAACTCCAATCTCTATGCAAGATTAACCGTAAGTACAGGACGTCTATTGATGCTATGCAGCTTAAGTTGGTGGATATAAGCGTCAAAGAAGCGCAATCTCATCAGGTTGCTAAGCTGCTTGCGCTGCAGCACCTGGGTCGGGCTAACCTTTCTTGAACTGTGTTGAAGCGTTGTTGGTTCTGTCTATTATTTTGTCGGCCTGTTTACTTCCACTGGTGGCGACCTACCCAGTTTATGGAATCTGCTATCTGGTTGCCCTTTATTATTATCACTGGCGGCAAACTTTGATGCCCAAGGGATGTAATATGTTGTAATTTCTTTGTTGTATAGTCTAGGTTTATTCTTCGTCATGATGCTGTAATTTATTTGCCGTTTCTTCCATCGCCGCTCTGATGTTGTATAGTGGGCCATTAGTTAGGTCTAGTTTTAATCTGGCCCACTATTAGTTTCGGGCCTTTAAAAGGCCGAGTAAACCGCTTGCCTTAATTGGGCCGGAAAATTAAATAGGCTTTTAACAGATTGAAAACTAGACTCAGCCTTAATTATGGCAAACAAATCACGGGCCGACAATGCGCTGTAATATAAATCGGCCCATTATTGGCCCATTAGCGTGACGGGCCATTAACAGGGTGAAATGTTTTTGGGGCTTGGCTGACCTAATTACATGACAGGCGGGAAGCAGGCCGGATGTATAACGGGCCTAAATTAGGCCCAACACTCTCAAGGGCCTTTAACGGGGCGATAGGCAGTTTGGGCTAGAATGTATCCATGAAGACTACGGGCCGTTAAGAGGCCGAAAGTAGCTATGGACGATAATTAGGCCCAGGTGCAACACAGGCCTTTAAATGGCCGAAAGTGAAACCGGGCCGAAAGAGGCCCATATGTAGACAAAGCCGCTGACAGGACAAAACTAATATCAGGCCAAACTGTTAAACGGGCCTTTAAGAGGCCAAAGAGCAAATCAGGCCGCCAATGGGCCCAATGGCACAATAGCTGTTAAAAAGGCTATATCTGTTATGGGCCATAATTTGGCCCAAGAAATGAAAGTCAGTTAACGGGGCGGATCAGGTATGGACTGTAATTTGGCCCAAACAATTGTAGGCTATTAACGGGCCGGATCTGATATGGGCCGTAAATTGGCCCGGAATATTGTAGTCATTTAATGGCCCGTATCTGACGTGGGCTATAATTTGGTCCAGAAAATGTTAGGCTGTTCACAGGCCGGCCCATTCTTGTCGGCTTGTTCCTGGGCCGGTTTTTAAACCTCCATGGGCCTCTATTGGGCCGTCCCACGTGTCAACGTTTCATTGGCGGTTCTTGTCAAATGGACGGTTGACATTTGTCCCAATGTTGAACTGACACGTGGATCGTCGACGAATGAGAATTTTACACGTGGAAAATTGCCACTGGTCCGGGTTGTTAACGGGTTATCGGATCCAAACTGGAACCCGATAGCTTAACGGCGACCCGTTACGGTGGATGCCACGTGTCAGTTACCCTTGACGAACGCACTTCTATGATGCGTGATTTATCGTCATGGAAGTGGACACTTCTGTGATGATAATTTTGGTAATTTCATGGAACACTTCTACGACAGCACATGTATGACTATCTTGATTCTGTCATAAAATTGTCATGGATGTACATGCATGATAGAAAACGTGACCTACTGTGACAAACACGTATCATCACGGAAGTGTATTTTTTTATAGTGGTGCACCCTCCACTTCAGGCATGACGGCGCGACGAATCTCTATGTCAGGATCTTCGGCGAGGACGACAGGCGTCTTGGGTGTTGCCCAGAGAGCGACGACGAGGATGTCCCCCGCTATGACGATCACGGGCGGGGGACCGCCGGCATCCTCGGCGGTGAACTCTCCCTCGGTGACGGTCGCGACGCCTCCAGCAGCGACGGCTCTTCCTCTGGAGAGAGTACGAGCGACGATGACTATGACTAGCCGCCACGCCGCCGAGCTCGGACCAAGGAGTGCGACAAGCCGCCTCGCCATCATGCTCCGGTAAAGCAGAAGGAGTCCGACTGAGCGCATGCATCGCTGGAGCCAAGCCTCAGGAGCCGCGGTGGTCGCGAGGCCGCTTTTGCTTTTTTTTCCTACATCAAGAAGTGGAAAGCCCTGTCGGGGCATGTAATGGACCATGGCGCTTGCACTGTTATGTTAATGTTTTTATACCGTATCCTTTCATATTGTGTCGCTACTAATTGACAAGTTCTTGTTGATCGCGATTAAGATAACCTACCTTTGTGTGCTTGCGGTAGATTCCTATGCCGTGAGGGCGTGCTCCTCTATGGCTTGGATCTCCTGCGCACCTCTCCTTCCGGAGAGATCCTGCCAGGTGTTTCCTTCTTGAGGATTCGAAGGTTCTCAGGCCTCAGGAGGCAGTTGAGGCACCCAGTGGCTGCAAGGTTTCTAGTGAGCCATGGGGCCTCCGGAGATGTTCCACAAGGCACCACGTCCCATGCGAGCCCCCGAGCGAGTGTCGATCACTACTAGTACGCCAGGTCGCGATGCTCGGCGAGGACAGGGGATGAGGGCTCATGGTGAACACACATGCCCGTTGGCTCGTTTCAGAGCGTCATGCGAGGATTAAGACGCCAAAGGCTAGGACACCAACGCTTTGGCGAGGTGTGTTCGTGGGCAGACCCAGGCGTACACACCGTGCCCACCCCCGATCGCAAGACATGCGGGTAAGAGCAACGGGCAACTGCCGTTCTCCTAAAGCAAGGCTTGAAAAAGTAAACGCTGCAAGGAGAAATAATTCCCATCCCTTTCGAATAAAGACGCGAGAGCTTTGAATTTCAATGCAAGAAGTGATGAGTCGGTTAAAAAAGCAAGCAAAATAACAACCGAGTCAGCGCCTACACTAGTCTACTAGTCTTCCCGCCAGCGCGGAGCATGGGGCTTCCACTAGGCGTGGGGATAGTCGTTGAAAGACCGTGTCATCCACCAGCATGGAGCATGGGGCTTCCACTTGGGCATGAGTGGGAGCCACCGTGAGGCTCAGGGGCAGTGCTCAAGAGACTCCGGGGCGTGTACAACCCCACTCATTATTACGTGAGTGTCACGGGCCGACACTTGGGTTGGTGCAAGGCGCTCGCCTGTCATGGGTAGAACTTCCGGAGGTGTTGGATGTTCCAGGCATTCTAGATGGGGACCTCGTCCTACGTCTCTAGGCGTGTGGCGCGAGTCCCGGAGACACGGGCAATCCTGAACGGGCCCTCCCACATAGGCGATGATAGGTCTCCGTCGTATCTATAATTTTTTATTGTTTCATGCCAATATTATACAACTTTTATAAACTTTCGTCAACATTTTATATGACTTATTTGGACTAACATATTGATTTAGTACCCAATGCCAGTTCCCGTTTGTTGCATGTTTTTGGTTACGCAGAAATCCATATCAAACAAAGTCCAAACGCGATAAAAATTTACGGAGAATTATTTTGGAATATATGTGACTTTTGGGACTTGGAATCAACGCTAACGGAGGCCCACGACCTCCACAACCCACCAGGGCGTGCCAGGCACCCCCTGGCGCGCCCTCGTGTGCCCACCCCATAAGGCGGTTGGGGCCCTTCTTCTGGCACAAGAAAGATAATTTATGGAAAAAGTCATGTAAAAATTTCAGTGCAATCGGAGTTACGGATCTCTGGGAATTTAAGAAACCGTAAAGGGCTAGATCTGGGGAACGCGAAACAGAAGAGAACAGAGAGGGGGATCCAATCTCGGAGGGGCTCCCGCCCCTCTACCACCATGGAGGCCATGTACCAGAGGGGGAACTCTCCTCCCATCTAGGGGGAGGCCAAGGAAGAAGAAGAAGGAGGGGGGCTCTCTCCCCCTCTCTCCCGGTGGCGCTGGAGTGCCGCCGGGGCAAGGATCATGATGGCGATCTACATCAACAATCTTGCTACCGTCAACACCAACTTTCTCCCCCTCTATGCAGCGGTGTAACCTCCCTTCTCCCTGATGTAATATCTACTTAAACATGGTGCTCAACTCCATATATTATTTCCCAACGATCTATGGTTATCCTATGATGTTTGAGTAGATCCGTTTTGTCCTGTGGGTTAATCGTGATCATAGTTGGTATGATTGTATATATTATTTAGGGTGGTGTCCTACGGTGCCCTCCGTCTCGCGCAAACGTGAGGGGCCCCTGCTATAGAGTGTTGCAGTATGTTCATGGTTTGCTTATTGTCAGTGTTGCGGGGGATGGCAGCAGCCTAAACGTGGATAAGTGGGTTATGGCGTATGGGATAAACAGGACTTGATACTTAATGCTATGGTTGGGTTTCATGACCTTAATGATCTTTAGTAGTTGTGGATTCTTGCTAGTGGTCCAATCATAAGTGCATATGATCCAAGTAGAGAAAGTATGTTAGCTCATGCCTCTCCCTCATGTAGAATTACCAGAATGATTACCTAGACTTGTTATCGATTGCCTAGGGACAAATGACTTTCTTGTTGACAAAAGCTATCCACTTTTATTACCTCGCAATTTATTCGTAGTATTATTCTCACAAAGTACTCGTAGTTTTATTCTTGGAAAATAGTTTCATGCTTGTTTTAGGTAAAGCAAACGTCAAGTGTGCGTAGAGTTGTATCGGTGGTCGATAGAACTTGAGGGAATATTTATTCTACCTTTAGCTCCTCGTTGGGTTCGACATTCTTATTTATCGAAGAAGGCTACAAATGATCCCCTAACCTTGTCGGTTATCACGCAACAGCTAGTGAAGCCCCTCTCTAGAGAGCACCCGCCTCAGGACGAGGTCACCCACCTCGAAGCTCCTGGAGCGGATGCCACGACAGTGATACCGCCGCAGTGCCTGCTGGTACCTCGCGGCACGGAGCGAGGCTTGGTGCCGGGCCTCCTCCCAGAGAACGAGATCTATCCCCTGCGAGGCGTCCTGGCATGCCTCGTCAAACGCCAAGCCCACGGGGAGAGATGTTTGACCTCGTGTGTGAGGACCGCCTCAGCCACGTAGACGATGAAGAACGAGGTCTCGCCGGTGGGCTTAGTCGCAGTGGTGCGGATGGACCACAGCACAGAATGAAGCTCACCGAGCCAACCCCTGCCGCAGGCCTCGAGCTTCTTCTTGAAGTTTCTCGTCTTGAGGCCCGTCAGTACCTCCGCGTTGGCGCGTTCAGCTTGGCTGTTACTCCATGGGTGCACCACTGTAGCATAGCATATCTCCGTTCCGAGGTTAGCACAATGTCTTGAAGAGATTGCTCGTGAACTGAGAGCTATTGTAAGTGATGATACGGTTGGGGACCCCGAAGTAGCTCACGGGGCCCTTGATGAACTTGACGTCCGAGCTGGTTGGGATGGTGCGCACGGGCTCCACCTCCGCCCACTTGATGAATTTGTCGATGGCGACGTAGAGGTAGAGGTAGCCCCCGGCTGCCCGGGGAAATGAGCCCAGGATGTCTAACCCTCAGCCGCGAATGGACACATGAGCGAGATGGTCTGGAGGCCTTGAGCGGTATGGTGGATCTGTTTGGCGTGGAACTGGCAGGCCTCACAGGATCGCACCAGCTCGGTGGCATCGTTGAGCGCCATGGGCCAGTAGAACCCGCTGCGGAATACCTTGCCCACGAGGGTGCGCGACGAAGAATCGTGTCCGCAATCCCTGCCGTGGATGTCAGCCAGCAATTCGCGCCCTTGCTCCTTGGATATGCACTGCAACGAGACGTCATTGGGGCGCCTTCGATAAAGTTCGCCGTCCTGCAAGCAATAAGCGGTGGCCTTACGAGCCACGCGTTCCGCATCTTCCTCCTTTTCCGGCAGGGTGCCGCGGAGCAGGTATGCCTTGAACTCTTGGGTCCAGCAGCCCTCTTGAGTTTCTAGCACCAGGAGCAGGCGGGCTCTTGAGGTTGGCCTGCAGGCTGGGGCGCGCGAGGATGGGGCCGGGGGTGGTTCCTCCCGAAGCAGTGCCGGGCCTACAGCGGGCGGGGGGGGGGGGGGAGGGGGGATGGCTTGAAGAGCCGTTCCTCAAAGACTCCAGGCTTCTGGGGCTCACGCCGGGACGCCCTCTTGGCGATGTAGTTCGCCTCCTTGTTCGTGCCACGCGGGACGTGATGCAATTCCAAGCCCAAGAATCGTTTTTCAATCTTGCGTACCTCTTCTAGGTATGTGATACGTCTCCAACGTATCTATAGTTTTTGATTGTTCCATGCTATTATAATTTTTTATTGTACCATACGAGGCGGCCACAAGGACGGAGGGTGCGCCCCCACCCTTGTGGGCCCTCCTGACTCCAGCGGCCTATTTCTTCCACCTATATATTCTCAAATATCCAAAAACAAATCAGGAGAGCCACGAAAACACTTTTCCACCGCCGCACCCTTCTCTACCCGTGAGATCCCATCTAGGGGCCTTATCGGGCGTCCTGCCAGAGGAGGATTCGATCACGGAGGGCTTCTACATCAACACCACTTCCTCTTCGATGAAGCATGAGTAGTTTACCTCAGTCCTACGGGTCCATAGCTAGTAGCTAGATGGCTTGTTCTCTCTCTTTGATTCTCAATACCATGTTGTCCTCGATGTTCTTGGAGATCTATTCGATGTAATACCTTTTTGCGGTGTGCTTGTCGAGATCCAATGAATTGTGGATTTATGATCAGCTTATCTATGAATATTATTTGAATCTTCTCTGAATTCTTATATGCATGCTTTGATATATTTGCATGTCTCTTCGAACTATCGATTTGGTTGGGCCAACTAGATTGGTTTTTCTTGCAATGGGAGAAGTCCTTAACTTTGGGTTCAATCTTGTGGTGCTTCATCCCAGTGACAGAAGGGGAACCGGCACGTATTGTATTGTTGCCATCGAGGATAAAAAGTTGGGGTTTTCATCACATTGCTTGAGTTTATCCTGCTACATCATGTCATCTTACTTAAAGTGTTACTCTGTTCTTATGAACTTAATACTCTAGATGCAGTCAAGAGTCGGTCGATGTGTGGAGTAATAGTAATAGATGCAGGCAGGAGACGGTCTACTTGACACGGACGTGATGCCTATATTCATGATCATTGCCTTAGATATCATCTTAAGTTTGTGCTTTTCTATCAATTGCTCGGCAGTAATTTGTTCACCCACCGTAATATTTTCTGTCTTGAGAGAAGCCTCCAGTGAAACCTATGGCCCCTGGGTCTATTTTCCATCATGTAATCTTCTATTTTCCATCATATTAGTTTCTGATTTACTTCCTCTGTAATCTTTTACTTTCTGATCCATAAACCAAAAATACCAAAAATATTTACTGTACCATTTATTTATCTCCATCAGATCTCACTTTTGCAAAAAACCATGAAGGGATTGGCAACCCCTTTATCGCGTTGGGTGCAAGTTCTTGATTGTTTGTGTAGGTATTTGGTGACTTGGTCGTTGTCTCCTACTAGATTGATACCTTGGTTCTCAAACTAAGGGAAATACTTACTCTACTTTGCTGCATCACCCTTTCCACTTCAAGGAAAAAACCAACGCAAGCTCAAGAGGTAGCAGTATGCTTCCATGTGCTCATCCTTAGGCTTGTATTCCTTGTTGGAGAAGTTGATGCGGAGCTGAGAGTGGCCCTTGACAGTGAGACGCTTGACCCCCGGGGCCGCCGCAGCCTTGAGGCCAGCGATCAGGCCCTCGTATTCTGTGATGTTGTTGGAGACCTTCTCGCCATACTGAAAGCAGAGTTGCCCCGCATAGTATAGCTTGTCCAAGGTTGGCGAGATGAGGATGGCCCCGGTCCCCGCGCCCTACCGTGCGAGCGCCGTCGAAGTACATGACCCAGCCGTCGCGCGCCTCATCTCCGAGCACGAGGGACCGGTCTTCGCTCATTCCCTGGTCGGGGGCATCCTTCCATTCCGCCAAGAAATAAGCGAGGGCCGCGCCCTTGATGACCCTGGCGGTGCTGAACTCCAGCTGGAATGCTTGCAGCTCAATGTTCCATTAGACGACCCTCCCCACGGCATTGGGGCTACAGAGCACCTTCTCCAGGGGGTACGCAGAGACGACCTTGATGGGGTGGCCTTGGAAGTAGTGGCGCAGTTTTCTGGAGGCGACGAGGACCACGAGTAGGAGCTTCTGCGGCATGGCGTAGCGCGAGCGTGCGTCACGCAACACTATGCTGACAAAGTACACAGGGTGATCAACAAGGGAAGAGGTATTGACGAGGTCCCTCTCCGCTTGAGACGAGGGGGCCTCAGGAGTCTTGCCGTCCGAAGGTGTAGTCGAGGCCTCAGGAGCGCCATCGTAAGGTGGCAATGGCGCGGCTATACGCGGGGCGCTACACAGCGCACCCGCACCTGCACGCTCTTCCCGGACCGCCACGAGCGCTGCACTAGCTGAGTGGGGTGTGGCGGCCACGTAAAGCACCAGGGGCTCAAGAGGACGAGGCGCCACCATCACCGGCGGGCTCATGAGATACCTCTTGAGGTCTTGGAAGGCCGCTTTGGCCTCCGTAGTCCTCTCAAAATGTCCTTTCTTTTACATCAGCTTGAAGAACGGTAGGCCGCGCTCACCGAGCTTGGAGATGAAATGCCCCAGTGAAGTTACGCGGCCCGCGAGCTTCTACATATCCTTGAGGGTCTATGGCGGGCTCACCCTTTCTATTGCCTCGACCTTCTCTAGGTTAGCCTCGATCCCTCTATGCAACACCAGGAAACCCACCAACTTGCCGAATGGGACACCGAACACGCACTTCTCCGGATTGAGCCGCAGGTTTACCTTACGCAGGTGGGCGAATGTTTCTTCCAGGTCTTCGACAAGGGTCCTTGGTTCCCGCGACTTGACCACTATGTCATCGACGTACGCCTCGGCGTTCCTCCCGAGCTGCTGACCGAGAGTGATGTGCATCAATCGCTAGAAGGTCGCGCCGGCATTCCTCAGCCCAAAGGGCATGCAGGTGTAGAAATGCACCCCGCACGAGGATAGGAAAGCTATCTTCTTGACGTCTTGCACCTCCATCTTAATCTGGTGGTAGCTCGAGAAGGCGTCCAGGAAGCGCAACAGGTCGCACTCGGCGGTGGAATCAACGATCTGATCAATGTGCGGCAGAGGGAAGGGGTCCTGAGGGCACGCCTTGTTGCGGCTCATGAAGTCGATGTACATGCACTCCTTTCCCCCCTTCTTAGGGACGATGACCGGGTTGGCCAATCAATTCGGGTGCCATACTTCCCGGATGACGCCGGCATGTTGCGTCTTGCGGACCTCCTAGACGATGAACGGTTGCTTCTCCGAGGCTTGCCGCTGCCCATTCTGCTTCACCGGGCGTGCACCGGGGCACACCATCAAATGGTGTTCGATCACATCTCGTGGGACACCGAACAAGTCCATCGCTTCCCATGCAAACACATCCTTGTTCGCATGGAGGAAGCCGACCAGCACTTCATCTTGATCTGGGGGAGGCCCACACCTATGGTGAAGGTGGGGCCTGAACCCCCGGCGTCGACAGGCACCTACTTCATCTCAGCCCGATCTTGAGAGAACAATTGTTTCTTCTTGGCGAGCGCGGCCTCCGGGGTCCCTGGGCGTCCCCAGCGACTGGCCACGCGGCTACCGCGGCTTTGAGAGCAAGCTTGAGGGCCAGGAGTGCATCTCTGGTGTCTAATACGTCTCCATCATATCTACTTTTCCTAACGCTTTTCCTCGTGTTTTGGACTCTAATTTGCATGATTTGAATGAAACTAACCCGGACTGGCGCTGTTTTCAGCAGAACTACCATGGTGTTTTTTGTGCAGAAAAAAAAGTTCTTGGATTGGAACGAAACTTTGCGAGGATTTTTTATATAATAAAAGAGAATCATTGGAGCCAAGAACCATCGTAGGAGGGGCCCTGGGTGAGCACAACCCACCAGGGCGCGCCCCCTCCTAGCGCACCCAGGTGGGTTGTCCCCACCTGGTGGCCCCGCAGACCCTGAATCCAACTCCATAGATACATATTTATCCAAAAAAATTAGGGAGAAAGAATTATCACAGCTACTTCTTGAGCTTGCGTTGGTTTTTTCCCTGAAGAGGAAAGGGTGATGCAGCAAAGTAGAGGTAACGCACAAATCACCCTTGTAGGAGACAACGCACAAATCTTGTAGGAGACAATGCACAAATCACCGAATACCTGCACAAACAATCAAACAACTTGTACCCAACGGGATAAAGGGGTTGTCAACTCCTTCATGGTTACTTGTAAAAGTGAGATCTGATAGAGATAGATAAACGATAAAGTAAATATTTTTGGTATTTTTGGTTTATAGATTGGAAAGTAAAAGATTGCAAAATAGTAGATCGAAAACTAATATGATGGAAAATAGACCCGAGGGCCGTAGGTTTCACTAGAGGCTTGTCTCAAGATAGCAAATAATACGGTGGGTGAACAAATTACAGCCGAGCAATTGGTAGAAAAGCGCAAAGTTATGACGATATCTAAGGCAATGATCATGAACATAGGCATCATGTCCGTGTCAAGTAGACCGAAACGATTTTACATTTACTATTAGTACTCCACACATCAAACGTTATCCAGCATGCATCTAGAGTATTGAGTTCATAAAGAACGGAGTAACACATTAAGTAAGATGACATGATGTATAGGACTTAACTCAAGCAATATGATGAAAACCCTATCTTTTTATCCTCGATGGCAACAATACAATATGTGCCTTGCTGCCCCTACTATCACTGGGAAAGGGCACCGCAAGATTGAACCCAAAGCTAAGCACTTCTCCGATTGCAAGTGTCGGGGGTTGGGTGCGACATATGCCAATGGATGGCTTATCATGGTGGGAGCGAGTAGAACGTCGTCGGTGCCTGGAAGCGGGATGAGGTATAGACACGAACGCCGGCGTACTTTACCCAGGTTCGGAGCTCTCCTAGGAGATAACGCCCCTAGTCCTGCTCTGCGGGGTCTCGGCATGATCACTAAGGCACTAGTGAGTACAATGGTGCTCCTCGAGCTGTATGCTAGAGGTAGAAGAAGGCAAGACTTGCTCTCTTCTCCCCTAGGTGTGAGTCTAATTCTAACAGGTTGGAACCCTTTGCATGGGTGCCCTGGCGGGTTTATATAGGCCTACCCCCAAGGCGTACAATGGTAATCTGGCCGGGTGTAGGGCCCGACTGTCAGTCTCTCTGGTCGACGGCTTCTCCGCCGGCTGCTGGGGCCCGCCGCCTGGTGGTCCCCGCCGACTGGTCTGGTACGGAGCCGACAGGCCGCCTCCGCCGCTCGCGGATCTTGCCGGATGCTGATTACTGTAGCCGCAATGCTAATAATGCACGCCTGGTCAGGGGGCGTGGCTACAGTCCCGCCGCCTGGCGAGAGATCACTGTAGCCACTCCGCATCTTATCTGGTTAATGGCGCGTGGGCCCCGGGGAAGGAGCGGGCCGACTGCTAGGAGCCGGCCTCCCTCGGGTCCGTCTGGTCTGGCCTCCGCAGTCTTCCGGCCGTATCGACAGGCGGTCGTGGGAGCAGGGCTCCGCCTCACAGGAGTGACGTCAGGGGTGGCGTGGCAACAGTGCCGCGCCGGGCGGAGATCTCCGCCTGTACGAAGCACTGTGGCCACGCCCGGCCCTGGATACGGGGGTGACGGGCTACACTGTAGCCTTATACCGTCTTGTCTTCTGACTGGGGGCGCAGACTTTGAGGGCGCCATGGGCCGACTGCTAGGAGCCGGCCTCTCTGGAGGCCGCCTGCTAGGAGTCGGCCCGTCTTGGAGCCGCCTTCCTGAGCATGGCCGCCTTCTGGCAGTCGGCCGTTCAGCCAGCCGGCCACCAGAAGGCGGCGCTTCATCTTGGCGTCTTGAGGGGCGCAGCCAGCCCCGATGTCTTGAAAGGTTCGGGGACTCGGGTTAGGCTACCCATGGCCCATTACTCCGACAGTAGTTCCCGAAGCTGGTGAGGTGCTGTGGTTGAGGAGCCGAGGAGCCTCAACAGTTTCCTCCTCCGGGTGCTCTAGAAGGAAGCTTCATCCGACTCTTGGCCAGCCGACTGGCAGGAGTCAGCCACGTCCAGTCGGATTTGTCTGAAACTTCGAACGCCACGGTGGGAACTAGGTGGCGTGTTAGCTAAGCTTCTAGGCCCGCCGCCCGTCGTGGGCATGCCATGTGGCGTCAGCCAGCCGGGCCAGCCTGCAAGCCCACGCGCGCGATGGGACGCGACTGCACGGCTGGTCCCGCCACCACCGAGCCTCGGCACGCGAGCGGATCCGCTGCGGCCGAGGCGGGTGGTTGAGTTTCCCCGCGGAGTTACTGCGCGCAGTAACTCGCGCGATAAAGGTGGGAACGTGGGGTCGTGGGCACAATTAATCCCACGATCCCACGCCCGCCCCCTCGGCTTCATAGCCCGTAGGCTATAAATAGGGGGAGGAGAGGGAGCGGCAGAGCATGCGTGCCCCTCCACCCCGCTCTTTCCTCCTTCTTCTTCCTCCTTCCGCAGCACCCCCAAGCCACGCCGGAGCGCCGCCGCTATTCGTCTCCGTTGTGCTCGTCCGCCCCGAGCCCTCTTAGCCCCGTCCCATTCTCAGCTCCCTCGCCACGCCATTTTCTTCGTCGAGCTCTCCAGGGCGCGCGAGCGAAGAGGGGAGTGGGACGGGTTGAATGTCAATGAAGACCATATCACTTTCCTCCACGAGACGCGGCATCTCCCCGGCGCGGGCTACGTGAAGGCGCACGTGCCGCCGGAGGGAGAGATCTCGCCGGCGCCGGGGGAGGGCGAGCGGGTCGTCTTCCGCTCGCACTTCATCCGCGGCTTTGGCCTGCCGGCGAGCGGCTTTCTCTGCTCGTTTCTCGAGTTTTACCACCTCCAACCTAATCACATCACGCCCAACACCGTGATGCTCCTGGCCGCCTTCGTCACGATGTGCGAAGGCTATCTCGGCATCCTCCCCACCATCAACCTGTGGGGAGCATTCTTCTACACCAAGCTGGGCACTTCCGTCCGGGAGGTGGCTGCCCAGTGTGGTGCCTTCGTCGCGGTTCGCCGGCCTTCGCCGAAGAACGCCTTCCCCACCATCAAGCTGCCACAGTCGGTCAAGATGTGGCAGCAATCTTACTTCTATGTGGAGAACATGGACCCGGCCGTCGACTTCATCAACCTGGCGGCTTATGAAGCCAGCCCGCCGGTCGAGCCTCGGACCAGCTGGGGCTACAAGCCGAAGCCGGTATTAGCAGACGGCGCCGCCGCCATCCAACGACTCTGGGAGCTGACCAACACCGAAGGCCTCAAGGCGTCCGACTTGCTGGTTGCCTTCGTCATGCGCCGGGTTCTCCCGCTCCAAGGCCGGCCTCACCTGATCAGCCGGATGAGCGGGCATCCCGACCCGTGCCGACTGAGTACCAAGGAGATGCCAGCTGCCGAGGTCGCAAACTTGGTGAACGAGATCTCCGGCCTCAAGCTAGAGGTGTCTTGGCGCTTCGGCAAGCGGCCATACTCCCGCGCTGACCCACCGCCCGCGGTAAGTTTTTCAATTCTTTCTTTTTGATACTCGTCTTAGTCTTGATCTTGGTCTTGATCAGCCGGCCTCTCACCATTTGAAACAGATCTACATGTCGGAAGCGACGGCGGCCATCGTAGGGGTGGGCGGCGACTACGAACCGGACCGGGTGGTGAGCGACGTGGACGACCCCGACTTGGGGGCGGCCGCCTTGGAGGACACCGCGACAGGCGGCGTCTACGAAGGGGGCGGCTCCGAAGAAGGCGGCATCGAGACCTGGCCTGAAGATGATGAGGAGGAAGAAGAGCCGCGTCCTGCGCGGGGCGCCGGCAGGGCGGACGCGGGCCCCTCCATCGAGCCGACTGCTCGAGGCGGCACGCGCAAGCGTAAACAAGGTGCCGTCTTGTTCGGCAGCGCGCCGAAGAAGGCTAAGAATCCGACTACCGTGACCAGGCGGAAGGAGGCCGCAGCGAAGGCGGCCAAGTTCCGGAAGCTCCCAAAGGCGCCTCCCTTGGTGTCGGCGTAAGTATCTTTCCTTGTGCTTTATTTTCCTTGTCGACTATTTCTGAACTTCCTTTGCTTTATTTTCTTGACTTAGGGCTCCGCTCTCTCTCGAGAAGTCGGCCGTCGCCTCCATCATTGGGTCGGCGAAGACCTCCACCACCACTCGGCGAATTGATCCGGCCGCCGACCTCCGGGAGGCGCGGGAGCGAAACGCACGGGAGGTGCGCGAGGAGCAGGAAGCCGCCCACCTGGAGAAGGCGGAGGCGGACAAGGCAGAAGCCGCCGCCTTGAAGAAGCTGGCGGAGGCTGAGGCCGCTACCACGGCGAAGGAGCAGGCCGAAGAGGCCGCGCGCCGCCAGTCGGCGTTATTCGTCATGCCCCTAAACTCTGCGCTGCCACCACCAGAGTTCGTGGCGCCGGCCGGGGGGGGGGGGCAGCGACGAGCACCCGATCATGGAGATGGATGGCAGCGATGTCTTCATGCCGGATGCGGCCTTGCCTCCGCCACCGCCATCTGGAGATGCGCGAGACGAGCAGCCAGCGGACGCACCGGTGCCGCCAGTCGAAGACGAGATGGTAACCGGCCCGACTCCCGAGGTCTGCACACCATCGCGCAGCCAGTTTGCAAAGGCGGCCTCGGCGCCACGCTCGCTAGAGACCGGTGCCGCGAGCTCTTCGATCCCGGACACCGAGGCGACTAGCGCCGCGCCCACTGAGTGGGTGCGGGGAGGCGGGACGGGCCCTTTGAATAAGGCGATCCTGGACGTCTAGGCCAAGCTCCGTGTTGAAGCCGATGCCCTCAAGCAATGCAACAAGGTGTTCCTGGAGTCGCGAGCAGCCGTCCGGGTATGCTTCTTGGTTCTTCATTTTTTATTCTTGTATTTCTTATACTTCTCTATGAGGGCGCGCCAGCGCACCCACTGGGTGTAGTCCCCGAGCTTCGGGCCGGCTGCTGAGCAGGCGGCTCGGAACTTTAACTAGCAAGCTCCGAGTACTAACATGGCTGATATCTTCACTACAGGATTATCATAACCTTTGCGCAGCAGCCTTCAACTCCAATGTCCAGGAGCTGACTCAACGGACCACCGACTTGTCGGAAAGCCGGATTAAGTCTTTGTTTTCTTTCTCCGCAGGGGCGCGCTGGCGCACCCGCGGGCTGTAGTCCCCGAGATTCGGGCCGACTGCTGAGAAGTCGGGCCGGATCTCCCCGGCAAATGTTCTTCTTCTTGGTAGCTAGTGACAACTTCTTTCTCTGCGGGGGCGCGTTGGCGCACCTGCGGGCTGTAGTCCCCGAGATGCGGGCCGACTGCTGAGCAGTCGGGCCGGATCTCCCCAGCAACTATTTCTCTCCTTGTTGATTGTTGATGTCTTTTTCTTCTTCTACTTTTGCAGAGGCCAACGCCGCCCTGCAGCAGCAGCTGGGCGAAGCCAACACCGCGCTGCGCGCCAAGGAGGCGGACTGCAGCAAGCTGGCCAAAGAGCGTGACCAGCTGGTCACGCAATTGGCGGAGTAGGCAGAGCTTCTTAAGAAGACCCAGAAGGAGGTGGAGGACAAGGAGGCCGGTCTCCTTGCTGAGTTCGAGACCGAACGCTCTACCTGGACCAATAAGGAGGCCATGCTGACTGCCGGCTTCGGTGAGATTGAAGACATGGTTGACGGTAAGCTGCCCTCTTTACTCTTTCTTCAGGCCACCGGCTTCTGATCAAGCCGGCTTCTTGTTTCTGATTTTGGCTTCTTTTCTTTCTGTTTGAGCAGACTTCTTCCCCCTGTCACTCCGGTGCCGCCAATCAGGCCATCGAGGCCGATCGCGAAGGGCGGAAGGCGGCAGGTGCGGAGATCGCTGCCGACGCCCCTCGGACCCTTAGCGAGCAGCTTCTCAGCATCAGGCCCGTCTTCGGCCGGCTCATCGGATGATGCGTCGACTTCAGCGTGTCGGCGCCCAGGCGATCGCCGCCCTGTGGCCAGACATGTCGGCTCCACGCACACCCAGCCGGACCGCCAATGGCTAGAGGTGGCGGCCGGCCGTCTTGAGGCTTGGAAGGGTTCATCGGCCCGGGCTGGGGCACGCCAGGCCTTGGAGTTCGTCAAGGCGTGGTATCCTGGGCTAAATCTAGCCCAGTTGGCCACGCTTCGACTGGAAGCCCAAGAGGAGCTGGTGGCGGTGGAGCGTGAGCTTTTCCAGCGAGCCGCGGCAATCGCCGAGTACACCAACACCAGCATCTTCATTCCTGAGCTGGCTGAGAACGGCACCGAGGCGCCGCAGGAGTGGTTCGGGCTGAACCCAGAGGATGGCGAGGACTCGGGCAAAGTGATCGACTCCAGCGACTAGGGAGAAGGCGGGGAGGAGGAGGAAAGTGAAGAGGAGGCGCCAGAGGTCGGAGCGGACGGCCAGCCTCAGCTCGACCGTGCCTCCAGCAACGAGCCACGCCCGAGCGAGCCGGCTGATACTGAAGGTGACCAAGCGGAGACCGACCAGCCGGCCGCTCCACCAACCGGCACCACCGACTCCAACGTTCCGCCGAACCCGTCTGCTGCTTCCTAGGCTGCCATTTTACCTTTTGTTTCTACCTGCTTATCAGTCTCGACAAACTTCGTTAACTTCGCACAATTCCACCCACGGGGTGTATTTCAAACTTCTGTTGAATGTTGGCCAAGGGCCTTTTGGTATGTAAATATTTTTGCCGAGTTCTATCTTTCCTTGCTTTCTGCTCTTTGGCCTTTTTCCTTTGCCGCCTTCCCTTGGTTGCCGTCTTGCCAGCCGAACAGCCGCTCTGTGGACTGTGGCTAGGTCAAGTACTTAGCCACTTCCGGGGAGGCAAGTACTTAGCCGATTAGAGTTTCTAGCAAGTTTAAGTAGAAACCGGCCGGCCGGCTGCTCAGCAGCCGGTCGGCGAAGCAGGAAGCCGGCTTGAACTATATGCATGCTTTGGGTGCTTAGCCATTTTTCATGTGAACACCCTTTCTTCCTTCACTCATGCCCACCGGACAGTCGCTCCGCGAGCTGCGGCTTCTGGCAGGAGAAAGCCTAAGTGCCAACACATTACTTGTCCGGCTGCAGGAAGCATTACATAGTACAAGGCGGCGAGTCCCCGGGTCGACTGGTCGAACCCGGTGCCAGGCGGACTAATGAAATAACACAATGACAGGCATAATACTTATCATATAGATAAAAGAGGGTAGTCCACGAGCTCTTCTCGGGGGACCTGGAGTCTTCATACTTAATACAAAAGTTGGCGTGGTACATACTGCATCAACTATAAAACCTTCGAAGGAGGTTTGCATTCCATGGTTGCTCCGTCTCCTTGCCGGAGTCGTCTCTTTTGCGTGCTCGAGGCTTCTGAGCATCGATCAGGTAGTAGGAGTCGTTGCCCAACACCTTGCTGATGATGAAGGGGCCCTCCCAAGGTGCCGAGAGCTTGTGCTGACCGGCTGTTCGCTGGATTAGCCGGAGCACAAGGTCTCCCTCTTGGAAGGATCTTGGCTTCACCTTCCGGTTGTAGTATCAACGCAGGCTCTGCTGGTAGATGGTGGACCGTCTGAGTGCCAATAGCCGGCCCTCTTCCAGCAGATCGACACCGTCTTCTCATGCTTCTTTTGCCTCCTCTTCGGTGTACATGGTGACTCGAGGGGAGTCGAATTCTATGTCCGTCGGGATGATGGCTTTGGCACCATAGACGAGGAAGAAAGGCATGAAGCCAATGACTTGTTCGGAGTTGTGCGCAGGCTCCAGAGGACGGCCGGCAGCTCATCGAGCCAACAACCGGCCGAACGCTCCAGAGGCTCGACCAGTCAGGGCTTGATGCCGGACAAAATGAGGCCATTTGCTCGCTCCACCTGGCCGTTTGACTGCGGATGTGCAACCGACGCTAGGTCCAGTCGGATGCCCTGCGTCGCACAGAAACGGGCCAAGGCGCCTTTGGCAAAGTTTGTGCCGTTGTCGGTGATGATGCTGGGTGGTATGCCATACCGGATGGTGATGTCAGAGATGAAAGTCACAACAGTCGGACCATTTAATTTTTTAATTGGCTTTGCTTCTATCCACTTGGTGAACTTGTCCACCGCGACAAGTAGATGAGTCATGCCGCCGCGTGCTGTCTTGAATGGTCCCACCATATCCAGCCCCCAGACTATAAAGGGCCAGGCAATGGGGATGGTCTTGAGTGCAGAAGCCGGCTGATGTGGCTTGGAGCGGAACTTCTGGCACCCTTTGCATTTCTGGACCAAGTCTTTGGCGTCTTCTAGAGTAGTCGGCCAGAAAAAACCGTGGCGAAAAGCCTTGGCCACGAGTGCTCTTGAAGCCGCGTGGTGACCATACTCGCCTTGATGGATATCTTTGAGGATTGCTTGGCCTTGCTCCGGCTCTACGCAGCGCTAGTAAACACCAGTGACACTGCGCCTCACAAGTTCTCTGTTGACGATGGTTTATGCTTCTGCCCGACGCTGCACCTGTCGGGCCGAGATCTCGTCAGTCGGCAGCTCTTTATTCACCAGAAAGTGGAGGATGGGCTGAGCCCACGAAGGTGCTGCAATTTCTTCGACTGCTAGGACTGGTACTTGCGCGAGGGCGGTTGGGCCGGGAGGCGACGGGTTGGAGTCGGCTGCCGCTTGCTGAGTCGATGAAGTCCCCGGGCCGACTGCTGCAGTCCCCGGGCTGGGTGCGGCTGCTGCAGTCCCCGGGTCACCTGCCGAATTCCCCGTGCCGGCTACTGGGGTCCTCAAGTCGGATCCGACTGCTTCAGGAGGAGCCGGCACAAAGATGGAATCCGACTCTGGCGATGGCTTGACGGACGGCTTAAGGAGGCGTTGTAGGGCGATGCTGGCTGGTATTGCTTGCCAAGGCATTTGCTTGCTCATTGTCATTTCTTGGCACATGGAGGAACTCGCATCCTTCAAAGTATCCACTGAGTTGCTGGACGAGGAAGTGGTAGCTGGCCATATTTGGATCCTTGGCGTCCCAATCGCCTGACGACTGTTGGACCACCACGTCGGAATCTCCATAGCACAGGATCCGGCAAATGTTGAGTTCCTTGGCAAGCCGGAGCCCGTGAATGAGTGCTTCGTATTCAGCAACGTTGTTAGACGCGGCAAAATGGACTTGTAGCACATATCTGAGGTTGTCGCCTTTGGGAGAGGTGAGGATGATGCCGGCTCCCAAATCGGTGCGCATCTTCGAACCATCAAAGTGCATTTGCCAATGGGTGGAATCTGGCGCTGGCGGCAGGTACCGGGTCTCGGCCCAGTCGACGAGGAAGCCGGCCAGTGCTTGTGACTTGATGGCGGTGCGAGGCTCGTAGTAGATGGTGTAGGGGGCCAAATCTATGGCCCATTTGGACACTCGGCCTGAAGCATCTCGGCTTCCAATGATCTCGGCAAGTGGAGCAGTGCAAACCACAGTGATTGGGTGCTCTTGAAAATACGGCTTCAGCTTCTTAGCGAAAAATGCACACCGTAGCACATCTTCTGGTAGTGGGGGTAATTCTGCTTGGAGGCAGACAATACTTCACTCAGGTAATACACCGGCCTCTGGACTGGTAGTGGTTTGCCTTTTTCCTTGCGTTCCACAACTATGACTGTGCTGACCACCCGGCTGGTGGCGGCGATGTAGAGGAGCATGGGCTCTTTAGGAGTCGGAGCCGCCAGGACAGGCGGAGTGGTCAACAGCTTCTTGAGCTGTAGAAAACCTTCATCCGCCTTGTCATTCCACTCGAAAAAAATGGTCTTCTTCATGAGCTGGTACAGGGAAAGAGCCTTCTCGCCCAGCCGACTGATGAAACGACTGATGGATGCCAAGCAGCCGGTGAATTTTTGCACGTCCAGCAGTCGGGTGGGCACCTCCATCCTCTCGATGGCGTTCATCTTCACGGGGTTGCATTCTATGCCGCGCTCCGAGATCAGGAAGTCAAGAAGTTGGCCGGCTGGTACCCCGAAGACGCATTTCTCCGGGTTGAGCTTGATCTAGAATCGGCTCAAGTTTTCAAAGGTCTCCTTGAGGTCTTCTAGCAGTGTTCCACGCTTCTCCGTCTTCACCACAACATCGTCCACATAGACGTGGGCATTTCTGCCGAGTTGCTTGAGGAGACACTTCTGCATGCAATGCTGAAACGTGGCGCCGGCATTCCTCAAGCCGAACGTCATGGTCAGGTAACAGAAGGCTCCGAATGGTGTGATGAAGGCGGTCTTCAGCCTGTCGGCCGGGTTCAGCTTGATCTAATGATACCCTGAGTATGCATCCAAAAAACTCAACAGCTTGCATCCGGCTGTGGAGTCTATCACTTGGTCGATTCTTGGTAACGCAAAGGGGTCTTTGGGGCAAGCTTTGTTGAGGCTGGTATAATGAATACACATGCGCCACTGATTGTTCTTCTTCAGCACTAGGACTGGGTTGGCTAACCATTCTGGAAAGAACACCTCCATGATGAAGCCGGCTGCTAGAAGTCAGGCTATCTCTTCTCCAACAACTCTTACCTTCTCTTCCGACAGGCGACACAAGGGCTGCCTGACTGGCTTGGCATCAGACCGGACATGTAGCTTGTGCTCGGCGAAATCCGTCGGAATAACCGGCATGTCCTTGGGAGACCATGCAAAGATGTCCTGATTCTCACGGAGGAAGTCGACGAGCTCGCTTTTCTATTTGCTGTCAAGGTTTGCACCTATGACAGCATGCCTCTCCGGGTGCTCCGGGTCCAAGGGTATCTTCTTCGTTTCTTTTGCCGGCTTGAACGAGCCCTCAGCTTTCGACTCCTTGGGGTTGGGTGACATTTCCGACTGCTTGCCTGCCATTGCCACAACCCGGTCCAGGAGCCGTTTCTCGGCCGCGATCACGAGGGACTCGGCTAGCTGGCTGCTTCTGCTGCACAGGCGGATGACTTCTTGTAAACCCCTGCTATGGTCAGGATTCCCTTGGAGCTCGGCATATTCATCTTGAGGTAAGCATAGTGGGGGACCGTCGTGAACTTGGCCAGGGCAGGCCGGCCAAGTAGCGCATGCTAAGGGCTCTCAAGGTCCACCACCTCAAACCAGACTGGCTCTCGACGAAAGTGTTCTTTGTCTCCGAAGAGAACGTCAATCTGTGTCTTGCCGATTGGTGAGCAGGAAAGGCCAAGAACTATGCCATGGAAAACAGTCCAGCTGGGCTGAAGATGTCTCTGCTTGATTCCCAACTTCTCCATAGTATCTTTGTACAGGATGTTGATACTGCTGCCGCCATCTATCAGAACTCGGGAGAAGCGAGCAGCTCGCCTCTCCGTGGCAAAGGTGCCATCCAACACCAGAGCATAAGAACCGGGATTGGGCATCACCTCCGGGTGGTCGGCTCTGCTCCAGCTGATGGGCCTCTCAAACCAATGCATGAACTCGGGGGTCTCTGATGCTACTGCATTTACTTCTTGTTGTCGCTGCCGTCTGTTGTGCCTGTCGTCAGCCACGCTGGTGAACACGACGTAAGCTCCATGCTCTTCAGGATATTCATCTTGTATCGCGCCGACTGGCCGAACCGCAGGCTGCTGAGGAGGAGGAGGAGGAGGCGGGCCCGCAGGCAGAGGGAGCTGGAGTCCATCACCCTTGGTGATCCTGGTGAGCCAGTGGCACTTCCGAGTGGTGTGGTTGGATGGCTTTGCGCCACTGTGGAACTTGCAGGGTGCATCGAGAGTCTGTTCGTACGAGAAGGCGGGCAACCAGTTGGGCTTGCCGCCCTTCTGGCGTTTGGGAGGAGGCTGCCCTTCCGGCTGCTGATCTTCGACTGTTGCCACCTGCCGGCTCATGGAAGCCGGCTGCATGGCCTTGCGCTTGTGGTCATTCGGTTGCTGTCGCCGACTGGTGTCACCAGCTGGGGTCCGAGGATCTTGAGGGGCCACCTTGCCCGACACATTAACTTGGATCTCTGCCTTCATGGAGGAGTCGGCCATGACGTACTTGTCTGCTATGATCAGTAGTTCGTCGAGGGTCGCCGGCTCATCGCACAGAAGCTTGTGCTTGAGGAGGGTGCCCTATCGGCACCCAGCAGTGAAGTACTCGATGGCCTGCACCTCGTGCACGCCCTCGCAAGAGTTGCGCAGTTCGGCCCAGCGCGTGAGGTAGTCGCAAGTCGACTTGTTGGGGCCTTGGACGCACAAGGAGAGCTGACGAGGCTTGGGCGGCTGCTTGTACGTGCTGGTAAAGTTGCGGATGAATGCTTCAGTGAAGTCAACCCAGCTATTGATGCTGCGGGGCTTCAGGCTGTTCAGCCATGTTCGGGCCGTGCCCTGGTGCATGAGCGGAACGTACTTCACGGCAACGCGCTTGTTGCCGTTGGCGATGCTGACGGTTGTAGAGTAGTCGACCAGCCAGTCCTCCGGCTTCACGGAGCCGGTGTACTTGGGTGTATCTCTTGGGAGCGTGAACCCTCTGGGGAAAGGTTCGTCTCGGATGCGGGGGCCGAAGCAAGGCGGACCCAGCTAATCTTCTTCTTCTAGCGCCAGGGATCGATTGAGGCGATCAATCCGGTGGCGGGCATCGCTTTCTCCGATTCCTTCTCGGCGGCCAAGGCGGTCGCCGAGTGAAGGGTGATCAACAGGCGGGGGGGGGGGGGGAATGCGCCTCTCCCTGCAGGGAGGGGGAGGCGGACAGTCGTCTCGCCGCCGCACTGCTCTTGGGCGGCCGTCTTGGTCGCGCTCGATGGTGACATGAGTCCGGCTGCGGCTGGCAGCCGTCTCCTTGTCTCTTCTATCGCGGACGCCACCAGTCAGCGTCCGGGATGTCGCGCCTTGGTCTCGGCGAGGAGGGGGTCGTCGTTTGGCCGGTTGGGCGCTTCAGTGCGGCACCCGGCCTCTTGCTGCTCTGCAGCCGCGTCGAGGAGCTGTTGGACTCGCTCCGTCATGTGGCGACGCTCGTCGTCCCTCAAGCTTGTCTAGCTCGTCTGCTGCCGCCTGGGCAGCTCGTATGTTCTCCGCAGGCATGGCGTAGACGGGAAGATCTGTCCCGAACATGCTGGCAACGGTCGCGCCACACTACCGGACCAGGCCAATGCGGCTAGGACCACCAGGAGCCGGCGTGCCGCCGGCGGCACGGCCCATCTCCCGCTGGTAGGCCTCCGAAAGGCGCCTCATGCTGGCCAGCCGGTTGGCGCTTTCGACGAGCTGGACTCGGCGTGCCTCCAGCGTCTCAGCGTCGACGCCTTCCGTGATGGGCGCAGTCAGGTCTTGCATCGCCGCCTGCAACGGATCCTGGCCACCTCCGCCAGAGTGCTCGCCGTGGCTGATCACGAGCACTTCCGTGACGGTGCTGCCATCGCTGTCCGCGCGAGGAAGCGGCTCGTCGTAGACCACCACGTTGGGGGGGAACGTGTCAAGCGACGCCGTGTCGGAGTCGACCAACATCGGGTCGGTGGAGCCAACCGACTCCAAGTCAGCAGCAGGCTCACTGGCGACGTGGAGCTGATCGAGGAGGCTCACGAGGCGGCTCTCGGGGCCATCGGTGCCCGCATCAGACGCGGGCTCGTCGGAGAGGCGAATCTCGCCAACAAGATCGGCGAGGCTGCTCGCCGCGTAGGCAACCTCCGCGCCGCGCAGCGCGTCGGCGCAAACGCCGTCTGGCGTGCCGGGCTGGCTGCGCTTGCCAGGAAGGAACAGGGTTCCCGTCCAGAATAGGTCTCCGGGAGACGGTGCACCTCGCCCCACGGTGGGCGCCAAATGTCGGGGGTTGGGTGCGACATATGCCAATGGATGGCTTATCATGGTGGGAGCGAGTAGAACGTCGCTGGTGCCTGGAAGCGGGATGAGGCGTAGACACGAACGCCGGTGTACTTTACCCAGGTTCGGGGCTCTCCTAGGAGATAACACCCCTAGTCCTGCTCTGCGGGGTCTCCGCATGATCACTAAGGCACTAGTGAGTACAATGGTGCTCCTCGAGCTGTATGCTAGAGGTAGAAGAAGGCAAGACTTGCTCTCTTCTCCCCCTTGGTGTGAGTCTAATTCTAACAGGTTGGAACCCTTTGCATGGGTGCCTTGGGGGGGTTATATAGGCCTACCCCCCATGGGTACAATGGTAATCTGGCCGGGTGTAGGGCCCGACTGTCAGTCCCTCTGGTCGCTGGCTTCTCTGCCGGCTGCTGGGGCCCGCCGCCTGGTGGGCCCCGCCAACTGGTCTGGTACGGAGCCGACAGGCCGCCTCCGCTGCTCGCGGGTCTTGTCGGCTGCTGATTACTGTAGCCACAATGCTAATGATGCACGCTTGGTCAGGGGGGCGTGGCTACAGTCCCGCCGCCTGGCGGGAGATCCCTGTAGCCACTCTGCGTCCTATCTGGTTAATTGCGCGTGGGCCCCGGGGAAGGAGCGGGCCGACTTCTAGGAGCCGGCCTCCCTCGGGTCCGTCTGGTCTGGCCTCCGCCGTCTTTCGGGATCTCGCTGCCTGGTAGGGCCGCCGTCTTCAGGCCATACCGACAGGCGGTCGTGGGAGCAGGGCTCTGCCTGATAGGAGTGACGTCAGGGGTGGAGTGGCAACAGTGCCGCGCCGGGCGGAGATCTCCGCCTGTAAGGAGCACTGTGGCCACGCCCGGCCCTGGATACGGGGGTGATGGGCTACACTGTAGCCTTATACCATCTTGTCTTCTTAATGGGGGTGCAGACTTTGAGGGCGCTATGGGCCGACTGCTAGGAGCCGGCCTCTCTGGAGGCCGCCTGCTAGGAGTCGGCCCGTCTTGGAGCCGCCTTCCTGAGCATGGCCGTCTTCTGGTAGTCGGCCGTTCAGCCAGCCGGCCACCAGAAGGCGGCGCTTCATCTTGACGTCTTGAGGGGCGCAGCCGGCCCCGATGTCTTGAAAGGTTCGGGGACTCGGGTTAGGCTACCCGTGGCCCATTACTCCGACATCAAGAAAAACCAATCTAGTTGGCCAAACCAAACCGATAATTCCAAGAGAATTACAAAGATATCAAATCATGCATAAAAGAATTCAGAGAAGATTCAAATAATATTCATAGATAAGATGATCATAAATCCACAATTTATTGGATCTCGGCAAACACACCGCAAAAAGTATTACATCGAATAGTTCCCCAAGAGCATCGAGGAGAACATGGTATTGAGAACAAAAGAGAGAGAAGAAGCCATCTAGCTACTAGCTATGGACCCGTAGGTCTGTGGTAAACTACGCACACTTCATCAGAAGGGCAATAGTGTTGATGTAGAAGCCCTACGTGATCGAATCCCCCTCCGGCAGGGTGCCGGAAAAGGTCCCTAGATGGGATCTCACGCGTACAGAAGGTTGTGCCGGTGGAAAAGTGTTTTCGTGGATGCCTCTGGTGGTTTGGAGATATATGGGAATATATAGGCGGAAGAATTCGGTCAGGAGGAGCACGAGGGGCCCACAAGGGTGGGGGGCACGCCCTACCCCCCTGGGCGCGTCCTCCGTCCTTGTGGCCACCGCGTGGCTCCTGCGACTTCATCTCCAAGTCTCCTGGTTGTCTTCTGGTCCAAGAAAAATTATCACGAAGGTTTTATTCCGCTTGGACTCCGTTTGGTATTCCTTCTCTGCGAAACTCAAAAACAGAAAAAAAAACAGGAACTGGCACTGGGCTCTAGGTTAATAGGTTAGTCCCAAAAATAATATAAAATAGCATATTAATGCATATAAAACATCCAAAACAGATAATATAATAGCATGGAACAATAAAAAAATTATAGATACATTGGACACGTATCAAGCATCCCCAAGCTTAATTCCTACTCGTCCTCGAGTAGGTAAATGATAAAAACAGAATTTTTGATGTGGAATGCTGCCTAACATGATTATCCATGTAATTTATTTATTGTGGCATGAATGTTCAGATCTAATACTAACAAGGCAATTATGTCTTCTCAAAATAACATGGCCAGAGAAAGCTTATCCCAACAAAATCATATAGTCTGGCTATGCTCCATCTTCATCACATAAAATATTCAAATCATGCACAACCCCGATGACAAGCCAAGCAATTGTTTCATACTTCTGATGTTCTCAAACTTTTTTCAACTTTCACGCAATACATGAGCGTGAGCCATGGACATAGCACTATAGGTGGAATAGAAAGTGGTTGTGGAGAAGATAAAAAGAAGGAGATAGTCTCACATCAACTAGGCGTATCAACAGGCTATAGAGATGCCCATCAATAGGTATCAATGTGAGTGAGTAGGGATTGCCATGCAACGGATGCACTAGAGCTATAAGTTTATGAAAGCTCACAAATAAACTAAGTGGGTGTGCATCCAACTCGCTTGCTCACGAAGACCTGGGGCAATTTGGGGAAGCCCATCATTGGAATATACAATCCAAGTTGTATAATGAAAAATTCCCACTAGTATATGAAAGTGACAACATAGGAGACTCTCTATCATGAAGATCAGGGTGCTACTTTGAAGCACAAGTGTGGTAAAAGGATAGTAGCATTGTCCCTTCTCTCTTTTCTCTCATTTTTTTATTTGGGCCTTCTCTCATTTTTTTGGCCGCTTTTTTTTCGTCCGGAGTCTCATCCCGACTTGTGGGGGAATCATAGTCTCCATCATCCTTTCCTCACATGGGACAATAATGCTCTAATAATGAAGATCATCACACTTTTATTTACTTACAACTCAAGGATTACAACTCGATACTTAGAAGAAAATATGACTCTACATGAATGCCTCCGACGGTGTACCGGGATGTGCAATGAATCAAGAGTGACATGTATGAAAGAATTATGAATGCTGGCTTTGCCACAAATACGATGTCAACTGCATGATCATGCAAAGCAATATGACAATGATGAAGCGTGTCATAATAAACGGAACGATGGAAAGTTACATGGCAATATATCTCGGAATGGCTACGGAGATGCCATAATAGGTAGGTATGGTGGATGTTTTGAGGAAGGTATATGGTGAGTTTATGGTACCGGCGGAAGTTGTGCGGCACAAGAGAGGCTAGCAATGGTGGAAGGGTGAGAGTGCGTATAATCTATGGATCAACATTAGTCATAAAGAACTCACATACTTATTGCAAAAATATATTAGTTATCGAAACGAAGTACTATGCGCATGCTCCTAGGGGGGATAGTTTGGTAGGAAAAGACCATCGCTCGTCCCCGACCGCCACTCATAAGGAAGACAATCAATAATAAATCATGCTCCGACTTCATCACATAACGGTTCACAATACGTGCATGCTACGGAAATCACAAACTTTAACACAAGTATTTCTCAAATTCACAATTACTTACTAGCATGACTCTAATATCACCGTCTTCATATCTCAAAACAATCATAAGGAATCAAACTTCTCATAGTATTCAATGCACTTTATATGAAAGTTTTTATTATATCCCTCTTGGATGCCTATCATATTAGGACTAAATTTATAACCAAAACAAATTACCATGTTGTTTAAAGACTCTCAAAATAATATAAGTGGAGCATGAGAGTTCATCAATTTCTATAAAATAAATCCACCGCCGTGCTCTAAAAAGATATAAGTGAAGCACTAGAGCAAAATTGCCTAGCTCAAAAGATATAAGTGAAGCACATACAGTATTCTAATAAATCACGATTCATGCGTGTCCCTCTCAAAAGGTGTGTACATCAAGGATTATTGTGGCAAACTAAAAAGCAAAGACTCAAATCATACAAGACGCTCCAAGCAAAACACATATCATGTGGTGAATAAAAATATAACCTCAAGTAAAGTTACCGACAGACGAAGACGAAAGAGGGGATGCCTTCCGGGGCATCCCCGCCACTCCTTATTCCTTAGTCCATCAAATCCTTACCCAAAACTTGAAAACTTCATAACACAAAACTCAAAAAAAATTCTCATAAGCTCCGTTAGAATAAGAAAATAAATCACCACTTTTGGTACTATTGTGAACTCATTCTTTATTTATATTGGTGCAATATCTACTGTATTCCAACTTATCCATGGTTCATACCCCCCGATACTACCCATAGAATCATCAAAATAAGCAAACAACACAAAGAAAACAGAATCTGTCAAAAACAGAATAGTCTATAGTAATCTGGCAAGTTCGAATACTTCTGTAACTCCAAATATTCTGAAAACTTAGGAAAACAGGGGCAATTTGTATATCAATCTTGTGTAAAAAATTCTGAAATTTATCACGCTTCTGTGATTTTTAAAAATTCTGGGACTGGGCGCAAAAGTTTCTGTTTTTTAGCAAGATCAAATCAACTATCACCGTAAGCCATCCCAAAGGTCTTACTTGGCACAAGCAGTAATTAAAACATAAAATCACATATAACCAGAGGCTAGCTGAAATATTTATTGCAAAACAGAACCTAAAAAGCAAAAACAAAAATAAAATTGGGTTGCCTCCCAACAAGCGCTATTGTTTAACGCCCTTAGCTAGGCATAAAACACGAATAGATCTAGGTATAATCGTAATAATGATAAGGCAAATCTTGAAAACTCATCTCATACTCCCTTCTTTCAGCAGCAAGTTTTCTTTGTGGTAAGCAAAAGTAATCAAAAGGGCTAAATTTAATAGGATGAGAATCCCCAAGATCAAGTTCGGGAGGAATTGGTTCCTCCTTCGGCCCCTCGTATTGTATGACCAACTCATCACTATAAGAATTATTTTGGCAAAAAGTCATGAGCTTGTGTCCAAGAGAGAAACCCAATCCGTTCTTTTGTATGGCAAAATTGTCATTAAGCTCGGAAATCTTATCAACTAAAACATCGGTAGGGACCCTCTTTCCTAAATTTTCGTTATAAGCAACATGATCTAAAGAACGTAAACGCATTATGTCCTCTTGGTTAAAGAGAATTCCCTCTATGGGAGGACGACCACCATCTACTTTATAATGCGTGAAAATTTCACTAGCTTCTTTCATAATAAATCTAAACTCATGGGCTAGAAATATAGTGGCGGTGCGCTTAACAGAAGAATGCTCAATATTGGAAAACTCTAGAAAAATCCTTTGTATGGATGGATGCATATGAACAAATTGTCTTTCAAGTTCAACTACGAGCAAAGATATAGCATCCACAAGACTACTAGTTTTATGGAGAATAGATCCACCCAAAGTGGGAAGCGCACCAGCACAAGTAAAGAAATCTTGAATTGCCCCTTTTCCAATAATATTGCCGCTACCTATGCGAAGCTTTTTAGTGTGTAGAATAGTAGATTCTTCATGAGGATTAGTATTAGCAAAAGCATCAAAGTTTCCCCCATCATTACTACTATCCTTTTAAGCGATAACCTCCCCAATTTCATACATGGTGGCAGCAAACAAACCTAGCAAACGAACAAACCAAAAGGCGAACGAAGAAGACGAACGGAAGAGGGGCGAAAAAAAGGCAAATCTTTTCGAAAATCGTTTTAGAAGTGGGGGAGAGGAAAACGAGAGGCGAATGGTAAATAATGTAATACAAGAGATGAGAGTTTATGATGGGTACTTGGTATGTCTTGACTTGGCATAGATCTCCCCAGCAACGGCGCCAGAACTTCTTCCTACTAAGCTTGCATTGGTTTTTCCCTTGAAGACGAAAGGGTGATGCAGAAAAGTAGAGGTAAGTATTTCCCTCAGTTTGAGAACCAAGGTATCAATCCAGTAGGAGACAACGCACCAATCACCGAATACCTGCACAAACAATCAAACAACTTGCACCCAATGCGATAAAGGGGTTGTCTATCCCTTCACGGTTACTTGCAAAAGTGAGATCTGATAGAGATAGATAAATGATAAAGTAAATATTTTTGGTATTTTTGGTTTATAGATTGGAAAGTGAAAGATTGCAAAATAGTAGATCAGAAACTAATATGATGGAAAATAGACCCGGGGGCCATATGTTTCACTAGAGGCTTCTCTCAAGATAGCAAATAAGTACGGTGGGTGAACAAATTACTGCCGAGCAATTGATAGAAAAGCGCAAAGTTATGACGATATCTAAGGCAATGATCATTTACATAGGCATCACGTCCGTGTCAAGTATACCGAAACGATTCTGCATCTACTACTATTACTCCACACATCGACCGCTATCCAGCATGCATCTAGAGTATTAAGTTCATAAATAACGAAGTAACGCATTAGGTAAGATGACATGATGTAGAGGTATTAACTCAAGCAATATGATGAAAACCCCATCTTTTTGTCCTCGATGGCAACAATACAATACATGCCTTGCTACCCCTACTATCATTGGGAAAGGACACCGCAAGATTGAACCCAAAGCTAAGCACTTCTCCCATTGCAAGAAAAACCAATCCAGTTGGCCAAACCAAACCGATAATTCGAAGAGAATTACAAAGATATAAAATCATGCATAAAAGAATTCAGAGAAGATTCAAATAATATTCATAGATAAGCTAATCATAAATACACAATTTATCGAATCTCGGCAAACACACCGCAAAAAGTATTACATCAAATAGATCTCCAAGAACATCGAGGAGAACATGGTATTGAGAATCAAAGAGAGAGAAGAAGTCATCTAGCTACTAGCTATGGACCCGTAGGTCTGTGGTAAACTACTCACGCTTCATTGGAAGGGCAATAGGGTTGATGTAGAAGCCCTCCGTGATCGAACCCCCCTCTGACAGGGTGCCGGAAAAGGTCCCTAGATGGGATCTCACGGGTATAGAAGGTTGCGGCGGTGGAAAAGTGTTTTCGTGGATGCCTCTGGTGGTTTGGGGATATATGGGAATATATAGGCGAAAGAATTAGGTCAGGAGGTGCACGAGGGGCCCACAAGGGTGGGGGCGCGCCCTACCCCCTGGGCACGCCCTCCTTGTGGCTGCCTCATGTCTCCTCCGACTTCATCTCCAAGTCTCCTGGTTGTCTTCTGGTCCAAGAAAAATCATCGTGAAGATTTTATTCCGTTTCGACTCCGTTTGGTATTCCTTTTCTGCGAAACTCAAAAACAGGGAAAAAACATGAACTGGCACTGGGCTCTAGATTAATAGGTTAGTCCCAAAATAATATAAAATAGCATATTAATGCATATAAAGCATCCAAAACAGATAATAGAATAACATGGAACAATCAAAAATTATAGAGACGTTGGAGACGTATCACTCACTGCCGTGCGTGAGTAATCCCATCATAGACTTGCTGGACGGTGATGGGTTGGATGAGATCTACCATGTAACCGAGTTAGTTTTGTTAGGATTTGATTCCTAGTATCCACTATGTTCTAAGATTGATGTTGCTATGACTTTGCTATGCTTAATGCTTGTCACTAGGGCCCGAGTGCCACGATTTCAGATCTGAACCTATTATGTTTTCATGAATATATTTGTGTTCTTGATCCTATCTTGCAAGTTATAGTCCCCTACTACGTGTTATGATCCGGCAACCCCGGAGTGACAATAGTCGGGACACTTCCCGGTGATGACCGTAGTTTGAGGAGTTCATGTATTCACTAAGTGCTAATGCGTTGGTCTGGTACTCTATTAAAAGGAGGCCTTAATATCCCTTAATTTCTAATAGGACCCTGCTGCCATGGGAGGGTAGGACAAAAGATGTCATGCAAGTTCTTTTCCATAAGCACGTATGACTATATGCGGAATACATGCCTACGTTATATTGATGAATTGGAGCTAGTCCTGTGTCACCCTATGTTATAATTGTTGCATAATGAATGCCATCCAACATAATTATCCATCATTGATCCATTGCCTAATAGCTCGTTTCATATTGATCTTTGCTAAGTTACTTTTCCCTTGTCACTGTTACGATTGCAACTGCTACTGTTAGTTTTTCCACCGTTACCGTTACTTCCACACTACTTTGCTACTAAATCCTTTGTTGCAGATATTAAGTCTTTCAGGTGTGGTTGAATTGACAACTCAGCTGCTAATACTTGAGAATATTCTTTGGCTCCCCTTGTGTCGAATCAATAAATTTGGGTTGAATACTCTACCCTCGAAAATTGTTGCGATCCCCTATACTTGTGGGTCATCAAGACCTTTTTCTGGCGCCGTTGCCGGGGAGCATAGCTCTATTCTGTGAGTCACTTGGGATTTATATCTGTTGATAACTATGAGGAATTTTAAAGATCAAAGAACCAAGATTTTTCCCTCAACTACGAGGGGAGGTAAGGAGCTGCCATCTAGCTCTACACTTGATTCACCTTCTAATTTGAGTAAACTTGCGACAACTACACCTGCTATTGATTTCGATATGTCGCATGTTATCGATGATGCCAGTTTTGCTATGCATGATGCTTATGATGTTACTACTTCTGTGCTTGATAGCACTGTGCCACTAGATGAATTTCTTGATGAACAACTTGCTAGGGTTAGAGAGAATGAAATTACCGAAACTGATGATATTATTGAAACTGAAGATTATGATTCTCCCCCTAAATAGGAATTGCCCATTGTACCTGAGGGTCGTATTATGGATAAGGAAACTGCTAAAGACTTTCTTGCTTGTAATGATAGGGATGACCTTAAGAAACTGTTATCTAAGCTAAAAGATAAGTCTTTGAATGCTAGAATGCAATATGACCCAATGATTGCTACTTCACCTATCTTTGTTACTGATAAGGATTATGAATTCTCTGTCGATCCTGAGTTAATTACTTTGGTTGAATCTGATCCTTTCTATGGTTATGAATCTGAAACTGTTGTGGCCATGGTTGTAACACTTATGTTGACCCTACGTGATCAGGTCTTTCTTCTCCCTCATTTTGGTGCCAGGTTTGTTGGACCTTTCGCCTTCATTGCGCCTAACAAACTAGTCTATTGTTAGTTTCATGTGGCTCTGTTTGTTCTTTTATCTTTTTTTCTGTTGTAAAACTTTGTGGCGATTTCTTTAATGTAAATCAGGAGGCTCATTGTTTCAAAAATAAAAATCTAATCAACGAAGGTGCAATTGAAAGCAAACAATTCCAGTTCTTGGAACCTATGTGCAACCTCTGATTAATCACCCTTGCTTGCTCAACTAGGCACTATCAGCACCAATGTGGAAACGCTAAAAATCTGACATCGGATTTTTAGGCATGACAAATTTGACGTTTTTCATGGCAATTTATATTGGCACAATGATGGCAAATTTAGTTTGCAATCATGGTAATTTTCCGACAAAAAAGTGAATCGAGCTGGATATGTCATGCTAGCCAACTAAACGTGCCATCCTCGGAGAACATAATTTGGAATGAAAAATGTTTGATTTGCCATGATCAAAATCCGACGTCAGATTTGTAGTAGAGTTTTATTATGGATATGATCAAGATGGTCATACGTGTCTGTCAAGACCTTTTGTGTGCTCGCATGACATAAAGACAACAAGTTGATGACTCTGAATAATTTAAAGAAGATATGTCATTGGACACGCGCGCGCACACCAATCAACGTATAAGTGATGAGTACACACGACATTCTACCTTACACTTAATTGCGGCAAGTTTTGATTCCAATTGTGCGACAGTACAATAATTCGCACGTATTCTCGAAATGAATAGTGATCGGCCTTTGGTATGTCCTTGTCATCGCATTGAAGAGCTCAACGGCACATTCTGGATGTGATTCAAAAATAAGATTGGTGTGTTGTTCCTTGGCAAGAAAGTTGCACACGTATAGCAATTGTTTATCAACTTTTTTTGGGCGGGGTTGGGGGTCACTAATTACTGAGTCCCATGCGCAACTACTAGTCCATTTAGAGCATCTTCAGCAAGACACCTCTAATTCGATCCCTCAAACGTCCGCCGACACGCGTGTCCGTTTTGAGCCACTATTTGTCCATCCGTGCAGCCATAATCCTTATTTTCTTTTCCATAAGTCCGGTCACTTGAACGTGATTGGTGGAGATGAAAAGAGAGAAATAAAAGAATAAATAAATAAAGAGAAAATGTGGTTCAGGGTGGGGTCGCGTCCGCGAGCCCTCATATACTTCCCATATTTGAGATGGATATGAGGGTTCCCAGACAGCACAGACGTATAGGGATGATATGAGGGGTCTGGTTGAGTCACGTTTTTCCTTCTCTTTCCTGTTCGGTCACTTGACCGGGCGTGTCCGCGGGCATATGAGGGATGGTTTGAGGCGTCCGGCTGTAGATGCTCTTAGTTCAAACAAATGATGAAACACGCATGAGCAATAATTGTCCACAAATTATAGTTTTACTAGATAACTTGGCATGCATGCATGGACGGCTTGGAACTTGCAAGTGTTTTACAAGACCCATGTAGTAGTTCAAATACTCAAAATATAGGAGTAGTTCTTGGTTCTTACTTCTTACACACACAAATAACGAGTAAAAATAAAGAAAGAGGCACGCGCCACGCAGGCTACTTCTCGTGTAGAGCATGCAGGAGCAGCACACGCATTTTATTTGGTTTCTTGGCTGATGGGTAGACAAGCTAACCAGCAGCTCGCTAGCTCAAAGAACCCACCCGAGCATGAAGTTGTTCTCCCCTCCGGGGCCGCTGCTCCGTGGAATATTATTGGCTGCCTGATCAGGAGCCGCGAACTGATGAGGGTACCTGCGGCACATATAATATCAGTTCAGTTGCATGCACGGAAGATGGAACAGGTGTATGCAAGGTGCTCGATCGTAGGTACCCAATTTGCAGAGTGGGTTCACAGTCCATAGCAGCGGAATGATTAGGGTGCTGCTGCTGCTGCTGCTGCATGTGATATGCGGCGGCGCCTTCATCCACGACGGTGCCGGCAGCCCAGGTGATTTGCTGCATGGCCCTGTAGTTGTTGCTGTTGCTGCCTTCAGCGTCGAGCTGCAGACTCGGCAAGAAGCAAAGCAACAGTTAAAAAGGCATAGAAATGCGAATGAAGTTCTTAGTGTTGTGTGTGTGCAGTACAAGTACGAATAATAATATGTGTGAACTATTTATTAACCTTGTGCTTGAGTTGCCTGTTGATGTCTCCCAGCTGACGCTCCTGCATGTGGCAAGTACATACGGTGAGCCTTTGGCGTCTTCGTTCCAAAAAAAAGTACATACGGTGAACTGTATGTGTATAAAAAAATCAACTGATTCTCGGGTGCAACAAACGATATATACAAGAGGATGAACGTGCAAGCTGCTGACCCATACAATGCGGTAAAAGGGTCTGCCAAATGTCCTTTTCGCAATACGTCCCTAGATAGCTAGGTACATTGACAAACTTACGGCAGTGCAAGTCATTCGTAGTAGAAGCGAAGCAGTAGATAACTAGCACACACACGCACACACACATCCACAGGCAAGGCTCGCCCATGCTGCTATGTTACATACCTTCCTGCGAAGTTCCTCCACCTGCTCCATCATAAGTTGTGTCTGCGAACCGATAACTTGGTGAGTATTAAATTGGTAGTTACATGAACAAAGCTAAGAATAACCATTTTCCATACTTCATTTTGACGGGAGTAACTATTTTTCATCGGCCAGTAAGCTAATTAAAGCAATAAAGATGTCTTCAGTTTCTGAAGTTATGCATATATATCTACTTGTAATATTCCTTATCTTTTAAATCCATTTGGACAGATCATAAAACAATACAGTTGTGAAATTTAAATGGATTTTGATATAGAGATATGTGCATATGAACATTATGTGCTCAGAATGATGTATTCCCATGTACCAGAGTATATGAAAATTTCATGCATAAACTATTGGACATTCGGTTAGGCAAATATGCAAAAATAATGCAGCCAATCTTGCAATGGTGCGCATTTGCACCAAACGGCACAAGTTCCTTTTCTTGGGTCTTGCTTCCAGGTTGGAAATTTATACCAGTCATGTATAATAATATCCATGATTTGTTTTGGAAGATTTTGAAGTATTTGGGCATGCCTATTTCTCAAGCGACTAACACGTAGTCATTTCTTAGTAGACAATCTTGAATGTCCCTTCTTTATGTAACAATTAATTGGGTTGTTGGAAATTTTAGGAATAATGTGCAACTTATAATAGAGAAGTTCAAAAGGTAGTTGCACATTTCTAATACCTAAAATATCACAATCTTTTTTGTGCATTGCAGAATCGTTGACTCAATGATGTGCAACCTAGCTTCTTGTTTTTTTTTTTGCGAGAGATGTGCAACACAGCTGACTTAGAAATAACTATTTCTAAGGTGGCTACAAATTGAATATTTTTTTAAAAATGTATGTAAAGCTGGTTTCCTTGGCATGAATTCCTACTCTAAAATGTGATTCATACAAGTGAATAGTACTCCATCTATAAACTAATATATTAGTTTTAGTGATCTAAACGATCTTATATTAGTTCACAGAGGGAGTAATCATGAAATATATGGCAAATATGTTACCTCTTTCAATTGAAAAGGACCATATCATCCCTTGAGGTTTAATGTTTGTAAACCGAGCACCGCTAGACGTTTTGCAGGGTGGTTTCGCCACTAACATGCTGTATTTGCTCTAAGATAGACTATTTTAAGCTTTGGATGTTCTGTACAGCCTCCAAACCTCAGGGGCAATGTGGACGTTCCCTATTTCTAAAAGAAAACAGCAGGACAGGATCTGCTACTAATTTGTTACCTTGTTTAGAGCCACTGAATAATACCGCCAGAAGCCGCAAGTGAATTTGGTACGGTGTAGATTACTAGAACTGTTTTTTTCCGACAAAACGTACAATCTTTACATCCCAATGAATAGATGAAAATGAGAGCAACTCTAAGAGGGTAATGTAGCTGTCTGAAAAATTTAGATCAAGCACTTATCGGTTATATTAGGTTTTAACTTTCACTAACATAAGGTAGTCATTCTGTACCCATGCATATTCCATATATATTTCAGGTACGGTACTCCTCAATTGTGATCCCAGTGCCATTAATGAATCCAACATTGACTTCATTAATTGTCAAGCCAGTTGGTGCATATAACACATGAATGAATATATGTGAGTTGAATATATTTGAACCTTTCGCTGTCTGGCCAGTGACAGAGAACATTCTAGCTGTTTCTCCAGCTGCTGCAGTTCTTTCACGCTGAGCGGTCCAAGGTCCTCCCCAAGCAAGTGTCTGCTCAAAATAAGCACACGGAGAGTATGTAATCCAAATATCTTAGTCACTTAATTTGAATCTACATTCTGTGAATGAGACATGTAGCTAGAGCCTAGAAGTGGACCTCTGAGTTCGCTGCAAAGCTTCGAATTTTGCCTTTAGCTTTGACATTTCCTGGTACCAGCTCTTCAGAGCAGAAATATACAGCCAAATTAGTTAGATAACCAGAATACTTAAAAGGTTTTAGCTACATGAAATAATGCATCACAAGATTATGTTTGTCGAACCTCTTAAGTTTGTTTAACATGTACTATACACAAATAAATCTATGTGCCTTACTGGACTAACGTGGCATTGACACTACATAATATATGAGTGGCAAATAATGAATCCAAGAGTTTTCAGTGAGAAAAAAGGTCCGTGTACACTTATTACAAAAGTCTTCTACGTACTAATGAAATTAATCCTGGAGGTTAAAACATGCATGATTGATAAGCATAACAATCCAATGGTATTAAGGTTCAAATATGTCAGCCCTATTTTTCGAGACATGTCATGGGGGGAAAATGATAGAACAAAAGGACAAAGTAACAGAGATATGGTAAGGCTATACATTCTCTAAAGTTTCAATTCTTGTATATTCTTTAGAGGTCAAAATTAGTTTACCAGAACTTCATTTAAGCACGTTTTTTAAGTACGTACTGAACCACTGACATTTGTTCCTTGGTATATATATACATATGTACATATGTTGGTGTTATGTTGGGTTTGGATTCTGAAATTAATTGAGAGTCCGATGGATGGTGGACTGCATAGTGAAAATTTTAAAATATGACTGATGTTTCCAGTACATGGATTAAACTCCACAATTAAACAACTTCAGTTTTACAAGAAACTTATTATGCATCATTTCTTCAAGATAAGGGACGACCATAACTCGACATTTCTTATGTCACCACATAAATATGACAGTCTGTTATTTGTTTTACTGCGTTTCTCACTTCGTTTGGTGCTAGCATGAATGCGTAAAAGGATGGATTTTTTTGGCACGTGTCATATATGTTATGTGTAGAAAATAGTTACACGACATGACCAAATAAGTAATGTCCAACGCCTCAGCCCTGGTGGTCTAAAAGAAAATTCCCCTTATATTATCGAGTGACATAAACTAAGGAATATTAGTATTTCTCTTTGATTTTAAATACCAACTATCTAAGACTTGGATATCTGATATATATGACCTAGTATTACTGTATTTAAATAAAAGTTTGAAAATAGTCTGGATATATGAAAATCATGTGGTGGTACAACGACCAATTGATAGATATATATACCTGAGTTTCAGATAGTGCGCCATTGGAATCTTGAGCATTATAGCAGCAGTGTTGGTATCTTTCCAATGTTTTTGTTGTGCTGCGCAAGAAATTTAATTTACAAATAAATTTCTAGCTCTATGGAATTTCAAACATTGATACTTTGATAAATCTCACAAAAAGATATACTGGGGAAATAAAATATATGGGTAGAGTATAGAGCATCTTGATTTCGATAGGTAATTAGCTAATATTAATTACAGTAGTGTTTCCGCATAAGAAGTTAAGATATGGCTCAATAACAATGCATGTGTAGTCAGTTTTTATATGGTTTGTAAGAAGACATTGTATATATATTTTATTAAAAAAATAGTAGTAAATGTGTTATTTAGTGAGTCTGCTCGCATATGGCATTTCCCCACATGTGGCACAAAATTCCTCTAGGATGGGCCGATACTCCAAAATGAGAAACCGTTCTACATACAGATTAGAAGACTTATTCACGATCTTCGGTCATATGACAGAAAATTCATTTTTACTATGGAAAATCAAATAAATCTTTGAACTGTGTCACGTGAGAAAATAAATGTTTTCTTAAAACAACACGGTTAACCTGACAAATAGTAAACTTGGATTTCGTAAATGTTTAGTGCTGCTCTTATTACAAAAAATATTTATTGTAGATTGGCTGCACACACATTAAGATACCATATTTTGTAAGAAAGGAGGGAAAATATCAGTTAACACAGAGCGCTAGAAATGAAGCCACCCTAATTTTTTTAGGGACAAGGTACCCTAAATTTGATGGTCTAAGCACATGATAATGAACTAGAACACATTAACAAAATGAAGAAAGAAGTGGAGTGAAAGATCTACGGGGATAGATACTCAACGACATCCTAAATATCAGTTAACACACGTGCATGCCAGATCTACTGGGACTTTTGCCTTTAGGCCTATCTCTTAGATGAGTGCCATGAGTAAAGCTCAAATGCTTGGTGAAAGTAGCTTCATCTTATGATGCAATAGACAGATATGTGCTCACTTTCTTGAGAGCGCACATGTTTGTAATATTTCAAACAATATTGAGGAATACTAGTATACCTGCATACTTCCCAAAGAACCGTTGTGCACTACTCCCTCTGTCCCAAAATATAAGAACATTTTTAAAACTACATTAGTGTCAAAAACGCTCTTATATGATGGGACGGAGGGAGCAAGACATAGCAGCCATACAAAAAAAAGAACAGAAAGTGTGATGTAACAAAAGGAAAGATCCAAAGGTGAATGCTCCTAACTAAGAACCACCGGAACTAAGAAGCAAAAAACAAATCAAATACTAGTTACACTTGACCGTAGTCCTACATCTAGTTTGGACGATTACCACCATCTCAGAAAACTTAGTATGGATTAATTAGCAGGCACTAGATAAAAATAAGATGCTCAGTATACGATTTGCTACCACGCGTACACAATACAAATACGCAAATGAAAATATTAGTGCCAGACATCATTCCTGCCCCAACGGAGATATAACATGGGAAAATAAACTGCTTTTTTGGTAATAAAGAAACTGCTTTGGTACATAAAGAACAGGCAAACAGAAACTAGATCTGCCACATTAGTAAAAGAAAATTGCAACACAGAAATAACATGGGAGAGCAAGCAATTTCCAGGAGCAGTAAACTGCAAAGACAGATTAATAATTGTACTACGGCAGCACTCATCAGCATAAAATGAGGAAAGGAACAAGAAGAAAAGCAAAATGCACTGTCTCCCGACATCTTTTGACCACACTACTATAAGAGGAAACTGATGCGTGCTTGAGAATAAGATCAATTATGGGAAGGAGGAAATAAGGTGAAGTTACTTTTGCTTGAACTTCACAGAGCCAGACTGTGGATACATGAAGAGAACCTTAGAGAAAATGAACCAAGACAAGAAAAGGAGACAACGAAAGGAGATTGAACAAGAAAAAGGGAAAAGGGGAAGGATCTCGATTTCAGCACTGAAAATGTTGATTTAAAGATTCTCCCTATAGGCAAAATCTAAATCTCTCTTTAGACAAAAAATCATCCTGCAAGAATCTCATAAAAAAACATAAAATCAAATCAAAACAAAACAAAAATTTCCTTGGTGAGAAACATGGCATGAAATCGGATGGAAAGATGATGCGCAGAAGGGTGAAGAACAAGCAACCAACTCATGACACATGTATACTCAGATCGGGCCAGATCGGCTGGCGCTGCCTCAAGCCCAGGGCAAAACAAGTACCAAATCGAACGTTTATACTGCAGTATTTTAATACCCCGGATCAAAATGGAAAGAGCATGCCTCCCCTTTCCCCTCGCAGCCCCCCGACTTCTCTATTGCTCCACACAAAAACAATCCCAGCTCTCTACTAGCTGAGCAATTAACTAAGGTGTTCTCTGACACACACCAGCACGGAGGATGGCCGCTCCGGAGAAGCTGGAAGAAAGAGGTAAAGGGTGTAGGGTTCGTAGATCTGCGGAAAAGATGCCTCATGCTAGTTACGGATCCACCCCTCCGGGTTATAAGAACACCGCCATGCCCCTATAGTAGCATGCGTAGCAGGAATAAAATAGCTTTGCGTAGCCAAAGCGCAGGAACTACTACTACAAAGCGTAGCTCGGCTACGTGCTACCAAAAACCACGAAACAGCGGCAAAGGAAAGCATCAGAAAAGAAGAAAATTGTGCAAGGTGAACAGCAGATCTGCATGCAGCAAGACTAATCAGCCGATGATGCAAGGGAGGGGAGCGCGTTGATTTTATGTATGTGTGTACCCGGCGCTGCCGAACTCGTAGAGCTTGCCGCGGCTGGAGAAGATGATGAGCGCCACCTCGGCGTCGCAGAGCACGGAGAGCTCGTAGGCCTTCTTGAGCAGGCCGTTGCGGCGCTTGGAGAAGGTGACCTGCCGATTGATCTTGTTCTCGATGCGCTTCAGCTCGACCCTTCCCCTCCCCATGATCTCCTCCTCCTCCTCCTCCTTCCAAGCAAGCAAGCAAGCAAAGCTCTACCGATCAGCAAGCTAGCTCTGCGCTCTTCCTCCTGCGGCGGTTCTGATGCGCAACCTACTAGCGCATAGGGCTTGGGATGGGGAGCGATGGTGCCCCAGCGAGCATATAATGAGCCGGGAAGGGGGCGCGGGATATTAGCGGAGGCAAGGGGAAAAAGGGGAGCAATGGTGGGTACTGTTACTGTAGCTCGGTGCTGGTTTCTTGCGTCGATCTCGCTTGACACATCCCTGTCGCGCGCCCTCTCTCTCTCGACTTTAAAGGAGGGTAACTTTGGGGCGGGGCGGGGCAGTTACCACGGGTTTACCCTAACTGGAAGCACGGGCCGGAATGAGGGCGATCCAATGCTGCGCCCCCCACGCCACAAATACACACGTCGCTCTGCAGGGGCGATGGGTGCATGTGCGCATACACCAGGGAGGGGGAGCGGAGCCGCGCCATCCTACGCCGCCCCTCCTAGACTTAACCCGAACCATGTATGTCGCCACCTACTGGTCCATTTGGACCACCTCCTCGGCCGGTGGAGGATGCCCCAAAAATAAAGAGGCAGGAACTTCCCGGCTTAAGCCATGGGGCGATGATCTGTTTCATCTAGTATAAACCCTATAAGCGGTTCGTTTGGTGCTAGCTAGCTAGTACTTGTGCCTCGCGTACTCCTCCAGAAACCAAGTTCTCTAATGCTACCTAGTTCCTGGTTGGCTGCAAGAAGTTTTGTTAACCTGAGATAATTAACCTAACCACCTTATGTTGCACAATCCTAAGCTCAAAAGAGTTGCGGTCCAAAGGTATATGTACTAGGAGGCAGATTGGTCGACGATGACGAGCGACCGAGACGTGCGATGGCGAGTCTCCTTCGCCGCCGACCTGATGACGGGCGCTCTCCGGTTCGTCGACGGGGAGGTCGTACTTCGTCGAGGGGCACTGCGACTCGTTCTCTTAGACGAGCGCGGTATCATCGTGGACGCGCGATATCTCCGCGAGGGCGAGTCCATCGACATTGGAGACATGATCTCGTTTCCCTGCTACTTCGCGAAGGTTCGAGATCGTCTGCCGGCGGCGGGCTCGTCGGCGGGAGATACGGTGGAGGATGCGAGGCGACCAGGCGCGGTACACGGAAACAACGAGGGGCGGTACACGGAGGACCGGGTGCGGTGCGGCACGGGCACGACCTCGCGCCCCCACCCATCCATGGTGGATGGGCGACACGTGGGTGCACATCCAAACATCCATTCTCGGCCACGGGCTCGCGGTGAGGGTATAAATCATCCGCCCCGCCCCCTACTTGACCTAGACTCCGCCCTCGCCCACTTCTGGACGGCGGAAAAAAACCCTAGATCGAGATCTGGAGAGGAGTGGGGGTGGTGGAGAGGCAAGGTGGGTGGAGATCCTCGATCCTTTGCGGAGGTAGCTGCCTCGCCCCCCATGGCGGCTGATGCGGGGCGCGGGTATTAGGGGGGAGCGGCGTCAAGGCGCGGATGCGGGCCGTGCGAGGCGCGGCATGGGTCGCGGTGCGGGGAGGAACGGCGGTCGCGGCAACGGCCGTGGCGACGACAAGAGCAAGTACTCCTGGAAGCGGAGCGAGGGCGACGGCGACCGCACCATCTCTGCCTCGTCCAATCCCAGCTCTGCTACGGCGGACACCTCGTGCTGGGATGCGGCTGCGGCTACCAGGCGCCATGAACCTCAAGATGGTGGTGTCTGGGTGGAGAAGCAGCGCTCGGTGATGGCGTCGGAGGACACATGAAGCGGCCAGACTTCGTCCCCGATTCGCCGCCCGCATGGTAAGAAGAACATCACTCAGGTGCCTCCTACCAAAAACCCTATCCCCTGCCCCATATGCAAATCGAATGAACATCCTCCTGCTTGATGCCCTCAAGTTTTCTGTGAGCGGTGTAACAAATTAGGGCATCTGGCTTCTGTTTGCACGTCATTCATTCCTTGGGAGTGTATTGCCCCAATGTGTGCTTTTCAGTCTAAGGGGCAGGGATTTTACTACATTCATGATTCCTGCACGGCTAGTCAGCTTAAGGAGAGGTCCAATAATATTGTTGTTACCATTTGTTGAGGGTGAGACGTCGACCAGGCAGATGGAGTTGGATTTATCCGACTACCTTGCTACAGGATGGCGCTGTTCAGCCCATGCCATTGGTCCTGGGGTGTTTGTAGTTCGATTTCCTAACCCTCGAGCTGTTGCGCAAATCTTCTATGTGGGAAATGTTACTCTGAAAACGAGTGGGGCTGTTATACATGCCACTCAGTGGTCTTCAGCTGTGGGATCGAAAGGAATCATGGAAGTTGCATGGGTGAGGGTGATCAATGTCCCACTGGATAAAAGAAGTGAAAGAAACATAGCATTTGTGGCTTCACTGGTGGGGGTTCCACTGGAAATTGATACTGCAACCTTACATCGCCCTGCTTCTGTGCGTGTGAAATTAGGGTGCAGAAATGTTGACGCTATACCTGGGATAGCGGAGTCAGTTTTGGGAGGGCATTTCTATGATTTTGCTTATGAGGTGGAGCAGGTGCTGATCAGGGATCCTAATCGTGGAAAAAATGAGATAAGGGTGCCTCCTAACTCTGATGAAGGGAACCATAAAAAAACTAAGCAAGATGTGAATCCTGGAGCTCAGAGGGGCAGCACTTCAACTGGGCTTGGAGGGAAATCTCTCCCCATTCCCCAACGAGAAGTTCCCGGCCCGATTCAGGAATCACAGGAGAGTATAGAGTCTGATGACTCTCTCCATACTACACTTATTGAAACTATGAAATATGAGCATGAGCAGGGAGTGAAAGAAAAAGTAAGTACATCTTTCCAACAGGTCCTGATGAGACCTAATCCTGAGTATAAAGAAAGAGTGAAAACCTATTCCGATGTGGTTAAATCCTTGCCATAGGTTGTGGAGGTGGTGGGGCACCATGATTCAGCGCTGAAAGTGATCAGTGATTACAGGGTGGAGTCCCCTGAGATGAATGTTGAGGTGATCCCCACCCCCCCTTTAGTCACTGAGGAGAATTTGCACTTCAGTTTGAGGAATGTGCAGAGTAAGCTAGAGCGTGTGGAGGACAAGGCTGCAGCTGCGGCAAAAAAGAGGAACATGGAAGGTAATAATTTGAAACATAACTCTTTTGATGCCTTATCAGATCCTGTCCTCATTCTTAGAGCTGTTAAGATGGGTGTTGATATCCCAGATTCTGATTTTGCTAATATTGACATTTTAAGAGAACGGGAAAGAACCAGAAATAGGGACTCCTTGGGTGACAAGGTAGATAATAAAAATGATAATAATAATATCCTGTTATTGACTAATGGAAAAGGAGATCAGACCCCCTTGGACATGAGATGGAGTGAGAAAAATGAGGTGGATGAGGAACCTTTTACTATAGTTCGGTCTAGAAAGAAAAAAGAAAGAAAGAGTAATATTGTCATATCTAGACCTGTAACTAGGAGTCAAAAAGGAAAGAAAGATCCTGAGAAAAACAATGGCAGCCCTACCTTGCCTCCTGGTAGGAATGCCAAACGGGGGAGAAAACCTAATGTGGTTAAATGAATGGTATATTTTGGAATTGTAGGGGAGCAGGTAAAAGTGGAATGAGTACCTGTTTCTCCGACATGATTAAAGATCATTCCCTAGATTTCCTTTGCCTTCAAGAGACTAAGAAAAAGAATTTCCCTCCCAAAAGTATTAGGAAAATAGACCCTGCAGCTCGATTTGATTGGAATTGGATTCCATCAATTGGCAAGGCAGGGGGGATTCTTTGTGGTGTTAAGAGAGAGACCTTAGAAGTTATATCTTGGATCCCTGGTAGATTTTGCTTGCAAGCCAACCTGTATGATATTAACCTCAAGAGTGTCTGGGCTCTCATTACAGTTTATGGAGCAGCCCACGACGACAGTAAAGATGATTTCCTTGTAGAACTAGCCTCAATGTGTGCTCGCACGCAAGTTCCGTACATAGTGGGTGGTGATTTTAATATCCTTAGAAAGAATTGTGACAAAAACAAAACCTTGAATCGATCCCCTTATATGGATAAATTCAATTCCATTATAGGTTCGTTAAACCTTCGGGAGATTTACATGGGAGGAGGCAAATACACGTGGACTAATAATCAAAAACACCCTACCCTTGAGAAACTTGATAGAGTTTTGATGAGTTTTGACTGGGAGGACTTGTTTCCTTTGGTTACCGTTCGTAAGTTGGTTAGGGATGTTTCCGACCACAATCCACTTCTCTTGTCCTCGGGAGTGGATAAAAAAAATATGCCCCACCAACATGAGTTCAGATTTGAACTTAGTTGGCTGCGAGACGAAAATTTCTACCCCACTGCCAAGAGGATCTGGGAACAACCAGTCCGAGCTGATGATCCTATTGATATTCTTTATATCAAACTGAAACGGCTCAAAAAGTACTTTAAAGGGTGGGGTTCCAATGTCTTTGGTCATGCTAAGAAAAGAAAAAAAGAAATCAAATTGGAATTGGAAGGGATCGAACGTAAAGAAGAAGAAGGACCGCTCGACCCTGATTTATATGAGAGGAAAACAGGCTTACAAACAGAGCTCAGTGATATCCTTTTTAATGAGGAGTTATATTGGCTAGAACAATCAAATGAGCGATGGCTTTTAAAAGGTGATCTTAATACAACCTTTTATCATAGGGTGGCGAATGGTAAGAAGAGGAAGAACACGATTCAATCCCTCACAGACGGGGAAGTTGTGATTGAGGGGACCACCAACCTTTTAGCTCATGCTACTTCCTACTATAAGGAACTATTTGGCCCTGCTAGAGGAAACCTCTTTCACCTATCTCCTAATATGTGGGCTGAAAGTGAGAAACTAACTGAGGACGATAATATTTTGCTCACTAGTAAATTCATTGAGGAAGAAGTGAAAAAAGCACTTTTCGACATGAAGAGCAACCGAGCCCCTGGCCCGGATAGCATACCAGCGGAGTTTTATAAACACTGCTGGGAATTTGTGAAACAAGATATTATGCAATTGTTTGATGCTTTTCATAACAACACTTTAGATGTGGCTCGTTTGAACTATGGGGTGATAACTCTTATCCCGAAAGTGAATGGAGTCAAAAAAATCCAGCAATATAGACCAATCTGCCCCCTGCGGTGTCCATACAAACTTATCACCAAAGGTTTGGACAACAGAGCGACCATTTTTGCTGATATCCTCATCAGCAAGCATCAAAATGCCTTTATAAAACATAGGAACATTATGGATGGTATTTTGACCCTTCATGAAATTCTTCACCATACGCAACGAAAGAAAAAAATTGGCCTGGTGCTGAAACTCGATTTCGAAAAAGCCTACGATAAAATCAATTGGGATTTCCTTCTTGAGTGCCATAAAAGCAGAGGGTTTGGCCCTGTGTGGTGTGGCTGGATCCACAAAATCCTTAGGAATGGGACCATTAACATTAAGTTGAATAATGAAAATGGCCCCTATTTCCAGAGCTGCAAAGGAGTGCGACAAGGGGACCCGCACTCGCCTTTTTTGTTCAATATGGCTGTAGAAGCCCTATCTAAAATGATCCTTAATGCTCAGAAAGAGAAAATGCTGACAGGCCTGGCCCCGGACCTGATCAATGGGGGTGTGGCTATCCTCCAATATGCAGACGATACTGTCATTTGCTTTGAGCATGACAAAGAAGCTGCGGTTAATTTGAAACTCTTGCTTTATATATTTGAGCTCATGTCGGGGCTTAAAATAAATTTCCTAAAGAGTGAAATCTTATACATAGGGGGGGATGATGGCATACTTACCTTTTACTCTGAGCTCTTCAATTGCCAAATTGGCCACTTTCCTATGAAATACTTAGGGGTTCCTGTGAGTTATTCCACTCTCCGTGCGTTAGATTGGAACTTTGTGGATGATAAATTCCTCAAACGCTGTGAATCATGGATTGGAAATGCAGCATCTTCAGGGGGAAGACTGACCTTACTCAATTCTTCCCTTACTAGCATCATATTCTACTACATGTCTATGTTTATGCTATCTAAGAAGGTTATTGAAAAATTAGATAAGCATAGAAAAAAGTTCTTTTGGCAAGAGACTGATGGTCGGAAAAGATATCACTTGGTCAAGTGGTCTAGAATATGTAGATCCAAAAACAAAGGGGGGCTGGGAGTTAAAGATCTACATAGACAGAATATCAGTCTCCTCAGCAAGTGGTGGTGGAAACTGGAAACCCAGCAAGGCCTTTGGCAGGAGATAATTCGTGCTAAGTATTTCAGAAATGATACGGTCCCCTCGGTGAAAAGTAAATTCGGGGATTCCCCCATCTGGAGAGCTATTATGAAAGTAAAGGAAAAATATTTGGCAGGCAGGGAAGTGATCTTAAACTCTGGGAATGTAGCCAGAATTTGGAATGATCCATTTAGAGGTGCTGCTCCTTTGCGTGATAAATTTCCGGCCTTATTCAACATTTGTAATTATCAGGAAATTACTGTTGCTGAATTTAAAAACTTTGAGGGTAATGACCTTTTTAGAAGAAATCTTCATCCTCCCCTCACGGATCAGTGGAACAATCTGGTTGTGGTGGTTAATTCCTGGCATTTATCTGATGAGGCTAATCAGATTAGCTTGTCTTTGGGTAAAAAAGGTAAATTCTCGACCAAATCGGTCTACGACTATTTGGAAAGATCCCTGGCTGGATGTGATTATAGATGGATCTGGAAAGCAATAATCCCCCTCAAAATCCAAATATTTCTTTGGCAAGTGTTCCAAGACGCGGTTCTGACTAGAGATGTCATGAGAAGGCGTAACTGGGCAGGCGATCGTAAATGCTCGTTTTGCAATAATGTGGAAACTTCACAACACCTTTTCTTTACCCGCCCTCTTGCTCGGGTGGTCTGGAGGACGGTCGGGTGTGTGTTGGGCACGTCTCTCTGTCCGAACAACATCTGGCAGTACTTCTCCTGGTTTTACAATTTCCTTCCTGATGGAGCTAAATTTTACACCTCTGGTTTGGCAGCAGTTTGTTGGGCAATCTGCAACAGTCGTAACCAGGCTACTTTTGAACACAAAGATCTCAAAATCCCTTTTAATGTGGTGTATGCTGCTTGTGGTTTTTTGACGTACTGGGCAGGTTTGAGGGCTGGTGATGATCGGGAGGCCATGGAGCGCGGATCCAAGATGCTCAGGTCCAGTGCTTCGACGGTGATGAGAATCTGCACGGCTCCAACCAAATCAGCGACGAACTGACCCCCCCCCCTCCATCAATTCGAGGCTTCGAGCTTTCTTCTGTCAGGATAGGCTACCTCACTCCTGCGCGAGTGCTCTGTTTGCTCGTCTGTGAGCCTGTGGGCATGGTGGTATTATACTGTTTTGGGTTCCTTTTGGAGACTACCTTTTGTTTAGGTCCTAGAGGTTTGCGTGATCACAGGTGTCACTGGGTTTTCGCCCCGCAATGAGCTGCTCGATGACGAGTACTCATGGTGGGTTTCCCAGTGGTGCCTTGAACTCGCCTTACCCCTTTCTAGCTTCCTTATGTTGAGTGTGGCTTTTGGGTCTTTGGTTACTGAACTATGTATTTCCGTTATGCTTATAATGGAAAGGGGTTAAGGCCCGGTTAAAAAAAAGGTATATGTACTTTTAGCACAACACAAAGTTGTGCATATGCTCTTAGATACTACTAGTACTTTCTAATTTAGATATCTTCTACTGTTGTCCTTTGGCTGTCTAATTAAGGTCTCAATTGATTTATCTGTTTCCATCTTACAAATGGTCAATGTTGGTCCAACTATGATTACGTATGACTGAGATTTGAGGACCAAATCGAACAAGACATAGACAATCTCACTTCTCAAAATTATCATTTGAAATGTCGGAGAAGTACGCACACACATTCATGATTGTGATGGTAATGTAATATATATTAATTCAAATTGATGTATAGTTATGTACATCAATGTATATTAGCACACGATACGTCGCAAGAATCCTACCCGATAAGAAACATGGTGTGAAAATAAACACCTATAGTATCAACAAATGGTTTTATTCACAACCACATGCGATCGTTTTAGGTGGTCCTATCCATATTGAAGGAACCGACATTATGAAATGCTTATCCATTTATGCCGGTTCCTTCATATATATGACAAAGTCTAAGACTGAAAGCCATATATGTAAGACAAAGTTCACAAACATCATAATATATGCATATCATGAAGCACAGATTGAAACTTTGCTAGGAGAAAAAAGTCTAATTTTCATGGCTACGTTGTTACCTTTTGGAATAATGAGATGCAGGAAAGCAAATGTCTCATGCTTGATACTCCATGCATCTCCTTTAAACAAGGGCCTCATGGCATCTCCAAGAAATAGCTCGTCACGACATCTCCAAGAAGTGGGTCTCTATCTCTATGGTCAACTGCTGCTCATAAAACCCTGATTAAAATACAAAAAACCACGGGAATGGCCCGATATCCCCTATATAAGAGCTCCATTTTTGGTATTGTTTCTATTCATATTAGCCATGGGGATAAGGGGCATCTCCCCATTTTCGTTCCCCTTGGACGAGAAGAGAGGGCAAGAGCAACAGAGGAGGAGACGCATGCTAGGGTGTTTTATCTATTACAGGTAATACAACTAAGTGAAAACTTTTTCAACATAGTGAGACAACCCCAAAGTCATGTCTCAATGTAGTGTTCGAGATATTTGCCATACCACACAAGCTCACTGAAGTCGGCGCATGAATCAATTCGACTTATTCATTCTCAACTCCAATCGGAAAGCTATGGTTCAGCTCTGCTCTGACTCGAAGTTGAATCTCTAAGGAAGATCGTGGATCGAATGCACACATTAAAGCTAGCTAGCTAGAGCTAGAGGATATAAGCGTCAAACAAGGGGAATCTCATCATCTTGCTTCGCTGTTTCTGCAGCAGCTTTGCGACAAGGTTAATGTTTCTTAAGCCGTGTTGATATGGACTCAATTATGTGGACATATTTTGTTGTTGCATTTATTTGCATTGTAGCAAACTTTGATACATGATGGATGTAATCTGTGTAATTTCCTATTGTGAAGTGCATCTTTATTGTTAATTACTATATGTTGCTTTCCGTGGTCCGCAATGGACAAAACGTACAATTAGTTGTTAACGTGCTGAAATAACCATGGGCTAAAAAAACTGAAAGCCCATGAGGCCACGAATGGGCTGAAAGATGTTGTGGGCCGCAGATGAGCCAAAAGCACTACGGGCTATAATTGGACCCAAACACATGATGGGTCGTTAAGGGGGCAAAAGACATCACGACCGAAAATAGTCTGAAAGACATGACATGGCGTTATGGGCCTAAAGACAACGCATGTCTTTTAATGGGCGCAAAGAGATGACGGGTCGTTAACGGGTCGAAAGACATCATGTTCCAGAAATGTCCCAAGGCCTAAGTTAGCCGAGAACCACCAGGGGCCATTAACAAGCCAAAACATAGCATATACCAAAAAATGTCCTAGAGACACCACGAGCTAGTAATGGTACAAAAGACACCAATGGTTGTAAATTGCCCGAGAAGGACCACGGGACTTTAATGGGCCGAAAGACACCATCGGCCATATATGGGCTATAAGAACCAATGGGGTGTAATCATGCCAATGACCCACATGCGGTAATGGCCTGAATTCACACACGTCCTAGTGTGTCTTATGAACCTGGGTCGTAAATGGGATATCTCCACGCAAGCCCTTAGTGGGCCTTCCGTGGGCAAGATCCTCTTAGTTTTTGATTATTTACCATGGGGGTTTAAACATGCCTTTGAGTGGACGCCCTTTTTAACTTAAGGGAAAATTGATCGATGTCATTGGCGAAAGTTGGATATTTATCCTACCACTCAAACGTTGTCTCTGGCATACGAGTAAAAATACAACGCATGATGATATTTCTCTCAACTTCACTCAGGGATAGGTTCCTAGTTAAGCATCAATATAGATCTAACTCCCGAATAACTTGGACCCCCATTAATAGTACGGTTTCCCAATGACTCAATGAATAAAATGAAACTATGAAAAATAACTACATCTTCATGTCGTCTTCATTTTTCTTCGTTGTAGTCTATTGTTCCTCGAACAGCCATCAGACCAATTGCGTCAACACAACAATTTTTAGGGGTCATCTCGCACATGCAATCTCCTCGAAAGGATAATGCTGAAATTAAGCTCAGCCATGTTCTATGCAGCGCAAATTATCTTCGCAGAAGTTTTAGCAAACTTCTCAATAACTCCAGGGACCATTTTACTTTGTGTGCACTAGCAAACACATTAGTCCCTCAAATTCTTTCCCAACAATCTCCAAAACACTCAAGAGTCACTAAATTGTACCAATAGTGCCTTTAATATGTTGAATGGAAATATATAGATGAGCATTGCCGGCAAAGCTTCCTTTGCCGAGAACCAGAACACAGGGACTCGGTAAAGTCTTTGCCGAGTGCTAAAACGTGAATCCGGGAAAGAAGAGAGACTTGACGGGCTGGACGGAGACGGTGAGTGCCACGTTGCAAAAACTTTGCCGAGTACTTGCGATAGGCACTCGACAAACATGAAAGCCCATGGTGAGACATGTCGACTCAATTATTTGCTGAGTTTGTCATTTGCCGAGTGGCCCACTCGGTGATACGGTGCCCAGGCAAGCCCCAACGGCCCCTTTTTGCTGAGATTGTTGGGAAACGTTGCCTGGAAAACAAAAATTTTCTACGCACATGCAAGATCTATCCATGGAGATGCATAGAAACGAGAGGGGAAGAGTGTGTCTATGTACCCTCATAGACCGTAAGCGGAAGCGTTTAACAAGACGGTTGATATAGTCGAACTTCTTCGCGCTCCAATCGATCAAGTACCTAACGTACGACACCTCCGTGTTCTGCACACGTTTAGCTCAGTGACATCCTCCGCCTTCTTGATCCAGCAAGACGGCGAGGTAGTAGATGAGTTCCGACAGCATGACGGCCTGGTCACGGTGATGGTGAAGTGATCTCCGCAGAGCTTCGCCTAAGCACTATGAAAATATGACCGGGGGTGTAAACGGTGGAGTGGGGCGCCACACACGGCTAGGCAATTGTCTGTTGTGTGCTAGGCGCCCCCCTCCCACATATATACAGGTGGGAGGGAGGGAGGAGCTGCCAAAAGAGGCGACCAAGTAGGAGGAATCCTACTTGGGGTCCCTCCCAAGCCGCGCCCTCCCCTTTCCTTATTTGGAGTGCGGGGAAAGGCAGGGGAGGGTGGCGCTCCCCCTTTCCTTTTTTCCCATGAGAGGGAAAGGCAGGAGGGGCTAGCCATCCCCATTTTCCTTCCCTAGGGCTGGCCAAACAAGGGAGGGGGCGCACCAGCCCCCTTGAGGGCTGGTATGTCCCCTCCTTTCGCCCATAAGGCCCATATCTTGCCAGGGGGTGCCCCGATTCCTTCCCGGTATGCCCCGAAACACTTCCGGTGTTCAAATACCACCGTCCTATATATCAATCTTTACCTCTCGACCACTTCGAGACTCCTCGTCATGTCTGTGATCTCATCTGGGACTCCGAACAACATCCGGTCACCAAAACATATAACTCATATAACACTATATCGTCAACGAACGTTATGCGTGTGGACCCTACGGGTTCGAGAACTATGTAGACATGACCGAGACACCTCTCCGGCCAATAACCAGTAGCGGAACCTGGATGCCCATATTGGCTCCTACATATTCTACGAAGATCTTTATCGGTTGAACCGTTATGACAACATACGTAATTCCCTTTGTCCATCGGTATGTTACTTGCCCGAGATTCGATCATCGGTATCTTCATACCTAGTTCAATCTCGTTACCGGCAAGTCTCTTTACTCATTCCGTAATACATCACCTCGTGACTAACTCCTTAGTCATTTGCTTGCAAGCTTATGATGTGTATTACCAAGAGGGCCCGGAGATACCTCGCCGATACTCGGAGTGACAAATCCTAATCTCGATCTATGCCAACTCAACAAACACCTTCCTAGATACCTGTAGAGCATCTTTATGATCAGCCAGTTATGTTGTGATGTTTGATAGCACAGAAGGTATTCCTCCGGTATCCGGGAGTTGCATAATCTCATAGTCGAAGGAATAAGTGTTTGACATGCAGAAAGCAATAATAATAAATTGAACGATCATTATGCTAAGCTAACAGATGGGTCTTGTCCATCACATCATTCTCCTAATGATGTGCTCCCGTTATCAAATGACAAGGCATGTCTATGGTTAGGAAGCCTTAACCATCTTTGGTCAACGAGCTAGTCTAGTAGGGGCTTACCAGTGACACATTATTTGTTTATGTATTCACACATGTATTTAAGTTTCCGATCAATACAATTCTAGCATGAATAATAAACCTTTATCATGATTTAGGAATATAATAATAACCATTTTATTATTGCCTATGGGCATATTTCCATCAGTCTCCCACTTGCACTAGAGTCAATAATCTAGTTCACATCACCATGTGCTTTAACACCCATAGTTCACATCGCCATGTGACCAACACCCAAAGAGTTTGCTAGAGTCAATAATCTAGTTCACATCGCCATGTGATTAACAACCAAAGAGTACTAAGGTGTGATCATGTTTTTCCTGTGAGAGGGGTTTAGTCAACGGGGCTGTCACATTTAGATCCGTATGTATTTTGCAAATTTCTATGTCTACAATGCTCTGCATGGAGCTACTCTAGCTAATTGCTCCCACTTTCAATATATATCCAGATCGAGACTCAGAGTCCTCCAGATTGGTGTCAAAGCTTGCATCAACATAACTCTTTACGACAAACTCTTTAGGTACCTAAGGATAATTTTGCCCGCTGTCCAGTGATCTACTCCTGGATCACTATTGTAACCCCTTGCCAAACTTATGGCAAGGCACACAATAGATTTGGTACATAGCATGGCGTACTTTATAGAACCTATGACCGAGGCATAGGGAATGACTTTCATTCTCTCTATATATTCTGCCGTAGTCGGGTTTTCAGTCTTACTCAACTTCACACCTTGTAACACAGGCAAGAACCCTTTCTTTGACTGATCCTATTTGAACTTGTTCAAATTTTTATCAAGGTATGTGCTTTGTGAAAGTCCTATCAAGCGTCTTGATCTGTCTCTATAGATCTTGATGCCCAATATATAAGCAGCTTCACCGAGGTCTTTCATTGAAAAATTCTTATTCAAGTATCTTTTTATGCTATCCAGAAATTCTATATCATTCCCGATCAACAATATGTCATCCACATATAATATCAGAAATGCTACAGAGCTCCCACTCACTTTCTTGTAAATACAGGCTTCACCATAAGTTTGTATAAAACCATATGCTTTGATCACCTCATCAAAGTGTATATTCCAACTCTGAGATGCTTGCACCAGTCCATAGATGGATCGCTGGAGTTTGCACACTTTGTTAGCACCTTTAGGATCGACAAAACCTTCGGGTTGCATCATATACAACTCTTCTTTAAGAAATCCATTAAGGAATGAAGTTTTGACATCCATTTGGCAGATTTCGTAATTATAAAATATGACAATTGCTAAGATGATTCGGACCGACTTAAGCATCGCTACGGGTGAGAAGGTCTCATCATAGTCAACTCCTTGAACTTGTCGAAAACCTTTCGCAACAAGTCGAGCTTTGTAGATGGTGACATTACCATCAGCATCTGTCTTCTTCCTGAAGATGCATTTATTCTCAATGGCTTGCCGATCATCGGGCAAGTCCACCAAACACTACTAGGGAAAACCCTAGCAGTAGCGCGGGTATTTTGCCTATCAGTAGCGCGGGACGTCGCGCTACTGATAAGGCGCTACAGCTAACGTGTAGCAGTGGCGCCTGTCGTCCCACGCTACTGCTATACATGGCTAGCAGTAGCGCGCTTTAGTGCAGAGCGCTACTGCTAATATCTGCAGCGCTTTTTTGTAGGATGCACTACTGGTAAGGCAGCGCTACTGCTAACTTTGTTCCCCTCGCTACTGCTAGTTTTATTAGTTTCTATTTTTTTCTGCATATTTGTTTTGTATTTGAATAGGCTTTATACAATAATCTTTAGCATATCATACACATACAAATGTAATCATAGCATATACATACAAATAGTCTCATCAAATCATGTCATCATCATAATCATCATCCAACACAAAGTGGCCTCTCGTCATCATCTCGAAAATAGCGATACAAGTCTCGATTACTTGCAACTACATCGTCATCCATCTAAACAATGATATACGCGAGAAGAGCTATCACTTTGAGTGAGAGCGGAACTATGCAGTACATGAGTTCGTATCCCTCTCTCGCATTAGCGTGAACCTAAACTAACTACTGCCTGTCGCTCGAAAACCGGAAACCGGTACACCTGGGCCTGACACTCCGGCCACTTGTCGTATATATACTCCTAGCATAGCACTTCTTCGCGATCGATGATCTATGCACCTGCATTGTCACATGAGTCGATGATATGCAACATATATAGTTGAGAAACAGAAAGAGACAGACTTGGCGCCGGTCTCAGTCTGAGCGCCGGTCTCGATGCCGGCTTGTATAGTAGTCCTGATCTTGTTAGGAAGCCGTTGCCTCTTTACTTTCGGTTCTATACCGGCTCCACTAGTCTGGGCACCGGTCTCAGGCTGAGCGCCGGTCTCGATGCTGGTCTCAGTCTCAGCGCCGGTCTCAGTCTCAGCGCCGGTCTCGATGTAGGTCTCAATCTCCAAAGTGACAGGTGGACCCAGCAACATCAACTCTTGATCGTCGGCTTCCCTCAAAAATTCTTCTGCCGCCAGGTAGACGTTGTCGCAGTCACCAGAACTCTGTCCTTCATCTTTGCTAGCCATGTTTCCTACGATTAAATCTAGTCAATTAATTCTAGACCTAATAAAATGAATAATGACATAAAAAAGGCCTATGCTTTGCAGGAACGTTGACTCCTTCCTAGTGCGGCAAATCGCGGGCACTCGATATGTCCTAGTTTGTAGCACAAGTCGATGGCGTGCGGCTCATGTAGCTCCGGGGGCGTTGACGTCGGCAGGAGACGGCGGCGAAGTAGGGCGACGGCGAATTGGGGAGACGGCGGTGAAGTGGGGCGAGAGATTTGGGGGAGAAGTGGTGGCCGGGGGAAACCGCTTTTGCGTTAAGTCAAACTTAGCGGTAGCGCGTTTCCGTAAAAGCGCTATAGCTATGTTAGCTATAGCGCTTTTCAGTAAACGCGCTACTGCTATAGCTATGTATTTTCCTTTTCTTTTCTTATTCCCTTTTATCTTTCTATAGCGGGGGTCTAAACAAGCGCTACTGCTACGTTATCTATAGCACCTCTGATGAACAGATGCTACTGCTATTCCTTTCTCCTTTTTCCCTTTTTCATTTATTTTTCTTTACATTTTATTTTTTTTCCTTTCTCCTTTTTTTATTTCTTTCATTTTCATTTACTTTTCTATTTGTTTTTCATTCAATTTTCTTTACATTAGCAGCAGCGCGTTTCACAGTAAACGCGCTGCTAAAATAAACTTAGCGGTAGCGCTTTTTCTAGAAGACCGCTACTACTATATGTAGCCTATCGCTTAGTAGTGAGAATTTTAGTAGTAGCACTTTTAAAAGTAGACGCGCTGCTACTACGTTTGTGTCTACAACGCGTTTATCCTGCATGCGCTACTGCTATTTAGCAGTAGCGCCATTTTTTAACTAGCGCTACTGCTAAAGTTCTGTGTATAAGGTTTTCCCTAGTAGTGAAAGTCCATACTTTGTTCTCATATTTGGATCCTATCTCAGATTTCATGGCTCATCATAGCTTCTTCATAGTTTGTAGGTTCGCCTTGGTCTAGTAACATGACTTCCAGAACAGGATTACCGTACCACTCTGGTGCGGATCGTACTTTGGTTGACCTACGAGGTTTAGTAGTAACTTGATCTGAAGTTTCATGATCATCATCATTAGCTTCCTCTCTAGTTGGTGTAGGCATCACGGGAACGGATTTATCTGATGTGCTACTTTCCAAACTGAGAGAAGGTACAATTACCTCATCAAGTTCTACTTTCTTCCCACTCACTTCTTTCGAGAGAAAATCCTTCTCTAGAAAGGTTCCATTCTTGGCAACAAAGATCTTGCTGTCGGATCACGGGTTCCACAGACCCTTGAGAGGTTCGAACTCTAGGGTGCGCACGAAGAACACTCTCTCCCCAGCGCGCTTGCTCAACGATTGCAGGGCCTAGCTCGATGAACCCAAAGAACAAGGGACACATGGGTTTATACTGGTTCGGGCCACCTCGCGGTGTAATACCCTACTCCAGTGTGTGGTGGATTGCCTCAGGGGGCTGAGGATGAACTAGTACAGTGGATGAACAGCCTCAAGAGGAGAGGTGTTCTTGAGCTCGATGAGATGGTGGGTGTGAGGATGACCTGAATGATCCGTGCCCTGCTACGGTAGTGGCTAGGTCCTATTTATAGTGGCCTTGGTCCTCTTCCCCAAATATTAAGGCGGGAAGGGATCCCACAACTACCAAGTTTGAAGGGGGACAACTAGTACAAGCTATCCTGACAAAAGTAGTCTTTGCTTGCCAAAGGCTCTGGTGGTGACGCTGGTGTGGGCTCCGCGATGACCTCCGTCCTGCTATCATGGCGGTCTTGATCTTGTTGCACCGATATGGAAACCTTTGCCTGATGCCTCGGGACTCCTCTCCTGTGCTTGCCTCCTTAGCACCAAAGAGGAAACTGGTACACTGCGCCCGCTGGCGCCCGCCAGGCCTTGGTCGTCATGGCTCACGTCACGCGAACCTCGCGAGGAGCCCCTCGCATAGATATCTCCGCTCCTCGGGAGCCAGCCTAGTGATACTGCCCCCAAGGAGGTCTTGGCGTCGTCCGCCTCGCGAGGGTCTTGGTGGTTGCTGTTGAAGCTGGGCCGTACCAGGCCGTTGGAGGAGCCACGTTCGCGGGCCGCAGGCGGGCAAGTCTGGGCACCCCCGTTCCCAGGACACCGACAGTAGCCCACGGGCCCAAGGCGCGCTCGAACTTGGCTTCGAGGCGAAGCCAAAAGGCAAGTGCGAAGCACCGTGGGCCCCAACCGCCTACAGCCTTGGTCGATGCATGGTGATTGATGGGGCGTGGGTGCTCCGCTTCCCTACGCTGCCTTGGCAACCGCACTCGCCTGACAAAAGGCTGGCGCACGCTACAGGGCCTTCATTGCCTTCCTTCGTCTTGCTCCAGACCCCCTTTCCTGTTCTCGCCCCAAGAGGCTCCCGATCTGCCTGAATTCCTCTCCGAGCCCGCAGCCAATGGCGCCCGACAAGGTGAAGGCCGTACACTCGCCCTCCTGGTACGAGCCTGCCCTGAGTGCGCCCACAGTCTCGGAAAAGAACCTTGCTGCCGCGCTCCTAATGGCGGCGGGCGGCAGCAATGAGGGGAAAGGGACCGCGCTCCGGGTCGGCTCCGCCGAGCCGGAGGCTTCAGGCAGTACCTTCTATCATTTCTTTATGCACAGCGTCTTCGCAGGGCTGGGCCCCCTTTCTCCGACTTCTTCTATGCCGTCCTCAGCCACTGCAATCTCCACGCCCTCCATCTTCACCCCAACTCCGTCCTCCTCCCGTCGATCTTTCCTTTTATTGCAAGGCATTTGTGGGGGTGATGCCGTCCGTGGTGCTGCTTCGCCACTTCTTCTACATCTGTAACAAGGAGGGCCAGTGCTCGGGGTGCGCCAATTTCGGTGCGGCCAATGGGACCAATGCAATCTCAAGAGCCAGAAACAAGGTCGAGGGCTTTAGGAACAAGTGGGTCCTCATGGATGCCAAGAGCTCCTACCCTCGGCTGGCGCTGCCAACGGGGATGCCTTCGCCTCACGAGGGATGGCTCAGCGTGAAGCTCGCCGACCCCCAAGCGAAGCAGGTGCTGGAGAAGATGGTTGCCGACCTAAAGCCTGACGACCCGAAGGCGGAGAAACTGACGGGGCCATGATCGCCAAAGAGTTCCTATCGCAGCGCCTGGCTCCACTCCAGGCGTGCTCGCGTCCCTTGTGGGGGCTCATGGAAGAGGGAAGCGACCTTCGTCTGAGCCCGGACACCTTGTCAGACGAGGAGCTGGTCAAGGCCCTCCATCTCCTGGTCAGGGAGGACCAGGGGTACCCGCCAGATACCCATCTTCCGCTGTACCGCCGCCCAGACAGAGCGGAGGTCGCCGGCTCCATGCCCGTGTTCAACGAGCACGGGCTCGTTTCGCCGGCGTCGAGCGAGGCCCCGATGGTGGTGTCCTTCGGCGAGTCCAACGAGGAGGAGTGGTCAGACTCAGAGGCGACCTGGGTGGGGGCAGGGCAGACTTCTCCTCCACGCATGGCAGACCTCTCCGCACCCTCCCCGATGATGATGAGGCTGGCGAGCACCCGATGAGGGAGCTGCTGAGCCCCCCCCGGGGTCACCACGAGGTCTAGGGGCACCCACCCGAAGAATCCGCCGGTCGGGGTCTTGAAGAAGAGCAGATTAGCGCTGATCTCCCGAGGCAGTGCCTCCACCTCGCCGCCTACCGGTGCTACCACGGATCCGACCGTCTTACCCTCATCTGCCCCTGGGGCTCGCGCGCCAGTGCCCCAGATCACGAAGCCTTCGGGCTTGGTGCTTCAGAAGAGGGCAAGGGAGTATGCCGCCGTGGACCAGTAAGTGCTCCGCCTTGATCTTTTGTTCCTATCCTTGCCGCTGTTCCTTGATGCTTCTCCCTTGTACTGTCAGGCCAACGCCGGTGGTGAAGCAGAAGAAGGAGATGGCCGTGACCCCCGGGGCCCAACAGCCTGCCGCGGCCGCGCCACCTCTGGTGCGAATAGACGGTGGCGATTCGCGCGCCTCAGCAGCCGGGTTGTCCTCACGAGATTCAGGGGCCCGACCTCAAGAGAAGGCGATCTCCATGGCCAAGCCGGCTCCGGAGGCGCCTGCCCCCGGCCTCATCCGCTGCTGCCAACCTGCAGGCCTTGGCGCCGATGTTGCCTCCTCCTCTTCCCATCACGCCACTGGGCCGTGGTCCTTCTGCCTCGCCTGACGCTCTGGAGGAGGCTCTTTCCGCACTGACCTAGCTTCGGGACGACCTTCGAGGCGCCGACTGTTGCCTGGCGTCAGGGCGCCTTGAGTTGATCTTGGGGTGGCGGCGATCCGACGCGTCTATTACGGCGGATTCGAGCCAGGCCATAGCAGCCTCCGAGGAAGGTGAGCGGGCCGCTGGCCTGGCCGCGGCTGCCCATGACGTGGCGCTGAAGGATGCTGAGGCTGCCAAGGAGCGTTGCCGGTTGGCGGAGGCCGAGCTGGAGACCATGCGCAATGAGCGCACCGTCGAGGCTCATCGGCGCGAGGCATGGGAGGGGAAAATAAAGGCTCGAGAAGACGCGGTCACTGGTCGTGACACCGAGCTGGAGCAGTCTGCGCGGGCGCGGGCCGCACAGCATGGCTACCTCGAGGAACTAGAGAAGAAGGTGGAGGCAGAGAAGGCCCAGCTGGAAGCCAAGGCGAATTGGTTCTTGTTGAAGATCGTGCTGCCTTCAAATCCCTTGAGCTGAAGTCCCGCGAGGCACTACAGGAGCTCTACGGGAAGGGCTTGAAGAAGTCGTTGGTGACGACGAGGAAGGCCCCGCCGAGCTACTCCCTCATCTTGTCACGACGCTCGAGGGCGTCGTTAATGGGATCGGTCCCATAGTGGAGGGGGAAGCCCGCGCGCTCTCCGCTTCAGCTCTGACGTGCGTCTTCAGTCATCTTCATCTTCGTGACCCCAGCGTCGACCTCGGCACCCTGCTTGAGCCCGTGGACGTGGAGCACTGCGAGGCTGCTGCCAAAGCCGTGAAGGACCGGGTGGAGGCCCTGCTGGGGAAATTCCTCGCCATCGACCCCACGCGCCCGGCTGATGGTGCCGCCGACCCTGCGGCGCCGGCGGACGGCACGGGCGGCGGCAACGTCATTGTCGAAGGGGCACTCCTTGCGGGTGACGGCAGCGCCCGAGGCTGAAGAGTAGGGTTGCTGGCGGCGCTTCCCTCCACTTTTATTTCCTGCAACATGCACCGTGCCTTGTGGAGGCGTTAAAACTTGTGTTTGGTATTTGAAGAATAGTATGTTTTGTAATAATTTTTAGGGCTTATTCCATCTGTGCCCCTAATTCCTTAGTTGTGCTCAGTTTTCCCCACACTTCAAACTTTTGCTCACTTTTCCCCACTCCCTTAGCTGAAACTATCACAAATGTTCATAACAGACGTTTGCCGTCTTGGCCGTTAACTGACTTGTGGGGCCACGTTGGACTCTGTTGAATGTGCCTGCGGCTTCGCTGGTTGGGCCGTGTTTGTGTTCATAGGACGGGCCCATTAGTTTGTTGGTAATAAATTAAAAAAGCATGCTATCGATGGATGCAGCCTGCTATGCATGCCCGGCTTTGGCATCGATGTAGGTTGCTATGCATGCGAACACCGCCACGCACGCATCTAGTGACCTAGACCTAAACGCATGCATGCACGCCGACACGCACGCATCGATCCGTGCCGCACGGTTGCCGGTGGATTTAGCTCCGCAGCGTCATTTCACGCGTCGCAGGCATACGTGCCGGTGGCAGAAGAGGCAGGCTGCACGCACGCTCGCGTCCATATGTCGAGGCATCGGTTCACGCCGCATGGCTACCGCTCGATTCAGTTGTGGGAGGCAAGCAGCCGCCAACGCAGAGCACGCAGAAGGGGGAGGCAGGCAGCCGCCAACACAGAGCACGCAAAGCACGCTCGCATCGACTCACATTCACACATTGATGATCGCATCGGTTCACGCACGCACTGAGTCACGATCTACACCGTTCGCGCGTGTACCCACTTCGTCTCCCCCGACTATTTAAATTGCCCTTCATTGCCTCTTCTTCTACAGATCCATCTGCGCCTCCCACTTCTCTTCTTCCCCCCAAAGCCAAAGCCGTTCCACTCAGCAAAGCGTTCAAGATGCAGTACAACGGGCCGACGTTCCAAGAGCCACCCACCGTGCCGAACGGCGGTACCTCACCAACGTCGTCGTCGAGGCATTGCTCCACGTGTGGGCGTTCTCACGCTGGAGGGGTAGCACTGAGCTTGCACGGGGGTTCCTCCGTGCGGGCTTCCACCACCTCCCGGCGGGCTCGCCGCCCATGTTCAACCTCTCGTGGAGCAGTGTCCCCACGCCAACGCTCCAGTGGTAGGGCTCGTCGTCCACTTCACCAACAGGTTCGATGCCTACTACCTGGTCGGCAAGGTGTATTGGTGTGGGTGCGAGAGCCTCCCGTACTACCTCGGTGAGAACGGCCTTGAGGAGGAGTAGTACTGAAGCCGGCGGTTAAGGTGAAGACGATGGTGAAGACATGGCGGTGTTGCCCTAGCTACCCTATCTACTATGTACTGTGAGTTTGGTGTGTGTGTTGCCCGACCTAGCTACCCTATCTATGCATGTAAGGTTAATTATTATTATCTATCGGTGTCGTGTTATATGTAAGAACTTATGTTGCCCTAGCAACCCTACCTAAGTTAAGTTATGTGTGTTATATTAATGCTTTGTTATGTTTGTATTTTGTTTGTCCCAAGTTTAGACATGGCTAATTGGCGTGGGAAAAATTAACCAAACTAACTAAAAATGATGTGTTTATAGATGCCTTCTAAAAATAAGAACATATTGTACATTTGTACAAGGCCTTGAGAGCTCTGTATTTTTTAGGTATTCCAAGAATACTTTGGTTTTCAGAAATATTGAAGTATCAAATACTTTGAGATGTTTGGCTTTAGTCAAAAGTGTAGTTTTATATACTTTAATATGTAGAAAACTACACTATGCTTGAAGTATATAAAAAAGAGGGTTGGACCTCTTTTTCCAATCATGAAGTATTGGTTCGCTAGGCATAATAATACTGCGGTTTGCAAATACTTTGATTCTAAAAAATGAAGGGACCCATAAAGGAAAGCCAAAAAAATTCCTCAATGAGATAGAAGAGATTGGGCAATCAAATTAATGAAAAAAGCAATCAGAAACAAAAAAGAACAAAGCAATCATTCCTAAACAAAAAAAGAAACATCGCTTGTTTCTGGGCCTGATTTATCCTTTGTGGGCCTATTGCAGCTTGATTCTCTTTGGGCCCGCGAACTAGGTTTTTTTTCTAGTAGAACTGACGAACTCGAGGACAAAAGTTTGGCAAGTGCAAGAGAGAAGAGATGAACTTGATGTATATCCCTTGTGCTGCTCAAGTACTGCTTACTGTCATCTGACGAGCTAGGTTATGATCCAACACTCGAGGTTATTAGCTAACAAAATAATCCTATCACTAAACTGGTAGTTGTCTTCTGCCGAAACTGAAAGTGTCAAAACTTAACAGTAAACTGCATACATTCTGAGATTGACAGTTGCACTAAACAGAGTTGCATTTGAGATAAACAGACTTGGATTGCTAAACAGTGGCAACAACAGTAGACAAACATCTCTAACGAGAGATGGCCATCAAGTAAATAATTCCTAGAGCAAGTATTCCTAAAGCTATCAGATTGGATTGCTTCTTCAACTCAATCAGCTGCTTGAAGTTCTTGTTCATCTTCTTCAATTCCGTCTTCAGTTCGACATCTACCACCGTCGGGTATTCCGGACGCGCTGCTGCTGCCGGAGCGGCACTGTCATGGGGCAGATTGAACTCCTGGATTGCATTCCCCCTCGAATCCAGCAAGCCCAACCCTTGAAGCCTCTGGATGTAATCATCCATCCACTCGAAATGGTGGCACTTCTTCATGATCTGAAAACGAAATCATGTAACCTAAATCCAAATCTGACAGATTTTTTGAGAAATTAGAGATAAAGGATGCGAGGAAAACTCAGATCTAACTTGCCCCTCCGGCTTGCTCTCGCATTTGACGAACTCGCGCCCAAAGTTCCCATTCTTCTCCTCCTTCAAAGTCAACCGCTTCAGTGGCGCAGTCCATGGGCAGTCAGTGCATCGAGTCATCGGCACTGGACCATACACCGGCCACGTGGAACAGGGGGCTGACGAGGAGGTCGGCATATCGCCCGGGAGGAAGAAACAGAGGAATTGCTCGAGAGGAAGAAGAACGAGAAGATGGGGAAAGAAACAGAGGAATTGCTCAATCTGCTCGATGCCTTTGTCTGTCAGATGGAGAAGAGGAGAAGGGGAAGCTATATTGACGATTTGCCACATTGTATTTTGTAGTTTGAATATTTGAACCAACTCTTAACACTGACATGTGGTAGTCATGTGCGAAAAATACAATTTCATATGTAAAGTGGGGCAGATCGTAAAAACCCGAGAAGGACAGTGCAGTAGCCAATCAGGATGCATCACGCGGATCGCGCATGCCTGCCCCACATCTGACGGGTGGTGTTTGGCGCTTGGTAGGATCCGACGGCGGACGTTCGACGCTAGGGTCTGGAGCATTTCTGCGGGGTTATGAGCGAGTCAACGGGGTTATTAGGGTTTGACCAGCTTTCAAATGGCCATAACTAAATTATAAAAAATCACAAAAATATAAAACAAACGTAGTTCGTCCGTTTATGAGACCTAGTTACCAAAAAAATATAAACTCGGTATAGGGGCATTTTTTTGAAAAAACATTTTTTGAAGTGATTTGTCGAAATTAAGTTCAAATGTTTTTTAAAAATTCAAAAAAAATCAAAATGTTGTAATTCTTGTGCACATAGCTGTCATATGTGACAAGGTTATGAGAAAAAAATATAAACTTGGTGTAGGTCATTTTCATGAAAAAAGCCTTCACACAAATGAGCTATCACCTATGAACATGTTCAAAGTTCGTAGAACAGGGAGAGAGGGTTTAGGGTTTGAAAAAAATCAAAATAATTCAAAAAAAATCAGAAAAATCTCCATAGCTTCATTTTGGAGTGAATAAGAAGGATCTGAACTTACTTTTTCATTTTCATATCTAAAACGTGTTATTTGACGGTTTTGAATTAAAAGCATATTTTTTCAAAAAAATGTATTAATATGAATATTAATCAATAGATAGTGAGACTTTGTTTTTACCCTATATATATGGAACAAGTGTTAATAAAAATATATATGCCTCATTTAGGCAAGGTCAAAAAAAACTTGATTTCAAATAGGGCTGTTTACCCTAGCTTTCGAGCTCGTTTCTAGCACATTTCTCGTTCGGACTGTTCACCTACGAATATTGGATTTCAAATGCTCGATCAAATACACCGCAGAGAGCAATAAACCTCCAATGTTCAACTTCAACTTTGGCTCAAATCCAAATTTTGGCCCAAATTCAAATATTGATTTAAATTCAAATTTTGATGGAAATTTGAATTCTGACTCAAATAAGAAACCAAAGTAGAAGCAACATTATTACAACTGATAAGTTTTCACAGTAGCTCAAATCTACCAAGTTTTAAGATGCCAACATCTTAATACAAATCTACCAAGTTTTAAGCAATCGACTCGCCCTCAAATTGACAACACAAACATTTCCCAACAACTTAATTCAAATTTTCGACTTGCTCCATGTGTTTGCAGCTGGCTTCACCGTCTTGCTCCTAGTTTCCCTAGTTGAGATGCTCTTTTCTTTCAGACTCTTGTTCCTTTTGATCTTGGGCTTTACTTGGGGTTTTCCCTGTGGAGGTGCTGATGGAGTAGTTCCACTCGCCGAGCACTTGACGACCATTTGACGGTCATCTATGGGTTCAGTAATCTTTAAAGGCACAATTGGAAAAATTACCCCCTCCTCTTCCTCTCTTATAGCTTCAAAACCATCAAAGGCCATGGTTTCAAAATCTTCTGCTTCTTCATCTCTTGGCCTTTTCTCCCTAGAGCTGGTAAATAAAATTATAAGCCATAGGCAAAAAAGAGAACAAATGCAAACAAAAGGGTAGCTGCATTCTACAAAGGGTGCAAACACATACCAAGATGCTTCATTTGCTGCTGCATTCTCCACTGCTTCATTTGCTGCTGCATTCTCCACTGCATCTTCAGTCTCCATTGCTGCTGCATTCTCCTCAGCATTGGCCGCTGTCCATCTTTCCTCCTCTCCAAATGATGCATCCACTGCATTGGTACAAAGCCTAGCAATATGCCCCAGAACTCCACATTTTTTGCAAGCACGCTTCTTTTGTAGACGACCCTCCTCACCTGCTCTAATCCTCTGGTTCCTTGGTCTTCCTGGTGGTCTAGTAATGACAGGAGCGTGGAGTTTGAACCCTGGATCTACTATGTTCCATTGATCTTTCCCCAATAGTGCAGGCACATTGTCAGCATAAGCAGCCATAAATTTGGCAACAGAGAAATACTCAGAGCAATATTGATCAACTTCACCATCTGCACCCCCGATAACGGTCATCAGATGTAGGGCATGTATGCATGGCTTCCCACGGATCTGCCATTGCCTACAAGTACATTCTCTAGTACTTAGGTTCACAGGATACCTCCATACCCTATTTTTAGTGTCAGTATAGGTAACCTCTCCCTCATATGTACCAGATCGAATACATTTCATCTTCAGTCCTCTTGCCTTGAAGTGCAATGCCTTAATCAGTGATGGGAGCATTTGATGACCAACATATTGTGTTTCTGCAATTCTTTTGCGAAGAGCCATCTTTATCATGATCATTTTGCCTCATCTTGTCAAATGCTTGCCACAACAAGAGCCCTTTCACTGACTTAAACTTTGAATTGAAGCATTCTGCAAGGTTGCTGGTCACATAATCTACTTTGCAGATTTTGTTGAATTTGCTTCTTGACCACACCTTACCATGATGTGCATCCATGTACTCCTTCACAAGAGGATTTTGAGCATACAACACTCTCAAATGGTGTTCATGCTTCCTTTTGCTGCATGTGTATGATGCTGGCCATAAGTTCTCATCATAAACTTTACCTTTGAACTTCTTTTTGAAATTATGCGCTAGGTGTCGCATACATTCCCTATGCTCCACTCTAGGGAATACAATTTCGACTGCAGTCTCTAAACCCTTGCAAGCATCTGTGTGTATAGCTAAACCTGGGGGTGTGCCTATAATGTTGCGCAACTGCTGCAGAAACCAGACCCAACTTTCCTCAGACTATACCTCCACCACACCAAATGCAACTGGGAATAGCTAGTTGTGTCCATCAACTACAGAAGCTGCTACTAGCTGTCCTCTCCATCTTCCAGTCAAATGTGTAGCATCTACAGCCAAATAGGGCCTGCAACCATCTAGAAACCCCTGCCAGCAAGCCTTGAAACAAACAAAAGCCCTTCTGAAGCACTCCTTCTGAAATGACTTCCCTTTTATTTTGAATGGAACTATATGCTTGTCAATCTCTACAACACTCCCTGGACTTGCCATCTCCACTTCAGCTTTGAAAGTGTAAAGCAGCTGAAAACTGTCATTCCATTAACCATTAATTCTGTCAAGAGCCTTTTCCCTAGCATTGAAAATTCTCATGTAAGGAATTTCTATCTTGTACTTCTCAAAAAGCTTCCCACGGAGTGCTGTTGGACCAAGTCTAGGTTCTTCTCTCAGCCAATCCAATATAGCATTTGCCACCCACCTAGTTTTTGCTAGCTTGGTTTTGGCCTTCCCCCTCCCCCTCCGGGTAGGCACAGCCTCGTCAGGTTCTGCATCTTCTTCTACACCAACTGCAGAAGGTACACGAGAAGCAACAGCTGAATCGGAACCAGAATTGCCAGCAGGCATGTTGTGGCTCCATGAACCACTTGCTTTACTTGGTGTCGACCTACAAGGAGTGCTGGGGTGCTGGCTATTAGCATAGACAGATGATGTCTGAACTCCCTTCCCCTTCGCCCGTTCTGCGCGTGGCTGAAGCACATCGATTTGGAGTTTACCGAATCGGCAGCCAGCAATCCCAGCAAAAAGCAATGGCATATGATTGTCGCAAGTTAGTGGGAGAAATCTTTGCTCATCACTGCTGAAGTAATTCAGTTCAACAGCATCAGCATCACTCGAGGGATAGGTGTTTCGGAGCTCAGCTCGCAAATCTTTGAAAGTTATGCTGGTTTCTACCACTTTGGGATAGAAAATGATGAAATCAAATGCGGTCTAGTACCACGCAGCACACTAGTTTCCATTCTAATCGCCAGCGATCAATCCTATTTTGTTGAAGGAAACAAAGGCTTCAGTTAGCCGGGTAAAATCGAGCACAAATTCGAACGATTCAAGCAAACAGATGCCAAATACGTCCTACAATTTGACTTAGAACGTCAATTCGAGAGCAATGCTTACCCAGGCTTAATCCATGAATTATCTGCCGCGGATTCGACCCAATCCTCTCCACGGTCGACTGCATTCCGGGCGTCCTCACTCAACATCGCTATGTAATCCCAGATGGGGAGGTGGGCTATATCTGGCGGAGACACGGCGTTGCCGACGAACGGAATAGGGGCATAGGGTGGAGGAAACAACTGCGGTGGACGCGGCACGACGCCAGCGGAGGGGGCGGGGCGGCGCGGTGCAGTGCGGCCTGTCTAGATCTGTTTCAGATTCAGACAAGCTGCCCAATACGTGTCTCCTTGCGGTCCCACCCGTCAGCAAGCAATAGTCAGACGAGGACTAGGCCCCACTCGTCAGCAATTAACAGTCAATGGACGGTTAAGACGGCAAACGCCCGCTATGAGCATTTGTGAGAGTTTTAGCTAAGGAAGAAGGGAAAAGTGAGCAAACGTTTGGAGCGTGGGGAAAAGTGAGCACAACTAAGGAACCAGGGGCACTAATATAGATATCCCTAATTTTTAAGGTTCCGCGATTTCCTTCCCGCTGCTTTAGTGTTCTGCGTCGGCAAGGCTCGGCCCCGCGCATGCCTCAGCCACCGTTGGGTCGTCCAGATCACCAGGACGAGGCCAAGGGGTGAGGGGCTACGTGACCAGTTAGACTCCTGAGTCGCGATGCTCAGGAGTCCCCCTTGACGTACAAACAGCCCCTGGGAAGGGAATGCGAAAGTAGGCCTTAGTGTTCTGCGTCGGCAGGGCCCGGCCCCGCGCATGCTTCAGCCGCCGTTGGGTCATCCGAATCACCAGGACGAAGCCAAGGGGTGAGGAGCTACGTGACCAGTTAGGCTCCTGAGTCGCGGTGCTCAGGAGTCCTCCTTGACATACGAACGGACCTTCATACCTGTCCTCGTCGGGGTCCCGCTCAGGAGGGGCGCGCGACTACCAGGTCCAGGGGACCTGGCAGGGTGGCGTACGCTAGGCGTGACCTGAGCATAGCCCCCCATGCCCAGCCCCCTCGTGTGACTCTCCCGAGGGGAAAGTGTTACGATGAGGCTGGACACTAAGCCTGGTGGCTCCCCTAGGTTGATGTGGCCATGGGGCCGCCCCCAGTTGTTTATCACCAGCGCGGAGCATAGCGCTTCCGCACTTGCACGGGCATAGCCGCTCCTCGAGCGTGTCGACTGCCAGCGCGGAGCATGGTGCTTCCACTAGTGCGTGGGTGAGGGCTCCCTCTGAGTGGAGCCCCCGGGGCGTGTACATCCTTGCCCTGACACGTGGCTTGCACGGCAGGGCCAGACGAGGTGTGTATGGGCACACGTGAGCCAACGCGGGACTTACGAGGCCCTACCTCAAGGCGGGTTGCGGCTTAACTTGGTTGTTGTCAGCTGTGGTAGTCCTGCGAGATGGTTAGATAACCTGTGCCGAATGAATCTCTTGAGGCGATCACATGAGAAGGCCAAACACCAACGACCCCAGGAGGTGACATGAACGGGGCCGACCCACCAGACAGAGCTCAGTCGTTGGGTTTATTGGCGCTGCAGGAACGGACCCGAGCACAGATGCCGTGCCCGGTCTTCTCATGCGAAAAATCCTGAAGAAAGACAGCCGGCGCATGGCTCCCGTGGTGGCGAGGCACCAGGTCGCGCGCCCTAGCTCATCCGCCCGTGATTAGCTCATGGAGAGCCAAGAACCAAGGGCCATGGGAGGTGACGTACACGGGGCTGGCCCGGGAGCCAGAGCTCAACCACTTGGATTTAGAGACGCTGCAGGGACGGACCCGAGCACACACGCCGTGCCGGCCTTTAATCATGAGGCGGTCGCGGGTGGGCTCGCAAGGGTACACAATGTTCATGGCATCGAAGTGCCGGACTGGCACATGATAATCATAGGATAACTCATGGGAGGAAGCAAGCTAATTCAGGTAGATGTATGAACGATACATGCCACAGGGACGGACCCATGCAGCTTGGGGATGATGCAGCTCGAGGGGCGCCCCCAATAGAGTAAGCTAAAGACGCAAAAGGATACATGTCGCAGGGACAGGCCCATGCGACTTGGGGATAATGTAGTCTGAGGGGTGCCCCCAACTAAACAAACCAGAAAATGTCATCTGGCACCATTGCTGATGAGGTGTTGAAGCAGCTGAAGACGCATGTTGAAGAAGCTGCTCCTCACGAGCCACTTGGGTCTAGAGCCTCGGGAGGCTTTGGGGGCCCGAGAGGCTCGTGAAGAACCGTCACCATCTCCTCCAGGACGGCGTGATGCCTGGCCTCCTGAGCCGCCAGAACGCTTCGCAGGTGGCGCTGGAAGGTGATAGCCATGTTCTGCAGGCCGAAGGGCATGCGAACATAGCTTTGAGGGGGACCCTCGCACCGAGCAACGCGCGAAGGCCAAAAGAGCTCCTGGGATGCGGCCCTGTTGAGCCTCGGGATGTTGACGCAGACACGCAGCTCGTCGTCCTTGCTAGGACAAGAAGCTGCGCCCTGTGGTGGGCGGCGATCGCCGCGCATGGCTCTCGCCTCTTGAAGCTCCTCGGTCGCCTTGGTGATGCACTCCTGAGCACCAGGCACTCCATGCCTCGTGCCCTCGTGAGGGAAGCGTGCGGTGAAGCATGCTTCCACGTGGTTCCCGAGCGCCTCCCTCGTGACATTGGCTAAGTCAGAGGCCCTCCAGAAGAGAGCCCCTAAGTCCAGCCTGAGGAGGGAGCCGGGCACGCCTTCCTATGCGAGAGAGGGAGGCGCCCCATCCGTGGGCGCTGGACCTGAGGTGGTGCCACCAGAGACACCGCTCTCCTGAGGCTCTTGGCGGAGCAACTGCTTCTTCTTCTTGGGGACAGCCTCAGGAGGGTAGATAGCGCCTTCGTTGTCCGGGTCTTCAATCACTGCAGCTTGGTAGGCACGCTCAAGGGAGCACACTGCATCCTTCTCCTCGCAAGCGACTGTGATGACGCCACAGCTTCCTGGCATCTTGAGGACGTTGTAGCCATAGTGGGTCACCGTCATGAACTTGGCCAGGGCCGGATACCCAAGGATGGCATTGTGTGGAAGGCGAATGTGGGCGACGTCGAAGTCGACGAGCTCGGTGCGGTAGTTGTCGCGTTGGCCAAAGGTGACAGGGAGGCGGATCTGCCCTATCGGGGTGGTGGAGCCATCGGTCACTCCTGAGAAGGGCTTGGTGGGCTGCAGCTGATCATATGGCACTTGGAGGCGGTCGAATGTCTCTACGGAAAGGACATAAAGCCCCGTGTCGCCATCGATGAGGGTCTTGGTGACGAGGACATTGCTGATGACGGGTGAGCAGAGCATTGGGAGGGCACTAGCAGTTGCTGCGCACTTGAGCTGGTCGGACGAGCTAAAGGTGATGGTACACTTGGACCACCTGAGCGGACGCGTGGCCTCGAGCCTGGGGAGGGCGGCGTTCACCTCATTGCTGAACTGCTTGAAGATGCGATGAGATGCTGGGGCCTGAGCACCATCCAAGATGCAGGCTATGGCACGAGGCTCCTGGAAGCCCCCAGCCCCCTCGTCCTAGTGATGGTCGTCGTTCCTCCTCGGTGGCGGTTGCAGCGGAGGGAGCCCGGCCTTGCCCTGAGGACGGTCCTCACGAGGCTGGTCCGTCCAGGCGCCCTCTCGAGGCTGGTCCTGCCAGCGGTCCTCGCGAGGCTGGTTGCACCACTCCTGGCGGGGGCCGCGGTCGTCCCAGCGTCCTCCACTTCGGCCTCCTCCACGGTCGTAGCCTCGGTCATTGCGCTCGGAGCGTTGACTGAAGCGCCCATCGCGGATGGCCCTGAGCTCCTGACAGTCGTTGGTGTTGTGGCTGTGTACGTTAGGGAAGGCGCAGAACGGGCGGTTGGCCTTGGACGACTCTGGGTGGTCGCAGCCGCGCTTCATCTCTGGTTCTGCCACGAGCACGGCAGCCTCCTTGCACTTCACGTCCTTGGTCTTGGCCTTCTTGTCTTCTGGGTCTGCAGCTGGAAGCTCGAGGTGGGAGAGGCGTCCCTCCTCAGGTCTCGCACACTTGGTCGCCATGTTGAACATCTCCAGAGCCGTGCACAGGTCCTCGTGTATGGCGAGCTCTTCCCTCATCTTGACATCACGGACGCCATCAGAAAATGCTGAGATGATGGCCTCGTCCGTCACCTTGGGAATCTTGAGGCGAACGTTGTTGAAGCGTTGGATGTACTTCTGTAGGGTTTCCCTTGGCTGCTGCTTGGTGCGCCGCAGGTCGCCTGCGGCAGGCGGGCAGTCGCGAGTACCCTGGAATTTGGCGATGAAACGCTCACACATCTCGCCCCAGGAGGAGATCGATCCTGCACGTAGGTTCAGGAGCCACGAGCACGCGCCATCCTTGAGACCCATGGGGAACCAGTTTGCCATGACCTTCTCGTCGCTGTTAGCTGCCTCGATGCTCAACTCGTAGAGCTGCAGGAACTCAACAGGGTCAGGGGTGCCGTCGTAGCGCGGAGGCAGGTTGGGCTCGAACTTGCCAGGCCAGACAACACTGCGCAGCTCGGGGATGAAGGCGCGGCAGCCCTCGGTGGTCACCGGAGGTCGTCGTGGAGGTGGAGCCTGGTCTTGGTACCCACGCGCCGCCGCCGCAAATGGCGTGCGGGCCTGGCGTGGTGGTGCAGGGAGCGCGGGAGCTTCTTCTCGCCACCGCTGGATCTCTTGGTAGCTTTCTTCTTTGTGTGCGGGTACCCTGCATGGTGGGTCGCGCGCCTTGGCTCGAGGACGACATCTTGATGAGGAGGTGGTGGAGGCGCTCCATGGGCTACGTCGCCCATAGCGGGAGGCGGGTAAGGTAGTGAAAGGTTCAGTACAGGAGAGCCCCAAGCGGCGCTGACGAGCTCGGCGATGCGGTCCAGCCAGTGCTCGTAGAGGTCGTCGACGGGGCGGTAGCGCAACAGCTTGCACGCCATTTGTAGCACAACCTGCGTGTCCGCGGGCCCGCGACGAGCATGAGACGATGAGCCGGCCGGAGTCAGCGATGGGATGGGGGTGCGTCCGTCCCTCCGCACGGAGGGGTGTAGCGAGGGTAAGGCCTGGGCTGGCGCAAATTGAGATTGGGTTGTTTATATTGGGTACAATTGCGAGTCGGAACTTGTGAATGTGTACACTCGTCAGCGGATTCCACTTCCCAAAATCTCAGAGTGCCCTGAGGTTGAGCACACAGATGATCTACGTACGTTCAAATACGATCATGGTGACTGTCGTCTACGGAAGATAGCAATTTGTCGAGTTCCCAACCGCTCTTGGAATTACAAGAACTATGAAGTTGTTGCTATCTTCGACAAGCTTGTTGCCTGTAACACCCCGCATGTAACTTGCCATATTTGTAACTCCGACTCTTGCCATTTCCGGCTATGTGTTATGATTTTCCCTCCGTTGTCGGGTTTTGCCTTTCGTTTTGTATTTTGTCATGTCATGCATTTTCATATCATGTCATCATGTGCATTACGTGTTCGTCTCATGCATCCGAGCATTTTCCCCGTTGTCCGTTTTCCAATCCGGCGCTCCTATCTCCTCCGGTGCACCCCTCTTTTTTTCTTTCGTGTGCGTGTGTCAAACTTTCTCGGAATGGACCGAGGCTTGTCAAGTGGCCTTAATATACCACCCGGAGACTACCGGTCAAGTTTCGTTCCATTCGGAGGTCGTTTGGTACTCCAACGGTTAACCGGGCATCCGCAAAGTCCATTTGAGTGTGCAGCAAAAACACCCTCTAAAACCAGCCCAAAACCCACCAAACTCTCTTCCATGCTCTAGGTCGTTCGATCACGATCGTGTGGGCGAAAACCGCACCTCATTTGGAGTCTCCTAGCTCCCTCTACCTATAAATATGTGGGCATCCCGAAAAACGAAATCACAGACAAACCCTAGCTTCTCCACCGCGCGCCGCCGGACGAAAACGTCCGCACCGGACAACGTCCGCCCGCCTCCGGCCTCCCACCGCGCCGGCCCGCGAGCCCGCCGCGGGCCCGCCGGCCTGCATCGCCGCCGCCCGCGCCGCGCCGCCGCCTCCGCGCCGGAGTCGCCTCGCCCCGCCGCCGGCTACCCGCCGCCGCAGCGCCTTGGGCCCGCCGCCGCCGCCGCTCCCGCCGGTGCGATGCCGCCCCCGCCGGCGACCGCCGCCCTCCGGGCCCCCTCCTCCTCCGGCGTCGGCCGCCACCGCCGGCCCCTTCTCCTCCTCCGGCCGACGAGCTCGAGGAGCTCCCTCGATCGGATCTGGTAATAGCCCCCGTTGACTTCTCGATCTGTTTTTTTCTAAGTCTCAGATTTCATCAGCAAGTGCTCCTGTTCCCGATGCGATAACTTCTTGCATGTAGCTCCGATTCGTGTGTGTAATATGTCAAATTGTTCGCCTCGTGATGATCTTAATTTTGTTCAATTTCACCATGTTCATTAGAGGTCATCTTGATGCCCAAATCTCTGTTGGAAGAGGGCTAGTTGCTGTTATTCTCTGGTTCTTGACAGAACTTGGAGAATTGTCATTTTTGTATCATTTAATCTGTGCATGTTTTGAGCATGAGTTCTACATGTGTTTTGAAGTATGCCATGCCATCTTTCCAGTGGTGTAGTCCATGTATTTTTGTGATCTCTGTGGTGACTAGCACAAGCATGCAAAGTAGGCCCTGTAATATTTCTGATTTCAGGGACAGTGATTTCTCCAAGTCCTTGTCTGCTGTAATTTTGTTGCCATGTAAACTTGATGCTACAGAGAGATCCATGCATATTTTGGAGATGTTCAATAAGGATGTTTTGTAGCTATAGTTGTAAATGATCCATTCCAGCAATTTGTTGCAATTAGGGAGTGCCATAGCATGACTCAATCTTGCTCTACTTTTACTATAAATATTTCTGGCAGATTCTTAACATGATATTCAATTTTTCCAAGCTTATTGTAGTTGATCCATACATGCTATGTTTGTGTTCTTGACATGGATAGCTTCATAAACATGCCATATTGCTGTAGGTATGCTTTTTTTGTCATGCATTGCTCTGTAGTGAGTGCATCAAGCTCACAAAGAGGCCTACATCAAGTCTGGAACCTGTTAACGAAACTTTCTATGTTTACATGCTTGCCATCATATCTTCTGGTCCTTTTTGGCTCATGGTCAGTAAGGGACTTTTGTCATGTGCTTTTAGTAGAACACTTCCATGCCTTGTTTTGCTATGTTAAGTTCCTGTAGCATATTGATTTCGTGCTCTGAACATTGCTACGTGATGCTGATTTCTGCCATGTCCAGTTTTTCACCAAGTCTGTGAACCTGTAATCTTTTGGACTTTTGCCATGCTTGTTTGAGCTTGATATGTTGTGAACTAGCCATAGCGCAGTGTTCATCTTTTGTCAAGAATCTCCTGTAGATTACTGACATGTGCTTTGTTGCTATGTTGGGGTACTGTAGCATTGTTGCTTGTTGCATTTTAAGTGCTATCTTGCTGTTTATCGCAGATTCGTGTCATTCTTGTTTTGCTTGCCATTTGCAAACCGTGCATCCGATTCCGGTGATCTTTATATCGATTTCGACCGAAATCATCTCATCTTTCTAGTGGCATGCTTGGTTTGCCAAGTTACTGCCATGTTCATCATTTCCCTTCCGGAGCACGCATATGCATCGCATATCATATCTTGCATATCATACATGTTTTGCATCATGTTGTTTGCGCACTTCTCGTTGTTGATTGTGGTTTCGTTTGTTTGTGTTCTTGTCTTGAGTAGAGCCGGGAGACGAGTTCGTTAACGAGGAACCTGTCGAGTACGCTTACGAGGATCAAGCTTTCGACAACTCTGAGAATCTTGCAGGCAAGATGACCACCCCTCGAAATCACTTCTATTTTTGCTTTGCTAGTTGTTCGCTCTATTGCCATGCTCCGCTACCTATCACCTGCTATATCATGTCTCCCATTTTAGCCATGTCAGCCCTAACCATCCTTTCCTAGCAAGCCGTTGTTTGGCTAAGTTACCGCTTTTGCTCAGCCCTTCTTATAGCGTTGCTAGTTGCAGGTGAAGTTGAAGTTTGTTCCATGTCGGAACATGGATATGTTGGGATATCACAATATCTCTTATTTAATTAATGCATCTATATATTTTGGTAAAGGGTGGAAGGCTCGGCCTTATGCCTGGTGTTTTGTTCCACTCTTGCCGCCCTAGTTACTGTTATACCGGGATTATATTCCTTGAGTTTGCGTTCCTTACACGGTCGGGTGATTTATGGGACCCCCTTGACAGTTCGCCTTGAATAAAACTCCTCCAGCAAGGCCCAACCTTGGTTTTACCATTTGTTACCTAAGCCTTTTTCCCCGGGTTTTCGCGAGCCCGAGGGTAATCTTATTTTAACCCCCCCGGGCCAGTGCTCCTTCGAGTGTTGGTCCGCACTGAGCAGACTGCGGGGCCCCCTCCTGGAAACTCGAGGTCTGGTTTTACTCGTAGGATGTCTCATCCGGTGTGCCCTGAGAACGAGATATGTGCAGCTCCTATCAGGATTTGTCGGCACATTCGGGTGGCTTTGCTGGTCTTGTTTTACCATTGTCGAGATGTCTTGTAAACCGGGATTCCGAGACTGATCGGGTCTTTCCGGGAGAAGGTTTATCCTTCGTTGACCGTGAGAGCTTATGATGGGCTAAGTTGGGACACCCCTACAGGGTATTATCTTTCGAAAGCCGTGCCCGCGGTTATGAGGCAGATGGGAATTTGTTAATGTCCGGTTGTAGATAACTTGTCACTTGACCCAATTAAAAATACATCAACTGCGTGTGTAGCCGTGATGGTCTCTTCTCGGCGGAGTCCGGGAAGTGAACACGGTCTGAGTTATGCATAACGTAAGTAGGTGTTCAGGAACTCTTCTTGGTCATTGCTAGATGACGTCCGTTCCGTTGCTTCTCTTCTCGCTCTCATTTGCGCAAGTTAGCCACCATATATGCTTTTGCCGCTGCAGCTCCTCCTTTTTCCTACAAGCTTAAATAGTCTTGATCTCGCGGGTGTGAGATTGCTGAGTCCCCGTGACTCACATATTCTACCAAAACAGTTGCAGGTGCCGACGATGCCAGTGCAGATGATGGCGTCGATCTCAAGTGGGAGTTCGACGAGGAACGTGGTCGTTACTATGTGTCTTTTCCTGATGATCAGTAGTGGAGCCCAGTTGGGACGATCGGGGATCTAGCATTTGGGGTTGTCTTATTTTCATCTGGATTTTGACCGTAGTCGGTCTATATGTTTGTATTTTGGATGATGTATGATATTTATGCAGGTATTGTGTGGAGGGGCGATTGTAAGCCAACTCTTTATCCCATTCTTGTTCATTACATGGGATTGTGTGAAGATGACCCTTCTTGCGACAAAACCACTATGCGGTTATGCCTCTAAGTCGTGCCTCGACACGTGGGAGATATAGCCGCATCGTGGGCGTTACATTGCCGTCCTTCGTGGTTCGACTGGATGGATATTGCTCAAAAATCAGTTTCTATACACGGATGTGTACTGTGATGCAATTCAATACGCGGGACTTGTGTTTGCTGCCACCACTCGTGGCACTGTTTTTGCATGGGATCCTCGTAGTTTCGGTACGTTTGTCTTCCACCGTAATTATAATTGTTTCATCCACATGCATGCGAGTTAGCAAGTTTCCCTTCTCTACTAATTAACCTTCTTCTTGTGTTTCCAAGGTCCTGTGAACATTCCACCACCTATACTTGAAAATTTTTATAACCAAGGGGGAGATGACGATGGTGATGATCACGAGCATGAGGACGAGGAGGGCCCATATACTTAGTGGCGCCTAGCAACTTCCGATGGATCACCCCTTCTTGTCTGTATACAGCCCACTGCTGATGTTACTACTAAGGAAACATGTGTTGTCTCCCATGGTCGCACTCTCCAGACCGATTCCAACACCCGTTGCATGGTATTCGGGATGGATACTAGTGTGCTAGCGCCAACACCTTCTCCCTGGTACAGTATTTATAGTCTTGGAGAAAACTCGCTCTTCCTTGGACAAAACTATCCAATGATGGTGAAAGGCGATCCAGCTGCTGTTGACACAACGTTACTACCATTTATGAGAAGCAACTGTATCTATACGTCGGACATTGCGGTGGTTCCCTACCCTGGTCGTGATATAGTAGGCCGCTTCAGCCTGGATGATCAGTCCTGCGTTGGTCTCGAGATTGACAGTAGCTGGCCCTTCCCAGAGAATCACTTGTGGTTCAAAGCAAGCGTTTCCAACGCCGAGGATTGGTTGAGTTGAAGTTCATTTCATTGCTTGTTATTTGTTGTGTGATGAAAACTTTAGTATTTATAATGTATCCTCGTTGTCGTTGTGGGTTGATGACCTCTTGTATGTAATAAAATGATATGCCTGTGATAAACTTACTAAATTTATGAATGGCTTTCGAGTCGCTTCTCTAAGTGGGTGCTGCAACGAGGCAAAAAAATATTTTCCGGATACATAATTGTATGTGCACTGCAACAGGTTATCGGATGATGCCAATCAACAATAGTACACTATTTGTACTAGCTTCACATGCTGCACTATCTCCACGTCAACGTACGTAATACAACAAGTTTTAAACTTGAGACCAGCCACCCATCCTCACAAAGAACACTTTTTAACCTAGCACAGACTCTAGGAAATTTGGCCACAGTGTGAGGTGGGCCATATGTTAATGTGTTTGTTATACGTAACCAGCACCTCGAATCCTTGATACTACTACTACTATAGGTAGTAGGAGTAGTAGGGTGGCATGGGCCAGAACAAGCATTCACGTCCAAGAGTACGGCACACGCCACCAGCACGACTTCCATCTGACACCATATTTCTTGGAGTCCGTGCTACAGCAATCTCCTCAAACTCGTCGTTTCTCTAACTCAGCCATCGCGCGGCGGGCGAGGTGGGGGTTTGCCGATAGTCGGTTTCCTCAAATGCGGTCCCACTTGTAAGGCCAACTCCAACGCACGACCCCAAACGGGCATCCGTTTTGCCCGGATTCTGTCCGTTTGGGTAGGGCAATGGGGTCGTGCCCGGGCCATTTCTTGGATGCGGTGGCCGTGCGCCGAATGCGCAGACGCATCCCGGCCGTGTACATTTTTCTTTGCAAACACATATCTTTTTTTTCATCATTGATTTTTTGGTACATGGAAATACATCACCAAAATTTTCACTATAAAAGCAAGACCAAAGAAAACAAGAACCACAAGAATACATTTTAGAAGATATCCAACTTCCATAACTACTCCTGTAAGTTGGATTAGTGCCTTCTCGATGCATTCATTGTTCATCTGCCGAGGCTCGATCTTGCGTGCTTCTTTCTTCTTCGAGTGTAAAGAAGTAGACGTGTCTAGCCTCTATTCTATCAACAAGTGCACTAGTCTCATCTCTATCCTCTATGCTAGCTAAAAGTGCTAGAACATCTACTAAATTGCGCACTATCAATATATCGTTGTACTCTTCTTCCCAATACCAAAACATGCATCCATTCAACACAATAAAATTTTAAGTTAGCACAACTAGTCTAATCCGAGAGCACAACCGAAGATTTGGTCGAGTTCTTCCTCATTTTGCCGACACGTGGGACATCCAGCATCCAGGTCGTGTCATGCAAGAAAATAGAGTGGTAGTTGAAGCCACATGATGTGCATCTTGGGTTAAACAGTAAATAGAATCTTACTACTCTTGAGTAACTCCAAAAGCGGCCACCGAAGATCTTTATTGGATTTGTCTTTCATCACCAGCACGTCGAGGTGAAAGATGTGCAGGTTCAATGGGCCCTCTTGCGTTTTCACGGACATGTGGGACCGCATATGAGCAAATAGACGATGGGCTCCGTGTGTCTGCTGGCTGGCTGAGTAGAGAGATAGAGGAGGGCTGAGCACAGACTCCAGGAAATTTGTTCTACGTAACCAGCACCTCGATATAGTGGGATGGCATGGGCCATAACTAGCATTCATGTCTAGCAGTACAGCACATGCCACCCACACGAGTCCCATCCGACACCAATTTTCTTGGAGTCCGTGCTACAGCCATCTCTTTTCCCTCCTGTTTTCTCAGCCATCGCGCGGTGGGCGGGGTGGGGGTTTGCCGATAGTCGGTTTGCTCAATTGCGGTCCCACTTGTAAGTGAAAATGCAACACAGCACACATTCCCCCTTGAGCGGCGTGCCGGACCAACCATGTAGGGGTGCGACGCGAACACGGTAGGCTTTTCCTTTTGAACTTGAACTTGTAAAATTTTGTTCTGCTCCACGGCGCGACCGATAGATAGAAATAACGAATTTCCCTTGAGTAATGAGAAGTTTGGTTCTGGCGCGGTTCATGCATGGAGTACGTACGAAAATTATGAAGTTGATGCGAAAGGTAAGATAATTACTAGTAGTACCATGTACTACTACATGGATTTGACGGAAAGATAAAGATACATACAGATCCATCAACGACATCCTCACGCCCTAGTGCACCGGGTCACCAACCGACGTGTGAGGAGCAGCGGCGTTGGCGGCATGCTCAACGTGCTTCTGAACAATGCCGTCCAAGGTTTCCCTGCGGTCCAAGAAGGCCAGCGTCCTATCGTCCTCCTCTTGCATGTAGTAGTCCTTGTGGATGATTTGCGCATAGACGTGGGTGATTATGTCGATGGTGTCTTGCTGCGCCAGGCGCTACGCGGCGAGCGCGACCTCGAGGTGGACATGCTCCGGCGCGACGGTGGGCAGTCGCAGGGCCACCAGTGTGTTGAAGAGGTTGTCACCATAGAGGCCGTTGAGGGTGGCAGGCATCGCAAAGCCTGGGCGCGTGGGCTGGCGGCGTACATCGAGGTCGTCCGCGAGCTTCTTGACGATTGTGAACTTGTCGAGGAAGCCGACGAGGACCTCGTCGAACAAGGAGACAAAGCTGTCGTCCAAGCGGCCCCTCGCCCTGGCGGCCTCAAGCACTACCTGGAGACGTTCCTCGGTGCCGGGCCGCAGGCCGGCGTCGTGGACCATCTGGCACAGCCGGCTGATTCTCGCGCTCATTGCCTCCATGGGTCTAGCTTCTAGTCAACTGATCTTGCGATTGGAGTGATCACTCTTGCTCTTGGGTGCGTAGGTGCGTAGGATTTCGTAGATTGGACTGGCGGGAGCCTTTATATGAGAAGTGCAGACTGCGTTGAATTCACGTGTGTGTTGGTCATCTACTCCTCGCCCCTCTACTGCACCTGCCTTTGGCTGTATGACAGGTTGGCTAGCCACCCGTTGGGCCCACGTGTCATACACCCAAAGGCAGGTGCAGTAAGTCAATGAAGCTGCGTCCCCCTCCGTGCCGGTGCAGTATAATCATCTCACCGGACCTCTAGTTGGGGCCAAACGAGAGAACTTTGATGTTTACTGGTTTATTGGTCCCCTTTGCATTTTGCGCCAAGTTTTGACCTTTGATTTAACTAATAAAATGTTAATGCATGTAACCAAAAATGTTGTGCAAGTGGTTAACTCCCTCCTCGTTTCTTATTTCGTGACATATCAACCAATGAGAGATGTGGGCCGTGCATGCTTTCAATGACTTGAGACTACCAAACATCACATGTAGTGGTTAGTTCATTGCATGTAATCCTATTAAGTAGTAGCAAAAAGACCTTAAGTTATCTCGCCGATAGGAATAAAACAATACACCATGTATTTATTTACAGAGGGAGTAGTACATTATTTGTGACATGCATTACTAGATATTGCTAGTCAAATACTAAATCCAGATCGACGTGGTAGTACTACCAAATCCAGACGGTGGTGCTAGCACTGTACTACCCGTTGGTCAAATTATTACGTGCTGCTCCTCACAGTGAAGTGACAAGACCCTACGCCGGAGATGACACCTAAGTATAGGCGCCGTGTTCGGCATACCATAGTCAGCCTCACCGTCTGCAGTCACTATCATCATGGTTGTAGACTTAGCCGTCACTATCATAATTTCCGGTGCGTAGATTCCCGCGCATTGCATGGAACACCAAGATTGGGGGGTGGACGGCGCCGGCAGCGGGCATCGCGCCAGATTTTTCCATGGCCTTCTAGATGTGGTGGGGAGGAGATAAGGCTGATTGTGAGAGACAAGGAGTTTTTTTGTAAATAGGGAACAAGTGCGGGCATCTTTTTGCAAAACTGGAGAAGTTTGGTTTGTATGCGTCAGATCTAGATCCAACGGCTATTGGTGAAAGATGGCTGGCACAACATCATCACCAACTCAGCACCTGTTTGATTCACAGGATTTTGAAAACGCGGGAATAGGACACGGCAACATTACAAGTTTCAAACTGATATTACAAATGTTGGGAGTAATGCTGCACCTACGAAGAGGGAATTACTAGGAAGTTTACGTAAGAACTTTTGTTACTTTAGGTGGATGCAGCATTATCGTACAAACTAAAATCCACCGCCCTGACAAGTCACTAATGGGCAAATAAGTTTTCGAGTCTCCGGCCACTTGATGTTTCAAAAACAAATTCAGCTTCTGCGGAGACTTTGTCATTTAGGCTTAGACGCTTGCGGTGATCAGCAGGCCATTCATTGTTGCGCCAGAGAACGCCAAACCTCATTACCTTGAGCACACTTGCCTCCAGAACAAAGAACCTGGCCAATTTAATCTCCGATGTGCTGCCTCGGTAGTCGATCAAATCAATTTCTGTAAGATGGAGATCAAGGCATTCGATGAGATTGTTATAGTCCAGCACATTTTTCACTTTCGGGTCTTTTTTTATCTGCAAAAGAAGAGAACATATTAGAGCAGCTGGATGTATAAGATTGCTGTGTCATCGAGAGGTACCAATGTCATTCGCTCATACGATAGGGTTGGCTGGCTAGTGATATTTTTTCACTCTCTCTCTCTTTCTCTTTCCTCTCATTTACCTAGGAGTACGTGAAGAGCTTTGGCATTTGTTGCCTTCCACTATGTGGCCGATGCCATATTTCGCAAAAGTATGCCACATAATACGCATCGATGTCAAATCAAAAGATTTTGGCACCGCTCTCGCGATGTGAGAGAGCTGGCACCGCTGTGCGCACAGACCCACATGTATAAACAAATCAATCAGACCAACTACACCAGCCTCTCACTCTCCCAAACAAGTCTTTTTTTATTGCCTCAGTCCTCTCTCTCTCCCACGCAAGTGTTTTTTCATTGCGTGAGTTAATTTGGCACCGGAGCAAAGTAGGTGATCCAGATTGGGGCACCAGGTGAGCAATGGAGGGGCATTGATGCCAAATGCATCACAAGTGAATTTGGCACGTGTTTTGGTGTACATAGTGGAGGGCCGTTATAGCCCACTTTTGTACTACCTCTTATTTAGTATAATATTTTGACCATAGATTTACATAAGGAAATGCCAATGCATGTCACTAAAAATTACACCATTTGAAATTATGTTCAAATACGAATCCAACGATATAGTTCTTAGTGACATGCATTAACATTTTGTCAGTTAAATGTATGGTCAAATTTTGATACTACAAAATAGGAAGAGTAAACCAGGACGGAGGTAGTACTTGCTCTTTGGGTAACCATAGAGTTACTGGAGTAGTCTAAGTTACTTTCCACTATGACTAGCCTAGGCTACTATAGTAGTACAACAAAAAAAGATGTAGGTGATCACATGAGAAAAAATACCAAAAACATTTCGTTCGGTGCAGTGCGTAGATGCAGTTTTGAACATTACACTTGTCATCGTAATTTGGGAAAATTATGAAAAAATTGAGCTACGTTGTGATTACCGTTTACTAATAGGAAAGAAGTTTCACCTTGATGAGTAGCTTCTCCGTGCACGGAAAGCATGTAAGGAATCCAACAACTTGATCCAGATTGGGGCCGATAGATTTTATTGCCAAGATCTTCACTCTGTGCATAGACTGGGTCAAGCTTGTGGGAATCATTTTCTGGAAGACGGTCGTAAATACATCAACAAGAAATTTAAAAATGTGAATTTCAAGAAGACGGAGAAGAAGATGAGTGCTGTACCTGAACGATTACGGATCCAATAAAGAGTTCGGAGAATTTGGCAGACGAGTGCACCAACGCTGTCAATTTCGGCGCGTCAATGACCCTAATTTTTTTTGGACCTTCTAGATCCGATACAAGTAATCTCTCAAGGAAAGGCGCATTCTCAAAGACCATAACGTGGAACAGTTGGAGTGATCTCTTCCCAATTGATGTCTTGTTGCGGGGCCAGCAAGACACATAATCCATCGGAGATTCGTCGAGGCAATGTGGAGGCTAATGAACCCGTGGATCTGCTCAAGACGAAGGTACTCGAGCGCAGTACAGCTGCGGAGCAGGTGCTCCATAGCCTTCTTTGAGATGACAACGTCGAAGAGGTCGAGCTGCTTGAGTTGAGGGAGAAGAAGGGCGGGCGCGGCATTAATTTGGGGAAGATAGCAGGAGCTGAAGCTGGCGCGGCGCAGCGTTGGCGTGAAGCGGAGCATAGACGGCGGCAGAGAGCGACATCGTCCAGCTTCAAGGCTGAGCTCCTCGAGCTGATCTAGGGCGGGGGATAAGAACCACTCGTCGAACTTGGGTTGGACCTTGCAGTTGGTACTGAACATGCAGATGTCAAGGCCTCTGGCTGGCCCACGGTGCGATGAAAGGATCTTGGAGACTGCGGCCATGCGTTTGCAATCCCCGTCGCAGAGGCAGCTGTCGACGGTGAGGTTGAGGGGGACGCGGCGCCAGAGGGGGCGCCACCGCCTGGAGAGCAGGGCGGTCCGCACGGCAGATTTGGTGGGGAGGAGGCCGATGATGACGAGCAGCATGTCGTCGGGGAGGCTGCTGATGAAGTCTAGCTCGCCGGATGCGATTTTGGCTCGAGCCACCTCCGTTTGTTGGCTGCCTCACCGTCCATCTCAACCGGCAGCGAACGTGCGCTGGTGTGTGTTGTGTGCTGGGTGTGCGCGAGTGCGTCCTTCTGTACATGCCGCCGCACAGTGGTGAATTGTGCGCGAGTGCGTCCTTCACACGGAAGAAGTGTGTCCTCAATGCGCTCTCAATTTACTAGCGTGTGCTACCCCGAGTGGTTTCAACTTTGTTTACTTCACTGCGTGTCAGATGGGCCTCTAGTTTACTTATTTTCACCCACTGCCACATGGGCCAGCACACGAAGATACAGAACACGAGCTGACAAGGCAGCATGTGGACTAGTTGACCGGTCAACTAAACAATATACGGAGCTATACACTGACATAGTGAGCATATAGTCCGTCAGTATAGAGTGTTCGAGTGAGAGGGGAGGCCCGTGAGAGATAGCAGAGAAAGAGAGAGAAAGAGCTACTCCCTCCATTCGATAATGTAGTTCCAACATTTTTTAAAAGTCAAACTTTTGAAACTTTGACCAAGTTTATAAAGAAATTACTTATATGTACAATACCAAAGATAAATGATAGTATGAAGTAAGTACATGTTGTGATGAATCTAATGATCGTTCCAGATGTAAATGTTTTTCTCCACATATACCTGGTCAAACTTTTCTGAGGTTTGAGTTTTCAAATCATCCATATGCTTATGGACGTGAGAGAGTCCCTAACTAGAGAGGGAGAGAGAGAGTGAAATAGAAAGAGTGAGTGAAAAAAGTGTGTCTGCGTGTGTGAAAGAGACATGGACAACACTCGATAAAAGTCGAGAAAAAACATGTGTGTCTTGTGCAAACATATCACACATGCATCTTCGACAACGGAAGCAAGGTGAGGAGATAGTGTGTGGTTGTTTGCAACCGAGAGAGCAAGACCCCTAGCACGTGGCCAAGAGGGGTCTGACAAAAAAGGGAGAGAGGTCAAGAGAGACGTACGGAGAAAATGCAGACATGGGGAGGAGAGAGTGTATGTTTGTCATAGAGAGATCCCCTGGAGATCGTGATGGGACTACATGGGTGGGAGATCGAGTGACAAGGTGTGTGCACGATAGAAGATACCCCGAGAGATATCGAGATAGACGTATGGATGAAGGAGACAATACGTGTGTTCCTGATGGCTAGTGAGAGATAATCATACTTAGGGGGGGAGTGCTTGCGCCTATGATGGAGTGAGGGATTATGGTACTTATTAGGGGGGGTGCGTGTCACATAGAGAGAGAACAAGGGCGGAGAGTGTTGGATGGGTCTATATGTATTGCGCGAGCGAGACATGTGTATGTGTGAACCAGGGAGATATAAAGTTTGAGAGAGATTGAGGAGCCCCGATAAGGCTGAGTGCTGCGTCAGATAGCTGAGAGGGGGAAAGAGATATTCCATCCGCTCGATAATGCAGTGCATGTAAATTTTTTAGAAGTCAAACTTTGGAAACTTTGATCAGGTTTACGCAAATGTTATTTATATCTACAATACCAAAGATACATCATACGAAACTACATCTCATGGTGAATCTAATGGTATATGTTTGCCATTCTAGATGTAATTGTTTTTCTCCACGTGCATGGTCAAACTTTGTGATGTTTGACTTTTCAATAAATCAATATGCTATGGACCAAGGAGAGTGCCTAAGTCGAGAGAGATCAAGTGCGTGTGAAGGAGAATGAGTAAGTGTGCAAAAAGAGTATGTGTGTGAAAGAGAAAGTGACAACAAATGATAAATTAGAAAGAGTGTGTGTTTTTTCATTTCTTAGGCGAACATATCACGCATGCATCTCCGAGATAGAAAAGCGAGGTGAGGAGATACACGAAGATAGCTAGTGTGTGATTGGTTGCAACGGAGAGAGACACCCCTATAGCACATGTCCAATAGAGGTCTGGCCAACAAGGAACAAAGGTCGAGAGGGACACATGGGGAACATGGACGCATGGGGAGGGCGAGAGGGTGTGTTTGTGATAGCGAGATCCCCTCGAGATCGTGAGGGGACTATATGGGTGGGAGATCGAGGGAGGTGCGTGCGCGATAGAAAGATGCCCCGAGAGAAATCGAGATAGACCATGCACATGTTGGTGATGGAGACTAAGATTAGCTAGTACATATAGGGGGACTGCGTGTGCCTACAATTGAGTGAGAGACCATCATACTTGGCTAGCTAGGCATGAGATTGTGTGTGTGTGCGTGTGAGATGGAGAGAGAACGAGGGAGAGAGATAGAGTTTTAGATGGGCCTATCGAGTGCGAGTGAGATATGCATGTGTATGTGTGACCCAGCTAGATGGAGAGTTTGAGAGAGAGTGGGAAGAGCTCTGAGACGACAGAGTCGTGCGTGAGAGAGTTACGGGCAACGAGCCAAGGAATTTGCTTGTGTACGATGAGTGCACCCAAGATATCTAGCTTGGACTAGAGAATAATACATAGTGTGCGGGAGACACCTATAGATGGAGTATATATGCATGCGAACTAGAAAGACCACCACACACACAAAGAGAGAGAGAGATGGAGGGAAAGCGAGAGGGACCAACAAGGTTTGTGTGTTGGATGCGTGCGACAGAATTAAAGATTGTCGGCGAGAGAGAGAGAGAGAGAGAGAGAGAGAGAGAGAGAGAGGGAGAGAGAGAGAGAGAGAGAGCAGGAGTCCGGGAGAGGGGGAGGTCGCGTTTTATGCATCAAAGACTGATATAAACCATGTTTCGATATAAACTTGCATTCAAATATTTAAATTGGAGAACATGTTGTCTGCAATCCACACATGAACGGATATATGCGTATATCAAATAAGTTCATTAATTTGACTTTCAACATGTTCATGGAGTACTATAATACTGTACAACATGCTACTCGATTGAGGTGTTTAATTTTGGATTTAGTTCACTATTTTGACCTGGTGAACGAGCTATTTCATTGAATAGAGATATTTCATTTTGGGTTTGATTCCCATTTTTGAGTGGGTCAACTATTTGTCATATAGTAAATCACTAGCAACGAGCATGTAAAAACACATTACTCCCGAGCATCATATCTCCATCTAAAAAAGAAGTGGCAAGCTAATATTTGAAAATTTGATTCGAATCGACTTGGTAAGGTAGACGTGGATGCTCGTTCTCCCAAATTTTGAACGAACCGTTAAACATCCTCTGCTCGGTGGAATTCGCCCGAGCAAATAAATGGGAGACGCGAAATTACCGTCCTATGTGGGACACGCATCAATTGGCCCGTTGTACATTGAGGGTAGGTTCATAACTTCATCCAAGCGCGCCTTCTCCTCGACCGAAATGACATGTGCCGAATAATTCATAAACCATGGTCGGCAAAACACGCTCTCCTCGCCAGAAATAGCTCGCGCTCACTATTTCAAAACAGGCTCTCCTCGCCCGAAATCGCTCGCGCCCACTATATTTCAAAACACGCCCTCCTCGCCCGAAATCGCTCCCGCCCACTATTTGGGGAGAAGCGAAGTTACTCTACTATCCCCGACCCTCAGTACACTGACCCAAGCCGAGAAGCCTAAAGGCAGGGGTAGAACTGTAACTCCCCCTCACATTTCAGACAAATGCGTCCGTAAAACATGGTTCCACTCCCCTCCCAATCCCCCCATTCATACATCGTGGGCGCCAAATCACCTTCTCCCCGGAAGCTCCCTTCTCCCGAGCCGTGAAACCTCAACCCCTCCTCCATGGCGCCCCCACCGCACCAATTTCACAGCCGCCCTTCTCCCTAATGCCAGAGACGATGTCCATTTGCCGTTGTGCACTGGGCCATGTGCCTCATACTCCGTGTTGCTAGAGATGCCTCAATGACGGTCGCGTGAACCTTACCGGAGCCGATTCACCCCTGCCGTTGTTCATGGCGCTGGAGCGGCTCCAACTTCGGATCCGTCCAGAGTCCCGGCGCTGCTTCCCCGTAGCCGTCGACCGTCGCGACATCGCTGTTTCCCTGCCGCCGGTCGCCATCGCAACCGCTCCGGCCTCACCGACTTGGCAGCTGGACTTGCCTACTTCACCATGCTGCCAGATAGGTCGCACCCTCATCTCAAATCACTTTATTTAGGCGTCAGTTGTCTGAATTTTTATTCTGGGCCAATCGATTCCAGTGGGAAGCAGCACCCCTCGAGGCGGCAGAGCTCCTAGGCAGCTGGCGGGCTAGTGTCTAATGTAAGGGTGCGGGGCCGCAAGTTCGCCGCGGAAGCAGCGCTTAGATGGCTATCTTAGAGTTGCGTGGGTTGAAGGTATTGCCGCCGCCGGATATGGATGACGGGGAGTCTTTGTGGATTGGCCCCGGGGTGGCGCAACCACGGCAATGCGGTGGGGCGGGGAGCGGGGTTTTGGCCGGGGCCACGGACGGCGGAGGCAGGCTGCTCAGCCGTTGGTCGCTGGCTCTTCGTGGAACATTCCTAACAGTGTCATCCGGGAGGCACAAGACAGCCATCAAGCCATCCGGCGTAGATCGGACAGTACCAAAATAAAATAAAATCGTGTGACCCCAATTTAGTCTTCAGTCAACAGACGTGTGACCACTCTCGTACCTTGTTGTTGATCTCTTAGTGTATTTCTTCAGATCAAAGAGATGTGTCGTTCTTAACATTATGCGTTATCTGCATCTTCAGCCAGACCGTCTTCCGACTCACCGCAGCTGCTCCAACAAGGGAAGCATACACCAGAAGGGAGCTATAGTCCCCACTCAATAGTTCCCTGCATCGAATGCGCGTGCCCGACATGGACAGACACAACAACTGCAGGGCCATCGACAAGTCAGCACATGATGCTCACTCCTATGGATGGTGGCCAGATAGGTTGTATCCTCATCTTACTTGTGTGCAACATTTATGTCTTTGTTATTCATCTTAGCATGGAAAATAGATTATCACATTTCACTGTATATTCATGCTGATCTCTTACGGGTCTTGTTCAAGAGTTAACCATGTTCCATAGTTCAGCTAAGATACTTGTTCTTTAGGTAACGCTGTTCCATAGTTATCATCCATCAGCCAATGCTATCTCACAGGCTGGTGATTATAGTATTATACCACTTCTAGTATTACTGATGTTGTTCTTTAATACTTTTGTGTGCCATCTAGTTAATCTCGAGTACAAATGATACATATTCTGTAGCCTTCATCTGTGTTCTCCCTTTAGTTTTTGAGACCTGTTGCTGCTAGTTAACCCCAGTCCTACTATTTATGTTGTCTCCTACAGGCACTCATTACATAAATCTAACTACTAGTTGTCTTCCATGCATGTCAGATATAATTGCACACACTGATATATCCACAAGAACCTCACGGAGCAATGTAAAGGCCAATAAACTTGATGTCAATGATACCCAATATGATGGAACATGTAAAGGCAGTTCTTCAGAAGACTTGCAGAAAGATGTTGAATCCTCTTCACCCACAAGGTCCTTGCTCTAACTTGGCCCGTGATATGGGTACAACATGCATATAATGTCCTGGAGTGTATCTACTCTATTGCAATGCCATGTGCTTAACATGCTGATCATGCATGTAAATATGTCATGCCTTCCTGTTTTTCAGTACCTATTCCATTCATGATAACATGTTTTCAAATTCAAGTACTGTCATTCTACTCTATGGCAATGCCATCTGCTTAATTTGGACATCATGCTTCTGAATATCTTATGCATTGTTATTCATCAGTATGTACTTCATCTGTCTACCATACCATGTTTTTTTACATTGAAGTGCAGTTCTAGTGCTCTGTCGCAATGCCTTCTTAGTTTCCCAATCATACACGTGTATGTTGCCTTAGTTTTTTCTGTACGTATTCCGCTAGCATACAGTTTTACATTCAACTAGTGTTTTTTTATTGTGTTGTCATGCCGTATCCCTCGCTCTTACCCCATACTCCCTCCGTCTGGATTACATGTTGCCGAAATGGATAAAAAGGATGTATCTAGAACTGAAATACGCCAAGACCCATCCATTTTTTTCCGGATGGAGGGAATACATGTCAATATGTCATGCCTTTCTATTCTTCAGTACCTATTCCATCTCTCTGCTATAGCATGTTTTATAATTGAAGCACCATTCTTCTATACAAGGCATGCAAGGGGAAGACGAGTATGTTAGAATCTGAAGGGTTACAAACCAGGTCTTTGCAAAAGATCCAAACGCCAGGAGATAATAAACCAACACTAGTTTTATAGATACTGCTCCAGCACAGAGAAACCGAACTCCTACTGATAATAATTAGATTCCAGTGGCCAAAGAACTAGTCCGCTCCAGTCCAGCAAAAATATGTCAACTCCATTCTAAGAAGCGTGTGCGTATCCTTGCATCATGAAATTTTATATCATGCTGATCATATTTTCTACATGTTTCTTACCCATCTCTCTTTTGGAAAATAAGCTTAACAGATAGAAGAATTTCTGCACTGGTATCGTCTGTGAGGAAAGATTCTTGCATGAATTCTCTGTGCTCCAATGCAGATGTAAGTACCTGTTGTATATCACTATATTTTTACATCAGCATGTATTTTGTTAATCGGCATGAATCCAACCTTTATTTGATCTAAATTTAGTTGTAGCAAAATGTATGATTAAAGGCCACAATGTTGATTTTTGTAACAAAAACTGCCTGGTAGTTTTGTATCCTGAGCTGCATGAGTGTACTATCTCATATCATGCACATTACTGAATTGTAGTGCTACTCTGGTTGCCCATTCATTCATTGTGTCAATGTTGCTTTCGTATTACCTGACCTGGCGATGATAGCTATGCCATATTGTGTTAATTTGGTGTTGGCTAGTTGCCCAAACGTTCGTTGTGCCAATGTTGCTTTCCTATTATCTGACTTGGCCAATGATAGCAATGCTAGTGTCTTAATTTGGTGCAGGCTGCTAAAGATAAGAAGACAAACTCTGAAAACAGCAAGGCAACCCCATTGTTTCTTTCCAATAAATCTAGGCCAAGTAATATGGCAATAACTCATGATTAATTTGTTTGGTTCCCCTCCTAATTTATGTTATGATGCAGTAGTCGAGACACTCTCCACTATCAATAATACAAGCCTACCAAAATCGCCATCTGAATCTGTTCAGTATCCTCTGTCTCGAATGCAACAGGAAAAATGTATGTTTGTGAACCAATTAATGGCTGAAGGAATGATGGAAATGGTGGAGGAATCAGAGGTGCAGAGTCGTGCGACACAACAACTGATCAATGTTTTCAGAGACAGTGTAGCAAAGCAGCAAGAACTTGCCCACATGCTTATGGGCGTCATCCGTGCTGAGGTTGCACATTGTGACGTTGTAGATCATTAGGTTCTGTTCATTTATTTGCACTGGCATCAATCTTTGATTGCCCAGTGGATGTAATTTCCTGTAATATATGATGGATGTGCAACGTTTTTCCCTGTATGTCGTACCTTTGCTTGATCAGTTTTGGTCCTGTGCATAATTGCTCGTCGTAATGGGCTCAAATTATCTAATTTGGCCTAAAGAGATGTATGAACTTTAGTGGGCCCATTAAGTTAATGGGCTGTTACCAGGCCGAAAGTTAATGGTCGGTCCTCTTAACTCCCGGGTCGTTAACAGGCCGACATCGAAGCGAGCAACAGGGGGGCCCAATTGATTTCACGGGCCGTTAAACAGCCGTTACTAAGTTCGGGCTACATATGGCCCATCTATACTGTGGGCCTTTAGCAGGCCGAAAGAGACAGCGGGATTGTACTGGACCATGAAGAGCATGGGCCCCTAAGAGGCCGAAAGTCAGGTCATATTGTAAATGGCCCAACTGTGTTGTGGGCCTTTAGCAGGCCGAAAGAGAAACCGGGCTGGTATTGGACCATGAAGGGCATGGGCCGTTAAAAGGCCAAAACTCAGGTCCGACTACAAATGGCCCAACTCATTTATGGTCCGTTAACAGGCTGAAAGGCACACAGGGCCGGGAATTGGCCCAACACTTAAATGGGTCGCTAAAAGGCCAAAACTCAGGTCCGACTACAAATGGCCCAATAGATATATGGGCCGTCAACAGGCTGAAAGACACACCGGGCCGAAAATTGCCCCAACACTTAAATGGGTCGCTAAAAGGCTGAAACTCAGGTCTGACTACAAATGGCCCAACTGATTTATGGGCCGTCAACAGGCTGAAAGACACACCGGGCCGGAAATTAGCCCAACATTTAAATGGGTCGCTAAAAGGCCGAAAGATGTACATCGTGAAAATTGGCCTATCCACTAAATGGGCCGTTAACAGGACAAAATCTCATCGGGCCGATATTGAGCCCAAATATATCGCGGGCTGTTAACGGGCTCGAACTGACGATGGGCTGCAATGGTGTCAAATCTTTAACGGGGCGTTGACGGGCCGAATTGGCACATCTCGTATGGGCCGTGGGCTTAAATGGACCTGACACAAGTAGGCCTTATATGGGCTGGCCTGCTAATTTTTACTGGGCCGGCCTTTTCCATCGGAATGGGCCACTGTTGGGCCATGCCACATGTCGACCTATCATAGGCGCCTCCTGTCCAATGAGTGGGTGACATTTGTCCCAACGGTGAGCCGACACGTGTTTCCTCCACCCAATGATGATTTTACACGTAGAAAATCCCCATTGGTCGGGGCTGTTAACGGGTTATCGGATCCAAAACCGGACCCGATATATTAACGGCGTTCCGTTATGGTGGATGCCACATGTCGGTCACCCTTGACGAAAGCACTTCTGTGACGCGCGATTTATCGTCATGGAAGTGGACACTTCCGTGATGATAATTTTGGTAATGTCATGGAACACTTCTACGACAGCACAGGCATGACTATCTTGATTCTGTCATAAAATCGTCATGGATGTACATGCATGACAAAAAAAGCGACCTACTGTGACAAACACGTATCATCACGGAAGTGTATTTTTTTGTAGTGGCAGTAGCCCGTGGAGGCTGGAGGAGGTCAACGGTGGAGATGAACCGTATCCCATGGAGTCCCGTTTTGTGGTACGCCACACCCCTCCCGATCAACAGGACCCCGTTTCGACCATGGGAGGTCCAAGAGAAGTTCGTTTCCTCCGTTTTGCGGTACGCCAGACCCCTCCCGATGAACAGGATCCCGTTTCGACCGTGGCCGGTCGAACACAAGGTCGTTTCCTCCGTTCTGCGGTATGCCAGGCCTCGTTTCGATCGGCTGTTCTGTCCAAGCCAGTTGGCTCCCGATGAACACAACGTATTCCATTGCCTCCCGATGAACACGACGCATTTCGTTGCGTCCCCATGAACACGACGACGCAGTTTCTCTGTTCCGACCCAACCATGTACACGAGCCCTGGCCGTACGTATGCGCGAGTAAGCGTTCGAGACCCCGCCCATATGTACGTACGTGGCCGTATTTTATGGCGTGCACATGGTTTAGACGGGACAGCCTAAACTGCTATGTGGGGGGGGGGCTCTACTATGACATGTGCTGCTACTTACTCGGCCACGGTTCATACTTACAGAGAGACCGATCGACCAGTATGTACGTACACGTTCGCGACCAGAATGACAATGCTATGTACTCTTCGACTAGGTAGGTCCCAACTGTCAGACACTTCTTGGCATGCGAAGATGTAGCTGGTGGGTCCCAGCAGTTAGGGGGAAATGTTTTTTTGGCGAAATACGGTGCCCCGTCTGGTTGGTCCCTGCTGTCAGGTGGAGGAATCATTATTTTCCGCGTAATAAGGAGGCACTTCCTTGCTGCTGCCGTGGACCCAGCTGTAAGCCTCTCCACGTATAGTACTCTTCCGATGGAAGTCATTCGTTGACCACATTGACTACGCCGCGCCGAGAGCACCAAGGCGGTGGATGACGGCGAGGCCTAGGAAGGGGACAACACGGAGCCGGGGACGACGCGGCAGTGGATGCCCATGCGGAGAGGAGTACGAGGGTTCACTGGTTCGGCTGCAGTGTGAGGCTGCCGTCGTCGCAGGGCCTGGCCAGTGGTGGGAATAGTAGGGGCGGTGAGGCCTCCGCGGCAGCACAGCTGGCCACGGGAGGCAGGAACATGTGGCACGACCGGCGCTGCTTTGGGCGGCTTTAGCAAGAAGACCAGAGGTTGAAGAAGCACTACGGCCGTTGGATGGACATCGTATGCTCACTAGAGCTAGAATTGTTCATATTGACTAAGTTGACAAAGCCCTCCATCCGCGTCAACTTAGTAGGCCCACAAGTCAGCCTCCCATATGGTGGGTCCCAGCTCGCAGAGGGAGTATTCATTTTTTTGTGCGTAATAAGGAAGAACTTCCTTGCGTGCGAAGATATAGCTGGTGGGTCCGAGCTGTCAGCGGCGGGATGTTTTTTTCATGAAATACAGAGGCCCTTTTGGTGGGTCCCAGATGTCAGGTGGAAGAATCATTATTTTATGTGTAATAAGGAGGCACTTCCTTGTGTGCGGCCGTGGACCCAGCTGTCAGCCTCTCCAGTTACAGTCCACTTCCGATGGATGTGGTTCGTTGACCACGTTGACCATGCCGTGCCGAGAGCACCAGGGCGGTGGACGACGCTGAGGCCTACGAAGGGAACAACACGGAGCTGGGGAAGACACGGCAGTGGCTGCCCACGCGGTGGGGAGTACGAGGGTTGACTGGTTCTCCTGCCGTCACCGGAAAATAACAGGAGGTGTGGGTGAGTAGAGGGATAGCCAGGCCAGGGATGTGAGTATGGTGTGGCTGTGAGGCCTGCCCGGCAGCACAGCCGGCCATGGGAGGCGGGAGCAGGAGGTTCCGCCGGCGCTGGTTTGGGCGGCTGGAGTAGGAAGATAAGAGACTGAAGAAGCACGAATGCCATTAGATTGACATCTAACGGTCTGACGCTGGTGGAGTCGATTGTTGACTAAGTTCCTTTTTTTGAGAAACCTTGTGTAGCATGAACTTAGTAGGCCTACAAGTCAGCCTCCAAATCTGTGGCAGACAACATAGAGCCCATTTGCTATTTTTTAATAATTTGCAGCCCATTTGCTAATTCTTAAGTAACTTATTACAGCCCATTTTCAGCCCAGGAACACGGTCAAAAAGTTCAACCTTATTTTGCATATTTCGGTGGAGTCCGAACTATTGTAATCCCAAAATGATAAACATTTTTTTAAGAACTTATTGATTTGCCAAAAAAATCGTTTTGTTTTCGTACGCAAACAAGAGGTGGGACAATTGAGTAGTTTTAAGGGAAAACCAATGGTAAAAAAATCTGCGCTCGGAGGGAAAACAACAACAAAAATAAGGATGTAAATATGAAAAGGGAACATTATGTATTTTCAATATAGTGATACGTGTATATGAACTAGTAAAACTATAGGTAGAGATTAGAAAACGGAAGTAGGACATGGCGTTTTAGGAGGAAAATAGAACTGGTTGTGTGTTTGATTCAGTAAAAAAACTACATGCAGATGTTCTAAGACAAAATATAACTAATGCTGGCGGGCCATAGGCCAGTATATACCTGTTGGATCTTTGTGCCCCGTTGTCGTCATGGGCTGAGCCTGTTAAAAACAAAACCAAGCCTGGGCAGTCTACAGCCCAATTGAAACTTGCTCGACCTGAAAAAACAATATAACTGCTCAGTAAACGAGTGAATTCTGCAAGTACAGACTGATAACTGGGATGCAGCATGTATATTGTTCTTTCATTGTGATAATAAGTGCATGCACTTGTTTCGAAAAATTTGGAGAACTGGGAATTCGAATGGCAGGTGCTTATGCTACCCATCAAATAAAAATCAGGTGCCTGAAAATTCGTTTCAAAACAAACGATTCAGCTTTATATCCACGTCGACCCTCGGCATGATGGTTGGAAGCAAATGCCAGGTTCATACTGAAAGATCATTAACAACAATACCAACTTGCGGATGGCAAGGTAGTACAAGTACCAATACCAAACTAACTTATAATCTTTTTAGTCCCGGCCCTAGTGTTCGTCTGGTAGAAAATCTTGCAGAGGACCATCTCCCGTTCCTTGTCTTGCTCCAGGTCCCCGAGGTGGTACTGGTGCATCACCCAGTTGGTTCTCTGTTGGTCAAAGTTCTTGTTGGTGTGCAGCACCAGAACCTTTTTGCTGCCCGTCTGTCGGCCGTTGACCATCACCAGCAAGGTATTGTCGGTCTTGTGCCACATCGCGTGCATGCCGCACTCTGACTGTATCTTGCGATGCGTCCACGTGCCCCTCTTGAATGCCCTAGAATTGCGCTAGAAGAAATGCTCGCTTAGGCCACTCAGTGTGATACCTGCTGTATTGTCGAATACAGGTTTTAGTGTACGTAGTTGGCATTTTCATAACATCTTTGGCATGTTGCAGTCACTTGTTTCACTTTTTATTAACTGTCAAATTGTAATTGCTTCACTAGGTCTGCATCTAAAAAGAAAAATAGAGCTATAAACAAAGGAATATGTTTGTGCAAGTAGACGGCCGATCGGTGTCTTACCTGGAAGTTTCTCAGGATGGGTGTAGCATATGCCGTGCTCGCTGTCGATGGTTGGTATGAACAAATCGATGAGAGGGTGAGATCTCGCACTGTCAGCACTCACTTTGGCCTCAAGGTGCTCTATCAACTCCTGATCCGTGGGATCGAACTTGACGCCAGCCGGCAACACCGGCCAATCCTTCTTGGAGATGCATCGGTTAATTCCAGTTATTGTATGATCAATCAACTATTTTAAGTGAATGATGAAAGATTTCGACAGATAAGTGGTAGTACTCCAAATCTGAAGTCCACAATACCCGAACACGCCACCGGGATTCTTGTGTCACCTCACGCGCAGCATGTTGTCACGTTAATTCAATGTGAGGACATGATGAATAATTTGACCGACGGTATACTAGTACTGCTATTGTACTACTTACTAGTCGTATTTAGTGTCACATTTTAACCATAGGTTTAACTAACAAAATGTCAATGCATGTCACCGAAAATTATTCCATTGGAAACTATGTTCAAATACGAATAAAATGATATAACTTTTTGTGACATGCATTAACATTTAGTTAGTGAAATTTATGGTCAAAATTTGACACAAATTACGAAGGGGACCAATAAACTAGGAGGGGGGTAGTAGTACGAGTAGCGCTATATACGGTATAGAGGACTAGTACAAATTTATAAATGGAGTAAGAAGTTACAAGGTTGTGAGACAGACTTGTAGGCTACATGAGTAATACAAAATATAATTCCCATTGGACAACACTTTCACCAACAACTATGCACTTGAAGCCTAATATATATATATATATATATATATATATATATATATATATATATATATATATATATATATTAGTGTGGATTTTTTAACACCCGAGGATTATGCCACCCCTCTGGGTGGTTGTGCCACCCCATGTTATCCCTGTTCAATGCATGCCTCATGATTCGTGCAAACACTATGCTATCGTCATTCCTTTATCATGATTTTGTTAACGAAGCATGCTAATGATTACACTAATACGGTTCCAGTAGAGTATGAGTTAGACTAGGGGTATCAAAATATTACGTCATGAATACTTAACCAAAAAGATTCCCTAATAGTATAAAAAGTAGTATAACTTACTAACTTTCTATAATAGCACAAAAAATTGGTTGGTGATTAAGATTTATATTCCTAAAAGAAGTTCCTCATGAACTCAAAAAAGATTCCCGAAAAAAGATTCATGCGTATACACATGTATCAACATTTGACCTTGGTAATACTTAGTGCTATGAACTCATCTCAGTGCAATTAGAAAAATGGAAGACTAATCAATGACAAACCTAAAAGATGCTACATGGATCTCAAAGTCAGATCAGACGGAAGCCAGAGGGGTGGCAATGCCCACGGGTGGCAAAGACATAATAATCACACACACACACACACACACACACATATATATATGTATATATATAGCTTCTGCACAGCATATCCATCATCATTATCAGTACATCCTACGCAGGTGAGTTAGGATGCACTTGATACCAGAAAGGTATCTATCCTTCAAACCAGAGGAGTACTTCAAGCTAACAATAGTACATAATATCCAACAAAAGAGGGTCATGCTACAGCGGCAGGATACATGGCTCAGTCTAGATATCAGTATGAATCAAGTTGTGCATATTTGCTGTTGGCATGAACCACATCGCCGCAAGTCGGGTTTGCAAAAGCCATCCATCGCATGGAAGCTTGATGCCTATCACACACTGAAGATTATCTGGCAACAAGCTGTGTCGGCGAATCTCTGGATATGGTGATTCATGAAACCCATGGTATGATGTGTGAACACAGTTCCCCCTTGTGAATGGAAGTTGCATAGCACGGTAATCATCGCCCGTGATATGATCGATGATTGGTTGGATGATCGGATAATTGAGCCTGAGGAACATGGAGTGGTTGCCGAGGCTGTAAACCCACCTCCAGTTGAATACGCCTGGCCCAATGGAGCTGGGATTTGTCTCGAACACGAAGCAGCCATAGCCATCAATGTCACGAACGCCCCAGGCATTGTACTGCATGTGGTTTGATGCAATGGTTTGGTCAATTTGGTACGTGCAAATGAGCATCAAATGACCGTCGTCAGCTGAAAGAGCGATAAACCACCACTCATCGGCTGGTATGATTTCAGGTCCTGGAATCATGAAGGCTAGCGCATTTGCGTCTGCTGCAATAATTCAAATTGGAGACCCCAAGGACAAAAATAAACAATCATGTTCAGAGTATGTGTGGAATTAAGATTATTATAACAGTGACACATATCATAGACAGATAATTGCAATGCCGTGGTCATAATCATACCCCAAGTTAAAAAAATAAGCCAACGGCTTTCATATTCTAGCAATATATCATGGTTCAAACATCATGTAACAATGAGAGGAAAACAACTATAATAGGGCCTACTCATATTGTACCATAGCACTTACTACTGTTCTCATATCAACTCTATGCAATAACATGCGTTGTTATAAAATCTTGGAAATGAGAGTAACATGTAGAAATCATTAGGTTATACTCATAATATCTATTCTAACGATCATTAGATGCCAATTGTTCTCATATCAACTCTAACAATAACATGTGTGGTCATAAAAATCTAAGAAATGAGAGGAACATATAGCAATGATGTGGTTATAGACATACTATCTATTCTAGATTTGTAACAATGAACAGGCAGTCGTATTCATAAGGTAAAGATGAGATGAGATAGAACAATTACACGATGATAGATTCCACCAGTCACTACAAAAAAATATACTTCCGTGATGATACGTGTTTGTCATAGTAGGTCACGTTTTATGTCATGCATGTACATCCATGGCAAATTTATGACAGAATCAAGATAGTCATACCTGTGCTGTCGTAGAAGTGTTCCATGACATTACCAAAATTATCATCACGGAAGTGTCCACTTCCATGACGATAAATCGCGCGTCATAGAAGTGCTTTCGTCAAGAGTGACCGACACGTGGCATCCACCATAACGGAATGCCGTTAAGCTATCGGGTCCGGTTTTGGATCCGATAACCCGTTAACAGCCCCGACCAATGGGAATTTTCCACGTGTAAAATCATCATTGGCTGGCGGAAACATGTGTCAGCTCACCGTTGGGACAGACGTCATCCACTCATTGGACCCAAAGCGCCTATGATACTTCGACACGTGGCACGGCCCAACAAATGCCCATTCCTGTGAAAAGGCCGGCCCGTTTGACTTAGTCAAAAGGTGGCGGGCCGGCCCATGGCAAGCCTGTTAATGACATGTTCGCATATAGCCCATTTACAACCCGCTAACCCAGGGCCCGTTTACGGCCTATCCGAATTAGGCCCAGTAGCGTCATCTAGGCCGTCCAATATAATTCCAGCGCATTTAAACTTCCGGCCCATGTATGGCCCATGACGTCTTTTGGCCCATATGAGGCCCTTAGTAACCCTCGGCCCATTAACGGCCCGTGGTAAAACTGCCCCGTAATGAACAGTGTATCACTTTATACCCATTAATGGCCCATTATTCCGTTGGGCCGTTTCCAGCCCATGTTATCTTTCGGCCTTCTTAGGGCCCATTTATTCTTGGGCTCATTTCCAGCATTCGTTTACTTTCGGCCCGTTACTGTCATTTTCTGCTTGTGGGCCAAATACAGCCCGTGGTTACAGTCGGCCTGTTTGTGGCCCGTTAATACGTTGGGCCGTTTTCATAGCGTCATCAAATACGGCCTATTAACGACGGCCTGTTATGGTCGGCCCATGAACGGACGATTTCAACTCTAGCCCATTTACGGCCATAATGTGGTCTGTTATTGGCCCATGTTTGGCCAACCGATCATACAGCCCGTAGAAGGCCCATTGATGATAACACCCATAGAAGGCCCATTGATGATAACACCCGTAGAAGGCCCATTGTGTCTACGCCCCGTAGAAGGCCCATTGTTTCTACGGCCCTTAGAAGGCCCATTGTTTCTACGGCCCGTAGGAGGCCCATGTTAACTATAGTAAATATGTAGCCCATTGTTAATGTGGCCTAGTTTTAAAAAGTAGGTTATTCCGGCCACTAGCAAACCACGGAAAAAGAACTGCACTGACTACAAGAAAACAAATAAACAAGACAATGGAAATAAATAAGCAAGTAACTTACGCTAGGCTATCACAGCTATTACACATATTACATTCACTGGGCATCAAAGTTCGCCACAAATGCAAATATAGGGAACAAAGCAGCATATAAACGCCGCAGCAAAACAAGTCCAGAACTGAAACCACTTCAGAAGAGCTCAAGAAACAATATCCTGGGTACCCATAATGCTGGCAAGATGCTTAGCAAGCTTATTAACTTTCTCTTGTTTGACGCTTAAATCCTCCAGCACTTGCTGTTGCACCAGAAAGTATGCATCTGAATTCTGCAGGGACTTCCTCAGTCCTTCGGCTTCCTGTCGCATAACATCTGATCGATGTCTTTCAACTTGAAGTTGAGACTCAAGAAGCCGAACTGATTCAGGCAGCGAGTACGAAGAGCTGGTGCCAGCAGTAGTAGCCAGTAACTCGAACACTACATCAAGACAGGACTTTGGGGTTGTCTCAGTGTCTTCAATATAGTTTTTATCAGCTTTCTTGGAGAACAACAGGGATGTCTCACTATCTTGAACCTGATCTGCATTACTTCCTTTACCATTGCATAACGGGGTACTCTTCTCCAATATTTTATCCGCGTTCTAAAGGAGAAACAAACAAACACATCACAGGTTTACAATGTAGTATATGAAACTCATTTTGGTAAACCAGTTCAGTAGTAAGGTGGATAGGATAACAGCATGAAACAAACATATATGATGTAGTATGGTCACTGTATGGTCTATATCATTCTAGTTTATGTTGCCAAATCAAGATAGATACAGTTTGAATCATATCTATTTAAGACAAAGCAGCATAGACAGAATATAAGTGTGGGAAACTACACAGCAATAACAACACTTGTAATGTGCATGGCATGAGAACATAACTGTTTATTCAATTGAAACTGAAATCAACATAGAGCAAGTTACAACAGCAAAAACGTTAAACAAACATGTTTAAAACATACCTGTTGCGCCATTGGTGTTTCAATTGCATCCTTCAAATTTGAAATTAGTTGGTATGAGTAAATACAGTGATGCAAGAGCAAAGTAGTATGAACCATAGCTACGGAACCTGACCTGAGTGCAATTCTTCTTCTGCTTTAAGCGTTGACTTGGGGTTCGGAGTGGTGGTCCTTGTGCTTTGGGACTGCAGTTGCCTTACTAACTGCTCGTGTTTGGGTGCTCTGTGGTGGAGACGGTGTTGTGTCAATGGGAACTGGGTTACTATCTGTTGGGGTTGGGGTTAGAAGGGGTGTAGCTGGTTCTCTGTCCAACTGGGTAGGGGTACAATCTGCGTGAGTCTGGGTTATGTGTGGTGGGGCTGGTTCTTGGGCAAGTACAACTGTGGTTCTATCTCCATCGACAGGTAGCACGATCTTTTCTGAAGACCGTGTTTTTACTCCCACAGATACTGGCATCACCCCCTCCAATTGAAATGGCTGATAAACAAGAAAAGTAATTGAATGTGCAATAATAGCAGGACATGAAATAATTCACATTTATGTTGTCTACCCAAACAGAATAGCAGGACATAATTTCAAATATATGATGGCTAATTAAACAACATAGCATGACACAATTTCACATGTATGATGGCTAACTAAACAGGATAGAATGACATACTTCAAAATATGATGACTATGTAAACAGGATGACATGATATAACTATACGATGTGTCTATTAAAGTGGTTGGCATGCCATAAATCACAAACATGCCGTCGATGGAAACATGATGGCATGATATAATTCATGGATAGAATGACATAATTCAAAATATGATGACTATGTGAACAGGATGAGATGATATAACTATATTATGTCTTTAGAAAATGGGTTGGCATGCCATAATTCAGATACATGCTGTCTATGTAAACATCATGGCATGATATAATTCAAATATATGATTTATATACTAAGGAAGTGAGCAGAGGGCAATCGCATATATGATGTGTCAACTAAGGAGATGGCATTCAATATCGTGTATATGATGTAAAAACTAAGCATTGCAATACAACATATGCATGATATGAGTAATATAACCCTGCCAAGTTTGAGCATACACCTCAGGGGGATCATAGGACTAGTCATCTGCCTCTGAATCCTCCTCTAAAGAGCTATCTGTAACCAGCAACATATCTGCTTCACCAGATAGCATTGTCTGCTCTGAAGACCTTGTTTTCACTCCAGATATCTCCATTCCCAATTCAAATGGCTGATGCATAGGAAGAGCAGTTGAATATACAAACATTGTCGACAAAAGCAATGAGAAATACAAAAAAGGACGGCATGATATAATTCACATATATGACGCTTGGCTAAACAGCATGGCATTGCATAATTCACATATATAATGTCTTGCAACAAGATAGCATTGCATAATTCACATATATAATGTCTTGCAAAAAGATGGCATTGCATAATTCACATATATGGTAATTAGACACTAAACATGTGGCATTCACACAAATCATGTCTAAAGTAAGCAAATGACATAGCAATGCAAGATACCATATGCATGATATGAGCAACATAACCCTGCCAAGTTTAGAGCATGCACCTCGGGGGGGGATAGAACTGGTCATCTATCTCTGAATCCTCCTCTAAGGTGCTATCCGTAACCAGCGAGATATGCGGTTCGTCAGTTAGCATAGTCTGCTCTGAAGACCTTGTTTTCACTCCAGAATTTTCCATCACCGTGTCAAATGGCTGATGCACACGAAGAGTAGTTGAATGTACTAACATTGTTGACAAATGTAATATGTAACGAAAAAAAGGATGGCCTGATATAATTCACATATAAGATGACTGGCTAAGCAGGATGGCATTGCAACATTCACATATATGATGCCTGGCTAAACAAGATGGCATTGCATAATTCACATAAACGATGAATAAACTAAACAGATGGCATTCAAACAAAGCATGTCTAAACTAAGCAGTTGACATATTTGATGTATAAAGTAAGCAATGCAAGGCACCTTATGCATGATATGACCAACATCAGCATGCCAAGTTAGAGCGAAGATCACATGGGGTAAATAGGAGTGGTCTTCTGCTTCTGAATCACCCTCAGAACAGTTATCTTCCTCTTGATTATGATCCGAAATGGGTGGAGGGGGCTGCCTTTGCGCCCACCATGGAGCGACGTCTGCATGAAATTTTATTGCCATGCAAGGCTCGTCTCTTTTGCTCTACATGTTCAGTTCCATTGTGTACAATAACTCACATGCCTAGGAATAAAACATAGTGAGATTATGTAAGGAGTGCATGCACAAATCCAGAGCGATGGTAGCAAACTGTGGATAGACCCAAAACCAATGATAGCAGGCAGATAATAGCTTTAGTTAAAAAATACAGATAATGGCTCCTTTAATGTTTGTTTGCACCCAACATGAAACTCATAGTAGACACCCGAGATTAACCAGATAGTAGACAGATAGTACCGATTTCTGCCCCAATATGTACCCCACAACCATTTAAAAACTCAAGTTTCAGCATGAGTTTGGACCTGAGTCGGAGTCTAATAGCTGAACACGACGATAAAGTAGCATGTCATCATATGAAGCCATGCATAACATAAGCAGACACGGAAGAGTGCGACCTCTCTTGCGGACCCGTGTGGTCCTCAAGGTCATCTTCTCAGTTGATGATGGTAATGCAGTTGTCGTGGCAGCCGGCGGCGGGGAAGAAGATCTGAGGCGGTGAAAGACAGTCTGGAGAGCGGATACCTGCTGTTGTGAACCCTTCCGTCGTTGGAGCAGCTGAGCTGGGGTGGAAGACCGCAGGAGCAGGACGAACCACACAAGGTTTTCTTTGACACATATCTGTAACAGAAGTAATTGTGTAAGGGCTTGTTTGAATTTGAGGATTCTAACAATGCAGGGATAGGAAATAGACAGGAATAGGATAGGAATGCACGTGCAAAACAGAGAATTTAAAAACACAGGATTTCTGCCAATCTGGGTGCACTACAAAAAAAGACACATCCGTGACATTTTGGGCCGAACGAAATTTTTTTCTATCATACATATGACACTTCTATGACGCTAATTGTGACAAACCCGGTATCATCATAGATGTGGTGGGCTCCTACTTCTATGACAAAAAATCATGACAGAAAATGGGCTTTTCGTCCTAGGCGAGCCGGAGACGCAGCTGCATGACATTCTTTGGGCCGTCCATGATGGAAAAACCGTGGTAGAAGTGAGGGGGAGGAAAATTTTGGGGAGTTCCCCGTTACGGTGGGAGGTCGGGGGCCGAGCGATGCGCGTTTCTCTCGTACACATACGCGCATGTGTGTGAGGCATTGGCTCTAACTGAACCCGAGCGATTGCACTGCAGGCTACGCGTTACTGAACCCGAGCGATCGATCGATGGCTGTTAACTGAACCCGATCGAGCGATTCCTTCGCTACTGCTGCTAACTGAAACCGATCGATTGGATGAACAGTGAGCGTTGCGGGGGGGGGGGGGGTTGGATGAACAGTGAGCGGTGGCGTTGCCTCTGGATGAACAGGACCCCGTGGTGTGGAGGGCTGGATCAACAGTAGACGGTGGAGGGGTGCCCGTGGAGGGGTGGTTGAACAGGACCCCGTGGTGTGGAGGGCTGGATGAACAGTAGACGGTGGAGGGGTGCGCGTGGAGGGGTGGTTGAACAGTAGCCGGTGAAGTAGCGCGCGGTGGAGGCTGGATGAACAAGAGCCCGTGGAGGCTGGATGAACAAGAGCCCGTGGAGGCTGGAGGAGGTCGACGGTAGCCCGTGGAGGCTGGAGGAGGTCGACGGTGGAGATGAACAGTATCCCGTGGAGTCCCATCTTGCGGTACGCCACACCCCTCCCGATGAACAGGACCCCCGTTTCGACCGTAGGAGGTCCGTTTCGTCCGTTTTGCGGTACGCCACACCCCTCCCGATCAACAGGACCCCCGTTTCGACCGTAGGAGGTCCGTTTCATCCATTTTGCGGTACGCCACACCCCTCCCGATCAACAGGACCCCCGTTTCGACCGTAGGAGGTCCGTTTCCTCCGTTTTGCGGTACGCCACACCCCTCCCGATCAACAGGACCCCCGTTGTAGGAGGTTCGTTTCCTCCGTTTTGCGGTACGCCACACCCCTCCCGATCAACAGGACCCCGTTCCGAACGTAGGAGGTCCGTTTCCTCCATTTTGCGGTATGCCAGGCCTCGTTTCCATCGCCTGTTCCGTCCAAGCCCTCCCGATGAACACGACCACGCATTCCGTTCCGACCCAGCCGGTTGGCTCCCACGCATTCCGTTGCCTCCCGATGAACACGACGCATTCCGTTGCCTCCCCATGAACAGGACGCATTCCGTTGCCTCCCCATGAACACGACGCATTCCGTTGCCTCCCCATGAACATGACGATGATGATGTTTCTCCGTTCTGACCCAGCCATGTACACGAGCCCTAGCCGTACGTATGCGCGAGTAGGCATTCGAAACCCCACCCGTATGTACACATACGTGGCCGTATTTTCTTTCTTGCACCCTGGCCGCAGTATGTACGTGCACATGCTACATGTGCGCCTCTACTACGACACGTACGCGCGTCTACTGCGACACGTGCGCGCCTCTACATCCACCAGTATATATGTACGTACACATTCGCGACCAGAATGACAACGCTACGTATGCTTCGACCAGGTGGGTCTCGACTGTCAGGCACTTCCTTGCGTGCGAAGATGTAGCTGGTGGGTCCCAGCAGTCAGGGGGCGAATCATTTTTTTTTGCCAGGACGCACTTCCTTGCGTGCGAAGGTTTAGCTGGTGGGTCCCAGCAGTCAGGGGGGCGAATCATTTTTTTTTTGCCCGGACGCACTTCCTTGCGTGCGAAGATGTAGCTGGTGGGTCCCAGCAGTCAGGGGGAAACTTTTTTTTGCGAAATACGGTGGCCCGTCCGGTGGGTCCCCGCTGTCAGGTGGAGGAATCATTATTTTGCTCGTAATAAGGAGGCACTTCCTTGCTGCGGCCGTGGACCCAGCTGTCAGCCTCTCCACGTACAGTCCACGTCCGATGGAAGTCGTTCCTTGAGCACGTTGACCACGCCGCGCCGAGAGCACCATGGCGGTGGACGACGGCGAGGACTAGGAAGGGGACGACTCGGAGCCGGGGAAGATGCAGCAGTGGATGCCCACGCGAAGAGGAGTACGAGGTTTCACTGGTTCGGCTGCGGTGTGAGGCTGCTGTCGCCGTAGAATAACAGGGGGTGTGGGTGAGTAGAGGGATGGCCTGGCCAGCGGTGGGAGTAGTAGGGGCGGTGAGGCCTCCGCGGCATCACAGCCGGCCACGGGAGGCAGGAGCACGCGGCACGACCAGCGCTGGTTTGGGCGGCTGGAGCAAGAAGACCAGAGGTTGAAGAAGCACTACGGCCGTTGGATGAACATCGTACGGTAACAGGAGCTAGAATCGTACATATTGACTAAGTTGACAAAGCCCTCCGTCACCGTCAACTTGGTAGGCCCACAAGTCAGCCTCCCACTATGCTGGGTTCCAGCTGGCAAGGGGAGTATTCATTGTTGTGTGCGTAATAAGGAGGCACTTCCTTGCGTGCGAAGATAGCTGGTGGGTCCGACATGTCAGCGGGGGGCATGTTATTTTCACGAAATACATAGGCCCTTCCGGTGGGTCCCAGATGTCAGGTGGAGGAATCATTATTTTGCGCGTAATAAGGAGGCATTTCCTTGGGTGCGGGCATGGACCCAACTGTCAGCCTCTCCACGCATAGTCTAATTCCGATGGTGTCGTTCGTTGACCACGTTGACCACGCTGCGCCGAGCGCATCCAAGGTGGTGGACGACGGCGAGGTCTCGGACAGCAACGAGCCGGAGATGGGAAGACACGGGAGTAGAGTCGCAGATAGAGAGGTGTACGAGGGTTAACTGGTTCTAGTGCGGTGTGGTTCGGTAGTCGGTGGAGAAGAACAGGAGGTGTGGAGGGGTGGAGGGATGGCCTGGCCAACTGTGGAGTAGCGCTTCATAGCGAAGCATGCTAAGCAGAGCTGCTAGCAGCAGGAGGCGGGAGGTGGTCCCGGCGGTACTGGAGGAAGAAGACGAGAGATTGAAGATGGATGCCGGTCGTTGGATGTAAATCCAACGGCTAACATGTCAGAATCATTTGTTGACTAAATTGACAACGACTTGCGTTGGCTTCGACCTATTGGCCCACATTTCAGCCTCCAAAAATGTGGCACGTATTCAACCCATTTTTTCAGAATTTACAGTCTTTTTTTGCGCGGTAGAATTTACAGTCAATTTGATCTTTTTTTTTGAATTACAGCCATTAGCTGGGCTGGGTGAACAAATAATGTAGCGTCCATGCGGCCCATTTATTTTATTTCCTAAAAAATTACAGGCCATTTGCACTTTCTCGAAATACACAATTTTGCTGGGCTGATTCTAATTATAATGTGGGGTTGGGCCAGAAATGTTGTCAAAAAATAAAAAGGGGCTGAGCATTTTTTTATAAATATATTTAAATAATAAGTGATATTATTACATTCGTCCTTAAATCTTACCAAGCTTTTGTACACAATCACTAGGATTTTCGTGCCAAAACAATCCAGGATTTTATTTGTTAAGAAATTATTTTGATAAGTTAATAAGATGTGGGATATTGTTTTCTTACATATGTAAGTATCTGTTAAATATATGATGACAATAAAAATAATATATAATAACATGTAAAATAATTTAAATATATATAATATAGTTAGAAGGGAAACATAAGTTGGACGTGGCGTTCCTATTCTTATATAGAAAAATAGAACAGACCTCTCCGTTTTCTTCAAAAAAAAATACATAAATTGGGCTGCCAAAAATAAAACCTCGGATGGGAGGTCCATAGGCCGGTCGATACATGATGGCCCTAAGAAAATACAAACAGGCCTATGGACCTCCCATCCGAGGTCGTGGGCTGCGCATGTTAAAAATGAAAGCCTAGACGGGGCAGCCCAAAACCACGTCCAACACTTGCCAAAACTTCGTCGCTCGTTTTCTATGTGTTTCGCACACTCGACATTGTGTGGGCATTTTGACTGTGTATCATATAAAGATCTGCTATGCATGAATGTTGATCAGCATGGCGTTAACTGGCTGGTAGTTCCATTTTCGACCATGAATAAAACTTCCAACATGATGTTAACCCTGTTTGAAAAGGTCGTGTTAATATAAATGCTCTGCCTTTGAAAGTTGCAGTTTCTTATCTGAAACTGAACTTGCAGTTTCTTATCTGAAACTGAAACTTGCAGTTTCTTCTCTGAGAATCACATTGTCTGCACTTTTATACTCCTATGAAACTACATTTTTTTAAGTGCTAAAAATAGATCTCTAGAATTCATAAAATACTTCATATGCTCAATACTGCAAATCTGAACTTCAAAAGACATTCATATCTGAAAGTACTCTCAAAATACACAACACAAAACAGAATTCACAACCTGCAAATACTGACAACCCTAAGCTCCTCCTGACAATTCACAACCTGCCCGACTATTGGGCTGGGGGGGGCAGCCCCCTCCTATTCCTCGGCGGCAGACAGCCGCCCCATGAGACGATGTGAACGGCGAGGGAGACGATGGCGGGGAAGCGTCGTCGGGCCAACTGCTTTTCTCCTCTTGCAGTTGGGTTCGGTCGGCGAAGACTCCACCGGCTCGCTCTGGCAGGACACCCTCACAAACGGCACCCTGTAGATGCTCGATCCTTCAATCTCTGGTGGATGCTCCATCTGGGATCGATACTCGCACCACCGATCCCTCACGATCGGATTCGGTGAATCTGTTTGCTCCATGGCCCAGAGGAGCAGCTCTATGTACTCCGGCGCGACTCCCTCCGGGAGTATCGCCGCCTTTCCGCTCTGTTGCAGATATTTGGCCATGGATGTCGCCGTCGCCGCTAGTTGGTCCTTGTTGTCAAACCAAGACTGTATCTCCAACATCCTAGCTAGCTTCACAGGGTCGCCGTCTGCGATCCTCACGTATTGGTTGTACTCCTCCATCGATCTACTTCTCCACAGCACCTTCACTCGCCGGCGGTGGTTTTTGAATGGAAGAGGAGAGGAGCAGCACTGGTTTTGGATTAGAACGGGAGAGGAGCGACGCTGGTTTTGGACTGGAACAGGAGAGGAGCGGCGGTGGTTTTGAAATGGAAGAGGAGAGGAGCGGCGCTGCATTTAGATTGGAACAGGAGAGGAGCGGCGGTGGTTTAAGAGGAGAAGAGCGGAAGAGCGGCGCTGGTCTTGGAAGTATTTGTTTGTTGTTTTGCGTATTTTGGGTCAAAGTTTGACCACGTACTGTATTTGACAAGCAAAATGTGAATGCATGTCACCAAAAATTGTATCGTTTGGCTCGTATCTGAATGTACTTTCAAATTATATTATTTTTGCAACGTATAACATATATTTTATGTGCGAAAATCATGGTCAATTATGACCCAGAATAAAAGGGAGACTAGTTAATGTGGGGTCGCTTTCTTAATTGAAGGGTAAATTGATTTTGATTTTGATCCAGTCACAGCGCGCCGGCCCTCTCGTCCAATCCTAAATCGCTGCCGCACGCTCCTCTCCCTCTTCTCCATTGCAAAACCACCTCCTCTCCTCTCCATCATCTCCATTCCAAAACCACCGTCTCGCCTCTCCCTCTTCTGATCTTCTCCATTGCAAAACCACCTCCTCTCCTCTCCATCATCTCCATTCCAAAACCACCGTCTCGCCTCTCCCTCTTCTGATCTTCTCCATTGCAAAACCACCTCCTCTCCTCTCCATCATCTCCATTCCAAAACCACCGTCTTGCCTCTCCCTCTTCTCTATTGCAAGACCACCGTCTCTCCTCCCATCTTCCAAAGCTAGCACCGGACCACTCAGAAGGACATCTATGGAGAGGATGCAGCAGCGAATCAGGCAGATCGCCGGCGGTGACCAGGCAAAGTTAGCCAGGTTGAAGGAGATCCTTAGTTGGTTTGACAATGAGTGGGAGATTTCGAGGACGGTGCGGGCCATGTGGCAATGTATGCGAAAGAGCGAGACGGAAGCGATGAGGGCGGCGATGTACATGTACTCCTCGGCGGCAGTCACGCCGCAGTCCTCCGAGTTCATCGAGTGTCTCCTCTGGGCGATGGAGCAGACAGATTCGCCCGAGGCGACAGTCAGGCGGAGGTGGTGGGCGTACAGGTCGAAGGTCGAGCACCCAGAGGATAACGAATCGATCGAGTATGGTGTGCCGTTCGTGAGGGTGCAGAGCCAGCCGGAGCCACAGGAGTATTCGTTCTCCCACTGCAAGAGGAGGCTGGATGGCGCGACGTCGCTTCCCCGCCATTCTCCAGGGTTCCTTCGACGCTCGCCTCGTTTCAACGGCGGCGGTAGGGTTTATGGTAAGCTTCTCACTAACCTAACCATCCACCTGCTCATTCCTACAATCAGTGTGACAGCTAATGAAAATCATGCTTACAATCAGTCTCCGAGTACTACGCCAATCACCCTAAAATAGCTCTAGACCTTTGGGTCAAAGTTGTGACACAGTGTACAAATAAAGAAAAATAGATTGGTGCTTCTTTCAGAAAAGAGTACTCCCTAGAAAACTGCCAATATAAGCTACTACTATTTGATTAGATGATTTGCTGCCGAGAAAGATCCGTCCACAGAGAGCGCCACACATCCCACTGGTGGTGGTGGATGCCAATGCGTGCATGCATCATGGTTGGTGTCGGTAATTTTTACTTGGCACACCTCACACTCTGCATATATGCCGGTTCCATATGTACATTTGTGCAGTTCCACCAAAATGCAGCTGAATAACGCTATTTGCACAGATAATGAAAAAGCGTGATTACATTATAGTGGTACTAGTTGATAAAACACACAAAATAAATAGAAGAAAATATTGCGATAGTATCATAGTATGCCATGCTGCGAGGGCGAGATGGGCCCTGCGACGCCTCATACGGTACGCCTCATACTGGACATCGTCCCAAGTCTCCCAGATACACCTTCTGCCAGTGATGAACATCAGTGTACAGCGGTAGTACAAGGAGGCGCCTTGAGACATTCAAATCTCTATTTTTGTACATATCAACTAAAATTAAGCACCCCAGTTTGCAGAAACACTTAAACATTAACAATGGGACTAGTTGATGAAACATACATTAACAAAGAGAAACACTTTCTTTATCTACATTGGAAATGAAATGATACAGATGACACTCGCTCTATTTTAACTGTATTATTACTTCATTTTATCAGTGACACTAGGGTCGAGCAGGTGGCAAACGAGGTGTACCGTGCGTCGCAAGGATGGAGGCCGGGGGTGCTTAGACTGGGATGCTGAAGCTGGCTCTTTCAGTCACCAACATGGATGATTCAATTCATTGGACCTTTTGGTGCAGTTCACCTAAAATGAAGCAATGTCCCGTGAGCTAGCAGCTTCTTCAAATTTTTTTAAGAAAAGGGCTCCAGCCCCGGTTCCATTTCCATCAGAAAACGAAACCCACATAGCTTCTTCTTCATTAGTTGCAATAAAATTGAGCAACATCAAGGTTGGTTGTGAAGCTCCTGGAATGCTCAACTATAATTTGGATATCATTTGTGCAGTTCAACTAAGATCGAGCGTGAAATGTATATCTCTGTTTGCAGAAAAAAGGTGGAATGGAGGGTGACTAACAAGTGATGAAACATGCATCAAATGAAAAGAAGCATGTTCCTTATCTGAATGGCAATCCTACAAGGACAATAGCAATTTCTAAAGCACTGGCATTGCTAGATATTAGTGTGGGCATTAGGATTAACTATGACAACCGTTAAATACGACATTACTTTGGGCACGGGAGAGTAGGCGGACCAGGACAGTTGCATTTCTAACAAAAAGAACCAACTTATCTTAATGGGAAATTTTAGCAGGACATGTAAAGAAGTGCCATTGATTCATATTACTGGAGGCATTACATTGAAAACAACATTGGTTTAACGTGTCCTTACTTTTAACAGTGCGACTGCTACATTTTACCAGTGGCATTACATAAGAGTGGCTCGGGGCAACAAACATCAGAATAGGATATCTGGGTTGGTCCCATTTTTGTTTGGTATAGCCTCCTTATACTGTGTGAGGCTAGCAAATCTAGTGTTGGACTTACTCTGTTGACTTGTCCCCCAGTCCCCAGTTTATTTCCTTTTTCAACCAATAGATCGGGTTTATATTGAGTTTGTACAGTGTTTCCCTTTATTTCCCTATTAGACCTAGAGACCAGTTGGATAGCCAGTCTCTACTACTTTTCGCCCCCATTATTTCCTCTTTCGACCAAGTCCTAGATTCAGGTAACAAATCCTCCCCCACCCCCACCCCCTTTCTTCCTTGTTTGAACCAAGTAGTACTAGATTCGAGTGCATGAACTAGTTTTACCTCTTAAACGTAAAAAATAGGTGGTTTTTGAACAGCCGATCGATCCTATCTACGAGGGGGCCTGAGAAATAGTAAAAGATACAAATGCAGCGACGTCAGGAGCTCGGGAAGTAGAGCAAGGCCGGTTTCGAAGGAAGTTATACCTGTCACCGGGATGTCGCTAGGTGGGTGGCGGGAGGCCGGATCTGCCGACACTACGGCAGCGAGGAAGAAGGGGTCGGAGGCCCTTCCTCGCCAGCGGTGCTTGGGAGAGAACGGCAAGGCAGGTTGATCGGGACGCGCCCAGTAGTGGGTAAGAGCCGTCGTGAAGGACGACCGCGTGAACGTTGCACCTTCTCACCTTCCCCGGCGGAGAGGATCCGGCTAGATCTGTGACCAGCGGTGAGTAGAGAGAGAGAGAGAGTGTGTGGCCACCACTGTCGTGTTTAGATCTAGAGAGGCCGAGACAGTGTGAAGAGAGCAACACTAGCAAGCAAGCATGGAGGCTCCTGCCTATATAGTGGAGTAGTACTATTTTTCTTTTGTCTACCGGAGCCGGCTTGACCTTGTCAATGACTGTCGAGAAGTCTTCATGCACATGGCCCGGAGGCGCAGTTGTCGTCATTTTGATCTGAAGCGCCGGATTATAACATATAACACAAAAAATGCCACATGACAAGAAATCATAACCTCAGTGCCCAAAGGAGACAACATGAATCCCGACGGACAAACTAGATGAGGAACAAAGCTCAAATTAAAGATAAACTCGTAGAAAAGGGGTCCGTCGATAGATGTCCTAATTAACATAGCCGGCTTGACCTAGATGGCAGCCGAGTAGTCACTGTTCGTGCATGTGCCCCCAATGACTAGCCTAACTTAGTTGTCGCTGTTTAACCCTCGCAGTGATCCGAAGCACATGACACCTAATTTTGCGAGATGACAAGAAACCTTTTCTTAGATTTCTCACCACAACTACAGCCATGTACAACACAGCCTGCACGATATGTACACGATAGCCAGGCATGTCTGCTGGAGTCTGGTCACATGCATGGACGAACTGATCTTCCGTGTCTTGCAGGGATCGTCCAGGCACCAATGTAGTACAACACTTCTCTAGTACTATCGCTCGTCTCCCTCTTCTATTAAGTCACCCGACTTGCGGGGCCGGGGAGTGTGCCTATGGTCGGTTCTCAATTGCCGTCCCACATGTGTGTGCAAACGCAATATGACGTGCGTTCCATTCGGAGAGCAGCGTGCCAGACCGACCGACCGTCTGGGGTTCGACGCGAACGTGACGGGCGTGCTGTATACTCCGTACATGTGTACCGCCGTTTTCTAGATGCTTTGCTCCATGGCGCGGGCGCAATCCATGGATACAAAATTAGTATACTGTATATTATTTAAAAGTCGAGGGCCGGGCTTTTCCTGCGTGGTAGGCGGGCCATTTCCGCCTAGTCGGTTTGACAGAGACGTGAGAAGACGAGGGAGTAGGCTGCTGCAAACGCAGGGCTGTGTGATTTGACAGCGAGTTACTGCTGGACAGGTGGGGCCCCGTGATTTGACTTGCCATTATCATTTTAACTGCGGTGCTACGACCGGCGTCAGTCTCCCGATTCCTGACCACCTCCATACAGGTGCCTCTCCCAATGCTCCGCCATGTAGTAGAGGCTGGATCTTGCATGAGATCCCACTTCTCCACTTTTTCCTTGCCTCTCTTTCCTCCACATATGCAAAAATACCATGTAAAGCGCACTATTGTACTTACTTTTACTTGCTCCTACAGGTGCTTAAGCTTGCCACATAGGCATAAAGTCTGATGTGGCAAGTTAATCAAGAAGAGAGAGACTAGTTTTGTGACCCAAGGAAGAAATGGTTCTAAGCGCGTGTACCTAGGTGAAAAGACAATTTTGAGTCTATAGCTAATTAAATGAAGCAAACTTAGCAACACCATTTCATTGGAAGAGGTCACTCCTTGGAAAATGCAATAAATACTAGTACTCCCTGTGTCCCATAATATAAGAACGTTTTAGGCACTACACTAGTGTCAAAAACGTTCTTATATTATGGGACGGAGGGAGTACGAAGAAAGAGATAGAGAGGAGTAAAAAAATACACTTATAGCCAACCTTATAGCCAACCTTGTTGTAGTATGAGTGACTAAGTGATGACTGTGTATGACATGCCAACATCAGATAGCCTAACGCACCGTGTTAAATCTCCAAGGGCGCGACTGCGCGAGCGACACGACGGTTGTGGTAGGCGCGACCATGATACGGGCTGCTGGCAGCTCTTGGATCTGAGATCAAACGGTCGCATGCTAAGTTGCTGAAAATTTACAGAATAACCCTCCAGGATAGGATATTCACCCATAGGTCTAGAATCACGCCATGCAACCGTTCGATCTCAGATCCAAGGGCTCTCGAAAGCCCGTATCATGGGAGAATGGAAAGCCACTACCATGCCGTTCGCACACTGGCAGTTCACTCCTACTCGTCCCCGCACGTCCTTCAATACTACGGTGGTTCGCTCCTAGTCGTCCCGTCCATTCACATTACGGTAGTTCCACTAATCCTAACCCTCCTCCCAAATCCATGGCGTCCCAAATCTCCACGATCGGCGGTGAGTACAAGGTTAGAACCATCACCGGCTATGAGTTCGATGTCATCTTCACCCGTTCTTCCGCGACGGTGAAAGGATGCCTTTTTCACTTCAAACGCATGTTCGAAGACTCAGATGATGAGTGGGTCGCTGGTCTAGATGTTGAGTACACCACAGTCCTGGGACAAGAGAAGGATCTAAATGACGAAGAGAGGAAGAAGCCCGCCGTGATCCAGGTATGTGTGCATGACTAATGCTTGGTCTACCACATATGCCATGCCGACGTTGAGTGCCAGGATTTTAAGGAGTTCCTCGAGAGCAACCTAGTCAAATTCGTTATGGTAGACTTTGGTAACGACAAAGAAGTCCTGCGTCGGATAGGCCTCGTTGTAGGCAACACCTTCGACCTCTAGAAGAATCGGCTCGTGTCCTCTCATCAGCCTTCAATGCTGACCCTGGCAGGAGCCATGGTTTATCCTTCGTATGGTAAACTGGAGAAACCTCCATACACATTTCATCGTCATGCATGGCAGCGGAATGTACTAGAAATAGACCACATCCACTATGCTGCAATGGATGGCTACCTTTGCTTCAATATCTACAAGGGTTGGATGAAGAGCAACAGCCAAGTGTGTGGTTCAAGCAAAGAAGTATCGGCCAAGAGGAAGAGGGACAAGGACGAAGTCGAGGACATGGACGAGAACTCCGAGTAGGTGGCAGTGTCGTTGCTCATGGTGGTTCTAATGCAGTGTCTACCGGAATAGTTGCAAAGTTTAATTTCAGGTGTGCTTAATTTAATTCGAGGGGTGTGTTGTGCTGAGCCCCCAGCAGAACTATGTTATGTTTCTTCTCGTTACTTTAACTCTTCAGTACGTACATACTAGTATTTCTTACATTTCATCTTTTAGTTGGTATAGTACTACCACTCGTTTCTTCACATTATATACGTACAATATATATGGCCAACGTCATATAGCCAGCAGTTTAGTTGTCAAAGAATTTCAGGGTTATTAGTTTTGTCAAAGAATTCCAGGATGCTTAGAGGGTGCTTGGATCCAAGGGACTTATTTTAGTCTGACTAAAAATAGTCTCTTTAAGAAGCTAAAGTTCCAAGCACCCCTGACTAAAGAGGGGCTAAAACTAGTCTTGAGGCTAAAATTTTTTAGTCAGGGGTACCCCTACTATTGTCACGGCAGATGTCCTTGAGCTAGGACTTAGTCGTGGAGTCATCGCAACTAGGAAGCTTGAAGGGGTTATGCGGGACAAGGAACACGAGGGTTTATACTGGTTCGGCCCCTTACGGTGAAGGTAAAAGCCTACGTCCAGTTTGGGGTGATATTGATTAGGGTTACGATCGCCAAGGGTTAAACAACCATCCCCGGCTTTTGATCAGATTGTTCTCGCCCTTAAACCGCTGCCGGGTCGTCCCTTTATATAGGGAGGCTGACGCCCAGCAGCCCTTAGAGTCCCGGCCGGCTCATAAGAGTGTCCGGCTCGGACTCTAAACTATGCATGCCTTACGCTACAAGTTTACTATAACAATGATTGTAACTACGGGCCTTAAGCCATATCCGGGTCTCAGCCCATCTCTGGCCCATCGTCTTGAAACTTGGCTCTGGGCTTCTGATAACAACCGTACGAGTAACCCGGCCCCTCCTGGCGGGTGACTCTAAGGTCTATATTCTCAACATTAGGCCCCAGATTGATTTGAGCCGGCTCATGTCAATCTTACAGTCTTCTGACCGAAAAAATCTCCGGCTTACCATTCATGGGAAGGCCATAACCCGGAGTGACGTCACCCTCTGGACTCCGGATAATCCGTCGTGACGTCATCCTCCATTAAGTCCGTTTTTTACTCCGCCAGATCCGCAACGGATCTTTGCTTTTACTGTCATTCCGAAAATCGAGGCGTCGTGAGGGGGAGATAACCACGCCGTGGTCTCCTTGAATCTCGCGCCCACTTATGACTTCGCCTTATAAATAGGCCGGCCCAACTTGCTCTTCTCACGCTCTCTTCTTCCTCCTCGCGCCGTCGCTCCTCTGCCTGAGCTCCGCCACTGCCGCCGCCGTCGCGCCCCTGGTCTTCATCAACCCGGCCGCTGCATCACCCTGATCCGGACCAGATACACGGCGGCGACCTCCGCTCTTCTCCAACTCCGGTGAGTCTCCTTTGCCCTGTCAGATAGATCTACTGTAGGGTTCATCTGTGTTCTTCGCGTTCATCGCCATTGCCACAAACCTCGGTAGTTCTTGTAGCCACTGTACTCGGTTGATCTTTAACTTTGCATAGAACTAGTGCGGTAGCTGTTTAAGCCTCATTTCAAGTACCAGTAGATCTCCTTCCACTGTTTAAATGCTTCGTTCGAGCTCTAGAATATCCGCTCGTCTGTTTCTAGGTCTAGAAAGTTTTCATTTCACCTGACCATTTTGATCCAACAAAGTTACTGCCATATGTGAAACCTGTTTTACCACACTTAGTAAACACTGCAACCATTGAATCTTGGCGGCTTATATCTCCGGTTTAAAGAAAACATGCGCCATAGAACTTTCCGGTTTAAAGAGAACTATGCTCTGTAGAATCCTCCGGCTTAACTGTGGTAAAACCGTAGATAACCAACTTACTCTGAATCCCCCTGCGGCTTAAATAACCTACTGTATCTGAGTATGTATCATTAGTCCCCTTCATAAGCCGCCACCTTAGTTTGAACGATAGACTCCGGCTTACAATTAACCCGGACACTTTTCTCTTTATCATAGAGCACCAACCTTCACCATGCCTCCCAAGGCTCCTATCACTTGCAACTGGATGAGGTCCAACGTCACCGACGAAACCCTGGCCAATTTCATTAAGTCCGGATACTTGCCTAAGAAGGAAAACATGTCCTACCGTGCCCCTGACCTATCGGAAGAGAGACCACAGCCAAGGGACGGGGAGGTAGTGATCTTTGCAGACCATATGAGCCGGGGCTTCGCACCGCCCGGCTCAAAGTTCTTCAGGGACGTGCTCAACTTCTTTGACCTACGGCCTCAGGATATAGGACCCAACTCCGTATCCAACATCTGCAACTTCCAAGTCTTTTGCGAAGTGTACCTTGGAGAAGAGCCCAGTTTGCTGCTTTTCAGAGAGCTGTTCTACTTAAACCGCCAAAATGAGTGTGCCAACGGGCCAAGTCTAGAGTTAGGCGGCATCTCCATCCAGTGGCGTAGGGACTGTCTGTTCCCTTACGCAGAGCCGCCGAGCCACCCTAAGGACTAGAATATGACTTGGTTCTACTGCCAAGATAAGTCCCCGGCTGACGAGAACCCGCTGCCCGTCTTTCCCCAACGCGCCTAGAGCCGACTCATCCGCTATCCGACAAACTGACTGCCGCGGAACGCCAGCCTCTGCTTCCAACGATCAATAAGATCAAAGCCCTGCTAGGCAACGGTCTGAATGGAATTGATCTGGTCCGGGTCTGGATCTCATGGCGGGTGATCCCATTGAGCCGCCGCCCCGGCTTAATGTGTGAGTACACCGGGCGAAAGGATGACCCGCAGAGGCACAGTCGCAATGATCTTCCAGAAGACGTTGCAGAGGAAGAGACCAAGGCTCTTCTAAACGAGAGCTTGGCAGACTGCGGAAGAACCGGGCTAGCCCCCTTCTGCAAGACCAATCCAGCCCTAGCGGTAAGCCGCTGACTTTAACTTTTATCTTCGTCTGCATATAACCTTCAACTGAACCGTTTAAGAATCAATCATTGTATCTTTCAGGCTGATGATAAATTCTGGCGGGTCAAATATGACCATGAGGCGGCCAAGAAGGCCAGGAAGGCGAAGAAAGCCGCCAAGAAAGCCGCCCCTCGCAAAAAGGGAAGCAGACCCACTGCTTCGGAGCTATTGCAATTAAGCGACAGCTCCGAGTCAGAGGTAATCCTTAAACCTTTAAATGCTTGCCATATTTGTTGTTTGTTGCTGTTCGCCTTATCAACATTTGCTCATTGACAGGATGACACCGGCGCCAGTAACCCGGTGGTTGAAGAGGTAATGTCACTTTCCTCCGACTCGGAGCCTTTGCCACAGCTGAAAGTCCGAAGAGTAACCCGGAAAGTAAGCTTTTCACATCCATTAGCTCATCAAGACCCTCAATTTCTTTTGAAGCAGCAGGTTCACGAAAGCCGGCGTCACACCCGGGCCCGTAAGGACACCGACCTCTCCGCCAGGTTACCTGACGCAACAAGGAAGCGTCGCACTGAGGTTTTTTCTCACCTGTACCCTTTTCATCCGTTGGCGGGTGTTATCCGTCAGCCACTCAACTCTTCTGACTCCAATTATCAGGAGACCTCCCCCTCTTCGGGTGACTCCATGCAGTCAAGTCTGCCGGCCTTCAAGACTGCACCCGGGTAATAACAATCTCCTTACATTATCTGTCTGTACTTACTCTTTGTGTGCCTAACACTTCTGTCTTTTCAGTGCCCAGGTAAAGCTCACCAAAAGAGCAAAGAAAACCAGGTCAGCTGGAGTGCCAGACGTGCCTGACCCGGAGGCGACGGTTCAAGAGCCACCAGCTACCTCCGCCCCCGAAGCCACCATTCCAATGGACACGGCGCCTGAGGCCCCTGCCCCGACTACCAAGACAATGACCGAAGCGTCGGTTAACCCGGAGGCCTCCGGCTCAGCCCCACCAGCAGACGACCCGGACGTGGTAATCACCCGGACCGAATTCGTTGAGCCGGGGAGACCAACCGCGTTGGCCAAGTGCTCCGCGAAGGGGGAGTTACTGCAGCCCCACCGGGTGAACCTGGACCTCTCCGGCTACACCGACTTGAGCATTGGAGAGCTCGTCTCTGGCTACATCAGCCAAGTCCACAAGAGCCGGGACGTCGAGGTTGCCATGGTCAACCAGATCCAACAAAAATCCGAGGTACCCTTCTGCCGTCTTTTTACTTTACTGCATAGTTACCTTTGCCATGCTAGCCCCCAAGTCGATGACTTGAATATGTTGTAGACTTAGGTTCCGGCTTACTCAACTGAGCCGGCAGTACGTAGATAGAGACGTTCAATATGCATTAGCCCCAAGTGCCAAGTGCCTTTGCTTGGAAAGCGCTTGGGACTTATATAACAACTGTTAATTAACCCAGAAATACATGCAGGCTGTTGGCAAGAAACTAGAGGCGGACCTTGCGGATCTCAAGAGCCGGCTAAAGATGCAGGAGACCGGGACCCGGAAGGCAAACACCAAGTTTGTATCCAGCATTGCCACTTAAGAAAAGTTGAAGACCGAGTTTGATGCTGAGAGGAAAGCCTGGGTCGAAGAGAAGGCCGCACTGGTAACCCGGGCGGAACAGGCGGAGAAGGCCCTCACTGAGAAGACCGCTGAGCTCTCCGGCCTAAAGCGCCAGGTTTCCCAAATGGTGGCTGCTATCTTCGGTAAGTCGCCTCACCGGCTTTCATCAAGTCTGTATATGTCATGATTCATCCTTGTCATCAGCTTATCTGATCTTGTTAAACAGGTCCCAGGAGTGCCAACCTCAACCAGAGCGTGGTCACCAAGCTAAAGGCCGTGTACACCCTGGTGGAACAGCTCTACACCGGGTCACAGCGTGCCTTAGCTGTGGTGGCTCTATCCAACGAGGTGCCAGCTCATCTGGCCGAAGTCCTGCGCCGGCTCGCTGTTCTGCTGCAGCGGATCCAGGAGTTACGACAGGCCTCCGCGAGAGCCGGAGCAATCGCCGCGCTGAGCCGGGCCAAAGCATTCCTGCCGGAGCTAGACCCGGCAGACATCGCCCTGGGTTACCCAAGCTTGAAGGAAGACGGCTTAGCCTTCGACCAGAAGGACTTCGCGGCATGTGTGAAGGTTGTACGCCCGGTGGCCACCCTCATCGGGAACGACACCGACTTGACCAAGTACCAGTCGGGTTACGATGCGGAGAATCAGAGGATTCCAACCCCTCGCTATGAAGCTCTCAATCTGATCCCCCCGGCTCGTCAGCACACCTTCGCCCCGGATATTGACCCGGCCGGGTTAATTGACGAAGAAGCCCAGTTCGAAGCTCTCAGCGGCATCGACTGGAAATCATCAACCTTCGAGGTCTTGGGATCAACCGGAGGAGAAGACAGGAATGAGCCGGGGACTTCAACTCAACGGGCATCATAAGTTAGCTGGCGGCTTATCAAACATTGTTCCATCTTTTAGACTTGAAAAATTATTTAATAGAGTTAGTGCAACAATTTATCTCTGCCGTGTCATCGTGCACGTTTTGAATGCAAAAGCCCTTTGAATTTGTCTCTTTGATGTTTCTCCGGGTCATAATCATCCCTTTGTTTTTCTCAACCTCAAAAGATGCCTTTAAATATCTGCATAGAAAGGGCAAATCACAAGTCTCGAGGCGGCTTACCGCCCTGAGAATCAGGTGTTTGAGATAAATAACCCGGAATATGAATCAAAAAAGACTGGTCCTTAATTATACTCTGAACATAGCCAAAATAACGCATCTAACAGCGTGTAAACAGCTTCCGGTTCAAATAACCCGGCCAGTGAGGCTGACACCCTTAACTCTGATTTACTTGCTTTAATGACACCCATGACGTGCAACTAACACTGTGAACCAAAGTTAAACCGGAAAGTGAGACCCGGCCATGCATACCTCAGAACAAACTTGTGAAAAAGCAGAAGAACTTAGGGGCTTCCGGTTCGAATACGACCAAAGACCCGGCCCCAAGGGGTTAAGCTAAGATTCGGATACGATCATATAGCCCCCAGTGGGTGTGGCGATGCCAATCAAAAGGGTACCGACAGCTATGTTCCCTTTGGTTCGTATACGACCCATGTTTGAACAGGAAGCCCCCAAATGATTCATAAAATTGTTTAACGACGCTGATTCGAATACGATCCACTTCGGTTCTCAGAGGGGTTAAACTGTGATTCAAATATGACCAAAGGCAACTTCCCAATGAGCTCGGCACTTTGCCAATCAAGTGGGTATCGACAGCTATGTTCTCTTTGGTTCGAATACGACCCATGTTTGAACAGGAAGCCCCCAAGTGACCTTACTGATTACGGCTAGACTCGAATACGATCATAAGCCGGATCCTCCTTTAAGTCAGCATGTAAAAAACAACACATGCCTATTTGGAGGAAAAAAGCATAGAGGTCCTGCTTTATTGCTTATCATAATATATACATGTCTGAGATAAATATGTACACCACGAGAGCCGGTAGCTCAAGTGTAGTAAGGCCGAAGCTGAGCTATGTTCCACGGCCGACGGGTCTCCTCCTCAGATTTACGCGAATCTTTATGCTCCCGAATATCAATGAGGTAATATGACCCTTGTGCAAGTTCTTGCTGACCACAAAGGGCCCTTCCCAAGGTGGGGATAACTTGTGTGCATCTGTTTGATCCTGGATGAGCCGGAGCACAAGGTCGCCTTCCTGCAAGACCCGGGATTTGACCCGGCGGCTATGATAACGGCGCAGGTCTTGTTGGTAAATCGCTGAACGGGCTGCGGCCACATCACGCTGTTCGTCCAACAAGTCCAGAGCATCTTGGCGCGCCTGTTCATTATCCGTCTCAACATAAGCCGCCACGCGAGGTGAATCGTGACGGATGTCGCTGGGGAGGACTGCTTCTGCTCCATAAACCATGAAGAAAGGCGTGAAGCCTGTAGACCTGTTAGGAGTAGTGTTGATGCTCCATAAGACGGAGGGCAACTCCTCCACCCAACAACCCGGCGTCCGTTGCAAAGGGACCAAAAGCCGGGGCCTGATGCCCTTCAGAATCTCCTGGTTAACTCTCTCAGCTTGACCATTGGATTGGGGATGAGCCACTGAGGAAACATCAAGTCGGATATGCTCTCGTTGACAAAACTCTTCCATAGCCCCTTTGGATAGATTGGTGCCATTGTCAGTTATGATGCTATGCAGAAAACCGAAGCGGAAAATCACCTTTTTCATAAATTGAACCGCCGTGGCTGCATCGCACTTGCCAACTGGCTCAGCCTCCACCCACTTCATGAATTTGTCAACTGCCACCAAGAGGTGGGTCTTCTTATCCTTGGATCGTTTAAAAGGCCCAACCATATCAAGCCCCCAGACCGGAAAGGGCCAAGTAATTGGGATCATCCTCAACTCCTGAGCCGGCACATGAGCCCGTCGTGAGAACCTTTGGCAACCATCACATTTACTGACCAAGTCCTCCGCATCAGCGTGAGCCGTCAGCCAATAAAAACCATGACGGGAAGCCTTGGCCACAAGGGATTTTGAGCCGGCATGATGGCCACAATCCCCTTCATGGATCTCGCGCAAGATCTCTTGACCTTCCTCGGGGGAGATACAACGCTGAAATGCCCCTGAAACACTGCGATGATGCAACTCGCCGTCGATAACAATCATTGACTTAGCCCGCCGGGTTATTTGTCTGGCCAGAGTTTCATCCTCAGGCAACTCTCCCCGGGTTATATAAGCTAGATATGGCATTGTCCAGTCTGGTATGACATGAAGAGCCGCCACCAGTCGTGCCTCCGGGTCAGGGATAGCCAAATCCTCCTCTGTAGGCAACCTAACCGAAGGGTTATACAGGACATCCAAGAAAGTGTTAGGCGGCACCGGTTTTCGCTGAGAGCCTAGCTGGCTTAAAGCATCAGCCGCCTCGTTCTTCCTACGATCAATGTGCTCCACTTGGTATCCCTGAAAGTGCCCGGCAATGGCATCAACCTCTCGGCGATAAGCCGCCATGAGAGGATCCTTAGAATCCCAGGTGCCTGATACTTGTTGAGCCACCAAGTCTGAGTCACCAAAGCACCTTACCCGGCTTAAGCTCATCTCCTTAGCCACCCAAAGACCGTGGAGCAAAGCCTCGTATTCAGCCGCATTGTTAGTGCAAGGAAACATCAACCGTAGCACATAATGGAACTTGTCACCTCTAGGGGAAGCCAATACAACACCAGCCCCCGAGCCCTCCAGCTGTCTGGACCCATCAAAGTGGATAGTCCAATAAGTGTTATCCGGTTTTTGCTCAGGCACTTGTGACTCTGTCCAATCGTTGATGAAATCCACCAAAGCCTGAGATTTAACAGCAGTACGTGGCACATATCTGAGACCATGAGGTCCAAGTTCTATAGCCCACTTAGCAATTCTCCCTGTGGCCTCTCTGTTTTGAATAATATCGCCAAGAGGGGCAGAACTGACCACAGTGATGGGATGACCCTGAAAATAATGCTTAAGCTTCCGGCTCGCCATGAACACACCATATACGAGCTTCTGCCAATGCGGGTACCACTGTTTGGACTCAATGAGCACCTCGCTGACATAATAAACCGGCCGCTGAACCGGATGCTCCTTACCCGCCTCCTTGCGCTCCACCACAATAGCCACGCTGACAGCTCGCGCGTTTGCCGCCACATACAGTAGCAAGGGTTCCTTATCAACCGGAGCAGCAAGGACTGGGGGCTCTGCCAGCTGCTTTTTCAAATCCTCAAAAGCGGTATTAGCTGCATCATTCCAGACAAAGTTATCAGTTTTCTTCATCAACTGATATAAGGGCATAGCCTTCTCACCCAAACGGCTTATAAACCGGCTTAAAGCAGCGATGCGACCCGCCAAACGCTGAACGTCATTTATACACGCCGGTTTGGCTAGGGAGGTGATGGCCTTGATCTTCTCTGGGTTAGCCTCAATGCCTCTGTCAGAAACCAAGAAGCCCAATAATTTGCCTGCAGGAACACCAAAAACACACTTGGCCGGGTTAAGCATCATCTTATAGACCCGGAGATTATCGAAGGTTTCCCTTAAGTCATCTATCAGGGTTTCCTCCTTGATGGATTTCACCACAGTATCATCCACGTAAGCGTGAACATTGCGCCCGATCTGTTTATGAAGACAATTCTGTACACAACGCTGGTAAGTCGCCTGTGCACACTTGAGTCCAAAGGGCATAGACACATAGCAGAAGGCTCCAAAGGGAGTGATGAACGCCGTCTTCTCCTGGTCCTTAACTGCCATCTTAATCTGATGATACCCGGAATAGGCATCCAAGAAACTTAAGCGTGCACAACCTGCCGTAGCATCAATGATTTGATCAATACGGGGGAGAGCAAAAGGATCAGCCGGACACGCCTTGTTCAAGTCCGTGTAGTCCACACACATCCGCCAGGTGCCGTTCTTCTTGAGTACGAGCACTGGGTTAGCCAACCATTCTGGGTGAAAAACTTCAACAATAAACCCGGCCGCCAAGAGCCGGGCCACTTCTTCACCAATGGCTTTCCGCCTCTCCTCGTTAAACCGTCGAAGCAACTGTCTGACCGGCTTAAATTTTGGATCAACATTGAGAGTATGCTCAGCGAGTTCTCTAGGTACACCTGGCATGTCAGAAGGCTTCCATGCAAAGATGTCCCTATTCTCACGGATGAACTCGATGAGCGCGCTTTCCTATTTTCCAGATTGGCACTGATGCTAAACTGCTGAGATGAATCTCCTGGAATGAAGTCAACAAGCTTAGTTTCATCTGCCGACTTAAATTTCATCGCCGGCTCAGTCTCCGTAGTCGGGTTCTTTAGAGAGGTCATGTCTGTTGGGTCAACATTGTCTTTGTAAAACTTCAACTCCTCTGTTGCACAAACAGACTCTGCGTAAGCTGCATCACCTTCCTCACACTCGAGAGCCAATTTCCGGCTGCCGTGAACCGTGATGGTCCCACTGTGACCCGGCATCTTGAGCTGTAAGTACACATAACACGGCCGTGCCATGAACTTGGCGTAAGCCGGCCGTCCAAATATAGCATGGTATGGACTTCTTATCTTGACCACCTCAAAGGTCAACTTCTCCACCCTGTAGTTGTTTTCATTACCAAAAGCCACTTCTAACTCGATCTTGCCGACTGGATAAGCTGACTTACCAGGTACCACACCGTGGAAGATAGTGTTTGACTGGCTGAGGTTCTTATCAACCAGCCCCATACGGCGAAAAGTCTCATAATAGAGGATGTTGATGCTGCTGCCTCCATCCATGAGTACCTTTGTGAACTTATAACCTCCCACCTGAGGAGCCACCACTAAAGCCAAGTGGCCTGGGTTATCCACCCGTGGAGGGTGATCCTCCCTACTCCACACTATAGGCTGCTCAGACTACCGCTAGTAGCGTGGAACCGCCGGCTCAACAGCATTCACAGCCCTCTTGTGAAGCTTTTGATCTCGTTTGCACAAACTAGTGGTGAACACATGATACTGTCCACCGCTAAGCTGCTTTGGGTTGGTCTGATAACCCCCCTGTTGCTGTTGATGACCCTGACCAGACTGTTTATTAAAGCCCCCTTGACCGTTCTGAGGACCGGAATTTGAGCCGCCGCCCGGGCCATGAAAACCGCCGGCACCTGAGCCGCCGCCCGGGCCATTGTAGCTCTTAAAGGCCTTCATGATCGCGCAATCCTTCCACAGATGAGTCGCTGGCTTCTCTCTAGAGCCATGCCTTGGACAAGGTTCATTCAACAGCTGCTCCAGTGTTGGACCTGACCCGCCGCCTCGGGGAGGGGGCCTCCCCTTGCGTCGCGGGTTACTACCTTGGGAGTTGGCGTTGGCTACAAACTCTAGGCTGCCATCGGCCTTACGCTTGCCTCCTCCTTTGTTCCCCGGGTTAAACTGAGGACCCTTGCCATGGCCATTCTTCTTTCCCTTCCCTGTCCTTTCATCGTCTGAAGGGGGATCCTTGGTACCATCAGAATCGGCGTACTTGACAAGAGCCGCCATTAGGGTACCCATATCGGTGCAGTCACGTTTAAGCCGCCCGAGTTTCATCTTAAGGGGCACAAAGCGACAGTTCTGTTCCAACATTAAGACTGCAGAGCCGGCATCCATCTTATCTGATGAATGTATGATCTCCTTGACCCGGCGAACCCAATGGGTCGTGGATTCACCCTCCTGCTGCTTACAGTTAGTCAGATCCACAATTGACATAGACTGCCTGCAGGTATCTTTGAAGTTTTGAATGAACCGGGCTTTCAGCTCAGCCCAAGACCCAATGGAGTTCGGTGGTAGCCCTTTCAACCACGTGCGGGCAGTTCCATCTAACATCATGGTGAAATATTTGGCCATGGCCGCCTCACTGACCTCCAGCAATTCCATAGCCATCTCATAACTCTCAATCCAGGCTGCAGGCTGTAAGTCCGCTGTATAGTTAGGCACCTTCCTAGGGCCCTTGAAGTCCTTAGGTAGACGTTCATTACGGATGGCCGGCACCAAACAAGGGACACCACCGGTCCTGGTAGAAATACCCACATCAACTAACGTCGTCGGATAAGCCGGGGGGGTCTGGTAAGCCGTCAATTGAGGCACCTGCTCCGCCTCTTGCCGCGCTTGGTCTGCTGCATAGAAGGCTCCATTATGAGCCGGGCCATGGCCAGGGGGCGGGTCACGGCGTCGGACATTACTTGAGCCGGTTGCTGAGACCATGTGCCAGCTGTAACTCGGGCTCTGGCCTGGACGAGGGGTCAAGTGGATCCTGTCCCGGCTGTAGGAGTACGCCTCTTGCTGCGCTAGCGCCGTCTGCAGGAGTTCCCTGACCCGGCGGGTTTCGATGGCCGCCGGAGAGTCGCCGTCAAAGGGGAGAGCCGCAAGTCGTGCTGCCGCAGCCACCATGTTCTCCAGCGGGTTATCATAATGACCCCGGGGTATTGGCACATACTGAGGCGGGGCAGGGGCACCTGGGGAGGCCCCATCACTCGTGGCTGAATAAGGGGTCCAGACCCGGGTGCAATGCCCCCTGGCGGGTTACTAGACCCTGCACCCGGTGTGTTGAAGAGATTGCGTGGATCGTAAACCGGTGGGAGTCGAGACTGGGCCTTCTGATGCCTCCTTCTCATGACCTCGTTGGCCGCGTTCTGATCCATTGTGAGTTGAAAGGACTGCGCCTGACTCAGCTGAGTCCGGGCGTCGAGGGCCGCCCGCTCCGCAGCCAGCCTGATCCCCTCCGCTGCAAGATCCTCCTTAGCTTTTATCAAATCCAATTTTAACTGTGCCACCTCCGCATCATGCTGAGCTTGATTCGCCAGGTCAACCACGGCGGTTAACAGGGCCGTCATCTTGTCCGTGAGATCCATCAGCACCTGAGCCGGAGAAGGCACCGGGTTTCCCGATCCAGCAGCGGGGTTCTGAACAGGCTGCGCACCAGCCATAAAAACTCCAACCTGACTTGGCGGCTCAAAAAGGTCCGGAATACTGTCGCCATCGGAACAACCCATGAGCCTGCCATCTTGAAGTCAGTACAACGAGTTTGATTCATCGGTGGCCGACTCGCCGTCAGAGCCGGCGGCCGCCTCATTTCCAGACCCAGATGGATCAGAGGGCCCTCCATGGATGCATCCCACAAAAGCGCGCCTTAAGGCGGGCCGGGCCCGGGGGGGTCGTGCGCGCTGAGCCGTTTCGATGAGATCGGCGCAGAAATCCGGCTCGGGGCCCGGCTCACCAATCTTGCCAATGAAGACATGAATCCCGCGAAAGGGGACCCGGTACCCGTACTCAATTGAGCCGGCGTCGGGGCCCCAGTCCGCATCGTCGATGTAGAGCTTGCCGCGACGACTTTTGGTCATCCGGCCCACGACGTATCCCTTGAGCCCTTCGAAGCTGCCCTTCAAGAACTCAAATCCACCGTGCACTGGCCCCACGGTGGGCGCCAACTGTCGTGGAATTGTCACGGCAGATGTCCTTGAGCTAGGACTTAGTCGTGGAGTCATCGCAATTAGGAAGCTTGAAGGGGTTATGCGGGACAAGGAACACGAGGGTTTATACTGGTTTGGCCCCTTACGGTGAAGGTAAAAGCCTACGTCCAGTTTGGGGTGATATTGATTAGGGTTACGATCGCCAGGGGTTAAACAACCATCCCCGGCTCTTGATCAGATTGTTCTCGCCCTTAAACCGCTGCCAGGTCGTCCCTTTATATAGGGAGGCTGACGCCCAGCAGCCCTTAGAGTCCCGGCCGGCTCATAAGAGTGTCCGGCTCGAACTCTAAACTATGCATGCCTTACGCTACAAGTTTACTATAACAATGATTGTAACTACGGGCCTTAAGCCATATCCGGGTCTCAGCCCATCTATGGCCCATCGTCTTGAAACTTGGCTCCGGGCTTCTGATAACAACCGTACGAGTAACCCGGCCCCTCCTGGCGGGTGACTCTAAGGTCTATATTCTCAACAGGTACCCCTACTAAAATGTTGATTAGTCCTCTCTCTACGCATTTAACTCCTCTCCTTTAACACAGGCGAGTTCTAGATTGGACGGTTTGCAGGATAATAAATGCTCATTAACTTGATTTTAGCATTTTTAGTATTTGGATCCAAGCATGGGTGAGGCTAGCATGTTTTAGTCCCACTACTTTTAGTCATGGGACTAAACGTATCCAAGCACCCTCTTAGTTTTATTTGAGGGGTGGGTTGTGCTGGACACCATTATTGTGACTAGCCTTTTTAATAGTACTATATGCATAATTTGGCGACGTGCGCTCTCTATATGTACGACCTTTTTTTTAATTTCAAGTTTTTCTCCATGGCGCAATCCATCGATACTACTGTTGTACAAAAGTATATATTTTTTAAAAGGCTAGAGGGCGGGGCAGTCTAGCTTGGTCGGTTTCACGAGAGGCGAGGGCCTTTGTGATTTGACGGCTCATTACTGCTGGAAGGCGGGGCCTTGTGATTTGACTGCTCGTATAAATGCGCCGACGACCTGATCGAGGAGGAGCAAAGAACCGTGCGGTATACTCAAGTTTTCCACTGGAGTAGTACTGCGATGGAGGAGCACGAAACACGGCATCCCAGTGCCATATGGCGATAAAAAATGATATAATTTGCTAGTCATCTCATTGTTAGCATTGTTCTATTCATTCCCTCAAATAAACCATTGTTCTATTCATGCCTCGCAGAGAACGTGACACGTGCGGCGAAACACCCGAAGCAAAAGATGAAACACAGGAGCAAAAGAAGAAGGAAGATTATCACCCCAAATGATCTAATTCGCCGCGGAGTCGTAACTGCTTCTTCATCGCCTCCACGACCTCCATCTCCTTGCGCGTCTCCTCCGCCATCTTCTTCATTCTGTCCATGACGCGGGATTTCTCGACGCGAGCCTTCATCATCTATTCCACGGCCGCATTACGTACCTTGACAGCAGTCGGGTGCTCGATGTGGAGCTTCGCCAACTCCTCCTTCTGTTCCATGACGAGGTCCTGCAGCATCTTCATCGAGGAACTACTATTCTCATGCAGCTTCTTCTAGCCGGCGTTCTTCTCCTTCAACAGGTCGATCTTGTGGCAGAGCTTTGCCTTGTCTTCCTGAAGTCGCAGGATTTCACCGGTCGCCTTCTTCTCCGAGGCAATGCTCTTCTTCAGCAGCATCACCAAGCCGGCGGTCAACTCCCCCTGCTGATTGAGCTCAGTGGGCATGTCGTCGTGGCTCTCCTCAGCAACTCCATCAAGCCTTGGATAAACTCCTTCTGCTTATTGAGCTGATCGGGTATGCTGTCGAGGGATAACGACTCCAGCTGCGTCGGCTCGGCATGTTCGCCTCCGCGGCTAGGGCGCTCCTGGGAGCCATCGCCTGCCCGTGAGAGATCTTTCGAGATCTCTGCATGGCGGCGAGCCCTCTCTTTTTTTCCGCAGCCTTGGTTGCCGCTCCCTTGTTACGAGTAGTTCTCGACCTAGAGCTCTGCTCACCGGCCATGGCAACGACGGACGAAGAAGAAGCAGTTATGAGCAGGAAAGGTAGAGTAATTTTCGGTTAGGTAGTTCCCCTTTTTATAACCTAAGTACTAGCACTAGTACTAATACCTGCATAGTGGGAACACGTTTAGGTTTGGTACGTACTACTAGTAGGTGTGAGCAGGCATTCGAATATGATGGAAACAAGGTAAAGATTAATTGATGGTTTTGGTTTCGAGGCCCGAAACGGCTCCCGATGAGTTTAGCGGAACATAAATTTTAAGTACTACACTGCTCAAATGCGTAAATATTATGTTACTGTCAAAAATTGGCACAAAATACGAAGGAGACCAATGGAAGTACTACTAGCAACCCACGATTTAACTACTCGCATGCGCGCAGTGGAGTAATAATGTCTTTCTTCGGCCCTCACGTCCATTCAATTTGCATGCGCTGTATTAATTGACCATCAATGAAGTGAACGACTTTACACGCGTCAAATTATCACATGGGGTGGATCTTGGTACAAAATTGCGTCCGCCCATGTACCCGCGTGTGCGTGCGAGGAAATGAGTGCCTGCGTGGCGTGCGTGCACATCTTTGCTTCGTGCATGTACCACCAGTATGGCTCAGGGAGGACGAGTACATTCTTCTGGAACCAGCAGCACGTCACTGTGAGCAATCCACGCAAGGAGGTCGCGACAACGCCTCCACATGTGCCATGTGGCTTCATGAACTGTAAGAGATACACTGTGTAGCGTGCCATTGGTATTCTAATTTACGTGATTTGCACATACTCGAAGTACTAGTAAGGTACACGTGCATTGCACGCATCAGATTTTGCAACCAAATTATGAATAAATACCACACTATAGCATGTAAGCTCTGAGTCATATATGCCTGATGTAGCCCTTTGTTTAATTCTTATAGTTCATCTCATTCAAAATCAATTAGTTTTTATAAAAAAAGCTAAGAACGCGGGAATAGGAAAAACATGGGATTATAGTAGAATGTCGTCTTGAATCCTACAGGATTGTACGAGTGTTTGATTGTGCATAGAAAAAATGCAGAATTCTTTCAAAGAAGTTTGAGTGGATGGGATGTTTCCTATGAAATCTAGTGCAAATGAATCATATGGAAATATTCCTATGGTTTACAATTACGAATCAAACAACCAAGATAGGAAAAATTCCTAATGATTTGAATCCTCCGAAATTTCTTTGAGAATCCTTTGAATCAAAGAAGCCCTTAATCTATTTTATGATTCATGGAATTGTGCGTTGTAAAGCATAAAGTAAAAACAAATAATGGCAATTCAACTAGAAAAAAAGTTTGGGCAGTTATGATACGGAAGATTCTAGAACAAAAGAGAACCACTGTTGTTTTGAGGTTTGTGCATTATGCTTAAGTTCAACCATGGAGTCTGCAAGATTGTACATGTGGCAAAATCCGGTGGGGGGCTAGAAGATGGTGTGAGGGGCCGAGTGGAGGGAGACTATGAAGGAATGCACAAGTGCGAGATCGCTATTTAGAGAGAGGGGCGAACACGTGCGCTGTTGCGCGCAGTGGCGGAGCCATGAAAAATAAATGAGCTAGGGGGCCAAGCATTGCTAATCCTTTACGAGGAGGGTCAATTCATGAACTTAAACCATTTTTAGCAGCAATTGTCTAATGATCACATTCATATTAGCCTTGATATATAGTGATGTTAGGGGGGAGGGGGCAGGGCCCTTACTGCCCCTGTCTTCGCCATTGTGCACGCGTCTGAGAGATGAAGCGGAAGGCATGGATGATGAGAGGGGGACGTTGGATATATAATTAATGTGGGTGTATTAGCTATATATGTTAATCCTATATAGAGAGGTATAGATTGATCGATGTGGACGTGGGAAAGAGGGTGAGACCTCAGTGGATATATCGATTGATCGGTTCGTGTGGAAAACTATGAAAGACCTAGCCTTATACACAAATACATAGAGGAACATCGATCGTTGCGCATGAACGCGTGAGAGATAAAGAATGCCCGATATGATGGAGAGGGGGATGTGTGTGGGTGTGTGCCTTCATGGGAGACCGACCTGAAGAAAAAGATTGCATGCGTGCGATGGATAATGCCGACTGGTAGCGTGTGTGCATGCATGCACGAGAGAAAGTTAATGGTACAATTCTAAAGAGAAGACTACTGTGTGGGTGTAAAAGAATAGGTGAGGTCATAATCAATGTAAAGTTGAATTCAAATATTTGAATAAGAGATCCTAATGTTTGAAACCCATGCATGCATGAATATAACGGAGATCTGCGCGGTGTGGTTTGGAAACGAGCATGTTGTAATGTATACACATTGAACAAGGTCAGACTGATTTGAATTTGAGATACCGATGGCAGACATCATTTGGCCATGTCGCATCCGTGCATGGACACACTATTCTAATTGGAGATGATGGGCGGCTTTCGCATCACATATCTATATCTATACCCCTATATATATTATATTTTATATTTTTTATATTGTGTGCGGGTAACTTTAACTTTGAAAGATGGTCGTTGGATGAGGCGAATCCGATGGTCCAAAGATGGCAAATTTGAGCACTACTGGCCGTTCGATATCATCTAGATTCCACCAGATTTTGCCACATGTATAATCTAGAAGACTCCATGGTTGAACTTAAGCATCATGCACAAACATCAAAACACAAGCAGTTCTTATTTGTTCTAGAATCTTCCGTATCAGAATTGCCCAAATGTTTTTCTACATGATTTGCCATTATTTGTTTTTACTTTATGTCTTACGATGCACAATTCCATGAATCTTAAAATAGATTAGCTTTCTTATAAAAACCAGATGATTTTGAATGAAATGAACTATAAGAACTAAACGAACATCTACATCATGCATATATGACTCAAAGCTTGCATGCTATAATGTGGTATTTATTCATAATTTGGTTGCCAAATCTCATGCATGCAGTGCACGTGTACCTTACTCTAGTCTAAATGGTGTTTGTGTGTGTGTTGTGCGTGTTGAGGTGCAAATTGTCTTTTTTTGGGTACACGTTAAGCTTCTTCTTCCGAAATTTCAAGCCGCGCCTTGTTATGCCGAAAATTCAAGCTAGCGTCTCTGTCTATCGTGCTGCGAAACTCCCGCCTCTTCAACCCGCGCCTTGTTAGCCCGAAATATTTAAGATATATCTTTGTCTCGTTGTGCTCCGACAACTCCCTCCATCTCAACCCGCGCCTTGCTATTCCGAAATTACAACGCGCGCGAAAACTCCCACCTCCTGTGAAATCCCGACATGCGAAATGCCCGTGGTACCCCTGAACCGAAAGAACCGCTTCAAATCGGTGGGGGTACTTTCGTAACTTACCCCACATTTCGGACAAGCGCGTCTCTAAGCCATGGTTCCCCACTGCCATCCCGTCTGCCCACCCATTCATACACCGAGGCCGCGAAAACCCGCGACGAAACCCCACACCCTGCTCCGTCCGCCACCCAGTCGGAGCCTCTTCCCCAACGACGTCGTCCACGGAAACACCTCGACGTCCCTCATCCACCGTACCGGATGAGGATTCGTCGTCGATCTCATCGTCCCGCCGGTTCAGCCACCCCGTCCTCCACCTCCGAGGAGCTGCCCCGACATTCCCCTCGTCTTTCGCGCCACCTCCATTCCCACACCGCCGTCTTCACCTGCACCACCGGAAGAGCATCATCATCACTGTTTCCTCGGATGAAGCTGCGGCCTAATCGGCGCCACCAAAGAGGGTGTACACTAATCGCCTCATTTTCTTCTTGATTCGATCTCACGGTGATGCCGGCGCTCGGTCCCGAGCCGACACGGCGCGGCTCCATCCACGGCGGCGTCGCCGGCCACTTCCTCCACGGCGTCGCTCCCTTGGCGGCGACGTCCACATCAGTAGGAGCTGCTGTTGCTTTAGCTCTCGCTCGTGCTGCTGCTCTGCTCTTGCTCTCGGTCCCCTGCCTGGTCTGCTCTTGCTATTCCTCTTGCTCGCGCTGCTGCTCTCGCTCTTGCTCTTGCTTGCGATGCTGCTCCGATTTAGCTACACTTCAGTCGACTGAATTGACTTTTGGGTCAGTCGATTTTCACGGGGTGGGGGGGGCTCGCCGGGGTGAAGGAAGAACCAGCCGCAGCGGGGAGGGGGGCTTGCCGGAGAGGTACCCCACTATCTATCTTAGGGTTCAGGATGGTGGCGGTGGTCGCCGACGGTGGCGGGGCATTGGCGGGGCGGTGGCGTGGGGATCGCCGGAGAAAAAGCTCGGCACGGGGGGGGGGCCTAGAGGGATGGCCGTGGCGGCGGCGGACCGGCGGTGGGGAGTGTTTTCGGGGCGGGCGGGGCGGCGCACCGCGGGCCGCGGGCGGCGGGGGGCTACTGTTTGGCCGGTGGTGGCTGGCGGCTCAGGGGGGTGGAGGTTGAAGATGAACCACAGGCCCTTGATTTCGTAGCCAACGCCTGCAAAATCGACTGACCAGAGATGAAAAAGTCAGTCGACCGACATGTAGCCTCACCTTGCTAGTGCGTTCAGTTTCGACAGCAAAATTCAGTTTCGACAGCAAAATTCAGTTTCGACAGTTAAGTTCAGTTTCGACAGTTAAGTTCAGTTTCGACAGTTAAGTTCACAGATGAGCGGCTGATGTATTTTACATCTAGCACTTTGTGGTTACGTATTTTACGTCATGTATTGGAGATGCTATTAGAATTCCACTCAGGTTAACGTTGTTTGTTGTCTCTCTTGTCCTGCTTCAGCCTCGACGTCGTACAACTCATCGGAGCTGCTCCAACGACGAAACCCTCCATCACAGCGGAGCAGTACCTCGAGCTCCATCTCCAAACGCCTAAGATCTTCCCCTCCTCCGACAGCCAAGTCAGCCGGAGCATCCTCACTGGCCAACCCAATCACGCTGAGATCGACATGGCTTCGCCAAAGAGGTTGTACACTTGTTGCATCTCTTTTTTACTTACATGTTATATATATTGTCCACTGAGCACTCGTAGTAACGGGAAATACGATTATTTTATCCTACTATATGACAAGCAGTGAGGTATCAGGCAACTTAGCTATCCGTGATGGACTCTCTTGGACGCCATCATTATTTATCTCTGCGCGTTTGAGCTGTGCATTTGTCGATGGGCCTGGGAGTTGAGCTAGTATGGCAGTGGCCTAGGTCCAAAGTAATAGAAGTAGCACAAAAACATTTTTTTAGTGTAGGATTTTCCTTGCGCAAGCCTGCCTACTAGAATCGCCAGTGCTTGACAGGAAAAGTGAATGAAAAACATCGGAATTGGAAAGTTTCCTATGGTACTACTTTTCATGAATTTGGTGCAAAGGAATGGAGCAAAGGAAAACTGTAGGATTTGTTCCTTTAGTGTCTCCTTAAAAGAAAAACCGTAGGAATTCTAATTTCCACTTCTCCTCCTTTTCATATTCCTATTCATCAAGCACAAGACTAAGAGATAGTAGCATAATAGAATTATAACCGTACATTTTCTTGTGGTTTGACTTAATCTCACCATGCTTTTTTGCATCCTGTGATCTTTCAATTGTTGTGAAGCAAACACCCAGATTGGCAGAAATCCTGTGTTTTTAAATTCTCTGTTTTGCATGTGCATTCCTATCCTATTTCTGTCTATTTCCTATCCCTGCTTTGTTATAATCCTCAAATTCAAACAAGTCCTTACTCAATTACTTCTGTTACAGATATGTGTCAAAGAAAACCTTGTGTCATTTGTCCTGCTCCTGCGGCGCTGTGTTCCACCCCAGCTCAGCTGCTCCAACGATGGAAGGGTTCACCACAGCAGGGATCCGCTCTCCAGACTATCTTTCGCCGCATCAGGTCTTCTTCCCCGCCATCGGCAGCCACGACAACTGCATTACCATCATCAACTGAGCAGATGACCTTGAGGACTACACGGGTCCGCAAGAGAGGTCGCACTCTTCCGTGTCTGCTTACGTTATACGTCGCTTAATATGATGACATGCTACATTATCATCGTGTTCACCTATTAGACTCCGAGTCAGGTCCAAACTAATGCTGAAACTTGAGTTTTTAAATGGTTGTGGGGTACATATTGGGGCAGCAATCAGTACTATCTGTCTACTATCTGGTTAATCTCCGGTGTCTACTATGAGTTTCATGTTGGGTACAAACAAACATTGAAGGAGCCATTATCTGTATTTTTTAACTAAAGCTATTATCTGCCTGCTATCATTGGTTTTTGGTCTATCCACAGTTTGCTACCATCACTCTAGATTTGTGCATGCACTCCTTACATAATCTCACTATGTTTTATTCCTATGCATGCCAGTTATTGTACACAATGGAACTGATCATGTAGAGCAAAAGAGACGAGCCTTGCGTGGCAATAAAATTTCATGCAAACGTCGTTCCATGGTGGGCGCAAAGGCAGCCCCCCCTCCACCCATTTCGGATCGTAATCAAGAGGAAGATAACTATTCTGAGGGGGATTCAGAAGGAGAAGACCACTCCTATTTACCCCATGAGGTCTTCGCTCTAACTTGGCATGCTGATGTTGGTAATATCATGCATATGGTGCCTTGCATTGCTTACTGTATACATTAAAGATGTCATCTGCTTAGTTTAGACATGCTTTGTGTCAATGCCATCTGTTTAGTTTCTTTATCGTATATGTGAATCATGCAATGCCATCTTGTCTAGCCAGGCATCATATATGTGAATTTTGCAATGCCACCCTGGTTAGCCAGTCATCTTATATGTGAACTATATCATGCCATCATTTTTTTATTACGTGTTAAATTTGTCAACAATTTTAGTACATTCAATTACTCTTCCTGTGCATCAGCCATTCGGCACGGTCATGGAAAAATCTGGAGTGGAAACAAGGTCTTCAGAGCAGACAATTCTATCTGACGAAGCGCATGTCTTGCTGGTTACCGATAGCTCCTCAGAGGAGGATTCAGGGACAGATGACCAGTCATATCCCCCCCCCCCGAGGTGAATGCCCTAACTTGGCAGGGTTATGTTGCTCATATCGTGTGTATGGTATCTTGCATTGCTATGTCATTTGCTTAGTTTAGACATGCTTTGTGTGAATGCCACCTGTTTAGTGTCTAATTACCATATATGTGAATTATGCAATGCCATCTTGTTGCAAGACATTATATATGTGAATTATGCAATGTTATCTTGTTGCAAGGCATTATGTATGTGAATTATGCAATGCCATGCTGTTTAGGCAAGCGTCATATATGTGAATTATATCATGCCGTCCTTTTTTTGTATTTCTCATTGCTTTTGTCGACAATGTTTGTATATTCAACTGCTCTTCCTGTGCATCAGCCATTTGAATTGGTGATGGAGAAATCTGGAGTGAAAACAAGGTCTTCAGAGCAGACAATGCTACCTGCTGAAGCAGATATCTTGCTAGTTACAGATAGCTCTTCAGAGGAGGATTCAGAGGCAGATGACTAGTCCTATTATCCCCCTGAGGTGTATGCTCAAACTTGGCAGGGTTATATTACTCATATCATGCATATGTTGTATTGCAATGCTTAGTTTTTACATCATATACACAATATTGAATGCCATCTCCTTAGTTGACACATCATATATGCGATTGCCCTCTGCTCACTTCCTTAGTATATAAATCATATATTTTAATTATGTCATGCCATGATGTTTACATAGACAACATGTACACTACTAGGAAAAGGGATATAGATGAAATAGCCACCAATGGCGCACCAGACATGTGGTGCGCCACTACTATATAGCAGTGGCGCACCATGTGCTGGTGCGCCATTAGTGTGAAAGACACTAATGGCGCACCAGACACACGGTGCGCCACTAGTAACAAAATGATTTTTTAATTATTTTTCCAAACATACTAATGGTGCACCAGGGCACAGTGCGCCATTACTAGTTCTAACTAGTAATGGCGCACCAGCCTCATAGTGCGCCACTACTATATTTTTTTTGCAAAACTACTAATGGCGCACCAGTGTATAGTGCGCCATTAGTGTATATTTTTTTATTATTTTTTTGCGAAACTACTAATGGCGCACCACCAGCAGGTGCGCCATTAGTAACCAGAGTTACTAATGGCGCATTTGTAGGTGGTGCGCCATTAGTAACCTGGGACCAGCTAGATATTTTGGACAACCACACCTACCCACTCACTTTCCTCACTTCATTCTCTCCACCTCCTCCTCCAAGCTTGTCTCGGCTGCCTCCTCCTCCTCACCTCATTTGCACCATAAATTCGTCCAAATTAAGTGGTTAAATTAGCTTTTTTTGATAGGTAAGTAAGGGGGGAGCTATCTTTATGTTGTTCTCCCTCCAACAACGTGCACATGCAGTTTTTATGGCCTAGCTAGATCTATGTATGTTTGTGGTGTTGCATATGTTTGTGGTGTTGCATATATGTTTGTGTTTGCAGGTACCGGTATTTGAAATGCGATAGTTGCCAATATTTTGCCGGAATGTTGATTCATTTCCGTTTCGGCAAGAATTTTGGCACTATGCATTCTTTTTGGTCCTATTTTTAGGGAAAGTCATGCCAAATTTTTTCTTGGTTCTAAAATATCGTTTTGCTCTACCCCGCAGGCGACCATGGTCCGCACGATGACCGAAGGCATCGTGAATAGGTTTTTGAGCTCCGTGAAGGCCGAGATGCTTCAAAAGAACGAGACGAAGATAGATGTCCGTGTCGAAGATGCAAGCTGAAGAGCCTTATTGCGGACCCGGATTCCGGGCAGGTGCGGGACCACCTGCTCTTGCGTGGTTTCATGGATGGCTATCGGTGGCAAGGTGATGAAGATGACTATGAAGTCGTCCATGGGGGCGGGCAAGAAATGAGGAAGGGCAGCAAGACGACCACCGCGGCTCGGAAGGGCGAGAAGACGAAGAATCTCCAGGACATGATCACGACAGTGATGCTGTACACAGTCATCATGTAGAAGATGCCGGACATGATGATGAGGAAGATGCTGGAGCAAACGAAGGGCATGATCATGAAGATGAAGATGCCGGCGGTGCAGACGACGATGAACCATCGATGGGCTGGGTGCAGGACCCTCATATTCAAGAGCTGCTTCTCAAGCAGACGGATAACGCAAGAGATGCCGCCCGAGAGAAAGCCAAGCTGGATCAACTGGAGATAGACGCGGTTATTCCATTGTATGAAGGATGCAGGCCCGAGGATACCCGCCTGAAAGTAACGCTCATGGCTCTGGAGATGAAGGTAAAACACAAAATGACCGACGCATGCTTCGACGAGAACATGTCATTCTGGCACGAACGTCTTCCCAAGGGGAACAAGTGCCCGACCAGTTTCGAGGAGGCGAAGAAAATCGTGTGTCCTCTGGATTTACCGCACGTGAAATACCATGTGTGCATGAACAATTGCATCATTTATCGGGACGAGCACGCGGTGTCTACCATATGTCCAGTGTGCGGCGTCACTCGATACAAGAAGAGGAAGAAAGCTCCTCGAAAACTGGTGTGGTAGCTTCCGATCACTCCTCGTCTGCAGCGGTATTTCACGGACCCTAATGTAGCAAAGCTCCTGCGTTGGCACGCGGATAGGGAGGAGAAGAAGCGAGAAGATGACGCAAATGATCCGGAGATAAATAAAAAAGACAAGATGCTGAGTCACCCTAAGGATGGGAGCCAGTGGCAAGCGTTGAACTTCGAACACCCAGAATTTGGGAAGGATCCAAGGAACATCGTGCTGGGCGCGAGCACCGATGGAGTCAATCCGTTTGGCAGCCAGAGAATCACACATAGCACCTGGCCTATGTTTGTGTGGATGTACAACCTTCCCCCTGGTTGTGCATGAAGAGGAAGTACATTCACATGAGTATGCTAATTGAAGGGCCGAAACAACCAGGGAACGACATCAATCTGTATCTGGGGCTGCTGAAAGAGGAGCTAGACACACTGTGGAAAATGCCAGCCAATACGTGGGACGCCGCAGAGAAAGAATATTTCGGTTACGACGGTGCACGACTATCTCGGTTACGGATATCTCGTGGGGCAGGTGGTCCACGGATTTTCTGGATGCGTCAGGTGCATGGATGACACAACGTATCGCTAGCTAGATAGAGATCCTGGGTCTTCGAAAACCGTGTTCATGGGACATCGAAGGTGGCTTCGCGACGATGACCCGTGGAGGAAACGCAAGGATCTATTCGATGGTGAAACCGAACCCCGAAGACGCCCGCGTACGAGGAGCGGCGAGGAAATAGACGAGCTGTTGAAAAATTGGAAAGATTGCCCACTGCCGGGAAAGAAGCAAAAGGCGCCAGAGCCGGGAAAGAAGCGAAAGGCGCCAGAGCTGCTGCTGAAGGTATGGAAAACGAGGTCTGTTTTCTGGGACTTGTCGTACTGGAAGATCCAACGTGTGCCTCATAGCCTTGATGTCATGCATATCACGAAGAACGTGTGGGAGAGTCTGCTTGGTACCCTGCTCAACATGCCAGAGAGGACCAAAGATAGGCCGAAAGCAAGGGCAGACTTGAAATCAATGGGCATCAGGGAGGAGCTTCACGCTAATGATGATGATGATGATGAGGCGAAGCAGGACACGGAAAGTCGTCGCAAAGGCGAAAAGGCCAAGAAGACCGGAAATGACTTCCCTCTCGCGTGCTTCACTCTAAGTCAGGAGGAGATCGATCAGTTTTTCACCTGCCTCGTAGGAGTAAAACTTCCTTACGGTTATGCAGGGAAGATAAGCAGATACCTAGAATAAACGAAGCAGAAGTTCAGCGGGATGAAGTCTCACGACTCTCACGCGCTGATGACGCAGATACTTCAAGTTGCAATCTGTGGGATCATGGACGCGCACGTCCGTGAAAATGCTATTTGGCCTATGCAACTTTTTCGACGTCGTCTCTCGGAAGTCGGTTGGCGTGAGGCAACTCAGAAGGCTACAGGAAGAGATCGTGGTGATACTATGCGAGCTTTAGATGTACTTCCCGCCCGCATTCTTCGACGTTATGGTGCATCTGCTGGTCCATATCGTGGAGGATATCATCCAACTCGGGCCGACGTTCCAGCACAGCATGATGCCGCTCGAAAGGATGAATGGTGTCATCAAAGGATACGTTCGCAACATGTCACATCCAGAGGGAAGCATAGCCAGGGGCTTTCTGACCGAAGAGTGCATCTCCTACTGCACGAATTATCTAGGCATCGAGAACCCCGTTGGTCTGCCCGTCAACAGGCACCTCGGCAGGCTCGCTGGATGGGGTCACCATGAGGGTCGCCGCGAAATGCATGTCGACTTTGAGGGTCGACTCGCCGACTTTGAAAGAGCAAACCTAGTCGCGCTACAAAACATAGACGTGGTCGATCCTTGGGAGGTAGAGCACAAAACCTTTGTTGAGAAGACGTACAATGACCGAGGCCAACAGAGGACGGACGGAGATATAATCAAAGAGCACAACTCATGTTTCACGCGTTGGTTCAAGCAGAAGCTTCTGTCGTACCCTTTACATGAGGATTCTTCCCCGGAAGAACAACTCATATTCGCCTTGTCACAGGGTGCCGAGCACAACCTGATGACGTATGAGGCGTACGATATCAACGGCTACACATTGTACACCGAGGACAAGGACATGAAGAGCGATGGTTATCAGAACTCCGGGGTAACGATGGAATCCTACACCGGTAACGACAAGGACAGATACTACGGAAGGATCGAGGAGATCTGGGAGCTGAGCTACGCTGGAGAGAAGGTCCCGATGTTCCGTGTCAGATGGGCCAAGAGCGTCATTAAAGAAGACCGGTATTTCACCACCATGGTTATACCCGAAGCCAAATCCAAGACCGCAGGCGCGAACGTCACCGCGAAAAATGAGCCATGGGTACTGGCTTCCCAAGTGGACAAATGCTTCTTCATTACCGACCCGTCAAAGCCCAGTCGTGTTGTCGTGAGGAGAGGCAAAAGGAAGATCATCGGAATGGATGGAGTCGCCAATGAGCAAGACTTCGACAAGTACGGCGACCGGAAGATGGAACATGACGACGACGATGAAGTATCAGCATACACCACAAGAAGAAGCAGGACCACCCTACCTAAAGGACGTCCGTTCAAGAGAAGAACTCCATTTACGAAAAATAAGGGCAAGAAGATTGTGAACAGATAGCTAGCTAAGATCGATTGTATTTAAATTGTAGCCTTCATTTCTCGATTGTATTTCATGGGCACTTTTTGAACTCATGACTATTTTTAAATTTCATGGACACTAGATCTCGATCCCCCTCCATCTCGATCGCTATCCCACCTCGCCAGATCCGGTCCCCCTCGCCGCCGAGCACCCCCCGCAGCCTCTACCCCGCTCCATCCGCCGCCGCCGCCGATCCCCCGCACCCTCCCCCGCTCCACCGCCGCCGACGACCCACCGCACCCTCCCCCGCTCCACCGCCGCCGACGACCCACCGCACCCTCCCCGGCCCGCTCCACCGCCGCCGACGACCCCCCGCACCCTCCCCGGCCCGCTCCACCGTCACAAATGAATGCAACTAAAATTGCAAAAAAAATTGATTATATTTTCAAATAACAAATTTGATGATAATTTCAAATAATAAATTTGATGATATTTTTTCATATTCATAAATATTTTCAAATAACAAATTTGATGATATTTTTAAAAAAAATTATTACTATTTTTATAAAAAATTATTACTGTTTCATATTCATATTCATTTTCTAAAAAATTATTAGATGCAACAAAAAATAATAATAATAAAATTACTTATGGCGCACCTCTGACTGGTGCGCCATTGCTATAAAAAAAAGATTACTAATGGCGCACCTCTGGCTGGTGCGCCATTGCTATATAAAAAAAGATTACTAATGGCGCACCGATCGCGGGTGGGCCATTGCTATCTAAAAAACATACTAATGGCGCACCGCTGCGGGGTGCACCATTAGTAAGCTTCCCCCTAGCTAATTCCTCCCTCTCCCTCGCCAGATCCCCTTCGTTCCTCTCCCTCGCCAGATCCACCCGCGCGCTGCCCCGACCCACGACACCGCCGCCCCGACCCCCGCCGGACTCCACCCCCGCCGCCCCCGCGCCCCCACCACTGCAGCTCCCCTGCGCCGCCGCCCCCGCGCCCCCCACCACTACAGCTCCCCCGCGCCCCCGCCCGCGCGCCCGCGCGCCCCGAGCCGGAGGAGGAGGACGAGGAGGAGGTCTTCCTCTTCGACTACGAGGACACGGATGAGCTCGGACGCCCTCGAGCCATCCCTTTGACGCCCGCCGATTTCCTCCGCCTCGGCCACCATCGCCACCGCTCGACGCCGAATTCGCGCCGCCTCGACTATCTCCGGCTACCCCGAGTCGCCCTCGACCTCCCCAGTGAGCACCCGAGCCGCTTCCCCCTCTTCCCCCTCTTGATTTCCTTCTGATGTGTTCTAGTTCATGCATCATGTATGAGTTGGTGTCGGCCATTACTTAATTTCCTAAGCAGTTCCATTACTTAATTGGTTCCCCCTAAGAAGATTTTTTGTATGTATAGAGGAGGGTGAGTGAGGAGGGCAGGAGAAATAGATGGATCAATCACAGAGTCAGTGGTTGTTGCATTGCAGTTGCTTGCAAATTAGGAGGTACTAGGTGAGAAGGAGAGCTAAACCAGCAGAGGAGCAGCGGAGGCAGAGGCAGCTAGGCAGTCAATTAGGAAAGTTGGTGTGTGCTCTGAAGCAAGAGTGAAGTCAAGGAGATTTGTTGGTTTGCTAAGTTAGAGAAAAACTTTGTGTCCAAGTAGTAGCCATCAGGAGGTTGAAGTAGGGGGATCACCAATCATAGTCATCAGTTTATATTGGAGCTTGGTGTACTGAACTCTGAATATTCTTTTTGCAGTCCATCTATGTTTAGGGATTTATAAGTGGTGTCTTTCTTGTGTTTTATACTAGTAGTATCACCTTTTTTTACTAGTAGCCATTAATTAAGATTCATGTTTTTAGTCATCATGCCTTGTTGCCTCTGTGCAAGTTGTGATCATCCAAGCAGAGGAATTATAATCCTTGAGCTCTTCTTCCACTGTTTCTCCTGTCAATCTAACTGCCTCTATGCAAGTTGAGCACTGCTACAGATAGTGACTATTTTCCCACAATCTCAAGTTTCATACATGTCTTGTTCCTGCATTCTAGTTTGTGGCAGCCAAACGCTACTACCGTTGCATTTCAAGTTTTCACTAATGCTATGCTGTTGTTATAACTGGTTTCATTAATGCTACGCTACGCTGTAGGTGTAATTTGCCACCTATGAAAACATATGCTCTTGCATTTATATTCCTGGTACTCATTATTTCCTTGCCTAACAGGAAGGTCTGCTTCCTGCCCTGCTCCACTAGCTGCCCTAGCTTCTCTGCTATCTGCCCTAGCTTATTGAAAACTGTAGAATATCAGATTGAAATATTGGGGAGCCTGGTTTATGAACCAGTTTCTTAGTCTGCCCTAGCTTCATTACAATTTTTATTGATTGCAATATTGGTGAGCATTGTGCTACTGTTATGAGTACCCTCTCATCAATATTGGTGAGAATTGTGCTACTTTTTGTCTCAGATTTGTGATGCTTCTGCTGTACTACTTGCTGACTGTAAGATAACTTACGTGTGGACGAGCCTAACTCAAGTGGGTAAATAGATCCTGCTGCTGGACTATATGTTCTGGACTATATGTTCATTTGTACTATATGTTCAGAATGAGTTAACTTGCTGTCATTTATCGAAATTCATAATGTGCTGGACTATATGTTCATTGGTACTACTTGTGATGCTGCTGCTGTACTACTTGGGAATTTTGTCAACTTGTGATGCTGCTGTAGGTACCCCGAGAGACCCTTGAGTTTGCCGGAATGTCGATTAACTTCTGTTCCGGCAAATTCGGGTACTCCATATGTCCTATTTTCAGCAAAGGTCATGCTGAAATTTTCCGTGAATTTTAGCATGACTTGGCTAAAAAAGGACATATGGGGTACTTGCGACTAATGCATGGGCCGGGGTATCTTAGTACTTAATTAAGTAGGATCAACTGCCCCTTTATTCTTGCTACATTAAACCATAGGTGGCAATAGAACCAAGTGATTAGGCCCAACTTAGAGTCGAGAAACCCTAAATGGTAAAACCTTGGCTTTTAGGGTGCCTCGGTGTCGATGAGAACCTAAATGATGTACGCTTAGGCTTTTAGGGTGCCTCGGCGTCGACAAACCCTAAATGATAAAAGCTTAGCTTTTAGGATGCCTCGGTGTCGACAAACCCTAAATGATGAGACCATGATCTTGTTCCTTGGCAATAACCAACTTTTTGAGCAAACCTTTTTCCTATTTAGAGCGAAACATGGCCCACAAAGATGAGGCCGGCGGTTCAGGCGGCAAGCAATTCTGGGAGCTGTCCCAGGAGCTGGAGGAAGAACCTCACCACTATGAGGACGCCGCGGAAGAGACCGATCCTGACTACACAACCCCTAGTGGCGTCGGGGATGAAACCACTGATGGTGCCGCCGAGGATGCCACCACTGATGATGGCGGCGCACGCACAGATGGCAGCCAACCGAAGAGGCAACAGAAGGACCAGCGCCCGAGCGTGCTCGGCACCGTCAAGGAGGAATTTACTGAAGTGAACTCCGACGGGCATCCAACGGCGCCCAAACAAGTAGTCAAGGGGTACTCGGTTCAGCTCGGGTGCATTCTCCGGAGCACCGTCTCGATCAACACTGAGAACCTAAGGCATAAGGACCGAGGGAATTTGCACAGCCTCCTCTTCATGAAGCTGCATGAATGATACAAGTTCCCCGCTGACTTTGCAAACACACGCCTCTTAGGGAATAAAGTGAACAGTACCGCCCTCACGAGGATGAGCACGGCCCTGTCTACTTGGAGAAGCACGGTGAAGGCAATGATTGAAAAAGGTGATAGTTATGAGAAGATCAAGGCGAAATATCCTTTGATCAGCGAAGATGACTACAAGGAGTTCAAGATCAAGTGCGAGAGCAGTGCAACCTCCGAATCAAGTCGGTGGGGGAAAGAAATGCGGCAGTTGAACTTAGGGGTCCACCAACTCGGTCCCGGCGGTTACAGAGTGGCAGAGCCTATATGGGACAAGGAGGACGCGGAGCGTGCCGAGCAAGGCCTACCGCCCCGCTTCAAGAAATTCCGTGACAAGCAGACCAGGAACTTTGTCAGGGCCCGGTACAAGGAGGACCCGGTAACAAAGGAGCTTACCACGGATCCGAAGACCAGGGCGCTTGAGCTTGTTCTGGTAAGGAATACACCGCGTAATTAGCTCCATATGGTTGCATTCTAATTAATGAAGCCAAATTTCTAAATGGTTCACATTCCTTCCGTAGGAGGCTGAGAGCAGTAGCGCGGGGTCATCTCAGAGCTCCCCTTTTGGCACCCCTTTAAATAGGGCGTTGAACGTAATGAAAAACAAGGATAAGCTCAGTAAGCCGTCATCAGCTGGTCGTGTGGCCGGCAAAGGCTTGTCCACAAAATGGTCGTCATACTATACCGCTGGTGGGCGAAAGGAGAAAAAGACCAGCTCGGAAAGCCAGTCGCGCGAGGTTCAAGAACTCAAGGCACAAGTGGCGCGGATTCCGGAGAATGTCCAAGAGCAAGTGCAACAACAACTGGGAACGACGCTCACTGCCATGGTGGCTTCCTTGATTCAGGGGCTGACGACATGGATTGCGGGCGGCCAACAGGGGCCTCCCCCGGTTCCCAGCTTCACGGCCAGCAACTCGCACAACGCGCAGACGGCGCCATTGGTGTCTCCGGCGGAGGCGATATTCGTGTCTCCGGCGCCGGCACGGGCATTGGAGCTTAGTGCACCCGGGTGTACGCCGGCCGGCACCTCGCCAGCAAGCGGCCCCTCCGTCAGTTGCACGCCCGCCGTTGGCGGTGCCTCGACATTAGCCGAGCTCGACGGCATCACGGTAACTAAGCCTCTTGGCCGATGACTTCATCCCCTTGCCTTTGACTGGGCATCCCTGACGCCCTACATGTTTTCGCAGGGCGCCGCCGACGTTCCTTGCACTCTCCTGCACTTCGTGGGCGGCGAGTTGGTCGATGTCGCCAAGGGCAGAATCGTTCAACCGTGCAACCGCGTGTTCCACGGTAATCCGATGCCACCCACCTTGTATAGGGTTGAACTGGTTCGGGTGCTGCCAGGCTGCGACGAGTTGTTACCTCCGATTCGACCCGCTGGGGCCGACGAAGATGATGTGATGACCCTCAGCGCCTGCGTAAGCTAGCCCCTGCTTTGGCCGAAGAGCCAGATTCGTTTCAGCGCGTGTGGACACCACCCCACAGACAAGACCGCGGTCGTGCCAGCGCCAAGCCATGGCAAGAACGCCGCAACGCTACCGGACATCCCTATGGCACAGGATCCGGACATGCATATGGCACATGATCCGGACAACGACGACGGTACATTTACCAACGTCGACAAGTACTTTGCCGAACATGGGTACGGTGACGAGTTCTCCGGGCCTCCTTCTCAAGAACCCAACCCTGAAAAAGACGACCGCGATCTAGCTGGTACGGCGGAGAAACCCAATTGCAACAGGCGTCGTCTGGCGTTCAGTTCTCAGGAGACGCCTCCAGCTGCCGCCTTCACCGAGCCTCAGATAGCTGAGGTGCGAAATATTATCAGCCCCAACACGCTCAAGAAGGCGGTCTGTGAGCAGAACTCGATCCCATTACAGCAGATCAGGAAGAAGGGACGGAAATGAAAGACTAACAAGGGCGCCGGTGCGAGCCAGCCGGCACCGAGTACGATCCGTGCTCAGGACGGGCCACCTTCACCTAAGGATATCTCGAGGAGGGTGCATATGGCGGGTAGGGTGATGCTACCGACAAATATGCTCAATGCTGCAATCGGTGCTAGGCGGAGTCTGCATGACAGTGTTCTTTCTTTGGAGAAGCAGCGTCTCAAGAGAATGATGTGGCATACCCGGTTTTCGTGGCCAAGGTGCCAGAGGGCAAGGGCTTTGTGGATAGCGCCGTCGGGGGTACGATCGTCCTGCGGTTTGATGACATCTTTGCTATGTTTAACCTTCATCCGCTGCACTACACCTTCGTTCGGCTGTTTTCGCTGAGTATGGAGATGCGGATCATTAGAGACAAGACCCCGGACATTGTGATAGTCGACCCTTCTACATGTGTGCCAAGATCTTGCGCAGCGCTGGGGACCGGCAATTCGCGAGTTCACACCTCGAAGGCGTCATTCTGGCCAACCCAGGTAAGGATAACTTCCTCGTGCCTTACTTTCCCGAGTAAGTCATCCCCTAACCGCCCCGTAACATATGATTTCTTTGATTTCGATCGTTCTTTTTTTTCTAACATTCCGTGTTCTGTGCAGTGACACACATTGCACACTCATCCTCTTAAGCCCGAAATATTCCATGGCCACGTATTTCGACCCGGACCATGACTCCAAGATAGACTACACAAATATCAAGAAAGTTCTTGATGATGCTCTCCCCGGCTACGCCGCATCTGGAGGCACCTTTAAGAGGCCAGCTCGTAGGTACGGCAGGCACGTGTTCACCCACAATACGACGTTCCCCTGCGTCAAGCAGCCGCCTGGCGGTCAGAAGGATGCCTACTACGCCCTCCATCACATGCGGGCAATCGTACGGGACCATAATCACCTTCTGCTACCAAATAATCTCAAAGATTGGGCCGCAAGCTTGGCGGCAATCCAGAACGTGGACATCCGACAAGAATTCTTTCGCATCCAGTCGGAGTTTGCAGAAATCATCCATCAAGATGTCCTTCGTACCTGGGGGCAGTTCTACCTCAAATATCAACCGTCCAACAGTGAGATAGACACAATGCTACAAATGCAGGCTGACAACACCCGCGACTTCATGACCATCACGACAGACGGCGGCTTCGTCCACGCTCCGGTCCCATGAGTCGAGTCGAAAGTAGTGATGCTATGTGTAGTTCTGAAACATCGATTAGCTCATGTTGTAATTAAACTTTAATGAACTTGTATGTCTCTTTGGTTTGGACAGTCGTTCAACTTAGATGTAATCGATGCTATTTATTAGTAGGACCATGAATCGTGCTATTAATGTCTTGCTTTTCTCTTCCGATCCTTTTGTTGCATACTTATATATTGGTTATGTATTGTCTGTTGTTTGGCTAGTGCATAGAGATGTCGTCGTATGTCGTGTACAAGGGTAAGGTTCCCGGAGTCTATGACGACTGGGAGGAGTTTCGGAGACAGTTTCACCGTTTCGGCGGTAACAGTTACAAAGGGTACACCACTAGGGCGGAGGCGGAATCTAGATACGCGCGCTATCTACCGGGAGAGAGGAGGGAGCGTTGGAGGAACCGGATGAAGACCAGTTTCATCGCAATGATGCTCATCGTGATGACCGCAGCTCTCTTCTATGTGATGGTAGTTTAGATGATCGATATCGACTTGTAATGTGAAGACAAACTCGCTACTCGCGATCTCGAGACTTGTAATGTTCTATCTTTGTTCGGTCTTTTGAATTCGGAGACTAATATGACGAATTGTATTCGGAGACTAATCTTCTATTGTATTCGATGAATCTGCTATTGCTGTGTGGTGCTGTCTATATTCTGTCCAATAATATATTTTGTAACCTGTGCAAATATCAGAAAAGAAAAAAATCCCTAATATTCATACTAATGGCGCATCACCCCAACGTGCGCCATTAGTATGCCAAAGGATACTAATGGCGCATCACCCCACAGTGTGCCATTAGTATGGCAAAGCACATGTGTAAATATCGCCCCCTGGGAGGCACACTAATGGCGCATGTTGGTCTATACTAATGGCGCATGGCGTGATGCGCCATTAGTATACCAGATACTAATGGCGCACCAGTGGTGCGCCATTAGTATTTAATACTAGTGGCGTGGTACTAGTGGCGCACCAGTAGTGCGCCATTAGTTGGCAAAACTAGTGCGCCACTAGTAGGCCTTTTCCTAGTACTGGTATCTGAATTATGGCATGCGAACCCATTTTCTAAAGACATAATATAGTTATATCATCTCATCTTGTTTACATAGTCATCATATTTTAAATTATGTCATTCTATCCGTGAATTATATCAAGCCATCATGTTTCCATCGACGGCATGTTTGTGATTTATGGCATGCCAACCACTTTAATAGACACATCATATAGTTATATCATGTCATCCTGTTTACATAGTCATCATACTTTGAAGTATGTCATTCTATCCTGTTTATTTAGCCATCATACATGTGAAATTGTGTCATGCTATCCTGTTTAATTAGCCATCATACATGTGAAATTATGTCCTGCTATTCTGTTTGCTTAGACAACATAAATGTGAATTATTTCAGGCCCTGTTTTCTTCCCTACTATCCATTGCACCTGTCTATCTTACAATGTCTATACATTCAATTACTTTTCTTGTTTATCAGCCATTTCAATTGGAGGGAGTGATGGCAGTATCTGTGGGAGTAAAAACACGGTCTTCAGAAAAGATCGTGCTACCGGTCGATGCAGATAGAACCACGGTTGTACTTGCCCAAGAACCAGCCCCACCACACATAACCCACACTCATGCAGATTGTACCCCTTCTAACTAGCTACACCCCTTCTAACCCCAACCCCAGCAGATAGCCACCCAATTCCCGTTGACACAGCACCGTCTCCACCACAGAGCACCCAAACACGAGCAGTTAGTAAGGCAACTGCAGTGCCCAAATCACGAGGACCACCACTCCGAACCCGAAGTCAATGCTTAAAGCAGAAGAAGAATTGTTCTCAGGTCAGGTTCCGTAGCTATGGTTCATACTACTTTGCTCTTGCATCACTGTATTTACTGATACCAACTAATTTCAAATTTGAAGGATGCAATTGAAACTCCAATGGCGCAACAGGTATGTTTTAAACCTGTTTCTTCAACGTGTTTGGCTGTTTGCTGTTGTAACTTGCTCTATGTTGATTTCAGTTTCAATTGAATAAACAGTTATGTTCTCATGCCATGCACATTACAAGTGTTGTTATTGTTGTGTAGTTTCCCACACTTATATTCTGTCTATGCTGCTTTGTCTTAAATAGACATGATTCAAACTGTATCTATCTTGATTTGGCAACATAAACTAGAATGATATAGACCATACAGTGACCATACTACATCATATATGTTTGTTTCATGCTGTTATCCTGTCCACCTTACTACTGAACTGGTTTACCAAAATGAGTTTCATATACTACATTGTAAACCGGAGATGTGTTTGTTTGTTTCTCTTTTAGAACGCGGATAAAATATTGGAGAAGAGTACCCTGTTATGCAATGGTAAAGGAAGTAATGCAGATAAGGTTCAAGATAGTGAGACATCCTTGTTGGTCTCCAAGAAAGCTGATAAAAACTATATTGAAGACACTGAGACAACCCCAAAGTCTTGTCTTGATGTAGTGTTCGAGTTACTGGCTACCACTGCTGGCACCAGCTCTTCGAACTCGTTGCCTGAATCAGTTCGGCTTCTTGAGTCTCAACTTCAAGTTGAATGACATCGATCAGATGTTATGCAATAGGAAGTCGAAGGACTGAGGAAGTCCCTGCAGAATTCAGATGCATACTTTCTGGTGCAACAGCAAGCGCTGGAGGACTTAAGCGCCAAACAAGAGAAAGTTAATAAGCTTGCTAAGCATCTTGCCAGCATTATGGGTACTCAGGATATTGTTCCTTGAGCTCTTCTGAAGTGGTTTCAGTTCTGGACTTGTTTTGCTGCGGCGTTTATATGCTGTTGTGTTCCCTATATTTGCATTGGTGGCGAACTTTCATGCCTAGTGGATGTAATATGTGTAATAGCCGTGATAGCCTACTGTAAGTTGCTTGCTTATTTATTTCCTTGTTGTCTTGTTTATTTGTTTGCTTGTAGTCAGTGCAGTTCTTTTTCTGCGATTTGCGAGTGGCTGCAATAACCTATTTTTTAAAAGTAGGCCACAATAACCATGGGCTAATATTTACTATAGTGACACTGGGCCTCCTACGGGCCGTAGAAACAGTGGGCCTTCTACGGGCCGTATAAACAGTGGGCCTTCTACGGGCCGTAGAAACAGTGGGCCTTCTATGGACCGTAGAAACAATGGGCCTTCTACGGGCCATATCATCAATGGGCCTTATACGGGCCATATGATCGATTGGCCAAACATGGGCCAAACAGACCGCATTCTGGCCATAAACGGGCTAGAGTTGGAATCGTCCGTTCATGGGCCGACCATAACGGGCCATCGTTAATAGGCCGTATTTGATGACGCTATGAAAACGGCCCAACGTATTAACGGACCACAAACGAGCCGACTGTAACGACTGGCTGAATTTGGCCCACAAGCAGAAAATGACAGTAATGGGCCATAAGTAAACGAATGCTGGAAAATAGCCCAAGAATAAATGGGCTCTGAGAAGGCCGAAAGATAACATGGGCTGGAAACGGCCCAACGGAATAACGGGCCGTTAATGGGTATAAAGTGATAAACTATTCATTACGGGCCAGATTCACCACGGGCCATTAATGGGTGTAAAGTAATACACTGTTCATTACGGGCCAGTTTCAGCACGGGCCGTTAATAGGCCAAGAGTTACATAGGGCCTCATATGGGCCGAAAGACATCATGGGCCATACATGGGCCAGAAGTGAAAACGGGCTGGAATCATATTGGATGGCCCAGATGACGCTACTGGGCCTAATTCGAATAGGGCGTAACGGGCCTTGAGTTAGCGGGCTGTAAATGGGCTATATGCGAACAGGCCGTTAACAGGCTTTCCATGGGCCGGCCCGCCAGCTTTTGACTAAGTCAAACGGGCCGGCCTTTTCACAGGAATGGGCCACTGTTGGGCCGTGCCACGTGTCCACGTATCATAGGCGCCTTCTGTCCAATGAGTGGATGACATCTGTCCCAGCGATGAGCCGACACGTGTTTCCTCCAGCCAATTATGATTTTACACGTGGAAAATACCCATTGGTCGGGGCTATTAACGGGTTATCGGATCCAAAACCCGACCCGGTAGCTTAACGGCGTTCCGTTACGGTGGATGCCACGTGTCGGTCACCCTTGACGAAAGCACTTCTGTGACGCGCGATTTATCGTCATGGAAGTGGACACTTCCGTGATGATAATTTTGGTAATGTCATGGAACACTTCTACAACAGCACAGGTTTGACTATCTTGATTCTGTCATAAATTTGTCATGGATGTACATGCATGACAAAAAACGCGACCTACTGTGACAAACATGTATCATCACGGAAGTGTATTTTTTTGTAGTGGTGTTTGGTTCACAAGAAATGGAAGATCACAGGATGCAAAGAAGCATGGTGAGATTAATTCAAACCACAAGAAGTGTACAACCTCTTTGGCGAAGCCATGTCGATCTTAGCATGATTGGGTTGGCCGGTGAGGATGTTCCAGCTGACTTGGCTGTCGGAGGAGGGGAAGAAGACCTTAGGCATTTGGAGATGGAGCCCGAGGTACTGCTCCGCTGTGATCGAGGGTTTCGTCATTGGAGCAGCTCCGGTGAGTTGTAAGACGCCGAGGCTGAAGCAGGACAAGAGAGACAACGTTAACCTGAGTGGAATTCAAATAGCATCTCCAATAGATGACGTAAAATACATAACCACAAAGTTCTAGATGTATACATCAGCCGCTCATCTCTGAACTTAACTGTCGAAACTGAATTTAACTGTCGAAACTGAACTTAACTGTTGAAACTGAATTTTCTATCGAAACTGAATTTTACTGTCGAAACTGAACGCACTAGAGGTGAGGCTACATGTCAGTCGACTTACTTTTTCATCTCTGGTCAGTCGATTTTGCAGCCGTTGGATATGAAATCAAGGGCCTGCAGTTCATCTTCAACCTCCACCCCCCTGAGCCGCCAGCCACAAATGGCCAAACAGCTGCCCCCCGCCGCCCGCGGCTGGTGGTGTGCCGCCCCGTCCGCCCCAAAAACACTCCCCACCGCCGGTCCGCCGCCGCCCCGGCCATCCCTCTAGGCCCCCCCGTGCCGAGCTTTTTCTCCGGCGATCCCCACGCCACCGCCCCACCATCGCCGGCGACCACCGCCCCCAACCTAAACCCTGAGATAGATAGTGGGGTACTTCTCCAAAGAGCCCCTCTCCCCGCTGCGGCTAGTTCTTCCTTAACTCCGGCGAGCCCCCCACCCCCTGAAAATCGACTGACCCAAAAGTCGATTCAGTCGACTGAAGTGTAGCTAAATCGGAGCAGCATCGCAAGAAAGAGCAAGAGCGAGAGCAGCAGCGCGAGCAAGAGCAAGAGCAAGAGCAGACCAGGCAGGGGACCGAGAGCAAGAGTAGAGCGGCAGTGTGAGCGAGAGCTAAAGCGGCAGCAGCTCCTACTGATGTGGACGTTGCCACCGAGGGAGCGACACCATGGAGGAAGTGGCCGGCAACGCCGCGGTGGATGGAACCGCGCCGTGTCGGCTCGGGACCGAGCGCCGGCAGCACCGTGAGATCAAATCAAGAAGAAAATGCGGCGATTAGTGTACAACCTCTTTGGTGGCGCCGATTAGGCCGTAGCTTTATCCGAGGAAACGGTGGTGCTGATGCTCTTCCGGTGGTGCAGGTGAAGACGGCGGTGTGGGAATGGAGGTGCCGTGAAAGACGAGGGGAACGTCGGAGCAGCTCCTTGGAGGTGGAGGATGGGGTGGCTGAACCGGCGGGACGACCAGATCGACGACGGATCCTCGAGATCGACCAGATCGACGACGGAACCGGCGGGACGACCAGATCTGGTACGGTGGATGAGGGACGTTGAGGTGTTGCTGTGGACGACGTCGTCGGGGAAGAGGCTCCGGCTGGGTGGCGGACGGAGGAGGGTGTGGGGCTTCGCGGGTTTTCCCAACCTAGGTGTACAAATGGGTGGGCGGATGGGATGGGAGTGGGGAACCATGGCTTAGGGACACGCTTGTTCGAAATGTGGGGTAAGTTACGAAAGTACCCCCACCGATTTGAGGTGGTTCTTTCGATTCAGGGGTATCACGGGCATTTCGCGTGTCGGGATTTCACAGGAGGTGGGAGTTTTCGTGCGCGTTGTAATTTTGGAATAGCAAGGCGTGGGTTGAGATGGAGGGAGTAGTCGGAGCACAACGAGACAAAGATATATCTTAAATATTTCGGGCTAAAAAGGCGCGGGTTGAAATTTTCGGACAACCTAACCTGTATTGTACCAAATCAATTCGCACTACAAATGTCATTCAAAACTTTGAATTCATGTTATGTTCAATTAAAATATTTCGCTATGTGTATAATGCATGCAACCTAGTACTCAAATGAACGTTTTAGTGCATTCCAATTGTATATACTACCGCTTCAATATGAACTAAATTTGAATTCGTTTCTCTATTTGAATAAGATCTAAAATAATGATTGTTGTGAAGTTAAAGCCTTTGAATTCGTTTCTCTGTTTTAATAAGATCTACAATCATCATTATTGTCAAGTTAAACCATCGTTTGTGTATTATCTTCACAACACACCACATGATTAGTCTCGAGTTACATATGAACTATGTGTACTATATGAACTCGAACTCGATTTTTTGAATCCACTTTATGTTGATTTCAAATCATAGTACATTTCAAGGTCTAGCTAGATCTTCACAAACTAAACCATGTCTCATATGTATAATGTGTTTGTCACATTATGTATGGTGCCCGCCCCCTACGCCTACAAGTATTTAGATGTGAGTTGCAAACACCACACATTACCACAAATTCAATTAAAATGTGAGAATGTTCGATATATTGTATTGTTTAGATTGTTCGATATTTACTTGTAAGCTGCAAATGCCACACATTATCACAAATTCAAATAAAAGTGAGATTGTTCGATGTATAGTATGGTTTAGATTGTTCGACATTTAGTTGTGAGTTGCAAACGCCATGCATTATCACATTATGGTATAACATGTGCAAAACCACAACACGCGTATCACCGCTATATTCATGCATGCATATGTTTAAAACACTATGATCTCCTATTCAAATATATGAATCCACTTTCATATCAAATTATGATCTTTGTTAGTCTCTTACACCCACACAATCCTCTAACCTTTGTAGTTACCACTAACTTTCTCTCGTGCATGCACAAGCCCTCCTCGCCCTCCCCCTCCCTCAGCATTCTATCCATCGCGCACATTCGTTTTTCTTCTTCTTTAGGTCGTTCTCCCACAGTCTCCACAACTCCTTTCCGACACACACCGATCGATAAACCTCTCCAGCGATGTCTGCCTACAACATACACAGGCACCTTCAATCTCTTCCTTTATGTGTCCTTGCCTCGTGTCTCTCATGCGGTCCCACTCACGTGTAAACTCTCTCCCCTCTTTTCATCGATCTCACAACCTCACACTCCTCCCCCTATCAAGCTAGTAGCTGGGCCTCTCGCACCACCTCCTAGCTCCATTCTCTCTGTCTATCCGTCTCGCCGGGCCTTATTTTCCTCTAACAAATGGACGTACACCGACCGATCTCCCGCTATACATATAGCTAGCTAGGTCCTTATAACTCGTTTTTTTTCACGCGTCGATCGATCTACCTCATTAGTTATGTCTCTCCCTTCCTCCGACAAACAACAATTGATCTACCGATCTAGTTAGGTTTGCTTACCAAACACATGGTTCCCCTCCATAATCCATGGATGTGTCCCGACAGATCTATCACGCACAGGCACACACAGAAACACATCCCCACTCTTATATATAATATTACAGTTCCACCCTCAGTTTGTCTAGTAGGCCTCTCCCACCATCTTCGAGAAGCAACTCCATCACCCATCCAGCACTCTACCCCTCTCCCTCCCTCTCTCTCTCTCCTCTCTCTCTCTCTCTGTCCCATCCTATTTCCCGTCCTTCAGTTATGTATGGATGTCGACCGATCTCCCTCAAGACATAGCCGGGTCTCTCCTTCTCAACACATATACGAGTCGTTCTACCTCTATAGTTAGGCCTCTGCCTACCCCTCCCCCCACCCCCTCGCACACACACACTGATACATCGAGCGCTCTAGTCATGTCTCCCTGCCACACACAAACTTGACATGTGCCCTCTAACGTTCCCGTAGCTAGGTCAGTCGCCCTATATCTTTGACTTGCACACACACACAATTTCGATGGCTCTCTTCATCGATCTCGCACCCACCCACTTGATCCTCTCTTCGACTCTATCGATATCTATGACCCCTCCCTCTCTTCTCGTGGATCGCCCGACCCTCTATATATGATATGGATAGGCCTCCATTTCACACACATTGCATGCAAAATTTTGTTTGAGATGTCATCGACATATAAATACAAGCCATTTGTCTAGGTTTGTATCTCTCACACACACCCATGTAGGTGGGGGACGTGCACGAAGAGAAGAGGTGCACGCACGGCGCACGTACTCCCGTCTCTTTCCCAACCACACCCGCGCGGGTACACGGTGGAGCTCATTTCTGTACGAAAAGGAAGCCCACGTGGTAACTTGACACGTGTACTGGATGTCCACTAGATGGAGGGAGGATTGTCTACCACGGGTGAACAAACAAATTGCGACTTGGCGCGTTATGTTAAAAAAGAGGCAAACCATGTGGGGCCTACGTTAGAGGCAAGGCTCTATACACTGGAAAACTTTTGATGTCTCCCGTCAACTCGCAGAACAAGGAGAAGCTTGCTTAGTACACCGTCTCCCCCGCCTACGAGCGCGGTGGCTCGCAGGATGAGGTGAAGCTTGCTTACTACGCCTTACGTCCGCTCCCTCGCCCACGCGTGTGGTGGCTCGCAAGACGAGAAGAAAATTTTACAAGTACTCCCTCCGTTTACTCCTCGTCCCTACCTTGGTTAGAGAGATTATCATATTGTTTGGAATATATGTCCTTTAGTAGATTTCAATCTGAACTAGTAGTACATACTCCAAACACTGATGTATATAGACGTATTTTAGAGTGTAGATTCACTCATTTTGCTCCGTATGTAGTACATATTGAAACAGACGTAATAGTACGCACTCTCCCTCGCCCCTCGACCCTCGCCATGTGGTGGACGTGCAGCAATTCATTCGGTCTCATATAGCCAGAATGATATATACTGCAGTACCATTATTGCTCGACTTCCCGAAGAGGCGAAGAGCTAATCGCAAGGTTAATAGTTTGGAGATGCCAAGCGCAAGGTTTATAGGAGAACGAGTAGTAGGTGCCGCGTCATTTATAAATAAAGTTTTTTTTCTTCAGTGGCACGTACACAATATAAATAGGTTCATATGGAGAGAAAAGGAAACCGCTCCACTATATACATAGGCAGGACGAGCCTACACGGTTGCTTGCTGGGGATGCTCTCTTAAGTTTTCACACTCTCTCGCACAAAACCAATGTGGCCACATCTCTAACATCCCGGCGGATCACGTCCGCCGGGGGAAGGGGTGGATGCTTAGTGTAGATGTGGTCGCCGTCGCCGACGGCGAAAACCCACTGTCGGAACGTCCCGATCAGGGGTCCCTGCCATTCTCTCTCACAAAGCCGGTGAGGTTGCCTTCGTACATTGCTCAGTTGCCTCCTCCCGCGCCCTCCTCTAGGTTGAGCTACGTCCCGACATCCCTCAGGTACAACTCCCTTTATAGCCGGCTTGCACCACTGCTCCAGCTGCCCACATCACTCCATGTGGATATTTCTCTACTTCTTTGCCCCGCACATACCTCTACTGGCTTCGACGTACTGTAGTTGTGATGAGTTTATGTCTCATCAACTAGTCCCAGTAATCTGATTCTAATCACGCTTCTTCAATTTCTTTGCCACAGGGATGCTCATCTCGATTTTGGTGAAACTGCACAAAATGATCCGATGATCGAAGGGTTGCATACTTCATTTCTTAGGAAGCGCCGACGTTGCCAGCAAATTAAAGCCTGGTTAGGGTTTACGGTTCAAGGGCTAGGGACTGCATGGATCGTTTTTTTTTCTTTAGCTGTCTCTATTTCAATGGCTAGGGACTGCATGAGTAGTTAGTACTGTACGCCTTACGCCCGCTCCCTCGCCCACGCGCGTGGTGGCTCGCAGGACGAGGAGAAAATTTTACTACTCCCTCCATTTACTCCTCGTCCCTAGTACCTTGGTTAGAGAGATTATCATATTGTTTGGAATATATATGTCCTTTAGTAGATTTCAATATGAACTAGTAGTACATGCTCCAAACACTGATGTATATAGACGTATTTTAGAGTGTAGATTCACTCATTTTGCTTCGTATGTAGCATAAAGTTGAGACACTTATTTTGGAACGGAGGGAGTACATATTTGCTATGATCTGTCAATCATTGAGATGCAATAGCATGCATGTTAGTCTCCTTTGTATTTGATGAAATGTTGCAACGGGCAACCTTGGACGCAAGATACATGTAACAGAAGCTGGAAGCTTCATAGCATTGTACTATCTCGCTGATAAATTATAGTACGTACTATACAAGTACTTCCTCCGTTCCTAAGTATAAATCTTTGTAGAGATTTCACCATGAACCACATACGGGTGTATGCATTTTAAGTGTAGATTCATTCATTTTGTTCCGTATGTAGTCCACCTAGTGGAATCTCTACAAAGACTTATATTTAGGAACGGAGGGAGTACTATGTAAATAGTTAGGTGTCGCACGGTGTCCAGAAAATATGGTGATATTGTGAGGTGGGCCATGTAATCACTGAGCCTGCGTGTTTTCACTGCTCTTGCACTCCTCCGCCGTAAGAATGGAGAAAATTGTAATCTAGTAGTACCTCCTTTCGCCAAAAGCGTGGGACTGTTGGGTTCTACGGTAGGGTGCGTCGACTGCAAATTTAAATTTTCCTATGCGCAGAACAACCAAGAACATGCTACGGGAGATGGATCACAGTTCGTTACCACTAGACGCGCATTGCCGTGCAGCGGAAGAAGAGTTGGGGCAGCGCGTCCGCATGGATCGTCTCCTCCTTGTGCGATATCCCTCGAACAGTCGGTCGTCCGATCCCACGTACAAGTTCGCCGGAGTGGCGCAGGTGCACCACCTCTAATGGTATCCGCACGTGTAGGAGGAACACCGTGCGGCGGACTGCTAGGTCCAGTCACACAGTCGGCGGCGAGTGGAGATGTCTATTCGCAACACATGCAAACCCTAGTGACAACGCCGAAGCGATCAGCTCAATGAGTGTGCCGCACCTCCACTATATATAGGCGTCCGTCGCGGGCTCAACACTTGGGCCTCGCATGAACCCTAAAGCCCATAAGTCTACTCGGCCACAATCCGAATACAGCTCGGATCACATCCGACCAGTGTCCTCGGATCCGACCTCGTAGGTTCCTTCCCTTAAGCGTGCGACCCCTTAGGTTCAAGTCGGCTTGGTCGCAGTTCGGATCACCTCCAAACTGCACTGTTGGTAGCGGCCTCTAGCAAGGCATGCCGAACACCAAGCAGACTATGAAGCTGGTTAGCGAACCTGTACATCACACTTCCATTCCTTTTGCCACACGATTTATGTTGTTGAGCTCAAGACGAGTCTGTCATCCTTGTGCTAGCCCGACCTCTTTCTCGTTCCAGTGATGCCGACCACTATCCGGATTATCTCATAATCTTTGTCGCATGGCCATGCTTATCCTGGTCGGATCACACGAGGGGCCCAGAGTATATCTCTCCTGGTTGGAGGGGCAAATCCCATCTTGCTCGACCATGTCTCGCAGCATGGGTCTGGACAAGCCAGAAACCTACCTTTGTAACTACCCAGTCACGGAGTAGCGTCTGGTCGGCCCAAAGCAAGTCTGTCACCATACCGAGTACATGTGTCAGCTCAGATCTTAGGACATAGAACCTATGTTGTACTAGAGAGTCATAGATGACATATCGCTCCGTCTCATAGTTGGGTCTGTCCGACTCGGACATTATCTCGACTCGGATCCGACTATGTCGAATCCGACCAGACCTTTCCAAGCCCATATTATCCGGTTAGCATACAATGCTCCATGGCTAGTGAGACCAAGCCATCAACCGTGTCATATGCTAGTCTAGTTGGCTGCGCGTCCACACAGCCCTTTCGACTAGGGACCTTTTAGGACAGTTACCATACAATGCATAGTCCCACAAACAAGTCACGTACTTGCTGATACACATCATTGATAATGTCCATGGACTATCTTTATTCATAAACACATAGGAAATATCATCATACATGATTGCCTCTAGGGCATATCTCCAACAGGGACATCCAGTAGTCCTACCACCTTAGTAATAATGACCAATGAGCCGTCAAATCACATAGACCCAGCAGTAAGTTGGACGGACGAAGCAACCATCACTCTTGAATCCGCTTCTCCCTTCAACACAGGCGCTAGTGAGAGGTCGCATCCGCTCTGCCCGAGCATGAATGCGGCACCGATTCTTTGGAGCGGCGCTGACCGTTTCGGGCGGGAGGCGTGCGCGGGCGATGGAGGGGCTTTGGGTGGGCCAGGCTGGTCAGGAGCGGGCGTGGCAGCTGTCCTCCTGTCCCTACCGGACGCACGGAAACGAGAGGATGCACCGACTCTCACGGCTAAAATCGTACACTACAGACCATCTCTCTTTAGGAGTAGGTTGATCTGTCGCTCTCTCTAACACACACATCCTGTTAAACACACACATGCACACGCACACGCACATCCACACGCAGGTTCATAGAATAGGAAAATCGTGCCAGTGTGAAGCCACAGGAAGTGAGATACAAATGGAGTACATACAAGAAGAGAAGAGGTGACGAATATTCCTTCAAACCTGGACTGAGGAGTAGTACTCCCTCCGTCTAGGTGTTAAGTCATCCTACGGAAATCAGATATTCCCAAAATGTTTAGGCGTCGTCCATTAACTTCGCATCTGAATCCCCTCCTGGCCTTGTTGCTAGTGAGCGTTATTACTTAGGGAGCGTTTGGATCCTTAGCAAGAACAGCTTATAGCATAGACGGGCAAGGTTAGGCGTTTGGAACTGTTAAAATATGTTAGCTTTTGTGTGCCAGCTAGCTTGGGTGGGCTAGAAAAACCTTGCTAGCGCAGGAGAGCCAGATCGGCTCGCTTCCGACGGCAAACTTCGTGTAGTAGTAACATAGACTAGTAACATATGCATGTTGTACTAGTCCAAGTTACTCACCACTATGACCAGCCTAAGCAATGTAACCAAACGCTGTTAATTACGCTGCCTTGTTATCTCCCCCGGAAACCCAATGCATGGAGCGCAACTACGCGTTGATCAGTCAAGAAATCAAAGTCGGCTTGCATGCAAGTTAATACGTGGCCCTGCATGGTAGCTAAAACGACATCTCTTAGTTGTTTGGATTAATTGTTGCGTTTAGAGACAGAAATCAGGGCTTTGATTGGAGGAATGACCGGTCAATTTCTCCTTCTCCTCCAATCTGCTTGCACCTTGGTCCCGCTACACCTTCTAACGTGACTTATTACACCTAGACGGAGGGAGTCGTACGAGATACGGTGGCACACTGACTTAGGTCGAATACAAGTGCCCAAAATTGTGTGCATGTTATAATATGGATTCACTTAAAATAGTACGTGAGCGAACAGAGGGATCAATTGGACAGTGTTCCCGAGCAGTAGCGAGGTGTGTGAGGTAAGATACACCACTGGCGCTTTTAATTTTTGTTATTAATTTGTTTGTTTCACCCTCTGACTGGTGGGACCCAACATACTACGTGGAGAGAGGTAAGATGAGTAAGGCTGCATTATTTCTGCACCACTGTGGATAGTCTTACCACCAAAGCCACATGACACGATTATGATTCAAATCCCAATGACTCCCACACACACAAAAAACACGGCATGCTTGTCACACGAATGCAGGAATGTATAAAAGGTTATTTCCCTCTCATTGAACATAACGGGAGGGTTGTGTAGCTGGTTAGCCTGTTCGCTCATCAAACTTGAGGTCTCGGGTTTGATAACTACACTTGAGCATAATTCGTGGCAGGAGGATTCTTTGACTGGTCAAAATGGATGGATATGGAGCTATCCGATCTCGTAGTGACCGTACAATCACCTCATCACGTATAAGCTGCAGCCTCGGTGCTTGTTTTCTAGGGTTTGCACTCTTCACACTCTCTCCAGTATATATATACACGTTGGAGCCTCAGCGCTTGTAGTTGCTCTCTTCACACTCTCTCACCCTCTCCAAATCTAAACAAGACTTCGTTGGCCTCTCTCTCCCCCCTCACTGCTGGTCTACTTGTACTTCCTCTCTTCACAAACTCTCACCCTCTCCAGATCTAAACCAGACTTCGTTGGCCCCTCTCTCTCCCCTCACTACTGGTCAAAGAGCCGGCAGGATCCGTCCGCCGGGAAGGGAAGGAGGCTTAACGCTATCACCGTCGGCGAGGGAGGGAATCCACTACCGGCGCAGCTGTTCACTTTCACCCAGCGGCGGCGCGGGAGGGCCTCCGGCCATTCTTCGCCGCCGTACATAGTGTGGGTTGAATGGCCTCCGGTCACCCACCGAATCACACCCCAGGAACCCTAAGGGATAATTTACTTATTCCACATGCATTGCTCTAGCTGCATGTGGGCTTTTTCCGCTTCTGCACTCGAATCTAGGTGCTGGATCAAACAGGAATGTATTGGGGAAAGTTGTATACCATGAATCTAGGACGTGGTTCAAAGAGGAAAGGAATGGGGGAAAGTAGTGGGAAAAGTTGTATAGCATGAACCTAGGACGTGGTTCAAATAGGAAAGGAAGGGGGAAAGTAGTGGGGAAAGTTGTATCACATGAATCTAAGACGTGGTTCAAAGAGGACAGGAATGGGGGAAAGTAGTGGGGAAAGTTTTATAGCATAAGTCTAGGACGTGGTTCATAGAGGAAAGGAAGTGGGGAACATACTAGTACAGACTGGCTATCCAGCACCTATGTTGGTCGAAAAGGGAAAACAATGACAAACGCAGTGCGCACATCTGTAACGAACTGATCTTTTGTTTTGGGGGACAAGGCTGTAGACTTTGAGCAGGACTAGATTTGCTGCGCTCACATAGGGAAAGGTGTCTAAAGATTACAAAACTGGGACCAACACAAATATGCTCCTTGGTTGTTTGTTCTTTGTTGCAACAGACTGTGCATCACCCTAGTACATCGGTAGATGCACATGGTGCTGGTGCCTCCAGTATCCCGTGCAACTCTTTAGTTGTTGTTAATCTAAGGCCCTGTTTGGTTAAAAACTCCCTAGTCCCTACCTTCTTGGTTCCAGGGACTAAGCATGGACTAGAGGTTATTAAATGACATGCTAAAATACCATGTTACCCCTAGTAGTGAACTAATAGAGACAAGGTGCGATGCGTGGCAGGGGCAACTGTTGGAAAAAGTCCCAAAAAGACTCTCCCTCGGGGTCTTCTTTCTTTAGTCCCAAATGCCCACTTTTACTCCCTAAAAGTCCCTCCTGTTTGGTTTAGATGGGACTGACACGGATTTTTTTAGTCCCTCCACCAAAATGTCCCTCTAAACAAACACCCTCTAATAATGCCGTTGGAAAATTGATGCAATGCCATAGTTAAAAGCAAATTATGTGTTTAACGAATTTTATTGTTAATATAATCTCTCTGTTAATATTAATCAATGCCACCGTTTGAGAAATGCTACTGTCTTGCTTTCTTGCCCATTTAGATAAGGTAGATGCTTCTTTTTATTGGTTTCTGTGTCATCCACCGTTATTGACCACTAGTTGTTTCCTTTGCACCTCTGTGTAAACAGGGTTATCTACTTCACCTCGTTGCCGTTATGACCTTTTGTTGCACTGCACAAAACACTTTTGTTTTAAGAGTGTTTTGTGCAGTTCAACCAAAATGTCACACCGACAACGTAGCTTGATTGGTTGATCTTAGTGGAACTGCACAAGAGGAGATCTTACTTCCTATCCGTGTTGGCAAATTTGGTTCAGATCTTCTTCTTGTGAGTTGTTTGAATTCCGCATCATGAGAGGTCAGTACTAGCCTTCTTTCGCATGATTCTGCAGTGTGCTTTCATATGTTGTGCTACTTGTATGGTAATGTTGCTTGATTTTAGTGAACTGCACAAATGGAGACAAGACTTCCAATCTGTATGTGCACCGTAATATCCCATTGAGGTAAGATAAGGGTATTTCACAACTGTTGGCTCGTATTTTGCCACTTTCATCAGAAAATTAATGTCATTGTTTAGTGCTATACTTGTGCAACCTAATTGACATGCCAAATCTTACATTGAAGGCGAAGCTTGTCTGTTATTGAACCAAGTGATGAAGGGGAAGAACAAGCGGAAGAAAAACAAAAATCAACTCTTGGTGCTGTAATGAAGCACTGGAACTGTGATGACACAAGTAATGATATAGTTTTGCATCTTAATATATTGCTATGGCTGGAACGAGCAATTGTTTTGCCACTGATTAGATGCCACTCTTAATGTAATACGTAATTATCTGTACTTGTCCAAACAGGGATCTTCTTTGAAGATACCATATATTTTAGTGGAACTACACAAGAAGATGTTGGAAACATTAATCTAATTGAGGAGTATATAGTAAGCATGGACACCATAGTAGATAGCAACAGATGGTTCCGGAGAAGTGCTTCATCTGTATGCTCTACACAATAAGCCTCCTAACAAAGGTTGGTACTCGCCCACTGATTTCATCCATATGATTGAGCTCTGTCATCTCTATTGGTGTTGTGCTACTGTTTAGATGCTGTCATCAAAAAGTGGTATTGTCCTTGAGAAGTGCTTCATCTGTGCTTTTTTTAAATATTTCCTTTCCTTTTTTTGAGCAAACAGGGATGCTAGCATTTAATTATCCTCTTGTCTTTGCACAACAGGATCATCCTCCTCTGAAGAAGAATATGGAGTACGTGAAGTGAGTAGTTCCGATTATGCCAGGATGAAGAAGCCCTGTCTATCTTCTCATCAGAAGGAGCAGTTGAAGGATGGTTACATTACCCCCACAAGATCAAACTAACTTCAGCTCAGAAGGACGGACAAATCTCCATTTTCTTGTTGTGATGCGCGAGTACAATGTTGTTCTAGGATTCGTTCTGGTGAGTTCAATTTTTGTAAAAGTGTGCTCTACATGGACCATGTAGGTGCCTGTTTAAACTGTCAATTCATAGTACAGTTTGCTTTATACTAATCACTTTTTTTTGTATTTGTGCAAACAGGGGTGCTCATCTTGATTTCAATGGGAACTGCACCAAATGTTCATGAATACATCGAATCATTCATTTCCACCACAAGAAAGGAGGTGTCGATAAGTTCAAGGCGTTGCAACATATAAGGGCGAAATCATACAAGCTACGCGCGAATTTGGTTGATTTTGGTGGAACTGCACAAAAAGAACAGCTGGTTTATTTAGCATGAGATGCCATGTCAATGTCCAAACTGATGGCAAACCCTGCCCATTCCACAATCGTAGGCATTTGACATTTTGGAATGGGAAAACCTTGTCAAATTTTGCTCATTCATTTTAGCAAGAAGACATGCGTTTGATATTTTCGAATGGGACGCCCTTTGCTGTCAGCAGCATCTATCCATTTTTTCTTTATTCTTTAGTTGTGAAGTAAATATTGGCTCTAACATGTGAATCGCTGAGATGCATAATGATCGATTGTTTTGAATGTTCACTATGACATGTGAATCGCTGTGATTGCAATGTACAGGAACGCTAAAAAGCTGCTCAAACTCTTTGTGATCCTTTTGTTCCTTTTTACTTCGCACATTGTGAAAGTGCATACTTTTTTCTATAAGATTGGTCAAAGTAGAGATACTTTGACTGCAGACAAAACTTGTATGCAGACTAGAAAGGACCGGAGGGAGTACATGTGAAACTGCTGCAAATGAGGTGATCACCCTGCGAATAATGCTAGTACGTATTGTTTTGCATGTTCATCCAATGCCAGTGATACAAGAATTCGAACTAATCAAAATAAATTCATTCATACACGGTCGGATTTCATATAAACATGCCGGATTTCATTACATTTCACACATTCTTCAACTAAAAAGGGGTGCGCTAGAGGTATAATTAATTAACTGAAGCTACCCACCTGTGTCCGGTTGAGCCAAACAGAAGCTTCAGTGACTTAACTGCAGGTGCAGTTGCATAATTGACATCTGGCCCAGATTCCTGTTGGGCCCACGTGTCAGTCAGCCAACTGCACCAGCAGTTAGGTAGAAGCAGCGTCCTTCTCCAACATACTCTCCGACTCCACGTCGCCGCCAAGAAGCTAACCGGTCGTCAGTGGTCAAACCGCCTAGCTTGTCATAGCGATTAGGGTAACTAGGAGCCCAATGATCAAGATCCCCACATGACAAACCCCTTTCTTCTTGTCATTCTTCTTCTTGAAGTTTGTGTGTTGCACAACCTTGTTCTTCCCATCAAACTTTGCTTTACCATCAAACTTGCCATTGTTCTTGAACTTGTGGGGCTTGAAGTTCTTATTCTGTACCAGATTGGCACTAGATCCTCCCTCAATTCCTCGAGCACGTGTGTCCTTTGCTCTCGCCTTTTCTTCCACATCAAGAGTACCAATGAGATCCACAAAGGAGGAAGCTTAGTGATGATACCTCCGGCAACAAACTTGTCCGGTAGCATACAACTGAAGTGTTCAAGTTCTCTAGCAAATGACTGTATCTCATGAGCTTGCTCAACCACGGAGCACTCTTCAATCATCCTGTAATCATAGAATTGCTCCATGATGTCCAGCTCAGTGCTAGCAACCGGAGGGTAGCAGCGGTGGCCTTACTTGGACCCGAGCGATGGCGACCTATCGTGTTCTACTCTTCCTCATTTTCTGTGTGGCGCGGCCTTGTTGGCAGCGGGGCGGGGCCTCGGCGGAGCCGGCGATGTCCTCTGTCTCGTTGCCGGCGGGCGGTGCCTCGGCGAAGCGGGGGGAAATCCTCCCCCTCGTTGCCGGTAGGGTGGGGCCTCGGCGGAGTCGGCGGTGTCCTCTGCCTCGTTGTTTGCGCCGCGGGGCCTTGGCAGAGCAGGGCCTCGTCGACGCCAGTGGAGCGGGGACTCGTCGGAGCCGGCATTGTCCTCTGCCTCGTCCTCGGTCTCGCCAAACAGCACCTCGGCCGCTTCATCGCCCTCTTTGTAAGCGGCCGCGGCCTCCGCCACCCGCATGCGGTATCACCAGCGCTCGAGGCGGCCCTCGCGGGCGGAGCTGTACGAGTCGAGCAGCGCCTCCTGCTCAGCCCGCTCCGCGGCGATCTGCTCCTCCGCCGGCAGGTGCTCTTGGAGCAGATGGTGGTTTTAGGCGGTGTCGGCCTGCGCCACCCGGAACTGCTCCTCACGCTTCTGCCTCGCCTTGTCCATATATTGGGCACGGGCCTCGCCGATGATCATGGTGCAATGCACCGGCGAGCATGGCACGGAGGAGGGGGTTGGCGCCGAATCATCGACTACCATGTTCTCCATTGGGACGTCGTCGTCCTCCGGCTGCCTACCGGCCAGCCAGTCGGCGGCAATGGCTGCCATTTCCTTGTGGTCTATCATCCGCCCGTCCCAAAGAGCGCTGGAGCGCAAGGAAGCCATGGTGGGAAGTAGTGGTGTGGACAGGAGAATAGGAACGGATGCGGATGACTACGGCTATGGCCGGCACAGCAGTTTATATAGCAATGGTGGGCGGCAGAGGGACGGACGTGTGGCGCCGGAGTAGCCGCCTCGGCAACCGTGTATCATTAATGTGGGTGCTAGAAGGACGGACAGATGGCACTTGTGTCGTTTGAAGGCGGAGCAATCGCATGCACCGGGAAGCGGGGCGGGCAGCGCTGACCGTTTCAGGTGGAAAGCCAGCGGGGGCGAGGGAGGCTGTCTTGATGGGCCAGGGCAGTCAGACTCGTGCTTGGCAGCGCGTCGGTCCAGCAGCCGGACATGCTGGCTCGCCAGCTACCTCGCTGAGCTGAGCGACGACAATCAGACGATGGACGTAGCTTCTGACCAGGAGCCGGCGCCACTGTCCAAGCCGGTTCATGCCGTGTTCACCATAGAGCAGGTGCGGCCGCACTTCGACGCCCTAATGGCGGAAGAGCTACCAGCGCTCCGTCTCCTCAACGAGCACCGGTGAACAAGCGAACAACAATGTCGTCGCGGACATGTGGCCCTATGATCCTGGCTTCCCGAATGAGCAGCGGGCGTTGTATCAGACCATCCGTAGGGCCCACGAGGCCCACTCCATCGTCCTTCGAGTTGTTGCGCTCGCCGTGGCGCCGGCATCTCGCGTTGTCAACATGGTCAACGGACATGAGGATGAGGAGATGACTATACTTGGAGAGGATGACAGCAAGTGCCTCCTTATTAGTATATAAAACTATAATTTTTTTTGCTTCCTCTTGGTTTCCTGACATCACGGTCCCACACCATTGTCAACCTATGTTGTCAATAAACGAGAGAATTGCACAAGAAGCGGCCGACAGCTGGGACCAAGCAGCTCGAGCAGTATTTGTGTTTTTGAGGTGTGAGCACTGCAGAGTTTTTCTTGAGCGATATTCAGCCCAGATATTAATTTTTCTCCTCTGAACAACAACGAAAACATCGCTGCAGCTATTAACTGGGCGGGCTGTGGCCGGTCTAGCCCAGGCCAGATATCCAGCCCAGATATTAATTTTTTTCAAGATGAAAATAGCTAGCCCAGCTATACTTTTTTAGGAATACCCAGGCAAGGTCAAGTTGTTATTCTCCGCCCCGCTGGGCTGCAAATCTTTCCTAGGAGGGATGCATTAGGCTTAACAAGAAAATGGGCTTTAAGAAATAATAAATGGGATGTCATTATAAAAACTGGGCAGTAACTATAAAAAATGCACCAAACACGTAATTACTTTATAAAATATTATTTTTGGATATTGAAAATTTTAATTTCATTAATTGTTGTGAGCGCAATGTTTCGTTGGATTTTTATGTAATATAAATTTATATTGAAATTGTATTTAATCTGACTAGAAATTTCAGGATAAAAATATTTCAAATCCCATCAAAATGTGGGAAATTTTATTGAATTCTGTTTTGAACGGTTGGTTGAAATGGGTTGTACTTTTAAGAAACTGTAAATGGGTTGTAGTAAATTCCATTAGAATTCAAAAATTGGCTGCACATTCTTACAAATCACAAATGGGCTATAAGTTCTCTGCCACACACTTGTGGCCTTACTAAGTTGACGCGTCCCCTCAAAAAAAAGAGTTGACACGTATGCAAGGCTTTGTCAACTTATAGTCAACACACGGTTCTAGGAGCAGTGGCCGTTGGATATCCATCCAACGGATGCCGTGCTTCTTCTTCAATCTCGGATATTCTAGCTTCACCCGCCCAAAAAATGATTCCTCCCCCTGACATCTGGGGTGCACCGTTTCGGAAGCTGACCTGTGGGCCTACTAAGTTGACGCGTACCAAGGGCTTTGTCAACTTAGTCAATACAAACGATTCTAGCTGCAGTGACCGTACGATGTCCATCCAACGGCCATAGTGCTTCTTCAACCTCTAGTCTTCTTGCTCCAGCCGCCCAAAGCAGCGCCGGTCGTGCCGCATGCTCCTGCCTCCCGTGGCCGGTTGTGCTGCCGCAGAGGCCTCACCGCCACCACTATTCCCACTGCTGGCCAGGCCCTGCAGGGACGGCAGCGTCACACCGCAGCCGAACCAGTGAACCCTTCTACTCTTCTCCGCGCGGGCTTCCATTGCCGTGTCTACCCCGGCCTCGCGTCATCCCCTTCCTAGGCCTCGCCGTCGTCCATCGCCCTGGTGCTCTCGGCGCGGCATGGTCAACGTGGTCAAGGAACGGCTTCCATCGGACGTGGACTGTACGTGGAGAGGCTGACAGCTGGGTCCACGACGGCAGCAAGGAAGTGCCTCCTTATTGCGCGGAAAATAATGATTCCTCCACCTGACAGCAGGGACCCACCGGACGGGCCACCGTACTTCGCGAAAAAACGTTTCCCCTGACTGCTGGGACCCACCGGACGGGCCACCGTATTGCACGAAAAGCGTTCCCCCCGCTGTCAACTCGGACCCACCAGAAGTGCCTCCTTATTACGCACACAAAAATGAATACTCCCCTTGCTGGTTGGGACCCACCTTGGTGGGAGGCTGACTTGTGGGCCTACTAAGTTGACGGGGACGGAGTGCTTTGTCAACTTAGTCAATATGAACGATTCTAGCTCCAGTGACCGTACGATGTCCATCCAACGTCTGTAGTGCTTCTTGAAACTCTGGTCTTGTTGCTCCAGCCGCCCAAAGCAGCGCCGGTCGTGCCGCATGCTCCTGCCTCCCGTGGCCGGCTGTGCTGCCGCGGAGGCCTCACCGCCCCCTACTATTCCCACCGCTGGCCAGGCCCTGCGGCGACGGCAGCCTCACACCGCAGCCGAACTAGTGAACCCTTGTACTCCTCTCCGCGCGGGCTTCCACTGCCGCGTCTTCCCCGGCTCCGCGTCGTCCCCTTCCTAGTCCTCGCCGTCGTCCACTGCCCTGGTGCTCTCGGTGCGGCGTGGTCAACGAGGTCAAGGAACAGCTTCCATCGGATGTGGACTGTACGTGGAGAGGCTGACAGCTGGGTCCACGGCCGCATCAAGGAAGTGCCTCCTTATTACGCGCAAAATAATTATTCCTCCACCTGACAGCGGGGACTCACCGGACGGGCCACCGTATTTCGTGAAAAAAGCATTTCCTCCTGACTGCTGGGACCCACCAGCTACATCTTCGCATGCAAGGAAGTGTGTCCGCGCAAAAAATACGATTCGCCCCCTGACTGCTGGGACCCACCAGCTACATCTTCGCACGCAAGGAAGTGCCTGACAGTCGGGACCCACCTGGTCGAAGCGTACGTAGCGTTGCCATTCTCGTCGCGAACATGTACGTACATACTAGTCGATGTAGAGGCGCGCACGTGTCGTAGTAGAGGCGCGCATGTAGCATGTACACGTATGTACAACAGCCAGTGTGCAAGAAATAAAATACGGCCACGTACTTACATACGGGCAGGGTCTCGAACGCCTACTCACGCATACATACAGCCAGGGCTCGTGTACATGGCTGGGTCAGAACGGAGAAACATCGTCGTCGTCGTGTTCATGGGGAGCCAACCGGCTGGGTCGGAACGGAATGCGTCGTCGTGTTCATCGGGAGGGCTTGGACGGAACAGCCGATGGAAACGAGGCCTGGCGTACCGTAGAACGGAGGAAACGGCCTTGTGTTCGACCGGCCACGTTCGAAACGGGATCCTGTTCGTCGGGAGGGGTCTGGCATACAGCAAAACGGAGGAAAACGGACCTCCTACGGTCGAAACGGGGGTCCTGTTGATTGGGAGGGGTGTGGTGTACCGCAAAACGGAGGAAACGGACTTGTGTTGGAGCGCTACGGTCGAAACAGGGGTCCTGTTCATCGGGAGGGGTGTGGCGTATCGCAAAACGGGACTCCACGGGATACTGTTCATCTCCAGCGTCGACCCCCTCCAGCCTCCACGGGCTACTGTTCATCCACCGTCGACCTCCTCCAGCCTCCACCTGCGACTGTTCATCCACGGGCTCCTGTTCATCCAGCCTCCACCGCGCACTACTCCACCGGCTACTGTTCAACCAGCCCTCTCCACGGGCTCATGTTCAACCACCCCTCCACGAGCTACTGTTCATCCAACCCTCCACCATCTACTGTTCATCCTGCCCTCCACGGGGTGGTCCTGTTCATCCTGCCCTCCACGGGGTCCTGTTCATCCAGCCCCAACCGGCTCGATCGATCGGGGTCCTGTTCATCCAGAGGCAACACCACGGGGTCCTATTCATCCACCCCCACAGGGAACTGTTCATCCAAACCTCCATGCAACGCTCACTGTTCATCGAGAGGCAGCATCTATCGGCTTCAGTTAGCAGCAGTAGCGAAGGAATCGCTCGATCGGGTTCAGTCAACAGCCATCGATCGATCGCTCGGGTTCAGTAACGCGTAGCCTGCAGTGCAATCGCTCGGGTTCAGTTAGAGCCCAACGCCTACTCGGGTTCAGTTAGAGCCCAACGCCTCGCACCCACGCGCGTGCGTGTACGAGAGAAAGGCGCATCGCTCGGCCCCGACCACCCACCGTAACTGGGAACACCCCAATATTTTCCTCGCCCTCACTTCTGCCATGGTTTTTTCCGTCATGGACGGCCCAAAGAATGTCATGCAGCTGCGTCTCCGGCCCGCCCAGGACGAAAAGCCCATTTTCTGTCATGATTTTTTTGTCATAGAAGTAGGACCCCACCACATCTATGATGATACCGGGTTTTGTCACAATTATCGTCAAAGAAGTGTCATAAGTATGACAGAAAAAAATTTCGTTCGGCCCAAAATGTCACGGATGTGTCTTTTTTTTGTAGTGAGTATAGGCAGCCAATCTGTGCGTCGACCACGTAAACGATGCCATCGTGCACTATAGCATCAGACAGAAATGTTGGCTGAAGAGGATTGACGATGAGCCATAACCATGTATGGCAACCGGATTCCAGATAGAAAAATCCCATGTTGAACAAGGCAATGAACTTGTAATCCATGTAGTCTTCGGTGGTGTGGGCACTTTGCTGATTACAACCTTCAGCAAACACAGGTTTTGGTGGTGTGGGCACTTCGTAGATTACAACCTTGATGCGTCTCGTGCGTAGTAGGCAGGAGTGTCCGGCGGGCCGCGAAGCTTGATGGTGGTGGTATCCAATGATGGAAGGGTGATCTCTCACTGGGTGTAGATGATCCAGTTGGCCTTCATGCCCACCCAGTAGTGGTCGCGCATGAAGGATAGGTGGATGGGTAGTGGTAGCATGTCGAGGGGCACCACGGCAACCTCTGTAGGATCGTCAAGTCGGTGTCTAGGCCACCTGCAAGGACTGGGCATCGGCAAGCAGGGTGTCTTGAAAAGAGCCGGCCAGTTGCAGATGAGGAGCCGGTACAAAGACACCGAGCATGCGGCCAGACGGACGGTGCTGAGCAGGTCCATATGATTACAGATCCGCTCCAAGAGAACATCGGGGAGTGAATTCCAATCGCGGCTCTGCGTGTCAGCCGGTTCTACCATAGGTTTTTTCAGGGCGCTGAGTTATTGGGGTTTTCGGTGCCTGCGAGCCAGCGGGGAAGTGGATTCAGGCGGGCGAGCGAGCGAAGAAGATGGCATGTGTGGCCGAGCAATGAGCGGGCGGATATGGTACGCCTGAGCTACCAAGGAAGATGGCGCGGGCGGGCGAGCAGTGAGCGGGGGGAAATGGTGTGGGGCCGACGATGGGGAAGAGAGGAGGAAGAAGGATGAAAGACGGGGAAGTAAGTGCATTAAATCTCAATTCTACTAGTACTACTACCAGGATATACGGTCCTTTGGAGTGTAAATGGTTACGCCGATGACATGTGGGTCTACCTCAAGAGGGCTCATATGTCAGTTAATGGAGGAGAGAGGTGCATAGGCGTTTTTGCGGAAGCGTTCTCCACTGGCAAACATGATGGCAGTACTGGGTAAGGCTGATTTAGTAACACCAACACGCTTATTAATTAAGTGTCCCATCTGCTACAGCGTGTATTGTCACTTCACTGTGAAGACTAGTTGAATAGTTCTCTCTGACCGAGATGGGGGATAATGGATCGTGAAGTCTTCCTATCTACAGCATCCCTATGCCTGTACGCTCATCTAGTCCAACAAGATGAAACATTGGCCAAGGCACCCGGCGCCAATAATGTAGGAGTACTAGTACTACCTCCTTTCCGGTTTATAGGGCTCAGTTGAAAAATCTCATCAACCAAGGTAGATGATGAGTGGTGGAATGAAACTGCGTTATATCGACTAGAGGGGGGTGAATAGGCGCTTTTTACGAATTCTTCACTGAGGAATTTGCGGGTGAGGAAATTCCTTAGCGAAGAACTACTTGCAGCGGAATAAGTACTCAAGAGTAAGCGTAGCAGAACATAGGCATGGTCATCATGATGAAATGAAGACAAACACAGAGTACAGAAAGCGTAAACACATGATAGCACAGGATGAAGACAAATAGACTGAAGAAATTGAACTGAGGAAATTGAGAAAGTCTTCTGTCAAAGTCTTCAAACACAGATATGACAAGCACACAACACAGTAATGAGGAAATGAAAGAGTTGAGGAAATAGAACCAGTAAGCTTGGTGAAGACAATGATTTGGTAGACCAGTTCCAACTGCTGTCTCAGTTGTACATCTGGTTGGAGCGGCTAGGTATTTAAACCTGAGGACACACAGTCCCGGACACACAGTCCTCACTGTATTCTCCTTGAACTAAGGTCACACAGACCTCTTCCAATCACTCGTGGTAAGTCTTCAGGTGACTTCCGAACCTTCACAAACTCGGTCACTCGATGATCCCAATTCCTCTTGGATTCTCTAGACCATGACGCCTAACCGTCTGGAAGAAGCACAGTCTTCAAAGGTAACAAGCGTCAGATCCACGCAGGATCAATCTCTTCAGTGATGCTCAATCACTTTGGGTTTGTAGGTGTTTGGGTTTGGGTTTTCCTCACTCGATGATTTTCGCTCAAAGTCCTCGGAGGATGGGATGCTCTCAAATGACAAATGTCAGTTTCTCGCGGAGCAGCCAACCAGCTAGTGGTTGTAGGGGGGCGGCTATTTATAGCCTAGGGAGCAGCCCGACATGATAAGGCATAAATGCCCTTCAATGGTATGACCGTAGGTGGCTAGATATTTTGGGACAGCTGGCGCATAGCTCAGCAATGGTCGGAAATTTGAGTATCAAATTCCTCGGGGGTATCATGTTCCTCACTGTGTAGGCAATCCGCACTGGCGAATTCCTAACTCCTCAGTCAGAATAAATTCCTCAGAGACTAGAAGAACTTCGTCTCTGTCACTGAAGAATATGACTGAACTGTATGAGATTTCCAATGGCTTCACTCGAAGGGATTGGTAGGTGTAGGATTTTGAGTTGAGCATCACATGGAAATTTTTCCTTAGTATTTCCTCGACCCCCTTTAACAGTACGGGGTTTCCTATGACTCCAGAAAGAGAAAATGAAACTACGAAAACAAAAGTCTTCACGCTTCATGTTCCTCAAATGAATACCAAGTCTTCAAGGTCACACCAATTTCTTCACTTTCAAAGTCTTCAGTCGAAGAACTTCATTTTTAGGGGTCGACTTTCTCTATAAATATCAAACTCCTCGTAGACTTATAGACCTGTGTACACTCATAAACACATTAGTCCCTTAACCTATAAGTCTTTAATACACCAAAATCACTAAGGGGCACTAGATGCACTTACAATCTCCCCCCTTTTGGTGATTGATGTCAATATATGTTAAGTTTTCAACGGGGATAAACATATGAAGTGTAAATACTGATATTGAGGAATTTGATTGCAAGATATAGAAGAACTCCCCCTGAAGATGTGCATAGTGAGGAATTTGCTTTTGAAGCAATGCACACTTGAAGAGTTCAATCATGGATATCCCCCCCTATATCTTGTAATTCATACACGCATTTGACATAATATATGAAGAATTTGAGATGCATGATGAAATATGGTGACTGATGTAATTCAGCATGCGTGCAATAACATTAACGAGGAATAAGCATGCAGAAGAAACAGCAAAAGTATCAGGCCACCATAGAGTTTTAAGTTTGCAACTCGATCCAACAAAGTCATCAGAAGAACGAGAGTTGTAACTTAGAAGAAACACGCCCATAAGAGATAGACCCGCTTGAAGACTAACTCAAATTTCTCCCCCTTTGTCATCGAATGACCAAAAGGTTCAAAAATGAGGACTAACGCCCCTGAAGAATATCAAGTTGATGAAGGAGCGCCAGCGTTGTTGGGGTCGTTTGTTGATGTAGGGCCTGCCGCGGTGTCGTCCAAGTCTTCATGCTCATCAGTTTCGCGCGATGAAGAATAGGAACTGGCCACCAAGGAAGGAACCTTGACCTTCTTGTATTTCTTCGGTGGAGGTGCAGACCAGTCAAAGTCCTCCTTGAGACCCATGTTCTTCAGATCTTCTTCGCTGTAAATGAGAGACAGAACAGCCCAGGTGTGACCGAAGACTTCATGGAGTAGTAATGGTTTTTCTTCACTGCATTATGTGTAGCAGTCATGTTGTGAAGAATTGAAACAAACTGACGCTTAACCCATTTATGGTTTCGATCCACCTTCTGGTGAAGACTTAGCAGAAGTTCATGGTCAGTCATCACACGAGGAGCAGCAGAATCATGAGTGGCACAGTCATCATTGGTGGAATAAGATGCAGCCTTGCGAAATTGACCATCCAATGGACGAATGCCTTCATCTATAACAGCAGAAGCCTTGCCCTTGTCATCAGCTGAGGAAAATGTCCGTTTGAGGACTTATGCCGAGGAGCTGAGGATTTTGGAGGAGCAGGAGCAGCGTGAGGAATTGGCCGTGAGGGCATTGAGGATTCTGGCCGTGAGGGCATTGCTGAGGAACTTGGCCTTGAGGGCATTGAAGGTGAAGCACTTGGCTTACGCGTAGGCTTCTTTGCCATGGATTTCTTCAGCTTGACAGAGGCCTCAGCGGCAGCAGCAGCAGCAGAGTCTTCATTGAATTTCCTCACTTCTTCTCTGGCTTGTCTAGCCAGCTTGGCCTGGCGCTTGGCCCATTCATCAGGATAATCCTCACCACGCTTGAGGCTGGTGAGATCAGCTTCTTGGCCAGGTGACAACGAAGGTCTTGGGCATGGAGGATTGAGTGTGAATTTCTTCATGTACTTGGGAGTCACATACCTGTACTCCCTCCACTCTCTTGCCCATCTCCTCTCTATCTTCTGAATGCGCACCTTGCGCTGATTTTTATCTTCCTCAGGGGGTGTGCAGTACCTAGCATAGATGTCCTAAGGGATTTCAAATGCAGTGTTGACCTCAGGCCTCTTTCCTCCTTTCTGTGGCTTCTTTCCATCAGCCATTTTCTTCAGATGAGGAATTTGAACAATTGAATTCTCTGAAGAAGTATGCAACTTTTCTTCGAGGAACGCTGCAAATTGGTTAAGTTGATGAGAACCTAGAGATTCAGCAGCGAACATGAGCACCTGTGAACAGAGTATAGTTGCGAGGAATTTGGAGAGGTCATATGCGTTCTCAGAAGGTTTTTCAAAAAGAACAAGTTTGAGGAATTTGACCAGATGAGTCTTGAAGAATTTCACTAAGTGTTCTTTGTCTTAGGTTCCAGAGTTGTATAGATCAAAGATCCACACAATTGAGGAATCTTGAAGAAAAATTATTGCTTAGAGAAACGAATCAAGAACAGATGACATGTGAGGTGTTTAGTGTGTGAAGAATTTGAAGAATAAACACCTTTGAAGATTTTGTAGAAATCATTTGAATCAAAGAGGGCAGTAAAAGTAACTTCTAATTACCCTGAACGAAGAACACGACGAAGTGGGATGTGGATATGTGAAGTTTGTCATTGCAGATCTTCCACGCCCTAACTTGGCGAAGGAAGACAGCTACGGCGGCGGCGGAGTGAAGAAATCTGCGGCCGGCGCAAGTACGGCGGCGACGAGGTTGAGGCAGTGAAGCTCTTCCTCATTGGCGACGATGAAGTAGCGGCGGCGCTAGGGTTTGAGAAGCTCGAGCTGGAGAGAGGTCGAGCGGAGTAAAGGAAGTGAGGAAGGGGAGAGGGGGTATTTATAGCCACGGTGAAAAACTATTCGCCCGAAGATTTTGGACGAACGTGCCCCTGACCCTTCTCATTCGCTTGACATGTGTCACCCACGTATTGAGAAGTGGAGATCGTGTTAGATCGTGGGTGAATAGATAAGTATTTCGTGGGATGCGGAACGGTTTGAGCGGCAAAGCCAAAAATTTGGATAAGATAAGTTAAAAGTTCTATTTGCAAATTCTTCAGCTGACAAGGACACAGTGAAGATTTTGAACGAGTTTCAAATAGAACGCACATGAAGAATTTGTGAATACATTGGGTTGAGTATAGCATAGAGGGCGAAGGGTCCGATCACAATCACTTAGCAGAAAAACCAACTTGAAGAATTAGCCATAAGTGAATGTTGTAGAGGACATAAACATATATATATATATAGCCAATGAAGAAAAACGACGGAAACAGTGAAGACAATGCAAAGTTGAAGAAAATGAACAACTGAGGAATTTCACTGAGGAAAAACTCAAATTAAAGATTTTCAACTTTTGGTGGTGGCGTGACCCACCGTATAAGAATGATGATTTCAGACACCGCGTACAATTGTCGTAGGGTTCTAAGAATCAAATTCTTCGTTAATTTCTTCACACTTAGAGTGTTATTCTTCATTGATTGAAGAAAAATGTTTCTTCATGTGTTGCACATCTAAGTCATCAATTTTGCATAAGTGTTAGGATGAGTGTCCTTTTCAAAGAACATTCGAAGATTCTAAGATATTTAGCTCACACTGCAACTTGCTAAATCTCTTCTCATCCAAGGGCTTTGTGAAGTTATTGGCTAGCTGTTCTTCAGTCTTCACATGCTCAATAGAAATGTCGCTCTTCAAGACATGATCACGAAGAAAATGATGACGAATCTGAATGTGCTTTGTCTTCGAGTGCTGAACTGGGTTGTGAGCAATCTTGATGGCACTCTCATTGTCACAGTAGAGAGGCACATTATTCACGTTGACGTCGTAGTCCTTGAGAGTTTGCTTCATCCACAGCAATTGAGCACAGCAAGAACCAGCAGCAATGTACTCAGCTTCAGCAGTAGACAGTGATACACAGTTCTGTTTCTTCGAGGACCAACAGACCAAAGATCGTCCGAGGAAATGACATGTACCATATGTTGACTTGCGGTCCACACGATCACCAGCATAGTCAGAGTCAGAATATCCAATGAGATCAAAAGCCGATCCCTTGGGGTATCATAATCCAAGTGTTAGTGTGTGAGCTAGATATCGAAGAATATGCTTCACAACCTTATGGTGTGATTCCTTCGGTGTAGCTTGAAATCGGGCACACATGCAAACACTAAGCATAATATCTGGCCTAGATGCACATAAATACAATAAAGAACCAATCATGGAGCGGTATACCTTTTGATCGAAGTCAATACCATTTTAATCAGTGCACAGATGGCCATTTGTGGGCATCGGAATTTTGACGCCTTTGCAATCTTGCATGCCGAATTTCCTCAGTACATCCTTGAGGTATTTCTCCTGAGATATGAATATGCCATTGCGCTGTTGACGAATTTGAAGACCTAAGTAGAATTTCAATTCTCCCATCATAGACATTTGATATTCTTCACTCATCATATAGGCAAATTCATCACTATAACGTTGGTCAGTACAACCAAGATAATATCATCAACATATATTTGGCACACAAACAATTCACCATCATAAGATTTAGTGAAAAGAGCAGGGTTGAGTGAACCGGGTTTGAAGCCTTTCTTCATGAGGAATTCCTTCAAGGTATCATACGATGCCCGAGGGGCCTACTTGAGGCCATAGAGGGCCTTATTGAGTCTGAAGACTTTGGATCTTCAAAACCTGGGGGTTGAGCAACATATACTTCTTCCTCAAGCTTACCATTGAGGAATGCACTTTTCACATCCATTCGATATAAAGTGATATCATGATAGCATAAGCAAGTAATATGCGAATAGCTTCAAGTCTAGCAACAGGTGCAAAAGTTTCATCGAAATCAATTCCTTCAACCTGTGTGTAGCCTTGAGCTACAAGCCGTGCCTTATTCCTCACCGCAAGGCCATTTTCATCTTGCTTGTTGCGGTAGATCCACTTTGTGCCAATGATATTGTGCTTGCGAGGATCTGGACGTTTAACCAGTTCCCATACATTGTTGAGCTCGAATTGATGTAATTCTTCTTGCATGGCCTGAATCCACTCAGGCTCCAGAAATGCTTCATCTACCTTACTGGACTCTGTGATAGAGAGAAAAGCATAGTGCCCACAAAAGTTAGATAAATGTGAAGCTTTTGAGCGTGTGAGAGGACTTGGTGCTTCAATGTCATCGATGATCTTTTCAACTTGCACTTCTTTTGCAACACGAGAATGAGCTGGTTGTCGTCGAGGAATTTTATCAGCATTTTCTTCAGCATCGTTTTCTTCAGCATTTTCTTCAGGTGCGTAGCTCGATGTTCTTCACGTTCTGGAATGAATTCTTCAGCAGATTCTTCGGTAGGAATGACATCCTCAGTAGCCTTGAACTTGATAGATTTCTCAAGTGCTGGTTCATCTATCACGGAGGGTAGGTGCTCTCTTTGCGAGCCATTAGTTTCATCGAACCGCACATCTACAGTTTCAACAACCTTGTAAAGAACGTTGTTGAAGACTCTGTAGGTGTGCGAGTCCTTTCCGTAACCAAGCATAAAACCTTCATGTGCTTTTGGTGCAAATTTAGCATTGTGGTGAGGATCTCTAATCCAACATTTAGCACCGAAGACTTTGAAATAACTCACATTGGGTTTCTTGTCAGTGAGGAGTTCATAGACAGTCTTCTTGAAGAATTTGTGAAGATATACCCTGTTGATGATGTGGCATGCAGTATAAATTGCCTCAATCCAGAAGTGACGAGGCATCTTGTACTCATCAAGCATAGTGCGAGCCATCTCAACAAGAGTTCTGTTCTTGCGCTCCACGACGCCATTCTGCTGAGGAGTGTAAGGAGCAGATAACTCATGAGTAATACCAAGTTCATCAAGATAGTCATCAAGACCAGAATTCTTGAACTCAGTTCCATTGTCACTTCTGATGTTCTTGATTTTCACACCGAAGTTGGTTAAAGCCCTCGAGGAAAATCATTTGAAGACTTCCTGCACTTCATGTTTGTAAGTGACAATATGTACCCAAGTGTAACGAGAGTAATCATCAACAATAACAAAGCCATAGAGAGATACATCATTTGTGACAGCTGAGTAATGATTAGGACCAAAGAGGTCCATATGAAGCAATTCGAATGGTCGAGTAGTGGTCATGATAGTCTTCGCTGGATGCTTAGCCTTGGTCATCTTTCCAGCTTCACAGGCTCCACATAAGTGATCCTTGAGGAATTTGACATTCTCAATGCCAATGACGTGCTTCTTCTTCGCAAGCGTGTGCAAATTCCACATGCCTGCATGACCAAGTCGTCGATGCCATAGCCAGCCTTCTGAAGCTTTTGCAAGTAGGCACACGGCTGGTTGTGGTCCTGTAGAGAAATCAATAATATACAAGTCTCCTCTCCTAAAGCCTTCGAAGACTTTAGAATTTTCAGCTTCCATAACCACAACACAACGATACTTGCCAAAGACAACAACCATATCAAGATCACAAAGCATTGAGACAGATATAAGGTTGTATCCTAAGGACTCGACAAGCATGACTTTGTCCATGTGTCGATCCTTTGTGATCGCAACCTTACCTAGACCCAATACCTGACTTTTGCCTTTGTCAGCGAAGATGATATGCTTCAGATGCGATGGTGATAAGGGAGCATCCATTAATAGATTCTTGTCACCAGTCATGTGATTTGTACATCCACTATCGAGGACCCACTCAGTGGCTTTGGGTTGATCATCCTGCGGATGAATTAGTGCAGATTACGAACTTCATATACTTCATCAGTGAAGAATATGACATCACAATTCATCAGACCAATTTCATCAAGCAATGCAACAGTTAAAATAGTATGAGGACGTGAGAAATGAAAGTTCATTTCTTCATGATTATCCTGCGTCCTTTCAGGCAGTTTTCAGGTCTCCAGCAAATTATTCAGACGTTTGAGCACGTCTGGAGACCTGACCCTGCATAAGAGATTAGTCCTTTTTCTTCACCACCCACATCTGAAGGGGTGGCAAAGAGTTCATCACTCTGCGAGCTCCATACGAGAAAGGTGGCATAGAAGCCAATCCATTTCATTTCACATAAGAGGAGTTAGGGTAAGCATATGAATAAGTAGAGAGATTCTTCTAGGACTTATGAACATGATGATTAGAAGAATAATGCTCATATTCATAGCCCTTAGCTCTTCCCTGCGAAACAGAGTTGTTAGCACGATGATGTTCATATGAGGACTTTGATCCTTTTGAGGAATATGATCCACGTGAGGAATTCGATCCGTATGAGGACTTGGATCCATATGAAGAATTTGGTCCATATGAAGAATTTGATCTGGGGTTCCTATTCTTCACAGGTGGTGTCATGAGGACATTCACCTGAAGACATTCAAGGCACCTTTTGGGAACCCAGATTTTCTTCATAGGAGAACCATTCCTGCAGTTAGTGCCAACATATCTAGAAAATACTTCACCATTTTGATTTTTAAATAGTTTATAGTTGGAGTCAAATGACTCATCAGATGAATGAGAAGATTCACATGTAAAGCAAGATAGATTAGATGGATCAACTGGAGGTCCCTTTGCAGCAACCCATGAGGTTTTGGGGTACTGCTCAGGCTTCCAATATGTACCATCAGCATTGGGTTTCCTCTCAAAGGCAATAACCTCTTTCCTAGGGTTCCTGTTGAGGATCTGCTTTTTAAGCACATCACAAAGATCCTGATGCCCTTTGAGGCTTTTGTGCATGCCTGTCATGTACAATTCCTTCAGCCCTGCATCGTCAGTGATACTAGCAATGTCCTCAGATGAGGAATTAGTGATAGCAGAGACAGTTGAAGAATTTTTAGCATTAGAAGCATTTGAACATTCAGGTGAAGAATTAGCAGATTCACGTTCAATGGATTTCAAACATGGAGGAACAAATTCTTCCTGAGCAGCGCTGATTTGTTGAGAAAGTAATGAATCGCGCTCCTTCTGAAGATCTTCATAACTCACTCTTAGCTTCTCAAGATCTTGCTTTCTTTGAAGAAATTCATAAGAAAGCTTCTCATGATCAGATAAGAGAGTGTTATGATGACCTTGAAGGTTGTCAAACCTAGTCTAAAGTCTCTAAAGATTTTCAGTCAAGGTTTTAGTGCGATCCATTTCTTCACCCAACATATCATCACTTTTGTCTAGCATGTTTTGAACCTTTTCAAAAGCCCTTTGTTGTTTCACAGCAATCTTAGCAAGTTTAGAGTAGCTGGGCTTGAGGTTTTCATTAGATTCATTCTCACTAGATTCAGAGGAGGTATATTTGAGTACCTTGGCACCGTTTGCCGTGAAGCAATAGGTGGGAGCGTAGCCATCATTGCCTTCATCAGCCTTGTTGGTGAAGCCATTTTCTTCAGAGTTGAAGATAAACTTGCTGACGAATGCAGTAGCGAGAGCTAGACTAGCTACTCTAGACTCGGACTCCTCAGATGCCTCCTCTTCCTCATGTTCCTCAGATTCAGCTTCAAAGTCCATTTCCTTGCCAATGAATGCCCGAGTCTTCTTGGAGCTGCTCTTCTTGTGAGATGAAGACTTTGAGGATTTTGATGATGAAGATTTTGAGGATTTCTTCTTTTTCTTCGCATCATCAGAACTGTAATCCTTGTATTTCTTCTTCTTTGATTCCTTTTCCCACTGAGGACAATCTTGAATGTAGTGTCTAGGTTTCTTGCATTTGTGACAAAGCCTCTTCTTGTAGTCACTGGATGAGGAATCATTGCTCCTTGAGGATCTTCCAAAGCGACCACGTCTTGAGAACTTTTGAAATTTCTTCACGAGCAGTGCTAGCTCCTGGCTCAGTTCTTCAGGATCACCAAGGCTGCTGCTAGAGTCTTCATCTTCAGACTCAGAAACTGCCTTGGCCTTCAGTGCACGTGATCTGCCATAGCTCGAACCATAGAGGTCTCTCTTTTCAGCAAGCTGGAACTCATGAGTATTTATCCTTTCGAGGATATCAGTGGGATCAAGTGACATGTAATCAGCACGTTCTTGTATCATCAATGCCAGAGTATCAAATGAGGAATCAAGCAATCTCAACAATTTCTTCACCACCTCATGGTCGGTGATCTCAGTGGCACCAAGCGCTTGAAGCTCATTTGAGATGTCAGTGAGGCGATCGAAGGTTTGTTGAACATTTTCATTATCGAGTCTTTTGAAGCGGTTGAAGAGATTGCGAAGAACATCAACTCGAGAGTCACGCTGAGTTGAGACTCCTTCATTCACTTTGGACAGCCTATCCCAGATAAGCTTAGCAGTTTCCAAAGCACTCACTCTTCCATACTGTCCTTTGCTCAGATGGCCACATATGATATTCTTCGCTTGAGAATCAAGTTGCTTGAATCTCTTCACATTGGTAGCGTTCAGTGAGGGTGAGACAGAGGGAACACCATTTTCCACAACATACCAGAGATCCTTATCAATTGCCTCAAGATGCATTCGCATCTTATTCTTCTAGTAGGGGTAGTCTGTCCCATCGAAGGTAGGACACCCAGCGGAGACCTTGATCATACCTGCGGTCGACATAACTAAAACTCCAGGCGGTTAAACCAAAATCACACAGAACAAGGGAGTACCTTGCTCTGATACCAATTGAAAGTGCATTATATCGACTAGAGGGGGGTGAATAGGCAATTTTTATGAATTCTTCACTGAGGAATTTGCGGGTGAGGAAATTCCTTAGCGAAGAACTACTTGCAGCGAAATAAGTACTCAAGAGTAAGCATAGCAGAACATAGGCATGGTCATCATGATGAAATGAAGACAAACACAGAGTACAGAAAGCGTAAACACATGATAGCACAGGATGAAGACAAACATACTGAAGAAATTGAACTGAGGAAATTGAGAAAGTCTTCTGTCAAAGTCTTCAAACACAGATATGACAAGCACACAACACAGTAATGAGGAAATGAAAGAGTTGAGGAAATAGAACCAGTAAGCTTGGTGAAGACAATGATTTGGTAGACCAGTTCCAACTGCTGTCTCAGTTGTACATCTGGTTGGAGCGGCTAGGTATTTAAACCTGAGGGCACACAGTCCCAGACACATAGTCCTCACCGAATTCTCCTTGAACTAAGTTCACACAGACCTCATCCAATCACTCATGGTAAGTCTTCAGGTGACTTCCGAACCTTCACAAACTCAGACACTCGGCGATCCACAATTCCTCTTGGATGCTCTAGACCATGACGCCTAACCGTCTGGAAGAAGCACAGTCTTCAAAGGTAAAAAGCGTCGGATCCACGCAGGATCAATCCCTTCAGTGATGCTCAATCACTTTGGGTTTGTAGGTGTTTGGGTTTGGGTTTTCCTCACTCGATGATTTTCGCTCAAAGTCCTCGGAGGATGGGATGCTCTCAAATGACAAATGTCAGTTTCTCTCGGAGCAGCCAACCAGCTAGTGGTTGTAGGGGCCGGCTATTTATAGCCTAGGGAACAACCTGACATGATAAGACATAAATGCCCTTCAATGATATGACCATTAGGTGGGTAGATATTTTGGGACTGCTGGCGCATAGCTCAGCAACAGTCGGATATTTGAGTATCAAATTCCTCAGGGCTATCATGTTCCTCACTGTGTAGGCAATCCGCACTGGCGAATTCCTAACTCCTTAGTCAGAACAAATTCCTCAGAGACCAGAAGAACTTCGTCTCTGTCACTGAAGAATATGACTGAACTGTATGAGATTTCCAATGGCTTCACTCGAAGGGATTGGTAGGTGTAGGATTTTGAGTTGAGCATCACATGGAAATTTTTCCTTAGTATTTCCTCGACCCCCTTTAATAGTACGGTGTTTCCTATGACTCAAGAAAGAGAAAATGAAACTACGAAAACAAAAGTCTTCACGCTTCATGTTCCTCAAATGACTACCAAGTCTTCAAGGTCACACCAATTTCTTCACTTTCAAAGTCTTCAGAAAGTCTTCAGAAATCCGAAGTCTTCAGTCGAAGAACTTCATTTTTAGGGGTCGACTTTCTCTATAAATATCAAACTCCTCATAGACTTATAGACCTGTGTACACTCATAAACACATTAGTCCCTTAACCTATAAGTCTTCAATACACCAAAATCACTAAGGGGCACTAGATGCACTTACATGGAATAATTTTTGTAGTTTGCAAAAACACTCAATTAATGCACTCGTTTTCCTCAAAAAATTATGTTTACCAATGCATTAATTTTGTGTCAAACTTTGACCATCTAGTCCCTCCATCCAGGTGAATAAGTCATATTTGGTTGTGCACCATGACCAGGGAGGGCAAAACAAGAGAACTTAATGTTTATTTGCTACTCCCTCCGTTCCTAAATATAGTCTTTTTAGACATTTATATGGAATACAACATACGGATGTATGTAGACATATTTTAGAGTGTACATTCACTCATTTTTCTCCGTACGTAGTCACTTGTTGAAATCTCTAGAATGACAAATACTCCGTATTTGGGAACAGAGGGAGGCTTTTACTCCGTATTTGGGAACAGAGGGAGTATCATCATATGGAGGGAGGAGAGGAAGCTTGAAATTTGAACATGTCAATGGGAGGGAGTAAAAGCCTCATGCATGCATGCATGCATGCAACATGCAACACTCACACGTACACATGGACGCACACGACACTCACGCACCCATGCGGAACACAGCACACGACGCAACACACACACTCATGCTCAAGTGCCCAACCTACTCCCTACGTCCGTGAAAGACTGTACATTTAGAGATTTACACATTGACCAGGGCATAATTAACGCCCAAAAGTAGCAGACTTATGTGTGCATGCGACCATTGAGAGAAGAAGATTAAATGAAGGTTGTTGCATGCTGTGATGAAGGATAGACATGTAGCCTATAGCTAGAGCACAAGTTGGTGCATTAGTCAATCAATATCGATTTAGATTAAAGGCTAAATGCATTGGAAGTGTAGATGTACACTCTTTGTTTTTTAGCCAATGTACACTCTTTGTTGGAAGACCGAGGGAGTACACATGCATGCACTCACATACACAGCCAGGGTGGTTCGCGCGCAAGGGTTGGAATCCTGTCGCGCCTGCGTAAAGTTTTGTTTAACTGATTTCTTTGCTCTGCCAACTGACATGTGGGACCCAGAAACCAGGTGACAATTGAACCAGTCAACAATGTACCACGTCGACTATGTGGCCGGTCAGTAGGGTGCAACACGGTGCTCTACGATGAGCTAGTGATCGTATAATCAGCGCAAAACTATACATAGTGACCGTAAAGGGCGTATTGTTACATATGTTGACTGCCAGTGTATTTTCATCGTTTAAAATTAAGCCATATTAACCGGAAAGGACGCAGTATGGACTAGTACTAGTACTACTTTGATGTGTCCCTTCAACTCGCCGAACGAGGAGAAGCTTGCATACTACGCCTCTCCCTCGCCCACGCGCGCGGTGGCTCGCAGGACGAGGAGAGGGTTTTGACTACAGTGCCCTGTCCCTCTCCCTCTCGCTCGCCCTCACCCTCGCGGTGGACGTGCAGTAGTTCAATCGGTGTTAGATTGCCAGAAGCATATTGTACTGTAGTATCATCATTGTTGGATCTTCCGAAGAGGCAAAGAGCAAAGTGCAAGGTTCACACGAGTACGAACTATTGAACCTCCCGATGAGGCAAAGAGCCAAGCGCAATGTTTTATAGGAGTTGTCGTCCTAGTAGGTGTATACTACAACTATAGCGAACGATGCTACTGTATGATGCCGCCACGTCACCTATATCCAAAGCTGTACCACCTTTTTTCTCAAAGAGCATGTTGGAGCCCGTGCAACAACCACACAAGTTGCACGTACACATAACACATTTACTAGTAATAAATTCTAAAGGACAAATGCCAGAATGCCACACAAGTTCATCTCCAATTCATGTGATTAATTTGTGCACGACTATTCTACATATATTCACAGCGCTACCGTTCACAATTTACCATACTCCACTTACACGTTCTAGATGGGCTACATGTCCTCCTCCAGGTTCCAGTCCCAGGTGTTCTTCATGGATGGCACGATCCATAGCGGTGGGCAGAGGGAATCATTGTCTCGGCTTTCTAGTCCTGTTCCACACGATGGAGACTCATTCAAGCTGAAGCGGAATAAATCAGGGATAGCGTGTCCCAGCATGTCATTCATCCGGCGGTGCGCACTGAAGACACAACCATGCTTCATGAATGGCAGGCCTTCGGTGTCATACACGGAAGGTGGAATCCGCTTCACAATGGGGTAGCTGTCCCCAATGAAAAGCGAGTACTCTCCAAGAGTGTTCCTCGGCACCCACGTTGCATCACGGGGGTCGGACTCGGCGCCGTTCATCTGGTACACGCGGCATCTCAGATCTGGACACATGGTGACGTACATAGTCAAGGTCCATGCATAATAATGTTGTGCTCAAATATGGCAGTCAGTAATACTGTGCAACAAATAGTACTACTCTGGTATAGAGGAAGTAAAATAACCGGCTTATTATATATAGCCACTCTTGGCTACATGGATGAGATAGTAAGACATGGGAAAACAAAATGATGGCAGCTAGTGGGTTCAAGTCTTCAAGGGCCTAGCTAGCTATATGCGTCCTCCAAGGTAAAAAGAACTCCTACTAGTACTAGTAAGTAGTACAACAATGAAAGAGAAGGCAAGAGGGTTAAAAATATAATACTAAATGGAATACCTGGGTAGATGGTGACGGTCCGATCGTGGTAGATTGTGTGACCATGTTGTACATCAGTGGTACCATGGGTAACGATTGCTAAGATAGTTGATCCCAATATGCCAAAGTCAGCTACAAGATTCCAGGTTAGACCGAATCGCGGATGCAAATGCACATCCAGGATCGGCGATCTTATTTTGATCGGGGGATGACTGGTCCCTGCAAAATAATTGAGTACCGTTAGTTAGGGATGCAAATGATGGTTTGTGCATTCCGTTTGTAATCTCCCGTACCGTAGGATGGCAACCAGATGAAACAAGTCCCCTGGCTTGTCTCCATGAAGATGCGGCCTAGATGGAACACGACGTCTTCGAATGTGTAGGGGTACAAATCTGCTGCGTCAAACATGCGCCAGCCTCTGCCCTGTCTGCCGTTACTGCCACTTGTATTGATGGCAATCCTTATGTCGAACACCGCGATGAGATAGTGATCGTCGTAGCAGCGTCGCTTTGTCGACGGGTCCGCAATTGCTATATTCTTCAATCTCATGTTGGCATCATCATACGTATTCAAGCCCAGCCAGTCCGGAAGGCCGATCCCAATGGTGGAGAAGGGGTCTATGGGAACGGCCTTACTACTTTGTGCAAAATGATGATGGTATTCGGCCGGAGGTATGCAAGGCAATCTTCGTTGGCACCGACCCAGACCTATATATAAGACGGTGGGCAGCGGAGAAATTACAGGATGGAAATGGAATAACTAAGTACTACATGATCAAACTCCATGACTGACCTGCTCATTGGACAAAATCCGACTACCTCTCAACGTCGGCAACTCTAGCGGAGTCAACGTGCAACCATGGCCAGGGAGCGGTGGACTATTCGGAGGATTGTCCCATAGAAGAACCTTCTCCTCGAGGACGCATGGAAGACCAACAAGCATGGCCTTTTCCCAAGCTTTTTTAAGCACCGTGTTGAAAAAGTTGGTGCAGGAAGCACCGAGTCTTGCGGTGGTGAGGACGTCGGAGTGGCGTGCGATTTCTCCCAGAGGATCACCGTCCAAGGTCTCCCAGCCTCGACAAGGAGGAAAACCGCCTGGAGAATCCATGGGAGCAACGATAAACTACCTTCTCTTCGGGCGGAGGGAAACTGGCGAGGAGGAGATAAGAGCATAGTAACTGCAGGGCCTCGCCCCTTCCAACTGTAGCTCCTCGATCGTTCCTTAGCGAAGGGGTGAGGCTATTATTTACTATGTACTCATACTGTAGTAGTACTAGTACTACTTTCTCAACTAGTAGTGCGATGTACTGTACTTCTAGTGTAGTGCACTAGTTTTGAACTCTTGAATCTGAGGGCCAAGGAGCCACAGTTGGAAGTGGAGGGTAGTACTGTTCTCTAGAACCATCGATGTACTATCAATGCAGGGAAAGTGCACCTGCGTAGTGGGTACTCTCGGTGCTCTATTCAAGCGCGTAGCTGGCCTACTCAGCCGCTCCTCTCACGCACACACTAGCAGCCTGTTTATCAGCGACGGTTACTGCGGGGGCAGAACATTTGAGTTATTTGATACAGCGAGACTAGGCTTTTCGCTTCCATTTGTGGAGGTGTAATGGATCTCGTCGAACTTTGTTAGTAGTACCTTCTTTATGAATGAGATGAGGCAAAGCTTTTGCCTCCGTTTCAAACAAAAAAATCACGTCAAGAGGAATTTCTTTTATAGAGCCGATAATGGAGTGAAGTCCATGCGTGTAATGCCACAAGCTACAGAGTAGTAGAGTACTAGCACTTTATGCACATAGCCATATTGCACAGTTCCCAATACCGCGCCAGGCTTTTCCGGCTCCTCGGGCTTAATTGGGAGGCGCTAGTTTAAATATGCTACTAGCTGATGAGGAAGCTGCAAGCAAGGTGCGGCTAGGGCGAGCACGTGAGCCACGAGATGATGGGAAGGAAAAGCTGAAACGTCCGTTCGACTTCAAAACTCAAACTACCCATGTACAATATTGGCTCGCAGCGAAGTTACTATTTAAAAAAAGGCCGCCATGCGTTCGGCCGGGATTGAACCCACAAAATGAGGTATACACTCCCGCGACCACTAGTAGTACTCGTTGGAGTACAATGCAACCTAGAATCGCCTTTTGTCGCTAGTAGTACATTGTTCCTTACAAGAAACCACTAATAATGCCAAGAACATGCATCATTACCGGCGCCACCGACGAACACGCATCAGTACTGTTTGATGTAATGTTCAGGAAAAATAATGATTTGAGGGGGAATAGCAGGATAGAAGGTCAGATGTGGGTCCCCTCGTGTCAACGGTCAAACAAAATGTGTTGGTTCAAGCTGCCTCATCAGCATGGACGTGTGGGCCAACCCTATCATAAACGGGTTTAAATGCCTAATCGGCACTAGGTAGTAGTTTTTGGCACGGATTAAGAAAGTTTGGGTGTGTTTTTCCTATTTTTTTGTACAATAGTTTCTTCCTAGGGCTGGTTGAAAGTGGTAGTTTTTTGTTAAATGCTCTACGTATTGTAAGTAGGAGTGAAAGTTAAGCTTTGGAAGCCAATAAGAAAGGGTAGTTACATAGTGCCTATGTGTACGTGATTGAAAGTAAATATCAACCATGAGTGACTAATATCTTGATGGAAAACTCGAAACTATGGAAATAATAGCATTTTTTGCAGGTTGCAAATACTAGCAGTATTCACGTGCGTTGCAACGGATCATAATTGGAATAATACTTATTCACAAACTTGATACAAAACACTCTAATTTTGATATACATATATCACTAGAGATATAGTATGTTTCAATCAGAAAATATTCCTTTGGCTGTTTTGGTGAGGTGAGGGAGGGGTGTGGTTGGTTTTAAGATACTAATTATGGGTTTTTCTGTAAATTGGTAGAGAAGTGGTATGTTGGTGAGAAAAGGCAACAACTTACCTCACAGTCGTTAGATGTAGATCTAATGGTCAGAAATGACGGATGGCAGACACACCATCATTACTAACTTAGTCTTTTGTAGGAGTACTAGCAAGATGTCTGTGCATTGCACGGAACATCAAGATGCATTTTTTTTATAAAACACATGTTGTGATTCACCCATGCGGGAGTAATCCCATGTGTAAAAACTAATGATATCTCGAGAAAGAGGATAAGGTGAAGAGGAGTGGGGCATGGTGGTGATTGGTGGTCGGACTGAGCGGAGGCATGGGGATGGACGACGCCGGCAGCGGCCACCAGGCTAGTTTGTTCCAGAGGCTTCCTTTTTTAATTGCTCAACAATAAGGTTGTTGGAGATAAGGATGAATGAGGGAAGGCCTTGTCTGCAAATGTGGAGAGAGGTGCGGGTATCTTTTAGTTTAATTTCCATCCGTCAGATATAGATCCGACGGTCTATATTGCAAGATGGCACACATACCATCATCACCAACTTGGTTTTTTATAAGAGAAGAAATATAAGTATGGAGATACAAACGTATTATCGATACTTGTTTCCGTATACTAGGATCTACATTCTATTCAACGACTCAGCATGTGGGGCCGTACCACAATGACTTCTCGACCGTGTAAAACAAAGGTTTTACCGTCGCCGATAAGGAGGGGGTGAAGGCGGCGTGCTTTCGGCTTTCTCTAGTCCTAGTAGTCATACTAGGTGGTCTACACCGGCAAGCATGAGTTCTAGAAAGCTACGGAGGCCATGTGTGTCGATGGTGGCGCCTCGTTGCATACCTCTCACCGCCAGCTCAAGCAGTGGGCGCGTGAGATCACAGCAGCGGAGCCATCATTCGACGCTCAGAAACCACTGAAGTGGTCCAGCACGCCTATCATCTTTGACACCGAGGACCACCTTGATCACACAACTGCGGTCGGGTGTTTCCCGTTGTTGCTTTCACAAACGATACTCAAGCTCAAGGTGAACAAGATGCTAGTTGACGACGGGGCCGGTCTAAACTTGATCTCGCCCGTTGTGATCAAAAGGTTGCAGATTCCTGATGGTGACCTCAAGGAGACGGGCACGTTTCAAGGGGTCAACCCGGGAAGGAGTCAGCCAAAGGGTAAGGTCACACTGCCTGTGACGTTTGGAGGCGAGTTGAACTATAGGACGGAGAGGATTGTCTTCGATGTAGCCGAGATCCTCTTGCCCTACAATGGGATCCTTGGCCGCCCGGCACTACCCAAGTTCATGGCGGCGTCGCATGACGCCTACAACACGCTGAAGATGCCTGGGCCGATGACCATCACCACCGTCCCCGCTGACGAGAAGGACGCGCTGATCTGCGCCGATCAACTCTACCAGGAAGTAGTTGCAGTGACCGCCGCCAAGGCACATGCTCCTGCCGCTGAAGCCCCGGGGAGGAAGAAGACCGGTAAGACCTCTCGCACCCACTCCGGCAAGCGCACCACTTCGGTGTGTAGTGCTCCCGTCGAGGACGTGCCAGAGAGCTCCACCGGCAAGAGCAAGAAATCCAGAGCTGCACCACCAGAGACCAAGAAGGTGTCCGTCAAGGAGGATGGCACGGGAGGGGCTTTCACCATAAGCTCCACCCTCGACAGCAAATAGGAAGGTGCACTCGTCACTTTCCTCTGGGCGAATGTCGATGTGTTTGCATGGCAAGCATCCGACATCCCCGGTGTTCCCAGGGAGGTGATGGAGCACCATCTTGCTATCTGCCCTCATGCGCGGCCCGTCAAGCAGAAGGTCAGGAAGCAGGCTCTAGAACGGCGAGAGTTCGTCACAGAGGAGATCAGGAAGTTGGAAGCGGCAGGTTTGGTGAGAGGGGTACTCCATCCGACGTAGTTAGCCAATCCGGTGGTGGTGCGCAAGGCAAATGGGAAGTGGAGACTGTGTATTGATTACACAGATATCAATAAGCCATGTCCAAAGGACCCTTTCCCATTACCGTGCATCGAACAGATTGTTGACTCCACGGCCGAGTGTGACTTGTTATCATTCCTTGACGCTTACTCGGGATACCACCAGATTTTCATGACGAAAGAAGATGAAGAGAAGATAGCATTCATCACCCCATGTGGTACGTATTGTTTCTTATGAATGCCTTTCGAGTTGAAGAGTGCTGGCACAACGTTTGCAAGAGCAGTCCAAATTGGTTTTGAGCCCCAACTACATAGAAATATGGAAGCTTATATGGATGACATAGTGGTCAAAACCAAGGACACGGCAACACTCATACAAGACATAGAAGAGACGTTTGCAAATCTGCACAAGATCAACCTCAAGTTGAACCATGAGAAGTGTGTCTTCGGCGTTCCTTCCGGCAAACTTCTCGGGTTCTTTGTGCCACAGCGTGGGATCGAGGCGAACCCAGACAAGATCAAGGCTATTGAGCAGATTGAGCCGCCCAAGCGGATCAAGGATGTGCGTCAGCTCACTGGCTGTGTTACCGCCGTGAGCAGATTCATCTCCAAGTCTGCTGAGCGTGCCCTTCCCTTTTTCAAAATCTTGAAAAAGGCGGGACCAATGGAATGGACCCCAGAGGCCGAAGCAGCGCTACAGGATTTGAAGAAATACCTCTCCTCTACACCGATACTAGTTGCGCCTAAACCACAAGAGCCGTTGCTGCTGTATCTAGCGGCAACGAATCAAGTGGTCAGCGCCGCGCTAGTGGCACAGAGGGAGGTCGATGAAGAGGCAGTGGCAACGGCAGGACTAGCGAATGGCGAGCCAGGGCTCCCCCTGCCAAGGCCTGGCGCCGGCAAGGCAAGGCCCCCAGCAGAGTCTGACGCCATCGGGACGGGGTCCATGCAACTAAATCAAGTGGTGCAGAAGAAGAAGATGATGCAGCACCCGGTTTACTTTGTCAGCTCCCTCTTGCAGGGGGCTAGGTCAAGGTACTCCGGCGTGCAGAAATTGCTCTTCGGCCTCCTTATGGCCTCGAGGAAGCTGCGTCATCACTTCCAAGCCCACAAAATCAACGTCGTCACCCGCCTCCTGTTGCAACGGATACTGCATAACCCAGACGCGACCGGGAGAATCGTGGAGTGGGCCTTGGAACTATCGATCTTTGGTTTGATGTTTGAAAGTACTTCGACGATCCAGACCAGAGTCTTGGCAGAGTTCATTGCGGAATGGACCTCAACGCCCGACGAAGAGATCCAGGAGACCACTCTCCCCGGCAAGGAAGCAAGTCGCAGTTGGATTATGTACTTTGACGGGGCTTTCTCGCTACAAGGCGCCGGTGCTCGTGTACTGCTCGTTGCGCCCACCGGAGAGCACCTCAAGTATGTAATCCAGATGCACTTTCCCAGGGAGATGTCCACAAACAACACTACTGAATACTAGGGGTTGCTTGCCGGTCTTAGGATCGCGGCAGACCTCGGGATCAAGAAGCTCATCGTCAGGGGTGATTCACAGCTTGTCGTCAGGCAAGTCAACAAAGACTATCAAAGCCCGTTGATGGAGGCATACATAGATGGGGTGAGCAAGCTGGAGGAGCGCTTTGACGGTACACAAGCGGAGCATGTTCCCCGAGTGGAGAACGACATCGTCGACTACCTGTCGAAGCGTGCTGCCTTCAAACTACCTGTGGAACCAGGTACTTTTGTGCTTCGGTTAACTAAACCATCCGTTGAACCATCAACAGAGCAGAATAAGCAAAGGAAATCAGGCCCCGGCAAGTACTTTCCCGCCGAGCCCCCGGGAGCCGCCGGCAAGGATGTTGCTGTGGACACTGAGCCCGCCGAGGGGCAACCGACTCCGGCAGGGCGTCAAGCCCTGGCCGTAGAGACGGCCCCTCCCATGGCAGAGGAAATGCCTTTAGTCCTTGACATCGAGCCCCAGGCTCCGGCATGGGCACAACATACCTGCCGATTCCTCCAAACAGGGGAACTCCCTGAGGAACAGGAAGAAGCGGAGAAAGTAGCCCGTCGGTCTGCCATGTATCAGTTTGTCGACGATGTCCTGTTCAGAAAAAGACCGAATGGTGTGAAATTGAAGTGCATTGCCCAGGAGGAAGGACTAGAGTTGTTGGCAGAGATACATGGAGGCATATGTGGTTCCCACATAGGGTCGAGGGCCCTTGCCGGCAAAGCATTCCGACAAGGTTTCTTCTGGCCCACTGCCCTCAAGGATGCAACGTCACTAGTAACCAAGTGTGAAGCGTGTCAGTTCCATTTGAAGAAGCTTCATCAACCAGCTCAAGCCCTTCAAACAATTCCTCTCTCCTGGCCATTTTCAGTCTGGGGGCTCGACATACTGGGCCCTTTCCCCCGCGTTGTCAGGGTCTTTGAGTACTTGTACGTTGCAATCGACAAGTTCACAAAGTGGTCGGAGGTGGAAGCAGTGAGGAAGGTGACAGCGCAGTCAGTCGTCAAGTTCTTCAAGGGGCTAGTCTACCGTTTTGGTGTGCCAAATAGAGTCATCACCGACAACGGCACATAGTTCAAAAGCCACACCTTCATGCAATACATCCAAGATCTCGGCAGCAAGGTCTGTTTCGCTTCCGTGGCACACCCACGGAGCAATGGCCAGACGGAGAGGGCAGATGCTGAAGTACTGCGAGGCCTGAGGACAAAGACTTTGGACAGGCTGCACAAGAGCGGAAAGCGCTGGATTGATGAGTTGCCGGTGGTTCTTTGGTCAATCAGAATGATGCCAAATCGAGCCACCAGCGAGACACCCTTTGCCCTGGTATACGCGGCAGAAGCATTTCTCCCCACGGAACTCACATACGGGTCACCTCGAGTGCTCGCTTATGACGAGCTTGAGCAAGAGCAATTGCGGCAAGATGACGCAACGCTCCTTCAGGAAGATCGTCTTCGGGCGGCTGTGAGAGCAGCGTGCTACCAGCAAGCCTTGCGCCGCTACCATAGCCGCAAGGTTCATGCCCGAAGCTTTGAGGAAGGCGACCTTGTCCTTCGGCGTGTTCAATCGGCCAAGAATTCCAACAAGTTGACGCCGAAGCGGGAAGGCCCTTATCGGGTAATACGAGTCACCAAGCCCGGCGTAGTCCGCCTGGAGACCGAAGATGCTATTCTAGTGAGCAACTCCTAGAACATTGAACATCTTCGCAAGTTTTACCCATAAGGCGCAGTTGCCGGGCCCCCCGGCAAATCACCTTTTGTACAAGCCTTGCCGGCGGGGCATGTAACCCTCTGTACAAAGCCAGGCACAGACCCTGAGCATAAATAAATGAAGCGCTGGCGCCCTAAGTTTTAGCATGCATGCTAGGTTAAGTCTCTCCCTCGGTTAGGGTTGATAGTGCTTAGCGGCGACTAACCCCTAGCATAGAGGTCAAGTGTGCGTTTCTCTGTTCCTTTCCGTGTCTTTGGTTCGCAGGGAACATGGACGTTTCTGCTGAGCTGTTTGGAAGGAAGAGAACAAGCCGGCATTCCGGTCCCGGCAAGCCAAGGTTGCCGGGGGCTGCAGACACAAGAATCCAACAACGGCAAGCCAAGGCTGCTGGGGGCTGCAGATCCAGATAAGTCTTTCATCCTCTATTGTGCATTTCCGTATGGAGTTGGGACGTATGAAACCTCGTTTTATTCCTTGGCCGCCGTGCTCCCCCCTTCTTTCTGTACCCAAGAACTATTCCCTGGGTCGGAACTGGGTCGTAGTCGCGGTGACAAGGAAATAAACGAAGGGCCTAACTCTACTTCGCCCCTGCCTCCGCCAAGAGCGTGAGAATGGTCGAGTGAATTAAGGGGACGGCAAGGCCTGTTGCCGGGCGACAATGTTTATCTTAAAAATGACAAGGATTCACTCCTTGGCATGGGCCTCGCTCACGCACAAAGAACCCGGGAAGCACCCTTTTTCATTAAAAACATCCCATACAGGTACACTTCATACGGAATAAAAAACATGAGCAAGGGGATTACAAGTTTCAAATTTAACAAATGCCCGCAGGCTTACAAACTAAAAAGAGATAAGATGCCCGTAATCCCTTTCTTGTCCCTCTCCTCAGAAGATGGAACGAGGCAACAGGAGGGCAAAAAGAGCGCCTAGGCAAGGTGCGAGCAGCAGAAGACACCAAGAGAACATCCCAGTGGCCGCCCCAAAGAAGGCTGGTGATGATGGTGCCGGGAGAAGAGCTGGATGATGAAGCATCGGGCCGGCAATACGCGACGAAGGCGTCGGTGCCCGCGTACTCCGACTTGACGGCCTGCCACCCGCCTTCTTCATCTTCTCCGGCCTCCCAAGCCAGCCGCCCAAGGAGGCGACCCCGAGAAGTTCAAGGAGCTGGCGATGCAGATGAAGGTGCCGCCGTCGTCGCCTTTGGACGGTGCGTCCGACACCTAGTCGGACCCGTCATCCTCCCTCCCGCTACCCTCGTCGTCGTTGTCGCTGTCCTCCTCGTCACTCCCGCTCGGGGAAGAATCTTCGTCATTGGAGGAGCTCTCCACGCAGCACTTTAGGCGAGTTCCAAGGTCCCCAAAGACCTTGACGGAGAGCAGGCCGTTCTCCATTAATTTGAAGTAGAGAACGAGCCCCGCCGTCAAGCTGTGGAAGGTCGACGTGGCGAAGGTACATGACCTGAGGAGCGGGAAAGTCGACGTCAACCCATGTGCCGCCGTTCCCGCAGCCCCTCATATGCAACTTGAGGGTCTGTGGCGGGTCGAGATCCATCTCCCGGGCGAATGGAGTAGGAAGACAAAGAAGATGACGCGGTGGGCGGCGCAGCCTGATGAAGAACTCACGGGGCTGGTCCCCGACGTGGCCCTCCATTGGGGGAGGCATCGCTGGCGGAGGCAAGGCCGGTGCGCCGCCCCGTGCCCCTCTTCCTCGAGCGCCATGACGACCTCGGCCTCACCCCTCCCCCTTCCTCTCGTGGCCAGCTCCGCCGCCGCAAGCAATTGGGGAGGAGGGACGCGTTGTCGAGCAAAGACCCTCGCCGCAACCGTCGAAGGGCCGGCGCCCCCTCCCGCCATGGCCGATGAAAGGAAGGAGCCGAGGTGGAAGGAGATGGATGATGAAAGATTGTGGGATGCCATCCCCCTCCCCCTTCTTATAAAGGGGCCGGGTCGGGGTCGGCTGCCCCGCTCAACCAATCCGACCATCGAGGGCGCAGGGAATCGAGACCGACCCGCTGCTCCAATCAGCGACGGGCCGATTTCCCGCCTCGTCATTTAAGGCCTGTCCCCCCCCCCCCCCCCCCCCCGCGCGCGCCCGCCACCTGCCACCTTAGGGGCATGGGGGACACGTGGCAAGCAAGCAGAAATCAAGGGGATGGGTGAGGCAACCATTCTCCACCCCGTGATCATGGGCACCGCAACCGCCTCTGCGTCCACTCAGAAATCAAGACCACGACCCGAGTCCACTTAGTAAATGAGCCGCGCCTCTACGTTTTCCTCTTTTTATGGGGAAGGCGCGAGCCGCCTCTTTTCCATGATGTGACGCATGCGTGCGGGAACCACCCCACGCATGACCCTCCACGTCGCACGTTCAACGTGGGTCGTGGGGAAGCGCAGCGGACGGAAGAGTTACTGTAGTAAAAATCCGCCCCGCCTGCCCGTGCACCGTTCTGGGCCTAGCCCAACAACGCGTCGCGCTTATGAGTGGCCCAGGCCCGGGGGCTCCTGTCGGTGTACAAAAGTAGGGGCTCTCCTTTTTACCCCTTTACTTGTGCATGGGCAGTCAGAGCCGCGCCCACGGCCATGCTAAGCAGGGCAGAGGAGGGAAGCCGAAGCATAAGATAGGCAAAGCAACACCAAGACCAAGAGATGCAAAGATCAAGAGGGTGAGGTGGACTCCCCCGGCAAGACCCTTGCCCGGGCGGCCTCCGCAGCCCCGGCAAGAGCCTTGCCGGGACAGCTTGCCCAACACCAGCAGGGCGCGCAACCCTTGAGCCCACAGGTTTCAACATCATCAACCACATTGGAACCAAGGCTCGGGAGGCACCTCCGTGGTGGCATGAAGATCTTTGTGAAGATCATAAAGACACAAGATCAGATGAGGACCAGAAAACGGCGATCCTCGGCGGGATTCTAGCCAAGGAAATCCACAAGACCCCCGGCAGGATCGTTGCCGGGGATGACCATGATGCCGCGGCAGGACCCTTGCCAGGGCCCCGGCAAGGCCCTTGCCGAAGACGCCTGCGAGGCCACAACCAGGCCCGCATCTGGAAAGACTCCACCGCCATTCCCATACAGCTGCCAGCCCAACTAGCTAGGCAGACACCTGCGTGGCAGCGTGCTGCTTCCAGGCCAACCCAGCAAGCACCTGCGTGGTGGCATGAAGATCTTCGTGAAGATCCTACCACCACGCCATCTCAGCAGCTTGCCAGCCAACATGGTGCTGCATGCATCTTTGGCCTGGACGTGCGTCGGAGCGAGGCAGAGTGGCGACAGATGGGACAGGCCTCGTTTCCATCCTTGATAAAGCAGCAGGACACCTAAGGGGCGCATTTAATGCGCCTTGTCCCGTAATGACAAGCGATAAGCTTGTACACTGTATACCTTTCCACCTCCTGTGTGCCACTGTGGCGACCCCTTTTGTCTATAAAAGGAGGCCCAAGGCGTCCAGCAGAAGGATTCGGATCTTTTGGGCAACACACGCACCGTAGCTAGCTCAAGAGCTCAAGAACACTCAAATACATACACCAAAGCAGGACTAGGGTATTACGCATCTTCGCGGCCCGAACCTGGGTAAACGATCCTTGTGCTGACCGCCAGACCCGCTCTTTGCACAACCCCGCACCCGCCAACCGTAGAAGGGATCCCAGTGATTCCATAGGTGTCGTTTCCCCGACACAAACGGAATGAAACCTTCGGGAGAGTGATTTTTGGACAAACTTGATCCAGAGGACCTGGAGTGGACGTCAAGAAAGAAGCAAGGAGGCCACGAGGCAGGGAGGCGGGCCTCCCCCTGGGCGCGCCCCCACCCTCGTGGGCCCCTCGCAACTCCACCGACCTACTTCTTCCTCCTATATATACCCATATACCCCGAAAACATCCAGGAGCACCACGAAACCCTATTTCCACCGCCGCAACCTTCTGTACCCGTGAGATCCCATCTTGGGGCCTTTTCCGGCGGTCCGCTGGAGGGGGAATCAATCACGGAGGGCTTCTACATCAACTCCATAGCCTCTCCGATGATGTGTGAGTAGTTTACCACAGACCTTCGGGTCCATAGTTATTAGCTAGATGGCTTCATCTCTCTCTTTCGATCTCAATACAAAGTTCTCCTCGATCTTCTTGGAGATCTATTCGATGTAATTCTTTTTGCGGTGTGTTTGTCGAGATCTGATGAATTGTGAGTTTATGATCAACATTTTCTATGAACAATATTTGAATCTTCTCTGAACTCTTTTATGTGTGATTTGTTATCTTTGCAAGTCTCTTCGAATTATCAGTTTGGTTTGGCCTACTAGATTGATCTTTCTTGCAATGGGAGAAGTGCTTAGCTTTGGGTTCAATCTTGCGGTGTCCTTTCCCAGTGACAGCAGGGGCAGCAAGGCACATATTGTATTGTTGCCATCGAGGATAAAAAGATGGGGTTTATATCATATTGCTTTATTTTATCCCTCTACATCATGTCATCTTGCCTAATGCGTTACTCTGTTCTTATGAACTTAATACTCTAGATGCATGCTGGATAGCGGTCGATGTGTGGAGTAATAGTAGTAGATGCAGAATCGTTTCGGTCTACTTGTCGCGGACGTGATGGCTATATGCATGATCATGCCTAGATATTCTCATAACTACGCGCTTTTCTATCAATTGCTCGACAGTAATTCATTCACACACCATAATTTATGCTATCTTGAGAGAAGCCACTAGTGAAACCTATGGCCCCCGGGTCTATCTTCCATCATATTATTTTCCTATCAATTTACTATTCCTTCCATCTTTTATTTTGCAATCTTTACTTTCCAATCTATATCATAAAAATACCAAAAATATTTATCTGATTATCTCTATCAGATCTCACTTTTGCAAGTGGCCGTGAAGGGATTGACAACCCCTTTATCGCGTTGGTTGCAAGGTTCTTATTTGTTTACGAGGCGATTTAAGTGTATCCTCCTACTGGATTGATACCTTGGTTTTTAAAAACCGAGGGAAATACTTACGCTACTTTGCTGCATCACCCTTTCCTCTTCAAGGAAAAAACAACGCATGCTCAAGAGGTAGCAAGAAGGATTTCTGGCGCCGTTGCCGGGGAGGTTTACACCATGTCAAGTAAAGATTTGATCTCCCGCCAACGTGCGGATTTCTGGTGCCGTTGCCGGGGAGATCTACGCACAAGTCAAGACACACCAAGTACCCATCACAAACTCTTATCCCTCACATTACATTATTTGCCATTTGCCTCTCATTTTCCTCTCCCCGACTTCACCCTTGCCGTTTTATTCGCCTCCTTTTTCGTTTGCCTTTTTCTTTCCAGATCTATTGTTTGCTTGTGTTACCATGTGCCTTCTATTTGCTTGCATCTTTGCTTGCTAAGAATCTATTGATATGGATCCACGTAAAGTGTTCTACTTGGATCATCTTCGATCCTTATGCGCTCGTGCTGAAACCCCAACTAGGCTAGTTGATGGGAAATCTTTAGATGAGCATGCTCATTTTGTGCGTCACCGTTTGTCTGAAAAATGGAAACTCTTATGGGATCTAATAAACAGATTGTTGTGTTATGCTTGGAATCTTTGTGAAATTCACGATTTTACTTGTTGCTCTAAGAACCCTAAAAAACACCTTCCCTACCTATGTGAGTTTAATGAAAATGAAATCTTATCTTCTTATGCAAAGGTTGTTTATAGTAACTACGATATCGAACAAATTGAAGAATTTGTTGCTTTTAAGGGTGCTTATGAAGTTGCTTCTTTGATTGAAAAGTATGATACTACTCTCTACGAATCTGACAACTATGCTCATAATGTCTATGTCAAAGAATTTAATGAGAGAATGGCCGTTGCTTCGGAAGTAAATAATGATATGCATGAATCTATAGATAATGATGATTCCGATGATTGGATTGAAATATCCCTTGATGAACATGATGCTCGCTATTCTTGTGGCCATGATGCCAATATTTATGAAGATGAATTTGCTATAGTTCCTTACGTTAAACATGAGATCGTTGCTATTGCACCCATACTTGGTAGTTCCTTCGATGAAAAGCAAGATTGCAATGATGTTACTATAAATTCTCTTGATGTCGATTGTGCTAATAATATGCAAAATCCTAAGCTTGGGGATGCTAGTTTTGCTATGTCTACTATTTGTTGCCATGATCATGATTGGGGTGATTCTTTTTATGATCTTGAAAATTTATTTAAGCCCCATGATGAATATGAGATTGATAATAGTGTTTGTAATATTATTGAAAGTGGGTTTGGAAGAGTGTCAACTTTAGATCCCACATATTTGGAGAATGTTCAATCTTATGGTGTTTTTGATAAAAGTGGGTTTGGAGAGGTCATGACTTTAGTTAATGATAATCCCACTATTTTGGAAGAGTGTCAACTTCGCATGCATGTGGATCGTGTTAAGAATATGTTATGTGATAGCTATTTTGTTGAACTTGCCTATGATCCTACATGTAATTATTATGAGAGAGGAAAATATGGTTGTAGAAATTTTTATCTTACTAAATTACCTCTCGTCATGTTGAGATTGCTATCGTCTCTTTCTTCTTCCTTGCATATGCTAATTTTTGCTTGCTATGATAATTTGTTTGCTTATAAAATGCCTATGCATAGGAACTATGTTAGACTCAGATGTGTTTGTCATGTGTTTAGTGATGCTCTCTTTGTGCTTCAATTCTTGTCTTTCATGTGACCATCATTGAATTATCAATGCCTAGCTAGGGGCGTTAAACGATAGCGCTTGTTGGGAGGCAACCCAATTTTATTTTTGTTTCTTGATTTTTGGTTATGTTTAGTACTAAATAATTCTTCTAGATTCTGTTTAGATGTGGGTTTGTGTTTTAATTAGTGTTTGTGCCAAGTAGAACCTTTGGGAAGACTTGGGTGAAGTCTTTTTGATCTTGCTGTAAAAAACAGAAACTTTAGCGCTCACGAGATTAGCTGCCATGTTTTACTGGAGAGCTATTTTAGGTTGATTCTTTTTGCATATGATTAATAGACAAATTCCTCACGTCCAGAAATTTATATCAGAATTGTTGGAGTTCCAGAAGTATACGTTTGATACATATTACTACAGACTATTCTGTTTTGACAGATTCTGTTTTTCGTGTGTTGTTTGCTTATTTTGATGAATCTATGACTAGTATCAGAGGGTATGAACCATAGAAAAGTTGTAATACAGTAGGTTTAACACCAGTATAAATAAATAATGAGTTAATTACAGTACCTTGAAGTGGTGGTTTGTTTTCTTTCGCTAACGGAGCTCATGAGATTTTTCTGTTGAGTTTCGTGTTGTGAAGTTTTCAAGTTTTGGGTAAAGATTTGATGGATTATGGAATAAGGAGTGGAAAGAGCCTAAAATTGGGGATTCCCAAGGCACCCCAAAGTAAAATTCAAGGACAACCAAAATCGTAAGCTTGGGGATGCCCCGGAAGGCATCCCCTCTTTCGTCTTGGTCCATCGGTAACTTTACTTGAGGCTATATTTTTATTCACCACATGATATGTGTTTTGCTTGGATCGTCTTGTATGATTTGAGTCTTTTATTTTAGTTTACCACAATCATCCTTGCTGTACACACCTTTTGGGAGAGACACACATGAATCAAAATTTATTAGAATACTCTATGTGCTTCACTTATATCTTTTAGAGCACGGTGGTGGTTTTATTTTATAGAAATTATTGATCTCTCATGCTTCACTTAAATTATTTTGAGAGTCTTTTAGAACAGCATGGTAGTTTGCTTTGGCTATAAAATTAGTCCTAATATGATAGGCATCCAAGATGGGTATAATAAAAACTGTCATAAAAAGTGCATTGAATACAATGAGAAGTTTGATACTTGATGATTGTTTTGAGATATGAAGATGGTAATATTAGAGTCGTGCTAGTTGAGTAGTTGTGAATTTGAGAAATACTTGTGTTGAAGTTTGCAAGTCCCGTAGCATGCACGTATGGTAAACGTTGTGTAACAAATTTGAAACATGAGGTGTTCTTTGATTGTCTTCCTTATGAGTGGCGGTCGGGGACGAGCGATGGTCTTTTCCTACCAATCTATCCCCCTAGGAGCATGCGCGTAGTGCTTGGTTTTTGATGACTTGTAGATTTTTGCAATAAGTATCTGAGTTCTTTATGACTAATGTTGAGTCCATGTATTATACGCACTCTCACCCATCCATCATTGCTAGCCTCTTAGGTGCCGTGCATTTCCCTTTCTCACCTTGAGAGTTAGTGCAAACTTCGCCGGTGCATCCAAACCCCGTGATACGATACGCTCTATCACACATAAACCTCCTTATATCTTCCTCAAAACAGCCACCATACCTACCTATTATGGCATTTCCATAGCCATTCTGAGATATATTGCCATGCAACTTTCCACCGTTCCATTTATTATGACGCGCATCATCATTGTCATATTGCCTTGCATGATCATGTAGTTGACATCGTATTTGTGGCAAAGCCACCATGCATAATTTAGCATACATGTCACTCTTGATTCATTGCCCATCCCGGTACACCGCCGGAGGCATTTAGATAGAGTCATATTTTGTTCTAGTATCGAGTTGTAATCATTGAGTTGTAAATAAATAGAAGTGTGATGATCATCATTAATAGAGCATTGTCCCAAACAAAAAAAGAAGTAGAAAAAAAGAGAAAGGCCAAATAAAAAAAGGCCCAAAAAAGAAATAAAAAGGGGACAGTGCTACTATCATTTTTTCCACACTTGTGCTTCAAACTAGCACCATGATCTTTATGATAGAGGGTCTCTTGTTTCGTCACTTTCCTATACTAGTGGGAATTTTTCATTATAGAACTTGGCTTGTATATTCCAACAATGGGCTTCTTCAAATGCCCTAGGTCTTTGTGAGCAAGCAAGTTGGATGCACACCCACTTAGTTTATTTTGTTGAGCTTTCATACATTTATAGCTCTAGTGCATCCATTGCATGGCAATCCCTACTCCTTGCATTGACATCAATTGATGGACATCTCCCTAGCCCGTTGATTAGCCGTGTCAATGTGAGACTTTCTCCTTTTTATCTTCTCCACATAACCCCCATCATCATACTCTATTCCATCCATAGTGCTATATCCATGGCTCACGCTCATGTATTGCGTGAAAGTTGAAAAAAGTTTGAGATTACTAAAGTATGAAACAATTGCTTGGCTTGTCATCGGGGTTGTGCATGATGAGAGCATTCTTGTGTGACGAGAATGGAACATGACCAAACTATATGATTTTGTAGGGATGAACTTTCTTTGGCCATGCTATTTTGAGAAGACATAATTGCTTAGATAGTATGCTTGAAGTATTATTATTTTTATGTCAATATTAAAATTTTATCTTGAATCTCTCGGATCTGAACATTCATGCCACAATAAAGAGAATTACTTAGAAAATTATGCTAGGTAGAATTCCACATCAAAAATTCTGTTTTTATCATTTACCTACTCGAGGACGAGCAGGAATTAAGCTTGGGGATGCTTGATACGTCTCCAACGTATCTATAATTTTTGATTGTTCCATGCTATTATATTATCTGTTTGGGATGTTTAATGGGCTTTATACACTTTTATATTATTTTTGGGACTAACCTATTAACCGAAGGCCCAGTGCAAATTGCTGTTTTTTTGCCTATTTGAGTGTTTCTTAGAAAAGGAATATCAAACGGAATCCAAACGGAATGAAACCTTCGGGAGAGTGATTTTTGGAACAAACGTAATCCAGAGGACTTGGAGTGGACGTCAAGATAGAAGCGAGGAGGCCACGAGGCAGGGAGGCGCGCCTGCCCCCCCCCGGGCATGCCCCCCACCGTCGTGGGCCCCTCACAGCTCCACCGACCTACTTCTTCCTCCTATATATACCCATATACCCCGAAAACATCCAGGAGCACCACAAAACCCTATTTCCACCGCTGCAACCTTCTGTACCCATGAGATCCCATCTTGGGGCCTTTTCCGGTGCCCTGCCGGAGGGCTTCTACATCAACACCATAGCCTCTCCGATGATGTATGAGTAGTTTACGACAGACCTTTGGGTCCATAGTTATTAGCTAGATGGCTTGTTCTCTCTCTTTGGATCTCAATACAAAGTTCTCCTCGATCTTCTTGGAGATCTATTCGATGTAATTCTTTTTGCGGTGTGTTTGTCGAGATCCGATGAATTGTGCTGTTATGATCAAGATTATCTATGAACAATATTTGAATCTTCTCTGAATTCTTTTATGTATGATTCGATATCTTTGCAAGTCTCTTCGAATTATCAGTTTGGTTTGGCCTAATAGATTGATCTTTCTTGCAATGGGAGAAGTGCTTAGCTTTGGGTTCAATCTTGCGGTGTCCTTTCCCAGTGACAGCAGGGGCAGCAAGGTACGTATTGTATTATTGCCATCGAGGATAAAAAGATGGGGTTTATATCATATTGCTTGAGTTTATCCCTCTACATCATGTCGTCTTGCCTAACGCGTTACTCCGTTCTTATGAACTTAATACTCTAGATGCATGCTGGATAGCGCTCGATGTGTGGAGTAATAGTAGTAGATGCAGAATCATTTCGGTCTACTTGTCGCGGACGTGATGCCTATATACATGATCATGCCTAGATATTCTCATAACTATGCGCTTTTCTATCAATTGCTCGACAGTAATTCGTTCCCCCACCGTAAATTATGCTATCTTGAGAGAAGCCACTAGTGAAACCTATGGCCCCCGGGTCTATCTTCCATCATATTATTTTCCTATCAATTTACTATTCCTTCCGTCTTTTATTTTGCTATCTTTACTTTCCAATCTATATCATAAAAATACCAAAAATATTTATCTTATTATCTCTATCAGATCTCACTTTTGCAAGTGGCCATGAAGGGATTGATAACCCCTTTATCGCGTTGGTTGCAAGGTTCTTATTTGTTTGTGTATGTACGAGGCGATTTGCGTGTATCCTCCTACTGGATTGATACCTTGGTTCTCAAAAACTGAGGGAAATACTTACGCTACTTTGATGCATCACCCTTTGCTCTTTGAGGGAAAACCAACGCATGCTCAAGAGGTAGCAATAGCCCAGTTTCTGCATGGGCCATGAAATGGCCTAAAGTTAAACCGGGTCGACAACGTCCCAGATGCACCACGGGCCGCTAACAGGCCGAAACTATTATTGGGCCGAACTGGTAAACGGACATTTAACAGGCTGAAATACAAAGCTGTCTTAGAATGGGCCCAAAAGAACAATGGCTTGTTAATGGGCCTGATCAGATATGGGCCGTAATTTGGCCCAAAACACGGCAGGCGATGAACAGGCCTGATCTCGTATGGGCCTCAATTTGACCCAAAACATGGTAGGCTGTTAACGGGCCAGCCCACTAGTGTCTGAAACACATGGTGGGCCTTTAGCTGGGCCGGCCTTTTCACCGGAATGGGCCTCTGTTGGGCCGTGCCACGTGTCGACGTATCATAGGCGCCTCCTGTCCAATGAGTGGATGACATCTGTCCCAACGGTGAGCCAACACGTGTTTCCTTCGGCCAATGAGAATCTTACACGTGGAAAATCCCCAATGGTCCGGGCTGTTAACAGGTTATCGGTTCCAAAACCGGACCCGATAGCTTAACGGCGACCCGTTACGGTCGATGCCACGTGTCGGTCACCCTTGACGAAAGCACTTCTATGACGCGCGATTTATCGTCATGGAAGTGGACACTTCTGTGATGATAATTTTGGTAATGTCGTGGAACACTTCTACAACAGCACAGGTATGACTATCTTGATTCTGTCATAAAATCGTCATGGATGTACATGCATGACAGAAAACGTGACCTACTGTGACAAACACGTATATTACGGAAGTGTATTTTTTTGTAGTGTTAACTTAGGGGAGAAGTATCCTCGGCTTGTTACTCAACGACCGCTACCAGATGGATGATTGGAAGGGACTTGATTCCCCTCTGATCGGGTTTAACCCCAATACGATCATAGTCTGTTGCGACCCCCAGGGCGGCGATGCGATCTAGCAGCTCGTTCAAGGATGAGACATCTGTCGGATCCATCTTTTCAGAGTGTTCGAGGCCGATGCGGAAATGATGTTTGGCGATTATGGGGGCTGCCCTTGGCTTAATGGCCAAGCGGGCACCCATGGTAAAACTGCCGAGCTGGGGGACCTGTCCTGGAGCTAGGGCCCCTCCATAGGTGATGTTGTCATTGATGACGTGGCGAGCCATCGATCCTTCCATCGACGACACAAAGGAACTCTCAATGAGAGCACCAATGTCGGTGTGAAAACTGGCCGATCTCGGGTAGGGGGTCCCAAACTGTGCGTCTGAGGATCGAAGGTAACAGGAGACAAGGGGGACACGATGTTTACCCAGGTTTGGGCCCTCTTATTGGAGGTAAAACCCTACTTCCTGCTTGATTGACTTTGATGAGTATAGGGGTTACAAGAGTTGATCTACCTCGATATCGTAATGGCTAAACCCTAGATGTCTAGCCTATTTGTATTTTGATGATCCTTACGAATCTAACTCTCTAGCTTATATACACACCAGAGGGAAATAAAGGCGGTTTACAAGGGAAGGAAACAATACACTTGGACTCCAATCTTGCCCTCCACGCATCCAGGAGTCCTATCCGAACATAGGGAATAACCTTCCATTCTATCTTCACGGCCAATCAGCCCGTCCCATGTTCGAATAGGCCGGACACCTGAGGACCCCCGAATCCAAGTCACCCTCAGTAACCTTCAACTGCAGGTCATGCAACACCAAGGGGCATCAGAGTCCTACCAGGGAAGATCACCAATTGTGGAAGTTCATGAGATACGACAAAAAAAGAACGTGCGTCACATCATCGCACGTGAGTGGAAAACAACTCGTAGTGAAGAGTTCGTGTAGGACGATCCGGACCATCAACATGCTGGACCAAAATCTAAGGTTCAAAAGGCTTGCATGAGACATAGGTGTATAAACCAGGCTAGTATCCTTACTCACCCTCACTAGAAGCAATCGGTAGGTGTGTGAAAGGGGAATCAGTCAACTCTCGGTACTCTCCAGGAAGCCCAGTCAGACAAGCATAGACAGCGTGTGGACTGCCTTATCAACAGTCACTACAACACCATAAGTGATGTGCAGCACAGAGGTGGAGTTCGCCTTAGAACAAAAGATTACGTACATCGGTACAGTAATGCTCCTAGTTAAAGTCATGGTACAACACTACTACTCGTACACGGTGTATTCAGGGTGCCAACGATATCCCAAGTGGGTTAAAAGATTTATTAGGACAATAGGTGCTCTTGATACTCCAACAGCCGTCGGCTGGCGCACGATCTGTCTCTTAGGAATCTTCGGAGAGAAAATAGGCCCTAAAGGAATCAACTCCAGAAACTGAAGGTATATCGAAATGAAGGGGTAGTTGAAAGTAATCAGGGCTCCATAACGAAATCATTGCGTGATCCTAGAGTTAGAGTTAGTAAAATTTTAACCCGAAGAGAAGAGTGATCAGAATCCCAAAGTAAGGAGCGGAATAAAAGATCCTAATCCCACCCATAGGTGATTTGGTCCCGTAAGCCACTCAACACAGTTAGTAAAATAGTTTTTCTCTCAAGTCAAAACTCAACATCGACCAAGGAGTTTGGAAGGGGTTCCTATAGGTAGTCAACTCTAATACCAACTTGCGATGCCCCCAATTCAATCATGCACTAATCATACATGGAAACGTGCATGATCAAGATCATCGACTCGTGAGAAGATATCACAACACAACTCTACGACACAAAGGATAAACATAAGTCTTTATATTAAAAGACAGGGGCCACGAGGACCCAAATACATAAGTCGTCAAGCAAATATTATCTAGGTATAGACATAGTTAGACAAGTTTTGCCTTAAGAAGGCTGAGCAAAACTACGAAACTAGATCGAAAGGGGAGGCCTCCTTCCTGGGACCTCCAGGCTACTCCTGGTCATCAGTCTCCTCATAGTAGGCTCCGTTGGGGGGACCTCCGTCTACGACGCCATCATCTGTTGCGAACATCCGGGTCGAAGGGAAAAGGGGTAGCAAAGCAACCGTGAGTACTCATCCAAAGTACTCACAAGACTTACATTAGATCTACACTACATATGCATCAGTGTCAAAGAAAAGGTGTAGTATCTGTGGACTAAACCGCAGAATGCTAGAATAAGGAGGGAGAACCTCGTCCTATTGAAGACTACGTCTTCTAGTAGCTGATACGTCTCCAACGTATCTATAATTTTTTTATTGTTCCATGCTATTATATTATCATTCCTGGATGTTTCACAATCATTTTATAGCAACTTTATATCATTTTTGGGACTAACCTATTGACATAGTGCCCAGTGCCAGTTGCTGTTTTTTGCTTGTTTTTTACTTCACAGAAATCAATACCAAACGGAGTCCAAACGCAGCGAAACTTTTTGGAGAATTTTTTTTGGCCAGAAGACACGTGATGGGCCAAATAAGTACCCGAGGGCTGCCCCGAGCGGGGCACAACCCACCTGGGAGTGCCTGGGGGCCCAGGCGCGCCCTGGTGGGTTGTGCCCACCTCGGTGGCCTCCCACACCGCCGATTCGCCCTATATATACCCAAATATTACAGAAACCCTAGGGGATTCGACGTAAAAGATTTCCTGCCACCGCAAGTTTCAGAACCACGAGAGCCATTCTAGACACCTTCATGGAGGGGTTCATCATCCTCATTGGTGCCTCTCCGATGATGCGTGAGTAGTTCGTTGAAGATCTACGAGTCTGTAGGCAGTAGCTAGCTGGCTTCTTCTCTCTTTTGATCCTCAATACAATGGTCTCTTGGAGATCTATTTGATGTAACTCTTTTTGCGATGTGTTTGTTGGGACCCGATGAACTTTGAGTTTATGATCAGATCTATATTTTTATCATGAAAGTTATTTGAGTTTTGATCTCTTATATGCATGATTACTTATAGCCTCATATTTCTTCTTCGAATCTTTGGTTTAGTTAGGCCTACTAGATTGATGTTTCTTGCCATGGGAAGAGGTGCTTTGTGATGGGTTCGATCTTGCGGTGTTCTTTCCCAGTGACAGAAGGGGCAGCAAGACATGTATTGATTGTTGCCATTAAGGATAACAAGATGGGGTCTATTCCTACATGAATATATCTTGTCTAAATCATGTCATCGTTCTTATTGCATTACTCCGTTTCTCCATGAACTTAATAGACTAGATGCATGCTGGATAGCGGTTGATGTGTGGAGTAATAGTAGTAGATGCAGGCAGGAGTCGGTCTACTAATATTGGACGTGATGCCTATATAATGATCATTGCGTGGATATCATCATAATTATTTGAAGTTCTATCAATTGACCAACAGTAATTTGTTTACCCAGCGTATGCTATTTTCTCGAGAGAAGCCACTAGTGAAATCTACGGCCCCCGGGTCTATTTTCCCATCTCATATTTTCATATCTATGTTTCTATTTGCCTTTTTATTTAGTTGCATCTTTTATTTTCTGATCTATATTATTAAAAACCAAAAAATACCTCGCTGGATTTTATTTCTCGTTATTCTATTTGCATCTACCAAATTATATCTTTACAAAGCTTTTACCCGGGAGGGATTGACAACCCCTCTTATGCGTCGGGTTGCAAGTATTTGTTCTTTGTGTGTAGGTACCGTTTACATAGTGTTGCTTGGTTCTCCTGCTAGTTCGATAACCTTGGTTTCATCACTGAGGGAAGTACCTACCGATGTTGTGCTGCATCATCCCTTCCTCTTTGGGGAAAACCTGACGCGGACATGAGCCATCAAGAAAGGATATCTCGTGCTGTTGCCAGGGAGGATCAAGTCAAGTAGTCTCCCGAAAACTCGCCGATTTCTGGCGCCGTTGCCGGGGAGACATCATCAACATCTATCGGGTTCCTAATCACAAATCTCATCTCCTTGCAACTTACATTATTTGCGATTTGTCTCTCATTTTCATCTCCCCCAATTCACAAAAATTTGCCATTTTATTCGCCCCTCTTTTTGTCGCTTTTTCTCATCAGATATGTTTATGTGTGTGATCTTGCTTGTCTACCTTGACACTATGTCTAGCACGACTACTCCTCCTTTATCTCCATATTTTGAAGTTCTAAACTTCAAGCAGAGACAAGGAGAAAATTTGAAAGATGCTTGGTATAGACTAATGGAATCTTATCACGTTAGCAATCTTAAAGGAGATGCAAGGATTTTGCTTCGAATTTTTTCTATAGGAATAGCCTTGCGTCATAGACAACTTATGGATTTTTCTGATAAAGGATTTTTTATTAAACCTAATGCTAATACGGCTTATGAGATCTTAGAGGGGATCTTGGGAATCCCACCAACCAAAAAGGGGATTACCATTACTCAAGAAGGGGTTCCAATTCTAGACAAGTTGAGTGATTTGCATAAACATATGGTCGAGTTGCAAAAATTTAATGAACCTCTCAAACATATTAGTGGAAACCTCAATCGCATGAATACTTTGATAACTCTTTTCAATAAACGGTTGGATATATTAGATCTCAAAAAAGTTTCTTTTCCTGAGAATTTAGGGAAGCGCAAATAGCCTCCCGGGTTTGAGAAAGCCCTTGCAAAATTTGCCAAAACTACAAATGACAATACTTGGATCTACGCGTTATGCCTAGCTATGGGCATAAATCGATAGCGCTTGTTGGGAGGCAACCCAATGAATAAAATTTATTTTTGTCTTTTTATTTCTGTTGTTGAGTGTTTGCGCAATTATGCAACTGTTATGATTGTGCTTTTTATGTTTTAACTAGTGTTTGTGCCAAGTAAAGCCTTTGGGATCATGTTGGGTGATAGTTGATTTGATCTTGTTGAAAAACAGAAACTTTCTGCGCCAATAGCAGAATTATTTAAAATCACAGAAGCGCGATAAAATTCTGAAGTTTTTACACAAGATTTATATACAAATTTCCCATGTTGTCCTAATTTTTCATAATTTTTTGAGCTACAGAAGTATTCGAAGGTTTCAGACTGCTAGAGATTGTTCTGTTTTTGACAAATTCTATTTTCTTTGTGTTGTGCGCTTATTTTGATAAATTTATGGTTTGTATTGGAGGGTATAAGCCATAGTAAAGTTGAAATATAGTAGATATAATGAAAGAATCAAATATGAATGGGTTTGCAACAGTACTTAGAGTACTGATTTGCTTTCTTATACTAACGTGTCTCACGAAGGTTATGTTAAGTTTTGTGTGATTGAAGTTTTCAAGTTTTGGGTGAGATCACGATGGACGAAGGAGTAAGAAGAGCCTAAGCTTGGGGATGTTATCGCACCCTAAGGTAATATTCAAAGATGAACAAGGAACTAAGCTTGGGGATGCGTCGAGTGGCATCCCCTCTTTCTTCTAACGACCATCACTATTTTACTTGAAGCTATATTTTTATTCGTCACATATCATGAGTTTTGCCTGGAGCGTCTTGTATTATATGAGTCTTTGCTTGTTTTGCTTTTTAGTTTGTCACAAGTATCCTTGCTGGACACACCTATTTGAGAGAGCCAAAATTATGCTTTACTTTGTTAGAATTGCTCTTTATGCTTCACTTAAATTTTTTTAGCTATGCAATTGCTCTAGTGCTTCACTTATATCTTTTTGAGCATGGTGTGCTTTAATATTTTTGAAGAAATGCTCTCATGCTTCACTTAGATCTATTTGAGAGTTAGTAAAATTTTGAAGAAATTCTCTCATGCTTCACTGATATTATTTTGAGAGATGAAAAAAATATGCTCATGTTCTTCACTTAAATTTGTTTGAGCTAATCAAAAGCAACCTATAAAATTAGTCCCAAAGTGATAGATTTCAAAGAAGGCTATAATAAAAACTTTCATGAAGATCATTGGACAAAATAAACTTGATTCTTTGTAATAGTTTTGAGACATGGTGATAATGATATGTGAGTTATGTTGATGAATAATTATGCTTTAGTAAGAATATTGGTGTTAAGGTTTGTGATTCTCTATCCAAGCACGAAAGTCAGTAATTATGCAATGAAATTATATCCTACTTGTGGTGCATTACTCGGTGTTAGTTATGCTTAATGCTCGCTTACGTGATTTTTCGTTTCTTGGTTGGTTGCTTCTCAATATTTTTGCTAGCCTCCATTTGTACTAAGTAGGAATACTACTTGTGCATCCAAAAACCTTAAACCCAGTTTTGCCATATGAGTCCACCATACCTACCTATATGTGGTATTTTCGTGATGTTCTAAGCAAATTTGTATGTGCCATCTCTAATTTTAACATATATTTCCTTTTTGTGTGCTCGTACCGCTCATGAAGCGGCAGGGGGTGGCCAATATTTTCCATGATATATGTGTTATTCTCAAGATGAATATTTATTCACTTGTCATTGCATGAGAGTACAACAAAGGTATTAGGGATGCCTAGTCCCGAAATGAAAATGAAATTTACTTTATGTTGTCAAATAATAAATTCCTTGGAAAGTGTTGGTATGGATGGCACCCGTGAATACGGATAGCCATGGAATGTGAAAGTATGGTAGAAAAAGGAATAAACTTTATCTTCTGTTTGGGAACGGCCTACCATATATCTAGCGTGCAAAGTGTTGGGAATTACTTGGTCATTTTCGTTGATGGGAAAAGTATACCTCTCAAAATGTTTTATCTCTTAATTTTCGCATTGAGCTCTGGCACCTCTAGAAATCCCTACTTCCCTCTGCGAAGGGCCTTTCTATTTACTTTATGAAATTTTTATTTTTATTTGAGTCTCCATCTTCTCTTGTAAAGCACCAACTAAGGGGCACTATTATCGTACTTGAGCATTGGATGTAGCTAATATGCGAGTGTGTTTCATGAATCGATCAACGATTGAGCATGATGGGCTAGGGATAACTTGCTTTAGTGTTGATATTTTGAAAAACATGGTTGCTTGTTGATATGCTTGAGTATTGAAATCTTCATGTCAAGACTAGACTATTGCTTTGAACCATATAAAAGCCCATGTGTCCATGCTACAAAATAAAATAATATGTGATGAACATGTTAGGCAGCATTCCACATCAAAAATTCTATTTTTATCATTTACATACTCGAGGACGAACATGAATTAAGCTTAGGGATGCTGATACGTCTCCAACTTATCTATAATTTTTTATTGTTCCATGCTGTTATATTATCATTCTTGGATGTTTTACAATCATTTTGTAGCAACTTTATATCATTTTTTGGGACTAACCTATTGACATAGTGCCCAGTGCCAGTTGTTGTTTTTTGCTTATTTTTTACTTCGTAGAAAATCAATACCAAACGGAGTCCAAACGCAGCAAAACATTTTGGAGAATTTTTCTGGGCCAGAAGACACAGGATGGGCCAAAGAAGTAATAAAGGGTGCCCCAAGGGGGGCCCAACCCACCTGGGCGCGCCTGGGGGCCCAGGCGCGCCCTGGTGGGTTGTGCCCACCTCGGTGGCCTCCCGCACCGCCTCTTTGCCCTATAAATACCCAAATATTCCAGAAACCCTAGGGGAGTCGACGCAAAACATTTCAGCTGCCGCAAGTTCCAGAACCGCGAGATCCAATCTAGATACCATCACTGAGTGGTTCATCATCCTCATTGGTGCCTCTCTGATGATGCGTGAGTAGTTCATTGTAGACCTACGAGTCCGTAGGCAGTAGCTAGATGGCTTCTTCTCTCTTTTGATCCTCAATACAATGGTCTCTTGGAGATCTATTTGATGTAACTCTTTTTGCGGTGTGTTTGTTGGGGTCCGATGAACTTTGAGTTTATGATCAGATCCATATTTTTATCCATGAAAGTTATTTGAGTTTTGATGTCTTATATACATGATTATTTATAGCCTCGTATTTATTCTTTGAATCTTTGGTTTAGTTAGGCCGACTAGATCGATATTTATTTTGATGGGAAGAGGTGGTTTGTGATGGGTTCGATCTTGCGGTGTTCTTTCCCAGTGACACAAGGGGAATCAAGACACGTATTGATCGTTGCCATTAAGGATAACAAGATGGGGTCTATTCCTACATGAATAGATCTTGTCTACATCATGTCATCGTTCTTATTGCATTACACTGTTTCTCCATGAACTTAATACACTAGATGCATGCTGGATAGTGGTCGATGTGTGGAGTAATAGTAGTAGATGTAGGCAGGAGTCGGTCTACTAATATTGGATGTGATGCCTATATAATGATCATTGCCTGGATATCGTCATAATTATTTGAAGTTCTATCAATTGCCCAACAGTAATTTGTTTACCCACCATATCCTCTTTTCTTGAGAGAAGCCACTAGTGAAATCTACGGCCCCCGGGTCTATTTTCCCATCATATATTTTCAGATCTATATTTCTATTTGCCTTTTTATTTATTTGCATCTTTTATTTTTAGGTCTATATTATTAAAAACCCAAAAATACCTCGCTGAATTTTATTTGCCGTTATTCTATTTGCATCTACCAAATTATATCTTTACCAATCCTTTACCCGGGAGGGATTGACAACCCCTCTTACGCGTCGGGTTGCAAGTATTTGTTCTTTGTGTGTATGTACCGTTTACATAGTGTTGCTTGGTTCTCCTACTGGTTCAATAACCTTGGTTTCATCACTGAGGGAAATACCTAATGTAGATGTGCTGCATCATCCCTTCCTCTTTGGGGAAAAACTGACGTGGACACGAGCCATCGGTAGCCACCATCTTGAAGTAGTAGAAGAGAGTAGCTGGAATCGTAACAAGTATCATCGTATAGCATTAATCCTACACGAAGATCCTCTCCTCGTCTCCCTATGTGAAAGCGATCATCGGGTTGTATCTGTCACTTCTCTGGGTGTATTTTATCAAGTATCTGGTTTTAGTTGTAAGAGGTCGGAATACAACTCCAAGTCGTCCAGTTACCGTGGAGACGGCTATTTGAATAGATAAACTTCCCTGTAGGGGTGCACCACATTACACGATATGATCAATCACCTCTGGCCGGACAAACTTTCCTGGGTAATGTCCGCCTCGGAAGATCAACACATCGTAGCCCTACCTATGCTCTCCAGAGAGGTCAGCACGCCGGTCTATATCCTAAGTGCTTAGGGGTCTTGGGCCCATCGCCCTTTGCACTACTGCATGTTGCATGACTGGCTGGGACCAGACCCACCACCTTTTACAAGCATAGGTGGTTACCGTCGACCCAACAATCAGCCCACATCTCTGAACTGTGACATCTGGATCGCTTTCGGAAGGAACGTACGACGTGGAGTGCCCATAGCTTCTCCCGCGTGGCAGTTAGTGCAAAAACTCCAGCAGCCAACTCAGATCAAATACCCAATCTCGTTAAGTGTGTTATTTCAAAGTAACCGCGGACACCGACCAGGTACAAGGCTCATGATACGTCTCCATTGTATCTATACTTTTTGATTGTTTCATGCCAATATTATACAACTTTCACATACTTTTGGCAACATTTTATATGATTTATTGGACTAACTTATTGATCTAGTGCCTAGTGCCAGTTCCTGTTTTTTTGCATGTTTTTTGCTTCGCATAATATCCATATCAAACAAAGTCCAAACGCGATAAAAATTTATGAAGAATTATTTTGGAATATTTGTGATTTTTGGGAGGTGGAATCAACGCAAACGGGGGCCCACAGCCATCACAACACACATGGGCGCGCCAAGCAGCCCAGGCGCGTTGTGGTGGGTTGTGCCCTCCTCGAACGTCGGTTGGAGCTCTACTTCGGTCGCAAGGAATCTTATATCCGGAAAATAATCGTGTTAAAATCTCAGCGTAATCGGAGTTACGGATCTCCGGGAATATAAGAAACGGTTTTCCGCCAGAAAAGAGGAACACGAAACAGAAGAGAACAGAGATATAGATCCATTCTCGGAGGGGCTCCCGCACCTCTGCCGCCATGGAGGCCATGGACCAGAGGGGGAACTCTCCTCCCATCTAGGGGGAGGCCAAGGAAGAAGAACAAGGAGGGGTTGTCTCCCCCTCTCTCCCGGTGGCATCGGAACGCCGTCGGGGCAAGGATCGTGACGGCGATCTACATCAACAATCTTGCTACCGTCAACACCAACTTTCTCCCCCTCTATGCAGCGGTGTAACACCACTTCTCCCCGCTATAATCTCTACTTGAACATGGTGCTCAACGCTATATATTATTTCCCAATGATCTATGGCTATCTTATGATATTTGAGTAGATTCATTTTGTCCTATGGGTTAATCGTGATCTTGGTTGGTATGAGTGTATATTTTATTATGATGCTGTCCTACGGTGCCCTCCGTGTCACGTAAACGTGAGGGATCCTCGTTGTAGGGTGTTGCAACACCACTACTACAGGATGCTGCTAACGCGACACTACGATCAGAGACCCTTTGACGAAACAGTGTGCGATGCATTAATCACAAACGGTGATGTAAAAAAACCATCAAAAAAGATGCAAAACGTTTGCGATGGCGGGTACATCAAACACGGTAGATTTTACTTGCGTGTGTGATGCTGGGCATACGGTTGATATAGATGAACTGTTTGCGATTATACAGAACAACAGAAACGGGCAGCCATATCAATGTGTGTGCGATATATGGCATACAGATCGCTCCGATGAACTATTTGCTATTAGGGAAAGCAACAAAAATGGTCAGCCAGATCAAGGTGTGTGTGATATACGGCATACAGTTCAGTCGAATGAACTATTTTTGATTAGCGAACAAAACATAAATGGTTCAACTTAACAAGATGTGTGTGATACGTTGCAAACAGGCCTGGAGGTCAATTTGAGAACAAGTACACAGAGGTTAATTTGACATACATGACTTATAAGTTTTACAGAAATCATATCACTTTTTTTGGAAAACATTTGATTGCGTTAAATGTATATAGTGCTCCGTCCTATTAGTTGAATTAACCTCGAGGTCCATGTTTTGGAAACATGTTGTAAAGTAACGGGATAGACCTTCATTCAAGCCAATCAACATGTGTTCAAAAAACAAAAATTATCAAAAAGTAACGAGATAGACCTTCTTCAAGACAATCAACATGTGTTCAAAAAACAAAAAAATGTCAAAAAAACAAAAAAAATAAGGACCTCGAGGTTAATTCAACTAATATGATGAAGCACTATATACATTCAACGCAATTAAATGTTTACAGTGATACAACAAATCAGTTAATTTAACATCGAGCCCACTTCCCATCCGGTCACCCATCTGATGACTACTCAAGCCTCAGCACAATTAACTTGGGAGTTCTTTTAGATGAGCTATCGGTAGGGAAGCTGATCCTTGCTAGTGTAGATCCCTCTTTGCATCCTGTATTGCACACCCGGATGACCGACTGTTGCCGCCCAATGGTCAATGCCACGTCCCCCGCGAATGTAGAAGCTTCTCTCCATTGGATGAGTGGCAAATGGTTAATCAAGAATAACTATTTGTGATGATGCAGAAAAACAGAAACGGGTAGCCAGATGAGGGTGTGTGCGATATACGACATACAGTTCACTAGGATGAACTATGTGTGATTAGGCAACACAATGGAAACGGTTCAACTGAACAAGATGTGTGTGATACGCGGCAAACAGGTCTGTAATCAGAAATGTGTGCGAAGACCAATAATAACACAGACGGTTGCTGCTAATAAGCCGTGTGATTTGCTCTGTCTACAGAAGAATAACATGTATATATATAACTATAATAAACATCTAATTACATAAGTGACTATACAGATCATTCGCACACACCTTAATAAACAATTTCATGCATTCTAAAGTAGGAGAAACGATCGTCTACTCATCTACTTCTCGTGACGCTCCCGCTATTGCTCTGTAGCTCGATCCCTTGTCTAGGGTAGGAAGAAGACAGTTTCTCATGTCAACAATCTGCCTATACATCTCATAGCTCGTGTACGCATCCTTGGCCGCGTACTTGACGTGTTGTTCATCTAGTCTCTCATGCCAAACACCGTGCCAGGCGTTCTTGTCCTTCTTGCTCTCATCCTTCATCTTCGCGTAGTAGGGGTCGATGATGGCCGAGGCGAGGTCAACCAGGGAGTTCAGTTTGTTGTTGTCGCTGCCCCAGACCTTGTAGTGGTGCTGGATGTTGACAAGATTCGGGCATTTCAAGCCCGAAACCTTAGCTCGTTGGTGGTGTCCACGTAGCCAAACTATAATCGGAGCCGTTGATCGTTGGTGGTGTCCACCGTAGCGAAACTATAGTCGGAGCTGTTGATAAACCTGGAGAAACGCTCGCAAGGCCTTGTGGTTAGGTGGTAGTGGCAGACGAGGACGTCATGTCACACGCACAACTGGGTGACGACAATCTTCTGATCGTGCCCGGCACGATGGATGGTGTACGCGAGGTAGAAGCTGACCACTTGGTACTTGTGTCCTCGGTAAGGAACTGCTCCATAGTTTGGATGGAGCTCTCCACCGAGACCGGATTGTTCGTGTACACCACCAACAGAGCCTTCCCCCTCATGTGTGTGTCCACGATGTGATGCGTGGTGAACTACCCGCCGTTGTCGTCGTCGGACGCTGGGAGCGCCATTGGAGCCACGGGGAGCACCATTGGAACCGCTGGATGTCCTCTCTGTATGTGTCATCGTGGGTGTGCTTATTGTGTCGTGTAACATGAGAGGTGAAAGTAAATGGCTGCAGGAATAAAAGGGGGCCGGACAGCCTGAATTCCTGGCGCGTCCGCATGGCAGTTTTTGCAGCGGGTAACTGCATCATCGCGTCGCGCCCGGCGCAACCGCATGTACACGAACGTGTGTGATCGTGCGCCGGCCCCAAACACTGGCAGTGCAAGTGGAGGGATGATGGCAGAGCACCCGGAGGGACACGAGAGGAGAGCGCATGGCGGGGCGCGAGCAGAGCGCGAGGCAGCCGCCTCAACCACAAGCAACCACACACATAGAGCCGTTGAACACGCAGGAAATGGTCGCCTACAAGCCGGCCGACAGTTGCGTCACTGTGTAGAGAGCGGCCGTGTGCTACTACCTCCGTCTTGGTCTATAGTCCCCTTTATATTCTGTGCCATACTTTGCCCTTAAATTTAACCAACAAAATGTTAATGCATGTTATAAAAATTACATAATTGGAAACTATGTTCAAATACGAATCCAACTATATAATCTTTGGCGACATGCATTCGTACTTTATTAGCTAAATCCTACTTAAACCAGGACGGGCGTATAGTAGGTAATTAAACTGCAAACATTTTTTTGTATTAATGGTATGTGTACGTGGCCTTTCGTCCTTCTCTCGCACGTCTTGTCACCCTGCTGCCGCAGACGGCTTACAGCGCAAGCTTGCGCAGCGCGCGGGGGCGTCCTTTGTGCCAAACGGTGGCTCGAAGTGGCGCCAATGAATCGTCGATGAGCCCGTTCCCACGCAACCTCGCAGGTTCCTGCGCAAGCTTCCCGCCCGACTCGGTGAAATCCCCCAAAATCCCTATGCTTACCGGCCTGCTATATAAACCCTCACGGCCGGTGAGTCATGCATCGCATTTTCCCCTCCCTCCCTGTAGTTTATCTCGTCTGCTTCTCCCACAATCGCCAATGACACCGTTCCATCGTCGTCGCTCAGCCACTCCGGCATCATCAGAGGACAGCTCCAGCTAGGAGGCTACACCGCGGTGGAGGCGCAGTCCCCAGTGTAGTGTAGTGCGTGTAGCGTTCCTGTTGGGTGTGCGTGGAACACCCACCACACGCTCTGCCACCGCTGCCCGTAGGTAGCTGTTGCCGGCCGCCGTTGCCACCACACCACCGTTGAAAGCCGGGGCCATCGCCCGATCCGCCGCCGCGGCCCGAAGGAGGAAGCCACCCTACTGCCGGCCATCACCCGCTCCGCCACCATGGCCCGAAGGCGGGAGGTGGTGGTCGTGGCCGCCACCCCATCGTCGGCCGCCATGGCCGCCAGCCCACCATCGAATGCCGGGGACATCACCCGCTCCGCCACCGCAGCCCGAAGGAGGGAGGTGGATGTGGAGGCCGGCGCGTGCGTCAGCGACCTTGCGCGTTACACCAAGTTCCTGCTGGAGGAGGAGGAGCGCCTCGTCGAGCATGCAAAGAGCCTTACCGCCGTCGTGGCTGCGGCACGCGCCGCCTCAGAGGTGAGGAATCAGGAGATCTACGGGGAGAACCACCGCTTCGAGAGGGGTCGTCTGGAGCGGTAGAGGGCATTCGAGGTGAGCGTCACTGAAGCTGCAGCAGCGGCAGGCACCGTATTGCAGTTGTCCAGCTCGTCGGTAGGCTCCTCCTCCTCTGCCTCTTACTGAGCGTGCTCGGCAGAGGAGAGGCTGCCGGAAGTAGTACAAAGCCCCTCCGTAGTAGTATTATTTAGGGGCTATTTTGTTCAGTTCATCTGACTATAGATGTGGTGGAACTGTACAACATACTTAAAATTAGCTAGTATAAATAGTTGAACTAGCTATTTGAGTACGGGGTTGGCAATGATTGGGGAAACGTTTGGTTGGTTCAACTGTCGAGTTGAACTGTTTGTATAAAGAACGACTGCTTAATCTATGAATGAAATCTATGCTTAATTACTTAATTTTATTTGCCAAAATTAGATAGTGCTAGTGATTTTTAGCTGCATATTTTGACAAATCGCAGTGTTACAAGGTTGACAAATGGCAATGTTAGTAGATCAACAAATGTCAATCTTTCTAGTTTGACAAATGGCAACATATCAAATATGACAGATGCAAATCTTACCAAATTGTTTGTACGTGGTTGCACACGGGTCATCCAAAACAACCGTTTGCGTTAAAGGGATGCACAAATCCTGCGCTGCGAATTTTCCCTTGAATTAAGGGGGAAGACCATAGCTCTCACTTTGCATATAGGTGTTCTATCTAAAACGTTTGCGATCAAGAGCTGCAGAAATCCTGCTCGGCACATTTTTCCCTTGGCTTCCAAGGGAAGCTGTCGGTTTGCATACGGGTGTTCTACTAAAACGTTTGCGATGAGTGTTTTATATTTGAAAACCATTGACACTTTTTCAAAAGAAAATCGTCTGATAAGTCTGTACTTAGGAGAGTAAAACGCAAGTTCGTTCAAACCATATCTTTCCTCCAGTCACACTGCGAATTTATATTCATATGATCGAGAATTTGAGATACAGTATTAAACCTCAAAAAAACTATTTCCGGCGGCGGCAGAGGCGGTGTGCCGCGCCGTCGTTGTCGTTGTCATCCTCCGGGACACCGTTGTTGAAGTCTTCAAGGCAGCACAGGATGTTCTTCATGTCGCCGCGCGATCAACGGGCGGGGAGCAGGAGGACGGCAACTGGCGGCGCTGAGAGGTAGCGGTCGACAGCGGCGTCCCATGCCGCTGAGGGGGGCGCGCGCACGGGCACGGGCGTGGCGGGTGCAGCCAAACTTATGGGGACCGGCCCCGCAGTGGGTGGAGGGGCACGCACGGGCACGAGTGCGGCGGGTGCAGCCAAACGCACGGGGACTGGCGCCGCGGTGGGTGTAGGGGCGTGCATGGGCATGGGCACGGACGCTGACGCTGGCGCTGGCGCGGGTCCACGGAGACCTCGCTGACGCCCGCGGCTTCCAGCTCTGCGATGGTGCTCGGCGACCAGCCCATCAATACTACGGGGATGGTCGCTGGTGCGGGGATGGGAGCTGGGACGGGAGCGGGGGAAGCAACCGCCGTGGTCAGCTTGTTCAGAGCCATGTCCATGAGGCCCCATTCCTCCTTATTTTCTATCTCCTCCGGCTCAGAGTCGACTTCACCAAACTTGAAGACTAGTGGCAGATGATCATTCTGCGCCATGGCGTTGGTGGAGGTCTGCGAGGGGGAGGGGAATGGGAGGCGAACAGTAAGGCCGCCCGTATTAAAAAGTGGCTCAGGCGCCATTAATGGAGAGGAAGGCAGACGGCCATGGAAGTCAAAGGGCTCGCTTCCCAGTGAGCCTGCATAGCGTACAACTCGCATGCTTCCCGGTGAGCCTGCGCATTGGAGGACAGCTTGCACGCCTCTCGGTCAGCCTGCGCACCGGACTACGCTCGCACGCCTCCCATTCAGTCAAGCAGTTGTCCGCACGGCACCTAAATTGAATTATACAAACGTTTGAGATATTAAAGTGGTAGCTATTTTTTTCAAAATGACTTTGTTGGCTGTTATTCGAATGCCCCTTCTCTCAAAATTTACACGAAAAATACCACAGCATGTCGGGTGCCATTCCATGATAGCATGCCAAGTTTCATGAATTTTAGACGAGTTTTGAATTTACTAGAATTTAAAAACAAAGCATCTCAATGATTTGCCGGCAATCAATAGCGCCCTAGTGTTTGAAATTCATTCACATTTTTTGCATGTGACCTAAGCATGCACCCAAGGAGACAGATTTGATTTTTGAACCAATTTATATGCACCGGACCATGTGCATGTAGTTCAAATTTGAATTATGCACATAAATGCCTAGAAACCCCAGTTAATGTATAAAAATGTCCAAACGAACCCCATAAAATCCAAAATTTAACACAACACTCCTGTTGTTCTATGTTGACACTAGAAAAATTTTGAAAGCAATAAGAGGCAACGGATATCGTTTCGTCCCCAAAGATGGCATGTTCCCTACCGAAACCATCAGGCTTGTTGTGAGAAGCCCTGGTTTGTGAGAAGCTTATGCCCAAACCTGCCCCAAATGGGAAAAAAGTACCACGGCATGTTGATGCCGCACCATGATAGCATGCCAAGTTTCATGAATTTCAGACGAGTGTTGGATTTACTAGAATTTAAAAACCAGGTATCTCAAAGTTTGCAGCCGAGTGATGGTGGTAGGGTGTTTGAAATTCATTCCCATTTCTTGCATGGGACCTAAGCATGCACCCAAGGACACAGATTTGATTTTTCAACCAATTTATATGCACTGGAGCATGTGCATGTAGTTCAAATTTGAATTATGCACATAAAATGCCTAGAAAAGCCAGTTAATGTATAAAAATGTCCAAACAAACCCTGAAACATTCCATAATTTAACACACACTCCTGTTGTTCTATGTTGACACTAGAAAATTTTTTAAAGCAATAAGAGGCAACGGATATCGTTTTGTCCCCAAAGGTGGCACGTTCCCTACCGAAACCATCAGGCTTGTTGTGAGAAGCTCTGGTTTGTGAGAATTTTATGCCCAAACCTGCCCCAAATGGGACAAAAAAATTACCCTGGCATGTTGATTCCGCTCCATGATAGCATGCCAAGTTTCATGAATTTTAGATGAGTTTTGGATTTACTAGAATTTAAAAACCAGGTATCTCAATGTTTGCGGCCGGGTGACTGTGGCAGGGTGTTTGAAATTCATTCCCATTTCTTGCATGGGACCTAAGCATGCACCCAAGGACACAAATTTGATTTTTCAACCAATTTTATGCACTGGAGCATGTGCATGTAGTTCAAATTTGAATTATGCACATAAAATGCCTACAAAACCCAGTTAATGTATAAATATGTCCAAACGAACCCCGAAAAATTCCATAATTTAACACAATACTCCTGTAGATCTATGTTGACACTAGAAAATTTTTGAAAGCAATAACAGGCAACGGATATCGTTTCGTCCCAAAAGGTGGCACGTTCCCTACCGAAACCATCAGGCTTGTTGCGAGAAGCTCTAGTTTGTTAGAAGCATATACCCAAACCTTCCCCAAATGGGACAAAAAAATTACCACGGCATGTTGATGCCGCTCCATGATAGCATGCCAAGTTTCATGAATTTCAGACGAGTTTTGGATTTACTAGAATTTAAAAACCAGGTATCTCAATGTTTGCGGCCGAGTGACGGTGGCAAGGTGTTTGAAATTCATTCCCATTTCTTGCATGGGACCTAACCATGCACCCAAGGACACAGATTTGATTTTTGAACCAATTTATATGCTCCGGAGCATGTGCATGTAGTTCAAATTTGAATTATGCACATAAATGCCTAGAAACCCCAGTTAATGTATAAAAATGTCCAAACGAACCCCAAAAAATCCAAAATTTAACACAACACTCCTGTTGTTCTATGTTGACACTAGAAAATTTTTGAAAGCAATAAGAGGCAACGGATATCGTTTCCTCCCCAAAGATGGCATGTTTCCTACCGAAACCATCAGGCTTGTTGTGAGAAGCTCTGGTTTGTGAGAAGCTTATGCCCAAACCTGCCCCAAATGGGAAAAAATTACCACGGCATGTTGATGCTGCTCCATGATAGCATGCCAAGTTTCATGAATTTCAGATGAGTTTTGGATTTACTAGAATTTAAAAACCAGGTATCTCAAAGTTTGCGGCCGAGTGATGGTGGTAGGGTGTTTGAAATTCATTCCCATTTCTTGCATGGGACCTAAGCATGCACCCAAGGACACAGATTTGATTTTTCAACCAATTTATATGCAATAGAGCATGTGCATGTAGTTCAAATTTGAATTATGCACATAAAATGCCTAGAAAAGCCAGTTAATGTATAAAAATGTCCAAACAAACCCTGAAAATTCCATAATTTAACACAACACTCCTGCTGTTCTATGTTGACACTAGAAAATTTTTGAAAGCAATAAGAGGCAACGGATATCGTTTTGTCCCCAAAGGTGGCACGTTCCCTACCGAAACCATCAGGCTTGTTGTGAGAAGCTCTGGTTTGTGAGAATTTTATGCCCAAACCTGCCCCAAATGGGACAAAAAAATTACCCTGGCATGTTGATTCCGCTCCATGATAGCATGCCAAGTTTCATGAATTTTAGATGAGTTTTGGATTTACTAGAATTTAAAAACCAGGTATCTCAATGTTTGCGGCCGGGTGACTGTGGCAGGGTGTTTGAAATTCATTCCCATTTCTTGCATGGGACCTAAGCATGCACCCAAGGACACACATTTGATTTTTCAACCAATTTTATGCACTGGAGCATGTGCATGTAGTTCAAATTTGAATTATGCACATAAAATGCCTACAAAACCCAGTTAATGTATAAATATGTCCAAACGAACCCCGAAAAATTCCATAATTTAACACAATACTCCTGAAGATCTATGTTGACACTAGAAATTTTTTTGAAAGAAATAACAGGCAACGGATATCGTTTCGTCCCAAAAGGTGGCACGTTCCCTACCGAAACCATCTGGCTTGTTGCGAGAAGCTCTAGTTTGTTAGAAGCATATACCCAAACCTTCCCCAAATGGGACAAAAAAATTACCACGGCATGTTGATGCCGCTCCATGATAGCATGCCAGGTTTCATGAATTTCAGACGAGTTTTGGATTTACTAGAATTTAAAAACCAGGTATCTCAATGTTTGCGGCCGAGTGACGGTGGCAAGGTGTTTGAAATTCATTCCCATTTCTTGCATGGGACCTAACCATGCACCCAAGGACACAGATTTGATTTTTGAACCAATTTATATGCTCCGGAGCATGTGCATGTAGTTCAAATTTGAATTATGCACATAAATGCCTAGAAACCCCAGTTAATGTATAAAAATGTCCAAACGAACCCCAAAAATTCCAAAATTTAACACAACACTCCTGTTGTTCTATGTTGACACTAGAAAATTTTTGAAAGCAATAAGAGGCAACGGATATCGTTTCATCCCCAAAGATGGCATGTTTCCTACCGAAACCATCAGGCTTGTTGTGAGAAGCTCTGGTTTGTGAGAAGCTTATGCCCAAACCTGCCCCAAATGGGAAAAAATTACCACGGCATGTTGATGCCGCTCCATGATAGCATGCCAAGTTTCATGAATTTCAGATGAGTTTTGGATTTACTAGAATTTAAAAACCAGGTATCTCAAAGTTTGCGGCCGAGTGATGGTGGTAGGGTGTTTGAAATTCATTCCCATTTCTTGCATGGGACCTAAGCATGCACCCAAGGACACAGATTTGATTTTTCAACCAATTTATATGCACTGGAGCATGTGCATGTAGTTCAAATTTGAATTATGCACATAAAATGCCTAGAAAAGCCAGTTAATGTATAAAAATGTCCAAACAAACCCTGAAAATTCCATAATTTAACACAACACTCCTTCTGTTCTATGTTGACACTAGAAAATTTTTGAAAGCAATAAGAGGCAACGGATATCGTTTTGTCCCCAAAGGTGGCACGTTCCATACCGAAACTATCAGGCTTGTTGTGAGAAGCTCTGGTTTGTGAGAATTTTATGCCAAACCTGCCCCAAATGGGACAAAAAAATTACCCTGGCATGTTGATTCCGCTCCATGATAGTATGCCAAGTTTCAGGAATTTTAGATGAGTTTTGGATTTACTAGAATTTAAAAACCAGGTATCTCAATGTTTGCGGCCGGGTGACTGTGGCAGGGTGTTTGAAATTCATTCCCATTTCTTGCATGGCACCTAAGCATGCACCCAAGGACACAGATTTGATTTTTCAACCAATTTTATGCACTGGAGCATGTGCATGTAGTTCAAATTTGAATTATGCACATAAAATGCCTACAAAACCCAGTTAATGTATAAATATGTCCAAACGAACCCCGAAAAATTCCATACTTTAACACAATACTCCTGTAGTTCTATGTTGACACTAGAAATTTTTTGAAAGCAATAACAGGCAACGGATATCGTTTCGTCCCAAAAGGTGGCACGTTCCCTACCGAAACCATCAGGCTTGTTGCGAGAAGCTCTAGTTTGTGAGAAGCTTATACCCAAACCTTCCCCAAATGGGACAAAAAAATTACCACGGCATGTTGATGCCACTCCATGATAGCGTGCCAAGTTTCATGAATTTCAGACGAGTTTTGGATTTACTAGAATTTAAAAACCAGGTATCTCAATGTTTGCGGCCGAGTGACGGTGGCAATGTGTTTGAAATTCATTCCCATTTCTTGCATGGGACCTAACCATGCACCCAAGGACACAGATTTGATTTTTCAACCAATTTATATGCACTAGAGCATGTGCATGTAGTTCAAATTTTAATTTTGCGCATAAAATGCCTAGAAAACCCAGTTAATGTATAAAAATGTCCAAGCGAACCTCAAAAAATTCCAAAATTTAACACAACACTCCTGTTGTTCTATGTTGACGCTATAAAATTTGTGAAAGCAATAAGAGGCAACGGATATCGTTTCGTCCCCAAAGGTGGCATGTTCGCTACCAAAACCATCAGGCTTGTTGTGAGAAGCTCTGGTGTGTGAGAAGCTTGTACCCAAACCTGCCCCAAATGGGACAAAAATTTTAGCCCGGCATGTTGATGCCGCTCCATGATAGCATGCCAAGTTACATGAATTTCAGACGAGTTTTGGATTTACTAAATTTAAAAACAAAGTATCTCAACGTTTTGCCGGCAATCAACAGTGCCCTAGTGTTTGAAATTCAGTCCCATTTCTTGCATGGGACCTAAGCATGCACCCAAGGACACAGATTTGATTTTTCAACCAATTTATACGCACTGGAGCATGTGCATGTAGTTCAAATTTGAATTATGCACTTAAATGCCTAGAAAACCCAGTTAATGTATAAAAATGTCCAAACTAACCCCAAAAAATTCCAAAATTTAACACAACACTCCTGTTGTTCTATGTTGACACTAGAAAAAATTTGAAAGCAATAAGAGGGAACGGATATCGTTTCGTCCCCAAAGGTGGCATGTTCCCTACCGAAACCATCAGGCTTGTTGTGAGAAGCTCTAGTTTGTGAGAAGCTTATGCCCAAACCTGCCCCAAATGGGACAAAAAATTTACCACGGCATGTTGATGCCACTCCATGATAGCATGCCAAGTTTCATGACTTTCAGACGAGTTCTGGATTTACCAGAATTCAAAAAACCAGGTATCTCAATGTTTGCGGCCGAGTGACAGTGGCAGGGTGTTTGAAATTCATTCCCATTTCTTGCATGGGACCTAAGCATGCACCCAAGGACACATATTTGATATTGCAACCAATTTATATGCACTGGAGCATGTGCATCTAGTTAAAATTTGAATTATGCACACAAAATGTTAATGCATGTTATAAAAATTACATAATTGGAAACTATGTTCAAATACGAATCCAACTATATAATCTTTGGCGACATGCATTCGTACTTTATTAGCTAAATCCTACTTAAACCAGGACGGGGGTATAGTAGGTTATTAAACTGCAAACGTTTTTTGTATTAATGGTATGTGTACGTGGCCTTTCGTCCTTCTCTCGCACGTCTTGTCACCCCGCTGCCGCAGACGGCTTACAGCGCAAGCTTGCGCAGCGCGCGAGGGCGTCCTTTGTGCCAAACGGTGGCTCGAAGTGGCGCCAATGAATCGTCGGTGAGCCCGTTCCCACGCAACCTCGCAGGTTCCTGCGCAAGCTTCCCGCCCGACTCGGTGAAATCCCCCAAAATCCCTATGCTTACCGGCCTGCTATATAAACCCTCACGGCCGGTGAGTCATGCATCGCATTTTCCCCTCCCTCCCTGTAGTTTATCTCGTCTGCTCCTCCCAAAATTGCCAATGGCATTGTTCCATCGTCGTCGCTCAGCCACTCCGGCATCATCAGAGGACAGCTCCAGCTAGGAGGCTACACCGCGGTGGAGGCGCAGTCCCCGGTGTAGTGTAGTGCGTGTAGCGTTCCTGTTGGGTGTGCGCGGAACACCCACCACACGCTCTGCCACCGCTGCCCGTACGTAGCTGTTGCCGGCCGCCGTTGCCACCACACCACCGTTGAAAGCCGGGGCCATCGCCCGATCCGCCGCCGCGGCCCGAAGGAGGAAGCCACCCTACTGCCGGCCATCACCCGCTCCGCCACCACGGCCCGAAGGCGGGAGGTGGTGGTCGTGGCCGCCACCCCATCATCGGCCGCCATGGCCGCCAGCCCACCATCGACCGCCGGGGACATCACCCACTCCGCCACCACCGCCCGAAGGAGGGAGGTGGATGTGGAGGCCCGCGCGTGCGTCAGCGACCTTGCGCGTTGCACCAAGTTCCTGCTGGAGGAGGAGGAGCGCCTCGTCGAGCATGCAAAGAGCCTTACCGCCGTCGTGGCTGCGGCACGCGCCGCCTCAGAGGTGAGGAATCAGGAGATCTACGGGGAGAACCACAGCTTCGAGAGGGGTCGTCTGGAGCGGCAGAGGGCATTCAAGGTGAGCGTCACTGAAGCTGCAGCAGCAGCAGGCACCGTATTGCAGTTGTCCAGCTCGTCAGTAGGCTCCTCCTCCTCTGCCTCTTACTGAGCGGGCTCGGCAGAGGAGAGGCTGCCGGAAGTAGTACAAAGCCCCTCTGTAGTAGTATTATTTAGGGGCTATTTTGTTCAGTTCATCTGACTATAGATGTGGTGGAACTGTACAACATACTTAAAATTAGCTAGTATAAATAGTTGAACTAGCTATTTGAGTACGGGGTTGGCAATGATTGGGGAAACGTTTGGTTGGTTCAACTGTCGAGTTGAACTGTTTGTATAAAGAACGACTGCTTAATCTATGAATGAAATCTATGCTTAATTACTTAATTTTATTTGCCAAGATTAGATAGTGCTAGTGATTTTTAGCTGCATATTTTGACAAATCGCAGTGTTACAAGGTTGACAAATGGCAATGTTAGTAGATCAACAAATGTCAACCTTTCTAGTTTGACAAATGGCAACATACCAAATATGACAGATGCAAATCTTACCAAATTGTTTGTACGTGGTTGCACACGGGTCATCCAAAACAACCGTTTGCGTTGAAGGGATGCACAAATCCTGCGCTGCGAATTTTCCCTTGAATTAAGGGGGAAGACCATAGCTCTCACTTTGCATATAGGTGTTCTATCTAAAACGTTTGCGATCAAGAGCTGCAGAAATCCTGCTCGGCACATTTTCCCTTGGCTTCCAGGGGAAGCTGTCGGTTTGCATACGGGTGTTCTAACTAAAACGTTTGCGATGAGTGTTTTATATTTGAAAACCATTGACACTTTTTCAAAAGAAAATCGTCTGATAAGTCTGTACTTAGGAGAGTAAAACGCAAGTTCGTTCAAACCATATCTTTCCTCCAGTCACACTGCGAATTTATATTCATATGATCGAGAATTTGAGATACAGTATTAAACCTCAAAAAAACTATTTCCGGCGGCGGCAGAGGCGGTGTGCCGCGCCGTCGTTGTCGTTGTCATCCTCCGGGACACCGTTGTTGAAGTCTTCAAGGCAGCACAGGATGTTCTTCATGTCGCCGCGCGATCAACGGGCGGGGAGTAGGAGGACGGCAACTGGCGGCGCTGAGAGGTAGCGGTCGACAGCGGCGTCCCATGCCGCTGAGGGGGGCGCGCGCACGGGCACGGGCGTGGCGGGGCAGCCAAACTTATGGGGACCGGCCCCGCGGTGGGTGGAGGGTCACGCACGGGCACGAGTGCGGCGGGTGCAGCCAAACGCGCGGGGACTGGCGCCGCTGTGGGTGGAGGGGCATGCATGGGCATGGGCACAGACGCTGACGCTGGCGCGGGTCCACGGAGACCTCGCTGACGCCCGCGGCTTCCAGCTCTGCGATGGTGCTCGGCGACCAGCCCATCAATACTACGGGGATGGTCGCTGGTGCGGGGATGGGAGCTGGGATGGGAGCGGGGGAAGCAACCGCCGTGGTCAGCTTGTTCAGAGCCATGTCCATGAGGCCCCATTCCTCCTTATTTTCTATCTCCTCCGGCTCAGAGTCGACTTCACCAAACTTGAAGACTAGTGGCAGATGATCATTCTGCGCCATGGCGTTGGTGGAGGTCTGCGGGGGGGAGGGGAATGCCAGGCGAACAGTAAGGCCGCCCGTATTAAAAAGTGGCTCAGGCGCCATTAATGGAGAGGAAGGCAGACGGCCATGGAAGTCAAAGGGCTCGCTTCCCAGTGAGCCTGCACAGCGTACAACTAGCATGCTTCCCGGTGAGCCTGCGCATTGGAGGACAGCTTGCACGCCTCTCGGTCAGCCTGCGCACCGGACTATGCTCGCACGCCTCCCATTCAGTCAAGCAGTTGTCCGCACGGCACCTGAATTGAATTATACAAACGTTTGAGATATTAAAGTGGTAGCTATTTTTTTCAAAATGACTTTGTTGGCTGTTATTCGAATGCCCCTTCTCTCAAAATTTACACGAAAAATACCACAGTATGTCGGGTGCCATGCCATGATAGCATGCCAAGTTTCATGAATTTTAGACGAGTTTTGAATTTACTAGAATTTAAAAAACAAAGTATCTCAATGTTTTGCCGGCAATCAACAGCGCCCTAGTGTTTGAAATTCATTCACATTTTTTGCATGTGACCTAAGCATGCACCCAAGGAGACAGATTTGATTTTTGAACCAATTTATATGCACCGGAGCATGTGCATGTAGTTCAAATTTGAATTATGCACATAAATGCCTAGAAACCCCAGTTAATGTATAAAAATGTCCAAACGAACCCTAAAAAATCCAAAATTTAACACAACACTCCTGTTGTTCTATGTTGACACTAGAAAATTTTTGAAATCAATAAGAGGCAACGGATATCGTTTCGTCCCCAAAGATGGCATGTTCCCTACCGAAACCATCAGGCTTGTTGTGAGAAGCTCTGGTTTGTGAGAAGCTTATGCCCAAACCTGCCCCAAATGGGAAAAAATTACCACGGCATGTTGATGCCGCTCCATGATAGCATGCCAAGTTTCATGAATTTCAGACGAGTTTTGGATTTACTAGAATTTAAAAACCAGGTATCTCAAAGTTTGCGGCCGAGTGATGGTGGTAGGGTGTTTGAAATTCATTCCATTTCTTGGATGGGACCTAAGCATGCACCCAAGGACACAGATTTGATTTTTCAACCAATTTATATGCACTGGAGCATGTGCATGTAGTTCAAATTTGAATTATGCACATAAAATGCCTAGAAAAGCCAGTTAATGTACAAAAATGTCCAAACAAACCCTGAAAAATTCCATAATTTAACACACACTCCTGCTGTTCTATGTTGACACTAGAAAATTTTTGAAACCAATAAGAGGCAACGGATATCGTTTTGTCCCCAAAGGTGGCACGTTCCCTACCGAAACCATCAGGCTTGTTGTGAGAAGCTCTGGTTTGTGAGAATTTTATGCCCAAACCTGCCCCAAATGGGACAAAAAAATTACCCTGGCATGTTGATTCCGCTCCATGATAGCATGCCAAGTTTCATGAATTTTAGATGAGTTTTGGATTTACTAGACTTTAAAAACCAGGTATCTCAATGTTTGCGGCCGGGTGACTGTGGCAGGGTGTTTGAAATTCATTCCCATTTCTTGCATGGGACCTAAGCATGCACCCAAGGACACAAATTTGATTTTTCAACCAATTTTATGCACCGGAGCATGTGCATGTAGTTCAAATTTGAATTATGCACATAAAATGCCTACAAAACCCAGTTAATATATAAATATGTCCAAACGAACCCCGAAAAATTCCATAATTTAACACAATACTCCTGTAGTTCTATGTTGACACTAGAAAATTTTTGAAAGCAATAACAGGCAATGGATATCGTTTCGTCCCAAAAGGTGGCACGTTCCCTACCGAAACCATCAGGCTTGTTGCGAGAAGCTCTAGTTTGTGAGAAGCTTATACCCAAACCTTCCCCAAATGGGACAAAAAAATTACCACGGCATGTTGATGCCGCTCCATGATAGCATGCCAAGTTTCATGAGTTTTAGACGAGATTTGGATTTACTAGAATTTAAAAACCAGGTATCTCAATGTTTGCGGCCGAGTGACGGTGGCAAGGTGTTTGAAATTCATTCCCATTTCTTGCATGGGACCTAAGCATGCACCCAAGGAGACAGATTTGATTTTTGAACCAATTTATATGCACCGGAGCATGTGCATGTAGTTCAAATTTGAATTATGCACATAAATGCCTAGAAACCCCAGTTAATGTATACAAATGTCCAAACGAACCCCAAAAAATCTAAAATTTAACACAACACTCCTGTTGTTCTATGTTGACACTAGAAATATTTCAAAAGCAATAAGAGGCAACGGATATCGTTTCGTCCCCAAAGATGGCATGTTCCCTACCGAAACCATCAGGCTTGTTGTGAGAAGCTCTGGTTTGTGAGAAGCTTATGCCCAAACCTGCACCAAATGGGAAACAATTACCACGGCATGTTGATGCCGCTCCATGATAGCATGCCAAGTTTCATGAATTTCAGACGAGTTTTGGATTTACTAGAATTTAAAAACCAGGTATCTCAAAGTTTGCGGCCGAGTGATCGTGGTAGGGTGTTTGAAATTCATTCCCATTTCTTGCATGGGACCTAAGAATGCACCCAAGGACACAGATTTGATTTTTCAACCAATTTATATGCACTGGAGCATGTGCATGTAGTTCAAATTTGAATTATGCACATAAAATGCCTAGAAAAGCCAGTTAATGTACAAAAATGTCCAAACAAACCCTGAAAAATTCCATAATTTAACACACACTCCTGCTGTTCTATGTTGACACTAAAAAAATTTTGAAAGCAATAAGAGGCAACGGATATCGTTTTGTCCCCAAAGGTGGCACGTTCCCTACCGAAACCATCAGGCTTGTTGTGAGAAGCTCTGGTTTGTGAGAATTTTATGCCCAAACCTGCCCCAAATGGGACAAAAAATTACCCTGGCATGTTGATTCCGCTCCATGATAGCATGCCAAGTTTCATGAATTTTAGATGAGTTTTGGATTTACTAGAATTTAAAAACCAGGTATCTCAATGTTTGCGGCCGGGTGACTGTGGCAGGGTGTTTGAAATTCATTCCCATTTCTTGCATGGGACCTAAGCATGCACCCAAGGACACAAATTTGATTTTTCAACCAATTTTATGCACTGGAGCATGTGCATGTAGTTCAAATTTGAATTATGCACATAAAATGCCTACAAAACCCAGTTAATGTATAAATATGTCCAAACGAACCCCGAAAAATTCCATAATTTAACACAATACTCCTGTAGTTCTATGTTGACACTAGAAAATTTTTGAAAGCAATAACAGGCAACGGATATCGTTTCGTCCCAAAAGGTGGCACGTTCCCTACCGAAAGCATCAGGCTTGTTGCGAGAAGCTCTAGTTTATTAGAAGCTTATACCCAAACCTTCCCCAAATGGGACAAAAAAATTACCACGGCATGTTGATGCCGCTCCATGATAGCATGCCAAGTTTCATGAATTTCAGACGAGTTTTGGATTTACTAGAATTTAAAAACCAGGTATCTCAATGTTTGTGGCCGAGTGACGGTGGCAAGGTGTTTGAAATTCATTCCCATTTCTTGCATGGGACCTAACCATGCACCCAAGGACACAGATTTGATTTTTGAACCAATTTATATGCTCCGGAGCATGTGCATGTAGTTCAAATTTGAATTATGCACATAAATGCCTAGAAACCCCAGTTAATGTATAAAAATGTCCAAACGAACCCCAAAAAATCCAAAATTTAACACAACACTCCTGTTGTTCTATGTTGACACTAGAAAATTTTTGAAAGCAATAAGAGGCAACGGATATCGTTTCATCCCCAAAGATGGCATGTTCCCTACCGAAACCATCAGGCTTGTTGTGAGAAGCTCTGGTTTGTGAGAAGCTTATGCCCAAACCTGCCCCAAATGGGAAAAAATTACCACGGCATGTTGATGCCGCTCCATGATAGCATGCCAAGTTTCATGAATTTCAGACGAGTTTTGGATTTACTAGAATTTAAAAACCAGGTATCTCAAAGTTTGCGGCCGAGTGATGGTGGTAGGGTGTTTGAAATTCAATCCCATTTCTTGCATGGGACCTAAGCATGCACCCAAGGACACAGATTTGATTTTTCAACCAATTTATATGCACTGGAGCATGTGCATGTAGTTCAAATTTGAATTATGCACATAAAATGCCTAGAAAAGCCAGTTAATGTATAAAAATGTCCAAACAAACCCTGAAAATTCCATAATTTAACACAACACTCCTGCTGTTCTATGTTGACACTAGAAAATTTTTGAAAGCAATAAGAGGCAACGGATATCGTTTTGTCCCCAAAGGTGGCACGTTCCCTACCGAAACTATCAGGCTTGTTGTGAGAAGCTCTGGTTTGTGAGAATTTTATGCCCAAACCTGCCCCAAATGGGACAAAAAATTACCCTGGCATGTTGATTCCGCTCCATGATAGTATCCCAAGTTTCATGAATTTTAGATGAGTTTTGGATTTACTAGAATTTAAAAACCAGGTATCTCAATGTTTGCGGCCGGGTGACTGTGGCAGGGTGTTTGAAATTCATTCCCATTTCTTGCATGGGACCTAAGCATGCACCCAAGGACACAGATTTGATTTTTCAACCAATTTTATGCACTGGAGCATGTGCATGTAGTTCAAATTTGAATTATGCACTTAAAATGCCTACAAAACCCAGTTAATGTATAAATATGTCCAAACGAACCCCGAAAAATTCCATAATTTAACACAATACTCCTGTAGTTCTATGTTGACACTAGAAAAATTTTGAAAGCAATAACAGGCAACGGATATCGTTTCGTCCCAAAAGGTGGCACGTTCCCTACCGAAACCATCAGGCTTGTTGCGAGAAGCTCTAGTTTGTGAGAAGCTTATACCCAAACCTTCCCCAAATGGGACAAAAAAATTACCACGGCATGTTGATGCCGCTCCATGATAGCATGCCAAGTTTCATGAATTTCAGACGAGTTTTGGATTTACTAGAATTTAAAAACCAGGTATCTCAATGTTTGCGGCCGAGTGACGGTGGCAAGGTGTTTGAAATTCATTCCCATTTCTTGCATGGGACCTAACCATGCACCCAAGGACACATATTTGATTTTACAACCAATTTATATGCACTAGAGCATGTGCATGTAGTTCAAATTTTAATTTCGCGCATAAAATGCCTAGAAAACCCAGTTAATGTATAAAAATGTCCAAGCGAACCTCAAAAAATTCCAAAATTTAACACAACACTCCTGTTGTTCTATGTTGACGCTATAAAATTTGTGAAAGCAATAAGAGGCAACGGATATTGTTTCGTCCCCAAAGGTGGCATGTTCGCTACCAAAACCATCAGGCTTGTTGTGAGAAGCTCTGGTGTGTGAGAAGCTTGTACCCAAACCTGCCCCAAATGGGACAAAAATTTTAGCCCGGCATGTTGATGCCGCTCCATGATAGCATGCCAAGTTACATGAATTTCAGACGAGTTTTGGATTTACTAAATTTAAAAACAAAGTATCTCAACGTTTTGCCGGCAATCAACAGTGCCCTAGTGTTTGAAATTCAGTCCCATTTCTTGCATGGGACCTAAGCATGCACCCAAGGACACAGATTTGATTTTTCAACCAATTTATACGCACTGGAGCATGTGCATGTAGTTCAAATTTGAATTATGCACTTAAATGCCTAGAAAACCCAGTTAATGTATAAAAATGTCCAAACTAACCCCAAAAAATTCCAAAATTTAACACAACACTCCTGTTGTTCTATGTTGACACTAGAAAAAATTTGAAAGCAATAAGAGGGAACGGATATCGTTTCGTCCCCAAAGGTGGCATGTTCCCTACCGAAACCATCAGGCTTGTTGTGAGAAGCTCTAGTTTGTGAGAAGCTTATGCCCAAACCTGCCCCAAATGGGACAAAAAATTTACCACGGCATGTTGATGCCACTCCATGATAGCATGCCAAGTTTCATGACTTTCAGACGAGTTCTGGATTTACCAGAATTCAAAAAACCAGGTATCTCAATGTTTGCGGCCGAGTGACAGTGGCAGGGTGTTTGAAATTCATTCCCATTTCTTGCATGGGACCTAAGCATGCACCCAAGGACACATATTTGATTTTGCAACCAATTTATATGCACTGGAGCATGTGCATCTAGTTAAAATTTGAATTATGCACATAAAATTCCTAGAAAACCTAGTTAATGTATAAAAATGTCCAAACGAACCTCGAAAAATTCCAAAATTTAACATAACACTCATGTTGTTCTATGTTGACACTAGAAAATTTTAGAAAGCAATAAGAGGCAACGGATATCATTTCGTCCCCAAAGGTGGCACGTTCCATACCGAAACCATCGGGCTTGTTGTGAGACGCTCTGGTTTTTCAGAAGCTTATACCCAAACCTGCCCCAAATGGGTCAAAAAATTTACCACGGCATGTTGATTACGCTCCATGATAGCATGCCAAGTTTCATGAATTTCAGACGAGTTTTGGATTTACTAGAACTACAAAAGCAGGTACCTCAACGTTTGTCGGAGAGCCACGGTGTCGTGGTGTTCGAAGTTCATCCCCATTTCTTGCACGGGACATTAGCATAAACCCATGGACACATATATGATTTTACAACCCATGTTGGTGCACTGGAGCATGTGCATGTAGTTTAATTTTGAATTGTGCACCTAAAATGGCTAGAAAACCAATTTAATGTAAAAAATGTCCAAACGAACCCTGAATAACTTCAATTTTTTTACGACACACGTATAGTTGCATGTTCACTGCAGATAAAAGTTCTAGGAATTCAAACACCGTCCATTGCCGCTGTGACCCCATCATGTATTCAAATCACGATGAAAAATCAAGTAGATCCCGCACAGTTTATGATCACCAACCATGTGAGATGGAGTACAAAATATCCTGGAGCACCATCGGCGTATAGTACCCCTATGGCTTATGCGAGAAGGTGCATCAGCTACAGTCCAAAGCCGGCGTGTCAAGCACACTGGCTCGCTCCACAAATATCATTTCACTGTTCAATCATCACCAGTGAAAGATGGGGACATGGACCCACGTCGTGAGGGCAACTTCGGTGGCCCACTCCAGCGAGAGTGCAGCCGCAGCCGCCATGCGCGTGCTAACAAGGTGCATGAGCACGGCCGCAATCTGCCACCGGGCGGCTAGGGCAGCCCAAACGGCTGCTGTTGCTTCTCAGGTGGCGGCAGCAACATCTGCCACTGGGATAGCAACTGGCGAGAGCGGCACAGCAGCTGTCTGTTCTGCAGTGGTGGCCTTAGCATTGGTGGAGGCCGCCCACGACCATGTCGAGGCCACCCACGCCCAGCTCGTGGAGGTCACCGCACAAATCTGAACGAAGCTTCTCCGACAACGGTCGGCAACCCACGGCAGAAGAGTTGGCAATCGCCGAGAGCGCTCGAGCAGCCGTCCGTTCCTCCGCCGCATACCTTGCCACGACAGAGCCCGTCCAAGCCCAGATCACGGCCGCCCACGCCCAGCTCATGGCGGCCTTTTCCAAAGAGATGGCGGACACGGCTGCAAGATTCTTGCCGAGTATGGTGCGATGGATGCCATGGAGCCCCTTCCCCAGGAGACTGTCGGGCGTGAGCTGGAGATGGAGGCGGCGGCATAGATCGACGAGCACCAGGCATAATAGTACTCTTTGTTTTGTTTAATTTAGAGTGTCGGTCTTTAATTTTTTAGAGTAATGTTTAGGTCAGCTAGCTCTGTTTAATTGTTGAACATGCTCGATTAAGTAGTGTGGGTGTGTTGTAGTCTCCTTTGTGATAAATTTTGGAATTATTTCGGGTTCGTTTGGCCTTTTTTATACATTAATTGAATTTCTGGGCATTTAATGTGCATAATTCAAATTTGAACTACAAGCACATGCTCCAGTGCACCAAAGTTGGTTGAAAAATCACATGTGTGTCCTTGGGTGAATTTTTAGGTCCCATGCAAGAAATGGAAATGAAATTCAAACATCTGGCCGTCGTGGCCCGGTCGGAAAGATTGAGAAACTTGGTTTTTTAATTCCTGTAAATCCAAAACACGCTTGAAAATCATGAAACTTGGCATGGTGTCATGACATGGCACCAACATATGCTATGGTAAATTTTTTGGCCGAATTGGGACAAGCTTTCGTATAAGCTTCTTGCAAACCAGAGCTTCTCTCAAAAAGGTGCGTGGTTTCGAGAGGGAACGTGTCACCTCCATGTGCGAAACCACATACACTGCCTTCTCTCGCCTTAATTTTTTACACAGGTAGATTAGACCAAATAGAAGTATCGTGCTAAATTTTGGAATTATTCCGTGTTCGTTTGGCCTTTTTTTACATTAATTGAATTTCTGGGCATGTAATATGCATAATTCAATTTGAACTACAAGCACATGCTCCAGTGCACCACAGTTGGTTGAAAAATCACATGTGTGTCCTTGGGTGAATTTATAGGTCCCATGCAAGAAATGGGAATGGAATTCAAACATCTGGGCATCATGCCTCGGCTGGAAATATTGAGAAACTTGGTTTTTTAATTCTTGTAAATCCAAAACACGCCTGAAAATCATGAAACTTGGCATGGTGTCATGACATGGCACCAATATGTTGTGATAATTTTTTTGGACGAATTGGGACAATCTTTGGTATAAGCTTCTTGCAAATCGGAGCTTCTCTCAAGAAGACTCATGGTTCCGAGAGGGAACGTGTCACCACCGTGTGCAAAACGACATACACTGCTTCTCCCGCCTTGATTTTTTTACACAAGCAGCTTAGACCAACTAGGAGTTTCGTGCCAAATTTTTGAATTATTCCGGGTTCATTTGGCCTTTTATATATTAATTCATTTTCCAAGCATTTAATGCACATAATTCAAATTTGAAGTAGAAGCGCATGCTCCAGTGCGCAAAAGTTAGTTGGAAAATCATGTATGTGTACTTGGGCGAACTTCTAGGTCCCATGGAAGAAGTGGGAATGGAATTCAAACATCTAGGCGTCTTGGCTCGGCCCGAAACATCGAGAAACTTGGTTTTTAAATTCCCGTAAATACAAAACTCACCTGAAAATCATGAAACTTGGCATGGTGTCATGACATAGCACCAACATGCTGTGGTAATTTTTCTGACCGATTTGCGAAGGCGTACACATAAACAATCAACAAAGTCATTTTGGAACAAGTGCTGTCACATTACAAATCGGAAACACAAGTATTATTGAAACTGTGGGTGTTCTACTTACCAATTACGTGCTGCCACGCGTCCCCTTTTTTTATTGGCTAGGACGTGCCATGCAGGGTAGCTATTTGAGTACGGGAGGCGTGCGATCAGACCCCTGTGCGTGCTCATCGGGAGGAGAGCCCTTTGACCTATGTCCGCCATGCACCTCCCTCACAACGTCTCCATTAATGGCGCCCGAGCCCCTATTTCACGGCGTGGCTATGTCTCACTGGACCGAGATTTAAGAGAGAGAAAAGGAAATCTAAAAAGAAAGTTTTGCACGGATCTTGATGTAAGATCTGACATACCTATATAGCATCGACTGCGACTTATAGCAAGACTGATGAATATAAGGAAGATGGCAGTGGATAATAATTGTCTTACTGTCGGGGTAATCTCGCGACATATGCCAGGGGTTGGCTTATCATGGATGGGGACAGGAGTACATCGTCAGGCCCTGGAAGCGGGAGTGAGCGAGATCTCAAATGCATACGAGTCTTACCCGGGTTCGGGGCTCTCAGAGGAGATAACACCCCTAGTCCTGCTCTGCGGCGTCTCCGCATGATGACTAAGATCGATAGGTGGCTACAAGGTTGCTCCTTCATCTCTTCTGCTAGAGGAGGAAGAAGGGCAAGGCCAGCTCCTTTGCTTCTCCTAGCTATGGGTGTGTGTGTTGGCATGGGTGCTGAACCCTTTGCATGGGTGAGCCTAGGGGGGTATATATAGGCCTACCCCCAAGGGGTAAAATGGTAATACGGCCGGGTTTAGGAACCGGACGTTAGTGTCTTGGGCGCAGGGTTCTCCGCCGGCGGCTGGGGCCCGCTGCCTGGTGGGTCCCGCCGGCTGCCGTGAACCCGGCCGACAGGTAGGGCCCGCCTCCTGCGGGACGCGCTAATTGTGTTTTGCTGTAGCCTCGCCCTTGATGACGGAGGCCTTGTCGGGGGGCGCATGGCTACAGTCCCACCGCCTGGTGGGCGCTTAATGTAGCCATACTCCATCTCATCAGATTAATGGCGCGCAGACTCTGGGGAAGGGAAGGGCCGTGTGCTAGAGGCCGGCCCGCCCCCGAGGCCGTCTTCTGGTTACTCACGGACAGGTAGGGCCCACCGCCTGCGGGCTATACCGACCGCCCGTCATGGGTGCATGGCCCTGGATGATGTATGCTGCGTCATGAGCCATATGGCTACAGTGCTGCCCGGCGCAGCACTGTAGCCACGCTCGTCCGTGATACGAGGGAGGGGTGGTCCTGTAGCCACGCCCCGTCTCATCGTAATGAATGGTCGCAAACTCTAAGGGGAGGCAGGGCCGCCTGCTAGGTGCTTGCCCCCCGAGGCCGCCTTCTGAGAGTGCGTCGTCTTCTGGGAGCCGGCCTCCCGGGCCAGCCGGCCCAAGGAGCCAGCCGCACATCCGGAAGGTGCTAGGGGCTTGCTAGCCCGGATGTGTTGAAAGTTTATGGGGTGCAGATGAGGCTACCCGTGGTCAATCCCTCCGACAGTAGTCCCCGAAGCTGGTGGGGCACTACTGCTCAAACCGGAGTGCCTCGGCAGCTTCCTACTCCGAGTGGTCTTGTATTCTTGCTTCGTCCGGCTTCGGGTGATGCCGTCTGTCAGGAGCCGGCCACATGTTGGATTTGAATCGCCATGGTGGACGCCGGGTGGCGCGCCAGCCGCCCGCCGCTCGCGAGCCACGTGCTGCTAGCAGGCTAGGCCGGCCTGCCAGCCCACGCGCGCGATGATATGTCACTGCACGCCCGGTCCCACCACTACAGGGCCTCGGCGCACGTGCGGATCCGCTGCAGCCGAGGTGGGCGGTTGCCCTCCCCACGCGCAATGATTACGCGCCTTGAAGGCACGGGAAACAGCGAGGCGTGCGAGGCGGGGGTGCAGTTAATTCCCACGGCCCCCACGTCTTGCCTCTTCGGCTCCGCCGCCGCGGGCCTATAAGTAGGAGGAGGAGGGGGTTCAGCAGAACGCACGCGCGCGTCCCTCGCTCTCCGTCCACTTTCTCCTCTGCCTCCTCTCCTTCCTCGCTGTTGCTGCATCGCCGCACCGCTCCGCCACCGAAGCGCTGCTGCAGCCCATCATCGCCCGGCCTGACCACGCCGCCGCGGCCTCGCCGTCATCTGACTTCGCCCGCGTCCCCGCCAAGTCATCGCGAACCATGGCGCGAGGCGAGTGGGACGGCTCCAACATCCACAACGAGCACCTCGAGTTCCTCCGTTTGACGCGGCGGCTACTCAGCGTGGTGTGCTAGGGCACGCGCCTCCCGAACAAGCAGGAGATCTCGCCAGCGCCGCAGGCCGGCGAGTTCGTCGTCTTCTATAGCCACTGCCTCCGTGGCTTCGGCTTGCCAGCGAGCACCTTCTTTCGAGAATTCCTCGAGTTCTACCATCTGCAGCAGCACCACCTCAAGTCCAACACGGTGGTGCTGCTGTCCTCCTTCGTCACCTTATGTGAGGGCTACCTCGGCATCCTGCCCACACTTGAGCTGTGGGGCAGGTTTATCTATCTCAAGCGTGGCACCGCGGCCAAGGGTGAGCCGGCCCAGTGCGGTGCGTGCTTCGCCGTGCGGCGCTCCGGTTGCGGGGTCCAGTTCCTGGTCGTCATCTTGCACGAGTCGGCGAAGCTGTGGCAGAAGTCATACTTCTACGTCTGCAACGTCGACCCGGTCCGCGACTACGTCAAGTTGCCAGCCTTCACGCTCGGTCTGCCACCTGGGACATGGGGCAACTAGGGCCAGCAACACGGCAAGCTCTTGTCGGCCGCCGTCTCCAACATCCTCAGCCGGCTTCAGGAGATGACGGAGTCGGAGGGTCTCCGGTTGGTGGACCTTCTGGCCACCTTCGTCTACTGTCGGGTGTCACCCCTCCAACTTCGGCCGCATCTGATCTATGAGATGAGCAGCCGCCGCGACCCTTGCTGGATGTCGAGGAAGGAACTGCCGACCGTCGAGGTGGTCCGGCATGTAAATAATTTCTCCAACAGCAAGCTCGACAAGGCCGACTGGAGCTTCGGCAGGCCACCATACAACCGCACCAACCCGCCGCCTATGGTTAGTGTCTGGTCCCCTTACTTTGCTTACGCCATTCTCTTCATCCGCCCTAACCACCCAAACGCGGCGCAGCACTTTGCTGGCCAGGCGGCAGCTACCGTGCCGACTCCTGGCCATCAGAGGATGCCGGACCGGGAGGTGAGCGACGTGGGCGACCCTGAGCTGGGGGCGGCCGCGTTGGAAGAGGACGACGCTATCGGAGGAGGCGGCGAGGGATCAGGCGGATCCGCGTGACGAGGCGGCGACGTCCGGGACTGGCCGGACGACGACGAGGACGGCGATGAACAACGTCGCCCGGAAGGCGCCGACAGGGCGGGGGCCGGCTCTTCAATGGCGCGGCCGACTGGAGCACCCGGCACATCGAAGCGTCGTGCTGACGTGAGGATGTTCGGTAGCCAGCCCTCCAAGAAGGCCAAGTCGACGGTTTCCGCAACCAAGCGGTAAGAGGCCGCGAAGGCGGCCGCCATCAAGAGGACCCCGAAGCAGCGTCCGATGGTGTCCGCATAAGTGCTTTGGCTGCTTTCGACTTGATCATTGTCTTGGCTTTTCTTCTCTTGTGGGTTTCTGTCTCGCGTTTGCTTCTTTTCTCACAAACTTCTTAGCATCACTTGTCGTGTCATGTAGGGCTCCGCTTTCTGTGTCACGGGCCCCGTCGCCTCAGTGATTGGGGAGGCAGGCGGCCCCAAAGACGCCCACGCGTAGACCCGGCCGCCGCCCTTCGGGAGGCGATGGAGAGGAACGCGCGGGAGGCGCAGCAGGAGCGGGATGCCGCGGCTCGTGCAGAGGCGGAGGCGGCAGACACGGCACGTGCGGAGGCCGACGCCGCGGCCAGGGAACAGGCAGACGCGGCGGCGAGGGCGCAGGCGGAGGAGCCGGCCGGCGACGTGGTTCGGGAGGCTACCGGCCCGCAGTAGCCGGAGCCGTCGGTGGTGGAGGGCCAGGTGCCGACTAGAGGGGCCGGAGCTGACCAGGCGGCCCTGGAGCGGGAGGGGACCGACCCTGTCATCCCGGAGGTGGAGGTGGCTCAGCACGCGTCAGGTGCTGGTGAGCGGAGCAACCAGCTCGACGGGCCGGAGGTGCCGCCATCCAGCGCCGAGTTGGTGGTGGGCCGGGTCATGACGACACGTGCTTCCGCGCGCCGACGCCCATCGCGGGCGGTTTCTGCTCCGAGGCCAACAGGGGCCGAGGCCCCGAGCTTGCAGGTGGACGACACTGAGGCCACGAGCTCCGCTCCGGCTGGTTGGTTGGGCGCCAGGAGCCAGCTCGGGCGTCCTTAACATCGCGGTGAAGGACATCCTGGACTAGTTCAACACCCACGGCGCCACCCTCCTGAAGGCCAGGAACGAGCTGCTGATGATGCATATGGTCGTCCGGGTATGCTCTCGAACTTGTTTTCAGTTTTTGTAATCTGCCGTGGGGGCGCGCCAGCGCACCCACTAGGTGTAGGCCCCGAGTTCCAGGCCGGCTGCTGAGTAGGCGGGCTAGAACTTCAAGGTGTGCTTCTGAATGCTGAAATGTCGCTTTTATTGCAGGACTACCTCAACTTGCGTGCGGCCACCTACAACTCCCAGAACCAGGCGCTGGCCAAGCGAACTGCCGACCTGAACCAGAGGCGAGGTATGTAGGACCGTCTTTCAGTGGGGGCACGCAAGCGCACCCGCTGGGTGTAGCCCCTGAGATTCGGGCTGACTATTGAGCAGTCGGGCCGGATCTTTCGACAACTTCTTGTCTTGATGTTTATTTCTTGTTTGGGCAGAGACCACCGCTCAGCTGCAGACGCGCGTGGACGAGCTCGAGACCGAGCTCCATGCCAAGGAGAAGGAGCGCACCCAGTCCGCCAAGGAGTAGGAACGACTTGCGAAGGACCAGGTGGACCAGGCGGAGAAGCACAAAGCGGATATCTGGCAGCTGAAAGACGGTGAGGTGCTCCTCCAGGACGAATTCGAGACTAAGCGCTCGAACTGGGCCGAGTGGGAGAAGCTGATGTCAGACGGCTACGGGGTGATCGAGGACATGGTTGAAGGTAAATCCTTTCATCTTTTGTTGCTTAGTTGCCGACTGCTGCAGGAGCCGGATTCTAAACTCTTAGTCTTCTTCTGGACAGAATTTCTTCCCGGTCGCTCCGTCGCCGTCTGCGAGGCCATCGAGGCGCGGCACGATCAGCAGAGGAGGACGGGCGCGGACATTCCGCCAAACGCACCCCGGACTCTGGGTGAGCAGCTCATGGCCATCAAGATGGGCCTTGAGCCAGCGCACTGTCTGCTCCGTCGTCTTCAGCGTGCCGGGTCGCGGGTCCTAGCAGGGCTCTGGCCAGATGCTCAAGTTCCCCGCACTCTCAGTCGGACTGCCAACTGGCTGGAGGTGGCGATCGAGTGGTTCGAGGCTTGGAAGTGCGCCGCGGCTCGGGCAGGCGCTCGGACAGCGCTGGAATTCATCAAGGCCTGGTATCCGGTCATGAGGTTGGCCCAGCTGACAACCTTCCGTCAAGAGGCCGGGCCCAAGCAGGAGGCGGTGCGTGATGAGCTCATCAAACGCGCGGTGACCCTTGCCGAGTACGCTGACACTGGCATCTTTATCCCGGAGCAGTACGAAGACGGCGCTGAGGTGCCTCCCTCCTAGTTCGGGCTGAACCCGGGGGAGGAGGAGGACTCGGCGGAGGAGATCTCCTCCAGTGCCAAGGGCAAGGAGGGCGAGGACGGGGATGACGACGACGCCCCGGATGACGAGACAACCAGTTGGACCTCGCCCATTCTGGCTTCGGCCAGCGGGCAGCCGGAGACTGCGTCGACTGCTGCCGACCAAGCCAGGACCAGCCAGACGGACGCCTCCTCAGCCGCCACCGCCGCCACCGCCGACCCATCCGTGTCGCCTTCTGCCCCCCTAGCGTAGCTATCTTTCAAGTTTTTTATGTGTTACGCTTTGAACAAACAAGTTAATTATGCGTAGTTCCACCCGCTGGGGTGTAATTCAAACTCTGTTGAATGCTGGCCTTGAGCCTTTTGCTATGTAAATAATTTATTTTCACACATGCTTGTGCTCTTGCCGGGCTCTGGCTTGGTTTTGCCTATGCTCTATTTGACTTTTTATTTTGTTGCCTTCCTTTGGTTTTCGCCCTGCCAGCCAGACAGCCGCGCTGCGGTCTGTAGCCGGGTCAGGGACTTAGCCGTTTAGGATAAGAAAATTACTTCGGCCGTCTAGAGCGTAGATAGTCAAGCAAGGAGCCGGCCGGCCGACTGCTCTGCAGCCGGACGGGTGAGGCGAGGAGCCGTCTTGGCCTATATTGGCGTTCTTCCTTAGTCTTTTTTGTGTGGACATCATTTCCTGCCTTTAGCTCTTGCCAGCCGGACAGTCGCGCTGCGAGCTGTGGAGAAGTGAAGAGAGGGCTTAAATGTCGGCACACTACTTAGCCAACTGCGGGTGGTGCCAACTTAGGTCAAGGCGGCGACATAGGCGAACCTTATCATATAGATAAAAAGGTAGCCCCCAAGTGCGCCTCGGGGTACCTGTTGTCTTTGCTTAATACAAAAGGTAGCATGGTACATACACTGCATCAACTGTAAAATCGACGGAGAAGATTCGCGTTCCATGGGTGCTCCGTCTCTTGGCCAGAATTGTCCCTCTTGCAAGCCCCGGGCTTTTGTCCATCGATGAGGTAGTAGGAGTCGTTGCCCAGGGCCTTGCTGATGATGAAAGGCCGCTCCCAAGGTGCCGAGAGCTTGTGCTGGCCGGCTATTCTCTGGATCAGCCAGAGCACAAGGTCCTCTTCGCAGAAGGCTCATGGCTTGACCTTCCGGCTGTGATAGTGGTGCAGGCTCTGCTGGTAGATGGTGGATTGGCTGAGTGCCAGCAGCCGGGCCTCTTCCAGCAGATCGACGCCATCTTCTCGCGCCTCCTTCACTTCCGCCTCCGTGTACATGGTGATGCGAGGTGAGTCGAACTCGATGTCAGTTGGGATGACAGCCTTGGCCCCATACACGAGGAAGAAGGGAGTGAAGCCGGATGCTTTGTTTGGCGTAGTCCAGAGACTCCAAAGGACAGCTCCTCGATCCAGCAGTTGGCCCAGCACTCTAGCGGCTCGACTAGTCAGGGCTTGATGCCGGACAGGATGAGGCCGTTTGCCTGCTCGATCTGGCTGTTCGACTGCGGATGGGCAACAGACGCTAGGTCCAGTCGGATGCCCTGCGTCGCGTAGAAACGAGCCAAGGTGCCTTTGGCAAAGTTTGTGTCGTTGTGGGTGATGATGTTGTGCGGGATGCCGTACCGGACGGTGATATCCGCAATGAAGGTCATAGCAGTTGGACCATTCAGCTTCTTGATTGGCTTTATTTCGATCCACTTCGTGAACTTGTCCACGGCGACCAGCAGATGGGTCATGCCGTCGTGTGCTGTCTTGAACGGGCCCACCATGTCCAACCCCCAGACGACAAACGGCCAAATGAGGGGGATGGTCTTGAGTGCAGAAGGCGGCAAGTGTTTGATACGTCTCCGTCGTATCTACTTTTCCAAACACTTTTGCCCTTGTTTTGGACTCTAACTTGCATGATTTGAATGGAACTAACCCGGACTGACGCTGCTTTCAACAGAATTGCCATGGTATTATTTATGTGTAGAAACAAAAGTTCTCGGAATGACCTGAAACTCCAGGGAACTTATTTTTGGAAAACAGTAAAAATACTGGAAGAAGAATCCATGTCAGGGGGGCCTCCACCTGTCCACGAGGGTGGGGGCGCGCCTGCTCCCCTTGGGCGCGCCCCCTGCCTCGTGGGCCCCCTGTTGCTCCACAGACCTCAACTCCAACTCCATATATTCATGTTCGGGGAGAAAAAAATAAGAGAGAAGGATTCATCGCGTTTTACGACACGGAGCCGCCGCCAAGCCCTAAAACCTCTTAGGAGGGCTGATCTTGAGTCCGTTCGGGGCTCCGGAGAGGGGAATTCGTCGCCGTCGTCATCATCAACCATCCTCCATCACCAATTTCATGATGCTCACCGCCGTGCGTGAGTAATTCCATCATAGGCTTGCTGGACGGTGATGGGTTGGATGAGATTTATCATGTAATCGAGTTAGTTTTGTTAGGGTTTGATCCCTAGTATCCACTATGTTCTGAGATTGATGTTGCTCTTACTTTGCTATGCTTAATACTTGTCAGTAGGGCCCGAGTGCCATGATTTCAGATCTAAACCTATTATGTTTTCATGAATATATGTTTCTTGATCCTATCTTGCAAGTCTATAGTCACCTACTATGTGTTATGATCCGGCAACCCCGAAGTGACAATAATCGGGACCACTCCCGGTGATGACCATAGTTTGAGGAGTTCATGTATTCACTATGTGTTAATGCTTTGGTCCGGTACTCTATTAAAAGGAGGCCTTAATATCCCTTAGTTTCCATTAGGACCCCGCTGCCACGGGAGGGTAGGACAAAAGATGTCATGCAAGTTCTTTTCCATAAGCACGTATGATTATATTTGGAATACATGCCTACATTACATTGATGAATTGGAGCTAGTTCTGTGTCACTCTATGTTATGACTGTTACATGATGAACCGCATCCGGCAGAATTCTCCATCACCGATCCAATGCCTACGAGCTTTTCACATATTGTTCTTCGCTTATTTACTTTTCCGTTGCTACTGTTACAATCACTACAAACCCCAAAAATATTATTTTTGTTGCCGTTACCGTTACTATCATATTACTTTGCTACTAAATACTTTGTTGCAGATACTAAGTTATCCAGGTGTGGTTTAATTGACAACTCAACTGCTAATACTTGAGAATATTCTTTGGCTCCCCTTGTGTCGAATCAATAAATTTGGGTTGAATACTCTACCCTCGAAAACTGTTGCGATCCCCTATACTTGTGGGTTATCAAGACTATTTTCTGGCGCCGTTGCCGGGGAGCATAGATCTATTCTTTGAGTCACTTGGGATTTATATCTGCTGGTCACTATGAAGAACTTGAAAGACGCGAAAACAAAAATTTATCCCTCAACTACGAGGGGAGGTAAGGAACTGCCATCTAGCTCTGCACTTGATTCACCCTCTATTTTGAGTAAGCTTGCGACACCTAAACCTACTTCTGCTATTAATTCTGATATGTCGCATGTTATTGATGATGCCACTTCTCCTATGCATGATACTTATGATGAAACTACTTCTATGCTTGATACTACTGTGCCACTTGGTGAATTTCTTGATGAACAACTTGCTAGGGCTAGAGAGAATGAAATTCTTGAAACAGATAATATTGATGATAGTGATGATGAAGACTCTCTCCCTAATAAATATGAATTGCCTATTGTGCCTGAGGGTTATGTCCTGGATGAAGAATCTGCTAGAGCCATTCTTGCTTGCAATAATAGAAGTGATCTTAAGAAGTTATTAGTTAAATGGAAGCAGCAATCTCTTAATGCTAGAATTAAACCTGACCCTGCTTTTGCTACTTCACCTATCTTTGTTATTGATAAGGATTATGAATTCTCTATTGATCCTGATATAATTACTTTGGTTGAATCTGATCCTTTTTATGGCTATGAATCTGAAACTGTTGTGGCACATCTTACTAATTAAATGATATAGCGACAATGTTCACTAATGATGAGAAATCTCGCTACCTTTATATCCTTAAAATATTTCCGTTCTCAGTAAAGGGTGATGCTAAGATATGGTTTAATTCTCTTGATCCTGGTTGTGTGCGTAGTCCCCAGGATATGATTTATTACTTCTCTGCTAAATATTTCCCTGCTCATAAGAAACAAGCTGCTTTAAGGGGTATATATAATTTTATGCAAACTGAAGAAGAGAGTCTCCCACAAGCTTGGGGGAGGCTTCTCCAATTACTTAATGCTATGCCTGATCATCCTCTTAAGAAAAATGAAATACTTGATATCTTTTATAATGGACTAACCGATGCTTCCAGAGATTACCTGGATAGTTGTGTTGGTTCTGTTTTCAGGGAAAGAACAGCGAATGAAGCTGAAATTCTATTGAATAATATGTTGACAAATGAAAATAATTTGACACTTCCTGAGCCAATTCCTGAGCCTATTCCTAAACCAACTCCGAAGAAGAGGGGTGTTCTATTTCTCAGTCCTGAAGATATGCAAGAGGCAAAGAAATCTATGAAAGAAAAGGGTATTAAAGCTGAAGATGTTAAGAATTTACCTCCTAATGAAGAAATACATGGTCTTAATTTACCGCCTGTTGAAGAAATACATGGTCTTAATCCATTACCTATTGAAGAAGTACACAGTCTTGATAACCCGACACAGGTAGTAAAGGTAAATTCTCTCTATAGATTTGATGAAGGTCATATTCCTTGTTATAAGTCTGCTAGACAATGCTTAGATGAGTTTGACAACTTTATTGTTAAACAAGAAAACTTCAATGCTTATATTTGTAGACAATTGAAATATAATTCCGATATGCTTGAACACTTGGGTGATTATATGTCTAGAGTTAAGGGTGAACTTAAACTCATTAGTAAACATGCTTCTATGGTTACCACTCAAGTAGAACAAGTACTTAAAGCTCAAAATGATTTGCTCAATGAATTGAATAGTAAGAATAATGATTATGCTGTTAGAGTGGCTACTAGAACTGGTAAAATGACTCAGGAACCTTTGTATCCTGAAGGCCTCCTAAGAGAATTGAGCAAGATTCTCAGAGAAATAATAATTGAAAGTGCTTTATATCGACTAGAGGGGGGTGAATAGGCGATTTTTATGAATTCTTCACTGAGGAATTTGCCAGTGAGGAAATTCCGTAGCGAAGAACTACTTGCAGCGGAATAAGTACTCAAAACTATGCATAGCAGAACACAAGCATGGTCATCATGATGAAATAAAGACAAGCACAGAGTACAGAAGCGTAAACACAGGATAGCACAGGATGAAGACAAACAGACTGAAGAAATTGAACTGAGGAAATTGAGAAAGTCTACAGTCAAAGCCTTCAAACACAGATATGAAGAAATGAAAGAGTTGAGGAAATAGAACCAGTAAGCTTGGTGAAAACAATGATTTGGTAGACCAGTTCCAACTGCTGTCTCAGTTGTACGTCTGGTTGGAGCGGCTAGGTATTTAAACCTGAGGACACACAGTCCCGGACATACAGTCCTCACCGTATTCTCCTTGAGCTAAGGTCACACAGACCTCGCCCAATCACTCGTGGTAAGTCTTCAGGTGACTTCCAAACCTTCACAGACTCGGTCACTCGGCGATCCACAATTTTCTCTTGGATGCTCTAGACCATGACGCCTAACCGTCTGGAAGAAGCACAGTCTTCAGAGGTAACAAGCGTCAGATCCACACAGGATCAATCTCTTCAGTGATGCTCAATCACTTTGGGTTTGTGGGTGTTTGGTTTTGGGTTTTCCTCACTTGATGATTTTCGCTCAAAGTCCTCGGAGGATGGGATGCTCTCAAATGACAAGTGTGATTTTCTCTCGGAGCAGCCAACCAGCTAGTGGTTGTAGGGGGCGGCTATTTATAGCCTAGGGAGCAGCCCGACATGATAAGACATAAATGCCCTTCAATGATATGACCGTTAGGTGTGTAGATATTTTGGGACAGCTGGCGCATAGCACAGCAACGGTCGGAAATTTGAGTATCAAATTGCTCAGGGCTATCATGTTCCTCACTGTGTAGGCAATCCGCACTGGCGAATTCCTAACTCCTCACTCAGAACAAATTTCTCAGAGACCAGAAGAACTTCGTCTCTACCACTGAAGAATATGACTGAACTGTATGAGAATTCCAATGGCTTCACTCGAAGGGATTGGTAGGTGTAGGATTTTGAGTTGAGCATCACATGGAAATTTTTCCTTAGTATTTCCTCGACCCCATTTTACAGTACGGTATTTCCTATGACTCAAGCAAGAGAAAATGAAACTACGAAAACAAAAGTCTTCACGCTTCATGTTCCTCAAATGAATACCAAGTCTTCAAGGTCACACCAATTTCTTCACTTACAAAGTCTTCAGAAAGTCTTCAGAAATCCAGAGTCTTTAGTCGAAGAACTTCATTTTTAGGGGTCGACTTTCTCTGTAAATATCAAACTCCTCATAGACTTATAGACCTGTGTACACTCATAAACACATTAGTCTCTTAATCTATAAGTCTTCAATACACCAAAATCACTAAGGGGCACTAGATGCACTTACAATATTGATGCACCTAGTCCTTCTAAAAGGAAGAAAAAGAAAAATGATAGGACTTTGCATACTTCTAGTGAACCTATTACTGAACAACCTGAGAATCCAAATGATATTTCTATTTCTGATGCTGAAACACAATCCGGTAATGAACATGAACCTAGTGATAATATTAATGATAATGTTCATGATGATGCTCAACCTAGCAATGATAATGATGTAGAAATTGACCCTGTTGTTGATCTTGATAACCCACAATCAAAGAATCAACGTTATGATAAGAGAGACTTTGTTGCTAGGAAGCAAGGTAAAGAAAGAGAACCATGGGTTCAGAAACCCATGCCTTTTCCTCCCAAACCATCAAAGAAAAAGGATGATGAGGATTTTGAGCGCTTTGCTGAAATGATTAGACCTATCTTTTTGCGTATGCGATTAACTGATATGCTCAAAATGAATCCTTATGCTAACTATATGAAAGAAATTCTTACTAATAAAAGGAAGATACCGGAAGCTGAAATCTCCACCATGCTTGCTAATTATACCTTTAAGGGTGGAATACTAAAGAAACTAGGAGATCCAGGAGTACCAACTATACCATGCTCCATTAAAAGAAACTATGTTAAAACTGCTTTATGTGATCTTGGAGCTGGTGTTAGTGTTATGCCTCTCTCTTTATATCGTAGACTTGACTTGAATAAGTTGACACCTACTGAAATATCTTTGCAAATGGCTGATAAATCAACTGCTATACCTGTCGGTATGTGTGAGGATGTGCCTGTTGTGGTGGCAAACGTTACTATTTTAACGGACTTTGTTATTCTTGATATTCCCGAGGACGATAGTATGTCTATTATTCTTGGAAGACCTTTTTTGAATACTGCAGGGGCTATTATTGATTGCAACAAAGGCAATGTCACTTTTCCTGTTAATGGTAATGAGCATACGGTACACTTTCCGAGGAAACAACCTCAAGTTCATAGTATCAATTCTATTGGAAAAATTCCATCAATTATTGTTGGAGGTTTTGAATTTCCTCTTCCTACTGTCAAGAAGAAATATGATATTCTTATTATCGGGGATGTGCATATCCCATTGAGGTAACATAGTGTTATTCGAAATTTCTCCAGTTCCATGTTAGACGGAATGAGTTTGTTAACAAGGCTTGATCAACCTTGTTAGTGGATTCCTTTTGATGAGCATGAGATGGAAGAAATTAGAAAGCACAACCTTCTGTACCCTCCTTTTACTTTCTGTTATTTAGTTGAAATAAAGCAAAAATAATATTTTCCTGCCAGTTTTCTGAATTATACGTGCAATATAAAAATACCCCGAAAATAAAAGTTCTCCAAATGCCCTGAAATTGGAATATGATTTTTTCTGGAATATTTGAGAATATCTGGCACTGAGAACACAGCAGGGGGAGCAAACACCTGGCCACGAGGGTCCAGGGCGCGCCCCCCTGCCTCGTGGGCCCATGGTGGCTCCCCTCCACTTATTCCTGCACCCACACACTTCTTCTTCCTCCCAAAAAAATCACCATCCAGCTCAAGCACGAGTTCTAGCTCATTTTGCTGCGATTTTCGATCTCCTTGCTCAAAGCACCTCTCACAAAACTGCTTGGGGGGATTGTTCCTTAGTATGTGACTCCTCCATTGGTCCAATTAGTTTTTGTTCTAGTGCTTTATTCATTGCAAATTTGTGCTGCCTAGGTGACCATGTTCTTGAGCTTGCATGACAAATTTATATGGTTCCAAGTAGTTCTAATGCATGATATAGGCTCTAGGCACTTGTAGGAGCAGATGCTATCAATTTTGTTGAGCTTGGTTCACTTTTATTTGAAGTTACTAAAAATTTCAGAAATTTTCCAGAGGAAGAAATATGTTTAGGAAAATGTACCATGGTGGTCCTTCAAGGAAGCAAGGACCCAGGCTCGCAATGCGCGATGCCGATGATGAGCCACCAAGGAACCCACCAGTGCGGCCTTGTGAATGGCCTTCAGAAGGCTTTATGGATCGAGCGGGAATCAAGGAAGAATTTAACGCGTATTTGCGTAACGCTGATCTTGTGAGCTTTGAGGGAGAAAAGTGCCGCCAGTACCACTATCTCACTAGTTCATTTGTGAGGAGGTTTGAATATTCATCTTCATGTAATTCTCAAACTGTCCTATTTGATCTCTATGAAAAATCTTATACTATGGACTTAGAGGATTTTACTACTGCTTGCAAACTTCCACAATAGGGTAGTGCTAGTGAACCTCGCAAATCTGAATTTAGAGATTTTCTTGCTAGTATAATTGTGGGGGAATCTAGAGATATAACACAAGCTACAATAGGGAGTATTCATTCTCCTGCTATACATTATTTTGCTCTCTTCATAGGTAGGTGCATAAATGGTAAGGATGAAGCATGTCACATGTGTGTCCCTGACCTCTGTATTCTTAGGAGTGCTGTGTTAGGAGATAAATCTTATAATTTGGGAGCCATTGTTGCACGTAGGTTGCATCGTAATAGATTTAATGGAGATTTCTTTGGTGGAATTTATGCAACCCGCTTAGCGGATTTTCTTGGTGTCACCATACGTGATGATGATATTGAACTGTCTCCTACTTATCTAGACTTTAATGCTATGGTTCACCATCAGGTTGTCGAGAGGAATGAACCACCTCTCCAGTACAGACTAATCTTTGACAGGCGTCACGCCGTCAATATTGTTCTTCCTGCCCCTACTCTCTTTGACTTTCAGGAAAAAGGGAGACATTACATAACCAGAGAGGAGGCGGAGGAGTATAGGAGGAGGGCTGAGATAGCTCGCCTCCAAGCTGCAGCACACGATGCAATGACTGCTGCATCTAAGTACGACCCCACCTATAACTTTGGATATCCGCCAGGCCATCCATGGCAATAAACCAACTTAGGCCAAAAGCCTAAGCTTGGGGGAGTATGTATTTCTCACCGACATTACATTTATGTTCACACACTCATTGCTAGATGTCGGTGCTCATACTCTTTCACTGTAATATCCATGCTAGTTTATTTTCCTTTTTCTTGCTTTCTTCTTGTGTGTTTGATAAACCTTAAGAAAAACCAAAAAAAATTAGTTGTAGCTTTTAGTTAGTTTACCTTTCTTGCTGTAGTAGTAATAATTAAAAACAAAACCCAAAAATATTTCCCGTTCTTCTTTTGCTTGTTGGGAGCTTTCCCGTGTAAATAGTTTTCTTTTCTTTCCTTTGGGGGTCGACAGGAGAAGACCATGATTAAAATTGTTGAAGTGGCTCTTATATGCATTATTGTTGATTTAACCAAGAGTCCATATTGCCTTGTCTTCTCCTGTTTATTGAATGCTCGCAGATTCCAGCTTAGTCCAATGCACGTGCACTCTTATTATTATTCACATCGTTCAGTTGTGCAAGTGAAAGGCAATTATGACGATATATGATGGACTGACTGAGATGAGAGAAGCTGGTATGAACTCGACCTCTCTTGTTTTTGTAAATATGATTAGTTCATCGTTCCTGATTCAGCCTATTATGAATAAACATGTTTGCAATGACAATTAGAGATTATAGTTGCTTATGCCATGCTTAATTAGCTAGGAGTTTATAATGGTTTACCTTGCGTGCCAACATGCTATTAAAATGGTTGTGATGTGGTATGATGGGGTGGTATGCTCCTTTGAATGATTTAAGTGACTCGACTTGACACATGTTCACACATGTAGTTGAAACAAATCAACATAGCCTTCATGATATTTATGTTCATGGTGGATTATATCCTACTCATGCTTGTACTCAATGTTTATTAATTTTAATGCATGTTCATGACTGTTGTCGCTCTCTAGTTGGTCGCTTCCCAGTCTTTTGCTAGCCTTCACTTGTACTAAGCGGGAATACTGCTTGTGCATCCAGTCCCTTAAACCCCAAAGTTATTCCATATGAGTCCACCAATACCTTCCTATATGCGGTATCTACCTGCCGTTCCAAGTAAATTTGTATGTGCCAAACTCTAAACCTTCAAATGAAATTCTGTTTTGTATGCTCGAATAGCTCATGTATTAACTAGGGTTGTCCTTATCTTCCATGTTAGGCGGGTTATTCTCAGAGGAGTGGACTCCGCTCCTCACTCACGAGAAAATGGCTGGTCACCGGGATGCCCAGTCCCATGCTTTATGCAAATCAAATCAAAATAATTGTAAAAAAACTCCCCCTGGGACTGTTGTTAGTTGGAGGCACTCGTTGTTTTGAGCAAGCCATGGATTGATGCTTGTTGGTGGAGGGGAGTATAAACTTTACCATTCTGTTTGGGAACCGCCTATAATGTGTGTAGCATGGAAGATATCGCCATCTCTTGGTTGTTATGTTGACAATGAAAGTATGCCGCTCAAAATATTATTTATCTCTGCTTTAAAATCAAGCTTTGGCACCTCTACAAATCCCTGCTTCCCTCTGCGAAGGGCCTATCTATTTACTTTTATGTTGAGTCATCACCCTCTTATTAAAAGCACTAGCTGGAGAGCGCTGCTGTCATTTGCATCCATTACTATTAATTTATATTGGATATGACTATGATTGGATCTCTTTTGCCATGAATTACAATGTCTAGTCAGTCCTTGATCTTTAAAGGTGCTCTGCATTTATGTTTTGCGGTCTCAGAAAGGGCTAGTGAGATACCATGCTGTTATATCATATTATGATTGTTAATGCTTTGGTCCGGTACTCTATTAAAAGGAGGCCTTAATATCCCTTATTTTCCATTAGGACCCCGCTGCCACGGGAGGGTAGGACAAAAGATGGCATGCAAGTTCTTTTCCATAAGCACGTATGACTATATTCGGAATACATGCCTACATTACATTGATGAATTGGAGCTAGTTTTGTGTCACTCTATGTTATGACTATTACATGATGAACCGCATGCGGCAGAATTCTCCATCACCGATCCAATGCCTACGAGCTTTTCACATATTGTTCTTCACTTATTTACTTTTCCGTTGCTACTGTTACAATCACTACAAAACCCAAAAATATTACTTTTGTTACCGTTACCGTTACTATCATATTACTTTGCTACTAAATACTTTGCTGCAGATACTAAGTTATCCAGGTGTGGTCGAATTGACAACTCAACTGCTAATACTTGAGAATATTCTTTGGCTCCCCTTGTGTCGAATCAATAAATTTGGGTTGAATACTCTACACTCGAAAACTGTGGCGATCCCCTATACTTGTGGGTTATCGGTGTTGCTTGGAGCTGAGCGCTGGCACCCCTTGCACTTGCGGACCAACTCCTTGGCGTCATCCAAAGCTATCGGCCAGAGAAAACCATGGCGGGAAGCTTTGGCAACAAGGGATCTGGAGGCGCCGTGGTGGCCGCATTCGCCTTGGTGAATATCTCTGAGGATTGCCATGCCCTTCTCTGGCTCCACGCAGCGCTGGAAGACACCAGTCACGCTGCGCCTGACAAGCTCTCTGTTCACTATTGTGTATGTTGTTGCCCGGCATTGCACCTGCTGGGCCAAAATCTCGTCGGCTGGTAGCTCTGGGCTCACCGGAAAGTTGAGGATGGGATGTGCCCAAGATGGTGCTTCTACCACTGTCATGACGGCAACTGGTACCAGGGTCGTCGGGTTGGGAGGCGGCGGGTCGGAGCCGGCCGCTACTTGCTGCATCGTTGAAGTCACCGGGCCGACTGTTGTAGTCCCCGGGCCGAGTTCTGAAGTCCCCGGGCCGGGTTCTAAAGTCCCCGGGCCGGGTTCGAGTGCTGCAGCCCCCGGGCCGCTTGCGGAACTCCCCGGGACGACTGCTGAAGTCCCCAAGCCGGATCCGACTGCTCCGGGGTCAGCCGGCACAAAGATGGACTCTGATTCTAGCGAGGGTTTGATAGATGGCTTGCACAGGAACTCGAGGGAGATATCGGCTAGTATGGCCTGCCGGGTGGAGCCGATCCAGGCCAGGGCGTCAGCTTGCTCGTTGTCGGCCCGTGGCACATGGAGGAACTTGCACCGTCGAAGTGCCCGCTGATCTGCTGGACGAGGAAGCGGTAGCTCGCCATGTTTGCATCCTTGGCATCCCAGTCGCCAGACGACTGCTGGATCACGAAGTCCGAGTCGCCATAGCACATAATCCGGTGGATGCCGATCTCCTTGGCTAGCCGGAGCCCGTGGATGAGTGCCGCGTACTCGGCCACGTTGTTAGAGGCGGCAAAGTGGATCTGCAGCGTATACTTGAGCTTGTCACCTTTGGGAGAGGTGAGGACGTTGTCGGCTCTCAGACTAGTGCGCATCTTCGATCCGTCAAAGTGCATCCGCCAATGGGTAGAATCCGGCGCTGGTGGCAGGTACTGGGTCTCGGCCCAGTCGACTAGGAAGTCGGCCAGCGCTTGGGATTTGATGGCGGTGCGGGGCTGGTAAAGGATGGTGTGGGGAGCCAACTCAATGGCCCATTTTGCCCCCCGGCCTAATGCGTCTTTGTTGCCTATGATCTTGGCAAGGGGGTGGTGCAGACGACCGTGATGGTGTGCTCCTGGAAGTACTACTTGAGCTTCTTGGCGGCAAAGTACACGCCGTAGCACATCTTCTAATAGTGGGGGTAGTTCTGCTTGGAGGCGGACGGCACCTCACTCAGGTAGTAGACTGGCCATTAGACCGGCTGTGCCTTGCCGTCTTCTGGGCACTAGACCACGATCACGGTGCTGACCACCCGGCTAGTAGCAGCGATGTAGAGGAACATGGGTTCCTTAGCAGCCTGAGCGGCCAGGACAGGCGGCATGGACAGCATCCGCTTGAGCTGGAGGAAGGCCTCCTCCGCCTGGTCGGTCCACTCGAAGCAGCTGGTCTTCTTCATCAGCTGGTACAAGGGGAGGGCCTTCTCGCCCAGCCGGCTGACGAACCGGCTGAGAGATGCCAAGCACCCGGTGAACTTTTGGACGTCCCGCAGCTGGGTTGGCCTCTGCATCCGCTCAATGGCCTTGATCTTCATGGGGTTGCATTCGATGCCACGTTCAGAGACATGGAACCCAAGGAGTTGGCCGGCTAGTACTCTGAAAACACATTTCTCCGGGTTGAGCTTGATTTGAAAATGGCACACATTGTCGAAGGTCTCCTTGAGATCCTCCAAAAGGGTGTCGCGCTTCTCCGTCTTCACCACAATATCGTCTACATAAACGTGGCATTTCTGCCGAGTTGCTTGAGGAGGCACTTCTGCATGCAACGCTGAAAGGTGGCGCCGGCATTCGTCAAGCCGAACGTCATTGTCGGGTAGCAAAAGGCTCCAAATTGTGTGATGAAGGCGGTCTTCAGCCAATCGGCCAGGTTCAGCTTGATCTGGTGGTAACCGGAGTAGGCGTCCAGGAAAGACAGCAGCTCGTAGCCGGCCGTGAAATCAATCACTTGATCTATCCGGGGCAAGGCAAAAGGGTCCTTGGGGCAGGCTTTGTTGATTCTAGTGTAATCGATACACATACGCGACTTGTTGTTCTTCTTTAAAACGAGGACTGGGTTGGCAAGCCAGTCCGGGTAGAACACTTCCATGATGAAGCCGGCTGCCAGAAGTCAGGCGATCTCTTCACCAACGATCCTTCTCTTCTCTTCAGACAGACGGAGGAGTGGTTGCTTGACCGGCTTTGCATCCGATCTCACATGAAGCTTGTGCTTGGCGAAATCCATCGGAACAATCGGCATGTCCTTGGGAGACCATGCGAAGATGTCCCGATTCCCACGGAGGAAATCGACAACCTCGCTTTCCTATTTGTTGTCGAAGTTGGACCCCACGACAGCGTGTCTCTCCTGGTGCGCAGGATCCAAGGCGATCTTCTTGGTTTCCTTGGCCAGCTGGAAGGAGCCCTGGGCCTCCACGTCCTTGGGGTCGGATGGTATGGTCGGCTGCTCGCGGGCCATGGCCACCGCCCGGTCAAGGAGACGCTTTTCTTCGGCGATGACGAGGGACTCGGCCAGCCGACTGCTGGCAGCGGCGCACGCGAGGGACTTCTGGTAGTCGCCGGCAATGGTGATGATGCCCTTGGGACACAGCACCTTCGTCTTGAGGTAGGCGTAGTGCGGCACGGCCATGAACTTGTCCAGTGCAGGCCGGCCCAAGAGCGCGTGGTAGGGGTTGTCTAGGTCAACCACCTCGAACCAGATTGGCTCGCGGCAGAAGTGGAGCTTGTCGCCGAATAGGACGTCGATCTTGATCTTGCCGATTAGAGAGAAGGAAAGTCCGGGGACGATGCCATGGAAACGGTCCGTCTGGGTAGGAGTTTTTTCTCCTTGATGCCCAGCTTTTCCATGGTGTCGCGGTAGAGGATGTTGATGCTGCTACCGCCGTCTACCAGGATCCGGGAGAAGCGGCAAGCCCTCCTCTATGTTGAGAAGGTGGAGTCCATCACCATTTCATAAGCACCCGGCGATGGCATCACGGCCGGGTGGTCCTCACGGCTCCAGCTGATGGGCCTCTCAGACCAATGCATAAATTGAGGGACCTCTGAGGCGACAGCATTCACCTCGCGGTGGTGCTGGCGCCAGCTGTGCTGGTTTTCGGCTTCGATGGTGAAGACGACGTAGGTAGCATTGGCGTGAGGGAACTCATCTTGGAGCATGCCGACTGGCCGGGGTGCCGGCAGCGGAGGAGGCGGCAGCGCCGGGCCGGCTGGAGGAGGCGGCAGGCCCTCGCCCTTAGCTATCCGGGTGAGCCAGTTGCACTTCCGAGAGGTGTGGTTAGACGGCTTCGCGCCGCTGTGGAATTTGCACGGGGCGTAAAGGGCTTACTCGACGGAGAAGGCGGGCAGCCACACGGCCTTTCCGCCCTTCTGACACTTGAGCCGGGTTGCCCCTCCGGCTGCTGGTCTTCGACTATTGCCATTTGCCGGCTGTTGGAAGCCGGCTGCTGGACCTTGCGCTTGTTGTCGCTCGGCTGCTGGCGCCGGTTGGAGTCACCAGCCGGCGTATGAGGAGCCGGCGGGAGCATGATATGTCCATTTTGCATCATGTTTTCTTACTGTTATTTATAATATTTTTATCCATAATAATGCTTTTTGGAGTAATTCTAATGCCTTTTCTCTCATAATTTGCAAGGTACCCACCAAGAGGGAGAATTCCGGCAGCTGGAAATCTGGACCTGGAAAAGCTACGTCAGGCCACCTAGTCTGCACAACTCCACACAAGTTGAAACTTCACGGAGATTTTTATGGAATATTTAAGAATTATTGGAGAAAATAACTACCAGAGGGGGCCCACCACGTGGTCACAACCCACCTGGGCGCGCTAGGGAGCCCAGGCGTGCCCTGGTGGGTTGTGCTCACCCAGGCCCACCTCCGGTGCCCATCTTCTGGTATATAGGTCATTTTAACCTAGAAAAAATAGGTGAGTACTTTCGGGACGGAGCGCCGCCGTCTCGAGGCGGAACTTGGGCAGGAGCACTTTTGCCCTCCGGCGGAGCGATTTTGCCGGGGGAACGTCCCTCCCGGAGGTGGAAATCATCATCCTCATCATCACCAACAACTCTCCCATCTTGGGGAGGGGGATCTCCATCAACATCTTCAACAGCACCATCTCATCTCAAACCATAGTTCATCTCTTGTGTTCAATCTTGTTACCGGAACTATAGATTGGTGCTTGTGGGTGACTAGTAGTGTTGATTACATCTTGTAGTTGATTACTATATGGTTTGTTTGGTGGAAGATTATATGTTCAGATCCAATATGCTATTTAATACTCCTCTGATCATGAGCATGATTATCACTTGTGAGTAGTTACTTTTGTTCTTGAGGTCACGGGAGAAATCATGTTGCAAGTTATTATGTGAACTTGATATGTGTTCGATAATTTGATAGTATGTATGTTGTTATTCCCTTAGTGGTGTCATGTGAACGTAGACTACATGACACTTCACCATATTTGGGCCTAAGGGAATGCATTATGGAGTAGAAATTAGATGATGGGTTGCGAGAGTGACAGAAGCTTAAACCCCAGTTTATGCGCTATTCCGTAAGGCACCGATTGGATCCAAAAGTTTAATGCTATGGTTAGAATTTAGTCTTAATACTTTTCTCATAGTTGCGGATGCTTGTGGGAGGGTTAATCATAAGTAGGAGGTTTTTTCAAGTAAAAACAGCACCTAAGCACCGGTCCACCCACATATCAAATTATCAAAGTAGCGAACACAAATCGAACCAACATGATGAAAGTGACTAGATGAAATTCCCGTGTACCCTCAAGAATACTTTGCTTATCATAAGAGACCATTTTGGCCTGTCCTTTGCCTCAAAAGGATTGGCTACCTTGCTGCACTTTTTTACTACTATTGTTACTTGCTCGTTACAAATTATCTTGCTATCAAACTACTCTGCTACTTACAATTTCAGCACTTGCAGACATTACCTTGCTGAAAACTACTTGTCGTTTCCTTCTGCTCCTCGTTGGGTTTGACACTCTTACTTATCGAAAAGAGTACCTTCCCGGACGCATCATCAGAGCACCTTCCCGGACGTGTAAACCCGAATCTCCGACTTCATGGAGGAGTCTGCGGTGGCGTACTTGTCAGCCACGATCAGGAGCTTGTCCAGTGTAGCCGGCTTGTCACACAATAGCTTGTGCTTGAGCAGAGTGCATTCTCTGCACGTGGCGGTGAAGTACTCGATGGCCTGCACCTCGTGCACCCCTTCGCAAGAGTTGCACAGCTCGGCCCAGCGCGTCAGATAGTCGCGAATGGACTCAGTCGGACCCTGAACGCACATGGAGAGCTGGCGGGGCTTGGGGGCCGCTTGTAGGTGCTGGTGAAGTTGCGAATGAAAACATTAGCGAAGTCCAGCCAGCTGTTGACGTTGTACGGCTTGAGGTTGTTCAGCCATGTCCGGGTCGTGCCTTGGAGCATGAGCGGAACATACTTCACGGCAACATGCTTGTTGTCGTTTGCTATGCTGACGGTCGTGGAGTAGTCGACCAGCCAGTCCTCCGGCTTCACAGAGCCATTATACTTGGGAGTATCTCGGGGAAGCGAGAACCTTTTGGGGAAGGGCTCATCGCGAATGCGGGGGCCGAAGCAGGCTGGGCCGATTGCTTCTTCTTCTTCTACGGCCAGGGACCGAGCAAGCCGCTTGATCCGGTGGTGCACGTCGTTCTCTCCGACTCCTACACGGGGTCCCAGCCGGCCTCCAAGAGTTGGATGATCAACAGGCGGCGGGGAGGCGCGCCTCTCCCTGCGAGGGGAGGCGAATGCTTGTCCCTCCGGTCTTCTACTCGTGTTCGACCATGCTAGCTGTGCACAACCGTGAGGCGAGTGCGCCGACTGCGGCTAGCAGCCGGCTCTGGGTTTTGCTGATCGCGACCGCCGCCTGTTGGGGACCGTGAGGTCTGTCCATGCTCACGGCGGGGGGTAGTTTTCAGCTTGCTTGCCTTATTCCATCACGCGGTGGCCCGCGTTTTGCTGCACGGTTGCCGCGTCGACGAGTTCCTGGAGGCGCGCCATTTGGCTGTGCTGCTCGTCGTCCTCCAGGTTGTCCAGTTCTTCTGCCGCCGCCTGGGCCGCGCGTAGGTTCTCCATCGGGGTAGCGTAGACAGGATGTCCGACTCCCAGCATGCTGGCTATGGCCGCGCCACGTTGCCGAACCATGTCGACTCGGCTGGGCTTGCCGGCAGCCGGCGTGCCACTCGCGATGCGGTCGATCTCGCGTTGGCAGGCCTCAGTGCGGCGCCTCATGGCCGCCAACTTGTTGGCGCTATCGAGGAGCGAGACATGGAATGCTTCCAGCGTCGCCCCATTGGCGTCAGTGGCGACGGGGGTGGAGAGACCTTGCAAGGCAGCTCGCAGCGGCTCCTGGGCTGCTCCAATGGAGTCCCCATTGCGGTCAGCAACCATCACCTCTGCGATGATGCCGGCGTTGGCGCCGCTGGTGACAGGAGGGAGCGGGTCATCAATGATCACCACGTCGCCAGGGAAGGCGTCAGAGGAAGCCGCGTTAGAGTCGATGAGCATCTCGATGGGCTCGATGAAGGGGTCGGTGGAGCCAACGGACTCCAAGTCGGAGGCGGGCTCGTTGGCGATGCAGAGCTTGCCGAGGAGGTTGATGAGGCAGCTCGCGGGGCAGGCCGCTCCCGCATCGGACGCAGGCTTGTCGAAGAGGCTGATCTTGCCAACGAGGTCGGCGATGCTGTTCGGGGAGCAGGCCGCCCCGCATCAGGCAACGTGCTTGTGCAAGTGCTACCGGGCTCGCCAGGATGGCTGATTAGGCCGGCCGCGACGTGCTCGTCGGACAGGAAAAGGGTTCCCGTCCAGGACATGTCTCCGGCCGACGGTGCACTTTGCCCCAAGGTGGGTGCCAAATGTCGGGGTAATCTCGCGACATATGCCAGGGGGTGGCTTACTATGGATGGGGACAGGAGTACGTCGTCAGGCCCTGGAAGCGGGAGTGAGCGAGATCTCGAACGCCTACGAGTCTTACCCAGGTTCAGGGCTCTCCGAGGAGATAACACCCCTAGTTCTGCTCTGCGGGGTCTCCGCATGATGACTAAGATTGATTGGTGGCTACAAGGTTGCTCCTTGAGCTCTTCTGCTAGAGGAGGAAGAAGGGCAAGGCCAGCTCCTTTGCTTCTCCTAGCTATGGGTGTGTGTGTTGGCGTGGGTGCTGAACCCTTTATATGGGTGAACCTGGGGGTTTATATAGCCCTACCCCCAGGGGTACAATGGTAATACGACTAGGTGTAGGACCCGGACGTCAGAGTCTTGGGGCGCCGGGTTGGGCCCACCACCTGGTGGGTCCCGCCGGCTGCCGTGAACCCGGCCGACAAGTAGGACCTGCCACCTGCGGGCCCTGCTGATTGCCTTTTGCTGTAGCCTTGCCCTTGATGACGGAGGCCTTGTCGGGGGGCGCATGGCTACAGTCCCGCGGCCTAGTGGGCGCTTACTGTAGCCACACTCCGTCTCATCAAATTAATGGCGCGCAGACTCCGAGGAAGGGAAGGGTCGTCTGCTAGAGGCCGGCCCGCCCTCGAGGCCGCCTTCCCGGGGTACGCCGTCTTCTGGTTACTCACGGACAGGTAGGGCCCGCCGCCTGTGGGCCGTATCGACTGCCCGTCATGGGAGCATGGCCCTGGATGATGTATGCTACGTCATGAGCCGTATGGCTGCAGTGCTGCGCTAGGTAGGCGGGTGACCGCTGGGTCGGCTCGCACTGTACCCACGCTCGTCCGTGATACGGGGGAGGGGTGGTCCTGTAGCCACGCCCCGTCTCGTCGTAATGAATGGTCGCAAACTTTGAGGGGAGGCAGGGCCGCCTGCTAGGTGCTGGCCCCCCAAGGCCGCCTTCTGAGAGTGCGCCGTCTTCTGGGAGCCGGCCTCCTGGGCTAGCCGTCCCAAGGAGCTAGCCACACATCCAGAAGGTGCGAGGGCTTGCTAGCCCTGATGTCTTGAAAGGCTATGGGGTGCAGATGAGGCTACCCGTGGTCAATCCCTCTGACACTTACATATTTAGGAACATAATTTAAAAAATCCACATGCGGCAACGCCCAAAATACACAAGGGAAAAAGAAGAAGGAAGACAACAATCTGGCTCGCTGATTTCTACTTTCTTGATGCGTTGCTGCAAGCCGCGGGAACTAGTCTCCGCGGCAAGCGGCGATGAGCTCTTTCGTGTCCTTAAGATGGTGCTTGAGAGCATCCACGGATTCCTCCACCAGCCTTTTGTGCTTGATGCACAGCATGGCATTCTCGTCCATAAGATTCTCGATGATGACGTCGGTCCTCTTTAACAAGGTAGTTGTCTCCTCCTGCTGCTCCACACTTCTGACGATCTTCGCCCTCAGGACACCAGCGACTACCTAGCGGGCGAGCGCGATGCAGCGCATCCGTCTAGGCTAGTGGCACCGACAGGGGGTGGCTGGAGCGGCGATTGCGGGCGGCGATGAATGCAGCAAGGGAGCAACCATGCACGGGTAGTGGACGCGGGCTACAGGCGGCGAGCGACGGGAGCGCGGGCTGGCACGGCTAGGTGCACGCTTGGTGCGGCCAAGAGCGGCAGGTGAGCCAGGGGTGCGGCAGAGCATGGGCAGAGCCCTGGTGACCGCGAGCTCGCCTTAAGCTTGGGCGCGGGCGGACGGGAGCAGCTAGCACGTGGCGCTGGCGCAGCTGTGGGCGTGGCCCGTAGGCACGGGCCATGGTGAGCAGTTGTGGGCGTGACCCGCAGGCACAGGCCGTGGTGAGTTGCGGCGGGGCACGGTCGGGAGAAGGCAAGCGCGGGCAGGGTGAGCATGAGCTCACAGAGGGCTCCGGCGCGGCGGCTCCGGCGGCCTACGGTGACGGAGTTGGCGGGGTAATTTGGGGAAAACAAGGGGAGCTCACTACAAGCTGGATGGAGTCGAGGTCGAGGTCGGGGACGAGCTGAAGGCAGTAATCGACGGTGGCGACCACCAGACAGAGGCGGCTGGGTTGGCGTCGATGGCGAGGTGATGTCTACTACGCAACCTTATTCTTGTAGACACGTGTTGGGCCTCCAAGCGCAGAGTTTTGTAGGACAGTAGCCATTTTCCCTCTGAGGGAGTCCTGGATTAGGGGGTCCTCAGACTGCCGGACTATATACTTTGGCCGGACTGTTGGACTATGAAGATACAAGATTAAAGACTTCGTCCCGTGTCCGGGTGGGACTCTCCTTTGCGTGGAAGGCAAGCTTGGCAATTTGGATATGTAGATCTCCTCCCTTGTAACCGACTCTGTGTAACCCTAGCCCCCTCCGGTGTCTATATAAACCGGAGGGTTTTGTCCGTAGGACAACAACAATCATAATCATAGGCTAGCTTCTAGGGTTTAGCCTCTACGATCTCGTGGTAGATCAACTCTTGTAATACTCATATCATCAAGATCAACCAAGCAGGAAGTAGGGTATTACCTCCATCGAGAGGGCCCGAACCTGGGTAAACATTGTGTCCCCCGCCTCCTGTTACCATCCGCCTTAGACGCACAGTTCGGGACCCCCTACCCGAGATCCGCCGGTTTTGACACCGACATTGGTGCTTTCATTGAGAGTTCCACTGTGCCGTCACCATAAGGCTTGATGGCTCCTTCGATCATCGGCAACGATGTGATCCAGGGCGAGGTTTTTCTCCCCGGATAGATCTTCGTATTCGGTGGCTTCGTACTGTGGGCCAACTCGCTTGGCCATCTAGAGCAGATCGAGAGCTACGCCCCTGGCCATCAGGTCAGGTTTGGAAACTTAAACTATACTGCCGACATCCGCGGAGACTTGATCTTTGACGGATTCGAGCCTATGTCAGGTGCGCCGCACAGTCACGACGAGCATGACTTAGCTCTGTCGTCGGACGGTGTTCGGGAGATCACACCTGTGGCTACTCCGGCCCTCAATCCGGAGCAGATTGCGCTGTCCGAGGAAGGGTGGATGAACACCGCCACGGAGGCCGCACACTCAGCGGCGATAGAGCCGAATACTGACTTCACCTCCTATGAGACCTGTGTTGCCGGACACTTGGATTCGTCCCCGGCCACGGGCTCCGAACCGCCTGCGTCCATGCCTATCGAATCTGATTGGGCACCGATCATGGAGTTTTCATCCGCGGATATCTTCAGCACTCGCCACTGGGCGGCGTGCTAAATTCATTAAGGTCTCTCTCCTTGTCAGGAGACCCTTGGCCGAACTATGTCCGGCTTGAGTGGGAAGCGGACGACGAAGAAATTCGTTCCCCACCCACCACCCACTTGATAGCCACTGTCGACGACTTAACCGACATGCTCGATTTTGGATCCAAAGACATCGACGGTATGGACGATGATGCAGGAGACGAACAGGAACCACCGCCCACAGGGCGGTGGACTGCCACCTCATCATATGATATATACATGGTGGACACCCCCAAGGAAAGCGATGGCAATAAGGCAACGGAGGATAATCCCCCTGAGAAGCAATCTAAGCACCGGCGTCATCGGCGCCGCTCTAAGCCCCGCCATAGCAAAAATAGCGATACCGGCACAAGAGACAATAACGCTCCGGATAGTGCCGAAGACGAAGACAATCCCCTCCAGCCAGGCCTCGAGCGGGAGGATGGGCAAGCTAGCCCTAAGGAACAGGCAGCGGACGGAGAATCAGAGGATGACAATTACATGCCTCTCTCCGAAGACGAGGTGAGCCTCGGCGACGAAGAATTTATCGTGCATGAGGATCCCGTCGAACAGGAGCGCTCCAAGCGCCGGCTTACAGCCACAGCAAAAAGCCTGAAGAAAAAGCAACAACAGCTTCGCGCTGACCAAGATCTGCTAGCGGATAGATGGACTGAGGTCCTGGCGGCCGAGGAATACGAACTCGGGCGCCCAACCAAGAGTTACCCAAAGCGCAGGTTGCTACCCCAACTCGAGGAGGAAGCATTAAAACCTACACTACCAGCGTATGATGCGGCTGATCGGCCACCTCGTGGCCGAGACAGAACGGCGTATCAGCCCGAAGTCCATCCCGCACACCGTTGCCAGTCAAACAAAAACACCAAGGCCCGGGGCAACATGCAGGACCTGCGAGATGTATTGGAAAACAAAGCAGGACATACAAGATCGATCTACGGATCACGGGGGCGCGCCCCAACGCGTGACGATGATCGTCACGACGGATATACTAAAAGCAAATCCGGCCGGGCTGAATATAGCAGACAAGACTCATATGAACTGCGTCGTGACATAGCCCGGCACAGAGGCGCCGCACACCCCCTATGCTTCACTGATGAAGTGATGGATCACGAATTCCCGAAGGGATTTAAACCCGTGAACATTGAATCATATGATGGCACAATAGACCCCGCGGTATGGATTGAAGATTTCCTCCTCCACATCCACATGGCCCGTGGTGACGATCTACATGCCATCAAGTACCTCCCTAAAACTCAAAGGACCGGCTCGGCATTGGCTGAATAGCTTGCCAGCAAACTCCATTGGCAGTTGGGAGAATTTGGAAGACGCATTCCTTGACAACTTCCAGGGCACTTATGTGCGACCACCGGATGCTGACGACTTGAGTCACATAACCCAACAACCAGGGGAATCGGCCAGGAAATTCTGGACCCGGTTCCTAACTAAAAAGACCCAAATTGTCGACTGTCCGGATGCCGAGGCCTTAGCGGCATTTAAGAATAACATCCATGACGAGTGGCTCGCCTGACACCTCGGCCAAGAGAAGCTGAAGTCTATGGCAGCCCTCACGACACTCATGACCCGCTTTTGCGCGGGCGAGGACAGCTGGCTGGCTCGCAGCAACAACACATCAAGAAATCCTGGCAATTCAGATGCCAAAGATAGCAACGGCAGACCACGTCGCAACAGAAACAAGGGCCGCAACAACGGCGACAACACCGAAGACACGGTAGTCAATGCCAGATTCAGTGGCTCTAAATCCGGTCAGCGAAAAAAGCCGTTCAAAAGAAGCAATCCGGGCCCGTCCAGTTTGGACCGCATACTCGATCGCTCGTGTCAAATTCACGGCACCCCCGATAAGCCAGCCAACCACACCAACAGAGAATGCTGGGTGTTTAAACAGGACGGCAAGTTGAATGCTGAAAACAAGGAAAAGGGGCTGCATAGCGACGACGAGGACGAGCCCCGGCCGCCGAACACAGGAGGACAGAAGAAATTTCCTCCCCAAGTGAAAACGGTGAACATGATATACGCAACCCATATTCCCAAGCGGGAACGGAAGCGTGCACTAAGGGACGTCTATGCGATGGAGCTAGTAGCCCCAAAGTTCAACCCATGGTCTTCTTGTCCGATCACAGGGACCACCCCACTAGTATCCGTCATGGCGGTTCTGCCGCATTGGTCCTTGATCCCATCATTGACGGATTTCACCTCACTCGAGTCCTTATGGACGGTGGCAGCAGCCTGAACCTGCTCTATCAGGATACAGTGCGCAAAATGGGTATAGACCCCTCGAGGATCAAACCCACAAAAACCACATTCAAAGGTGTCATACCAGGTGTAGAGGCCTGTTGCATGGGCTCAGTCACACTGGAAGTGGTCTTCGGATCTCTGGACAACTTCCGAAGTGAGGAATTAATCTTCGATATCGTTCCTTTCCGCAGTGGCTATCACGCACTACTCGGACGAACCGCATTTGCTAGATTCAATGCGGTACCGCATTATGCATACCTCAAGCTCAAAATGCCAGGACCTCGCGGGGTTATAACAGTTATTGGAAACACGGAACGCTCGCTCCGTACGGAGGAGCACACTACGGCCCTCGCGGCAGAAGTGCAAAGCAGCCTTCTGAGACAAGCCGCCAATTCGGTGACAAAACCCCCGGACACCTTCAAGCAAGTCCGAAGTACCCTGCAACAGGATCGCCCGGCACGTTCAGAGCTCGCCTAGCAATTCGGCCTCCGTCATAGTCCCAATAAAGCGGCGAAATTTGCACCGCGCGTACATAATTACGCACTCAAGATACCATGGGCGCAGGCGGAGGCACGACTATGGCACGGCCCACAATGCGGCTCAACCGCCTCAGGGCCCGTATATCTTTATCATTTTCTCCCTTTTAGGACCCTAATCTCTGGAAGCTCTTTTCGACAGCCTGATTATCGGACCCATTACGGGAAGGAAATACCAAGGACGCAAGAAGCTCTGACGTACAAGGGAATCCCCAGGTGGTCTCTGATATCGATCGATATACCTGTTTTACATACCCATACGCAGCTTGCCCTTGGATAGTACATGTCAAATAGTCCTATTTTTTGCTTATTACACTATCTGTATACATACGCTTTGACGTATCATTTAAATAACAATGTATAGCGTTAGCTTATTATTGCATTTCCTTTTTTTCCTTGTCTACTTATTTACGACAAATTGCACCCGTACATTCTAGTACGACCAGTGCGCCAGGGGCTTCAGTGTACCCCATAACACGGCATGAAAAGTCCGAACACTTTTGACAGTGCGGCACCCCGAACTTATAGCATTATATGCATCAGCTCCGGATCATGTCTTGGGTCAATAGTTGGGTTTGCCCGGCTCCCATGTTTTGGTACCTTACGTTCCGCTATATCGGCTAAGGTAGCACTGGGAGAACTACTGCGATTGTGTCCCGGTTCTTCCAGACGAGCACCTCAGTAGAGAAAGCCGAAAACTGACTGTCATGATGCGGCGAGAGCTGGTCGCTGTTCGAGAGGTCTCAAATCCTTAAAGATTTTTTCCGCTTCGGGCGAGGAGTCGGCCTTGTCCGATTTCGGCGTACATAGCGCCCCAAGTTCGGCCTTCCGAATACTAGGGGCTTCGCCAAAATTTAAAATAGTAGACTTCTATGGCTAAGTGAGAGTGATAAAGCTTTATAGTCCGATTGACTGGTTCGTTGTGCTGAACACCTCCTTCGAAGGACCCAAAACTGGGATAAAGAGTGATCAGGTTTATCCCGAACACCCCAGTACTAGTTACATGGGGGCAGAAGCCGACGACTGGCCAACTCTCAAATTTTATAAACGGCCGCACAGAAGGTAATATTTTAAATTAACAAGCGTTACATAGCGCACATGAACTCGTTTCATATTACAGGATCACATGAGTACATTCATTCAAATATTACATCCTTAGCACATTCCTCTGCCACAAGGCGAGCACCCTTCAGGACACTGTCATAATACTTTTCGGGGTGGCGATGCTCCTTGCCCTCCGGCGGCCCTTCCTTCACCAACTTTTCGGCGTCCATCTTGGCCCAGTGCACTTTCGCCCGGGCAAAAGTCCTACGCGCACCCTCAATGCAGACGGACCGCTTTATGACTTCAAACCGTGGGCAGGCGTTCACAAGCCGCCTTACCAGGCCGAAATAGCTGCCAGGCAGGGGCTTGCCAGGCCACATCCGGACTATGAGGCCTTTCATGGCCAGTTCGGCCGCCTTGTGAAGCTCGACCAGTTGCTACAACTGGTCACTCAAGGGCATCGGATGTTCGGTCCCAGTATACTGAGACCAGAACAACTTCTCCGTCGAGCTCCCTTCCTCGGCCCGGTAGAACTCCACGGCATCCGACACACTGCTGGGTAGATCTGCGAACGCTCCTGGAGAGCTCCGAACTCGGGTAAGTAAAAGGAAAGTTTCCATCACATGCTTGCTTTGCATAATGAATGCCTTACCCGCCGCTATCTTCTCGACCACCTCAATTTCCTGGAGGGCCTTTTGGGCTTCGGCCTTGGCATTTTGTGCGTTCTCGAGGGCCTTCGCAAGCTCGGACCCTTGCGTATTAGAGTCACGCTCCAAGGACTCGTATTTTTTGACGAAATCCTGGAGCTCTTGTTGAACCTCGCCGACTCGGGCCTCTTGCTTCTCGCGCTCGGCTCGCTCCTTGGCCGCTTTGTCTTCGGCCTCGGACAGCGCCTTCTTCAGGGCCACCACTTCGGTCGTGACCCCTAGCAAAATTCATGACGATCCTATGAACAACCACCTTTTTATCAATATACAGATGGGGTATCACTTACCTTTGTTCTCTTCGAGCTGCCTCTTAGTAAGGCCGAGCTCTTCCTTGGACCGCTCAAGGTCCCGCTTCAGTGCGGAGACCTCCGCAGTACGAGCGGCAGCGGCCAGCAGCGAAGCCTGCTTATTCACATAGACATATTCTGATTAGACTCCTGTGATTATCATTTGATCCTCTGTTCGGCCTTTCTTTGCGAACACCAAACAGAGCATCAGGGGCTACTATCTATGTTGTAAAAATTTCTCATAATTCGATTGCTTACCTCAAAGCCTGTTAGGAGGCTGGCACAGGCTTCAGTCAGTCCGCTTTTGGCGGACCGAATCTTCTTGATCACCACACTCATGATAGTACGATGCTCTTCGTCAATGGAAGCGCCGCGAAGCGCTTCCAGCAAATTATCTGATGCCTCTGGATGGACAGAGGCCATCGACACAGACGTCTTGCCCCCCCTTTGCGAGGGGTCGCCTGACAGAATCCGAAATCACTGGAGGTTCCGGCGCAGTATTCGGCCGGGGGCTAGACTTGCTGCTCCGGGCATTAGTGCCCATGGGAGTCTTGCCCCTCCTGCGCCCAGCGTCTGGAATGTCGCCTTGGGGCGCCTTCGGAACTATCTCCCCTTCGTTCAGTGCCCTTCGAGACAACACATCGACGTCGTCCGTAGGGCGGGGGGAGGAGGCGGTCGGGAGTGAATCGCTGTTCATCTCCGACTGGCCCAAAGACTCATCCAAAGAGGATACGTCGATATGAGCTTTGGATGGGTTGCATGATCATGTTTGGCATGATAAGAAGCAATAAAATAAAGCATACCAAGAACTATTATGGTATCCGGATACTTACGACTTCACCAGGGGTTTGTCAATGGGTAACCACTCCTCGTCGCTGAAAGCGGCTGTTGTGGAGCAGTCCGGAAGGAGAGTCCTTCCCTTCTTGGACCCTTCGGCCTCCCCAGATGGGGCGGCCTTCCTTTTCTTGTCTCCCCCGGCTGGGGGGAGAACTTTCCTCTTCCTCCTCCTCGTTTTCGTGGGAGGAGGGCGCCTCGATGCTATCGGACGATGAGTCCGATACAACCTTGCGCCGGAGACCTTTCCTGGTCTCCGTGGCCTTCTTCTTGGCCTTCTTCTCCGGTGCCTCATAGGGCGCCGGAACCAGCATCTCCGTTAAGAGAGCCCTTGCTGGATCTTCGAGCAGTGAGGCCGGACAATCGATCCGCTCCGCTGTCGCAACCCAGTCCTGTTAAATGGCGTGGAGGCTTAGATCCCTCACATGATTATACTGGGGAAAGAAACATCTTATGAGATATAAGGATCTTACCGGATTGGCGAGGCGCTTTGCGCTGAGTTCGCGATCCTCGTTAAGGGGAGGAGGTACCTCGGCAGACTTGAACAGCACCTTCCAGATGTCCTGGTGCATCGTGTAGAATAGCTCTCGCAGCGTCTGGTGCTTAGCCGGGTCGAACTCACACATATTGAACGCCCGTCTTTGACACGGGAGGATCCGGCGGAAGAGCATGACCTGGACCACATTGACAAGCTTGATTTTCTTGCTTATCATGTTTTTGACGCAGTTCTGGAGTCCGATCAGCTCCACCGATGAACCCCGGGATAGGCCCTTCTCTTTCCAGGAGGTGAGCCGCATGGGGATGCCGGATCGAAATTCGGGGGCCGCCACCCAGTTGGTGTCGCGCGGCTCGGTGATGTAGAACAACCCCGATTGCCACCCCTTCACGGTCTCCACATAGGAGCCTTCGAGCCAGGTGACGTTGGGCATTTTGCCCACCATGGCGCCTCCGCACTCCGCTTGCTAGCCGACCACCACCTTCGGTTTAACGTTGAAGGTCTTCAGCCACAGGCCGAAGTGGGGCTTGATGCAGAGGAAGGCCTCGCACACGACAATAAACGCCAAGATGTTGAGGATGAAATTGGGGGCCAGATCATGGAAGTCCAGCCCGTAGTAGAATATGAGCCCGCGGACGATTGGGTGGAGGGAAAATCCCAGCCCGCGGACGAAGTGGGTAAGGAATACAACCCTTTCGTGGGGTTCTGGAGTAGGGACGATCTTCCCTGCGTCTGGAAGCCGGTGCGCAATATCTGCGTCCAGGTATCCGGCTTCCCGGAGCTTCGTAATGTTCTCCTTCGTAACGGAGGAGACCATCCACTTTCCTCCCGCTCCGGACATGTTTGGAGTGGTTTTTCGGAGAAAATGCGAACTTGGGCGATGGAGCTCGAGTGCGCGAGAATAGATGGGCAGGGAAGAAGAAGGCGTGGGTGAAAAAAGAGGAGTCCTTGTCCCTTTATAAGGGCGGTACAAACGGTGCGCCTCCCCACTTGCCTGGTAAACTCGCTTATTCCCCAAGCGTCGTGATTAATGGCGCGGTTGGGTTACCCATACCCGTATTGATGAGAATCCCGTGATAAGGGGACACGATCTCTGCTTCGACAAGATGTGCCAAGAAAACCGCCTCACAATATGTGCAGTAGCTGGTTGAGAAAAACGGTTCGAATAATGACCGGGCCGTGGCGTGGTGTCACGCTATGAAAGCTGTCAGCAGATTAGATTTGTGGAAATATTATACTCTCTACGGTGGTATGTGGAATTTGTTTTGCAGAGCCGGACATGATCCTTGTGTTCAAAATCTTCTATGGATTATTCAGAGGAAGAACCCGCCTTGCAATGCCGAAGACAATCTGCGCACCGGACTCATCATCATTGAAGCCTGGTTCAGGGGCTACTGAGGGAGTCCTGGATTAGCGGGTCCTCGGACTGCCGGACTATATACTTTGGCCGGACTGTTGGACTATGAAGATACAAGATTGAAGAATTCGTCACGTGTCCGGGTGGGACTCTCCTTTGCGTGGAAGGCAAGCTTGGCAATTCGGATATGTAGATCTACTCCCTTGTAACCGACTCTATGTAACCCTAGCCCCCTCCGGTGTCTATATAAACTGGAGGGTTTAGTCCGTAGGACAACAACAATCATAATCATAGGCTAGCTTCTAGGGTTTAGCCTCTACGATCTCGTGGTAGATCAACTCTCGTAATACTCATATCATCAAGATCAATCAAGCAGGAAGTAGGGTATTACCTCCATCGAGAGGGCCCGAACCTGGGTAAACATTGTGTCCCCCGCCTCCTGTTACCATCCGCCTTAGACGCACAGTTCGGGACCCCCTACCCGAGATCCGCCGGTTTTGACACCGACACCCTCAAGTGGATGAACAAAGGTTTATCAATCCGTGGGAGGCGTAGGATGAAGATAGTCTCTCTCAAACAACCCTGCCACCAAATAATAAAAAGTCTCTTGTGTCCCCAACACACCAAATACAATGGAAATTTGTATAGGTGCACTAGTTCAGCGAAGAGATGGTGATACAAGTGTAATACGGATAGTAGAAATATATTTTTATAATCTGAATAAATAAAAACAGCAAGGTAGCAAATAGTAAATGGGCACGGAAACAGTATTGCAATGCTTGAAAATGAGGCATAGGGTCCGTACTTTCACTAGTGCAATCTCTCAACAATGCTAATATAATTGGATCATATAACCATCCCTCACGTGCAACGAAGAATCACTCCAAAGTTTCTATCTAGCAGAGAACATAAGCAGAAATCGTTTGTATGGTACGAAACCACCTCGAAGCTATTCTTTCCGATCGATCTATCCAAGAGTTCGTACTAAAATAACACAAAATAATTTCAGATTCATAATACTCAATCCAATGCAAAGAACCTCAAAGAGTGCCCCAAGATTTCTACCGGAGAAACAAAAGACGAGAACGTGCATCAACCCCTATGCATAGATTACCCCAATGTCACCACGGGAATCCGCGAGTTGAATGCCAAAACACATATCAAGTGAATCAATATGATACCCCATTGTCACCACGAGTATTCATATGCAAGACATATATGAAGTGCTCTCAAATCCATAAAAGTATTCAATCCGATAACAACGAAATCTGAAAGGGAAAAACTCAATTCATCACAACAAGATAGAGAGGGGAAAACACCATATGATCCGACTATATTAACAAAGCCCATGATACATCAAGATCGTGGCATCTCAAGAATACGAGAGAGAGAGAGAGAGAGAGATTAAACACATAGCTGCTGGTACAAACCCTCAGCCCCGAGGATGGACTACTCCCTCCTCATCGTGGTGGCCGCCGGGTATGATGAAGCTAGCCATCGGTGATGATCTCCCACTCCGGTAGGGTGCCGGAACGGGGTCTAGATTGATTTTCGTGGATACAAAGGCTTGCGGCGGCGGAACTTCCGATCAAGGGTAACCCCGAGGGTTTTTGGAATATTTGACTATTTATAGGGCGAAGAGGGGGTACGGGAGGCCACCGAGGTGGGCATGACCCACCTGGGCGCGCCTAGGCCCCCAGGCGCGCCCTGGTGGGTTGTGCCCCTCTCGGGGCACCCCCAGGTGCTGCTCTGGCCCATTGGAAGTGTTCTGGTCCATAAAAAATCCACAAAAAGTTTCGCGGTGTTAGGACTCTGTTTGATATTGATTTCCTACGATGTAAAAAAAGCAAAAAAACAGCAACTGGCACTGGGTCAATAGGTTAGTCCCAAAAAATGATATAAACTTGCTATAAAATGATTGTAAAACATCCAAGAATGATAATATAACGGCATGAATACTTCATAATTATAGATACATTGGGAATGTATCAGCATCCCCAAGCTTAATTCCTACTCGTCCTCGAGTAGGTAAATGATAAAAAAATAATTTATGAAGTGTGAATGCTAGAAAAGTGCACAAGTTTGATCAATGACAATTTCAATCACTTTTCCTAGCATCATAGCAGCAATTCTTTCTCATAAAATTTCTCATGTTAAAGTAGCAACCAATTCACATGTTAAGGTTCAAACAATGAATTTCTTGAAACTCAACAACCTATGTTCTCAGTCACAAGCAATTGCAATTCAACTTATTCAACAAAGTTTAAGTAAGAGCTCCACATACTCAACCATCATATAGTCTTCTATGATTGCTAACATTCACCGCATACACATGAGCAAAACGTTTCAACCAGACACATAGAAAGATAGGGGCTTATTGTTTTGCCTCCCAACGTATTCACCTCAAGGGTGATGTCAACAATAATAACTCATGCTACCCATATCCAACTGGAAATATGTGCCTAGATCTTGCCTCACCACATGATGCTTGCCAAAATAGAAAAATAAAAAGGAATAGAGAGAAAAACTTTGACCCTTTGCATGAAAGTAAATACATAAAAGTAAAAGATAGGCCCTTCGCAGAGGGAAGCAGAGGTTGCCATGCGCTTATTTGTTTGTATGCTCAACCCCTTAGTGCAAAAGAACGTCACGTTATATTGCCCCTTATGATAGCAACCTTTATTATGTAGTCTGTCGCTTTTATTCTTTGCCATCACAAGTTCCTACAACGCTGAATTTTCTTTGACACTAAATGATCTAACACTTTTCGAAGCAATTTTTATTGCCTTATTGCACCGATGACAACTTACTTGAAGGACCTTACTCAATCCTTAGGTAGGTATGGTGGACTCTTGAAAATAAGATTTGGGTTTAAGGGTTTTTGGATGCACAAGTAGTATCTCTACTTGGTGCCGAATTTTTGGCTAGCAAAGATGGGGGGCAAACACCACATGTTGAAGGATCTATGAAATATAACTTCTGTGTGAATATGAACAAACATAAACCATTACATTGTCTTCCTTGTCCAACGTCAATAATTTTGGCATATAATATTTTGATGGGGGCTCACAATCACAAAAGATTTCCATGATAGTGTATTTGCATGTGAAAGTTCTCTTCCTTCTACTAATCATTCATGAATTTCTTGTATGACCAATATTGTGATTGTCAAGCTTCAAAAGATTTCACTTTCTAAACCCAATGTGAAGCTACCACTAGGCATGATATGATTTCAACTTCATGACATTCAATTTATTCAACAATTTACTCATAGGATGTAAGTGAAGCACAAGAGTAAGTGACAAGCTACTCCAAAAAGATATAAGTGAAGATCAAGCGAGTAGTTAAGTAAATAGATAGCTATGTGAGGACTCTCTCTTATTTAAAACTTTCAGATCTAAGTATTTTATTAAAACAGCAAGCAAAACAAAACAAAATGACATTCCAAGAATAGCACGCATCATGTGAAGAAGCAAAAAACTTAGGCTCAACCGATACTAACCGATAATTGTTGAAGAAGAAAGGTGGGATGCCTACCGGGGCATCCCCAAGCTTAGATGCTTGAGACTTCTTGGAATATTAGCTTGGGATGCCTTGGGCATCCCCAAGCTTGAGCTTTTGTGTCTCCTTAATTCCTTTTATATCACGGTTTCCTTAAATCTTAAAAACTTCATCCACACAAAACTCAACAAGGACTCATGAGATAAGTTAGTATAAACCAATGCAAAAACCTTATCATTCTCTACTGTAGCAAATCACAAAAATTATTATTCAACATTGCATACTAAATGCCTCTACATATTTAATACTCCTATCCTCAAATAGAATCATTAAACAAGGAAACATATGCAAACAATGCAAACATAACAGCAATCTGCCAAAACGGTACAGTCTGTAAAGAATGCAAGAGTATCAATACTTCTTTAACTCCAACAATTATGAAAATTTACCACACTTTAGAAAATTTATCAGATCTTATTGTGCAAAACGTTTCAACATTTTATCACATTCTGACTTTTCTAGGCAATTTTTGCAACAGCGCTAAACTTTCTGTTTTGAAACAGCAACAAATAGACTTGCAAAATAAGCATGGTAAAGGCTATCCTTGGCATTTCAATTGAAAAGAAAGATGCAAAAAATTCTTGTAAATAACAGCAAGAAAATCCTAACAAAAGAAAATGACGCTCCAAGCAAAACACATATCATGTGACGAATAAAAATGTAGCTCCAAGTGAGGTTACCGATAATGTGGGAGACGAAAGAGGGGATGCCTTCCGGGGCATCCCCGAGCTTAGTTGCTTGAATCTTCCTTGAATATTAACTTGGGGTGCCTTGGGCATCCCCAAGCTTAGGGTCTTGTCACTCCTTATTCTCCTCATATCGATATCTCACCCAAAACTTGAAAACTTCAATCACACAAAACTTAGCGGAACTTCGTGAGATAGGTTAGTATGATAAATAGCAAACCATTTCACTTTGGTATTGTCAAAGACAAGATTCATAATTGTTTCCACACGATGCCCATTGTATCGTATCATTTCTACAATTTATATTGATCAATATATGCCATAGAAACTAGAAAACAAGCAAGATATGCATTGGAAACAGAATCTGTCAAAAACAGAACAGTCTGTAGTAATCTGTACTCCAACCATACTTCTGCTACTCCAAAAATTCTGAAAAATTAGGAAAACATAGGGAATTTGTATATCTATCAACTGAAAAAATTCAAATCAAAAGCACGTTCCAGTGAATTTTAGAAATTCCTGGACTAGGCGCAAAAGTTTCTGTTTTGGACAGAATCAAGTCAACTATCATCCACACTATCCCAAAGGCTTTACTTGGAACTTTATTGAAACAAAAGCAATAAAACATGATTACTACAGTAGCATAATCATGTGAACACACAAAAACAGTAGGTAAAAGTGTTGGGTTGTCTCCCAACAAGTGATTTTCTTTAAAGCTAGGCATGATGAGTTCAATGATGCTCGCATAAAAGATAAGGATTGAAACCTAACAAGAGCATCATGAAGCATAAGTTCCTCTCTCATAATAATTTTCAGTAGCATCATGAATAGATTCATCAATATAACCATCACATAAAGCATTTTTTCATGATCCAAAAGCATAGAAAATTTACTACTCTCCATATAAGCAACTTTATTCTCATTCACAATAGTGGGAGTATCATATGAAACTCGAATACTAAAGATTGTTTCCACATTAAAAGAGTAATGTTCGGTAAAAGGATATTCAAAATTATGAAAATAATTATCACTACTTTTTAACATAAGTATCATCACAATAATCATCATAAGTAGCAACTTTGTTCTCATCATAGATAGGAGGCATGCAATCATCATAGCAAATTTGATCATTCAAAGTAGGGGGACTAAAAAGATCATCTTCATTAAACATAGGATCAAGCTTGGGACAAACATTAATTGCAGCAAATAAATTCTCAAACATGTCATTCTCATCAAACATAGCATCCCCAAGCTTGTGGTTTGGCATATCATAAGCATAATCATTCTTATCATTAATAGTATGAATAGCACCAACGGTATAACAATTGCTATCATCATAATTTCCCAAGTTGGTGCCAAAAATATTTCCAAGATTATAAGAAGTATCATTATCTTCCCAATCATAATCATCACACAAGCAATAGGCATAACAAAATCATCATCAATAGTGCTCTCGGACATTGTGCCATAAGACATAGAAGCAATATCATCACCAAGTGCATCATCTTCCACAATTATTTTTTATTCATTTTCATGAGGCACAACAATAATAGGAGCAACATTATTTGGGAGAGATGCCTTTTTTACCTCTATTCTTTCTTCTTTTCTTCTTCTTCTTCACCACATCATGTGTGGGTTTAATTAATTTTTTTAAGCTTCTTATTGATGAGATTGGTTGAATAGGGAGCTCCTCCTCGTCACCTATTTCATCTTGAGAGACAATAGGAGGGAAAGTGGAAATCTTTACCCTTTCATTAGTATTCATTTTATATTCTATTGGTTTTCCCATCTTTCTATAGTTGGCAATATAAGCATTATCATTGCAATTTACCATGCAAAACATATAGATATTTTTAGTTTAGTTTCAATGTCGTACATGAGAATGAATACTTCAAACCAACTATTTTTATGTGTCAATTCTTCACTCCCCAAAAATAAACAAAGTTCATTATAAAGTTCTAGGGTGATCAAGTTATTGCAATATTTGGCCATGACACGGTCATGAAAAAGTTTGCATTGGAAATTAAGATGACCATCCTTATTGCAAAGTTCACAAGTGAAAGGACAAAGAGAACATAACTTTGTACCAAATTCATCTATTTCTTTGAGCAAAGAATTGGTTCTATCATGTTTATGCTTCTTACAAAATTTATCTTCCCTATTAGGCACATCTTCACAAACTTTATGCACTCCACAAAAATTGACATGCTTATAAGAAACATTTTTGTCATGACTTGTGCAATCATCATTAGCATTTTGGATATTCAAAGAATTCATACTAACAAAATTGCAATCATGCTCATCATTCAAATATTTTGTGCCCAACATTTTGTTGACTTCTTCTTCTTCTAACAATTGAACACAATTTTCCGATCCATCATTTTCAAGAAAGATATTATAAAGATGATCAATAATATGATGCAACCTCAATTCCATTTTTTATATAGTTTTCTTTTATAAACCAAACTAATGATAAAACAAGAAACTAAAAAATTCAATTGCAAGATCTAAAGATATACCTTCAAGCACTCACCTCCCCAGCAACAGCGCTAGGAAAGACCTTCATGTCTACTACACAACTTTATTATTGTAGACACGTGTTGGGCCTCCAAGCACAGAGTTTTGTAGGACAGTAGCAATTTTCCCTCAAGTGGATGACCTAAGGTTTATCAATTCGTGGGAGGCATAGGATGAAGATAGTCTCTCTCAAACAACCCTGCAACCAAATAATAAAAAGTCTCTTGTGTCCCCAACACACCAAATACAATGGAAATTTGTATAGGTGAACTAGTTTGGCGAAGAGATGGTGATACAAGTGTAATATGGATAGTAGAAATATATTTTTATAATCTGAATAAATAAAAACAGCAAGGTAGCAAATAGTAAACGGGCACGAAAACAGTATTGCAATTCTTGAAAATGAGGCCTAGGGTCTGTACTTTCACTAGTGCAATCTCTCAACAATGCTAATATAATTGGATCATATAACCATCCCTCAATGTGCAACGAAGAATCACTCCACAGTTCCTATCTAGCAGAGAACATAAGAAGAAATCGTTTGTAGGGTACGAAACCACCTCGAAGCTAATCGATCTATCCAAGAGTTCATACTAAAATAACACCAAATAATTTCAGATTCATAATACTCAATCCAACACAAAGAACCTCAAAGAGTGCCCCAAGATTTCTACCGGAGAAACAAAAGATGAGAATGTGCATCAACCCCTATGCATAGATTACCCCAATGTCACCGCGGGAATCCGCGAGTTGAATGCCAAAACACATATCAAGTGAATCAATATGATACCCCATTGTCATCACGAGTATTCATATGCAAGACATATATCAACTGCTCTCAAATCCATAAAAGTATTCTATCCGATAACAACGAAATCTTAAAGGGAAAACTCAATTCATCACAACAAGATAGATAGGGGAAAACGCCATATGATCCGACTATATTAAAAAAGCCCGCGATACATCAAGATCGTGACATCTCAAGAACGAGAGAGAGAGAGAGAGAGATTAAACACATAGTTACTGGTACAAACCCTCAGCCCCGAGGGTGGACTACTCCCTCCTCATCGTGGTGGCCGCCAGGATGATGAAGATGGCCACCGGTGATGATCTTCCCCTCCGGCAGGGTGCCGGAATGGGGTCTAGATTGGTTTTCGTGGATACAGAGGCTTGCAGCGGCGGAACTTCCGATCTAGGGTAACCCCGAGGGTTTTTGGAATATTTGACTATTTATATGGCGAAGAGGGGGTACGGGAGGCCACCGAGGTGGGCACAACCCACCTGGGCGTGCCTAGGCCCCCAGGCGCGCCCTGGTGGGTTGTGCCCCCCTCGGGGCACCCCCAGGTGCTGCTCTGGCCCATTGTAAGTGTTCTGGTCCATAAAAATCCATAAAAAGTTTCGCGGTGTTTGGACTCTGTTTGATATTGATTTCCTGCGATGTAAAAAACAAGCAAAAAATCACAACTGACACTGGGCACTGGGTCAATAGGTTAGTCCCAAAAAATGATATAAGTTGCTATAAAATGATTGTAAAACATTCAAGAATGATAAAATAACGGCATGAATACTTCATAAATTATAGATACGTTGGAGACGTATCACGAGGCTGCAAGGCACCCGAGGATGTGATCTTCAGCTTGGAGATGATGAGAAGACCGGCGATGCTCCTGGACATGGTAGCACAGCGATTAGGTGTCATTGGTCACGCGGGCGAGCGGCGGCAGCGGGGCAGGGCTCGGTCGCGCAGAAACAAGGGAGAGAGCGTGGAGAAGAAGGGGAATGGGAAGGTGCTAGGGTTCGCCGAGGGGGGCAACATCAAGTAGGCGCCGGGGAGGTCAGGATGGCCGGCACGGGGCTAATCTGTCCACGAACATGCGGGCAACGGCCACGGCGCCATGGGTGAACAGGAGAAGGAGATGAGAGGGGGACTTGGGTGGGCCCGCACTATGGACTAAGGCCCACTGCACCAGTGTTTCTTTTTCTTTTACTTTTCTTTTTTGTTTCTCTATTTGGCTACTATTTGCATTATTTTGAGCTGCAAATTTTATCTTGTTTAATATGAATTTTAGCTCATAAATATTGGGCAATATACTTGACTTGCACAAAAAGTTTGAGTCTAGAAATAATTTATTAATTCTAGTTTATATTTAAATGGGATAAAAAGATGTTGTTGGTCCACTGTTTTAATATCCACGGGCATTTTAAACATCTCCATAAATGTTTCTTAATGCATGAACATCATGTAGTGAATATTTTCAAGCTAAGGAACATTTTTAATTTACTGTTTTATAAAATTATAATTTGACTTGGCATTTCAATTTGGATTTGAGTTTGGTTTAAACCAAGTGAGAATTAACAAAATAATTATGATGACATGGCATCATTATGCATGAGATTGCTGTAGCTTAATTATAGGGGTGTCACAATAATGACTTTTGAGTTCATTACTATCCAGATCTCAAATTAAGGAGTAGGATAGTAAAGAACTCAAAAGCCATTATGTTGTGAATGATTCTCTTCTTCCATTGCAGTGAAACCGCTATGCGTTAGGAATGAGGATGGTTGACTTTGACATTAAGCTCACAACCATCATACATTAGTGCCAGTCATTCCAAACATAATAATAATTAGGTTCACAACCATCATACAAGTGCCAAAAGATCCAACGCGTGCACACATTGGCTCTCCTCCGACTCCATCAAGGGGCCGTCACGGTCCCGACCACGATAATGGTGGCCATGAAGGTATCTACGGCTACATGAGCTCTCTCAGCTGATGCAGCCGGCCTATCGGCTGCTGCACGAACGCTCTCCTCGTAGGCGGCCGCCCTCTCGGTCGCTGCCTCCTCTCTCTCGGCAGCTGCACTAGCAATCTTCTCGTAGGCGGCCGCCCTCCCGGGCACTGCCTCCGCTTTCTCGGCAGCTACACGAACCACCTCCTGGGAGGCTGCCCTCCTCCGTGCCGCTGCCGCTGTAGCCGCCCTGTTGGTGGCCTCGGTGTCCCTGGCAAGGCGTCTCCAAGTCCACATAATTCTGGTCCGCTACTAAGCATGCGGGCCTAACATAACATGAAGAAAAAAACATATTCAATTTGGAATCATAAAGGAGGAGAACGAGAAATACCGGCCGCCTATAACAACAAACCTAACATAACATAACATCAAATTAATCCTAAAAAACTAGTTTATTTGGCATGTGGGTTGACTTTCAGTCCGTCAAGGCTCCCTTCGACAACTTTCAACTCTCAAATGGTTGTATATATGGTGGACACACTCTCTCTATCTGGTATTTCGATTGTCAGTGATGGTCGTTCCGCCCAATCTCTCCTCGTGCGTTACCAAGGTCGTAGAGGAGCAGATGGAGCGGAACGAGCCCCTACAACAACAGTTGGTATCATTCCTCACATAACATCTCTTAAGTGTTTGTATATATGGGGACACCCCTTCACTAGGGAACGAGATCCTCTGACGTAGAGGAGAAAACTGCAGAGGGACGTTGTTGCTTGTGGTTCACTGGATGCGCATCGGACGGCAGCGGCTCAAACGCACTGGGAACGGAGCGAAACAGTCGGCCCAAAGCCCATATCAACGAACGGGAGAGGAAAACGGTGAGCTCCCAGCTCAGAAAAAAAAAATCACCTTATCACTCGTCGTCGCCGTCCTCACCGGCACGCCCACCTGCGTGGCCACCACAACCGGATGGCTCGGATTGATTGCCAATTGATGCTCCAAACTGAATTAAACTAAATGGCACCAAAACCTGAACTTTGATTTTGGTCCTAAGTCGAAATTGTTCACTGATTGAGACCAGTTTTAAGTTTGACCCTTCCTGATTGCATCTACCTAGGACAGGTCAGAAAGGCAGGCTACAGAGATTTACCTGGTATTGACGAGCAGAGCAGCGCGTCGGCTCCAGGTTCTGGCGATCTCCTTCTTGCGCCGTTTCTTCACTCGGCTTCTCGTGACTTTTTTTTTCTGAGCTGGGAGCACGCCATTTTCCTCGCCTGTTCGTTGATATGGGCTTTGGGCCGACTGTTTCACTGCGTTTCCAGCGCGTTCTCCCTCTACAGTTTTCTCCTCTACATCAGAGGGTCTCGTTCCTTCACTAGTAGTTCGACTGTCGGTGACGGTCGTTTCACAACATCTCCTTCTGCCTTACCAAGGCCTCCGAGAAGGAGATGAGGAGGAACGACCTCCGGAGAGAACAGTCGGGATCCTTCCTTCGAGAAAATTCTCTCATCTCTCAAGTGAAAAAAATAAAGCATTTTCAAATATTTTCACGCATATCGATCCACACATTAACAACATACAACAATCATATTCATAAACGTACATGCATTGCATTCAATCCGTAGATGCATATATAAAATTTCATACATATTCTCTCAAACTGTACATGCATTGCATTCATTTAGAAATAAAAACATATATTCATAAGCATCCATATATAATCTATATATCCACCAAAAGCTATTCTTTTTTGCGGGAGCTATCCAAACTTTTCATACAATCCATAGATGCATATATATTATCCATATCCATCATGTCATGACACATGTGTATATATTTATTTTTCATATGTAGAAAAATATTGAGATAAATAGCAAAAAAGAAAAAGAAAAAGAAAGGGGAAGCCGCCCCTATAGCTAGCTCACCTTGGGGTTGTTGGCATCGAGGTGGGAGGGGTTGTCGGCCGGAAGGACGCGGAGCCAGAGGCGGAGTCTGCATACGCGGCGACGACACCTTGAGCATGGAGAAGGCTTAGATTGCCAGTCCGGCAGGGCAGAAAATCTAAATATTTTGCACAGACTGCCAGACTGATATTTTTTTGTAATCGGGCATCTAAAAACTTAAGCATACATGCTTCTTTTTGGTTGTGATTGGACATGTAATCCGGCATGCGCTATGGATCAGACTTTTATTTGAATTTCAAACTGCCCTTTACTGACGAATACGAGCATAGGATGGCCGGCTCCTGCATTCGTGTCCATGGATTGATTCCCTGTCCGCGGACGGGTGCGAAGCAAATTTGCGAGTTGGGGCTGGAGATGCCCTTACGCCATAGATCGAGGCAGAACCGGCTCCGAAGTGGTTCCGCGCATCCGACCTCCCAAAGTTTAACGGTGACTCCGACCCACTAGAATATACATGGCTTTTATCGGCGCTGTAGGGAAAAATGAAAATGTCATGGCCAAGGTGCTGCTCTTGACACTGTCCGGGACGGCACTCTCGTGGTACACGGGGCTCGAGCCTAGTGCAATGCATTCAAGGATTCAACTTGGATGCATGTTCCAAAGCCATTCCAAAGTGTCAACCACAGACATATACTTTCTCCGTTTCAAAAATAGATAACCCAATTTTATACTAAAGTTAATACAAAGTTAGATCATCTATTTTAAAACGAAAGGAGTACATCCATGGATCTTCAAGGGATAACAAAAATGCTCATGGAGCCCATCACAGTTCGATGGGAGATTTAAAATGATACTGTGTGGCCCCTATAGCTCTAACACTAGGACACTCACTCTGCATGCCTCATCGCCTCAGATTATCGCTCTGTTGTGCATATAAACTTGGCATCACATAAATACAACAAAAGGGGTTTACATGCCTATTATGGCATGAATTATACAACTTTAGCATAATGTCTCTTAATAAATGGTAACAGAAGACAACAAACTAAAGGCACCACGATCTCTCGGTGCGGCTCCACTCCACAGAAAACTAGTTGGGCTACGGTCTAGCTGACTCCATCGCCATCTTCGCACTTATTGGACGGATCCTCACTTGTATCTACCCATATCACAAGAAACTAATTGATGTATTATTTTATAAGGCTTTATTAAATAATTAATAAAAAATGATTGTATGCATCACTTCATGTAGAGGTCGCGGTTATACTCTTTTTCGGAAAAAAAATTGTCCATATCAATAGGTGATGCGAGTACATGAAACGTACTGGCAAGACAATCTAGTAACAAACAGCTCAAACAATGGATGTGACCTATCAAATTCACGTTTCCAAAGAAATTATCAAATTCACGTTTCCAAAAGAGAAAAATTAGCAGTAATATGCTCAGGAAGGCGAGACGACGGCGGCTCCCTGAAGATGGGATAAAGGTCTCCCTGCCTAGCCCCCGTTCCGGTGATGCGTCTAGCATCGTCTGTATGTCTCCGGTGGATCCGTCTTTGGTGGATCTGTTCGGATCTGTTCGCCGTTCGTCTTTATTCGCGTGTCTTCAGGTTGGATCCTTCTTACCTACACTCTTCATCGGCGGCGGTTTGCTGTTCTGGTGCGTTGGTTCTATGGAGCCTTAGCACGACGACTTCCCGACTGTCTACTACAACAAGGTTTGTCCGGCTCCGGCGAGGGAGGAGTGCTGACAGCGGCGCACCTTCGGCTCGCTTCAGTGCTTGTAGTCATCGCTAGATGGTCTACGGATCTGGATGTAAATTTAATTATTTCTAGTGTTCGTTGTACTATCATGATTGAAGATGTATAGATTGAAAGTTTATCCGCAAAAAATACATAGCATAGTGACAAACTTTATCTGAAAACTAATCAACACATGCAAATACCTTGTGTAATGAAGATAATATTCAGTGCATTCTTGACCAGATTTCTCAAGATCGTTCATAGATGGCCATATGGTCGTTCCAATACCATATCGTGCAAATACGTAGCTATCTCCCCCGCACAGAAAATAAAAGCGTAGCTAGCTAGCTTCCCCATGAAATTAATCAACCGGCTTCGACCAGGCACGTGTACGTGCTTTCTTGCTCGATCACTCCAAATCTGAGTGACGGAAAGCACGGCATACGCAGGCCATGCCAACATTTTTGTTCCGGCTGCAGGTGTACGGACCTACCAAACTCCGGCTGGCTGCTTGATTGTCTCGTGATTCGTGTAGTTAGATCTTGCATGAGCACATAGTAAATTTTAAATTTCTATGGTTGAAACTTACAGTTTTTTATCTGAAACTTACGATTTTCCTGTTCGCTCTAACCAAGTTTCATAGATAAAACTTTCAGACATTTTCTTTTGTCGATCATAGGCACAGAAAACATGATTTTATCGGTCACCCATACTAAGTTTCAAGATTTGAAAATTAACATTTATTTTTAAAATTCATCAAAATGGATCTTATCTAAAAGCCCCCGTCACAAGAAACACGAATATGGAAAAAAAAAGTGGATTTTTATTCGAAATATATGAAAGATTAGAAATCAAAAGTCAAAATAAAAAGCACGTGTGAGGAACTCGATGGGTGCCCCAAATCCTCTCCCCAACTTGAATCAGGTCCCAGATTCACAGATATTGAGCAACACCGGCGTTGAATGAAAAGTTTGGGTCACAGCTGTCGATATCTGTACGTAGATTGAGACCTATAGTACGTATTGAATACGTATACGCTTGACGCCTTGCGGCGCATCCAAGAATCTACTATGATCTATCTCTACATACGCACATCGCTCTCCAACTCCATTGCCGTCTCCGTCTCATCGATCAAATCAAGGGTGGTATAGCCAGAGTAGCCGCGCGCGCGACGCGTGCACCAAGCAACATTCAACACAAAGGAAGCTCTAGATATGCTGACGCCGGTACTTGCCTGCAGCAAGTCGTAGGCCTCATCAGAAGCATGCATCAATCCCTGCCATGTTGCGCAAAACCTGCCCTGGAAACCAGGGATTTGGCCGTTCCAGCCTAGCTTACACGTCCGAGGAAGCTATACATTTTTTTTTTGAAACGAGGCAAAAGACTTGCCATTTTCATTGATTAAGAGAGAAGGTTTATACAGATTAAGGCCGAAAGGCCAGAATAAAACACATCACTCTCGCGGCATAATGTTACTCAAATATTTTGCTCCTGCAAAGCTCCAAAGCGAACACTCCTCTTTGATCTTAGCGACCAACACTCCCACCGGGACTGCAGTGTTGCGGAAAACTCGAGCATTTCGTTCCTTCCATATTTCCCAATACTGGTGGAGAGAGCTCCCCACCCACCAGCATTCAAGACGGCGTGCGCTCTCCGCTTATTCCTCTGCTGGGCAGCGCGCCTTCGTCAAACTCAGAGACAGAGCTTGCCACCGCTGCCTTCTCAAGGGCCACAACAAGATTGACTGCTGGAATCCTTTCACCTGTCGCCGCTGCCGACAGTTTGGTCACCGGGCGCGTTTCTGCTCCAACCCCAAGTCGTCAGTCGCCTCTCCATCTCCGCTCTCTGCTGCTGCGCGTCGTCAGGCTCCGTCTGCTGCATCTTCTTCAGCACCTGCAGCGGACGGGAGGCCGTCGCCGCGGTCTCCATCTCCCCCAGCCTCTGACGCCATGTCGCGGCAGCCGGTGCGCATCGGCGACCCGTCGCTGCGCCCAGAGGAGGGCCACGTCGTCGTGGTCTCCACTCCTGAGATGGAGGCCAATGCTGCAAGGCTCACAAGTCTGGGCGCCTTCATCTGGCTGGGAGGGAATCGTCCGTCCGTCAACGCGGCTGAGATACGTGAGGCTCTCCAAGCTCAGTTCGGCATCGAGCGAGTCAAGGTGGTCCCTCACTACCCGGAAGATTTCTTCGCTCTGTTCGACTACCAGCACCATCGCGACAAGGTCACGGCGTCTCCGGGTCGCTTTCGCCACGCCGGCCTCGACATCCATGCGGCGAACTGGAGGTTCGACTCCCAGGCGAACGTAGTGCAGGGCAACTTCCATGTCCATCTCTGCATCGAGAGCATCCCGCTTAGTGCTTGGAGCGACTCCGTGGCGGCGCAAGTGTTGGGCCCGAACACATTCGTCCACTACTTCGACATCGCCACTCTACGCCAGGAGGACGCCACATGCCTCAAGCTGTGGGCGTGGTCGGCGAACCCTTCGGCCATCCCCAAGGTCCAGCAAGTCACCTTCGCCTCCCAAGTCGCCACTGGTGCTGGAGGTGCTCCTTCATCTGCCATTGGCCACGCCGGCATCAGGAAGCGGGTGCTGGTCCATATGGACCTCCTCGAGGATTTCACGCCTGACGCCTCGGGGCGGATTCCTCGCCGGCCACGTACGCAGCCCTTCACTATCAGGTTGGGTGTCGTTGACGGCGAGTCGCGTCTCCGTGACAGACAGGAGCCGGCTCCGCAGCGCAGGGACGACAACGACCACCATCGCCGTGATGAGGACGACGACCGCGACCGTGAGGAACGGCGTGGTCGATACGAGGACAGGCAGGCCTCCTCCTGGAGGGACCGCTTCTTCCGTAGCCGATCCCGTGCTCCGACGCGTCGGTCAGATGATGGCCGTGGCGACTCCCGCCGCGGCGACCGTGATGGGAGAGATGGCCGGCATGAAGACCGCAAGGATGGGCGTCGTCGCCATGCTGACTTGGGCTCCCAGGAAGGCCGCAAGATCAATCCCCGCCACGTTCAGCGGCTGGCTTCTGGAGAGGTGATCCCAGCTTCGGGTCGCCGTGCTCGACACCGCACACAAGACCGCTCTCCAAGACTTGCTGCTGCTGTCGTCTCTGAGGAATCGCGCGGTCGCTCTCCTCCACCATCTCCACGTACAACTTCCAGAGACATTGTTGAGATCGCCCCGGCCTCCCCAATTCAGTCCTGGTTGCGCCGCGCTGCTTGCCTGGGCTCCAAGGTGCAGCCGTCACTCACGTTGGAGGCGCACGAAGCGACCACGACCTCTGCTCCATTGCTTCGGAACCCCCCAGCTCTTGGGGATCTGCCCCCTGAAGTGATGCAGAACACACCTCCTCCCTGTTCATCTTTGGACAGGTTGGGGGCCTCCCCTGTACTGGCTGCTGTCTATGAAGATGACCGTGAAAAGCTTCGACATGGAGATGCCACTATGCTAGCTCCTGAGAACCTGCCCCCTGAAGTGATGCAGAGCACTCCTCCTCCCTGTTCTCCCAGGGTCAGGTTGGGGGCCTCTCCTGTGCTGGCTGTTGTCGATGAAGATGATCGTGAAGAGCTTCAACATGGAGATGCCATTCTGGAACATTTGTCAGGTGATGCAACTGAAGAAGGAGATGCAACCCCATTGTTCATTCCTCGCATGCCAGCGCTGCTTCCCTCCCCGTCTCTGAGATCGACGCCGCCTAGAAGGCCAACAGCGAGACGCAAAACCCTGGCTGGGATCTCTGGCTTCCAGCTCCCCCGGCGCAGCCCCCGCATTCAGGCAAAGAAGAGAGCCATTCCCATCGCCAAGCTTGCTGAACAACTGCTTTGTCGTCGTATGGGCATCGTCTCTGAAGAAGGGCAAGTCACAGAAGCGGCCATCACCAAGTTCGCTGACATGTTTCAGGGGCGCTTGCCGGACATCACTATTGCTGCTTTGCGTGCTCTTTTTATGCTGGACTGTGATCTTGCCACGGCTGTAGAGGATGCCCTTGTGCAGCACGGCGGAGAGGGAGGCCCTGACATGAGCACGCCCACTGCAGGTGAAGCCTGAACATCGCTGCTCTGACCAAGATGTAGTCTAGTTTCTCATGTTAGATCAATCAAGTCCTGTATGTACGCCTGTTTGCAGTGGCACCTGTGTGCTGCTGATGCCGGTCCTGGCGAGACCAGAGATGTTCTGTTCGTGTCTAGCTTGTCATGGCTATTGTGTTAGTCCTGGTGATGTTAGTCCAGAGGTGTCCCCTGTGTTCTTATGTTAGACACAAATCTATCAATCCTATGCTGGAATGTACGTGGGCTAAACTGCCCAGATCGCCGCGCTACCGTCCATGAAACCATTGCTTCTTCCTCATGTCAACTAGTATGCATCCAAGAGTCGAAGCTTCAATCTGTTGACCCCTTCTTAGCGGCGTATCTTGGTGGACAGCGCCTAAAGAGCTTTGCCCAAAGGCCTGCTGATGGTACAAAAGGTGGCATTTTGCTGCTATGGGATGACTCTGTGGTCACGGTGACAAATGTGCAAATTGGTGTCTACTTCCTCTCGGCGACAGTGGCCATCAACAACTATGGCGACGACAAAACTTTTAAGCTAACCACAGTGTATGGACCAACCCGTAGCATTAACAAGGATGCTTTCTATCTTGAGCTGACTTCAGAAAAGCCTCCGCCTGGAACCAAATGGCTAGTAAATGGTGATTTCAATCAAATCTATCGTGCCAGGGACAAAAACCGAGCCAACGTCGACCGTAGCCGTCTCGTGCGGTTCCGCAACGCCCTCAACACATGTGAGCTCAAGGAGATACACATGCAAAACAGAAAATTTACTTGGAGCAATGAACAAAGTAACCCGACGATGAGCAAGCTAGACAGCTTCTTTTGCAATGAAGACTGGGACATCGAGTTTGCCACGCACATTCTGCATGCACTCTCCTCATCACTTTCTGACCATTGCCCACTTCTACTTGCTAATGATGTCGGACCAAAGAAGCCTAAATCCTTCCGTTTTGAAAATTACTGGACAAAGATGCCAGGGTTTCAACGTGTCGTCTCCGAGGCATGGACTGAAATTTCTTGTCACGTCGAACCATATCAGCGGCTATTTCACAAGCTAAAGAGAACAGGCCAAAAACTGTGCTCCTGGAGCAAGACCCTTTTCTCGAACTCCAAGGTTCAACTCCACATGGCTCTTGAGGTTATCCTTCGCCTTGACCTCGCGCAAGAACAAAGAGAGCTAAGTCTAGAGGAAAGGGACCTTCGGAAAAGATTAAAAAGAAGGATCATTAGTTTGGCGGTGCTCGAAAAATCCAGGAAAAGACAAAAACTCGAGGATCACAAACCTTAAAGAAGGAGACGCCAACACCCGTTATTTCCACCTACGTGTCAATCATCGAAGGAGGAAAAACTTCATTCATCGCCTCAAACACAATCAGGGTTGGGTCACCTCACACGAAGACAAAGAGAAGATTGTTCATAGCCACTTCAAGAACATAGCCAAAAAAGGCCCTGCTCGTAACATTGACGTCAATTGGGGATTGCTGCCAACTCCTAATTGCAATCTACAGGGCCTGGACGAGGCATTCACTGAAGAGGAGGTCAAAGCTGCGGTGTTTCAATTGCCGGGAGACAAGGCACCCGGACCGGATGGCTTCACAACCACTTTCTTCAAAGCGTGCTGGAATACAATCAAGCCAGACATCATGCTGGCAGTCAATCGTTTCTCCAATCTTCAGACTGCTCACCTTCACTGGTTGAACTCGGCCGATGTTGCTCTCATTCCGAAGAAGGATGGTGCCGAGGATATTTCCGACTTCCGCCCTATAAGCCTAATTCATGCCATTGCAAAGATCATTGCTAAGATGATGTCCAACAGGCTGGCACCTCATATGAATGATCTGGTCTCTCAAGCTCAAAGTGCTTTCATCAAGAAGAGATGTATTCATGACAATTTCATGTACGTGCGCAACCTTGCCAGACGCTTGCATCGCAACAAGTCCCCGGCTCTTTTGTTCAAGCTCGACATCAAGAAAGCGTTTGATTCGGTGCGGTGGGACTATCTCCTGGACTTGCTGAACCATCTTGGTTTCCCACCCCGGTTCCGTGGCTGGGTGTCTGCCCTCTTGTCTACAGCCTCGTCGCGCGTTCTACTAAATGGTGTGCCGGGCGACCCCTTCAGACTTGGACGTGGGCTCAGACAAGGGGACCCCCTATCCCCCCTTCTCTTTGTGTTGGCCATTGATCCATTACATCACATCCTGGAGAAGGCCACTTCGCAAGGTCACCTTCATCCTATTGGCGGACATATGCCGATCCGGGCTTCTCTTTACGCAGATGATGCTGCTGTTTTCATTGCCCCACTCAAGGAGGACGTCAATTTCTTTGCTGCTACCCTTGAGAGCTTTGGAGATATTTCGGGCTTGATGACAAATTGCTCCAAAAGCTTGGTCGCCCCAATTAGATGCGACAATGTGGACCTTCCGGATATTCTACAATCTTTTCCGGCTCAACGATCCACCTTCCCGGTGAAGTATCTTGGATTACCATTGACTGTGAAGCGCCTAAAGAGAATTCACTTTCAGCCTCTAGAGGACAAGATCGCGGCCCAGCTCACTCCTTGGATGGGAAAGCATGTTGCAGCCCCTGGAAGGATGGTTCTTGTTAAGTCGGTCATCACGGCCATCGCCATTTACTATATGACGGCTCTAAATCTTCCGGTTGAAGTTGTGAAAAAGATCGATGCCCTCCGGCGTGCTTATCTCTGGGCTGGTTGTGACAAGGTCACGGGTGGGAAATGTAAGGTCAACTGGGATCAAGTTTGCAAGTCAAAGTTGCATGGGGGTCTTGGGATCCTAAATCTTCAGAAGTTTGCGGCTGCTCTTCGTCTCCGTTGGCTGTGGTTTGACTGGCAGGACCCGATCAGGCCTTGGTCGGGCTTGGGCTTCCCTTGCGACAAGAATGATCAAAACATCTTTGCGTCGGCCTCCAAGGTTCAGGTGGGTGACGGTCTTCGTGCCTCCTTCTGGGAGTCAGCTTGGCTAGATGGCATCAGACCCAAAGATATTGCTCCCAAAATTTACGACATCTCCAAAAAGAAGAACTCTTCCGTTCATAAGGCTTTGCTCAATGGCTTCTGGATCTCCCAGGTGAATGTTGCCTCGGGCATCACCACTGAGCACATTGTCCAGTTTGTTGCGCTTTGGGACAGACTCACCCACATTCAGTTAAACCCAGACATGCCAGACTCCATCACTTGGAAACTAACTACTAATGGCCACTATTCCGCAGCCTCGGCATACAGGGCTCAGTTTCTTGGCTTGGTGGACACGGATATGAATCAAAATGTGTGGAAGAACTGGGCGCCCCCAAAGTGTAAGTTTTTCGCTTGGCTTGTCATCAGTAATAGAATTTGGACGGCTGACAGACTCCTCCGCCGTGGGTGGCCGAATTGCAATCTCTGCCCACTATGCCAATAAGTTCCGGAATCGGCGGCCCACCTCCTTTTCCAATGTCGGTATACCATCCGAATCTGGGACATGATCAAAGGTTGGCTGGCGCTTCATGATGTTCAACCCGATGAGTGGATTGCTCTGGACTCGGTTAAGGATTGGTGGACTCGGAATGCCACAAAGCAAACTCTGTCGAGAAGGCCGCTTATCTCGCTGATGATGAAGCTATACATATATCGCTGTAGGCTTTGTAGCTGTAGATCGCAGCCTATATATCTTCGTCTCAAGGCTCTATACGTATATTTTTTTTGAACTGAACGAAACGGCCGATTCGAATGACAAAGATTTCACGTCAAGTTTGCAGAGAAGAAGCGCAATCAATCCGATCCCCTATCTCATTCCGCACACAAGCACTACGGAAGCTCGCGACAGGCACGCACTGACAGCCGTAGCTTTCGAGTGGGATCCACGCATGCCTATACTACTTTATGTTTATGGTGAGGGAGAGGGGGAGTATATGCGTCGATATCAGCAGTTCAGTACATGAAGGATATATATATTCCTGCTAGGTATATAAAACGAAAAAAAAGAGGTCACGATCGACGCACTCGTGCCAATGTAGCAAATGGCCTATCGAGCTAGCTAGCTACCCCCTCAATTACAAGCTCCTGTTTGGATCGGTTTTTGGTAGCCTTTGCTTTTCAGGGACGCCAGCCCACCCACCAAAAACACCAGCCGGCCAGACGCACGCATCGGCATCGACCACCCAGTTCTTGATCGATCATCCCCACAGCACAGCACGCAGTGTATCTGTGGGCGATCTAGCTAGCCTTTCCCCAGTTTGCTTGTTCATCCGGGTCTCCTCGACCTTTTGCGTGGATTGGGGGCACGACTGAAAGATAGCGCGAAACCGGCAACACGGACACGATCGGCGCAGACAGGCCTGCCGGCCGGGGGATCAAATCGGTCGATGGATGGATGGCGATCTGCAAAGGAATATTGGCTGGCTGGCTGGCGCTTTTGGTGGCGTGGGCGTGGATTTATGGCGCCATGGCCAATACGGGAGCGGGACGGCAGCAGAATGCAGATCTAGGCCAAGGATACGCGCATACGGAGTAGTATGCCGTAAAGGATAGCCGGGGGAATGTGTTGCTTTCGCGTTTCCCGTTCAGGGCCTGGCCTCATCGGTGCAGCTGGACCGGGAGCTTTTTCCTTGTTTGTCTTGGCCGCGTCGCTGCCGGCGTCGACTGTGTGTTGTGCATGTGGGTGTGCAACTCGGCCACTGGTCCTCCATACGGGCCATGTCTGGCCCCAACCATCAAGCGCTGTGCTGCTGTGCTGCTGTGCTGACCGTATGGTACGTGCGTGCGTGGACCTCATTTTGGGCTGGAGATCCGTTGAAAGAGGGTACCGAGAGCTGAAGATCCGTTGCTGGTTGACGCGCGGTTCCGCCTACTACGTGCGCACGCCGGCCAGCCGGCCGCGGGAAGAAGAAGTGGCCATTGGTCATTGGTCAAGTCAGGCAGGCTGCTGCACTACCACTACGTGCGTACGTGCGTACGTGCTGCCGACGGAGAAAGGCCTCCCTTCCGACGGCGGCCTGGCGTGCACCGCATTTTCGGGCGCCCACCATGCGGCCAAAATTGGCGCGCGACGCCTAGTACACGCGTGTCAGCGCACGAGGTACTAGCACCGAGTACTGCTAGTACACGCTTAAATTTTTGCGCACCACCAATGGCGACGATCTGTCCACGCACGTACCCTAGGCACGGCGAGGTCCTGCCGCTGCCGCTAGTGGGAGAGCCCTAGGGGCGGGCGGCCGGGATGTGTCAGGAGTTTATGGCGTGCCGGGCGGCCGGGAGACTGCGGTCCGCGAGGGAATTCCGCGCCCCATCGTATCCCCAAGCGAGCCCTAGCCCTAGGCGCAGGACGTGGATGCGTGCGTAGTCCACGTGCATGCATCGATCCCCCTCTGTTTCTCGGCTTCTCTCTCGGCGCGGACAGTGAAGCTCCGTGAACGAGGGGGGGGGGGGGGGGGGGGGGGGGGGGGGGCTGCGATGAGTGCTTCCGGTCGCAATGGCCAGTGGTGTCGACACGTCGCGCTAGGGTCCCGTCGTGTCTCGCTCTTGGTACCTAGGATGCATGTGTCTGCTCCTTTCCCTCCGCCCAGCGGTGAATGAATGAGTGCGTACGGGATCCTAGTAGAATCAGAAAAGACCCCGCGCCAGCATTCTGAACGTGGTCTCAAAAGCATCCAAACTTTGCAGACGGAAAATGGCTAGTGTTGTGTCGCCGCAGAATGGTTTTGTTTACGAGTGTTCTACTGTTTAATTCAGTTGAAAAAAAGTTGGAAAAAGAAAAGAAGTAAAACGAAAGCCACGTATCAAGGCAAGCAGGGCTTCAGACCGGTTTGACACTGCACATCTCGGATAAACACAGCCGAGAGCAACAGAGAGGTCGAGATCAACGGGCAGCGTGCAATCGTGAACAATCTTCAGCAGCAGCAGAAGATTGCAGTAGGTAAGATAAGGTAGATTGCATTCAGGTTTGCATTCATCTCTGCTTGAGGAAGGATCCCAGTGCCGCTTCCCGTATTTTGAGTTCCTCGGCCGGTGATGAAGGAGCAGTTACTTCAGCAGCCAGCTTATGATCAGAGCCCATGTCAACAAGTGCGTGATCCATAGGAAAGACCTCCCGTTTTTCATGGATTTGAGTTCACCCCCACGCAAGGGGGAGGGGTGCTTGAAGCACATGACAGAAGTTGATCACTTTCTCCTCGACCACCTTCAAAAAGAGAAGGCTTCACTTCTTCAGAGTTCTCATAATGATGCCCCAAACCTGTTTTAAAAATCATGTCATTTCTAAAGCTCCACAAGCTCCGAAGTACAGTAGCACAAATGATGTCATTTTTACACAGCAGAGATATGCATGTCTAATATCGTATAATAAGAAGTGAAGCACAAATGAAGTCATTTTTACGCAGCAGAGATATGCATGTCTAATATCGTATAATAAGAAGTGAAGCACAAATGATGTCATTTTTACGCAGCAGAGATAATAGCTCCAAAGTACAGTAGCACAAATGATGTCATTTTTACACAGCAGAGATAATAGCAACATATGACCCAAACGCCTTCATTACCATTCATTTTGTCACGTCAAAACAGATGACATAAACGAGAATCTTTTTGGTTTTCGGCTTAAAAATATTTTATCTCATAATTAAAAAATCCAATTAAAAATCCGTTTTCACCATTAAATCCGTCTCGACGAGATCTTCAAAACTAGATCTCATGTTGATATGTTTCGACGGTTTTTTTGCCAAAAGTTGTCACGATGTTTACATTGTAGTTGCCATACTGTTTACACTAAAGTTGCCATGTGACAATTTTAGTTTATAGATTATGGCAATTTTAGTATTTTGACTAGGGCAATTCCAGTATTTTGACCAAAGAATTTATTTTTTTATGAACCATGGCAATTTTAGTTTATGGTTCATGGCAAGTCTAGTTTCTTAATTCCCGTTTTATAATATGTCAAAATTTACTTTTAGATGTAGAAGAAAAAATAGCTGAAACATATCATGGCAATCTCAGTGTAAACAACATGGCAATTCATGTGTAATACACAAGGCAATTTTTAACCCCCAAAAAATGTCATCAAAACATATTGATATGAGATCTAGTTTCGAAGATCTCGTGGTGATGGATTTAATGGTGAAAACGGATCTTTAATCAGATTTTTCATTTAAGAGATAAAATATTTTAAAAACTGGAAATCCAAAAATATTCCCAGATGCATGCGGTGACGTGGCGCAATCTATGTGTTGTAGGGCATGTGGGCGGGTATTGCTCCCACCACAAGTGTGGGCATTATCAACGTCCTTAATTTATTTACATTAGTATAATATTCCATTTGTTTTTATTTAAGTTAATGTTCTTGCTTTAGCTTTGGCTCTATGTAAGTTGCATGTTTTAAATTTTTGGGTAAGTCAATTTTCGGAATGTTCATTCTTTTGTCCAGATTCGTGTTGTCTTTTTCCCTGGTGTACTTGCCCCTGTCAGCTGATTTTTTTATTGGGCTTGCAGCCTAGTACTCGTTGCCCGTTTTTTCTATCTCATGCGTTTTTTTGTTTGTTCTTTTTTCTTCTTAGGTTCTTTTTCCTTTTTCCTTTATAGGTAGTATTGGGATTATAGGTGATTGTAAATGCACTCACACAAGGAGTATATGTTATATGTGTGTAAACTATACTAGAGTGCGAAAACTGAACTATTATTTGCATATGTAAAAAGTGCATTTTCATCACAAAGTTGTGAGCAAGTTTTTTAAGGTTTTAATTTCTATTCTACCCAACCAATGTCATTAAATCATTCTTCGTAAAAATTTACTATTATAATTTATTTATTTATTTATTCATATTTAAGGGTAATACCAATGACACTAATTCATTCTTCTTAGAGTATTTTCTTTGCAAAAAAATCCATTATTATGGGCTTATTTTTGCATATTATTAAGATGCGTTATTTGCCTGTAAACTGTGTGAAAATTTATTCATTATTTATTTATTTCATTTTGTTTGTTCTTAAAGGGCACGAATGCCACCCTTTCATATATTTTTCTTACAAACATCTTTTTTTGTAACTATACACACAAGTACTATATAATATGTATGTAAATTATACTAGAGTGCGAAAATTGGACATAGATTTGGTGAACATAGTTCCACACGCACCCCCTATGAATTAAAAATTCAAGAAAAAACTTAGAAAAAATAAAAATCTTAATTTTATGTAGCATTCTTAGTCGACTAGTGTACTCACGTATGAAGTTTCATTAAGAAATGACATTCATGGCATTCTGGGGAAAATGACAAAATTGAAGATATATTAGAAAATCACTGTTTGATAAATAACAAGGTTTCAATGTATTTTCTTCACTAAGAATACCACGGGTGTCAATTCTTCACGAAACTTCACATCTGTGTGGAATGGTCGACAATTTTGATAACAAAATTTCAGGATTTTTGAATCCCTTTACTATTTTTTTGAATTTACTATTCATGTAGGTGCGTGTGGAACCATCTTCACCTTTGTATCTTCCTCGAAAATTACACTATTATATGCTTATTCTATTTATTTCATTTCCCTTCTTATTTTGAGGATAATACCAATTCCAGTAATTCATTCATTCTTGGAAAACTTATTGTTTGTGAAAATTTCACTATTATATGCTTATTGTTGCATATTAGGAAAAAAAACAATTTTTGTGTAAATTGTGTGCATAATTTTCCGTTATTTATTTACTATTTTTTCTTAAAGGATAATATCAATGCCAATAATTGATTCTTTCTTAGAAAAAAATCCTGTATATTTTGTTCCTTTATTTTCATCTTTGTCTTGTATCTTACCAGGGTCAGTCTCTGTTATGTTTCAGACTAAGACCACAGATCTGATGGGCTTCTGTTTTGTGGTTGCAAAGGGTCAAGAGTTCCTTAGCAAATTGATGCAAGTTGGTTATGATTATGTTGCACTGGAGAAAAATAAAAACTTGCCCAAATTTTTTTTAGCGCCTTGTCCCTAGCCGATCCCTTTATTTTAGTATGTCTTTATTTACTGAGATGAAAATGACACACAGAAATATGTTTGTTTTTCTCGCGTGTGCTAAACTGTATTGCTCCTTTTTATCGTTGTTGCTTAGGCTGTGTTTGACAGCAAAGGGTGAAATAAACCAAAGTATCCAAAACTGCAGTAATTTTGCCTGTAGCTGTGAGATACCATGGTTTTACCAAAACACAGTATTTTAGAGTATTCACAATACATAGAACCTGTTTGGCTGTTGCCGCAGAACGCTGTAAATTTTGCTGCATAGCCGTTGCTTTCGAACACTCCAGCAGTTACCTAGCCGTTGCGTCAGAGCAAGCACGCCCAGCTAGCCGGCCGTTTGAATACTACTTCTGTTGCATTTTTGTAGCTAGCTAGCGGGCTATCCCTTAACATCTGCATGCATAACAACCGAAGCTAATTAACGGCTAGCTTGTATAAGAAAGGAGATCTCATACAAAAAGAGCACCCACAGCACATCCTCGCCTGTGACTCACCTGGTGGCGAAGCTACACATAGAAGGATCAGCTTGGCCTTCTTTGCGTCACCATCGAGGCGCAGCGGAGCTACGCGTGGAGGTGGCGACCCACCACGGCGTAGTTGGCCAGTCGTCTGCATCACTGTCGAGGGGCACGAAGATCTCCGCAAGGACTGGAATCGCGCAGCGATGCTCAGCGCATTCACTTGATCTTTGCATCGTCTCTCTCCTCTGTAAGTCCTCCTAATTGCTCCATCCATGTAGGGTAATTTTTTGAAGCGTAAACACCGAGAAGATGATGAGTTGGCCATCATTTAAGCCGTATACCCACGCGAGAGAGGTTCAAGAAATCGCCAACGTATTCACACTTTCATCCTTACGGGACATAAGTACGCGAGAGAAGTTTTGGAGGGTCATGAATTGAGATGTAAAAGAGATTTTCGAATGGAAAAATATGTATTCCATAATTTGGTTAAGTGCTTCCGAGAGAGACAACTTCTACAAGATGAGAGGCTTGTTTCCGTGGAAGAACAAGTAGCAATATTCTTATACACCCTTTCGGCGAATGCAAGCAACCGTACTCTACAAGGGCGATTTCAACATAGTGGTCAGACTATAAGTACATATTTCAATAAAGTGCTACAAAGCATCATGGCATTATCTAGACGGCTGATACAGTTGCCACCAATTAATGTTCCTTTAAAAGTTTCAAGCAACCCTAAGTTCATGCCGTACTTTCAGGTATGCATCTTGTAGTTATTACATATAATTTATAAATATTGTTAACTATTTCTCATCAGTATTTCTTATCTTCATGAAGGATTGTATCGGAGCAATTGATGGGACGCATGTTCCGATTAGCATATCTCCGAGACTACAAGACCCATATCGCAATAGAAAAGGAACATTATCACAAAATGTCATGGTGGCATGTAATTTTGAAAATCAATTCGTCCATGTCAGTGCGGGCTGGGAAGGTTTAGCTTCTGATGCTCGAGTGCTACAAGATGCACTAGAAAACAATTTCTATGTGCCAGAGGGAAAATTTTAATTGGTTGATGCAGGATATGCAAATACACCTAATTTTATTGCACCCTACCGGAATGTCAGGTACAATCAAGTTCTTCTATTACAACAACAACTCTAAAGTGCAAATACACCTATCTTCATTATTTTTTGAAATTTCAGGTACCATTTGAACGAGCAAGCTAGATGCAACCAAAGGCCACAAAATGCTAAAGAGCTATTCATTCTCAGACATGCACAATTGCGTAATCACATAGAGCGTATCATTGGCGTTGTGAAGAAGCGTTTCCTAGTATTGAAGTGTGCTTCACATTACCCAATTGAATCTCAACCTGATATTGTCATAGCATGTTGTGCACTTCATAACTTTATTTGCAATCACAAGGGGGGAGAACAATGGTTTGACCAAGTTGGCTCCAATATTGACCCAACAAATATAGTTGATATTCCAAGTGGGGATGCAAAATACAGAAGTGATGTACAATCTCTCAATGAGCGGCGTGCATTGGGTCATTCAAAAAGGGATCAAATTGCTGAATCCATGTGGAAAGACTACTGTGAGTATCTGCAGGAGCGCGCTAGAAGAAATAGTGCATGACTTGTGGAATTGTTGAAGCTAGAATAAAACTCATATGATCAGTAGAATCTTTTTTACAAAATAATGTACTAGCTTTCTCATTCATTAATAATGTACTTTACATTTCTATGAGTAGATATGTAATGTAAGATGCAACTATCAACAATAGTGATGTGTCCTCTATAATGCAATTTTCTTCTGAACAACTAATCAAATGCGCGACACCCACCAAAAAAAGTATTGCACTATACATCACACATGTACTGCCACCTACACAGCAGGAGCACAAATAACATGGCAGAACTAACAAAAAATTTAAGGACTGCACTTTCATGAAATGAATCAGAGCACCGTCAAAACCAAATTTAGTGCTGAAAAAATGTATGCTGAGATACATTGGTAATCCTCTTTTTATTCATGGCACAATACACATGTATGCTGAGATACATTCATGTTCCTCTTTTTATTCATGGTGCAGTGCACATTGATATCTTTTGAACAAAAGCATAAACCTAAAATAATATGAACCAATAAACAAATAATATACTATCAAAGAATTTTCTTTTTCGTACAAAAGAACTAGAATGAATTGCTACTTTAAATTTGACGGCCAAGCACTTTCTTGAGGATCTCCAGAACAACATCATGCTCCACTGTCATGAAAATTTCATGGTCAACTCTTTCTCCTTTCAGATACTCAATCATCTTCAGATGTTCACTTGCTGAGAGATCTGGTATGGTCTTAAGTTTGGCAATGCAATAAGGATCTTTGTCAGGATCCTTTTTTCCATCAGCGCCATTTTCACGTCTCTATAGCTCTCAATTTGCTTCGTCTTTACATCCACATAGGTTTTAAGTTCTTCTTTTCTAACTGCAACCAGATCTTCAATCGCTGTGTCTTTGCCTTTCTTAGCCTTACCTTCATCATTGCCTTTAGAAGTCCTAGCCTTTTTCATAGGTGGTGGGTCAGGAAGTGTGTTCATGTCTTCATTGGGAAATTGGTTACTAATATTCTCCATACATTCTCTGTTCTCAACAGGAAATACTTCAACATCGTCACCATATATGCCTTGACTCCACTCATAATGTTGATCTTCAAAGCTTGGAGCCGGTAAGGTTGGACTAGGCGAATTAAGCCTAGCGGCATTTAGAACTTGTTGTGTGAAGGTTTCCCCTTGTGGCAAATCTGTAGCTGAACTTCTCTTCTCTTCAACCTGATCAGTTGTTGTCGGCGTCCTGGGAACGGGGGTCCCCAGACTTGCCTGCCTGCGGCCCACGGCGTGGCTCCACTAGCGGCCCTGTACGGCCCATCTTCGCCAGCAAACACTCAAGACCCTCGCGAGGCGGACGACACAAGACCTCCTCGGGGGCGGCCTCACCAGGCTGGCTCGTGAGGGGCGGAGAGATCAAGGCAAGGGGCACCTCGCGAGGTTTCCGTGACGCAAGCCATGACGACCGGAGCCAGGCAGGCGCCAGGTGGGCGCCAGCGCGCACAGTTTCCTCGTTTCCTCTTTGGTGCTAAAGAGGCAAGCGCAGACGAGGAGTCCCGAGGCATCAGGCAAAGGTTTCCATATCAGTGCAACGAGACCAGGACTAGCAGGATGGCAGGACGGAGGTCACCGCGGAGCCCAAGACGGCGTTATCACCAGAGCCTTTGGCAGGCGAAGACCACCTTTAGTCAGGATAACTTGTACTAGTTTTCTGAGTGGAGCTTTGAGCAAGGAGATCGAAAATGGCAGCAAGATGAGCTAGAACTCGTGCTTGAGCTGGTTGGTGATTTTTTTGGGAGGAAGGAGTGTGTGGTTGCTGGAATAAGTGGAGGGGGGCCATCAGGGGCCCACGAGGCAGGGGCGCCCAGGGGGGTGGGTGCGCCCTGGACCCTTGTGGCCAGGTGCTTACTCCCCCTGATGTGTTCTCAGTGCCAAATATTCTCAAATATTCTAGAAAAAAATCATATTTAATTTTCGGGGCATTTGGAGAACTTTTATTTTCAGGGTATTTTTTTATTGCAAGGATAATTCAGAAAACAGAGAGAAAATACTATTTTTGCTTTATTTATTCTAAATAACAGAAAGTAAAAGGAGGGTACAGAAGGTTGTGCTTTCTAAATTCATCCATCTCATGCTCATCAAAAGGAATCCACTAACAAGGTTGATCAAGTCTTGTTAACAAACTCATTCCGAATAACATGGAACCGGAGAAATTTCGAATAACACTATGTTACCTCAACGGGGATATGCACATCCCCAACAATAAGAATATCATATTTTTTCTTGACAGTAGGAAGAGGAAATTCAAAACTTCCAATAGTAATTGTTGGAATTTTTCGAATAGAATTGATAGTGTGGACTTGAGGTTGTTTCTTCGGAAAGTGTACCGTATGCTCATTACCATTAACATGAAAAGTGACATTGCCTTTGTTGCAATCAATAACAGCCCCTGCAATATTCAAAAAAGGTCTACCAAGGATAATCGACATACTATCGTCCTCGGGAATGTCAAGAATAACAAAGTCCGTTAAAATAGTAACGTTTACAACCACAGCAGGCACATCCTCACAAATACCGACAGGTATAGCAGTTGATTTATCGGCCATTTGCAAAGATATTTCAGTAGGTGTCAACTTATTCAAATCAAGTCTATGATATAAAGAGAGAGGCATAACACTAACACCGGCTCCAAGATCACATAAAACAGTTCTAACATAGTTTCTTCTAATGGAGCATGGTATAGTTGGTACTCCTGGATCTCCTAGTTTCTTAGGTATTCCAGCCTTAAAGGTATAATTAGCAAGCATGGTGGAAATTTCAGCTTCCGGTATCTTTCTCTTATTTGTAACAATATCTTTCATATACTTAGCATAAGGATTCATTTTAAGCATATCAGTCATACACATACGCAAAAAGATAGGTCTAATCATTTCAGCAAAGCGCTCAAAATCCTCATCATCCTTTTTCTTGGATGGTTTAGGAGGAAAAGGCATGGGTTTCTGAACCCATGGTTCTCTTTCTTTACCGTGCTTCCTAGCAACGAAGTCTCTCTTATCATAACGTTGATTCTTTGATTGTGGGTTATCAAGATCAACAGCAGGTTCAATCTCTACATCATCGTTATTACTAGGTTGAGCATCAACATGAACATCATTATTAACATTATCACTAGGTTCATGTTCATCACCTGATTGTGTTTCAGCATCAGAAATAGAAATATCGTTGGGATTCACACGTGTGTCTACAACAGGTTCACTAGAAGCATGCAAAGTCCTATCATTTTTATTTTTCTTCCTTTTAGAAGGACTAGGTGCATCAACATTAGTTCTCTGAGAATCTTGCTCAATTCTCTTAGAGTGGCCTTCAGGATACGAAGGTTCCTGAGTCATTTTACCCCCTCTAGTCATAACTCTAACATCATTATCATTTTTCTTATTATTTAATTCATTGAGCAAATTATTTTGAGATTTAAGCACTTGTTCTACTTGAGTGGTAACCATAGAAGCATGTTTACTAATGAGTTTAAGTTCACCTTTAACTCTAGACATATAATCACTCAAGTGTTCAATCATATAAGCATTGAAGTTTTCTTGTTTAACTAAAATTATCAAACTCATCTAAGCATTGGCTAGCAGAATTATAGCAAGGAATATCACCTTCATCAAATATATAGAGAGAATTTACCTTTACTACCTGTGCAGGGTTATCAAGACCATGTATTTCTTCAATAGGTGGTAAATTCTTAACATCTTCAGCTTTAATACCTTTTTCTTTCATAGATTTCTTTGCCTCTTGCATATCTTCAAGACTGAGAAATAGAATACCCCTTTTCTTCGGAGTTGGCTTAGGAGTTGGTTCAGGAAGTGGCACAGTATTATCATGCATAGAAGTAGTTTCATCATAAGTATCATGCATAGCAGAAGTGGCATCATCAACTGTTGGAGATATGCCCTAGAGGCAATCATGTATGATGATATTTCCTATGTGTTTATGAATAAAGATAGTCCTTGGACATTATTAATGATGTGTATCAGCAAGTACGTGACTTGTTTGTGGGACTATGCATTGTATGATGACTGTCCAAAAAGTCCCTAGTCGAAAGGGCTGTGTGGACGCGCAGCCAATTAGGCTAGCATATGACACGGTCGATGGCTTGGTCTCACTAGCCATGGAGCATTGGATGCTAACCGGATAATATGGACTTGGAAAGGTCTGGTCGGATTCGACGTAGTCGGATCCGAGTCGAGATAAGGTCCGAATCGGAGAGACCCAACTATGAGACGCAGCGATATGTCATCTGTGAGTCTCCAGTACAACATACATTCTATGTCCTAAGACCTGAGCTGGCACATGTACTTGGGGTGGTGACGGACTTGCTTTGGGCCGACCAAACGCTACTCCGTTTCTGGGTAGTTACAAAGGTAGGTTTCCGGCTTGTCCAGACCCATGCTACGAGACATGGTCGAGCAAGATGTGATTTGCCCCTCCGATCAGGAGAGATATACTCTGGGCCCATCGTGTGATCCGACCAGGATGAGCATGGCCATGCAATAAGGATTATGAGATAATCCGGTTTGTGGTCGGCATCACTGAAACGAGAAAGAGGTCAGGCTAGCACAAGGATGACAGACTCGCCTTGAGCCCGACAACATATATCGTGTGGCAAAAGGAATGGAAGTATGATGTACAGGTTCGCTAACCAGCTTCATAGTCTGCTTGGTGTTCGGCATGCCTTGCTAGAGGCCTCTACCAACCGTGCAGTTCGGAGGTGATCTGAACTGCGACCAAGCCGACTTGAACCTAAGGGGTCGCGCGCTTAAGGGAAGGAACCTACGAGGTCGGATCCGAGGACACTGGTCGGATGTGATCCGAGTTGTATTCGGATTGTGGCCGAGTAGACTTATGGGCTTTAGGGCCCGTGCGAGGCCCAAGTGTTGAGCCCGCGACGGACGCCTATATAAAGTGGATGTGCCGCACACTCATGCGATTGATTGCTTCGGCGCTGTCACTAGGGTTTGCATGTGTTGCAAATAGCCACCTCCACTCACCGCCGGTTGTGTGATCGGACCTAGCAGTCCGCCGCACGACGTTCCTCATGCACGCGCGGATACCGTTAGAGGCGGTGCACTTGCGCCGCTCCGGTGAACCTGTACGTGGGAACCGGCAACCGGCTGTTCGAGGGAGATCAGACAAGGAGGAGACGATCCATGTGGACGCGCCGCCCCAACTCTTCTTCTGCTGCACGGCACTGCGCGTCTAGTTGTAACGAACTGTGATCCATCTCCCGTAGCATGTTCTTGGTTATTCTGCGCGTAAGAAACTTTAATTTGCAGTCGACGCACACTACCGTAGAACCCAACAGTGGTATCAGAGCCTCTGCTATAGGATTTGGATTCAGATCGTATGCATATTAGATATGTGGAGGCGGCAGATGAGATCTGTCGTCGTTTATGAGATTGGCTATGTGCACGGTTGATGAGATCAACTGCATATGGGGATCGATGAGGCTATGTTTTCTGTCAATCAGGGCCGATGAGGTCGTGACACAATCTACCCCTACCGGTCGGTTATCCGCCATCAGGGTTAATAGTGAAACATAAATCCGAATCTAAATCGGGACCGCCGTGTGCGTAGCGCCTTGTATTTTGTACACGATCACTCAAACCGGTAGAATGCGATTCTATGCATAACTTTATTTTGCAGGGTTTGATGTGAATAGTATGGCTCATGTGTATCTGATGCATGTGTGTAAATGATACATGGCATGCGTGTCATGTTTGTCAGCCGGCAGGAGCCAAAGTGCTGTCATTATATTGTATAACGACCTGCGTGTCGACTTGTGACTCTATGTAAAATTCACTACTAGTTTGTAGTAGTTGGATAATAGAGATCAGGTTGGTGGCTTGGCGTCCCGGCGTGACAAACAAGATGGAGTTCCTAGATGGTCATCGGAGTCGGAGCCGACCTGGAAGAACGTCCATGAAGGAGCCATACCATTTCACAATATATTTTATTTGTGATTGTTATGCTTCTTGTTTTCTATGCATGTTAGAATGGTAGAAAGATCCCTCATTAATATCAAGCGAATTGCCATCCCTGATGTTGCACCTTCGCACGTCAAGTACGTCTAGTAGTGGGCTCATAAAATTGGGGTGCTGCTAGGTGTCCTTGTGTTGGGGAACGTAGCAGAAATTCAAAATTTTCTACGCATCACCAAGATCAATCTATGGAGTTTACTAGCAACGAGGGGGAAGGAGTGCATCTACATACCCTTGTAGATCGCGAGTGGAAGCGTTCAAGAGAACGGGGTTGATGGAGTCGTACTCGTCGTGATCCAAATCACCGATGATCCTAGCGCCGAACGGACGGCACCTCCGCGTTCAACACACGTACGGAGCAGCAACGTCTCCTCCTTCTTGATCCAGCAAGGGGGGAGGAGAGGTTGATGGAGATCCAGCAGCACGACGGCGTGGTGGTGGAAGTAGCGGGATTCCAACAGGGCTTCGCCAAGCGCTGCGGGAGGAGGGAGGTGTGTCACGGGAGGGAGAGGGAGGCGCTAGGGCTTAGGTATTGCTGCCCTCCCTTCCCCCCACTATATATAGGGCCAAGGGATAGGGGGGGGGGCGCAGCCTTGGACCTTCCTCCAAGGAAGGGTGCGGCCAGGGAGGAGTCCTTCCCCCCCAAGGCACCTCGGAGGTGCCTTCCCCCTTTAGGACTCTCCCTTTTCCTTATCTCTTGGCGCATGGGCCTCTTGGGGCTGGTGCCCTTGTAACATATAGACCAAGGCGCACCCCCTACAGCCCATGTGGCCCCTGGGGCTGGTGGACCCCTTGGTAGACCCCCGGACCCCTTTCGGCACTCCCGGTACAATACCGATAAAGTGCGAAACTTTTCCGGCGACCAAAATAAGACTTCCCATATATAAATCTTTACCTCCGGACCATTCCGGATCTCCTCGTGACGTCCGGGATCTCATCCGGGACTCCGAACAACTTTCGGGTTACCGCATACTAATATCTCTATAACCCTAGCGTCACCGAACCTTAAGTGTGTAGACCCTACGGGTTCGGGAGACACACAGACATGACCGAGACGACTCTCCGGTCAATAACCAACAGCGGGATCTGGATACCCATGTTGGCTCCCACATGCTCCTCGATGATCTCATCGGATGAACCACGATGTCGAGGATTCAATCAATCCCGTATACAATTCCCTTTGTCTACCGGTATGGTACTTGCCCGAGATTCGATCGTCGGTATCCCGATACCTTGTTCAATCTCGTTACCGGCAAGTCTCTTTACTCGTTCCGTAACACATCATCCCGTGATCAACTCCTTGGTCACATTGTGCACATTATGATGATGTCCTACCGAGTGGGCCCAGAGATACCTCTCCGTTTACACGGAGTGACAAATCCCAGTCTCGATTCGTGGCAACCCAACAGACACTTTCGGAGATACCTGTAGTGCACCTTTATAGCCACCCAGTTACGTGGTGACGTTTGGTACACCCAAAGCATTCCTACGGTATCCGGGAGTTGCACAATCTCATGGTCTAAGGAAATGATACTTGACATTAGAAAAGCTCTTAGCAAACGAACTACACGATCTTGTGCTAGGCTTAGGATTGGGTCTTGTCCATCACATCATTCTCCTAATGATGTGATCCCGTTATCAACGACATCCAATGTCCATGGTCAGGAAACCTTAACCATCTATTGATCAACGAGCTAGTCAACTAGAGGCTTACTAGGGACATGGTGTTGTCTATGTATCCACACATGTATCTGAGTTTCCTATCAATACAATTCTAGCATGGATGATTATCGTGAACAAGGAAATATAATAATAACCAATTTATTATTGCCTCTAGGGCATATTTCCAACAGTCTCCCACTTGCACTAGAGTCAATAATCTAGTCCACATCACCATGTGATTAACACTCATAGGTCACATCACCATGTGACCAACACCCAAGAGTTTACTAGAGTCAACAATCTAGTTCACATCACCATGTGATTAACACTCAATGAGTTCTGGTTTGATCATGTTATGCTTGTGAGAGAGGTTATTAGTCAACGGGTCTGAATCTTTCAGATCTGTGTGTGCTTTACGAATATCTATGTCATCTTGTGGATGCTACCACGCGCTATTTGGAGCCATTTCAAATAACTGCTCTACTATACGAATCCGGTTTACTACTCAGAGCCATCCGGATTAGTGTCAAAGTTCGCATCGACGTAACCCTTTACGATGAACTCCTTTTCACCTCCATAATCGAGAAAATTCCTTAGTCAACTAGATACTAAGGATAAGTTCGACCGCTGTCATGTGATCCATTCCCGGATCACTATTGTACCCCTTGACCAACTCATGGCAAGGCACACTTCATGTGCGGTACACAGCATAGCATATTGTAGAGCCTATGTCTAAAGCATAGGGGACGACCTTCGTCCTTTCTCTCTTCTGCCGTGGTCAAGCTTTGAGTCTTACTCAATTTCACACCTTATAACTCAGGTAAGAACTCCTTCTTTGACTGATCTATTTTGAACTCTTTCAAAATCATGTCAAGGTGTGTGTTCTTTGAAAGTATCATCGGGCGTCTTGATCTATCTCTATAGATCTTGATGCCCAATATGTAAGCAGCTTTTATCCAAGTCTTCCTTTGAAAAACTCCTTTCAAACGACCCTTTATGCTTTCCAGAAATTTTACATCATTTCGGATCAACAACATGTCATTCACATATACTTATCAGAAATGTTGTAGCACTCCCACTCACTTTATTGTAAATACAAGTTTCTAACAAACTTTGTATAAACCCAAAAACTTTGATCACTCCATCAAAGCGTATATTCTGACTCCGAGATGCTTGCTCTAGTCCATGGAAGGATCGCTGGAGCTAGCATACCTTTTAGCATCCTTAGGATCGACAAAACCTTTCTGATTGTATCACATACAACCTTTCCTTACGAAAACTGGTAAGGAAACTTGTTTTGACATCCATCTGCCAGATTTCATAAATGCAGCTAATGCTAACATGATTCCGACGGACTTAAGCATCGCTACGGATGAGAAAATCTCATCGTAGTCAACTCCTTGAACTTGTGGAAATACTCTTTGCCACAAGTCGAGCTTCATAGATGGTAAATTACCGTCCATGTCCGTCTTCTTCTTAAAGATCCATTTATCTCGGATTTCATGGCTTCTAACCATTTGTCGGAATATGGGCCCACCATCGCTTCTCCATAGCTCGTAGGTTCATTGTTGTCTAACACCATGACTTTCAAGACAGGATCACGTACCACTCTGAAGTAGCACGCATCCTCGTCGTCCTACGAGGTTTGGTAGTGACTTGATCTGAAGTTTCATGATCACTATCATAAGCTTCCACTTCAATTGGTGTAGGTGCCACAGGAACAACTTCCTGTGCCCTGCTACACACTAGTTGAAGTGACGGCTCAATAACCTTATCAAGTCTCCACCATCCTCCCACTCAATTCTTTCGAGAGAAACTTTTCCCCGAGAAAGGACCTCTTTCTAGATGCAATCACTTTTGCTTCCAGATCTGAAATAGGAGGTATACCCAACTGTTTTGGGTATTCTATGAAGATGCATTTATCCGCTTTGGGTTCGAGCTTATCAGCTTGAAACTTTTTCACATAAGCATCGCAGCCCCAAACTTTTAAGAAACGACAACTTAGGTTTCTCTAAATGGTGTCGTCTCAACGAAATTGCGTGGTGCCCCTTTTTAAAGTGAATGCGGTTGTCTCTAATGCCCAACCCATAAACGATAGTGGTAATTCGATAAGAGACATCATGGTATGCACCATATCCAATAGGGTGCAGCTATGATGTCCGGACACACCATCACACTATGGTGTTCCAGGCGGTATTAATTGTGAAACACTTTCCACAATGTCTTAATTGCGTGCCAAACTCGTAACTCACATACTCATCTCTATGATCATATCACAGACATTTTATCCTCTTGTCACGAGGATCTTCAACTTCACTCTAAAATTACTTGAACCTTTCAATAATTCAGACTTGTGTTTCGTCAAGTAAATACACTCAGCATCTACTCAAATCATCTGTGAAGTAAGAACATAACGATATCCACTGCATGCCTCAACACTCATTGGACTGCATACATCAAAATGTATTACTTCCAATAAGTTGCTCTCTTGTTCCATCTTACTGAAAACGAGGACTTTCAGTCATCTTGCCCATGTGGTATGATTTGCATGTCTCAAGTGATTCAAAATCAAGTGAGTCCAAACGATCCATCTGCATGGAGTTTCTTCATGCATATATACCAATAGACATGGTTCGCATGTCTCAATCTTTCAAAAACGACTGAGTCCAAAGATCCATCTACATGGAGCTTCTTCATGCGTTCTATACCAATATGACTCAAGTGGCAGTGCCACAAGTATGTGGTACTATCATTACTATCTTATATCTTTTGGCACGAACATGTGTATCACTGCGATCGAGATTCATTTTAGGTGCAAGACCATTGAAGGTATTATTCAAATAAACAGAGTAATCATTATTCTCCTTAAATGAATAACCGTATTGCGATAAACATAATCCAATCATGCTCAACGCAAACACCAAATCTCGATGGTAGAGGGAGCATGCGATGCTTGATCACATCAACCTTGGAAACACTTCCAACACATATCGTCATCTCACCTTTAGCCAGTCTCCGTTTATTCCGCAGCTTTTATTTCGAGTTACTAACACTTAGCAACCGAACCGGTATCTAATACCCTGGTGCTGCTAGGAGTACTAGTAAAGTACACATTCATATAATGTATATCCAATATATACTTCTGTCGACCTTGCCTGCCTTCTCATCTACCAAGTATCTAGGGTAGTTCCGCTTTAGTGACCGTTCCCTGATTACAGAAGCACTTAGTCTCGGGTTTGGGTTCAACCTTGGGTTTCTTCACTAGAGCAGCAACTGATTTGCCATTTCATGAAGTATCCCTTCTTGCCCTTGCCCTTCTAGAAACTAGTGGTTTTACTAACCATCAACAATTGATGCTCCTTCTTGATTTCTACTTTCGCGGTGTCAAACATTGCGAATAGCTCAAGGATCATCATAACTATCCCTGATATGTTATAGTTCATCACGAAGCTCTACTAGCTTGGTGGCAGTGACTATGGAGAACCATCACTATCTCATCTGGGAGATTAACTCCCACTTGATTCAAGCGATTGTGGTATTCAGACAATCTGAGCACATGCTCAACGATTGAGCTTTTCTCCCTTAGTTTGCAGGCTTAAGAAACTTGTCAGAGGTCTCATACCTCTTGACGTGGGCACTAGTCTGAAATCCCAGTTTCAGTCTTCGGAACATCTCATATGTTCTGCGACGTTTCAAAAACGTCTTCGGTGCCACAATTCTAAACCGTTAGCATTACGCACTGAACTATCACGTAGTCATCAAAACGTGTATGTCATATGTTCCGCAACATCTACAGACGATGCTGAGGTTCAGCACACCGAGCGGTGCATTAAGGACATAAGCCTTCTGTGCAGCAATGAGGACAATCCTCAGTTTACGGACCCAGTCCGCATAATTGCTACTACCAACTTTCAACTAAATTTTCTCTAGGAACGTATCTTAAACAGTAGAACTAAAGCGTATGACATAATTTGCAAAGATCTTTTTGACTATGTTCATGATAATGAAGTTCATCTGATTATTGAACTCCCACTCAGATAGACATCCCTCTAGTCATCTAAGTGATACATGATCCGAGTCAAACTAGGCCGTGTCCGATCATCACGTGAGACGGACTAGTCATCATCGGTGAACATCTCCATGTTGATCGTATCTACTATACGACTCATGTTCGACCTTTCGGTCTCTTGTGTTCCGAGGCCATGTCTGTACATGCTAGGCTCGTCAAGTCAACCTAAGTGTTTCGCATGTGTTCCGAGGCCATGTCTGTACATGCTAGGCTCGTCAACACCCGTTGTATTCGAATGTTAGAATCTATCACACCCGATCATCACGTGGTGCTTCGAAACAACGAACCTTCGCAATGGTGCACAGTTAGGGGGAACACGTCTCTTGAAATTTTAGTGAGGGATCATCTTATTTATGCTACCGTCGTTCTAGGCAAATAAGATGTAAAACATGATAAACATCACATGCAATCAAATAGTGACATGATATGGCCAATATCATTTTGCTCCTTTGATCTCCATCTTCGGGGCACCATGATCATCTTTGTCACCAGCATGACACCATGATCTCCATCATCATGATCTCCATCATTGTGTCTTCATGAAGTTGTCACGCCAACGATTACTTCTACTTCTATGGCTAACGCGCTTAGCAGTAAAGTAAAGTAATTTACATGGCGTTATTCAATGACACACAGGTCATACAAAAAATAAAGACAACTCCTATGGCTCCTGCCGGTTGTCATACTCATCGACATGCAAGTCGTGATTCCTATTACAAGAATATGATCAATCTCATACATCACATATATCATTCATCACATCTTCTGGCCATATCACATCACATAGCACATGTTGCAAAAACAAGTTAGACGTCCTCTAACTGTTGTTGCAAGTTTTTACGTGGCTTGTATAGGTTTCTAGCAAGAACGTTTCTTACCTACGTAAAACCACAACGTGATATCCCAATTTCTATTTACCCTTCATAAGGACCCTTTTCATCGAATCCGTTCCGACTAAAGTGGGAGAGGCAGACACCCGCTAGCCACCTTATGCAACTAGTGCATGTCAGTCGGTGGAACCTGTCTCACGTAAGTGTACGTGTAAGGTCGGTCCGGGCCGCTTCATCCCACAATGCCGCCGAATCAAGATAAGACTAGTAACGGCAAGTAAATTGACAAAATCGACGCCCACAACTACTTTGTGTTCTACTCGTGCATAGAAACTACGCATAGACCTAGCTCATGATGCCACTGTTGGGGAACGTAGCAGAAATTCAAAATTTTCTACGCATCACCAAGATCAATCTATGGAGTTTACTAGCAACGAGTGGGAAGGAGTGCATCTACATACCCTTGTAGATCGCGAGCGGAAGCGTTCAAGAGAACGGGGTTGATGGAGTCGTACTCGTCGTGATCCAAATCACCGATGATCCTAGCGCCGAACGGACGGCACCTCCACGTTCAACACACGTACGGAGCAGCGACGTCTCCTCCTTCTTGATCCAGCAAGGGGGGGAGGAGAGGTTGATGGAGATCTAGTAGCACGACGGCGTGGTGGTGGAAGTAGCGGGATTCCAATAGGGCTTCGCCAAGCGCTGCAGGAGGAGGGAGGTGTGTCACGGGAGGGAGAGGGAGGCGCCAGGGCTTAGGTATTGCTGCCCTCCCTTCCCCCCACTATATATAGGGCCAAGGGAGAGGGGGGGCGCAGCCTTGGCCCTTCCTCCAAGGAAGGGTGCGGCCAGGGAGGAGTCCTCCCCCCCCCCCCCAAGGCACCTCGGAGGTGCCTTCCCCCTTTAGGACTCTCCCTTTTCCTTATCTCTTGGCGCATGGGCCTCTTGGGGCTGGTGCCCTTGGCCCATATAGACCAAGGCGCACCCCCTACAGCCCATGTGCCCCCCGGGGCTGGTGGACCCCTTGGTGGACCCCCGGACCACTTTCGGCACTCCCGGTACAATACCGATAAAGTGCGAAACTTTTCCGGCGACCAAAATAAGACTTCCCATATATAAATCTTTACCTCCGGACCATTCTGGAACTCCTCGTGACGTCCGGGATCTCATTCGGGACTCTGAACAACTTTCGGGTTACCGCATACTAATATCTCTATAACCCTAGCGTCACCGAACCTTAAGTGTGTAGACCCTACGGGTTCGGGAGACACGCAGACATGACCGAGACGACTCTCCGGTCAATAACCAACAACGGGATCTGGATACCCATGTTGGCTCCCACATGCTCCTCGATGATCTCATCGGATGAACCACGATGTCGAGGATTCAATCAATCCCGTATACAATTCCCTTTGTCTACCGGTATGGTACTTGCCCGAGATTCGATCGTCGGTATCCCGATACCTTGTTCAATCTCGTTACCGGCAAGTCTCTTTACTCGTTCCGTAACACATCATCCCGTGATCAACTCCTTGGTCACATTGTGCACATTATGATGATGTCCTACCGAGTGGGCCCAGAGATACCTCTCCGTTTACACGGAGTGACAAATCCCAGTCTCGATTCGTGGCAACCCAACAGACACTTTCGGAGATACCTGTAGTGCACCTTTATAGCCACCCAGTTACATGGTGACGTTTGGTACACCCAAAGCATTCCTACGGTATCCGGGAGTTGCACAATCTCATGGTCTAAGGAAATGATACTTGACATTAGAAAAGCTCTTAGCAAACGAACTACACGATCTTGTGCTAGGCTTAGGATTGGGTCTTGTCCATCACATCATTCTCCTAATGATGTGATCCCGTTATCAACGACATCCAATGTCCATGGTCAGGAAACCGTAACCATCTATTGATCAACGAGCTAGTCAACTAGAGGCTTACTAGGGACATGGTGTTGTCTATGTATCCACACATGTATCTGAGTTTCCTATCAATACAATTCTAGCATGGATGATTATCGTGAACAAGGAAATATAATAATAACCAATTTATTATTGCCTCTAGGGCATATTTCCAACACCTTGAACTGAAGGGTTCGTGTCGGACACGGACATGCACTGCATTAGGTTAACTTGACAAGGCTATCAAAACAGTTTTGGGCATTGTGGCAAAGGAGGTCGGGAGCCGGGGTGTAAGATACCTACCCGACCGACAGGAGTCATATAGAGATACGATTAGCAAGGAGTTGCTTACCGGATAGGCATCTTGTCTAGCAGTGATGCTAAAGCTCACTAGTCACATGTGCTAGTCGGGTCCTGAATCACTGAGAGTTTGCGGAGGGATGCTGACTTCAGTGGGAGTATTTTAGTTTAAGGCTAGAATTACTCTACATAAACACATTGCTTAGTGATTGCATATTTTTCTATTGTAGATCAATGGCACCACCTGCTCAACCCAACTTTGCATTGAAATCAATTCTGGAAAAGGATAAACTGAATGGAACAAACTTTACCACCTGGTATAGAAATCTGAGAATTGTTCTCAAGCATGATAAAAAGGAACATGTTCTAGAGGATCCACTTCCAGAGGAACCTGCCGATAATGCTAATACCACAACTAAGAATAGCTACCAGAAACTCGTTGATGAATCAACGGAGATCAGCTGTCTGATGCTGGCTTGTATGGAGCCCGATTTGCAACAGCATTTCGAAAATGTTGAGGATTACGATATGATCGAGAGTCTCAAGAGCATGTTTCGGACACAGGCTAGGACCGAAAGGTTCAACGTCTGGCGATCCTTGATGGATTGCAAGCTGAAGGAAGGTGATCCATTGAGCCCACATGTGATCAAGATGATCGGATATGTGCAAGCTTTGGACAGGTTGGGCTTCCCGCTCTTGGATGAGCTGGCTACAGATGCAGTTCTGGGTTCTCTTCCGCCTAGCTATGGGACGTTCATCTCGAACTATCATATCCACAGCATGGATAAGAAGCTCAATGAATTGCATGGCATGCTCAAAGTGGCAGAGTAGAATATTAAGAAAGGCACACATCAAGTGTTGACGGTGCAGAAATCGGCTAGGTTCAAGAAGAGTTGGTCTAAGAAGAAGGCTAAGGCAAAGGGCACGGAGACGGTAACCTCCGCCACTGCGCCAAAGTCTGGACCGGACTCGAAGACCATTTGCTCTCATTGCAAGGAGATTGGTCACTGGAAGAGGAACTGTAGCAAGTGGCTTGCAGAGCATGGCAAGAAGGACGGAAATGCTTCTTCAGGCAAAGGTACACTTCCTGCATATGTTATAGACATTTACCTTGTTGACATACCTAGTAGCTCTTGGGTATTTGATACCGGATCGGTTATTCATATTTGCAACTCGATGCAGGGGCTGGTAAGAACTAGGCGTGTGGCACAAGGGGAGATTGACATCAGGGTTGGCAACAAAGCAAGAGTTGCTGCATTGGAGGTCGGCACGATGCAGCTCCAGCTTCCTACTGGATTTATTTTGGAATTGAATAATTGTTATTACATTCCTGCACTTAGTCGGAACATTATTTCTGCCTCATGTTTGATGAGTCAGGGTTATGAATTCAATTTAAAGGACAATGGTTGTTCATTTTATTTGAATGGTATGTTCCACGGCTATGCGCCCATTGTTGATGGGTTATTCATATTGAATCTAGAACAGGAACATGTCTATAACATGAATGTCAAGAGGCATAAGCCTAATGACATAAATCCGACATACTTCTGGCATTGCCGACTTGGACACATTAGTCTGAAACGCATGAAGAAGCTCCATGATGATGGGCTCCTAGCTTCGTCCGACTTCGGGTCATTCGAGACATGTGAATCATGCTTGCTCGGCAAGATGACTAAGTCTCCTTTTGCAAAGAGTTGCGAGAGGGCGTCCGAGCTGTTGGAACTTATACATACTGATGTGTGTGGTCCAATGAGCACAACTGCCAGAGGTGGCTATCAGTACTTCGTGACTTTGACCGACGACTTGAGTAGATATGGGTATATCTATTTGATGAGGCACAAGTCGGAAACTTTTGAAAAGTTCAAAGAGTTTCAGAACAAGGTTGAGAATAAGCTCGGCAAGACTATAAAACTTCTATGATCAGATCATGGAGGTGAGTACATGAGCCAAGAGTTTGATGATCAACTGAAAAGCCGAGGTATAGTACCTCAGCTCAAACCTCCGGGTACGCCGCAGAGAAACGGCGTGTCGGAACGGAGGAATCGTACCTTGTTGGACATGGTTCGGTCAATGATGAGCAGATCGGATTTACCCTTGTCATTTTGGGGATACACTCTAGAAACTGCAGCTTTCACACTTAACAGGGTACCATCAAAATCCATAGACAAGACACCACATGAGATGTGGACCGGGAAGAGTCCCAGTTTGTCTTTTCTAAAGATTTGGGGTTGTGAAGCATTTGTCAAGCGACTTATGTCAGACACGCTTAGGGAAACCTGGGGATATAGCTTCTACAACCGGGAAGAGAACAAAGTGTTTGTTGCTCGGAATGGGGTTTTCCTTGAGAAAGAGTTTCTCAGTCGGGAGGCCAGTGGGAGGACGGTCCGACTCGAAGAAATTCGAGGACCACTCGGGGACGGCTCGGCTGATGATGAGATCATACAGGAGTCAGTCAGGGAACCCGTAGTGGAAGCGGCACCAGAGCCACGGAGGTCGGAAAGATTGCGCAGAGTGCATGATGTATTGTTGCTAGAAAGCGACGAGCCGGCCACATATGCGGAAGCGATGGTGAGCCCAGATTTCAAGGCATGGCTGGAAGCCATGAGATCTGAGTTAAAGTCCATGGATGAGAATCAAGTCTGGAACTTGGTTGATCCGCCGCCTGGCGTAACAGCCATTGGTTGCAAATGGGTCTTTAAGAAGAAAACCGATGTGGATGGAAATGTTCAGATCCACAAAGCTCGGCTTGTCGCTAAGGGTTATGGACAAGTTCAAGGAATTGACTACGACGAGACTTACTCGCCGGTAGCGATGCTGAAGTTGGTGAGGATCGTACTAGCTATAGCTGCATATTTTGATTACGAGATATGGCAGATGGATGTCAAGACGGCTTTCCTTCACGGAAATTTAACCGGGGACGTTTATATGATACAGCCCGAGGGTTTTGTTGATCCGACTAGCACTAGTAAGGTATGCAAGCTCAAGAGATCCATTTATGGGTTGAGGAAAGCATCTCGGAGCTAGAACATTCGTTTTGATGAGGTCGTCACTGGTCTCGGTTTCATCAAAAGTGAAGAGGACTCTTGTTTATACAAGAAGTTAAGTGGGGGCTCGATAGTGTTTTTGATCTTGTACGTGGATGACATACTACTGATCGGAAATGATGTTTCGATGATGAACTCGGTCAAGGAGTCATTGAATGGCAAATTTTCGATGAAAGACCTTGGTGAGGCAATGTATATTTTAGGCATTAAGATCTATAGAGATAGATCGAGGAGGCTGCGTGGCTTAAGCCAGAGCACGTACATATATAAAGTATTGAAGCGGTTCAACATGAGTGAGGCGAAGAAAGGGTTCTTGCCACTCTCACATGGTATAAGGCTAAGCAAGACTCAGAGTCCTTCGACATCTGATGAGCGAAGCAGGATGAGTAGGATTCTGTATGCCTCGGCAATTGGATCCATAATGTATGCCATGATATGTACAAGGCCAGATGTTGCTTTTGCAATAAGCCTAACAAGCAGATACCAAGCCAACCCAGGTGAGAGCCACTGGGCTGCGGTAAAGACTATTTTGAAGTACCTGAAAAGGACTAAAGAGATGTTCCTAGTTTATGGAGGTGAGGAAGAGCTCGTCGTAAGGGGTTACGCTGATGCTAGTTTCCAAACCGACAGAGATGATTGTCGATCACAGTCCGGATTCGTGTACGTCATGAACGGAGGAGCAGTGAGCTGGATGAGTTCCAAGCAAGATACGGTGGCCGATTCTACCACATAAGCCGAATACATTGCGGCTTGTGAAGCTGCAAAGGAAGGTGTTTGGATCTGAAACTTTCTAGATGATCTTGGTATTTTCCCAGCCTCGGTAAAACCGTTGGACCTTTATTGTGATAATTTTGGTGCCATTGCACAAGCCAAGGAGCCAAGGAATCACCACAGACCAGACACATAGATCGGAAATATCACCTGATACGAAAGATCGTAAAGAATGGTGATGTTGAGTTATGCAAAATTCACACAGATGCAAATGTTGCAGATCCGTTGACTAAGCCGCTTCCACAATCCAAGCATGAGGGGCACGTTAGAGCTATGGGCATTCGATGTCTATTCGATTGACTCTAGTGCAAGTGGGAGACTGTTGGAGATATGCCCTAGAGGCAATCATGTATGATGATATTTCCTATGTGTTTATGAATAAAGATAGTCCTTGGACATTATCAATGATGTGTATCAGCAAGTACATGACTTGTTTGTGGGACTATGCATTGTATGATGACTGCCCGAAAGAGTCCCTAGTCAAAAGGGCTGTGTGGACGTGCAGCCAACTACGCTAGCATATGACACGGTCGATGGCTTGGTCTCACTAGCCATGGAGCATTGGATGCTAACCGGATAATATGGACTTGGAAAGGTTTGGTCGGATTCGACGTAGTCGGATCCGAGTCGAGATAAGGTCCGAATCAGACAGACCCAACTATGAGATGCAGCGATATGTCATCTGTGAGTCTCTAGTACAACATACATTCTATATCCTAGCTAAGACCTGAGCTGGCACATGTACTCGGGATGGTGACAGACTTGCTTTGGGCCGGCCAAACGCTACACCGTGACTGGGTAGTTACAAAGGTAGGTTTCGAGCTTGTCCAGACCCATGCTGCGAGACATGGTCGAACAAGATGGGATTTGCCCCTCCGATCAGGAGAGATATACTCTGGGCCCATCGTGTGATCCGACCAGGATGAGCATGGCCATGCAACAAGGATTATGAGATAATCCGGTTTGTGGTCGGCATCACTGAAACGAGAAAGAGGTCGGGCTAGCACAAGGATGACAGACTCGCCTTGAGCCCGACAACATATATCGTGTGGCAAAAGGAATGGAAGTATGATGTACAGGTTCGCTAACCAGCTTCATAGTCTGCTTGGTGTTCGACATGCCTTGCTAGAGGCCTCTACCAACCGTGCAGTTCGGAGGTGATCCGAACTGGGACCAAGCCGACTTGAACCTAAGGGGTCGCGTGCTTAAGGGAAAGAACCTACGAGGTCGGATCCGAGGACACTGGTCAGATGTGATCCGAGTTGTATTCAGATTGTGGCCGAGTAGAGTTATGGGCTTTAGGGCCCGTGCGAGGCCCAAGTGTTGAGCCCGCGAGGGTTGTCTATATAAAGTGGAGGTGCCGAACACTCATGCGATTGATTGCTTCGGCACTGTCACTAGGGTTTGCATGTGTTGCAAATAGCCACCTCCACTCGCCGCCGGTTGTGTGATCGGACCTAGCAGTCCGCCGCACGATGTTCCTCCTGCACGCGCGGATACCGTTAGAGGCGGTGCACTTGCGCCGCTCCGGAGAACCTGTACGTGGGAACCGACGACCGGCTGTTCGAGGGAGATCGGACAAGGAGGAGGCGATCCACATGGACGCGCTGCCCCAACTCTTCTTCCGCTGCATGGCACTGCGCGTCTAGTGGTAACGAACTGTCATCCATCTCCCGTAGCATGTTCTTGGTTGTTCTGCGCGTAGGAAACTTTAATTTGCAGTCGACGCACACTACCGTAGAACTCAACATCAATAACATCCGACATATCAGAATTAATAGCAGAAGCAGGTTTAGGTGTCGCAAGTTTACTCAAAACGGAAGGTGAATCAAGTGCAGAGCTAGATGGCAGTTCCTTACCTCCCCTCGTAGTTGAGGGAAAAATCTTAGTTCTTTCGTCTTTCAAGTTCCTCATAGTGACCAGCAGATATAAATCCCAAGTGACTCAAAGAATAGAGCTATGCTCCCCGGCAACGGCGCCAGAAAATAGTCTTGATAACCCACAAGTATAGGGGATTGCAACAGTTTTCGAGGGTAGAGTATTCAACCCAAATTTATTGATTTGACACAAGGGGAGCCAAAGAATATTCCCAAGTATTAGCAGCTGAGTTGTCAATTCAACCACACCTGGATAACTTAATATCTGCAACAAAGTATTTAGTAGCAAAGTAGTATGGAAGTAGCAGTAACGGAAAAGTAACTAAGCAAAGAGCAATATGTGGAAAGCTCGTAGGCATTGGATCGGTGATGGAGAATTATGCCGGATGCGATTCCTCATGCAATAGTTATAACATAGGGTGACACAGAACTAGCTCCAGTTCATCAATGTAATGTAGGCATGTATTCCGAATATAGTCATACGTGCTTATGGAAAGAACTTGCATGACATCTTTTGTCCTACCCTCCCGTGGCAGCGGGGTCCTATTGGAAACTAAGGGATATTAAGGCCTCCTTTTAATAGAGTACCGGACCAAAGCATTAACACTTAGTGAATACATGAACTCCTCAAACTACGGTCATCACGGGGAGTGGTCCCGATTATTGTCACTTCGGGGTTGCCGGATCATAACACATAATAGGTGACTATAGACTTGCAAGATAGGATCAAGAACTCACATATATTCATGAAAACATAATAGGTTCAGATCTGAAATCATGGCACTCGGGCCCTAGTGACAAGCATTAAGCATAGCAAAGTCATAGCAACATCAATCTCAAAACATAATGGATACTAGGGATCAAATCCTAACAAAACTAACTCGATTACATGGTAAATCTCATCCAACCCATCACCGTCCAGCAAGCCTACGATGGAATTACTCACGCACGGCGGTGAGCATCATGAAATTGGTGATGGAGGAAGGTTGATGATGACGATGGCGATGGATTTCCCTCTCTAGAGCCCCGAACGGACTCCAGATCAGCCCTCCCGAGAGAGATTAGGGCTTGGCGGCGGTTCCGTATCATAAAACGCGATGAATCCTTCTCTCTGATATTTTCTCCCCAAACGTGAATATATAGAGTTGGAGTTGAGGTCGGTGGAGCACCAGGGGGCCCATGAGGCAGGGGGCGCGCCCAGGGGGTAGGCACGCCCCCACCCTCATGGACAGGGCGTGGGCCCCCTGGCCTTGATTCTTTCGCTAGTATTTTTTATTAATTCCAAAAATATTCTCCGTGAATTTTCAGGTCATTCCGTGAACTTCTATTTCTGCACAAAAATAACACCATGGCAATTCTGCTGAAAACAGTGTCAGTCCGGGTTAGTTCCATTCAAATCATGCAAGTTAGAGTCCAAAACAAGGGAAAAAGTGTTTGGAAAAGTAGATACGATGGAGACGTATCAACTCCCCCAAGCTTAATCCTTGCTTGTCCTCAAGCAATTCAGTTGACAAACTGGAAGTGATAAAGTGAGTCCATCAACTCCAACGGCATCACTGAGTGAAAGACCACGACCTAAGGCTCCTTACTCGTCGTCTGAAAAGTCTGCAACATGATACGTTGCAGCCCGAAAATGGGTCAGCACATGGAATATGCTGGCAATATAACACAAGAGAGTAATGAACAGAATAATGCTATCACTACATGCATATATGGCTGGTGGAGGCTGTATGGTTAATGTGTTTTGCGAAAAGCCAATTTTTCCCTACAACAAAGGAATAGATTTTATTTAACTATCATGGTGGTTGTTAAACATTGACAATGGTAAACCCCATCTCAATCCCAATTAAAAGTAATTAATAACCCAATCAAATTTTATAATTAAGAGTGATGAGATCCACATGATAATCCAAGAACCAGATACTCAAGACGTCCATAACCGGGGACACGGCTAACCATGATTAGTTTGTACACTCTGTAGAGGTTTGCGCACTTTTCCCCACAAGACTCGATCACCTCCGTTGGATTTCTCGCACTATAAGGTGTTTGAGAAACAGATGATCGAGACACAGTCTTTCAGAAGCATTAACTCTTTCGATGGGTAGACCGTACCACCTACATCCCCTACATCTGCTAGTCTACCACTGAAAGAGGTCACACAACATACTCAACTATGCCAGAGCCCATAATGGCTTGTGGCTGCACACGGAAGTTTCTAGCATGAATAATCTCATGATCCCTTTGAGCCTGGGTGGCAGTCCCTAGGAGAATCACACGGTACCCCGGGATTTCCAAAAATACAGGCAATCACTGGATTCCCCAGGTGCCTCAATCCACCTAGATGTGTATTAAAGTTGCCACCTTAAGTTAACCATTAATTAACAATACTCACATCTGTCATGAATACTCTCAAACCCAATCCACGTCTACGAGCATAGCATAGCAATATAAGCAACGTAGAAGTAATTCCCATAGGTTTGATAATAAACAGGTGAATAGGTACTACCTCGTCTACTTCCCAAACCCACAATTTATTTCAGATGCTAACCATGCAATTGTTTGAGGATTGATCTAATGCAATAAAACTGGGTAGTAAAGAGGTATGATCAAAGTGTTACTTGCCTTGCTGATGATCCGCGAAACCTAGAGACTCGTAGTAGCACGCTTCGCACTCCGGGTACCTATCGCAAACAAACAAGCATACAATAAGCAATCAAGCAACCATGCACGGGTAAAGCTCAAATAAGAGATCTAACCAGAAAGTTCAACTTAAGAACTCCGGTTTGCAAAAAGAATCAAATCAAACGAAGCAACAAAACTCAAACGGCGAAAGAAACAAGCTTCGTTTGCTAATCTGGACTAAAGTCAATTTTTACAGTGGCAAAAACTTGTTTAAGTTGGTTAAACAGAAAGAGGGTTTCGAGACGAAATTCTAGGCGCTTGAATCGCCTGATTCCGATAAACGAGCGAAAAGTTAAACTAAAACGAAAATTGGATCAGAAATCGCGATCGAAAATAATCGCGGAAAATCCGAGAAAAAGAAAAACTAATGAACAGGCTAACGAATGAACGTTCACCGTCTGCGGCTAAACAGTGAAAACCGTCCGTTAAAACGAACGTACGGACGAACGTCCGCTAAATAACTAAACCGGAAAAAACCCGATCTAAAATAAAATAAACGCATCTAGGGTTTCGAAAAAAACCGATCGGTTTTCTCACGAAAACCAAGGTGGCGGCGACTACCTCCTGCGATGATGAGGCGACGGCGCGGCGGTGGGGCGGCGGCGAGGCGGTGCGGCGCGGTGCAGCGGCGGCGTCGGCGTCGGCGGCGGCGGGGCGCGGTTAGGGTTAGGGTTTGGGCGGCGGTGGGCTTCGGCGGTGGCTGGGCCTTGGGGCGGCTCAGGTCTGTGGCTTATAAAGCCCCCCCGGGCGGAGTCCCGCTCGGGTACGGCCCGGAGTCGGTTTCCTTTTAAAAAAAATATCCTAACATGCAGAAAAAGAAATAAAAGAAATACTAAACGGACTCCAAAAATCCTGAAATAAATTTTCCCCGTCCTCTAAAAATCTACCGGACAAGGTGCACATTTATTTGGGACTCTAATGCAATTTTGAAAAACGCATATTTTTCCTAATTCAAATAAAATAGCGATAAAACTCCAAATAAAATTCTTATTTGATTTTAACATTAAATCTCCAATATTTCTTTATTTTGAGGAAATCATTTTATCCTCTCTCTTTTATTTTTATAAAAGAAATATTCAAAGAGAAAATAATTAAAATCAAACGATCCTCTTTTCAAAATTCGAGAAAAACTCGAATATGAAAATAATGAAATCCCCAACTCTCTCCGTGGGTCCTTGAGTTGCGTAGAATTTCTAGGATCAACCAAAAATGCAATAAAATATGATATGCAATGATGACCTAATGTATAACATTCCAAATTGAAAATTTGGGATGTTACAAACCTACCCCCCTTAAGATGAATCTCGCCCTCGAGATTCGTGTTGGCTAGAAAGTAGGTGAGAGTGATCCTTCCGTAGGTCTTCCTCTCGTTCCCAGGTGGCTTCATCTTCGGTATGGTGACTCCACTGAACTTTACAGAACATGATTACTTTGCTGCGTGTGACTCGGCTGGCAAACTCGAGAATCTTGACTGGCTTCTCCTCGTAGGTCAAATCGTTATCCAACTGTATCGCTTCCAGCGGCACTGTTTCTCTCAGAGGAATATCAGCCATCTCTGCGTGGCACTTCTTCAACTGAGAAACGTGGAACACATCATGAATTCCTAACAATCCTTCAGGTAATTCCAACTTGTAAGCAACTTCTCCCATACGTTCCAAAACCTTGTATGGTCCCACAAAACGTGGTGCTAACTTTCCCTTAACTCCAAAACGCTTCACTACTCGAAGTGGGGATACACGAAGATACGCTCTGTCTCCAACTTCCTAAACTGTCTCCTTGCGTTTAGAATCTGCATAACTCTTCTTCCTGGACTGGGCTACCTTGAATCTATCGCGAATCAGCTTAACCTTCTCTTCAGACTCTTTAATCAAATCTAGTCCAAACAACTGTCAGTCTCCAACTTCATCCCACAACAACGATGTTCTGCACCTCCTTCCGTACAGTGCTTCGAAAGGGGCCATCTTCAAACTGGCTTGATAGCTATTGTTGTAAGAGAACTCTGCGTAAGGCAAATTATCGTCCCAACTAGATCCATAATCTCGCGCACAAGCTCTCAACATGTCCTCCAGAATCTGGTTGACTCTCTCAGTTTGTCCATCTGTCTGCGGGTGAAAAGCTGTACTGAACTCTAGCCCGGTTCCCAAAGTTTCATGCAACTGATTCCAAAACTTTGAGGTAAACTGGGTTCCTCTATTTGATACAATGGTCCTCGGAACTCCATGCAGACATACGATCCTGGTCATGTATATCTTTGCCAACTTAGCACTGGTGTAAGTGGTCTTCACTGGGATGAAATGAGCTACCTTCGTCAACCAATCGACTACAACCCATATCGAGTCATAGCCTGAACGAGTCCTGGGTAATCCTGTGATAAATTCCATGCCTAGTTTATCCCACATCCATTCGGGTATCGGCAATGGTTGTAGTAATCATGCTGGCTTCTAATGCTCTTCACTCTATGACATACATCACAAAATGCTACATACTCCACAATGGGTGAATCGAATATGGCGAATCATGGGCCTCCAGCAAAATCAACTTCCTGATCTCCGAATCATTTGGCACATATACGCGGTCCTCAAACCATAAGGTATCGTGCTCATCCTCACGAAATCCTTTAGCTTTTCCTTTACTCATTCTTTCCTTTATCTCGGCAATATCCTTGTCCGTGTTCTGAGCTTCTCTGATCTTATCCATCAAAGTAGATTGAATCTCCAAAAGTTCTACATAACCTCTCAGAACAATTTCCAAACATAGCTCGCGTAGGTCATCTGCCAACTCCTTGGGTAATTCTCCGGTCCTGAGTGTATTGACATGACTTTTGCGGCTCAACGCATCAGCTACTACGTTAGCCTTTCCAGGATGATAATGCAACCTCATATCATAATCCTTAATGAGCTCCAACCATCTCCTCTGCCTGAGATTCAACTCCTTCTGTATGAATATATACTTCAAACTCTTGTGATCCGTGTATACATCAGAATGGTTTTCGATGAGAAAATGTCTCCAAGTCTTCAACGCATGCACTACGGCTGCTAACTCCAAATCATGCGTAGCATAATTTAACTCATGGGGTTTAAGCTATCATGAGGCATATGAAACAACTCTTCCCTTCTGCATAAGTACGGCTCCAAGTCCTCGACGAGAAGCGTTACAATATACTTTGTAATCCTTGCGTTGATCTGGCAGAATCAACACTGGTGATGTAACCAAGCGTTTCTTCAACTCCTGAAAACTAGCCTCACATTCCTCAGTACATTTGAATTTGGTGTCCTTCTTTAACAACTCCATCATGGGTTTCGCAATCTTTGAGAAATTTTCAATGAACCTCCGGTAGTACCCTGCGAGTCCAGGAAAACTCCGGATCTCTCCAACTGACGTGGGTGACTCCCAATTGGTCACAGTGACAACTTTGGTGGGGTCTACTGCTATTCCTTCTCCGGATATAACATGTCTAAGGAATCCAACTTCCTTCAGCCAAAACTCACACTTGCTGAACTTGGCGTATAGCTGATGTTCTCTGAGCTTCCCAAGTACCAAACGCAAATGCTCTTTATGTTCTTCTTCATTCTTCGAGTAGAGCAGCATATCATCAATGAACACCACAACGAACTTATCCAAAAACTCCATAAACACCTTGTTCATCATGTTCATAAAATAGGCAGGTGCGTTAGTCAGACCGAATGACATAACGGTATACTCATATAGCCCGTACCTTGTGGTAAAAGCTGTCTTGGGTATATCCTGCTCTCGAATCTTCAGCTGGTGGTACCCTGATCGCAGATCGATTTTGGAAAACACCTTAGCTCCTTGCAGCTGGTCAAACAAATCATTGATCATCAGCAGTGGGTACTTGTTCTTGATCGTCACCTCATTCAATCCTCGATAATCAACAACCATCCTTAACGATCCATCCTTCTTCTCCACTAGAAGTACTGGGGATCCCCAAGGTGACGAACTTGGGCGAATATAACCTTTATCCAGTAACTCCTTAATCTGATTCTTAATTTCCTCCAAATCCTTTGTGGGCATTCTGTATGGTCTCTTAGATATTGGCCCTGTGCCTGGCAAAAGCTCAATCAAGAACTCAATGTCTCTATCCGGTGGCATGCCTAGCAACTCTTCTGGAAATACATCCAGAAAATCCTTCACCACTGGTACTTCCTCCTGTACAACTCCTGATAAGGAATTTACTTGAGTCCTATTCGGCACATGCCGGGATACATACTTGATCCTTCTACCTTCTGGGGTGGTGAGCAAAATCGACTTACTGGCGCAGTCAATGTTCCCTCCATACTTCGATAACCAATCCATGCGTAATGTCACATCCAATCCTTGTGACTCCAATACTATTAGGTCTGAGGGAAACAGGTAGTTACCAATCCTTAATGGTAACCGGTCACAACATAGGCTAGCCATATACTCTGCTCCTGGCGAGGTTACTAACATGGGTGAACTAAGTGCTTGGGTTGGCAGTTTAAACTTATCCACAAATCCCCTTGATATGTATGAATGCGATGCACCAGTATCAAAAAGAACAATTGCAGTAAATGACTTAACCAAAAACTTACCTATTACTGCATCTGGCTGGGCTTCAACCTCCTCCACGTTAACTTGGTTCACTTGTCCCCTGTTGAAAGGGTTGGGCTTCTTCCCAGAGCTTCCATTGCCGTTTCCATTCTTAGCTTCAGGACATTCATTGGCGTAATGTCCGGTCTTCTGGCACTTGTAGCAAGTAACGTGGCTTAGGTCTTTCTTGGCGGGTGTTGCCGGGTTGGAACGGTTCTGTCCGTTGCTTCCTCCATTAGCATTCCCGTTCTTGGGGCCACTATGATTGTGAGAACTTCCTCCAGTGTGATTGTGACGTCCGTGGTTATGCTGAAGGGGTCCTCCCGAGTTCGGGGTAAAACGGGGTCTCTGATGAGCTCCAGAATTGTACTTCCCTTGTCCATACTTGCTCTTGCGGCTGTCAATCTGCTGCTGCTTCCCTTCAAGCATGAGAGCTCTATCTACCAACTCCTGGTAGTTATTGAAATTTGCCACCATCAACTACATGCTCAGCTCATCATTCAGTCCTTCCAGAAACTTCTCCTGCTTAGCTGCATTCGTAGCGACGTCATCTGGGGCATAATGTGCTAGCTTACTAAAGTCATCCACATACTGGCCAACGGTGCGCCCTCCTTGGCGTAAGTTGTGAAACTCACGCTTCTTCATGGCCATAGCTCCTTTTGATACATGGGCAGTGCGAAAAGCCTGCTAAAACCGATCTCATGTCACAGTGTCGATGGGTAAGTGACTATGAAATTCTCCCACCATGATCCTGCGGGTCCATCAAGTTGATGTGCGGCAAAACTCACTCTCTCCGCATCTGTGCATCCTGCAGTAGTCAACTCCCTTTCAATCTTGCGGAGCCAATCATCTGCAACAATCGGCTCGATGCTACTGGAGAACACCGGCGGATTCAACCTTAGAAAATGGGCTAAGTGATCAACTGGTGGTGGTGGAGGTGGGTTGCTGTTGTTCCCCTGGTTCTGATTCTGGACTAGTATCTGCATCAATGCATTCTGCTGCTGGATCAACTGAGTGAGCTCCGGTGGGAAAGCAAATCCATTGTCGCGTCTCGGAGGCATCTGCTGGGTTTAGTAAAGATGAGAAAACAGAGTAGAATGAGGTCTAGGGGGGGAACACTACCCATATGCACATGAGACAAACACAAACATATCACTCAATCAATCAAACAAGGGCATACAGTCGGTCTAGAACTATCGTTACAAAAGTGTTCGGACTATACTATATACATGGTCGAATACTACTACTGATATGGTGGTCAACTAGAAATATTGATCGGTCAAAGACTCCATGATATCCGCTGCAGCTTTGTCAACATAGTCATCATCGCTATCATCGGGATCCGAGTCGGTGTCGTCGATGATGACGTAGTTCTCCGGGCAAGTGGAACCGTCATCTTCTCCTCCTAGCGTGGGGTCTCCCATGAAAACTCCTAGCTTCCTTGTCAGGTCGTCATTCTTCTCCACTGGTACGATGATTTCCTCCTCATAATCTTTGCGAGTAGCCTTGAGTTCTTCCTCCAGTTCCGTGATCCTTGTCATCGCCTTCTTCAAAGCTGTCATGCCTGTGCACATCTGGTTCTCCTGGCGTCGAATGTGCTGGTTTAACTCCTGGATGAAAGTTGCACTTGATCTATCCTTCCTGGTGCTGATCATCTCCCATTGCTCATCTCGGTGCCCACAAATCTGGTAGATAGTATCCTTGAGATCCTTGTGGTAAACTTCTGCAATGCGTCCCATGGTGATGTGAGCTGCCATACTCTTTCCTAGACTCCAGGTTGGTGCATCAAAGGAAAACTCTATGGGCTCAGTGACTGGCGTGAATGTCCTTCCTGGAACTTGAACTTGAATCATCCAGTGCTCCTCTTCTGGTAAGGTGGCGTTGTAAGTCCCTGTGAAGCTTGGTATTCCAATGTTCAGGTACCTAGTAACTTCCTTCAAGTGGCGTCCAAAAGGGGTGTCTTCATCCGGTTGCGTGAACTTGATCCTTGCATCCGCCATCCTAAAGACTAGAAAATGGAGAGGAGTCAGAAATGAGAAGAGAGTAGTGATATAGGGATTTAGCTTAGTGGTCGTGTCCTACAGTCAGCGTGTGCTCTGATACCATCTTGTAGCGACCAGACCTCAAACAGTCTGATCTCTGTGCATCAGTGTCATCCCTGGATCGGTAATGCTGACATGCACAGTACTTGAAGGATATATAACAGAGTAGAAATCACACACTTAGTACATCGAATGACTCAAAAGAGAGCTTATTACAATAAATATGGCTTAAGGCCATCTAATACGATAGCATCGGAAGGCTTGGAAGATAAAGTGAGTCCATCAACTCCAACGGCATCACTGAGTGAAACACCACGACCTAAGGCTCCTTACTCGTCGTCTAAAAAGTCTGCAACATGATACGTTGCAGCCCGAAAACGGGCCAGCACATGGAATATGCTGGCAATATAACACAAGAGAGTAATGAACAGAATAATGCTATCACTACATGCATATATGGCTGGTGGAGGCTGTATGGTTAATGTGTTTTGCGAAAAGCCAATTTTTTCCAACAAGAAAGGAATAAATTTTATTTAACTATCATGGTGGTTGTTAAACATTGAGACTGGTAAACCCCATCTGAATCCCAATTAAAAGTAATTAATAACCCAATCAAATTTTATAATTAAGAGTGATGAGATCCACATGATAATCCAAGAACCAGGTACTCAAGACGTCCATAACCGGGAACACGGCTAACCATGATTAGTTTGTACACTCTGCAGAGGTTTGCGCACTTTTCCCCACAAGACTCGGTCGCCTCCGTTGGATTTCTCGCACTACAAGGTGTTTGAGAAACGGATGACCGAGACACAGTCTTTCAGAAGCATTAACTCTTTCGATGGGTAGACCGTACCACCTACATCCCCTACATCTGCTAGTCTACCACTGAAAGAGGTCACACAACATACTCAACTATGCCAGAGCCCATAATGGCTTGTGGCCGTGCATGGAAGTTTCTAGCATGAATAATCTCATGATCCCTTTGAGCCTGGGTGGCAGTCCATAGGAGAATCACACGGTACCCCGGGATTTCCATAAATACAGGCAATCACTGGATTCCCCAGGTGCCTCAATCCACCCAGATGTGTATTAAAGTTGCCACCTTAAGTTAACCATTAATTAACAATACTCACATCTGTCATGAATACTCTCAAACCCAATCCACGTCTACGAGCATAGCATAGCAATATAAGCAACGTAGAAGTAACTCCCATAGGTTTGATAATAAACAGGTGAATAGGTACTACCTCGTCTACTTCCCAAACCCACAATTTAATTCAGATCCTAACTATGCAATTGTTTGAGGATTGATCTAATGCAATAAAACTGGGTAGTAAAGAGGTACGATCAAAGTGTTACTTGCCTTGCTGATGATCCGCGAAACCTAGAGACTCGTAGTAGCACGCTTCGCACTCCGGGTACTCTATCGCAAACAAACAAGCATACAATAAGCAATCAAGCAACCATGCACGGGTAAAACTCAAATAAGAGATCTAACCAGAAAGTTCAACTTAAGAACTCCGGTTTGCAAAAAGAATCAAATCAAACGAAGCAACAAAACTCAAACGGCAAAAGAAACAAGCTTCGTTTGCTAATCTGGACTAAAGTCAATTTTTACAGTGGCAAAAACTTGTTTAAGTTGGTCAAACAGAAAGAGGGTTTTGAGACGAAATTGTAGGCGCTTGAATCGCCTGATTCCGATAAACGAGCAAAAAGGTAAACTAAAACAAAAATCGGATCAGAAATCGTGATCGAAAATAATCGCGGAAAATCCGAGAAAAAGAAAAACTGACGAACAGGCTAACGAACGAACGTTCGCTGTCTACGGCTAAACGGTGAAAACCGTTCGTTAAAACGAACGTACGGACGAACGTCCGCTAAATAACTAAACCGGAAAAAAGCAATCTAAAATAAAAAGCGCATCTAGGGTTTCGAAAAAAATGATCGGTTTTCTCGCAAAAACCGAGACGGCGGCGGCGGCTACCTCCAGCGATGACGAGGCGACGGCGCAGCGGCGGGGCGGCAGCGGCGGGTCGGCGATGAGGCGGGGCGGCAGTGCGGCGCGGCGGTGTAGCGGCGGCGTCGGCGGCGGTGGCTGGGCGCGGTTAAGGTTAGAGTTTGGGCGGCGGTGGTCTTCGGCGGTGGCTGGGCCTTGGGGCGGCTCGGGGCTGCGGCTTATAAAGCCCCCCCCCCCCGGGCGGAGTCCCGCTCGGGTACGACCCGGAGTCGGTTTCCTTTTTTGTTAAATATCCTGACTTGCAGAAAAAGAAATAAAAGAAATACTAAACGGACTCCAAAAATCCTGAAATAAATTTTCCCCGTCCTCGAAAAATCTACCAGACAAGGTGAACATTTATTCGGGACTCTAATGCAATTTTGAAAAACACATATTTTTCCGAATTCAAATAAAATAGCGATAAAACTCTGAATAAAATTCTTATTTGATTTTAACATTTAATCTCCAATATTTCTTTATTTTGAGGAAGTCATTTTATCCTCTCTCTTTTATTTTTATAAAAGAAATATTCAAAGAGAAAATAATTAATATCAAACGATCCTCTTTTCAAAATTCGAGAAAAAACTCGAATATGAAAATAATGAAATCCCCAACTCTCTCTGTGGGTCCTTGAGTTGCGTAGAATTTCTAGGATCAAACGAAAAATGCAATAAAATATGATATGCAATGATGATCTAATGTATAACAATCCAAATTGAAAATTTGGGATGCTACACTCATATCAACGGCATAATCAACTAGCGAGCAATAATAATAAATCTCGGATGACAACACTTTCTCAAAACAATCATAATATAATATAACAAGATGGTATCTCGCTAGCCCTTTCTGAGACCGCAAAACATAAATGCAGAGCACCTCTGAAGATCAAGGACTGACCAAACATTGTAATTCATGGTAAAAGAGATCCAGTCATAGTCATACTCAATATAAATTAATAGTAATGGATGCAAATGACAGCGGTGCTCTCCAACTGATGCTTTTTAATAAGAGGATGATGACTCAACATAAAAGTAAATAGATAGGCCCTTCGCAGAGGGAAGCTGGGATTAGTAGAGGTGCCAGAGCTCGGCTTTGAAATAGAGATAAATAATATTTTGGGCGGCATACTTTCATTGTCAACATAACAACCGAGAGATCTCGATATCTTCCAGGCTACACACATTATAGGCGGTTCCCAAACAGAATGGTAAAGTTTATACCCCCCACCACCAACAAGCATCAATCCATGGCTGGCTCGAAACAACGAGTGCCTCCAACTAGCAACAGCCCTGGTGGAGTTTTGTTTGCAATTATTTCGATTTGATTTGCTTAGAGCATGGGACTGGGCATCCCGGTGACCAGCCATTTTCTCGTGAGTGAGGAGCGGAGTCCACTCCTCTTGAGAATAACCCGCCTAGCATGGAGGATACAGACAACCCTAGTTGATACATGAGCTATTCGAGCATACAAAACAGAATTTCATTTGAAGGCTTAGAGTTTGGCACATACAAATTTACTTGGAACGACAGGTAGATACCGCATATAGGAAGGTATAGTGGACTCATATGGAATAACTTTGGGGTTTATGGAAGTGGATGCACAAGCAGTATTCCCGCTTAGTACAAGTGAAGGCTAGAAAAAGACTAGGAAGCAACCAACTGGAGAGCGACAACAGTCATGATCCTGCATTAAAATTAATAAACATTGAGTGCAAGCATGAGTAGGATATAATCCACCATGAACATAAATAATGTGGATGCTATGTTGATTTTGTTTCAACTACATGCGTGAACATGTGCCAAGTCAAGTCACTCGAATCGTTCAAAGGAGGATACCACCCTATCATACCACATCACAACCATTTTAATAGCATGTTGGCACGGAAGGTAAACCATTATAAACTCCTAGCTAATTAAGCATGGCATGAGCAACTATATCTCTAATTGTCATTGCAAACATGTTTCATTCATAATAGGCTGAATCAGGAACGATGAACTAATCATATTTACAAAAACAAGAGAGGTCGAGTTCATACCAGCTTCTCTCATCTCAATCAGTCCATCATATATCGTCATTATTGCCTTTCACTTGCACGACCGAACGATGTGGATAATAATAATAATAATAGTGCACGCGCATTGGACTAAGCTGGAATCTGCAGGCATTCAATACAAAGGGGAAGACAAGATAATATGGGCTCTTGGTTAAATCAACAATAATGCATATAAGAGCCACTTAAACATTTTCATTATGGTCTTCTCCTCTCGACCCCCAAAGAAAAGGAAAGAAATAAAACTATTTACACGGGAAAGCTCCCAACAAGAAAAAGAAGAACGAGAAATCTTTTTGGGTTTTCTTTTAATTACTACTACATGCATGGAAAGTAAACTAGCTAGAAGCTACAACTAATTTTTTTGTTTTTTCTTAAGGTTTATCAAACACACAAGAAGAAAGCATAAAAAGGAAAATAAACTAGCATGGATAGTACAATGAAAAAGTATGAGCACCGACAACTAGAATGAGTGTGTGAACATGAATGTAATGTCGGTGAGAAGTACGTACTCCCTCAAGCTTAGGCTTTTGGCCTAAGTTGGTCTATGCCCATGGATCAAAGTTGTAGCTGGGGTCGTACTGAGATGCAGCAGCTATTGCCTCATGAGCTGCAGCTTGGAGGAGAGCTGCCTGCGTCTCCCTCTTATAATCGTTCGCCTCCTCCCTGGTTATATTATATCTCCCTTTTGCCTGAAAGTCAAAGAAAGTAGGAGCAGGGAGAGCAACATGGAAAGTGCGGCGCCTGTCAAACATTAGTTGGTACTGGAGAGGCTGTTCATTCCTCTCAATAAACTGATGGCGAACCATAGCATCATAATCTAGATAAGCGGGAGGCAATTCCATATCATTTTCATGTATGGGTATCTCAAGAAAATTAGCTACACGGGTTGCATAAATCCCACCAAACAAGTCTCCACTTAAACCATTATTATGCAACCTTCGTGCAACAATGGCCCCCAAGTTATATTGTTTATCTCCTAAAACAACACTCTTGAGAACACTAAGGTCAGGAACACACATGTGACATGCCTCATCCTTACCGTTTATGCATCTACCTATAAAGAGAGCAAAATAATATATAGCAGGAAAATGAATGCTCCCTATGGTAGCTTGTGTTATCTCTCTAGATTCCCCCACAATGATACTAGCAAGAAAATCGTTAAACTCATATTTTCGAGGTTCACTAGCACTACCCCACTGTGGAAGTTTACAAGCAGTATTAAAATCTTCTAAGTCCATAGTATAAGATTTACCATAGAGATCAAATAGGACAGTGTAAGAATTGCGTGAAGATGAAAATTTGAACCTTCTCACAAAGGAATCAGTTAGGTGATAATACTGAGGGCATTATCTAGCATGAATCCCTCGAGTTCATCATTACGCACATATGCATCAAATTCCTCCTTAATTCCTGCTCGGACCATGAGATCTTCTGACGGCCATTCACAAGGCCGCACTTGAGCTTCTCTTGGTGGTTCATGGTCCAGCTCACGTATTGCGGGTCTGGGTCCTTGCTTCCTTGAAGAACCACCTTGGTACATTTTCCTAAACATATTTCTTCCTCTGAAAAATTTCTGAAAATTTTAGTAACTTAAAATAAAAGTGAACCAAACTCAACAAAATTGATAGCAACTACTCCCACAAGTGCCTAGAGACTATATCATGCATTAGAACTACTTGGGACCATAAAAATTTGACATGCAAGCTCAAGAACAGGGTCACCTAGGCAGCAAAAATTTGCAATGAATAAAGCACTAGAACAAAAACTAATTGGACCATTGGAGGAGTCACATACCGAAGAACAATCCCCCAAAGCAGTTTTGTGAGTGGAGCTTTGAGCAAGGAGATCGAAAATGGCAGCAAGATGAGCTAGAACTCGTGCTTGAGCTGGTTGGTGGTTTTTTTGGGAGGAAGAAGGAGTGTGTGGTTGCTGGAATAAGTTGAGGGGGGCCACCAGGGGCCCACGAAGCAGGGGGCACGCCCTGGACCCTTGTGGTCAAGTACTTGCTCCCCCTGATGTGTTCTCAGTGCCAAATATTCTCAAATATTCTAGAAAAAATATTTCATTTTCGGGGCATTTGGAGAACTTTTATTTTCGGGGTATTTTTTTATTGCAAGGATAATTCAGAAAACAGAGAGAAAATACTATTTTTGCTTTATTTATTCTAAATAACAAAAAGTAAAAGGAGGGTACAGAAGGTTGTGCTTTCTAACTTCATCCATCTCATGCTCATCAAAAGGAATCCACTAACAAGGTTGATCAAGTCTTGTTAACTCATTCCGAATAACATGGAACCGGCGAAATTTCGAATAACACTATGTTACCTTAACGGGGATATGCACATCCCCAACAATAAGAATATCATATTTCTTCTTGACAGTAGGAAGAGGAAATTCAAAATTTCCAATAGTAATTGTTGGAATTTTACCAATAGAATTGATACTGTGGACTTGAGGTTGTTTCCTCGGAAAGTGTACCGTATGCTCATTACCATTAACATGAAAAGTGACATTGCCTTTGTTGCAATCAATAACAGCCCCAACAGTATTCAAAAAAGGTCTACCATGGATAATCGAATACTAACACCGCCAGGGAATATCAAGAATAACAAAGTCCGTTAAAATAGTAATGTTTGCAACCACAACAGGCACATCCTCACAAATACCAACAGGTATAGCAGTTGATTTATCGGCCATTTGTAAAGATATTTCAGTAGGTGTCAACTTATTCAAATCATTTCTACGATATAAAGAGAGAGGCATAACACTAACACCGGCTCCAAGATCACATAAAGCAGTTCTAACATAGTTTCTTTTAATGGAGCATGGTATAGTTGGTACTCCAGGATCTCCTAGTTTCTTAGGTGTTCTACCCTTAAAGGTATAATTAGCAAGCATGGTGGAAATTTCAGCTTCTGGTATCTTTCTCTTATTTGTAACAATATCTTTCATATACTTAGCATAAGGATTCATTTTAAGCATATCAGTCATACGCATACGCAAAAAGATAGGTCTAATCATTTCAGCAAAGCACTCAAAATCCTCATCATCCTTTTTCTTGGATGGTTTAGGAGGAAAATGCATGGGTTTCTGAACCCATGGTTCTCTTTCTTTACCGTGCTTCCTAGCAACGAAGTCTCTCTTATCATAACGTTGATTCTTTGATTGTGGGTTATCAAGATCAATAGCAGGTTCAATCTCTAAATCATCGTTATTACTAGGTTGAGCATCAACATGAACATTATTATTAACATTATCACTAGGTTCATGTTCGTCACCTGATTGTGTTTCAGCATCAGAAATAGAAATATCGTTGGGATTCTCAGGTGTGTCTAAAACAGGTTCACTAGAAGCATGCAAAGTCCTATCATTTTTCTTTTTCTTCCTTTTAGAAGGACTAGGTGCATCAACATTAGTTCTCTGAGAATCTTGCTCAATTATCTTAGGGTGGCCTTCAGGATAGAAAGGTTCCTGAGTCATTTTACCCCCTCTAGTTATAACTCTAACACCATTATCATTTTTCTTATTATTTAATTCATTGAGCAAATCATTTTGAGCGTTAAGCACTTGTTCTACTTGAGTGGTAACCATACACGCATGTTTACTAATGATTTTAAGTTCACCTTTAACTCTAGACATATAATCACTCAAGTGTTCAATCATATAAGCATTTCGTTTCAATTGTCTACCAACATAAGAATTGAAGTTTTCTTGTTTAACTAAAATTATCAAACTCATCTAAGCATTGGCTAGCAGACTTATAGCAAGGAATATCACCTTCATCAAATCTATAGAGAGAATTTACCTTTACTACCTGTGTAGGGTTATCAAGACCATGTATTTCTTCAATAGGTGGTAAGTTCTTAACATCTTCAGCTTTAATACCTTTTCTTTCATAGATTTCTTTGCCTCTTGCATATCTTCAGGACTGAGAAATAGAATACCCCTTTACTTCGGAGTTGGCTTAGGAGTTGGTTCAGGAAGTGTCCAATTATTTTCATTAGTCAACATATTATTCAATAGCAATTCAGCTTGATCAACTTTATCCAGGTGGTCTCTGGAAGCATCGGTTAGTCCATTATAAAAGATATCAAGTATTTCATTTTTCTTGAGAGGATGATCAGGCAAAGCATTAAGTAATTGGAGAAGCCTCCCCCAAGTTTGTGGGAGACTCTCTTCTTCAATTTGCACAAAATTTGTCGGAGTAAATGGCCACGGGTAGCCTAACCGACTACCCCTGGCTCTTCAAAAATTATCAGGCCATTTGAGCCTTCAAGCATTCAAAGCATTGGGCCGCCTTTCCCCGGCTGGCTACCCCAGGAGCCGACTGTCAGAGGGTGACCCAGCCTCAGAAACCTCCCCCAAGATAACTACAAGATGGCCGACTCCAGGAAGCCGACCATGGAGAACGCCGACTCCCAAGAGCCGGCCATGAAGAACGCCGACTCCAAGAAGCCGGCCAAGACCGCACCCACCAAAACTACGCCCACATAACGGTGACAAGACGGGATGTGGCTACAGTCCGGCCCACTACCCCCGAATCCCGAGGCAGGCATGGCCGCAGGATGCCGTACGGGTCAGCCATCTCCCGTCCGGCTCGGCACTGTAGCCATGCTGGCCTCAACGTCATCCGCGACCGACGCCAGTATGGCCCGCGGGCGGCGGGCCCCTTTAGCCAGAGTGAGGCACGAAGGCGGCCCGGCCTCCCCCAGTCGGCCAGGGGCGTAGCCGGCCCCCAGAAGCCGGCTACCCCCCTCCCTCGAAACATGTGCCACATTAAGGAGAGAAGACGAGGTAAGGCTACAGTGAGAGCCCTCGAGGCGGTACACTGTAGCCACGCTTACCTCGACAAAGCCCTCGTCATCAGGGGCGAGGCTACAGTAAACAGCCGCCGACAAGACCCCCAGGCGGTGGGGCCGGCCTGTCGGCCAAGAGGCCGGCAGCCGGCGGGACCCACCAGGCGGCGGGCCCCAATGGCCGGCGGAGAAGCCGGCGAGCACAGACACTGACAACTGGGACCCGCGCCCAGCCGGATTACAATTGTAGCCCCGGGGGGTAGGCCTATATAAACCCCCCGGGGCACCCATGCAAAGGGTTGGCTTCTTAGAGTTACACACACACCATATAGAGAGGGAAGCAAGAGCTAGACTTGCTCTTCTTCTCCCTTGAACCCGACAGCTCAAGGAGCACTTGTAGCCAGATTACCATTTTACCCCTGGGGGGTAGGCCTTTATAAACCCCCCGGGACACCCATGGAAAGGGTTGATCTCATAGGATTCCACACACCACATAGAGAGAAAAGGATAGCTAGCCTTGCCCTTCTTCTTCCACTAGCCAAACAGATCTAGGAACGCTTGTAGCTACTTGAATTGATCTAGTGATCATGCGGAGACCCCGCAGAGCAGGACTAGGGGTGTTATCTCCACGGAGAGCCCCGAACCTGGGTAAGATTCACCGGCGAGCATGTCTTCGCCTCATCCCGTTTCCAGGCACCGGCGACGTCTTACTGGCTCCCACAATGATAAGCCACCCGTTGGCATATGTCGCACATACCACTCGACATTTGGCGCCCACCGTGGGGCCAGGTGCACCGTCGCCCGGAGACCTGTTCTGGACGGGAACCTTTTTCTCCCCCGCGAGCGCAGCCAGCCTGCTGCGCCCGATGGCGTTTGCCCCGACGCGCTGCAAGGCGTCGACGACGCCTGCGCGGCAAGCCGCCTCGCCGATCTGCTCGGCGAGGCTCGCATCTCCGACGAGCCCGCGTCCGACGCGGGCACGGACTACCCCGAGAGCCGCCTCGTCAGCCTCCTCGACCAACTTCACGTCTCCAGCGAGCCTGCTGCAGACTTGGAGTCGGTCGGCTCCACCGACCCGATGCTTGTCGATTCCGACATGACATCGCTCGACGCCTACCCCTCCGACGTGGTGGTCTTCGACGACCCTCTCCCTCGAGCTGACAGCGGCAACAACGCTGTCACCGAAGTGTTGGTCATCAGCCACGTCGCCTACTCAGGCGAGAACGCCCATGACGCCCTGCAAGCGGTGATGCATGACTTATCCGTCCCTATCCCGGCCGACGCCGACGCCGAGACCTTGGAGGCACGCCGCCTCGCCCTCATTGCGGAAGGCCGGAAGATAGCCTCCATGAGATGCCTCACCGAGGCCCACCAGCGCGAAGTCGACCGCGCCGCCTTCGGTACGCCGCCGCATAGCGGGCCGAGCCGAGCCGGCTTCGTCTAGAAGCGCGGCGCGGCTATCGCCAGCATGCTGGGGGCAGATCGCCCCGTCTACGCCACCCCGCTCGAGAATCTACGAGCCGCTCAGGCGACCGCTGAAGAGCTAAATGGGCTGGGAGCCGATGAGCTCCCCTACATGACAAGGCGGATCCAGCAGCTGATCGACGCGGCCGCAGAACGGCACGAAGCCGGCGCCCGCGCTGATAGTCATCCCCCGCGCCGGGAGCATGCCGCGACGTCCCGGTCGCCGACAGCGAGCGGCGCCCGCGAGAGGAAAGACAAAGAGCCGGCTGCTAGCCACAGCCGGACTCGTATCACCATTGAGCGCGATGCGAAAGGCCGCCCTCGAGCGGTGGAGCGCCGAGGAAATCCGCCTCCTCCCCCACCTCGAGGGGAGAGACGTCCCACCCCGCCGCCTGTCACGCATCCGACTCTTGGTGGCCGACTAGGCCGCCGCGAAGGAGTCGGCGAGAACGACGCCCGCCACCGGATCGACCGCCTAGCTCGATCCCTGGCGATAGAAGAAGGAGACGATGTCGGCCCGCCGTGCTTTGGCCCTCGCATCCGCGACGAGACCTTCCCCAAAGGGTTCTTGCTCCCCAGAGACACGCCCAAGTACAACGGCTCTGTGAAGCCGGAAGATTGGCTCATCGACTATTCTACTGCGGTCAGCATAGCCAACAGCAACGGACGCGTCGCCGTGAAATACGTCCCCCTCATGCTGCAAGGCACGGCGCGCACCTGGCTCAACAGCCTCAAGCCCTACAGCATCAACAGCTGGCTGGACTTCACGGAAGTCTTCGTCCGCAACTTCACCAGCACGTACAAGCGGCCTCCCAAGCCTCACCAGCTCTCCCTATGCGTCCAAGGGCCCAACGAGTCGACCCGCGACTACCTCACGCGGTGGGCCGAGCTCCGCAACTCCTGCGAGGGGGTGCACGAGGTTCAGGCCATCGAGTACTTCACCGCCGGGTGCCGAGAGGGCACCCTCCTCAAGCACCGGCTCCTCTGCGGCGAGCCGGCTACCCTCGACGAACTGCTGATCATCGCGGATAAGTACGCCACGGTCGACTCCTCGATGAAGACCGAGCTCCGAGTGGACGCCTCTGGGAAGGTGCTTGCTCCGGCTCCCAAGACGCCAGCTAGCGAGTCCAATAGGTGCCCCTACCAGAACGACCACAAGCGCAAGGCCCCTATGCCGCCTTCCACCAGTCGGCAGGTGGCCACAGTTGAAGATGAGCAACCCGAAGAACGGCTCGCTCCCAAGAAGAAGGGTGGCAGGCCGGCTTGGCAGCCGGCTTTCTCCTACGAGCAGACTCTCGACGCCCCCTGCAAGTTCCACAGCGGCGCGAAGCCGTCCAACCACACGACCCGAAAGTGCCACTGGCTGACACGAATCTCCAAGGGCGAGAGGCTGGTGCCGCCTCCGCCCCTCGGCCCGCCGCCTCCAGCCCCCCAGCAGCCGGCGGCTCGGCCAGCAGTCGGAGCCGTTCAAGATGAGTTCCCTGAAGAGCACGCTGCCTACGTCGTCTTCACAAGCCAAGTTGAAGACAAGCGTAGTCGGCGCCGTCAGCATCAAGAGGTCAACGCAGTCGCCTCTAGCGCTCCCAAGTTCATGCACTGGTCCGAGAAGCCCATCAACTGGAGCCAGGCCGACCACCCAGAGGTGATGCCATCCCCTGGCTCCTATGCACTAGTCTTGGATGTCACCCTCGCGACGGAGAGGCGAGCTGCCCGATTCGCCCGCGTCCTGATTGATGGCGGAAGCAGTATCAATATACTGTACCGCGATACCATGGAGAAGCTGAACATCAAGGCGAAGCAGCTCATGCCAAGCCGGACCGTGTTCCATGGCATCGTGCCCGGCTTGTCTTGTTCCCCGATCGGCAAGATCAAGATGGATGTTCTCTTCGGAGACAAGGATCATTTTCGCCGAGAAGCGATCTGGTTTGAGGTAGTGGATCTGGAGAGCCCCTACCATGCTTTGCTTGGCCGACCTGCTCTGGCCAAGTTCATGGCTGTGCCCCACTACGCCTACCTAAAGATGAAGATGCCGAGCTCGAAGGGGATCATCACCGTAGCCGGCGACTACAAGAAGTCCATCGAGTGCGCCATGGCCAGCAGTCGGCTGGCCGAGTCCCTCGTAGTGGCAGAAGAGAAGAAGATGCTGGAACGGGTTGTGGCCATGGCCGGCAAGCAGCCTGCTTTGTCCCCCAACCCCAAAGATTATGATGCGCAGGGCTCCTTCCAGCCGGCTAAGGAGACGAAGAAGATACCTCTGGACCCGGAGAATTCGGAAAGGTTTGCTGTCATTGGGGCAAACCTGGACAGTAAATAGGAAGGCGAGCTCGTCGACTTCCTCTGTGAGAATCGAGATGTCTTCGCATGGTCCCCAAAGGGCATGCCGGGTGTCCCGAAGGATTTCGCCGAGCACAAATTGCATGTCCGAGCCGACGCGAAGCCGGTCAAGCAGCCCCTCCGCCGACTGTCAGAAGAGAAGCGAAGAATCGTAGGAGAAGAGATAGCCAGGCTCCTCGCCGCAGGCTTTATTATGGAAGTATATTTTCCAGAGTGGCTTGCCAACCCAGTCTTGGTTTTGAAAAAGAATAACAAGTGGTGTATGTGTATAGACTACACCAGCCTCAACAAGGCCTGCCCCAAGGATCCGTTTGCTTTGCCACGGATTGACCAAGTGATAGACTCCACAGCCGGATGCGAGCTGTTGAGTTTTTTGGATGCCTACTCAGGGTACCATCAAGTCAACTTGGACCCAGCAGACCGACTGAAGACTGCCTTAATCACACCATTCGGAGCTTTCTGTTACCTGACTATGACATTCGGCCTAAGGAATGCAGGTGCCACTTTTCAGCGTTGCATGCAGAAATGCCTCCTCAAGCAACTCGGCAGAAATGCCCACGTCTACGTAGATGACATTGTGGTGAAGACAGAGAAGCGCGACACCCTGCTGGAGGACCTCAAAGAAACATTCGCCAACTTGCGCCGATTCCAAATCAAGCTCAACCCCGAGAAATGTGTGTTCGGAGTACCAGCCGGCCAGCTGTTACGCTTTCTGGTCTCCGAACGCGGCATAGAGTGCAACCCTGTGAAGATCAAGGCCATCGAGAGGATGGAGATTCCCACCAAATTGCGAGATGTGCAGAAGTTCACCGGGTGCTTGGCCTCCCTAAACCGCTTTATCAGCCGACTAGGAGAGAAGGCTCTCCCCCTGTACCGACTCATGAAGAAGTCCACTCACTTCGAGTGGAATGACCAAGCCGACCAAGCCTTCCATGAGCTGAAGAAGATGCTGACCACTCCATCTGTCCTGGCAGCGCTGACTGAGAAGGAGACCATGCTCCTCTACATTGCCGCGACTAGCCGAGTGGTCAGTACAGTTGTCGTGGTCCAGTGCCCGGAGAAGGCCGAGCCCAGCTAGTTCAAAGGCCGGTGTATTATCTAAACGAAGTACTATCCAGCTCAAAGCAAAACTTCCCGCACTACCAGAAGATGTGCTATGGGGTGTACTTCGCCGCCAAGAAGCTGAAGCCCAACTTCCAAGAGCATCCCATCACGGTCGTGTGCGCCGCCCCGCTTGCCGAGATCATAGGCAACCGGGATGCATTCGGCCGGGTGGCTAAATGGGCCATCGCATTGGCACCATACACAATCTTCTACCAACCCCGCACCGCCATCAAGTCCCAAGCATTGGCCGACTTCCTCGTCGACTGGGCCGAGACCCAGTACCTACCGCCGGCTCCCGACTCTACCCATTGGCGGATGCACTTCGACGGGTCCAAGATGCGCACCGGCTTGGGAGCCGTTATCGTCCTCACCTCTCCCAAAGGCGACAAACTCAGATACACGCTGCAAATCCACTTCGCCGCCTCCAACAACGTGGCCGAGTACGAGGCGCTCATACATGGGCTCCGGCTAGCCAAAGAACTCGGCATACGCCGGATCCTGTGTTATGGCGACTCAGACTTGGTGGTCCAGCAGTCGTCTGGCGACTGGGACGCCAAGGATGCAAACATGGCGAGCTATCGATTCCTCGTCCAGCAGATCAGTGGGTACTTTGAAGGGTGCGAGTTCCTTCACGTACCAAGGGCCGACAACGACCAAGCAGATGCCCTGGCACGGATCGGCTCCACCCGACAGGCTATACCGACCGGCGTCTCCCTCCAGCGCCTCCTCAAGCCGTCCATCAGGCCGTCTCTAGAGTCGGACTCTATCTTCGTACCGCCTGTCCCCGATGCAGCCGAATCCGACTGGAGGAACCCCGCAGGTGGCACGGGGACTTCGACAACTGGCCCGGGGACTGCCGTAGTCGCACCCAGCCCGGGGACTTCAGAACCCGGCCCGGGGACTGCAGCAGTCGGCCCGGGGACTGCAGCAACACAAGAAGCGGTGGCCGACTCCAATTCCACGCCACCCGACCCACCCACCCGAGTCACGGTGGCCGTACTAACAGAAGAAGAAGTCATAGCTCCATCATGGGCCCAGCCCATCCTCAAATTCCTAGTCAACAGAGAGCTGCCGGCTGATGAGATCTCAGCAAGACTAGTGCAACGACGAGCCGGAGCATATGCAATAATCAACAGAGAGCTTGTCAAGCGCAGCGTCACTGGAGTCTTCCAGCGCTGTGTCGAGCCAGGAAAGGGAGTGGCAATCCTCAAGGATATCCATCAAGGCGAATGCGGCCACCACGCAGCCTCAAGATCACTTGTGGCCAAAGCTTTCCGCCACGGTTTCTTTTGGCCGACTGCTTTGGAAGATGCCAAAGAGATAGTCAAGAGCTGCAGAGGATGGCAAGTCTTTAGTTCCAAGCAACACCTGCCGGCTTCTGCACTCAAGACCATTCCCCTCACCTGGCCCTTTGCCGTTTGGGGATTAGACATGGTGGGCCCTTTCAAGACAGCCCGCGGCGGCTTGACACATCTGCTTGTCGCCGTGGACAAGTTCACCAAGTGGATCGAAGCGAAGCCGATCAAGAAGCTGAACAGGCCGACTGCCGTGACGTTCATCACCGACATCACTACTCGGTACGGCATACCGCACAGCATCATCACCGACAACGGCACAAACTTTGCCAAAGGAGCACTGGCACGTTTCTGCGCGACACAGGGTATCCGACTGTACTTAGCGTCCGTTGCCCACCCGCAGTCAAACGGCCAGGTCGAGCGAGCAAATGGACTCATCCTCTCCGGCATCAAGCCCCGACTGGGTTACCACTGGAGCGATCGGCCGGCTGCTGGCTCGATGAGCTGCCGGCTGTCCTCTGGAGTCTGCGTACTACCCCTAACAAGTCAACCGGCTTCACTCCATTCTTCCTTGTATATGGTGCCGAGGCTGTCATCCCAACCGACATCGAGTTCGACTCGCCTCGGATCACCATGTACACGGAGGCGGAGGCCAAGGAAGCAAGAGAAGACGGTGTCGACCTACTGGAAGAAGGCCGGCTGTTAGCACTCAGCCGGTTCGCCATCTACCAGCAGGGGTTGCGCCGTTACCACAACCGCAAGGTCAAGCCAAGATCTTTCCAGGATGGCGACCTTGTGCTTCGGCTGATCCAGCGAACAGCCGGCCAGCACAAGCTCTCGACCCCCTGGGAAGGCCCTTTTGTCATCAGCAAGGCACTAGGCAACGACTCCTACTACTTGATCGACGTGCAAAAACCAAGAGCACGCAAGAGGGATGACTCCGGCAAGGAGTCGGAGCGACCATGGAACGCGAACCTCCTGAGAAGATTTTACAGTTGAAAGCAGTATGTATCATGCTACCCTTTTGTATTAAGTACGAAACAACAGGCCCCCCGAGGAGCACTCGGGGACTGCCTTCATTTATCTATGAGTGACGAGTGTCATATCCATGAATGTATTATTACATTTGATTTCCTGTCTGGCACCGGGTTCGACTAGTCGGCCCGGGGACTGGCTGCCTTAAGCTATATTAAAGTTCTACCTGAAGTCAGACAAGTAGTGTGCCGGCTCCCAAGTCCTCTCTTGTTGAAAGTCGCAGCTCGAAGAACCGACTGTCCGACTAGCAAGAGCCAAGGCAGAAAGGATGCCCACACGAAAAACGGCTAAGGACTAATGAACTTGTATAACGAAAAGACGGCCTCCGACCACGCTTGCCGGCTGTCAGAACAGCCGGCTGGCCGGCTTCCCAAACACTTCGCTATAATCCAACAAAGCTAGAATACTTGCCCTCCCAATTGGCCAAGCACTTCTCCAGCCACAGATTGCAGAGCAACTGCCTGACTGGGGAGGCGGCAACCAAGGGAGGGCGGCAAAGGAAACAACAAAAGGATGAAAAGCAAAGAACAAGGAAAAGCCAAACACTTGCATAGTCATATATACATGTAAAGCCCCCAACAGGCAGGCAATCGACATAGTTCGAATACACCCCCAGTGGGTGGAATTGTGTAAACTTAACAGAATATTGTTCCAAAAGTGACAAGACAGGAAAATAAAAGATAGCAGACTAGACTAAAGGTGCGATGTGGGAGCCGGGTTGGTCGGTGGAGACGGCGTCACCGGCTGAAGGAGTGGCCGGCTGGCGGGTCTCGGCTTGATCACCGCCGGTGGCAGGCGGCGCACCCGCGCGTGCCGTGTTGCTGGAGGCACGGTCAAGCTGAGGCTGGCCAGCCGCTCCACCATCCGGCCCGGCGTCTTCACCCTCCTCCTCTTCTTCTTCGCCCTCGTCGCTGGAGTCGATCTCCTCCGCCGAGTCTTCGCCGTCTGCCGGGTTCAGCCTGAACCATTCCTCCAGCTGGGCAACACCGTTGTCATCTACCTCAGGGGCGAAGGCGCTGGTGTCGGTGTAGTCGGCGATCGCCGAAGCTCGCCGGATGATAGCCGGCCGCGCCGGCTCCAGCTCCGTCGGCCTGCTGCCGCCAGGTAGCCAGCTGGTCTAGACTTAGGCCGGGATACCAGGCCTTGACGAACTCCAGTGCCTGCCTGGCGCCGGACCGAGCCGCCGAAGCCTTCCAGGCTTCGAAGCGGCCGACCACCACCTCCAGCCAGTCGGCAGTCCGACTAGGGGTGCGGGGAACCACTTCGCCAGGCCAGAGGGCGGCCAACACCTGCGCCCCAGCACGTTGAAGCCGGTGGAGCAGTCGATGAGCCGGCTGGAGGTGGGCCTGGATCGCCAAGAGCTGCTCCTCCAGCGACCGGCTAGCATTTGGTGCAATCTCGGCGCCAGCCTGCCTCCGTGCCTCGCGGCGGGCCTCGATGATCTGGTTGGCGGCGGTAGAGTAGCCAGGGAAGTACTCTGCGCAAGAAAGAAAGAGAAAGAAGAGAAAACACCAAGTCAGAAAACGAGCCAAAAGCGGCAAGCGGCAAGCGGCAAGAAAGGACGAAGAAGAAGGCGGTTTACCGACAACCAAATCTTCGATCTGGCCATAGCCATTGATCAGCGTCTGCCTTGCTTCGGCCCAGCCAGCCGCCTCTGTCTCATACTCGGCCTGGAGGGCGGCTTCGCTGTCCTGCACCGCCTTCAGAGCCGCCTTGTGGCTCTCCTCCTGGTCGGCCAACCTCTTGGCCAGGCGGTCACGCTCCTGCACCAAGGCGGCAAACTCGGCCTCCTTAGCACGAAGGGCGGCCTGAGACCCTCCCAGCTGCTTCCTTAGACTGGCGTTGGCCGCTGCAGGGACGGCAGAGAAAGAAGAAGCAATAAGAAGAAGTCGTCAAGGAAGATCCGACCCGACTGCTCAGCAGTCGGCCCGAATCTCGGGGACTACACCCAGTGGGTGCGCTGACGCGCCCCCACGTGAGATAAAGGACGAAGCACTTACCCCGGCTCTCAGATAGGTCGGCGGTCTTCTGGGTCAGCTCCCGAGCCTGGGAGTTGAAGGCAGCCGCGCGAAGATTGTGGTAGTCCTGCAAGACAGGCAGAAGAGCGAAGTAAGAGCAAGAATAGCAAAACTAGATCCGCTAAGAAGTTCCAAGGCGCCTGCTCAGCAGCCGACTCGGAACTCAGGGACTACACCCAGTGGGTGCGCTGACGCGCCCCCACGGAAGAAACCAAGATCAAAAAAGCAAGATAAGAAGACTAACCCGGATGGCCGCCCGCGTCGCAAGGAACTCGTCGTTGTATTTCCTCAGCGCCGTAGCCTGGGCTTGGAGCCGGGTCCGGACGTCCTGCGCGGCCACATTCATCACGGCCATCCCTCCGCCCGGCGTCCACCCCGAGCTGGCGCTGGCCGCCTCCATATCCTGGGCCGACGAGGTGGAGCCCGCGGCCGGCTGCGGCTCCGATGCAGCCTTCTGCGGCTCTGATGCGGCCCTCCCCGTGCGTTGGCGTGACGACGTCCGGACCGCCAGATCAGTCCTCGCGGCCGGCTCGCCCCCGGCCGATTGGACAGGCGGCAGGACAGGCCGGCCGCCTTGAGTCGCCCCAGTCGGCGGGGCCGGTGCCGCCACCCTCTCCAGGATGACGATGCCGTCTTCCCTCTCCAGCCCCGGCTGGTCACCGCCGGCTTCTTCTGGCGAGGGCTCTGGGGCCCCAGGCGCCGTAACACGCAGTGGGGTGACCAGCAAGGCCGCCTCCGCCATCGCCGCAGCCTCCGCTTGGGCCTTGGCCATGGCGTCAGCGCGCACCTTCGCCGCCTCCTCCTCCTGCACCGCCTTGGCGGCGGCCGCCCTCAATACCTTCGCCTCCCGCGCCTCCCGCGCGTTCCGCTCCGTCGCCGCCTGAAGATCGGCACGGGGGTCCACGCGGCGAGTAGTGCTCCCAGATCCTCCCGGCGACCCAACGACAGAGGCGGCAGCAGCCCGCTCGAGCGACAATGGAGCCCTGGTTTTTTGGAGAAAAGACAAGGACTCAGGAGCTACCAGAGAAAAGAAAAAAGAATACACGAAGGAGTATATACTTATGCCGACAGCGTCTGCGGCTGCTTCACCGCCTTGCGGAAGCGGGCCGCCTTCGCGGCCGCCTCCTCCCGCCTGGTCGCCGCTGCCCCGCCTTTGGGCTTCTTCGGCCGACTGCCGAACAAGCCCGACGCGGCACGATGCTTTTGCCCGCCGCCCCGAGCAGGCGGCGCGGCGGAGGAACCCGCGCCGTGGCCAGGCGCCGGCTGGCGGCGTGGGACGACTTCAGCCTCGTCGTCGTCCGGCCAGTCATCGAAGCTGACTCCAAGCCCGGAGCCGCCTGCCTCGCCGCCGGCTTGGCCACCGCCCTCCTTGGTGTTGTCGTCCATAGCGGTCGCCCCCAAGTCGGGGTCCTCCAGATCGTGCTCCGTCCAGTCGGGGACGAATCAGCGCTCCGCGTCCGACCTGCCTGCAGGCCGAAGAAGAGGGCTCTGTCGAGACAAGCCGACTAGTCAGAGCTGGCCAAAAGGAACTCGGCGACAAAACTGAGAGAAGAGAAAGAGAAAAAGAGAACATACCGTGGGCGGCGGATGGGCTCGGTAATATGGCTCCATGCCGAACTACCACTCTGCGGAGAGCTTGCAGTTCGCAAGGTAGTTCACCATATGGGCCACCTCGTCGTGCGGCATGTCTTTGGTGCACATCCGACTCGGATCGAGCTGACCGCTCATCTGACAGATCAGATGAGGGCGGCTCTGGAGCGGGAGCACCTGGCGCGTGACGAAGGCGGCCAGCAGATCGGGCCCCGACAAGCCCTCCGACTGGATCATCACCCGCAGTCGGGCGACAGCTGCGGCTCCAGCCGGCGTTAGCGTCACGGCCCGATAGGACCACTGGGGCCGCCTGCCGGCCAGTGGGCCGACTACGTAAGCTGGCAGATTGACGTAGTCGCCCTGCGGGGCGACGTTCTTCACGTAGAAGTATGACTTCTGCCATAGCTTCACCGACTGGATCAGCGTGATGACGGGGAAGGGGTTGTCGGCAGTCACCCTCCGCATCGCGACGAAGGCGCCACTCTGAGCCGGCACGCCCTGCATGCACATGCCCACCATGGACTGGAAGAACCCCCCCAGAGCTCGAGGGTGGGGAGGACGCCGAGGTAGCCTTCGCACAAGGTGACGAAGGCGGACAGCAGCACCACCGTGTTCGGGGTGAGGTGGTGCGGCTGGAGTTGGAAGAACTCGAGAAAGGAGCGGAAGAAGGCGCTCGCGGGCAAGCCGATTCCGCGCAAGAAATGCGAGCGAAAGACTACCCGCTCGCCTTCCTCCGGCTCCGGCGTAATCTCCTTCGCCGGCGCAAGACGGACCTCCACCTTGTCCGCCCCGGGCAGCCGCCGCGTCTTGCGGAGGAACTCGACGTGATCCTCATGGATGTTGGAGCCGTCCCAATCCCCGCGGAACTGCATCGTGGCGTAGGGCTGGCGAGAATGAGCGCGGCGGCGGAGGATCGAGTGGTAGAGCGGTGAGGCGGCGAGGCGCTGTCGCAAGAAAGAGCAGAAGGAAGAAGATGGCTGAGAGGGGAGGGGCGTGCGAACGCCTGCCGCTCTCCCCCTCCCCCTACTTATAGTTTCGCATGGTGAAGCTGAGGAGGCAGGGCATGGGGTGAGACATGGGATTAACTGCACCCACTCCCCCCACGCCTCGCGATTATTACGCCCTAAAGGTGTGCCGAAACCGCCGCAGGGAGACGTGCGGGCGGCTTTGGGCCGCAGAGAATTCGTGCCTGGGCCTGGGCGTAGGCGTGGCGGGCCCCCGACCTGCGGCGACGTCCCGTCGCGCGCGTGGGCTGGCAGGCTTTTTAGCCAAGGGATGCCACGTGGTTCGCAGGCAGCAAGTGGCCGGCCCACAGCCCGGTGCGCGCGCTGGCAGGCTCCCGCCCTCCGACTCCAATAAATTTCGCCGAGACGGCGCACCCAACCGAAGCCGGCTCCTAGCTGCCGGCTCGTCAAGATAGGAAGCTGACCGAGCTTCTCGACTCCCACCCAACCTCGAAGCTCAATCAGCTTCGGGGACTACTGTCGGAGTAAATGGCCACGGGTAGCCTAACCGACTACCCCTGGCTCTTCAAAAATTATCAGGCCATTTGAGCCTTCAAGCATTCAAAGCATTGGGCCGCCTTCCCCCGGCCGGCTACCCCAGGAGCCGACTCTCAGAGGGCGACCCAGCCTTAGAAACCTCCCCCAAGATAACTACGAGATGACCGACTCCAGGAAGCCGACCATGGAGAACGCCGACTCCCAAGAGCCGGCCATGAAGAACGCCGACTCCAAGAAGCCGGCCAAGACCGCACCCACCAAAACTACGCCCACATAACGGTGACAAGACGGGATGTGGCTACAGTCCGGCCCACTACCCCCGAATCCCGAGGCAGGCATGGCCGCAGGATGCCGTACGGGTCAGCCATCTCCCGTCCGGCTCGGCACTGTAGCCATGCTGGCCTCAACGTCATCCGCGACCGACGCCAGTATGGCCCGCGGGCGGCGGGCCCCTTTAGCCAGAGAGAGGCACGAAGGTAGCCCGGCCTCCCCCAGTCGGCCAGGGGCATAGCCGGCCCCCAGAAGCCGGCTACCCCTCCCTCGAAACATGTGCCACATTAAGGAGACAAGACGAGGTAAGGCTACAGTGAGAGCCCTCGAGGCGGTACACTGTAGCCATGCTTACCTCGACAAAGCCCTCGTCATCAGGGGCGAGGCTACAGCAAACAGCCGCCGACAAGACCCCCAGGCGGTGGGGCCAGCCTGTCGGCCATGAGGCCGGCAGCCGGCGGGACCCACCAGTCGGCGGGCCCCAATGGCCGACGGAGAAGCCGGCGAGCACAGACACTGACGACTGGGACCCGCGCCCAGCCGGATTACAATTGTACCCTCGGGGGGTAGGCCTATATAAACCCCCCGGGGCACCCATGCAAAGGGTTGGCCTCTTAGAGTTACACACACACACCATATAGAGAGGGAAGCAAGAGCTAGACTTTCTCTTCTTCTCCCTTGAACCCGACAGCTCAAGGAGCACTTGTAGCTACTCGTTCTGATCTAGCGATCATGCGGAGACCCCGCAGAGCAGGACTAGGGGTGTTATCTCCACGAAGAGCCCCGAACCTGGGTAAGATTCGCCGGCGAGCATGTCTTCGCCTCATCCCGTTTCCAGGCACCGGCGACGTCTTACTGGCTCCCACAATGATAAGCCACCCGTTGGCATATGCCGCACCTACCACCCAACAAAATTGTATATTTCCCTTAAAATAGCTTATTTCTTATGAGCGGGGAAATATTTAGCAGAGAAGCAATAAATCATATCTTGGGGACTACGCACACAACCAGGATCAAGAGAATTAAACCATGTTTTAGCATCACCCTTTAATGAGAACGGAAATAACTTAAGGATATAGTAGTAGCGAGTTTTCTCATCATTAGTGAACAGGGTGGCTATATCATTTAATTTAGTAAGATGTGCCACAACAGCTTCAGATTCATAGCCATAAAAAGGATCGGATTCAACCAAAGTAATTATCTCAAGATCAACAGAGAAATTATAATCCTTATCAGTAACACAGATAAGTGAAGTAGGAAAAGTAGGGTCATATTTCATTCTAGCATTCAAAGACTTTTCTTTCAGCTTAGCTAATAATTTCTTAAGATCATTCCTATCATTCCAAGCAAGAAAGTCTCTAGCAGTTTCTTCATCCATAACATAACCCTCAGGCACAACAGGCAATTCATATCAAGGGGGAGAATCTTCATCATCACTTTCATCAATATTATCAGTTTCAATAATTTCATTCTATCTAGCCCTAGCAAGTCGTTCATCCAGAAATTCACCTAGTGGCATAGTATTATCAAGCGTAGAAGTAGTTTCATCATAAGTATCATGCATAGCAAAAGTGGCATCATTCATAACATGCGACATATCAGAATTAATAGCATAAGCAGGTTTAGGTGTCGCAAGTTTACTCAAAACAGAAGGTGAATCAAGTGCAGAGCTAGATGGCAGTTACTTACCTCCCCTCGTAGTTGAGGGAAAAATCTTAGTTCTTTCGTCTTTCAAGTTCCTCATAGTGACCAGCAGATATAAATGCCAAGTGACTCAAAGAATAGAGCTATGCTGCCCGGCAACGGCGCCAGAAAATAGTCTTGATAACCCACAAGTATAGGGGATCGCAACAGTTTTCGAGGGTAGAGTATTCAACCCAAATTTATTGATTTGACACAAGGGGAGCCAAAGAATATTCTCAAGTATTAGCAGCTGAGTTATCAATTCAACCACACCTGGATAACTTAATATCTGCAACAAAGTATTTAGTAGCAAAGTAGTATGGAAGTAGCGGTAACGGAAAAGTAACTAAGCAAAGAGCAATATGTGGAAAGCTCGTAGGCATTGGATCGGTGATGGAGAATTATGTCAGATGTGATTCCTCATGCAATAGTTATAACATAGGGTGACACAGAACTAGCTCCAGTTCATCAATGTAATGTAGGCATGTATTCCGAATATAGTCATACGTGCTTATGGAATAGAACTTGCATGACATCTTTTGTCCTACCCTCCCGTGGTAGCGGGGTCCTATTGGAAACTTAGGGATATTAAGGCCTCCTTTTAATAGAGTACCGGAGCAAAGCATTAACACTTAGTGAATACATGAACTCCTGAAACTACGGTCATCACTTCGGGGTTGCCGGATCATAACACATAATAGGTGACTATAGACTTGCAAGATAGGATCAAGAACTCACATATATTCATGAAAACATAATAGGTTCAGATCTGAAATCATGGCACTCGGGCCCTAGTGACAAGCATTAAGCATAGCAAAGTCATAGCAACATCAATCTCAGAACATAATGGATACTAGGGATCAAATCCTAACAAAACTAACTCGATTACATGGTAAATCTCATCCAACCCATCACTGTCCAGCAAGCCTACGATGGAATTACTCACGCACGGCGGTGAGCATCATGAAATTGGTGATGGAGGAAGGTTGATGATGATGATGGCGACGGATTCCCCTCTCCGGAGCCCCGAACTGACTCCAGATCAGCCCTCCCGAGAGAGATTTGGGCTTGGCGGCGTCTCCATATCGTAAAACGCGATGAATCCTTCTCTCTGATTTTCCCCCCGAACGTGAATATATAGAGTTGGAGTTGAGGTCGGTGGAGCACCAGGGGGCCCACGAGGCAGGGGGCATGCCCAAGGGGTAGGCGCACCCCCTGTCGCCCCCTGGCCTTGATTCTTTCACCAGTATTTTTTATTAATTCCAAAAATATTCTCCGTGAAGTTTCAGGTCATTCCGAGAACTTTTATTTCTGCACAAAAATAACACCATGGCAATTCTGCTGAAAACAGCGTCAGTCCGGGTTAGTTCCATTCAAATCATGCAAGTTAGAGTCCAAAACAAGGGCAAAAGTGTTTGGAAAAGTAGATACGATGGAGACGTATCATAGGGGTGCGCTGAAGCCCCCCCCCCCCGCCCCCCGCTGTTGGTGTCAAAACCGGTGGATCTCGGGTAGGGGTCCCGAACTATGCGTCTAAGGTCGATGGTAACAGGAGACCGGGGACACAATGTTTACCCAGGTTCGGGCCCTCTCTATGGAGGTAATACCCTACTTCCTGCTTGATTGATCTTGATGAATATGAGTATTACAAGAGTTGATCTACCACGAGATCGTAATGGCTAAACCCTAGAAGTCATGGGTAATCCGGCTATGGCCAGCCGAAGTAATACCCTACTTCCTGCTTGATTGATCTTGACTGGTGGAGCTGCACAGGGCGGCCGAACTAGCCATGAAGCATTTGACAATCCGGCTATGGCCAGCCGAAGCTATACCCGGCAGCTACTTCAGACCCGTGAGGCGGCTGGTGGAGGCCTGTTCGTGGTTGGACGTCGTCAAGCGCTCTGCATGTATTGAAGGTGCCCGTATGGCCTTCGCTCGCTGCAAGATGTGGTGGGCGAAGATGAACGCTGTTGAAGTGGCCAGCGGGCCGCCAGAGGGCAAGGAGCACCGCACACCCGAGAAATATTTTGCGGATGTCTTAGAAGGGTCTCGGCTTGTGGCAGCTCAGTGTTCGAAGGACGTTATTTTCAAATGAATATATTCGTGTTGTCCTCTGCCTTGTATTATAAACACAAAGCTTGTTCTGTAATGTAATTTTGTTATGCTTTAAATTGCTTCCTCCTGTGTGGCCGTGTTATATACAATCTGAGGGTTGGCCAGTCGTCGGCTTCTGCCCTCACGTAAGTAGTACGGAGGTGTTCGGGATGGGATCTAAACAATCTTGATCCAATTACATGGTCCTTGAAGGAGTTGTTTAGCGCAACGAACAAGGCAATCAGACTATACGGCTTAAACGCCCTTAGCCATAGGAGTTTTATAATTAAGCAAGTGCGTAGCCCCTGGTCGAAGCCAGGGTGCTGTCCGCATCCGATCGGGAAGTGCCGATCCTTCGCGTGACGCGGAAAAAATCTCCAACGATTTTGTAACCCTCGAACAGCTGACCGGCTCTCCCCGTATCATGACAGTCAGTTTTCGGCTTTCTCTACTGAGGTGCTCATCCGGTCAAGGCCAGGGCACAATCGTAGTAGTTCTCCCTTTACTACCCTAGCCGATGGAACGGAACGTAGGGTAGCAAGCACACGAGCCAGGCAACCCAACTATTGACCAAAGACATGATTCGGAGCCAATGCATATAATGCTAAACTCGGGGTGCCGAACTGTCATACAAGAAGTGTTCGGACTTTGTTGCCGTGTTATGAGGCGATAAGCAGCCCCTGGCAAATATGAAACGTACAAAAGAGTACCGATGTGGCTGATAAGCAGGTCGAAATAAAATGAAGTAAGGAGCGAAAACCACAGAAACTGGGCCGCAAATGATGTTTATTATAACTGAATAGATACGTTAAGGCGTATCTTATACAAATAGTGCGATAGGCACCCGAACTATTTAACATGCCGGGACCAAGAAAGAGCAGCGTGCGGGTCCTGGGAAATAAATAAAAATACCGTCGAGAAGAACGTACGGAGGCTACCCTGCGCACCTATGCTGCATGCCCCCTTTGTATGCCGATCCTTCGAAAGGGCTGGTGATCAGGCTCGCGGGAAAAGGAACCTGAAACAGAAAGGAAAAAGTGTGTCCGGGGTCGGTCTAGCCGAACTGTAGATCTCGGGTTAGCTCGTGCCTCGATGTCCATGGAATTTCGAGTGCGTAATTATGTATGCGCGGTACGAGTGCTACTACTTCATCGGGACTGGGACGAAGGCCAAATTGCTAGTCGAGCTCTTGACGAGCCTTGCTGTCCTGCTGCAGTGTAGTTCGGAACTTCTTGAAGGTGTCCGGGGGCTCGGCAGCCGCACTATGGTGCTGCTTGAGAAGGCCGCTCTGTACCTCTGCTGCTAGGGCGGCGGTGTTCTCCTCTGTTCAGAGAGAGTGTTCCGTGTTGCCATTGACTGTTATGACGCCGCGTGGGCCGGGCATTTTGAGCTTGAGATAAGCATAGTGCGGCACTGCGTTGAATCTAGCAAACGTTGTTCGTCCGAGCAATGTGTGGTAGCCGTTGCGGAATGGGACGATATCGAAGATTAACTCTTCGCTTCAGAAATTGTCCGGAGATCCGAAGACCACTTCCAGCATGATTGAGCACGTATAGCGGGCCTCGACGCCTGGTATGACTGCTTTGAAGGTAGTCTTTGTTGGTTTGATTCATGAGGGGTCAATGCCCATCTTCCGCACCGTGTCTTGATAGAGCTGGTTGAGGCTGCTACCACCGTCCATCAGGACTCGTGTTAGGTGAAACTCGTCAATAATTGGGTCCAGGACTAGTGCGGCCATGCTGGTTGGGTGGTCTCGTCGATCGAAGGTGATCGGGAATGACGACCATGGATTGAACTTTGGGGCGACTGGCTCTACCGCGTAGACGTCCCTGAGTGCTCGCTTGCGCTCCCTTTTGGGGATGTGTGTGGCGTATATCATGTTCACCGTTTTGACTTGAGGGGGAAATTTCTTCTGCCCTCCAGTGTTCGGCTGTCGGGGCTCTTCGTCCTCGTCCTCACTTTGTGATCCCTTTTCTTTATTTTCGGCATTTAACTTGCCAGCTTGCTTGAAAACCCAACAATCCCTGTTGGTATGATTGGCTTGCTTATCCGGGGTGCCGTGTATTTGGCACGGACGGTTGAGTATGCGGTCGAGGCTGGAAGGTCCTTCATTGTTTCTTTTGTGGGGCTTCTTCCGTTGGCCGGACTTGGAGCCACTGAATCCGGCGTTGACTGTGGTGTCATCGGTGTTGTTGCCATTGCTTCGGCGTTTGTGCCTATTGCGCCGGAGCTTGCCGGTGCTATTCTTGGCCTCAGAGGGGCATGTCTCGCTGGCTGTGTTGTTACTACGAGCCAGCCAACTGTCCTCTCCCGCGCAAAAGCGGGTCATGAGTGCCGTGAGGGCTGCCATGGACTTCGGCCTTTCTTGGCCGAGGTGGCGTGCTAGCCATTCGTCACGGATGCTGTATTTGAAGGCTGCTAAGGCCTCGGCGTCCATACAGTCAACGATCTGGTTCTTTTTGGTTAGGAACCTAGTCCAGAATTTTCTGGCTGATTCTCCAGGTTGTTGAACTATGTGGCTTAAGTCATCGGCATCAGGTGGCGGGACATAAGTTCCTTGGAAGTTGTCCAGGAAAGCTTCTTCCAAGTCCTCCCAGCTGCCGATAGAATTTTCAGGCAGGCTGTTAAGCCAGTGCCGAGCTGGCCCTTTGAGCTTGAGTGGGAGGTATTTAATGGCGTGGAGATCATCTCCTCGAGCCATGTGGATGTGCAGGATGAAATCCTCGATCCATACTGTGCGATCAGTTGTGCTGTCGTATGATTCGATATTGACGGGCTTGAATCCCTCGGGGAATTCGTGATCCAGTACCTCGTCTGTGAAGCAGAGGGGGTGTCCGGCACCTCTGTATCGGGCCGTGTCGCGGCGTAGCTCTGATGGAGTCCGTCTGCGGCATTCAGACCGGGCGTGGTTAGGTTTGTCGCGTCCGAATAGGTCGCCGTCTTCGTGCCTCGAGGCACGTCCTCGTGATCCGTAGATCGATCTTGTATGTCGTGCTCTACTGTCCAGGGTCTGCCGAAGGTCATATGTGTGACCCCGAACTCTTCCGTCTTTATTTTTGCGGGGCGGTTGGGCAGGCTGATGTTCGGCCTGAGTGGTCGCTTTATCCCAACCACGTGGCGGCCGGTCGGCCGCCCTGTCTCGACCACGTGGTGGTCGTTCCACGTTACGCGGGGGAGATGAGTGCTCTGGTGCCTCCTCATCAAATTGTGGTAGCAGTCTGCGTTTCGGGTAGCTCTTGGCTGGGCGCTTGAGGCCGTATTCTTCCGCTCTCAAGACGTCAGTCCATCTATTGACGAGCAGATCTTGTTCAGCTTGAAGCTGCTGCTGTTTCTTTTTCAGGCTCCTTGCAGTGGCTATGAGTTTAAGCTTAAAGCGCTCCTGTTCCAGAGGGTCCTCAGGCACGATGAAATCTTCGTTGCCGAGGCTTGTTTCCTCTTCGGAAGGTGGACGGTAACTATCGTCCCCCGGGTCATTTTCTATGGCCTACTCATCAGTGTTGTCTTGCCTGTCGTCGTGTTCCTCCTGTTTGGATGCAGCACCGACAGGGTCTTCATTGTTTTCGGCATCGCCCGGAGTGCTATTTTCTCCGGTACCAGTATTGTCGTCTTTTGAGCGGCGAGACTTACAACGGCGTTTGGGGTGCCGGCGCTTGGACTGCGTCTCAGAAGGTTTACTCTTATCTGGCTCTTCTTTGTCGTTGCCAGATCCCTTGGGTGTATCAACCATGTACACGTCGTACGAAGAGGTGGCCGTCCAATGTCCAGTGAATGGCGGGTCTTGGCCTTGCTCATTGTCGGCATTGTCGTCCATACCGACGATGTCTTCGGACCCGTAGTCAAGCACGTCGGTTAAGTCGTCGACGGTGGCTATGAAGTGGGTGGCGGGCGGGAAGCAAAATTCCTCGTCGTCCGCCTCTAGCTCAAACCGAACATAGTTCGGCTGTGAGTCTTCCTCCAAGGAGAAGTTCTTCAGAGAATTTAGTACGTCACCCAAAGGAGAATAATAGAAGATGTCTGCGGCGCTAAATTCGAAAATCGATAACCGATCCAGCTCGGTATCCGCCGGTGCACTTGATCTGGAACGTGTTGCCGGAGATGAGTCCGGAGTTCCATTGACACCAGCATTGCAGGATGTCGAGTCCGTGTGCGGCCTCAACGCCGCGGGCTTTATGGCCTCGGAGGGGATGATCTGCTTCGGTACTGAGGCCGTTGCAGCAACAGGTTCCCTCTCCTGGGTGTGTTCCGATGACAGATTTAAGTCATGTTCATTGGAGAAAGGGGGAGCGATCACCGCGGTTTCAAATCCCTCGAAGATCAAGTCTCCACGGATATCCGCGACGCAGTTCAAGCTTCCAAACCTGACCTGGTGGCCAGGGGCGTAACTATCAATCTGCTCCAGACGGCCAAGCGAATTGGCCCGCAGTGCGAAGCCGCCGAATACGAAGATCTGTCCGGGCAGGAAGGTTTCTCCCTGGACCACGTCCTTACTGACGATTGAAGGGGCCATCAAACCTTTCGTCGACGACACGGTGGAACTCTTAATGAAAGCACCAATGTCGGTGTCAAAACCGGCGGATCTCGGGTAGGGTGTCCCGAACTGTGTGTCTAGGATCGATGGTAACAGGAGACGGGGGGCACAATGTTTACCCAGGTTCGGGCCCTCTCTATGGAGGTAATACCCTACTTCCTGCTTGATTGATCTTGATGAATATGAGTGTTTACAAGAGTTGATCTACCACGAGATCGTAATGGCTAAACCCTAGAAGTCTAGCCTATGAGTATATGGTAATGAATCTCCCCTATCCGGACTCTCCGATTTATATAGACACCGGAGAGATCTAGGGTTACATGAGGTCGGTTACATAAGAGGGAATCTTCATAGTCGGTCGCCTAGCTTGCCTTCCACGCCAAGGAGAGTCCAATCCGGACACGGGTATAGTCTTCGGTCTTCGTGTCTTCACAGCCTATCAGTCCGGCCCAAAGAGTAACAGGCCGACCGCCCGAGGACCCCTTAGTCCAGGACTCCCTCATTCCTCCCCACTTCGGACTATGCCTCAAGATCTTCAACGTGAAGCCGAAGGTAGTGGATGGCCAACACGCGGAGTGAGGAGGAGCCATGGTGAGCAAGATGCCCAATGTCACATGGCCCAAGGGTACTTTTGTGGAGACCGTCAAGGAGTGGCAGAAACTGTGGTTCTACATCACAGAGCCCCGCGACGCCACCTGGGCCGTGGCTCCCGAATTCAAGTTCGGAGCTCCAATGCGGCTCACCTCCTGGCTAAAGAAGGGCTTGGACTGGTCTTCGTCAGAGGAGCTAATAGCGCTGCAAACGCACATTCAGAGCATGGTGGACAAGAACGTCAAACTCGTCAACGTGATCCAGGTGATGCTAGTTCGCCGGATCCTTCCATGCCAATGCCGGACTTGCCATTTATGGGAGTTCGATCCGGCCAAGCACCAGACTCTGCAACAGTTCTTCGGAACTACGCATGAGGACATCTGGAAGGTGCTCTTCACAGGCAAGGAGACGCCACCGGCGACGACCGAGGACCGTGGGCATGCCCTAGCCCGTCCTGCCAGTTCGGTAAGTTTTTCCCGTTTCAAGATGCATCCTTTTACTTGCTTGTTTAGCGAAGGTACTTAGGCTTCACCATTCATTTTTCAGGGCTGGACGAAGAAGGCAGAGCGGATTCAGTGTGCGGCTCCGCTGCCCGAGGAACCAGTCATCCCACTCTTGGCGAAGATGTTGGTTCCAGCGCTCTACAAGGCGCCAGAGAAGAAGGCCAAGAAGAAGGCCAAGGGGGCAAGAGTGGCCCTCGCCGCAAGGGTGCTTCGGACAGGACGTCCGAGGACAACGAGACTCCTTACTCTGCCGCCGAAGACGACTACGAGGAGGAGGAACAAAGTAGCTCTCCCCCTGAGGGGGGGGGGGAGGAAGAAGAGGGCGGCCTCCACAAATCTGGAGGCGGAGGCACCTAAGAGGGGGAAGGGCTCCTTCGCAGATTACTCTACATGGGATATCGGCAGCAGCCCAGAGCAACGCCCCCGAAGCAAGCCCCTGGCCGCATCCTAAGTACCAAAAAGCCCATATGCATCCATGTATCCGGCCTCTCCTCTTTATGGTATTAATATGGTTAATCATGCTATTGCAGTCCGGCCCACAACAGCTCCCTGCGAAACTCATCAGGAGCTTCGTTGGATTCAAAAGCGATGGCCAGCGAGTCACCGCCGGCCGCTTACTCTCCCAAGGCCAAAAGCAACGACGAGGTGCTGTCCCAAAGGACCTTCCCAGGCCAGGGAGAGGTTCAGGAGGCCGTCAAGGTGGCGCCGGAGGGCGAAATCTCGGTCGTCGAAGACCTGGGGGAACAGGTCCCCATGGAGACTGGCGATGGGGGCCGTGTTCAGTTTGGTCCCCAGCCGAACACGGTTCCGGAGACCCATACGACTCCGGAATCCGGCGAGCAGCCTCCTTCGAAAGAAGGAGGTGTGCCTGTCCCGCCGGTGACCTCTGTCCAGCCAGAGGCACCGGATAATCTGCTGGAAGCGCTACGAGGCGCTTCCATTGTGGAGGAACACCGTATCCTTATGGGTACGGTGATTGAGAGGGTTCAGTCCGTCAAGAGCGGACTGACCAAAGCCTACAGCAGCCTGCTGACCGGCTTTGAGGTAAGCGACGCAAAAGAGAAAATCCCCATATAGACAGTAGCCCCTGAGACACTGTCCGGTGTTCGGAAAGAAAGGCCGGACAGAGGATCAATTCCTTTTTCCAGGAAACTAACTAAATGTGTCTTATATGAGTAAGCAGGCGTCATTGCTGGCCACGACCTCACACACTGCCGAAGTCTCCGAACTAAAGCAGAGACTGGAGCGGGCTGAGGAGGAGCTCGGCCAAGTGAGGAAGCAGCTAGAAGACAAGCAAGGTATGTAATGACTCGCTATATATTCGGAAATAATAAATGGTGAGTAATGACCATAATGTCATGATATTTGTAGGAGCGGCGACCGAGGTCGAGGTCCTTAAAAAGGCCCTGGCCGAAGCCGAGGAAAAAGCTGCCAAGGAACAAGCCGCCCGTAAGAAGTTCAAGGCCAGGCTTAATGAGGTCCAGCAAGAGCTCCGGGATGCTGTGAAAAAATGCGAAACCTTGGAGTGCGATGTTTCGGCTCGAGAAACCGAACTCACCAAGGCTCGCCAAAGCGCGGAAGAGGCCCGAGTTGAAGCCCAGGGCGCCCTCCAGGAGATCCAGGAAGCCAAGAAAATCGGGGCGGGTAAGGCATTTAGTATGCAAAGCAAGTATGTGAAGAAGAAGTATTTCTTACTAACCCGGATTCGGAGTTCTCTATGGCCTTTGCGGATCTGCCGCGCAGTGTGTCTGACGTTGCGGAGTTCTTCTGAGCCAAAGAAGGGAGCTCAACGGAGAAGTTGTTTTGGTCGCAATATCTTGCGCCAGAACATCCAGTGCCCTTTAGCGATCAGCTAAAATAGCTGGTCGAGCTGCATAGGGTGGCCGAGCTAGCCATGAAGGATTTGATAATCTGGCTGTGGCCTTCCGAAGCTATACCCAGCAGCTACTTCGGTCTCGTGAAGCGGCTGGTAGATGTCTGCCCTCGGCTGGACGTCGTCAAGCTATCGGCCTGCATCGAGGGCGCGCGCATGGCCTTTGCCCGCGTCAAGGTGTGGTGGGCGAAGATGGATGCCGTCAAGCTTGTGACCGAGAGGCCACCCAAAGGCAAGGAGCACCGCATGCCTGAGCGGTATTTTGAAGACGTCCTGGAAGGTCTCGCATTGTGGTGACGCAATGTGCGCAAGACATTATCTTTGAATGAATATATTCATGTTGTCTGTGCCTTGTGTGATGAAACAAAGTTGTTATGTAATAAAATGTTTGTTTTTAAAAAAATTACCTCTTGTGCGGCCGTGTTGTATGAAATCTGTGAATTGGCCAGTCATCGGCTTCTGCCCCCACGTAGGTAGTACGGGGGTGTTTGGGATGGAATCTAAACACTCTTGGTCCAATTGTTTGGTCCTTGAAGGATGTGTTTAGCGCAACGAACCAGGCAATCAGACTATGCGGCTTGAACACCCTCACTTAGCCATAGGAGTTTGACAATAAAAAATTTAGGCATAGCCCCTAGTATCCCAACTAGGATGCTGTAAACACCTGATCGGGCAAGTACCAATCCTTCGCGTAATGCAGAAAAAATATCTAAAGATTTGAGACCTCCGAAGAGCTGACCGGCTCTCGCCGCATCATGACAGTCAGTTTTCGGCTTTATCTACTGAGGTGCTCATCCGGGTAAACCAGGGCACAATCGCAGTAGTTCTCCATTTACTACCTTAATTAGCCGATATAGCGGAACGTAAGGTAGCAAGCACAGGAGCCGGGCAACCCAACTATTGACCAAAGACATGATTCGGAGCCAATGCATATAGTGCTAAATTCGGGGTGCCGAACTGTAATGTGAAAAGTGTTCGGACTTTGTTGCCGTAGTGCGGGGCGCCATGAAGCCCCTGGCAAATGTGAAACATACCAAAGTGTACGGGTGCCATTTGATAAAGTTATCAAAAAAGAAAATGAGAGTGGATAGTAAGCTAGAGCCGCAGAATTTGGGCCGCAAACTGTTTCCATTATAATTTGGTTAATACATCAAAGCGCATTTGTATAGGTAGTGCAATAAGCGACAGGTTATTTAATATGCCACAACCAAGGGAGAGCTGCGTGTGGGTCCTGTAAACAGGTAGAGTGATCGTTAAGAGATCCCCTAGAATTTCCCCTATACGTCCATGCTTACTGCCGTCTTGGTGTATTTATCCTTCGAAAAGACCGGTGATTGGGCCATCAGGGAAGACCTGTGGAAAGGAAACCTGAAAAGGAGAAAAAGGAAACAGTGAGAGTATGTGTGTCCGGGAGCGGTCGAGCCGTATTGTGGATCACAAGCTAGTCATGCCTCCATCTATGCCCATGGTATTTTGAGTGCGTAGTTATGTACGCGCGGTACGAACGCCGCTACTTGATCGGGACTGGAACGGAGGCCAAATTGCTAGTCGAGCTCTCGACGAGCTGAGCTGTCCTGCTGCAGAATAGTCCGAACTCTCTTGACAGTGTCCGGGGGCTCGGCCGCCGAATTGAGGTTCTGCTTGAAAAGGCCGCTCTGTACTTCTGGTGCTAAGGCAGCGGTGTGCTCTTTGGTACGGAGGGAGCGCTCCGTGTTTCCATTGAATGTTATGACAACGCGTGGCCCAGGCATCTTGAGCTTGAGATAAGCATAGTGTGGCACCGCATTGAATCGAGCAAATGCGGTTCGTGCGAGCAGTGCGTGATAGCCACTACGAAAAGGGACGATATCGAAAATTAGCTCTTCGCTTCTGAAGTTGTCCGGAGATCCGAAGATCGCCTCTAGTGTGATTGAGCCCGTACAGTGGGCCTCTACACCTGGTATGACTCCTTTAAAGGTAGTCCTTGTGGGCTTGATTCGTGATGGATTGATGCCCATTTTGCGCACTGTATCCTGATAGAGCAGGTTCAGGCTGCTGCCGCCGTCCATGAGGACTCGCGTCAGGTGGAATCCGTCAATTATTGGGTCAAGGATCAATGCGGCTGAGTGATTTCTACTACGCAACCTTCTTCTTGTAGACGTTGTTGGGCCTCCAAGTGTAGAGGTTTGTAGGACAGTACCAAGTTTCACTCAAGTGGATGACCTAAGGTTTATCAATCCGTAGGAGGCGTAGGATGAAGATGGTCTCTCTCAAACAACCCTGCAACCAAATAAAAAAGAGTCTCTTGTGTCCCCAACACACCCAATACAATGGTAAATTGTATAGGTGCACTAGTTCGGCGAAGAGATGGTGATACAAGTGCAATATGGATGGTAGATATAGGTTTTTGTAATCTGAAAATATAAAAACAGCAAGGTAATTAATGATAAAAGTGAGCACAAACGCTATTGCAATGCTAGGAAACAAGACCTAGGGTTCATACTTTCACTAGTGCAAGTTCTCTCAACAATAATAACATAATTGGATCACATAACTATCCCTCAACATGCAACAAAGAGTCACTCCAAAGTCACTAACAGCGGAGAACAAACGAAGAGATTATGGTAGGGTACGAAACCACCTCAAAGTTATCCTTTCTGATCGATCTATTCAAGAGTCTGTAGTAAAATAACATGAAGCTATTCTTTCCGTTCGATCTATCATAGAACTCGTACTAGAATAACACCTTAAGACACAAATCAACCAAAACCCTAATGTCACCTAGATACTCCAATGTCACCTCAAGTATCCGTGGGTATGATTATACGGTATGCATCACACAATCTCAGATTCATCTATTCAACCAACAAAAAGTACTTCAAAGAGTGCCCCAAAGTTTCTACCGGAGAGTAAAGACGACAACATGTGCCAACCCCAATTCATAAGTTCACAAGGTCATGGAACCCGCAAGTTGATCACCAAAACATACATCAAGTGAATCACATGATATCCCATTGTCACCACAGATACGCACATGCAAGACATACATCAAGTGTTCTCAAATCCTTAAAGACTCAATCCGATAAAATAACTTCAAAGGGAAAACTCAATCCATTACAAGAGAGTAGAGGGGGAGAAACATCACAAGATCCAACTATAGTAGCAAAGCTCGCGATACATCAAGATCGTGCCAAATCAAGAACACGAGAGAGAGAGAGAGATATCAAACACATAGCTACTAATATATACCCTCAGCCCCAAGGGTGAACTACTCCCTCCTCGTCAAGGAGAGCGCCGGGATGATGAAGATGGCCACCGGTGAGGGATCCCCCCCTCCGGCAAGGTGCCGGAACAGGGTCCCGATTGGTTTTTGGTGGCTACAGAGGCTTGCGGCGGCGGAACTCCCGATCTATTCCGTTCCCCGATGTTTTTAGGGTATATGCATATATATAGGTAAAAGAAGTCGGTAGGGGAGCCACGAGGGGCCCACAAGGGTGGGGGGCGCGCCCAGGGGGCAGGCGCCCCTCCCTGCCTTGTGGCCACCTCGAAGCTTCCTTGACTTGAACTCCAAGTCTCCTGGATCACGTTCGTTCCAAAAATCACGCTCCCGAAGGTTTCATTCCGTTTGGACTCCGTTTGATATTCCTTTTCTGCGAAACACTGAAACAAGGGAAAAACAGAAACTGGCACTGGGCTCTGGATTAATAGGTTAGTCCCAAAAAAATATATAAAAGTGTTTAATAAAGCCCATAAACATCCAAAACAGATAATATAATAGCATGAATACTTCATAAATTATAGATACGTTGGAGACGTATCAGTATCCCCAAGCTTAATTCCTGCTCGTCCTCGAGTAGGTAAATGATAAAAGAAATAATTTATGAAGTGTGAATGCTAGCAGGTGCACAAGTTTGATCAATGATAATTTCAATCACCTTTTGTAGCATCATTATATATCATAACAATAGCTCATCTCATAAAGCTTCTCATGATCAAGTAACAAGCTATTCACATGTTAAAGTATAGATCATAAACTTTCTTGAAAACTAACAAACCGTGTTATTAGTCATCAAACAATTACAATTCATCTTATTTTCAGGAAGAGTCTATGTCAGAGCTTTGATTTAGCAAACTCCACATACTCAACTATCATTTAGTCTTTCACAATTGCTAACACTCACGCGATATTTATGGGTTCAAGGTTTTAATCAGACACAGAGAAAGATAGGGGCTTATAGATTCGCCTCCCAACCTTTTACCTCAAGGGTAATGTCAACAATAATAGCTCATGATGCCTTACATCCAATTGGATATATATATATATATATATATATATATATCAGAATCTTTCCAACACAATGTGCTTGCCAAAGGATAAAATGTAAAAAGGAAAGGTGAAGATCACCGTGACTCTTGCATAAGGTATAAGACAAGAATTAAAAGATAGGCCCTTCGCAGAGGGAAGCAGAGGTTGCCATGCGCTTTTATAGTTGATGCACAAAATCTTAATGTGAGGGAATGTTACTTTATATTGCCACTTGTGATAGGGACCTTTATTATGCAGTCAGTCGCTTTTATTGCTTCCATATCACAAGATCGTATAAAGCTTATTTTCTCCACAGTAAAAGATCATACATATTTAGAGAGCAATTTTTATTGCATGCACCGATGACAACTTACTTGAAGGATCTTACTCGATCCATAGGTAGGTATGGTGGACTCCCATGGCAATACTGGTTTAAGGGATGTTTGGAAGCACAAGTAGTATCTCTACTTGGTGCGAAGAATTTGGCTAGCATGAGGGGGAAAGGCAAGCTCAGCGTGTTGGGCGATCCATGACAATATACTTTATTTCGGATATAAGAAAACATAACCCATTACGTTGTCTTCCTTGTCCAACATCAACCTTTTAACATGTCATATTTTAATGAGTGCTCACAATTACAAAATATGTCCAAGATAGTATATTTATATGTGAAATCTCTCTTCCCTCAATATTCTTTCATGAATTGTTCAACTGACCAATACAATGTTTGCTAACCTTCAAGAAATTTACCACCTCTACTTCTTATATGTAAAGTCATTACTCCCCATGGAATAAGCATATGAAACATATATAATTTCAGATTTATGATATTCAATTCATTCAACCATTTACTCATAGGATATAAGTGAAGCACACGAGTAAATGACAAACTACTCCAAAAAGATATAAGTGAAGATCAATGAGTAGTTGAGTAATTATGTAGCTATGTGAAGACTCTCTCTCATTTAAGAATTTCAGATCTTGGTATTTTATTCATACAGCAATGAAAACAAAATCAAATAAAATGACACTCCAAGCAAAACACATATCATGTGGTGAATAAAAATATAGCTCCAAGTAAAGTTACCGATGAACGAAGACGAAAGAGGGGATGCCCTCCGGGGCATCCCCAAGCTTAGACGCTTGGTTATCCTTGAATATCACCTTGGGGTGCCTTGGGCATCCCCAAGCTTAGGCTCTTTCCACTCCTTATTCCATAGTCCATCGAATCTTTACCCAAAACTTGAAAACTTCACAACACAAAACTCAACAGAAAACTCGTAAGCTCCGTTAGTATAAGAAAATAAATCACCACTTAGGTAGTGTTGTGAACTCATTCTAAATTCATATTGGTGTAATATATACTGTATTCCAACTTCTCTATGGTACATATCCTCCGATACTACTCATAGATTCATCAAAATAAGCAAACAACACATAGAAAACAGAATCTGTCAAAAACAGAACAGTTTGTAGTAACCTGTATCAAACGTATACTTCTGGAACTCCCAAAATTCTGAAACAAATTGGTGGTCCTGAGGAATTTGTCTAGTAATCATCTTCAAAAATAATCAACTAAATAGCACTCTCCATTAAATTGTTTTAGCTAATCTCGTGAGCGCTAAAGTTTCTGTTTTTTACAGCAAGATCATAAGGACTTCACCCAAGTCTTCCCAAAGGTTCTACTTGGCACAAACACTAATTAAAACATAAAACCACATCTAACCAGAGGATAGATGAATTATTTATTACTAAACATAACCAAAAAGCAAGAAACTAAAATAAAATTGGGTTGCCTCCCAACAAGCGCTATCGTTTAACGCCCCTAGCTAGGGATGACGATTTCAATGATGCTCACATAAGACATAAGAATTGAAACATAAAGAGAGCATCATTAAGAATATGACTAGCACATTTAAGTCTAACCCACTTCCTATGCATAGGGATTTTGTGAGCAAACAACTTATGGGAACAATAATCAACTAGCGTAGGAAGGCAAAACAAGCATAACTTCAAAAATTTAAGCACATAGAGAGGAAACTTGATATTATTGCAATTCCTACAAGCATATCTTCCTCCATCATAATAATTTTCAGTAGCATAATGAATGGATTCAACAATATAACCATCACATAAAGTATTATTTTCATGATCTACAAGCATAGAATTTTTATTACATTCCACATAAGCAAATTTCTTCTCATTCAGAATAGTGTGGGAGTATCATAAGAGACTCGAATACTATAAATTGTTTCCACATTAAATGAGTAATGTTCAGAAAAAGGATAATCATAATCATGACAAGTTTTATAAATATAATCATCACTACTTTTTATAGCATAAGTGTCATCACAATAATCATCATAAGTAGCAACTTTGTTCTCATCATAATCGATTGAAACCTCTTCCAAGATAGTGGAATCTTTACTAAATAAAGTCATGACCTCTCCAAATCCACTTTCATAATTATCACAATAAGATTCAACATCCTCCAAAATAGTGGGATCATTACTTCCTAAATTTGACACTCTTCCAAACCCACTTTCATCAATATAATCATCATAAGTAGGAGGTATGCTATCATCATAACAAATTTGCATATCAAAACATGGGAGGCTAAAAATATCATCTTCATTAAACATAGCATCCCCAAGCTTGGGACAAACATTAATTTCAGCAAATATATTCTCAAACATGTCATTCTCATCAAACATAGCATCCCCAAGCTGTGGCGTTTTCATATCATAAGCATAATCACTCTCATCATTAATAGTATGGATAGCACCAATAGTATAGCAATTATCATCATCACAAGGAGTAATAGGAACAACATCATTTGGGAGAGATACCTTTTTACCTTTGTTTCTCCATCTTTTATTTTTCTTCTTCACATTATGTGTGGGTTCAATCCTCTTTTTGGAGCTCCTTATTAATGAGATTGATTGAATAGAAGGCTCCTCCTCGTTACATGATTCATCGTAAGAAATAATAGGAAGATATTGGGAAGTCTCTTCCCTTTTGTTAGTATTCTCTTCATCTTCTATTTGTTTTATTTTCTGTATGTAATTGGCAATATAAGGATTTTCAATGCAGTTCACCGCACAATATATATAAATTTCTTCTAGATCAATATCGAGGAATTTCTCAAGGTTATATTCTGGAATATGCTTAGTTTGACGTTTCATTTCTTCATAACCCAAAAGCAAACTAAGTTCATTATGATGTGCAAGGGAAATCAAGTCATCACAATTTTTGGACACGATTCGATCATGAAACAATTTGCATTTGATATTTAAATGACCATGTTCATTGCAAAGTTCACAAGTATGGCGAAGATATTTTAAATTTTCAGCACTAACATCTAGCCTCTCTTGCAACCATTTTGTTTCCAAATACTTATGCCTCTTGCAAAATCTATTTTCCCTAATTGGTGTGTACTTGCAAGCTCTATGTACTCCACAAAAGTTGACATGCTTATAAGAGACATTTTCATCATGACTAGTGCAATCATGATTAGTACCATGGATATTCAAAGAATCCATACTAACAACATTGCAATCATGCTCATCATTCAAAGATTTAGTGCCAAACATTTTAATGCATTCTTCTTCTAATACTTTGGCACAATTTTCCTTTCCATCATACTCACGAAAGATATTAAAAAGATGAAGCGTATGAGGCAAACTCAATTCCATTTTTTTGTAGTTTTCTTTTATAAATTAAACTAGTGATAAAACAAGAAACTAAAAGATTCGATTGCAAGATCTAAAGATATACCTTCAAGCACTCACCTCCCCGGCAACGGCGCCAGAAACTGCTTGATGTGTACTACACAACCTTCTTCTTGTAGACGTTGTTGGGCCTCCAAGTGCAGAGGTTTGTAGGACAGTAGCAAGTTTCCCTCAAGTGGATGACCTAAGGTTTATCAATCCGTAGGAGGCGCAGGATGAAGACGGTCTCTCTCCAACAACCCTGCAACCAAATAACAAAGAGTCTCTTGTGTCCCCAACACACCCAATACAATGGTAAATTGTATAGGTGCACTAGTTCGGCGAAGAGATGGTGATACAAGTGCAATATGGATGGTAGATATAGGTTTTTGTGATCTGAAAATATAAACACAGCAAGGAAATGAATGATAAAAGTGAGCCCAAACGGTATTGCAATGCTAGGAAACAAGGCCTAGGGTTCATACTTTCACTAGTGCAAGTTCTCTCAACAATAATAACATAATTGGATCACATAAATATCCCTCAACATGCAACAAAGAGTCACTCCAAAGTCACTAATAGCGGAGAACAAATGAAGAGATTATGGTAGGGTACGAAACCACCTCAAAGTTATCCTTTCTGATCGATCTATTCAAGAGTCCGTAGTAAAACAACATGAAGCTATTCTTTCCGTTTGATCTATCATAGAGTTCGTACTAGAATAACACATTAAGACACAAATCAACCAAAACCCTAATGTCACCTAGATACTCCAATGTCACCTCAAGTATCCGTGGGTATGATTATACGATATGCATCACACAATCTCAGATTCATCTATTCAACCAACACAAAGTACTTCAAAGAGTGCCCCAAAGTTTCTATCGGAGAGTAAAGACGAAAACATGTGCCAACCCCAATTCATAAGTTCACAAGGTCACGGAACCCGCAAGTTGATCACCAAAACATACATTAAGTGAATCACATGATATCCCATTGTCACCACAGATACGCACATGCAAGACATACATCAAGTGTTCTCAAATCCTTAAAGACTCAATCCAATAAGATAACTTCAAAGGGAAAACTCATTCCATTACAAGAGAGTAGAGGGGGAGAAACATCATAAGATCCAACTATAGTAGCAAAGCTCGCGATACATCAAGATCGTGCCAAATCAAGAACACGAGAGAGAGAGAGAGATCAAACACATAGCTACTGATACATACCCTAAGCCCCAAGGGTGAACTACTCCCTCCTCGTCATGGAGAGCGCTGGGATGATGAAGATGTCCACCGATGAGGGATCCCCCCTCCGATAGGGTGCCGGAACAGGGTCCCGATTGGTTTTTGGTGGCTACAGAGGCTTGCGGCGGAACTCCCGATCTATTCTGATCCCTGATGTTTTTAGGGTATATGGATATATATAGGCGAAAGAAGTCGGTCAGGGGAGCCACGAGGGGCCCATGAGGGTGGGGGCGCGCCCAGGGGGCAGGCGTGCCTCCCTGCCTCGTGGCCACCTCGAAGCTTCCTTGACTTCAACTCCAAGTCTCCTGGATCACGTTCGTTCCAAAAATCACGCTCCCGAAGGTTTCATTCCGTTTGGACTCCGTTTGATATTCCTTTTCTGCAAAACACTGAAACAAGGGAAAAAACAGAAACTGGCACTGGGCTCTCGGTTAATTGATTAGTCCCAAAAATAATATATAAGTGTTTAATAAAGCCCATAAACATCCAAAATAGATAATATAATAGCATGAATACTTCATAAATTATAGATACATTGGAGACGTATCACTGAGCCGCCATGACGGATACTGGTCGGAAGATCCCGGCTATCGAAGGTGATCGAGCATGACGACCATGGATTGAATTTTGGGGTGACTGGCTCTATCGCATAGACGTCCCTTAGTACGCACTTGCGCTTCCTCTTGGGGATGTGGGTAGCGTATATCATGTTCACCGTTTTGACCTGAGGGGGAAACTTCTTCTGCCCCCCGTATTTGGTGGCTAGGGCTCCTCGTCATCGTCCTCGCTTTGCGATCCCTTCTCCTTGTTTTCGGCATTTAATTTGCCGGCCTGTTTAAAAACCCAACAATCTCTGTTGGTATGATTGACTGGTTTGTCTGGGGTGCCATGGATCTGGCACGGACGGTCGAGTATGCGGTCCAGACTGGATGGTCCCAAATTATTTCTTTTATATGGCTTCTTCTGTTGACCGGACTTGGGGCCGTTGAATCCGGCGTTGACTATAGTGTCATCGGTGTTATCGCCATTGCTTCGACGTTTGAACTTATTGCGTCGGAGCTTGCCGTTGCTGTTTTTGACTTCGGAGGTGCCCGCTTCCCTTTTCGTGTTTTTGCTACGGGCCAGCCAACTATCCTCACCCGTACAAAAGCGGGTCATGAGTGCCGTGAGGGCTGCCATGTACTTCGGCTTTTCTTGGCCGAGGTGGCGGGCGAGCCATTCATCGTGGATGTTGTGTTTAAAGGCCGCTAGGGCTTCGGCATCCGGACAGTCGACGATCTGGTTATTTTTAGTTAGGAACCTAGTCCAGAATTTCCTGGGTGACTCTCCGGGCTGTTGAACTATGTGACTTAGGTCATCGGCATCTGGTGGCCGGACATATGTACCTTGAAAGTTGTCGCGGAAGGCGTCTTCCAAATCCTCCCAGCTGCCAATAGAGTTTTCAGGCACATGGTTTAGCCAGTGCCGAGCTGGCCCTTTGAGTTTTATCGGGAGGTATTTGATGGCGTGGAGATCATCTCCATGGGCCATATGGATATGGAGAAGAAAATCCTCGATCGACACCACGGGATCAGTTGTTCCATCGTATGATTCGATGTTCACGGGTTTAAACCCTTCTGGGAATTCATGCTCCATTAATTCGTCAGTGAAGCAAAGGGGGTGTGCGGCGCCTCTATATCGGGCCACATCGCGACGTAGCTCCGATGGAGTCCGTCTGCGGTTTTCGGCCTGGGCGTGACTAGGCTTGTCACGTCTGAATAGATAGCCGTCGTTACGTGTCGGGGCCGAAGGTCATATGTATAACCCCGAGCTGTTTTATCTCCGCCTTTACGGCGAGGTGGGACGGTCTGGTGTTCGGCTTGAGTTGCCGCTTTGTCCCAACCACGTGGTGGTCGGTCAGCCGCATTGCGCGATGATGGTACGGGCTCTGGTGCCTCATCATTGAACTGAGGTAGCAATCTGCGCTTCGCGTAACTTTTGGCTAGGCGCTTAAGGCCGTATTCTTCGGCTGCCAGGACATCAGTCCATCTATCATTTAGCATATCTTGATCAGCTTGAAGCTGTTGTTGCTTCTTTTTCAGGCTCCTTGAAGTGGCTATTAGCTGGTGCTTATAGCGCTCCTGCTCGAGGGGTTCCTCAGGCACGATAAAATCCTCGTTGCCGAGGCTCGCCTCCTCCTCGGAGAGCGGAAGATAATTACTGTCCTCCGAGTCTTCGTTTATGGCCTGTTCATCGGGGCTAACTTGCCCATCTTCCCGTTCTTCTTGTTCGGAAGTTGCTTCAACGGGCTCTTCATTATCTTCGGCACCGTCCGGGGTATTATCTTCTCATGTGCCCGTGTTACTATCTTTGCTGCGGCATGATTTTGAGCGGCGCCGTTGACGCCGGCGCTTTGGTGGTATCTCAGGAGGTTTATCCTCGACTGGATCCTTCTTGTTATCTCCCTTGTTCTCTTCAGGTGTGTCCACCATGTATACGTCATACGAGGAGGTGGGCGTCGAACGTCCGGTAAACGGCGGGTTCTGGGCCTCCTCTTCTCCGGCATCGTCGTTCATACCGTCGATGTCTTCGGAGCCATAATCGAGCATGTCAGTTAGGTCTTCAACAGTGGCTATGAAGTGGGCGGTGGGTGGGAAGCCAAATTCCCCATCATCAGCCTCCAGTTCGAACCGGATAGTGTTCGGTTGCGAGCCCCCCGCTAAGGATTGTGCTCTTAACGAGTTTAACACGTCGCCCAAAGGCGAGTGCTGAAAAATGTCCGCGGAGCTGAATTCAATTATCGATGAATGATCAAGCTCGACGCTTGTGGACGCACATGGTTCGAAGCCTGTAGCCGGAAACGAGTCCAAGGCTCCGATAACACAGATTCCACTCGAGGTTGGGTCTGTGTGCGGCTCTGATGCCGCCGGGACTGCGACATTGCTACCTCTTGAGCACTGCGTTGGTTTTCCCTTGAAGAGGAAAGGGTGATGCAGCAAAGTAGCGTAAGTATTTCCCTCAGTTTTTGAGAACCCAGGTATCAATCCAGTAGGAGGCCACGCACGAATCCCTCGCACCTACACAAACAAATAAATCCTCGCAACCAACGCGATAAGGGGTTGTCAATCCCTACACGGTCACTTACGAGAGTGAGATCTGATAGATATGATAGGATAATATTTTTGGTATTTTTATGATAAAGATGCAAAGTAAAGTAAACAAAATACAAAGGGCAATGGAAATAGCTTGTTGTCGGGAGATTAATATGATGGAAAATACACCCGGGGGCCATAGGTTTCACTAGTGGCTTCTCTCAAGAGCATAAGTATTTTACGGTGGGTGAACAAATTACTGTTGAGCAATTGACAGAATTGAGCATAGTTATGAGAATATCTAGGTATGATCATGTATATAGGCATCACGTCCGAGACAAGTAGACCGACTCCTGCCTGCATCTACTACTATTACTCCACACATCGACAGCTATCCAGCATGCATCTAGAGTATTAAGTTCATAAGAACAGAGTAACACTTTAAGCAAGATGACATGATGTAGAGGGATAAATTCATGCAATATGATATAAACCCCATCTTGTTATCCTCGATGGCAACAATACAATACGTGCCTTGCTGCCCCTACTGTCACTAGGAAAGGACACCGCAAGATTGAACCCAAAGCTAAGCACTTCTCCCATTGCAAGAAAGATCAATCTAGTAGGCCAAACCAAACTGATAATTTGAAGACACTTGCAAAGATAACCAATCATACATAAAAGAATTCAGAAGATTCAAATATTGTTCATAGATAAACTTGATCATAAACCCACAATTCATCGGTCTCAACAAACACACCGCAAAACAAGATTACATCGAATAGATCTCCACGAGAGAGGGGGAGAACATTGTATTGAGATCCAAAAAGAGAGAAGAAGCCATCTAGCTAATAACTATGGACCCGAAGGTCTGAGGTAAACTACTCACACATCATCGGAGAGGCTATGGTGTTGATGTTGAAGCCCTCCATGATCGATGCCCCCTCCGGCGGAGCTCCGGAATAGGGCCCAAGATGGGATCTCACGGGTACAGAAGGTTGCGGCGGTGGAATTAGGTTTTTGGCTCCGTATCTGATAGTTTGGGGGTACGTAGGTATATATAGGAAGAAGAAGTATGTCGGTGGAGCAACGTGGGGCCCACAAGGGTGTAGGGC